>NW_028301603.1:20000000-22500000 GCF_987345545.1 Pholcus phalangioides | reverse complement strand
GCTTCTGCTGGCGGGCCTACTGACTGACTTGTAACGGCTCCAACTTTCAGAGCGACCTCAGGGTCCAGAGCTGGAACGATGACTTCTTCCTGATGATCTGAAATGTTTGATAAATCTGTTACAAGTTTTGGTAATTCTTTTACATCAATTTAAGTGAATTTTTGCCTCATTAGTTTCCCAATCTGTTGCTTTTTTCAACTTGCTGTGTGTGGAACATTTGAAACGCAGGCATCTCAAAGCATTAAAATGGCAAATTAAAGCATGAAAACATGATGACAATGTTAAAAACTGATTATATTATTGAACGTTAAAGCTATTCTAATGAATCTGAATGGTATTGGATTTGAGGACACAATAAATTTCATCAAAATTCATACTTTACAATCTTTAAACACGTTTTTCTCAAAACACCTTTTGTCATTGCAGCATGATATCTCATGAACCATGTTTCCCATTTCCATAAAATTTGTCTAGTAATTGTACCTTGCCTAGGCGTATAAAATGAACTAGAATGGTTGGCATTCATATAAGTTTTTATTCAAATTTTGTAAAATTTCATAAAATTCAAATTCTGAATTTTTAAAAATACTTACATATCTTAAAAAGACTAGTTAATTGCATTAAAAAACATTTTAGGACATTAAGCAATGTTTTTTTACACAGAAATTAAATTTGGGTAGATGAAACCACGTGCGCAGTATATAGTGGTGTGTATAATAATTTTTTAACTTTTGATTGCAAGCAAAAACAAAAATATTTTGCAAATTTGATGCATGTACATGAAACTACACTAACTTTAAATATGACCCTTACAAATTTGAAGAAATTGGGTGAATTAGTAATTTTTGAGAAATTGGGTGAATTTTCATGCAGGATGAATTCGAGTATTTGGCCAAATGAATGGGGGTTATAAGCAAGTCCAAGTATATCATGAAACCCTCTTCCTCAACCCTGTCCTATCTCAAATCGTTTTTGAGTTATGGTGGATAATCAGTTATGGAAAAAAATATGTGATAAGTCTAAAATAACTTGCATTTGTGAAGTTTCTAAAAGACCTACACAAAAGCTAAGCACATATTTGGAAAGAATGGGGAAAATCATGCAAGATCACATCATTTTCATTGAAATATCTGGATGTATTGGCAAGCTACAAGCCCTGAAAGATTGAATTGTTCAAAATTGAATTGTCGTTAAAATTTTCTGTTTCCAATTACGTAAATACCCTTCTGGCCATAATCAGACAAATTCAACAAAAACTTGTTCATTGCACCAGTTTTTGAAAGAACCTACAATAAACCATATCAGTGTTCTATTTCAGGAGAAATTCAGTCTTTTGTTCGCAATACATTACTGGAAGAAGCGTTTGTATTGAGTAGATATCCAATGAAAATTTAGAACTGGCAGTTACAGATTTTTGTGAAAATTTGATTTTGCAGAAAAAAATCCTATAAAGTGACACTACCTCTGCCTACTGGATACCTATATTTATTGGCAAGCTTCAGGCACTGAGAGTTTGAGTGAAGTGAAAAATCAAATCGTCGCCAAAACCTACTAAAATTAATTTGACGAATGCAGATTTCAGTGATGTATTGCAAACTAAAAACTGAATTTCTCTTAAACTAGATTGCAGATATGGTTTATTGTAGACTGTTTTGAAAGCTGGCACAATGCACAATTTTTTTGTAAAGTTGACTGATTGTAGCTAGAAGGATATTTGCTTAATTGGTGATGAAACATTTTGGCGACAACTGAAATTTGAACTTTGCCAATCTTTCAGTGCTTGTCAATACATTAGATTTTTCAATGGAAATTATGTCATCTTACAGGATTGTTTCTGTTCTTTTCAAATATGTACTTAGTTTGCATGTAGGTATCTTAGATACTTCACAAATGTAGGTTTTTTTAGACGACACAGATTTTTTCCATAATTGATTATCCACCATAACTCGAAAACGGTTTGAGATAGGCCAGGGTGGGGTGTTCCATGATCCACTTGGGCTTGTCTATCACCTTTCATTTGGCAGAATAGGTCCGAGTCATCCTATATGCTCAATTTTTCTACATTTCTTGACTTTCACGGGTCTTGTGTCCCCTGCTGTAATGAAATAAGAAACACTTGTATTATTCCCAGACTCTAATTTAGCAATTATATATGTATAAAACTGAAAACTTTAGGTGTCAATACAGATTTTCTAGTTTGTGGCCTGGAATTTGTCTTAGCAAAATCAAATTTAGCATAAAAAAAATTCTCTCTCTCAAAATAATATGCAAACATGGGTTAGGGCGATACTAATTTTGAAAGAAATTAAGTCAAAAATTACCTTGTTGTCCAAATGGTTTGCTGTTCTCGTGATCCAGAACAAGAGAAAGTGCGATTTTCTGAGATTCTTCTGGTGTTGGCTTTGCGAACCTTTGTTTTCTGGATGCTTTCTTTACCGATATGAACCTTCTTTGTAATGAAATGTTCTTATTTGCTGGTATTTTACCTGAGTTGCCAATGGATGATTCTGTTGGCCTACTTTGGGATCTTGTTGCATGAATCATGGGTTGTATTTTTTTCAATTGCTTAAAAAATAACTGCGCTTCACTATTATTTTTTAGATCCCTCAACTGATTTTCTAAATGTTCTCTTATCTTGCTCTTCATACTCTCAAAAGATTGTTCTTTTTCTGATGAGCTGCTAGTATTATCACTAACTAAGCTTCTCATAATACCTTCTTCTTCACAGTCTTCCACAATAGTCAATTCTGACACTTCTGTGCTTGCAGGAATCGGATATTTTGTGCAAGCCAAATGAATATGCTTGCACATATTCCACTTGATGCAATAATCGATGCATGTGCAGCTGTATCGATGGATGCATATATTACATTGGCGGCACAGAATCTTGCAGTTGCAATTGACTGCATTTTCTTGGATTAAATAAACCCCCGACTCATCAGTCGAATTGATTATGTACCCATTATCAGTTTTCAGAAGTTCCGAAGAAAGAGACTCACTTAATTTATGCCTCTTTCTTAGAAACTTCACCTTACTTGATAGTTTTCCTTTGTGGTAAGCAATCAGCCTATCAAATAATTTATCTCTTATAAATTTCATTAACGCCACTATTGTTTTATCAAGTCTTTTCACGTGCTTACCCTTCAGGTAAATATGCTTGATAGTGCGGTGCATGCTCTCCACATGCATGTTTGTGTTGAGTCCTGCGTTTATTCTGTAACAAAATGCCCATGATTGGGGATTGTTCCCATAATATTTGGAAAAATATGTTCCAAATGAGTCTGTTTCTACATCATTCATAAAACATTCAATTGCTTTCTGAAGCATAAGGATGAAACTCTTTTCATCAGTTTCATAAAGAAGAGTTCTCAAAACTTTGTATGCTTCTGCCTGCTTTTCTAAATTTTTTATTTTACATAAATTTTTTCTCCATGCTCTATCAACATGCCAGCAGCAAAAGAGGCGTCTAGTAGGAGTGTCCATTTCTTCAATCCAAGCATTGTAGAAATTGTCAGCCATATCCGTCATGAAAACCTGTGGTTTTACTGTACCAGCTTTCATTTTAATGTGGGAAAAAAATTTTTTTAATGCTGTTTGGTCTGTTCTGTTTGATACCATGAAAGCACATGGAAAGCCTTGGCGAAAATCATCTAGGACCATGAGAGTTGTCAATTGGTAACCATATTCATTTAACCCATGAGTGCTGTCTATGGTTACACAATCTGATGAAAATTTTTTAAAAATCTCCAGCTGTCCCTCATTCATTATAATCAGCATGAAATCCTCTGCGTCCAATATAGTATGTGTGGTATCTCGTGCCTTGTAAAATAAAACAGCTTTTTTCATTTCATCCGACTGTACCAAAGTCTCCACACTAATCAAGTCATTCGTATGATTAGAAGTTGAGCAGGTCAAGTTTTCAATGTTACGCAAGTCTTGTTTTGTTAATATCTGGATTCTTCCAAAATCAGGACCCACATCATCACGTATGCCATCTAGAATAGCCTCAAATGGTATCTTAGATGCTATTTTGCCAGCGATAATAGATTTCTCTTCCTTGGATAGACGAAGATGTCCAAGATCAGCGTCGTGTCCAACATGGGTTAAACAGCAAGTGACTTCACACTTGCCTTTAAACACATTCACTTTCATGTAAGCAGGACAGTAGGCTTCAATTTTACAACTGCCTTTTCCCTTTAACTCGCGTACTCCTTTACCCTGTGGCGAGTATTCGCCAGAGCGACAGCATCTATAATAGTGATATTCGTTATCATTCAGTTTTTTTGATGAGAGTTTTGTATATCTTGATTTCGAAGTCTTTTCTGTACTTGTCTTCCAGTTATCAAAGTCCTGAAAAGTTTCAAACTGGAGTTGTTGGGTGTCAAGTCTAATGTCATGTGCATCATGTAGATGTGCATCCATGTCTTCCTTATGAAACTGCTGTACACATTTTGGACACTTATGTGTCTTCTTACTCTTACAGCTTTGTAATGTTATAGAATGTTTCATTTTCAAATGATACCGCAGATTTTTGAGTGCATTGAATTGCGATGTGCAAAAATCACAAGAGTGAGTGAAGTTTTCATTCTCAATTTCTCCAACAGCTGATGGGTGGGACAATTTAATGTGTTTACTCAAATTAACACCAGTTGAAAAATTCTTTTGGCAGACAGAACAAGTTTTCTTCACAGAGGGCTCTGGGGCTGAAAAGGGCCTTTTGAGTGACGAAGACATAAGTAGAGTTTAACAAGAAAAAGCTTAGAATATTTGAGAATAAGAAAATTACAACTATTGATTATAAAATATTGATACAAAAAAAATAATTGCAGGAAAATACACTCAATATCAAAATATAATTACAGGAAAATACACTTAATATAATAAAAATGATATAGAAAATATAATTACAGTAAAAGCAGAAAAATAATTACAGGAAAATACACTTAATATAATAAAAATGATATGGAAAATATAATTACAGTAAAAGCAGAAAAATAATTACAGGAAAATACACTTAATAAAAATGATATGGAAAATATAATTACAGTAAAAGCAGAAAAATAAATACAGGAAAACACAATATAGAAAATATAATTACAGTAAAATATAGTTAATCTAAAAATATAAATACTAACCTAAAAAATATCTAAAAATGTAAAAATAAGAACCAAAGAAAGAAAAGAAATGGATGAAAAAATTTAGGAAAGCGAAAAGCGAGCCCAAGCAGACGTTATAAGGGTTATAACGAAATAAACAACGTTGTGTCGTGACGTCACGAAATGCGGCGCATGCGCGTTATATCGTCGCACGAAGCTCGGAATTCCGAATAGGTTCCGAAGTCACCCGCACGAAATCACGAGAGGGTGTTGCTTCCCTAAGTTTAAGGCCTGCTGACATTTACAGTGCACGTAATAAATGACGTAATGTCCACAAACTTGTGTATCAGCCGACTGTAGCGCCACATCGTTGTAGTTGAGTCGTTGATATCTTTTCAGGAATTTCGTTATGTTACCTTTCTGGAAATTAGAAGGCGGTCTTCCGAATGAATCGAAGAATTCTGCAGTCATGTTATCGTGGAGATAAATCGCCAACCAGTGTGTTCCGGGTTCAGTGTTAGTATCAGTGTTAACGATCAAAGCTGCTGGATACTTCTGTATTTTCAAGGGTAAAGTATTACTAGCGTAAACATCTGCAAATGTTTTCTTAGTTATCGGGTTTGTTCGAAGAGCACGTCGAATTTGATCGGAATCCATTAGCTTGAGAAATCACACAAGACACTTCTAGACTTTGTAACCTCTATTAGACTCTGAAATTCACCGTAAATGATTACCGAGATGGTTTTGGGTAATGCCTGTGCAAATTTCAGTTCCACACGTAAGTTACCCTGTCGGACTAAATGTAGGTGTCCGCAGTCACTTTGATCGGGGAGCAGCGAGAAACAAAAGAGGGTGTACCCGTTTTGGAATTCCTGTTGGCTTATATCGATGCCACGATCTTCCTCGATTCTGAATAAGTTGTTGTATGCTCTGACTGTGTTCCCGGTTTCAAAGTTGGGTTCCAGAGGTTTATGAGGCACCGGACGTCCGTCTACGTATACGGAGACAAAGGTGAGGTTGTAATGCTTGAAATCAAACGGGTTACTTGTAAAGGTACCATTGAATGCTTCGTTATCCACTAAACCAATTGTAACTCGACGCGGCATTGCACCGAGGTACACATTATGTGAGACGAATTCGTGATGTTTCTCCCGTTTAGAGATACATCAACCTGAGAGAAGAGAGAATGTAGCGAGAGGTTAACGAGAGAGACCGGATCTTTATCCGGTAGAGGATTACCATCTTTCGTAACTTTCAACTTGATATACAGTTGTGTAGCTGATAAGTCGATGTAATCTTCAGTGCTTCCAGCAATATTAAACTCCAGCGGACCGTCTCTGATGCCTGAGAGCGGGAGAAATTCGATCCATTCACCTCCTTCAATAGCGGTTTGCGTGGGAGGTAAAGCAAACAAGTCCACTTCGCTTTTCAAGCACTCGGGTGAGTTTGTCATGATTAGAGTCATCTTTTCAATCAAAAATATCGTGTGTTGTTACTTTCCTCGCTTTCTTGCGAATGACGTTTCTCCTCGCTAAACGCTTTCTTTTATGACCTCCAAGCATTTTCTTCACCTTTGTTGACGCTTTGTCGCTCAGCGAACGACCCGCTTCTTTGGCTCTTTCCAGTGCTGCCGTTTTCGCATCTCTACCTTGCACGACATCGTTCGCAAAATCGACCCCGGATTTCAGAACCTGTCGACCTAAAACTTTTGCTCCTCTTTTCAGTAGCGGCATAGCAGATCGGAATAAGGAGCTGAAAATGGATCCAAAACCATAACCTCGTTGTAGTGGTATACCCTGATAATATCCAAGTCCTTGACCTGCCTGGTTGACGTAATAATCGGTAACGCTGGTTATACAGCAGCGGTATGGTTGATACGACATGTTTATAAATGTTTCAGTCTAAAGTGTAGTTTAACTATCACCTTCCCACGTTCAAATGACACGAGATGACCTGTATGTGTCCTTATATGAACGTGAACTGTTTCAAAACTCCTTCGGGCTAAAGGGATGTAGTGACCTCTCTCGAATGCAGCATTGACGATGTCGCCATCATGTCCTTCGGTTTTCACGATTCTTAGTAATGGGGCGAGGGTGTTGCCAACAATCTGCGGTTCTACTATATCACAATAAACGTACAACAGATGAAAGTCCAGTTTCGGATCAGCCGTGAAAGGTCCTTCGGTCACCATTCCCTTATATTCACCGGGTTCAAAACCTAGGTTCTCTGCTATCCCTGTATGCAGAATTAACTTGGCACTTTTCCTCGTAAACACCTTTACTTTTTTCGTGGTTTTGTTGAAAGTCAAATCAATGTCTTCCTTTCTAAAATTTCTCGTTATCGCCTTAATGAGGTCGGTGGTAGTCTCGTAGAAACCGCAAGGAATGACACCTTTATTTAACTCACCATCTCCAGAATCAAATTCAAAGCCGTTAGACCGTTCCGTTATGTTGTGGAAAGAATGGGGAAATATCAGCTCCGAGAGAGCTACTTCCATGTTAGACTCGAGTTCCAATGCATTCGGGAGCTTTATGGTGAAGTTTGAGAGAGTATTATCGGGGAAAAAATTCATGCTAGCATCGCTGGGCAACGTGAGGTAGAAAGAAGACATGTCGATGTAATGAATCCAGATCATCGCGAAGTGGGGTATTTATAGCTCAACCCACATGTTAAATTTGTCACCGTAATGTTGAAATTTCACAAGATGTTCCGTTTTCCCATTCCGCTTTCTTTTCCTCAACACTTTTTCAATGGGGAACGTCTCATCCAATTTCACCTTCACCAACTCATCTGTATAAAAAGTCCCTTTAATTTCTTCACCCATTAAATCTTTCAACTTATATACGGGTACCTCTCTCTCGATACATTTATCCACTACGAAAATTTCATGGGAAAAATTAGACTCGTAACCTTTTTCGAATGGGTGTTTCGAGCGGGTAATGCGAACGTGGTCACCAACTTGAAATTTTTGGTAAACTTTTTTCCTATTCTTTCGCATGTATAGGTTCTCCCATACCAACTTCTCGTTTTCTTTATCTACTTCCGAAGGGGTCATCTTTATGCTGCTATGATGAGTGTTATTATAACTAAATATTAAGTCCGGTAAAACGTCGATATATCTATACGTGCTCTTCGCTGTGAAGTGCCGCCACATCTTAGATTTCAGGGTTCGGTTGAATCTCTCGACGATGGCAGCCTTCACGTCATCGTTCTCAGTCGTGAAGAATTTTACGCCCTTCTCTTTCAGAAACTTCTGGAAAATCTTGTTTTTGAATTCGGTGCCTTTATCGGTCTGTAACACTTGCGGTTGTCTTTCCTGGAATATTTCCTGAAACGCTCCCACGACAGCCCTCCCCGTTTTATCTCTCAGCGGGATAGCCCAAGCATATTTTGAGAATACATCGATACAAGTCAGGATGTATCGCTGACCATCGTTGAATTTCTCTAGATTTCTCATGTCCACCAGATCGGCTTGAAACTGTTGGTCGATGGCACCTACCAAAATGGGATTCCTGGTAAATTTTTTCCTTCTCTGACGGTGAAGAGTGTAAGACTTTTCTCCTTCCAACCACTTTCTTATTTTTGCTCGTGTCACCTGTCCTTTCAACGCTCTGTACAACGCATCCACTCCACCGTAACTTCCGACGCTCCTCGGATTTTGATAAATATTCTCCATCGATTGGAGGGAGACAACGTTCAGCTGATGAGGGTTGGGTGAATGAGGTTTTGGATGAAGTTCACGGTGAGGGAGCGGATGTGAGGCGCGTGAGGGGGCGGATGTGAGGTGTGTGAGGGAGCGGATGTGAGGCGCGTGAGGGGGCCGGATATGAGGCGCGGAGGCGCCTCCCCCTGTGTTTGAACTGTCCTTTTTATACTACTCGCGTATACTTTAGTGCGCGGATCATGCAATGCAAGCATTCGCAATTGGTTGTTCGGTAGTTTGTACGGTGTTGTTAACGATTCTTGAGCTGTTTGAACTGGACTTACCTGGAATCAGTTTTTTCGACGAACACAAAGGAAGTGTGTGTACCCACGAACGGATTAGAACCGCTTCAGGGGGGTCGTACGTCACACGATTGGCGCGGTAATGTACATATGCGCTTTTACAAAATTAGACATAAAGCTCCTCGAAAAGCTACAGAGGTCCTTTACCAAACGAATAGCTGACAAGAGTGGCTAGTCTTATTGCGAGAGGCTTGAATTTCTGGGTTTGCACTCTCTGAAATGGCGTAGAATCGCTCCAGATTGTTTTTTCCACAGGTACAGATTCTGTGTTGCCAGAATATGGAACAATTTGTCATCAGAACTTGTATGCGCCTGCTGGGCAAGATTTGCTTCCGCTATTGAATGTTTCGACCTTTCTCGGTATGCAAAGTGCTTTCTCTACTATTTTTATTTTTTATTATCATTTATTTTATTTATATTTATCATTACTTTTCCAGTGCAAATGTATTTCATGCGTTCTGGGTTGCTATTGCAAATAAATAAATAAATAACAAGAAATGCGCAACTTCCATGAAAAAAATGAAAATAAATAAAATAGATATTTTCTTCGAAAATAATGTTTCAAACGCAATCGTATACTTTAAACTTAAAGTACCACTAATTTTTTAACCCCCGTAACATCCCTTACGTACGTTGTTGGGTCTTGGTATTTTGAAATTTAAAGGCTGCGTATAACTACTTCACCCTCTTACCAGATGATAGCACTATATGCATCACAGAACACAAAGATGTGATGCAAGAAAACACTGCTTGAAACAAAATGTTCCCTAATAAATGTATAAAACAAATGATGACTTTCATTGTGGTAAAATGAATAAAAATACATTATTGTGTATTATTTTACATTAACTGAATTAGTCTTCTTTATTTTTATTGTAAGCGTATAATATTGACGAAAATTTCAAGTACCAGGTAAATTAATTCGTTATGTACTAAATAATTTTTGGAAACTTTTTTTGTTTGTTTTTTATGTTTTAAATAGAAACAAAATAACCTACCAAAACATTTACATCTTCATTTCTTCATGTGATATCCGACAACGTTCAAAGCACCATTTTGATAGAAAATATTGACATGAAAGCCTTATTTCTTGTGATTCCAAAACAGGCCTCATGTTTGTTTATATGATGTTTAGAACCAAAGTTACGTAAACTTTGTGTTTTTGCATCAAGTAATCTGTGAATAAAAACTTCAAACACTTTTCGCGCAAAATGTTATCATTGACATTTTACTGGAGTTTGAAACAGATATTCTATCGTATATTGTTAAGGTTATGAACCAAAATATATTGAATGATCTATCACATGTATTTGTGTAATTACAGCGTTTCATACACACGATATGTTTCTCCATCCTTTACCATTTTTTCATCCTTCCTTTTCTGCTCAGAAGCTTGGGTGTCGGCTCAGAGGTCTCCTCGATCCCCAAAATCCCTTTGCATAAAAGGGTGTCTTTATACTAAACATGGCTGGGGAAACCGGCTTTGTAACTTTCTGTCAAAATTTCTACTCAACGAACTGCATAATTTGGAACAAAAAACAGCACCCTTTCTTCTTTGGGACTGCTCTTGTAATCAGTGATTGATATTTTTGTGAATATAAATTTTCCCCAAAAAATTCCCTCACACCAACTCTATGATATCTTGATTTCTCCTATCCAGAGCCGTACATCAACAATTCTATAACAACAGGACCTATATCAACAGTCCTTTTGCAGGCTTGCTGTAACTTTGTGTTGGGTTGCAACCGCTTTAACCACCATTGCCCACCATTGCCCCCCCCCCCATATACCCCACGGATTTTTTGCATTTCTTTTGTACCTGTCGGATGCTAATCTCCCTGTTCAATCACCTTTTTGATACGTCTCTCACCCCTCTCTTTCCGATGATTTAATAAATGTTTTGAACACCCAGCCAGATCGGAGTTGCGCGATTTCATTAATAAAGTAAAAACATGCGTCGATAACGCGCAAGTGTAAAATGTTTATTTTATTTTTAGATTTGTATATACATTATTTGATGTCTAGCTCTAGATAATCTGAATACCACACAGTGTCCTTAACGTGTATTATATCCGAAAAATCCATCCCCTCCCCACTTTTCTTTTTATTTTGTTCAATGCAGCTGCGTATTTATGTGTTTGCTCACGGGCTTTGGCCTCAAGCAGAAATAAATACATTTTATTTAATTCTACACGAATTTTGCTTAAAATTCAACATAAAAAATGTCTTTTTAACAGAAAATGACATATATATATCCTCCTTTTTTTTCACCATTTTGAGATACTTTCAATAAAATTTTTTTATTTCAGTACCATTTCCAAGTTCTCTCATTTCAGTAGCATTTTATAGAAAAGTGCTAAGAAAGGTAGTCAGATACGAGATAGATATACGAATTAGACTAATACAGATACAGTCGACATCGCTTACTAGAATCACGAATAATTTCATCATCCGGAATCGTCACTTTTGCAAAGAACGGAACAAACCAATATCATAACATGGAAAAAAATTCATTTATTGTTATCGGGACTTCGGATAATTTTTTTTTCCTATTCTGAAGCCAAGGTTTAACCAAACTTATTTTTTCATGTAAATGATCGTTATCAGACTGTAAGACTATGTAGGTGGCTATAGCAGGTGTTCTCCCCTCCCCTCTTATTGACAGACATTTCCGTACTTAATGTAATCAGTCAGTAGTATTCGCCGTGATCCATGTACGTGTGCAGCTGCTTTTGCAATGGTCTGCCTATAGTGTAGGACTGTAAGCAAATGTATAACAGAAAAAAAATCTTTTCTTCAATTCGTGATCAGCTGACCAGATTCCACAATTTCTTTTTCCCAGAGACTTACTCTGTATTGTATACACGTAATACTGTATTACATAATTTCATTCTAACACCTCACAATTGCTCGTAACAAAAATGCAGGATTTTAGCTCAAAGGAGGGGGGGGGGGCAGGGGGGCCGTTGCCCCCCATGGCTTTTGAAAATACACTAAAAATGTGGTATATATATATATATATATACAAATATATACATACATACATTGAGTACATGTGCTTTGCCCCCCCTCCACTGGAAAAAGTTGAAATGACGGCGCTGGGAGGGGGGGAAGAAGCCCGTTTTAGAACTGTAAGGTTCAGGAGAAAAAAGGTTGGAAAAAGGCCGAGGAGAAACAGGAGTCGCGAGAGAGAGAAACGAGAACGATTTGGGATATTCGAAGAAGATGGAGAAGTGTGAAAGTTGGTATCGAAGAGACAGGACGGTTTCGTTGGAGGTGTTGGATAATAAATTAAATAAAGTGCTGTTTTATTCTTTTGGGAGTCTAGAATCCAGTTATTTCGTCCTGGAATCGTAGTGGAGGTACAGCCGAGGACCTACGACCGATAAGAAGTCGGGGGAAAGTTTACTAGAACTGAATTTTAAAAAAAAATAGAACGATTGAACATTTCGCTACCAATTAGGTGGGAAAAGAAAAACGCGGTTGTCCCGTTTTACTATCCGTGCCATTCGACCAAACGGAATGTACGGTCACCGTACTTGTAAAACAGGACCTTTTTGGATATATTTATCATATGGTTATTGTTATCAGAAACTCCGAGTCCCGATGTGATCACATTAAGTGGCGGGACTGTATTCAGATAACAGAATGATATCAGAATGTTTGCATTCAAAGTGTTTAATCCGATTTTAGCTTGAAAGTTTAACCTAAAGATTGAAATTGGAAGTAAAACACGTGAGCTTATTTGTGGGACGACGGAACTGACGATTCGAAATCCAATCGTAGAAGAAACACCGGAATCCCGTCGAAGAAAATCGATGGCTCTGTGTGGGTAGAGCCGAGCCAGAGAAACACGTTTGCTCTGGTTAGAGTCAAATTCTAAGGAAGTTTATTATAGACATTGAGAATGAGTGGAGAATAATGGAAGGAAAATTTCGATGGCATGCCGGGAAGAGAGAGAGAGAGAGAGGTTCGAGTTGCAATCATTTTCGCTTTTCCGTCCGTCCCCCTCCAAATACCGAATGCCCTTCCGGATAATCATCGCCGACACACGATCGATTTATTCAGATCTTCCTTCCTTCTAAGCGTTTTTCCAAAAAAACAATTGTATTTTTTCTCTCGGATGCTTCTAGTCCAAGTCACCGTATGTCTGAAAGGTGATGGCCAAAAAGTTCGTCTCGCCATTCCTACTGTAAGCCTGGGGGTCTTCAACCTTTCAGACATTGCGGGCCAAATTATAACTTTTCATGAAGCCCAGCCCATGGGCTACCAAGTCATATCGTGGTTATAAATTATATTGCCCCGTTATTAAGCAGGCTCCTCCAAATTATTGAACACTTTTATTTACACTGAGATTATTTCTTTAATTAAATTTTTGAATTTTTATGTATTTTGAAGTGATTTCTTTTATTGAATGAATGAACGCCAGGAATTTACCATCGGACTTATCCAATTGCAGAGATCTCTTCCACCCCAGCTTCATAGCAGAGTCTGAACAAAGTGTGCGTACTTAACAGTCTGAGTGCGGATCTAGTGTAGGGTTACTATCCGTCCTCCTTTTTGATGTCGTTTCAAGCGTCCTATGACGTTTTAGAAAATTCATTCTTTTGTCCTTCTTTTCAGGCTGCCAGAATACTTTGTAGAGGAATTTTTTTCCACTCTGAAACATGTATCTCTTCATTGACATGAGTGTTTGCGTGTGTGTGTTTTTCCTCAACACATTTTACACGCTTTGACCAACGCCCTCGGAATTCCCAGAGGAATCCAAGTTGCATCTAAGCAAGATATATACTATTCTAACCATGGCCCAGCCTGCCCCAAGATAACACGAAAAAGACAGTCGGAAAAACAGCTCTGGAAGAAGAAAATTGCAATATTTTGAGAATACCATTGTTCACAACAGCAGATGCCGTGCACTGAAGGGAGGGGGGGATTACCTATTCCATTAAGATATATTTGATACAGAAAATAGGATGTAAACAACACTCAATGTTGATTTCTCAGGCAAAAAAAGTAAACACTCCCAAAAGATAGAAAAAAGAACTTCTGAGGTTATAGAAAGAAAACCCTCTCCTTGCTCCAGGCGAAGTAATAAAAGTGATAAGAAGGTGGGCACAATTCAATAAAAGCGAAGGTAGAAGGATCGTTATTATTTTTTCTTTTTTGCTCCAACTCATAATGTCCGTGTTAGAAATTTACGTCAAAATATAGAGACGTTTCAAGTATTGCACAGCTTTTTGGCATCCATCATCCTACTCCCCTTTCCACCTAGTCTGACATTCTGAAGGGAAAAAAATTAATGAATGAACGGTAACATTAAATAAGTTTAATTACGCATAACCACCAATCGTTTCGGTCAGTTTGATACATTTTTCTACATTTGTCACTTTTACCGGTAATTAAGCATAATTCCCGATGAGAAGTTCGTAAGTATGAATTAGATAAATATGGAAGAAGTCACGCGGGGAGAAATATCACTGAAATTTAATCACTTATCAGTTGCTTCCGCACTTGATGGGTGCACTACACATGTTTTGCCATAAAAACTAAAATACCGTATCTTAAACGGGTGTAAGGAACTCTCGTAACGGGGCTTGAAATTTGGAAAAAGTTTAAAAGACATATCTATCCACGTATAAGGAACGCCTCCGATTTTTGAAATCCAATTTTCGGCAAAAAGTGTTCCTTATACACGTTAAAATACGGTAAATGAAAATAAGTGTTATGAGAATAAAAAACACCGTATCATTTATTATCAGCATTGTAATGTTAGCCGTCTTCATTACATATTTATCAACATTTTTAAATATAAGTAGCATCACTGATTGAAACCATCATCCTAGACTGAAATTTGAGCAAAATTTCTGGTAAATTTAAATAATTTATACGACACGATTTGTATCATAATATCAGCTGAGGATTACACATAGTCACCAGTAAGTGAAAACAAAATTTATTAAACTTACAAAAATGGTTGATAACTATGCATAATAACCGGATTTATCAAATTTCTATGCTATATATAGTGGTTCTGTTTTAATTGGGAAAAATTATGGTGGTGGGTTTCTTTTTTTTTTAAAGAAGCGAAGAAAAGTGGCACCATCTGTTGTGAATATTAGGGAAAATGACGTCATCAAGAGTGCACGCACCCTCTTCCTCCTTTCTCAGTTTTTGAATATGGTAGCCCTAATCTGGTGTTACGTCTGATTTTTCAGTGCTTCCATCTATATTTTAGAAAATAAGTTATTTGTACCGTTGCAGGCCTGTTGGTCTCTGTGGGGAGACTTTTTAAAGGGGAGATCAGCTCGCATTCGCTTCTCGAAGTTGAGAACCACAGAAAACCAAATGCAGCCAACCACCACTGTGGCACCGGTAGGGTTGGAACCCGGGTTGTCACGATGCGAGTCTGTCGCTATGATCACTCGGACATCGCGGCGGCGAATTTCTTTTATTTCGATTCCGATTTTTTTATTGATTAATTCCTTTATTAATTCTGAAATTTGTCCCGATAATTCTGCAATTATTATTTTTCTCATTATTTATAAAATTATTTCTTTCACAAATGCTTAATTTTTTTTTTCACGAACTTTCACTTTTAACATTTCTGAAATTATTTCTTTCAGCAGTTTTGTAGCAATTTTTCAGTAATTATAAATTTTCAACAATTATGAAATTTTAGATAATTATTTTATTCGAACTAAAAAAATCATTTCTTCCATTAAGGGTGTTTTGAGCATTTTTCTGTAAATTCTGTAATTATGTAGCCTATACCTTTCGGATGCCGAGTTTTGCCCCTCGAAATATATCAAAAATCATCGGTTTTAAAAAGTGTTTTTTGGCTCCGGGTCCCCGAATTCGTTACGACGGCCCTTTTAATGTATACCTAATGCACAACATTACTATTGAGTCTGGAAAGTAATGCTGGCCAGCACTCTTTAACAGCCGCTGTGGTGTGGTCATAGTGACGGAACCACAGTGCTGGTGGTCGGCTGAAGATGGTTGGTTTGAAGAAGGCGCGAATGCGAGCCGATCTTCCCTTTAAAAAAGTCTCACCACAGAGAGCAACAGACCTACAAACAGTAAAAATGTAATTCAATCATAACACATCACTCACTTCACTTCTGAAATATAGATGGCAGCACTGAAAAATCAAACGCAACACTACATACGCTTTCAGACTGTTAGGTAGACACACACTTACGGCACAACTCACTTGTAGTAGTAACTCACTACATATGGTAGTTCACACTTTCCACTTATTATTTAGAAAGTAAGTGGCAGCAGTGACCGCACAACACGCTCAAGTTAGGAGAATTTACTACTTCCCGGCATGTGTTTTTCCGCACTGCAGCCGGGTTTTCCCAGGAGCAGGTTTTCTGTGCCGAGTGCAACGTGAATAGCCCAGCGCGATACGCCGTCCACTCACCAATAGGAAAAGCGATAGGCTACGACTGTTTTCTTACAGCACGCCAACACTATACGTTGGGCGTGATTGGCCGTCGATCCAGGCTCCGACTCCGACTTCCAATGAGGACAAGGCGAAGAAGGAGGAAGTCACGAATTAGTATTTAATTAAATAAGGGTGTCAGGCAGTTGAATGCATACAGTCGCTTTCGTGGCCCGGGGTATTGGGGGGGGGGACACACACACTCATACTTCCGGCACAACTCAATCGGTAGTAAATTGCCTATGGCGATAGACCGGAGTTGTGCTCGGTTTGAATGAATGAATGAATGTGTTTTCTTCCCCCCCCCCCACTTCGCAAAATCAAAGATACGTGGACATGCAGACGGCAGAAGAGATGATGCGCCACGCTAGGAAAACACAAACGTGTAGCGTGATAAAGTTACACGTTTCTGTCAACGTGAAATGGTACTATTCGGTTCACGTGGTGCCGTCCTATAGGAAAACCCGACTTGAAGCACCTATAAAAGAGAGCGGACTCATCGTCCACCTTTGAACAAACAACCGGTTTGTCGCTTCAGGTGGTGCCTCAGAAATCGTTGAACTAAAAAAACAGAATAGAGCAACTATTCATTACAATGATAATACTGACGTCACACTTTCGCTCAAAATATGACGGCGGATGAGCCGGCCTCGTGTTTCAAAAGGTGCTCTACTGCACACTAAAGCCAGGGCCACACTCGTGTCAAGATTGGCCTGATACGTTCCAAGGTTGGTCATAGGCAAGTAGTGCGACCACTCCACCATTGACAATAACTGTCAAATGTTGGAGCCTGTAAGGTATTGGAAGGCTAGTCGAACAGAACGACCAGTACCTTCCAACCAAAGTCGAAGGTGCTGCCTTCCTTCCCGATCTTCCAATCCGTCTGGCCACACATTTGTCGAGGAACGCCAACAGTCAAAACGCGGAGCGAGTTCTGGAAGCAAATATTCGCCAAGGAATATTGGCCAAGCTGGGCCAGTGTGTAGCCAGCCTATTCCGCTGCTGCTTTTGCATCAGGGGAAGGCAAATATTGGAAGCGAAATATTTGCGAATGACTATTGGGCCAGGCGTGACATAAACGTGACCATAGTTATGTCACGAGAGTCTAATCGAGTCTCCGAGACGAACGCCTCGGTTTGCGTGCAGTTCGGTTAACGAGCAAAAAAAATTGATTCGGTTTACGGTCAGTATTATCAACTTTCGGTTACGAACGTCTTGGTTTGTGAACATGCAAGCCGGGGAAAAAAAAACTAGACTAAATCCATAGGAACAATAAAGAAATTGAGAAGCACATGGCGGTTTTTTTTTTCAAGTTCTTTTCTCCAAATACGATTATCCGGTCCATGGATGCAGCATGTCATTTCAAACTTTGAGAACGTTTACATCAAAGAAATTTTTCAGAGATGTTTTACGATAATTTCTGACGCAGAATCGACACTCATTGGCTTCTGATAACCTCATTTCAATGTCCTTCATTGCTCATAGATAAAGTTTGGCAGTAAGTTGCCTTACAGAACCATGAATTCGGTTTAGAAGACATTATGGCCTTGCAGGCAGAAATTTCGGGGGATTTGACACTGAGAATAATAGATGAAATTAATGAGACTAGACGTGAGTCCGACTCTACCCTGGTGTAGGATATAAGCCCCTTATCTCGTAAGGTTCGCATTGTTTCTCTCTAGGGCAGTGGCTCTCAAACTTTTGTCACCCGCAGCTCTTTTACCCAATTCATGGTTCATGCGAGGCTCTCCAGAATAGTTTTGTGGCAGATATTTTCTCTTATAAAAAATCTAACGAATAAATATATAACTTAAAAAAATATGAATAGGCACAAAAATCAATCAGACCAACTTAAACAAGATTGCAGCATGGGCAAATGAATGGAGCATGACGTTTAGCGTAGATAAGTGCATGGTCGCTCATTTTGGTTCGAACAACCAACGGTTCTCTTACGAGTTGAATGGTGTCACTATCCCGGATGCAACTAGAGTCACCGATTTGGAAATTCTCATTGACGAGCGACTTAAGTTTTCTGAACATTGTTCAGCGGTTGTCAAAAAATCGAATAGAATGCTTGGTCTCATTTTCAAAAAGGTCTCTTCGCGTTCTCCTAAAGTCATTCTTCCTCTTTTTCGAGGCTTAGTTCGTCCTGGACTGGAGTATGCTGTAAGGTTTTGGAGACCATACCTACAGAGGGACATAGACTTGGTTGAAGGGGTGCAGAGAAGAGCTACGCGTGTCCTTATTGGCACACAGGGCTTGAGTTATGAAGAAAGACTTCATTTTTTGAATATGTTTACATTGGATGAACGCAGGTGTCGAGGAGATATGATCGAAGTGTTCAAAATTTTCAATGGGATGGATAGGATGGACCATGAACTTTTAGTACACCGCCAATCGACTGCTTTTACAAGGGGACACCAGTATCGATTGGTGAGGGACAATGCAAGGTTATGGTGTCGCAGGGAATTTTTCTCCAATAGGGTTGTTAATAAATGGAATAGCTTACCCCCGGAGGTAGTAAATTGTAACACAATTGACACGTTTAAAAAGAAATACGATAAACATGTTGGGGTAAATCGAGAAGCTATCCATTCTTAGAATAAGACAACCATAAGTAATCTTTATGGGCATCGTATAATATTTTATCATGTGTATATATTGTTTGTAATTTGTGTTAATTGCATTTTTAATTGGGTTGCTGTATTTTTGAAACATATGACAACCATATTTTTATGGGCATCTTTTTATCAGCCACCTCGTTGGGCATTTTGCCTGTTGTGGCGTTGTATTTGTATTTGTATTTGTATTTGTATCAGTAGCTCGCCGCTACGCCCTAGGTGTTGAGACGTACACTTTGAGAAACACTGCTCTACGGGAAAGTGTTTGCAGTGTTAATATGGTGATTTCAATTGGTTTCACGTTATTCTCACTTGAGCGTAAAACAGTGTTGTAAAAATTGACACTAGAAATCTCCGTCGTCTGTGGAATGACTTTCATTTTGTAACATCGACTCCTATGGGAAAAATTATTTCGGTTTACGAACCGACTTCAGGAACAAATTATGTTCGTAAACCGAGGGTTGACTGTAGTTGAAAAGAATCCTCGTGGTAACGTGGAACCGAAGACTGTTTTCTTTCAAGAATTTAATTTCGAACATTGTCGTACCTTCAAAATATCGAGTTTCGGCAAATTCCGCTAGTTTTTGAACATAGACGCTGAGACAATTTGAGCCCTCCCAATAAATTTTGTGAGGAGGGTGTATGTGCGTGTGCGCTGTGTATGTGTGTATGAGCCCCCCCCCCCCCGCAATAATGTCTGAAAAAAACAAAACAATGCAATGCACCTTCCCTCTCCTGCGTACCTGCTTGAGCCCCGTATATACGGGACGAACAGCAACTTTCAGGCTTCCCCTCCCCCAATGTTTTCTTCATGTCGGTACTTCTGTTTTTGAGCATCTCTGCTATTGACAGAAATTCCCGCCAACAGAAAAATAACTACAATTTTCTTTCCGAACACACAACGGGAGCAACAAGTTGCGTGATTTGACGAGTCACCAGTGGGGTTATTACCGCCAGCTTGTAAATCAAGGAGAGACAGGAAGAGAGAGCGAGAGAGAGATCACATTTTTCAGCCGTTCGATGGCTTTTTGCCAGAATGTACCCACGCAATAAATTCTCACACTTAATGAAAAGAGATAAGAAAATATCGAGGACGTATATGTATACATGTGTGATATATTATATATGAATGCAATGGGAGGGCGAGAAAATAAGAATCTCTGAGATTTCCGGCCATTACTTTTTCCGTGACTGTCGAGAAGAATGAATAGTGAATTAAAATCCCGTCTTTTCAGTCCATCTTTTATCTACCGTGTTATGAAAAGTAAAATAATAAGAAAGTTATAAAAATATAATTTATAATAATTAATAATTATCATGTATATATTATGTCTTAAGATGGCCCTGGTTTTATGCAGGGCCATTTCAGCACCATCGGGGAAGGTCCCTACTTCACTGGGAGTAGCTGTATACGAATGTACATACTTATTCTTGAAAAAATAGTATCAGTTTCATTTTCATGGTCAACACCCACGCATTTAAGGCCCAGGGATGTGTCCGGTGGGTGCCTGTGTTAAGGCGGCCCTGGCTCTACGGACAGTTCTACTTCATTCTTTATTGTCACATCCCCCCCCCATATTTCACTTGAAACTTTATTTCTTCATACCAGATTTTTTTTTTGCAGCACTTTGTGGCCCCGTTATCATCCTGTCTTGGCTCCCCTTCAACTTGATTTTCTGTTAGTACCATTGATGCTTTGCAACAGTTATTTTCTCTATATGGTTTACCCTCAGAGTTGGTTTCTGACAATGGTCCTCAATTGGTTTCAGAGGAATTCAGATCCTTTTTTAAAATCTAATGCAGTTATTCACATACTCTGATACCAACATATCAGCCTCAATCTAATGGACTCGCAGAAAGGTCAGTACAGACTTTCAAGCATGCATTGTCAAAAATGCAAAATGATCCAAATGATCATAGATCATTGAGTAAGAAAATTTCTCAATTCATGATGATATATCGTTCTACACTTCATTGTACAACTGGTGTATCAC
Source organism: Pholcus phalangioides (assembly GCF_987345545.1). NCBI lineage: Eukaryota > Metazoa > Arthropoda > Arachnida > Araneae > Pholcidae > Pholcus > Pholcus phalangioides. The sequence continues at coordinate 22,478,837 of NW_028301603.1, read as the reverse complement.
CCGCTGAACTGTTTTTGTCTAGACAACTCAGAACACCATTGTCTCTTGTGCATCCCAGTGTTCAAGCAAAGGTAAAAAAACAACAAGATTCACAGAAAATTTATTATGACCGTTGTCATAATGCAAAAAGGTATTTTTACCCTGGTCAGAAAGTTTTTGTTCGATCCAGTAAGAATCATCAATGGAGTCAGGGAACTTTAGTATCACCCAAGGGAAGCAAGACATGGATTGTCAACATCGCTAGGGAGAAATATCTTGCTCACATTGATCAGTTACGCCCCGATCATGCTTATAATCCAGTGACTACTAATAGTAGTGAATGCGATATTCCTAGGAAATCAATTGCAAGTGAAATATCTATTACACATGTTCCTGTTGATGAGAACATTACTCATTCATCACTTCCAAATCCCAGTCATGACAGTGAATCTTCATCTAGCTGTGGCAATTGTATTCCTGTGTCAGATGTACAGTGGAGTGAATTCTTTTGCTCTTGATAAGAACTGTGCAACAATAACTGATCCGGTGAATCATGATATTGCTGATAAAACTACTGTACCAGTGACTCGTCGATATCCATTGCGTGAGCGAAGAAAGAAGAAAGCCTTCACGTTTGATTTATTAACATTAACTTCTGTTTTGCATTCATACAATCATCTATGTGTTTCATTTTTTTTTGGGTGGGGGGGGGAGAGTATTGTAATAAATATACTTAGCCATTTAAAAGGCTAAAACCAAAGAGGGGTTATTTTGCTATCATGTAGTGGAAACCATGGAGGCAAGAATAACAGGAGGTGGCGCAACTATCGCGTCCGTTGGGAAAGCATGGGAAATCTGGGTTGGCAGAAGAAGCCAGTGATAGCTCTATTAAGGGACCATATAAGCCCAAACAAACCGTGGCTTCCAATGCTTTCCTATGAGAAACATTCCCGTTTTTTAAAAAACATTTAAAAATTTACTGTTCACTTTAGGAACTTGGTTTTTTTCCTCAAATTCTGTGGATACAATTGAATGAGAGCTTTAACAATTTTAGTTGCTATTTGTTTTCAAATATTAACTTCAACAACATGGGACCTTTTGCAAAAATAACCAAAATTTACCCATATCTTGTGCCACAAAATTTCTTTTCAGCATTTTAATTTTTAAAAAATTCTTCGAAAGCATGTAACACCTCAGTGCTGAGAGAGAGACAATGTTTTAAGGAACTTGAACAAGAGCAATTTTAATGCAAAATATTAACATATATAATGCTTTTCAGCTGTTTAAATCAAAATATTGTAGAAATACTTCTAGTCCAGGTAGAACAAAAACTCGAACACAGACAATTTTCAAATTCAATTAGAAACTGTGTTTTTTGTCAAATTTTCGTACACATACTACTTTAAAAGCAAAGTAATAGGTACAAAATGAAGAGGGAAAAAAAAACAGCCCGTGATTATTCTCCTAAATACTATAGGCCAAGGAGATGACTTATCCGGCTCGTAATAAAAAAAAAAAGTTTTTTATTTTTAATTTTTTTTTTCTCAATACTATATCTACACAGTGGAAGGTTCGGATGGGCGGCATATAGTTCAGTAATACGTGTTGAAGAATATGGGAGTAGAACGGCGAAATTTGTAAAGCTCACAGGCTTCAAAACCATAAATACACAGTGGCGGAGGACGCTCGAGCACTTCCAGTGCTTTGAAGCACGGGGTCGAGCACCCCTGGCCTAAGCTTAGAATTTATTCTGAAATCGAAATATTCTTTTTCATAAGGGGAAACGAAAGTGTTTTAGACTTATGGGTGCTCTGTTGAAAACTTTATGTACAAAATTTTCATTTCTGAATTTATCCTGCCGGGTTGTTTGGCCCAGGGTCGCAGCTGCAGGTGGGGGGGGGGGGGGTAAGTAGGTCTGGTGCCCGGGCGCTGGACCAGAAGTGGCATCGAATTCCCTTTTAACCTCTATAATGAATTTATGGCATGAAAAAAAAAAAATTAATCGTCCCGGGACTGGAGTGCTGTCAGCTCCACGACCCCCCGTCAAGGGTGGGGTTGACATGGCCTTAGCCAACACCCCCTAAAGAGGGTGTTGTTGAGTTCTTTAGGGGGTGTTGTCCTAGCCCTGGGCCAAGGATGATTCTTATCATTTTATGGGCAGTTATTTATATATATGGGCATATTATTTCAGTAATACGTGTTTGCTTTTTTTTCAAGCAATAAATTAACTAAATTGGGGGGGGGGGGGGGGGTCCGTTACCTATTTAACCTGGGGCTTCACCAAAAGTCCCAGCCTAGGAGTCCTGCTCCAGGATGGAAGGCCATGGTGTGCTTGCCATAAAACAGCTCTTACACCAACCACCCCACCCCTCCATCGAGCACTCACATGTTTGAAATACTGCCGAGTAATATTATGCAGGGCAATTGCCCCGGGCGCCCAAATTTAGGTGGAAACAGAACACCATATTGCAAAATTAATCAAATTTCAAAGTTGGGGGGGGGGCGGAATAAATACTGTTTGCCCCGGGTGGCAAAAATCCTAGTTACGGCCCTGTTAGAAGGTGCTCAAGCACCTCAGAATTGATTCAGAAATCAAAATTCTTCATGTAAATCGTAAAACGAGCGCCCCCATGGACTTGAAATACTTTCAAGATGACCCGGATCTACCTTAATCATGAACGAAAAAAAAAGCCAAAATAAAGAGTAAAAAGAAAAAAATTATGAAAATTGCACTTTTTATTGGAGCTTCATATTATTATAATTAATCGAATTCCCATAGACATTAATGGGATACATCGAATTTTTAAAATAAATGGAAGAAACTGAACTAAAAACTTATGAAGAGTTGAGAGTGAAAAATGATCTTCCCCTTTTTCAAAAATAAATTAAAAATATAAAAACCCCCCTCTCTCTTTCTCTGTAATAAATAAAGATAAACTTTTATCTTTCCCCATTATTGGATCATATAGATTACCCGAAGACGCATTAAACAGTCATGGTGCTTAAATTTTATTAATATTTTAAAAGAATTCTCTCTCGATCTGGCAAAACACATGTTAAGTATAGGGAAAAGAGTAGTTTGTTTGGGGCTTACTTGTCAGCCCACATAAGATTGTCACAACGGCTTCAATTTTTGTGCCTGATGTCACCTCCAGGGGATTATAACCTCCTTGAGTGGCAACGACGCTTTTGTAAACACAACGTTTTTGTCTCTAGCGAGTAAGCGGGTTGGGCATTTTCCCTCCAGTGCTTAGTTCGTACAGGACCGGGCTTTGGAATTTCGCGGCCCGGTGCAAAAAAATTTTTGCGGCCCCTCCAAAAACATTTTATGCGCGGTCGCTCCCCAGCTTATAAGTTCTTCGACTTCCGAACATAAATCTTGAAGGGAAAAAATTGTTCACAAAGAACTCATTTTATTACACTCATTTTTTAATTATTTCAGGAACGCGTTCATAGTTGAGATTGAATCAAACACGATGTATTGAGATGGAGTTGGATTTAAATTAATTTGATAACATTTATAAATGGTTAATAGTAATTGGCGTGGTCCACACCTGCTTAACACTTCATGGTGACTCGAATCATATTGAACAGACATACATTTCTGACATATATTTATAGTGTTTCATCATCTTTATCAAATATCTGTTGCAATTCGACAACTTTGATCACTCTTCGAATCTTTTATTGCTGTTTTTGTTTGATTAATGTAAATAATAGAAGTAAAGGAATCAAATACTGGGATTCCCAAAAATAAAAAAAAACACTCTGAAACACGTTAGAACTGCATTTGAAAATGTAGATTAATTTAAAATTACTGCAGTATATTCCGCTTATAACGTTCCCACTTAGAAAGTTTTCTCGCTTAGTACGACTTATTTTCGCAATCCTAACTTTTACTAATATCTATCGAAACTTCCCGTTTAAAGCGTTTTCCCGCATACGACGCTTTTTATGACGAGTTTTTGAAGTTTTTGGAAAACTCTATTAGAGTAGGATTCACTATTTATGAGCTCTCCAATGTTATTACTTGTTTAAAACAAAGAGTTTCTTATTACAAATAAAATACAAGATTGTAATTTCAATATTTGAATATATTCAAATTCGAAATTCAAAAAGACGCCCTGATATAGGTTGTCGAATATTAGCAACACTAGGTGCAATCAGCCTATAAGCCTCAGATATAATTTATTTAATATATAGTTGTCAAACACATTTTCTTATCAGAGAATGAACTGCCCGGGCTGCAAGCAACGTAGCCTACATCCTAAATTTTCGGACCTTTGTGATCTTAAAAGTTTTTATGCATGAATTCTCTATTCATGAAACAGAATAGCTCTAATGTCGGTACTGTACTAAATGAGTAATTAAATTGAGAAAAAAAATCAGAGACGTCGTACCTTTTTTTTTTCGGAAGTTCAGTAGTAAAAATTGTCAAAATTTACAATTTATACATTGTATATCCGTCTTCCGGAATATAAGTTCTCCGGAATCTCGAAGAAGTTCTCAAGCCTCTCAACATCATCATGACAGTTCAGAGCTTCCCAGGAAGGCATGCAATTAACACTCCGAAGGACAGTCGAAGTTGCCTCGCTCCGGGACAGTCGTCATCTAGAGATGTCTATGCCACAGGCTACTATGGCTAGTGGAAGCACCGCGGGATGAAACTATAAACATTCACCTTGTGCGAGAAAAAAATTACTAGATTTCTTTTAAGGTATCCCTTTTCGTTTGATGCCCTAAGCATGTTTTTTTCTTGGTTAATGTAGCTCTGTTATTTCTTTAACGGCAGAAAGAAAGGTGAACTTTTTTTCAGGGGTAAAGAATGTGACCACCTGCATACACTCTTTTCCTGTTTGAAATAAGCTAATGCCATACCTGTGAAAGCCCCCTTTCACAATCAATAATAGTTTAATGGGGGGGGGGGGGAGATTAAATTTTAATCGAAAATTTCCAAAACATCTGCTGAGAAAGAAAAGGAATTGCGAAGAGAAAGAATTGCGGCCTGGTGTGACCGCACCTTTCGCACCCCCCTAAGTCCGGCCCTGCTCAATGCCATACACACCAGAGCAAAATGGAGCATTTGAGAGGGAAAATCGAATTCTTGTGGAAGCTGCCAGGACCAGAGCCACAACTAGGGGGGGAGCAGGCGGGTCTTGTGCCCCGGGCGCTGGACGGAAGGGGGCGCCGAATGCACCCTTTAACTGCTTCTTCTATATTACGTGTGGGCGCCAAAATGCGTTCTTGCCCCGGCTGAAAAAGTACCTAGTTACGGCCCTGAGTGTAATGACTGAATATTTGTATCGTTTTTAAAATATTAGGCCTGTTGCTCTCGGTGGCGAGTCTTTTCAATGGGGAGACTGGCTCGCATTCGCGCCTCGAAGTTGGAAACCACAGAAAACCAACTTCAGCCGATCACCGCTGTGGCCGCTTATGACTCAGCAAAAGGTTGAGCACCACTGTGCTACGACCAGGGCCGTCTTAAGAGCCTCATGGGCCCCCGGGCCAATTTTTTTTTTTCTGAGGCCCTATCAGGTAAATTCTAGAAAATTTCAACCAAATCTCATTTTTGTGAGGTGCCCGGGTGGGCCCATGCGTTAAGAAGGCACTAGCTACGACCTTGAAGCCACGGCCGCAACTAGGGGAGGGGAGAGCAGGTGGGTCTGATGGCCCTGACGCCGGACAGAGAGAGGGCACAAATTTCACCCTTTAACCTCTCCTTAAACATTAAGGGGGAAGCCATTCTTGTGCTCGCTCCAGCTAACCGAGTATCTGGTTGCGACCCTGCTTGCAGTCAGTGCCGTCTTAATGCAAGGGCCCACCCGGGTAGCCCGAAGTGGAGAGAGGAGGATCTCGTTAAGATTTTTCGTATTAAGCATGTAAATTGGTAAGTAATCATTTATAATCAGGTAGGGGGCACTAAGAGAAACCAATTTGCTCAGGGGGTACTTTTCAGACGCCATGTTTGTGGCTGTTCGTACGACGGATTCGAAATGCCCTTTACTCGAGAAAAAAAGTAGTTTTTTTTTCAAGCATCTCTAAATAGTTTTGTTACACAACATTCGGAATCATCTTTAAATAGACTTTTTATGAAAATGGACCGCCATCAGTCAAACGATTTGTTTCACGAAGGTGCCTTCCCTATATAGAAAGAAGTGTCGGGAGAAAGAAAAGGAAAAAAATGAGATTTTCTTTTGTGGTAGTCCGGATATGTTCAATAATTCAAGAGGAGAGAGACGTGTTATGTGGTTCTCGATCAGACCTAATTTTCCGCCGCAAAACCAACGCTTGACGTATCGATCGAATTATCGAAAAGGAAAAGGGTCTCTCTCTCTCGGATCTTGATGATTTTATCTCTGGCCAGAGGAAAATATATCGAAGCTTTTCTACGTTGCGAACCTCGTGCGCTTCTTGTAATCCTCTCTCAATCGTTAGATAACAATATTGGAGTGAAACTTCTTTAGGGCCACGGTGTAGTGAAGTTGACTCATAGAAAATCAGCGTCACGGAAATTGAAACGCTTTTATCACATCTACTCAGTTGCGGTCTTAGGGCAGTGCAACCTGTGCAATTTCACATGGCGCCAAATTATAGGGGGCGCCGAAATGAGTTAGAAAACTTAGATCCACATAAATAGAAAATAACTCTTGAGGTATTTAAAAAAATTAATGTGCGAAATACACATGAAAAATAAGTCACGAGAAAAAAAAAATTCAAGGTTTGGGTAGATGAGCAGTACTAAAGCCTCCTGGATACTAGAGCATAGTTTCCCAAACTTTTCGTTCGATCGCCTCATCTTCAGAAATTTTTTTCTCTCATCTCCCCCAACTCAACTGAATCCATAAGATCTTACGTAAAATCCGTAACTTCTATCGCCCCCAGACCATTCCATCGCTCACCAGGGGCGATATTGCCCAGTTTGAACACTGTACTGTGGCAGTACTGTATATCGATTTCCGTGAAAATAAGAATAGGCGCACACTCTAGCTTTTTTCTTCTTTAAATCTTCTTTTTTCTTTAACCCTCCGGGAGATACTACGCAATTTGCTTTCTCTTTTGTGGTCCAGTAGTGGTGGAAAAAATAAAGAGAATTGAGAAATTCATCTCCCTCTCCCTCCATCACTCCATTTTTCTACTAGCAAGAAAAAGTGTTTCCCTGTGTGTGTATAGCGGGCAGTAAAAAAATATATTTTTTCTTTTGAAGTGATGACCAGAGACAGCTGAGCCGTACCCCCTTCCCCCCCCCCCCCACTCCACTGCGAATCGAACATGGAATCGAATCGCCAACACAGTATTTTTTTTTTAAATAAGAAATAAGGCATCTTTTTATGATTTGTAGGCCCTCTTTGAACAGGGGACTCTGCTCGGGCGTCGTTTTTCTATCCGTCTCACAAGAAGCAATTAGGAAAAGGTACTCTCAGTACTTGGAAAAAACAGTACTCTCTCACATTGGGAAACCGTACATTCTGGCGCCTCAGATCCCTGGTCCGTCTCCCGTCTAACCAGAATTTCCTAATAGAGCAACGCATGAATGTGAACCAGTTTCCACTAAAAGTATATGGTTTTGGTGATAAACAGTTTTAGGACCTTTCCATAGCCCACTAGACAATTAATGTCTAGTCGGCCGTGACCTTTCCCATCTGCCGAATTGGTGTAGGTGATAGTGTGTCAGAGGACGAACCTGAAGACCAAGGTTCGAATTCAGCTCGCGAAAGTTGTCCATTTTTTTTTCCCACTCCTCGCCAGAAAATGATTTAAACATTCAAACTACTATTGCAAGGTCGTAAAAAAGGCAATTTGTTATTTTAAGTTATTTCTTTGTCACAGAAACACAAAATGTAATCAAAGTATTATCTCGTTTTTGCGACTCCTAAAAATTTAACTGCCCGGTGCGGCTGCACCCTTCGTACCAGCCGAAGTTCGGCCCTGCTTTATTTCACTAGGATAGATTTTCCCAAATTATGATCCGCGGCATTATTTTGCACCTTGGTAAGCTACTGGGGGAAGGTGGGGGGGGGGGCACGATATGTCTCACCAAATAGATTTATTAATTCGATTGGATGACAGTTTATTAAAGCGTTTGTGTTTTATGTAATGCATTTTGTTTAGGAATTCGAATGATTGTCTTGAATTAATCAAACTGCACTATAGCTGTTAGGTAGGCTTGATTCAAGGCAAAACATTCCATACTTTTCACTCATAAAGGCAGGGACACCAGAAGTCAAAAGTGATTGGTGTTGCTGGAAGTGTTTTCTTTGCAAAAAAAAAAAAAGTAATATTTATTCGTTTATTTTTTCCCCATTTTTTTTTAGGAAGAGAGAGAGAGATTTGACACCTCTTCCTTCCCCCTCATTCCTACAATCTAGTCCTTTCGTGCGCAACCCAATCTTTATTTGGGACGCTTGTTGGACAGAGGTGTCTGCACAAAGAGCACAGCGAACCAAAAAAGTTTCACATTTATTTTTATGGGGGGTTTTTATGACCGTGTTGTGGGAAATGGAAACACTCGTGAAGAGAACATCTGAAAGAAATGCAGGATTTTTCAAGAGCAGATTGGGAGGGGGGGGGGGGTCTTTCATTACCATTAGAAGGGGAGATGTAAAACAGGTAAAAGTTAGAATCAGCTAATTTTTGTATGACCATCGTTGTCTTTCCTTCAAGAGTGGAAGAGGTTGATAACCATAAGTTTAACCAAAGTCCAGAGCAAAGGCAGCTAGATTGTGGGTGGAATGAGAAGGCAGAATCCAAAGTGATTGTTGGGTCCATTTTTTATGACTTTCAAGTGGGGTTGGGCTCGGCTAACGGTAGCACTTTCGACGGGATATTTTGTGACAGCGCTGGCTTTTTTGGAGTGGTCAGCCATTGAATGATCTTTCAAGCTGGAAGGTCGTAATCTCAAATCAACGCAGTAAAAATGTAGATGAAAATCTGGTGATCTCTCCTAGTGAAATTTTCGATTTTATTTTTGTTACACAGTATTAGTTTTCAAGTGGTACGAGTTTTTCAGCATCTTAAAGAGTGAGTCAATTTTTTGTTTTTCTCTTTCCTCGATGCGAATCTTGAATAAGAATTAAATAAAACAAACGTATTTTTCTGCGTATAATCCGTAGATGCGAATTTCGCTAGTTTCAGAGATAAAAAAAGACGTATAGCAACGTATATTCTGCAACGGTGTATAACTTCCATGAAAAAATTTTATTCATTAATAATTACATTTTAAGGATTGGGGGGGGGGTGTTTGCGAAGTTTTTGTAACTACGAAAATCGACATTTTTTCTACATCTATATCCCTTAAGAAATATTAAAAAAATTGTTTGTTATATACATAAATAAATTTTCAAAGCATAATTATAACAAATCAAACCGCTGAGGAAAAAAAAGCTTTAGGTAACTTTACTAATATAGCCAACGTCTCTAATTTGGAGTAATTATCTAAGTAATTATTACTTCTCTAATTATGGTCAACAAGAAGGAGGAGGGCAGGCACAAATCCGGAGGTAGGAGGGTTGATGGAAAGAACCCCTAACCCCCTCAAGAGTCCAATAATAATAAGATAAATCACAGTCCCATATTTTAGGGAGCAGTAGTGATTAGCAATAAACAATAAATTGTTCCCTCCAACGCATCATTTTCGATCCTCACCTGAAGAGCCGGTGGGGGGGTCGAAACAGTTGATTGACGATGTATCAGAGGACGAACTCGGAGTTCATTTTACCCATTCCGTTGAAAAATTTAAACACTTCAATCATATTCCAGTATAAGAACCATGTGCCATCAAGAGCATGCGTGGCTCTTTTCTTCCCCCCCCCCCCGACCAAGTCAATGTCCCTCTGTAAGTATGGTCTCTAAACCTAAAGGCAGACCCGATCCAGGACGAATTAAGCCCCAGAAAAGTGGAAGGATCACTTTAGGATAACATGAAGAGATCTTTTTAAGGATGAGACCGAGCATTCAGTACGCATTTTGACCACCGCTGAACAGTGTTTAGAAAATCTAAGCCGCGCTCTTCAATAAGAATACCCAGGTCTGTGATCATAGTTGCATCCAGATTCAACCGTCATTCAACTCGTAAGTGAAACGCGGGATGTTCCAACCAAAATGAGTGACCATGAACTTGTCAACGCTAAAGGTGACGCTCCAATCATTAGCCCACGCTGCAATCATATTCAAGTTCCTCTGGAGCTTCTTCCTTTCGCGTTGATTCCCGACTACCTAATACCACCTATAGAACAGTGGTGTTTTCTATAGGTGGTGTTGGACTACCCCGACTTCCATCACAACTGCGTTGATGGGAGTGGGTTCGAGCCACGACACGGAGTACCAATGATATTTTCCAACTGTTCCGGCTGTCGAGTCTAATTAGTAGTAAGTACAAGTATCCGTTTTTTGAAGTGAAAATTCTTTAGGGCCACGGTGTAGCGAATTTATTTCATAAAAACTCAGTGTCACGGAAATTGAAACGCTTTTATCACTACATCTACAACACGAGCGAGTCTCTGATAACGAATCGTTGCTAGCGCATTTGACGGCGTTTCGTGGTAACGTGTCTTTTTGTTTAACCGTTTCAGCGGCAATCCGGAGACATCTCGTCAAACTTGGCCTGCTTTATTTCGATCATCCCAAAATATCTCGGGTTCTTAAGACGCTTTTATTTCCAACGTGGCTGTTATAATGCGGATCAGGAAAATTTTAAAAACCGCTTAAATACAAGTGTATCGATGAGAGTAGGTTCTCCCTCCGTGTGCTAGGTATAAAATATATTTGCATAATTTCAGCACCTCAGAACCCGATTAAGCGGGAGGTATCTCATTCTGAAGCGGCTAACTTCGCGTTATAATCGAAGTGGAAAATTATTTCGTGAGATTTTGTAAGCCTTTCAAATCTGTATTCACGTGATGTTTAGAGATTTTTAAATCGAAAGTCTGTTTTTAAAGGAGTGTGTGTTGATGTACAACACATATTGTGTCATTCTCAGACTATACGCATAATTTTGATGCGAAATCTGTAATAAGAATGTAAAAAATTTAATGATTGTTAGTATATTTATGTACGAAATCCTTCACCGTCGTATTTATTACTTGAGTTCCAAATTTAAGGTGATAAAATGTTGATAAATTTTCTTAAATGAAGAATTATGAAAAATAATTGGCTAAATCAAAAGAGTTCACCAACGGTTATTGGTTGTTTTAACATTGGAACTACCGTCTTTTGATCGCTTTTCAGACTTTGATCGTCACTTGCAACTCTGTTTTGCAAAACTTTAAAATTTCCCTCCATTTTGTTTTTCTAATTTGTCGAAAGAAATCTTTTAGAGTAAAAACAAAAATTATGAATCTTTCTGTTGATTTTTAAAAACTACTATCTACCGAGCTGTCATTTTGACAGCAGTTGAAAATTTCGTTGCTTCACCAGATTTTAAATACAAATATTAGCGATCATCATCATCGAGATGGCTAAAAAATATGGATGTTGATATATAACCAAAATACACCAACCCAATATAAAAGTATATATCACGAAAGCATATAGTAGATATCACGTTGGGCATTTTGCCTGTTGTGGCGTTGTACATGTATTTGTAAGAAAAAAACTAATATATATATATAGTATATATAATTCATACTGTATAATAATACACTGCTCATAAAAAAAGATTATGGTTGTCTTAATTCTAAGTATGGATAGCTTCTCGATTTATCCCACTACGTCTATCGTACTTCTTTTTAAACGTATTAATTGTGTTAGAATTCACGACCTCAGGAGGAAAGCTATTCCATGTATTAATTGTGTCGGAGTTGAAATGAAGTGATGTATAACAATCGGATCGGGTGAAAAGGCTATGGAGCCGAAGAGATATAGTTGTTGACTGCTGGACGCTGATATTGAAGGACCGGACACACCCCACTTCACATCTCTCAGAGAGATATCTAAATATTCCCGAAGGGTGAATGTGTCCGGAAATTTTATTAAATAACAAGTAACATAGAGATAGACTTGGGGCAATCGGACCCAATAACAATGATTAATTTAGAAATCTCGCATATAACATCCGTCGATCGTCTCTCGGCACCGGGAGCGTCCGAGGTTCGGTGAGCGTCTTGTGTTACACAGTATGTCGACATTCCACCCATGGTTACATAGTCAGTTCAGATTCTTGCACCGCAGCTTACGCTGCTGAGGGGACTGGATGTCCAGTCGTCATAGTGTTTGTCCTCGTTTAGATAAAACTTCTTCATTCCTCTATTAATGTCACAAAAAGACGCATCTACAATGAGTAGTAGTGACTACTCATTGTAGAGTCACTAACTTTAGCAGATCTGCTCATTGCACTTGTGATCTCTGACTGTTGGGCGAGAGAGAATGTCGAACGCTCGCTCTGGTTTACGTATCTAGGTAAATACATTGTGATTCTAAATTGTTCTCGTTGACTCTAGTGTATACTTAAATCGCGGTATGTCTAGGAGGCCAAGCGAAATGGCGGCAGCTGCGGGATCCAGAAAGGGACTTTTCGAACGTCGTTGAGTAAGTCTCTACTTACGTTCGAATAACTAAGCCTAAATCGCTGCTTTATCATAAGTCTATGGTTAGGGCTAAGAACATGTCGACATCTCAAGTGCTTGTGTCCTGAACCGTTTTCATTTGCAACGCTATCCGAGTGGCCAAAATGGAAGAAACGCTTAGAAAAATTTCGTGACGCGTCAGGGCTAGCGAAAAAGGGCGAGAAAGACCAGGCCAACACGCTTCTCTACCTGTTAGGTAATCAAGCGGAGGGCATTTTCACCTCGTTTCACCTGCCAACAGTGGAACAGGAGAAGTTCGATTAGGTTATAGCGGCATTCAACGGACATTTTGTGCCCGATAAAAATACCATATACGAGCGGCCAGATTCAACAACCGTTTTCAACACTCCGGAGAACCAGTAGTTCATTTCTGCTCTCCGTGTGCTAGCGGAGTCATGTGATGAGTATCAAGCTCTCCGTCAAGAGATGATTTGTGATCGCATCGTCGTGGGTGCCAGCGACCGAAGATTGCCCGAAAAGTTTCAGCTGGAACAAGGTCTGACGCTGGAGAAACCTACGACCATGGCAAAACAATGCGAATCGGTCAAGAAGCAGCAGGCGAACATACATAACCCTGCGTTGAACCAGCTCAGAGCTAGCCTGAAACCCTGCAAGGGTCGCAGGAATCAACAGGGAAGCCGTGGTTCAGAGTCCAAGATACTAGAACAATCAACGAAGCCAGGGTCAGAGCAGGGACAGACCTCAGTAGAAATAAAGCCTTTTCTTGTTTTTGCAAAGTTTCATGACAAGAATTCCTGCCCGGCCATGTGCCGTAAGTGCGGTAAAAAAAAAGAAAAATCACTTCACTAGAGTTTGCAAGTCAAGGGTAGCTGCGAACGTTTTGACGATGCGTTTTTGGAGCTAAATAATAAAAATGTTTATGAAAAATTTCTTTTTTCCTAAAGTTAGAAATACAGTAAATCATATGAGGTCTTTGCTCGGAAACATTCTTTTAAATTGCAAAAGCGTTCATCACGGTTTAAGAAAAGAATAATATGGAAAACAGCATTATGGCACAAAGCAAGTAGATTAAGATTTATGGGCATCTTTTTCACAGCCACCTCGTTGGGCATTTTGCCTGTTGTGGTGTTGTATTTGTATTGTATTGTATGTATATAAGTTGGGTTGAAGACGCTGAGGTCATTCCTTGGCTACTTAGTATCATCCGCGTCATCACGCAAAGAGACTTGAGAAGACATTTTAGTTGGAGATGTCAGAATCAACTTTCTGCTAGATTGAGGAGCAGACGTGACAGTCATCCCAGCCAGTCTCTACAGACGAAAGAAAAACGGATTTCCGAAACTCAAGTCTCCTGACCGGGATCTTTCGAGTCCCGAGAACTTGGACTTCAAGGGAATGTTCGAGTGCCAACTAACTTGAAAGTCAGTCTCTACGTCGGCAAAAGTCTGTGATCAAGAGACCCAATCGTTCACTATTGTTGAGAGATCATTGCGTCCAACTGAAGTTGATTCAACAACTGAATGAAGTGACGGCACATCAATTAACTCAAGTCAACCCGGAAAAATAGTTTCCGCAAATTTTCGATGGAAGTGGAGAACTGAAGGGAGAACACGAAATCCAGCTGAATCCCGGTGCCGTGCCCTTTTTAGTTCACGTTCCAAGGCGAGTGCTTATCCCTTTATTTAGGAAATAAAATTATTCAATTTCTAGGAAACAGATATTTTCTCAATATTATGCCAAAAATAAAACTCATCTGGTCTTCACCAGACCCTCTTGCAAACCGGGCAAGCAGGGGCGTAGCCAGAAATTTCGTTCGGGGGGGGGGACCACTTTCATTTCGGGGGGTGGGACCAAAGTGACAGAACAATGGATTTGGCCATCTTTTTCCCTTTTTTCGGTCATTTTCTCACATTTCGGGGGGGAGGGGGCAGACCCCCAAGTCCCCCCCCCTCGCTACGCCCTTGCGGGCAAGCATGCTACGAAAAGGTTTGCAAGAGCACCTGGGGGTTCGAGTTCCGGTGGAGACCAGATGACTTTTCTTTCAACTCAGCGCATAATATCCAGAAAATATGTGTTTTATATTCCTTTTTTAATATATCTGTTTTAAATGTCTTTCCTTGATATCTTGGGCTGAGGAAGAAATACCGTCTTTACATTTTCTCTTCTAAAATTAGGGTATAGAACCGTTCATGTTTTTACATTTCATGCGTTTTTATTTTATACGGGGTGTTTCAAAAAAAAAAAAGATGGGCTAATTTCTATAAAAGGTAGTAGAAGCCCCCTTAGAATATCCCAGAATCACTTGCGGGGGGGGGGGGTGGCATGTTGCCCACGGTTGAGAAACACTGGGCTAAATTATCTGTCTTAAGATTAGGGTTGGTATGGCGAGTGAGAGGAAGAAAATACGGAGAGAGGGTCAAAGGCAGAGAAAATAGTAATAATAAGCGAGATTAAACTGAGAGATTCGAAGGAGGTAATTTCCTGGAGGAGGATTTTTTTTTACCGAAAAGTTAGTTTCTTGCAGCCGCAAATAGATTTAAGCAAATGCTTAACCCAGTGCATGATTTTCCGCCCAACCCCATTTTTTGTTTCTTTTTCATATAAAAGCAACTATAAAGATTCTTTCCTTTAAGATATATATATATATATATATATATATATATAGTTGCTTTCTCTCCCCCCCCCCTTTTTTTTTTACTTGAACTTAATTATTTTTTTCAAACTTTTTTGTGCTCTCAAAGCCATTCATTGGCTCTCATTTTCTTATTATTATCGAACTACATGACTATAGACTTGATCCATTCTGTTTGAATTTAAATGTTCTTCCGTGGGTTGTTTAATTAAACAGGATCATGCGTAATTAAGGGTGATTTCTCCCGTCCGCTGACTAAATAAAGGCTTCGATTTTAATTACTCTGTCCGACATTAATTACTCTGCACAATGGACTACACCGAAACTTGTAGTTAGCAGGGTATTTATTCATTGTATCTTCCAAACGAACACGTGAAAAACTTTCGTATTTAATAATAATAATAATAATTTATTTTGGAAGCTCATCGCATCGATAATTAAACTGATGTCCACGAAGTTTTATTTCTGAATTCCGGTTGATCGCGTACGTATATCACCCAAGCGTTAAAGCTTATATACAAACAAATACAACACCACAACGGGCAAAATGCCCAATGACGTGACTGAGAAAAAGTTGCCCATGACAAATATGGATGTCACATACTTCAAAATTACAGCGACAAAATTAAAAATGCAATCAAAAAGATTGTAAACAATCTATATGCATAAAATTGATTTTCTGTGTGTGTGTGTTCTCTATACAAATCTACAATTTTAGATCGATCGTCACCAAATTTTGCATATATGCCAAACTTGACTAGACCCGACTTGAAGGATAGGCTACTTTAAAATTTCGTCAGAGCAGGGCAAGTGCCCCAAATGGGCAAAAAACTGTCGGGCAACAATGGTTTCTGGGCCTCAACAATCACTTTCCGAACGTTTACTTTGGTTACCGTGGTTCCCTAGCAATGCGTTTCAGACGTGTATATGCCTTTACAATGGCTTGTCACTTTTCTAATCCTGTTACTATATGTATAATAGTTTATGCCTTTGTAATGGTTTGCCACTTTTTCAATACTATCAGTAAGGAGGCTTTTTGAATAGACGTCATAATCATCATAAACATCGCTTTGAGGTTCAGAAAAAGGGTGATCCTCATAGGAATCAATGTTAAAATTGCCGATTTTACTGTAGAAATGCGGAAATTTGGTGGGATTTTCCGCCACATTAACAATTTTAAAAATTGTATTGAATTCTCGATTTTTGAAATATTCAATTCGCTTAGAGATATACGAAGCCCGGAAAATTAAATATGGAGTAATTAGTCCCAGACCTACTTTCGAGTTGGGTATTCATGCAATAACATTGATTTCAACTTTTTATTTATATCTTCTCAAGCATGAAAATTAATGTCTCCGTATTGTCTTTTAATATTTATTTGCATTAATTCATGCGGGTTAGAATATTTTAAAATTAGTTATGAGCCCGTAAAAAGTGGATCGAAAAAATTCCACCGCTTTAATTAAGCATTTTTTGAAAGCTGAAACAGGGAAACACTGTCTCTTAAAAAAGGAAAAATATGTATTCATTTCTACGTTTCTGTAAATCTAGATTTGTTTATTTCATGAATCTCGCGGGAAGTCGCCATATTGGTTAACTTAGACACGGTTTGTATGTCCCTCAAGAAAAAGAGAGGGAGATATCACGTGATCCAAAAAAGCCTCATTGAAGAAAACCCGGGCAGCGCCGGGTATTATAGCTAGTATATATATAAATAAGATATTATGAAAAGGCGAAAAATGAGAAGTAATTGAAAAATTAGAAAAAATAGGAAATATGTGGAACAATGAGGAGGTCGTTCTCAAGGGGGAACCCCCTACGTTGCTCCAAACTGCAAAAATGTTTCTAATGATGGTAAGTCTAATAGGCATAAAATTACCATCAGTTCCCCCGACATTTTTGCGATAAACAAGCTTTGGAAGTCAAAAGGCAAATATGAGAATATACAATTAAAACCAAAAAATATGAAAATCAAATGAATAGCACAATATAAAAATATATATACACCAAGTGTGTTAAAATTGAAAAAATTGAAGAGTGAAGAAAACATACATATTTAAAACATGCCGCCTGAATTAGTAATTAGTGAAACGTGGGTGAAATTTATCCCATAAAAGATTCTTTTTTTGGAAATTGGGGAAGAATGGTCACGAGGCATTCAAATGTTATATAGGGGATCATCGTCGAGTAATTTTCAGATTACCAAATCCACGCGAGGGAAGCTGCGGATAACAGCTAGTTATTGCATAATTACAGAAGGAACTCGATAAGTATGATAAATAGGGAAGAAATCATGCAGAAATATCACTTAAATTCAACCACTTATCAGTATCTCGCGTATGTGATGAGTGCAGTACACATACAGGGTGGTTATAAATAAACTGACCCTACTCAGACGTATGTAGCGTCCATTATGAAAGAGGTATTTTGATGAAACTTGATATATGAGATATATGGACCATGGGGAAAATAAAGATTCATACAAAAAATTGTTCAGTTTTGGATCACCAGGTAAAAAAGTGGCGCTTTTTTAATCACAATTATCTTTTTCCCCCATGGTCCAAATGACGTATATACCAAGTTTCAATGAGAACTACGTTCATCACGACGGGCGCTACACTGTTCGGAGTAGTGTCAGTTGAATTATACTGACACTGCTGGTGGACATAGTTCAGTGAAACTTGATATATACTCTATTTAGATCATAGAAAAAAGATAGCTGTGATAAAAAAAGCGCCACTTTCTATCCTGGTGGGGAAAAATTTAACTATTTTTTTATATTGAATCTTTATTTTCCCCATTTTTCATATATCATATATACCAAGTTTCATCAAAATACCTCCATCAGAATGGGAGTTATCTACGTCTGAGTAGTGTCAATTTATTTATAACCACCCTGTATATTTTGCCATAAAAATTATATTCAGTATTATAAGGATAAAAAACGTATAAATTATTATAACTTTAACATTATGAACTAACATTATCAGTCTTGTGATGTTAAATTTTTTCACATATTTTTCAAAACATTTTAAAACATAATCAACATCACCGATCGAATCTATCAATCCTAGACCAGTGGTTTTCAAACTTTTGTCACCCGCGGCTCTCTTACCCAATTCGTTGTTCTGCTGCGTCTCCCGAGAATAATTTAATAGATATTTTCACTAATAAAAGAACCACAACAAAGCATAAATGGGTACACGAATCAGTACCTCAAGCTCGCCTCGACACCCTGACAAAGTTTGGCGACGCACAATTTGAGAAACACTGCCCTAGGCTGAAGTTTCTGCAAAACGTTCTGCAAATTTGAGTAATAAATTGACGATTCACTAATTATTTAAAAATACGAGCTGGAGATCATACATAAATCACCGTTAAATGTGATAACTTCGCCAAATTTATCAAAATTACAAAAATGGTAGGTAATTATGCATAATAACTGAATTTATCACATTTGCCGTAACGTATAATTTACCGTAAATTACCTACTATAACAAGTTTAGACATTACATCGAATTACGGTTGAACACTTGTAATTCTTGCAAGTGAAAAACAAGCAAAGGACGGGGGTGGGGGGTGATTCTGTGCTATGAATCTTCTGCTATGTGTAGATTTATGAATGCGGAATAACTTCGCGTTAAATAATTCATTTATCTCTCTCGTATGCAGACTTCAATCTCCATTTGAACGATTGTTTCCCTGCGATTCGACAGTGCAGAACAACGGCCACATCTATTGACCCGTCCTTTGTTGTCGCGTCTTCTTTAATGAATTGCAAGAATTGCATTCTACACAGTGCTGTTAAACATTTTTACTGCATTCATTTTCCCCATGTGTGTTAATCTATTTTATTATATCTATTTTATTTTATTTGTGTTAATCTAATCTTATCCAATTTTATTTCATTAGGGTCTGAGCAGTTAGTTAGCGGAAACAACTGTTCCGCATCTGCAACGCGGAGCCTCGATTGGAACCAGAGGAAGTGCATCCATCTCATCAGAAACATTTTGACTGACTAGTAAACACCGGATTGGCCATGTTCGCATACATTCGGCCGATTTTGTCAGGTAAGTTCGATCAGAATCAATCGCGCAAAACAACTCATTTCCATATCAAGCAATATTTCCACGTCACAATGAATTATTTGCGATTAAAGATTGGTATTTGCAAGTATATATATAATACTGTGAAAGTTTATCTTTTCACAAACACAGTATTTTTAGATTAAAATGTAATTTCCCGTGTCACGTCTAATGCTGTCATCATGTAGTAAAGTAGAACGCATAGGTAAATTTATGGTTCTCCCGCCTGTGGGCTACAAAATATTTCTGAAGATGTGACGTCAACCTCCGCTTTTCATGTAAAGGTTTCAACAACTGGCTGATGTGAAGATGAGTGGCTCACTGACTTGATACCTTACCCTCTGGGATATTCTAGTGGTCACCACTCGGATGCTTGCACACTTTGGATCACTTTTGGTCTCTCGTTGATCTGGTCCATCCTTTGGTCTCTCACATGCTTGCACAAACTCTAGGTCACTCTTTTGGTAGTTTCCATGCTTGATTACTCTTTTCATCACTCATTGATCTTACTCTTCGCTCTCTAGGGCACTCTTTTGGTCGCTCACTGACCTAGTCCCTCGGTCTCTAGGTGGAGCAGCAATTTATGTTTCTACCGCCTTTTTTTCTGAACCCTGGCTATACCAGGGGTTCTCAAAGTGTGCACCTTGACTATAATAAGATATTACACATAATGTTTTTTTTTTTCATTTCCAATTCAATTTCGTAGGTCGAGACATTAAAGCTTACCTAGTGCGAACTAAGTAAGTGGTTTGCGCTCCGTTTGCTGTCGAATTTTTTATGAACATATTGTTCCGTCGCACGGATCTGTAGTGGCATTGTAAAATAGCGGCACCGTAATATTATTGAAAGAGCAGGCTTTAGCCTATATGTGAAAATGTCATGTATAATCGAGTAGAGTGATAAAAAAAATAAAAGGTACAGCTTCGATATGGGGACACGCCAAGTTGGCGACTTTTTTCCGGCGATAAGTTGCCATCATTGGCGCGCTCTGGTTTGTTGCTGTTCTGCTGGGTTGTCGTTGTTCCAGAATATTCGAAGAATTCTGCGAGGGAGTGGCGCTGGTGGTTGTTTTTCCGTGTTCCTAGCGTCCTAGCGCGTCTTTCAAACGGGTTTTACTGCCATTTTCAAACTGGTTTTCTCTTTTTTCCATTCTATTCTCTCTCTTTTTTTCTTCCAAATGACGTCACCTTATAGCCGCGGCGTTTTGAAAAACTGTTGGGATAGTTCTTCATATTTTCTCTTCCTTCCGTATATACGATGTAGTGTGTGTGTTGGATTAATTGGAATTATTTTGGATATACTTTCCCTCAGGTTGTACCTTTAATATTTTCCAATATTTATTCTTTTCTACATGCAGGATGCCCCTGCATCGTTATTATTTTATTTATTTATTTTACCGTTGTTTATTTATAAGAACCCGGATTCCCGAAAAGAGAGTCCGGGTTTTAATTTATAATACATAGAATATATTTATTTATACAACATGCAGGACCGTTATTTATTTATAAGAACCCGGATTCCCGGAAAGAGAGTCCGGGTTTTAATTATTTTTTTATTATAATTATGCTTGTTGGTTTTAGCATTTTTATGCTCGCCCAATTCAGCTGTTATTTACGTTTCCATTTCTCTTGTGTTTCATGATATTTTTCATATTGTTTTCTATGCTGGCGATTTTTTTTTTCGGCGCTCGTAATGTGTCTAACGGCCTTGGCGACTTCTGATGGAGTCGTCGGACATATTTGGCGCCGAAAAAAAAAGTCGCCGAAAATCGCCAACCTGTCCCCTATATCGAAGCTGTTCCTATTATTTATACGTTGTCTCGGGGAGAATACGACACCCCGACATCAACATCTGGTGACCCGTCTACTATAAACAAAATGGATGAAGAAAAAGAAGAAACAGAAAACACGCACACAACATCAACATGCACGCCGTCGGAGCTGCACAAAGTAAGTCAAAAAATTTCCCCCTTCTGGACTGATAAACCGGAGATCTGGTTTTATCAAGTAGAGGCGCAATTTAAGATCAATGGTATCGTTTCAGATGATACAAAATTTAATCATCTGGTGTCTCAATTAGCACCAAAATATGTCGAAAACATATGGGACATTGTCAGCAGCGACAGTGCTAATAAATATGCGGAATCAAAATCGAGATTGCTGAATTTATTCAGGGAAAGTGAGACTGTTCGCATTAAACGGCTCATCACCGGAATCGAACTAGGTGACATGAAGCCTAGCCAGCTTTTGCAGAAACTGAAGTCTATGGCTACGGCCGATGTTTCGGATAATTTAATCAAAACTTTATGGCTTGAGAAATTGCCAGATCCGATTCGCAATGTGCTGATAGTGAGTGACGAAGACGTTGCTAAGTTGGCTGCAATGGCTGATCGAATATCGGATATGACTCCAAGATCCCAACCTGTGCTGTCACTAATGAAAATGTGTCGATCAAAGAACTCTTGGAAAAAATTTCATCGCTGGAGTAGCAATTATCGCAATTAAATGTGCGAGCGTTCTCGCAAACCAAATCGTTCCCGTGCTAGTTCTCGCAGCAATTCCCGATCGCGTTTCAATCCCAACGGAAAGTATTGTTATTATCATTTCCGATTCGGCGCAAGATGTCGTTCTGAGAAATGTAAAGCTCCGTGCAGTTAGGTTGAAAATCATTCAAAACAGGAAAACTCCAACCTGCAGTAGGATCTGCGGCAAGCTCTACGGCAGAAACACTGCACGATTGTCGCAAGTTTCGACTTTTCGTCAAGGACAGAAATTCGAAACTGCACTTCCTTGTCGATAGTGGGGCTGATGTAAGCATAATTCAAGCTACCACCCAAAACAAACAATCAACTGCCTACAAATTGTATGCTGCAAATGGTTCTAAAATTGAAACCTATGGTGTAAAAGTACTAACATTGGATTTAGGACTTCGGATCCTAAACATGATGTTAAACATTACATAGTGACTGAAGGCCAACCAGTTTATTCAAAAGCCAGACAACTTGACCCAAAGAGACTTTTAATTGCTAAGCAAGAATTTAAATTCATGCTCGATAACAATATAATTAGACCATCAAATTCTCAATGGGCAAGCCCTTTACATCTAGTTCAAAAACCTGACAGGACATATCATCC
Source organism: Pholcus phalangioides (assembly GCF_987345545.1). NCBI lineage: Eukaryota > Metazoa > Arthropoda > Arachnida > Araneae > Pholcidae > Pholcus > Pholcus phalangioides. Next base: position 22,456,486 of record NW_028301603.1, on the reverse strand, counting down.
TTGTGGTGATTACAGGCGACTGAATTCACAAACAGTGCCTGATAGATACCCTATCCCAAGAATTGAAGATTTCCATCACATTCTAAAAGACACAAAATTTTTCGAAAATTGATTTGCTCAAAGCGTATTTTCAACTACCTATAGCAGAAGAAGATAAATGCAAAACGGCAGTTATTACACCTTTTGGGCTCTATGAATTTAACGTAATGAGTTTTGGTTTAAAAAATGCCCCAGCAACTTTTCAGAGATTCATTCACGAGGTTTTTAGAGGACTTGATTTTGTTTTTCCACATTTGGATGATGTCTTGATTGCATCAATCAACAAGGAACAACATAAACATCATATCAAACAAGTTCTCGATCGATTGAACCAATACGGTCTGCGTATCAACATCTCAAAATCGATTATCGAAGTTCCAGAAATCGAGTTTTTAGGCTATTTGATAACATCGAAAGGTTCTCGTCCATTACCATCAAAAGTCCAAGCTGTATTAGATTATAAGCTACCTGAAACGATCCATGACCTTAGGACTTTCCTAGGAATGGTGAATTTTTATCGTAAATACCTAAAAAATGCAGCAAAGGAACAAGCAATTTTACACAACTACCTCCAAGGTGCCAAGAACAAAGATAAGAGAAAAATACAATGGACTGAAGAAGCCAAAGAACAATTTCAACGATGTAAACAAGATCTAGCTATTATCTCTGCATTATTATCTTTTCCCGATTCTGAGCTACCTCTGTCCCTTTGTACAGATGCCTCGGATTTCGCGATTGGAGCAGTGGTGCAACAGTATGAAAATGATGGATGGAGACCTCTTGCATTTTATTCAAAGAAACTCAGCAATACTGAAAAGAACTATAGCGCATATGATCGTGAACTTTTAGGAATATATCTCTCCATTAAACATTTCAAGTATCTCCTCGAAGGAAGAAAGTTCACTATTTTCACAGACCAAAAGCCCCTAATATATGTGCTTCACCAGAAACCAGAAAAAGCTTCACCACGACAAATTCGACAACTTCAATATATTTCTGAATTTTCTACCGACATTCAACATGTGAGAGGACAAAATAATATCGTTGCAGATACACTGTCACGAATCAGTGAAATATCTCTCATCGATTATGAAAAAATTGCAGAAGATCAAACCCATGATGAGGAATTAAGAAATCTGCAGAAAAACAACACTGCCTTGAAATTCAAGCAACATCCACTTCCATCTGGAAAATTCTTATGGTGTGACACGTCCACAAATAACATTCGGCCATACATTCCTGAATCGCATCGAATGGGACTATTCCAACATTTCCATGGATTTTCTCACCCAGGAATTAAATCTTCAGTGAAACTGATGTCTTCGAAATTCATCTGGCGAAACATCAAGAAAGATGTACAACAATGGACGAAATCATGCTTGCCTTGCCAGAAAAACAAAGTTACTCGTCATACCAAGACTTCACAAAGATTTTGTGATGTCCATATTGATCTAATTGGTCCCTTGCCTCCTTCAAATGGACATGTTTATTGCTTGACTTGCATAGACCGTTACACGAATTGGATGGAAGTTGTTCCCTTAGAAAACATATCCGCAGAAACAGTCGCGAAAGAATTCTACAGTAATTGGATTGCACGATTTGGATGCCTGCAACGTCTGGTCACAGATCGTGGAACACAATTTTCATCAGAAACATTCAATAACTTAGCTCGAATTTGTGGAATAAAATTGCAACATACGACAGCTTACCACCCTCAAAGCAACGGAAAAATTGAACGATTACATCGGACATTGAAAGTGGCATTGGAAGCTCATAACAAGATCACTTGGACCGACAGCTTGCCTACAGTACTGCTTGATCTGAGATGTGCCGTTCCACCTGATTCCAATAATACCATTGCGCAAATGCTGTATGGACAATCCCTCAAGATTCCTGGAGAGTTTTTCGATGAACCTGAAGTGAAAACAACACCAGAGATGTTCGTCGGTAAACTTCAAGAGCAAATGGAACTGCTCGGCCCAAGAAAAGTTTTATACAACTCAAAGCCTCCAGTATTCGTACATAGAGATTTGAAAACATGTTCACAAGTTTTCTTACGAGTAGACAGGGTTCGTAAATCTCTCGAATCCTCGTACGAAGGGCCATATCCAGTGCAAAGCCGCACAGAAAAATATTTTATTATAAAAATAAAGGACAAACGAGTGACTGTATCAATAGACAGACTAAAACCAGCATATGTTCTAAATAACTATCAAACCATTCGCGATAAAACGCTGATTGTAAATGAACCAGAGAAGGCCGAACCCCAACGCTCTCGTAGTGGCCGCTTATTGAAACCCACCGTGAGGTTCAAGTTTTGAATTCAGTGAACATATATATTTATTCTAGACATATATATTTATTTTCTTGAATATTTCGCAAATAGTGTAACTTTGATACCGTATTATTTTTTGTACATATTTACCACATATTTCATGCATTATTTTCAGTATTCCCTCATGTATGTACCGTAAGTAAAATTAATGGAGGGGGAGTGGTGGAGTGGCATTGTAAAGTAGCGGCACCGTAATATTATTGAAAGAGCAGGCTTTAGCCTATATGTGAAAATGTCATGTATAATCGAGTAGAGTGATAAAAAAAATAAAAATTAGTCCACACGCTACGTTAGTCCTAGAAGAAGTTAAAAAGGAGTTTTCACATACGTATTTCTCTTCTCTATTATTTATACGTTGTTTCGGGGAGAATACGACACCCCGACATCAACAGATCTCTGGGGTTCTTCGCCGGTGACTTCAAGATATGTGAAAACCCACAAGAAGGAGGATTTGAGAACGAAGAAAAACGCACGAGAGTTGCTCGTCCCGGGCAATGTAGTGCTGAAATCAGAGTCCCCGTAATCCTTGCGATAATAAGCAAGTCTGTTAACATGGTCACCTTGAACTTCGGTGCCCCTTGAATCCACACCACGACGTTGTTCGGTTTCTTCATGACACGATAACGTCCTTCCCATGGCGTCTGAAGTTTCGGGCAAAATCCTTTCCGGCGTTTCGTATTTTAAAGCCAGACAAGTGTCTCCCTCCTTAAAGTCGTGAGACGTAGCCTACGTATAGTAGCAAACTCTCATCTTCTCTCTCGGAGCCGAGGTTAATTCCGCCCCTAGCGATGCGATGTACATCCTCGTGGTGCTTCTGGAGTTCTTCGACGTATTCTTCCGCAGGAAGAAGCAAATCGGATGATCGCCCAAACAGCAGATTGTTTGGCAGTCGAAGATCCCATCCCTTGAGCATCGACGATGGTGTGAATCCGGTGCTCTCATGGATCGCACTTACTTCGAGTCCCAATCTTGTTGGTACTTCGACACGAGAGGGGATTCAGGATGGTTTTATTAAATCTCTCCACCATCCCATCGGATTCTGGATGAAACGGAGTAGTTCGCATTTTTTCCGTTCCCAGAAGTTTGCACACCGCCGACGAAAGTTTCTTCCCTGATCGGAAGGGATCATGGAGACTCCGAATCGAGATACCCAATTCTGCACCAACACTTGTACTAGCGTCTCGGCCTGCTGATTGAAAACGCGAAATGCTTCCGGCCACTTGGTGAAACAGTCCACCATCACAAACATGTACTTGTTACCATCGTGTGATTTCAAGGGATGTTCAAGGCAATTCTCTTGAACGGTGCACCAACGTTACCGCGTTGAAGACGGGCACGAGTCCAAGGCAGTGGCGGGGGATTTGGGGGAGGAACTTGGGGGGTCTGGTCCCCACCCCGAAATGTGAGAATATGACCGATAAAAGGGAAAAAGATAGCCAAATCTATTGTTCTGTCACTTTGGTCCCCCCGAAATGAAAGTGGTCCCCCCCCCCGAACGAAATTTCTTTCTACGGGCTTGCATCAGTCCACTTCGGAGGTCATTTTTGGGGCGGCACAGGTGTCAGAGTTCTCGCACCTATTTTCCACATCGGTCCTGGACTTGTCCCAATAGAATCGCGCATGAACTTTCTGTAGCGTTCCGGTTAAGCCGTAATATCCATCAGCCGGGCTTCCGTGCAACTCTTTCAAAACTTCTTCCACACGGCCTCCGGGTATATAATGCGTTCCCATCTGGAAGTCTTTCGGGCCCCTGACTCCCAATGGCGGTAGAACATGCTGTTTCTCAACTCTAAGGACTCCCTGAGGATCCAATATCTGTTGATGGTCGGACTGAAAGAGGTGACGGCTTGCAACGCTGGTTTGTTCCCAGTGGATTCCTTCCGGTGTATGATCACTCGTATGTCGGGATCTTTCGGTTGTGCCTTTTGGGTGTTCTCGTCGGTCCAATGATCGCCACTCAAGTCCTGAGATGTTTGTTAACTGTCTACTATAGATCCGCAGGCCCGTATTTCCCTTCTGCCTTGAGGCAACGACGTCAGTTCTGTGGGCATGTTCTGATCGACAAGGAGCCAGCATCTCTACGTGATGCTGCTCTCTTACGATGCTGGATCCCTCTCGTACGGCTTCCCGGACTTCTCAATAGAACGGTTCCGATCCCGCCACCGTCCACTCCGAAATCAGCAAAAATCTGGAAGAACCCCGAGACACCGGATCAGCTCCCCGATGTCATTGGCTGATCGCCGTGAGAGAAGCCGGATAATGAAGAAGCGCGGTGCTTAGCGCCATCATGCGGGGAGCACTACACTTCCACACTGTTTTGGTCAATTACGTGCTTTCACACTGTTCAGTCCCTCATTTCCTAGGCAGAGGTGGATTTGCAGTACTACCACCCCATACAAATTTTGCTGTCCTCCTCTTGTTCTGGTCTAATCTTCTTGACCACTCATTCCTCAAAACTTGCCACCCTCGGCTACATAAAGCCAGCAAAGCCCTCATGTAAATACGCCCTCTGCATGCAAGACTCTTCTCGTTGCCTTTAATAATGCTGTTGATATGTCCCTGAATATATTTTACGGGTTTTTATTACAATTTTTGTAACTGAATTATTCTGTGTTTACAATGTTATAGAGAGCACGAAGGAAGCTATTGCGACAAACGATCGACTCCGGCTGGTCACCGGTAAAGTGTCGGTCTCATACAACACGGTTCGGACTGCGTTGACGTCATTGCACGAGAAATACGAACGTTCCAAAGAAGAGCGTAACATGTACCGACGCTATGCCATGCTCAAGACCATCGTCAAGGAAGTCATTCAGCTGGATGCTCAGTACTGGCTTCTGTTGGACGTCCCGAAGCAAGACAAACAGGAACAGGTCAATGTATACGTGTTGAGGGCCTGCGCAGTGCTCGAGAAGTCGTCGGACACGAGGCAGACGTCGACGACTGACTCCTCCAAGAGTCAAGCCGCCCAACAGGCCGAAGAAGAGGCTCGCGAGAAAGAGCGCAAGGCTCGCCTGGAAGGTGAGGGATCTAGTATTATTTTTTTAAATCAAATATACTCTCGTATAAATCATCATTCCTATTTCCTTGAGGCGGCTACACACATAACTGCAAACTTGACAAGCGTGCACACTTTCGCCACCACACGGTAGAGGCATGCTTGCACAAGCGCCAGTTTTTACATTGAAGCAATTTACGGAATATATTCACCGACAAACAATTCAGCTCAAGTGTGAGCCTATAAGCTAACGAGCAATTTGGCGACCAAGTAGATGAGCAAATGAGTGAGTGAATGAGCAAGCGAGTGAGTGAATGAGCAAGCAAGTGAGTAAATTAGTGAGTGAATAAGTAAGCGAGTGAGTGAATGAGTAAGTGAATGACCCCTAGCGAGAGAGCTTTTGTTCCACCTGGCTTTTTTTAATGACGTGATCTTGACGTATTCCCAAGGGATCAGCATGATTTGTCCAGGGAATTTGTTAGTGTTAGTAGACATCCATGTCATGGCGAATCGGGTTCAAACCTAGACCTGCACAGTCAGAGGCTCGCTCCCAAACCACTGGACTGCCAGGCGGCAACTATTTGCCGTCTTTTTAATTCCGTATCTAGCAAGTTGGACTGAACAACTCTACAGCGCTCTCGAATATTAAGTTTCCTCACCCTAACGATGACAAGTTTGCATCTCTAGTACCCTAGCTCATTTTTTCATTTCCTTACTTGCGCGGCTGCGCTCACTGACTTGTTCATTCACACACTCATCTACTCAATTGCTCACTCATTTGATCATTCACTTTTTCACTCATTTGATCATTCACTTTTTCACTCATTTGATCATTCACTTTTTCACTCATTTGATCATTCACTTTTTCACTCATTTGATCATTCACTTTTTCACTCATTTGATCATTCACTTTTTCACTCATTTGATCATTCACTTTTTCACTCATTTGATCATTCACTTTTTCACTCATTTGATCATTCACTTTTTCACTCATTTGATCATTCACTTTTTCACTCATTTGATCATTAACTTGTTCATTTGTTCACTAACTTTCTCAATCGCTCACTCAACCATTTGGTCACTCATTTGCTCACACTATTAATGACTCTCATTCACTTGCTCACTTGATTGTTCATTCACTGACTCATTTGATCACTTGCTCACTTGATTGTTCATTCACTGACTCATTTGATCACTTGCTCACTTGATTGTTCATTCACTGACTCATTTGATCACTTGCTCACTTGATTGTTCATTCACTGACTCATTTGATCACTTGCTCCCTCACTGACTCATTTGATCACTTGCTCCCTCACTAACAAGGTATCGAACGGTTTTTGGTGAATTTTCCAGCCCATGCATGGGCGTTATCAAAATTTGTACAAGTGGCTTCAAGATTGAACGATCAAAATGCTTGCGCAAAATTCTCATACAGACTCTTAAGCTTGCAGTTACGTTTGCAACCACCTTTAAAAGCAACGTACACGGAGGAAAAGACGCTTATGCTCCAAAGGAGCTCAACCTTTCTGGTGCAGTCTTCGCATGTACGGAAATGACTAATAATAGGGTCTACTTTGAGATAATTTTCTGCGGTCTCGACGCTGTACGCACACATAGTGGTGTGCATATACTTTTTTTTCGGTTTCATAGTTGAGCAGTTTCTCAATCATCGATTCGTGAATGTAACCCGCAGCCTGTGAGTCGAATAATTGCACGTTTTCGTGGGGGGAGTCTCCTTCAAGCTCACTGACCGTTGCCATGCTACAGCTGAGCAAACCATGTCTCTGCCGATCTACGGATCTACTTAAATCGAATGGCATTTTCTGATCCCAGGGATCAGGTAATGCGATATTTATTTAAAAAAAGTACAAATCTGTTTACTATAGTTTTCAGCACCATATTTTCAGCTTCCTCGTGGAGAGATTTTTACGATTCCTTTGATAACAAAAGAGGCTCTAAAATTCGACCAACCAACCAATGTAAGTCTTTCTTTGGAGACATGATGCATTATTTCGTGTGTTAATTCGGTTCTTTGAATTTGATAGAATTTTTTTTTGTAACGATTCATGTGGTTTACGATTTTTTTATGCGATTCATATCTTCACTTCGGGCGAGGTAGGCCAGGTCAATAAGATACTCACCTAAAGTACCAAAGAATGTTCAGAGGTTCCGCGAGTTCGATACCCGGTTCGTCCTGGTCATAAAACTTTCCTGACACAGGGATACAACAGAAACGGCGACATGACAGCAGTAAAAATTGCTACCACAGAGAGTCCCCCATCGAGGGGTTAGCGTGCCAACCTCTCGATGAGTATAAAAACGAGCCTGCCGTTCGGAATCGGCAATAAATTGTAGGTCCTGATCTAATTGGCCCTCGTGTGCAGAAAATGACCGTGGTGCGACAGAAATTATCAAATGATATATACTTATAATATCAATCTTCACTTCCAAATATAAAGGACAGATGGCAACACCAGCAGAACATGAAACAAGCACAAGTCTGACGACATAAAAACGTTAGGACCCCGCATGCATTCAGAACACATGTTTGAGGTAAGGGATCGATTTCTGCACGAGCAAATGGGGCATTCGCACAAATGATTCTAAAGGCCAAAATAATTAAGCAATATATAGGGTATCCCATGAATTCGTAAATAGGTTGAAAATTTATAAAAATTGAAGAAAGTGATGTATTTTTGCGAAAAATCTGTTCTCTCTCTCTCTCTCTCACGAAGGGGGATTTTTTTTTTTGATTCAGAAAAGAAATTTATTTCAAATATTTTTTGTTGATAGAGGGCATTAGGGCAGGAATGATTCGCCCTGAACCTTTCTTCAATCTCTTCTGAGCCTGAAACGTTCATAAAGCTTCAACCAGTGATTCGTGGCTGAGGTAAAACAACTTCACTAATAGTGCTTTATCCACCAATGTCAACATCACAATGAAACCCTTATATATACACTAGTGCACGGATCATGCAATGAAAGCATTCGAAATTGGTTGTTTAGTAATTTGTACGGTGTTGTGAACGATTCCTCAGCTGTTCTAGTTGGGCCCACCTGGAATCGGTTTTTCAACGAACTCAAAGTAAAGAAAAGGAAGACAAAGGCAATTTGTGCACCTACGAGAGAATTAGAACCACAACGTCGTACGCTACAAAATCAGTGCGCTAATGTATACGCGCCTTTATGTGAGCGCCAGTAACAAGAAATTGTAACAAAAATGAATTTTTTAACTATTTACGAATTTATGGGGCACTCTGTATATTCACTGGCTAACCAAACATCTTTCAGCCTTCGTTTCATTTGCTTTGTCTAGGGCCTCGTTATTCGAAAATGATTATTATGGAAAATTATCGCGAAAATTGCTAAAAAGTCGCAAAATCGTGAGAAATGAAGTGCTCTGCAAATCATATAAGATTAAAATGTATTTTTATTTTCCGTTGTATTTCACGGAAAAAAAATAATCGTCAAACATGACGGGAATATACAGGGTGGTACCTATCGACCGCACACACATGTAATTCCTCGTGAAAAACTAATATGGAGAAGTGTTTTCAGTTTTTGATTTGGCCCATAATTAATGAGTTATAACGCTTTAAACATTGATGACGTCACTTCCAAATTCACCAAAAGTACAAAAACCGTTTTTGAAACTGGATAATATTTACATAACCCTAATCATAAATCAAGAAAACCGCAAACCAGTTTTTTTCCTCTCTTTTGTGTGTGGCCTTTTTGTTTTTTACGCGATCGTAACACCCAAAAATAAAAATGTTTTTTGCTTAATATCAAAGTTGCACTTCGTCTGGGTTTACGGAAAATTTACCGCCAACAATTCACCGCCGGAAAATTCACCGACAACAATTCACCGCCATGCAATTCACCGCTAGGAAAATTCACCGACCAACAATTCACCGCCATGCTATTCACCGCTAGGAAAATTCACCGACCAACAATTCACCGCCATGCAATTCACCACTAGGAAAATTCACCGACCAACAATTCACCGCCATTCAATTCACTGCTAGGAAAATTCACCGACCAACAATTCACCGATATGCAATTCACCAACGACAGTTCGATGCGAGTCAGTTAGCGAGGGAATGAGCGATTGAGTTACTGAGTGAGTGAGTGACCCAGTGAGTGATTGACTGACCGAGTGAGTAAGTGATTCAGTGAGCGAGTGGGTTACTGATTCAATGAGCGAGTAAGTCAGTCCGTGAGTGAGTGAGCGAGCTGCTAAGTGAGTGAGCGATCTAGTGAGTGAGTGATCTATTGAGTGAGTAAGTGCCATGTCCTAAAGATATGGCGGAAAGTTTAAATAATGACTTTATGAGAAGAAATTCAGATGATACGGATTCGGGTTGCTGTATTTTTGAATTATATGACATCCATATTTATTGTGGGCATCTTTTTCTCAGCTACCTCGCTGGGCATTTTGCATGTTGTGGCCTTGTATTTGTATAAATTACAAATTGCTGTTGCCCAATACAAGATAGTATATTCAACAAAATTCCATTAACTCTGTTTTACTCAGAAACTTCTAATGAAATGTTAAAAGGGATAATAACAGAATTAAAAGATAATAAAGTAAGTGGATACGCGATGAATTAACTTCCTAAAAATGCTTAAAATCATCTCCTGTTATCACTTTGATGCTATAAAAAACATCGCTGTGATCATCAGTAACCAATGGATTTTTTTTATGCTGAACTAGCTGTTACCCGCGATTTCACGTGATGAACTTTCAAAAATCCCGCCTTAGTGCGTATCTAGTATATGTACTCTATATTTACTATATACGTATATATATACTTCCTATGCAACGGAAATTAGTGACGATTTTTTTTATTACGGGAGTCGGTGACTTTTTTTGAGTGATGGAAATCTGTTACGTTTTTGTGTTACGGAAGTCGGTTACGATTTTGGGGTCAAGTTGTCATTTAACTCTTGCATATATCTTGACCCATTTGACACATCGGGACCAAGTAATGTGCATGTACCCAGAGTTTCCCACATCCTACAGCAGGTCCCCTAAGCTGAAATAGATGGCGGGCCCCCAAACCAGCTTTTTCACGGGCCCCTCTGTGCTTAATTTATAGTGTGAAAATATCAAAAAGCGATAAGAAACGTTCCGGCCCCTGTCAGCCCTGCCCTCGTGGGGGTCATGCCGAGAGGTATGTATACGTAAAATATACATGTCACCAGTGCTCCCAACATACAGGGTCGGGGTACCCGGGGATTGCACATATACCTTCATGGGGAAGTTAAAAGGTTTCATTTCCAGGGGTCCTTGCGATAGTGGAAGCCCAAGGTATATCCAGTCTGGGACCCCATAAAATTTGCGAATTCAGTCAAGGGTAATTGCGTGGGGGGGGGGGGCGGCTGGATTTTATTCGTTGGTAAAATGAATATTTGCAGTGGCCCTCACAGGGGGATGCCCGATTGGCTTCCGAGTCAGGGGTCTCGTTTCATTTTGGGGGCACTGGATGAATCTCATTCTTTTCTGTCGTTTAACATTGTAGAATTTTCAACAGCGGAAGCCTGAGATAAATCCAGTGTCTGGGTGCCCCACTAAATATCTGCGTATTGGGTCCCCGTTACTGGATGTGGGCCCTGGATTTATTTGTTTTAAAATTGATAAAAATTAAAAATTTTCGTGGCCACTCACAGGGGGTATGTCCGACAAGCCTTCAGGTCGGGGCCCCATGGGAAAAGTTGACAGGTTTCATTTCGGGTGTCCCTGGATGAATCTCATTGATTTTTGTTGTTTAACATTGTAAAATTTGCAACACATCGGTAGCCCGAGATAAACCCAGTCAGGGCCCCCACTACAATTCAACGAATTGGAGTTTGGGGACCCCCATGGGGAAGTTTTCTGGGGTTACTTGATGAATCACATTTGTTTTTTGTTGCTTTATTATTATAAAATTCGCTTCTTCTGTAAGCTAGTGCTTTCACGTGTTCCTTTCCATAGCATGCTGATGAAGTGAAACGAAATAAACAAGATATGTTATGAAGAGAAGGGGGGGGGGGGTTGGCCGCCAAAGGTGGTAGGGGGGCAGAGCCCCCTAGTACTGTATATAAAATACCATGTCCTGACCGATTCATCATCGCCGAGCCAAAACCGCTGAAGCTGTAAATATCAAATTTTGTGAATAGTTTTTTTCACGACGTAAAGACTCACTACTCACTAAGAAATGGTTTTTCCATATTCGACAACCTAAGGGCGTCATAAGAGGGGAGAGGGGGGGGGGGGTCAACGTTGAAATCATGCCGAGCCGAAACAGCTGAAGCTATAAATATGACATTAGATCAATATTGTAATATAGACTCATTGAGAAGGGATTTTTCCAAATTCAACCCCCTAAGTGGGGTTTCAAAAGTTATATGGAGCAATCAGCACTGAGCCGAAGTCGCTTAAGCCATAAAGTTAGTATTATATTTTATAACGTACATACACACTAAGACAGGATTTCTGAAAGTTCATCACCCATGGGGGTTATGAGGTGAGAGTAATTTTGAGATTGCAAAAACACACGAGTGCGAAGCCGCGGATAACAACTGGTAATAAAATATAATGCTTACTAAATTTTATATTTATGGCTTCAGGGATTTCGGCTCAGTGATGATTACTCCATATAACCTTTGAACCCCCCCCCCCTCTTTATTAGGGGGGATTGAATTTTGACATTTGACTTACAGTCTTAGACTTAAAACGAACATTCGATTATGTTGATTTAAATATTCTAACAAATAAAACACTTCTCAGCAGGCAAATGAGGTAATGTACTATATTGGTTTAAAACATATTACTACAATAGGAAACAAGCTGCCATAATAAATGGTAAAATCAGCACATTTGAAATATAATGAAAAGAGTCCCACAAGGATCGGCCCTTGCGTCATAATTATTTCTAGTTTATATTAATGATTTATGTAAAATTAAGTAGAACGGTAAAATAATTTCATTCGCAGATGACCCAAGCCTATATGTTGAAGACGGGGGTGGATTTAGAGCTCGCTATTGGTAGGGGTGATTTTAAAAACCTTTAAAAATCTAGTCTAAGCTTCGGTGACCACATGTCCTGCATTTTGTCTCGTATTTTCCGTGACAGTCCGGTTTTTCTGTTTTTTCTTCTCCATCCAGACTTTTTGAAAAATGTCACGGTTTTACTCGTTTATAGTCGAAGTTTTCTTGAATTTGTTGTTTAATTTTTTGTTGCAATATTACCATATAGAAGTTCCGAAAATTTCATAAAATATCGCATTTCGTTTGAGGGGAAATCTAAGGAGAACACCTACATCCAGCAGTGGATTGAAATTGGTTGTTGATGATGCCACACCTATTAAAACCAGTATTTTAAATACAGTTAAACTCGGTTATAACGACATCGAAGATTTTGCGGGATTTCGGTGTTATAACCGAGTCTGGCTGTATTGCTTTCACTTTTAGAATATTGTTCTAGAGCTCTTTTAGTTATTTTCTAACATTTACCGGTGATTATGTATGATCCCCACTTCATATTAGTTCACTACGACGCAGTTCGTTTTGTAGAGGCCATATAATTATGTCCTACTACTGATGTTGGAAAACAAATTAATGAAATAAAGTGAATATAAAGATAAGTTTAATTTTCTCAATCAGCAAAACTGGTAAAAGAAAGCCATAGACTCATATTGTTTAAAGTTATATGCGTGAGTTCAAAAATCGTATGAAATTATCTCGTTTTAAACATCCAATTCTTGGACATAAGGTGGACATAAGTGGACTCTTGGGTGACAAATAAAATTTTCGAAAACTGAAACTCACGGAACCACAGCTTCAAAAAACGATATAAAAAATGGCATTCTTTTTGGGCAATGTTAGAGGAGTATTTTAGAAGGATAATTTTCACACAGTTTTCATTACATACATATTTAATTGGTAATTTTCAATCAAAACCTACAACATTTAATTAGTAATATCTGACATAATTTTCATACAAAACATACAGTATTTATTTAACAATTTTCGACATGATTTTCTTCCTTACATATTTATAATTAAAGGGTTCCAATCTACTAATCTAGAAAAACAGATAACACGCAAATGTAAGTAAAAACTGGAGAAAAATATTCATTTCTCACAAATATTGATATCATAATTAAAATGATACATTATGAGCTATACCTCTCAAATAGCCTTTAATGTCACATCCTTGATGATACTTATCAACTAAATTCTTTAATCTCTGCGCAGAGTCCCGGTATTTCTTTCTCCTAATCAATGTGATGGTTTTGTCCACTTACAATTTGCTCCATCCGAACTTCATTCAAACTCTGTTCTCTTTTTATGGCACCAATGAACTTCCATATATCTGGGTGGTGAGCAGATAATTGCTGTTGGAACGCTCGATGCCATCCTTCTATAGAATTGTTGGTATTAGGGAAATCGTTATGCGTTCCTTGAAAGCAGTTCCAAATGTCAATGTCAAAGCGCGACGACCACCACGACGAAGAGGACGCCCGATCCAAGTGTCTTCAAATCTACACTTCATCATAAATACGTTTTCGGAACAATTGGATTTTTTAATCATTTGTGACACTACTAGGTTAAAAAAATTAACTAACTAACCAATTCACTCACTCCCTCACTCACTTACTGACCATTCACTCCCTCACTCACTTACTGACCATTCACTCCCTCACTCACTTACTGACCATTCACTCACTCCCTCACTCACTAACCAATTTACTCGCTCGCTCAATCACTGACTCGATCAACCACTTACTAACTCGGTCACTCAGTCACTACTGGGTCACTCACTCACCCGCTCAATCACTTACTCAGTCGGTCACTCAATCACTTACTTACTCGGTCACTCAGTCACTCACTGGGCCACTCACTCAGTCGGTCACTCAATCACTTACTTACTCGGTCACTCAATCACTTACTTACTCGGTCACTCAATCACTTACTTACTCGGTCACTCAGTCACTTACTTACGCGGTCACTCAGTCACTCACTTGGTCACTCGGTCACTCACTCACTTACTTACTCGGTCACTCACTCACTTACTTACTCGGTCACTCACTCACTTACTTACTCGGTCACTCACTCACTCACTGGGTCACTCAATCACTGACTCGGTCACTGGATCAATCACTCGGTCACTCAATCACTTACTCACTCGGTCGCTCAATCACTGACTCGGTCACTCAGTCACTCACTGGGTCACTCACTCACTCAGTAACTCAATCGCTCACTCCCTCGCATTGAACTGTTGTCGGTGAATTGCTAGTCGGTGAATTTTCCTAGCGGTGAATTTTCCTAGTGGTGAATTGCATGGCGGTGAATTGTCGGTCGGTGAATTTTCCTAGTGGTGAATTGCATGGCGGTAAATTGTTGGTCGGTGAATTTTCCTAGCGGTGAATTTTCCGGCGGTGAATTGTTGTCGGTGAATTGCTGGCGGTGAATTTTCCGGACACGCTTCGTCTGTGATCATTTGGTTTGTCTCGTTCAAATGAATAAAATATCGCTAACAATTTTAAGATCAGATTCTTTTTCATAGTTCCAACTTCGAAGTTTCCGAAGATTTACATATTGCATCCATGCAGTGTCGTCTCAACGACAAGAAGAGCCTCATAAAAACGAGATATAGTTGAAATTTTTGAGGAGCATACAGGTAAATTTGCGTGGTAGGGCCTCTCTGGCCCTCCACGTGGATGGGGCTGATAGGGCTCTAGCCCTGGGGCCCGGAAAAATTATCATAATTTTTTTTCATGCTATGAATCAATTCACTATGTGAAAGATCCCAGTTTAGGCGTCCTTCCCTAGATATGTGGGCCATGGTAGCGCACGGCTTTTGATTGTAATTCTGCCACACAATAAACTCGATCGACACAATGAGGTTGTTGAATGAAATCGATCAATGACAAACTTATCTCACGATGAAATTTAACAAATACAGTTTAAATTTTTTACGACCTCTCATTTACGTTATGAGTGTGTATAACACACAATACTCGAAACCACATTTAGAAAAACAAACAGTAAAGAGGTGGCTTCCATTCTGAAAATTTGGGGGGGGGGAAGGACATGATTTTTCGGGGTGAAAATTAAGAAACGAAATTATAAGAACATTTCAAAGGGGCGGCAAAATTAGTGATGCCTAATACGGCGAGAGCCTGGAGTCTGTTTCTGCTAAGAGGGGCCCAGGGCGACCACCCTCTTGTAAATACGGCCCTGAATAAAATTTCATCTGAAGAAATGACGAAGTCTGAGCGAATCATGCAGGCCGGAATAAATTTTTCAAAAAATTTTAAAAATATTTCTTGTATAAAAAGGTAACGTAAATTTAGTGGCATTTCATCGCGATAAAAATCAACTGCAGTCACATGAAAATTAAAAATCTTTACGGTGAAGGCGAACAAACTACCACATTTTGGCAAAAAAGTGCTGATTTTTTAGAAAACAATTTTTCGAATAGATGTCTTTTGGTTAACGATTTACAAATCTGGTGATAAATTTGGCAGTATGGTGGGGCGAATGTAACACGTAATACAGAGCCGTAACTAGAGGGGGCAACTGCCCCGGGCGGAAAAATTTAGTGGGGGGGGGCAGTTTAAGATGGAAACAAAGAACACCATTAGAGAGTTATCGAATTTTAATGTTGTAGGGGCGGCAAAAATCATAGTTACGGCCCTGCGTAATGTAAAACGTAATACAAGGTTAGCATCACTCTACACTACACGAAGAGGAAAGAGGGCCAATCGAGAAAGAAAATAGCTGATCTTGGCTTTTCTATCGAGATTGAATATTTCAGTTCAATTTCAAAAAAGCCTGCAACCTCTGCTGTGGCAGAATTTTATTTGCGTCGGTTGCTTGGCTCATAACAGACCGTTACAAAAATGACACGTCACAAAAATTCAAAGCGTTATAACTCATTACATATTCGTTTGACCCAAAAAACGGAAAACTTTTACCCATATTAATTTTTCACATGGAATCACGTGTGTAATTATTGGGCGGTCGATAGTTAGCACCCTGTATATGTATGTACGGTATAAATTTAGAAGTCATGAAAATAATCTAAGCCGTTGAAAGTTAAATTCCTTAAGTTAATCCTTGGTTGAAGAGCAAAAAACTCCAATAAGTTTGGTTGAAAATTCGAGAAAAATAGGGACGTTTTTTAGTCAGAATGACGTCACTCTCAGGCATACGTAAATACACTCATGTCCATAAATTAAGGATAATTCAGAATCACACGGAAATCGAAATCTAAAGTAAAAATTTCACCTGTAGAATTATCACACACATCTGCAAGAATGATATGCAAATTTTAGGAAGCCACCAGATGATACCGATAGTACGTCACAATGACGAGAGTGTAAGAGGGGGTACATAAGGAATGGTGGCAAAGAAGTGAAATTGTTCGCAAGAGTTCTGTAAGCGTTCAGTGCCATAAGCGAATAGTTCTGACACAGAGGACGCATGTGGATGATTTTTTACGTGGTAGAATTATCGGCCGCGTGGAATGCAGATGGACGTATCCTAGGAACTTGGAATTGCCCAAAGTGTCATCTCTAAGCTTTGGCAACGATTCCAAGATAACGAAAATGTCAGTAGACGTTACAGTACAAGTCGCCCCCGAGTTACAACGCCGAATAAAGACCGGTATTTTGCAGTAACTGCCAACATAAGCAGACGGAGCACAGCATCCGACCTGTCTCGTCAGCTATCTGCAGCCACGGGTACCACAGTTTCAAGGCAAAACGTGTACAGACGTTTGGGAGATATTGGTCTATATGTTCGCAGGCCTGTCAGATGTGTTCCGCTCACGGCAACTCACTGTCGGCAGCGATTAGCCTGGAGTGGAGAACATGCAATGTGGACATCGTTACAGTGGGATCACACAGTTGTGTGATGTATTAACCATCATACCAACCATGTAATAGTAAGTTTTTGTAAAGGAGATATTTTTTACAATTGCTCCAGGGAGCAAAAATCGTAGTTTTTATGAATGGTATCATACAGGGTGATCAACGAATAAGCCCTTATTTCAAAATTAAATATCTCTACAACAAAGATCAATAGAATTATGCGGTAAACGGTACGTTTATTAGCAAAATTGTAAGAATGTTGTACAGAAATTTCGAAAATTTCGTTTTTTTTTTAATTTTTTAAAATTTAAAAACAAAACTGGAAATTTTGGGGTTCCGAAAATCCTCATTTGTGTGAAGAGAAACCACTGCATTCGCCTAAAGTTACTGCATAGGCTGCGGTATGCGCCAGAGGCATTATCGGCCCCTTCTTCTTGCGAGAAACGATTACTACTGAACGTTACGTTACAATTTTGGAACAATTTGTCAGCACACATGGCGCGTACCGCAGCCCATGCAGTAACTTTAGGCGAATGCAGTGGTTTCTCTTCACACAAATGAGGATTTTCGGAACCCCAAAATCTCCAGTTTTTTTTTTTTTTAATTTTAAAAAATTTAAAAAAAAACTAAATTTTCAAAATTTCTGTACAACATTCTTACAGTTTTGCTAATAAACGTACCGTTTACCGCATAATTCTATTGATCTTTGTTGTAGAGATATTTAATTTTGAAATAAGGGCTTATTCGCTGATCACCCTGTACATACACCATCGTTTTTGTTCTTTATCTTTTGTTTAATAAATGGGCTTTATGAATAAAAAACGTTTGTTTTGTTTCTGAACCATTATTTGCCGGAGCTGGCATTATCCTTAATTTATGGACATGAGTGTACATTATGGACGCATACGACAATTTCTGGCACACACCAGTTCGTTTGAAGCAGTGCTTCCCAAACCTTTTTGGATTCAGGGCAGCCTCTGCTTGTGCGTCTGTAATCTAGTGGTATGTGATTGCCATTGTACGGTCGAGTGGGCATCATGATGGACTCGTATCGCGATGATCCCAGTTTGAACCCTACTAGCGGCACAGTGGTGGTTTACTGTGAAGCGAGTTTTTTTTCTCTCTCGTTTTTACGATTTCGAGGTACAAATGCTAACCGACCTTTCGTTTGAAAAACCTTCCCGCAGACAGCAAGCAGGCTTTCATCGTGGTATTTGCATAACACGGAAATTCAGGCATCTGCCAGTTTTGCTTCTAATATGGAAAACAAATGGCAAAACTTTTGGAACACAAACTACGCATAACTATGGCATCATGATCATCATCTATAGACACGTCATGGTCACGCATAATATAAGAAAGAACTTTAAAGCAAGCACCAATTTGGTGGAAAAAAAGAGAAATGTCTTGGAAGTTACATGCACGATTGAGTAGAAGTAGTGTAGATACATGTGATACGTGCTTACGATAAGAGTGTAACGTGATAAAAGCGATTAAATGGAAGCATGAAGATTTCTCTGTACTTTCATATCTTGGAATAATTTTAGAGAGAGAGAAAAAATAAATTTTTCCCTTTTTATTTTATTCTCCTATCATTTTTTATATTTTAATCTAAATTTTTTCCAACTACTTGTTAGGGTGACTTCCCAGTTGTTTTTGGTGTTTGCATTTATATAAGTACAAAATGGAATTTACATTGTTTTTAAATTAATTAAAAAATTAAAATACATTAATCAATTTAATTTGAAAAAAACATCAACTGAAAACGAAATAAATTTGATTTTTTTTTTAATTAGGAAATTTAAAGTTCTTTTCACTAATGCATAATTTTAAGTTTGCGCCTTAAACACGAACAAAAAATGATCTCTTTCCGAATTTCTTTCCCCCACGGACCAAAACCTGGCTACGCCACTGGCAGTGGCTCATAGAGTTTTCAAGTGTTGCTTGGTTAAGCAGTTAAAAGTCGAAGTGAAATTTTTTTCATATGGTTGATTTTTATTTTACTGCACTGTGCACGCCAATTCCGATTATATCGGCAAAGAGCGACTTACTACAGGTAGAATTCGGTCGGGGAGAGAGAAGTACTTCCCATCTTTAAAAAAATACTTCTAGACCAGAGTTCTTGACCTTGTTTCTATGCTGCAACCCCCCCCCCCCTTCGGGACGATGCGTTTTCTAACTGTAAAATTTAGTTTTCTGTAATTACATTAATTATCCATGAATTAATTTTTATAAATTTTTTAAAATATTCTCAATTTCCCTTTTTAGCCTACGGTTGATGGTTTTAAATTATTTTCCTTTAACATTTTTCGAAATTTGGGAGTAAAAGACCCAATGAGTTGTTGTTCTTTTAAATTCAATTCTTCTCATTTTAATTTTCCTTAAAATCAGTCAATATATTACAATTTCTTTCCATCTCGCACCCCAATAATGCTTTGTCGTACCCCGGTTGAGAACCACTGTTCGAGACTGCACTTTCTCCCAACGTATTTCACCATCCCATGATTCGAATTTCACACATCGGATTACGTACTTCTAAGAACATTAAGAATTACTTATACCAAACTTCTTTAGAAAATTTATGTCAACATGAATTTTTATAACTGACCAACTGTTTTTCTTTTGGTTTCGTTTCTCACAGCATCTACGACCGAGCAGATCGAAGAAGAGAACACTCTGCTCATAAACGACTTGTACCGCCTCCTTAAAAAATACGCCAATCTCCGGCAAGTTGTCCACACTTTGCATTTGTCGTACAGGTCATCGAGGATGTACCCGATCTTCCCGAGGTACAACATGCTGAAAGACATGATCAAGTCCGTTCTAAGGGATCCCAGCTATATGGAAGTGTGCCACGAAGAAATGTAAGGGAAAAAGAGCGAGAAGGTACGCGGGCGTCATCTCACAATGGAAAATATTAATGGAACATAAAATCGTTTTAACATCCTTTCCCCCAAATTTTCTAATTGTTTTCTTCCACGTGGTAAAACAGCTCATAGAGCAGTGGCATCATATCATCATTAGCTTCCAGTTGAAGGCGTTGACCGATCCGGTGCTAAAGAAATTAATCATTTCTTTTCAGACTCCCTCTAATAGGATTTGCTTTGAAATCGTTTCATATTGTCAATGTTTTATGCGAACTGGTGCATTTTCTTAACCTTTTGTGCAAGCATTAAATAAGAAACCCACCAACGGTTGGTTACGTGCCCGCTGTATGCGCCAATTCTTGTTAAAAGCTAGCAACCAAAACAATCGAAAGATCAGGGAAACCTGATTTTTTTTTCAATCAAAAATTGTTATGCATTTGCAACCATAAATAAATTTGCACGTTTATACATTACCATATACGCGCCATTATTATAACCAAGATATATATTTAACAGATTTTCACCTATTTGGCGCAATTCGACTACGAAAATCATGTTAAATTTTATTGAATGGTTTAAACATCCTCCATGAAATCAACGGTAGTTGTTATATCCAGTGTTAAACATCCAGACAAAACACCCCACATCCTTAAGTGGGATCCCCCCCCCCCCATGGCTTACACCTTTACAAACCCCATACGTTATTTTTTTAGTGAATTTACGGTATAAAAATTGAAAATATAATGCCATCGATCCCGGGTACCCCCCAGCCTACATCTCGTGGGGTTTTTGCACTCAGATGATTATAAATCTTATCGGGAGAGTGGGGGGGGGGATCGAAACTAAGAAAACAGTTTCATCAGTAACTCATATTATAATCAAATTTTCAGTAATAATTTTTTAAGCTTGAATTTATCAATGAACAATCATCAAATCATTGAAAAAACCATGAAAATCATTTTTCCCTAAGACGTCAAATGTATTTTACACATACATATTAAGGTGATGCGAACCGCGGGAATCCATGACAAAAATTCTAAGGAAAAAATCCTCACACTATTTCTATTATCACAGCTCCAGCGCACGACGTTTATTCAGGAGTTATCAAAAATAATAATTTTCATATCCTGAAAAATTCGGTCCATGGCGAGTGGAGGGCCCGACGAACAACAAGCGAGAACAATTGAATGCGTCCTCCGGTCATAACATTGTTCGCCTCGATATGCTAAAACCCTTTTTTTTTTATGTTGAATAAAATTTCAAAAGCAACATCCAGAATGAGAGAAAAAGAAAAAAAAAGCTTCCTTTTTTTTGAAACATGATTTATCACGTCAATCGGGATCAAACTGGATATGCGAAAACAAAGTCTAGATAAACGGATATTTTATGTATGTTCAAAATCCACAGGGTGTGTCAAAAGTTCGTTAAACTACAAAAATTAATTAAAAAGGAACAGTTGATGATGAAAAAAATTTTGTTTTGCGTGAATCAAGGGATCAGAGAAAGATAGGTTTTATTTTTTAATTCCACAAGTCAATTATTGACGACACTAACGTGCAATATATGAAGCCTATTATGCATATCAGGCTACCGGCATCGAATGCGTGTGCATCCATCCCATTCATCAACGCGGCCGAATTTTCATAAATCTGCGGACCAATTTTTTCCGGCTCTTGGGAGGGTTGATCACTTCCCCTCTGGGCCCGCGCTTGTGGCTGAGTTTAGTTTTGCTGCCCAGTGAATAAAATTATTTTGTCGTCAATTCCTGGTACTTGTTCGTTTAACAAAGAGTGGGAGCAGCATTTCTTTAGGGCTCGGGGCGTACAAGCTCATATCTTGTCATGATCCAAGAGACCAATCCTCAATGAGTTTGTCCGCTACTAGGGACATAAACTGATATTCAAGTTATTCTTTCGCAAATACAAAAAGAGCAGCCATATCAGAAATTAGAAGAAAGCAAGCGTAGCCAAATCATGCGTGAAGGCTAAAAATCCTAATGGCGTGAAGCGTTTCAGCCAATCCTGTTTACTTTATACCATTACTGTGTTCGCATATATTTTTTGTTGTTGTACCAAAGTATTTGAGTTTTTCCTGAGCGTCATCGAAATCGATTGAAAAAAGGAACTTTTTGTCCTTCGAGACAGTGGAAAATACAATTATACAGGCTTTTATTTTTTTTCATATCACTAAGATAAAACACTGGGTGCCTTATTGCACTTCTTTACTTTTTGCTTCGGGACCAGTCGAATCGAAAATAAATTAGCGTCGAAGCTCATCCATGCGATTCAAATTTACGACACTCATAATTATATGTATGCAAAAATATATACATGAGAACAAAGGACGTTCCGTCATTTCAGGCGGTTTATTCTACGAGTACGGAATATAATAAACCCCGGAATATACTTATTTAGATTGCACTCCCCCCCCCCCTTTCCTCAAGGGATTCCCTCGCAGTATCTTAATCATAATTTTTCTGAAGAAAGTAACCGGATCGTGTTTGAGCTGAATTTGATTAAAAATGTTATTTTCTTCTAATCTTAAGCATTCTGCGTTGCATTTGTGTTTAATGCGTACAACGGATTCCCTCTTGTGTCCAGCTAATACTTTTTTTTTAAACTTCAACTTGAAGCGGGAGATTTGTCCTATAGTTATTGTTTCGAACCTTTGCGCGGGAAAATCCCCCAAAAGACCTTACGTCGAATAAGTAGCGAAAATATTGTGGTTTCAGCACAAATTGAATCGGTGGAAGCTTGAAAGATTCAACGACGAAAATTAATTTAAATCTGAAAAAAAAAATTAGCATCATTGTTCTATCCACCTGGTGTGTTTTCTTCCTCGATTTTTCTCCATCTGAATGTCTTAATTCCGTGTCGAAGAGCGAATTTCAAGTTGAATTGTTCTCTTCATGGGAAAAGAGGTTCCATCAATTAATTCTGTAACTTACCGTTGTTATATCTGTGCTTGCCACTATTGATGTGTTTCTCGTTGTGCTGAATGTCTGACATGGTTATTGCCATCTGTGTGTGAAGTGCTATTGTTCAGTGTGTGTTGATATTATTGATTCAAATTGCAAATAAATCCGATGTGAAAAAGGAGTATAATACATATTATCCTTTATATCCCCCCCCCCATAAATTTCACGATTTATGTGGCAGATTTATGTAAACTGCTTCGGATATTTATGGAAGGTTAATGTGCGTAAAAGCTTCCCCCCCCCCCTTCCAAGTTTATATAATATTGCGATACTGTCGAATTTTGCTTACTAAATACAATGGAATCCCAATCGAATCGATTACCTGGAGTTCGTGTTGACACGAGTTGCGTTCGGACGCGAAAGAATTTCTGAAGCTTCTAACAGGAAAACTGACGTTACAAAAGACACTTGCATAATAGTCTCTTCCCACGAAGAATATTTTTTAATAGCTTGTCGGGAAAAAAGGAAACACTGCCATTGAGATCTTAAGCTTTTATAGAAGGAGGATTTTTTTTAATTTTAGATTTCTTTTATAAACGAGAAACATTTACTAAATGTGACCAAGCATATCCCGCTATCTCCCACCCTTTGGTTCAATTCCATCATCAACGCATAGCTTAATTCACAGCACCAATCATCAGATGCCAAAGCTCGTTGTTTTGCTTAAAACTGCTTCGCTCGCAAATGATTTTCGATCGTAACCGATCGGGACGTGAATGTGATGCTGTTGGTCGGCGATATCTGTAAAAAAGATGGAAACAAAAACAGCCGTCGGGTATGATCACTCAATTATTATAAAGTGTTATATCATATGCAGTGTATATCAAGGTCTGCTCACTTCTTCAATTTCATAAAACTCATTGAAAGTATTTTGGCCATCGCCAACTGGTCGGCATTGTGTTCACGCGCTCGTTATCGCAATCTAAGCAGGTACAAACTAAAATATATGGGAGAAAAAACTAAAAGCTTCGCAATAGGAAAGCACAAGGAGCCAGGAAACATAGAGGAATGGCAAATTTAGCAATATAACTGATTCCATGTTTAAAAAGAACTAAAAACATAGCTCTTCATTTAGGCGTATGAGCAGATAGGACGCAATTGAGGTAAAGGAGACATAAAAGAAATGAGCAAAAGAAGAAAATAACCAAAAGCACACCTAGTAATTTGCACTAAGGATGTACAAGTATTTTTAGAAGAGTTTAGCCCGTTTGCGAAAGAAAGTAAGAAGATGGGGGAACAAAATTATTTTGAGCTTTACAATTTTTTTCAAACAAGCAGCAATTTTGTTTTTTCTTCAACGTTTTGCAAACAACGTGTGCAGATATATACATATATATATATATCGATTTGAAAAAAACAAAAAACCAGTAAGCAGATCAACAAGCGCTCATTTGCAGGAGTCAAACATTTTATTGAAGTTTTTAATATATACAACACACATATATATTATATATATATACGAATTTTAACTCTCTGTGTGCAACGTGTGACATAAATGTTTTCGCTTGAGAAAAAATATTCGCCAGTCAATGTGTTGCTGTAATGTAAATTGCTTCTATATATATAAAACCGCAGATTCTTAAAAGATTTTCCAGAACGTGCCAGTTCTCGTCAATACACAATTTCGTCCAAGGTAAAAAAAGCGGTAAAAAAAATATTTTTGCCATGATATATCTAAATTTTTTTGCTCGGAAAAAAAAAAATTGTGTATTTTTGTGCTGGTCAAAATGCGATAAGTGATCGAGTTCTAATTATTATTCTTTGTTGCTGCATCAGCTATATTTCCTTGAATCCACCAAAAAAAAAAAAAATAATCAAAAAGGAGGAAAAAGCAGCATCTCTTGAAAGACTACGAACAAAGGAACCAGAACCGAAAATTCTTCGGAATCCGCGGATATTACACATCATCCATTTCCTTGAGTTAGTAGATGAAATTACCGAAGTGAGAATTGCATTTTTTTTCTCTTTGTTTCGATTGTTAGTGAAAATGGGATGTGTGAACTCGATATTATAGGGAAATTTTACCCCCCCCCTTTTTTTTTGTCTTTTGGAACTCGTCATAGAATGAATTGTTCATAAACGAATACAATCTTTCTTCAAGCTGAATGGTTCCTCACCTCATCACTTGAATAAGAAACCACATTCTCAAACGCGTTAAAATTCCACGAATGGTGTATTGATTAGTAACGGTTCAAAAGAAAATTAACGATTTAAATATTAAAAAAATGTTTTCCTTTTACAATTTATTTTGTCAAAATTAAATTTGGTCACGATGTAACTGTATTGTATTGTCTTCATTCCTGCATTTGTGGTCAATGTAAGCTTCGATGTTTGCTTGATGTAATTCTTTCGCAAAACATGAAAAAAAAAATTACTGTATCTGCTATGTATGTCAAAGTTACATCGCTATGCATTGTTTGAAAAGAGTCACTGTTCTAAACAATGGAATAAAATGTATATATTTCTCATATACATACATTTCTCGATTATTTCTTAAAACTAAGATACATGAAGACAATATGAAATATGACTGTGCTGAGTGATCGTCAGTGAAAAAATCATCTATCAATGATTTCTATTGAAGTTGGCTGTGGAAATAATGGTGAAAAAAATACAAAAAAAGGAATGCTACGAGAAGAAAAAATTATCGAAACATATACCCAGGGTGCATAGGTAATAGGGCGTATGGCATTTTACTTAATTTTGGTTGATCTTAGAGGCATACTTCCAATTAGAAAAAGTATTCTAATAACGTGTAGTGCTTAGATATGTCATTCATGCTGCAAGGAGAGGATAACTTATTATACCCGTCCAGTGTGCCAAAAACCCCAATTAGAAAGTTGTTGCTTTGTCTCTCTTTGATGCCAACAAAAAAAAAAATTCCACGTTTTCAAGTGCAATATTCACGAAGATATTTTCTCTAATTCAATTCAAAAAATGGAGGAAAGTTGGGGGGGGGGGGGAAACAGCATTAAATGCGGCTAAATCGGTTTACTCGCATTTCCGTATATCTAATCAACACGTTATTTGGATACGTTTTCTAATTAGCAGTATGTCTCTAGGATCAATGGTTCGTCAGTAAAATGTCATACGCCCTATTACCTATGCAGCGGCGTATCTACTGTTTTGCCGCCCTTCTCTCATTCTATTCAAATATTCTTCGAATTTAACCAACAGCTTCTATAGCAGGAAGCCTCAACGCGAATCTCGTGAAGTCGTTCATTTCACCTAAAGCAATTGCAGCTAGTCATTGAATGTACTGCAAAAAAAAAGGTAAAGATTTCGTATACTTCATCCTGCTATATCTAATGGCTACAGGTGAAATGGGCGACTTGTGACGTCAAAGCTTCGCGCGAAGGCTTTCTGGTATAGGTGGTGTTGGCAATACCCGGCTTGGTCTCCTGTGTGTGCTTCTGTGAATACGCCTGAGTCTGTAAGTCACTCTTTGGATCATTTACATGCTGGCATACTGTTTTCGTCACTCACACTATCTCTACGTCGCACTTTTGGTGACGCATTCACATGCTTGCACCCGCTCTAGGTCACGCTTTTGATCACTCACTGACGCAGACGTGCCAATTTTTAAAATCCAGAAATTCTCCTGAGGGGGGTACTCCCCCCCCCCCTCTCGGCACTCATAATATAGACTCGATCAAAAGAAAAGTTCATAAAAAATTTTCGAAAAAAATTTTTTTTTTTAATCAATCAAGAAAAAGTTACATACCCCCATCCCAAGGCAGGTTCTGCATTGCCCCTGAGCAGAATATAATTCCATGTCAGTCTTTCCATGCAGAATAGAAAAATCACATCTACATACTGTTCATAAAACATGTGTTTCCTTTCGTGGATGCTATCAGTGATTGATAATCTTGGGTATATGAACGCTTAAAAGCTTTATATTTAGCTTTATATAGCTTAAAGTTTTATATTTTCTTTCTAAAGATGTTTAATCGGAAGAAATAATTAAAAAAAAAAATCAAATTACAAAGCTGCCGACGAAAAAACGTGTTTGCCGCACGGCTGTTAATGGAATACAATAACGATTATACAGGAATTTCGGCAACCTAGGTCATGCCCCTGATAAATGATTGCCGATAAACGCTACAAAAACGAAGTCGAATCTTTGCCAGTTCCTTAAATGCGGTCACAGAGACTTTTCTGAGGCTGCTCGATGGAAATGACTACGGCTGTCCTTTATGGGTGTTTTCCCTAACGACGACGGTAATCATTGATGCGACGACAACGTGAAAGCTCACGTAAAATCTAATTTTCAGTCAAAATCCGGAGGAAATTTTAACAAATCCGGAGAGCGGGAAGAAAGATGAAAAATCCGGAGTCAGGTACAGCTTTCAAACAGACTGAACTCAATTCAGAGAGGATACCTGTTGTACACCTCAGGAGCTTATAGTACAACCCCGACAAATGCTCTCCAGACTATCTTGGGCCTCCCTCCGTTGAGCCTGAAAAGTTTCTAGCGAAGTCGGCTCGCCTACTCCAGCTCCGCAAGACAGTCTCAACGACGGAAAATACATTGGATCCTCAGGCATATGAACGAAAAATAAAGGGTTGGTCATCCCACCCGTCAGTCGGGCTGCGGAACAGCCAAATACGTTTTGACGAACCAGAAAACGAAGGTGAGCTGCTTCAGTCATCCACACTTATATACTACACGGATGGATCAAAGTCGGAAAAAGGGACTGGATCAGCATACGTTAAGACTAAAGGTAAACAAGTAATAGCCCGATGGTCCGTCAAGCTAAAGGATGATAACTCAGTGTTTCAGGCTGAGCTTTTCGCCATCTACAACGCAGTCTTAGATGCTTCTTTACATCGAAAAGCTGCCCTAATTAGATCTGACAGTCGCTCCAGCATACTGGCGGTCTCTAATCCTCAGTCTAGTCATGAAATGGCTAGGATTGGATTGGATTGGATTTTCAATTTATTGGCGCAAGGACCAATTTGGTCAAACTGCGCCAAAGCAAGACATAAAAATGAGAAAAATGTCATTCTGTCATGTCAAAAAACTAAAACATATAAAACGGAACATGAAATGTAAAACAATGACATAAATTGTAAAAACTATAATTTGTCGTAAAAACCAATGGCTTTGATGAATTTAAAAATGCGAGATGCATCGCTATTGTCATTTAAAATGTCATGAAGTGAAAGATGACTATGACCAAAAGCGGTCGTAAAATGATGACGATGATGTGAACAAGTAAAAGCATGAACAATGGTCAATGGACTTTGACAATGAGGGCACTCTGGTTGACTCTCTCGTAATAACAAATATGATTGTGTTAGGCGACTGTGTCCTATGCGGAACCGGGCAAGCAGAACTTCCTCCTTTCGGTTAGTCCTGCAGCTCGAACGCCAGTGGCCAAGTGTGGGCTTGATGGCATGAAGTTTATTATTAATTTGATTGTTCCAATGATCCTGCCAGTGGCGATGCATCACTTCCCGGAGGATTGAGAAGTGGTCACTGGCAGGTACCAAAAGGCTATTGTCAATGTTAGTTGTTGTTCGAGCTGCGTTGTCTGCTTTTTCGTTGCCCGGTATTCCTACATGACTTGGTACCCAGTAAAATTTTACTGTGGTACCGTGATAAATGAGGTGATGCAGTTCATGAAAAATGGCATGAATAAATGGATGAATGTGAAAAGTAAAAGAACACAATGCTTGCAATGAGCTAAGAGAGTCGCTATAAATGATGCATCGTCGGTGGCGTTTGCGTCGTATATGACGTAGAGCCTGAAGGATTGCGTACAGCTCTGCCGAGTAAATAGAAAATATGTCGGGAAGTTTGAAAGATGTCTCCTCACAGCAGATGTAGGCACAACCGACATGCCCAGGGCTCTTAGAGCCGTCGGTATATATGGGAAAGTACCTGTTGTACCTACCCCTGTGCCTAAAGAATATCTGTCGATATATGACATCTGCTGTGGTGGCTCTAGAGTATGATGATAATGAAAGAGAGACATCTGGCAGAGACTGCTCCCATGGTGCCAGTTGCCAAGCAACTGGGGCCACACGACTGATGTCTAATTGTAGTTCTTCCACAAGTGCCCTCATACGAAGACCGTAAGATGGAACACATGAAGGGCGAGCAGCAAATAGTCTATGAAATGAGGGATTAAAAATGACACGATGAAGTGGATGATCTGGTAAAGACTTCATTTTGAAATAATATTTCAAGGAAAGTTGCTGGCGTCTTGATGTCAGTGATGGCTCCTTGCATTCGACATAGAGGCTTTCCATGGGAGAAGTTCGGAAAGCTCCAGAGCAAATGCGGAGAGCGAGATGATGAATTGGGTCGAGCACACTCAGATAGCTCCGAGGTGCTGACCCGTATACAATGGAGCCGTAGTCAAGCTTTGATCTTATTAGAGCTTTATACAAGTGAATGAGTGACTTACGGTCTGCTCCCCATGATGTAGACGAGATGACCTTCAAGAGGTTCATCGTCTTCATGCAACGAGCTCTCAATTGTGCAACATGAGGTTTGAAAGTAAGTTTTTTATCGAATGTGATGCCGAGGACTTTTGTATTTTCTACTATTGGTATTAGACTATTGTTTAGAAACAATTGTGGGTCATCATGCAGGTCTCGACGCCGACAAAAGTGCATAGTGACAGTTTTGTCAGCGGAGAATGAGAAGCCGTTATTATGTGCCCACTTGCTGATCTTGTTGAGTGCGGTTTGCAATTGTCTCTCGGCTGTCCTCATATTCACTGATTGATATGATATCAACAGATCATCCACGTAAAGTGCGCCAGTGACAGACAACGGGAGTTGGTTCAACACCCCGTTGAGTCTTAAAATAAAAAGTGTAACACTTAAAACGCTACCTTGAGGTACACCTTGTTCTTGAATTTGGGGAGCTGATAATGTGCTTCCGATCCGTACCTGGAAGATGCGGCGAGCGAGAAAGTTCTTAATGAAAATGGGCAAGTTGCCCCGCAAGCCGCAATTATAGAGGTCGGAGAGAATTCCGTGCCTCCAAGTACGATCGTAGGCCTTTTCTATATCGAAAAATATGGCTAGCATATGCTCCCTCTTCACAAATGCTTGTCTTATTGATGTCTCAAGGCGTAACATATTGCATGTTGTGGACCTGAACCGTCTAAAGCCGCTTTGATGTTTCGATAAAATATTGTTAACCTCAAGGTAGTGCATAAGGCGATAGTTGACCATGCGTTCCATGAGCTTACACAAACAACTGGTCAAAGCAATAGGTCTGTAACTGTTAGGTTGCTGAGGATTTTTTCCAGGCTTCGGGAATGCAAGAACAATGGCTGCTCGCCAGGTGTCAGGAAATGAATGGCTGACCCAGATCCGATTGAATAAAATAAGTAAATGTGACAGTGATTCTGGTGATAGATGCCGAATCATGGAATAATGAATAGCATCGGGCCCTACAGCTGAGTCAGGACTTCGCTGCAAGGTCAGTTCATGAAGGGTGAACAATGAATTGTACCCCTCCGGTGTAAAAGGCCGGAAGGTGTACGATGTACGTTCGGCTGATGATTTAATGGGATGAAACGATGGGGGATAGTTCGCATCACTGGAGACAGCGGCGAAATGGGCGGCGATGGTATCCGCAATATCCCTCACATCGCTGATGATAGTGCCATTGGTATTTAAAACGGTGATGGGATGAGACTGATAATGACCATTGATTTTTCGGATCCGGTCCCAAATGACTTTAGATGAAGTAGATGAATTGATTCCCGTGGTAAACTTTTGCCAGGACTCGCGTTGAGCCTGGCGCCTGGTTCTTCTCGCTATCGCCTTTGCTTTTAAAAATGCCAACTTGTTGTCATGGGTAGGATACCGCCGGAACCTACTCCATGCTTTCTTTTGTGCTTTAATAGTAAGATTACATTCGTGGTTCCACCAAGGTTTAGGAAATTTAGGAAGTTTCGAGGAGACTTTGGGTATTGATTCATTTGCTGCAGAGATGACACAACTGGTGACAAGGTCGACACAGTGGTCGACGTCGGGTTGCGAAACCATATCCTCCGTGATTTCTGCCTTGACCGTGAAGTCTGCCCATCGGGCGGCCACAAGCTTCCACCGAGGAGGACCCTCAGGTATGCTATGGCTTCGATCAAGGCACTTAACCACTAGAGGAAAATGATTGCTCCCGTGGAGGTCCGGATTAACCGACCAGGACCAGTTGGGCAAGAGTGAAGGTGAGCATAACGATAAATCTATTGCAGTGAAACTATTGTTTGGGGCATGGAAATGAGTGAAACTGCCATCATTCATGATGGCAAGGTCCATGTCTTCTAACAGCCGTTCTACCATTTCCCCACGAGGGGTGTTGTTGTTAGAACCCCATATCATGTTATGAGCATTGAAGTCTCCAAGAAGAAAAAATGGTGGAGGTAATTGATCAATCAGATCTTCTAGATCTCTCTGTAAGATGGTGTCATTTGGTGGCAAATAAATGGAACAGATGGTAATTCTTAGGCCAGTAGAAATTTCCACCGCGATGGCTTGCAGGTTCGTGCGCAGCGTTAGAACGCGCGACGACACGTGATGTGGAACCAGCAGAGCAACACCGCGGCAAGCTCTACTCCCGTCATCGTAATTGATACGGAACAGGGAATGTCGCCTGATGTTCCATGTCTCCGAGGGCTTCGTAAAAGTTTCCTGGAGTGCCACGCAAACAGGATGATAGTGATTGATCAAATCCTTGAGATCTTCGTAATTGGATCTAAGACCACGAATGTTCCATTGAATAATGTTGGCCATAAATTTCAAATAGATGTAGACGGTTCAAGGTCTTTGAACTTATTTCGGTCCAATTTCCGGCGAGTAGTACCGGATTCTGTAGGATTATCGAGATTCATGTCACCAATTGATTTGTCATCAAGAAGTGACATGTTTTGTAATGTAGGCTGCTTCTTTGCTCCCTGAATGGCTTTTCTTGAATATCCGGTCTTGAATAGTTTAATTTTAGATTTATTTCCACTATTGATTTTTGGCTTAGTAGCTGTAGTTACTTTGAATGTGTTCGCTGTTGCTTTTCCTGCTTCTTCGGAGGTGGTGGACTCCTTCCGTAATCCAGCAGAGCAACAGCAGCCACAACT
Organism: Pholcus phalangioides; assembly: GCF_987345545.1. NCBI lineage: Eukaryota > Metazoa > Arthropoda > Arachnida > Araneae > Pholcidae > Pholcus > Pholcus phalangioides. The sequence continues at coordinate 22,424,307 of NW_028301603.1, read as the reverse complement.
ATTACACGATTGGTTAGATGATGTTTGAGTTGATGTATCAGCTATTGGTTCAGTCTGAGTTGTTACGGATGCTTTGGTGACTTTGTTAGTCGTATTAGCTGTTGATGGATTTGTTACCATATTAGAGTATGATCTACTAGCTATTGGAGTTTGGTTAGGGATTATACGACGACGTGCTTCAATATATGAGATGTTATTTAGGACCTTGATCTTCTGAATCTCTTTTTCTTCATTCCATTTCGGACACTTTCTGTCAAATGCGGGGTGGTCGCCACCGCAATTGACGCACTTGAATGATGTTGAAGTGCAGTTGTCCGAAATGTGGTCCTTCTCACCGCATTTTGCGCAGGTGGGTTGACTGCGGCACGCCGTTCGTGAGTGACCGTATTTTTGGCAGTTGAAGCATCGAACAGGGTTAGGAATGTATGGCCGGATTTTGAGGTTATAATAACCTATTTTGATATCTTTCGGCAATGTTGGGGAAGAAAATGTCAGGATTATATTACGTGATGGAGCTAGATTGCCATCTTTGCGGCTCATAATATGTTTGGCAGATGTTACGCCTTGAGACTCTAGCTCCTGGGTTAGTTCATCTTCATCCATGTTAATTAAGTTATTATCTGAAATGACACCACGTGAATAATTCAGCGTGGGGTGGATTTTGACTGTTATGGGTATGTCCCCGAGAGATGTGAGCTTTTGAATGAGTTCGGCTTGTTTGGGAGTGTTAGTTTCGACGAGAAGGTCTCCTGAACGGAGAGCCTTCACTGATTTCAGAGTTCCAACTGCGCCATAGAGAGCTTTATCAATCAAGAATGGTGATACTTTTGACAGCTGTTTATTGGTATCAGAGCTATGCAAGAAGAAGAATGAGACAGATGATAGATTTGAAGAAGCGGTTTCTGTGACAATTGTTTCACTTAGAGTAGTTCTTTGACGTTTTGGTGCATTTTTTGTTTTTCCCACATTTGAATGGGTATTGTTCCACTCCCACCCACCATGCCCACCATGGAGCCCTACGAGGGGACGCGCACACGTAACCGGTGAAGGTTAGTAGCAACGTCAGGTTAGGTGGGAGCTATACACCACCAAAGCAGGCGAGCAGACGCGTTCAAGATCCAAGATCGTCGTGAAGCAGCACCAACAAACCTCAACGACGTCCGGCAGGCCCGGCCCCTCTACCTGCCCAGTAGTGTAACCCCTTCAGCCACCGGGGCGACCACAGCCGATTGACCTGGACGGGGCTAATCCAAGCCTCCCGTTTCGGCTGAATCCGAGGCCAAAGCTAGCGCATCAGGCTAACCAGGATCCCCATCTCCAGCCTTACGGGTCTCCACGCACGGCAAACACGCAGGTAGACAGCGTCCCAGACAGAGCATACGCTAGAAGCAACGCCCCGTCTGGGAGGACCCCTCTCCGCCTAAGCGGGGTCCACAATGAGGGGTTGGACACAAGACATAAACATGTACAGGACAAAACAAGACGCAAGACAAGTACTGCAAGATGTGTAGAAAAAAACATGTAATCTGGGCTATTGAAAGTGTAGGATATGAGCACAAATAAGCGATGACAATGACGTGTGATAGATTTAGCATTACCCAGGGTGCACCACGAGGAGGCCTATCACATTATACACACACACACACACACACACACCACATTACACAAATGGCTAGGACAATAAGAAAGCTTCTCTGCAATCACACCAGAATAAGCCTCTCTTGGGTAAAAGCACATATAGGCCAATGGGGCGGATACCGCGGCGAAGGAAGCTACCGAATGCGAAATCATTACAGGTGATCTGCTGCTTCCCGCATCACACGCCAAAGCAATCCTATGGAAGGATCTAATGAATAAATGGCAACAGAGGTGGGATGACAACACAGAGCCCGGTCGATCAACTCATAGCACCCTGCGACATGTAACGCCTCGGAACCATAAATGGTCACGTGAGATGATTATGTTCGTAACGGGCCATGGTCCATTTCCGGCTAACCTTCATAGGTTCAAATCAATCCCCAGTGATAAATGCTCATGTTTGGCCATAGGCACGCTTCTTCACTACGCAACTCTATGCCCCAAGACAACGGCTTTCCACTTCAGAGAGCCAGCTGAACATCTGCGAATACCTTGGCTTGAGTGCATCCTGAAGCGGGAAGATTCGAAAAGTAAAATACGTAAACTGGTCCGCTTTCTAGAGCAGCACCCTGAGGATATCAGAACTACAGTCCCGGAGCCAGAACCAGTTAGGAGATCCACTAGACTACGACGTCAACTACACCCAGACAGTGATCTCGTACATCTGTTTAGAGAAGAGGAAGAAGAGCCTGAGTAGTCGAGAATAGTTTGATCCACGCTGGCTTATCGAAAAGCTGGATACAGGCAGCAATTACTGACGAATGTCTTTGGACCAAATCAAACTACACGGTGCAGCGATTAGATCAACCCAGCAGTAGATTGACAGCTTTCATTGATGTGATAGTTACTGATCCAATGAAAATCCCTGAACAGAAGCAGATCACATTTTATCAAGAACTATGTGTCCCGATTATGACGATTATTATGTGATTTATAACCTGTGATTTACAATTGTGATTTATTTACAGAATCACCATTTTTCGATTACAAATTTTATACTTGTTTACTGGCGAGGTGCGTAATGGCACCTGCCCATGTATGTAATATATCTTTCTCAAGATCAATAAATGGTTAGGTTTCCCCGGAGGCACCCGAGTCCCCAGGGACAATGTGCTTATATCACTGAGTGTGACAGAGCCTGAGTGTCTCTCGGTTCCTATCACTATCACTGACCAGGTCCCTCACTCTGGTTTTCCTTTTGATCATAAACATGCTTCCACACGCTGTAGGTCATTCACATGCTTGCACCCGTTCTAGTTAACGTTTAGTTTTGTTCGCTCACCGACCAGGTCTCTCTCTCTCGGTTACTCTTTTGGTCATTCACGTGCCTGCACATGCTCTAGCACAGGCCTTGACAAATTCCAGGCGCCAGGTCACCACGACGAAAATTGGCATTGGTGCCTAAAATTTTATATGTTTGATTACTAAATTGGAATGTTAGGACAACATAAAGGTTTTGGAAATTATACCAGTGTGTCTACCAACATGGAAAAGGATTGCTGAGTCGTGGACAACGTGGGAAAAAAAAACCATTACTTTTATAGGGAAAAAATATATGCTTGGCCCTTAGAATTTTGATTGGTGCCTAAATTACTTTTTGATTTGTCAATCTTTGTTCTAGGTTACTCACTGACCTGGTCCCTCACTCTTTAGGCCATAGTTTTCCAAACCTTTTGTTCCTTCATCCCCTTCTTAAAAAATTTTTTTTGTTCCCATCGCCTCATAACTCAAATCTTCCCACATAAGATCCTATACTAAAACCACAGCTTCTACCGCCCCCAGACCATTCCATGGCCCCAAGGTGCGATATTGCTCACTTTGGGAAACGCTGCTCTAGGCAGAGGTTGGTTACGATTTTACCACTCTTTCCCCCTTCTACTAATTTTCTCGGCCAATCATTCCTCAAATTTGCCCCCTTGGGCCCGCTAAGCGCCCCCCCCCGTAAATAGCAGCTGTACCAATGCACCCTGTATACATCAAGAGAATTTTTTCGAGTTTTTTTTGGCTGTATAAGAAAACAGCAATACAAGTTATTCGTTTAATTAGTTTAAGTATAACAAATCTCTCTTTTGATAATTTTTCGGAAAGAAATATCTCACTATGCAAACTTGAATTAAAAATAAACTGCAAAAATGCGGGCACCATTAAGTTGGATTCTGTTTGTAATAAGGAATGAACTATCTGGGTTTGCCTTTCCAAATACATTGAAGTCACAGAAAAACGAGCACACCCACACACACACCCATCTAATATCATGTAGGTCCTCCTCGAGCACGCAGAACTTCCGTGCGCTGTCGCATTGTCCTGCTGGAATTGACCAAGGCCGTCGGAATGCACTCAGGATATGAATGGGTGTAAGTGATCAGAAAGGTTGTTTACGTACAGGTCACTTTTTAGAGTCGTCTGTAGCCTCAGGAGTCCCATATCATGCCAACTACACACGCCCTATACCATGACAGAGCCTCCACCAACTTAAACAGTTCAAAAAGAAATGCGACAGACCAGGCAACATGTTTCTGTGACGAAAGCGTGGTCGTCATCACACTTCCGGTTCAAGTGAGTATCAAAAGACAATCCAAAACGATAAGGAGTCGAACTCAGGGCAGGAAATATTAAAATAATACACAATTAAAAACAGTAAAATATTCCTTCATTTTACACAGGATGAATTTATACCTTTAGAAATTCAAATTTTCAAACTTAGATATTGAGTTAATTATTTTCACCATAAGTCGCAACGTTACTCGTCCGTATCTCTGTCCGAAGTCAGCTCATCAATTCCTGCGTTGACGGTTACTTTACCTCCTGGAGCCTTACAGGATGAAATGGTCTGGAGTGGAGTACAGGATTACGAGGGCGGTAGAGTTACCCCATTGCTCAGAGCTCCTGCCTTCCCTGGTTGAGTTGGCCAGCAAGCGACGAAGTGAGAGAGAGACAGTACGGTTGAATGGGAGTGAGACGATATCGCTGTTGCTATTGGTATACATACGATATACGGCCGACTAAAGGAGAAATGACCAATAACTGCCGACTACATACATATATTTGCATATAGAACGAATTTCTTTCGTCTTTCCGGAATCGTCAAAGGGTGACAGCAACACCATGTTGTTTCCATGTAAGTAGTCACTGAGCACCTCTCGGTGAAACTACCCGTCAGACCGGATAGATGTACTGCACCACGTCCGATGACCTCCGGCCGACCCCAAACGATCCGACTTGATTTCAAAGTGAAATTTTAAATAAAAAATTCCAAATATTGATTTTTAAGCACTTATCACGGATGGAGTAATTCATTTCCATCCGCCACGGGTCCTTACAGTTACATTTCCAGTTGTCAACAGTCCAATGGCGGTACTGGCGGGACTCGTAGTTTTGTGCGTTGCAGACATCAAACGTTCAAACGTACTAGAGTGGGTGTTCGGCTCCGAAACCCATATCATGGAGGGACCGTTCGCACGCTGACAATTGTTGATGCCCTCCCAACATTAAAATATATAGATTCGAGGCAGTGTAGCACGTCTATTTCTTGAAACAATTCTTGTCAGCAGTCGATGGTCCCGTTCTTTCGGGGTCTTTTTTTCCACCCACACCTCTGTCGGAGAGGTAATGTTTTTCCCGGTTCCTTATATTCATGGTACACTCTTGCGATGTTCGTGCGCGAAAATAAAAACTTCATCTCTAACTCAAAAACGTTGTGACCCATCTCACGAGTTCCGACTCCGAAGTCACTTAAATCGTGATAACCTACCAATGTAGCAGCAGAAACCGATCTAACAGCTTCCCTGTACTAGGGCTGCACTATCGTGTTATATAGGCACTGCTGACAAGATCGAGTTACGTCATCGGTTGCATTTCTCGCTTATTTGCACACGCTCTCATCTGTACCAGTCTTACTGGCCAGTGTAGTACGCGTATATGGAACTTGCAGCATAAAATGCAACTCCCCCCATTCCTCTTCCAACACAAATTTTTGTTAACTTGAGTACATAATTCTAAGGTGCATTTCAAAGCTTTCAGTAATGGAAGGAGGGAAACAATACTAAAATAAAACTGAGTAACTAATAACCTAATCAAAAAAGAAAAAAAATGTTTATTTATAATAGCATCAGAGTAGAGAGCGGTGCTGAACCATTAACATTAAAACTGTATACATATATTTATCCAATTATATATATATATATCTTCATATACACAGGGAACAAACAATATATCAGGGAGAATCGAATCCCTTTCATAAATCAGAACTTGTTCTGCATCAAGATTTCATTTTACTAAGTTCTGATGAGGAATGAGAGCGATTTATAGACAAACTTCTACTGAGAGGCAAAGGAAACAGATCTTGGCACAAGCTATTCAAAGATCTAGACAACTCATCTACTTTGTTAAGAAGATTGACTTGCTCCTGCAACAAATTAAAATATCAATTTCAAATATTGCTTTTCTTTTGGTCATACACAAGTTTGAAAGCAACTAAAATGACAACTGCCGTAAAACAATGAGATATGAAGTAAACAATGCCAAAAATAAGAAACTAGAACACAACAGAAATATTAAATTGATAGGGTTTCTGGTGAATTCTGCAGTTTAGATTTTTATGGCAGTGATGTCAGCACACACAACACACACATTCTTGACTTTCACTTCAAACTAATCTGTGATTAACTGAGCCCGGAAGTTTAGGCACTAAAAATGATCAAAATAAACAGGCAAAAAGACACTAAAACTGCCTAAAATAGGCAATAAAAAAAGGCATTTATAATTAATGGAAAGCTATATGACATTAAGCGCCTCAAAACTAGTTTCACCACTGAATGTACTGTTTCAATTATAGATTATAATAACTGCATTATTTATCTTGTAAAAAGAAAACTTTTGTGGTCTTTCAAGATGTGGTCGGAATTTGATTTGATAAAATGCTTTACATACAATTTTCTGACATGCGAAATAGTGCTAGCTGGAATCAAAGAATAATTATACAGGGCGATTCCATAATTCCCCTTGTGAGAAAAATTTCATCTTCGCCCCCTACCTCCTAACTTATATTGATGGGATCAGAGACGTACGCGAAGGCTCGTGCCGCCCCGACGATAAAAAAATTTATTTTTTTAATGCAAAAAAATTTCGGAAGAAAATAACTTTACATTGTATGGTATAATAAATTTCTGTTAACTTCAATGCTATAGGCTAAAAACTGAAAATTTATTTTTAAGAAATTCTTTGCGACACACCCTCTAAGGTCGGCATTACACTATAAAAGTTTTAGAAAAGTTATTTTATAAAACTTGAAAAATGCAACCAATAAGATCATCGGTTGCATTTGCTCGAATGTAACCAATATGCTTAATGGTTGGATTTTTTAAGTTTTATAAAAGAGCTATTATCAAACTTTTATAGCGTAATCCCGGCCAAAGCCATATATAGTAAACCCTCGGCGAACGGACCAAATATGGCTCTGGGGGTTATCTGACGTGGCTTGCAACCTCAGACCTAATTCTGTAAAAATGAACTAAGTAGCACATTTACAGACTCATTAAACCCCAGTACGGTTCTACATCATTCAAGTTACCCACGGCATGATTACAGATCACTTGAGTGACGCATGGTACAGTTTCAGAGCATTTAAGCGGCCCGAACACATTTCCAGATCATTTGAGGGATCCGCGGAATATTTAGAGATCATTAAAGTGGTCCTCAAGAGGACTTATTAATGGGGAGAATGTTAGTTCAAGTGCCTACAAACTATCGAATAGTTTTTGTCGTTTATGACGCACTGAGTAAGTACATCGAGAATATTTCCCATTTTTATAAAGGGTGGTTGATGACGTATAAGCATCACCCAAACCCCCCTCCTCCTTGTCATCAAAAGTCAGCAAATCAACCCCCCCCCCCCCATCGATGCTGAGGTAATATTTGAAGGATCCCATACTTCCGATTAGAAAAAAGTATCCATATATCTTGTAGAACTCAGTTATTCATGATGTAAGGGGTTGTATAGTTGTTAAAATACAAAAATTAACCTTTTATGAGAACACCGTCTTCAAAAACTCAACTAAAAAGGTGTTGCTCTCTCTCTCCTGAGGCAAAAAAAACTACGTGACTAAATGTGATATTCGCTGAGATACTTGGAATTCAAACATTGGAAATAAGTTGCGAAAGAACAGCATAAACAAGGGAAAAAAGCATTTCCTGTTAGTTTATGCTGTTCTTTCCAACTTTTCTCAAATTTTTGAATTCAAACATCTCAAATTCAATCACCCATAAATACATCAGGAAAACAAAACGTCTGGGGTTTTTTTCTTTCTTTTCTTCTTTGCCTTAGAAATTCTACAACGCATTTTTCTTGTATTGAGATACGTACAAGATTGCGCACCATGATGACACATTTCAGACAGTAGGAAAAGTCACGTTTTTTAAAACGTGCCTCTGAGCTAATCAGCGCCCTTGTTGGTTGTCAGGCGATCATACTCAACCAATCAGGAGAGTTTAAATCGATATACAGTTTGTACTGATCACGTTTTCCGGCATAGAGTGATCTGGGCTGATAGTGTGAAGTCGCGTGTTAAAATGTGAACACTCTCTTTCGGAAAACTGAAGATAAATCCCCAGGGTAACCTTAAACTACAGAGCTGATCGCCAGTGAAAGGTGATGATGGGTGAGTTGACCAAATTTCATTATTGATTATTATGAGTGACCTTTTTCTGTATAAATCCTACTGTACTCTGTGAGAGTGTTTTTATTCGTTTATATTCTATATCGAGTTATCTTTGTGTAATGTATCACGATTAGGGACAACCATGAATAAAATTAACTTGTAATTCTCTAAATGAAGGTGAAGTATCACGATTATTTTCGCAATGCCCTTTCAATATTTCAGTGTCATGTATGTCGCATGTAATTCTACGATAAAGACATGCAAGTGTGTAACGTAGAGTACTGATAATTATTAGTATGCCTTGATAAGCGCACGACAAAAAGTTGGGAAAGAACAGCATAAATGAGGGAAAAAAAGTCTTGCCTGTTAGTTTATGCTGTTCTTCCCAACTTTTCTCTATTTGTTGAATTCAAACATCTCGGCGAATATCGTACTTAGGCACGCGAGATTTTTTTTGTTGGCCTCAGGAGAGACAGGGTAACAACTTTTTCAAATTTTCCCTCTTCTCAAAAATATAGACGTAGAAGTGGTTCAGAAATTACAACTTTTGATTAGTTACCCAGCATCATAAGAATTCATAAAATAATCAATCTACATACATACTTCTCTGTTGTCACTTAAGTATTCTAAAACTTTGAAGTTTCGGTCAAAAATATAACTCATAACAGCATCACATAAATTCTAAAAATGATATTCATTCCTCCTCCCCCAATTATTCAAAATAAAAATCCACAGCTGATAAAGATTTTTCTTACAAAATTATATTTTTCCTCTTTATTCATCTCTCGCTCAAAGTGGATCAACACATACACAAATTCTTTAAAATTAGGTTTTGCAATTTACCTTCTTGTTTTTCAGTTATACTCAAAAAAAAATTGCAAAATGAGAGCAAATTTCAGGACATACAACACGATGTTTGGCGATTTAGCACTCGTTATTTGGCGAAATTTACAAATTAACTCTCATAATTCAGCGGACTAGCTCTTATTCATGAAATGAATTTTTTTCCCACGAAATATCGGGATTTGACGCAATGACGATCGACCATAGTAATTTCTGCTGCTTGTAGTGGTGATTTTTTTTCTTTTTTTGAAAACGGAAACCGCGGTCGGTTGTTGAGAAACACTGGACTAGAGTAAACCATCTTCAGCTGTACGATCAAGGATATGATCGGGGTTCACGATAAAGAGCCCGATGAGGGGCCGATAATTTGAATAAAGAGCTGCAGTTACCACAATCCGATTTTCGGGGACAAAATCGAGAGCGGGGGAAAGTCGACTTTTTTTTAGAAACAGCTGGAAGGATTTTAAGGAGTTTTTAAGGCCCTTAAAAAGGAAATGAAAATTAATGATTTTTAAGCACCGCACGAACCCTGGCCTTAGTATTGAAAAGATGCCTTTCAAGGTTTTAAGACATTATACCAAAATCTAGGAAAATATTTTAATATCTTGAGGTTCCTCACAGACCCTAAAGGTCGAGCAAAAAGACTTTTCTAAGTACACATTATAAAAATCTTTTTAAACATATATATATATATATATATATATATATATATATATATATATATATATATATATATATATATATATATATATATATATATATATAAAAACCCTTTTTGGGGGGTGGGGACAAAACTATAACCATGTTCCAAATTATATATAAAAAATAAAAAAAACATAGTTTGACGATATAGGTGTCAGGAGAATGCCTCTATTGCTTCCTTTGTTATCACACTGTTATTACATTTCACTTTTTTGCAAAATAGTCAACTTTTTTTCAAACGATGGGAGAGTACTCCTTGATTTTATTCCGGCTTGAATGAAGCCTTCATGACTCTCTGTTGTTGATACAGCAAGTGATGCTTCAGTTACGAATCATACGTACCGTTCAACTGCTTGTGTGTCACACGGAAAATTTGATATAGATGGAAAAGCAGGTTCAGATAATTATTGTGGGTCCAGTTCCTGCCTGATTTTTTTATAATAGGTGGTTCAGTCACTCGCACTTGATCACATGCAATTAGTTCCGAATAGTGCTTAGCAGAAATGTTCTTTTCGGAACATGGAATGTACGGATTTCTGCTTCTGATAATCATTCATTTTTAATTTTTAAAATTCTCTTGATTCTCAGTTCTTTGTAAATGAGATCTTCATCTGAGAGTAATGAGAGGATTAAATTCTCTGGGTAGGCGTAGAAAGTTTTCCTTTGAATAACTGGGTCAATGATGCAGGTAAAAACCTGGATAACTCCACTAAATTGAACAAATGTCTTGCCCCATCGGCACACACACGATGACTTTATCTTAATATTGAACCACATTGGTGAGCAAACTTTCGTTATGTATTCAGTCAAAATGATGAGATTTTCATTGGGCTTTTCTGTTACTATTTCTTAAAATAGCATTAGCTGTCGTTAGCCACCTAGCATGCGAAAGTTTACCTGGATGACGATTTGATAACGAAGCACGTAAATCACCCATTTCTATTGCCCGTACTATTTCCACGAGATATCTCTGATCTGCACTTAAATCATTGTTGTCACTGTCCATTATCGGAAGGTTATTAGAGATTGGTTTAAATTTCACAATAGGTAATCTTTCACAATTTTCCAAACTTTTTCCGATATCATCTTGAAGCCCATATGGACTGATTGAACATATATCTAGATGCTTCACAAGATGCCTTAGAGGTAACTCATTGAATTGAAAAAGACAAATAAAACATTGCAAGGGATCTATTTTTATAACCAGTATTGGTAACAGTCCCGTCGCATACGATCGCCATCAATTCCTTCGTATCGAAATCTTGCTTCAAAAAGCCTAGGATTGATGATTTTATATCCCTTGCTCTACTGCTTCTTGGAGTTGTGTGACCGAGATAAATTAACCCAGGTTCCTGCAATATAGTTATGTGTTCTTCAGATATGGTTCTTCTATGGAAAGAATCACCTTCTTTGACATTAAGGTTTTGTCTTTTCGACCATCAAAATATATTCCTCGCACATTTTGTTCTAGGAATTTATGTTGCAAAAGAACTCTCTGTGATGCTCTTTCACGCCTTATTTTCATCCAGTCTATTGTCATATTTGGCTTCTCTTTCGTCAATAACTCAACATCTTCCAGCACAGAATTCGCAATAATTGCAGCTGATCGATCAGACACACCAGTTCTATCACAAGCAAGAGCAACATTTGGTAATTTAGTTCTCATCTGTGAGGATGATGGTAGAACTTCTAAAGCAAATGAAGTACTTTCTTCGGCATCGATTGATGGACCAGCTTCAGTACTGATAGATGGAAATGCTAACTTCAACGATAAACTGTGTTTCGGTTCATATAGGTCACTTCCCTCAGAATCGTTGGGTATAGACGAGTTTTCAGTGGTTGATGAACTAGTTTCCGTCGTTTCTTTTTGAGATAACTTCAAATGGGATACCATTTTCATTTTCCTTTGTTTACAAATTTCCTCGATGTTAGGACATTACTCGATCAATGGCCATCTTGCGTGTATTTCTTTGATCTAGCCAGAAATCTTGCTCTAAATTTGGGACCCCTTACTCAACATGTCACACTTAGTCTTCAAAATCACATTTGCATGCTGCAATGTCAAACAATTCCCGTGCTTCACACTGAAAAGATTTCAAGTTCAACTTGAAAGTTTGAGAACCTTTCCCTGCTCTCATATTTTTCTGAAGATTCTTGTATTTACAGTAAAATCTTTGAAAATTTTGCATATCTGTTGGTGAGAAACCGTAGTAATTGAAGCAGTTTTCCAAATATTTTCTATCTTTGGCACGATAATTTCAAAAATGTCTGCAATAGCTGGATCTTTTCTTGATTGTTGTGCCTTCATATTGCGTTGAGTCAGCAAATAACAAAGGATAATATCGTCGTAGGTGGACAAGACACGAGAATCCAACTCTTTAAGATTTTCTAAAACAGTAGTTCTCAACCTTTTTTGACTCGCGGAGCCCTTTTTGTGAATAGTTTTTATGGTAGAACCCTGTAAGCCTCTTTTTTTTTTATTAACTTATCAAATTTGCTAATTTATTTTATTTCCCTCGAGTGGCCGCGGAGCCCCAAGGGCTCTTCAGAGCACTGGTTGAGAACCTCTGTCATAAAATGTCACAACTGCTATACACCCTCTTAGTTAAGGGGTAAGATTGCAAATGAATACTGAAAACAAGGGAAAAACATTGAGTTCACTGAACGTATCACGTGTTCAGGGGAATAGGAAAGCCTCCTCCGTGGTGTCATGTTACAGAATTCCACACGTGTGTAAAACTTTAGGGGCGATGAGGAATCTCAAGAAGTTTGAATTTTGGGAAAAAAAATTAGGAATGGCATTTCTTCACACAAAGGCATATTTTAAATTCTATTACAATGGCAATTTCATTTTTTTCGTTCCACCCTACTATACAATCCTTTGTAACATGAATAACGTATCTGAGGTTCACAAGTCATTTGGATACTTTCTCTAAAGGGAAGTATGCTTCTAGAATCAACGGTTCACCAGTAAATTGTGGTGCTAGCTGTTAGCTATGCACCTTGCATAATGTTTTTTTATATGGAATTATTTTTAAAAACATTTTCATAATAACATGTTTCTCAAAATTTTTACATATCGAGCTTTGTATTCGATCGGTTTGCATCTATTCGAAAAAAGAAAGAAAATCTGCAAAATTCTGGAGATCATTTTTGCATATTTAAAGTAATTTGCCATGGTTGTTTGCAGTGCAGTTATGGTTTAGAAAAATAAAATGAAAACAACACACGTCACGGGGCCCTGCCAACCTCTACTCCCCTCCCCTCCTATGTGAGCCATGATGTCACCTGATGAACAATTGGGACAGTTATTGGTTAGCTATCCATAGCCCATATTAAACATGGGTCACTTACATAGTTTGCTTTAATTCGACAGTATTTTGCTTGCTACTTATATCTGCTATGTATAGCAGAGATGAAATGTCTCTGTTACTTCTATGCCTGACACTAATTTCCCTGTCTCTCTGGTACAAATGCCTGTGTTCAAATGAGACTAGGAGGGCTTGTTGAGAGAAATTAATACTAAGGCCGGGATTACACTATAAAAGTTTGATAAAAGATCTTCTACAAGACTTGAAAAAAAACCCCAATAAGCCTATTGGTTACATCTACTCGAGTATTACCAATATGCTTATTGGTTGCGTTTTTCCAATTTTATAAAATAACTTTTCTAAAACTTTTATAGTGTAATGCTACAGGTTGAAAACTGAAAAAAAACCTTCGTTTCTAAGTTTTTAGTGATAAAAATATCCAATTTCTACATCTTTATCCAATGTCTATTTTGACATTGTTTTATGTTTATTCGTGAACTTCAGAGGCTATATTCTACAGAATATAGCCTCTGAAGTAACATAAAACAATGTCAAAATAGACATTTATGACAGGGAAAATTTAAAAAAGGGCAAAAAAAAGGCGTTAATGGCATTTTACCTGAACTTCTGGGCTCTAGTGAACTAACACGTTGTTAAAATAAAAGCAGTTAGAGTAGTTATGTTTTCTCAAAAATTGTAGATACAGTAAAACTTTGATTAACTGTCACCGTCTGGATTACAGCTCTGTGACGGATAACAGAAATCTCTTAATACATTTGTACAGTAATGTGATTTAATTTCGGACTTGGGACGGAAATGAAAATTAAATCCTTAAAAAGTGAATAATATAAATATCTACTCTATAATATAAAATCACAAAATCGAAAAGGGCCTGTTGCTAAGCAACCGAGTGACGGAAGTGGGTGAAGTTTTTGAGTGACGGAAATCTGTTACGTTTTTGTGTTACGGAAGTCGGTTATGATTTTGGGTCAAGTATTCATTTAACTCTAGCCATATTGGGACCCATTTGACCCATCGGGACCATGTTATGTGCATGTATCGAGAGGCTCCCATATCCTACAGCAGGGCCCTTAGGCTGGAATTTAGATGGCGAGCCCCCAAACCAGCTTTTCAGGGCCCCCGTGTGGTTAATTTATAGTGTGAAAAATTAAAAAGTGACAAGAATCGTTCTGGTCCTGTCAGCCCTGCCCTTGTGGGGGGGGGGGGGGGGGAGGTCATGCCGAGACGTATGTATATGTACAATATACATATAACAACAGTGCTCCCAACACACATGGTCGGGGTACCCAGGGGGGATTGTACGTATACCTTCATGGGAAAGTTAAAAGTTTTCATTTCCAGCGGCCCTTGATGGATCTCATTGTTTTCTTGCTGCTTTAATGTTGAAAAATTTGCGATAGCGGAAACACGAGATATATCCAGTCTGGGGCTCCAAAAAATTTTGCGAATTCGGTCACGGGTAGTTGCGTGGGTGGTCCTGGATTTTATTCGTTGGTAAAACGAATACAAATGAAAAATTTTCATGGCATTCTCACCGGGGGATAACCGACAAGCTTCCAAGTCGGGGCCCCATGTGTACAGGCTTCATTTTGGGGGCCCTGGATGAATCTCATTCTTTTCTGTAGTAGAATTTGCAACAGCGGATGCCCGAGATAAAGCCAGTCTGGGGGCCCCCCACTAAAAGTATGCGAATTGGTGTCCTGGGTAATAGGTTGGGGGCCCTGGATTTTATTCGTTGGTAAAACGAATACAAATGAAAATTTTTCACTGCAATCGCAGCGGGGGATGACCGACAAGCTTCCAAGTCGGGGGCCCCATGTTTACAGGTTTCATTTTGGGGGCCCTGGATGAATCTCATTATTTTCTGTTGCAGAATTTGCAACAGCGGATGCCCGAGATAAAGACAGTCTGGGGCCCCACTAAAAGTATGCGAATACAACGGGCAACTGATTGGGGGCCCTAGCTTTTATTCATTGGTAAAACGAATACAAATTAAAATTTTTCATGGCACTCGCAGTGGGGATGACAGACAAGCTTCCAAGTCGGGGGCCCGATGTTTACAGGTTTCATTTTGGGGCTCTGGATGAATCTGATTCTTTTTGTTTTTTAACATTATACAATTTGCAACAGCGGAAGACCTAGATAAATCCAGTCTGGATTCCCCACTAAAAATCTGCGTATTGTGTTCCCGCTACTGGAAGTGGGGCCCTGGATTTTATTCGTTGCAAAATTGAAAAAAATGAAAAATTTTCGTGGCCCCTTACAGGGGTGTGTCCGACAAGCTTCCAGGTCAGTGCTCCATGGGAATGTTGATAGGTTCTAATTCGGGGCCCCTGGATGTTTCTCATTGATTTTTGTTGTTTAACATTGTAAAATTTGCAACACATCAGTAGCCCGAGATATATCCAGTGTGGGCCTCACTAAAATTCAGCGAATTGAATCTGGGGCCCCAGTTTCTGGGGGTGCTTGATGAATCTCATTTGTTTTTTTGTTGCTTTATCATTATTTTTATTAAAATTCGCTTCTTCAGTAAGCTGGTGCTTTCACACGTCTCTTTCCATAGCACGCTGATGAAGTGGGACGAAATAAACAAGATATGTTGTGAAGAGAAGTGGGGGGGGGGGGGTTGGCCGCCAAAGGCGGTGGGGGGCAAAGCCCCCTAGTTGTATATAATTTTACACACAAAACAATCAATATAAACATCAATATAAGGTCAGCCCAGACAATGGCGACAATGAAAATAGCATCCTTCATGTTGTATCTCTTCCAAAATTATCTTACAGTCATGGCATCATAAGATGAGAGCAAGCCTTCAATAAAAGCTTTGTTGTAAAGTTGTTTCATATTTTCACTTATGCCCTGGTCCATAGGCTGGATAAGTGGAGTTGTATTCGCTGGGAGAAAGAGCTATGCTATTTTGCCATCATCACTTTTGAGTTCACAAGAGAGATGTGTTGGGGTATTGTTTATTAACCTTTGAAAACCAAACACACCCCGCTTCCCATCTAATTGAGATATCGAAGTGTTCCCTGAGGATGGGTGTGTCTGGAAATTTTATTAAATATCTTCAGAATAATAAATAAAAATATTACATATAGATTGCACATATAAATTCACATATAATCAATGTTTGTATCATAATATATGGAGGGAGACATTAAAAATCAACATCATAATCTTCTGAAAGTTCTTGATTCCATCCGAAGATGAACATTCTAGCATCCATGTGCTCTAAACAGCATCCCTTGACACTGTGGTTTTTGTTTATTAATTTTTTTAATTGTTTATTAACAGCAGTGCTTCCTGCACCAACTGTTTTTCGGCCATGAGAGCTCTAACTTGAGGCGTGAAAACGCTGTGGAACCGTTCTGAAAAAATTGTTTGGACTATCTAAGCACTTTTTTGGGCATAACAGTTTACAGGAAATGTGTTCATATTTAAGTTTTTGAAAGCAGGGGGTTTCTGGATTTACCAATTACAAGCAGGGGTAATCTATGGCATTTGCACAGACCATAGCAGTGATCCAATCTCAGGGGTGTAAAATGTAAATTTGATTTTTGTAGCAGGAAAACTTATTTCCGTAGCAGCAAAAATGTTGTTTTTGTAGCAGCATTTATCAGTTTTGTATCACTTTAAAATTTTGGCAGTAAATAAAATACACAGTTTTTATATGCATATATGGGTCATTCCCAAAAAAAAGTGTACAAACTGTTTCAGAGATTTCTTCATTTAATCCTCTGTTATGCAGTGTTTCTTAATTTGTTTGAGATGGTATCTAATTTTTTTTTTAAATCATTGTAACAAAATGCAGGGGTGGGAAGTGACCAAGTCCATTTCGGAGCAGCAAATTCGGGATTTGGAGCAGCAAAATATGGGATTCGGAGCAGATATTTATCAATTGGAGCAGTGAAATTAACAAGAATATTTTCGTTAACCCTCAACCCTTTTCAAAATAAAACTGCACTGTCTTTTGTTTTATCGTCTTTCGTCAGCTTTTCGTCAGCTTGATTTTTGTTTTTAGTGTTTTAGGCTTTTGACACCTTGTTTGAAAGAGCGGCTGTCATAAAATTTTTTGCACCCGTCTATTTAAGATGATTTTTGCTTACTGAGGGCACTATTTGCTGCCTTGAACAGCAGCACTTCAAATGAGCTAAAAAAATTATATAAGTTCTAAATTTTTTTTTTTTCTTGGAAAGGAATTGTTGCAAAATGGGAGAGAATTTCGGAAGAATCAACTCGATGTTTGGCGATTGAGCACTCATTATCTGGCGAGATTGGTGATCTGACACCTGCTATTTAGCGAGATTGGCCATTTAACGCTTGTTATTTGGTGATATCGATGATTTAACGCTCGTTATTCTGCAACATTGGCGATTTAACGCTCGTTATTCGGTAACATTGCCGATTTAATGCTCGTTATTCGGCAAAGTTTCTAAACTAACATTCGTAATTCGGCGGACATGCGCTTTTCACTCCCGGAATGAAAATTTTTTTCACGAAACATCGGGATTTAACACAATGACAATCGACTACAGTAATTTCTGCTGCTTCCAGTGACGACTTTTTGTTTTAAATGGAAACACTCGAATTTGCACTTTAAAGCTGAAAGGCATTGCAAACCATCTTCAGTTCCACGATCACGGACAATATCGGGGTTTCGCGATGGAAAGCCCGATCAGGGGCCGATAGTTTAAGGCGATAGTTTAAGTATAGTGGAATAAAACACGCTCTTCTCGTAAAGAAACGTTTCGTGGCTAGCAGGATCAAAAATTTTTTGGCGTCCTTTCCGAAATTCCGGGCATACTGAAGCAAAATTCGCTATTTGGCGCAGAAAAATGCGAAAATACGCTATTGGAGCAGGATGGCGCAAGATATTAGTTTTGGCGCAGTGCGGCGCAATTGGCGCAGAGTTCCCACCCCTGCAAAATGCCAAAATTTGGCTATCCCAGCTTCAAAAAAGTGTTGAACAAAGAGACTTAGTGCAAACCTGGAATTTTTTTTCAGAAAACTTTGAATCACATTTTATATATGTGCCATAGATGAATAAAACTAACAACAAAATTTTAAGAAAAAATTTTTTTTTATGAAAAACTTTTTTCTTCTTTGTGTCCCGAACATTTTCCTATTTTAAAATGTCCACTCTGTTAGGGTCATTTGGGAAATATATTTTTATACCAGATTAAAACTGATCGATAATACTTTTGAGCTCCTTGAAAGGTTCACTTTTAATGCTAGACCAAAAATTTTGGTTTTGACCTTTTTGCAAAATGACTTAATATTCATTTTATGTCTTTAATACCAGATTTTTCTCTGTCAGATGTCCACTCTGTTACGTCATTATCACAAATAATTATGATTTTTTTTCATCTATATCAGCATCTAGTGATAGCACATGGAGATATGCTTCAAAATATAATAAAAGTTTTCACAAATCATTTAAATTTATAATGAAAAATTTAGGCTAATTTGTCCATTCTGTTACATCTTCCAAAAACTCAACCAACGCAACAGAATGGAAACTATGATTTAAAGTAAAGTTTTCTTAGTTAAAAGGTTTTGAAGTTTTAAGTTAAATTTAATAACTTATCTTTTTCTATTCAATTTAAACCCTTTACCACATTTTCCCCATCATGTTATTCTTTCAGTTAAATAGTACAGATCGTCAAAAGCACTGCCAGGCACAGATCCAGGGAGATGTGGCATAAGGGGCATTTTAGTATAAATAAAGGTTGTTATATGTGTGTGTGATAATACATTCTGCATTTTATGGTACAGAACAATTGTTTCCCCATATTATTTTTATGTTTCCTGGCTCTATCCCCACCCCCAAGTCTCACTGGATATAATGTGGATCACTAATGTGAGAGACATAAACGCATGGTTTATACCAACATCAAATTACCATTCAATTTCATCCCACATGCGGAGAACATCAATAACGTTAGGAAATTACAAATTTTCTTTGATCGAGATGATATAAGCAGAGCTACTGCAGGATTAGAAAGCAGAAGACCTTCTGTATACATTTATCAAACATTCATAAAAAATATACCAAAGAAGGAGGGAACTGTAGCTTTCAGACATTGGACTATAGTCCGTTTCAGGTTAACTTTGCAGTGAAGAGGAAGCTATGAGGGAACCACATCACTTGTTGCTATGACAACGAAAGCCTCTTAACCTATGTATCGGCCTCGGTAAGGTATGGCTGATTCTCGCCAATCGTGCAGAAAAAAATATTTTTTACATGTAACGTAATGCTTGTAGAAAAAATTTCAGTCAGTTAGTAACAAAAAATTAGCTAATGAAAAAAAAAATCATTGTCGATACTTTCAGAAATTAAAGTGAGGTTTTTGAAATCATTTTTTTTTAATTGAAAAGTATCTTAGTAACTCCTGTTAACCCGGTTTTCACGTTTGAATTTGGGAATAGCCCCAAAAAATAATAAAAATGATACAGAAAAATTTAGAATTCTTTTACTCACTTTTCTTGCCGAAATTTCCGTCGCTCACCCACCCAAACGCACGGTATACGTCGATGCCACTTATTATCACTACAGTTTTAGTCATTTTTCACGGATTCTGATTCTATGGAATCCTCACTTGACGTTGTAGAACTATCAGATGCTCTATTACTTATTAATTGTTGTTGCTCCATCAAGCCACCTGCAATTCAAAATTCCTCTTCTTTTTCAATAACGTGCTTTATGCATTATTGCCAAAAAGAACGGAGAACGTTTTAGTGTGTCTATCTCTGGTGAAAAGAAAGATACAACTGTCACAGAAGAAAAAAATACACTGCAAGCCTAAACCATTGTGGGTCTCTCTCTCTCTCTCTTGCTTATTTATATTTATCTGGAGAGACACTGAAGGGGCATCTGGAGGAACAGCCTCTGCTGTGGGGGAGGAAGTTGGTGTGGGTGAAAAAGAGACATTACTTATGTCAACACCCTCCGCTATCGGCTATTGGAATTCAGAAACCACCCCTATCCTACGAACACGGCAAGAAATAGACATAAAAAAAAGGGAGGTCTGGAACCGTAACCTACACCCATAAAGAGAGCCTCTCACAACGGTATCGGCGCTGTCGTGAAAGAGGGACACTTGCTGTAATCTATGAGTGAATATCTGAATTCGTTGGAGGTTATTTTCGCGAGAAAAAAAAAAACTGATTGAATATTCGTCTGGGTGTGTAGGCCTATAACTACATGCAAAACTGAATGAAAAATTGTATCGGAAAAAATTCAACAAAATGTCGATATAATATATATATATAACTGTGCAATCAAAAAAAAAAAGCACGATAGTAATATTGGCGGGGAAATTTTCTTGGAAATCGTGCCAAAATGTTCTTGAGCTCACCATGGATTTTTGATAGTGGTAACCAATATTTTTCTAATTTAAAAATTTTAAACGAATATACATTGGTTCAAAATGGTATTTTTTCAGTATCTTTTTCAAAATCATAAAAAAATTTGAAATAATCTATATAAATAAATGATCATCATAAACCTCCGATGTATGGGAACTATATTTTGCAGCGAAGGAATACACTCTCTACCTTTCTCTCCACTGCAAAGTTAACCTGAAACAAACTATAGATATCATCCGTTTCATATAATTCAGCCAAAAGTTGGAAATAGGGAAACATGCTTATGTTGGCAGCACAGTAGTTTGAAATATAAATTGATTGCACTATATAAACTAAGATTAATCCAAACAACATCTCCTGAAACCATAGTTGATGATACCATGTGTAGCAGAGTGTCTAAATCCTGTATGTATGGGAAACGTTTGAATTGTCACAATTGTCAAGATGATATCTATGAATCAAATTTCTATATCGCTGGATAAGAATAGTACTGTACAGCGTGAAGAATGGCAGCACAAACGAGAAAAAGTGAAAAGAATGGCAAAATGGTAGAAGTTACAAAAATAACATAAGAGCAGAGATTGTGGAACCTAACAGACTCGATCAATATTCTTTAAAAAGAAATAAAATTGTTCAAAAAACACATTTTTGACATCCGACACCAGTATAGAGCTTATCAAATATGCATTAGAAACATACAAAACATGAAGCTGTTCTTCATATGGATTTCAGTGAAAATTATACTTGCAAATTATCTGAAGAAGTGCAAAGTCATCATTTTGGGGGGCAAGAAATCAAGCATGTCTTCATACCTGTGTGCTGTATGTTGCGGAATGTGAGAAGTCAATTTCATTCTGCTCAGTGTCACCAAATTTGGAGCATGGACCTTCATCTATTTGGGCTCATTTGGAACCAATTTTGAAAGTGATGAAAGTATATGAAATAAATGAGGTTCACTGTTTTTCTGATGGACCTTGTACTCAGTACAAACAAAAGAAAAAAATTTCTTTATTGGACAAATATGTCACAAAATATTTCAAGAGGTGTAATTGGAATTTTTTTTAAGCAAACCACGGCAAAGCAGCAGTTGATGGTATTGGTGCTGTATTGAAAAGGACAGCTGATAGATTGGTTGCATGTGGGAATGACATATCAGATGCCACTCAGTTTTTCACAATTCTCAAAGATGCCACCAATATAAAATTGTACGAAATCAAAAATGAAGAAATAAAAGGTATAAAAAAATTTATCGTGAATGATATACCTGTGCTGAAAGGCACTATGGCAAGCCACCAAATAGTAGCAACTGGCAATGGACTACTGCAATATAGAGATGTCTCTTGCTTTAGTGCAAGAAATGCTAATCTGTGAATGCTTTAAAAAGGAAAACTTACTCTTGTCAAAGAAGTATAAAACTGGAAGTTCCACAAACTATTTCAGAGTTTGAATCTCTGGAAAATGACATTCAAAAAAATAGTGAAAACTATGCTATAGATTTTAAAGGAAACAGTAATGAAGAAATGTCAACTGGTCTAATTAAAGCAGGTCTTCTTATGCTCATGAAATTTGAATCTGGTGGTGTATATAAATCTACATACGGATACGTTGCTGTAGCCCAAATTGACATTGAAGATGATGGGGAGGTCAAAGTTATGTGCCTCAAAACTATGAATGATGCTAGGAAGCTGTTCAGAGCTGATGACAAAGATATCTCATACATCCACTTTGACCAGATTTTAAAAATTTTGCCTGAGCCAAAATTCAAACTACGAGGGGGGGAGGGTGTATTTTCTGAATTTCCTCATAGCGTGGATGTTTTTCAGATGTCATAGAGGAGTCTCTGGGATACCTTTCATATTGTCTATATAATTGTTGAAAAATATTTAGAATAATTGTGATTGTTTACTCTAAGTTGAACATTTCTATCCACTCTGTTACAATGGTGTTCACTCTGTTACGGGAAGCATTTTTGCAGTTCACAGGCAAAAAAGTTAAAAAGTACTTCATACAATGATTTTAAATTATAAGTTATCAACATAATGTCTGCCAGAAATAAAAAAATTAATTTTACGTAGTTGAAAAAATGTAAAAAATAAACTCTTCTACATGCTATTTTGAAAAAATCCTGAAAAACGATCAAAACAGCAGAAAAAAAAGTTGCAATTTTTTTAAAACTTTTTTTTTCAGCCTATGCGTAAGAAATAAGCTGATTTCATTATTTTAAGGGGTAAAAACAGCAGAAATATTTATTTTTTTCACAGCAATATTTGTTTTTGTAACAGAGTAGACAAAATCCATCATTTTCAGTCATAAAACCCAAAAAATAAAATATTATTACAAAATAAAAGTGAAAAATATTTATGAAATATTAAACTTCGAGTCACTGGCCATAATTTGAGATCAATTTTATTTCGAAAATTCAAATTTTGAATTTTTCATCTCAAAAATGTGGAATGTACACTTTTTTCAGAATGACCCATACATGCAGTAGCGTACACAGAATTACTTTTTACTTCAAAAAACAGTGTTATCTTAGTTCAGAAGAACGGGGTGTCCTGTCCCTCCAAGGCACAAAATACATAGAGATTTCCTCTAGAAGAAATATTTTAATGTATTTTTAAAATTTTTAGATCATAAAAAAATTTTGAGAAACTTCTTGATATTTATATTTCTACATTCTCTACAATGAGAGGCTTTTAATATATGGTATTTCAGATTTCAGAAACAATTGGAAAACTCATTATAAAAGTAACTATTGTTCTTGTTTTTGCCGCTAACGCAAGTCTAAGTAGTGCTTTTGTTCTCTTCAGTTTCAAACATTTTTGAATATATGTTTGACCTTGCTTCTTTTACCAGAATTTACCCATTTCATATTCAAAGCAATAAGTGTTGCTTTCTGAGTTCACTCTTGATCATTACCTCAGTTTGATTCAACATACTTTGAGATGACTTCTTTTCCTGGGTCATTCTTAGAATATTTATTCGAAATTCTCAGAAACTTAACAGAGTGATTAAAAACTATAGGCTTAAATTATTTTTAACTTAACAACAGAATGATGATTAAACTAGTAAAAAATCAAGAGAATGATTCTGTTTTCACAAAAAATTCAATCCGAGTACATCCTGTTTTCACTCCCTATTTTTAACTGATTTGTGATTGCTCCATGTATTTTATTTTCCAGCATCTTTAACAGATTTTCAGTCTCTCGTTTTACTTCCAAGTTTTCTATTATTCATTTTCTACTATTCATTCTCTTAATATACAATTTATTTTTACCTTATTCACCAGCATGTTGAGCATTCAATAGAAAATGGTTTCCAGATGAGCATTAGTTAAATGACATGATTGCACAGGGGATATTACATATTTTTTTAATAAAGGGATCTGTGAAAAATTGTGACCCAGGTGTGAATAGAAAATAACGACCTAGGCAAACTACATTCCTGAATATGGAAGTCCCTATGTCTGTCAATATAACTGCTCTATCTCAAAGCAATGTAGCCTGCATGGGATGACCGTTAAAAAAAGGATAGACAGGGCCAGGATGATTTATTTCATAGGTTTGTTAGATCATCTCATATTTTATGATACAGACCAATGTTTCTCATAATATTCAGATCTTGGAAGGGGTGATTGCCATCCTCTGGAACTGTGTGTGTTTTGGAATCAGCTATAAACTGTAGATCCCAATACAATTAGCCCTAGTATGCAGAATATGATAATGATGAGACAAAAATGGTCACTGTAGCTGTGAGGGATGCTAGCTTGTTACTGTATTATTTTCATTATCAGAGTGTCTACCCCATACCCAAAGAAAAGTTTTGTGAATTTATGTCGACCTCTGCTTGTCTGCCTAAATAAGCTTTTGCTGGAATCTTATATCAAATACTTTTCAAACCACCCACGACCATGGTCTAGACTTTAGACAAAGTAATTTTCATTAATGAGCAGCTGGAGACCATTCACGATTGAACACTAAGCATGCTAGTGAATGGCGTAAAAGGAAATGGCATATCAAGAGAATGAATAGTTGAAAATGTATAATAGAAAACTTGGAAGCAAAACGAGAGACTGAAAATCTGTTAAAGATGCTGGAAAATAAAATATGTGGAGCAATTTTATTTTTATTTATTTTTGTTTTTTTTAGAAAAAATAGCTGGAAACTACGATTGAAGGGTTTTTGTTCTGTGGATGAGTGCCAATTCGCATAGTTTGACTCCATTTTATCAGTTGTTGGAAGCCTAGGTGCCGAATCCTGGGAAGGAGGGGCCCTCAAGCTAATTCCATTTGCGGACCCAAGAAATAAAGTTGCGGGAAAACAAATGAGGTCATCGAAAAGTCTGCTTCTATTGTGACGCAACGTCAAAGTTTCTTAGGGTAAAATTTTGTTTTTGGCACAAAATGGCACAGAATTTAAAAATTTTGGAGTTTTTGCAGCAAAAACTAGCAAATGGGGGTAAATTGTCAAAATTGTAGCAGTTTGTAGCAGATTTTCCACTCCTGCAATCTTTTTGGATCTTAAAACCTAGAAACAGTTTTTCCGTATAAATTGATGGTTAAACGAGTGATGGTTAATCAAAGTTTTACTGTACACATTTTCTCAAAAATGTTTAAAATTTTTGGGATTGATAAATACATGACAAATGGTATTCCATTCATTAGTACATTGATCAGATTTATAAACTTTTTGACACAATGGAACCTTGATAGCTCAACACCTTAACCAATAGAATAAAAAAAAATGTCACCTTAAATGGATGTCACACTAGTATTTAGGCCACTAGATGGTGTGAGTTGTATTATGAGTGAGCAGTCATTGCCACAAGAGCTGCAAGTGCAAGTCAATGGTATCACCATCATGCCGTTCGAATAGAGAGCCGGTGGCACGTATGGGTTGCCGCATACAATATTACAAAAATTTCATACTTTTATTTAATTATGCTCTTCATTTTGTATTGAGGATTCGATCCCCTTGGATCGGTTTCAAGTTATCAGGAACTCCTTTGGAAGTATTCGTGCCACAAGATACTTTTTTCTAACATTTTTTGGTGCCAAAACTCAGCAAAAGCATAACAAACCCAATGATAATGGTCTTCAGACGGAGTCCTTGGTGAAGAAACGAGGGTCACTGAAAGGCAAAATTATGAGGCTTAGCAAAATCCTCAAGTCAACGCTTAACACTTAAGATCTACACCAGCACTTGATGAAAATCTGTCAAGATCAAATCAGTAACTTGTGGACGAACTCAATGCTGTATTTAGGCTACACTATGAAATTGTCATCTTGTGAGAAGTATGGGAATTACTTCTAGGTGTGGGAGAGAATCTTCATAAACATGAATAAAAAAAATTATTACTGAAATGTACAAGAGCAATACTGTAAACCTTTCGAATTGGGCAACACACAGGCAATTGCTAAAAATCAATTATGACAACACAACAACAGAAGTACATATTGTAGTTAACTTGAGCAAGGTTTATGTTGTTTATTAAAGTGCCAATTTCGAAACATTTTTAGTCATTATGGGAATAATAAATGCCCAGTTACTAGGGTAGTCGGGTCATCATGGTTCCACTATATTTGATAATTAATTAATTAATTGTACATTACAGTTCAAAAGGGGGAAAAATCATATTTTATAAGTAAATGCAAATAACTCACCTTTAAATTTTTTTCCATATGTTCCTCAAACACATCCTGTATACTATAAGGAGAAAGAATGTGTTTAATCAAAATGGTACATGGGATCAAACAATCCTCAGAATGATATAAAATGTTTGAAATGATTAAGGTGAATTCATTCATGCAATCAAAGATTGAATTAACTGGCATAAAAAATATATACTAACAACTTAATGACACACAATAAAGATATTTGAAAAACCTCCAAGCATATCAGAACTCTTTGGTGACACTAGAGGTGAGAATATTCTTGGAGAACAAGAATATTCTGAGAATATTCTTCTGGATATAAAAATTGAAGAATTAATCAAGAATATTAATTTTTCTTAAAAACTTCTAATAATTTTTGCTTGTGTTATGAAATATAACTAAGCTTTCATTGCTAGAAACATTTAAAACAAAACAATTTTTGGCAAATCATCTCACAATGACCATTTTTAGTTTGAGAATATTCTCAGAATTTCTGAGCATATTCTCAATCATAGTGAGAGATTTCAAAAGTTTTTGTTGTTAAGATTTTGAAAACCTTTAACCAACTGGAAATTCAAGGTGTTGACACAAAACTACTTCAAAAATGCTTGGTCTCCAGGATGCAAAATGATTCAAAAAGGTTCTAGCTATTTTTCCTTCTCCCCCCCCCCCCCCCCATATGCACAGCAGGCTATCAAGGACTCTTTGTGAGATTGATTGCTCTGTACTGTCCCGATCGTGACAGAGATGTCTGCAATTTTCTCTGAACTATACACGCTCATTATATTAGGTCTTTTATCGATCCAATCTTTTTTCACTCCTTTCTTCGGGTATTTTTTACTCTTTTCTGGTAAATATTGTATCGCTGCTCTGCACGGAGAGCTGTATGCATTGATTGAAACTTTGACATCTAGAATGTTCATTTTATTTACGGTGTTAACTTAATAATTGCATTTATAGTGTAATTAGTGATATTTTATTCATTTCAAGCAGAAAAAAGTCTTCATTCATAAAAAGTTGAAGCAATAAAAGCATTCACTACTAACAAAAGTGCCTTTTTAAATACTTTTATAATGAATTATTTTGTTTCGCAGGGAATAAAGCCAATAAATGAATAAAAACATTAAATCAAGCATTGTCTCGGAAAAAATGTTCCGAGGCGGATTCACGATTTTGCTACCAAGTGGGCTGTATATTGCACAAATTACTCATTCTAGTCTAATTTTCTTGACCATTGATTCCAGAAATTTGTTGATCTTGGCTACAACCTCGATTATCCAAACTCCCAGTACATATGCATCTCTCTCCAAATTACTCTTTTGGTTGCTCACATGCTTTCATACCCTCTTGGTCAATCTTTTAATTGGTCACTCATTGATCTTGTTCCTCTTTTTCTAGGCCACAGTTTCGGTAATCACATACTTGAACACTCTCTGTAACTCTTTTGATCAGGCCTAGTCCCTCACTCTCTAGGTCACTCTTGTTCACTCGTTCGGTCCCTCACTAATGTTGCTTATCAAAATCAGTTCCATATTTTCACACCCTGCACCTCAATCTCTTGGTCACTCACTCACTTGGCTCCTCGCTCTCTATGTTATTCATATATTGTTCTTGCAAACTGATTTGATCACTTACGCAGTTGCAAACTGTCTAGGTTAATGTTTCTCAACTACAGGACCCTGACATCATTAAAACCGGCCACGAGTCTTATTGGTCGTTTAATTTTCCTGCATTCCTTCACTGTTAGTCATGTATTTGACCAGGCCTTTTACTTACAAAAATAAATTGCAGTGGGCTTCCTGGTTTAGGTAACTCTTTTGTATGGCCCCTAGTCTAGAATCCTGCAGTAGGATACCAGACAAGGATCTTTAGCGTCCCCCAGACAAGACTTTTCATGGGGCCCTCTGTAGTGAATTTATAGTGTGAAAAGCAAAAAAAATTGTAAGAATCATCCTGGTTGCTCTGACAGGGGAGCCCTGTCAGCCCACACTTGGTGGGGGTCATGCTCTTTTGATCACACACTGACCTAGTCCCTTGTTTTCGAGGATACTCTTTTGGTTTCTCCCATGTTTTCGCCAAGTACACTCTTTGGGTCACTCTTGTAGTTGCTCACTAACCTGGTCCCTCTTTTAATTTTTCACATGCTTTCATACTCTCTAGGTCTTTCTTTCGGTCACTCACCTGGTCCCTACTCTCTAGGTAGAGACAGATTTGTGGTTTTGCCCCTTTTCTCACATTTTAATCTCTTTTGCTTGATCACTCATTCCTATACATCAATGCAAACTTTTTGTTCCATCGCGCCCCTTCTTCAGAATTTTTTTCCTCTCACTGCCTCCTACTCAATTGAACCTATAGGATCCTATGATAAACCAGTAGCATTTATCGCCCCCCCCCCCCCCGGACCATTCCATCGCCCACCAGGGGCGATATTGCTCACTTTGGGAAACAAAGCTATACATCAATACCTTGGTTTCGCACCTATCCTGGGCAGTAAGCTTCCTTTTTGCAGGGGGTGGGAGGGGGGGATTTCAAAATCATGGGTCCCTGGACAAAGTAATGGGGGACCCATGCTTAGCTAGAAGTAACAACTTACATATTTACAAACTTACATTTGAAAATCATAGCATGCTATCACATTGTGTAGGCCACAATATGAGGTCATGGTAAATATGACCCTGGTTTTATGGATAGCTCTGCTAGATTGTGAAAGTAGTCAGATTTATTTGAAGGAAATTTTTATGGAAGCTTTATTTTTTCACAGCTCTCTGTGGCCCCTTTACCACTTGTCATGGTACCTCTTTTATCTGATTTTCACCCTTGTGTGTGCGGCAGCGTCAAAATATTCCCGGACCTCAAGGGGGCCACATGGCCCAGGTTGAGAATCACTGATCTAAATAAGAAAACTTCTCATGGCGATGGGACTTATTTATAAATATGAAATGGTGATTATGCATAATAACCAGTAAAATTATTATTTTTTTAGTATCCTCAAAAGTTACCTACCATGCCTGGTGCTAGAAATTATGATTATTTATTTAAAGTATTTGCTCTGATGGGAGTGAAGCACTCTGAAAAGGCTAGAATATCACAACCATGGCCCCCACAAGGGTGGGGCTGACAGGGATCTAGCCCTGGGACCAGGGACAATTCCCATAATTTTTGATTTTTCACGCTATAAATTAACTATAAAATATAGAAGGGTTCGTGAAAAGTCTGACCGGGAGCGGCACAAAAGATCCCAGCCTAGGGGCCCTACTCCAGGATGTGGGGGCCATGATCATAACATCTCATGTATATGGCGACAGGCAATTTTGACGCTTCTCTTGCACATAACTATTTGTTTTGTTTTTCTGTATTGATGAGGTAATACAAATACAACGCCACAACAGGCAAAATGCCCAACGAGGTGGCTGAGAAAAAGATGCCCATAATACATACAGGTAAAACAACCTACTGAATTGTTGCTTCGGATTCGAGGGCAGATGGCATCACTTCTTGGACACACAACAACATAAATGATAAATTAATTTAATCAACAAAAAATTATAAATCAATTACTACAATGTTATTCTTGAGGGGGAAGAGGACAGTAAAAAAAAAAATTGAGAGATCAGCAGGGAACCTTGAGGAAAAGACTAACGTACAACAGGTCTACTTCATTAAGTTCTGTCTCTAGCTTGAAGAAAGGAGAAGAAAGAATTGGTATTGTCACTAGGATGAATGTACAAATGTTTTAAACACTAAGATCCTGCTTTTTTTCTCGATCTTGAATAAGTCTTTTAGAAGAAAATAAAATGGTAACAAAAAAAATATATATATTTCTCATTGAAAATGCTGAAATATGCAAAATAATGCCTTAAAATCATTAAAATATGCTCTATCAGGTAAAATAGTGAAATATGCAAAAGAAAAAAGATTCTAACATAAATCCTAGCTCTAATAATCACCTTCATTCTAAGAAAGACACAGAATATAGAATGTACGGGGTGATTATAAAAAAACTATCCTGACATATGGGCCCCTAACTATCATACCATTCACAGAAACTGAATGAAATTTTGGCATAAGGTATTTTGAGGTATGCGCTCAAGAATGATATGGAAAACAACAGTGTCACTCTAGTAGTTACGGTTACAGTGAGAAAATTTCGAAAATATCAAATGGCAACACCAAGTTTTTTGTATTGGAATGCGATCTCCATACTGAAAAACACTAAATAGTGTTGGAATGGCACCTGTAGCACGAAAATCCCCGGAGCTGGGCAAGGAAAAAGTAAAAAGTACTTTGCCGTGCACCAGAGCATTAATGTTCGTTTCATTCGTCACACTGTTTCTTCGGCTGAGATTCCAGCCTGATTAGTCCTGCACAAAGTCATGTGGAAAATTTGTGAAACACAATAAAATGCTTTATTTTATGCTGCTTCTCTGTCCTTATTGGTTGTCCTCACTTTTAGCCTATCTACCGCCGGTGATTTTCATGCTACAGTTGCCGTTCGAACGCTATTTAGGGTTTTTCACAATGGAGATCACATTCCAATACAAAAAACTTGTTGTTGCCATTTGATATTTTCGAAATTTTCTCACTGTAACCGTAACTGTTAGAGTGACACTGTTGTTTTCCATATCATTCTTGAGCGCATACATCAAAATACCTTATGCCAAAATTTCATTCAGTTTCTGTGAATGGTATGATAGTTAGGGGCCCATATGTCGGGATAGTTTTTTATAATCACCCTGTACATACTACATACACTTAAATTTTTTATCACTTGTATTCAATTGTGTAAAAAATTCTGCCATGTTAGTGTAATTTTTTTTTTGCTTTTGAAGTTTACCATTGTGATCTACAAATTTCAATTTTTCAGTGTTCTTGATGGGAGAGAGAACATTCTGATTGGAACATTCTTATCGAAAATAATAAAAATTATTCTTAAATTATTTGTACAGATTAATTATTGTAATATATATTATTATAAATATTCTTAAGAATATTCTCTGAAAGGACTCTTATCCTAAATGAATGGAGAATATTCTCATCAAAAATAAGAATATTCTCAAGTTATTTATAATAGTAGTCTTTGCCTTGCAACGCAGAATTTTACATCTCTAGATACATTTTATTTTAAGATACAAAAAGAAAAAGACATTTATTATTTAATATTCATCATAGAAATCATTACATTCCTCATCACTCTCATCTGACATATCACAATCAGCTACATCAACTAGTTCATTATCATCACCAGAGTCACTCATAAATTGCATCATCCTCAGCAACATCTATGTTGTTGCTATCAGTGTTAGCCAAAAAAGTAATTTTTAAGAGTAATTTCACTCCCTTTCAAAATTTTAAGGGGTAGTTTTGTAAAAAGAGGGTTATTTTTAACAAAAATAGAGAAATAACTCTATTCAAAAATACTACCAAAAATTTGAAGGAGTATTTCATTTCTCAACAAAATTTGGAGTAAAATTGAATTTTGATGACTAAACCCAGCTCGCCCAAACATGATTTTAGTTCTTTGTGTCATACCTCTAGCCACACAGGGGTGAACATTGGTTGCTATATACTTACTACCAATATGTTGGTTGATAAATGTGTGACTTGCTGTATTGCAAGTTGGAAGATTTTAGTTTCGAGGAATTGAGTAATTTTTTTATTATACTATCCATGTATAATACTAATGATATCTAATAATATTATCCATGTATAAACCTTATTCTTTGTCAAAAATGTTCTTACACACATTACAATACATTAATTAAACTAACAAATGAAGGCTTTTGTGTTTACTACAAAGCTTCTATTCAGTTTCCTAGGAATGTGGTGAAAATTTTAATTATCGTAAGGAAATATCTGAAGTTATATAAGAAATATCTAAATTATATTTTAGCCTGTAAAAGAAAAAGATGCAAAAATTATTATCGTAATCTATCAAAACTATCCTACCTTCATAATCCTGTAGCTGAACAGAAAAAAGTTTAAAAAAATTGTGTCACTTCATGCAGAAAGAAATGCCAAACAAGAAAGTGCAGCATATTATATGTGATTGTACTATTTCATAAAAACATATATATAATTCTTAGCAAAATTATTGATCTTGATAACTTGATTCTTTATAAACATGAGGGCAGTTTGGAGCAGGATTTGTATTTAAAGCTGTTTAATTCCAAACAAGAGAACAAGAATTGAAATCAATAATGTGCTTCAGCGCATAAAGAGTGAAAAATTGCAACATATTTCGGCAATACAGTCTGTTTCAAAAATTAGTCACAGTAAACAAATTGCAGCAAATAGAAAACTAGATGACACAGTAAAAAGTTCTCATGAGATTTATTTACACCCACACAAAGCTACATATACATGGTATCAAATTTCGAAAATGTAATATATATATAGTTTCAAAATATGAAAAAAAAAATAGAAAAAAAAAGAAATGAAAAAAATAATAGAAAAAAAATAATTTAGATATATGTTGTAGGGACCGCTCAACTTTTTCAAAAGTTTAGGCTCAAATGCCCTTTCATGCAAATTGATGGCAGTGTGTGATTGGATGATAAAGATTACTTTTCAGACGTATTTTATAAAAGCAGAGAATTACAGATTTCATCACTAAATTCAAATGTTGAAGTCATCAAAAAACCAAAACAAGTTACTCCTCCAAAAAACCAGACCAACGTTTGTAAATCATGTAAGCTGAAAATGAAAGTCAAGGGTGTCAACAAATTTCAAATGCTTTACAACTAGCCCAGTCAATATGTACCAAAAAATTGGATTTTCTTGCTAAAGGTTGGGTATCTCTAATTTTTAGATATATGTTATAGGGACCAAGGTCACTAATAAAAACCAAGTTTGCAGAAGCAAAAGCCTTGTGCAAGCACAGTTATATTGAAAAAATGTGAAAATGTTCAGACTTTTTCAGTTTTTATTTATATTTTGGTTTTTACGCATTAGAGAGCATAAGTATAAATTCAATATAATCGAAAACAAAATTTGCTACAAATTTTGTACTTAAGATTTTTTTTACGGCTATAGTTATTTAAATACAGTGAAAATGCGATAATTTTTGCAAAATCCATAAAAAAGTTGATATAACCTCCAGTTCCACTAGAACTTCTTTAAACAAATTAATTACATTTATTGCACTATGATTTCTATCATTATTCAATACAAACGAGTAATGTTCAATTGCTGTGAGACATCAAAAATGTGTATGCATGCTTACTGAAGAGTACAAAGCCGATACTGTAAAAAAAAACATAATAGATGTGGAATTTGGTCTTATGGGGGGAATTAGATGAGATGAGGGCTTGTTTGTGTGTAATTTCCATGTGGTGGTGGTGGTGTTGGGGGGGGGGGGAAATAGTCCATTAACACCCCCCCCCCCAGCGGTTTCATTAGAAATTTCACCCCCAATGGTAAGTGCCTTTTAACATATACTGGTGTGAGAGAATTTGCAGACTTGGTCGATTATCTCTAGAACTACAGTACCGATTTCAATGAAATTTGATATGTACATACATTGATACAATACAAAACAAATAACCATTCAATAATTGTAATACACACGCATGATCGTGTGTAACACTCATTAGAGTCAGAAGGTATGAAACAGCGGTTGCAGAATAAACAAAAAAATGGTTAATAAAAGGTATGGTCCCCTCTTACAGATATACAGGTCTTGCAGCGTGATTTCATACTTGAAATAAGTCAGTTTATCATTTCCTGTGGCAATTGGTCCCACTCGTTCAGCAACGCTGTTTTCATTCCCTGGATGGTTCACGGAGAGGGGTTGCGAGTTGCAATTGCCCTCCCCAGAGCGTCCCAGACATGCTCTATAGGGTTAAGGTCTGAGATCTGGCTGGCCAATCCATCCGGCGAATATCCTCACTCTCTAGAAAATCGTCGAGCAGAAGAGCTCTATGTGGCCTCGCATTATCGTCCATTAAAATTAACTCAGGGCCAACTGCACCCCTGAAAAGGCGTACATAGGACTCCAAGACCTCATCCACCAGTCACAGTGCTTCTTTCAAAGACATGGAGAGGTGTGCGGCCATCCAACATGATGCATGCCCAGACCATTAAACCTCCTCCGCCATAATGGTCGATTTTGCGGACATTGGAGGGTAGGTAGCGGGTCCCTGGTTCTCTCCATATGAACGTATGGCGAGAATCGGTGCTTAGGCTGAACCGGGACTCATCAGTGAAGAGAACGGTTGCCCATTGATCCATACTCCAATCTCTATGCACCATGATAAACAGATTCTTCTGTCCGTAGAAGTGAGCGGGACGCAAACAGCAGGTCTTCTTGCAAACAACCCTCTCTCATAAAGTCTTTTGGAAACAGTCACCCTTGATACACGGGTTCCTGTGGCTGCATACAAGTCGCGAGAGAGCTGAGAAGCTGTAGCACTCCTGTTACGCCTCTATAATTGACAAATGGCGATCTTAGGGATTTTCTCTCTTTCCAAAATATATCTTCGCAACAGCCAGTTGTTAAAACCTTCGTACGGTAGCGGAGAGTGACGTTATCCTTGTATAAGTCGCCATCTGGTGGCAGCGTCAGCAGTTGTGAGCTTGGCCTGAGTCTGGTCCGGCCGTCCATGTACGGTCCCTTTCAGTTTACACGAGCTCCAAGGAAAGATTGAGAGATTCTGTGCCTCCGTAGTCTAGTGGTCTAGGGCGTTCACCCGGAAAGTGAAAGGACGTGGGTTCGATTCCCCGCAGGGGCCGCTGAATTTTCTCTCTTTCCAAAATATATCTTCGCAACAGCCAGTTGTTAAAACCTTCGTAGTATATATTGCACAAGTAGTCTGGCATCACAATAACTCTGTCAGCTCAATTATTACAAGGTATATCACGTATGTACAAAAACACTTTGGTAGCAATGTGTCCATTGTTTTTGATGGTTATCCAATGGATGCAGCCCAAAGAAATACTGAGAGTGCAGAACGTATGCGTCGATCCGCTGTGCAGTGTTGTGCAGACACCACCTTATTAGACGAAGCAGCACTCGTCCCAGTGAAACAGGAGAAATTTCTTACTAATGAAGGGAACAAACTATGTCTCATCACATTACTTTGCAACACATTTCAGCAACACAGCATGTTAGAGCAGGGTATGGAAGATGCAGATGTCGACATTGTGAAGACAGCACTTTCCAAGACCTCAGCCTATAAACAAGTTATCATCATTGAGGAAGATACTGACCTGTTAATGCGTCTCGCTGGTTTGGCTCCTAATGTGAACAATGTGTACCTACACAAGAGTGGAAGGGGCGAGTCTGCTGGTTTACTGTATTGTAGTTCCTCCTTCAAATATGATTCGTCAAGCTGCTCAGCAGGTACTGTCCTTTTCCTGCATGCCGTCAGTGGATGTGACACTACATCCACCATTTTTGGGGCCAAGGCAAAATCAAATTCTGCACTATACTAAAAAAATCCTCAGCTAAAAATATTAGTTTGTGTTCTTACAACAACACTCTTTTGCTGAGGAGATAGCCAACGCAGGAGAGAACTATCTGATCACTTTGTATGGAGGGCGGCATGAACACACAAAATTTGGATCACCTCCATTGCCCGCATTTCATCAAGGCTGCTGCAAAGACCAGCAAATTAAGTCTTGCATGACTCCCACCAAGACAAGACACTGCCAGATACCATTCTTTCTAAACATACCACACAGTCCAGAAGTGGTTGGAATTCGAAAGACCACCTACAGACTGGGGTTGAATGCGCACAGATCAAGGGCTTGCACAATTCAAGCCAGTAGCGATCCTGCACCTCAATGCTTACTGAAATTTATATCATATCATTGCCAGAAGAAGTGAAGTGGGGCAGACATAAAGTGTTCAGGTCTTTGCACTTTGTAGTGGCCAGTCATGCAAAATGCTCCTACTCCTATTTTAGAAAACAGTGACATAGGTGAAGATTAGGCTCTGGTTGTTCTTGAACAAATTGTGAGGGGCTTGCCAACAATCCTCCACTCACTCCCATTACAGTAAGCATAATGAGTGACGACGAGGATCATTCATTATCAGGACCTTCAAAGCGAGCTAAATTATAGAACAGTAATGAATAAAAAGTTTTGTGAAGTGAAATTGTAGTGAAAAGTGAAAAATTTTACTTTTTTAACAGGCAATTTTTACATCATTATGTAATAACACTTAATATTTGATTGTATTTGTATTTACATACTTTTGAATTTTGTGTTTGCTTTGAAAATTTATTAATATTCAATGTTTGATTAATGTGTAATAAATCAATAGTATTTAATCATCAATATTCAATAAAATTCTGCATCAATATTTCTGCAATATATGCATGTTTTATAATTTTGCAAAAATTATAGCATTTTGAATGCTCTGTAGTTTGATAACTATAGACCATAGAAAAAAATTATAAATACAAAAATTGTAGCAAATTTTGTCATCTACAATATTGTAATTTACACTTTTGCTCTTTGATGTATTGGAACAAAGATATACCAAAAAAAAGTCTGAAAATTTTGATATTTTCCAGTACAACTGAGCTTGCACAGGGCTTTTGTTTCTACAATCTTGGTTTTTACTAGTGGCTTTTGGCTCCTACAACATATCCAAAAATTAGAAATACCCATCCTTTTGCAAGGAACCATGCATAATTTGATTGGGTTAAATGGCCCAAATGAAGTATTTACCCAGTGCTAGCCAGTAATATAAATTTTGAACCAAAATCACGATGTGGAAGACCACAGTGAAGTACACTGCTGGCCACCCAAATTGCAACACCAAGAAAGACAAGAGATATCGCAACAATATTTATTTTGTAGATAACATGTTGACCCAGCATCAAATGATTAAATTTATAGACTTCTGTGAAGTGTGGTTCCTGCCAAAATCAGTAGCCAGAGTAGCCGCCATTGTTGGAGATCACCGCTGCCACACGCCTCGGCATTGATTCAAAGAGACTTTGGATGTGTTCTTGGGGTACAGCAGACCAAGCAGCTTCCACGCGTTGCCAAAGTTGATCTGGTGTGGCAGCTGGGGATGTAATCTGGGTCAATCGTTGAGCAACCATGGACCACATGTTTTCTATCGGCGAAAGATCCGGAGAGCGAGCTGGCCAGGGAAGCAATTCAATCTGGCGATTGACGAAGAACCTTTGGACAATGCGTGCCACGTGTGGTCGCGCATTATCCTGTTGAAATATGGCTGTGGGCAAGCCCTGAAGGTAAGGAAGGACAACTGGCTCCAACACCTCGGAGATGTAGCGCTGGCTTTTTAAAGTACCGGCACTGCGTACTAGAGGAGTGCAAGAGTGATATCCAATACCGCCCCATACCATAATACCCGGTGCAGGACCAGTGCGGCGGTGCATAACGCAGCTGTTCAGCATCCTCTCTCCACGGTGTCTCCAGACTCGAATCCGACCATTGTGGTGTTGCAGGCAGAAGTGTGACTTGTCAGTAAAGACAATTTCATTCCATTGTGCCATCCACATCCTTCTTTCATCGCACCATTGGCGGCGGAGACGTCTGTGGTTCTGCGTCAAGGGTAGACGAAGCAATGGACGTCTTGCGGACAGACCACTCTGATGTAAACGGCATCGAATGGTACGCGCAGACACTGGATGATGCGGTACAGACTTAATGTGCTGTGCTATGGTTCGTGATGTGGCTGAGCAATCCGTCACTGCCATATGCACAATACGCCTGTCATCACGTGAAGTGGTGCACTGAGGTGGATGCGATCGAACACGTCGGTCCGTCGTACCCTCCTGCATCCAACGATCACATATCCGCATTACAGTTGTTTGGTTTCGTCCAACACGACTACTGATTTCCCTGAAAGATAATCCACAATCTCGGTAGGCCACTATCCTTCCTCTGTCGAACTCGGATACTTGATCAAAAGATGACCGCTGTTTTCTACGAGGCATAATTGATCGTTTTTTGAAAAAACCACAAGAAAAACACAATTGCCGTACTTCAAATTGTCGAAATCTCCAAGCCTTAAATAGCACTTTGAAGTGGCGCCACAGGCGCGTGTGATGTGTGTCTGCGCTGAAATTCTAATCATTTGCATATCTCACCTCCGCTAATGCATGTTGTAAATTTCATATTATTAGCATGCTTCCTTCAGGGTGTTGCATTTACAGTGGCCAGCAGTGTAGATTGTAAAAATGACATTTGATGAGAAAATGTCTGTTTCAGATAAAAAATTGTCTTGATCACAAAATTATTGTCAAGAATTCTCACTTTACCCAAAGGTGTCAAGAAATCATTTTCAAGAAAATGATTCACCTGCCATGAAAGAAAAATCAACCTTTAAAAACAAAATATTCAACTTAGCTCCATACTTTAACCAATACATAGCCCAAGGGAAAAATGGTTACAAAAATCTGGAATGGTTTATAAATCACTCTACTTCAGCAGACAGACCTTCTGGCCTTTTCTAGGAGTCTGAACAATGTTCAGATAATGTTCAACATTATCAGGAAACAAACAAATCACGAAAAAAATTTCGGATTTTTTTTTTTTCAATCAATTAAGTTCTATTCCCCCCCCCCCCCAAAGAAGGTTCTACATTGCCCCTGAGCAGAATGTAATTCCATGTCAGTCTTTTCATGCAGACTAGAGAAATCACATCTATATACTGTTCATAAAACATAAGTGTTTCCTTTAGTGGATGCTATCAGTGATTGATAATCTTGGGTATATAAACTCTCTTAAAAGCTTTATATAGCATAAAGTTTTATATTTTCTTTCTCAACTCATATTTAATCAGAGGAAAACAATTAAAAAACTTCAAAATGCAAAGCTGCTGACTAAAAAATTGTGTTTACCGCATGGCTGTTAATGGAATACAATAACGATTATACAGGAATTTCAGCAACCAAGTGCTTCCCCAGATAAATGAGGTTGCCGATAAATGCTACGTAAACAAAGTCACGTCTTTGCTAGTTGCTTAAATGTGGTCACCAAGACTTTTTTAACTGCTGCTCTCGATAGAAATGACCATGGCTGCCCTCTATGGGTGTTTTCCTGAACAACGACGGCAGTCATTGACATCACGACAACGCGAAATCTCACGTAAAATCTAATTTTCTGCTAAAATCCAGAGTCTCTCGCCTAAATCCGGAGAGTTGGCAGGTCTGAGAATGTTTTGCATTATTCTGCAATGAGCCCTCAGCTTACTGAAAAGGTTTTGCGATAAAAAATTTCAGGATAGTATTATCTACAGAGTTATTTTACAATTTTTACAGAGATTGTTCTATAGCAGCAATGACTGTTTTGCACCGTACATCACAGTTTTTAGCATATTCTATTTTCGGGCTATTATGTACAGCCTTGCATGCGTGTAAATGAATCTCAAGATTTTTTTGCTACGTCATCTAGTTTTCTGTTTGTTGCAATTTTTTAACTGTGCCTAAACTTATGAAACAGACTGTACATACAAACAAATTTGAGAACACAGACATAGGTTTCTAAACTCATGGGGATACCGAAAAACACACATGATCATTATTCTTGAAATTTATTTCTATATACTGTATATTTCAGAAATACATTGTAATTTCCCACTCTTTTTTTAACTAGACACAGGGTGCGGTAGCCCAGGTTCATAAGATACTCGCCTAAAGTACCAAAGGATGTTTAGAGGTGTCGCGAGTTCAATTCCCAGTTCATCTTTGTCAGAAAACTTTCCTGACACAGGGGTACAACAAAAACTGTGACTTGACTGCAGCAAAAAATTGCTACCGCAGGGAGTTCCCCATCAAGGGGTTAGTGCACCAACCTC
This sequence comes from Pholcus phalangioides, assembly GCF_987345545.1. Taxonomy (NCBI): domain Eukaryota; kingdom Metazoa; phylum Arthropoda; class Arachnida; order Araneae; family Pholcidae; genus Pholcus; species Pholcus phalangioides. The sequence continues at coordinate 22,384,338 of NW_028301603.1, read as the reverse complement.
TCGATGAGTATAAAAAACAAGCCTGCCATTCGGAATTGTTAATAAATTGTAGGTCCCGGTCTAATTAGCCCTCGTGTGCAGAAAAATGACTGTGGTGCGACAAAAATTATCAAATGATTAACTAGAGACAAAATGCTTTGATACTCCGGATTTGAAACCAGGCCAATAGAAAATGTGATTGGAACATAAATCCACATGGCTGGGTCTCACAGCTATTTGTATTAATTACATGAATGCCCTTGGTTACCCAAATAAAAATATAGTATGATCAGGGAAATACGCAGGATCACCTTTGAAGGAGGCACAAAAATTTTCTTTCTGAGAAATTTGAGTTACCACCATTCAAAAAACATTTAAATTAACAGAAATTAGTTTATGCAGCATATAAAGGATACTTTCTTTCAATATTTCTCCCAAAATATTAAATTTTTCTCTTAAAATTTTTGGTTGGCTTGGGGGGGGGGGGTGCATGGACCCAATGAGCAACACCCTGCATATGCCCCTCCTTCAAATTCAACATTAATTTTTGTTTGATGATTACTGAAGATAGAAATCAAACAGGAATTTCAATTAGTATCTGTAAATGAAAATACATAAAACATTGCACAGGTTTTGCAAGCTTTCTCAAAACATATTATGACCACACATAGTGGAACCCTGTTTATTTATATGACATTCAGATAGCCAAATCAAAATTTTATATTAATGCAAAAATCCTAGGAGATTTTTTTTAAATGACCCCCATCCCTCCCATTACTATAATTAATGTAAAATAATTCAGAACTTGCAGTTTTAATTACATTCTATAAATTTTATTATATTGTACATGGAGATACCCTGACTTACAGAACTAGAGTTACACGATTTTCTGTAAAAAATACTCATTCCTTAAATTCAAGCATAATTTAAAAACAATTCAAGCATAATCACAGAATTATTTATGAGATGGCTTGAAATTATTAATTGGTAATCAAATAAGAATTGTTTAGTCGATCAGAATGCCATGTATAATGAAACTATGCTGATTTGAGAGGATATGGTATGAAGCTAGGAAAGCTTGAGCTTTCCTAGCTTCAAGCAAAGAGTGAAAAACTCACAGGGGGGGGGGGGAAGAGGAGGTCTTATCTGTCTGCCATCTTAACACGTGAGATCACCTGGGTATGGCCTGGAGGTGCAAGTGCATATGGGGGGGGGGCAGCTCATATTAAGACAAAGAAAAAATTAGTTAAATTTTATAAGACTGTGCCGAATTATTGGTGACAGCAATTACAGTTTAGTAGGCCAGAGTGTATGAACATAAAAAGTGGGGGTCTCTGTCGCAGCGCTTTTTCTTATCATATCCTTCAGGCATCAGCCCGAAGGCCCTTCAGCCTCCCTTATGTGGGGGCCCATGCTTAGTGAAGGGTAGGAAAATCACCAATAATCGAGTGTTCGGCTTATCATGTACATTGCATGAGGAGTTTGATTTCTAAGAAAATTTTTGACACCATCCTTTCACAAAAGTGACTCTATAAGCAGAGTGTTGAGACACATTATAAGGATTCTAATAACACAAGAACACTATCAAGGATAAACATGATTTCAAAAAAAAGTGACCCGGGAAACCGAGTGATGCATTACCCAGGTGGCACACTAACAAGGTTGCTGTATTTGTATGCATTACCCAGGTGACCCACTAATAAGGTTGCTGTATTTGTATGCATTACCCAGGTGACCCACTAACAAGGTTGCTGTATTTGTATGCATAACAGCCCTCCCCTTAGTACTTGATCTCCTATAAATACGAAAAAAAAATCCTTACTTATGCGAAGTAATCATACATTTATATGTGTGTATACATTGTTGATATGAAACTATAAATTAATCAATAAGCTATGGAAGATTTAGGTAACCAATAATTTCCAAAATATTTACAAAATAGGCAGACATGTTTTCCAAAAAAATGCATAGGAAGAAGTGTGATGCTTTTTTATAACGAAAATTAAATATTTTCAGACTTTCACATCACCTGTTATACGTATAAATACAAAAAAAAAATGCTGATGAGAACTGTAAACTTACCTGACTAGAGTTTCCATGGAATCGTCATCCACAGATGACGAAAATGAATCGGGCAAAGACCTTGGCTGCAAGTAAAAACAATAGATATGAGTTATACATAAACAGAGTGCATAGGTAACAAGGCATATGACATTTTAATGGCAAATTGTGGATCCTACAGATATACTTCCATTTGGAAAAAGTATCCAAATAACATTTAGTATTCAGATATATCATTCATGTTGCAAGAGACTGTATAGTCATTAAAATAAAAATGTAAACTTTTTATATGGCACACTGTGCTCAAAAACCCAATTAGAAAGTAGTTGCCTTGTCTCTCCTGATGCTAAATGAAAAAATTCTACGTTTCTAAGTACAGTATTCACTGAGATATTCAAATTTGGAAAACAGAGGAAAGTTGGGGAAAAAACATTAAATGTGGGTAAACTGTTATCCTCGTATTTAATGTTGTTTTTTCCATCTCGCAGGTGTTGTCACCTTGTCGCGGTGACCAGGCTCGAGTAGTCTTGGTAGTCACTTGAGGTACTTCAGTTCACATTTCTGCCACTAGATAAAGCTGCTAAAATTCCAGAAAAAAAAAAAAATTTTGGTTTTTTTTGCCCCCTCCCATTTTTAACCAATCAGAAATTATTGTGACGTTATAACAGGTTTTACCATTAGAGTATATGTTAACCATATTTTAAATGGAACATCTCAACCATAACGGACTAATCAGAATTAGTATATTTTTATTAATATATGTCTAATTTCATATTTTACCTCAAGTGGCATTGAAGTCGTTATTTCACACAGTGGGTTTCCTCCACCTTTCCTCATCCCGTTTCAGTGATACTCGGAGAGGGCACCATTATTTTTGATAATCTTCATCATGAGTATATAAAGACTGAAACATTACAAATTTGAACATAGTTGAAATTAATTAATGAACATGCAAAAAAAGACGATTCTATGATATTGGAAGGGCTTTGATAGGGATGGTTTTAACCATCATGTCATTGTTTCTGCTTAATGAAGGTCTTGAGCACTATTTCTTGAAGATCTAAACTCCTCAAATATCAAATGGCCATATTTTGAAAAAAAAAGGACATTCCACTTATATACAAGTGTTTTCCCACCAGGAAAGCATCTGCGATGGTTTTTGTACCAATTCCGGTTTCTTGTCTGATTCGCACCTTTTTCTTGTCTTGTCACTTCCTGCCTCTTTCTTTTTTCCCCAATAATGTGTGTTTTGACGATGACTACTTTAAAGCATGTCTCTACATGCATTGTTCCCCCTACTCCCTGCCATCCCCCTAGTTTATAGATGTTTGCTGTGCTAATTTTCCTTGCTTTAAGAGAATCTTTTAGTCTTTGCCAAATATGCGATGTATAAAGACATCCATACACAGAAAGGATCTGAAAATGTTAACAATTTCATTTTTTCAAAATACAATACATTATCTCAAATGCACCCTAAAACAGCTTGTCCAAAAAAGAAAAATATAATTAAGAATTAAATTAATTTACAACTTCAACTTCTATTTATCTCAGACTTGCCACAGTAATTAGTTTTTGTTGTCAGTCATTTTAATTTTTTCTAACTCCATACTATCTAAATAGTTGATAAGGTTTTCGCGGCCATCATTTGATAAAAATTATTTTTTCGGGTTCGAAGACTGTCATCCGTTCGAGTTAGTTCTCAATGTTTCCCCACCACTAGTGGTTGGCATCATCAGGAGAATAGATAAACTGGATCAAAGTCAAGTTTTCCGGAGTCTCAGGTTGTATTTATGCACATAAGTGGCTTGAACTACACTATTGTTTTGCGATTGGTCAGTTGATTCTATGGCTGGCAGAATATTGAAAACTGTTGTCATGCTGGTAGAATCGGCCAATCAGGAAAGAGGCAGGAAGTACTGAGACAAGAAAAAGATGCAAATCAGACAAGAAACCGGAATTGGTACAAAAACCATCGCAGAGGCTTCCCTGGTGGGAACACTCTTGTATATAAGTGGAATATCCTTTTTTTTCAAAATATGGCCATTTGATATTTGAGGAGTTTAGATCTTCAAGAAATAGTGCTCAAGACCTTCATTAAGCAGAAACAATGATGTGATGGTTAAAATCATCCCTATCAAAGCCCTTCCAATATCATAGAATCGTCTTTTTTGCACGTCCATTAATTAATTTCAACTATGTTCAAATTTGTAATGTTTCAGTCTTTATATACTCATGATGAAGATTATCAAAAATAATGGTGCCCTCTCCGAGTATCACTGAAACGGGATGAGGAAGGGTGGAAGAAACCCACTGTGTGAAGTTAACACATACTCTAATGGTAAAATCTGTTATAACTTCACAATAATTTCAATAATTAAAAAAACTCAAGATTTTCGGGAATTTTATCAGTTCTATCTAGTTGTGGAATTGTGAACTAAAGTACCTTAAGTGACCCCAAGACTACTGATTAGCATGTGTTAATGATCTACTGAGCTATGCTGGCTGTAGTATTTGCTACCAGTAGGGTCAGACAGGTCAGTAGTAAAACACCTGACAAAGAGAAACAGCAAGAATTCAATCCAATGTGTGAGGAACTGTGCTGATGGATGAAAATAAACACAGAAAACGATCCCCTAGAGGAACCAGGAACCTACCTCATTGTAACTGAGCCTGGAACCTGCACAGGGAGACTATACAGGTGTGAACTAAGTAATACCACCCACTTCTCTGGTTTCTCTATGGGAACTAATAAAAATAAACAGAAAAAAGGATCAGTTCATTTGGGTCACAAAAAGTAGAGTACCAGCAACCCTGCTGTTGTCAGAAATGGAGTTGCGGGCACAAGCCAGCAGAACACTGAACCAATGAACTGGGATGCAAGTTGCCCTCACCAAAACACAGAGATGCAATTAACACATCTTCTGAAAAAGAAAGCTGAGTGGCAGCTGGTAGCTGCTGATGAAGGTGGATGCTTCACCTGCTGCAAAGAAGCCAAAGACAGAGTCTCTTCCTACAACATTTTCCCAAGAGGTCCAAAGAGCCAGAATGGAAGTTGTGAAAGAAGCATTTAATAGAATGATTCTATTTTCACAAAAAATTCAATCTGAGTACATCTGTTTTCAGTCTTTATTTCTCACCGATTTGTAATTGCTCCATGTCTCTTATTTTCCAGCATCTTTAACAGATTTTCAGTCTTTCGTGTTACTTCCAAGTTTTCTATTATTCATTTTCTACAATTCATTCTCTTGATATGCCATTTCCTTTTGCGCCATTCACCGGCATGTTTAGTGTTCAATGGAAAACGGTTTCCAGTTGCATATCAATTAAAATTACTTTGTCTCGATCAGCAGTTCTCAACTGGTGCTCCCTGTGAACTCCCACGGGGCTCCGCAGCAGCTCAAGAAAAATACAAAAAACAGTGAATTCTGAAAAAATAATTTTCAGTATTTTTGAATAATAATAAATCATAACTTTTATGAATGAATAAAAAATATGCCTACGGGGGTCCTCCATAGAAATTATATACCAGAAAGGGCTCCGCGAATCAAAAAGGTTGAGAACCGCTGGTCTAGATCATGGTCATGGTTGGTTTTAAAGGAACGAAAAGATAATTCATGTAAGTGTTGCGCTTGTCATGTGTTCAAATGTCAAAATCAAAAATGATAATGAAAATAAAATTTTTCTGCAAATTTCAAACTATGACTGCTGTATGGAATAATTTTCAGAAACCATTGCAATTTCTGATTCATTTCATCTACACAACTCAGATAATATACAATAAATATGTGTAAGTTTATGAAGTAAGTGAATATAAAGCCCAGGATAAGAGCTTTAATGACTAAATAGCCTATGTTATTTCTCACTATATCACTCATGGCATATACAAAAATCTGTGTGAGTTGCCCCCAGATAATTCTACTCATGCGGCTTATATGCCAGAGAGGCACCAAAATGTTGTATGTCTGTATGTCTTGCACAGGTAAGAATTTTGTCTCAAGCCTTGCCTGCTCCTTCACATGATTGCACAGGGGCTATTATATATTTTTTTAATAAAGGGATCTGTGAAAAATTGTGACCCAGGTGTGCATAGAAAATAACGACCTAGGCAAACCACATTCCTAGATATGGAAGTCCCTATGTCTGTCAGTATAACTGCTCTATCTCAAAGCAATGTAGCCTACATGGGATGACCGTTAAAAAAAGAATAGACAGGGCCAGGATGATTTATTTCATAGGTTTGTTAGATCATCCTCATATTTTATGATACAGACCAATGTTTCTCATAATATTCAGATCTTGGAAGGGGCGATTGCCGTCCTCTGGAACTGTGTGTGTTTTGGAATCAGCTATAAACTGTAGATCCCAATACAATAGCCCTGGTATGAAGAATATGATAATGATGAGACAAAAATGGTCACTGTAGCTGTGAGGGATGCTAGCTTACCTTATTATTTCCATTATCAGAGTGTCTATCCAAAGAAAAGTTTTATCAAATTTTGTTGACCTCTGCTTGTCGGCCTAAATGAGCTTTCGCAGAATCTTACATCAAATACCTTTCAAACCAAGTACGACCATGGTCTAGACCAGCGTTTCCCAACCTTTTGAAGTTTGCGGCACCCTTGGGAATAACATTAAAAACTTAGGGCACCCTTCCTTGAAAACAGAATGTAGTTTACTACAACAAAAATCGCTGAGTAAAAATACATGAGTACAGTTTTGTTTGATTAATCATTAAAGTGACACGTGTGATTGATGCTTAGAGAACACATACTTGAAATCAGGCTATACGAAACACGTAAATTGTCCTCAAGGTCTTGCAGTCTATTTCTTGGCAGATAGCAGTACTACACTTAACAAGCATTACACAGAAACAAAAGTCACGCTAGGTTCACAACGCATGCACACACACTCCGGCATGAACCAATTTGTTAGAAATTTGACAGAGAAATGTGTACAAGGTGCATGTACGGTTGAGTAGTGTAGTAATATATTTTTTGCTTTGTATTTTATTGTCGCCATAGCAGAGGAGGCTTGCTCGCATAGGTATGATGTTGAAAAGGGCAAAAGTGCATTAATTGATTTTTCATTAGATTAAGATACTCCTCTCTATACTACTCTCTCAGTCTAAGACAAAAAGCAACCACCGATGCCTCACTGTTGGTAAACTTATCTTTGAGTATGGAATCAGCACAATAAATAACTTCACCTCGTTCACAAGCAGTGAAATCTTTTTCCTCCACACTCTCTGCGAAATCAAATGGTGAGACATCCCAGTCAAAATTCTCAGTGGAAAGAGATAGAAAGTGCATATCTATTGCATCTCACAATCTTGATAAGTGTTGACAAATGAGGTTTAATCAGCTTATCCGAAGGCGTGTGTGTAGCATCACTTTCCATTATTACTTCAAAGGTTTCGGCAGCTGGGTGATGCAAAGATAAATCCAAGAAAGAAAATTAGCCTTGCAGGGAATCGAACCCACGTCCTCTCACTTGCCAAGTGAGCAAGCCCTAGACCATTAAACTAGAAAGCCAATGAATTCTCTCACCTTAGATATTGTGTGCGCTGAACGGGCCGTACATGGACAGCCAGACCTAACTTAGGACAAAGCTCACAGCTTTGGCTTACAGACACACTGCTGACAGCCCCAGATGGAGACTTATATGATAAACCTGTTGCGCAAGAGAGTAATTAATTTGACTTAATTTATTTTAAGACCTTAAGTGGACCGTAATATTTTTTACTTATCTCCATAATGTCCTGTGGCACGCCTTAGTCAATAGCGCTGTACCCTAGGGTGTCGGGACACACCGTTTGGGAAACACTGGTCTAGACAAAGTAATTTTAATTAATGCGCAACTGGAAACCATTTTCCATTGAACACTAAACATGCTGGTGAATGGCATAAAAGGAAATGGCATATCAAGAGAATGAATAATAGAAAACTTGGAGAAGCAAAACAAGACTGAAAATCTGTTAAAGATGCTGGAAAATAAAATAGATGGAGCAATCACAAATCAGTTTAAAAAAGGGAGTGGAAACAGATATACTCGGATTGAATTTTTTATGAAAGGAATCAAAGGAGTAGACTTTTTTTTTAAAAAAATAGCTGGAAACAGAGATTGAAGGGTTTTTGTTGTTATTCTGTGGATGAGCTGTAATTTGCACAGTTTATCCCATTTTATAAGTTGTTGGATGCCTAGGGGCTGAATCCTGGGGAGGGGGCTCTCAAGCTAATTCCATTTGTGGCCCCAAGAAATAAAATTGCGGGGAGGACAAATTACATTATCGAAAAGTCAGCTTCTATTGTGACATAACTCTAAAATTTCTTAAGGGAAAATTTTGTTTTTTGGTGCAAGATGGTACCGAATTGAAGAATTTCTGCACTTTTGTAGCAGAATGTAGTAAACGAGGGGAAATTATCAAAATTGTAGCAGAATGTAGTTATAGAGGGGAAATTATCAAAATTATAGCAGAATGTAGCAGATGTCTGAAATTGTAGCAGTTTGTAGCAGATTTTCCACCACTGGGTTTGGCTGCAGAAGCAATCAAACAGGCCAACTTCGATGTGTATACTGGTATAAATCTCGGGACCTTCATGGTTCTCAATGATCCCAAAGTGAAGGAGGATACACAAAGAACATCTGTGATCTCCTCACAAGCAAATAATTTGAGCTCTTCCAATGAGGCTAAAGCAAAGGAGGCTATGTCAGAGCAATCTGCAGCCTTCTCTCAAGCAAATAATTTTACTACTCCTCAAGTAAATAAATTAGGGGTCATTCAAGTATTACGTCAGCATTGATGTGGGGGAGGGGTTTCTGATTTGCTGACTTTTGATGACAAGGGGGAGACGGGAATTTGGACGATGCTTACGTCATAAACCACCCTTTTTGAAGATATGAAATATACATAATGACATCTTATTCTGTGAGCCAAAAATGGGGGGGGGGGGAAACCTTTCGATAGTTATAGGGCACCTGAACCAACATTCTACCTATTGATAAGTCCCCTAAGGAGCCACTTTAATGATCTCTAAATGTTTCACGGATCCTTCAAGTGCTCTGGAAACGTTTCTGGGCCGCTTATGCCGCGATCACTTAAATGGTCTGAGAATGTGCCGCAGGTAACTTGAATGATGTCAAACTGCACTGAGGGCCACTTAAGTACTCTGAAACTGTGCCACGTGTCACTGAAGAGATTTCTAAACGTGTCACGGATCGTTTAAGTGTTCTGGAACTGTGTAGCGGGTCGCAAGTGGTCTGTGAATGTGCCATGGGCCTACTTCAGTGATCTGAAAATGTGCTATGGGCTGCTTAAATTATCTGCCATTGTGTCACTGGTCACCTAAGCGATTTGTAAATCTGCCGCTTAGTTCACTTTTGCAAACTTAGGTTTAGGGGGGGTGCAAGCCACATCAAATAACCTTCAGGGCCACATTTGGTCCGCGGGTCAAGGGTTTATCATATATGACTTAAAGGGTGGGCCGCTATGAATTTCTTGAAGAGAAATTTTGAGTTCTTACCCTTCAAATAGCATTGAAATTAACAGAAATAGATTATAACAACAGTGGAGGGGAGGTGGTCAAAAATGGCTAAAAATTTGCTTACATAATACTTAAACAGCCCCTTACTTGAAATTTATGAGCTAGAGATTACATCTGGGGGTTGACTATCTACTTGTCTTCGACAAGTATTCTATCCTTCAGTCAGTGATTTCTTGTTATCAGGAAGTTTTTGGGACCATATCCTCCATGAACAATAATGTGGATCGTTGGTAAGGACAATTTTGAGCGAGAGCTAAGACCCTCTCGTTCAGCTCAAGGACAACTTTTTCAGCAGCAATGGCAATGTGGTTGATTTGCGTTATTACAATTATTATTGATTATTATGATTTGGAAAATTCTGCAGAATTTGTGCGACTGAATTGTGTATTATCAGGAAAATCACACATTTTAGCAAATTAAAAATTTCCAAAGACAAAAGATAAACCCCAATAAAAAGTATATTACAAAATAAATTATTTGAAAAATTTAGTCACAGCATTCTCACTTGACGCAAATGAAAACTCATCGCTAAGCAAAAAAAAGTGTTGTTGTTTTTTTAATTCTCTAATTCTTATTTATTTATTTTTGCTGCTGTAATACATATTTAAAGAACACGTATACCTCTGTAAAGGGGTGAACAAAGGATCGATACCCCGGGGGAGGGGGGGGGAGGGTTGAGAGGGCACAAGATTAGCCTATACAGAAATTTGTGTTACTTATCTTCAGAAAGCATTTTAAATTGACGGGAATCAAAAAATATAGTATAAAAAGAATTTTTGCTAGATTTGTTTATTTACTAAAATATTTATTTTTTTAATCGTCTTTGGGGTGCCCCCGCCTCCTGTTTTAAAAGGGTAAGTGTTTTCAATAGTTAAATCAAATTTATGCACAGAATTTCTTTCTGTGCAATATTGCAAGCCTCAAAAGGATTGAACGCCATCAAAAGTGCACATGCAATCACAAAAAAAGTAAACAATGTTGGTAGTGCAAGATCGTTGTTGACATTCCTTGAGAATCGAAAAAGAAATTTGTATTCTTAGTAGTGGTTTTATACTTTCAGCATAGCGTTGATATACTCTAGAAGAAGAATTTTTGTCCCCTTTTCATGTCATGTGGTCTCAAAGAATAGAAAATGGTTGCTCCAGATTGTCCTGAATAAAATTATCGTTGAGCTTGATCTTGTTATGAAAAACACTAGATGGTCCTGCCTCTAGTTTTGAAAGTACAGTGCAGCCTGTATGAAGTTGAGATTAATAAGGGTTGGCAAGACTTGACTGAAGTGGGTGTCCCTGACTTACCCTCTTCTGATGATACTAGTGGGGGCTATTCACCTTCCTACTTTTATTACCATTGTTTAATTTTTTTATGGATTGTAAAATCAAAGCTGTACAAGTCAATCTTCATCATAGTCACTCTGCTTCTACTCAAGAATTGCAAAAAATATGTATCCCCCTAACAATTTTTCATTTCTGTTTTTACAAGTAGAAAAAAGAATTAAAAAGAAAATAGTCACACAAGGAAACCACAGAAAGAGGCAAATAAAGGGAAAAATCCTGAAATTCCCAATGCATTTTGACACAAGCAATAGGTGCCATTTTCAGAGGATACACTAACCACCCTGACCGGGATCCCACTTGGGTAACTGACCCAAGTGGGTTCCTCAGTCAACATGAGTGATTATTATTATTATACTGTATTTATCCTCTGAAGATGGCACCCATTGTTTGTGCCCAAACAAGTTAATAAATTGCACGGTTTTTGCTTTATTTGCCTGTCTAGTTGGTTTCTTTCTATGATTACATCAGACAAAGAGAGGATTATTTACTCTTACAAAATACTTACTCTTTCTGTCTGAGTGGCAGCATTGACATATATTCGCTCATCATCATCTGCACCCGAGAAATTTGTATACTTTGTCTGAAAAATATGGCATGTTCAGGCATAAAATCAAACGCTTCACTTTATTTTAATAATTACATACTTTTCACTTTTAATGTCATAATATTCACAGTGAAATTTTGAGATGGCCACAAACTGTCCTGTGTTACTTTTATCAAATTTGTGTGATCATCAGGTTCCATATATATTTTTAGAAATTTACCAAGTTATTTTAATGTGCATGTAATGTGAATTTCACTTTGGTTAATATTTCAAGTGGAAAATCATTGTACTTACAACACCCTTTTCACCATATTAAAAAAAGATAAAGATTGGTAGGTAAAAAGTTATAATGAGATTGATAAAATAAAAATTGTTGATTTTTAGGCAAGTATAAAAAATGAAGCACAAGCTTCAATGTGTTGCAACTACACTGGTGAAATAAATTAAGAGAATTTGCATATTTTATCGAATTTCATGAAAAGAACTGAACGGAATGTAAAACCACTGCTTCTAGACAAAAATGAAAATCTTGTACGTCAAATAAGTAAGCATACACGTGTGTGTAGGCGGGGCCAGTAGAGAAACTGGCTTTATAAGCATGCGTAAGTTAGGACGCATTTCGTTCACTAGCACACCTCGGCAAATTTCTTGGTGTTATTTTGCAGCAATCTGTTAATTTCAAATTGTAACAGTAAAAATGAGTAACCACCAACGTTTAGATGATGGAATGAGGTGGCGAATTGTGGAGAGGCTAGAAGCAGGCCAATCTCAAGTCCAGATTTGTAGAGAGTTCAATTTAACGCCCAGCGTCGTGTGTAACTTATGGAAACAGTTCCAGGATACCAAATCCATCGAGAGAAAGCCTGAGCAAGGTCGTCCAAGAGCCACGACGGCCAGAGAAGATCACCATTTGTCGATTATAGAGAGGCGTAACAGGAGTGCTTCTCGGCTCTCGCACGACTTGTATGCAGCCACAGGAACCCGTGTATCAAGGGTGACTATTTCCAAAAGACTTTATGAGAGAGGGTTGTTTGCAAGAAGACCTGCTGTTTGCGTCCCACTCACTTCTACGGACAGAAGAATCCGTTTATCATGGTGCATAGAGATTGGAGTATGGATCAATGGGCAACCGTTCTCTTCACTGATGAATCCCGGTTCAGCCTAAGCACCGATTCTCGCCATACGTTTATATGGAGAGAACCAGGGACCCGCTACCTACCCTCCAATGTCCGCGAAATCGACCATTATGGCGGAGGAGGTTTAATGGTCTGGGCATGCATCATGTTGGATGACCGCTTACCTCTCCTTGTCTTTGAAAGAAGCACTGTGACTGGTGGATGAGGTCTTGGAGTCCTATGTTCGCCTTTTCAGGGGTGCAGTTGGCCCTGAGTTAATTTTAATGGACGATAATGCGAGCCCACATAGAGCTCTTCTGCTCGACGATTTTCTAGAGAGTGAGGATATTCGCCAGATGGATTGGCCAGCCAGATCTCAGACCTTAACCCTATAGAGCATGTCTGGGACGCTCTGGGGAGGGCAATTGCAACTCGCAACCCCTCTCCGTGAACCATCCAGGGAATGAAAACAGCGTTGCTGAACGAGTGGGACCAATTGCCACAGGAAATGATAAACTGACTTATTTCAAGTACGAAATCACGCTGCAAGACCTGTATATCTGTAAGAGGGGACCATACCTTCTATTAACCATTTTTTTGTTTATTCTGCAACCGCTGTTTCATACCTTCTGACTCTAATGAGTGTTACACACGATCATGCGTGTGTATTACAATTATTGAATGGTTATTTATTTTGTATTGTATCAATGTATGTACATATCAAATTTCATTAAAATCGGTACAGTAGTTCTAGAGATAATCAAATTCTCTTAATTTCATACACCAGTGTAGACAACCTGCAACTCAAGTTCAAGCTAAAAAAGTTATTTTAGTTTGTGTTTTTTAGTTTTTTTAAGCAGATGATGCTAAATACATTGTCATTTTTAAAAAAATATTTGCAATTGAATTACCTAGTTGAAGTATTAACTAATAAGTTTTATGTTCAAACCACATCAGTCACAGGTGACTAAAGTAAAATACAAAATCTTTTGCACGTTTTTGACACAGTTTAACAATATAAACAGAAAAGTATACAAAAATAGGTAGCCATTCAAATTGCCAAATAAGATCTCAAAATTTACCATTTGTTGCTGCAAAAGATGTATTGTTCGGTTTTTGTCTTCTAGTTCTTGCTGCAATAAAGTCAATTGCCGTCGCATATCTGCATTTTCCTTTGAATCAAAAAATTAATAACTAAATGATCAAGCAGATTTTCTTTAAAAAAAGTTTAAACTTCAAACATGCATATAACTCATTCATCTTCTCACATGAAATACAGGATTCAGGGGGTAAACTATCTCTACGGTCCTTTGCTGAAATCCAGTAGCTAAGCACTGATTTGTCCTTAGCTGGCCGGTAGACATTTTGATACTATCTCTAAGCTAAGGATTTTTTAGTAGCTACTTAGGACTATAATTAAGGACTGCCGAGCACCAGTCGTTAAGAAAGTAGTTCACTGTGGCCATCTTGGAAAAGCTGAAATTTTGCACAGAGAGAAAGGAGCTTGTTCTATCAGATTTAGCTGTGAAATATCAGGGTGTCTACCAAATACCAAAAGTAAAATTCTGTGACCTTTCTGTGACCTTTTCTCATACGCAGGGCTCCCACTCAAAAAATTAGAAAAAGTAGGATGGTGGGAGGGTACTCCCCTTCAACAACATAATCATATGGCACACACATAATTTAAAAAAATCCCTAGAATTTTTTTTTTTAATTTTAATTAATTTTTTTTTTCTTAGCACACTATTTCTTGGGGTGTGCTGTTCTTACCCTGTAAGATTGACTCAACCCAAAGCAAAATGACAGATGATACGACTTGGTTAAAAAAAAATTTTTTTTGGTTAAAATAAGGTCTTAGCAACCACAGATAATTCTTTTCTGCTCTCCTCACAATATACAGTCAAACCTCGTTAATGAGTCACTCTTGGGAGAGCAAAAATGTGACTTAGTAAGCGGAGTGACTCGTTAAACGGAGTAAGCCTTAGCTGTGCCAATTCCTGCCTGAGGACAATTGGGACTTCCAAAAAAGTGACCCAGTAAGCGGAGTGACGTGTTAGCCGGGTGACGCACTAACGAGGTTTGACTGTATATATATCGGTAAGAAATCTTCTCATGGGGGTGAATTTCTTTGAATAGGGCATGCATAGGTTTCCATATTGAGATCAGAATTCAAGTAGGTCACTTCTTTTCCAGTATAACGAGCAACCTTAGTTGGAAATTATGCAATGTGAGTTTTTCTAATGCTTCATGTTTTATAACAACGGGGGAATGGGGGGTGTCTTTCTGAAGACTTAGGGTTTGGTGGAAAAGGTAGGAAAAAACTGAGAAAGTATGGCAAAAGTAGGACAAGTGGGAGTCCTGCAGGATCTGAACTTGAGCATTACATGCAAAAGAAAACATTCATCAAAATATGAATGTTCCATTACTGAAAAAAGAAGAAAATACTTAAACTTTTAACACCATTGATATGCCCCATATAAGTTAAAAACTTTAACTTACAAGAGAAGAGTTTTCTGATATACTACCACTTCTTTCACTTGAAAGTGCAGAAATGACTGATGGGGAATCATTCAGGACCAAACTTGGATAAAGAAAGTTCTGTAATGAAAAAAATTGCAAGAAAAAAGATAACATTTCCTAAAAAATACCAAATACAAATCTGAATTTTGATTCATGAGCATAATTTGCTTCATGAACGTGCTTGCAATCCGAATCACATGCATTATACCAAATGAAGCTGCCCCATACGACATCAGATAAACCCAGATGATTTTTTCCACAATTATTCAATCACATAACAATGACTGATGAAAACAGCTTCAATCAATAATGCAATACAAAAATAATATAATAAATACAAGATATACAGAAGACTGGATGTTGTGAAGATATTTATTATTTGAGATGTTAATTTTTTAAGGAAGGAAAAAACTAATATCTGCCTCTACCGGGAGTCGAACCCGGGTCCCTCGATTGCCGGACGAGTGCTCGTCGCTTTTTTTGATAATATTTGATTTAATCATAACTTCTAACAATGAAATATTAACGCGTCCTCCCACGCTTACAGCGAGCTTTTCAAATTACCTCCCGAGTCCATAGGAGTCACTCTCTAACTTAAAATACACCAAGCTTCTTTCCTCTTCTCTGCCAAGGCCCATGCGACTCATGCCATGCCAAACAATCCATGCTTTTTAATCCCATCATACCCATCTTAACGATGGGGAAAATCTTACATTACCCTCTTCCTAAGTGAGAGAAATATGCATAACATATTTTACAAGACAACCTGGTTACATACATTCATACGGATAATTGAAATTACGATATAATCAAATAACACAAAACGCAAGTAAACATTAATGTTCATTATTTCACTCAGTTCATTCTGTGATATCGCAAAAACGTGATATCGCATCTGAGCTTACATTGTCTGTCTCCGGAGTGTCCGCTTGGAGGTACTGTGATGATGGTCAGCCAGTCTTTCACTTCTCCTTTGATTAAGCTGATAATTTGTGGATGCAATAAGGCCTCCTCACGTATGTGGGGTGTAATAGTGCACAAGATAGTTCTGTGATGGATTGTTTTGTCTATTATGGGAGTGGCCAGATTGACGCGTCTTACATCTGTCAAAATAGATTTTCCGAATACAGATTTCAAATATGTCTTAACTTTAGATTCTGTCTTGAAGCGAGGAACCAAATCTTCTATTAAGACAGAAATTTGGCAACCTGAATCAATCAATGCATTCACGATTTTCCCCTCAGTACTAACTTTCATTCTCTTCAATGCGGTGATAGATGGGATATATCCGGAATCCAGCTTATATCGTTACTGATACAGATTCCTGTTACTGAAAATGCTTCTGAATCTTGTGGTACACTTTCTGTTTCTATATGGTTTATCTATCTATATCTCTAGTATCCAGATTACCTGTTCTCATATTACTTATCTCAACTCTGTTCTTATTTTCAGGACAGTTGCTTTTTACATGAAATCTTGACAAACAAATAAAACAACCTTCCTCACAGAGGTTTCCAATCAGAATACTTCTTTCCGGAGTCAGAATCATGGAAATGTTTATTTTGCTGATTATCATAAAATCTCTTGCCAGAAAATTTTTTCTCATTTCCTGAATATGAATCACTGTTATTCATCGCATTCGTGTAATTATCTGCTTCTTTTGCGAGTTTGACTGCATCTACCCAAACGTCTGTTTCTTTCAACTGTATATAAGTTCTGATGTTTGGGGACAGGCTTTCTTTAGTTTTATCAACAATGACCAATTGTTTCAGATCCTCAAATGTGCTAACTTCCCTTGACTTGAGGTATAAATCTGCAGCTGTTTCCACCCTAACCGCATATTGGCTGCACGTTTCCTCTGCTTTCCTTTTTATCCTATCTAGATTCTTTTTATGTTTAATGGGAGTGATTTGAAATTCCTTTAAAATCATCTCTTTGATTCTGTTGCAATCATCTAAATCAGACTCTGCCTGTCTCATACTCATGCATCCAGCTTTCCCTTTCAAAGTATATAGTATAATTTTCCCATGATATTCCTCCGAGACTTCATACAACTTGAACATAGTTTCCGCTTGATGAAAGAAAAAGGGACAATCCTCTATGTTTTCCGTCATCTCTGGCATTACACCTTTCATCAAATTCAAATATCCAATAAAATCATTATTGCCCCGTGTTCCACATCTTTCATTATGTTTGACTCTTTCTACCTCCAATTTATGGTTTCTCGCTCTGTTCTTTCATCGATAGATAATACTATTTAGTAATTCTTTCACAAATTTTGGTTAGCTCTTTCAAATCCACAACCTTTGTGTCTTTAAGGACTTCTACCTCTAACTTATCTGCTAAAATCAACAGATCCTCTTCTCATCCCCAGGCAAAGATGGCCATTTTTGATACTTTTTCCTTTTTTAAATCAGTGCCAAATGAAATTACAGTATGAAAATAGTTCGGTTTCGCGTAACAAACAAACAAAAAAAAGGTGTGATCGCTCACCTCCTATAGGTGAAAGTCCTGATGCTCATCCATTTCTGCCAGTGGTCAAGCTTTCATATAACTATTCCGATGCCTTGGGACACTGGTGACCACCCAATTTGTGATCAGCTACTCCAAGTGATCAGTCCTGATCCTTTTCTGCTGTCATGCGCTGAACGATGATTTATTCCTGCGATCACCTTTGCACAAAATAGTCAGTTCCCATTTCCTTTCATTAAGTATAGTTCTACTGACCACACTGCTGACTTAACTTTCCTCCCATCCAAAGGACAAAAACTTGCACTTGGACAAAAATTCTTTCCGTTTTAGCAGGTTTTGTATCTATGAATAGACTAAATATGCCTTCAGTTTCCACATTAGACAATTTCTGTCTTAAAGAGGTTTCTTAATATTGAAAAAGCATTGATTATTCACTAAACCAGTGGTTCTCAACCCATGCTCCTCAGAGTCCCAAGGGCTCCACGTAAACTCCCAAGGGCTCCGCGGCCGCTCAAGGAAAAAAAACAGTAAATTTGAAAAAAATAATCTATATATATAAAATTGATTTTCTGTTTGTCTGTGTGTGTGTATGTTCTCTATACAAATCTACAATTTTAGATCGATCGTCGCCAAATTTTGCATATATACCAAATGGGACCCGACTTGAACGATAGGCTGCTTTAAAATTTCGTCAGCCCAGGGCAAATGCCCCAAATGGGCAAAAAACTGTCCGGCAACAATGGTTTTTGGGCCTCAACAATCACTTTCTGAACGTTTACTTTGGTTACCGTGGTTCCCTAGCAATGCGTTTCAGAGGTGTATATGCCTTTACAACGGTTTGTCACTTCTTTAATCTTAATCCTGTTAGTATATGCCTTTATAATGGTTTGCCACATTTTCAATATACTCTCAGTAATGAGGCTTTTCGAATAGACGTTATAATCATCATCAGCATCACTTTGAGAGTCAGGAAAAGGGTGATCCTCATAGAAATCAGTGATAAAATTGTTGATTTTACTGTAGAAATGCGGAAATTAGTGGGATTTTCCGCCCCATCAATAATTTTAAAAATTGTATTGAATTCTCGATTTTTGAAACATTCAGTTCGCTTAGAGATATACGAAGCCCAGGAGATTAAATATGAAGTAATTAGTCAAACCTATACTTTTGAGTTGGATATTCGAGCAATATCATTGATTTCATTTATATCTTCCCAAGTATGAAAATTAATGTCTCCATATTGTCTCTTTTGATATTTATTTGCATAAATTCATGTGGGTTAGGATATTTTAAAATTAGTTATGAGCCCGTGAAAAGTGCATCAAAAAAATTCCACAGCTTTAACTAAGGATTTTTGGAAGCTGGAACAGACAGATGGATAACTTGAAGTTCAGGGGAAGCCTCATTGAAGAAAACCCGGGCAGCGCCGGGTATTATAGCTAGTTATTAATATTTTTGAATAAAAATAAAGACAGGTTTCCATCTCATACAGTGTCCGTCTTAAACAGGTTTCACTGTATAAGTCCCAAATGTGTGTCCATATATTGACTCTCTTATTATATGTATTCCTTTTAATATAATGACCACTCGATATAAAGTATTGGTTGTATATACATATTTTGTTTTTTCTTATACACTGTATATGCAAATAGAATTGGGAGAATACCATGAATATATATTAATTAATGACATAAATATATGCACCACAAACAATGCAAAACGCAGACGTGCTAACTTTTGGAATCCAGAAATCCCCCCCACCCCCAGACACTCATACACTCGATCAAAAAAAAGTTCATGAAAAAAAAAAAAAATTTTAAATAAATTAAGAAAAAGTTACATTCTCTTCCCCCCCCCCCAAGGCAGGTTCTGCATTGCCCCGGAGAAGAATATAATTTCATGTCAGCCTTTCCATGCAGAATAGAGAAATCACATCTACATACTGTTCATAAAGTATGTGTTTCCTTTTGTGGATGCTATCAGTGATTGATAATCTTGGGTATATGAATTCTTAAAAGCTTTATATTTAGCTGTATATAGCTTAAAGTTTTATATTTGCTTTTTAAAGGTGTTTAATCGGAAGAAACGATTTTAAAAAATTCAAATTACAAAGCTGCGGACGAAAAAACGTCTTTACCGCGCGGCTGTTAATGGAATACAATAACGATTATACAGGAATTTTGGCAACCAAGGTCATGCACCTGATTAATGATTGCCGATAAATGGTACGAAAACAAAGTCGCGTCTTTGCCAGTTGCTTAAATGCGGTCACAGAGACTTTTTTACGGCTGCTCGATGGAAATGACTACGACTGTCGTCTATGGGTGTTTTCTCTAATGACGACGGTAATTATTGACGCCACGACAACATGAAAGCTCGCGTAAAATCTAATTTTCCGCCAAAATCCGGAGAAATTTTAACAAATCTGAGGAGCAGGAGGAAGGATGAAAAATCCGGAGTCTCCAGCCTAAATCTGGAGAGTTGGCAGGTCTGAAAACGTTTAAAGTTTCATCTATGCTTTCCATCAGATATTTGGAACAGTACCAAACTTATAAATTAATTGCCTACATCTTTTCTAGTGCAATATTATTAGTTGCACTGGTACCTTTCAGTGCACTGAAAGGGACCGTACATGGACAGCTGAACCTGACTCAGGCAAAGCTCACAACTGCTGACACTGCCACTAAATGGCCAGTTGTTAAAAAATCTTCATATGTATAGCGGAGAGTGGCATCATCCTTTATAAGTCGCCATCTGGTGGAAGCGTCAGCAGTTGTGAGCTTGGCCAGAGTCAGGTCCGGCCGCCCGTGTATGGTCCCTTTCAGTGCATACGTGCTCCAAGAAAAGATTGAGAGATTCGTTGCCTTTGTAGTGTTTAGTGGCCTAGGCCATTCACCAGGAAAGTGAAAGGACGTGGGTGCGATTCTCCGCAAAGGTACTTAAATTTTCTCTTTCCAAAATTTCATCACTTCATCTTCGCAACAGCCAGTTGTTAAAAACCTTCATAAATATTAGATTGTTGTGTGTTTGGGGGGGGAGGGGAAATTAAAAGACTAAAATGCTGAAACAATCAAAGAGAATAACTGGAATTTCATGTTGGAAAAACAATTCAGAGACAGGAAATGACAACAAGCTGAAATTAATTTTTTTCTGTTTCTACTGTATATTAATATTGATTATTTTTCAAGAAACTTTATTATAGTAAATATATGCTTAGTAAATATTACTCTCACGGACGTATTAACCAACAAAGTTTAACTGCAATTGTAGGCTAAATGATTAGTGATCAAAACGGCAATTTTGACCAATCCGTGTTGATCTCTAATCCTTTAACCTGTGATTGCAGTTAAACTCTGTAAATACACTGATGATGGCAAATAAATATATGCTGTTTACAGTTGCTGATTTAAGAAAAATAGTAATAAAGAATTATGGATACGCCACTGATTTTTTTTTAATGCACCAAGAAAGAAAAAAAAGTTCAATCAACTTACTTTCATATTCACTTGATCGAATGGACTAATTGTATCTGCCTGCAATATACATTAAGAATAATAAAAATGACAATTATAAGAATACAAGAAATCACTATCAATAAATCAAAAGCTACACATTTTCTGAGGCATAAAATTTCCATATACAGTGTATAAGAAAAAAAAATTATATATAACCAATACTTTATATAGAGTGGTCATTATATCGAAAGAAATACATATAAGAGAGTCAATATATCAGGGGCGGCTCGTGAAGGAGGCACATAGGCCTGCACCCTCCTGAAAATTATGTAATTAATTTAATTCTTTAATGCCCAGATAGAAGACATGGGAGGGTCGTGAAAATACCAAGTTTTTTTGTGTTCAAAGTGGACTCGTCCAAATTTCGGCCACTTTCCATCTCCCCACCCTTTCTCCACGAGTTTCTATTCATGCCACCCTTTGCATTGACATTCACCCTTTCATTTCAGTGGACTTTCGAAAGATAATTTGTCTACTGAAAACACCCCTTTTCCTCACAGTACAGTCGAATCCTGTTTTAGCGAAAATCTAATCCCCCTTTCTAATCCCCCAAGAAAGTTTACATAGGAGCAATGCTACATAACCTGGAATTCCTTTATAACAAAATTTCGTTTTAATGAAGTGATTCCTCCGGTCTCTTGGCATTCGTTATAACGAGATTCGACTGTATTATCTCTTTGTAAAATGCATTGAGTACCCTTATCTTTCTATAAATGAAGACTGGTATACATGTGTGTGAGTGCAAGGAGCAAATGAGTGCTATTGTGTGAAAGGGTCTACTGGTCAGTAAACGGTGTACAGCAGCAATTTCGTCTGGTGTCCTACAAGTAGTCATCTATCACCCTTAGCCTCACTATGATTTCGCCAACTGCGTGCCAATGTTGTTTTTTTATAGATATCGCACACACAAAAATTTTAATTCTGTAAGACTGTAACTTTTGTAGACAAGGATGACGTCACTCTCCGCTATCATACTAAGGTTTTAACAACTGGATGTTGCGAAGATATATTTCGGAAAGAGAGAAAATTCAACTGCCCCTGCAGGGAATCGAACCCACGTCCTTTCACTTTCCGGGTGAACGCCCTAGACCACTAGACTACAGAGGCACCGAATCTCTCAATCTTTCCTTGGAGCTCGTGTACACTGAAAGGGACCGTACATGGACGGCCGGACCAGACTCAGGCCAAGCTCACAACTGCGGACGCTGCCACCAGATGGCAGAAGTGAAAGGACGTGGGTTCGATTCCCCGCAGGGGCAGTTGAATTTTCTCTCTTTCCAAAATATATCTTAGCAACATCCAGTTGTTAAAACCTTCGTATGATAGCGGAGAGTGACGCCATCCTTGTCTAAGTCGTCATCTGGTGGCAGCGTCAGCAGTTGTGAGCTTGGCCTGAGTCTGGTCTGGCCGTCCATGTACGGTCCCTTTCAGTGTACACGAGCTCCAAGGAAAGAATGAGAGATTCGGTGCCTCTGTAGTCTAGTGGTCTAGGGCGTTCACCCGGAAAGTGAAAGGACGTGGGTTCGATTCCCCGAAGGGGCAGTTGAATTTTCTCTCTTTCCGAAATATATCTTCGCAACATCCAGTTGTTAAAACCTTTGTAACTTTTGTGTTCAGCTTTTTTTTTGTCTGTATGATATATCAGAAACAAAAGGTAACCACAAATTAATGTGATGTTGTTCATGGAATGTTTCATGAATGCCGGTATAAAAATAAATTCTATCGCAATTCAATAAACGCAAATGGTGTTCACTGTTGCATCATACCATGCCCCAAAACTTCAACAATTGCGACAGAGGTAATTTTTTGAGAAAAAAGTATATAGTGAGTCTCGATTTGGATCAACCCTTTCAAAAGCAGGCTTTTGTTTTGTACTCATTCAGAATAATACGTAAGCAGGGAAAAAAAAAGGGGGTAGGAGAAGAGTTGTATTGCCTTTGCATACTTTTAATGACACGGTGGGTGGGTGGAGGATTGAATAATTATTTCAGAGCAACCAATGCACCATATAAAGAAACTTAAAAATAAAATTATTCAAATTCGAATTTGAGAAAATTGGATCAACATCAGCTAAGGGTGGAACATAAGTACATTTTCATTCACTTCCAAAAAAATCAAATACTTCTGATAGAGCTAACGACAGTGGCGTATTTACAGAGGACTAAGTGGCCTATAGCCAGGCAAGGGGAGACTTGGGATCTGGTTGTCGTCCCCCCTCCAAAATGTGAGGAAATGACCCAAAAAGGGAAAAAGATGGCCAAATCTATTGTTCTATCACTTTGGTTCACTCTATGTTGACACCTTTTTCGCCATAGCATCAATCTTACCATGACCATTATACTGGGTTTATTTATATTCTATAAATTCGGGGGGGGGGGGGGGTTCGAACCACTGTGGTGGCTTTCCTGAGCTTCCACAAATTTCTTGCGCATTTTTGAGCTTCTGCACTTCTCAGCAAAACGGTGGGGGGGGGGGAGTTATTGCTTATTTAACAGTCATTAATTTTATTGTTCAATCACTTTTACGGTTTTACTGCACTTCTGAAATACTAGTTGCACCCAACCATTTTTTTTTACTTCTGCCGTGCCTCTGAGAAATGCTATTTATTCCTATCAGTACGGTACTTGGAAAAAAAAACCCTTAGTAGAAAGCAATTTTTTAACAATTTTGTAGACTCGACGGATCTATTTCTCTAGGGACTTTCAAAGAGTGAAAAATAAAGACGTCAGTCAAGCGTAAGTCAAGGCTTGTGATTATTGAACTTAGAATCAGTGGAACAGGGCTCAGCACGGATCATGGCCTCAAAACTAGTGAAAATAGTGACCAAAATATTTAAAAAAGTGACCAAATAGTGACCGAAATGTTTAAAAAGTGACCCAATAGTGACCAAAATAATTTTAGAAAGAGACCAAATGGACAATGAATTTTGATTATTACCAAATTGAATGAATTGAAATTGAATTTAGTTTTCACTAAACTCTGTATTTCAATGGAACTCATCGAAATTGCTTTTTTTACATATAGTAGTGTGAAATAAATCAAACTCGAATGCATTCTGCTAACCAGAAAAGTTTTGAATAACTTATCAAATTTATCAACAACTATGTGTGAGAGAGTAACATTACATCCTTTCTAAGTAACAGTAGTAATGCCTTCCCCCCCCCCCATAGGGGCCGTTCAAGTATTACGTCATCATAGATGGGGGGAGGGGGGTTTCCGATTTTCTGACTTTTGATGACAAGGGGGGAAGCTGAATAACGCTTATGTCATCAACCACCCTTTATGAAAATATGAGTTAGGATTCGGGGGGGGGGGTCAAAAATGGCTAAAAATTTGTTTATATAATACTTGAATGGCCCATATTGCTATCCACAACCCATCTTAAAATCAATTTAAGCAGGAAAAACTTCAAAACGGGAAAAAATTTTCACATTCAAAGAAGGAAAAAAAAATGAAATAACACAAAATTTGATGAGAGAATTTGTCCATCTACATTCTAGTGAATTTTTCATTATGTTATGCTATGAATGACAGTATACAAAATGTACTCAAACTTTTTTTAACTAGTACAAATTGATTTACATAATTAGGTTTGTATAATATCTTCCAACAAATTTTAAGAAATTTACTATAATGATTGATTTAAAAAAAAACTAAAATTACATTTTTAACAATATTATTTTAAATTATTAAATTAAAATATTACTTAAACTACTGAATTAAATAAATTATTTAAATTATTAAATTAACTAAATTATTTTAATTGTTAGGGGCCGTTCAAGTATTACGTCATCATCGATGGGGGGGGGGGGGTTTATGACTTGCTGACTTTTGATGACAAGGGGGGAGGGGTGTTTCGATAATGCTTACATCATCAACCACCCTTTATGAAAATATGAGTTAGGATTCAGAGGGGCAGAGCTGATGACGAAATTTTGCTGACAAGGGGGGGAGGGAGGGGGTCAAAAATGGCTAAAAATTTGCTTATGTAATACTTGAACGGCCCCTTATACGTTGAGGGAGGGCAATCCATCCTCCCCCCCAACGTCAATGGCAGAGCCTACTGATGTATACATGATGTATATCAATTGTCATCTGCCGCACCTCTAAGACCTTCAAGTCTATCTGCACCTATGGCTGGACTGGGAAGGGTGCGTGGGTCTACTCTTTTACAGGCGGAGGAGGTTCCAAAATAATACTGCCCTTGGGTGAGGGAGAAAACAAATCAGTTTTGAAATTGTTTGGTTTTTGAGAGAAAAATTTGTAAATATATATTTTCCTTTTTTTTTACACACAACATACACCCCTGCAAAAACAACATTTACTACTTTACCCAGAAACAATATAATTTTGTCCCCCCCCCCCCCCCGTAATTTTTAACAGAAAAAGACTCCGCGGTCTTCCCCGGTAAATTTCCCATGAACCTTGTAAGCACCAACGTGGCGACTTTTTTCCGCGCCAACCAATCGCCGTTTTTGCGGCGGTCAATTCAAGATGGCTGACAAAGGGAACATAAAATTACAAAAAAATATATAATTTATAACATGAATCAACCAAATATGCGGCAATATGCGAAAATCGATAGAAATATATCAGGAAATACGGAAAATTAGGATAAAATGAACACAAAAATCGAATCAACGACATACGAGGTTTATAAATGCGGTTGATAGAGTTTATGGATGCTGCTGTCAGGGCTACCTATTTTACCGCGAATATTGTCGCCACGTTAGCTCGGACTCCTCCCGTAATTTTCAAAGAACAAAAACAGTGAATTCGCCCCCACCCGGGGCACTCGATTTACCATGGCCGTAATACGATATTTTTTCTGGAGGGGAAATGTAATTTTACTGCCCCTTGACTGTGAAATACGATAATTTTGCAAAGGAATTTATTTCCTTTTCTTAAATATACCATTCCATCAAAAATTCCATTCGAGGCATTGCCCCCCCCCCAGTTTTGGATTTGATCATGGTATGTAGCAACCCGGGCCGCAAGTACGTACGAAAATTTACTATCGCCCGGGGACGGTATCCATTTTTAATAACGGAAAAAAGAGTAAACTCGGCACCCTTCCTCGTTCAACACCCGTGGAACCAGACCCTGCCCTCTCCTATTGCGGTCATAACAGCGACTCGACACAAAAACGTTGTAATAACTTCCGAGGTCTGAAAAGGGGATTTTTTTACACAATACCGAGAATGGAGCGCAATATGTCGATATTAAGTCAACAATCAGCATCGTGAAGATGCTCTAAATTAAGTTACGACCAGAAGCAGATAAAGGTCAGTTGATGACGGCCCGGGCTTAAAAAAAATTAATATTACGCCCCTTAAATTAGGGAAAAAGTATAAAGTAGGGGCCAAAGGCGCGGTCGGTGTGCCCACCGTTAAATCCGTCTCTATGTACGGCTCGCATGCACGTTAACTGAGTTTTCATCAGCCTGATGACCAATTTTCATCTGATTTGGTTAAACTAAACGTTGAATCCGAAGGTTTTTAACAACTGGCTGTTGCGAAGATATATTTTGGAAAGAGAAAATTCAACCAGAAAGTGAAAGGACGTGGGTTCGATTCCCAGCAGGGGCAGCTGAAATTTTCTCTCTTTCCAAAATATATCTTCGCAACAGCCAGTTGTTAAAAACCTTCGTATGGTAGCAGAGAGTGACGTCCTCCTTCCATAAACGTTGAATTGCAGGATTCTGTGATCTTATCATAAATAGTTCTCCTTTCGATGATATCTGGGGCTACGGTTTCTTGCTGAGATTTAAATCCAGTTAGAAAAATAGTACGAATTTTATTTCTAGATAGATCGCGATTTTCAGTCGGATGATATTTTATTTTATTGTAAGTAAATTCAAAATACTTGCGAGCTTCTTTAACGTTGGCCAGCTACAAGAGTATTCTCCAAAGCGTACTAATAATACGCTTAATACGTATTAATAGTACGCATCTTTAATATGCGCATTTTGGTATTCTCCCGCTGCGCGTAAGTTAGTTTCTGCACGGGCTCTCTTTATAAACTCGCTCAATGTAAATGAGCCTTTAAATCGTCATTTCAAATATTTAAAAAAATTAATGAAAGTAACGATAGAACAAACAACAAATGTAACTTGCTCGATGCTCCAAGAAAGGAATTCGGCCCTTGGGACTAAAACTTTTTAAAACAAATAAAATAAAGGATCAGTTTTAAAATAAGATGAAAATGAAAGAACGAGTGGGGAAATAAGAAAGAATGGCAGTAGAGGAGGGGAAAAAATTCTTTGCTGTAAATACGCCTTTTACGCTATTTTTTTTCCGACCGGCTTTTCCATAAAATAACGACTCTTAACTATAAGGAGCTTTCTTTCCAAGCGCCTTGAAATCAAGTTATGCTGACGTCACACGGTATGCTCCCGGGAAGATAAAGACACCTTCATATATATATAGGGGTTCCTTGTACGATCATAGTTCAATGAAGGGAGGGAGAAAATTAGCGACCTTGAACCGGTAAAGTTCCTCCTTGAAGAAAAGAAAAAACACTGACAGCCGAAAAGCGCGCGAGACCGAGGTTTTTTTGCTAAAAAAAGTGGAAAAAGTGACCTGGGCCCGAAAATAGGTAATAAAAGTGACCAGCTTCTAAAAAAGTGACTTTTAGGGGAAAAAGTGACCCGTGCCGAGCCCTGGTGGAATGTTTTTGTTGGCATCAGGAGAGACAGGGCAACAACTTTCTAATAGGATTTTGGAGCTCTCGGGTACTCTGTAAAAAGCTTTTTTTTCATATTTATAACTATATAACCAATAAGGCCAATTACATTAGTCAAAGGGGAGTCATAAATTTGACTTCTCTTCTGCCAAAATCATCCAAAAATGTCCTTCACCGTCTGACTTGGATTTCTTCGAATCATTCCACATCAACAAAAACACAAACCAGTTGGTCAACGACCTATCTAGCACACCACCCTTCTCAAAAATCTGGCTATAGTTTCTACAATAATTATTCTTCTCCATCAGCATCACTATCACGTTCTTGGTTGCGATTGGCTCCACCATTTTTCTTCTTTCCGTCCTCTTGCTCTACTCTTTTGTTGCGGGTTCATTTTGAATTTGACTCTTGTCTACAACAGCGAGTAACTCTCGCTATAAGGAGTTTTTTCAATATTCTCTTTCTTCTTTGTTTCTGCTACTGATGAAGGAACTTCATATACACTGCTGGCCACCCAAATTGCAACACCAAGAAAGACAAGAGATATCGCAACAATATTTATTTTTTAGATAACATGTTGACCAAGCATCAAATGATTAAATTTATAGACTTCTGTGAAGTGTGGTTCCTGCCAAAATCAGTAGCCAGAGTAGCCGCCATTGTTGGAGATCACCGCTGCCACACGCCTCGGCATTGATTCAAAGAGACTTTGGATGTGTTCTTGGGGTACAGCAGACCAAGCAGCTTCCACGCGTTGCCAAAGTTGATCTGGTGTGGCAGCTGGGGATGTAATCTGGGTCAATCGTTGAGCAACCATGGACCACATGTTTTCTATCGGCGAAAGATCCGGAGAGCGAGCTGGCCAGGGAAGCAATTCAATCTGGCGATTGACGAAGAACCTTTGGACAATGCGTGCCACGTGTGGTCGCGCATTATCCTGTTGAAATATGGATGTGGGCAAGCCCTGAAGGTAAGGAAGGACAACTGGCTCCAACACCTCGGAGATGTAGCGCTGGCTTTTTAAAGTACCGGCAATGCGTACTAGAGGAGTGCGAGAGTGATATCCAATACCGCCCCATACCATAATACCCGGTGCAGGACCAGTGTGGCGGTGCATAACGCAGCTGTTCAGCATCCTCTCTCCACGGTGTCTCCAGACTCGAATCCGACCATCGTGGTGTTGCAGACAGAAGCGTGACTCGTCAGTAAAGACAATTTCATTCCATTGTGCCGTCCACATCCTTCTTTCATCGCACCATTGGGGGCGGAGACGTCTGTGGTTCTGCATCAAGGGTAGACGAAGCAATGGACGTCTTGCGGACAGACCACTCTGCTGTAAACGGCGTCGAATGGTACGCGCAGACACTGGATGATGCGGTACAGACTGAATGTGCTGTGCTATGGTTCGTGATGTGGCTGAGCGATCCGTCACTGCCATACGCACAATACGCCTGTCATCACGTGAAGTGGTGCACTGAGGTGGATGCGATCGAACACGTCGGTCCGTCGTACCCTCCTGCATCCAACGATCACATATCCGCATTACAGTTGTTTGGTTTCGTCCAACACGACTACCAATTTCCCTGAAAGATAATCCACAATCTCGGTAGGCTACTATCCTTCCTCTGTCAAACTCGGATACTTGATCAAAAGATGATCGCTGTTTTCTACGAGGCATAATTGATCGTTTTTTTGAAAAAACCACAAGAAAAACACAATTGCCGTACTTCAAATCGTCGAAATCTCCAAGCCTTAAATAGCGCTTTGAAGTGGCGCCACAGGCGCGCGTGATGTGCGTCTGCGCTGAAATTCTAATCATTTGCATATCTCACCTCCGCTAATGCATGTTGTAAATTTCATATTATTTGCATGCTTCCTTCAGGGTGTTGCATTTACGGTGGCCAGCAGTGTAGTTCCGAAACGCGTATCGCCGTGTTCGTTTCGGAATTTTGGGTACACCCAAACGTTGATTATTTAATCGTATTATCAAACCCAAAAGGTAATCCATTTCTATTTCTAACTGATCTCCTTGTTCAAGTAAAGAGGTGACAAGAAAAAATTTAAACGCTAGACTAGAGCTATGTTTTTACGTCCTTTCACATTAAATGTAATTAGCACATTGCATACAGGTTTCTTAAGGAAAAGCCGGCTATGTATGAGTATAAAAATAAGAATTAACTCCTGACCAGTGAACAATATGTTAAAATTTGATACTCTAATTGTAATGTACACGTGAATGACAAATAGTATATAAATTTAAAATTATTCCCATACTTACCTCTTGAATAACACCTTTCAAGCGTAGCAGTAATGTCTTGACTCCATTCAGGTCTTGACTGAGTAAACGATATGAGGAAGAATCCAGAATTATGCTGCCATCTTCAGCTTCTGAAACAGACATGGGACGAGGCGGTCGTAATGGACAACTGACTGACCTTGATCGCCATTCATCTTTCCCAAATACTGATCCACTACCTGATGGATTAGATAACCGCCTATGCAAACGCTTCCTTCAAACAGGGGGAAAATATGAATATTATATCGTTTTGAATTCTATAAAAGATGAATACAAATTGATGCAAATTCAAAATACATTTTCCAAATAAAAAAATTTCAGTAGAATTAACTAGGTTAATCTGAAAGTTTTAAAAATTTGAAATTTTTTGAATCTGATCAAAATCTCTCATTAAAATTTATATTAACCTTACTTAGGCCAGTATTACACTATAAAAGTTTGGTAAAAGTCCTTTTATAAAACTTGAAAAATGCAGCCAATAAGGTCACCGGTTGTATTTTCTAGAATGTGACCAATAACCTTATTGGTTAGATTCAAGTTTTATTATAACAGGTATTTTATCAAAATTTTACAGTGTAATACCGGCCTTATTTGATAAAATCCATTTGACCATTCTTATAATAGTTCTTATTTCCAAAGAAAGTAACTGAAAAAAAATGAAATTGCAGGTTTAATAACATTTTTACTTCCTTCACTTTCATGTACTTGCACACAGATAACAAATGGTGAAGTTTCTGGCCATCCTCTTCGATTCTGCATGTATTTTTATATTCCTGCATTTGTTTACATTCAACAAATAAATTCGTACAATAAATAAAATAAACTTTTATAGCATCAATAAAATATTATGATCAATATATCAATACCATGTTTGTACAAATGGCGACTGAAAGACATCTCAGCAACTGGATAAGCCTCCTGGCAGAGAGTTCTGGTGTTTATATCATGTTGCAAGCAATTCATATTTTATGCCGGTTATAAAATTTGATTAATAAGTTGAGAGGTTTTTTTAACCAGCCAGTTAAAAATCTCGATCGATTTCCTGCCCTAGTGATAAGAGATGTAAAATGCAATTGTTATTAATTATTATGAACAGTGGAGGGTAAGGATCCCAACAGAAGTTTAAGATAATCTATGTTCTTGTATTGAAATGGGCAGCTGAAAGAAAGAGTTTAAATTTTTGAGAAATTAGACATTTTTTGTTCATCTAAACTGAAATTATTTTGGCAAATGATGGGCCAGAATACGAGAAAACCTCTCAGAAACTAAACATTATATGTACAGTGGAACTTTGGTTAAACAAGCAAAATTTATTGAGCAAATTTTGATTTGATATACAAATGTTAGTTTGAATTATGAGCAAAAATTTTATACTAAATTAGTTTAGAACACAACTGAGACAATGGTTTTTCACTTTCGCTCACACATGTACTGTGGAATTGTGGGTAATATAGAACAAACCTTACTTTACTGAAGTTTTGGAAAAACAATTTCCACCTCATGCACTGCCTCAAGATCATCAATATAGCCTGGGATGGGGGTCACCAAGAGAATCAATCATCAACCTTGCCTGGAGAAAACTGTGGGATGATTGAATTATTGAATATGACTTTTTGAGGAGTTAGCTCATGAACAAGAGCAGCCACTAGTTGTCTAAGAGATTGTGTTCTTAGGAAAGACTATGAGACTGGAGGTGGATGAAAATGACATTCAAGAAAACTACTAGAGCAACCAAGAGTCAACCATAGACAAAATGATGGATCTCTATTGCACACAACAGGAAGAACATATGGATGGTATCTCGTCTAAGGAGAAAGAAAGAAATGTGAGGACAAATCACTCACTTAAAATGGGATTAGATCTCACTTCAGATTTCTACATTCTACATAAAATTTGTGCTGAATGTAAGAATCTGTGCAAAATTTTGTTGAAAAGAGCTACCCAAATAACGGATACAGCAGTGTGTGAACAATGAATCTTGCTAACGACAATGCAGTTTTCCATTTCTGAGAAATCCTAAAAAGGAAGCAAAAGCAAGTGTCATTTGATAGGTTCTTTTTTCTAAGTCGTAAAAAAAAGAGTTTGTAGACAACAGTGAGTTCATAAGTCGACCTAAACGATAAGCCTCCTCTTTCTCGCAGTTTAGAGTAAGTGAATTTGTAAACATTATTGTATTTTATATTTATGTATGGTGCTATTATGATGTTATTGTATTATATTATTTATTATTATTATATATATATATATTATCATATTTATTATTTATTATATCTTTCTTTATTAAAACTTTTTATTGATAAACTCGATCAGGGTATCAATGGGATTGTTAGCAAATTTGCAGATAGTGTGAAACTCATGGGGGTAGTCTGGAATCAAAGCGATAGGGAATTGCTCCAGCCCAATTTAAATAGGACTGCGGCATGAGCAAATGAATGGAGCATGACTTTTAGCATTAAGTACATGGTTACTCATTTTGGTTCGAACAACCCATGTTTCACTTATGGTTGAATGATATTAGTCCAGATGCAACTAGGATCAGCAATTTGGGAGTCTCATTGCTTAGGTTTGCTGAACATTTCTTATCCTTTTTCCTGGGATTAGTTCATTCTGGCCTGGAGTAGGCCTACATGCTGTATGGTTTTGGAGATCATATCTACAAAGAGAGATAGAATTTGTAGAAGGGTTGCAGAGAAAAACCATGTGCTCTTGTTGGCACAAGGGGCTTGAGCTTTATGAAGAGAGACTTCATTTCTTTGAATATGTTTACATTGGAAAAATGCAGCTGTGTGTGTGTGTGTGTGAGGGGGGGAGGGGAATGATTGATTATTGTTATTTATACAGGGGACACCAGTATCTATTGGTAAAGGACAATTCCAAGTTGTGATGTCGTAGGGAGTTTTTTCTAACAGGTTGTGAAAAAATGGAATAGCTTACCCTCTGAGGTCATGAATTCTACCTGAATTGACATATTCCAGAAGAAATATGATAAACATATTAGTATAAATAGAGAAGCTACCCAATACTTAGATGAGACAACCATATTTTTTTTTATGGGCAGTGTATCATAATAATTGTTTTTTGGGATAATTGTTCCTTCATGGGTTGCCGTTTAGATATATTTGATATCCATATTTTTTGTGGGCATCCCTTTTCAGCCACCACATTGGGGCATTTAGCACGTTGTGGCCTTTGTATTTGTATTATATTTTATTACTGATTGAATGCCATTTTTATTAGTCATTTTCATTTAAATAAATAATTTTAGAACAAATCTTTGAGTTTTCATTAATTTTTATGGGAAGTTTAATTCGATGCATGAGCGATCCGGATTACTAACACGTTCACCAAACAAATTACGCTTGTTAACCAACGTTCCACTGTATCAATGAAAGAACAACTTACTTTGCCTTATCTTCAATTTCATGGCCTTTCAACTTTTCTAAGCCAAGTTCTGACAAATTATCTTCAACAATATCCAAATCTGAAAGTTTTCGCAAAGGAGAGGCAAGTCTAAATGATACAATAAAAGATTTAAGATTAAGATTCCTTGTCTAATCTTCATGTGCATGAAATGAGAGTGATGAAAAACTGGAGATTGAAACTACATAGCAACTAACAAGAAATTACTTTTATCACACAGAATTGCATTCCAGAACTGACTAAATAAAATGATTTTGTGAATGCAGCTACAGGGTTGGGTTTTGACCAACCGATAACTGGTTTCTGACATGACACAAGTCAAAAACTGATTTAAACTATCAAAAACTGATTTAAACTCTCAAAAACTGGTTTAAACCATCAAAAACTGGTTTAAACCATCAAAAACCTAAATGAATGCTTTTTCATAATGTTTTGAACACAATAGGTATATAACATGATGAAAAACTTACTTTTTTGTATATTATAAAGTTTTATTTTTAAACATTAATTTATTACAATAATTAAAACAAAATGGTAATCATAATTTGCAATTTTGAATTTTTCAACAAAACAAATAAAATATAATTTTGTGGTTCATTTAATCTACGCTACTGATTACCTGAGTTCAATTTGCTAAGCGGAATAGAGCTGCTTATTCAAAATATGTATGATAGGGCATCGGGGTTAGGTTTTAGACTTCAGAAACTAAATCAGTATTAAAACAGTCAAAAACTTATTGTCAATGTTGTCAAATAGTTTTTTTACCTGATAGATATGTTAAATAACAAAACACTTGCTTTTATGCAGATTAAAGAGTTTTATATTCAGACATAATTACTGAGAAAAAATCTATTTTGATATTTTAAATTTTCTGATATGCCCAAAATTTTATTCAGCATAAAAATTCTCACACAGCATCTGTTAATACACGAATACGCTAATTTATTTTCACCTAAAAATTTCTTAGCTCAGGGTGTATAAATTCACAGAGTTTTAAAGTGTATTTTCAACCGAAGCAGAGCTGTCAGGACTTGATACTCAAAGCATTTGTTTTGCACGTTTAAATACAGCTTCAATTGGAAAACCATCGCATTATAAATGCTAGTAAATATACCATATCATAGTGCAAAAGTAAGAATAACTAAGTTTGACTAAGGATAACTTAACAGGAGCTTCTTAAGAATCATATACAAGCTAGCATTGCTAAATTAAATGGCATTTTAGTCCTACAATTCAGTATTTTGATCACTAGATATATTTCAATTTTATGCACAATAAGAGTATCATTTCATGATTATCTAGATAATTTAATAACAGAAATCAACATTACATATATGTTATGTAATAAACTTTTTTAAACACTTATCTGTTGTAAAAATAGCACAGCAGAGGGTTTATATCAATGCAACAAGGATGCAACATGCATTAATATAACCATCATATTCACCATCATATAACCATTCATATAGTATATAAGCAGTTGAAGAAACTTTGGAAGGTCAAGAATCAACCATTGAATCAGAGAATGTCAAATCATTCCATAGTTTTCCCTTCAGTGATTATGCTATGTTTTATTCAAATTGTATATTTTATAAGAAAAAAAACCATATATATTGTCCAAAATAATTCTGTAGAGAGTAGAAAATTATTTTACAATCATATTAAATATTTATTCTTTGTATAACATAGTCACTTTAAACATTACATGCAATTAACATGTGTATTTTCAATGGGCATTTTTATATTGAAAAGCAATACTTGAGGTTTTTAATATGATAGTTTAAATCGTCAAAAACTGCCATGTGTCAAAAGTCTGCCAACCCTGTGCAGCTATGAAAACTAATCAAATTCATGAAAAAAATTTACCAGCATGAAGGAAATAATGGTCATCCAAAAATAACAGAAAAAAGAAATCAGAAAAAACTGTCTGAACTCACCCTTCATTGACTGTGCCATCAGGAAACTCATTTCTCTTTTCAAAGTCAAGCATCATATCATCAGATGCAATGCTCGAACAAGATGATCCCAATTCAGAGCCCAAAAGAAGACTGTCTCGATGATCACTTCCAAGTCTTTCTCTTGTTTTACAATCTCCTCCTTTTACTGCACTAGATAAAGCATATAACTCTGTAACACTCTGCTGCAGCGATAAAGCAGAAACATCCTCAGCATTTTTGGAATGGGACACAGATATCAGATATGGCTGGTCTGAAATTTCATCATCCAGAAAATCTCTGTTCTCTCCATCAGACACAAGACTCTTGGTTTCACTTCCAAATCCATCAGACTTGTCATCAGACTCTAAGCTCGAATGATCTTCACTTGACAGACTTTTTTGCAGATTACTGATGGTAGCATTACTGATGCTTTTGCGAGTTGGGCTGGCATTAGAAACTACACAAGAAACCTTTGGAGTATCTGATCTTTCTGATTCCATAACTTGTTCTTTTCGAAGCAGAGAATTAATACTTGTTATCTGAGGGATCGGTTTTTTATAAATAAAACTTTCTATATTAGTGTTTTGACTATTCTTTTGTTTATCAAATGAGCAGACACTTGGAGATGAAGATTTTATCATGTTGTTAGCCATTGGAACTTCACTTGAATAGGCATTGTCCTGCCTAACCCATTTGCCATTCAGACTTCTTTTATACATAGGACATTTTAGAATCAATTTGCTTGAGCTTTCAAAAATTGTTTCTATTGCTTGCACTTTTTTTGAGTTGGTAGTAGGAAAACCTTGCAACGAAATAGTAGCATTATTTATTCCCTCAACATCTTTCAAAGTATCTCTATCATCTTGCTTACTTTTTTCATTTACACTACTTCCAAGACCAGAATCCAGATCGGTAATACTATCGTGGCTGTCAGATTGCATACAAGAGGATTTGCTGCTGCAAATATCAGCTTGCAAGTCAGATGAACTTGAATCTAGTATTTTATCACATTTTAATGATGTCGGATCACAATTATATGTATCTTTTTTTCCTGATTGCTGTCTCTTAGCAGTTATTTGAGGTTTGGAAGAATATTGGATGCTACTAGAACCATGAGAAAATTTTGGAATGGTTTTGTTTCCAAGTTTTTCACCTGATTTGTTCAATTGTTTGCTAATATTGTCTGGATAACTCTTGCTGCTCGTGCTAATCTTACCCTTGTTCCCACTGAATCCAAGGGGAGTCTTGCTAGAGGTTGAATTGGCAGCCAAAAGCCCAACACCGTTGGGAGATTGAGATACCGATATAGCATTGTTATTGACTATGTTGAGCGAACTGTTCTCACCTCTTAGTCGTGTAGGATAAATCAAATTATCATTTACTTCCTGCTTAGTCACTGAGGAACTAGAGCTAAAGCGTGGAATACTTGATTGCAAATGACTTTTAACATTTGCTTGAGTGTTAGCAGATGAATAATCTGTTTTTGCAATAGGTATTCCTTTCCTAACAGGAAATGGTGCAGAGTTCCTACTATATGGAGTAACTCGAGATAAGCGAGAACTGTCTTCCAGCTTCGTAGATGTCATTTGGACAGTTGTATAAGTATGATTTCCGCTAGAAGCTTTATGAGAATAACATGCGCCCATTCATAGATCTTACCAGATCCTAATCTGTATTAAGATTTAAAAAAAATTCAGTTCAAATCACATTTTCATGATGGAAAACACCAAAAGCAAGATACTAAGGAAAGTTAAAAGTTTTGCAATATTTGTGTTTGGGCCAGAGTTCACCCTGACTTTTTATCAATTGTAGCAATTTGGCTAATCAGATGGAAAAAGTTACAGCCAAATGAAAGAGAACCTTAGCCAAATTGACGCGTCATATAAAACATGGATTCCAAAACAACTTATATCAAGTTCAAGACTAAAATATAAATCAAAATGCAAATCATGTATAAATAAAAATTGTTTGATATAAAATGTAAATTATAGTACAAAAAATATTTTAGTTGTCAAGATTTTGCAGGTATTTTTTTTTTTTTTTGCTTTCTACAATTCAAAAGTGTTTTCCAAATTCAATTGTTGCCTGCTGGGACCATTAACAGGAACAGAAACACTGTTATTTATATTTGTTATATTTATTCTGTTCCGCAACTGTGTTTTAATGAGGTTCATGATATTGAGGCAGAGATAGCTTCACTCTAATTTACCAGAGTCCCGGGACCTAGGTTGTTGGCAAAATCTGGGTTCTTTTCGAGTGAAAGTGAGTTCCTCTCAAAAAAAAAATAAAGTTGTTCCTCTCCCCCTCCATCATTTATAGGCACCCCTGTGAATCAAACAAATGATTGATTTCTGAAAACAAGTTTAATCCAAAAATTTAGGGAAAGTGCACGAAATCCGTCTCCTGCCGTAAATTCGTCCCCCTCTCTAATTTTGATGTACAGAGCTGTTATTTTGCGAAAGTGCCAGAAAACTCTTCAGGTCCATTCAGCTGACTACTTGCAGTGATGCAGTTGCTTTGTTCTCTTCATTCACGCTTTAATTTTTCAAAAATAATTTTTGTTATAACTTGTTAGTGTGAAATCAACTTCGAACAGTTATATTTATGCCTTTCGGAAAGTTTTTTCATCAATTAGTGATTGATATTTATAGATCGCTAATTGAATTA
This sequence comes from Pholcus phalangioides, assembly GCF_987345545.1. Lineage (NCBI taxonomy): Eukaryota > Metazoa > Arthropoda > Arachnida > Araneae > Pholcidae > Pholcus > Pholcus phalangioides. The sequence continues at coordinate 22,346,250 of NW_028301603.1, read as the reverse complement.
TTGCGTTGCATATTCATCATAGTCGTGTAGCTGTAGTCGTTTAGTCAAGAACAGTCACAATTTTTGCTATAGCTGAATTCCTAAATTTGTCCCCTCTGAGTATCAGAGGGGAATTCTTTTTTTCCTGACTACTTAGATTCATTTTGATTGATGTATGATCACTTGTCGACATTTTTATACTGTGTTTAACACTTCTATATCTTATTCATGAAGAAAAGCTAATTATATATATACAGTATATATTAACTAATAATTATACATAATATAACTAATAAATAAATATAAGCAACCAAAATAAATGTGTACATAATAACTGGGGGGGGGGAGGGAGGAGGAATTAGGATACCTTTGATGAAAATAAAAAATTTGCATTGTTTTGATTTTTTTTTTGGTAAGGAAAAATTTATTCCATGCAGTCACACTTGCAGCACGTTTAAGTATGGAGTTAAGTTACTTAAATCAGTTTTCAAATTATTTTGAACTAAATAAATTTTCAGAATTAACAATTTTGCTTGGAGGATGTTATTTGGGCACTTCCCTTACTAACAAAAAAGTTTAATATAGTAGTATAACTAGGTTTAGTTTTTTGTTTTTTTTTTAGATTCACTGCTAAATATTCTATTGGTACATAAAAGAGCTGCAAAGAAATCCATCGCCACTGAGGAATTAACATGTGTAACTAATTTAAAACAAATATAATTAAGTGCAGCACATTATATACAGTATTTACTAATAAATCAGTCTATAATTTCTGATTGATTTTTCATTTCAGAAAACCCTAGCTTCAATAATAAATTTAAAGCAAATGATTCTGATGATCATTTTCTGATTCATATAAATCCTTTTTGAGCAATTCCCAGTTGGAATGATTTTCCTTCCCCCCCCCCTCCCCGATGGACCACAACTGTGGACTACCACCATTTAACTTCCACATATTTCACACCTTAATATGGGAGCTATGTCAGATTTGTATTGGCCCTGCAATTCCTAAAAAATAATATTTTGCACCTGTCCAGAGTGGACAAACATCCCTCTTTTTTTTCCAATCAAAAAACTTTTTTTGCGCACTTTCATCTTGGATTTGGCACCCCTCTTGGAGCCGGCACCCCATGTGAGTCACGTATCCCAAGAGCAGCTTCTGCATCATGGCAACAGAATTTTTTTTCAAAGGATAGCCAACTGAAAGTTGGAAAACTTCAGAAAATCAAATTTAGTCTACCACCACTGAGCATTAGCGGCTGAGCGTGTCCGAAACCCAGTGACGTGAAAGTTTTTTTTGCTCCAATGATCTCGGAAAATTGTATTACGATTCGAGCGGATGATTCTTCAAAAAATCACATTTGCAATCTCGTGAAAACAAAGCAAATTTATGCGGTCTCTGACGTAGGTGGGTAGCCGCAAACGTACCATAATTTCTGATATATAATCAGCAGGAGGAAAACCCTCAGAAATTGGAAAATTCAGTATAATAGTCGCAACTTGATATTTCATCAGCCTAATTCGTTTTTAAGGTCACGACACTTTATCGCGATCATGATAGACGGCGAAGACGAGGAAAAAATTAAGTTGGTATATACACAGGTTTTTTTCCCCCTCCGTACTTTTTTTTTCTTCTTAAAACTGGGAAAGTACGTGTCGCATGGGAAGTGTGAACAAAATTCTTATGCATCCTTTTCCGAAATTACGGGTATTTAAGAATTTGACACGCAATAGCACGTCGGCGGCATCTCTGCTGAGGAAAAGATTATCATCGAGTAAAGGGTTCAAACAGCTTGTTTTTTGCATGTAGGCTTTTGGGGGTGCACTCAACTATAATGCTTCTAGATGAGGTTGATTGTCCCTGTCAACCCCCTACCCTCCTCTGGAACCGTACCAAAAGTAACTGAACATTGTTTGCGATTTGCCAACAAAAGTTTCACTTCTGAATTTTTGCACATGCGTCAAATGGCTAATTTGACCATGTAGAGAGCAGGCAGATCTACAACACGACACTTTCATAACATGAAAATTAACCGATTTACTGCTTCTACGTCAAGAAATGGAAGACAGTTGGCAGCACCAGTAAGAACACAAAGAATACATAATTCTGACAATATAAATACATTAGGGCCACACATAAGGGATGGGGCGCAGTGGACCACCCCTTAAAAACGTATTTATTTATTTTTCATTTTTTGAGCTTGATATTTTTATTTTTCTAATGAAGATCTCTACTTTCCAAGGTCATGAGATAGTGCGACCATGGTGATGCGGAAGTGTACAAGGAATAAAATGCTTTCCCGAGAAGAATCATTTCATGGCAAGCTAGAATACTTTTTTTTTTCTGTCCTTTCTAAAATTCCGGGCACACTGAGGCGAAATCTGCTATTTGCACAGGAAAATACAAAAATACACTATTGGAGCAAGATAGTGCAAGATGTTAATTTAAGTGCAGTGGGGTACAATTAGCACAGACTTCCTATCCCTGTCTGTTGCTCTCAGTGGTGAGACTTTTAAACAGGGAGTTCGGCTTGCATTCATGCCTCAAAGTTGGAAAACCATTGAAAACCACCTTCAACCTACCACTATGTTACCAGTGTGACCACCAATTTGAGTCTATGGCTATAACCACATGAACGCACAGTGGCTGTTTTCTATGCTAAAAGTTAAAAACAAATCTCTTTTCCTCAACTGATACAAGAACTGGTATCAATGGGATTCTTTCTTTCTTTCAAACTAAGCACAAATCTGGTCTATCAGCAATGAGATTGAAGTACTGGTACAGTGTGGGATTAAAGAACCAAAAAATATGGCTTCAGACTGTGTACAACAAGATGGCTGCATGATTTTAGATCACCATGATTTAGAGTGTTGGGCAGCTTATGTTGTAATTTAATGAATAAAATCATTGAGAAATTGCAAAAAAATTTGACGAGTATCGATACTTTGAAAATGTTATAAACACAGAAGCTTTAACCCTCCATCTGGCAAAACCACCAAAATAGAATGTTTTGCATTGTTCTACAAAAAGCCCTCGGCTGACTGGAAATGTTCTGTGGTAAAAATCCTCACAATAGCGTTTTCTGCACTTTTTCTTAAATTACTTCCATGCTCAGTAACACTAATTGTTCTGCTACGTAAGTCAGATTTCAACATATTCTGCTTTGGGGCACAACTGATCTAATAGGCACAGTACGTGTGTTCACATTTTCTCTTCTAAATGCGTATGTAGTGTTGTGTTTGGTTTTTCAATGCTGCCATCTATATTTCAGAAGTGAAGTGAGTGATGTGTTATGACTGAATTACATTTGTACTGTTTGTAGGTCCGTTGCTCTCTGTGGTGAGACGTTTTAAAGGGGAGATTGGCTTGCATTCACACCTTGAAGTTGAGAACCACAGAAAACCAACTTCAGCCGGTGGGGTTCGAACCTGGGACCTTGCGATGTGAGTCCGTCACTATGACCACCACACACACAGAGGCACTCTCTCAACACTTTTTTTTTCAAGCTGAGCACAACTCAGGTCTATCGCCATGGGCAATTTACTACCTAGTAAGTTGTGACGGAAGTGAAAGTGTGTGTACCTAACAGTCTGAGTGCGTGTCTAGTGTTGTGTATGATTTTTTCAGTGCTGCCATCTATATCTCAGAAGCGAAGCAAGTGAAGTGTAATGACTGAATATTTGTACTGTTTGTAGGACTGTTGCTCTCGCCGCAGGATGGGCGCTTGCCCCGGCTGATCAAGCATCTAGTTGCACCCCTGGTGGTGACCAAAGTGATCTGCAAGGCTCATTGCACCCAATTACACATTTTAAAATTTCAGTACCTTAACCCTTCAGCAAGTGCACGGGACAGGTTTGAGACCCATCACAGCCCCACATCCTTGAGCAAGGCCCCTAGGTTGAAATTTTTAGCAAGGCTCTTCTGTAGTGAAAAGAAAAACAAAAGATGATAATAATTGTCCTGGGTCCTGACAGCCTTACCCTTTATTTACTGACAGGACTCTTTAGGTTTTCTGTCAAGCACAGTTAGATCTGATTTTTTCACCTCATCACAACATTTATTTGAGTAGTTTAATAACAAAAATATATGTTTTTTTTACTGAAACTTTTTCTTTTATTGACACCACTAATAATGATGTTCATCACCTGGCAGTAGTATAAATGAACTTAATTAGGTGTTTGTTATGTTCTTTGAATGTATGCTCATCAATCACGCTGCACTCAAACTCAGCGATCAATATATTGCGCCCTACCGAAGGTTAAAGGAAATGAATGGAGTGAATAATGAAATATCTTGCAAGTAATCAGCGGGACAATAAGCATTAATATAAGAAGTATATTAAAGCCACCATATCAATAATCAACATAAACTGAATATTTTCAAAAGAAACTTTGCATAAAAATAGTTAAATTAGAAATACTTTCCACTTTATTTCGAAGTTTTCACTGGATCTTTAGCATGGCATCAAGCTCTCGCTACAAGTTATAAATAAAAACAAAAAACTCCCTCGATGAATAGTGGGCGCGGATGGCGAAAGATTAAATTCATGAAATCACTGGGATTTTCCCTCGCATACTTCCGAGTCGTATTGACGAACGCGATCGAATGTTTCACAATCCGTATTACTGAGGTGGAAATATTTCAGAAGAAGCATAACATGCAATTAAAATAGCATTATTTATTATTAATAACAAAAAAACAGCCGTATAACAGAAACCATACGACACTTTCGTCACACCACTAGGATGTACTGACACAACAGAGTTGCCAGATCCTTAAACATTTTCTAGCAAAAATATAGAAATATATAGTGCCACAGACAAACTACGGCTACTTACGTATTTTTTCTCGCACATGCGCATTACAAGGATCATTTCTGTCTTTCATCGAGCTTTCTGTCTTTTTATCATGTGGACACATCGAGCTTATATTACTAATATAATAATCGAGCTTATATACTAATAGCTGATACCCGGCGACGTTGCCCGCCCCGTAAAAAATGTATATATGTGTAGCTTTTCAATTATTTCTTAATCAAAAATTTTTTTGCATCAAGTTAGAAAAAATTATTTTATTTTTAGATATTTTAATTAAAAACGTCAGGCAATCGCTTGTGGATACACAATATTTTTTGTTTTTCCACCTGGTGTGTAGATGTACAAATTTTTGGGATTACCAACACGCGGAAAGGTGACGTAAAGCTGTCCGTGTGGAAAACAGGGCTCGACTAGGTTGATACCTGCCACTGATAACGACTGGCCTTGCGCTTTGTTGATTGTCATGGCAAAAGGTCAACGAATCGGGAACTGTAATCGCTTGAAAATGAATGGAAATTCTTCAGTGATAATTGGGATACGTGGAATGAAGATGTCTTCTCCTCCGGTACATCCAGTTAGAATCGTTGCTTCAATTATGTAATTGTGCAATTTCGCTGAGTCTGGTGCCATTGCAGAGTGTCGGTGTCTCCAAATTTCTTAAAAGCATTATAGGTGCTCCGACTTCGAGGGTCAAGTTGTGCGGTGGCACACCCGGAATATCCAAAGAGTTCAGAAATTCGGCAGGATACAGAACTGTTTGCTCTGTGACAGTGTCAACCGATTTGTAAGATGTGGAGTCTCCCGGAATAATTTTTAGGATTTTTTTGTTGTTGATCTTGTTCACACTGTCATTTTTCGATGCCAGAATCGCTCTCACAAAGCCACTCATGGTTTCGGTGATTTTGTTGAATGTTTGGGAAGACTTTGCCTGCAAGTTCTTGAACTGAGTTTAAAAACTGGCAAAATCCATTTGGGAACGTAATGAGTCCAGTGCTTGGGTCTCTACGGGAATTCTTCCATTGCCAAGTTTGATCAACTGACGTGAAAATTATAGCAGTGCTGAGTCATTTTGCAGTTGAACTCGCTGTTGGTGGATAATGATAATTTTTTAACTTCGTGCCAGAGTGTTGATGATTTGAGGCAAGCATAGAGTTCATCAGCTGGCGTTAAACATTTTTATTCCCAATTTTATTTATTTACAATAACCCCAGAAGGCATGAAATGCACTTATACTGGAAGAAAATAATAATAATAATAATAATAGTCAGTACGGGAAGCACTTCGCATACGGAGGCAGGTCGAAATCCCCAATAGTGGAAGCAAATCTTGCGTAGGAGGCACATACAAGTTCTGATGGAAGACTGTTCCATATTCTTGCCGCACGGCATCTATATCCGTGGAAAAAGCAATACCTTCTAGCCGTTGGTATTCTTATTTGGAAGCGATGCCTACGTAGGTTAACTCGCCTGTCTATGATCTCAAAGAAAGGCTCTCTCGATGGTAGATAAACAATTTGGTGGACTCGTTTGTAGCACATCTTCAGATCTGCAGCGATTCTACGCCATTCCAGTGAGTGTAAACCCAGAAATTGAAGTCTCTGGCAATAAGATAGACCGCTCATGCCAGGTATTCGTTTAGTAAACGACCTCTGTGGCTTTTCGAGGAGCTGTATGTCCTTGATTTTGTAAGGGCTCCATACTTGCGAACAGAACTCCAGAGTCGGGCGAACGTACACACAGAAAGCATATGACAACGTATGCGCATCACACTTACGGCATGCCGTACGTAACATATATGAAATTCTATTAGCTTTGCAGACTATGCCATGATAATGATCAGTGAAATCCAGAATGCGGCTCATTGCAATACCTATATCCATGCATGTATCCAATTGCTGTAACGTTTCGTTACCTAGTTGGTAATATTCAGGATCGGTGCGTCTACCTAAATGCATTGATCCACTTTTTGATGATGAAATAGGTAGCTTATACTGACAACTCCACTGGAAAAGTTGTTGGCATGCAATTCTTAGGCCCCTAGTGTTTTCCACTGGAGAGAATAACTTCACGTCATCAGCGAATTGCAATAGAGAGATGGGTGACACAGCCTGAGTAATATCGTAAGTGTACAAAGTAAATAAGATCGGGCCTAACACCGATCCCTGGACAACTCCGCTTGGCACCTGGCATTCTCTAGACATCACGCTGGCTACGCGAACCTGATGAACTCTGTCTGACAGCAGTTTTTGAATTATCCTCACAACTTTATCCGGAACACCCATGCAAGCTAGCTTCCTCAGTAGTAGGAATCTGTCTACTTTATCAAATGCCTTTTGGAAATCGACGTAAATTACATCAATCTCTTGTCGTCGTAGTTGTTGTCCTCTGTTGTTAGCGACGTGATACGTCCAGCTTGTGCAGCGAATATTATTCAAACGCCTTTTAAGCATTTTTTAAATTGAAACTATTCCTCTACGATGGACGGTTGATGAGATAAAAGGCCGCATTAGCACTTACGGGATACCCTGTATATAGGCTAGCAGAAATACCTGGCGCTCTTCCCGGGTTTTTTTCAATTACTGGGAGGATTGGAAAAGTTACAAACCGTTATAAAGGAATAAACTGTTATAATAACAGAATTAAAAGTGTGACAAACCATTGTAAAGGCATATATACACGTCTGAAACGCATTGTTGGAAACCACGGTAACCAAAGTAAACGTTCCGAAAGTAATTGTTGAGGCTCCAAAACCATTGTTGCCCTACAGTTTTTCGCCCATTTCGGGCATTTGTCCAGCTCTGACGAACTTTTAAAGTAGCCTACGGTTCAATACCGGTCCTGTTTGGTATATATGCAAAATCTGGCGACGATCGGCCTACAACTGTAGATTTGTATAAAGAACAGACATACATACATACATACAGACAGACAGACAGACTTTCACATTTATATATATGATATGTGGACACCTTCAAAAACAATCGGTAACTTAAAATTTAGTTACCAACTTGATCAATTACCGCGTGTAAACGGGCCTTAAGCAGGGTTGTAAGAATAGGTTTGTTGCGCAGCGTGAACCGAATTAGACTATTTCGCGCCGACAGAAACGTGTTACATAATCAAGCTACGCGTTTGTGTTTTCCTAGCGAGGCGCATCAGATCAGGGCGGCTATATAAAGTATATGGCTTTGGCATCAGCTACTCTGTCGTCCGCATATTCCGGTTTGAAAGGAAGGAAAAGAAAACACACAAGAGTGAAGAGAATATCGGCAAAACCGCGGCGCACGACGCATTTGACTCCTCCAGAAGCAGTCGGCCAATCACGCCCGACGTAAAGCGCTCTGCAGGAAAACAGTCATGCTGTTTTTCTTACTGGTGAGTGGACGGCGTGTCACGCTGGGCGAATCACGTTGCGCGCGGCACAGGAAACCTGCTCCTAGGAAAACCCGGCTTTAACTCTTGATTAAAAATTCTATATTTATCTCATAAAAAGGGGGAAAAGTTTAGAAGAAATATAATCCCTTATTTCTCCTCGTAAGCCGGGTTTTCCTAGGACCGCTTCCCGCTTTATTGCTTAAACCGCGGCAGTTGTAGAAGGCGAGATGACCTCGCGCGATTCTAGCCGGTGGTGGTTATAGTGCACCGCTCGCGGGAGCGTCTGCTTGCATGAGCAGTTGGCATCATAGAGCTATCACGTGGGGATCTATTGTGTTTTTGTTGACAACAAAAAATATGTACATGGACTCGCCTTGAAGTTGCAATAGGTTTAGTGTAATCGCTAATTATAGTTAATTAATTAATTGATGATAAATCAGCGATTTCGCTTTTAGTGCCACAACAAATTTTCGATTAGAAAAACGAGAATTAATCGTTACAAAATTCCGTTTGATTTAGTTTTATCGTTAATTAGTTTATATTAATGATAAAACTAAAATCATGATCGATAATTAACTAATCAACTAATGACGATAAAACTAAACTGGCCGATAATTAGTTAATTAACGGCAAAATCCGTTTGATTTCGTTTTATCGTTAATTAGTTAATCAACTTAATTAGTTAATTAACGAATTAACGCTAAAACGAAATCCAACGGTATTTTGATTAATTAACGATTTCGCTTATTATGTCATAACTAATTAACGATTAGTATTAGCAACAATTATCCGTCACAAAAACTCCGTTGGATTCAGTATAATCGTTAATTAACCTTAATTAATGATTAATCACCGATATCACTTTTATTATGTCATATCTAGTTAACGATTAGTATTGACAATAATTAATTCTCACAAAAACTCCAATATAATTGTTATTGTTAACACTATAATTGTTAATTTTCCTTAATTACTTGATGATTAACGATTTTGCTCTTATTATGTCATAATTAATCAACGATTAGTCAATCAACTCCGTCGATTTACTATTCCACTATAAAACGAACACTTAGAGGAAAGTATCCGTTTTAAAGTGCAAGCGGTGAGCCGATCAAGCGAGAAAAAGAAATAACAATTCATTCCGGTTAAAGCGGGTAAAAGCAGTTTAAGCCGGTAAAAGCAGGTAGGCGGGCGCACTATGGCCGCCCCAATGAGTTTTCACGATCTATTTTCAGCCGCGATAAAGCGAGTAGCGAGAAGTGGTTCACTATGGACGTACCCTAACGTGATTCGTCCAGCGCGACACGCGTCCACTCACCAGTAAGAAAAGCAGCATGACTGTTTTCCTACAGAGCGCAATACGCCTGACGACAGCTCTTTACGTCGGGCGTAATTGGCCGACTGCTTCTGGAAGAGTCAAATGCGTCGTGCGCCGCGGTTTTGCCGAGTTTTTTTCACTCTTGTGTGTGTTCTTTTCCTTCCCTTCAAACCGGAGCATGCAGACGGCAGAGTAGCTGATACCAAACCAAAGCCATATCCTTTATATAGCCGCCCTTGATCTGATGCGCCTCGCTAGGAAAACACAATCGCGTAGCGTGATTATGTAACACGTTTCTGTCGGCGCGAAATAGTCTAATTCGGTTCACGCTGCGCAACAAACCTATTCCTCGGAAAATCCGGCTTTAGGGAAAAGTGTCCTACGACTTTTCCACGTTGACTGCTGTTGCATTTTGTTTGGAATTGGCGCTGCCGGTGGTGACGTCACACTCATGTGAAGGAGGTATATTTTTTTCGTTTTTAAGCAGTGGCATCATTAGAAAAATACACTGACTACAGCCGAGCCGAAGTCCGAGCAACAGCGGATGGCTCTAGCAGCTGTGAAATCTGTGAAATATTGAAGTCCGAGCAAGATGGCCTCGCAGATAGTAGTTGATGGTGAATCGGAGGACGAAAAGAATGATTTCGATCACATAGGGAAATGTGCTTGGCGGAAATTACAGAAAGATCATCAGAAAGTATGTTACCCTCCCCCCTTTTGTGTTCGTAGGGTAGTGCATAGAGACTATTTTAGAGGCAAGCATGGGCGGAGATACGGCCCCCCCCCCCCAGTGTCAAAGGGGGAGTCGACTGATCTAATGTGTATATGAATTGACATCATCATCATCGTGCCCCCCCCCCCCCCAGACTTCCAAGTCTATCTCCGCCTATAGGGGCAAGCAATATGTAGAGCGCTCCCAGCTAAAGCTATACAGCGAAACCTCGGTATAACTATACTCTGCGGACCAGGAAAAATGCATTGTTGTAGAGGGATTACCGTTATATCGAGAGGTTGTATTTTAACATTAGAGTACAGGCATTTCCTATCAAGACATGAAAACAATAATCTTTGTTGAGGGGATTTTAATCATTATAGCGAGGTTTGAAGATCCAGAATATGCGGGAGGTTATCCTAGGGTTTAACCCTTAACGGGCATGGTGGGGTCATCTTGCCACCCCTTACAAAAGAAATGCATCTTGGCCATCTATTTTCAATACCTTTCAAGCTAGTTGTTTGCACGTGTTTGACAAATTTATAATGTTTTTCTACTTTTTCCTCCCTCTATCATTGCATAATCAAAGTTTCTGTGGGGTCAAAATGACCAATGCCACACCACTTGTGTAAGCCTTTTTTTGTTTGATTGCTGCAGTGTTCAGATCAAAATGGTGTCTCGGAAGAGTGGCAGTTTTCTTGATAATGGTTTCAAATTAATCGTGAAACATTGGATATCCGAGGTTGAGCATAAAGATAGTGCTGTTAGTGAATTGTGTGCAAGATCTGTGCAATCAACTTGTTTAGTTGTTTGCGAGGACTGTTTCCGACTTCGAATAACACTAATTCTGGTGCTGGTGAAAATACAGTGAATATTATTTTAATTAGTAAATTTTATTTTCCAAGTATATTTTAATTGTATCTGTTGATTTTTCAATCGTGAAAACTGAGTTGAAAAAATTTAATGTTATTTTTAAAAAAAAATCAAAAGTCAGGTATTCCTCTAATTTTTCAAATGTGTGTCTTAGTAAAAGATCATTTTGAGAAAGTAATTAAAGAAATTTCAAAAACTTTTTAGTGACTGGATTGATAGGTGAATGTAGTCGTGTGAAAAACCCATTGCTTTTATGAAAAATTTTTTTTGTTGATTTTTTTAAATGCATTAATACTTGCTGGGGTCAAAGTGGCACCATAATGCTGGCCAGCGATCTCATAGCATATCCTGACCAATTTTACTCAAACCAGAGGTACCTTACATCCCGGTGTCCCAAGCGACAAATTTAAAGGGGAGGAGACACAAAAACATCAGCATATAAAGTTATCAGGGCTGCTGCGTGCCTTCTCGGGACAGCCTTTTTCTGGAAGAGGGGGGGGGCCTCCTTGAATGGGTTTCTATGCCAAATGAGGGGAAAATTTTTGTGGTGGCCCGGCTGCCTCAGCATAGTTACAGCCCTGAAAGTTATCAACTTATATAATGGAAGGGCGGCTAAGGAACTTATGCACTCTTGGAAAAAAAGTCATATTTACAACCATGGTGCTGTGGCACACCAGTTGGAAAACATTGCTACAGAACAGTCCTAATATAACGTCTTGTAGAACCATTTTTAACTCTTTGCCATCCAAAAGTTTTTTTGGCATTTTGTTGGTACAGTTCTTTCTTAATAGTGCCTCCCTTGTCATGAAGAAGGCTCCTGAACATTTGTCCTTTTACAGTTTTTGTATAGCTTGTGTCCCCAAAACAGAATATGCTGAAATCGTTGTTGCAGAACAATCAGTGCTACTGCAGAATAACCTGGAAACATTTTAAGAAAAATTTAAAAAAATCTATTATAGTAATTTTCTATTTCAGAACATTTCCAGGCAACCAAGGGTTTGTTGCAGAACAATGCAAAACATTCTGCTTTGAGGGCTTGTGTGTCCCACTGAGAGTAGTGGCCCCCAAAGTAGAATGTTTTGCATTGTTCTGCAACAAGCCCTAGACTGACTGGAAGGTAAATTCCCAATATACAGCGATCTGGCGACTTTTTTTATTGCCAAACCCGCTTTGGCGCTAGGGTTACTGACAGAATATCCAAAACCAATTTAAAAAAAGTGGAAATAAAAAAAAAATATGTATATTAGAGAATAATAATTATTTAATCAATAAACACGACCTGTGTAGACCGTACCGCTATAGATAGCGCATGCCTGTGACAAGCAAATGGCTTTGCCACCCTCGCAAACGGTCGTGCTCGTTTACTCTTTTAACTCATTATTCTTCTGCTTTTTTCCATTTGACTCATAAAATTAAAAATATGTACACGTTTATATTCTACTAGCTGTAACCCGCAGCTTCACTCACATGGATTTGGTCATCTGAAAATTGTTCTACAATGATTTCCCCCATATAACATATGTACCCTGTTGGGAGTTAAATCCCATCGTAGTGATTCTTTGTATTATAAAATATAATTCCAAATTTCATATTGATAGTTTCTGCTGTTTGGACTCAGGGATGATTGTGCCTTTATAACCCTTGGGAAACCCAAGAACCCCCTTAGATGTCAAATTTTGAAATATCTTTTTTTTTTTTTTAGTGTGAGTCTACATTACAAACTAAAACTACTGACCAAATTTCATAATCATAGCTTTGGAGCGGTTTCGGCTTGGCGTGATTTCTCTATGTAACTTTTGATCCTCTTAGAGGTCGAATTTTAAAAATCCCCTTCTTAGTTTTTATGTCATGAAATAAAACTAGACCAAAAATTTAATATTCATAACTTCAGTGATTTCAGCTCGACGATGATAAATCAGTGAGTCAGTCAGGACATGTCATTACATATATATTAAAAAAAAAATTTCTCTCCTTTCTTAGGCTGGCTTCATTGATGGAAAGTATCTTGGTGCTGAGAAAAGTAAAAAAGAGGGTTTTGCTAAAGGATATGAAGCTGGTTTCAGTGCAAGTCATCACATAGCACTTTTGAAGGGCGTTATCTGGTTAGAGAGCATATACCATTTTGTTTGCTTGAAATGTTATAAATTAAAAATATATGTACAGTACAACCTATATTATGCGGGTGTGCATTAATTGGGAAGCTGATTAACCATCCTACAAAAATTTCAATTTCATGTTCAGATCTTCCCTATCCATGTTTTTTTTATTGGTTATGTAAGATTTTGAGAATGTAATGAAAACAAACATTTCCATTTCATAGAACTGGATTTCTTCACTCTTTTACAGAACCCCATTCTCAGAGCTGAATTCCCATGCCAACGCATTGAAACTGGAAGCTTCCATATGCACATATAACCAGACACTGCCCTGGGGCGATCAGCACTTTATGATTTACAGCCAATTACAGAAAATGCTGAGAAGATAGTCTAAATATATTGTTTTTTTTTGCAACTGAAATATGGCACAAGAATGGTATAGCTTTGAATGCAGTCACGTGAACACATGGGACTGGACCAGACCTTGTTTGTGCCATTCTTGTAGTAAATTGTATAACTCTTCAGGATGACTGACAGGGAAAGGGTAATCATGTTTTTTGGTGTTATCCGTTATCACCTTCCCCAACATTAATTAGCCTGGATGATCAAGTTTCTATAGTATTTCTGCTGGCAATGAAACCCAGTGTATTAGTAGTGTGGCTATCCTTCAATAAGTGCAATTTTTTATTAGATTGTTTTGCATGGATAATATGAATATATAACATCAACCATTTTCAATCCACTGCTGGATAAAGGTTTCCTCTAAATTTTTCAATTTCACTCTGTCTGATGCTTTGCCATCCAGTTGACTCCATCCACTTTTAGGATCTCACTGATCCATCTTGCATGGGGATGACTTCTCAGATGTTGAATACCACAGGGTTACCAAGAATAAATCTTGAAAGTATTCTTATGAGATGGAGAAACGGGTGATAATTTTCTCATAAGTGGAGGCAGTTTGATGCATAGGTAGTGTCTGCCGTAGATTTGGACACCTCATCAGAAAGCAGGTCTGATGGCAATCAAAGAGTAGTTCCGTACACCAGTTTGGCACAGGTAGCTTGAACATCCTCCTTGAAAGCGGATCATAGACCCAGCAGGACTATAGGAAGCTATTCTTTCCATTTGGTATTGTCGTGAGCAATGTTGGCATTTTAGGATGAGATGAAATCGCCCCACCAGACCATTGGTAATTGGATGGTATGCAGTGGTTCGTATGCAATCTGTTCCAAGAAGTGTTGTAAGCTGCTGGAAGAGATGAGATTCAAATTCAGTTCCACAATCTGTGGTCACTGTTGAGGAACAGCCAAACCGACTGGTCCATGAATCAAAAAATGCTGTGCAGATGGTTTTGGCGTGTATGTCCAGTATCAGTGTCCAGGGTTGGCTTTTTATCAGGACATGGTAAAAACTAGTACCATTTCTTACAGTTTTTACCAAGATATTTAAGTAAATACCTTAGTAACAATGATAAAAATCTTATATATGAATGTATACATAAGATTTTTACAGTTTTACCATACATAATTAGACTATGTAATACATACGTACAGTGGCGTCGGAGCTGGGGGTGCTCGAGCACCCACACTCTCTTGTAAAATAAGGCAGAGCACCCACAGAATTGATTCAGGAATAAAAACCTCCTATATAGATTTCTGATTTTTTCCCCCGTAAATATCGAACACGAAGAAAAAAAAAAATTAAAGGACAAACTGCCTGTTTTTCCTCTCTATGAGTCTTGAATCTTGCTGGAGTCCCCGCTGCCATCACAATTGATAGAGCCTTTAGGCACTGATACAGCAAACATTTTACTGCAGTGTTTTCGCCCCCCCCCCCGCTTTCTCACATTTCTGCTTGTGCTCCCCTTTTCCCTGTTTTGCCTAAGGGATGGAGGGTATCCAGGTACATATGTTTTGGTGTGGCATCAGAACCCGGGGGGTGCTACTGCTGCTGCTTCTTGAGCACCCACAGTGTTTTACAGTAAACAAAAACCTAACAAAAAATGAAAAATCTTTTTCTTCATCCTATACCTCTTGTTCTGTCCTTTTGCTCTACTTATCCAGTGGTTATTCCCACAGCTTCAGGCACCTATGATGGGTATTTTTGGATCCCACACACGCTTTTTTTTACGATTCTGTCCACGCAGGCAGGGGTGCAACTAGGGGGGAAGCAGGTGGGTCTGGTGCCCTGGGCACTGAACCAGGAGGGGCGCCGAATTCATTCTTTAACTGCTTCCTTTTCATGCAAGGGATGCAAAAATTCCCGCTTGTCCCGTGTGACAAAGTATCTAGTTGGGGCCCTGCATGCAGGCGTCCTTCCATTATCTCAGATGATAAATGATAAATAAATAAAAGAGACGAATCTATGGAGCTCCGTCATAGAAATTATATACTAAAAAAGGCTGCACGAGTAGATAAAGATTAGGATCCGCTGCTGTAGACTGCTCATCAAGGTAAGCTCTCTGAGTGTTTGGACCTTCTTTCATTTGAAGCAGCTAGGTTAGCAATAGTTCCACTTATACAATATCACAATATCAAGTGGTTCTCAAGTGTTTGCCAACCACGGCTCCCTCGTGCATGGCTCCTCCAGGATGTGGAGGCCATGAGATTGTGAGGGCTCAAAAGATTCCATGCCAATGGTATCTTTTGCGGGGGGGGGGGGGGGCGCAACCTGACATTCACGGGCCCCTTTATAATGAATTTATAGCGTGAAAAACAAAAAATGACGAGAATCGTCCCGGGCCCAGGGCTGGAGCCCTGTCAGTTTCACCCTTGTGGGGGCCCTGGTCCTAGCCATCGTTTCTCCTCCGCCTTTTAGAAGTGATGAAAGAAATCAATTTAGAGCACGGAACAGGCACGCATCAATGTTGCAAGTGAACCCACTAGGAACCGTGCACTTTTTAGAACCACTGATATCAAAATTTTTTTTTTTATGTAAAAAAACTTCGTTACATTAATGTATAGCAAACGACTATATTGGGCAGGAGGAACTCGCTAACAGGGTTACAGTTCGGGGGCCCGGGACGATTCTCTTATAATTTTTTGGTTTGCTCATTGTAAATTAACTATAGAAGGGCACATGAAAAGTTTAGTCTGAGGCTCTGCTGCGGGAGGATACAAGGAATATCTTCCGAAAAATGTTTCGGTACTAACCTTAAAAATTATGATTTTAAGATGAAAGAATTTAATTAAAATATCAAATATATATATATATGGGTATTTTCTCTATATACCAATATGATATTTTAATTAAATTTTCTTAAATATTTTCAATTTTTATCAGTTATCTAGTTCTGATCACATGGAGGCCCAGTCTTCATCCCTTCCTGCGCACTCTTCTGGAGTTACGGTTCCATTTGGAGCAATATTTTTGTTTGGAAATCAAACAGTGCCGAGTACAGCTGCGGTTCCTACTTGAAAGGGGTGTGCCACGAGATCGGCCAAGACAGGGTGCCGCTGTATACAGTATTTCCAAGGTAGAATTGGCGGCTTGTAGTGGGAAATTTGGGGGGGGGGGAAGTGCCAAAACAAATTTTCATTCTTGGTAGGAGCCCTGTTAGCCCCCCCCCCCCATCAGTTGGGGGTATGATTTTTAGATCGTTGTTTAAAGGTAGCCCTGCGAATGATCACGTGGGCTCGAACATTTTTTATTTCGGTTCTTCCGAAGGATTTCAGGAGGGTCAGTGATCTTGGATGAGGAAACGATTCACTTTTTATTCTTTTATTATATACCGAATATTATTCTTTAAAGGGGTATGCATCTGTGACCATCACAAGGGGTCCGTGTGACAGAAAGAAGACCCCTTTCTCAAACCGATAGAAATCTTGTTGTTTTTTCATTTTCCATTTTGTTGAAGCAGACCAGACCTAGCAGTTGCAAAAGGTGCGTTACCACCTGGTCGCAAAATTAGGGGAGGGCCGCAATTTTCGTAAAAGAAATCCTTTTCTTCTGAAATGGGAAGCATTATTTTTTTTCCCTCCTGAAACTTACATTTCGTGGGAGAAGAATCAGCTTCCAGTTTCAAACCCTGATAACATCAAAAAGTGTTCCTTTCTATTACAATTAGTGAAGGAAGAGAATATGCAAAAACAGGGTCTTTCAGTTTGACCGACATCCCCTTGGGTGCGGAAGTAGCAGCTGATATATTTGTGTGGGGTAAATGGTACGTCGGTATGGGGGGTAACTCCAAGGAAGCAAAGAAAATTTTGAAACCATTGATATTCTTCTTTCTTTTTTTTCCGAAATTCTTTTATTTTCCCCAACGCTAAAAATGCTATTAAACGATCAGTGAAGTTTGCCGACAACCAGCTGCAGAAGCTTGTGAGAAGATTTTTTTGGTTGTCTGATTTTGTCAATGGCCAATTCTTTATTGTGATTGGATGTTATTAGCATGGTTGTGCCTACAGCAACCGCATTGCACTAATTGCTGTAGTCGTCGTCTTCTTTTTCTGCATGTTAGATAGCGAGTTAGTTGCTGGCCAGAATGATTGCCACGCATCAATATCGACGGCTCAGCGCGGTGCCCCTAGCAGCTGCGACACACACTTTGAGAACCATTGGTGTAAACAGTGAAGATGAAGTACAAACATAATTACTCTATCAAAGATCTAGGCATTTCATATTTGGATTTTCCAACAGGCGAATTCACTGGATAGTGGCGATTCATATAATTCGTTGTTAAACGAAACTTATCAGTGATATTTTTGTAGATTTTTCGTACAGAAACTGTTTCTCATAGGATCTTGTTTCGAAAATTAATGGCAGAGTGTTATTTATCTTAATTACCGGACTTGAATCGACAGATTTACAGTTGAAACTGTTGTGCTCGAGTGTGTAAGAAAAGTTTTTCTTCGATGAAAATACATCAGGATGAGTTTGTGTATTCTAATTTTCATTATAGCAAAGGTTAAGTAAAATGCAAAGAATTCTATATTGCATGTGAAATTCATTTTTCCCGACGATTTCCTTATATGTATTTAAATTTTTTATCACTATTCAAAGCAGGGCCGTGGCAAACATTATTTTGCCACCCCCACAACTTTAAAATTCGATAATTTTGTAATGGTGTTCTTTGTTTCCACCTAAAACTGTTCAAAGTACGAAATGAAATATTTTACTGCGGTATAAATTTCCATGATGATAAATTAATGATGTATTCGGTGCCCAAGAGCTAGTTACGGTCCTGAAGTTGGTGCAAATTGCTAGACCAGCCAAACCTCTTTCTTGTGACACCCTTAGGAAAAATTTTCGAACTTTTCTCTAATTATTTTTTTCCTTAACCCTGATGTGACGCCTCCTCTGTGGCTCCATGGGTCTGCGTGAGTCACACCTCATTTGAGTCGCCATTGCCTATCGCATACTGAAAAAGAAATTATTTTAATTGATTTTCCGGCCCCACCCCCCTCATAGGATTGTAGGAAAAATCTATAACCAGTGCTCTGGCATGACTAAATTCTAATTCAATTAGTTATGATTAGTGCCACAATAAATTTGGTTGGTACTTGCCAAACTATTTGAAATTTAATTTACTCTCGATGGTTCGACAGTCTGCTTAAAGACCCTATTTTTAGTGTGTACCTCTTCACAGTCAACACTTTCAGGTTTTAATTATTGTATGTTATTCCGAAAGTATCCATCTACCTTAACCAGTCAGGTGATTACGACGGCATATACCGCCGCACCAATATTTAATCTAATTATTTCAATTTTTGAAAATTAATTGGTAATTATTAAAATTCTCATAATTTTTTTGGTTGGTGATTTATTTAGCTGAAATTATTTTAAAAAAATGAAGTCAGTTTAAATGTATTCATAAAAAATTTTAATCAGGAAAATTCATTTTATTAGCCTCAAACTTTTAATTATTCTTTTTCTGTGACATCGTTTGCCTACAGAAATTTCAACTACACATTTTTTTTTAAAGTTAAGCTTTTATTCTCCCAAAATCTTTATTGAGTCCCGTCAGAATTCCAGGTATTCAAGTTTACAAGGGAAAAAAGTATTTAGCTCTACTTGCCATTCTTCCATTGAAAAAAAGATAATTTGCTCTGATAATGAATTGGCCTTGACAGACCTTTATCCTTCACTATCTTCATTTACAAATAATTTTAGGAGGGGTAACCACTTCCAAGAAAATTCTGCACCCCTTTTTTCTTATAGAATAGTACGTTGGGTCAAAATGACCCAAACTGCGGTTCTAGGTATAAGTACTTATAGCTCTGAAACACGAAATGTGAAGATAATAAAATTTTCGCGAATTAATATTCATATTATATCATGAAAAGTCACGAAATTTTTTTAACATCTGCCCCTAAGTTTTCGAGATAAATGAAAACAAAGTTTGATTTGGGTCAAATTGACCCACTCCCCGTGGTTCTAGTGTTAAAGCACTTGAAATATTTCTGTATACTGTATGGCAGTGATTACCAAATTTTTGAAGTGCGACCCCCCCCACTTATCACAAGAAATTGAATCCCCTACATTGTATGACCATATGTCCCGTTTTCCATTTTTTTTTGTAATAAATGTGCTTGATTTCCATAATCCTGTCATCAACAGAGCCGCAAGTTAGGACAGAATGCATATCTTGTGTTGTGCATCATAATATTGCAGAGTGGATAACTTCGTAACTACACTCAAGTTCACCATTTCCAAACACAGGGCCCAGTGCAAAAATATTTTTGGGTTCCTTTTCTGGAAGAAAAATGTTAGTTGATTTGCCACCCTCTTGCCTTATAAAAGATTATTTTTCAACTACAGAAGTATTTTCTATCACAGCGAGTATTCTGTGTACGCCCAACATTTTTTAACCCCTGCCAATATGTTCATTTATTACCCCACACTTTGGGAACCACTGCTGTATGGCAAGGGTGCTCAGCCTTTTGGAAAGTGCGGGCCACTTTATTGATCTGGAAATGTGCTGCGATGAGCTGTAAATACATTGCATTCCATTTGAGTGATTTGGGAATGTACTGTGGGGCGCTTGAATGATCTGGGAATACGTCACAAACGACTTAAGTGATATGAAACTATATTGCAGATTAGTTCATTTTTAGGAATGTAGCTTTAGGTCAGTGGCCACATCAGATGACTCAAAAGGGCCATGGGTTAAACGTATATGTTGTATAGCAATATGCTATATCAGGGGTGACTAGCCTTTTTCCAAGCCGCGCCACAATCAAGAAACTGTGTGTGTATTCTGTGTTTGTGTTCTGTTGTGTGTACCACACTGATGGCTGTATTCATCAACACAGTTTAAACTACAATCGGAGGTGAAAGGATTGAAGATCGAAACAGATTGGTTAAATTGATGATTTTAACCAATCCGTGTCGATCACTAATCCTTTAACCTGCGATTATAGTTTAAACTGTGTTGGTGAATACGGCCGTAAGAATATTACCATGCAGTCCATACTACTTGTTTTATGGGACGAATATCCTCTCCGTTCCTGCAAAATATTGTTCAACTGTCTTATTTTTGCAAAAATGACGAGTTTGTCACCCTTTTGAGTTATAAATTATTTTTGAGCCATGAATTTGATTATCACAATGCAGATTGCATATCGGTAGAAGATCATTGTACACCATGTTGGGCATAGACACTGGAACTGGGGGAACCTTTCCTCCTCCCCTTCACAAAAATTCATGGATATACATTGCATGGAATACATGCAGATGATCGTGAATTTCGTAAGCATGGGACATCCAGCAACTATGCCCAAAGATAGAAACCCATTGAGTAAAGCCTTACATTACAAGTAGTAATTATTTTAAGAGTGCCTGCGCCATGCTAAACCATAATTCATAAGAAAAGGATTGTTTATTTGTTGAATTTCTTTAATTTTGAAAAATGTTCGTGTACCATTGCCGATACCACGGATTGGCAACTCCTGTACAAAGTAATTTGGTATTAAAAAAGACTTGGTGCATCAAAATCAGTATTTTTTTTAAATCATGTAAAGTTTTTATTGTGCATTGAAACAATTTTTTTTTTTTTTATTATAAAACTTGAAGTGCAGCAGCTGTGTACCTCAGATCAACGGGAAATGAAAAAAAAATGCAAGAGGCAAGGCAGTTGAAAGAAGAAGTTGAAGAGCTTCAGTGTCGTTACATCAAGTATGTGTCTTCTGAAAACGCATTGAAGATTTCATCTAATATGGAAGGAGAAAGCATGAACTCTAATTCTTTCTTTTACGACGATATTAAAATATTGAAATTGAAAGTCATAGAATTCTGTAGCGATTCGAGTTGCTCTTCATTGAAAGATCTTGTTCCAAGTTTGTGAATGCCATCGCGATGTATTTTTAAACAATTTGTTCATTTAATCGTGTATAAACAATTTATACACGCTTTCAAAATTTAAAAAAAATCCCGCACTGTTGAAATTGTTTTTATCCCCACACGCAGTTTTAAAATTCCATTACAATTTAGAAAATGAATTTGTGAACAAACTTTTGAGCTAAAAATACATATCTTATTAATAGCCAAATAATTTCAATTTTCAGTTCTTTAGAAAGTATGGTAGTGATAATGTACAGTCAACAATTCATTTGTTACGTATAATGTATTTATCACCAAAAAATTGTTTCATCTGTAGTGAAATAAATTTATTCAGTAGTTATTGCTTCATTTGAATGACTACAGTTGGTTTACAATGTGATCTTGTGCGGGTCCCCAAACAAGGTAGAAATACTTGTGTATGTAAATTAACTCTCCAGCCCTGTGAGATTTTTGAATTTTTCTGTATGAAAATAATGCAATACCACACAAAATTTTATAGAAAACCCAATATTCCTATAGCTAGAGGGTTAAATTTTATTTGAGCCATTGGTTATACAATCTACATTTAATAGGGTTATTTAATCACGGTACTGTAAAAGGATCATAGGGTTGCCACAACAATTTAAAAAAAAATTGACTAAAAATTAATTTCGATAAAGGAGTATAATTATAACATTTTTTTTTTCTATATTCAATACAATTCAGCAATAGTTTTTTTTTACTGTATTAGCAATTGAATTGTAGAGCCTTGACGTCATATGTTTCGCACTAGCCTTTACCAGTGATGGTCTAAATTTCTTAGGACCTGGTCAGAAAAATTCTGGCGGGATGGACCATATTCTGATATAGATTTATAATTGGAATTTTCATGCTCAGAAGTGAAGAGGCGGTACATATTGTATTCTTTGAAGACTGCCACAGCTTGATTGCAAATTTATACACACACAAAAGAAAATGAATATTTTAATTTCACTCATTAGGGCGGTCCATTTTTTTTTTGCAATTTTTTTTTCTTCTATTGAAATTCTGAGTTACATGCTATGTATATAATACTGTTATTCGCCGGGTCGGGGTAAGTAACTCATATAATACTGTTATTTTGAATTCTGTGGCTGGCAGGCAGGATAAAAAATTCCTTTTGTGAAAATAGGGGAGAAAAGCTTTAAAAAAAATGCTAATGTGATGGTTGGATGTCTACTTGTTTCGTACCTCCTGTATGCATTTTTGCAAAAGTGGCTACTACTTCTTTCGCATTCTATGATTTTTTTTTTTCATATTTTGCAAAAAATGTGACTGTAGCTTAAACCCTGGTGGCAGGCCATAATTTGTCCATCACTAGCCTATGCCAAGTGTGCTTTGGTTGTATGACAGAATGTCAGTACATTACATACTCTCTGAAGCAAGATGATCATGTGAGACCAGATGCCCCTTCAGAGAGTGATGTGTGTTAGAAAGTAATGGTTGGTCTCCACTCTTAGGCCGAGATAACATTTATCAAACGTTTATAGTGTAATTTTATAAAAATTCAACCAGTGAGCCTATTGGTTACATTTACTCGAATGTAACCGACATGCTTATTATAACGTTTTATAACATAATCCCGGCCTTACACGATATGGACACACGCTCCCTTGCAGTAATATAAATATTCCTGTATATATACTTTTACTGTCTAAATGTTATGTATCTAAAATATGTCTTCATTCTTGGAGTGTCAGGTATATCACTCACGATAACATACCAAAATCCTTAAAAAAGTATATATTTAAACAAAGAAAAAAATTTCCAATCCAAGTGTGCTGCAATATAAAAAAGGTTGAAAAAACATTGTGATAAAGATTAGATGTAGAATTATTTGAAATCTGTTACAGTGGGGGACCACAGAAAGATGGCCCCTGACTTTTTATGACTTTCATCACTAAAATAAGAGGGTTCATTCTTCAGCAGGGAGAAATGGGAAGGGATGTACTCTAGTAACAACCTTAGAGGAAGTTTATTTTCCCCCTACTGAAGAATGGACCCCTCTTTTTGTCATGGTGGTCACATTTGTTGTGTCCTATTGCTTTAGTTTCAGAATGTCATCAACTAATGTAGAAGAAAATGGTGATAATTTATGGGTCAAATTGTTACTAGAAATTTGCAGAACGTATTGGGCCATAACACTTAGAGTATGTAGCTGCCAAGGATGTGCTGAATTAACTAATTATTTTTGTGTTGCTTACCATAGTAATAAAAGCTTGCTGGCATATGCAGTCTTTTTTTTTCAGCCACCTCGTTGGGCATTTTACCTGTTGTGGCCTTGTATTTGATATGGTTGTATAAGTGCACTATAAATTTCATAAAGTACAAGCGCATCAAATATGGAATGGTATCAATTCCACGAACTTGAAAATTTTAATTTTTGGAGCATTTTTGTCAAAAAACATTCACACATTTTTGATGTAGCTACTATTTGATCTTCATGATCAGGTTTTGTGATGTTATATATTCAAAATGTCATGATACTTTCATAGGCACATGAATTTTTCAATCATAAATTAGTTTATCTGTGAACAAACAAATTTGTTCAAAAATAAAAATATTCAGTCAAGAATGGTCTGACATTTCCAGTGTCATATTTTCAGTCAAGAATGGCTCAATATTTTAAACCAAGAATATTGTTTAATATTTTCAATCGAGAATCAGTGTAATTTTTGTCTGGAATAGCCCGATATTTTCAGCCAAAAGAAAAATAGGATATTTTCAAAAAATATTATACAAAAACCTGCTTCTTCAGTTAAATGTAAAAAAGTATTTAAAATACCTTATTTAATAAACATGAGATAGAAATACCGATGTTGAATCGTTCTAAATTTTAGTGTAAATTTTTTGTGACAACATTTATAATCAGCGATAGCACGACTATTCTATTGAAAATATCGGATCACAATTTCCATGTTGAATGCAAAAAATTATGTTAGACACTTTCTATTATAAAAAATATAAAAGTTCTTAGAATAATGATGCCTGAAAATGTGTATAGTCAACCTATAGATTATTTTATCAAAAATATTGCATGTATATGGTATGGTAAATGTATAAACACACTTATTATACAAATACAATGGCCACAACAGACAAAATGCTCAATGAAGTGGCTGCAAAAAAACATGCTCATAAAAAATATGGATGTCAAATACATATCTATCAAAAATACAGCAATCCAATAATTATGATAAAGTATAAATATACTGCCCATCTAAGAAACGATAGCTGCTCGATTTATCCCAACATGTTTATTGTATTTCTTTTTAAATGTGTCAATCATGTTTGAATTCACGACCCCCGGAGGTAAGTAAGCAAGCTATTCCATTTATTCATGACCCTATTAGAGAAAAACTCCCAGCAATACCACAACCTAGAATTATCCCTTACAGATGCATTCCCCTTGTTGAAGCAGCTGATTGACGATGTATTAATAACTCGCGGTCTATTTTATCCATCCCATTGGAAATTTTAAACACTGACCACATCCCCCCACGACACCTGTGCCCTTTTCAGGGCTCCCACTCAAAAAATTGGGAAAAGCAGAACTAAAAAGTATGATGGGAAACCCCCTCAGACAACATAATCATGGGGGGGGGGGGGGGGGGAAGAGTTTTTTCATAGAACTATGAGATTGATTAAAGTCAAAGCAAAATGACAAATAACTTGGTTACAAAAACAATTTTTGGCCAAAACAGTGCCCTACAACCACAGATAACTCTTCTGTTCTCACAAAATGAATTACATTAATTTTCTTTTTTTTGGAGTCTTCCACAGTCCAATCTGTCAATTCTCTTCGACAATGCACAGCAAATTATGAAGGCATGTAAGATTTTTAAGAATAATGCTCCTTCAATACTACCATTTTCAAAAGCACAGTGCAAATTGCTGAACATTGCAAATGTTGTTTATGCCTTCTGCATGCCCTAAAATCACAGAAGAATGCTATTGGGTAGCATCAGGATCACCAAACCTAGAATAGGCCTATGTATCCAACTGCTTTGTTATACACAAAATGTGCACAATAATTTTAAATGATGACTGCTCGCTACTGTCCAAGACCATGAAAAATTATTTTTTTTCAAACAGGCAGAAGTTTTTAATCACTACTCTACTTGTTGAACCCCCAAACTAAGGAAAAATTAATAAACCAAATGGTCCACATACACCCCCTTCCCAAATAACCTTAAAAATGATATAATTTTTGCTTTGGCAGAATCATTAATTGTAATATACAACATTTGTACTATTTGGCAATATATCAATGATTCCCTGCTCAATTAAAATTACTATAATTTCGTAAATAAGATTTGATAGGAAAAGTAGGACAAAACCGAGAAAGTAGGACATTTTACCAAAAAGTAGGAAGAGTGGGAGCCATGCATTTTTTAAAGAAGTCTCTCTTCATAGCTTAAGCCCAGTGTACCATCAAGTACCAGAGACGAGCATGGCTCTTCTCTGCACCCACTTCGAACAAGTCAATGTCTTCCTGTAAGTATGATCTCTAAAACCTAATGGCATACTCCAATCCAAGACAAGCTAGGCCCATGAAAAGATCACTTAGAGAACTTTTTGAGAACGAAACCAAGTATTCAGTATGTTTTTTTCACCACCGCTAAACAGCGTTCAGAAAACTTAAATGGCTCGTCAATGAGGATTCCCAAATCGGTGAACCTAGTTGCATCCGGAATGACACCACCATTCAATTTGTAAGTGAAACATGGGTTGTTCGAGCCAAAATGAACGACCATGGACTTGTCAATGCTAAAGGCCATGCTCCAATTGTTAGTCCATGCTGCAATCATATTCATCTGGAGCCTCTCACTTTTGCTTCGATTCCCCGACTACCCCCCCCCCCCCATAAGCTTCACGTCCCCCGATCGAGCGTTTAAAAGTGAATGTTTAAATCAAACGATAAAAAGTGAAAAAAGTATAGAAGCCAAGACACTTCCTTGAGGACCTTCACTTGCAACACCTGTCCAATCACAGAATACCCTGTTCACCATAGCCATTGTGAAATATCCCTTAAGAATGATTCTATCTAATTCAGAAAGTTGTCCATAATCCCAATCTCATGTAAATGCTTGTAGAACCATGTTGGACCCGATTGAATACATTCTGGAAACCAAGATAAACTATGACATTTTTACTAACCTTTTTTAAATATTGCAACCACATCAGCAAGCTTCCAATCTCTTGGATACCCTCAGCAACACTACTCCTGTAAATATGTGGGAGACTGGCCCCAATAATTCATTAGCACATCCCCGAGGACCATAGGATAGATATCATTTGATCCTGGTGCTTTGCTTGCATATACAATTTTTTAGAAGTTTTAGTACTTCCATATCTTTCACCTGAATATCGTTGAGGACTTTGTCACCCAATGATGCACTGGTACTTTGTATATCGCCTTCACTATTGAAGAGTAATTGAAAGCACTACACATGCTTACCCTAAACCATCTTATAGGGGGGGGGGGGCAAATGTATCCTCTAACCTTTCCCTCCTAAGTTGGAAGTTAATTCTTCGAAAACAAGGATAATTCTTTTATTGTTTGGTTTATCTGCAAAGGTACAAAAAAAAAGTTAATGACCCGATGATCACTAGAGAAAAAGTTGTCTTCAACCAAAACATGTTCATTAAAAGATCCTCAGAACTAATCAAATCCAAAAAATAGAAGTACCCCTAGTAGCTTCTGAAATAAAAAATTATTCATCACCAACTCAAATATCTCATACATTAACACTTAAATGACTGCATATTACTTTCCGTAGGCTTACTCTAAAACCGGTGATTTTCTCGTTTGAAAATGAAAAACAAATACATATAGGAAATTAAAAATAGAGAAATATCGTTGCCGGTCTTTTATGTCTCAGCACTGAAACATGAGAAATCTCGTGAGCAGTTGTTTAAGTGTTAATTTCTAGCCGATAGGTTCTCCCAATTGATTCCCGGATAATTAAAATCCCCTAATATTAATACCCTCTTATGTTTAAACATGCAAGAAATTTCTTCATGAAGCTTGGAGATTCAGTTTGGATCCTGATTTGGTGGGTTATAGCGAACTCCTCAAACGCTTATGATGCTTTTTGTTTTCAAGCTCAACCCATGTAGTTTCAGTATCCCTACTCTGTACATTATACCAGCGGTTCTCAACCGGTGCTCCGTGGAGCCCCAAGGCCACTTGAGAATAATAAAATAAATTTGATAAACAAAAAAAGGCCTGAAGGGTACCGCCATATAAATAATATACTAAAAAGGGCTCCTCGAGTTAAACAGGGCTCCGCCAGAGAAATTATTCACTGAAAAGGGCTCCGCGAGTCAGAAAAGGTTGAGAACCGCTGCATTATACTATTGAGCCTACGAACATAATTTCCATGTAAATCAAGATCCCCCTTCCTATCAGATCTATTTTTCAAAAAAGTATTGTATCCCGAGATGTATAAGAAAAATTTGTCCCCATTGTTTGCCCAAGATTATATATAACTTGTTATTATGCATAATTACCAAGCATTTTGGTAAGTTAGATAAATTTACCACTTTTAGCAACAATTATGCATAGTACCCAAGCATCGTTGGTAAATTTAATACGTACTAAAAAAAAATTATCGCTTTTACCAGCAATTTTTCATAATACACTAGACAATTGGTAAGCATGCATAATAACTGATTTATATATCACATTTGTCATAACATATATATCTAACTGTCGACATATTTATGAACCTTTCAAAAGAACTAAATAGCGAAATACAACTTTCGATTGGACGAACATGTTGAATGGAGGCTGCGTAAAAATTGAAGTGTAACAAATAGAAATTTATTAGTAATTTTAGGGGAAAAACATCACTGCTCTAGTGAAACAGAGCATAATGACATGTAAAAAGCTGTTGACATTTTCAAGACAAAATTAGGAACAATCACCTCTCAAAGACAACTATCAGAACAAAGCAAAACTCTTTTGTTTGTACAAAACAAGTTTGTCATAAAATTGTCAATAATGGATAGCTGCATATGCAAAGGCTGTTAATTTAATATTAACTACGTTAACTTTCACCATTTTACATGCATTTTTGTATCACTCAAAACTAGTAGACAAATAGAAAATAATTTTACATTTTACTGTACCCCAATTTTCAAGTTATGATCACTCCAACTACCAAGATGACCCTTTCTTTAAAACTATGTATTTTCTTTAAATCAATGCACGTTTTTGAAGTGTACTTCAATCCGGTTTTTTTTTTGAATCAGCAGCATGTACTTGCAATCTACTCTAAAATGTGATAACTATGATTTCAGAATGAATCAAAGTAGTTTTATTTATATACTACAGCTGGATTATTATAGTATGAACCCTTTTCAAATATCAACCAAACTCAGTACAACGCATTTGTCATCTAGTAAAAAAAATGATCTGATAAATAGCAATATCTACATCATACACTAAAAACCTATGTAACACATGGGGAGAAAAAAGGAAAGCACAGATTTGATGGACATATTTTTAATGCAGAATTAGTTTCCACCTAATACCTGTTCAAAAAAATTTATACTAATAACGGGCTAGGATAATGAGTGAATACATCTTTGTGTTGTGTGCAAATAAAACTTACAATAGCACAATCAACATCAAGCGAAGTGTTGGGAAAAAAATTAGTTATAATTCACTGAGCATATTCAATTAACAGTTCCACAGTGACAAGAAAAATGAAATTTCTCAACCTCTGTCGAGAAATTTGTTTAGGGGAATGAAAGAAGACTTCCAATCCTTTAAAAAAAATGAGAAGGAAATCGTCACTTTTGTCATACTTTCAGAATGTGGGAAAAAAATCCATTCGCACGAAGTTTGGAAATAAATACTAAACTGGAATATACAGAAAAGTTTAGTGTGTCTGACACTGGATTCCCCGAGGCTGTCCATAATGGTCATCATCCTCTTCATAGACCTGCCTCGATCGTGAATTATGATGTCCGTATCCTTGATCTGGATTCATGTCCATCAGCACAACCTGCAAACAATGCACATCTTTTAAAATAGGGTACCAAATACTGATGGCTAATGACATTTCGAATTGGTGCAAAAGAAAAATTCTATGGAAAAAAATCTGCCAAGATTAGTAACAGAATAACTTTAGATGGACATAACTGCATTACTACACAAAAATATGTATATTTTTTAATTACACTTTGATGAAAAGTTACAATTGAATCTGATTACTCTGCCAAACATTAACTTGCTAGATTAAAAAAAATACAGGAAACATGCATTTCTGAAGGTTGCCAATTGAAAATAGAAAGAAAACTAAACTTTTCTGCTTTCATGATTGAATAACTTTTTAATTATGGCGAACACAGTGCTTTTAAATATTCAATTATTCAATTTTATATTTTAACTTTCAACATCAATTTCTTGTCAACATCCACCAAAACTTTCAATCTGAGATCTAAGTATATGGCACTCTGCTCAGGCTCATAACCAGAAATTTCATTCGGGGGGAAGGGGGAGAGAGACAAAGTGATAGAACAATATAGTTGCTCATCTTTTTCAGTCATTTTCTCACATTCTTTAGGGAAGGGGGAATGACCAAACCTCCAAGCCCCCCCCCCCCCCTGTTACAGCCTTGGCTCAGTTTATTTAAGACAGAAATGTCGAATGAATAATCGTCAGAATGAAAACTAAGTTACATTTACCTGCATATTCTCCCATTGAGAAATTAAGTAAAACTGCGAAAAAGCAACAGTGTGGGAAGTGTGAGTGAGCCACCATGTTAAATAAACAGAATTGCAAGCAAAAGGGGAGGGGAAGAAACATCATTCAGTCGACTCGTGGCTTGCGTTTCCAGTGAGGGCCCCACTTAACCACAGGGTTTTCCATAGAAATGACAACACTTCATCTCCAAGCATCAAAGGTCATTGGCAACTTTAGTTGACTTTTTTTAAAAAACAATTAGCGATGTTCCATATGGATATCCCGATTTCCCCTAGTCTTGATGGAAATATGCTCAACCTAGGCATTTATCATGTCATTTGTATTAATACTTTAGTACTGAAGCCCGCGGACGGGCAGCAGGTTGTGCACACCCCTACCTTGGGCTGAGAAAATCCTATTCGCTGAAAACATTTTCAACATCTTCAGGCCAATAAATGGCCCTTTTGTCCTAGACAAGTGTTTCTCAAAGTGAGCAATATCACCCCCTGGGGGGGGGGGGGGGGCGATGGAAGCTTCCAAGGGGCCGGAACAAGCTTTGGGTTTAGTATAGGATCCTATGGGTTGGATTGATTGGGAGGGGGGCAATGAAACAAAACATTTGAGTGACTGCCCAAGAATACGGGGTCCTTAAACTGTGTGCCACTAGCTTTTGTCAGGAGTGCCCTGGAGCAGCAGCCAGACAAAGGTTTTTTTTTTTTTTCAAGAGATCCTTTGTTACACTACTACGAGGAGCTTCGAATAAGTGTTGATTATGGGTGAGGGGTGCCACAAGTGGAAAAAATTTGAGAACCCATGCCCAGTGTTGGGCTGCCTGTTAGGAAGCTACAGCCACTTATTATAATTTGAAGTTATCATTATGGTATTCATGAAAAATGTCAAACCATTTAATTTCATAATGTCCCAAGTCCATCAAAAGGTTGAAAATGCATGTGACGTATAAATGAAATATTTCAGCATTAAAAAAAAGATGTATCAGGGAAGAGTAAACATTGTGTATGATGTAAAAACCATACAAACAGGTCTCACTGTATTTTCAATCATCTTGCATTAATAACATAAGGTTCAGAGAAATTAATATACACATTATTTGCTGATGACCAAGTTTACAACCACCACCTAGGAGAAAATAAATTAGGTGAGCTTGCACTTAATTTTGAAAAAAATTGGGAATTTTATCTAGGAAAAATTATAACAATAAATTATAAACCTAAAATATATAAAAAATTAGTACACAGCAGAGCATAAAAGAGAAATTATAAATATTAGAAAAGTTGAAAGTTGACGATTGTCGGAAAAAAAAGCAACAGCATGTACTCACTTCCTCAGCATCGTCAGGGACAATATGTTCAGGACGAGATGGAAGAATAGCTTCTAATTGAGGAACCAATGCAGGATCTATTCTTTCAGGAAAATGGACCAAAAATTGGATAATGAGCCTCCCTTTCTCGAAAGGATTCTTGTACTGAGGCATGCCTTCATTATATACACACTTCAAGCATTGATGCTTGATAACCTCACCTGAAATGTACATCGTAAGCTACATCAATTTGACAAAAAAAACATGCCCTTTTCATTCATTAGACAAATCATAATTCATCTGATGAGTAAACATAAGATATATAAATTGGGAATGCTCTTTTGCTTATACTTGGGTCATTCAGAAATGATTGACACAAGTCCTCTCACATTGTAAACCAAACTCAGCGCAATAGCAAAACGCAGAAAAATAGACACCAGGGATTGTGAGCTACGCGGAATGCATAGATGACACTAGCAGCTGGCAAAGGATAAAGGAAAGTGGTCATTTTTCCCATCACTGTCATTGCAAGCATAGACAACAAAGGTAAAAGGTGATTATCATAGCTAGCAATCAGCAGTATAGTTTTTATGGAAAGAGGATGTTTCAAGAGGTGATATCCATCGTGTATGGTGTTGATGTGCGGAGACAGAGCATCATGAAGATAAATTGTTCTGCTGGTTAGGCAAGTTCAAGTGGGCAGGAAAGCACAGCCAAAGATATGTGTACACATCATGTAACCTTCAACATCACGAACAGCAGCAAATGTGAATGGCATGTCGAGTTTGATCATGGTGTGTGAATAGGTGCATAAAATTTGATAAGCGGACTAATATTGGGTCCGTCAGACTATGCCTTGTTTGACAAAATGAGGGATGCGCAAGTGAGGTCAACTAATGCAACCACAGGACGCCCACTCAAAAAATTACAAAAAGTAGGATGGAGGTGCCTAATCCCCTTAGACAACATAACCATACCATAATAAAAAAACCTAAAATAAATTATTTTTTAAATTGAAAATAATAAACATCATAGCACTGTTTCAGTATCCTCGAGCCAAAGCAAAATGACAGAAATGACTTGGTGACAAAAACAATTTTTGGCCAAAACAGGACTCTACAACCAGATAATTATCAATGTAATTATCTGTGGTAATTACCACACATTTTTTTATGGAGTCTTCCACAGTCGTCTGTCAACTTTCTTTGGCAATGCACAGCAAATTATGAAGACATCATTCTTTTAAAAAAACTTACAAGATTTTTTTATGATTTTTATTTTTTTATTAAAAATCCTATTTATAATCTTGCAAGATATTTACTACAAGGGGGGGGGGGGCTGAGCTCTCACAATAATTAATGAATATACAATGTAATGCACAACTTTCCCTCCACAGGATGGCTCGGGGATAAAAATGGCCATAAAAATGACTCGGGATCCATGATGTTCTTAAGTCAGCCACCTCGTTGGGCAATTTGCCTGTTGTGGCGCTGTATTTGTATCTTGTATCCTGCAAAAGAGCTAGAGTCCTGTATATATGGGTCAGTCAACAGCTTTCAGAACCCCTAATGTTTTGTTCATTTCAGCACCTCTGACTGCAATGTGATGGGGAATTGCAGGCTGTTGTCTGTAGATGTTCATTCACCACCGCCAATTGGTTCCTCAGCCAAATGGTAGAAATGCACAGACTTGAATAGGGAGTATGTCTAATTAATATAGTATTCAGTTTTTGTGAATAAAATATTTTCCACCATGTGACTGCATTTGTGTCAATCTCTCATTTCCATATAACCTAAATATTTCATTCTTGAATTCAGCAAAATTCAAATTATGAACTGATAAATCAAAGCTGGCCAGATTGCCATAGCGACTAAGAAACTGGTATTGGTGCCAAAAAATTTTCTTTGCGTAATTACTAAATTGCAGGCTGAGAACAGCACACCTACCAACATGAAAGAAGGGAAAATCAAAAGTCTCAAAAGTCAAAGGAAACATTATTTTGGGCCTTTTTGTTTTCAGGTAATTTTTTTTTCTTTGGCGCCTAGATGTTTTTGTGATTTGCGCAGCTCTAATGTAGATTTTATCGTGCTCAAAAATGTTTTAAAGTTTATTTTTATAACATGGTTCATACTATTTGAAAGAGAAAAGGACTATTCAAGGACTTTTACAGGCAAAATTCAAAGCCATTCATATCATGTTTGATAAAAATCGTGATTTAAAAAAAAATGAAATCAATAGGATTTTTTTAAAATTTATATTGCATATTTACTCATTTTAATTTTGAGTTTGAAATGCTAATTTATTAAAGATAATTAATTTTTAAAACAATTATATTTCTAATTTCAGCTTGTAAACAATATTAAGTACTAAAGGTCTTGCTTTAAAAAAAAAAATTGTCGTTTTATTTATTTACATCTACAAAAGGCTGGTTGCACTTACATTGCGCAGAAGAAAAAAAAATATCATGATAAAAATCAAAAGAAAAAAAGCAAACAATGGCACACTGTGCATTTAGGGGGGAGGGGGGGGGGGCATTACATTATGATAAATTTAAAATCTGATCAAGAAACTCAAAATGTCAAAGCTTGATTGTTGCCCCAAGAGTTACATTCATTCAGGATAAGAGGTCCCGGAGATTAGGCAGACACCTTGCGAAACGCTTTTGGGTTTTTCAATTAATTCAATGTCACCAATCAAATAAGGGTTCCACACTAGCGATGCAGCAGAAATAATTTTATATTTGAAACACTATTAAAATGTGGTTTTTATAAAAATATCTGAAAGCACACATAGTCATGTGTACGATCACCATATGACCCGTATTTTCCAGAGCATTCCTATATTTTCATGCTAATTCTGCCCATCCCGACTTTTTCATAAAAATTTATAATTTTTTCCAGAATTTTCAAAGAAATTCAAATTTTTATTCTTTACTGAAATTATTTTTTCACCTCTATGAATTATATCATGATAATCGTGATTTTAAATTTATATTTTCATTTCACATATTTGTCATGTTAAAGTGTTTTCCACATAATTCGTTTAAATCTATACTGCTTCAATGCTATGGTGCTTCATTTTCTGCATTTGGTGATTTTTAAGAATTTTAGAAATAACTGGCAACTCTGCTTACCCTTGGCATCATTTTCAATCATAATGGGTGATTTTACCGTATTTTTATCGAGGGAATATAGTCAGCCTACATTCATGCAAAAATGCATCTCATACTTAACGGAGTATCTTTTACTGCCAGGCCAACAGAGGTAGCAGGCTTACCTCAAAGAGACTTGTTCTATATAAATTTCACATTGTCAAAAACGTCTATAGCTCTTTCCGAACATTATACATTTTCAACCCATCTCTTACTAAAAAAATTCAGAGAAAACAATTCTTTCAATTTTACCCATTTGTGGTGTCTTGTAATGTCTGTGAACTGTGTAGCAAGGAGGAGAATTCTATAAACAAAAATATATTGTTCCGGATAATTTTTCACAAGACTTCGAGATTGCAAAACAAAAAGCAATTCAACGGACAAACACAGATTTATTTACAGAACAGCAATTTACATGTATTTACAGGCTAATCAGAGAGCTAACAACTTTCTCACAAAGTTCAATCACAACTGACTTTTCATCAAGTCTCTCTTCTCTATCCTGGAAAATCTACATCCCTTATTCTCATTCTCCCTATGTTTATAGGTCTGCCGAAACTTCGAGAAAAAATAAACATTCTACAAAATTCTACTTCACAGTTTCCAAGTTGGCAGCGCCACCGTATGGGGCTGTTGAACCACTGTCTGGAGGGGTGGAACCTTCTAGAATGTTCCACCAGTTCTGTGCCAATCGCAGCTTTGTCTGATAAACAGAAACCGGTATCGACTGTCGTTGCCAACAGAAGATTGCGATAAAGACTTGCATCCTTTATGTGTACATCTTACATTATGCCTAAACATATATTTTTGGTGCACGTTAAACTATGTATTTGATTAATAAAATTGATCATACAAGGAATAATTTTTCACACACACAAACACTCACTTCTGCATAATTGTATCTGAACCTTGAGTTGTATGCAGAACTGCAGCAAGAAAATTATTTGTGGAAAAATAAATGAATTTGGATAATGAAAATTCTGAGAAATCAGGATGGTGAATGAATTTGTTCTTCAAATTTTTCAAACCCTGCAGAAATGTATTCAAAGGCATCCTGATCTGTCCATCTGCCTGATGATTTTAACAGGCATTTTTTTGGGGGGGTGGGGTTTGTGCTTATGAGCATCTTGAAAAATCAATCTAAGTCTTATTTTCTGGTGCGGTCTTATTTTTGGAGAAAAACTATACTTTTTGTTCTGTTTCACTTGAAGGTGTTCATTACTAATGTTCAATTCACAAATCCCACAAAGTTATTTTCTTTTTGTTATGAGCTAATGTTATTCTAGAGCTAATGTCTCTTGATATTTCAGTTACGAGAGTCAGATACCTGTATAAAACTTATAAGTAATGCAAACGTGTAAATATACTTTGAATGAAAATTCAGTTTACATACATTGATTTACTTCTTCACAGAGGCCTCAATTTATTTATACAAGGATCTGTGTGTGATAAATTGTATTATAAATAAGCAATAATTTCTACTTATCACATATCAGCTATATTTGTTAAACTAAGGTCCATGGTTACATTTTCTGTTTGTGGCTTCTTGTAACATATGTTAATATGTGAACCTCATACCTAAATGCTTACATAAAAAAGGTAGTCAGAAGAATTATAAAAAAAAGTGTGTGTGGGATTTCAAGAAATTATTTATTTCATTTTGCTCCCAAAAAAAATCTTTTAAAAATACTTCAAAATATACATATTCTAAACACTGCACTATGCAGCAATCTTTGGAATATATAAACTAACCTTAAAATAAAATTTTAACCTGAAAGCGACACATTTTCTTCGAAATCAAACAATTTTACCCAAAAGACCCGGGTTTTTTTGCCTAAAAAACCCAGCCTGGGGGGGGGGGGGAAATGGGTATCTACATGGGAGCAACTTTGACAACCCTGCCTCAAACATCCAAAACTCTGTTTCTATATCCACTATAAATAATGTTATTGAATCTTGAGATTTCATCTTTGTTTTTATCCCGAGGAATACTAAATAATTTCTGATGAAGAAGTGTTGGAACTGTCTCTTGTGAATTGAATCACAAATTCCCTTAAACGTCTACAGCTAATTTCAATTTTAAGAACTGCAGAATACTATTACAGAAGCAGGAATCAATGTTTTGGCCTAAAAGTCAAAGTGATTATAAACCAACATGAGAAATAATTATAAATAACCAAATGATAAATGGGAGAAAAAAATTACCTGGAATAGCAGAAATAACAAGCATTCTATTATCAAGTGTCTTGAGGGTTTTCTGGAAACCACACAATGCCTCGGTCAAAGTGAGTTCCATTCTAGTTATGAGATCATTTCCATTTCTTTTGAAAGTTTCATGTTCTTTCTCATCAAGTACAATTATGATATCGCCAGGCTCTAGTCCAGGTTCTTGATCCCCTTCACCACTGAAGGTTATTTTCTGATCATCTTCCATACCTAAAGATTCAATGCCAACTCATGAGATATCACAACATTGATCAGGGCTGCAACTGGGGAGGGGCAGAATTTGGCACCCCGGCTGCTGAATTGACTCAAAATTATGGGAGGAGGATGCCATGATGAATTTTCGTTTCTATTTGCAGCCCTGATGACAACATTTCATTTTTATAGACTGTCCACTAATGTAATAAAATTTTAGTCCTGCAAGTCATGTTCAGTAAAAAATTCTTAATATGCACCCGAATATAAAATAAGGGGAAAAAAATAGTTATAAAATGCTGAATTTTATGCATACTATATCTTATCAGAAAACACATTTCGGCCCCGCTTTAATGGACCATATAATAACTTACATCAAACAACTTACACATGAACTAATAGAATTTTCTTGGAGACATTTCTAGGTCAAGGTACTGATTCATATCAAAAATATAAAGGAATGGTGCATTTATACTGAAACTATTCAAATTCATACCTCAACATATAATTATTATGCCAATTTGCATGTTCGATTAATATTTGTAAGCATAAAAATTTAAGTATTTAAAAAGTATTAACTGATTTAAAAACATTTCCAAGCAATTGATTAAACATCTATCATTGTTTTGCGTAAATATTGATGAGCTGCATGACTCGTAGCACCAGAAAAATTCAGATTAATACAGTGTATTTATACACACATCTTCTTCAATTCAACCAATGTTCAACACTTTTTTTATTTGATATCTGGGTCATCCCCCCCCCCCAAAAAAAATTATTCATTCCATATTTTTGAAATGAATTCAAAGTTGAATTTTCAAAAAATAAAATTGATCTCAAATACCTGAAAATCATGGATTTTGTCCACTGTTACGAAAACAAATATCGCTGTAGAAAATATTTGTTTTTTTACCCCTTACAATAATGAAACCAACTTATTTCTTACACATATGCTGAAAAAAAAAAAAAAGTTTTAAAAATGTTTTTACTTTTTTTCTTCTGCCATTTTGATGGTTTCCAATGATTTTTTCGAAATAGCACATAGAAAAGTTTATTTTTTACACATATAGCTATTTAAAATCAAAACTTTTTGTTTCTGACAGACAATGGGTTGGTAATTTATAATTTAACATCTTAGTTTGAAGCGTTCTTAATTGTTTTTGCCTGTAAACTGCAAAAATGCTTCCCGTAACAGCAGGGGGAAAAAAATCTAATAAAAGTTGCCTAAATATCATTTTTTTCCTTGAAAAATATCATATTGGTTCATTATTAGCCAAAATGTTTAATTTTTACCACATTTTATATCTTTGGGATACATTCTGATGGTATATCTTTAAATGACATAAGATTTCATAAGTGGTTTCTTTCAAAAAGTCTCATAAAGGTGGCCTGAATATATATATATGTTTTTCACATGAAATATCTTAGTTATTTAAAGTTATATACAGAAGCCAAAAATTTTCATTCTTATCACATTTTCTAACCTTTGGCTATATCTTAAGCAAATTCCCGAATAAAGGTCTGGACACACATATCCGCACCGTGCCAGGACCGTAGCTCGGCTCGTTCCTCTTCAGACCACACCTTTCCGCGTGTTGCCCGTGTCGCTGCCGTATGCTGATTAGGAAGCTGTGTCGATTGCTTCAAGTCTTTAACGCAGCCGGTTCGGTGTAATCAAAATGTTCAGTAAATTAATTAAGAGTGATTTGGATATAATAACCCTAGCGTAAATTAACAATACTTAATTGTTCTAAACATTTCTGTAAATAATCTATACATGTATATAAATTTTTTATTTTGGATTGATCTCTGATAGATTTTTTGTATGTGACAAACCCGCAAAAAAGGATAGGATCTATTTAATGCAGCTGAAAATAAAAAGACGGCCATTTGCTTAGTTTGACTATATGCATTCTTGTTTATAGTTTGGAGAGAGGAGATTATTTACGGAGTGATAAAAGGAGAGAGAGAAAAAAAAAGTCATATAGAAATCAAAACAATCTGTGGGGGAGAGGGGTACTCTTCCTCATCTACACACTCGTTTTTTTTTTATTCAGAGTCAACCGCCATCATAAATATAATCATCTGTAGGGGCAGGTGGTGTCAAATTCGGATAACACCTCGGAGAAGTGTATCTCAGCTCAGTAGGAGCATATTGTACGAAAGAGCGAGCATATCTTTTACTCTGTGTGTGTGTGTGTGTTTGCGGAATCTTCTAAACTGAAAATTGGCTCCTCTGCAGATGGCAAATGGATATTAAAATCAATAACAATTGGGGTGTTTAGTTTGCCGGGGCTTGATTCAATGATAAAGCCTCACCAGTATTCGATAGTAATTTAAAGCACTCATCGCCAAAGTCCCAGTCGCTGAAACACCTTTGTCAGATATTTAGCACAAAGGTGCTTGACTTTTTGGAAGGTGTGGGCCACTTCATTGTTTTGAAATATTTCGTGGGCTTCTTAAGTTATCCAGAAATGAGCCTCGATCCTCCAAAATTATCTAAAAAGTGGCACGTGCCGCAGGCCACTCGAGAGATCTGGAAATGTGCCACTAACCACTTAAATAGGATAATCTGCAAATGTATCATGATCCACTTAAGTGAACTGGAGGTGTGCTGTTAGTTGCTCAAGTGATCTTGAAATGTGCTTGAGACCACTCGAGAGCCTTGTTTTGTTTTTTGTTGTCACGGGCCACATCAAATCATAGCTGCCAACTTTTGAAAATGAAAATTCGGGAGATTTTCGCGCAAACCCATATTTTATGCTAAAACCACTCCCTAATAAATACAATAGGGATTTTTCCAAATAAAATAGGGATTTTCCAAATATAAAAGTTAGAGCGTAGGGAATAAAATACCTACTCAAAAAACAAGCGAAATTGGAGGTCAAAACTTCAATGATGTAAAAATAAATATTGTGTTCAATCAGAAATGCTGTGAACAAACATTCTGAGCGAATGACCCCAAAATCATCGGAAGATGAAGGAAAACACAGTCAATTTTTGAAGAACACCGACTTTTTGTGACACTTGCTTGATGTTTTTTTTTTTCATTTCACGAGTGATGATGGCAGTCTTTCCATGACCGATGTTTATGTCCGTAACATAACTTGTACAAAAAGGAAAAGTCGGCCCTCTTCTGGAATGTTTGATGAAAGGAAATTCATCGGAATAAGTACCTTTAAAATTGATTAAATATGTTTTTGCTTATCAGTATTCGTGTTTTGTTATATCGCACGTTATAACAAAAGAAATTTTGACCACATGCGCGTGACTATAATCTTCAATTATTATCCACGACTATTGGCTGCTAAGCCATTTCCCTGCACGTTAAGACAAACAACTTTCTTGTTACCATTAGAGGGTTTGTAAAACTTCCTTAAAAAGGGAATTTCCCCATTTACGACGTGTGACGTCATTTCGAAAGGGAAAAAAAGATGCCCCAAAAGAAATTCCTTAGGGATTGTTTTCATAAGTGGGGATTTTTTTTAATGAAGTAGGGAATTTTAAGGGACAATTAGGGATTTTTGTGATTTTCGTAAAAATTCGGGAGATTTAAGAACTTTTTGGGATGTCGAGCGATGAAGCTAAAATTCGGGAGAATTGGCAGCTATGTCAAATGCTTCCGAGGGCCGCATTTGGAGCACAGGACATGGGTAAAGCATTTATGGCTTAACATGTTGCATCTGATGTGAGTACCAAATTTAAAATGTCTCCTATATTTTCCCATAAGAAAAACCCCAAAAAGTTTCGAACCGTTTTCTATTTATATATATAATTTATGTTAAAACCAAAACAATGATTCATTTATAGAGCATCGGAAATTAAACCCAGTTAGTTTTCCAAGTTTACATTATTATTTTAACAAAAATCTCCCTGGCAAAATTTCGTTATATGCTATGTGAAACATAATTTTAAACTTTGTTTTCCCATCAAAGTTGTGAAAATGTTTATCCATATGTTTTCTACATATTACGCTAGTACCACAGAAGCAAGGCCAGGTGCATCTAAACAATTTTGGGGCACGAAAAATGTTTAGGACACCCCCTCTCTTTAAAACAAGATTTCATATATTTTGTGGGAAGAGGGAATCGGCATACTGAATATACACGAGCGCTAAGAAATACCCCCATACAAAAAAAAATAATTACACAAATGTGAATTAACACAAAAATTAAGGAAAACTTTAGAATCGATGGATTAAAAATAATTGAAAGAAATTATTTCAGTACCAATGAAAATTCAGAATTAATGAAAGAAATAATTTCGGAATAGATTGAAATTTAGAATTAATGGAAGTTATAATTCCAGAACTATTGAAAATTCATAATTAATAAAAGTAATAATGCAGAAATTGATTAAAATCAAGAAATAAATGGAATTAATAATTCAGCAATTGATGAAAATTGAGAAGCGACATAAAATAAATGAGCTCTCTCCTCTTTTATAAAAAAATCTGCTCTCTCTCTCTCTCTCCCGAGACCGCACCGTCACCGTAAAAATATAAAATAAACTAGTTGGTGACGGAGCGGACGCGGTGCGGTGATGTGTGAACGGCTGCATTGCTTAGCAAAGAATTATTCTTTGACCGTGTGATGACCTACACTCGGCCGACGCACATGTCGGGCACGGTGCGGATATGTGTGTCCAGACCTAAAGGATTGCATGACACATCTGAATGTAGTGGTGTATTATCTCACATGGTTTCTTTTTTCCTTCACAAAGAAACAGCTACAGTAGCGACACCATCATGCTAGGAGCAGGTGGTCTTATAATCCAATAAAGACACCAGCTGTCCTTAAAGACTAGTGTACTAGTTGTTACATTACCTCACATACATTTTCATTTTCTTTCCCATAAGAAGTAGCACATCTCCTACTGTATATCTCCCAGTCTTAATGTTCAATAGTTGTTTTTTTTATACTTTCACACACACACTGTTAAGCCCAGTTAATCAAGGTTCTACTGTATAGTAGTAACAGGTTTATGAAAAATAATCAGCTATATACAGGGTGATTATAATTAAAGTTTTGATTCCAAAACTATACAATAAATACTGATCAGAATGACTTGAAAATTTACATGGATACTCCTGAAACAATGGACGTTTCTTTTGCAAAAGAAAAAGTGCAAAATGTGCAAGTAGATGATGCTGTACTTGGCCAGCAGTATAATCTATTTTGTGCAACATCATTTCGGCACTTCCACAGCATCAGTGTGTGGATAGAACCTTCATCAAGATGCACATTGCAATACCAGCAAACCAGCTGCTGAAGATGCATTTTGAAAGGATGCACCTTAACCCTTGCAACTTCTAGCTGTAGGGGTACCTCAAAATGTTATAAACAGTGGTCAGATTGCAAACTTGGGTGAATTGCAATCTCCAGCACATTCCCTATATGTGTTAGAAGTTCCTCAGGAATATGAATGGGGTGGGGGGGGGGCGTTTGGTTTAATAAAGCTGAATCGCAAGCACATCCACATTATGACCATAGCATACTCCGATTCTGTTGTTGAACAAGAATTTTTGTGCTTTCAACCTCATAGCCAGAACACTTGGTGGGCAACATATTTAACATTTCTTAAGTATGTTGTAGTTATTTGTTCAATTTATTCGTTTTTGTGATGTTGCCATGAATTATGAAATCATGAAATGCTATAATTAAGGTATCATTCTGCCATGACTGGCTATCGTTTCCATTCTACGAGTAAATTTCCCACATGTTGGATGATGTCATTAATTTTACATTAAGTATTTTTTCCCCTTTATAAAATAAAATCGAATTTTTTCAGGAATATTCATGTCAATTTTCAAGTCATTCTGACAATCATTCTTTTTTTAACAGTGTTTTGAAATCAGAACCGTAGTTATAATCACCCTGTATATCATAAATCATCGCTAATTAATCTGCATTATTTATGCTTCATTAAATACATTATATTCACCTAATTTTTATTACTTTTTGCAAAATAGCTTCCTAATGAAGTATACTGAAAGTAACTGGAGAAAAACCTTTATATATTATATGATTAATAATAACATTAAAAGAATTTTTAAACACACAGTAATCCATTGAGTTAAGCAAAAAATAATTAAATTGCAAAAGTTGGTTTTTGTTAAAATGTAATAAATATTTATTGATTATTTAGCATGGGAATAGTGTTAATTACATTAATAAACATTTTATTTTAGTTAATTATTGGAAGTTTGAATGATTTTTCAGAAATTTCATTGTTTTTAATGTTAATACTATTTAAAACAAAAAACCGGTTTAAACCAAAAAACCTGGCTTAACCATTGTGCATTATTCACATTGTGTTACCACAACTAATTTTTTGAAATTGCTTATGGATTGGCAAGTCAGTTAATCCATATTTTCACGACATTTCACCAATTATTCATTTTATTTTTTTTTGTCATTTGTTGGTCGAAAATACTTCCTCGTACCTTGAGGGTAGGGTTATTTTCCAAATTATGGAGCCTGGAAACTTGAGCTATCTATATATATAAAAACAAATGTATGTATGTCTTTTATGCATTACTACACCATTCATCTGATCGCCATGAAACTTTGGGAAGTTGTTGAGTACACTCCCACGAAGGATACTGGCATAGTCTTTTTTTCCTTTCCTTCATTTCCCTGAATTTCCTTTCTTCTGAGATCACAGCAACACGCGACGGGTAAGCTAGTAGACTATGAAAGTCATAGATAATTACTGATGATATCAGTAATTCTTGAGTGAGAGATGGATGTGAATATTTTAAAAAACAAAGGTTTCTTTGATTGAAATTTTTAAGTTAAAAAATGAGTTTTCCTAACTGTCTACAATCGCACCGCTAATTCGCAAATAACAGATATTTTGATACACTTATGTTTATTTCACTATATTTCAAGCGTATTCAGAAATTTTTCGAAGAAAATGTCATATAATTTTTTAAATTAATTTATAGATGATAGAATAGAATTGTTAAACGATGTTTTTCAGTACAACTACATGACATAAATGATGTTTAAAAATTGGGAGGGCGAGATCAAATAACACCTCGCTAACTTGACAATCGCTTAGGTCACTTTTGGAGTGTAGGTAGGTTGGAGTATCAAGGTTCCACTGCACAAAAT
Organism: Pholcus phalangioides; assembly: GCF_987345545.1. Classification (NCBI taxonomy): domain Eukaryota; kingdom Metazoa; phylum Arthropoda; class Arachnida; order Araneae; family Pholcidae; genus Pholcus; species Pholcus phalangioides. Next base: position 22,302,079 of record NW_028301603.1, on the reverse strand, counting down.
CAAAAATGTCTTTCTCACTGCAGGAAAATTCATATATAACTCACATTTTTGATTTCTTCCTCAAAGAAATTTTAATATCCTGTATATTTTATATAAATTCAAGTTCTACACTACAAAGTAATATTGGTTTTCAGGAATAATTCCAGATATCAAACATTGGCTATGTATCTAGCAAATAAATACAATCAAAATATAATACATAATAAAAAGTACCTTTGTCAATGTGTACTTCAAGAAGCTTTCGTTCTCGTACAGTCTTTTTGCCATTGCAATTTTTACACCTATCTTTAGGATTGATGTATTCACCTTGGCCCTGGCAAGTTGGGCACATTGTCTGAATTCTCTGAACCATTCCAGGAGCCAGTTGCTGAACATGAGCCACCATACCACTTCCACCACACTTGGGACATTTCTCACAGGCTCCTTTTTTTCCTCCACGACCTAAAGAAAAAGAAAAATAGGATTGGTATGAGGGAAATCGGGCATGAAGTAAACAAAACATTTATATTATACAAAGAAAAGATAAATAATACCATTAGAAAATTGAATAACACCTTTCAAAACATTTGATACTTTTTGATTAAGTGCTCATTCACACGTGAGATGGTGGTCTATGAAATGTAACTATATAGCTGCACAATAGTCAAAATATTAAAACTAGGTTTTCAAAAGATTTTGTTCATGAGCATGCCACCTTTTGCAAAGTGAAGTTTGTAATTTGATATCTTAATGCTAAAAATGTGCAGCCAAATGAAGATTTTTTTTACAGGAAATCAAAGACGTGTGCAGTGATGTGACTGATATGTCATCTGTGCATCAAAGTTTTAATGCTGGAAGAGTTCCATAGACCTCAGTCTATGCAGTAGAATCATGTTCATTCACCGACTAGGCCAAAAAAACTCAAGCAATCTTGAGTTGAAAACTCATGGCAACATTGTTTCTCATTGAGTTCATGCAACGAGGTGATAGCATAAATGAAGATGCGCACTGACGAAACTGTGATGATTGATTCAGAATCGAAGGCACGAAATGCTGTCTAGTGGCATTATGCTTTTGCGTGACAATGCACCACCTCACGTTGCTGAAAAAACGAAACAAGTCCTTGAAAAGTTCCATTAGCAAATAACTGATTATTCCCATTATAGTCCTGACTTGGCCCCTAGTAACTTTCATCTCTTCACCAAACTTTTATAGGAGGAGTTTATAGGTGGTGAACATTTTTGAAATAAGGAGCTCAAAGAAGAGGTCATAGCCTTTATTCATGGAATGGCAACAGAAAAATATGAGTGGTATTTAAAAGCTTGTAACAAGATATGACAAATGATTAAATTTAAATGGGAACTACGTAGGAAAGTATCGTAAAGTATGTAAATGTAAGAAAAATTCAAGTTTGTGCTTTATTTGAAAACAGGTATTACTTTCTGGACAACACTGTGTGTACATTAATACATATCAATATCTAAAAATTCTTTTTTTTAAATATATATTTAAGCTTTGTATGTTACTGTCAGAGTCAATGATCAGCCAGTTTGCAAATTGGTAAATTTTGTTGTAAATTGACATGGCCAATGTCCAAATTTTGGCTTTGATCAACTGTACGAAGTACAGATGACTGGATACCAAGCAAGAATAATTGGAAAGAAAAGTCATTCCTCTGTGTGAAATCAAACCACCAACCTTGCACTTTCCAGGCGCGTGTTCTACCATTAACACCAGTTGGTAAGAAAATCTGCCATTCAACATTTTAGTTTTTTTCTTTGCCAATAAATGGTGGGAGTGGTTGCACTGTTTTTTTTCTTTCAAAAAATCGAAGTCGTCCTTAATGGATTAAACTACAGAGGACAGACATTTTCTTTCCCAAGAACACAGTGTTCCTTTGGGCTGAACAGGACTGTGCAATAGACAGCCTCCTAACTCAGCAGCAGCTCGTAACAAAATTAGCCTCCAGATAGCAACATAGAATGTCGTTGAATCTGTCGCCATCTGGAGGCTAATTTCCTTACGAGCTGCTGCTGAGTTAGGAGGTTACTACTAAACCAGACAGGCACCTTGTCCATATTCCTCTGCAGAACTTCTAACGAATTGGTACATGTTGGAATGTGTGTATATATATAGTGAACCTTCCGTGAAGTTTGTTTCTGTGTAGTGCTGCCATCTGCAATCAATTTTTTAAGGCTATGGACACACAGGAGAGTTTTCCCGCTGGACGCAAACCTGTTTTCGAACACCTTTTACCCCCAGGTCACACGAGAGCATATTTCGGACGCCAACGCAAGTTTTGTGACATCACGGTACCAGCTCCTAATTGGTTGTCTGTCATAAGCAACCTTATGCCCATTAAGACAAGCAAACACTGCCCCTTAAAAAGGGTCAGCCCAGTTGACCCTGCCAATGCCTGAAATTCTGGCTTTCACTGGCCCCTATATATTGATCCTTATATATCCCTACATAGATTCCTATGATTTGGGGTCATAGACGCATTGGCATATTTTTTCTGATTATGGCCATTTATAATTAGTTTGTTATAATTAATAAGCAGTCAGTTAATTTTAATAAAAAATTTTTTTTAAATCAAAATCCGATGTTTGATTTTTTCATACCCTGGCACGGATTATATTTTGGCCTTTTTAACATTAATGCATAAAATCAAAGAATTTTCAGAATAAGTGCATAATTTTAAAGATTTATTTAGGCTCAATTACTTTTTTTGAATAATGTTTCAAGTTAATATTGTTCATAATATTTTCATAATATCTTTTTTTCTGGAGGTGGGATTTAGTGAATTAATAAAGATGCTTGTAATACAGTATTTTAAAAATATCAATTATTTTATTGTAATGATATTTCCAGAGATGTCATAAACGTTCAATTTTTTTAGAAATAGCGTCGGAACTATTTTGTTATTGGTATTTTATTACTGAACAGCTTTATTATGGGTATTTTTTTCATTTTTGGTACATATTTTGGAATTTTTCGTTTTTCAGGATATTCATATTTTGGGTTTTAATGAATATTTTGGCATTTTCAAGTGCATATAATCTGGGCTCTACTGATGAGTATTTTCATGAGTCTGAATTTGAAAATTTGTGATTGCAGACGTGCCAACTTTTGGAATCCAGAAATTCTCCCGAGGGGGGTACCCCCTCCCCCGACACTCAGATTCGATCAAAGAAAAATTTCCACCCCCCCCTCCAGGCAGGTTCTGCATTGCCCCTGAGCAGAATATAATTCCATGTCAGCCTTTCCATGCAGAATATAGAAATCACATCTACATACTGTTCATAAAACAAATGTTTCGGAAACACTCATGTTTTATGAAACAAAAGAAAACATTTTCTTTTCGTGGATGCTATCAGTGATTGATAATCTTGGTTATATGAACTCTTAAAAGCTTTATATAGCTCAAAGTTTTATATTTTCTTTCTGAAGACATATTTAATCGGAAGAAAGAATTTAAAAATTTCAAAATACAAAGCTGCTGACGAAAGAACTTGTGTTTACCGCACGGCTGTTAATAGAATACAATAATGATTATACAGGAATTTCAGCAACCAAGTTCATGCCCCTGATAGATGATTGCCGATAAACGTTAAGTAAACAAAGTCACCTCTTTGCCAGTTGCTTCAATGTGGTCAACAAGCTTTTTTTAACGGTTGCTCAATGGAAATGACCACGGCTCTCCTCTATGGGTGTTTTCCCTAACGGTGACGGTAGGCATTGACGTCACAACAATGTGAAAGCTCGCGTAAAATCTAATTTTCTGCCAAAATCCGGAGAAATTAACAAATTTGGAGAGCAGGAAAAAAGGTAAAAATCGGATAGTTGGCAGGTGTGTGATTGAACTGTAAATAAGGCTATTGTTTCGTAAATAAATTTCATTAATAAGCATATCAATGGATTGATTATTGAAACAAGTTTTTATTATTTTTTTAAAATCCTGCGGATAGTACGCTGCCACAGATTACACATGGGGTTTTTCTTTTTTAAACTTCATGGGTGGATTATGCGCCACCAATGGATTATACACAGGCAAATACGGTACAATAAAACGGTTGATATTTTGAAAATACTGTATTGTAAACAATTAATTCATCAAATCCTACCAGAAAAAAAAAATTCTGAAAATTCTTATTTTATGCATTTATATATTACGTATTAATGCCAAAAGGCCAAAATATGCAAATGCATATAATCTGGGCTCTAGTTACAATAATCAACTCGCTATCGAAATGCTCCATTTCTGGCAAAAAGAAAAATGGAGAAAAATGGCAAAAAAAAAAGAAAGAATTGCAGCATGATAAAATCCTCATGTCCACCCAGACTGATGAAAATCATGTGAAAAATGGAACCAGTTGAGTTTTTGTGCATGCGACCTTGAGAACGCACCTTTTGTGCAGGGAACACGTGTTACCGTGCACCTTTTGTGACCGGTGCTATACAATTTCTTATTGTAAATTTTTCTGCAGTTTTTCCTTCTCTCGCTTCACGCCCGTTTGTCCGTAGCAATAGTGAGTGAATAATTGTAACGTTGTAGGCCTGTTGCTCTCTGCGGCAAGACTTTTTAATGGAGAGATTGGCTGAGTTAGGAGGCTGTTTATTGTGCAGTCCTGTTCAGCCCAAATGAACACAGTGTTCTTGTAATAAAATGTGTTCCAAGTGTTCTTGGAAATAAACTGTCTGTCCTATGTAGTTTAATAGTAGAACAAGCCCCCAAAAAGTGCAAGGTTGGTGGTTTGATTCCCAAACGAGAAATGTGACTTTTCTTTCTAATTATCTTTGCTTGGTATCCAGTCATCTGTACTTCGTACAATTAGCAGAGAGGTTCATAGTTTCATTCTTTGACCAACTGGTTTGCGAAGTGGCTGGAGATAGATCCCTGGCTAAAGTCTGAAAAGAAAAGGCATGACTCGGGCTTATCACTATTTGGCATATTTTTTTTGCAATAATTATGCACATATTAGCTATGACACAATATAGTAATCTTTTTAAAATTTGACAAGAAAAATTATATGTGTATATTATTATATATAAATAGTTTTCTCAAATTTATCTCATCATATGGAGCTAATCCAATACAGCTACTATATATAGCCATGTATCACATAGTGGAGATGAAAAAAAAAAGGATTTGGTGCCTACTGGAACGTCTTATATCAGCAGATCAAACTTTGGCTAGATATCTCCGGACACGTTGCAAATTGACCGGCCAAAGCCTGAATCATTTCTGGAAATCAGACTTTGGCCAAAACTCTGCTAATTCAATTGGCCACACTTCGGCAGTAGCACATGCAACCATACCCAGGCTAATCCAGTTTTTTAACTTTTGTACCACACCTTCAAATTATCAAGTTCTATATTTCATAACAAACTCCATGAAGAGTCTTACCTTCGCATTTGTCACACAACACATTTTTCTGAACAGCAAGTTTCCTCACTGTACCGTTATAAAGCTCTTCTAAAGTTACACCCATTTGGTGAACAACATCTTTTCCTCTGCGCTCCCTTCTTCTGCTTCCGCCACCACCACCAAAGAACATATCAAATATGTCCATAGGCGAAGAGAAGACATTGCCACTAGGGACACCTTCTTTGATAGCTTGCTCTCCACCCTGGTCATAGATTCTTCTCTTGTCTGGATTGGACAAGACCTCATATGCTTGCGAAATTTGCTTGAACTGGAAGATGAAATTTTAGAACTTCAAAATATTTAGAGTCAACAATATAGAGCAAGAAAAACTTGGATACATAATAGCATGTGACATCAAATTTTTCTATTCAACATAAAATGCAAGGTTGGGTTTTTGAGATGACAAGCAGCATCAAAAACTGGTTTAAACTGCCAAAAACACTGATTACAATGTATTAATTTTTTTTTTTTTTTGCAATGTTTGGTGACCCTGTCCCATAGCTCCATAGCTGCCAACATTTAAGAATGAAAATTAGTGAGGTTTTCGTGTGGGTTCAAATTCTGCACAAAAATAAATGTAAAAGGGATATTTGAGAAACAATGTAGGGATTTTTCATTAACAAAAGTAAAATTGTTGGAACATTTTCCAAAAATGTACCAGCCATTGGCATATGCAAGGTGGAAACCCCCCCCCCCCCACGATTATATAGTGTTATTTTGTAGGAAAACACTTAACCCTCCCTCCCCCACTTCAGAAGAAAAAAATTTTAAACCCTCAACTTAAGAAAATTCTGCCTATGGTACAAGCCATTGTTGATTAGTGCCAAGTTGTCAATCAGTGGGCTAAATTACCCATCATTACTATGCCCAAAAAATGTCAAATTTCAAGTTGTCAAAAAAGTTTATTAATGCTATTAATTAATGCAATTAATTGAAGTTAATTAATGTAATTAATTGAAGTTATTTAATTAATGTAACATTACTATTTAGGCCCCCGCGGAAATCATCCTTGTCCTAGTCACTTTAATATATTTTAGTTTGTTTTACCTTTTCGTTTCTTGGATCTATCGCGTGTCCGCCGATCGTCCGCAATTTGTTATGTTTGGTTTCCAGATTCAGTATTATAACTTTTACAATATTTCCTTTTCTCTCATGAAGTTATGTCAATTAGATAATTAGACGCAAGCTCGATACCACACCCTCGATCATCTGATTGGTTCTGCCTTAGGGCATTGTGGGAATGCTTCTGTATAAAACCGGACAGATCTGCACGAACAGTCACTTCTACCTTCCTCCGACTAACATCCTGTCTTAATCACTAAGACGTCACGCCCTATTGAGGCGTGAGCTAGATCGTCTCTCTGAAAAAATGAACTGAAATTGTAGAGTTGTGCCCATTGGCAGTTCACCCGTCTCATCGCTGAACTTCATGTGAAAACCCAACGGCATGATCCCATCGCCTGTGGATTGGTTAGTGGCCAGACCGGCTACTCGTGGACGTTCGCCTCCAGTTCCCTACGCAGTGGCTGAGCTTTAATCTCAACGTGTGTTTGGAGACACCAAGCCGTCTGAAACTGGTACCGGAGAGTGTTCTGTTGTGAGGTAGACACCTGGGAGTGTCTATTGGACGATGTGAACTAATACGTGAAAACCTGGGCATGGCGGTGAGACCGTTCCATTTATTATTCTGTAGTAATATTGAGAGAAAGGTTTAATTGTGATAATTGTTAAAACGTTATATTAATAGTTAATACATAATTGAATAAATACTTATAGTTTAATCTAAATCTTGTTTCTTTCATTGGTGTTTCTTGTTTCATCCATTCAATGGCTACTGGGGGAAAATGTTAAAGAACCAGGAAATGCAAGCTAATCGTTGCAACTATGCCCAAAAAAATGCCAAATTTCAAGTTGTCAAAAAAAGTATTAATTAAAGTTATTAATCTGAGGTTTCCGAATATATTTCAAAAAATACTTTGAACTTTTCTCTGTACATGATAAAAATTGGAAATGTTTGAATTAATTTTTATATGAAATTTTAGCAAATAAAAACTATGTTCCATTTGGCCTTTAAATGGTTAATGTTGTAATCAGTTATAGTACAGCAATACCTCAGTTTTCGTTGACTCTGGTTATCGTCAGTTTTGGTTTTCATTGATTTTTCTGTGAAAAATTTATCTTTGTTTTCATCTATGTTGCCCCTGTACTTCGCTGCTAATTTTCGTTCTCCTGCAGTGCGACATTGTTTCCCATTGTGTGAGCATCATCCCCCCACACGTTTAGTCAAACAATTTCATGGGACCTAAGAAAATTTCCAGAGCCAGTAGCTCTCTGAAAAAGGCCAAGAACACAATCAAATTGAAGGAAATAAATGAAAAATACGAGAGCGGCATTAAGATTGCTGAAATCGGCCACATGTACAGGAAGTTACGATAAGTTCCACTGTGGTGAAAAGGAAGCAATAAAGGAGGCTAATGTAATGAAAGGTGTGAATGTGCTAATGAAGCAGAGATCGCAAGCAATAGAAGGTGTCGAACAATTATTATTAATTTGGATCAATCAAAAATAGATGGCGATTCTGTTTCGGAGGCCATCATGCATGAAAAGGCCAGACTGTTTTATGTTGATCTCATTAAGAAAATGCCTGGGACAAGTGCTAGTGTGCTTTGTGACTTTAAGGCCAGCAGAGGCTAGTTCGAAAAATTCAAGAGGCACACTGGCATACACAGTGCCATTAGGCATGGTGTAGGTGCAAGTTTGGACAAGTCGGGGACTGAAAAATTTGTCCGAATCCACGTGAACTCTGTGCCTCAATACCTAAGGTCTTTATGGAGGGGCATTTCCCCCCCCCCCCAAATAATAATATATCTGCACCTTTCTTTCCCCACTTCTCGCCGTCTTCCATATGCCAGTATTCAGAAAGGTATAAAAATGTGAAATTCCATGTTAAATGTTCATTTAAAATATTTACATTAGTTTTTTTTATATTCATTTTATATTAATGTCTTATTGTTTTTAGTATTATCTAGAAAGAATTGGATTAACATTGATTTATATGAAAATAATTGCCACAGCTTCCGCCAATTGTTTTCAGACAGATTATCAATGAAAACTCAGGTATCACTGTATTTTCACTTTGATCCATGTATACATAGGACTGCTTTTGCAATAACCTTCCTGCAGTGAAGGCAAATGTATGACCAAAAAAATAAAATAAAACTCTTTCAGTTCATGACCAGAAAGTCTTTCAGTTGATTAGATTCAAATTTCTTGAGACTTTTTAAAAGGGATCTATGAAACATATTATACATTAAAAAAAACATTGCAACTCTTGATATACATCAGACAGTTCCATTCCAACACCTTACATGGCTGATTAACAGAAAATGTAAAATTTTAGCTCGAAGAAGAAGAAGAAGAAGAAGAAGAAAAAAAAAAAAAAAAAAAAAAAAAAAGAGGGCCACCCATTTTAGAATAGAATCTCAAAAAAATGGAATGATCGAACATTTTGTAACCGATTATATGGGAAAGAAAAATGGTTGTCCCATTAATCATAGATCTTGTTCAACCAAACAAGATGTACAATCACTGTACTTGCAAACAAGACTTTTTCGGATATAGTTAGTATTCAGTTAGTGTTATCAGAAACCCTGAGTCTGGGTGTGATCACATTAAGCGACGTGAACTGTATTAAAGAATTCCACAGAAAAAAAAGTTAATATGACACCCATGGCCCTTAAAAGAAATTAAACCAAAGTTGATTGATAAGGAAGCTATTCTCATACGATCACCTTCGTTCTAACATAACATATTCAATATAGTCAATTTCAATAATACTATACAAATTACGGGTTTAAAATTAAATTACATATTTTACAATATTTGAAAGAAAATGCAAAGAGAAAGAAAAAATGTTTGAATGGACACGGTAGAAAATAGTTAATTCTAAGATACAGAACTGTTGTTTCTTCAATGTACATACACTTAAAAAATTTTGTATCACTCACATTTGTTTGCAAGTTGTGCAATTCACTATGTTGGTTTCATTTTCCTGCATTTAAACTTAACCACAATATTGTGGGCTGCAAACCACAATATTATCTGTCTTCTTCACGGGAAGAGATGGGGGACACAGAATATTCTCTCAAAGGACTACCATTATAAATTACCAGAAGAATATTCTTATCGTGAAATAATATAAATTATTCTCAAGTTATTCATAGAGATTATTTATTGTAATGCATGTTATTACAAATATTCTTGAGAATACCCTCTGGAAGGACTATTATAAACAACTTCAGAATAAGCCACCTCATTGGGCATTTTGCCTGTTGTGGCGTTGTATTTGTATTTATAATTCTGTAAAAATAACAGTTTACTTGAACTTCTGAACAATTGTTACTATTTTCGATAAGAATATTAGTAATTTGTAAAATTAGTCCCTCCAAAGAATATTTTCGAAGATATAGGGCCTATATATTTATATTATAAAATTAGAATATTCTCATTAAGAATAATATTCAAGTTATTTATAATGGTCCTTCCAGAGAATATTCTCCTCAATCATCTACAGATTATTCTCGAGAATTTTACATCTCTACCTAGAATAGGCTTATGAATCAATCAATCTCTCATTCACACCTTCCTTCAAAGAAACTTTGCAACAATACAATTTCTGCTTTGGCAGAATCATTAATTGCAATCTACAACATTTACAATATATTGATGATTCCTTGCTCAATTAAAGTTAATTGCATGAATTTTGTTGATAGGATTTCGTAGGAAAAATAAGACAAAAACTAGAATGTAGGACAAAACCGAGAAAGTAGGATAAAAGTAGGCCATTTTACCAAAAAGTAGGAAATGGAGGACGAGTGGGAGCCCTAGAGATATTATCCGGAACACTATTTTATTTTTAATTAAAAACACCACTACTTTTATTCATAATTGTGACAGATTTAAAAAAAAAGTGGTATTTGGCTAAAACATAAGCTGAATATTTAGTATTTGGTAAAATCACTATTCGTCCCAATCCCACAGATGGCCGGCTGTAGTTTTCTATGATTCCCAACTTCAAGGTGCAAATGCAAGCTGATCACCATATAACTTGCTGATCACTTGCAACAGAGAGCAACAAGCCTACAATGGTACAAATATTCAATCATTATACAGTAGAGCCTCTCAATAACGGACACCCGTGGGACCAAAACTTTTGTCCACTAACGGGGAATGTCCGCAATTGGTTCCTATATGTTACTATGTAAAAGTGGATATTGGTGGCTCGATAAAGAAAGTTTGATGAAATTGCACTACATTTATCACTTTTACCAGTGATTATGCATAATTCCCAAATAAAGTTGGAAAGTCTGATAAAAATATGGAAAAATTATAACCTTTCTTCTCATACATGATATGTGCACTACATATATTTTTCAATAAAAATGAAATTAAAATAAGTGTGAAGAAGTAAAAACGTTTTTAGCAACATTATCAGTTATGTCAGTATTCTTCACGCGTATCAGCATGTGCAAATAAAATATTAACATTACCATTCGGAATCAGCATTCTGGACCATAATTATGTTCAGTTAATTAATTGACAGATTATCATATCTACAAATATGAGCTTGAGATTATACATAATCACCATTGAATAAGGTAAATTCTGGATTTATGAACACATTTGCAAATTAGAGTTTGCCTGATTTTACTGTCCGCTATCGATAGTCCGCTAATGGTGAGCGAGATACATTAAAGCCCTATTCCACAGTACTGGGGATCAGAAAAGTGTCTATTAATGGGAGGTGGCAGCTAGCAGGGAGTGTCCATTAAGGGAGGTTCCACTTTTTTTCATTCACAAAAGCTTGAAAAATAGATGGAAGCATTATAACTAGCATTACACAGAGACAAACTTCACATTAGGTTCACAATCCATAAGCACACATTCTAACATGCACTCACTCATTAGCAGAGAAATATGGATAAGGTGCATGTGCGATTCAGAAGTAGTGTATTTGCTAAAGTTAAAAGGGGGTGGGGGCAAAACGCCTCCACTCAACACATCACAATAGTACTTATGTTTGCTTGATACAGAGAAATGCATCTCTGGTGCAGGGGCTCCAGTGCCAGGTCACCGTAGTGTGGCTAAAAATTATTATTGACACTTAATTTTTTCATGTATGATAACTTAATTGAAATCTAAAGACAGCCCAAACCCATCAGAAATTATGTCGGCAAATGTTTGCTAGAATAGACTTGGTCCCAAAAAAATACAATGATTTTGTCAGTAAAAAAAACCTTAGTGCTTAGCATTTTTTCTAGATTTGTCAAGTCCTGGTGTATTATCATGAAGCTGGGCTGGAAGAAATCTCGGCAATGGGATAAGTAAAGTGGTAAAGTTCTGGCGTTCATTCATTCAGTTCTGGTGTATTGGTAGCACACTTTCAAGAGGACCCGATACTGGGGGGAGAAAAATAACTTTTTCTCCGATGTTCATCTTGACACTGATGCCCAGAAAATATTCTTCTTTGAAATGTTGGGTGAAGGGTTATGTGCTTGCACGAATAAATATCCGAGGTTGTTCTTTTTACCAGGCAGCCTTTGTTCACTAGGGTGTAAACAGAGGCTGCCTGGTAAAAAGAACAACCTCAAATATTTATTCGTGCAAGCACATAACCCAACACTTTCCAGTGCCTGTTAGTTTGTTAAAAATTCCACCGGTGAATGTTTATGAGATGTATTAGCAAAATTTTGATCACTCACCATTTTACATAAATCTGGCTCACTTGTTAAAATAAAGGCTATTATTAACCAAATTATCTTACCCTTTCACCCTCGGATGGATTCTTGTCAGGATGATATTTGAGAGCGAGTTTTCTGTAAGCTTTTTTCAACTCATCAGCAGTACAGCTGGGCTTGACACCAAGAACATCATAGTAAGTAGTCTCTTTCACCATATTGAATCAAAACCTACAGTAAAAAAATGGAAAATCATGAGAGTTCCGTATAGTAATTTATTTATACATATATTGTTTAACGTTGCATGAAAATTTAATGATTGTGGGAGAATCAACAATAGAGAGGAGGAGTTTGTTCCTTACAACTATGTTGCGACAAAAGAAGCTGTAATTGTATGCCAACAACTTTTCCAGTTGACTTGCCATGTATAAACTCCCTATTTCAATTATCAAAATGTGGATCAATGCATTTGGACAGATGCACTGATTCTGAATATCATCAACTGGGGTAATGGAATTTTGCATCAATTAGATAGTGCAATCAGCCGCATGCTGGATTTTACTTAACATTACTATGACGTAGTTTGCAAAGCTAATAGAATTTCATACATGTTATTCACAGTATACTGCAAATATGATACGCATACATTGTCATATGCTTTTTGTGTGCATGTACATTCACCCAACTCTACAGTTCTGTTCACAAGTATGGAGCCCTTAAGAAATTAACAACATAAAGCCACTCGAAAAACAACAGAGAGTTCATCAAACTCATAGCTGGTATCATCACCAGAGGTCGGAATATCTAGGTTTGCATTCTCTAGAATGGCGTAGAATCCCTGATTTGAAAATGTGCTACAAACTAGTCCACTTGATCATAAACAGCCGAGCCAATCTACATAGGCATCACTTCCAAATAAGAATACCAATGGTCAGAAGAGATTGTTTATCAAACGGGTACAGATGCTGGGTGAGAAGAATCTGAAACAGTTTGCCATCAGAACTTGTATGCGACGCCTAAGCAAGATTTGTTATTGAAGATTTCGACCTGGCTCTATATGTGCTTCCCCTACTGACTATTTTTCATTTTTTATTATGCTATTTTTATATATTACTTTTCTAGTGTAAGTTCATTTCATGCCTTTTAATAAGATGGTTGTAAATAAATTTAAAGCAGTGAGTAGTCAAAAATAGGTTTGTTTGATAGCAGAGTCCGACATCTCGAATGGAATGTTTAAGGTTGCAGCAAAAGAAGAAAAGTTTAAGACATTTATGATAGATATGATCAACATGTTTCTTTTAACATAGATCTGCCGAGATACTGCTGCCTAGGTATTTAATTTCAGACACTTGAGATATAGTTAAGTTATTGATTATGAAAATTCAAAAGGGATATTTTTTATGAGGAAACCCTCATGAAAACTGTTTTTAAGGTGTTGATAAGCATTTCCCATGTCGTACACTAGTCAAAGATGAGCTTTGCTACAGTGACAATCGGCTGAAGTTGATTTCTTGTGGTTCCCACAACTTTTAGGGTGCAAATGTGAACTGATCTACAATCATTCCACTTCACACATAGTTTGAAAAATATAGACTCCTAGCAGTCCAGTGGTTCGGGAACTATCCTCTGACTGTGCAGGTCTGGGTTCGAATCCCAGTTCAGGCATGGATGTCTAACAAAATCCCTGGACGAATCATGCTAATCCCTTGAGAATACGTGAGGATCACATTTAAAAAATAATTAATGCCCCCAAAGCAGAATATACCAAAATCTGTGACACACGTCGCAGAAGATTTTTAAGAAAAATTTAAAAACACTGTTTTCCCATCAGCCAAGGTTCGTTGCAAAACAATGCAAAACACTGTTTTAGAGATTGATGGCAGAACAAGCAATACGTTAGGTTCACAACACATTTTCTGGCATGATCCAAGCCTTCTTCGACCATCTGCTTATATTTCTTCCCTCAGACAGAGCAACAGGCCATGATCTGGAGGCAGATTCCGTTGACGTAGTTTTTGATCCGACTCATATACGGTATAATGGTAATTATGTGGTAAATAACGCAGTCATCTGCAAACAATTCTTGCGGTACTGAGATTGTTTAAGTGAATTTTAAAAAATAATGGAGAGGACCGACCACTGCGGAGAATTCACAGACATAGATGGAGTTTTATTTAAAATGGACAAACTGTAAAAGACCTTTTCAGGAGAGCTTCCAATCATTTAAGTAATTGTACGTTAAGCCCATGATTAGAGAGTTTAAAAAAAACTTTATCATAAGCTGTAGAAAATTATAAATACAATCACCGAGTACAAAATGTGGATCAATAACATGTTATGCTTAGAAAATCACTCGTGATAACACTAACGCACAATTTTAATGAACATGCAAAATAGAGGTTTCCTTCAAATTAAGCCATTCCGAAATATGTATGGAAAAAACACATGCATCTCAAAGTAATAACAAGGATTAGGTGCGTGAAAACAACACAATGAGAAACAAAAAAAAAAAATAAAATAAGGATAGGATTTTTTAAACAAATTATACACAATTTGAAATTACTTACAATTGTTATTAGAACGAGTAATTTTCTTTCTTTTTTTCTCAATCACGAGCTTTGATATTTGCTAGACTTGAGTGAGGATGAAAGCAAAGATCAGTTGCGTGAAGCCTCGCGGATGTTTTACTGATTATGCCCGATCCAGAAGTTTCTACGAAATTCTATACAAAAGTAATACCATCCCGTTGTGCCTAATTTCTGATGAGATCTTCACTGAGTCACGAATGCGTCGAAATTCCCTATGAGGCTTGTGGGCTGTCACTACAGGATGGTAGATATCAGAACACGCATGCGCGAATGCTTTCTCGCCATGTGTAGGATTTGTTAAACCCATCGAGAAGAAATATAAGAAATATACTCTATTTCTCCTCTATATAAATATAAAGCCGGATTTTCCTAGGATTAAGTTTTTTGTGCCATGTGAACCGAATTGCCCCGGCCATTGCACGTCGACAGAAACGTGTTACACATTCACGCTGCGCGTTTGTGTTTTCGTAACTTTTGGTGCATCAGATCATGATGCACCAAGCTATATTGCAGTGGCATCAGCTACTCTGTCGTCTGCATGCTCCAGTTTGAAGGGAAGGGAAAGAAAACAACAAAAATGAAGAGAAGATGGGTGAAACGCGCGACGCAAGACGCTTTTGACTTCTCCAGAAGCAGTCCGCCAATCACGCCCGACGTAAAGCCGGATTTTCCTAGGAGTAGAAATTTTGCGCCGTGTGCAGCGGAAAACGCTGATTGGTTAAAAACCTGAAATTCAGGGTTTTTTTTGACTAATCAGCGTGTTCACGCTGCGCGCTGTAGAAACTTGCTCCTAGGAAAACCTGGCTTAAAGCGCTGTTGTGAACCCCATTGCGCTCTGTAGGAAAACAGCCATACTGATTTTCTCATAGGTGAGAGGACGGTGGGTCGAGCTGAGTGATTCACGTTGCGCGTGGCACAGAAAACATGCTCCTAGGAAAACCTGGCTTACAGCGCGACACGTTGTCCTCTCAATGGTGAGAGGACGAAGCTTTTCTTATTGCAATAAGAAAAGCAGTATGACTGTTCTCCTATAGAGCGCAATACGGCTTACGACAACACTTTACGTCGGGCGTGATTGGTCGACTGCTTCTGGAGGAGTCAAATGTGTCGTGCGCCGCGTGTTTTGCTGATGTCCTCTTCACTCTTGTGCGTTTTCTTTCCCTTCCGTTCAAACCGGAGCATGCAGACGACGGAGTAGCTGATGCCAAGGCCATATACTATAATATAGTCGTCCTGATCAACGACGAGCCGTTAATTCTCAAAAGGCATAGTGATACGATTGGCCGGTGAGAGAGTGACGTAAGCAGTTTATCATATTTGGCAAGAAATCATTTCACCAGTTTGTATTTCTGAAATAGGTTTTTAGTCGTCTAAGAGTAGAAAATGTTCTTTTTTGAAGTAGCTGTGGAAATCAGCAGTACAGAAAGAATTTGCAGCAACGTATGAATATTAGGATAAAGATTTGTGTTGCATTGTAAAAGGACTTACACTGCGTTTCCCGGTGTCAAATTTTCGTCAGTTTTAATCCATTTATTCCGTCATACAGAATACTCGGCATCGAGTGTTCTGCTCTCTGGAACGACCACTATCATAAAATTCTTTGCATGCGGTGAGTTGTTTTCCACAATTTGAATTGATGTGACGAGGGAGAAATATTTGCATTGTGTCTACCAATGATTTGTGAGTATTGAATCGATCTGTTATCTGCATTTGTACATGGTCGACAAAAGGTAGCTATTGCATTTAGAAAAGTCCTCTCCTCTTGTCAATACAAGATTCATTGAAAGACTGGTTATTTGTGGAAATGAAAATTACAAGGAAGAAAATTCATCACTGCCCCTTCGGGGACTCGAACCCCGGTCTCTCCGGACGAGTGCTCTGCCATCTAAGCTATGGAAGCAGATAGAATATAGCGAGCCGAATGGGGCCCCTATAATTCCTCCTTTTTCTGAGCATAACCATTTCAAGGAAGCTCCAAGAAAAGTCTGCTCCGAGAAAGCGCGCTACGTCCCTGGGGAAGGGTTTTTTCTTCTATCTGTAGATTATTTTTCTAACCTCAGGGACTTCGGCTTTAATTTCAATGATAACGCACAACTTTTGAAGTTTAGGCTGAACATCCCCGAGGTCAAAAAAAAAAAAAAAAAAATCTGAAGTGAAAAAAAAGCAACCCGCATGTTTATGCATGCAGAGTCTAAAAGGACTACTGCGTAATCGCCGGTAAAAAAAAAATCACTCTTGTTTTTTTAGAGTTAAACAGCAATCAATGACCCAATTCTATTTGAAAAGTCATAAAAAACGGGAAAATGACAATCATTTTGCATTCCTATCTTCTGACTCGACAGACATAGCTGTGTCCAGCTTCCTGTGTCCAGGAATTCCCAATAGGAAGGTTAATAATCGATGATTATTAACCTCCGCCACTTTTGAAGGAAGGAAAGTTTGTATTGTCGACTTTTCCACTTGTACAGAGCGAACAATTCTGAAAACGGAGTTCGATATACTGTCATGTGAAGCTGGACATCGTGCTGGACTCTCGTCCAGAGGATTCAGGTTCGAACTCCGTTGACGGCACAGTGGTGGTCAGTTGAAGTTGGTTTTATGTGGTTTTCTAGCTTCGAGGCGTAAATGCGAGTCTCACATTTAAATGTCTCTCCACAGAGAGCAGGCAGACCTACAACACGATACTGACATAACATGAAAATTCAAGCATTTCCATCTTTACTTAAGAAAATGTAAGACAGATGGTAGCATATGAATATGAAGCAAGCGCAACTCTAAAACATAGATAGGAACATTAGGGCCACACATTCACTCAGAACACACATTCCGGCATGTGGCATTTCGTTAGAAATTCGGAAGAGGAATGTGTACGAGGTGCATGTACGGTTAAGTAGTAGCACAAGCTGTGGGGGAATGCCGCATTGACCTAAAAGGAGTAATACACCCACAGACTAAATATAAGATCTACACTGGTAGCTCCAAGACTGAGCATGGAGTGGCTTCGGGCATGGTTACCTTTCAGGATGACTTGGAGATAAGTAACTGGAGCAATAAATTCAATGATCTAAATACGGTATTCCAGGCGGAGTTGTTTGCGCTGCTCATAACTACGCAACACGCAAGCGCCAGCAAGAAAGAAACACACATTCTTTCTGATTCACTTTCTTCGTTATAAACGGTTCTAGATCTCCTATCACGCCACATGATGGCTAGAAATATCAGAGACCTATTACTGCCAAATAGACATATCTATATCTCGTGGATCAGAGCGCATAGAGGAAATACTGGGAATGAAATAGCTGATCTGTTAGCCAAAAGAGCGACCGAAAGACCAGGAACCGATTTCTCTATCCTTCCGAAGTCGTAGGCGATGAAGAAGTTGCGAAATGATCTGTTACAGAAATGGCAATCACGATGGTCAAATGACACGAAAACAGCAGATCTATGAAGTTCTTCCACAAGTTAAATACTGTAGTTATGGCTGGTCTAGAGAGGCTATTTTTTTTCTTTCGGAGCATGGACCCTTCTCCTCCTATCTTCATCGTTTTCATAAGAGTAGGTTTTCTAGCATGTGTAAATTTGGAGGGAAGGGAACCGTCTTTCACTATGTTACAACATGCGAGTATACCAAGGACTTTCATTTTGGCTCTACTATGCCACAGAATTACATTACCTCGAAGCTACAATTACTGAGAAAACACTCCAGAATCGAAAGAATTAAGCGCCTTATTAGATATATCATTTCAAACGAAGATAAAATCACAGTCACGAAACAGTACCAAAGTACGAATGCTTCAGTTCCCTCACAAGTTGATAACAACCGTTCATCAGA
Organism: Pholcus phalangioides; assembly: GCF_987345545.1. Taxonomy (NCBI): domain Eukaryota; kingdom Metazoa; phylum Arthropoda; class Arachnida; order Araneae; family Pholcidae; genus Pholcus; species Pholcus phalangioides. The sequence continues at coordinate 22,283,515 of NW_028301603.1, read as the reverse complement.
CTCAGACTATGATCCTCTGGCATGAGATGAGATATTTGGGGGTTGTCTCATGGTGTCTTTGTGCGCGTCTTCTGACAGACACTGAAGTTCCTTGATTCCCGTTGCTGTCAATGTGTAATGTCGCCTATCTTGTATATATTACATATAGGAGTGTTTATATGTTTGTATATATATATATGTTTATATTATATCTCATATACATATGTCTATAGTTATTCGTGGGCCCCCCTTCGAGGCCTGCTGGCGACGTGCGTATGCACCTGCCCATGTAACCTCAACTTTTTGTCTTCTTGCGCGCTGGTGGTCTTTCGGTACTTAGTGGTGTTTCGGATGTTGCATCGCTCTTCCACCATGGCCGAAACTATCTGGGTGACCATCTTATATCCCCTATGGGGACAGAGCGGGGGTCATGGTCGATTTCGGATTAAGTAGTAGGAGTCATGCAAAGCTCAGCTAATCATAACTTCCAACTGTTCTACATCTCCTTTTAATGGCAACAAAAGACCACCCAATCTGCTCCAGGAAAAGCTCGCATTTCTCTAGAGATGTTATCTTTCCATTTCCTAAAACATGGCCATAAAATCACTCTAGTTCTCAAACTTTTTTTTTTGGTTCGCTAATCAAAAATGTTTACCACTGTGCCTATGTAACTGTAATACATAAGTCTACCTGCCAGTTGCGGGCAGCTACATTGATTAAGTTCATGCAATGATTCGTATTCCCAAATAATGTATAACGTAGTGGAAGAATTACATGCGTTAATAAACTGGCACATTATTCAAATAATAGATCTATTTAGTGCAACGCATTATACCATCTAGTACTTTCGAAGGTGCAAAACAATGCCGTGAAGCATATTTAGGAACAACGATCCTAATGGAATAAAGCAATATGCAGGGTGTTCTGTTAACGGACCGACAAACTCAGAGGGTTGTTAGTTGACATCAAGAGGAACAAAAATTGCAATGGAACATGGTGTCGTGAACCACGTTGAGAGGGTGAGAATCGCGAGAAACGCATGCAGGTTTCGACGTCACGTTGGAACGACAAAAACTACAATATATATAATAACTGCAAAAAGATTTATTTGATTAATTATTACAAAAGTTGTTGGAAGTCGCGGTCGCTGACGTCATTGCACAGTCTACAACGACGTAAAAACGATTCCCGGACGCGCTCGAAGATACCAGGTATACTTTTGATGTCTGCCACAGCGACTACAATCCGCGCTATGAGATCCTCCGGTGTGTCCACGGGTATCGCATAAACGAGTGATTTAAGGTGATCCCAAAGGACGGGATCCCATCCTGGGGAGGGGGTCATGATTGTGGAATCTGGTTTAGAAGGATGTTTAAAAAGAATCAAATTAAATTTTCAGCATAAGTTCCTCGTTAGTTTCTTGAAAGGAAAAAAAATGTCTTTTTTAGAGACCCGTTGTGGCCACACCTTACCAAGGCCTCCTAGACAGAGATACTATCTAGGAGCCTCATAGGAGGCTCACCGGGTATCTGGAACAATATCCATGAAACTCCGAAAAGATGTTCAGTTGTGTATGTATGGTTTGTTACAATTTTGAAGTCCACATACACATACGTTGCACTCAGGGGCGGCTCGAGAAAAAATGTCTACCGGAGCGAAATCTATTTTTGTGCCCTGACCTCCCTCAATTAAAAAAAACCTTTTGTTTCAATCGCTTCGTTTTGATGCGTTCAAAGGAACAGCGATATTTTATGTCATCACAATATCATACCGAATTTTTTTTTTGTCCTTTTACCTTGGATTTGTGGCCCCTGTGTGACCGAGCTGCCCTGGTTGCACTACCAGGAACGTCTGGCGAGGTCGGAAGACGGACCTGTGATCGGGGGCGCCAAAGTGCTTGGGCTTTCTTGTGAGAGAGAGAGAGAGAGAGAGAGAGAGAGAGCACATTTTTTTGTTTCTCCTCGTGTGAAAGGTTGGCATGGAAACATGACCAAGGACAGGATCCCTATTTAAAATGGTCAGAAAATCAGGTTTTAGTTAATATATATAATGTAGGCCTATATATTGCAATACTGTACTGTGTTGGCGATTCGATTCTGCGTTTTTAATGCAAGTAATACAAGTCGGAAAAAAAGGGGCATGAAAGGCCTCTGGCTCAAAATCTTTCCCATATAAAAAAAAGCACCTTCAAATTTTGTAATACTCCCCACAACGCTCTTGCTCTCTTTAGCAAAAAAATTAGGTGACCGCGCGAGAGAGATTCCTCCAATCTTTTCATTTTTTTCAGCACAACAAAAGAGAAAGAAGGTTGTGTCTTCTTCCCAAAATCTCCTGCAGGGGTAAACGAAAAGAAAAGAGCTCAAGTGTGTGTGTGTGTGTTTTTATGTGACCAAAATTGCTACGTATATAGGTAGGTGCCCATCGATTCTTTTTTTTTTTCGAAAAAAAAACCCCGTAATATTATTTACACTCAACCCTTCATTTTTTTTCCCATCTAGGTCATTTTTTATGTATATTTTAACAGTTATATTTTTCTAGTGATGTATATCTAACGTGTTTCGGCGCCCCTTATCATTTGGCGCCCTGTGCAATTGCACAGCACTGCACTAAGACCGCTCCTGCCTACAACGATAGAATTAATCATCACACTTCAGTCATAGTTAGAACATTAGTCACATTTCAAGCATTACACAGAAACAAACTTCATGCTAGACTCACAACACGTACACGCACATTCCAACATGTACCAATTCGTTAGAAGTTCCACAGAGGAATACGGACGAGGTGCATGTGTGGTTTAGCAGTAGTATAGCCATAGCTAATGTACCACCATTTCTCAGTGATACGAGATTGTTCATTGAAAGTTGATATTTTCCTTAAGTTCATAATTTTATACATTTTGCCACGGACAAAATAAAGGGCAATATCTGCCCCTTTTGCGGTTTTGTGAATAGAAAAGATTTCTAGAAAGTCTTCAGTGATATTCACATTTGGCTTGTGATGGCAAAAAGCCATTGAAAAAAAATTCAATCGCATCCAAACGGTTATACAAATTATCACCCATTGCTGTTATTCTTTCGACCATAAAACGGTATAAAAGATATTACGAAATGCTAGCACATATTTAGGGCAGACATTTTCTACAGCATTTATAATCGATTTCTTAACCAAGGGGAAACTGTTGCTTAAAAGACTGGAATTTTTCGCGAATATGTAGCTGTAACTCATATAATAGTGGCTCTCGGAAAAATTATGATTTTTTTTTTACTTGAATTCTTCATACTTTTTATTAAAAAAAAGTTATCTGAAATTTTTTAATTTTAGAAAATCCCAATGTTTTTTTAATCATGTAGGCCACCAACAGTTCCTTCAAGAGCCGCATGCGGCCCGCGAGTTTGACACTAATGATCTACGAGTTATAGGAGGAAAAACAAAATCAAATTGTAGAACGAGCCCATCATACTTCAAGCACGATCTGTGTTCGGCAAAGGTATGATGGGTTCCAGAACATTCCAGAATAAGTTAACCTCAGGTACGGATCCGGAAGCGGGAAATGGGCCGATCGTCTTTTCCAAGAGGCGGATAATATGGAACGAATTGGGCTATTCCATAAAATAGGGGACGACCACCCGACATCTGGGATAATGGATAATGGAGACGCATGGATAACTTACGGTAATCTTCATTGCCATTCAACCTTTTAATTTTTTTATCAGCTGATTATTTTGATTTTAAAAAACTCCACATTGCATCTTGCTACTTTCCGCTCTATTCCAATTTTGACACCTTAGAGGACCTATGACTTTCATAAATACATTTAACTGTGAAAACATTATCATCATGGGTGATCTGAACGCTCGCATTGGCAATCCATATGCTCTTAATTCCTCTTTCTTTGATGATGTACTCATTCATCACAGATCAAACGACCTTGTCGTAAACTATAGAGGATAATATGAGCTCTGCACATTAAACAATTTATTTATTTTGGACGGCACTTTTCCCCAAGACAACCCAAGTAATTTCACCTTCTTTAATCAAAATGATGCTAGTGTCGTTGATTATATTATTGTATCTGCAAATGTGTACCGTCAAACAGTTGAATTTGAGGTTATCCCGAAACTCGGTTCCGATCATTTCCCTTATTAGAGCAACCTTATATTTAATAGATACTAATTATTTTGAGAAACCCAATATAAATACCGCATTTTTGAAATCCCTTTGGAATAGTGAAGGTGGCTCTAAATTCGTGCGATATCGACTCGCGATTCTCCGCTGATCCCGATATCGGCATCTAAGAAATCGTTCCATTTCTGATGCAGACCGCAAGAAATCATGGGTTAATAAAAAAATCAAGGTCATCAAGTGGCTTTAATACACAGAATGGATACTTTGCTTGGTTCGATGTTGAGTGTCAGACTTCTAGAAAGGAGATACGAAAAACAACCAGGATTTTGAGCAGGTGCTATAATAATCATAATTTTAAGCAATACAAACTACAACGGAATGCTTCTAGGTACTTATGAAATAAAAAAAAGCGGCATATTTCAAGAACCTAAACGAACAAATTTGTTCCAGCAGAGATTCGAAATCCTTCTGGGAGATTATCAAAAAATTCAAGAGAAAAAATCCCTACGTTCTGAAATCGTGAAATCGATATATCAACATGGCACAATTACTTTTCAACTGGTTCAAAGCGAATGATAATACAACACGAATGGAATCTCCATTAAATAATATTTGTTATGCAATTGACCCAATTTCGGATTCCGATTTACTTTTCATGAAGTAAAAAACGCTATTCAAAAACTAAAATGTGGGAAAGCTGCAGGTTAGGATTGCTAAAAACCCGAATTTTTTTTTTTTGGGACATTCCTCTGATTACTCTTACAGATATACCTTCAATAAAATCTGTACCTCAACTAATCTACCCGAATCTTGGATCGAAATAATTATCTCCCCGATACACAAAAAGGGTGATGTTAATAATCCGGAAAATTTTAGAGAAATTACAAAAATATTTACATTAATTTTAAACTCCAGACTAATTGGTGAAACGTATACGACGACGTTCTTCTTAAGGAACAAGCAGGTTTCAGAAAGGAATATGGCTGCATGGATCAAGTATTCGTTTTTTGAACTACTTTATTCAAAACAAATTAAAACGGAAGAGGGGAAACTGTTCTCAACTTTTATTGACTTCAAGAGCGCATTTGATTCAGTCGACCATCAAATTCTCTGGTCAGTTCTCCAAGAGTTTAATCTTAGAGTCCTTTTACACGGAGCGAATGCGGACGCGGGTCCGGAAGAAGTTTTAACAATTGGAATATACTGAGCCTTTCAGACGAGCCGAAATATCTCCGCACCTAGGAAATGTTCATGCGGGTCCGGACGTCGTCCGCATGTGTCAAAACCTAAGTGCGGGCTCCGCATCCACACATAGAAGTTTTGATAATGGGTTATTCGGGGCTATTCACACGATGCGGATGCGGAGCGAATTCATCCGCATCTTTGGCTACTTTTTAAAGAAGATTTTGCACGGAATTTTTTTAATTATTTGCCATAAATACCCTTAAAAACACCACATGAAGGTCCCCGTTCATCAAATATGATGTACCCATATACGCCTGTAACTTCCGTTTCCTTCTGAGATGGAGAAATAGCAACTTTAACTGCCTTTTGTCCATACGTTACAATTTTATACCATAAAACCTGCCAACAACGGCCACTGACGGGACCAAAATTATAAGCTGTTCTGTTCATTACGAATATTTAATGGACTAAATACTTTAATAACTTTTAAATTTAGTTTAAAAATTTTAATTTTTTACTTTTTAAATTTTTAAAATAATTTAAAAATCTAAATATTTGAAATAATTATTTTAAATATTTATTATTTTTTTAAATTTTTAATCTTTTTATTTTTTTAAACTTAAAAAAAAATACCTTAATAAACAACGTTATCCACGTACGGTGTTCACTCAGGACCGGATTAAGACGTTTGAAGACCCTAGCACTTGAATATTTTTGGTGGTTCCCCCGATACCTACAAGTTTATTTTACTCGATATTCAGTCTATAAACTTAAAAAAATGAAATTTTATATTTCAGAAGTGACTAATCTAAGGATGGGATTTCACTATAACTTTCACTAACTTTATGAAAGTTATTTCATAAAACTTATAAAAAAGTAACTAATAAATTTATCGGTTGCATTCGAGATTTATTAGTTGCTTTTTTGAAAGAATTATTATAAAATTTTTATAGTGTAATCCCGGCCTTAAGCCCGGATTACACTATAAAGTTTTATAAAAGTTGAAAAATTTAACCAATAGGCGCATCGATTGCATTCAAGCAAATGCAACTGGTGATCTTACTGGTGTAATTTTTCTCGTTTTAGCAAAGAGCTTTTACGAGACAGATTTTTTTTTCAAAATCTTTTGAAAATATTTTAAGATATTTTCTCTCATCGACTACTTGTGAGGATCGTAATGAAGGCATCTTTATACCCATATTCTATTGTGCTCTAGATTAAACCACGAAAGAATGGTATTTTCACACGGCTCTAGGCTGCCTATGGGCACTGAATCAGGGGTGAAGGAGAAAAATAATTACAAAAATTGCGAAAAAATAGTTTTTACGCACGAATTTCAAACGAAAAATGCGGGCGAAACACCCGCATCTTTAGTGCTGGTGTGAAAGGGTATGCGGACCCGCGTCCGCATCCGCTCCTTGTGAAAGGGGCCTTGGTGTGCAAAATTTGTTTCCATGCTCGCTGACATATACAAAAAAGCCGCCTCAAGGGTGCGCTGCTCATTAGGATATACTGAGGTGTTCAACATTAACTCTGGTGTTCTTCAGGGAGAAATTTCGAGTTCCATTTTGTTCTCACTGTTTTTGAATGACCTTCATAATTCGCTTAAATTCTGCAGAAATAAAAGATTTGTCTTTCCCTGATGGAACACAACTTCTTGCTGTATGCGGATGACGCAGTGTTACTGGCGGACTCCCCCTATGAATTTAAGAAGAAAAATTGATATTCTAGAGCAATTTTGTAGGGACTATAAACTAACTGTTAATGTGAATAAAACGAAAGTCTTGGTCTTCCGTAAGGAGGGGAAAAATCCATAAATGATACATTCTTCCACTAAAATAAAAAATTGGATACCGTTAATTCTTATATTTACCTTGGAATTTCCTTTTCTCCCTTTGGAACATACTATCTGGCAAAAAAATTATTTCCAAGCGAAGGGTATATCTGCAATACGTGCATTATGGCCTCTTCTTCTGGGAGCCAAACTCAATTCACATTATAGCTGGTTTAAACTATTTAATGGTATGGTAACTTCTGTTTTGATCTATGGCTCACCAATTTGGTCAATACATTACCTTCACCAACAAATGCTTCTCTTTTTTGAATTTTAATTTGACAAAATATACTGCAAATTACATATTGCGATTGGAACTCGGGGATATACTTCTTTATCTATTACATTTATAAAGTTGATTGTTAAATTCTGGATACGTATTCCCAAAATGCCGGACTCTAGACTTGGTAGGAAATCATATTTACACCAATATAGCAACTCGTCCATCGAGTCAAAATTTAACTGGGCTTCAGACGTCAAACTGTTACTTGAAAAATCTGGCTATGGGTTTGTGTGGTTTGCTCAGGATCCCAACACAGCTGTTAAGTTTCTGCCACAGATTCTGCAAACATATGTAGACCAAAATCTCCAAGTTGATCTGAGTGCTATGGAAAATAGTAATATATAATCACCCTCATTATAAGTTTCTCAAATCGCACACATTTATTGAAGATTACATGACATCAAAAATTGATATCACAGTGAAAAGAGTCCTTTTTCAACTTAGAATGAAACACAATTCAATCTTTTTTCATGGCAAAATTTTTGTAATATCTCCCCACAAAAAAATTCTGCAATATGTGTAATCTGAACGAACTCGAAATCTTGTACCGTTTTTTTCAATTGTTCAATCTATCACTCATATAGACGGAAATATCTGGCTAACTTCACAAGTCATTTTGATTTGAAAAAAATGGTCTATATATTAAAACAATCTCATAAACAATCACTCAATTTTCAATTTCATTGTACCTGCTCAAAGACTAAACAGTTTTATTTTCGCGGAAAGCGAGTATGCAAATGAATCCTAGACATGAATATATTCTAATGCACTCTTTGATATTAAAGTACGTATTTTCTAATGTTCCTATTCAATGCGGTTTTTTAAAAATATTTTTATGTGTAAATAAATATTTTTCTTACTTTATTTAATGTACTGTTTGTAATGCGTGCGTCACGAATGTATTTATCTCAGTGCAATCTTTCCCTCCTATCTCAAATTGATGTATTGTCTCACTCCCTTTCTCTTCAATGTATAATATATATTCAAATACCACCAAATTGTAATAGGCTCACGGCCTAACATGAATGAATGAACGCCAGGGTCTCTGCTACCGGACTTATACCGTTGCCGAGATCTCTTCCAGCCAAGCTTCGTGGCAGAGTCTGGAAGAAAGTGAGTGCACCTAAAGTCTGTGTGTGTAGCTAGTGTTGTGTCTGATATTTCAGTGCTGCCATCTATACTTCAATTGTGAGTGAAGTGTAATGATTGAATATTTGTAACGTTGTAGGCCTGTTGCTCTTTGTGGCGAGACTTTTTAACGAGGAGATCGGCTCGCATTCGCGCCTTGTAGTTGGGAACCACAGAAAACCAACTTCAGCCGACCACCACTGCGGCGCCGGTGGGGTTCGAACCCGGGATCCCCGCGATGCGAGTCCGTCACTATGACCACCACAGCGGCTCACGGCCTAACAATAAAATTTTGTCTGTCATTACCATTCAATGAATTACTGAGATGAAGTTTAAAAAGGTTTGGTCCCAGAACTTTGCCTGTCGAGGTAAAGGACAATCTTAAATGAAATAAAAGGACAATTCTCTAAATCCCATGAAAGGGACTCGTTTTGGTTTGTGAGATGCAGTCGGCCTCGCTTAATCGGGTAACAGATAATCTGATACCCTGCTTATACAGAACTGATAAAATCCGTTGGAAAAAAAAATTTCTCCCATAGGCCGGGATTACACTATAAAAGTTTGACAAAAAAGGTTTTACAAAAACTTGGGGAAAAACAACCCAATTTTTTACATTCGCTCGAATGTATGCAAAACGTTTATGGGTTGCATTTTTCTAGTTTTATAAAAGGACTTTAATTGTTAAGTGTGTAATGCCGGGGGATAGAGACAATGCTAAAGTTCCCCGCTTGATGTGATAATTTTTAAAACTCTCCCCGCTTAATTGCATATTAGAATTCACTCCACAGCTGTAAATACTGCGGAGTCTACGATGAAGTCAAAACCCAACAGATGGCAGCACGGATGCTGGCTGATGAACAACAAAAAGAAGAAAAAGTTCCCCCTTTCAGGCAGTGATTGTAATTCGTGGGAAATTTCCCATATTCGAGGGAAAAAATTGGCCAAAATTTGTCCAATAGGGAAATTTCTTAGAATTTGAGGAAAATTTTGAGAGTTCACCAAATAAAAGAATTTTTTGAAAAAAATTAATTAATAGTGTATTGTAAAATACTTGATTCCGTGTTTTCCCCACTAGATGGCAGCACATCTAGACAGCAAATGGCAGCATTTCCCACACGTTCCGTGTGGGAAAAATTTAGTCAAATGGGAAATTTTTGAGGGAAATTTTGCTGGAAGAGGTTAAAATCTCACACTATTTCGAGTTCGACCATCGACGTCCGCGTCGTAAAACACCACGTCGTGTAAAGAACTTCTTTACGCTACGTGTGTTTTGCGACGTGGACGCGTTTCACGTTCTTGTAAAAAATGTTAAACAAATAATTAATTATATTTATTACAGTACTGTCGCATATCAGTGTTAACCACATGGGCGGAGATACGGGGGGGGGGGCGTTGGGGGGCATTGCCCCCCCCCCCCAGAGTCAAACGTGGAATCGACTGATCTAATGTATATATGTATAGATGAATTGACATCATCATCATCGTGCCCCCCCAGCAATAATGACCTTGCCCCCCCAGACTTCCAAGTCAATCTCCGCCTATGGTTAACCAGCGGAATCGAGCACGAAACATCGACGCCAGAACTTGTGGATAATTTGTACTGTGGAACCCGGGGGCGGCGCGAGCATACCTGCCACCCGGATGCGAAGACTCATGTGCCGCCCCTAATGGCATCCCTGGCCATTATCTCCCAGAGGGTCTAGGAGGACTAGGAGGTAATGCCCTGGCAGGAGGCTGACACAACTTCAGTGTAGGGGACTTGGAGATAAACCTGAAGGGGACTTCTGAAAAAAAATCTGTAGTTGAAATCACGAAACGATAATTCATCGATTATACTCGATATAACGATATCATACCGTCACTCACTTGGTCACTGATACGGTCACTCTCACACTCACTTGGCCATTCCATACGATCACTCATTCACTTGATCATACAGTCATTCATATGCAGAGGTGCCGACATGAAGGAAACATTGGGGGGGGGGTTGAAAGTTGCTGGTCGTCCCGTATATACGGGACTTAAGTGCTTACGCAGGAAAAGAAAAGTGCACTGCATTGTTTTTTTGCATAAATTATTAGGGGGCGGGTTTAGCCCCCTGAAAAAAATTATTGGGGGGGGGGGGTTAAAAGGGCCTCAGCTCCTGGTTCATGTCGGAGGCGAAAAATTTTTGGATCCTGTTCAAAACCTTCGTGGGCCTTTTTAAAGGAAGCCAGCTCAGGCAGAAGAAGCCGGCTAGCATTTGTGGAATATGATTATGACGTGGCAGTGACGCAAGTCCAAATTAATCAAGTACGAGAGTGAAACATTCTTCTTGATACGTAAAGAAACAAAAATTTAATAATAACTTCCGCTTAACAGATGTTTTCTCCCGCTTCTACATGCCATTCGTAGATGAGTCACAATTCATCATTGAAGTCGAGCTTAAAAGTGATCTTATAAAATTCCTCCTCTCCTCTTGTTGTCCTACTTGCTCTCTTCTTGCTCCGACTTGAACGGACCAGCGAATAGAGTCCTCAAGAATGCTACAGAAACAGAGAGAAAACAGATGGGGAAAGAAATCAATCACAAATAAATGTAATTACTTATTACTTATTAAACATGCTATTGAAATTAATTCCCCATTTACTCTCAGTTGTACAGGGTGTTCCATAAAAATCGTAAATAGTTTAAAAATCCATAAAAATTGAAGGAATCCGTATATCTGAATGCGGTTTGCAAAAAAGTTACTCTCTTGAAGCGGGATTTTTTTTTGACACAGAGAAAAAAAATTATTTCAAATATTTGTCAATAGAGGGTGCATCACGAATCAGAGCCCTATAGAATGTAAGGTGTACGTTAACATCTCATTTATGAATTTCCTTGTTACACTGGCACTTACATAAGGTTTCCATTATGATGTTGACAGGTGGCTAAAGCACTATTGACGAAGTTGTTTTGTTTTACCTCAGCCATTTATCACCGACTGAGTCTTTACGAATGTTTTGAACACAGAAGATATTGAGAATGGCTTAGGTCCAATCACTCTTACCGGGTTGGTTTCCCTGCGCCTTCTACAGAACTAAAATTTTCTTCTGCACAAAAAAAAAAATATATATATATATATATATATATATACACGTCTCCCGTGAGAGAATAACTTTTTCCCAAACCAACACCGATTCCTACAATTTTTATGAATTTTTAAACAATTTTAAATGAATTTATACAACACCCTGTATGTAGGGGATTTCGCAAGCTCGTGGCAGTGAAATTTCGTCTCTTAAAAAAAATTATGTTCTCCAGAAATGGCTTCAAAATCTTTATATACACTTACCTTCTATTTCAATGATGTAAATAAGAAGAAGCGGATTTATGGTTTTGTCACCGTTTTCCCAGAGCCGCAGCTACAGGGGCGGGACAAAGCGGCAACTGCTCCGGACAGAAAACTTAAGGAGGGCGGCAAATTTTAAGCGAGAGTAAAAAAAACGAACAGAATTGTCAAAATTTACAGGGGGGGGGCACATGCTCTTATTCCACCCCCAAAAATTATAATTTTTTCTCCCACTCATTAGACTCCCACTCCCGTTAACACGCTAACTTTGAAATTTTTTTGGTCACGCACATGCCTGCACAATTCCTTAGTCATGCTTACACACTCTAGGTCAGGCATCTTCAGCCCGTTGCTCGCGAGCACCACGGCACTCCTCCGAAGTGCACATAGTGCTCGATGCTTGTGTATGATTTCATGTTCGCGCGAGTACTTCATCGATGTTCCAGTTAAACACCTTGGAGGAATTGCTTTGAGAGATCGAAATCATCGTCATTTCATTCATTAGTTTGTTAAACTTGTCGTAAGGGCGCTCTTCTTTGGATGATGGGTACAGGCAGTGCTCGTGACAGGAAAAAGGTTGAAGACCTCTGCTCTAGGTCAGTGCTTCTCAACCTCAGGGCCGTCAATCAAACTAGAAGATAATACTGTGGTGTTTGGCCAGAACATGATATCTCCAAAAAATGGTGTTTTGATCTCGTATTAAGTCTTGTTAATTATAACTAATTAGAAGTGAGATAAATGCACGAATACGTGCGTACAGCTAAACAACATGCTAACGTATGATATTCTCATTTGCACTTGTGTGTATGCTTTTTTTCTGATTTTTAAATGACAATGAAAATGTTTATATCTCAAAAATGCGATTTTGGAGTTAATGTTCTGACCAAACACCACAGAATAGTCCTTGATATAACAAATTTTGCAGACTAAGATGGTTTTACAAAGGTTTTTAACAGCTGGCTGATGCGAAGATATTTTAGGAAAGAGAAAATTCAACTGCCGCTGCGGGGAATCGCAGTGCACACGAGCTCCAAGGAAAGATTGAGATATTCGTTGCCTCTGTAGTACAATGGTCTTGGAGCTCCGTGTCCACTTCTCAGGGGCTCCGCGGCCGCTCGAGTGAAATAAAAAAAATAGTAAATTTGCGAAAACATGACTATAAATATTTTTAAATAATAAAAATACAGTAAATCAGTAACTTTGATGAATAAGTAACAAATAGGCCTATGGGGCTCCGCCATAGAAATAATATACCAGAAAGGGCTCCGCGAGTCAGAAAAGGTTGAGAACCGCTGGTCTAGGGCGTTCAACCGGAAAGTGAAAGGACGTGTGGGTTCGATTCCCCGCAGGGACAGTTGAATTTTCTCTTTTTCCTAAAATGTCTTCGCGTCAACCAGCTGTTAAAAACCTTTGTATGGATAGCGGAGAGTGACGTCATCCTCGGATAAGATGGCTTTCATAATTAGTTACAAATTGCTAATTATATTAGTTTATAATCATATAGCACGTGATTAAAAACGTAATTAACTTCTTTTTTTCTCGTCAATCGTTGTCTTATAAACGAATTAATTTTTCGAGCCCTTGACTCATAAAAAGTTAATTTACCGGACCAGAGAGGGTCTCAAAAATGCTAAGAACCATTGCTGTAGGCCATTCTTTTGTTCACTTCCATGCTCACATACTCTATATGACCTGTTACCTCAAGTCACTATTTTGGCAGAGGCGCATTTATGATTTTTCCGCTTATGGACAGTAAGAATTTTGTCACCCTCTCTTCTCCCATTTCAGTCTAATTTTTTTGACTGCTCTTTCCTCGAATTCGCCACGCAGTGTTATATCCCGCTTGGCCTCCTCGCCCCCACACTTCTGCAAGTACACCTGTCACTCTAAGTCATTCTTTTGGTCACTCCCGAAATGGCCTTTACTCACGCAATATTTAAGTCCCGCTTTAGTTATTCATACGCTCACACACTGTTTCGGTGACCCTGTGTGGAAACGTGGGCTGTACAAATTTTCGCCGACCTTCTCCCATTCTTCTAACTTTTTGACCACTAATTTCTAAAATTTTCCGCCCCCCCTCTGAACTGACCGGAAGCCTATGGCCGTTATTCCTTACCCCCATCCCGTAAAAACGTTTCTGCTCTTATGGTCGACGCTGAAAATGATCTGTTGGTGAAATTCCAGCACACATAAATGCGTTTCCTTCTCGTTCAGAATCTTTCCTCGATAAGCGACTTGAAGCGATAAACAAGTCATGCGCAGTTATTTTCATTCGCAAGACTGATCGCATTGCACAGAAAGTATGAGAATATCGTCCATTAACAGCGATCTTCAGAAAGTGATTTCCGGTTACAACAGCAGACGAGAAAAATTTCCGATTCGAATGGGATCTCGTGACTCTTGCGGTATCTGCGCGGCGTAGTAAGATTGTTTACTTTTTTTCGCGCCATTCGCTCAGTTTTTTGTCCTCTTCTCTCTCTCTCTCTCTCTATACCTCCTTTCTCGCGTGAACATGGAAGCTGCAATTTTATAATTGCCATCCATGGGTTGTGATGGTAAATTGTAATCAATTAAGAATTATTTATTTATTTACAACAACAACGCTTTCTCCGAGTTTGTGTCAGATGTGTCATTGAGTATAGATTTAATAAATTTTTTCAAATGTGCTCTGCAACAATAGTCGATATTCTTTCAAGTCTTGTTTGGAAATGCCTGTACTCTAATGTTAAACTGCTACCCCTCGATATAACGATAATCCCTTTACACCGATATTTTTTCCGGGTCCGAAGAGTATTGTTATATCAAGGTTTCACTGTATATGTTATTCCTTTCTCATCTAAGCTCACGGATCCCCAAGGGGCAGGGCTGTCTTAACAGCACCAAACAAAGGGACTGCCTACTAATTCACACACTTACCCTCGAAAATCACAACACGAAATTTAATTATCACGAGGGCGCACCACTCCCCCCCCCCCAGTATTCACTTGAAGGTCCGGCCCCTCACGTCTTGCCAGGGAGGGCCAATACGTTTAGACACCACTGACAAGAGAAGTCATAGGCGGAGATAGACTTGAGCGCGTGGGGGGGGGGGAAAGGGCATGTGATGATGATGACGTCAATTCATATATACGCAAATAATACATTAGATCAGTCGGCTTTACCTTTGACGCTGGGGAGGGGGAGGCTCCCCAAATGCCCCCAACCCGTATCTCCTCCCATGAGGGAAGTTTGCGGATCTCCGAGTGGTCATATGAAGTCGGTAACTTTAGAATCATAGATATACACACAGTCTGTCTATAACAATATTTTTTCTAGGTCTCTACACAGTATCGTTATAGACAGGTCGAGTTGATGTCAGCTCGGCCATATCTTTTTTGTGTGCCTCGCGCGTATTTTTTTAATTTTACTTACTTAAAAGGGATATTTTTGAGGGAAATCTTGCTTGTCGAGATTACCATCATTGACCTCCGAGGATCGCCAGTATATTCCCATTGTTAAAACTTCTTCCGGACCCGCATCCGCTCCGTGTGAAAGGGGACTTACCGCTACTTCCATAACTCACAGAGCAGGTTCTTGAAATCAATCATGTGACTTGTGAGCTTTTTGTGCTCGTGTGTTGAAAATACAAATTGTTTTTGTCAAATCATAAACAATTTTTGCTTCCACATTAACCACAATTTCGTCAATCAAAACTACGTAATATCTAAAATATGATAGTTTTTTGATCTTGCCGTGGGCCGCAGTACACAATTTCATTCATTCAAATAAAGTACTTTCCGGGCGCGTTTATTTTCTGTCGGTACATAAATGTAGGGGAGGTCTCACTTTTAGCGTAGGGGAAGCGTTGTTTATGAAGAACATTTTTACTCCCATTTTCCTGTCAGTAACGCAGATTTGCTTTACGATACAAATTTTGACTCTCCTCCTGTGTCACCTCTGGTAACTGAAAAGTGCAATATATGTGCGGATGATTATTTCTGCCACGAGAAAAACACAGATGGCAGCACCACTAGAACGCGAAAAACCTCCAGCACTCCGGGCCGTGCCCGGGTGGAGTCAAGAGAAGAGGGGGTCTCAACAAAAATGAGATCTGATATTGAAATTTTCTAGAATTTACTAGGTAGGACCTCAGAAAAATCGTTTGGCCCGGGGCCCATAATGCTCTTAAGACGGCCCTGGCACCATGATTTGCTTCCAGCTAAAGTAAGGGGCTCCAGAACATTTTTTTGCCTTGGCCCATGGTGTTGAGACGGCACTCGTGGGCCTACACCACCTACGAAAACCCTCACTGAATCATGAGTTGACCTTACTGATGAAATTTTTCTTCAATATCAATTCGCTCAAAAAATCAATTCATTAACCCTTTCAGAACTTGCATGCACAATATAATGGTGGCTTTTTCTTACTGTTGAAAATGTTTAAACCCCCAGAACCAGACCAGAACTAGAAGGCATCTGAAGGAAGTTTGGATTAGACTGTTGGTATTAGCGAAAGTGTTGGTGTTTGTTTGTGTAAGTGTTATGAGAAGAATACTTTTTGACCTCAGGGAGTTAAGCCCTGACTTAAAGGATTGATAAGTTTTGAGTTACAAATATGGTAAATATGAACTTTGGGGTGCTTTCATCAGAGGGTATCGCTTTCGGGGAGGTGGCTGGCAGGGCCGGATTAAGACGCTTGAAAGCCCTAAGCACCTGAATATTTCTGACGTGAATATTTATAAGTATGGGCATTGAAAGTTTTGCCTCTCTAATGTTTTTTCTACTTGCAAAGTCTTCGATAATATCTCTTGTTTTTTTTTTGGAACATCTATGGAAGTTTTTAGAATTTTTCTTTTATATTTTCCAAAAGACAGACGTTATTTTATATATTAATCATATTACTATGATTTTTAGATTTTTTTCCTTCAAAATCTTCTGAAAACATTAAAAAAAAAAATTCCCATTGACTGCTTGCTAGGATTTCATAAAGAAAGCAACAACTGAATCTTAGCATGTCTGATATTACTCACTTCATTCGCTGACATGAAGAAGACATTGGGGGGCTCAAATGGCCTCAGCCCTTTGGTTCCGGAGCCTATGCTCACAGGTACCTTATTTTTGGCGAACCGTGGTCACATTGGTACCTTTTCTTTCTGATACATTTTCGGGTTGTGATCTACATCTGTAGAGGCATTCCTTTTACTTCTACGGTAGATGGAACTAAGGCGTTTTTATACCTATACTAGCTGTAATACCCGGCGTTGCCCGGGTTTTCTTCAATGAGGCTTTTTGGATCACGTGATATCTCCCTCTTTCTTTGAGGGAGATACAAACCGTGTCTAAGGTAACTAATATGAGGACTTCCTGCACGACTCATGAAAGAAACAAATCTAGATTAAAAGAAACGTAGAAATGAATGAATTAAAAGCCAATACGGAGACATTAATTTTCATAATTGAGAGGATATAAATAAGAAATTGAAATCAATGTTATTGCATGAATATCCAACTCAAAAGTAGGTCCGGCTAATTACTTTATATTTAATCTCCTTGGTTTCATATCTCTAAGCGAACTCAATATTTCAAAAATCGAGAATTCAATTCAATTTTTGTAATCATTGATGTGGTAGAAAACCCCACTAAATTTCTGCATTTCTACAGTAGAATCGGCCATTTTAACACTGATTTCTATGGGGATCATTGTTTGCCTGACCCTCAAAGTGATGCTGAAAATGATTATGGCATCTATTGAAAAAGTCTCATTACTGGGAAGATTGAAAATGTGGCAAACCATTATAAAGGCATAAACTATTATACATATGGTAACAGGATTAGAAAAGTGACAAACCATTGTAAAGGCATATACACGTCTGAAACGCATTGCTAGGGAACCACGGTAACCCAAGTAAACGTTCGGAAAGTGATTGTTGAGGCCCAAAAACCATTGTTGCCGGACAGTTTTTTGCCCATTTGGGGCATTTGCCCTGGTCTGACGAAATTTTAAGGTAGCCTATCGTTCAAGTCGGGTCCCATTTGGTATATATGCAAAATTTGGCGAAGATCGATCTAAAATTGTAGATTTGTATAGAGAACACACACACACACACACACACACACACACACACACACACACACACACACACACACACACACACACACACACACACACACACACACACACACACAGAAAATCAATTTTATATATATAGATTCTAGAACATGGCTGGAGGCTGGCAAGGCTCCAGCCCTGGGGCCCGGGACGATGTTCATTATTTTTTTGTTTTTTTACGCTATAAATCCATCATAAAGGGGCCCGTGAAAGTCTGGTCGGGGGCCCGCAAAATATTCCAGCCTAGGGGCCCTACCCTAGGATGTGGGGGCCATGTTCTAGGGCTCTAGATCAAACCACAAAAGGCTGGCTCGAGGCTGTGTAGCCTATGCAGACGCACGGAGCACCAAATCAGGGGTGAAAGAGGAAAGATTATTACAAAAATTGCAATAAAAATTATAAAAAAAGTTTTTATGCAAAGTTTCAAATTATGAGCGCAGTGGGCTGAATGATTCGTAGTGAAAACCACGATTTTTGACGCATTTCATCCGGCTGGAAAAACAGCTGCGAATTTTCGGGATTGTTTTACGGGTGCGGCTTATACGCCAGAGGGACGTCGAACCTGTCCAACAAGGGTAATAACAATTAACGATAAAATAACGCTCCTAAATTCATCATCGTCCTTTCGCACCCCATTCATTACAGAAATCCATTGTATCACCCCTGAAACCATGCAGTGGATCCGCCTAATGACTCATAACGATTTGCACATTTTTAAGTTCACGTCCTTGAAGAACTTGGATTACTCTTAGTGTTTGGGTCTCACCCGGACACAGCCGAGGACCTAATAACAATTAGATCTGTTTACAATTTGCGACAAATTGGTGGGCAGATAATTTTAGCTTGATTGGGGGGACGGCTCAGAAAAATAAGTTTGTCCAAGCACCCTCCCCCCCCCCCCCCATGAGCTGTTAAGAAGGCCCAAGCCTACTTTATGGAAGTTGCACGAGATCTCATTCCAAAAACTCAGCATCAACGTGGTTTCTAATTTGCAATATTATTAGTTTTTGGGCATTTCTGCTTATCCTTTTGATAAGGTCTTCAACTATGCAATCAATTGAAAATTCTAAGAGTTTTGCTGGATGTTGAAGCTGGAAAAAATGTGCATTCAGAGCCGGGCTTTTAGGAATTTCGCGGCCCGGTGCGAAAAATTATTTTGCGGCCCCAAAAAACCATAATTAGCCACTCCTCGACTTACGAACTTTGCAAGTCACGAACAGAAATATTTTGCCCATAGTGGTGAATATTTGATTGTTTGTGTCGATATTTGTCACACCTTATTCAAACTTACCTAATAAGTCAGTGGTTCTCAAACTTTGGTCTCCTACGGCTCCCTTGCCATGACAACGTTTATCCGCGACTCCCCAGAATAGTTTGGTAAGAAATGATAATCGTTTAAAAAAGAACTTTTCGAAAGAACTGAACAAGCACTCATCAATGTCGCAGTTCATCGCGATGCACCCTTTGAGAACCACTATGATAGTATTAGTCAGGTTCGAATTTTCCAGAATTTATAAATTGATTAGCGTAATGATCTGCGAAATAGGAAATAAAACACAGCTGGGGAATCATCTTGAATCACAATTCATTGAATTCATACAATGCTGTTACGTGGGAATTAATAATGCTGCTAGTCTAGGCAGGGGCGGCTCGAGCTTACCCACCGGCCGTGTGCAAAGCCTTATGTGCCGCCCCTGAAGATGACCCTGGTGGGAGGCTGACTGAGCTGTATCCTAGGAGACTTCGGAATAAACTTATTTTGTTTTTAGGAAAAAACCTCGCACAATTCTCCGCGGAGAAAATGTGCTTGACCATACTTTCCGCTGTTGAAGAAAATGCATTTTCAAAAAATGGAGTTGCTGCCTTTTTCTCTCTCGTTATTTTACCATTCTTGATTATACCAGATAATTCACAAAACAGCATTTACTGATGGGCCACCATTACTTATGTTGTAAAGTTGATGTATAACGATGCGACGTTTATAAAGAAATTTATTTCAAAGGCGTTTCTCTCTCTCATGTTTCAGGGACCGGGAAAGTGGGAAGACGAATTATTTTCTTTGCGTTATTTGACTTCCGGAAAAATTACTGTTTGCCTCTTGTGATAGTGCATTTTTATTTCTGGTAATACTGTCCCAGGCCCTGGCTTTTTTCTCAAGTTACCTCAACACCTTCGTTGTAAACGTGACGTCATGCGAATTTTTACAGTTGGAAATTTTTAAAAATTTTTGTGTCCAGTGAAAGTCCAAGATGCCGCCCCTAACAACCTGCCGCCCGGGTGCACGGCACCTCTTGCACCCTCGCTTAATCCGCCCTGAGTCCGGGGCTTGAATAATCCCATGCTTACGGTCACCATAACGACTAAAAGGTTGACACTGGCGCTTAATTTTTTTTACTTACGATAACTGAAACGAAGTCTGAGAACAGCATAAAACTATCGGAAATTGTTAGCATTTCTGCCAGCATGGGAAGGGGTATCTAAATCCCAGTGAAGTAAAAAAAAATACACTGCTCAAAACAATTAGGGGAGCACATGGTTTTAACAAAATTACGCAAAGATGTATACCGATAAGTAATATAAAATGAATCATCCATAATTTAAAGCCTAGCAGGAAACGGAAGAAGAAAACTTCATATGCAAATCAAAGTTCATGACGTCAAAAACCAGGAAAAGGAGATAAGGGCAGAAATCGGGATGTTGCAGAAACGTCTGTTTTACTGCCGTAACTGTGAAATTCGATTGCGCAGTATTTTTTTTTTTTGAGACAAGGTGACTTGAGGATGTCTCAACAACGTGATTTACCGGAATCCATGGCATGATGTGTTGTAGGCAGACTGGAATCCGGACAAACACAACGTAGTGTCGCGGACGCTGTTGGAGTCGCCAGAAGTGTTGTTTCAAGGCTGTGGAATCGATTCCAAGAAACAGGAAATGTTAGACGTCGACCAGGGCAAGGTCGGCCACGCGCCACTACAGCAACTGATGACCGGTATATACGGTTAACAGCCCGTCGAAACAGAACAGAGAATGCTACGCAGCTGCAAAGACGGTTGCTCTTGGCAACAGGACGAAGAGTGTCCAGCCAAACAGTACGTAATCGGCTTCATGAGGGAGGGCTCTATGCACGTAGGCCAATGGTCTGCATTCCGTTGACCCCACGCCACCGTGCGGCCCGAAGAAGATGGGCTGCTGAACATCGAGATTGGGAGCAACATGATTGGAGCCAAGTGCTGTTTACAGACGAGTCCCGATTCAGTCTGGAGTGTGACACCCGACGTGTTCTGGTATGGAGGGACAGGGGCACTCGAAATAACCCCGCATTCGTTCGTGAAAGGTCACAATACAGACGAGCTGGTTGGATGGTATGGGGTGGAATCAGCATAGGCGGACGTACGGACCTGCATATCATTCGGAATGGCACTTTGACGGCCCGAAGGTATGCAGACGAGGTACTGCGATCTCATGTCATCCCTTACGCTGGAGCCATTGGAGATTCCTTTGTTTTCCAGGATGATAATGCCCGACCGCATAGAGCTCGTCTGGTGGAGAACATGCTTGAAGCTGAAACAATACAGCGTATGGAATGGCCAGCGTGCTCTCCTGACATGAATCCAATCGAGCATATGCTCGGACGACGCATTGCTGCCCGACCAAGGCCGCCTGTTACTGTCCGAGACTTGCAGATTGCACTTCTTGAGGAGTGGAACAGTATTCCCCAAAGTCTGATCGATAACCTCATCGCATCCATGGCAAACAGGTGTGCAGCAGTCTTAGCTGTTCGAGGAGACCCACACGCCCTATTAAAACTCATGCATCATGTCTAAACAGTACTTTTTTTATCGTTTACATGTAACCAAATTATTGCCCTAAATCATCTTTTCATGTTTTTTCCATATTTTCAAAGAATTAAAGCTTAATTCCAAATTTTTTTACGTCTTTTTTCTGTATTGCGCATTGATAAGCGTGTACTATCCATTGCATGCCAATACGTGGCTGTCTCGCACGGTTTTCTTCCCTTTTTTTGCTTGCTCCTATAATTGTTTTGAGCAGTGTACATTATTTCGGGCGGATTTTGTCGGGAGATAAAATCTTTGCGTCTAAATTGCTTTCCGATTGTTCTAGCCCTGCACTAGTCACACCAACAATGATTGCAGAAAATACATATTCAAGTGGGAAGATAAATATTTTTGCTTATGGCATCTGATCAAATGCACAACACATGTATCTATTTCATTTAAAAAGAATCTATGTATTTTGTAAACTGAGTTTAAATTTTAAAAATCAAAATATTCACAATAAGTTCATTATCCAATAAATGAGTAATTTATTTCAGGTGTAATTGTAAAACAAATGACAAATTTAGTTTTATCTACATTTAAGTTTATTGCTTCTAAATCAGATATTTATTGAGCTAAGATCGTTCTGCCTGTTATTCCTCAAGTTAACTGAAGAGCTTTCAGAGTAACAAAGAGTTAAATCGTCAACTTCATTAACACTTCAAAAAAAGAATGATTCTGAGTGAAATCATGAATGAAAAAAATATTGTTGGAGAGGAGCGGTTTTGAAATATCCTAAAAAATATATCATTATAGAAGGATTTATCATAGTAAAGTATACAAGGCCGCAACGAGATGCTTGGTCAGTTGGGGCAAACACGCATTTTGGCACCCTCCCCCTTGTAGTGTTGAGTTGGAGGAGGTGCCGTATCTGTGCCCCTCAGGTGCAGCACCTGGGGCACCAGACTCGCCTGCTCCCTCGTAGTTGTTGCCCTGTATATCGTTGTATGGAGGAGAGTTTTACATAACGCTATAGACAATTCCAAACAAGATTCGAGAACATCTTGAACAGGGCTCTAAATGCTCACTTTACCCAAGGCCCCTACAAGTCGAAGATCCTGGCTGCCAGTAAAGCCATAAAATTTGGGTTTCATAGATGTTGTCCTTAGAATAATTTCTCTCTATTAGAGACCGCTGTTTACATAAAAATAGTTAGAATAGTGTACATATAATCATAACTTCAATAATAATGCTGCTTCTAATTACCAAATAAAATATTATTCTCAACATTACGTTATCTGAGCAATAATTTCATGCTCGGCTATCCGTAGTTTCGGAAATTTTTTAACTCGGTTGATCCGCTTCCTGTGAAGTCCACTCCTGGATAATCGAGATTCTACTGTATCTAAATTCTGATATCTGTCCTTGTTTCCATCGATGATAGTCGTAAAAGCTTTAGGCCTCAAGAATATCCGAGTAAACGTTTTATGCATTCGCGAAATGCCCCCAAAATTAGAGAAACTCCTTTAGAGCAGCGGTTCTCAACCTTTAAAAGCCCGCGGCCCGGTCAATTTAATTTTCCACGTAGAAGGCTCAGTCATACACACCACTAATGGGAAAACTTGAACGGCGAAATCACTCGCTGCCCGGTATGAATGATGTCGGTGCCCGATAATGGGTCGCGGCCCTTCGGTTTAGAAACACTGCTATAGAGTAGCAACTGAGATAGCACTTACCGAAATTAAGTCATGGACAGCAATGCTGCTTCCAGTTCAGTTTGCTGAAGTACGAGGAGAAAGGATGAGATACGATTACCGTTGACTACACAAATCGGTATGAGAACACTCAACGATGTCTTGGATAAAATGAAATGACTGTATGTGGACGTTTCTTTCTCCCCTAATCCAGTGCTGTCTTAAGAGCATCATGGGCCCCCGGGCCAAGTGGTTTTTCTGAGGTCCTACCTTGTAAATTCTAAAAAATTCAACCTGATTTCACTTTTGTGAGGCCCCTCTTCTCTTGAGGTCCCCGGGCCGTGGGCCCATGCGTTAAGACGACGCTGCCCTAATCCACACACCCCATCATTTTCGATATCTAAAATTTTTCACATCTTCGTGTACAACCATTTATTGGCTCCTACCTTTTGTTTACTACTTAGAGGAGGTTTTAAGCACACACAGGTCCAGTGAACTATCCTTCTGTGACCCGTTTGGCCATCTAGACGATGTATTCTGTGTTTGATGTTTGTGTTCTGATGCTAGTCTGTCCATATATATATATACTAGGGGGGCTCTGCCACCCTGCCGCCTTTGGCGGCCAACCCCCCCCCCCCCACTTCTCTCCCGGACATATCTTGTTTATTTCGTCCCACTTCATCAGCGTGCTATGGAAAAGGGGAAAGGGACGTGTGAAAGCACCAGCCTACTGAAGAAGCGAATTTTAATGAAAATAATAATAAAGCAACAAAAAACAAATGAGATTCATCAAGTATCCCCAGAAAACTTCCCCATGGGGGTCCCCAGATTCAATTCGCTGAATTTCAATGGGGCCCCACACTGGATATATCTTGGGCTACCGATGTGTTGCAAATTTTACAATGTTAAACCACAAAAATCAATGAGATACATTCAGGGGCACCGAATTACAACCTGCCAACATTTCCATGAAGCCCTGACCTGCAAGCTTGTCGGACACCCCCCTGTGAGAATTTTTCATTTTTATCAATTTTGCAACGAATAAAATCCAGGGCCCCACATCCAGTAGCGGGGACACAATACGCAGATTTTTAGTGGGGCCCCAGACTGGCTATATCTCGGGTTTCGGCTGTGGCAAATTCTACAACAGAAAAGAATGATATTCATCCAGGGATCCCAAAATCAAACCTGTAAACATGGGGGCCCCCCGACTTGGAAGCTTGTCGATCATCCCCCGGAGCGAGTGCCATGAAAAATTTTCATTTGTATTCGTTTTACCAACGAATAAAATCCAGGGCCCCCAAAATGAAACCTGTAAACATAGGGCCCCCGACTTGGAAGCTTGTCGGTCATCCCCCGGAGCGAGTGCCATGAAAAATTTTCATTTGTATTCGTTTTACCAACGAATAAAATCCAGGGCCCCCAAAATGAAACCTGTAAACATAGGGCCCCCGACTTGGAAGCTTGTCGGTCATCCCCCGGAGCGAGTGCCATGAAAAATTTCCATTTGTATTCGTTTTACCAACGAATAAAATCCAGGGCCCCCAACCAATTACCCGGGACACCAATTCTCATACTTTTGGTGGGGCCCCAGACTGGCTTTATCTCGGGCTTCGGCTGTTGCAAATTCTACAACAGAAAAGAATGAGATTCATCCAGGGCCCCCAAAATTAAACCTGTAAACATAGGGCCCCCGACTTGGAAGCTTGTCGGTTATCCCCCGGAGCGAGTGCCATGAAAAATTTCCATTTGTATTCGTTTTACCAACGAATAAAATCCAGGGCCCCCAACCAATTACCCGGGACACCAATTCTCATACTTTTGGTGGGGCCCCAGACTGGCTTTATCTCGGGCTTCGGCTGTTGCAAATTCTACAACAGAAAAGAATGAGATTCATCCAGGGCCACCAAAATTAAACCTGTAAACATAGGGCCCCCGACTTGGAAGCTTGTCGGTCATCCCCCGGAGCGAGTGCCATGAAAAATTTTCATTTGTATTCGTTTTACCAACGAATAAAATCCAGGGCCCCCCAACCAATTACCCGGGACACCAATTCGCATACTTTTGGTGGGGCCTCAGACTGGATATATCTTTTGCTTCCGCTATCGAAATTTTTCAACGTTAAAGCAGCAAGAAAACAATGAGATCCATCAAGGGCCCCTGGAAATGAAAACTTTTTACTTATACGTGAAATCTTCCCCGGGTACCCCGACCCTGTGTTGGGAGCACTGCTGTTGTGTGTGTATATTATACATATATATACCTCTCGGCATGGACCTCCCCCCCCACAAAGGAAGGGCTGACAGGGGCCACAACGATTCTTATCACTTTTTGATTTTTCACACTATAAATTAATCACAGAGGGGCCCCTGAAAAGCTGGTTTGGGGGCTCGAAATCTAAATTCCAGCCTAAGGGCTCTGCTGTAGGATGTAGGAGCCTCTTGGTACATGCACATAACATGGTCCCGATGGGTCAAATGGGTCCCGATATGTGAATATCGACCCAATATCGATATATGATATATGATATCATATCGATATATGAATATATGAATATGAATGTACGATATATGAATGTGAATATCGATATATGAATCGAACCCACTTCCGTAACAGATTTCCGTCACTCAAAAATTTCACCCACTTCCGTCACTCGGTTGCTTAGCAACAGGCCCTTTTCGAGCTTGTTTGTGATTTTATATTATAGAATAGATATATACATATACATACATATATATATATATATATATGTGAAAGGATGATTCAGAAATCAGATGGTGATCATGACACAGTTTAAAGAATGTTCTCGCGCTTCCAGGGAGGCGTGCCACGCCTATTACTACTGCCCAGAAAAACATCTGGTTAACCATGCCCCCCCCCCCTTTTTTTTGCGTGTTTATGTTCTCCAATACAAATTAGCAAGTTTTGACTAACTTTTCCCGCAAATTTGCCTGCTGATGCATATTTCGCTCCGGGGCAGTCGTATTCTAGCAACGTCCAAGAGTGACTGTAGACAGTGTTTGAGTGAGAGAAAGAGTAGGCAATACATATGTCAATTTTCTTCCCTTGTCGCCAATGGAACTACATTGACTTAACAACACTCAGTAAAGTAAAAAAAAACTTCGGTGTCTTTTTGTGGTGCCGCTTTTCTCCTGACGCCCTATAAGCACCCGCTTATTTTGTTGATTGGAATGGGGGATACCACCCTGCCTACACGTTTCCATTTCCTTAACATGGTCATAAAAATCGTCCTCCTGAGAAAAAGACCCTACTTTTTGCCTTAAGCTATTCCCTCAGTTTCCTGAACAATGTGGGATCGGAAATCAGTTTTTTTTCCGACCAAAATTATTATTTTACGGAAAAAAATTAAATTTTAAAACAAATTACTATTTATTTACCGAGGCAAAAACGATTTAATTTCTTTGCGGTCCCCTTTTTTTAGCGGCCCGGTGCGACCGCACCTTTCGCACCTGCCTAAGTCCGGCCCTGTGTGCATTTGATAACTTTTTTTGTGGTGCCCTGAGCACGTGCTTATTTTGCTTAATGGTTAATCCGCCCTGGTGGCTGGCTTCCAAGAGTAAGTTCCTCCGGGGAAAGCGTGATTTATTACATAAAATTCAGCAATAAAATTCAGGAAAAAATTGTGAAGATGAATATACCCTGCATCAGGACTGACAAAATTTTGACGAAGTGAATTATTTCTTTAAAAAAAAATGGTAATTTGAAAAAAAAATTGGAAAAATACAAATTTGCTGACATTTATATTTCTAATGTATTTTTTGAGAATCGAAGAAATATGAAAACATCTTGAAAATTCCAAAAAAATGAATACTCGGTTCTGGAAGGGTTAAGAAGATAAGAAGGGTCTCGCTCCTTGATGGGGAGGGGGGGGGGTCTACGAGAAAAAAATATTTCCCGACGAGGGTCAAAACGCCCGTGACCCCTTTGGAAAATATTTGGTCAAGAAACACTACTGACGTCACCTGGGGATGTCTTTGTAGTTGGAAAAAGGCTGCAACGTCTCTACACAACGCAGCACGCAATTAATGCGTGTTACATTGAACATTGAAGGACCGGACACACCCCGCTTCCCATCTCAAGGAGATATCAAAGCGTTCCCGAAAGATGGGTGCATCCGGAATTTTATTAAATATGTATATGTATATATATCTATATAAATTTGTATAACAGAATAACAAGTCCAATTACAGGAGTATAAATCAACAAAATAATTATGATAAATCATGATCTAAGAATCGAAATCTAAATTGATATTATAGCGTCCTTGGGGCACGTAATCAAATTCCGTTGGTGGCGGTCCGTCCGCGTTCGTTGGATGTCACTAGTCATGTAGGCCGCTGCTTCTTCCGTAGTCCACCCATCTTGTCGTGCAGCAAATATAGGTTACGGTCCAAAAATTGAATCAAATTTTGAATGCGTGAGAAGTTCATCGGACTTTTTAGTATTCTTCTTTTGAATGCCGTCATCTGACTTTGTGACATCTGACCAAAATGAAACGCTGATGTGTGTGGACATTGGCAGACGTAATGCCATAGCGAGCCCGTAGCACCACACTTACAAGCATTGTGAGATGATCGTCCAAAGCGCTCCAAGTATGTCGGAAATGGACCATGCTCAGTTAAAAGGATTGTTTTTGTTCGCGGCCATACACACTTGCGCAAAGCCACTCGACGTTGTATCTTGTAGGCGTCTTTCGTTGAGTTCTTGTTCCATTCAACTTGCCAAAGATGAAGCATTCTGTCTTTCAAGATATTACGGGCATGACTCCTCGGCCAAGGTAGAACAACCAAGTCTTTCAATGTTGTCGCTTCCTTGGCAAGTTGATCCGCTTTTTCATTTCCAGCAATACCAACGTGCGCTTTGACCCAGACTAACCTTATGTTGTCGTGAGCGCGTAGGATAAGACGAATACTTCGTACGTCAGGGTTAGGTGAACGAGGATCTTGTATGGCTAGGAGGCCAGATGCGCTATCTGTCAAGATTGTTACTGGACAAAGCATCTCTCCCGCACGTTTAACAGCATTGAGTATCGCAAAAATCTCGGCTTGGAATACGCTATTCTCTTTAGCTAACCTTCGACTCCATTGCTCCTCTATTGAACCATCTTCCGCTAGTACCACATACGCGCAGCCAGTAGCCGTTTCTGTTTTAGAGCCATCAGTGAATATTTTCTTAGAGCCCAGGGAATCTATATTATCAATACCAAATGGCATTATTTGAGACTTGGTGAGATGTCTGCTTGGGTGAAACAGCCATTGCTTATGCCGCTGCTCAAATTGGTTTGACGAAATTCTCTGCTCGTCCAATATTATGTCCTTTTCAAGATGTAGCAGTCTGGTCTTAAGAGCCTCGTACTCCATGTAAATACTCAAAGCTGGGTTGCCTGTAGCCACATACAGAACTTCGTTCGCGGTTGTAACGTAGGCTCCAGTAACATATAGAAGAAAGGGACGCTGTGCGATATCCAGAGCTCTCTTTTGTTTTTGAGTTGGGTGCTGATACCAAGTGGCGCATCCATATGAAAGTTGCCTTTGTACAATAGTCTTATATAAGATGTTGCGAAAGGCTCGCTGCATTCCCCATTTCGATCCGGCCAATCTGCGCAGTAATTGCAGTGTGCCATTTACTTTGTCGACCTGTTTTTGGATGTGCGCCATAAAATTCAATTTACTATCAAAGTACACACCAAGGTATCGTATTATCTGAGACGGTCGAATTCGTATACCTTCAATGTAGATCTTAGGTTTCATCTTTTTCTTTGGGTGCGGCCACAAGAAGCGGGTTTTTTCTACTTCCAATTGAAGTTTATTATTAGCCAGCCAATTGCTCAATTTTCCGAACACTGTCTGTGCTTCATCCGTTATTGCTATATGGTCTTCGCCGGATATAACATATACCAGATCGTCGGCAAATGCCTGTATATATACCCGCGGGCCCCAGTTAATCTGTAAAAGCGTGTTGAGGACAAGTGACCACATCAAGGGGCCGCTGCATGAGCCCTGTGGACACCCTTTCATCTGCTTTTTCATGGCTATTCCTCCGTCTGTGGACATCATTATATATCTGTCTGAAAGCATATTCTCAATAACTCGCGTCAGGTTTCCAGGAAGTGGCAGTTGGCGAAGTTGATTGATAATTATTTCATGGCGCAGCGAATCGAAGGCTCCACGAATATCTATCGTGACTATCGCCGTCTGATAGCCTTGTTGATGCATACTGACAATTACTTGCAACAGTGAATCTATAGCTTTCTCAGCTGACCCTCCAGCACGAAATCCAAATTGTAGAGGACTTAGCCAGTTCATGCACTCCAATTGATACATAAGTCTTTGCACTATAACTTTCTCGTAGACCTTACCTAGAGTGGGTAGTAGGCAAATCGGACGATATGACCGTAGCAATTGTGGGTCTTTATCTTTCTTAAGGAATAGCAGGAGCTTCCCCTTTTTAAAATGTTTAGGAAAGAGAGATAATTCCAGGAACCTGTTGAGAATTTCAGTAAACGATTCGGCATTGGCTTCGAATAATGTCTTCAGTATGGGAACACTAATATTATCAAAGCCAGGTGCTTTTCTATTCTTCAATCTTGTGACAATACTCCTGATCTCTTCCACTGTAATTTGCTCGTCATCTGGGATACTAGTTCTAATTGGTTTTACCAAGGATATTGTGTCCGTAGGATCTGGGTAAATCGTATCGAGTTGCTGCTCCGCCGCTTCCAAGATTGTGGAATTGTGACTCCCGCTTTGCATCATCAAAACTTGAGGCGGTACTCTCTTGCTTTTGAAAACAGAACGGTATGCGACCCCATAAGGATTATTTTCAGCAGCGCAAAAATTTGTCCAGCAGTCGTTCCTAGTTTTCTTAACCTTCTTTAGATATTCTGCTCTAGCCTTTTTGTAAATCGTATGGGTCTCACCCTTGAACTTACCTTTAGCCTTGAGAAATTTTCTCTCCAAGGCTCGAACCCTCTTTCTATGAATGGCTAAGTCCTGTGTCCACCAGTTGGGAAGTTTTTCGTTATGTTTTTGAGCACGTCCCAGTATATTTACGCAAGCAGACTGCAACACTTCCATAAAGGTGTCCACAGTTGCATTGAGGTCTTCTTCCGTGTGTGTCATACGCAGCTGATGTGCAAAATCGGTTAACATTGGCCTGGTGTGTGTCTTGAGCCTGATTAATCTCCGTGTGGTCGTCCTATAACGCCATTGCAGTTGAGATTGACATTCTATATGCAGGTCCAAATGAATATACCGATGCGAGCTGTGCGAATCCTCGTTTCCTACTGACCAGGCTGTGTGAGCAAATAATTCTTCAGACGAGGTAAACGTGAGATCCGGCCATCCTTTTGTACCAAAAAGTTCGTAAGTAGGTTTTGTTTGGCCAGCGTTAAATAGGTACATGCCGTGACCGCTGAGAAATTCTTGTAATTTCCAGCCTCTGGCGTCTGTAGTTTTGTAGCCCCACAATGACGAATGACAGTTAATATCGGTAGCAAACATCTTCTCTTTAGCAGTAGATGATAGATGTATTTCTTCTAGTTCTTGTAGTACCCCGTCTAAACCCTCGTAGGGAGAAGCATAGGCACTCACCAAGATTATTTCTCTCTGTCGAAGGCTAAGCTGTATGGCAACAAGTTGTTTACCTATACGATAAGTTGCTGGATGCACCCGCGAAGAAGAAGCTATAATTGCACTTTTAGAATCTTGTGAACTCCATATTGTCCATTGTTGTGGCCAGCCACGGAGAGCACCGCGATTAACCCACGGCTCCTGCACCAACAGTAGATCAATCTTGTGTTCTATTGCATAGGTCACCAAATGAAAAGTACAGTTCCTAGATCTGTCCATGTTAATCTGAATTAGACGCAAGGGCGCCTCCCCTTCTAATAGGTTTACGTCAATTTGAGCACTCATCTCTTCTTGGTCTAGTGTATCAAGCTGCGACCCCGTACAAGTAAATGGCTTGTACATTCTTTGCCGGCTGTTCTATGATCTGTTCTCAGTTGTGAACCGTGGGCCAAGTTCATCAGAGAGCAGTCTATGCACCTATTTTTTGCTTTGTTTATTTCTCTCGATGACTGGGTATGTGTTCTTCCAAATCTTGAATAACAGCATGACGTCTTTCTTGCATTATCGCGTCTGTCTTCGCCATCATCACACCTAGCCGTCCCCAGTATGTGATTCCTGTTGATATCTATACTTCCCTTGCATGTGGGATAATCCCCCCTTGCTATTTCCTTGGGAACAGTCCATTTCGCATGTGTATGACGACTCTGTGATGACCATCTTCCTCTCTCTGAGAGTTCGTAGCCTGATCTAATCCCAGCTCTTCCGTCACTATGCCTCTGGAAGCGATTGTCTTGCACTGCTGGTATGTTACACCACCATTGTTTATTTGATCCATTGAAGGATGGCACTTCTCTGTTGTTTCTTCTACCGCCAAATGGTCTTTTTGCCTGAACCCTGACATGCTTGTAGTTTTTCCCTCCATCATATTGATGCTGACGTTCACTTTTCTGCTTGTAATCGTCTTGCCAATCAATGTTCGTCCGTGTTGGCTGTAGTGACCATTTATCTGCGATGTGGTTGTCTACCGCTCCTATCCTCCGATTTTTCTCTATTCGAGAGTACCATACATCCTTTCGAGTGATGTTTGTAGATTCATTTATGGAATTTTGTGGTCTGTTAGAACCACTCATCACTTTATAACCATATCTCTTCTTTTTTAAGGGCTTATCACCTACCACCTGTGACCACGATTGCTGAGTACCTTGCAGTTCTTGGTCATTACGATTGTAATTTGCCTTGTCATTTTCTACCTTATGTTTTAGCCTTATCGAGGTGTCACTGGACTTTGTTAACGGAGGCCACGTGTCGAGAGTTGTAAAATCCGTCAGCTTTATTGAGATATAACCATTGTCTTTTTTACTACTGCTGTCTTCCGATGTTGATGGATGCCGTTTATTTTTTCTGCATACCTTCTTCCAGTTTTCACCTTCCAGGTTACTATGAGCTGACTGCAAAACGTCTTGTTGCTTTTGCTGATCTTCGTTCCAACTGTCCTCCTCATAGAATGATAGATTTGAAATTTGTGATGATCTTATTGCAGAAATGTTTAAATTAGCATGGCCATCCGGCAATATCACAGAGTGTGCGTTTTCATCCTCACATAGGTTATAACTAGTGATTTCAGAGGACTGTCCATCTTTAGGGTTGTCCATATTGTTTTTATTCTGAAGATTATTCTCAGTTAACGTTTGTCCATCGACTTCGCATGCTTGCCCCATCGTGGAACGTTCATACCAATCCAGCCGCTCATTTTCATCATTTCCGGTTGTGAGGGTGCACTTGTGATTTCCAAGTTGAGTAGCTGTTTTCTGTAGGTTTGGCGACCGATCTTCCACTCGAGATTCTACTTCAGCTGCAACGTCACTTCCTTCGTCAGTGGGTAGATCAGAAAAGTCTAATAGAGATTTACGACCCGATGAAACTATTGGGTTGAAACATATCTTCCGATTCTTTTTGCTCATGTTGACATTTACCGAATTTTGTCTATCCACTGGAGCCTGGAATTTCTTCCTAGATGTCTGAACCTTTGCTATATCCGTTTTTTCCGTTTGTGATCCCCTGTTGACGTAGGTTCTCTTTGTTTCGTTCCGCACCTCTGTTACCTCTCGGTCGGTTGTAGTTTGTGTATCCACTGTAGAAGTTGTAATTAGCGAAGCTTCTCGTGAGCTGTGCTTGTGGCAGTCTATAGATGACAGTCCTTCATCACATTTTGTCAAGCCTT
The DNA here is from genome assembly GCF_987345545.1 of Pholcus phalangioides. Taxonomy (NCBI): domain Eukaryota; kingdom Metazoa; phylum Arthropoda; class Arachnida; order Araneae; family Pholcidae; genus Pholcus; species Pholcus phalangioides. The sequence continues at coordinate 22,250,296 of NW_028301603.1, read as the reverse complement.
TACCAATCAACGCTTGGCAAGAAGGTAGTTGTGTAACAGCTAATGGCTTCGCTATTTCTTCAAGAAGCAGCTGGAGTTGTTGTAGAACTATTTCTTGTTCATCAAGAGGAACTCTGTAGCGATTCCTCCCTCGTACACTCTTGTGTGTCACGCTAATTAACGCCCATAAGTCTCTTATGTCATCGATTGTTCTTGTTAGAAGACCTTGTAGTTTCTTTCTTTCACTCATCGGGATTCGACTACGTGATTTGGCGTTACCGTTTTTCTTCGTATCTGTCAGTATTGTCCATATAGTCTTAGCAGCCTCATACGCGTAGGGTCCACCTTGTTGTTCACTACCTGTTTCCCCTTGTTCTGCGCCTGACACAGAAGATGGTTGCTTCATTACTTCATTCCCTGCTTCAGTACCATCTAAAATCAGATATCCCTTTGATCTTGAATCTGTAGATCTTAATACGGAAAGGAATTCCTCTTTCTCTGCACTGGGCTGGGCTAAATCCATGGTTCGGAGAAAGTTCCTCTTCAGTATGGTCTTGTACAGTGACGCTGAATTTTTGATGTCCTTCTTTGAAAGCGATGTCTGTTGGGGGGAAAAATTTAATTGAGATTGCAGTGATAAATCCAGAGCCTCCATCAAGATCGCTCTAGCCCTGAACCCATCATCTCTTTTTTCGTTCGTTGAGTCAACATTCCTTTTTAGTTGACCATCACTCAGCACACGACGCAACCGGCTGAATTTCATTGCAGAGTTGCGTTATCACTCCGGCTTTACCAAGGATTGCTCTGTTTCTTAAACAATTGTCTCTTCATACAAAAGATAAGATTTTAAAATAATATTATTAAATCTGGAATCAAATCGAAATCACAAAATTTATCTATTCTCCCGAAAATTACAATCGGTGGACCAGACAGCATGCTAGAGTTGCTTGGTGCGAGAATCGTGATTATCAACATACGGTCACCGCCATCTTGCCACGCATTCGAACGATTCAGCTGCTGGGCGAAGTCTTCTTAACTTCGGTTCTACTCGCCCGATTTAGACGAAATAAAGACTGGGGCAATCTTTATGACATACTGGACCCTCGGTGATATCAATAAAATTAAAACAACTCTATATTCGCATAGAAAGAACGCATTGAATCAGAGCGACTCCGGTCAGAGATGTTTACCGATACATGCCTTTGTATCGGATCTTAATGCGTGTTACAAGGAAAGGGTGATTGTGTCTCTGGTGTCCAGAGGAGACAACTATTTTTCTTTAGAAAGGTTCGTATCAACGTAAAACGAACTAAAATTTCCTTCCCAATCATGACTCTGACAACATAAATACGTTAGGGTCACACATGGAATGTGTTATGTCACATTCCATTATTTATACAAGGTATACAGGAAACTGGATACAATATAGGGATGATTATTTTTGGAAAGAAAATGATTCCCTTTCTTTTATGGGATGTCGAATCACAGTCCCCTCGCAATCCAGGCGAGTACGCTAAAGCAATACGCAGTTGTGATTTTCTTCCTCGGGGCGCATGTATGTTGAACAAGAAAGTTCGCTACAGGGCTATATAATAACAGTACGAACATGATGCCCGCGGGTTTCCCATTCTGCAAGTCAGTGCCATTAATGATCGGCTATAAACGTGAATTTCAAGTTTTTTTAACCAATCTGTAACTGCGCCAATTTGCAAAATCGGAAACCCGCGTGCACTATGTTCGTACCTTAAGTGCTGTTTCATGACACGCCGGAGTCGGTACCAGCTGACGTCATCGCTCTGATAGAACCGATTTATAGGTATTGGCTACTCTAGTATTTCAAGTTCGCTTTAGTCAAAAAGTATTAAAGCAGCGACGCCACGCACCTGATCCAAGATCATGCCGACTGATTCAAGGCGGCAAGAGCAACTTCAAAGGGGTGAGACAGCCCTCACTATATAGCCCTGGTTTGGTCGCTCTGCCGGCGAGGGAGGACTGAGGCATGACGATTACCGAGGAAAAAAATCACAAATACGCATTGGTTTAGCGTACTCGCCTGGAGGTGAGGAAAATATACGTTCAAGGGCGTCTTGTTGGTCGATTAAAAGAGCATGGAGGGCAAGCCGAATATATAAACTGTCCACGTGTCCGTTGACAACTTTTCTGGCTCTGTGAGTATAAATGCGACTCCAGGCGCCACAATCGCTAGTTTCGATATCGTATACGAAATTCCCATGTGGAGACATAAAAATATGAGAAAAATGATTCTTTTTGAAAAAACAAAAAGTTCTAAAATCCACCGATAATGATATGATGCGTTGAAGACATAAATAGATAGAAAAATTAGTTACAGTGACAAAACTGAACTGAAACACCACCTTTTTGTTCAAAATTTCGAAGTACCCATCACTCTTTGACATGTCGGAAGGAACGTTCACCGCAGCCTGTGTCAAATTATTTTTCAAGGTTGCCAATTTCGGGACATCACCTTGTGCACTTCAAATATCGAAAATAGCGAAAATTCGAATGGGGTTTAGAACCGGAGAGCGAGGCAGCCATTCCATTTGCGCCATTCCAGTTGTCTAAAGGCGAGTCTACATAGGCTCATTCATTTTGACTTTTATTCACCTTACATTTGATTTCCTTCTTTTTTCGTCCTCCTTCCCAAGCACAACCCGGCTCCGACCGTAACACTCCACAGCCTTCGCTATACTTAATCAAAGAGACACAACGCAAGCTTCTTTGATGAATCCATCGTCGGCAGGTCCTCCCACGTTTGACGTTCGTCTAGTGTGCGTTGCTTGGCTCGCAATGGAATATTTCGTGGCAGCCGTACACATGGAGGAAAAAGGACAAAGCATAGCGCGCATGTAGACGTACCTTAATGACTGAGTAGTGTCAGTTTAATTGCGGCCATCTTGTTAATGGCCGTGATTAAATCGTTATTTAATCACGGTGTCTTCTTATGAATCTGAATTATGTGATTCATAAAAACAACATAATTTGATTTTTTTCGCACTCGCTGCAATGTCATTCACTTGTATTTTGTGTTGCACTTGCACATTCAGATACAAATACATTCCGATTCTTTATTAAAAGAAAGACACCACAAGATGCGGAAGAAAATTGCTTTTCTCTTCCGTTATCCCCGATGATAAATAAATAAAATAATATTTTGAGGTCATTAGTTCTTTTTCCTGAAGAGATCATGTATCTTTTATTTTTATTATCAAAAGAGAATCTTCACCTGTACATTTATTCATTGTCAAGAAAATTGTCGCTTCCAGGAGGTTTGTGTATACATGTATATAATGGAATGGTAGGGAAAAAAATATGTCAAGGTAAGGTACAAAAGTTCTAGGAAAAGTGTTATAAGATCCATTTTGAGAGATAGAGATAGATAGAGAGGCTTTTTTTTCTATGAGAGAAATGATAGTAGATTGTTGCAGAATCATCATTTAGTTTCGGGATGAGGTCCTGCCAGGACAGCCTTGAGGAAATCTGGAAAAATTTGAAACAGTCTTCATGAAAGAATCCGGGAAATGAGATGAGTGGTTAGTTAGGATTGAAACAAGCTGGCAGAAAAAAAATGGAAGCTGTTGATCAACACATAACACGTAACGCTTGCTCAACGAAACAGCACCAAAGCTACCCTAAAAACCTAGTTGAGCTTAACTAAGTGATTAATACGTATAAAAGCATCTAATACGTATAAAAGCATTTAATACGTATAAAAGCATCTAATACGTATAAAAGCATCTAATACGTATAAAAGCATCTAATACGTATAAAAGCATCTAATACGTATAAAAGCATCTAATACGTATAAAAGCATCTAATGATTAGGTTAAGCCATGCATCACATCACCGAAAAAAATACCGCACAGTCTATCATTTTCAAACAGTTAACAATCCGGTCTATCCAAGAGGCAGTTTAGTACAATTTTAATTCCGAAGTGTTGGCTGTGCCGGAATATTAATTATTGTGCATCCATTTATGTATGTTTTCAGATGCTACCTGAAAAGACGAAGTCATAAAGCCCCCTGAAAGATGAAATTGGCAATCAGCGAGAGCAATTTAAATGTTTTTAGGCAAAGGTGCTCAATCTTTAAGAGAGTGCCGGCCACTTGAGTGATCTGGAAAAGCGCCGCAGGTCACTTAAGTGATCTGGAAATGTGCTGTGGCTAACTTAACCCTTGAATGCGTTGTTTTACATATGACAAAGGGTCCTTTAGACGTTTATTACTGCAGCCAGTTTGAAGATTCAGAATCGATTTTGTACATATAAGCTGAGGTAATTTTATTTTCACTTTATATCTTGAATTTGCTGGTAGATGTCTCGATTAACGGCAACAATTCTTTGTTTGTTGCAGAGCATGTGTGTCTGTGATTTCGCTAATTTGTTAAAATGCTTTGTTTGCATTTCTTTTTTTTTTTTACCTTGAAGTTTGCAATCTGACTTTTTTTGTTGCCATATTTAGAATCGCAAAGAAGGTAGTTTTTTTGTAAAATGTAATATTACTTCAAACATATTTACTTCATGGGTGATTTTTGAGGCTCTTTTAGGCCCTGTATGAGTGGAGAGGTGGTCCTAGTGAAATTGGGGATATATTTTTTTATTGATTTTTCAGGATTTCTATACGTGTCATTAACTATGAAAAAATGTTCAGTTCGATAAAAAAAGAGCATTTAAGGGTTAAGTGATCTGGGGATGTGCCGCAAATCACTTAAGTGATGTGTAAATGTGTCGCATAGTTCATTCTTATTAAATTAGGTTTGAGGTCAACAGCAGATAACTCCGAGGCCACATTTGGCCCATGGGTTTTAAGATTTGTCACTCGATGTGACGAGATTTTTTTAAAAGGGGAGATACCGGCTCGTGCATTTACGCAGCCACAAAACACCAATTTCATCCGACTAACACGGTGTTCATGGTGAAGTAACTTATAAGATTTATTCCTTAGTATAAAATTTAGTATGAGATTCATTCCTTTTCACCGTGAAAAATACCTGAGATTATTTACCATGATACATTTAAGATTATGCCATCCGATAATCGTCCCCTATTCATTTCCGATACAAAAATAATTATACGAAAGAAAATTTTCTAATTTCTTTATCCATTGCACACAAAGTTCGAAAAAAAAAGCAGCGAGAACGAAGAAAATAGACGTGTTAACGTTTCCAGACTAAAAAGCAAAATTGGATATTTAAGCTAATTTATTTTTGCAAGATGGAGAAGGGATGCTAATTTATAAAATGTGTATGGGAGACGAGTGGAAGCAAAGCTTAAGCAGCAACAACGATTCATACACAAGCTGAAGCGTAAAAAAAAAGCAGCAAAGAAAGCACATCTAAGAAGCGAATCTAAAGCAAAATGAAATCTAAGCAGCTCGCGGCGAAAAAAAAATTAAAAGCTACAGAAATCGTAAAAAAAGATGTGCTCTAATGAAGCATACGATAAACAAAGCATAAGATTAAATTGAATCTTCTCTCAAGCAGTTTCAAAGCACAACACAAAACACTAAAACATATAATAAACGTATTTTTTTTTTATAAACTACCTGTTATAAATTACACAGTATAATTTTTCAAGTATTACAAAAGATATATTAATTTTTTTTTGCCTATTGAAAAGACCACTTTTAACGGTTCAAGAAAGCATGAAAAAAGTTCTCTGGTTCTTTCGCGTCTCGAGACAAGATTTTATTATCTAATAAAATTTTATTTTACTTCTAATACATTATTTTATTTGTGCAATATATATAATAATTAATATATTAATTATTAATGTAATAATTAATTAATTAATATAGTAGTATTAATTATGTTATCATATTATTTTTCGCAAACCGAATTCTTAATTTAAACTATCAATAAATTTATGGGGCACCCGGTACAAACTACCAGATACCAGAAAAATTGTATCCTATCAGAAATTTTTCTTCGAACTTAAGATAAGACTTCATTAAACTTCTTTATTTGATTTTCTGTTTCCGAATGTGACAAAAAGTAATTGTTAGGGTACGAACATAGTGCACGTTGGTTCCCGATTCTGCGAGTCGGCGCCATTGTAAATTAGTTAGAAACCCGAATTTCCAGTTGGTTAAAACCAATTATCAACGACGCCAACTTGCATAATCGGAAACCAACGTGCACTATATTCGTATCCTAACACCGTAAGAAATTAAACTTTGAATAATTTTTTTCCGTGACCTCTGTATTCGAATAAAGAAGTTATCTTTCTAACTTACTTTCGTACTTGATGTAACCGTCTTCATCTTCGGGAGGGCAGCAAGCTGTGAAAATTTCGTCGACTTCAGGATCCTTCAGCTTCTCACCTGTAAGATGTATACCAAAGCATAAACTTCGAGTCTGTTCATTCATGAATGAGACAAGTTTCAATGCACTCTTCATACACAGTAGAGCCGTCAGAATCTACTTCAGAATTCAATAAGTGAAGCTCACCCAATGACAGCAGTACGTGGGCGAGCTCAGCAGCCATCATGGTACCGTTCTCGTTCTTGTCGTACACTTTAAGACCTTCGAGAAGATCTTCAATTTGGCCGATGTCTTTGGATTTCTTGGCTTCGCTGTAGATAGGCAGGAATTCTTCGAAGTCGAGCGTCTTTTCTCCTACGGACGAAATCAATACTTTATAATACAGTGCGAATGTCACGACGAATCTCCCGCCATCCCCTACCTCTTAAAATTGGTTCTTCTATTAGCTTCGTTGACTCATTATAAGTCAGGGGTGCCCAGCCTTTTCAATTAGCGGGAACTAGAACATATAAGGGGACTATATGACCCATATTTTAAGGGACATTCCAGTAATTTTGGCCATCCTGACTTTTCTATAAAATGTCCAGTTTTTCAATGAATTTCATTCGAATTTCTATTTTTTACTGAAATCAAGAATGGAAATTATGAATTTTATGATGATAACCATCACTCTAATTATCAAAAATAATTATAGTCAGATATATATGCAGAGTGATAAGGGTACAGGGTAATTACACACGTGATTCCTTGTGAAAAACTAATATGGAAAAGTGTTTTCCGTTTTTTGATCGGACAATTATTAAGGGAGTGATAAGGTTTTGAAATTTTGTGACGTGTCATTTTTCTAACGGTCAGTTATGTGCCAAACTCCAAACGAAAATACATTTCTCCACCAGCAGCGGGCTGTCACTTCTTGAAAATTTACTGAGATATTCAATCCCCTTAGAAGCCAAGTTCTGCCTTTTATCTTCACGACTGGCGTTTTTTCTCTCCATGTTGTGTGATATTATAACCTTATTATTACGTATTAAGGGCCGTTCAAGTATTACGTCATCATCGATGGGGAGGGGGGTTTCCGATTTGATGACTTTTGATGGCAAGATAGAAGGTGGGGGGGGGGGGGTTTGGATAATGCTTACGTCATCAACCATCCTTTATGAAAAATGGCTAAAAATTTGCTTACGTAATACTTGAACGGCCCCTTACTTACGTATTAGCTTCATTCCCTATGTTGGCAAATTTATCACCAGATTTGTAAAGTGTTAGCTGAATGAGATATGTTTGAAAATTTTTTGAACACTTTTTTTGCTAAATGTGACAATTTGTTTACCTTCAATATCAAGTCAAATCAAGTTCAAGTTCAATATCAAGTTAAAGGTGCATACAGTGCGTACGTGTTTACTGCGTGATCGTTAATTTACGTTGTCGTTTTAATCAGATTATATGTTGATAAATAAAACAGATTACATGTTGATGTCTAGTTATTAATATAAATGTGATAATGTGTTGAATAAAATAGGAAAGAGTAAATAAAAAATTGAAAGCAAAATTTCCACGCAAAAATTCGTGGCTGCAGACTATATTGAAATATTGATATTACGCATTATCTCAAAAACTAAAGCCAATTTGGCAAAACCAACACCAGTTTTGAAATCAGCAGCCCCAATACACCCTAAAACCATCAAATTTCCTTTGGGAACATGAAAATGTTTTTTTCCCCTTTCTTCTGGCATAAAATTTTAATCTACCCACAAACGTTTAGTTTCATGGTAATTATTAGAGCCAGTGCATCATTAAGAAAAATAATTGTGAAGAATAACTCCATCCCTCTCAAAAAAATGTTAAGGGCAGTTTGGTAAAAGAAAGAGATTTCTTTCTTTCAAACCGAACCAAATTTTGATCTATGATCGTCATGGCCAATTCACTACCGAGTGAGTTGTGCCGGAAGTGTGAGTGACGTGCACCTAATATGAGGTGCATGTCACAATATTCTTGTATGCTTGAATACCATCAAATTAGAAAAATTATAGCAAAATATATACACTGTATATACATATACAGACGCAGTACTTTCTGGAGAATAAAACAAAATGTGACTAACGCTTATCTATAACCTCTGTGAAGCTGGCGTTGTGAGATGCAAAGAACATATGCTGGTTAATAAAAAAAAATTCTCTTTCCTGAAAAGTGCGAGGGAAAAAAACAGGTTTTTTATCAGTTATAATAAGTTATATGAGTTATATAAGTTATAATAAGGGAAAAAAAACATGACATTTATTTTACTCTTCTATCTATTCCTTTTTCGCATTCGTGTCTGCTCGAACTTTAGGGGTCTTTTTTCTTATTTTTTTATAATACCGTGATCCTCACGTATTGCCTACGGAAAAGGGAAAAAAACCTGTTTTTTTCCCTTTTCCGTTTTCTGAATTTCTGTGTGCGGGTGAATACATTTTTAGCATTTTCGAAAATACAAAGTAATACGTTATGGTGAATTTGGATTTGGAGGATTTTGAAAAGACGTCATTAATTTTTAAAGCATTATAACTCATAAATTATAGGTCAGATCAAAGAACGGAAAACACTTTTTCATATCAGTTTTTCAAAGGAATCGCATGTGCAATTATTGGGCGGTTGATAGTTATCACCCTTCATAGCAAATACAGTATAACAGAAATTTGTTCCCCTCTGTAACAGTGAAAAAACTGAAGCAAAAAACTGAAAGCACTTCCGTATTAGTTTCTCATAAGGAATCACATGTATAATTATTGGGCGGTCGATAATTACTACCACCCTGTATGTATGTATATATATATATATTTTCATTTCTCACATATATGCCGCCTGGCAGGCGAGTGGTTAGCCTCTTACTGTGCAGGTCTGGGTTCGAATCCCGGTTCGGGCAGGGATACGGTCCCTTGGCAATACGTGAGGATCACGGTATTATAAAAAAATAAGAAAAAAGACCCCTAAAGTTCGAGCAGACACGAATGCGAAAAAGGAATAGATAGAAGAGTAAAATAAATGTCATGTTTTTGATGGGCAGGCCATAACATTAAAATATCAAGAGTTTTCAAAATAACTTTCAACTTTAGCCAATAAATTGCGTTACGGTCGCTGTATATCGCAATTTGAAGGACACTGCTCCAGTAAGAATCCTCATACACTGGAACAACCTTAACATTTCATTCGTGAGGCGTGTTTGTGTCCATCTCAATCGATAAATTTTAGATGGAAAGTGATTTCAAACTTCTCTTGCGTCATTTCATCTCTGTGCAAGGTCAAGGCTCTTAAAAAGGAGGGTGGATTCATCGTCCATTTTTGAGCAAAGCACAGATCTATCCCTTCAAGAGATGTCACGGAAATCGTTGAAAAAAAGCAAGATAGCGAACAGCGATTGGTTCTAGCAATAATACTGACGTCACGCGATAATAATGACATTCGTAGATGTCGAGCAAGTCTAGTATTTGAATGAGCTCCATGCAAGGTGTGTGGCCATTTTGATTCATTCTTGTGTAACTTTTCTCTTGGTTACAAAGGACAGTTTTGCTATTCGAAGTTGCATAATAACTTCAGTTCACCGAGCTTATATTACTAAAGGGCGTCAGCGGTCTCAGCCTTGGCAGTGCTGAGAACGGTGTCGCCAACATCATTCGTCGGAAGATCACGTGACTCGGTGAATATCGGCGCAATCTCCGTTATTTTCTAATGGCATAAATAGGCGTTTACAACAAAAACGAAAGAAATAATTTCAGCATCGATGAGACAATTCCAAAATCAATGAAAGAGATAATTCCAGCATTAATATTGAAAGATAATTCCACATTGAATAAAGTGATAATTCCAAAATTAATGAAAGCGATAATTCTAGAATTAATGAAAGATAATTCCAAAATCAATGGAAGTGATGATTTCAGTATAAATTAAAGACATAATTTCAGTAATAATGAAAGATAATTCCAGCATTAAGGAAAGAGATAATTCCAAAATTAATGAAAAAAAAAATTTCCAGAATTAAGGAAAGAGATAATCTCAGCATTGATGAAAGTGATGATTCCAAAATTAATGAAAGAGATGATTCCAGAATTAATGAAAGAAAATATCAGAATTAATGAAAGAAAATATCAGAATTAATGAAAGAAAATATCAGAATTAATGAAAGAAAATATCAGAATTAATGAAAGAAAATATCAGAATTAATGAAAGAAAATATCAGAATTAATGAAGAAAATGATTTCAGTACTAATGAAATAAATAATTTAATCTTTTTTCATCTTTAGATGAGTTCTCTATCCTTTTTTTTAATCTTTAAAACGCAATACTTAGAGACCGAACTGTACATTTCTATGGGCAAATTGCTAGGCACGAACTTTGTTTTCACCGAGTCACGTGATTTCCTTGCATTTTATGTCGTTGCTGTCGTAGCGGCTCGTTGCTCCATCCAGTAATATAAGCTCGATGCTTCAGTGCCAGCTATCGGCTGAAGTTGTAAGAAATTTTGAAAATCCTTATACAGTCGATCCCACTTATAACGATTTCCCGCTTAGTACGACTTTATTATTATTATTATTTAGCGCCCTGAACGAACTAACGTAACTAAAACACATCGAGATTTCACGTTGGAAGCGTTTTCCCCTTTACAACGTTTTCCAATGATGTTTTTTTGGAAAACGTTATAAGCGGGATCCACTGCTTGCCCATTAAGCATTTATTTTATTCTTTTATTTATCGCTGTCTCACAGTTATGTCATTCTAAAGGTTTTTATCTACATGCGGCGAATAGTGCCACGAATCCTTTTTTTTTAAATGCTCACCGAGCTTTTTGGTGGCTCCGGCCTTTTCGACAGCGTCCTCCGTGATGGGGATGTCCATAGCACGCAGCAGCGATCCCAAGTAGAATGCATCGATCTTGCCTCCACCGGTTGTGTCGTAAACCTCGAAGCTTGCCCGGCAATCTGATATATATGAGACAATTTTAAATCCAATCAATTTTCATAAATTACAGGAAAGAGAAATTATCAAATTCCTAGCGCAAGCTCAACCACTGATAATTATTTTATATATTAGTTTTACACTTACACGCACAGACAAATTTTTCATATTATGCACCTCGTAAAAATTCCTCTGAAGAATTTCTAACGATATTTCTTGATATATGCTGGAAAGTGTGTTCTGGGTGAGTGTGACCCTCCTAACGTGTTTATGTTGTAAGAGTTATGTGTGTTTCGTGTTTTACTGGTGCTGACATCTGTATTCTTGAAGTAATGCCGACTGTAATTTGTTTCGACTAGAAATTAAAACATTGATGACAAAGCAAATGCACATCTTGCTTCAAAATATGGAAGCCAGATGGTAGCATCAACAACAACACGAAGCAAGCACAACTCTGACAACATCAATACATTAGGACCACGCATACATTCACATAAAACGCGTTCCTGCACTTACCGATTCGTTAGAAATTTCACTGAGGAATATGTACGAGGTGCATGTACGGTTGAGTAGTAATGGTAGAAAAGAGTACTGAATTTTGTGGTTTAAACGGAATGGAACAATTTCCCAAACTGAAAAAGCCATACGAATATCCTGAGGTTAACAAATCGCGCAATAGTTATTTGGTGATTTTGAATTATAATATTTAAAAAAAAGTAATTACTGAAGTATAAGAATCGAATTAGAAGAGTTTTTTAAGAGTCGACAAACATTCACTAGGGAAGAGAGAAAAGTTATTCGAAAATTTTAATTATTTTTAAAATTCAATTAAAAAAGAAGTGATATTTGAAAATATTTAATTTTTTGAGATTATTAAGTGAGAAAATATCTGCCTACCCTTGAGGATATATTTACTTGTTAACCCATTTGCATTCATACGAGAGAAATATTCCGCAAATTTTTCTCGTTCCTCATCACCATAATCTGCGATAAAGGTTTATTGTCTCTCATCACTGGAAGCGGAATCTATCCGCTCTCGGCAGTGGTCCAAACGCGGAACAATCTGCCATGGTTTCTGAAGGTGAAGAAAAATACTAGGAGGTTGCTACAATTCGACACGGTTCTACTAATTCAAATAAGTTCAACACACCGTAGTTTTGTTCTTTTCCCGCCAAAGTCGGTATTGTAATGGTAGGTAAAAACCTTAGAGGGAGATTATACTATACTTCCTCTAAGGCAGTGATTCCCAACGTGGGCGTTAGCGCCCCCTGGGGGGTGATGGAATGTTCCAGAGGGCGGTAGAAGCTACGGTATAACAGGATCCTATGGGTTAGATTGCTTTGGGGGTGATGGGAGAAAAACATTTCTGAAGAAAAAAGCGATGGGACAAAAAAAAAAAGGTTGGGAAACTATGGTCTAAGGTAAAAACAAGTTTCGCTATCAATGAATTTAGATATGTGCAGTAGTGAATTGGATTTAGGGCTGTGATGCAAATGGGTTCATCGTCTTTTCGCGAGTCTCTTTCGGATGTGTATTGTAAGAAAATTCTAACGGTAATGAAATGAATATTTTCCTACGTCTTTATATTTTAATCCTTTTCTCGCGTAATTTTTATTCAAAACTCCATTTCACAAATATACATATACGATCCGATCGTCTCGAAGATTTCTCGAGATGACTGTTCGATGCATCATCCCACATATGATATTGATAAATATGGCATGCTGTAATCTTTAAACTGAGAATCGTGAAGTAATTTTTACTTATTTCTCGTTTCGTCTGTATTTTTTCTTCCAATTCCACAGCTAGCATCGTGTTTCATTCATGGACACCCTCAATATCGTGTCTCGCAACCATAAACGCTCAAAATAACTTGGAAGTACACGCATGTTTTGCATTAATGCACTGTGATAAAAACTTAATTTCGAATCAGTGTCACCGAGATAGAGAGAGAAGCAAAAGTTCATACTATACTCTGTGGCGCCTTTGACAATCTTCCCAATTGGTGAAAAAAACAAAAGTAATAGTCCAGATGAAAAATGGCGATTAAACAAAAGTAACTCCTTCAGAATTTTTAAAATTTTTTTCCAATGGCGATCGAAATGGGAAATGATACCTTCCAAACTTATTAAAAAAACTCACAATATATTTTTACTGAATTTTTTTTTGTCGGTTATCAGTACAATGCAAATGGAAAAAACTAAGGCCAACCCCTTCATTCACGTCACTTACACTGTTTGCCTATTATTATTATGGATCGACATCATTTCTTAGTGCTTCTCAAACAATTCGACGTCGTTGTTATCCGCGAAGCTATATTCATAAAAATGGAAGGAGGTGAGATGCTATCTCTCTCTCTCTCTCTCTCTCTCTTATAGGAAAAGGTAAGATCTCCTCGTTTTAAAAATTAGTAGATTAGTTTCTCGAGAAATTTAATAGAATACTAATACGTCTAAGACACTGGTTAACAATTTCTCGAAGAACCGCGAAATTCCATCTGAGAATAAAAGTACAATTATAGCGTCTTCTTTAACAGATTGGCAGAGTCGAATAGCAGTAATTCGAGATATTATCAACAAAAATTTCTTCGGAGAAAATCGCGAACTATTTGAAACTCTTTTATACCAGTGAAATTGCCCACAATAAAAGATTGGGCGGTCCACATGCAGTGTTCGAAAGTAAAGGCTGCCCGACTACCCATATGAGCACACACAGTAATAAAATTAGAGTTCACTAAAAAGGACTGAATTTTTGAAGGGGCTGAACCTTTGAAATTTTATAGCCTTTCAATGAGTTATAAATCTGAAAAGACTTCTTTTAACAGTTATCCCCTTCAAAAATTCAGTCCTTTTTAGTGAACTCTAATTTCATTACTGTGTGTGCTCAAATGGGTGGTCGGGCAGCCTTTACTTTCGAGCACTTCATGTGGACCTCCCAATATTTTATTGTGGGCAATTTCACTGGTATAAAAGAGTTTCAAATAGTTCGCGATTTTCTCCGAAGAAATTTTTGTTGACAATATCTCGAATTACTGCTATTCGGCTCTGCCAATCTGTTAAAGAAGACGCTATAATTGTACTTTTATTCTCAGATGGAATTTCGCGGTTCTTCGAGAAATTGTTAACCAGTGTCTTAGACGTATTAGTATTCTATTAAATTTCTCGAGAAGCTAATCTACTAATTTTTAAAACGAGGAGATCTTACCTTTTCCTATAAGAGAGAGAGAGAGAGATATAGCATCTCACCTCCTTCCATTTTTATGAATATAGCTTCGCGGATAACAACGACGTCGAATTGTTTGAGAAGCACTAAGAAATGATGCCGATCCATAATAATAATAGGCAAATAGGGTAAGTGACGCGATTGAAGGGGGGTAGCCTTGGTTTTTTCCATTTGCATTATAATGATAAGGGGCCGTTCAAGTATTACGTCATCATCGATGGGGGGGGGGGAGGGGAATCCGATTTGCGGACTTTTGATGACAAGGGGGGAAGGGGTGAGTTTGGAAAATGCTTACGTCACCAACCACCCTTTATGAAAATATGAATTGGATTCAGAGGGGCAGAGCTGATGACGAAATTTTGCTGACAAGGGGGGGGGGGTAAAAAATGGCTAAAAATTTGCTTACGTAATACTTGAATGGCCCCTAATCGACAATACAAATATTAGTGGAAAGTATTGTGTATTTTTTAAATGCTTTTAAGATACTATTTCCGATTGTAGTCTCATCATCATCATCATCTCCGAAAAAAAATTGAAAAATTGTGGCGGTTATTTTTTTTGAATCATCATTTGCTTTTCATCTCGCTTTATAGTTTTTTCACTACTTCAGATCCAGTATCAGTAAAAGTAAAAAACATTTTATTTTCTTTCTTCAAATGCCTCTCAGAAGTCGTACGGAATGAATAAGGAGGAGTCTTTCACACTTCATTGAACGGAGAGACAGATTTAAAAAAAAACAAAAAACAAAAAAACAAGAGGAGACCACATAAATGTGTATTGTCGTTAAAAATAAACGCCACCATTGCGCCAGTTGCGAAATGACTGGAGGGAGAGCCCGCTTCACTCACTCAGCAAAAACCATACAAGGCGAGAGAGCAGCATCCATCTCTAATCGCGTAGCATTTATATTTAGAAACGGGCAGAGGGACACACCATGCCAACCTCACGTCGGGACGGTTCCATCTTTTGGATCTTATAGAGAGACCTATTCAATCAACACAACTTAGGGGGGGATTGGGGTAATTTTCAAAACCTCCGAATAGATACGCATGTACAGATTGTCATATGCATGTATCAATTTAGATTGACAAATAGTGGGTAGAGCTTGAATTATTTTTCATCCGAATCTGTATGAAGATCGTCAGAAAAGTACAGGGTGGCCCATAAATTCTTAAATAGTTTAAAAATTCACAAAAAAAAAAAAAAAAAAAAAAAAAAAAATCGAAGGAATTGGTATATTTGAATGCTGTTCGCGAAAAAGCTATTCTCACGAAGGGGGATTTTTTTTTTGGTGCGGAAAAAAAATTTAGTTCAACTTTTTGTTGATAGAGGGACCAAATCCATGAAAATATGCACATGGAGGCCTAGAAAATGCAAAGTGCACTGTTAACAGCTCATTTCTGAATTTTTCCGATACTGGCGGTTACATAAGTTTTCATTGTGATGTAATAAGTGGATAAAGCACTATTGGTGGATAGACTGTACTGTCCCACTAATTATAAAAATAAAATCGAATTATTCTGATGAATTTTTTAGAACAATTTCTCGTTATTTTA
This sequence comes from Pholcus phalangioides, assembly GCF_987345545.1. Taxonomy (NCBI): domain Eukaryota; kingdom Metazoa; phylum Arthropoda; class Arachnida; order Araneae; family Pholcidae; genus Pholcus; species Pholcus phalangioides. Next base: position 22,234,330 of record NW_028301603.1, on the reverse strand, counting down.
ACGGAGTAAAAATGGGGATTTTGTTTGTATGTTAATAGTAAAATAGTTACATTAATACTAAAATAATGTCGATAACGTACCTTCAACTTCGTAACTCTTCAGGTCGGCCTGAAACGAAGGGAATAAAACTGATTATAGTCAGACATTACTCGAACAAAATAGAAAAATTTAGATAAATTTTACACAAAAATTTTTTGTGAACGGACTTTTTCTTCCGACGAAATTTTGAAATGGTTCTCTATGCAATTGCAAGTTCGAAGAATTCAGTAACAGTTTGAAATCTGTCTCGCTTTAATATCTGTCATAAAATATACATAATGCCAATAGCCATCATAAAACTTTTTCCTTATTTTAACTAGTTAACTAATTTAAATTTTTACCCGTTATTTCGAGATGTACTACGTAAGTGTCACACGTACGGCAATGTTTTTCATCTCTGTCACATCATTACAGGTCATTCAAAAATTTACATCTGTAATATAACCAATTTTTTTTTTTTGACTTCCTTCAATGACAACATGGTCAGGTTGATTGATCCTGATGCGTAGATTAAATTAGGAAATTATTTTTTTCTTAATTAAATTTGTATATTCAAATTCAAATTATTGCTCTGGTCTTAAAACCAATTGCAAATTTGTATATGAGCTCTATATCAAAAGATGCTTCAACTTTAATTGGCTGTCAGTTTTGGACGTAGAAGAAAGGATTTTTTTTTTTTCAGTTTCACTTAACAGTGCATGAAGCGTAATTTGCCGCATAAAAGTTATAATTTTGTGACTTTTTGAAAATGAATTTTGGAATAATTTTCCTTCTTTAAATAATTAATCATCTATTCTGACTGAACGGGCAGCATCTCTGGAAAAAAGTGCTTAAAAAAATATTTAACATCTTCTTATCTTTAACCACTAATACCTTATAATGCTTGGAGCTTATAATGATGGTTAATTGATTCATTAAAAACGGGCATTGTTTTGGTAAAAGTCCGAAATGAAAACGTTTACAAGCGTTTTCTGGCTCTTACCAACTCGACTTGGTAAGTCCTAGGTTCTACCAGACTTCGGGCCTTTAATAACATATGCAATGAAACGATACATTTTATGGGGAGGCGGGGGGTAGAGAGAACCACTAAACAGGAATATGGCTCAGATCTTCTTCGACCACCTGCTAAGATCCCTTCGTTGAGACAGAGCGGTGGGCCATGATATGGTTAGGAGTATAGAAGGAACGGGGGTAGGAAAAAAACCTTTCGACCATACGGTTACTATGAAGCTTCGTGATGATAAGAAAAGAGGTGAAAAGAAATGGGGAGGGCTGGAATGAATTTCTTCCATTTGAAATTCGGACGAATATATCGTCTGTGACCGTTGAGAAGTTAAATTTTCTTTAGTTTTCTTGTTATATATCGCTTTATTACCTTGTTTTTTTAGCCATGCTGTTGAGCTATTTGCCTGTTTGTGGCCTTAGAATCTTGTACATTATTATTATTATTACTTATTTTTAATCGTTTCCCACGAGATTTTTCTTCTACAGACAAAATATCATGATCATGATGGCGTTGTACCCATACCCATTTAATGCTACAGCTCTGTTGTTTATCATCACATACACGCTTATTATATTCCAAAAATTTTGAGGACGCGAATACTCAAAAGTAATCCTTAGAAATTCGAATAAATAAGTTAGTAATATGTCATATCAAACGGTTCGAAGGACTGCACTCCTGTCACAAGTACTATTTATTCCCTATCAATAGATATTTCATCCAAATTCCGTTTAGACAGATAGAAAATTATACAAGGAGAATTTATGAGGAAATTTCAATCAAAAAAGTTTATTCATTAATGTTTTCCTGTTGGTTCTATCTACAAATGGCCGATAAAATATATGCAACTCGATTTCGAAGATTTATATTCCTCATCAAATTCAATTCGAAATTTTAATAAAAGATAAATTTGAATTGAAATCAATTTCAAAAAACAATGGAAAATTAAGAATTCACTACTGACCATTCTTCCACAAACGAAGGATTCTTATTTCCGAAATCCAAAGAAAAGCTTACGGAGGAAGAGATCTCACTTCGCCTAAACACACGGAGGAGCTGACAAAGAAGACAGGCGAAAAGTGTCGGGATCTTCATTGGAACCCCCCCCCCCTTCCTCCTCGCGGATAGGTAGGTGGCAGCACGGCTCTGGCTTATGCAAATGAACCGCGATTTGGAAAGAAAGCTAAGAAAAACGCGAGTAAAAGACACATACATAAGTTGAGGAGATGAAAAGAAAAAGAAATCTAAAGATTAAGAAAAGAACTCCAAGGATGAGAGGAGGAATCGTTGATGCTTGTGGTTTTCTTTCCGTCTCATCCGTAAGGAAAGATGTAGTCGAGAAAACCGACCCTCGTGTGTTCTATTTATACACACACACATGTTCTCGGAGCAACGGGTGAAGAACATTTGATCGCGTTTTCTACCTCTGCCTTAAGCTATGACTCAGGTATGAAGTTATAAAACCGACTTCATCCCGATATGTTGAGAACGTAGCAGGCAAGCAGATAGATTATACCATAGCATTGGTTCTCAAACTTTTATGAGCCGTGGTTCCCTCGACTTAGTAAACTTCTATCCGTAGCTCCTCAGAATAGTCTAACACAAAGTCGCTTCAAAGTACCGAACTGGCACACATCAATACCTGGCAGCTCACCGCGACGCCTTTGACAAAGGTTGGTGACGCGCTTAGGAGTCGCGACACCCACTTTGAGAAACCATCGTCATTACAACCTTCATCTTTTGGACCGTTGGTTACAATAATATACCTTTTTAGAAAAATTATTAAAAAATAAAATAAACGTTGTGTATATCTATATATAGGACATATATCTATAAACCTGTTTGTTCTCTCTTCTCTTTCTCACTTCACCTTCTCTTCTCACCCTCCACTCCCTGCAGGAGGGGGGAAAAAGAGATAAAAAAGGGGGAACCCTTTTTCTCCGGTCTATTTGATTGTTGATTAAAACTCGAGTTTCATTAAATAAAGATGATTGCAAACGGGAGTTTTCCTTATAACGCGCCCATTGTGAATATGTCATTCATTTACTAGTGGCCGTACACGCATGCACTGATATATAAACTTGAACTTTTATACTGTCCCCATGTCCTCTAACTTCCAATTAGAAATTTGTTGTTCTATTTCTCCTGAGCCCCCCACCAAAAAAAAAAAAAAAAAATTCCAGCACGAAATATTAATAGTAAATTTATACCTTACCTATGCCAACGCCATCTATAAAAAAAGGTAAAGATATCGCATTCATCGGCCTGCTATATCCAATGACTACAGGTGAAATGGACTTCTTCACTGACGTCAAAGCTTCACGAGGAGGCCTTCTGCTATAAAGTATGTGGTCAATTAAATATTCGTAATGAACAGAACGGCTTATAATTTTATTCCCGTCAGGGGCCGTTGTTGACAGGTTTTATCGTATAAAATTGTAAAGTATGGACAAAAGGCAGTTAAAGTTGATATATCTCAATCTCAGAAGGAAATGGAGGGATAGACGTATGAGGTACATCATATTTGATGAACAGGGACCTACTTTAATGACTTTTAAATTTAATTAAAAATGTTAATTTTTTTCTTTTTAAATATTTGAAATTACTTAAAAAATATAAATATTTAAAATTATTTCAAATATATATATATATATATATATATATATATATTTTAATGTTTTAATGTTTTTAAAAAATTAAAAAAAAATAATTTTATTAAATACGTTATCCACGTACGGCGTTCACTCAGGGCCGGATTAAGACGTTTGAACGTTTGAAGGCTCTAAACACTTGAATATTTTTGGTGCCCCCCCCTCCCCCCCGATACCTACAAGTATATTTTACTCGATATTGAGTCTATAAACTAAAAAAAAGTGAAATTTTATATTTTAGAAGTTCTAAAGATGCGAGTGTGGCGACACGCGTCCGCATGCGCTCCGTGTGAAAGGGGCCTAAACAGGGGCTTTACATGCTTCCTCTTGCAGTTTCACTGTGACTGAACTTTTGCTGTTCATTTGAGAGACAGAGAGAAGTAAACAATTTCTTTGCTATCCTTTTTTGAAATTGCTTTGAAGCTCTCCGTCTGAAAGTTCGGTCAGAGTAGTCTCTCCGCGTCTAAAAAAACGATATTTTTGAGTACTTCTTTGCAAGTATGAAGAAGACACGGTATTTTTTCGAACCGAAATATACTGCGAAATCAAATTTTCCGGATGTTATGCCGAAACTGATATTTGGAAAGAAAAGTGATTTGTCACCTCCGGGAATCGAACCTGGACCCCCTTGCATACCGGGCAAGTGCGCTAAATAATGCACCAGAGACACACTTTTCAGTTCCTTATAACACGCATTAGTAGCGTGAAGCGCTGAGTGGACTTCCTTAAGCCACACTTGCCCGGTATGCAAGGGCACACGGGTTCGATTCCCGGAGGAGTCAAATCACTTTTCTTTCCAAATATCTTTTTCGGCATTAAGGGACCATTCAAGTATTACGTAAGCAGATTTTCAGCCATTTTGACCCCTCCCCCCTGTCTGCAAAAGTCGGCAAAACACTGACCCCCCCTCTCCCCCCCCCCCTGTCAGCAAAATTTCGTCAGCAGCTTAGAATATTTCATATCTTCACAAAGGGTGGTTGATGACGTAAGCAACCTTCAAACCCCCCCTCCCCCCTTGTCATCAAAAGTCAGCAAATACGAAACCCTCCCTTCGATGTTGACGTAATACTTGAATGACCCCCTAACGTCCAGAAAATTCAATATCTCACTTCTTTGCAAAGTTTTTATCCGCTGTTGATCATTCAGGCTAGAGCTCCTAGAAACGTTTTTAGCACCTTAGTTCTGTGGACCAAACGGTCGTTCTGTTGTGAGATGGTCTCGTAGAGCTTTGTCTAAGGCACCTATTGAAAAAATTAGGTATGATACGGAAACCTATTATGGAAGAACACCGAGTAATGGCTAGAGTTTGAGCTGATAAAAATACCAACTTATCTACAGGCGCTTAGGATGGAGTTGTAAATACCTAGAAATACCACCTTATATATAGGCACCTTAGCTAGAATTAGTAGCTCACGCATAGGTCAGTGTCAGAAATTAAGAAAAGATCAAATGCAACTCTGAGATTCTGAGCCCTAAAACTACGAAGATCAGATACAATGAGGATAATTATGGAAGAGTTGTTTCTTGAAGATGGATAAACTGAAAAAAAACCCAGAAAAAAGAAGCCATAATAGGCCCGACAGCTCCTTAAACGCAGGGAGCTGTGGGGGGGGGGGGGGTTAACGTCTTTTAAGACGGAAAAGACCGGTATCAGCGCTTGCCAGTTTACATACTTACTCTAGAAAATCATAGCTCAACATCTCATAATCACGAGGCACTTGAGGTCATCGAGGCATGTCCGGATGGAGGGACATGCGATGAGACGGCAGTGAACTTGGCTGATAATGCAGTTATGGGTAAACTATAATTTAGGCCAGTGTTTCTCAATCTGGGGCGACATGGCCCTGTTTGCGGTACTGGGGAAAGGCCATGCGTGAAAATCAAATGAAAGGGGAGAAATGACAGGTGGGGGGGGGGGGCACAGAGAGTCGTGAAAAAGATTCAGATGTAAAAAAAATGAAGCTTTTAAGAAAAATCTGGTGGGAAAATAGTGGCTATATACTTTCACATTCTAGCAGTGACGTCCATAAAACCAAGGCCATCTCAATGCAATGGTTCATTCAGCCATGATTCTGGGGCCTCATGTCCCCGCAAGAACCTATATGACGAGATTTGGTACCATAAATTTCAAGAGTTAGTATGTTGGTGCGTAAGATTGTTATTTTCAGCGTATTACGAGGTCCGAGACTTGCTCGGGGACCCATGATATCGAAACGGCTCTCCAAGTTCACTGAACCCCAATACAGGGGTCCGAAGATCGAACTTACTTAAAAAAAACTTTTGCTCACTATAAATTTAATCCAGAAATATTAATTAAATAAGTAGAAAGGGTTTTGGACGAAGAGTGGGGCCCTCATTAGCACGTGGAGGGGGAGGGGGGATGAAAGGAAAATGTGGTCCTAAGAGGTTGGAAAAAGTTAAAAAACATTTTGATTTGATCAACAAACTGTTTAGCCAGTTTTGGGACCATCAATGTATATTAGTTTTTCCCCCTCTTAGTGATCATTTTTAGTGCCTTAACTTTTGGTTTCTGTTTATTAGATTGAGGAGAATATAACTCGTGTCTCTTATTGTGATGGACACACAAATCCCAGGTCTCGAATGTTCTACAAAGCTTGGGAATGGGAGAAGAGATCGCATTCACAGACGAGACGAACGCGCCCTCGTATAACCTACACATTCCGAAATACTTAGTTCGGTATCCTCGCCATCGAGATTTAGGCTTAAGAGAGACACGTGATCGGGAGCGAAAGTCGCTTCGAAAGTTCCTTAATAAGTCGGCCCCAACAAGAAAGATGAAGTATTTCTGGCATCTTTGCTTTTATTTGTGAACGGGAGCATCTGTGACAATGAAGGCAACGGTCCAAAAACTATTCTTCCTGTATACCTACGGTGCAAAACAACACAAAAATACAAAAGAACTGACGACGCTTTTTTTGCTGCTGCAGCTATTTACAGACTGGAGCAAGACGAAATTCGGCCTCTCGGAAACCGGGTCGCATTTTTATTTTATTTATTCATCTATTATAATTATTATTATTTTGCCGATGATGAAAGGGCAATGACAATATGCAGCTATTGTTAAAATTTGGTATTCATCAGATATAATATACTCACAAATCGATGTAGATCATACATGAACAACCCATGACCAGCAGGTTGGCCCGAGACAAATACAAAAAACCACTCAAGTAGCCCAAAAAGAATATAAAATCACTTAAGATTCTCGTGGCACATTTCTAAACTACTTCAGTGGCACGCGGCGCATTTGCAGATTATTCAAGGCAAATGTGGCCAACTTCCCACTGTTCAAGGGCGAAAATAATGGTCAGCTGCAATGTCGCGGGTCGCACCACTTACAACACTGTGGTGTACAAGCCACACGAGCAAAATCATCCAGAAAACTTACAGATTTGTGTCCGTCATAAGTAATATGGTAAAAACGGACAAATTAGTCATTAAAATTTCATCCTGGGCCACTTCTTTAGGCATCAAAAATGACTGATTCTTTTGCAAATTAGTCCATTCAATTACATCCATAGTTTGAATTTCACAAACAAAACATTTTTTCTCCACGGGGATTTCATATTCCCAAAATTTTCTTTGGGAATACGAATTTTTTTTCTGGCCTAAAATTTTAATCTACTCACAAACGTTTAGTTTCATGGTAGTTATTAGAGCCAGTGTATCATTAGGAAAAATACTTGTGAAGAATAACTCCATCCCTCTCAAAAAAATGTTAAGGGCAGTTTGGTCAAAGGAAGAGATTTCTTTCTTTCAAACCGATCTAAACTACGATCTATGATCGTCATGGCCAATTCACTACCGAGTGAGTTGTGCCGGAAGTGTGAGTGAGGTGTATGTCACAATATTCTTGTATGCTTGAATACCATCAAATTAGAAAAATTATAGCAAAATATATACACTGTATATACATATACAGACGCAGTACTTTCTGGAGAATAAAACAAAATGTGACTAACGCTTATCTATAACCTCTGTGAAGCTGGCGTTGTGAGATGCAAAGAACATATGCTGGTTAATAAAAAAAAATTCTCTTTCCTGAAAAGTGCGAGGGAAAAAAACAGGTTTTTTTATGAGTTATAATAAGTTATATGAGTTATATAAGTTATAATAAGGGGAAAAAACAGGTTTTTTTCCCTTTTCCGTTTTCTGAATTTCTGTGTGCGGGTGAATACATTTTTAGCATTTTCGAAAATACAAAGTAATACGTTATGGTGAGTTTGGATTTGGAGGATTTTGAAAAGACGTCATCAACTTTTAAAGCATTATAACTCATAAATTATAGGTCAGATCAAAGAACGGAAAACACTTTTCCATATTAGTTTTTCAAAGGAATCACTTGTGCAATTATTGGGCGGTTGATAGTTATCACCCTGCATAGCAAATGCAGTATACCAGAAATTTGTTCCCCTCTGTATCAGTGAAAGATAGTTTAATCACAGAATTCTATTAATTTCTACATAGATTGAAAATCAACCGTGTTAAATGCTGTCTGAAGCCAGCGCTGTTTTTTGTTTGTAATTTTTTTATTTTTTTTTTGTATGTCTTTTTACTACAGGTCAGTCATCTTGGTTGATGACGTGGTCAGTCGATCGGTTGTTGCCACCGGCGAATGGTTACGGTCATGATGAAGAGTTGGTTGTTAGCCACCCGTCTGGGTTTCCAGCAAAACGTTTGTCACATAAAAAACAACAATAATATAAACATTCACGTCATTTTTCTTTTTATGGAAGCGCGGTACCACGAAACCGTTTCCTGTCTGCGTTTAGGAAACGGGAAAGATTTACTGCTTAATAGAGGCTACGATGTGGATGTTTCTACTTCTCGTTTTGACGTCAAAGACAATAAAATGAGAAAAATACCAGGGGAAGGAAGGGGTTAGAACAAAAAGAGATAATGCAAATGGCATGAAACATATTTTGAAATGCAGTCGAGTCTTCATTTACAACGACGCCAACTCATTCCGTCGAAAATCTGTTATATCGAAAATTTCTTTTAAACACCAACCTGAGAATTGAAAGTTATCGAAAATTGCTTGAATATTCCAGAAAAAATTTCCCGATAAACTTTCTGCCATAAATTTCATATATAGCATTCAGTTTTTTCATCAAACACTTTCAGTACCACATCATGAAAAAACGAAATAATCATCATGTAAATTTCTTGGTAAGTCATTATAGTTCTAGTCAAAGCCTAAAAACAAAAAATTAGTACATAACCAATTAATTAACCTGGTACTCGAAAGTTTCATCAGTGCTATACGCTTGCAATAAAAAAAAAAACCAATTCAATTCAAATGTGTTGAATAATGATAATGTTTATTTATTTTACCACAAAAAATTACCATAATTTTTCATTTGTTAGGGAATATTTCATAAAAGGAGTGTTTTACTGCTGCAATAAACACTTTCGCAAAAGCGAAATATCTAACTGAATTTTATGAATTAACACGTCGTTTTCAAAAAATATGAACAGCCCAAAAATTAACGAGAGCAGTTCGTGAAATGCTCTAGCTGTGAAAAGCCCAAATTAAGGGTACGGTTGTAATTTGCATTTTCATCTTCCGAGAGGTTCTCCTTGAGCATATAATTGGCAAAAAATTTGCATAAAGTAGATTGAATGCGTCTTCAAATGCCAAATTACTTTTTTTCTTTGTTTCAAAAAATTAGAATACCCCGAAAGTTGTTTCAAAAATTAAAACACCTGACTTGAAACGTATTATTACACGAATGTTTTCGCGCAATTTACATCATCTTGATCGAATAAGTGTTGTACTGTATGTTTTTCTGTATGTCTTATGCACGTGAATCTAGAATAGTTCAATCTTAGCATTACGGGTAGAAAACGGGACATTCCTGCAAACGCAAAAATACGTGTGGACGGTATGGGAAAGACGCATGCTGATATCGTATGAATAAATTGTACACTGGCCATCTTTGTCCTTGACCATGGATTTTATGCATCAAGACATTGAATTGATAAGTCTCCAGCACAGATCTGGATCGGACCTCAGCCATGAATACTATCTTTGCTACTGTAGAGTCGATAGCAGTTAATTTGCAATTAATCCGTTTTTTTTTTTAGCTCGACTCCACAATCAGGATGAGGTAAAATCATTAGATATCACGTATTCACAGAAGTATGTTTGATTGACATTGCCGAATTCTTGATGCGATCTGCGTTTTCCATTTTCAAACGAAGTCTTGCTGCTGGAACCAAAAATTAGAGAACGTTGAATCAGAAGACTTCTCTCAATGGAGGTATACATTAGGCTCTCTACCTTTTGACCTGTACAGAGATTGAAATTTCATTTGCCATCAAGATTTTTTCTTATGTCAATTGCTGCAGCATCGACACAGCTTCTTGGACATGGTCAAAATTTTGATGCACAAAATCCACGGTCAAGGCCAAAGATGGCCACAGTACAATGTAATCGTATGATTATCAACATGCGTTTTTCCCATACTGTCCAAGCAAATGCACAAGTAATTTTGTGTTTAATTAATGTCCCGTTTTTCTACCCGTAATGCTAAGATTGAAATATTCTAGATTCACATACACATAACCAGGAAAGACATACAATACGTATTCGATGAAGCTGATGTAAATTGCACGAAAATATTCATATGATAATACGTTTTAAGTCAGGTGTTCTAATTTTTTTGAAACAAAGAGTAAAATGTAATTTTAACGAAGGTTTCAACATCTTTCTGATGAGAAGATAAATCCAGGAAAGAAAATTCACGTAGCCTTGCGGGGAATCGAACTCACGTCCTCCCACTTGCCGGTAGAACGTATTCGACTACAAAGCCAACGAATTCTCTTTCCTTAAAGCTCGTGCGCTGCATGAGACCGTACATGGACAGTCAGACCTAACACAAGCCAAAGCTCAAAATTTCTGACACTGCCACCACCAGATGACAACTTATCCGAAACCTTTGTAGTAATAGCGGAGAGAACGCCCAGCAAGTGAGAAGACATGGATTCGACTCCCCGCAAGGCTAGTTTAATTTTCTTTCCACGATTTATCTTCTCATCAGCCAGCTGTCGAACCCTTCCTTAGTAATAACGGAGAGTGACATCATCTCCGGGAAAGCAATTCGGCATTTCACGACGTATTCAATCTACTTTAAACATATTTTTTGCTACCGATAATGCTCAAGGCGAACCTCTTAGAAGATGAAAATGCCAATTACAAACTGTACCCTTAATTTACGCTGTCGAAATTGAGCATGGCCCAATTTTGCTACTAGGGACATGCATAAGCGAACGCGGGATTTTATCGGAGGGGCCATCATTTTTTTTATCAGAGGGGGTGGGGATAGAATGGTTTTTATTGTCAAAAACACTAAAAACTCGGCTGAGGAGGGAATGCCCCCTCCCGCATTTGTACGCCAGTGACCAGGAAAAATTTCGTAAGGGAGAAAAAAACTGGTGTCACTAAAAATAGGCCTAGAAACAAACAGAGGCGTATTCACAGAGGGGCTTAGCAGGCTAGGGCGGCAAGTTTAAAGGGTTAGGAAATTTGAGGAAGGAGTGGTAAAGAAATATAATGCAATTGGCGAAAGCCGGTAAAATTTGTATAGCCCCGCACAGGGCCGGATTAACCATTAAGCAAAAATAAGCACGTGCTTAGGGCATCAAGAGAAAAAGGGCACCACAAAAATTTGCCAAAATGTTTTTATTTTCATTTTTTATGTACAATTTTTTTCCAGCATCAAGCATCCGACAGAAAATCCTAAAATTTTTGATTGATTGTATAGTTCAAGATATTCGTCAAAAGGACGACACAAATACAGAAAAACTGATAATATTGCAAACTAGAAATCACGTTAATGCTGAGATTTTGGAATGAGATTTCGTGCAATTTCTATAAAGTCAGCTTGAGCTATTTTAACAGCATCATGAGGGCCCTTTGATATACTGATTTTTCTGAGAGGCCCTCTCTACCAGCTAAAAATTCCTGCCTACCAATTTACATACTAACTCTCGCAAATTGTTAACAGATCTACTTGTCACGAGGTCGTCGGGTTGTGTCCGGGTGAGACCCACGCATTAATTAAACAAATCATTATCATTGCCAACCAATTATAATATACAACCAAATACATATTAAAAAATGACAAATTGAAGAGTAATCCAAGTTCTACAGAATAAGGGCGTGAACTTGAAAATGCTCAAATATTTGAGTCATTGGTGGGTCGACTGCATGGGGTTTCAGGGGTTTTATATCTTATATTTAGTTATTATTGCCAGTGCGAGACAGTTCGGTGCCTCTCCGGCACCAGTAAAATAACCGGAATATCGATGTATACTAACACTAACAGATTTCCTGGACAGATCTTACGGATCTCTTTGGAGTGCGTGAGCACCACGTTTAAAAAAATCAGGAGTTTCTCTGCGAATCATTCAGTCCAGTAGGCTCATAGTTTGAAATTTTGCATAAAAACATTAAAAAAAAAAATTTTTTTTTTGCTTCTGCATAAAGTGGCTCTAGGCTGCTACTCAGCCTAGAGCCACTTTTTTGTGGTTCGATCTAGAACTTCTAAATATAGGTATGAAGACGCTTTAGTTCGATTTACCGTAGAAGTAAAAGAGATGCTAACAGATTGCAACTCGAAAAAATGCATCTAAAAGAACAGGTACCCAACGATTATGGTTCACCAAAAATAACGTAATATCGGCCATGCCTAGATTCAGTGGTTGCGTTTGAAGCCACTTTGTGAAATCATAACAAGCCGTCGATGGGAGAAAATATCTTTAAATGTTTTTGAAATATTTTGAAAAAAAAAATGTCTAAAAATTTAAGGTCTGTCTTTTTGGGAAAGGCGAAAAAAGAATTCCAAAAACTTTCAAAGATGTCCCAAAAACAAACAAAAATGATCCAACGGATATTATCAATGGTTTACAAGATGAAAGTCTCTCCTCCCCTTTTTTTTCTATGTTCGTGCTTAAAAATATTCAAATCATATAATTCTGCCTCAAATTAGTTAATTTTGAAGTATAAAGTTTCATTTAATGCTGTTTTTTTCCCTTTATAGATTCGACATCGAGTAATATATACTTTTAAGGACCGGGGGGGGGGGCACAAAAACCATTCAAGTGCTTAGGGCCTTCAAAAGTTTTAATCCGGCCTAGGCCCCGCAGGCAGTAAAATAAAAGAATCCGCCTGTGCCTAGAGAGTGAGGGACTAGGTCAGTGAGTGATTTAGAGAATTTTGCGAGCATGAGAGCGACCAGAAGTGAGAGGAGGAGAGTGAAAAGAGTCCCTAAAGAGAGAGGGACGAAATCAATGAGTGATCTAACGCGAAAGGAACGAGGTTGTTGAGCGAGAGCGATTGAAAGAAGAATGGTTTAGAGTGCGTGCAAACATGTTAATGACCAAAAAAGACCTGGAAAGTTGGGAAGAGATCAGTGAACGACCTAGAGTTTGCAAGCACGTAAGTGACGATAAAAGTGTAGAAGCATGTGGATGATAAAAAGAGTGACACCGAGAGAAAGGACCATGTTGGTGAACTATCATAAAAGTGACCTAGAGAGTGAGTGAATAAAAGAGTGATCTGGAATGTGCGCAAGCATGTGAATGATTGAAAGAAAGACCTAACCAGAGCAAGGGACCAGTTTGGTGAGTGACTTCAAAAGTTTACAAGCATGTGAGTGAATAAAAGAATGACGCAGAGAGCGAGGAATCAAGTTGGTGAGCGACCAAAAGACTGACCTGGAGCATGATAAGCACGTGGATGACCAAAATAGTGACCCAGCGAGTGTTTGAACAGGGGAATCGCTTAAAGAGTAAAAGACTGGGTGAGTGAGCAGCTAAAAGTGTGACCAAGAAAATGTGCAAGCATGTGACTGACTGACCAAAAGAGTTACTTAAACGCAGGACTGGAGGGAGGGGGGGGGGAGTACTCATGGCGACAAATTTGAGGGATGAATTTTTAAAGTAATTAAACCAGAATGAGAGGAGGGCGGTGTGCCCCCAAGCAGCAAAACCATAAATCCCGTTCTGCCTAGAAATACGGTAGTGCGGGAATTCACAATCAATTAGATTCATCATAGCTACCGTTCAGCCTTTGACGTGGTTTCTACGTACGGAGTAACGCGTACAACTATGTACTTAGAGAGTGCACGATTCGCAATCGATCGCTTTGAATTTGACCGCGTGCAAGTTCAAGCAAGAATCTAAGTTTGCAGAAAATAAAAGACAATTATAAGATACTTCCACGTGAGAAACTTAAAACGTTGGAAGTCGTTTCGATTTTAGCGAAAGTAATTATCCGGTTCCAGCGAAAATAATACTGCAGTAATGGTTCATATCCGGAGCAGCCATTTCAGAAGTCAGGCAAGGAATTCAAAAGCCATATTTCAGGCCTGATCTCATACATTTACGGGTGCACATGGGTAGAGGTACGACTCGTGGTATATATATATAAACACGTATAAATGCATGTGCTCGTTCTCCATTAACAAACCTTGAAAAGATTTTTTTTTTTTCAGCGTATGTTCCAAGGCAAATAGTCACGCGATCAGCGGACATTAGTCCTTCCTCCTTTTGACATTATCCCCAGAGGGATGATCGGGCCTTTCTTTACTGCGCGGTTTATAGTTGGCACCAGTCCCATCCAATCTAGAGATACAATGAAGTAACGAAAATTTTTGACGGTATATACAACGATAATTACATAGCGTTTTATTTTTAAAATTACGGATCTGAAAAAAGAAAAGTATAATTTGTTCTTTCATGTCTACAATCGTTGAGAGCAGTAACGCTAATGATAATGACTATCAAACATAAAAGAAAAATTTTCGTATTCTTTGCTATGCCAAGGGTACACAACTTTCGGCCCGCGGGACAAATGCGGCCCTCCAAGATGTTCCCGAGAAAAGTATCAATACACTTTCAAACCAAACACCGTTAAAAAATGTGTCTTGGAACCCAGCTTCTGAACCCATAAATCCGTTTGCCTGCGTCTGCTCTTCAGAGAAATTATTAATTACAGTTATTAGCTGTATAATCGACACTGATTGTTTGATCACTTATACACCTAAGCTGGCCATATTTTATTGATAAAAATACGTTAAATCGGGATATATAGTAAATTATCACTAAAGTCAAAGGTAAGAAAAGTTGCCATTTATTACTAAAATGACCAAAAAATCACCAATGGTGAGAGAGTTTGATGAACGTGATATATATATATATAAGGTGCTGGAGAAAAGTTTAAGCACAACCGAAATATTACCATATCTCGAAAAAACTGTAGATGTAAATACATGAAAATTTTACAGTGATAATCACAAGTAGAGCCTCAAGGACTTCCACCGGCTGCAACTCAAGACCAGGCAGCAGAGAAGACAGGGAAAACGTTGCAAGAACTGGCTATGGACATCGAAAGGCTTTCGCAGTTGGCTTACCCGGACTGCTCGCCGGACATCAAGGATGGACTGAGCCTGCAGAGCTTCATCGACTCAGTCAAGTACCCCGACATCCAGCAGGATTTGCGTTTGGGCGAGTACAAGGACGTAAAAAGCACCCTCGTCTACACCATGAAGTTCGAAGCAGCCCATCAAGCTTCGGAACTAGAGCGACGAGTGGTCCGCGGTGCTGTTGCGAAGGACGCTACGGCGAACATCATCAAAGAATTGAGGGAATTCATGAAAAGTGTGAGGAACAACCGGGAAAATCGGAAAGACAAGCCCTCAGTGTGCTGGAGGTACGCCACCTACGAACATCCTGCTCCCATCCTCCCCAGTTCCCAAGAGAGAGAGAGAGAGGATACCTCCCGAAGCTCCGAGCCGTTAAACTAAAACATGGTCATCTCGCGGGGCGGAGGTCACTGCAAAGAGGATATGCCCCATCAGTGTGTCTAACTTATCTCACAGCTGAGCGGCGGAGACCATGGAATGTACGTTGAAGGTGAAATTTGAAGGCCCGAGACTTTCAGCTTCGACTGGTGGATTTTCTTAGCGAAAATGAGAATGACCCACTGATTGCCTCCGCTCTGGTGGACTTTGCACATATTACCGAAAATTTGTTCAAGGCTTCTCCAAGATAGCGAGACCCCTCCACCGACTCACTGAAGCCAAAAAAAAAATTCTTGTGGACTGAAGGAGCTGCTCGCAATCGTCAAAGCCGTAGAAAATTTCCATCACCATCTCTACGGTCGAAAACTTCTCCTTCGCACGGACCACGCCTCATTGAGCTGGCTGTTGAATCTCAAGAATCTCGAGGGTCAAATAGCTTGATGGA
This sequence comes from Pholcus phalangioides, assembly GCF_987345545.1. NCBI lineage: Eukaryota > Metazoa > Arthropoda > Arachnida > Araneae > Pholcidae > Pholcus > Pholcus phalangioides. Next base: position 22,218,364 of record NW_028301603.1, on the reverse strand, counting down.
TACAACGGCTGCAGGAGTACGACATGGAGATCCAGCATCGTAAGGGAGCATCGCACGGAAATACCGATGCCCTGTCAAGAAGACCGTGTCCACAGGAGTGTCGGAATTACGTCAAGGCAGAAGAATAGTACGGGCCGGTGAACCCGACAGTGAGACAGATAACATCTCAAGTCTCAAGCCACGCGACTAGAACATGGAGCGACTAGAACACGCGGGAAGCCCAACTAGAAGATCCTGGCATAGGACCGATAATCGACTTGAAGGAATCCACCGGGAATAAACCAACGTGGCAAGTGGAAAGACCAAGCTTCTTCCAGTCCGACGACCAAAAGATACTGGGCGCTATGGGACTCTTGGAAATGAGAGATGGCGTGCTGTACCGCAAATAGGAGTCGGAAGACGGAAAGACGTTCAGATGGCAATTCATCCTACCCAGAGGCCGTTTGAAAGAGGTCTTGAACGAGTTGCACGGGAGCCCGACCGGTAGACATTTCTTCATAAACAAGACTCCCCAGAAGGTCCGTGAATGATTCTGCTGGGACAAGCCCAGGACCGGTGTGGAAAAATGGTGCAAGAGTTGCGACGCCTGCGCCGCTCGCAAAGGTCCTCCGAAACGCACCCGCGCCCTCCTTCAACTCTACAACATTGGGGCGCCGTTCGAGAGAATCACGCGGGACATCCTTGGACCGTTACCAAGAACTCACGATGGCCGCAAGTATATACTTGTGGTGATGGACTAAGTGCCCGGAAGCGTATCCTGTTCTTGATCAAGAAGCAGTGACGCTGGCTGGAGTTTTAGTGCGAAATTGGGTGTCTCGATTCGGAGTCCCCATGCTGATACATTCCGACCAGGGAAGAAACTTCACTTCAGCAGTTTTCGGCTGCATGTGCAAGGAATGGAACATTTCTAGGAATGGAAAAGACTCAAATTACGCCGCTCCATCCGGAATCTGACAGGATGGTCGAGAGATTCAACAAGACCATCATGAACCACACCTCACTCTTCGTGTCACAGAACCAACAAGATTGGAACTCGAAGTTACCACTTTTCCTGCTGGCCTTCCGAACTGCCGTCCACGAGAGCACTAGATTTTCACCAGCGCAGATGCTCATGGGACGAGATTTTTGGCTCCTGGTGACCTGCTATTTGGGCAACCACCAGGTTCTCCTCTTCTACCGGAAGAATACGCCTTAACACCAAACATGGCCACCTTGCGGCTGGGCCATGCTGGAAGAACTCTCCTGACATCCGGGCCCGGTGACATCCCACGATTCGCAAGGCACCGGGTCCGTCCCGCCGGGACCCCACTCCATCCCAAGCAGCCACACTCCGGGAAGCTCCCGGAAACCTCCGATAGTTAAGAAGGAGCACAGGTGGACCGCCCGCCAGATCTCCGACCCAGCAAAAACATTCCGAGGCCCTCGGCTCCCCTAGTCCACGAGAGAACACCCGCGTCCGCCACTCATCGCTCAAAGGAGCAACAGAACGGAACCAAACGTCCGTCCCCCTCCGGCAGCCCACGCCGGTCCATGCCAACACCGCACTCCGTCCCCACCAATCCATCTGCAGATGGTCCCGTGGGATCTCGGTTGCCAATCACTCGTTTCAGCTCCTTTGCCACCTGAAAGAAAACAGGCATACATTGCAAGGGCGCCATACATTGCATTGCACATGGAAGCACTGAACAGAAATGACAGCAAGTGCTTAACATCAAGTGGAAATTGTCAGGAAAGAACATGACAAACATCGCAGTTCTGTTAAATGAGCGGGACAGAAGAGAAAAAAAAATATATATACAGTGATATGGTGAAAAATATTCCCATGAAACATCACAGTCCATCCGATGAATATCCAGGATTACAGAGCAATGGGAATTCGAGAGACTAGACACAAAATAGTCTCACAAAACATCACAGTCCAAAATGCATTCCAGGGAAGAATACGCCGAGTTACTCCAGGAGCGCCTCGAGGATGTGCATCGAATCGCCAGAGACAGGATCAACATCTGCTCGGAAAAGATGGAGAACCGCTACGATGAGAAGGCCGCGTCTCACGGCTTCAAGGGAAAAACCTCGTCTGGTTCTGGAACCCGAAGCGCCAGAAAGGACTTTGCCAAAACTCCAGACATCTTGGGAAGGACTCTACAGAGCCGTGAAGAAACTGAACGTGATTCGGATTCAAAAGACTCGGTGGTCAAAATGCAAGGTGGTCCACCTCAACAGACTGGCTACCTAACACAGTGTGTTACAAAGAACGACCCGCCGACTTGAAGATTGAATTGTCGAGACGAATAATTTTAAAGACGGGGGGGGGGGGGAGGCAGTGTTACGAAAATTATGTTTTATCAGTATGTCATTGTCCACCTGTAAATACCGGTAGTGCAATTTCTTGAGAACCCCCCAAAATTTACAAACTTACGTACTGTTAAAAAGGTATGTGATCACATGAAGGCAGTCAGTGTTGTTGGACTTAATCATCAATGCGAGGTTCTTATTTGTGAATAAGCGTAAATAGCTGTTTTCTGTGAATAAATCTGTGACGTCCTGAAAATTATTTCATCCTCTGATTATTTCAAGGACTTGTGAGAAATTATCCGGAACAATATGAATCTGTAGATTGCTTGATTGTAGAAGTAGACAGAAAGATGCTGAGCAAAGACCAGAAGTACTGTACTTATTAGACTTATCCAAAACAATAAAATCGGGACATTGTCCCGAGCGGTATTTATTTGATGACTTACTTAAAGTTGTTAATCCAGTAATTGAACGCAATCGGTTCTTTGCACACCCTGAAAATTTACTGTTGGCTATGATCGTTGATGACAGAGAATACATTCAGGAGAGCTTGGATACATAGAAGAACTTTAAAAGCAAGAGATAATCCGCCTCTGTAGAGGAAAAACTATTCGTGCTAAAGATAAAGCTTTGAAGTTAGCGATTACACACAAATTATTTACTAGAATACTTGCCTATTACATTCTCTCCCAATGCTATAGGGAAAAAGTATATGATGATAATATTAATCATTCATCAATTCCGACACCAACTACATCAGAGCGTGTCCGGAAAATTCACCGACAACAATTCACCGCCGGAAAATTCACCGACAACAGTTTTAGTGCGAGTCAGTTAGCTAGGAAGTGAGCGATTGAGTTACTGAGTAAGTGAGTGACCCAGTGAGTAAGTGATTGAGCGAGTGACCGAGTGAGTGAGTGAGTGAGTGACCCAGTGAGTGAGTGAGTGACCCAGTGAGTGAGTGACCCAGTGAGTGACTGAGTGACCCAGTAAGTAAGTGATTGAGTGACCGAGTAAGTAAGTGATTGAGCGGGTGAGTGAGTGACCCAGCAGTGACTGAGTGACCGAGTGAGTGATTGAGCGGGTGATCGAGTCAGTGATTGAGTGACCGAGTGAGTGATTGAGCGGGTGATCGAGTCAGTGATTGAGTGACCGATTGAGGGAGTGACCCAGTCAGTGACTGAGTGACCGAGTAAGTAAGTGATTGAGTGACCGAGTGAGTAAGTGATTGAGCGGGTGAGTGAGTGACCCAGTAGTAACTGAGTGACCGATTGAGTAAGTGATTGAGCGGGTGAGTGAGTGACCCAGTAGTGACTGAGTGACCGAGTGAGTGATTGAGCGGGTGATCGAGTCAGTGATTGAGTGACCGATTGAGGGAGTGATCCAGTCAGTGACTGAGTGACCGAGTAAGTAAGTGATTGAGTGACCGAGTGAGTAAGTGATTGAGCGGGTGAGTGAGTGACCCAGTAGTAACTGAGTGACCGATTGAGTAAGTGATTGAGCGGGTGAGTGAGTGACCCAGTAGTGACTGAGTGACCGAGTGAGTGATTGAGCGGGTGATCGAGTCAGTGATTGAGTGACCGATTGAGGGAGTGACCCAGTCAGTGACTGAGTGACCGAGTAAGTAAGTGATTGAGTGACCGAGTGAGTAAGTGATTGAGCGGGTGAGTGAGTGACCCAGTAGTAACTGAGTGACCGATTGAGTAAGTGATTAAGCGGGTGAGTGAGTGACCCAGTAGTGACTGAGTGAGTGATTGAGCGAGCGAGTAAATTGGTTAGTGAGTGAGGGAGTGAGTGAATTGGTTAGTTAGTTAATTTTTTTAACCTAGTAGTGTCACAAATGATTAAAAAATCCGATTGTTCCGAAAACGTATTTATGATGAAGTGTAAAGATTATAAGGTAGAAAAGAATGTGTTATTGGCACAGGTGGAGGTGGATATTTACCCCCGTCCCCCACCACTTCTCTTCGCAACATATCTTGTTTATTTCGTCCCACTTCATCAGCGTGCTATGGAAAGGAACGTGTGAAAGCACCAGCTTACTGAAGAAGCGAATTTTATAATAATAAAGCAACAAAAAACAAATGTGATTCATCAAGTAAACCATGGGGGTCCCCAAACTCCAATTCGTTGAATTTTAGTGGGGGCCCTGACTGGATTTATCTCGAGCTACCGATGTGTTGCAAATTTTACAATGTTAAACAACAAAAATCAATGAGATTCATCCAGATGAATAATTAAAAGATGAATAATTAAAAATTTTAACTTCGTTTTTCTTCTTATTTAAGGAGGCAACTTTTCCGCACAATAGCAATTTGAAAATAAAAACTTTTAAATTTTTTTTCAACCTACCCTATTGTGCATCCCTGGTCTTGCGATCAAACGAGTTTTCGTCCAGGCCAAGACTTTCAGAAGCTCCTCATATCGTTTTTCTAGAGGGGAAAAAAAATTAGAAAAATTATAGCGTTAATCTTCGGGCACGCGTAGGCTAGATTAAGATCACTGTTAGCCCTTAAGATCTTGATCATGCTAATTGGTTACCAATATTTTTAATTATGTCGTAGAACAGCGTTTTCATCCTAAGGACCACTAAAATGGCTGAACCAATTCGACGGACCACAGACGTACAGCTTGAGACATTTGAAAGCAGGAATAAAATACATATAAACAGGAATGCCCGTATTTTATATGATATGTTTTTGGTCATTCCAACTTTTTCTTAAAATTGCCCCGTTTTTTCAACGGAGCTTATATTTGAATTCTTAATTTTTGCTAAAATCATGAATAAAGATAATTTTCATAAGTTGTAAGCTACATTATGGTAATTATGTATAAATATGAATATTCATCTCACATTATTTGTCATGTTTTTTCAATGTTTTTTCTTGAAGATATTTCAGCTCAATGCAATTTCCCGTAGCTCTTTACTTTTCGTATATTAGCAATCTCTCAGCAATTTCAGCAATAATTTGCATTTTTTGGCTACATTTTGTCATATCCCGTATCTCCCCATTAAAAAGTCTCGCCACAGAGAGCAACAAGCCTACAACAATTAATTATTCAATCTTTCATTCATCACAATTAGAAAAACTGGTGGCAGATGGCAGCACTACACATAACAGGCATTACACAGAAACAAACTTCCCTTCACGTCAGGTTTCATTACACGTACACGCACGTATTCCCGCATGTACCAATTCGTTAGAGGTTCCGCAGAGGAATATGGACGAGGTACATGTGTGGTTTAGTAGTAGTAGCCTACTCAGGATAGCAAACTGCATTTCTCTTAATGGGATATGATTAACTTAAGTCTAATTTTTATTTTAATTCATAAAGATTCTACGCGACACAGGCTCTGTCCCTTCCGGGATGTAAGCCTTTTACCCCGTGTGGGTTGAGTCGTGCTGGGGAATTATACATAATACAGACAGCATTAAAGAAGTGACAAACCAAAGGCATATATGCATGTTTGAAACGCATTGTTATAGGGAACCACGGTAAGCAAAATAAATATTCCGAAATTGACCGTTGAGGCCCAGAAACCATTGTTGCCCGACGGTTTTTTTGCCCATTTCGGTTATTTGCCCTGCTTTGACGAAGTTTTGAAGTAGCCGTATCGTTCAATTCCGGTTCTGTTTGGTATATATGCAAAATTTGGCGACGATCGGTCTGAAATTGTAGATTTGTTTTATAGGGAACGAACATACAGACAATACATACTTTCACATCTTATATATAAGATACATTTCGCTGTACGTAATAAAGTAAAATAATGTCGAAAGTATAATGATAAAATATAATGTGAAGTTAAAAGAAAAATACCGAAGTCTCACAAGTTCAAGTTTTGCGCAATATGCATCATTATGAAACCATAAGTAACATAATTTCGTTGAGTCAGAATCATAAATAAATGATAAAAGGGACAAGACGGAAAACTAATGTTCCCCCTCAGAACCGAATTTGTGAGACATCTAATTGACTTTTACCACCGACCATTTCACTGCAATATTTGTGAAAAAACGAAAAAATAGGGAACCTTAACGATATATCTTTATTCTCCCTCGCGTAAATGAATTTTCTATAAAAAGCCCGTCCAACTCCCGACATGCTTCACTAGCGTGACGTCAGATGTGCGACAGATCGATATTTGTTCGTATTTATACACGCGTTTACTATAGGTATATTCACATACACCTAGTACACATATATATAGTCTTTTGAGATACAGCATCAGTTTGCTGCAGAGGGACACGGCATGTCGCTGGCCGGCGGTAAAGGGTGAAAGGAGAGGGGAACAAAAAAGCCCTCAAAGCTTTCGTGCAGACAGACCTACGGCCAGACATAGGAAAGCTCCAGCAACAAATCAGCCGCGGGGAAAATATATTCTTTGGTCGACAAAGCGAGGCTGAAACTGACCGGCGGCGGTCATCCCGATTCTCTTATCTTGCGACGTGTTGTCCTTCCGGCTCCCAGGATCGTTTTCCATTGGAATGACCCGTGATTTACTGCAGGTGAGATGGTCATTATACATGGACATATTTACATTAATATGGATAATGAAGAGTGAGCTTTCAGGAGTAATTATTTATAATGATTTTGTGCGTAACTTTACTATGTATATAGGCTGTATTTTTTTTCTTTTGACTGATTCATAGCATTTGATTCCTCCGTGGTTTCATTTTTTGGGTCTCATACCTTTTAGCAGGTCTTTGAATGCTGAACAATCATGTGATTCAGCTGACGATAATCATATTTGACCCTCTCAGTGACAATTGAGAAATATCTCGCCCAACGAGATGCTTTGTGTTTCGGCAGTTATGAGACACCTCTCCTAACTTGATGCTTTGCCGCTTTATATATGCTTTTTTTGGCAATTACTTTGTACCTTAAATTTTTTTAAATTTAATTTTTTATTTAAATAACGTGATCATCACGTACTTCCAAAAGATCTTCACGATCTGTCCAGGGAATTCGATTTTGAACCTCAGCTAAAACTTTATACTTTGTATTTCGGCAATTGCGGGACATCTAAGCCTTACGAGTCATCTTATTTTGGCAATGACGAGCCCAGATAGGTTTTACAGTTGCCTTCATCTTCGAGCATATTTTCCATTCCTCCCCCAGTCTGTTGATAAACAGCCAGTGGGCAGAGAGTCAGTTATTCCTCACGTTTTGATAATACAAGGAGAGAGACGGTGTTCGACATTTTACTTTTTCCCCCACTTGCCTTTACGGTAGTATAGGAATAAAAGCTACGTACAGAAGTGGTTCTCAAACCTGGGCCACCCACGACTCCTTTGCTCCTACTCAACGTCTGCCCACGGCTTCCCCCAATAGTCAAACAAATAATCACTTCAAAGCATCGAACCGGCTCATATCAATATTGACAGCTCACCGCGGTGCCCCTGGCCACGCACACTTTGGGAAACCCTGGCGTACAGTATAAATGATAGAAAATGAGCATTTTTTTTTCTTCCTTAGTTATAAAAAAAATATTATTCTGGGAGAGGTTGAGGGAGGGAGAAAGCGCTACCACCTGCACAAAATCGGGGAAGGTTTTCTTGAAAAAAAGATGCGGCATTTTACAGAGAGTTCAATTATTTCCACTGTGAAAGTTACAATGCGGATCAGTGAAACTTATAAAAATAAAACCGCTTAAAGCCGGGGTCTTTAACGCGTGGCCCTTGGAGCTTTTTGCTGGGACCCACGATTGATTTTGAGGAAATATCTACGAACATAACATTGGAAGACGATTGAATCAAAACAAAATTCGATAAAGGCCCACAATGCCGAATAACATAATAAAATAATAATATTAATTTCATAATTTAATAATAATTAATTAATTAAAATTATTGAGAGAAATACTTTCAAAATTACTGGAAATCATCACTGTCAACAAAAGAAATATGTAATAAAAATAATATCAGAATTGGTGATTCAATGAACGGAATTATTTCAGAATCAGTACAAATTCTTATTTAATATCGAAAATATATAGTTTCAAAATAAATGAATCTTCAATGATTCGGACTCTTGTTCAAATTGTGGCGCTTTAGTACATCCGTTAAAACATTACCGTACCTTCATATCCGAATACTATCTTACAATTTTAAATACCACAGAAAGAAACATGGTGGCCCTCGGGCTTGTGGCCCACGTTGTTTGAAAATTTTAAGGACCCCTGGCTCTAAAAAGGGTTAATATCAACTTAGATATTTTAAATTTGTTGCATTCATGATTGAGTATGCTATCCACATTTTTCAATCATATACAGTCGAATCCCGTTATAACGAACGTCAAGAGACCGGAGGGATCACTTCGTTAAAACGAAATTTCGTTATAAAGGAATTCCAGGTTACCTAGCATTGTTCCTATGTGAACTTATTTGGGGGATTGGGAAAGTGTTCGTTAAAACGAGATTTTCGCTTTAACGGTATTCGACTGTAATAATTAATTTTTTTCTTTTCATGTTCATTTTAATTTTGGTACATAATTTCACAGTTGTGTGCACTGCGCGCGGGATAACTCAGAATCTATTTTACATATTTACATGAAATTTAGCTGACTGGTATAAATAATGATGTGATGATTAAAACGACGAGAAGTATATTCTACTTTTATTTCCGTAATATAAATATAAATAAATAAATAAATATAACCCATTAATGGCTCTGGGATTAAACTGACGTTACATTATAGAAAGCGTCTTGCTGTCGCAGCTGAAAGTTTTCTTTGTTGTTGTTTTGTTTTGGGAGCTAATAGATGGCTCTTGAGAATCAGGCCTCTATTAGCTCTTGAGAAAAGGTTATAATGACGAAAAACCTGTTGTGTTCACTTTTTTTTATACATCGTCTGGTTACTCTGCACTTGGGCAAACATTTTTTCATTAGCATATTTCGAACTACATATTTCATATTTTTTATATATTTATTTAATCAAGTGATCGAATACTTGGCTTTAGCTACAAGCCAACCCATAGGATCCTACACTAAACTCATAGCTTCTACCTTCGACCAACCACTTCCCTCCCGAAAGTGAGGTGATATTATCCATTTCGGGAAACGCTGCTTCAGATTAGGGGACTTCTACCTTTCGGACATTGTGGGCAAAAAAAAATTTCATGTAACGTGAGGGCCCCAACAAGTTATACTAAGGTATCTAGACTCACACAGTTACGTCTTGACGGGTGGGCTGTACGGTACAAGTCAAACATGGGAGGAGGAAGGCTATATTATTTGAGAAATTTACATAAGTAAATTGAGATTGTTTTTTATGAAATATGAAAATTTGATCAATTCTAAAATTATATTTTCATCAAATGAATTCGTTATTTAATTCTTCATTAATTCTGAAATATTTCGTTCAATAATTCTGGAAATATTTTTCATCAATTCTAAAAAAAACTCAATAATTTTGGTTACATTTTTCATTAATTATGAATACTAATGAATTTCAAAGTATTTTTCCCATTAATTATGAATTCTCATGAATTGCGAAGAATTTTGTATTTTTTTCATTAATTATGAAACTATTTCATTCAAACACAAAGAAATTATTTCTTCATTTTTTCAATAATTCTTCAATAATTCTGAAATCATTTCTTTCAATCATTCGGAAATCATTTGATTCACTAATTCTGAAAATATTTTTTATTAATTCTGAAAATATTTTTTATTAATTCTGAAAATATTTTTTATTAATTCTGAAAATATTTTTTATTAATTCTGAAATTATTTGTGAAATTATTTTTTATTAATTCTGAAATTATTTGTGAAATTATTTTTTATTAATTCTGAAATTATTTGTGAAATTATTTTTTATTAATTCTGAAATTATTTGTGAAATTATTTTTTATTAATTCTGAAATTACTTGTGAAATTATTTTTCATTAATTCTGGAAACATTTTCATCAATTCTGAAAAAATCCTTTCAATAATTGAACTGCAAAATAATTTTTTCAACATTTTTTGAGGGAGAGAGAAATTATTTTTTTCAATAATTCTGAAATTATTTTTTTTCAATAATTCTGAAATTATTTCTCATTAATTGAGAAATTACTTTTTATTAATTGAGAAATTACTTCTCATTAATTCAGAAATTATTTCTGGAAGTAATTTCAAAATTACAGTAATTACAAAACCAATTCTGAAATGGATTTTTCATTGAGGTTTTTTTTTTCAGCATTTCTATAAACTCTGCAACTACGTAAGGCTTTTCGTCAGCCGGCCAGTGCGAAAAGCTTCGAGGGCCACATATAGCTCGCGGGCCATGCGTTGAAGACTCCTGCTTCAGATACTCTGGGATAAAACAAATAATTTTGGAAGACTCTGCTCAGCCCTGTTTTTTTTTTGGACCACCAGGACCACCTTTACGAAACGCAGGGCCCGGTGCAAAAATAATGCGAGGCCAGCCGCGTCATGACAATTTAGGGACACCAAAAATGTTTAGGATACCTTTCGCCACGATTTTATATATTTTGTGGGGGGAGGGGGATCGGCATCCATTATGTAACTTAACACAAAAATCAATGCAGCAATTTCCTAATGAAAATTAAATCATAATCTAATGAAAATTTTAGAACAGATGGAAATGAAATTTTTTTGAAAGAAACAACCACATCTGAAACAATCACATCAAAATTTAGAATTAACGGAATAAAATTTCCAGAACTGGGAAAATTCCCAATTAACGGAAGAAAAATTCAAGAATTTATGAACATTCAGAATTAACGGAGTAAGTAATTCCAGAATTGAAGAAAATTTTTCCAGAATTTACGGAAGAAAAAAATTCCAGAATTGATGGAAAAATGATTTTTGAAATCATTTCTTTCATTATCTTCCAAATATTTTCATAAATTTCCAAATATTTTTCATTAATTTTAAGAGTTATTTTTCCATAAATTTTACAGTTGTTTTTCCCATTAATTTAGCATTATTTATCCATTAATTTTAGCATTATTTTTCATAATTGGACTTTCAAAATTGGAATATTTTATATTAATTTTGAAAATGTGCTGTAATTATTCTGGAATAATTTTAAATCATTTTCCTATAATTTTTCATTAATTTCCAATTATTTTTCATTAATTTCCAATTATTTTTCATTAATTTCCAATTACTTTTTCATCAATTCTGTGATCATTTTCCATTAACTCATTCGTGTCCACGAGTATTTTTTCAGAAAAAATTTGCAGCACACACATGACTACGTTTTCTTGTTAAGAGTGAGTTCAAATGAGTACGGTGGGTACAAATGGATTAACTACGGAAATGCTTTTTTATTTATTCCGACCCATGGGTCAATAAAGGTGAGAATTAAATTATCGTGCAGTCACACCTTTTTACAAGCAAACTTGTGTTCTAATATTTGCCAGTTGCCTTGTTTTTAACAATTGATTTTTTTTCTCCTGTTGCCAATAGCCTGATAATAAGGTGAACGGAAAACATGGACCGGATTCGGAGGCAGAAGAAAGCGAAGACGCAACTGGAGTTTCGGCCGATACCACAAACGGGTCGCCGACTAGTGATGAACGACTCGTTGGAACGACGTCCTGTAAGTCGCCGTCCACCAAAATGAGCAGCGGTCGTCCATCTCCAACAAGTTCGGCGAAATCGCGAAGTTCGATTCCAGATCCGGTTGTTTACGAACCGCCAGAGAGGAGAAAGTCTGCTAATCTGAGTATACAATCAAAACCAGAAGGAGATTCTGACTCTGCAATTGTCCCCGATCCCGTTGCCACTCCGACTCACGATACTGACGGGGGCGACGAAAGTGCTGTCAGTGTTTCGGGGACAAGCCCAACACCCGATGGAGATTCGGAGACCACGGAAGACCACAAGCCCTCCGAGCAAGGTGAAATCAACATTCATCTTCAGACTTTTATTTTTGGGTTGTAGATATACCAACATCAAGAAGTTATACACATATACACCGAGAGCCATTGCATTATACCAGTGACGTCTCAACGCATGGGCCCACCGGGGTACGACCTTGGGAGCCTCAAAATAAGAGAAACCCCGCAAAAATGAGATCTATTTGAAACATTTTCTAGAATTTACTAGGTAGTGCCTCAGAAAAATCACTTGACCCAGAGGCCCATAATGCTCTTAGGACGGCCCTGGCGTAGCATAATGGGATCCGGAAAATTCTCCTCCGACATTTTGCCTCAGGATAGTGAGTGATAGTGTGAGTGAGTGGGCGAGTGACCGCATAAGTTAACGTACCGAGTGGGTGAGTGACCGTATGAATGACCAAGTGAGTGAGCTGGTGAACGAGTGAGGGAGTCTTTCTCAGGGCACTCACTGAATCACTCACTCAGTCGGTAATTCACCTACTGACGCTGTCACTCAATCGCAAACTCACTTCATCATTGATTTGGTCACTCACCCTCTCGCTCATACGATCATTCACTTTGTCAGTCATATGGTCACTCAACCACTCGGTCACTCACCCCCACTCTTACGGTAACTCACCCCCTCATTTGGTCACTCATACGATCACCTATCCTCTCACTAGGTCGTGCTCTCTCGGTGGTCACTCAGCCACGAAATGTCAGTCAGGGACGGAACGTCCGGACGCGAAATGTCGGGACTGTTTCCTTAAACCACGAAGGATAGCCCTTCGGAGAAACACAAAATTGCCTGGGGAAGGGGGGAACCACAAGGGATTTCTTACACAGAGATTTTGAGTTACTAACCCTCAACAAGCATCTAAATTAGCTGACATTGATTAAGATTCCATGTAAAAAAAAAAAGTACTTTCTGATGATATTTTAATTTTTTACAAAATATTTGTTGAAATTTCTTCATCCGCAACCATTGCCCCATAGGCCAGTGTGTGCTCTAACCCAAAATAGCTGTATTTGCGGATTACTGTGGAGCAATTTTCTTGTCTGTCTAGCCATGTTGCTTGATGACAAGGGGTTGCTTATTGCCTTAAGGCTGGACAACCTGTCTGTCAAGATTTTAGAAGAGTTGTTAAATTTCGCTGCATCTAACGTTGCTTTATAAATTGAGAGCAACTCTGCCCGGAACACCGAGTTGCCTGGTTCTAATTTTGTTGCCCAGCTATCTACGATGATGTTGTTTTTTTTTGTTTTCACAAAAGCTGTGGCTGTGTCCCATCCTTAGTTTTAGAACTGTCTGTGTAATAGCAGTTGGTGTTGAAATCAAGATTTAGTTCAAGCTGTTCCAAAACAACTTGCGTTGGTGGTAGATACCTGGATGGATGTGCAGTCCAACCTCTTACTTTTTTGGCGTAGCTCTCGGGTAATTCAATCACCTTGTTTTGGCGGAGAAGTTTAGTGACTTTTGCTTCATAATTCAAGCTTCCTGCTGAGGGAGGGGGATGCCAGTGATGACTTGAAGGGCATTATTCGGCGTCGTACGGTAGGCCCCCGTTATGTGTAGCAGCATTTTGCGTTTTATCGAGTCCAATTTGTCTTTGATGGCAACTGCAGGATTGTTAAACCATATTCCTGCACCAAATGCCATTATTCGTTCCACTACAGTTAGGTACAGCTCTCTTCTCATCTTCTGTGCGGTGCCCCTATTGGCGCCCAGCCATTCTTCTCATATTTTGTAGAGCTGCCATAGTTTTTGGTTCCTTGCGCATTTACATGATCCTCTCATTTGAGTTCTTCGTCGATTTTGAATCCTAGGTAATAAAAAAAAATTATAGTTTAGAACTTTTTGGTTTTTGATGGATCCACCCTGGAGCCGGATCGTGGGTGGTCTCTTGGAAGAAATGAAAAGTAATGATGTTTTTTCATTTGAAAGGGTCAGTTTGTGCGATAAGAGAAACTCAGATATGATTTTTAGCGCCCTTTCCGATAAGCGGCCCGTACTTTCGACCGAAGCAATCACGGCGATGTCATTTTTCTTGAGCTGAGAGTTGAGCATAACAAGACGTCAAAAGTATGCCCTGTTCCACAGTACTTTGTTTAGGGTCTACAGCTTGAGAGGAGATACCTCTGTGGTGGTCGAGTAGTCATAGTGAAGGACTCGCGTCGCGAGGTCCTTTGTTCGAACCCCACTGTCACAACAGTGGTGGGCGGCTAATGTTGTTTTTCTGTGGTTCCCAACTTTAAGGCGCGAATGCGAGTCGATCTCCTCTTTAAAAAGTCTCCACAGAGAGCAACAGACCTACAAACAATATAAATGTAATTCAATCATAACACATCACTCACTTCTGAAATATAGATGGCAGCACTGAAAAATCAAACAAAACACTACATACGAACTCAGATTGTTAGGTACACACACAGTTACACTTCCGGCACAACTCACTAGGTAGTAAATCGCCCATAGATGGTGATAGACCTGAGTTGTGCTCGGTTTGAAAGAAAGACAGAAAGCTTGATAGGAGAGACGTACGGTGATCGTAGAGAGAGATTAAAAGAAAACATCCAATAAACAACCACACATAAGAGCACATTCATCTTTAAAATTGGCCCCTCTGCATGTGGTGATTGTTGACTAATATACATTCATCAACAGCTGCCTATACTGCGTATTCCAGGAGACTCGAAAGTGGTGTAGAAGATTGTTATTGTTTTATATATATAATAGAATTTGTTAATTCTATTAATTTGGGTGCTTCAGTTCATGCCACTAAATGACGCCACTGGCTGAAAGCGCCTATCATTCCACCAGAGTTAAATAGATACGCCTGAAACATGCAGCCATAATAATTCCAGTGCAATTTTTGAAATGGCTCCAATTATATAAGAAAAAACACCAAAAATACGAATTCGATTCCAAAATAATATTTCATTGCAGTGGAAAACATTAGCGAATAAACTCGCTGTTGTTTTTAAGTTAACCACAACTAATCAAATATTTGTTTGACAGAAAAAAATCTCCTACGCGCAATTTTGTAACATGCTATGGAAATATTTAATTTGAGATTTTTTTTTTTTTTCAAAAACAGTGAAAATTGTTTTTCATTATATTTTCTTCAGGTTCTGAAGACCGATTTACATTCGATTAATTATAAAAGATCGGTAATTTTCTCGATACAGAGGAGCTTTGGAATCTTTTTTTTTTAATCTCCACTGGACTCGAACTATCCGTACGTGAAATAAATAAAAGCCTTTACTGCCTGCCCGCCAATAACTTACTGCCACCACCAAAATATAAACTAAACTATTCATACACGCTCCTGTTGCCAGAGGAAAACTGACTGCAACATATTGCTCGCACTAATTACGGGGGGGAAGGGGGTGTGAGGGCTCATTTTGGACGAGGCCTCGCTCTCTGGGTCACTTACTGACGTAGTACCTCACTCTCTACGCGGAGGCGGATTTATTGTTTTACCACCTGTGGGCTACACAAATTTTGCCGCCCTTCTCCCATTCTACTAATTGTCCAATCATTCCTCAATTTTGGTGCCCCACCCTGTATATACAGGGTGCGACTACAGTTGAGGGGTGGTTTTCCCGCAATCACTGCTTGCTCAATTTCATGTTCGTCAATTTACCAAGCTGAGCTGGTCTAGATGTAGACACAAACTGATTTAGAAACATATCCGGATTTTATAAAAATCTTTCTGTATCGATTTCCTTTTCATTTTCTCGTAGAAGGCGAGAAAGAAGAGCACAAAGAAGCTTCGACATCTCAAGAGACTGGTTCAATATCCGAAGACGTGGTTGAAGAAGCACCAAACCCTGAAGGAGGTTGTTCATCAGGGAAAGTTTCGCGAATCTCGGGACAATTGTCGACTTCGGAGGAGGTGGTTCCAGCGACAGAAGCCCAAGACGAGAAGGAAGCAGTCGCAATAAATGACGGAACGAATGACGATTCTGTGATTGAGAATC
The DNA here is from genome assembly GCF_987345545.1 of Pholcus phalangioides. Lineage (NCBI taxonomy): Eukaryota > Metazoa > Arthropoda > Arachnida > Araneae > Pholcidae > Pholcus > Pholcus phalangioides. The sequence continues at coordinate 22,202,250 of NW_028301603.1, read as the reverse complement.
CGACGAATGACGACGTCTCGCTTGAAAATACTGAAACAGAGATTCCAGAGGAAGAAAGCGAAAGCAAAGTCCCCACCAAAACGGAGACAAATTCTATCGAACACGATGGAGACTCCATTGAACCTCCAGAAGGTGCCAAAGACCAGGAAGACGATAACGAGCCAACGGCGACAACAATTGCGCAAGAAGAAAAACCCGAGGAGAGTATAGCCCAAAAGGAATCCACCGATGAAACCAACTCGGATGACCGTGAAAATCGATCGGCCACTGAAATGGAAGAGGAGTCAATCCATCCAGGTGATGACGACAGCAGTTGCAGACCAGCTTCTGGAATCAGCGATAGACAAGATATTTCAGAGCCGGAGGAAGATGGGGCTTTACAAAAGGTGAGCACCTATTAAGTAATGTTACTACAAAGAGTAGAGCTCCTTGAAATACCAGGCTGACTGATCCGTCATGTTTGAGCAAAATTGTGGAGTCAGTATTATTTCTATAGCCAATAATTGTTTCCTATACTGCTTGTTTTTCAGAAAGATAACGAAAGATCACTTAGAGAAGCAAACTTATTTTTTTTGAATGTGTATAAAACTTTCATAGTGTAGGTCCCGCCTAAAGCTGACATTACGATATAAAAGTTTAGCAAAAGTTATTTTATAAAACTTGAAAAATGCAACTAATAAGTGTATGGTATGTAACGATCATGATCCATCCCCCGTCTAGGATGAAGAACTTCCAAGCCAAGGTAATCAGGAAGAAGGGGCCGAACCGGCCGAAGAAGCACAACAGGAGCAAACGTTATCCACGGGAGAGGCTTCTGACGAGACCAGAATCGAGATCTCTATTCCAGCACCTCCTACAGTTCCCGAAGAATCGATCGTAGAAGATAAAGAAGACAAAATTGAGTCAACGAGAGACAACGATGAGATATCTAGTGATCATGAGAAAGTGGACTGTTCCGTTTCACAGGACGAACCGCAACAAAACGGGTGCAGTGCTGATTTCGAAGAGAGTCCCGCGTTACAGGTTCGTACGCATCACGGTTTTCTCTCGTACGACCAAAAATGGTTTTGTTAATAGTCGCATAACTCGGTGGTTCGCTACCGAGAGTCGTATTAAATCTATATTAGCTTCCAGTTAACTACGGGGTCCATCTTCAAAGCGTGAATGCGATCCGGTCTCCCATATGAAAAAAGTCTCTCCGCAGAGAACAGGCAGACCTACAACGTGATACTTACATAACATGAAAATTCAAGCATTTAACATCTTCACCGGCAATAACACGAAACACAAACACAACTCTACGGCATAAATATGACAGGGGCCACACATACACTCAAAACGCATAAATTCGGACATGTACCGATTCGTTTGAAATTCCGCAGAGCAATGTGTGTACGAGAAACATGTGCGGTTAAGCAATAGTTAACTACCGGGTCGATTGATCTTACTCATAACATTTTTGTTCACTATAAATTTACTTGAGAAATTATACAAGTAATTACTGGAAAGGGTCTCGTTCTTAGATTAGATTTCGAAGCTCCGGTTAAGGCGGGGGGCCACGAGAAGGAAATATGGTTTAAAAAAAGGACACAAGTGTGAATCGTGGGCGATGTGTGTGGTAGGGCGAATTAGTGGGAGTAAATCCGTAGGATGCAGCCCCGAGGCCATACGGGATAGAAAATAAAGTAGACGCTGCAATCCTGCCGGTAGCGCACTGGTAAGACGAGAAGGGCCACAGAGACCCCGAATCGAATACCTGCTTTGATAGAGAGAGATGTCACCATTAATTTCCCTCGCTCAGCTTCTGTTATGTATACAGGTTCATAATACCATAAGCCGGCCAGACGGCATTTAGTGGGAGTAAAGGAAGGACGGTTACTATACGTCCCGGTAATATACGGGACAGAACAATTATTTTCCATTGCTTTCTAGCTTTTAAGGGAGGAAATCTCTCCGTCACGCCATCCCCCTCTTTATCCACATTTGCATGTTTACAGTACCGTTCATTACACCAATTAGTTACAATCAATTTGAGTCTCGACCATTTTATGCCCTTCTGCAGTCAAATATTTTAAGGTCTCTCCCCCCCCCCCGCGGGAAAACTTTATACTCAGAAACAATGTATTGCTGAAAAGAAGTTTTTCGGTTTATAGCTTAGATGAGATATATACCTCCTCTAAGCTTATAAGGCCGGAAGGTTGAACTTAGCATGCATTCAAGGCCATCTTAAGAGCATCATAAGGCCCGGGCAAAGTGATTTTTCAAAGTTCCCCCCACCAAGATAGAAATACCTTCCTACTAATTTGCATATTTACTCTTGAAAACTGCAACCAGATCTCGCTATCACGAGTCCCCTTACGTACTTGAGGGTATGCCCGGGTGGGCCCATGCGTAGGGACGACGACACTGCTCTGATTAGTTTCTGAATGACAGTGGATCGCGTCATCAAAAGGCGTTTGTGGATCTCCAAGATCCGCCTACACCATAGACGCTCCACCTATGGCCCTCGGAGTCATTTGATGTGGCCCGTGACCTCAAACCTAACTTTGCAAAAATTATCTCAGTGGCACATGCAGAGATCACTCAAGTGATCCACTTTGCATTTACACATTACTTGAGTGCCTCGTGGTATGATTCCAGATGACTCAAGTGACTACGCGGTACAGTGACTCAAGTAACCTGCGACATATTTACGTATCACTTCCGTGACTCACATAAAATTTGCGGATCATTTAAATGATCCGCGGCCCATTCTCAGATTACTTAAGTGACCCGCGACACATTTAAATCACTTATATGACCCACTGCACATTTACAGATCACTTGAGTGACTCGCGGTACAGTCCCAGAGTACACATTTCCAGATCACCCGCGGCACGTTTACAGATCACTTAAACGACCCGTGACACATTTGCAGATCATCTAAGTGACCTGCGACGCAGTTCCGAATCACTTATGTGACCAGCGGCACATATACATATCACTTGAGTAACGTGCGGCCCAGTTCCAGAGTGATCGACTTATTTAAGGGGCTTGCATTCTCCTAAAGGTTGAGCACCCTCGGCTTACACCATGGATGAAATAATCGATGATCCGAAGGGTTAAATACATCCGCGTTTAATCTGAAAATCCCCGACTGGAAACGAATTTTGATTGAGTTAAGTCAACACCATCTATAGCAGAAGGCCTCCGCACGGAGCTCGTGACGTCACTGATGTCGTCCATTTCCTCCATAGACTGGATATACAGGAAAAAAAGGTGAAGATATCGCATTCGTCGGCCTGTTATTGCCGATGAGGGCTACAGATGGAATTGACTTTTTCAGTGACGTCAAAGTTTCGCGTGGAGGCCTTCTGCTATAGATGGCGTTGGCCAAGCACCAAGGTGTGCCAAGTTCCGAGCTTAAAATTTAGAAAGTGAACCAAATAAATAAAAAAAAGCGCGTCGATTTTAATGAAATAACTGATTTCAAACACTGTTGTCCCCCCTCCCTCCCTCCCTCCCCTCTTCGTCACAGCCAGAGAAAGTGGACCCCATCTGCAATGATGGAGCAACAGAAGGCACTTCAGAAGATCCAGAAGTTGAAGCGGAAAATGAGACTGCAGATGATAATTTGGCGACCGACGATCACGACCACACCTCCGATAATGAAGCTGCAGCAGCAACCACGGCTGAAACGACTGATGAACTGTCAACACCGATCGAATCAAAAGGTAATTCAGAGCCACATTTATGCTTTTGCGCCCTGGGGGGGGGGGTATATATACCCTTTCTCTTAACTCTAGTACATTAGGTTCCCAAACGTTTTGTTCCACCCCCCTCAGAGTTTTTTCACTCAGCAACGCCAACTCTAGCTAATCCATGGAATCTTATATTATAGCTGCTTCTATCATTACCCCCCCCCCGGACTTTTTCATCGCCCCCCGGGTGAGGGGGGTTGATTATATTACCCACTTTAGGGAACACCGCTCTAGTACAACTTTTCGACCACCAGTTTCCCAAATTTGCCGTCCTGGGTTATAAACGGTCTAGCCTCCCCACCTTCTGCCAATATGCCTCTGTCGCTTTGTCACTCTTTTGGTCTATTACATACTTTCACACTCTCTAGGTCACTTCCGTGCTTATAGACTCGTTAGGTCACTCTTCTTTATTAGTTATGTTCGCTCCCATGCAAGGACATTTTCTAGGCCTCTGTTTTAGTCGTCACTGATGTGGTTCTTCGCTCCATGGGGCATTTTTTTTTATCACTCCCACATGCTTATGCTTGACCGTATATCCTAATGGATGGGTCGGGCGTATGATGTTTTGATATACATGCTTATGCTCTATCCTCTGGCTTACACATTGTTTTGGCCCCTCACATGCTTTCAAATTCTCCGGTTCCTCTTTCGGTTGCCTACTGAACTGGTCCCTCACTCTATAGAACACTATTATCGTCATTCCATACCTTGCACACTCTCTGTGTCACTCTTCTCCAATTGCTCCTTCACCTGGGGTCCTTCACTCTCTCTACATCTTTTTTTAGTCATTTATGAGCATGCACACTCTCTAGGTCACTTTTTTGGTCATTCATATGTTTCCACATTCTCTGGTTCACTTTCTTGGTCGCTCATACACCTGATCCCTCCCTCTCTAGGTCGCTCACACACCTGATCCCTCACTCTCTAGGTCACTCTTTGTCATTCAAATACTTGCACACTCTTTAGGTCACTTTTTTGGTCGCTTACTCATCTGATTCCTCGATCTCTAGACAGTGATGGATTCATGGTTTTGCCACACACTTCTACCCTTCTATTCAAGTTCTCTTGACCAATCATTTCTCCTATTTGCCACCCCTCCGAATTTGACGCCCTGGGTGACTAGCCCGCTTTGCCCCCCCCCCCCGGTAAATACGCCACGTCTCTTCTCATGTTAACGACTGTTACAACACGTCGGCTATAATGCATAGGCACCAGAACATAGGGACCTTTGAGTCCTACGCCAATAATTTCTGAAAAAAAGATGCCATCCTCCTTCTACTGCGTACGCACTTGAGTCCCGCATTTACGGTATGACCAGCTACTTTCAGCTGGAACTTTTCCTCCTTCCTCGTATAATAATTTTAAAAATCCCTGGGCTTGAAAATTTGAACTAATTTTTTGTTTCTTCAAAAAAAATCCTTCTTCATGGGAATAACTTTTTTTTAAAATCGCATTAAAATACAGTATACATATCAATTCCATCAATTTTTAAACTACGAATTCATGGGAAACCCTGTATACGTGACCCGGCACTGAAATTTGCATCTTCTGTATCAGTATTTTCCGGGTTCCTGGCTAATGTTCACATTGCCGGGTTTTAGCCTCTTTGTTGAGAAAGCAAATGCTGTAAATAAGCTTTGGGTGTCATCAGCAAACTGTGCGAAAAGCCGCAACGCTAGTAGTCACAGCTAGGACGAACACGATCGATATGGTTTTTTTTCCCCGTTCAACTGCCGACTAAAAATGATGATCACATCTCTCTTTACGTGATCATTGCTCAAGTATCGCATTATCATTGAGGGGTGACGAAGAGCTGCTGTCAGCGAGTCATTCATACGTGTATTGCTAACGACAGCTTCCAACGAACCGAGCACTTACGATATTGGTATTTCACTTCTACCAACTCGCCCCTCTCGCATGTTGTCACGATGTGTGACTGCCTTCAACAACCAGATGAACATCAGTTTTGTTTTTGATTTTTTGGCTCAAACCGAAAAGTTTGAAGGTCGAGGTGGGGGCCGATTATTGCTAATGTATGTGTGATCCAGTCCTTCGAAGAACGTTATCGATTCCTAATCTGTTTTAATTTACGGGAAGGAGGGGGGGGGGGAACTTCAGAAATCGGGACGTCTCGGCTTCCTTCATGCACACATTTTCGGGTACTTGAGAAGATAACTTTGTACGTATATACCAACTGTACACAGCTCTCGTGCATGGCCAGCGATTGTGTCTATCGGTAATTTAATGTTAGTTTATCTCCCGACAGGTAGGTGGCTGTGACGGAATTTTTATTGTGGAACCTGGGGACCATGTATTTACGCGAGTTTCATAAATAAATGTTTCCATCTACCTTCTAAAGACGAAAATAGAAATGAACGAATATTCTCATGCGTGCAATTTCAATTTTGTAAAGGTCCGTTACACGTAGCGGTGATATGTTTTCGAGGGAGGACCGGGTCGCATTAAGAAACTACAGATTAAAACACTTTAGCCGACCTGCGGTGATCAAACCCGAGACCATCACGTGTAGGGTTATCCGATTCGAAAACTGAGAAAGAAGGACAGCTGTTTGGGCAACCTTGGTAATGTCATTTTCCCCACATTTTTCACAACAGACGGTGCGACAATTCTGACCAATAAAACCGGCCACAACAATAATTTTTCCCAACTGAAACAGAACCGCTATAAAAAGCAAAAGCAGGAAAAATTATGAAGAGATAAGTTTGTTTCAATGTGGAAAAAGAAAAAATTTCCAAACTATAAAAGAGGAAAAATAATTCCGAAAACCTGAAAAGGGCGAATTTTTCGAAGCGTAAGAGGACGCTTGAAACGACATCAAAAAGGTGGACGCCTGGTAACCCTAATCACTCGGCCCGCACAGCTTAACTAAGGGGTCACGTATACTCTGACACACCCTCTGAATTGTACGTGAGCATTATTTCACTTTCCTTGTGAGTAATTTGAATTTTTATTTTGAAATTTACAGATTCTTCATCTTCGTTTGAAGTCTTGTCACCATCCAAACAAGTCAAGGTAAGTTCAAAAACAGTTATATTTACTTAACAAGATGACACCCCCCGCTCCCACCTCCAGGTGCATGGAGGAGGCCGAACCCAAAATCTATAACGAAAAATACCCAAAATCTTTTTCGTTTTTCCATTTTTTCGGGCGACACTTTTTACAAGGCAGCAAAAATATTATTATTCTAGAAGAGAATGAATGGCGTCTATACCGCATAGAATGGACACTACCACTACTACTACTACTGAACCACACATGCACCTCGTCCATATTCCTCTACGGAACGTCTAACGAATTGAACGTCTAACGTGTTGGAATGTGCGTGTACGTGTTGTGAACCTAACGTGAAATTCGTTTCTGCGTATGCTGCCTGTTATGGTGCTGCCACCAGCTACCTATTTTTCGAACATGAGTGAAATGTAATGATTGAAGATTTGTACCATTGTGTAGGCGTGTTGCTCTCTATGGCGAGACTTTTTAACGGAGAGATCGGCTCAAATTCGCGCCTCGGAGCTGGAAACCACAGAAAACCAACTACAGCCGACCATCACTGTGGGGAATAGATTGGATACTGCGTGGTAGTGGTGCATAAGCTTGTCACTCTACGAACCATATATGCGAGATGGCTACCGTTCGCGCGTCATAAACTGGTGGACTTATCGTGTTGTGTTGGATTGATACTTTCTTAAGAACACCTTTTGGCAATAGAGGGTACGGGCTTTATTTTTTCCTCAAAAGCTTACCCGTATATGAGCCGACATCTCCGCGCCCCCCCCCCTCTCCTGTGCGCGGAAAGTTCGTCGAAGACAATTTACCATCGCAAAATTCAACGCCACGCAATTCACCGAAAGGAAAATTTACTGACATGATAATTTCTGCTAGGAAAATTCACCGACAAACAATTCATCGATAAAGTCACATAGTGAGTGAGTGAATGAGCAGGGGAGTGAGCAAGCGCGAGTGGTGAGTGAGTCACTCATACGGTTACTCACCCACCCACTGACTTGATCACATGTATAGTCACTCTGACTCTCTCAATTACTCAATTTTTCCAGCGGTGAATTGTGGATGAATTTTCAGTGAATTTCCCTTAATCTTCCACTCTTGACATACGAACGAGAATTTCTAAACGAAGTTACTCGCCATCATCATCATCATCGATTTTGAATGCACTGCTGGATGTAGATCTCCCCCTAAATCTTTTCATTAATTCTGCCCGATGCTTTTGCCATCCAGTTGACTCTAGCCAAAAGTTTCGGATCTTATCTCTCCACTCACTATACACGAGTATATACGGTAGTAGTAATTGATTTGACTGCTATGTACTACTGATTTCACACTGAATTATCGTTGTCTTTTTTATTGCAGCGGCCGAACTCGCCAAAGAGGCTGCCAAAAGCCACGACATCACCTCGTAAGAAGAATGGCACCATGCTCTCTCCTACGAAGACCCCAGATGGAAGAAGTGAGCCCAACCTTTATTGTAACACTGCGCACGCACGCATGCAAACACACACAATTATCTCATTCCAACATACACCAAAACAGAAGAGAAATCCAGCAAGAAATGAAGGGTAAAGAAAGTGCAGCAATCGATAAAGTTTTCAGGGTCAATTGAAAGGGAGTTTCTTGGAACGAAACAAGCTCATTTTCTTCTCAACGTTTCCCCAACGCTAGTGGCTGCTTCACCAAACACTAACTCTGGCCATATCGCTATATTGCAATTTACTGCCATTAGTGAGATGGGTTGGAAGTGAAGGCGTTGTCTATCGGTGGTCGCCTCGAGTTCATTAGGGAAAATGTCTTATCTACATCTTCCCTTGGGTTCGAACCCGGGACCTTGACAACAACCTTCACGATGGCAGACGAGCATCTTACCACCATGCCACTCGGACACAACGCAGGCTGGCATCATCAGGTGGTGTTCAAATAGCGTTACTGATACTGCTTTTCAGCAAACCAATTCTGGTCTCATCGCCATACAACAATTTACTACCGATAGAGATGGGTCAGAAATCTTTCTCTCTAGAAATCTTCATGCTCAAGACCGTACTCATCTTGCGCATGGAGTGGACTATGCGAGGGTATATCGAGAAGGCGCCATCTATGAGTGGTCACCCAAGGTTTGGTAGAAAAAGAACTTATCAAGTTGCGTTATTGCAAGGGTGCTCAACATTCAGGAGAGTGAGGGCTACTTCAATGGTTTGAAAACGCGTCACGGGAAGTGATCTAGAATTGCTCCTCGCATCATTCGAGTGATTCGTAAATATGCCACGGCCCAATCAAGTCATGTGGAAATGCGCCGTGAGACGCTTGAGTGATCTTTAACTATGCTGCGGATAATTAAATAGACATGAAATTGCACCACGAGATGCTCAAGTGCTTCGGAACTATGTCGAGGATCATTCACGTGATCCGTAAATATACCGCGTGTCAGTCAAGTGATTTATAACTGTGCCACGAGCCACTTCAGTCATGTGTAAATACACCGTGGTGCCACTCGAGTGAATTTCAAGTGTGCCGCGTGTAAATTACACTGATGTGGAAATATATCAGCGGCCGCTGATATATTTCCACATAAGTGATCTGGGAATGGACTGCTTAGTTCATTTTTACGAAATAGGGTTCGAGGTCGTCGGCCATATCAGATGACTCCGAGGGCCACATTTGTCCCGCGGGTCATGGGTTGGGCGTTACTGGGCACCGAATTAGAAGACTTTTAGCCAAAAAGGGAAACACTGAGAAGATAATGAACTCGTACAGACGACGGCCTTTTGAATCGAGAAACTTTTCTAGTGAAGAAATTCTGAATATGCCATGTGTTCACACACGCATGTTACATTTTATTTTCTCTCTCAATAGAGCTGCCACCTATCAAAGCACCAGTTGGACTCGCACCAAATCCTAATCTAAAAAATATTAAATCCAAAATTGGTTCCTTCGACAACATCAAATACAAGCCTGGAGGAGGAGACAAGAAGGTGAGTTCAAACAATTTGACAAAAACATTAGTACGAGTATTTCCTAATGCGAGCGAGAGCCGAGGAAGGAAATTTCGAGAGTGATTGTTGCCACAAATTTGTTTGTTAATAGTGTATGTAATACCTATAATAAGTGTGAGTATGAATCAGTGATTCTTAATTTTGGGCCATATACCCCTTTACCTCTAGTGCCCAAATCTAGGGGCCGTTCAAGTATTACGTAAGCAAATTTTTAGCCATTTTTGACCCCCCCCCCTTGTCAGCAGAATTTCGTCATCAGCTCTGCACCTCTGAATCCTAACGCATATTGGTGGGATCAGAGACATATGGGGGGGGGAATCAGAAAATCGGAAGTCCCCTCCCCCCATCGATGATGACGTAATACTGGAACGGCCCCCTAAGGGAAGTCGCAGCAATAGATTAGCGGGGGTGGGCAGCTGTAAACAAAAATCCACGTAAAGCCTATTTTCAGTCATCCCTTAAATAGGTTTAAAACTCGAATGCGAGCTGGTATAACATCAAATAAAGAAGTCTCTCTAAAGAGAGCAGGCACGCACCTTCAACGCGATGCGAACGAAACTTGAAGCTTCTGTCACTTTCACTTCCAATACAGAAGAAAGACGGCAACTCTTCTCGAACATCAACCTCATATAACTCTGACATCATAAATACGTTAGGGCCACGTACATACACGCACACAATACGTTCCAGCATGCGCCATTTCGTCAGAAGTTTCCCTGAGGAACGTTTAGTCATTCCTCATACTTGTAGAATCGGACTAAATAAGAAAGCTTGTCTCTGTCCCTCGAGGACAATGGAAGCACTTTTAAAGTCGATTGTGGAGAATATTGAAAAAACTAAATTTTTCCATCATTTTAAATCGTTATAAACGATTAGACACATTATGAAACATGTTTACGTTGCAAGAACAAAGTATTTCAATAGCCGACTAATTTTTCCTAGTAGGATCAGAACACGAAGGGATCACGGGGTGCATAGGAGAGATCGATCTTACTTCACAAAAAACATACACAATACAGATTTACTCAGAAACGAATTTAATGAGATGAAAGGGATTTGCTCCTGGATATGGTGGAGATAGCCCAAGTCAGTACTGCCGGAAAGGGTGGATGGACAGGCAAGAAAAAGGTCAAGAAAAACCACTATAAATTATCAAATTAGTAAAATGGCAGATCCCCAAAACAATCTATGGAACAGAGAAAAAAGTCAATTCATTTTGAAACGAATGATAATATTGCGAAAGATATGATTCGTGTGAGTGTATTTAATGTGTGTTTAATGAAAGCGAAATTTCCGGAGGAAAGTAACGTGTGTGTAAGGCAGGTCCTTCTCAATTAAACCGAAAAGAGATGTACACTTTCCTCTTCGAGTAAATCGTGGCATATATATTTACTCTCTTACGCTATATTTCCAAAAGTCTCTGTCCTTTTTGCAGTTTTTTTAAGCAATTTCTAGAAAAATACTGGGCGAATCGTGTTGAAGTTTCTGTCACATGTACCCTATATTAGTACTCGCTATTTCTAGTGGAAACTTTAGTCACGAGTGCATTTAGGGGGGGACCGGTTAAATAAGAAAAAAAAAAAAGATTTTGATCAACCCTGTATCCCTCAGAAAAAAAGCTGCAAATAACTTATAACTTTGACAAAATATTTTAATAATTTTGTAATTGATGGCAATGGCAGCATTACACATAACAAACATTGCACAATATATTGTTGCACATTTTCGTTAGAGTAGCACCTATAAACGCGAAGATATAAATGTTTCCTGCAAAAATTCCAATTTCTCCATCGCGTAATTTTTGCTTACAACCTGCCGAGTTTTCAACCAATTTTTACGAAATTTACAGAAAACATGAGACATATTGTATAGAAATTTAAAATGTGACAAATCTTTATTCAATGAGATACGAGTATTTTTAGTAAACAATTTATAAATTGCGCATGTACATTAATTCCATGGCCAAATAACATAGTGTAGGTTGTATGAAAATTACAGCTGAATACCATGAAAATTCAGAAAGATATATTCAGTATTGTAAGCTATAATTTCGAAACTTGCTGAAAGTAACTGAAAGGGATTTTCAACAAATTGGTACACCATTATTTTCTGTTATTTAATTTTTGACTGCAGTTTGTTTATTTTGACATCATACGCGCGTGTTATGTTAAGACACTTATCTTTCACAAATTTTACAAAACACTTATCTTACATAGCATCAAACACGCGTCTTCGCTCATTCGCATAATGCTGTGGGCTTATTCTCCAGACAATCAAATAACTGAAAATGGCTGTATACGAATTTGTGGAAGATCCCTTATCATTCAGTTACTTCAACAAGTTTCGAAAAATTGCAGCTTACAATATCGAGTATATCTTTCTAATTTTTCATGACATTCATCTGTAATTTTCATACAACCTACACTGTATTATCTGGCAATCGAATTAATAATCATTTACTGAAAATACTCATATCTCATTGAATATAGATTTCTCACATTTTAAATTTCTATACAATGTCTCGTGTTTTCTGTAAATTTCGTAAAAATTGGTTGAAAACTCGATAGGTTGTAAGCAAAAATCACGCGATTGGAATTTCTATAGAAATATTTATGTTTTCGTGAATATACGTACTATTTTCACGAAAATGCACAGTCAAAGTTGCAAACTATTTGCAGCTTTTTCTGATACATGGTTAATCCAAATATTTTTTTTTCTTATTTAATTTTGAAATTGAGGGTCAATGAATGAATCGAACGAATATTTCGTGAATGTTGAATTATTATTTTCGATACATTTTTTCCCCGATAACTAAACGAGCCGTTTCTTTTTGTTCTTATATTCGCAGGTGATTACTATGAAGTTGGAATGGAAAGCCACCCCGAAAATCGGGTCCCTGGACAGAGGTGAGAAACGCAAGGACCGTCCTGGTGACGAGTCCAAGGACGAACAGCAGGTAAAAATAAAATCATCGATATATGAAAATCACCTAAAAGAATAAACAAGGGAACCCTTTAGTAGAAACGACTAATTTACGTTGTAAATTCGACCAAAAATATTCCCGTTTGAAAAAACCCTGTCGCTCATCCAAAAGATTCAGAAACCATTAAAAAATGCATTTGGGGCCGTTCAAGTATTACGTCATCATCGATAGGGGGTTTGCGATTTGCTGACTTTTGATGACAAGGGGGGAGGGGTTGGATAATGCTTACGTCATCAACCACCCTTTACGAAAATATGAAATATTCTTGATGGCATCTTACTCGGTGAGCCGAAAACGAGAAAAATCTTTCGATAGTTCGTGGGCACTTGAAGTAACATCCCCCCCCCCCCCCACTACTGATAAGTGCCCTACAGAGCTATTTTAGTGATCTCTACATTTTTCGCGGATCCAAGTGATCTGGAAATCGGGCCGCTTAAGTGCTCTGGAACTGTGCCACACATCACTCAAGTAATCCGTAATTATCTGCCGCGGATCACTTAAATAATCTAAGAATGTGCCGTGCCGCGGATAACTTCAGTGATGTAGAACCGCACTGGGGGCCATTTAAGTGCTCTAAAACTACGTCACATGTCACTCAAGGGATCTCTAAATCGTCATGGGCTTTTATGCGATTTATCATTATAGGGTGGGTCGCAATAAATTTATTAAAGATAAATTTTTAGTTCATAGCCTTCAAATAACATTGAAATTAAAAGAAATTGATTATAATAACACATAAAGTTATTTTCTTCCGAAATTTCAATTAAAAATTTTATTTTGCATTCAAAAAATAAATTTTTGATTGTCGCGGGGGGGGGGGGGGGCACGAGCCCCCATGCGTCCCTCCCCCCCATGTACGTCTCTGATCCCACCAATGTGTGTTAGGATTCAGAGGAGCAGAACTAATGACGAAATTTTGCTGACAAGGTGGGGGGGGGGGGGAGGGGTCCGAGTTTTGCTGACTTTTGCTCACAAGGGGGGGGGGTGTCAAAAATGACTAAAAATTTGCTTACGTAATGCTTGAACGGCTCCTTTCCAAAAAAAAGTGGAAACGCGCCTTTTGAAAATAATCAACTGTGCATAAGCATAACGATGCGTCATTAAAGTGCCGATGATGAACCTATCAATTTATTTTCAGTTGGAAGAGTCATCGGTACAGGAATCTGCGGAAGACTCGTCTCAGAAGATCGACGAAGAACCTCCGATATCAGCGTGACGAGCAGCATATTAACACATGGCGTAAAAAAAAGCCCCCATACATATAAAATTATTTCTCTGTCTTCTTCCAGAGTCATCCGTCGAATATCTTTCAATTATTATTCAAGTCGGGATGGGATTTGATAACTTCTGGTGGTGTATCGTCGTCAGTTCATTAAGACGTTCCAGATCAACTGAATCGAATAGAATTCCTAAAAGAGACTTGTACGTATTTCTTCCGCGAAGTTTTAACGACTAATAATTATTAGTCGCGAATGTTATTCTTTTCTCGCGAAGTTATTGTAATGAAATATATCGGGAACGTAACTAATAAATCTGTTTTCTCTCTCCATGTGATATATGTAGATTGTTGATTTATTTAAAAATAAATAAAAATATATGCCTTCGGATTACAGCTTCGGGTAACGGATTACGAGCACATCCATGGAACGAATTATACTCGTCAACTGAAGTTTCAACTGTTATATATACATACAATATGTTACCAGGCCTGTAGCCTACACGTTTATTAACATTTTACTTACGAGAACAGCTGAATCAGTGTTCTTCAACCTTTTTACAACTGTAGACCACAGTGAAACTAATTTAATAATTTTGATGGATGGAATTTCATAGACCGCAAAAAAAAAAACAAAAAAAAAACAAAAAAAAAACGAGAAATCATTTGCAGAGTGGCAAAAAAAAAATAAAAAAAAATCAAATAAATATTTAAAAAAAGCTATTATTTACGGATCGGAAAAAACCAATAGCAGAAATAATTTTGGGACCGGCAAAAAATAAACAAATAAATAGAAGAAATGATTTACGGACCGGCAACGAATTGTTAAACAGCAGCAGAAAGTAATTTGAGGATCGGTAAAGACAGAAAGGGGGAGGAGAGAAATAATCCAAAAATGACGGAATAAAAACCATAAATATAAAGTTATGCAACGGCTTTATGCATTGGGTGAAATGTGTGGCGGACCGGTATAGGTCTGCAGAACAGCGGCTGAAAAACATTGCTGTAAAGCGGGTGGCCAACCCACGGCACGCCATGTTATCATGCTTGGCGCGCTGAAAAATTAAAAAAATTCTAATCCATTTCCAAATCAAAGAAACTCCCTCCAATTTTTAAAAAATTATTTTGTTATGAAGGATGGTCTTGTAGGCAGCCAAACTCATTTATGCTAAGATACAGTAAAACCTCTCGATAACGGACATCCACATGGGACCAAAACTTCGGTCCGCTATTACGGAGGTACGATATAACCTGGTTTATACGGAATTTCACATTTATACGACGCGACGTTTCGCTTCGGTCGCAATTGATTCCTATTTATAACCTTTCTTCTCCTCATTAAGCCAACTAATTATTTTCACTCGTACATGATACGTGCATCACACATATATAATTTGCAATAAAAATTAAAATAAGTGTGAAGAAGAAATAAACGTCTCTCTTTTCACCCCATTATTGTCTTGTAATGTTGGCTTTTTTCACACGTATCAACATGTGCAAACAAAATCAACATTCAAAGGGTCTTTTTTTTTAACAACTGGCTGTTGCGAAGATATATTTTGGAAAGAGAGAAAGAAGTCCCTGCAGGGAATCGAACCCACGTCCTTTCACTTTGCGGGTGAACGCGCAAGACCACTAGACTACAGAGGCACCGCATCTCTCAATCTTTCCTTGGAGCTCGTGTACACTGAAAGAGACAGTACATGGACGGCCGGACCAGACTCAGCCAAGCTCACAACTGCTGACGCTGCCACCAGATGGCGACTTATACAAGGATGACGTCACTCTCCGCTACGATACAATGGTTTTTTAACAACTGGCTGTTGCGAGCTCCAAGGAAAGATTGAGCGACTCGGTGCCTCTGTAGTCTAGGGCGTTCACCCGGAAAGTGAAAGGACGTGGGTTTGATTCCCCGCAGAGGCAATTGAATTTTCTCTCTTTCCAAAATATATCTTCGCAACAGCCACTTGTTAAAAAGCCTTTGTATGGTAGCGGAGAGTGACGTCATCCTTGTAAAAATCAACATTACCATTCGGAATCAGCATCCTGGACTATCAAGTAATTAATTGACGGATTTTATCATACTTACCAATACGAGCTTAGGGTTCATAATCGCCGCTGAATGTCATAAATTTCCGATTTATGAACAAAAATTCACGAATTAGAGTTTGGAAAAAAAATTAGTTTGCCTGATTTTATACTGTCCGCTATCGAGAGTGTCTGCCCGGGAGAGTGAAATACATTAAAGCCCTATTTCAAGGGACCGGGTATCAGAAAGAAAAGTGTCCGTTAACGGGAGGTGTCCGATAACGGAAAGTGTCCGTTAAAGGAGGTTCTCTCTCTCTCCACTGTAGTCTTAAAATAATAATTACCAGTACGTGATGATTGCCTATTTAATGCGTTTGAGTATATTAGGTTTTTCATCTCTGAGCATAGTTGCTGGACGTCTCATGTGTACGAGATTCAGGATCGTCCACATGGGGGACTTGCATTGTATAATTTTATATTGTATATACAAATACAAATACAATACAACGCCACAACAGGCAAATTGCCCAACGAGGTGGCTGACTTAAGAACATCATGGATCCCCGAGCCATTTTTTGGAGTCCCTAACTACTACTGCTACACCACACATGCACCCCCCCCCCCCGCGGAACCCCCCAACGAATCGGTACATGTGGGAATGTGCGTGTAGGTGTAGTGCAACCTGACGTGAAGTTTGTTTCGGTGTAATGCTTGTTATGTGTAGTGCTGTCATCTGCCCCCAGTTTTTCTAACTATGAGTGAAGTGTTATGGTTGAATGATTTACCGTTGTAGGACTGTTGCTCTCTGTGGCGAGACTTTTTAACGGGGAGATCGGCTCGCATTTGCGCCTTGAAGTTGGGAACCACAGAAAACCAACTTCAGCCGACCACCACTGTGGGGTTCGAACCCGGATCCTCGCATCACGAGTCCGGCACTATAACCACTCGACCACCACAGCGGCCAAATTTGAGCAAAATAAATAAATTGGGATAAAACGGGTTAAATTAGAAGGACTTGAAAAGTGTAATTATTTGGAGGTGGGTGGATTTGAACCCATGTACCCTGAACTCTTCCCATCTCTAACTCCGTATCTTACCAACCCACCACTACATCACTACATATCCATGTGAGACAGAATTCTTGGAGGGGGGGGGGGAGCTAAGCCTTCTTACAAAGTTTATTAGGGAGGGGAGTGAAAGCCATGGAGGTATTATCTATAATACCTCCAGGTATTATTTATAGGTGAAGATATATGACCATAATACATCCATGGCGCAAGCCCAGTGAGACCTCAAGGCCGGTGTCTGTGCCTAACATGGTGTAGGTGAGACTAATTTCTACCGATATATTTGCATACACAATCTGTTTTGCGATAATCGAATTTATGACTCAAAAATAAAAACAATTTGGGAACTCAAAAGAGTTACAAACCGAACATTTTTACGAAAATAAGAGGGCAGCTGCGGAAATAAGAGGACTTGCAGGAACGGAGAGAATGCTCGAAGCCCCGTAAAACGGGATGTATGGACTGTGTTACAATTCGTGGCGTGGCACGCTCATCGAAAATATTCTTGATTGTGGCAGTGCTTGAGAAAAAGTCGGCCACCCCTGCGCTAAATTGTTTTTCGCGCACCGGGCCTCAAACTCTCTACCCTAAGCACACTTGTCCTGCTTTCATGCGGTTTGTTCCGCGATTCCACTTGAATCAAACCGCACGATTTCTGATTATTGTAGTATTTTTTCCAATATAACCTGATACACTTTTTTACCTTAATTTTTAATAGTCTGCAGGAATTCATGCTTCACCGAATTTCATTCCCAATTTCTTCACATTTCGCAAAACTATCTAGATGGCAGCACCATTTCGATCAAAGTTTTTTGTATAAAATAATTGGAAAAAGAAAAACAAAAACGCGGTTCTCAGTCAGAAACGCTGCTTTTTATTTTTGGTACCAGGCAGTGGCTTAAGCATGCATACGGTGACCATACGTCCCTTATTTCCCGGCTTTTCTGTTTTTCTGGCTGTCCCGACTTTTTTTCCTAGAATGTCTTGTTTTTTCACGTATTTCTAACAAAGCCAACTTGACTTTTTCTTCTTCAAATCAACGAATGAAATTATTTTCCCAACTCAGAAATTATGCTAGGATATAATTATGATTGCACAAATAAGAATATTCCTCTCACATATTTGTTGTTTGTATTTTAATTCACTGCAATGAAGTGGTGCTTCATTTGCTTCCGAATGGCGACTTTTCTGTGATTTTAGCTTGAGTTGGCAACTTTGCTTATTTTTGGCATCATTTTTTAGCAATAATTGGCAATGTCCGTATTTTCCCATATTTCGAAGCCTGATTTCCCGTATTTTTCTCGAACAAATATGGTCAGCGTATCTACAGAAAAGAAAAGATTTACGCTACAACTAGTGGCGTCATCTAACGTAATTATTTTGAACGTTTGCTTTTTTTTTTGATACAGTGGAACCTTCTCTAACGTCGGGATTACACAATAAAAGTTTGATGAAAGTCCTTTTATAAAACTACTCGAAGCAGTTCCCTTTTCCTGCCGAAATGATTAATAATTAATAATACTAATCTGCTCGGAAAGACATGTTGAGTTTATAAAGCCTATAATAATTAATTTTTAAAATTAATTATGGGATCCCGACTTTGACCAAACCAACATTACGAGATTGATAATGTTGTTATGAATGTGGTTTTTTGTCTTAGTTCACACTTAATTTAATTTTTATTGCAAAATATGTGATTTGCATACGTATCGTGTAAGGGTAAAATAATGAATTGGTTTAATGAAAAAAAAAAGGTTATAATTTTTTCCCATATTTAACAAACTTTCCATTTTTATTTGGAAATTATACATATAATCATAAGTGAAAACGATAATTACAGTGGGATTTAATCACCATGTTTAACTTTATTTATCGAAACTGGTGATTATGCATAACCACCGCACCGGTGTTTACTTTTACGCACACAGCAACATATACACTTTAACGTTAAAATTTATAGGAACCGATTGCGACCGAAGCCAAACGCCGTATAAATGTGAAAGTCGTATAAACGTGGTTCCACTGTACATCGCACTTCACCATTAGCGGACACTCTCCGTTAGCGGACAAAATTTTTGGTCCCATGGGTGTCCGTTATCGAGAGGTTCTATATGTGTGTATTTCAGAGGATTGTTTGTTTCACAGGAATAACTATATTTATCATAGGACACCAGAGCCTGGGGGCTGAGCTGTTTCAGGCCTCCCCCCAATAATTAATGAACATAAAATACACTGAGAAATTGAATTTTCTGGATGTTAATGCGCCGAAACTGATGTTTGGAAAGAAAAGGGATTTGTCTCCCTTTTCTTTCCAAATATCAGTTTCAGCATTAACGTCCAGAAAATTCAATTTCTCAATATATTTCAGACCGAAAAAATACCATCTCTTCATAAAATACACTGTTCCCCTGCTACATACTGGTCGAGTGTCGTATTTACGGAACGACTGGCAACTTTCAGCCCCTCAATGTTTTCTTCATGTGGACGCCTCTGGTTATGATATACCAGAGGGTGAAGTGTGATGATGAGATTGGAGCTAACGAAAATAATCGCAATTAATTTTAAGGGGAGGGATGAACGTTAAAATATGCGTATAGTCTTCTTTTCAGATTATAACTCATATGAAGACTATAAATCTCAAACATTTATCACATACATGCTCAAGCCCTGGCTCGCGAGCATCTGATGTAGACCACGATCTCAAACCTAATTTTGGGAAAATGTACAAAGCGTCATATTTCCAGATCATTTAAGTGACGCGCTGTGTCTTTCCACACAACTTGAACGGCCCGTGTCATATTCCCAGAACACTCAAGTGGCTCGCGGCATTTTCCCAGATTACTTGACTTTCCACTTGTACAGTTCCAGATCACTCAAACTGCCCGCAATACATTTAAAGATCACTCAAGTGATCTCTACGGCACATTTACAGAGCACTTGAGTGATACGCGGGACAGTTCTATAACTCAAACGGCTCAAAATATTTACTGAAAAAGTATCGCGAATTTTCGAATGAGTTCTTAAGATATTATTACTCATCAAATTCATCCTCTGAGAATTTTTTTTTTAAATTCAGACTTTTACAGTGAAACTTCGGTTTGCGATAGGCCTGTACGAGCCAAAAACCTTGAGCAAACTTTGTCTGGATATACGACAGGTGATTTGCATTACGAGCAAAAATTTTGCGCTATTTTTCCACGGTCGAAACTGAACCGATGCTCCTTCGCTTTCGCCTACACACATGTACTGTCAGTGGGTAATCTTCAACAAACAGAAAAAATCTTAAGCGCTGTTTTCCTAAGAGCGAAAGTATTGAGTCGCGAGTACCGTGAGGGTGGAGATCGGTTTAAAAAAAGAAACATCCGAAACTCAAATTTTCAAAAATAACTTTGTTAAATCGCTTACGAGCGATTGGCAAGAAATTTGGATGATCTCTGTTTGGCGAATCGGCGATAAATATGACATATCGCATAAATAGTCCCGTTTCAACAGATTTCTTCTTGCCCCTCCCGTCCCGTGTCGATTGAGTATAATTGTCCATCGAGATTTTAAAAAAACCCCCGTGGTTGAACACTGAAAGAAATACGAATTATTGACATAGCAAGAACTTTATCATAGGTAGAGAGTTCCAAGAAATGCAACTCTATATTATTTAGGTACCCCCAATCATACATTGAATTGTTTATGAGACGGTGGCGATTCCTCGTCTATTTCTATCTGAATTTCTTTAGTTAATGAAAAAAACACCAAAAAACTCCGCCATTAGAATAAAAACTTCTTTTTTTAAATTGGTAATTTAAAAATCACAAGCATCTCAAATAGAAACTGATTCAAACAAAATTCGTAGGATGGAACAATTATGCTGTGGCTGAGTTTTTTTTCGTAATGCAAATACAGTCAGTTTTAAAAAAAAATCTGGACATCACCAGCCAAGGGACCCGCGGCTCGGCAAACGTTGAATAATCGCTGAACTAAATCATTGAATTAAAGAAAACAAACTAGATGAGAATGAAGACTTAGTGCAAATACATAAGTCTGATTCCCTAAAAGCCGAATTTTACTGGTTTTTTTTTTTTTTGGATAATCCGAGTTTTCAGTAACCCGAGCTGCCTCCGTGTATGAACTTGATAAATTTTCTCGAAAATTTTAGTTTTCCAATATTGTCTCAAGATTAATTCAACGAAAACAATCGTCTGCATCGAGTGCAGTCGAGAACTCAGTATCGTGTAAAGGTCATCGCAATCAGTGAACGACATCAGGCACCCTTTGTCGTCTGACTCAATGTCAGTTGTTGCCGCATGTTGTCGCTTCCTGTGGACCTACTGTAAAATATTGACGCACTGAAGATGGATCCAGAACCTGTTTGAGTCTCGGACTCCCGATTAAGTTGCGATGGCCCTGGGATGGAGAGAAGGGGGGGGGGGGTTAATTCGCTTCGATGACTGAATCAACAAAACATTAAAATAAAATAAAAATTAAATCTGTTTCTGATGATAGCCGTGTAATAAACATGTAGAAGGCTATTTGAAGAAGCAAAGACTACCGTCATTTTACCGTATTACAACCGCTTCTCGAAAGCTTCATTCTGATCGACGCGGACCTTGATCTCGTTTCAAAGAGAGAGAGAGACCACCGAAATCGTATTCAATATTCGAAAGCTCTGTGCGGCCTAATAAAAAGAAGAAAAAAAGAGATCATCGTCGTATCGAGTTTGCGTCCGTTAACTGAAAATGACAAGCGCAAAATGTCTGATGGACCATAAAGACGAAGCACCTCGAGTCAGGTATCAATTAAGAGCGACGGCTTTCTGCCGCCCCGGGGGGTACGCTACTCGTCGTTACACTGACTAATCGACGAGCGGCAGCTGTCCGTAATGCGGCGATCCGCACAAAATTTACGTGTCAGAAATTGAAGGCACAAATTTGCTAGTAATAACGTAACTTTTGCGTCTACTACGAAGACGACGACGATGATGATCACCATCATCTATATTAGGGGGCAGACACGGCATTCTGCTTGATGGTCAACAACAACAACGACGACGACAGGCTCACTCCGATCAACCCCCCCCCCCCCGAAACACAACCGAAGTGTTCGGCTCATTTAATGATATAGTATATGACATAGTATCTCATCTCGCCGAAGAAAAAGAGCATCGCTAACTTCTCCAGCGTTTGTAAGCAACAGGAAGTGACGTGGAGGGGGATATGCTGATGGTACCATCGGTGGAATACATTTCATTTAGCTGAAGTTGAAAAAAAGAAAGTAAAAAGGCGCATAAAAAAAAAGAGCAAGTAGGTCTGATTTGTACGAGGAACACAGAAACCTCCAACGCTACAATTTCGAATTCATTTCCGTAAAATTGTAATAACCATTTTCTTTATTCGTTTCTGAAAAGAAAATAAATCAGATTCGTGAAGGTAAAAAAAAACATCATGAGCGAATTTCATTTTAGATTTGGATGGATTTTCTGCATACAAATAGTCATTTGCTGTGTACAAAAAATGAAATGTAAAGAATGAGATGTAAAGGAAGAAGGGGCCGTTAAAGTATTACGTAAGCAAATTTTTAGCCATTTTTGACCCCCTCCCCCCCACCCCCCTGTCAGCAAAATTTCGTCATCAGCTCTGCCCCTCTGAATCCTAACTCATATTTTCATAAAGGGTGGTTGATGGCGTAAGCATTATCCAAACCCCCCCTCCCCACTTGTCATCAAAAGTCAGCTAATCGGAAACCCCCCCCCCCCCATCGATGATGACGTAATACTTGAAAGAATGGAAAATCGCTAAGCAGAAACGCAAGATTTATGGATATATACGTAAATACATTAGGAAAAACCAACGTAAGTGTATACAAAATTGGAAGAGAACAACGCTTACGTAAATTTCACAAAAGAATAAATAAATGAATAAATTTTGAAATTTTTCATATATTTCCAAAAAAAAAAATTATTGGCAAAAAAACAAACGGAACAATTGTTTTTTCCAAATCCAAACTACACTAATAAGTTGGAAGCTAAAATTGTAGTACGTAGTACAGCATGGCCCTAATTATCGTGGCTCGCCGACTATTTTTAGAAAATGGTAAAAACATTGAAAGACGATTTAATTCTGGAATCAATGAAAAAAATAATTCCAGAAATAGTGAAAAAAATAACATAAATCGTAGAGAGAAATAATATCGCCATAGAAATTATTTAACAATTCATAAATGGATAACCGCATAATTATTGAAACAAATAATTAAAGAATCATTTAAAGTGATTCTAAATTAAAATTAAGCATAATCAGTAATTATGCTTACTTGCAGGCTCCAGGGCCAACAACATTGTATAAATAAAATAAATAAATAATCAGAAACTTTTCCAAAATTCATGAAAAAAAGTGATTTCAGAACTAATAATAATCAATAAAAAAATAATTTCAGAATAAATTATTCAGAAAAGTCTTCAATTGTTTTTGCCCTAATACAATTTGGGACTCCGTTGGCCCCTTCTATTAAGAGGTCACTATAAATTACACGAGCAAGCCCTTGTAACTAATTCTATATATATCTACATATATGTATGTATGTATGTATATACAGGGTGCTTAGCGAACAGGGGTGGCGCGGCATTTTACTGGCGAACCGTTGATCCTAGAGGTGTACTTGCAATTATAAAAAGTTTTAAAATAACGTGTAGTACTCAGACAAGTCTTTCGTGTTGCAAGGGGTTGTATAGTTATTGAAATAAAAAAATTAATTTTTTATACGGACACTTGTTCTCAAGAACCCAATTAGACTATTGTTGCCCTGCCTCTCCTGATGACAACAAAAGAAATTCTATGTTTTTAAGTGCAATATTAATTGAGATAATTTTCGAATTCGACAAACGGAGGACAGGTGGGAAAAAACAGCTCTAAATGCAGAAAAATCGTTTTACGCGCATTTAACTCTGTATTTTACCCCCCCCCCCCTCCGATTTCCTCCGGTTTTTGAATTCGAATATCTCAGGAATTGAGACATTCGAAAGAAATTTGATTCTTTTATATCTTTTCGAAAATGAAATTTTTGGAAATTTTATTCTGCGATTTTCGATCTAGGATTTTTTCCCCATGACCATGAACACGAATAGTTTAACTTCTCAAAAATAGAAAAAAAAAAGTTTTTCCTCTAATTTTTTTGTCACACGACGTTTCCTTAAATCAAATAATTATTTTAATCAACAAAGTTAATTAGATTAAAGTTAGTTCAATTAAATTAATTTATATTAATCAAAAAGTTAATAAATTGGAAATTTACATTAATTACAAAGAGAAATACGAAAAAACTAATGGCCATTTTTTTTGAACTTCTCAATTATGTTATTTAAGTGAACCATAATCACCATACATAAAAAATATTGTGCAATTCGATCACGAATCGCACGTTTCTTCCCCCTCGTGTGGCCCCGTCTCATCCAGGATCTAATCAAGGAGAAAGACCATTTCTACTTACCAAATTCAATTTTTTTTTGAGTAAATTCATAGCGAACAAAAGTTTCGTGAGTAAAATCGACTTCCGATTCTTGGGCAAAATGACGTTCATATTTATTTAATCTCGCAAATCATTGTACCAGATCACATTATGTAAGCCTCTTTATTAGCATCAGGCCATCCCCCGGATGGGCCCATATGCAGGGTCATTTTAGCAGTATCAGGGCCTTCCCCCACCATGTGGTTAAGAGTATCTATGTACCAATTAACATGCTTATACTCGAAAAACAGAATCAGATCTCATTATCATGGTACCTCCTAGGCACTCAAGGTCTCCGGGCTGTATCCAGATGGGCCCTGGTACTATGGGCAGTTCTATTTTATTACGAAAGTATTTACACTTTTTCCCCATCACATTTCACTTTACCCTTTTTTCAGCGGCAATTCGGAAATAACTCATCAAACTTGATCTGCTTTATTTTTCAGCCACCCCAAAATATTTCGTCTTCTAAAAACGCGTCGAAGGAATTTTTACTCTAAAACACGTTTTCCACCCCCCCCCCCCATCCAAGCAATCAACTGCCAATAGACGGAGCCAGCTCTCTTTGTTCAAGGTTAGATAAGAGAAAAATATATATTGTGTGTGCTTCCCACCCTTTCTTTCAGTACAGTAGAGAAGCATACACTCAATATAAATAATAAAAAATGCCCCCCCCCCAAAATATATATATTTCCCTTCCTCATGGCAGGAGTTTTTGTATCATAGTGAGGGAAATAAAAGCGATGGGCGGTATAAATTTTCTTGTTGGGGGAGAAGCATTAATTAGCTTGCAATAGGAAAAAAAATAATTCGTCTTGAAAATAGGTGGCAATTTGCGAAGGTTTCGCAATTTACAATGTGGCAGTTGTAATGCGGACCAGGAAAATTTAAAAAACCGCTTAAAGGATTAAACAGCCTCTACGTCTGAATTTTGTTTTTTTACGGCTCTTTTTTGCACCCTCCCCCCCCCCCTCCAGCAGCTTTTCATGGCTCTCCTTTAACTCGATTTCTTGCCCATTGCCCCCCTCCCCGGAATATCTCAGGACCGTAAGGGAACCATATGGCCTCCCAGGTTGAGAAACACTGAGGTATAATATGCAGAAAAATACAGTAAAAGTCTATTACAACGCAGTTTACAATCAGAAAGGAAATTGTTATAAACGAAGTTTAGTTTTCTGCACTGTAGAGACGTATAAATGGAGAAGAAAAACAAACTAGATAAATTTCACTTTGCTTTTCTTTTTATTTTGAACTAGGCACTCTTGCTGAAATATGCATCTAAAGGCAGCTGCTTAAGCACATACAACGTTGATTGCACTTTATGGAATGCAAAGGTTTCTGCAACTGGAGTATTCGTTGCCCTATAAAAATGTACAGTAAAGGCAGAGAAAATGATTGCCCTGTTTTAAAATATTATGGAAAAGAAAGGAGAGGACGCGGGGGGGGGGGGGAAGGATTTTTCAAGGGAAATAACAACGGTGTCAAAAACAGAGGTCGTATCCCCCACCTTCCCAACCAACACAACTACAGATAAAATTATGTGTTTTCCCAACTCCTATATAGATTGTAAGAAGATAAGATAAAGCATGTGGTCTTCTTATCTATGAGGGAAGTACTGACATGCCCCGTTTATAAACACCTATGAATTCGGTGAAGACATTTTAAAAAATGCCACACTTTCCAGTGCATTTTATGTATAATTTGAAAGGGAAAGGAAAACCCGCTTGTTGCGAGGATTTCCGTTGTCGTCATAGCGAATGGGCGATATTCATTCATAAAAAAGTCGCTATAAGCGAAAATATTTTTTGTATCTTTAACAGTAGGACTTTGGCAATCACGTGCGAACTACTCGTAATAGTGAGATCGTCGTTGTCAGCCGTGGTCGTTATAACAGACTTTCACTGTGGTACCCACTTTTCTGTGTGAAATAAAGTTTGTATTCAGTTTTCTGATATTTGGCATTTCTAATTTACTGAAAGTTCAAAAAATAATAATCTTCGTGTAATTCGAATAAGGAGCTCACGCATTTTTGGATAAAAATTTTTTGTAGTAAAAATTTAATAGCGCGCAATATGCATAAAACGAAGAAACAATTAGTTAACTCACGGTTCATCGATATTCGTCAATTTATGAGAAGTTTTACCGATAAATTCAATGACCACGGAGGGGTAGGGATTTTTGTCGCATCGAAGTTGATTTCAGGTGTTTCCATATCCGACGGACTTCTTCGATTCGGGATAGTGTCATCGATTCGGGATCCGAGAAAAAAAAAAACTTGACTTCATTCGTGATCGTTACTCGATAATTGGAGCGATATTTGCCGCCACCACCACGAATATTAAATACACATTGTATACCTCACAACAATAATAGGAGACTCCCAGCAGCCAAGAAAGCCATCGTTACGGCATCAATCAAAGCAGCGACGTTAAGTGCGCAACACGCGAATAAATTTTCACTTAAAATGCCATCACGGAAATTCTCGGCGAAAGAAATTAATAATATAAAGTATATGCATAAGATTAAAAAAAAAAGATAAATAAAAGATAAAAAAACACGCAGAAGCCAATATTCATTTCATATTCACGCTGTTTTCGGTGGTGATGGCGGCGGCCATCGCGTTGCTTCTTCGTAATTAAAAAAAAAACAGGAGCGGAAAAAAAAAAAATTCTCTACACATTCAATAAACGTTGAAAATATAGATCTATTATTAACCAAAAAAGCGATAATAAATTATTTTTCAGAAAACTATCTTTTACTTACGCAGCTGCCTTTTTCTTTGTTCTAACGTTGTGGTGGTCTGAAGGCCTCGGATGGTGCAATTAATAGGCGAAACAACGTAAAACCGATATATTGGAATTATAGGGCGAGTGTAAAGAGGGAGCCAAAAAAAAAAATTTTTTTTTTCTCGTTACAAGGCAGTGGTGTACATTTTTTTTTTCTATTTATTTGTAGGGAGAGCGGGAGTTGCATCGTTTGTTGCACAAACAACTCCGAGCAACACACTTATCGGTGTTTAACATTAATAAGGCAATGAGATTTAATTTGCACTCGGGCTGCCCACCACCTACCTATCCGCCATTTCTGGAAAAAGCCATTACCGATCAAAGAAGAAGCCTTTTTCCCAGTTTTAATGGGTTCTTCCACATATCCAAACATCCCCGCCGTACCTTTTTTTTACCCTTAGCTAAGAAAAATAGCAGCGTGTGTGAGTACACACGAGAAAAGTAGAGGGAGGTGAAAAAAAAACCACACTGTGAGAAAGTAGTTGATGGTGAGGGATAGAGATTCTAATTTTTCGTTATGGGCAGGCATCTAACGGCAGGTTTTCGATTAGCGCGGTCCGAATTTTGGTAGCCTAGTTAATCATCGGTAGTCACGTGATTTAAATGGCTTATGAGCCATGTTCGAAGGGGAAAAAAAAGCTCTCGAATATGTATTTCACACATTCTTTTCTGTGGTCTTATATCCTCCGCATCTGTGTTCGACTTGTAGTCAGTGTCGAGTTGGACAATATACAAACATTAATGCGTAGTGTAAAATTTAAACTGTTTCCGAGTGAAGTTGAGAATGCGTACCCTATACATAATTTCTCTACTAAAGTGCATACATATCGGCTATGAATCAGTTTTGGCAGTAATAAATACGATGTCTTGAACGACTAACGAATCGTTATCGACTCATTCGTCAAAATACGCTGAGAGTCGGTTTTTTTTGATGAGCACAAAGGAATTATCTTTTCATCCATAGTTTTCATCATAGTTTTTCCATCTGATTCTGAAGTTATTTCTTCCATTAATTCTAAATTTAAATACAGTAATTCTCAATTTTTGATAGTTCGGAAATTGTTATTTTTTCATTTATTCTGAATTCTGAACTTTTAATGTTTTTCAAAAAAATATTTTCCCTAATTCTGAATTTTCGTCAATTTTCTATTTTAATTTATTCCGAATTTTCATCAAATTTTGTCCACTTCACTCATACAGCATTTTCGATCATTCTGTAATTAAGTAGCCTACTGTATGTCTTTTTGGATAATAATTTCCGCTTTTTAAAATTAATTTAGTTTTTAATTGTTGCTGGGAGGGGACCAAGAAATGATTGGGCTGCGAGTTCCCCGAACATATTAAGATGGTGGCTCTCTATAAAACTATGGCTAAGTTTCCTTCTCAAGAATACATCACGATGAACAGCAGATATACTGAAAATAGAGCGCCTTGAAAGCCTTTGTTGGCACCTTAACTATAGAAATCACCCCTAAACCTTAAGGTCGGGTTCACACTAGCCTTACAATGCCGATGCCCGTATGAAAAAAAAGGTTACTCGAGTGAAATATACAGAATTTCAATGAAAATGTTGCCAAAGTTACCGTGAAGTTACTAAATTTAATTTTTTTTATACCTTCCCCGGGTCTTGTAAGTCATTTCTAGAAAGAAAAAAAAACTTCTCATGCTTTAATATGTTAAACAAATAAAAAAAATCGTTTTTCAAATGATCGAAGCGTACCAAGTTAAATAAATATCGCTAAATGGAATTGGAGCATCTGATGAATTAACATTCAACTAAATTTATAAATCACTGTTGATCCGTACACTGCGCAGTGCGCAGGCTCAGTCGACAATCGCTAATTTTAGCCATTGCCCCGGTTAAAGGGCGGGGGTGATGTCGGGTACTTTATTGTCCATATACATATGTTACGGCAAATGCGATAAATACATGTGCCGGTATTATGCATAATCAGCGAGCATTTTGGTGAGTTTGATAAATTTCCTAAATTTATCTTTTTTACTGGTGATTACGCATAGTTCCCAAGTGTCGTTGATAAATATGATAAATTACCCAAAAATAAATCACTTTTACCAGTGAATGTGCGTAATATCCAGGCGTTGCGTCGTTAGTAAACGTGATAAATCGTACTATATGATATACTATATATGATAATTCATGCAAGTGTTGTATCTTTACATCGGGGTACGATGGTAAAATTTGTTATCGTTATATATATTTTTAAATATTTATAAAATTCACCAATTACACTAGGGTATTATGCATAATCACAGATAAAGGCAAAAAATTTGAAGTATTTATCAAATTTACCAACGACACTTTGTTATTAGGCAGTATCGTAGGTAAAAGTGATTATGTTTTCGGTATTTATCAAATATACCAATGAAGCTTGGGTATTATGCATATTTCGCCATTAAAAGTGATAAATTTATCAAACTTACTAAGACGATTGGTAAGTATGTATAATAACCGATTTATCGCATTTACCGTAACATATACAATACAACATTACGCACATAACAATAAGACACACACATTAAAAAAAAAATTTAAACAATGATGACAGGTTGGGGGGAGGATCTCCCCAGCGCGACCCAACCCGCAAGGGTAAATGGCTTATATCCCGGGAGGGACAGAGCCTGAGTCGTGACTGGTCTGTCGGAGGTTGGGAGGGAGGAATGGAAAACATGTTTTTAGGAGAAGAAAACTTACAGCGGTATCTATGCTCACCATTGCCGAAATAAGAGGGTTTTGAAGAAGCGAGATATCTCGTCATTGTCGCTGCAAGCAGGGCCGCGCCTACTAGTCACGGGCCCGGTGCGAAAATAATTGGACGTCTTAACAGTTTCGAGAGGGGGGAATTGACCACACAAAAATCCATACATTGTTATAGAATATACAGGAATGCTGAAAAATATCCATATAAAACAAATATAAACATACAATTTGAATGTAAATTAAAACAAAAATTAACGAAAATTTCGAATTGATGAAAACTCACAACTGAAGAAAATTTCAAACTAATGAGAAAAATAATTCCAAAATTCACCAAAATTAGGACCTAATGAAAGAAATAAGACAAAAACTAATGAAAATTAAGATTCACGAATTAAAAAAAACCAAATGATTGAAAAAATATATACAGTCGATCCCGTTTACAACGTTTTTCAAAACAGCAACTAAAAACTCTATAAGCGTAAAAACGTTTTAAACGGGAAATGTCTGTAAGAATTTTAAGACAGTTTTTCACCGACCATATCTTTTTTATGCAGGTTTTTTTTTTTTAAATTTATTAGCAAATGTTAATTTTATTGTATTAATTCAATAAATTTTTTTAATAAATTTTTAATTTATTTACGGTACAATTTAATAGGAAGCAATTATGTATTTGTTATCCCATTAAATATTAACGTGCATTATACGGGATGTAGTTTGTAGGAGAAAACCAAAAAATAGAAAAAAATAAATATTACATTTTGATATTGATGCACAATGCATCTTTGAACCTAGGAGGGTGTTTAACGTGCTGGGAGGTGAATAGATTTTTTTTTTTTGCTGTTTTAGCTCTCGAAAGCAAATTGCTATAATCTACAAATATTTAGGAATTTTTATTTAATCCCCTACACTTAGCACTTTTCTTTTTAATTGCTCTGAGATATTCTGTGCTCTGCAAAATGTTACGATGTTACTACTACTACTACTTAACCGTACATGCATCTCGTACACATTCCTCTACGGAATTTAACGATGTTACTGCTTCGTTTTCCGAAACTTCAAAGGTCATGAAAGCATCGTATTGGCTGTTCTGTGAAGAATTAAATTCCAGGAAGTACAGTTGGGAAATTCGATTTCTCTTATCTGAAAAAAGCCGCCTTTAAATGCTACTTGATGCTGGCGTCTGAAAATCTGTCAAGTTGTTTATGTTTTGTATCCATCTCGCACTTTCCGGCTTCATTTTGTATCTATAGATTCAGAGTTGGATGAGAAGACCTACCGTTTCATTCCTTTGTTATATGCAGGCGTCTATAACACCACTATGAGAAGATTCGTTTTTTGGAAGAAGTCATGTTTTGGAATCAATTTAACGCGGCAAATTTTAATAAGAAAGCAAAGGAAAAAAAAAATGTAACCTCTTCTGAAAGAACTTTTTCTATTTCTTATCTGTTAGGTTAGTCTCCCCATTCAGTGGCATAACTTGGATCACCCTGGTGTACGTGAATAGTGGTAAGGCCAGTAGTTTATGTTCTTCTTATGTTATTGTTGGACAAAGTGAGAGAAAAAGAAAAAAATATTAAAATTATTATGCCTTGATAAAAAAGAAAGAAACGTACTTTCAGTCGATTCTGTATCCCGGAAAAAATAACCGGCTTCCAAAGAGCTACCTCTAGTTTTCACATAATAGTTAATCGCTAGTACACAAATAACCATCATTTTCGTTTCTTTTCCTGTGAAAAGGTACGCTCTTTTCAAGGGAGGAAATAGACCGATGTGAATTTTTTTTGAACGTTGTAAGCGGGAATAGCAAAAAATTTAAACGTTGAATCCGGGAAAAGTTAACATTATCAATATAGGAAAAAAGTTAGATTCTCAAAAAATTAATCGTACTAAGCGGGAAAACGTTCCAAGCGAGAACGTTATAAGCTGGATCAGCTGTATATATCAGCGCTATCGCTATGAAAAATCAGAATTGGTGATACAAATAATTCCGAAGTTAATGAAAGAAATAATTTAAGAATTGATGAAGGCGTTCAATATGATTTGAGATTCCCTTTCCCACCCCACTTCCGTTTGATTCGGGGCACTGGGTCCCTTTGTCTTGCAACGAGAAACAAGCAGATTCTGAGCGGCGGAGTGACCCTTCGCGAGACGAATAAGTTTCCGTACTATTTGTATGTATAAAAATGTTTGTATTTTTTTAGTTGAAGCTCACCCACCTTATTTTAATATATTTTATAACTTAATATTGATATTTATCTCCATTTCTATTACTTTGATCGCGGGGCCCGGTGCGACCGCACCTATCGCACTCACCCCCTAAGAGCGGTCTGGCTGTAAGGGTTAAAAAACCATAATTGGCATTCAGTGATGTCAGTATGCGAATTTCGTGAAAAGTTTTTATTCGACAGATTTTATGAGCTAAAAGTTTGTATATGAATAACGGCATTTAGAAACGCATGATATTCAGTGACAGTCGCATTTCGAATCGTGTAACGTTTAATTAATGCAATTACCATTCGAATTGATAGTTTGAAATAGATTTGTCACCTAAATCCATAAGGGAAATGTAAACGGTATGTATCTACACGGGTAGAGCACGAATCACCAACCAAGTCAATACTCGGATGAATAACGACCGCACACACACACACTCTCTCTCTCTCTCTCTCTCTCTGACGCGACCATCGAACAAAAGCAGTGTCTTGATATGTGGTGGGGGAAGGGGGTTTGGAAGGATTAATTATCGCGGCGAACGGACATTTACGATTGTCGTGGAAGGGGTGCATAGCTAACAAACCTCAGAGAACTACTGACTGACTACACATCTTTTGTTCCAACAAAATGTAAATGAATGATACGCCTTCAAAAATATGGCAGCTGTCGGAAATTATCGGTTCACATTACGAGGTATACCACCCGTTGAGGAAAAACTGTTTTCATTAGCAGCTGGTCCAAGAGAATCGAAATTCCTGACCCCCGCGACACGGAAAAACTACAGCCTACGAGTTTATGGAATAAGATAGCCTGAGTATTGAATGCATCATGGCTACGGCGCGCGCGTTAAGTACATTCAAAGCTCTCGATGAACCCATGTTCAAATGCTTTGATACATATTCGAGTGCGTTGATACCAGAGGCGTATTCACGGGACGACTTAGCGGGCAGCAAGTTCGAAGGGGCAGCAAATTTTAGAAACGAGTGGTCAAGAAAATTTTTAGAATTAGAGAAAGGTGGCAAAATTTGTACAGCGCAACGGCGGTAAAAAAACAACAACATAAATTCCCCTTTGCTTAGAGAGCGAGGGACTAGGTCAGTGAGTGACGAAAAACAGTAATCTAGAGCGTGTGCAAGCATGTGAGTGACCGAAACAGCGGGCATGTGACTGACAAAAAGAGTGACCCAGCAATCATGCCATGAATGAGTGAATGTGCAATTATGGAAGTCACCAGAAGAGCGTGAGAATGTGTGAGCATGAGAGTGATAGAAAGAGTGACCTAGAAAATGTGTAAGCATGAGAGTGACCTAAAGAGCAATGGACCAGACCAGTGAGTTACCATAGTACTTATCCCGGGCAGTAACTAGGATTTTCACCACCCGGGGCAAACATGATTTTTGCCGCCCAAACAAGTTTAAAATTCGATAATTTTGTAACTGTATTCTTTTGTTCCCACCTAAACCTGCCACCCCTTAAATTTTGCCACCATGCACAGTTGCTCCCCTCCCCTTGCCTTCCTATAGTTCCGGCCCTGACTTATCTACTGATAACAAAAATCGTTTACGTCGGTATTGCGCATCGCTTTCCACCTCACAGCTTGTCGCTACGTGGGTGGTTCGTCGCAAATCATCATCATTACTGTAATACGCGGGTGAAAACAGCACTTTCCAAAAATAGTGCCAGGCTTCCGCCGATGACAATACAAGATTCAAAAACAACATGATAAACGCAACAACCATTTCCGTAGCCATCAAATTATCCTTATCACGGTCAGTGAGCTCCTCCAAAAATTCAAGGTAACAAAAGGGAATTTGCGATTTTTTCAGGCCCTTATGGGGATTTGGAAACATTTTTTCCAAATGTGCAACGACTCGAAAATTAGGGTTCGTTTTAGATGACACCTATGTATTATCGTCCTCTGTGTAATTTTCACTATCACCAAAGATTTGTTTCTACTCAGCTCTTGTAAATAATTTCTATATATATTTCCCCCATAAATTTATATTCAATGGTCTCTTCTTCACAAATAATTTTTATCCCTCCCTTCATCTATTATTTTTTTCTATTGTCGACTCAGCATAAATGGCTTTTGTAGTACATCATATAAGTTTCTTATGGGATCCGATGGGAAGATTCGCCTCAGACTTTTCGCTCCTGAACGTTTAGTTCTCGACATTTCGACCCGAATAGGGCGAAGTGGATGGGCGTATGAGTGAGTGACCAAATACCCCACTCACTTGATCACTCATACGTTTATTCACTCTCATACGGTAACTCAGCGACTCACTTGGCCCCGTCCGGGGAGAAACGTCGGGGGTCAAGTTTCCGTAAACCGTTTCTTATTATAGAATTCGAAATATTTTAATTCATTTTATTGTTTCTTCTTAGAATTCATTATTTTATAATCTCTTTTAGTAACAAATTCAATTTTATAGTCCCTTCTCAAAATTTGGTTTTTTTTTTCTAAAAGTTCATTTAAAATCTCTTCTCAAAATTCATTTCATAGTCACTTCTTGAAATTTATATCCGTATTATATCTTAAGAAATTTCTCCCGTGACTTCTTCTAGATACAATTAGTGATCAATTCGAAGTCACTTTGAATACCTCCAAGTCCCAACAAAATGAGTCAGAGTTATGTGCTGTATGCTCGAGGTACTCGAATCGAAATATACTGTGTTTTAACCGATTCTAAACTATTAACCGCAAAGCTATTCAATATGTTTTTGGTAATCCGGTTTGATGCTTTTGTTTCTGACAGTAACAACAACTTCGAAGCAAAAAATACGTATCGCTATGGTAGATCACCACAAGCCGAGAAAAGGAGACGTGGTAACGATAAAGAGCAAAGGGACTACAACATCGCTACAAAGCGATGGACTCGAAACATTTTTGCTATTTGTAATTTTTTCTTTAATTGCTATTATAAATTTTTGCTATGTTTAGTGTTTTTTTTTTAATGCGTTTTATTTTCGTGCATGTCATATATATGTGCATAATAAAGTATCCGACACCTCCCAGCCCCTCATCCGGGGCAATAGCTAAAATTGACAATTGTCAATAGAGGCTGGGCGGTGCACGGTATGAAATGGAAAAATAGATAGATCACCTCCGTTTCTATTTTTCAAACTTCGTTTCTTTCAACCAGTATTAGGTAATTTCTAAAGTAATCATCGCGAGTCACTTTACGATTATTTTTTCCAGGTTTTTCCTCCCGGGGAAAAGAGCAATTTTTCATTTTTTCATGAACATTTTTAAACTTTTCTTATTCTCGTAACTAAACACTCGCCATTAAATATATATAATATATAATTAAACTTTAAAATACCATTTTCCAAACTCGCTTTAAGGCTCACATGCATATTGACTATTAATTATGATCCGTCGCTTTGCTCCATACTATTAAAGTTGAGGGAAATGGCTGTTTTTTTCGTTAATTTGCGGAAACCAGTGTCAGAATCAGAGCGTACCGGCCACCATTAATAATATAAAAAAAAAGATCGATTAAATCAGAAGAATCCACTGAAAGTTTGAACCAGAAGAAGAAATTTATTTTTTTCTTCGTTATGATATTGTTCGAATAATAATACGTAATAAGGTGTTTCCTATCATTACAAATGATTCAGAGATGTTAATTCCACTTCAGAAAATGAAGGGGCAAAAAAAAGGTAATTTTATTTTTTGACGCTTTGTATCGGGAAGTAAAAAAAGAAAAAAGATATTACAGTTGCGCAAATGAAATTATTGCCTTCGAACAAACGGAGGTTTTTGTGACCAAAGAAATCGATGCGACTTATTATGAGAGCGTGTCCTCGTAACAGAGTCGAAATTAAGTCATTTTCTCTCGAATTTCCCCTCCCCGTTACATATACGTCTATATACAGGAGGAGGGAAAGTCGCCTTTTATCATATTAAAACCATTAGAGTTCGGGCTTGCTCACCAATTTCAATGGCCAGCAAATTACCCGCGATCTCTCGCACTAAGTAGTATTCTTCTAGACTGTATTATATTGAAGAAAGAAAAAACTGACGGATTGTCACTGCCCTGATGTTTTTATTTATAACTTACTTTGAGCAGATGTATTTACGACATGTTAGCCGCAAATTGCCGAAATGTTTACGCCTACCACATCAAGGACTATCCACGTGTCGTCTTAATTCGCGTCTCTATTAGTACGATCTTTTTCCGCCGGCAAAAGAATTAAGAGGCCTTTTATACGAGGGCTATTTGTTAAGACAGTTTGGTAATACATAGTCGAACGCTCTTATAATGACACCTCGGGTATAACATTAGTAATTGGCGGTCCCTGTGAGAGCGGGCTAGAGAATGCGCAAGCATGTGAGCGACCATTTGGGTGACTTTCGTATTGTGCAGGCATGCGAGTCACTTGGGGAGCGAGAAACCTTGCTAGTGAATGAGGCTTTTTGGATCACGTGATATTTCCCTTTTTCTTGAGGGACATACAAGTTAACCAGTATGGCGACTTCCTGTGCGACTCATGAAAGAAAGAAATCTAAATTAAAGAAACATAGAAATGAATCGTTTTGTTTTTCTTTTTTAATGCGAGCTAGATATTTCGAAATTTTTTTTAACTTCAAGTTACCGATCTCGTGTTTTTTTCTTAAAAAAATGCTTGATTAAAGCTGGGGAATTTCTTCAATGTAATTTATATGGGCCCATATAATTGATTTCAAAACATCCTAAACTATACGGATTGATGCAATTGGATAATATAAGGCAATACGGAGAAATTAATTCTCATTTTCGTGCTTGAGAAGATGTAAATAAAAAGCTGAAATTAATGTTATTGCATGAATATCCATCTCAAAAGTGGGTCTGGCTCATTGTTTTATATTTAATTTTCCGGGCTTCGTATTTCTAAGCGAACTCAATATTTCGAAAATCAAAAATTCAATTCAATTTTCAAAATTATTGATGTGGCGGAAAATCCTTCTAAATTTCCGCATGTCTACGCTAAAATCGGCAATTTTAACATTGATCTCTATGGGGATCATCTAGTGTTTGTCCCTCAGAGTGATGCTGATGATGATTATGACGTCTATTCGAAAAGCCTCATGAGGTGATTGAAAAAACAGTGAAAACAATGACCTACTGTTTAGAGGGTGTGAAAGAATATGAGCGATCTTTTCTTTCTTTCAAACCGAGCACAACTCAGGTCTATCACCATCTACGGGCGATTTACTACCTAGTGAGTTGCACCGGAAGTGTAACTGCGCATGTACCTAACAGTCTGAGTGTGTACGTAGTGTTGTGTTTGATTTTCAGGGTCGCCATCTATATTTCAGAAGTGAAGAGAGTGATGTGTTATGATTGAATTACATTTGTACTGTTTGCAGGTCTGTTGCTCTCTGTGGCGAGACTTTTTAAAGGGGAGATCGGCTCGCATTCGTGCCTCGAAGTTGGGAACCACAGAAAACCAACTTCCACTGACCACCGCTATGGTGACGGTGGGGTTCAATATGAGTGATCAAAAGAGTGACTAAAAAACAGAAGAATATCTACAGGGGACGTTCCCCACTCAGGTATACTATGGGGCCCAGGGTGGCTAATTTGGCTAAGAATCAATGATCAAGGAAAAATTAGACTAAAATGTGCAAAATTTGTATAGTCCATTGGCGGCAAAACCTTAAGCAAACCATAAAACCACCTCTGCACGATGATGACAAGATTCTTTCTCCAACCCGGCATTTGTAGAACAAACGGCGCCAATCCTGTTTCCCACCGTTGATTTTGTTACCGATAGAAATGGCAAACAAATACATTTTATCAATGTGGGATGTCATCGAATCAAAATTTTATGAAAGAGCAGTAAGAATTTTGTATGAGACGTCGGTATATTTTTGGTGACGTTACAAGCGAGGCTAGCAATTTAGTGACAGATTTCTAGGAAAAATTACTTTCTCTGGGAATATGTTATTACGAACAATGTATGGACGCTATACCGGAGATGCTGTACAATCGAGCATAACCGTATTTCATTTCGAAAGGGTGAGCTTCTAATTCAGAATCAGTTTCCCTCTGGAAAACGTGAAAATTTCGATTTAAAAAATATATTATCAACACTATGACGATGATGATAATATCGTATATGGGAGTTGAGTTAGGAGAGGAATTCAAGAGAGGAACTACAATATATATAATACACAGTATATATATATATATATATATATATATATATATATATATATATAGTGAGCGGAACTGGGGAGCAAAGCTCGCCAGTTTAACATCTCTCCCCCACCTCAACATACACTGTATAGTAATAATATCATTTGTGTGTTGACCCCGTTAATCAATGTCAAAAACACTCGTAAGAGGGCGCTCAACATATCAAGCATGACGCCTACCTGAAACCATCATAAAGAGAGGTTATTTTTTTTCTCCCCCCACAGCTGGCAAATTACCTCATTTTCCGATTATAGCCATTGAACTGTGAGAGCGAAAAAAAAAAAAACCAGAAATGTTTTTTGTGTGTGGACGAGAAATAGCTAATTTCGTCTCGTATTATCCACTTTCCGTTACATCATTCGATTATGATTTGACGAGCAGAAAAAAAAAGATCATGAGCAATAAACACGCGAATGGATCTCTATGGAGCATCCAAAAGCCCATGTTATGGTTCTTCAACATCATGAGTATGAACATATGCTGGAATAATAGGAGAAGCTCCCTCTTTCAATTGCGCATCGAAGCAATTTCTCCGAGTAGCAACATTTGATATAGTAATGCAGTGTTCCTTTAACGTTTTTATTGATGAAGGCCCTTCGGATAATATTTCCTTGTCGTAGTCCCCACTGTCTTAATTAAGAGCAGATGCGGATTCATATCTGTCACCATCCGATCTTGTCTCTCTGGGCTATTGCCAGGGTCGTCTTAACAGAACCACGGCTCACCGGGCCAAGGGATTTTATGAGCCCCCCCCCCCCCAGATAAAAGTGCCTGTCTATACATTCACATATTTACCCGCGAAAATGAATCAAATCTAATTATCATAAGCCTCCCTCTCCCATACACTTGAGGTCCCCAAGCCGGGCACCGCTAAGATGGCCGTGGTTTTCAAGGGCATATATGTATTTAACAGTATCATGGGCCCCGAGCTGAGCAAGGTCCCACTTGTAAGTCTAACACTACTGCACACCTGTTTAGAACCAACAGCCAATTTTACTTCAAGAATTCTTATATTTTTTGTTTTTATTTGGCAGCAGGGGCTCATCTCAATCTGGTGATCGTGACCCAAGAGATTCAGATGATCTGTCCAGTGTCAAGTCAAAAAATTTTTATTAATTTATTTAACGAAAGAAATTTATTAACATACACAAAAAATGGAGAGAACTAGTAAAACCAAGGTGAACATGATTGTCACATATTGGACGATAGGCGCAGGAGTTCTCAATCTGTGCGCCGTAGCGATCCTGCCAGAGGTTCTTCCTAGAGATTCTTTGTTAGACTGCTTTTTGAGGGAACCGCGGATAAGCGAAAAAAATTTGATAATCCCAGTAATGGAGTATAAATATGAAATATGGAAAACTAATAGTGTATGAATATGAAATGTGATGTTAAAAGGAATTTTCCCGGTTTTTAACCGGTCCGCGAATGTTACGAAATTGTTCACTTAATTTCACAGGTTCACAAGTGGAAAAAAGTTGACAATACGAATATGAAGAACCCTTTAAATGTCAGAGTTCCCTTAGAAACACCCCTTGTGGGGTTACCTAAAACATAGTTATTTTTGAATGGGTTTGCAAGGCCAAGGTGTTGAGAAACAGTGCTGTGCATCGTAATTGCAAAGTGTGTTTTCTGTGTAAATCTAACGTTTGTTTGAATTTGCTCTTCTCGGCCGTTGAGAGAAAACGAGAAGTTACGTTGAAAAGTTTCTTGAACAGAATACTTCGAATGAAATAAGTTATGGAACTTATTTATCAGTTCGATATTCAACGAAATTTCCGAATAAATTAATGAATCATTCATCGGAAACCAAAGTTCATTAGAAGATACGCATAAAATGAACCTCTTATTTATTAATTTTATTTTTTCCATTCCGCTGGATGCTGCTATTCTGGGCCGCATCGTGTTCATCGACGGGGGCTTTTCGTCAGCTGCCAACCCTCTCAGTGATATTCCCAACCAGGACTAAAGCGAAGTATCAAAAGTTTCGAGTATCTCAAGTTTGATGTTTCAACCGATCTCTCTCGTGCATCGCGTTTGCTTCGAATGCATATACCATATACATAGTATATGTGCATACTCAAATTAATTCCACCCGTCTTCGCACGAAATTCCTCTCCGTTGTCTAATTGTAGGAGAATATATGGGCGGGGGGGGGGGTAGAATAGGGCTCTTCTCGAACGAAGAGGAGCCATTTCCCAAACCTTTCAGTCCATAAGGTAACAACTGAATCTGGGAAATTACCATTGTAAATTCCCTTTTACAAGCGATAGGAGAACTTTCAGAAGCCGTATCGCGCTGAAGAGATTCGATTCAAAAGTGCAAACTGAAATTTATTCCATCGTCTTCAATTTTCTCCCTTTTCTCGCATGGAGAGGCAAAGATCATGTGAAAGGAGCAGCCAATACATGGTTGTTGGAGAGGAGAGAGTTTGTTCTCTCTCTCACATCACATCAAATTTATACGTATCTCTCTCTCACACACACACGAGCAAAGTTGCAGCAGATTCATCGAGATGGTTGTTTTCGTGGTTGGCTCCTCTGGGAAACACCCAACATGTTTCGGCGGCTCGGTGTCCCTGCGTGCTGCGGACAAACTGTTTCCGTTGAATATTAACTGCATTTTAATCGAAAACGATCCTTTCCCCTAATGCGCCCTTAAAGAGAGCGGGAGGAGTAGGTGTGTGTGCGGATGCTGCTGCCGGAATCAAATGTTTCGTGAATTTTAATTCCTTTAACTGTAAGGCAATCTTTGAGAGGAAACTTGCGTAGTCGAGGTCATCCGTCTAAGAGAAGGAGAGAGAGAGAGAGAGAGATGTTACATTCACGGTTTCCTCCTTCTTCAGCCTCGAACGGTTAGGGTGCGTCTTCTCATTAAACCGCAGATTATATGTACTTCGAAGAACTTGCTAGCCTCCACAGTTTCATGTCGCGAAAGTTCAAGCTCGAATACGGTGACAGGGAAGTGGTGATCGGCTGAAGCAGGTTTTCTGTAATAGAGAGAGAGAGAAAGAGAGGGTCCGTCTCTCTCTCCCTCTCAAAAAAGAAGTCTCGCTTCGGACATTCTTCGTAACATATATGTTCACATTCCACCAAAACGACATTCAAAGGAGGAATAATAATCCTTTGCCTAATATAATCACAGAAGGAAATACACGATAAAGGCAACTAACAAGGGGGGAACCGCGAATTCCTAACGCATTTCGACACATTATGGGTTCCACTTTGCAAAGTGCGCTACATAAGAACTGACAGTAAAGTCATAAAAAAAGTGAAGAAATGCATGCACAGCAAAAAATAATTAATTCTTTTTTTAAAACATTTTCCATCAGATGATATGCGATGGTCCCATCGTTAAATTCGCTTTTCAAAGCAAGGAGAGAGAAGGCTTTTTCTGTGTGTGGAAGCTGCCTCAGAGTAAACCCTTCGCAGCTGAAATAACACACGTTAACATCTTCACATTAAATTTTTTGCCACAGACACTTCTCCTTGAACGTCGGAAACATCCAGAAATTGTGGCTGGTGCGAGATACGGGGGTTGTGGCATGATTTCAATATTGCATTAACGAAGATATTGCTGAGCAGAAGTAGTGACATGCGGGCGGGCGGGCGTTATCGTGATGTAGCTCCTAATTTCCTACCAGTTCACGACGGTTTCTGGATACGTGTTGTCACAAAATTTTTAAAACTGAAATATAATATGTAATTGAAATATTAAAATCATGCCACAACCCCCTTACAGCCCGGATCTCGCACCATGCACAATTTCTAGATGTTTCTGGCGTTCAGAAAGTTCTGTGGCAACTTTAACGAAGATGTTGACAGTTATGTTTGAGCTGTGCAGGGTTCATTCTGAGGCAGCTTCCAGAAAAAGCCTTCTCTACTTGCTTTGAAAAGGGAATTTAAAGATGGGGCCATTGCATATCATCTGATGGAAGACATTTCGAGAAAGAATAAATTATTATTTATGTATCTATATTTATTGATTTTTTATAATTTTATTCTCAGTTCTTATGAAACGCACTTTATAAAATCATTATCACGCTGACTAGGTATCTCATTTGGGTTGGTTACCAATGGGCGATATATTTATCCTGTGAAGACGGCACCCATAGCGTGTCGAAACGCGTTAGGAATTTGTGTTTTTTTGCTTCGTTATTTGTCTTTATCGTTGGTTCCTTCTGTGCTATTTTAAGGATTCTAGGAATCCGAGTTATTTAATATAAAGCTTCCGCTTAAGTTCGGGTTGAGGTTTTCCAGATATTGAGTATGAAATAGGATACATAATCGGAGAAGCTATAGTGAAGTGACTTAGTTCCCCCTCAAATATAATGAACGCAGATACAATCGAGATCCACATCACCAACGGGTGGAGTTTTCATATGTCAAGTGAATTGAGAATGAACAACGATTGACAACTGCTTAGCATAAGACTACTTTAAACTCCAGGCAGACTTACCCACCATCTTTAAGCGCAAGTGTATTATTTCGTCAGTATTATTGCTGTAGCTTTTCACTGTGTTCCCTGTACTGCTTTTTTTTTTTTAACGATTAGACATCATTTAGAACGAAAAACTGGTTTTACCGCTCCAAGATTGAGAACAATGAGTCCGTTCTTCTTTCGAGGCGCTTACCAAATCCAATTTTTATTGTTACAGTCACGAATAGAAAAGATAGACAATTATTTCATCAGTAAATTAAGCTCAAATTATATAAAACCAAGTCCAATATCATGTACAAAATCACGTGACTGTCTGTAGAAAGATCGTAGATTTGGTCTACAGATAGATCACAAACAAATCTCAAGACGATTTATCGACATCGCCATGCGTCCACAGCTACGTTCGGTCTACAG
Organism: Pholcus phalangioides; assembly: GCF_987345545.1. Classification (NCBI taxonomy): domain Eukaryota; kingdom Metazoa; phylum Arthropoda; class Arachnida; order Araneae; family Pholcidae; genus Pholcus; species Pholcus phalangioides. Next base: position 22,158,941 of record NW_028301603.1, on the reverse strand, counting down.
AACACCATGACATCCCGTCTGAGATAGAAAACCATAGACCTGCGGTTTTAATCAACAAAAAGTTGTGAAACGTAAGATTTTTACGCGACTGTGTCTATAGACAATGTTCCGTATTTGTCTATAGACACAATTTTGTTTATGAGTGGAGTACCATACAGGGATCGGCCTTTGGATGGGGCGCAGGGCGCAAGTCCTAGAGAATTTTCAGTTACGAACCTTCAAAGAGCATTTTAAATGAACAGAAATTGTGATCAAGATAGAGCATATAAGAGTTGCAATTATTTTGCAAATATATTTATAAATATTTTTAATTTGTGATCATCCAGAGACGTACGCAGGGAGGGAGCACAAGGGGGACCTGTGCTGTCTCTGGGGGAAAAAGACCCTTTGAATTCCTTACGGGAGGGGGGGGGGCATTAAAGAGAAATCTAAAATGCGTCGTTATATCCTAGGCCGTTGCATTTCGTTCAAAACGAGGTTCTTTATTCTCGATGAGAACCGGTGCTTACAGATGTTATAACCGATGTGTCGTTGTAGTTGAGAGTAAGACATCGTATACCAGTGCTACGACCACAGGAGGATACGGAGCGAGGACCCGTTCAGTGAAAAATTCGTATTATTGGCAAAGGCAGGAGGACGTAGATGGACATTCACTACCAGCCCCTTCCCCCGTTCACTATACACACCCTCGGTGATTCCCCCCCCCCCCCATTCGAAGATCCAGTATCCACTTATGGCTAGGACCGCAAAGTGCGTTTTGTGAATAGGAATAAGAAATAGGATCACTGATTTAGGTATCACGGTAATTGAACGTCGAGGAAAACATCAAAATACCTACCATGAACTGGTAATAAGTGTATAGGCTTCTTCGGATAGTACGTTGATGATTGCAGGAGGAACTGGACCGTTTGGACAATCTTTTTACTTGAGGACGTTCCCTCGAAGTGGTTTGTGGTGCCTCGATGCCTTTTCGTGATGCGGCGAAGAATCTCCTGTTGCATGGATAAACATTCTCTCTCTCTCCCTCTTCCTTTCACAAAGAGGGAGGGCAAAGCGCCAACTTAAACAGCATCATTACAATTGCTAAACCTTCTCACACTCATGAATATGCATGAGCCGCGAGTGAATTTATTACGCGAGTTATGAGAACCCTTAGTTATATATATATATATGCACACTCACATATGTGTATACACGAGAGCACGGGTGGAGCACAGCCTACTGTTTTCTCATCATCAAGAGAAAACTTTTAATCGCGCAAACTAGAAGTGACGCCAACCACCACCACCAGCAAGAGATAGTCTCTTCGGTAGGAAGTTTGTGCCTGCGTCATTCAGTTGTGTCCGTCAGTCCTCTCTCTCAAAGAAGTAGTACCGAGTTCGAGAGTAGGCTTGGAAAATAAAAAGATCGCCGACAAATAGCGGTGCCACACGAGAAGGATACGAACTTCTTCCTCGTTTTACCAGACGTAATATTTTAAATGTCCTCAACAAACAGTCGTTTACTCGAATTACGAGTAAATCTACTTTGGGGTTGGGATTAAATATTCTTAAGTAGACCAGGTGAATTGGGACAAACTCGGTTATCGTGGGAAATACAAAATTGTTGGAATTTTAATGTGAAGATTATTCCGAATAACGCGTACGTGAGTAATTCCTCCCGGAAAAACTCTTTCGAAGGGTTTTACGGTATCATAAATCTGTCAAATTTTCAATTGTGTGGCAACAAAAATATCTGAAGGAGACAGTCTCCTCCGGGAGAGAAACGAACCCCGGTCAAAACTTTTCTTCCCGAGTTCGCCTCGGCATAATATCCATAAAAGCCTCATTCCTTTTCATTATCATGGGCTGAGAAAAAATATCTGTATTAGACCGGGATATGAAAGTTTTAGAAAAGTTATTTTATAAAACTTGAAACATGCAACCAATAAGATCATCGGTTGCATTCTTTCTTTCTCTCTCTCTAGAATGTAATTAATTATCTTATTGGTGACATTTTTCAAGTTTTATAAAAGGACTTTTATCAAACTTTTATGGTGTAATCCCAGCTTTAGAGAAGTACGGTAAAGTTATAACGTCGTTTATATATAATGACATCGAAGACACCACGAAAGTTTGTCTGTCTGTATGACCGATGATGACGTTTTCAAAATTTTCCAAGTACAAAGAATAAAATCAAATAGTCAAACTTAATTACAATGACATTGAATGTTCTGTGAAATTCGATCATTACAACTATGTTTGGCGTTTTCAAGATTTTTTTTCTTTGACAAAAGTATAAAACGATGCAAACAAATAATAATTTTATTGATTTGACCAGTAGGTCCTTGAATGAGTGGCAATTCGTTGTTACTATTTTTTACAGCCATATTTACAAAATATACAATGTATTGCGAATATAATGAATCATATGAGCGGTGTCAGAACAAGTAATATAATGAGGAGGGGGAAATGAATGAATGATAAACACATAGAATAAACATGATCACAATATACCGACGAATAATAAGAAATATACACATGTTAAGCGAACAAGAAAAAAAGCGTGTAAAAAGAAACAAAGAACAATCGCCCTCACTTTTCTCTATTTTCCATTAAAGATCTCACAGAACATCTGAACTCGTCCAGTATTTCACCAGTTTTTATAAATCAAACCACTGAAATACATGCACTTCTGTACGCGGATGATGCCGTAATTTTATCAGATTCCCCAAAAAACTTGCAAAGAAAAATAGATATGCTCCAGGGTTTTGATGACGATTTCGTGATTGACCTCGTAATATTAATAAAACTCGAGTTATCGTATCGAAAAAAAATCAGGTAAATTGTCAAAATATGATGAATGGTATTTCATGGGTAAACAACTAACAACCACTTCGACCTACATGTACTTAGGGGTTCCATTTTTCAAGTTCCGGCATATTTCATACAGCATACTTACACTTTCTGGCAAAGTCCATCACAGCTATATTACCAGTAATAAAAATACTTGGAGGAGCTCATAATAATCCCTTGGTCACGGCCTTAAAATTTTATGATTCCCTTTTACTTTCAACGGCCTCATATGCATCTCCCATTTGGGTATTACAATTTACTGATAAAATGGATCAAATATTTAGAATTTTCGTTAAGAGATTATTGATAGTTTCTAGAAATACCCCGGGTACGCTTTGACAACTGAACTTGGCCGCACAAGCCTCAGTGTTTCATTTAAAAAAATACATTTAAAAATTCTTGATACGTTTGCTTGAAATGAACCAATCGCGTTTGACAAGAATAAGTTATGACCAACTATCTCACTCTTGCAATTCATCCACCACGGATGCTTTGACGAATCGGCAATAAATATAGTATAACCTCTTGTGTCCTAACCTAACCGCACGTTGGAAAAAGGGAGGGGGAAAAACACAAATAAATAAAAGAGTAAGTATAAGAGATATGGTGATAAAAAGAAAATGTAGGTACAAAGTTAGATTTTTTTTCTTTTTTCACCGTGACCCCCCTCACCTGTTCTACGACCCGCCCACTTCAGGACCACCAAAACCTCAATAAATTGAAAACCCGTGTATGAGCAGTACCTCTTAGAGGTTCTATGAGGTAATGGTATGAGCCGACCTCGAAAAATCCGTGCATTTCAGAGAGAAAAAATTCTTATATTTTCATGCAAAATGAATAGCTCTCTTGCGGAAATTTACAATAGAAAATGATTCAAACTTTTTAATCCGTTTCTTTTGAGTCTCCAAGCTCATCGTAATCCATCAGGTCATCATAGAGGGGTGCGGCATTTTCGTTTTTATCTTCATCTGGGCTGTCTCGTCGCCATTGTCACTTTCAAAGAGGATATCATCTTCAGTTCCGTCCATCGCATTGCTTATGCAACACTTTTTTAAGGATCGGATGATAATTTCGGTGGAAACAGAATTCCACGCCTTATGTACACGTTGGTACACTAGGCCAATGTCAGGTTTCTTCAAGGCACCGCTTTTTTTGTGGTTTCTTTATCATCGGAATTCATCCATTCGATCCACAAATTCCTCAGTCTTTGAAAGGCTTGTTGATGCTCACTCATATCTAAAGGCTGTACAATCGACATTAGCCCACCTGGTATCAAAGCCAATGATGTTTTCGATTTCTTTGCCTCGGCTTTGACATTATCGGTTCCGTGGGGTTTGAACGTATCCCATACCAATAATGCCGGTTTCTCGAACACTGATACAAAAGGACTACTGATTGCGGGGTCGATATTTTCCCATCAAAAACTGAGCCGACCCCCCACGTGAGGAACGAATTTTTCCACAAAAAAAACTCGGCTTATACACGAGTATATACGGTAAGTACATTAGCGCTGGTGAATACAAAATTTTCGATTTGAAAAATATTTTTTGCCCTGACTGAAAAATTTTTTACTTGAAAAATATTTCTGCAGTTGAATGCGAAATTTTTGATTCGAAATCTTTTCGTGAAATTTGAATTTTTTATTTACGAAAATTTACGTATCTCTATTAGTGGTTTATCTGTAAATAGATGGAATTTTGATCTAAGGTTTTGTTGATCGATTGGAGTTGAGTTAGAATGCTCAACCGCAAATGTATTCTTAATCCCATTTTAATCCCGGTATGGATATAGTTTTAGTACTTGCACTGACCAGCCCAAACAGGACGTGTACTGCACTATAACAACGTATAAAGACGTACTCGCGTTCAATACTTACGACCACACGTTTTTTCCTACCCCCAGTTTCTTTTTTATTTTTTATTAAATGAACCACAATAACGATGATTGCTTAGGCAAACATAAAGTAAAACACGTTTCCAATATTTATTTTTAAATCGTCTCCGTTCAATGCAATATAGCGTACGTGTTGAATACCGTTTCATTCCAAGACGGAGGAAGATTTGGGAGGTTTTCTGACGGCCTCAACCTAATTAACGATTTAATCAGTTAACACTGTTTCGAAAGGAAATTTATGTCGGCATTCAGCACGAAAAAATAAAATAAAAGGGGAAAACAATTTGTTGAATCATAAAAATCTGAGCGAAATGAATTTAAGAGGTTAATTAAAAGCAGGAATATATAAAAATGGATGTGAAATTCGGGTAACATCTTGATTAGAGAGGAAAACAGCGAGAGAGAGAGAGAGCCGATAATGACGCCCTTCCAATAAATTTCATTTTGCTTTAGAAATTTCCGCAAACATATTAATGGAAAGTGATTAAATAAAGATACACACATGCACATACAAATGGCGTTCGTTCGTTCTCCTCCTCTGAGTTAATAGGAAAATTTTCCGAATCCTCCTGGAATTTCATTTCCCCTTCGGATTCCATTAAAATCGTTCGGCAATTTGAAGAAAGCATTTATAGATATGGAAAAAATCAAGAACGAATGAATTAGATGAAAGAGAATGTTAAAAGAGAGTCGATTGTGTGAGCGGCCATCACATTGTGCGCGTATCTCATTCTACCTTATATAAAAGGTACATTTAAAAGCGCTGTTTAGTTTCGTGATCATTGGAAACGGGCGCTTTTCGTACGAAAAGTGAAAATGTTACGCTCGAAGATGAGAAAAATGTATAGGAGAAAAAAAAAGAAGTGAGATTTGATTTGTGTGTAATCAATTTCCCTTGGGAAAATGTGGGAGAAATAAAAAAAGAGAGAGAGGGGGGGGGGCATTTTCCTATTTTCGTTTCTCGCATCAAACAAAGTGAATTCCGAAGTAAAAATGAGCGAGAGATGGTGGCGTTGGTGCCATTTTCGCGCCGCGCGGATTCACTCAAAAGAGATGAAATGATCACGAACACGTCAACCGACATTCAACGGCACTTCCAAAATACTACTACTACTACCGTTTTTATTTTTTTCGCACTGTTACGGGAGAAAAAAAAAAAGTAAAATCGCGCGCACGGAGCAACAAACGAATCTTGCAAATAAAATGTGCTGTAAAAAAGCTGAGCAAAATTTGTCTTGGAATCGTTCCCGCACCCCCACTCTTCTCTCACTCAGCATCTCAGTGTAACAAGCTTTTGTCTAGGAAAAATAGTTGGGGGAAACACGTAGGGAAAAATTCTTTCTATAAACTTACTTAAAGATAGAGCGTTCTTGACAGGATATTATATAGTCAGGGGTATTTTATCGATTGCACAACAAAATTCACTTCTAGTTCTAGTAAAAATCCATTAAAGGTGAAGCCGATCAAAGAAGTGTGTCCTAAGGGTCCATCACTTTTTTTTCACTTTTTACCGATAAACTCGATCAGGGTATCAATGGGATTGTTAGTAAGTTCGCAGATGACGTGAAGTTAATGGGGGTAGTTGAAAATCCAAGCGATTGGGAGTTGCTCCAGTCGAACTTGAATATGATCGTAGCATGTGCAAATGAATGGAGTTTCAGCGTTGACAATTGCATGGTCGCTCATTTTGGTTCGATAAACCCACGTTTCGCTTACGAGTTGTTATCATCCCGGATGCAAATATAATCACCGATTTGGGAATTCTCATTGACCTACGGCTAGTTTTTCTGAACATTGTTCCGCAGTGCTAAAAAATTTGAATAGAATACTTTGTTTAAAAAGGGAACTTCGCGTTCTCTTAAAGTGATCCTTCTACTTAGTTCGTCCTGGACTAGGGTATGCAGTAAGGTTTTGAAGACCATACGCAACTTTTTTCAGCCACTTCGTTGGACATTTCGCCTGTTGTGGCATTTGAATTTGTATTAAAAAATTGGTTGAAAATCAAAAAAATTAATTTAAAAATGAAATTTAAAATTTGTTAATTAAAATCAATTGTTTGTAAAATAAAAATAAAGATCATTCATCTTAGGGAATAATTTTGAATATCTTTATACCTAGTTTCACTGAACTTTAAACCCCAGCTTTCACGGCCGTATTCAAAGACAGAGTTTAAACTATAATCGTAGGTTAAAAGATCTCGACACGGATTGGTTAGAATCATGAATTTAGCCAATATCCGTCTCGATCTCCAATTCTTTCACCTGCGATTGTAGTTTAAACTCTGTCGGTGAATGCGGTCGTCAGTGAGTTTTACCCAAATTTTCGGAAATTTTTACCTGCATTAAAACTTTTACTGAATTTTTTCACTAATTTGCTCGAACTCTCAACCATCTTCATCGCGAGTATAGTGCAACGCCACTCTCGATACCTGTCAACAGTTAATGGGAAAGGAAGAATTAAGAAAGCTAATGAAACAAAAGAAATAAATGAAGCTAATTAAGGGTAAAATATGCAGTTTGTCTCGCTTTTAATGTTATCCATAAACAGATAAAATCTTGCTTAGCAAAGTTGAATAGTTTCTAGTCACCTTGAATTTTATTTTCAATCTCCTCAATTTTGGGTGCAATTTTATCAATCTCCGAACACGTAAAATTTCAGCATCTCTCAAAAAATTATACCGACAAGGAATCAAAACTCTCTTTCTAGGTAAAAAAAAATATTCTCTGCTGTAATATCAATAAAAGATGTACTTTCTAAAATTCCAAAGAAAATGAGAAAAGAAAATCGCGTAATGGGTTTTTTGGCCATGTATTTGTCATGCATATTCACATGAACACGGGAACCATGGAGGGTTAATGAGTAAAATACTGTTAGTTACTCAAAGAAAGGTTATTTCAACAGGAAAGCCTGAATGCGTGTTCGCACTCGAAATAATCTCTATTGCGTGAAGATCGGAAGAGATCTTTCACCATGAAATTCCAAAATAGAAGGTTCTGCACCCCTTTTACTCAACCCGAAAAAGGTTTTTATCGCTCTCGAAATAAGAATGAGAAAATTGTTTTTCTTTTTTCTTCACCTCTTCTGCATATAATTCGTTTGAGGAGCAGCAAGCAACGCATTTAAAGCAAAAACAATATATCGGTACGTGCTTCTCTCTCTCTCTCCCTCCCTCTACGTAACAGGAAAATGGAAGAATCCTTTCAATTTCCGTGAATCCTTTCCGAGTCTCTGTCTATTTCGAATATTTTATTATGGCGCTAAAGGAGAGAAAACGGCAACACACACACAAGCAACAGTGTTTTCTGTAGTTTTCCTTCGACACAGCGTGATTTAGCCCGTTTTTCACTCTCATCTTTTCCCTGGGAAAATTTCATTTCCAGCGTGGTTTTTGTTTTTATTCAAATCCATGTCATAGTTTTTGTTTTTTGCATGAGAATAATGGAATGATATCTAAACTGATCGCCAGAAACCAACATCTTCCCTGTGCAGGGGAATAGATTTGTTTTTGTTTCACAAAGTGTTTATAAATATTCCTTGCTTTGGAGCAACAGCAATGCCTATACCATAGTAGTATATCGAAACTATCCGGCGATTTATATTTTGCTGCTCCATCTTTCTCCGTGCGCTAGGATGAGATAAGATGCATCCACCGAACGAGATTGAACATGGAAATGAGAAAAATACTCAGAAAGAAAGACTATAGGCACCAAGAATATTGTGCTTGTATTGAAGATGAATTTAGGAAATTATCTATGACCGGTGATGGTTGGTGGTTGTGATCGATCACTGTTAAACGCACAAGAAAGGCGAAATCTCGATTATATTAGGAAATAGTAGAGTATCTACAAAAATGCGAATACGCTCGGGTACCAACATACAGCAGCATACAAAGTGTTTTACGGAGTGTCCGAAAGGAATATCAATTTTAGATTACACACACCGTATTTTTTTGCGTATAGCGGCCGTATTCACCGACAGAGTTTTGTAGGTGTCGCTGTGAATATTTTATGTTACTATAACGTCATCGCACCTTATGTTATGCCGATGTGACGTCACCGCTAGTATTGCATAAAATGCGGTTGACGACTCGCGCTTCGCCCTTTTTCCGTATTTAACTTTTTACATTGTGTATACCCCGTTATCCGTTTTATAAGTTATACAATCTTTTAACATGTTAACCAGTTCTGAAGTTACGTTTTTAATGAATTAATTGTTGATTTATCAAAGGATCTGGAGTAGTGACAAAATCCATGGAGTCAGATGAGTAAATTAATAATTGTTATCACCATGTGGTTCTAAATAACAGTTTCTTGAGGCCACATCCATGGTAGTACAGTTTAAACTACAATCGCAGGTGAACGAACTAGAGATCGAGCAATGAATCAAGGAAAAAGCGAACGTCGGTGTTCGATTTCTCCTAGTGGAAACTTTTCTTCACCTCGGAATTAATATCCAGAAAGTCTATTTCCTTGATGTTGTTGTGCGTTGACAAAGCATACACCAATAAATTGCAAATTCTTCAGAGGAATATTTATGAGGTGCACCGTAGGGCCGGTCCTAGAAATTCTGCAGCCTAAGGCGAATAATATTTTGCCGTCCTTAAGATACGATTGTCTGAAACGATTTTTCTTTCTTCACCTCTATTCACCTACAGTGGTTCCCAAAGTGTTGATCACGACCCCCTTTTGGAAGGGGCGTGTGTAACGTTGATGATTTAATGTCACAACAGAATTTCTTAAACAAAAACGTTCTGATAGAGTAAATATATCAAATCAATATAAAGATTCTTCTTTGAAGGGGGAGGGGTGGTGGTCCCATAGTGGGCGCACTCGTTTACATATGTTACTATGGGTTTTGTAAAATGTCTGCCCTTCAAAGGATTAGTTGAGCACATATATATCATATAACGCATTAAAATTCTACGTGCAGTTATTAAAAAGAATTCGAAGAAAAATCTTATTGAATCAAGTGTCACAAATGTGGCTGTGCGCAATTTTTAGAAGAAAACATGAAAATTGATAAATTAATATATTTTTTCTGAATCAAAAGACAAAATGCATTTATTGAAAATCTACGAAACGCTCTCCTCATTCCTTAGTTTTTAAAATCGTGATTCTCCGCGTTATGTTGCTTACATGTTGTTAGGTTGCGTAGCATATATATAAAAATAAGTTTCTCCTACCTTTGTATTTATACGTTGTAGCGAAATATTATAGCCAGCGAATTTAGGGGTGGATTATAGCGGCGGAGGGGGTTCCAGTTTGATAAAGGGGCTATAAATTTGGGGCTAGTTTTATAAAGGAGGGGTTTATGAAGGAGGGGGGGGGGGGTTCTAGTTAAAAAAAATTAAGAGGTGCTGCCTAGGCCCTCTTTCATTTTGCCCTGGGGCTACGATTTCATTGGGGAAGCAGTAGGGACACGCTTTTTTTGGATTAAATATAAAAAAATTGAGATCTGTATAACAGCCTCATTATCATCAAGGGTTTCGCGAGAAACATTACCCTGGAGAACAGACATAGATACACAGAAATTTGCAGTCGGAACATTCCGGAGCCAAACAGCACGGCTCTAGAGATTTTTCTATTATGGTGTTGGCTGAAAAGGGCAAATTTGTGATGGGGAAATCGTCTAAAGCAGCGGGTCTCAACCTTTTTTTGACTCGCGGAGCCCTTTTTAGGCCCATTTTTAATTATTCATTAAAGTTACTGGTTTATTTTTACCATTTAAAAATATTTATAATTATGTTTTTAAATTTTATTGTTTTTTCCTAGAGCGGCCGGTTGAGAACCACTGGTCTAAAGAAAGGAAAGTCATTAGGAAAAATGTCGATAAATAGAGTAAAGATCTTTAACAAAAAAAGAGAAAGAACCTGGTTTTTGTTTTCACAAACCAGCTTCTCTAGAGATATTGTGACACTTTTTGGAGCTGCAAGAAAGGAGGTGTGTTGAGATGAATTAAACATTGAATAGCAAGGAGTGAGTTGAATAGCATTTCACCACTGAAAATTATTATATTTACCTGCGCTTATTGATATCCACTCGCGCTTTCTTTTCAAAATTATTTCGATGTGTAAAAATTTCCGAGATTGTCATAATAAATCTATCAAAAAATGCCGCCCCTGTAATCGTGCCGCATCCTCGGCCCTGGGTACACGAATGAAGAAATGAAAGCCAGATCCTCAACATGATATTTGCATAGTAAGGAAGGTCTGACGTTTGTCATTTTCGCTTTGAAATATTGAATATAGATGGCAGCACCAGAGTATAACACGGACTAACGCCCGATTGGTGCAGTGGTGCGATGCTTGTCATCCGGCTTGAAGGCTACCGTCAAGGTGGTCGGTTTCGATTCAAGAAATTGGCAGAAAGAACCTCTTAAACCAGTTCTTTACCTACCGAGACTGGGGTAACCTCCGATAGATGTCACCTTCACCTCCCACCCGATTCCCCTGATTGGAAATTTCCGTACGGTGATATGACCGGAATTGATGCGCAGTAAAGTAGTAGTAGTATAACACGGAACATGCATATATATTCATGTTTCACTCATATTCACACCACGTTTCTACGTGCACCAATTTGTTAGAAAATCCCCAAAGGAATGTTTATGAGTTGCATTCACGAACTTCTTGAGCCGCGACCGAAAAAACAAGAGCAGATTAACGACCCACGGGGCCATTTGTTTTTCGAATTTAGTGAGACCAGCGATGCAATAAGTGCATTTATAACGAGACTATAAGCGGATTTGTATGACTCATCTAGAAAGCCGCTACAACTCACGTTTGGGTCGCGACCCATAGGTTAAAAAGTATCCGGCCGTCGCCACAGTGGTGGTCGGCTGAAGTTGGTTTTCTGTGGTTCCCAACTTCGAGGCGCAAATGCGAGCCGATCTCCCCGTTAAAAAGTCTCGCCACAGAGAGCAACAGTCCTACAAACAGTACAAATATTCAGTCACTGCACATCACTCACTTCACTTCTGAGATATAGATGGCAGCACTGAAAAATCATAGACAACACTAGATACGCAGTCAGACTGTTAGGTACACACACACTTACAATTCCGGCACAACTCAAAAGGTTAAGATGTAATAGTGAAAATAAGAATCATTCATACGTCACTTTTTTTCAGGCCGCAACTATATACAAGATCACAACTTAGTCAGCCTGGGCAAACACGCATTTTGTCGCCTCCTTGTAATGTTGAAAAAGAGGAAAAAGGGGGGGGGGTTGAATCACACGCACCCCCTTGGTCTAGCATTTGGGGAGCACTAGACCAGCAAACCTCCTCGCCAGGTTACGGCCACCGACAACAAATTCTTATCATTATGGAATTCGATGGCTTCGGAAAGCGGATGCGTATCAGATTATTGCTACTCCTATTTTTCACGAACAGAATCAACGAAATTGACCAATCGCGGCTTCAAGCCAGAATCAAAAATAACCTCAACCAGACAATTTACAAAGAAATCTCGGAAGACAAGAAAAAAAAAAGTTGTACTAACGTATTAAGCGTATCCTCTTCCTATCAGAGAGAGTGATTCAACAACACCTGGAACCAGGCAGTTACGCTCAGCTGATCTGCACCGTTTATAGCGGCGACCCCATCATATTTATTAAGTGAGGCAAGCGACAGTGAACAAAAATGCACGCCGGTGAGCATTCGACTGCGTCAGACGAACATTTTTTTTTTCATATATTCATTTCCGATCTTTTACAAAATATTAAAATTACACTTATATGCAATATACTGTCAATATTACTAGCGGTAAAATGGTTTTTGTGTATATTACGGAGGAGAGGAGGAAAAGAAGAGGGCCCATTAAAATAAATGGATATGAAACGCATGCTTTGATACATTCGCGTGCGCATTCTACCGTTGTTGTTTTTTGGTTTTTTTTTTTGATACACTGTATATTTTTCCAAATGATGGACGATTGATTACTTGGCACATCGTGTCGTCAATTCTTTGAATAAAATATTTTATCTGGAAATGCCTCTCGAAACCAACATTACCGATCGACAACTATTGGTAAATCAATGAATCCAAAAAAGAAGTACTAGCGAAATATTGCAGATCTGACCAAAAAACGAACTGGAGATAACGTTTCATGTTGATTTCTGTTAAAAGATTCAAAGCCCGCGAATTTCTCTCTTTCTATAAATTAAAATTCGCTTTTGTGTCCAAATTCAAATTCAATCTTTCATATTTCTTGGAATAAAGAAAAATTAAAAATACCGCAATGTCAATTGCAAATATGCAAAAACGATTTCAGTGGCACAATTTCATACGGATACGATTCCCCCCCCCCTCCACCATCATTAACTTCAGGCGCGACAGGAAAAGAAACAGAAAAAGAAAGGCAAGAATAGCCTACGTTTTGTGCAAGTGCCCCCCAAACCCCGTGTAAGGAAATGCACCGTGCGGATCTGTCTATTCATCCACGCCTCCAAGTTCCCTTCAAAAATTTACTCTTCCAAAAAAACCAATATGCAGTTGCGCATTCATTAATTTCAAGCGAGTCGGTCCCCCTTTTGAAAAAGTCTCTCAAAATATAGCAAGCAGACCTTCAACGCGATACTCACATTGCATGCAAATTCAGGCATTTGCTATTTTCACTGCGAAATGTAGAAGGCAGATAACAGCACCTGTATAACACGAGACAAGCGTAACTCTTACAACGAAAATACGTTAGGGTCACTCATATACCCGCACACATTTTACTTACTCTGCTTAACCATACATTCACCTCGTACACATTTCTTTACGGAATTTCTAACGAGCTGGTACATGACGGAATGAGTGTGTCATAAATGCATATGTGTCCCTAACGTATTTATGTTGTTAGAATTGTGTTTGTTTTGTGTTTTTGCTGGTACTGCCATCTGCCTTCCGTATCTCGAAATAAAGACGATAAATGCTGGAATTTTCATGTTATGTAAGCACCGTGTTGTAGGTCTGCCTGATCTCTGTGGAGCGACTTTTCTTCAAATCGGCTCGCATTCACCCCTTGAAATTGGAAAAACAACTGCAGCGGACCACCACTGTGCGTCCTGTGGGGTTCGAATCTGGACATGGACAATTTACTACCGAATGAGTTTTGCCGGATGGAGTGACATGCGTTAACCTGGTAAGTAATACTCGCCCCCGTGACCAGACGCTCGATCATACTTTCTTGTAGAAGGAAGACTTCCTGCGGTGGCACGTTGTGGACACCATCTATCGGTGGTTGCCCAAGTTCAATAAGAGAGAAAACTTTCCGTACCAATGGGGGCTGGGACCGAACCTGTGGAAAGTTTCCTCGGTGGTGGACGAGCATCATAGCACTGCGCTTCAGAAAGAAGGACTGACTCATCATCCTCCATGTTTGAACAAAAATGTTTTATCGCTCTAAATGACATCTAATTGTTAAAAAAAACAGGATAGCGAACAGTGATTGGCTATAGTGACGTCATACTTGCGCTCAAAATGGGGGATAAGTCAGCCTGAGATTTCAAAAAGCCCTACACACACGCGCACGCACGCACGATTCACTATAGCGATGATATTGACGGCACATACCTAACGAGAAGAATTTTTTTGCCAAGATTTTTCTTCAAGACAGTACAGTGTTACGGCACACTTTGACTCATAGATGGTGCTTAGGCTAGCATAATAATTCGGCATTTTCGTGTCGTATTCCGAATGCACCTTCAGTGATCAACCCAAGCTTGACATGAGTGTGGCCCCCTAGTGTAATTGCATTCATACGAACCATCTCAGGAGCCCCTGCGACCTAAGTTAAGGTCGCCACCTATAGGTTATGAACCCCTGTGTTAAACAATGGGGGGGGGAAATGGAATCTGTGACCAGGGTCTGTTTCTCGGATGGGCAAACGGGGCACACGCCCAAGATCCACAAATTTTTAGGGGTCAAAATGGACCAAAAAAATCGTCACCTTTCAATATATTTTATTTTTTTACAAAAATAGTAAAAAATAATTTTAACTTTTGATAGTTTTGTGGGAGAGGCACGAGCATTCTACCTCCCTTCGAACGCCTCTGCCTCAAAAAATGCTACAGTGAAACCTCGATATCACGATACTCTGCGGACCAAGAAAAATATCATTGTACAGGGATTATCGTTATATCGACAGGCAACAGTTTAACATATAAGCATTTCCAAACAAGACTTGAAAGAATATCGTTGTAGAACGGGGGTCCGAATTGCACAACCTTTTGCAGTCAGCGGCCAGATACGCGGTATTTCTGCCGCTCGTGGGCAAGAAATCGTATATATAGAGGTATACATATCCCCTTTGGGCACAGAGTGGGAGTCATGTTCTGGTTTTGTGGTGGTGTATACATAGAGGTGATCATATGATCCGTATTTTACGGGACATTGCCGTAATTTTGACTTTTTCTTATAAAATGTGCCGTTTTTCATTGTATTTTCAACGAGTCTTGCTTGAATTTTTAATGAAATCAAGAATGAAGATTATTTTACAAAGATACAAAGATACAAATACAACGCCACAACAGGCAAATTGCCCAACGAGGTGGCTGACTTAAGAACATCACGAATCACCGAGCCCCTACCTACTACTGCTACACCACACATGCACCCCCCCCCCCCGCGGAACCCCCCAGCGAATCGGTACATGCGGGAATGTGCGTGTACGTGTAGTGCAACCTGACGTAAAGTTTGTTTCTGTGTAATGCTTGTTATGTGTAGTGCTGTCATCTGCCCCCAGTTTTACTAACTATGAGTGAAGTGTTATGGTTGAATGATTTACCGTTGTAGGACTGTTGCTCTCTGTGGCGAGACTTTTTAACGGGGAGATCGGCTCGCATTTGCGCCT
This sequence comes from Pholcus phalangioides, assembly GCF_987345545.1. Lineage (NCBI taxonomy): Eukaryota > Metazoa > Arthropoda > Arachnida > Araneae > Pholcidae > Pholcus > Pholcus phalangioides. Next base: position 22,143,377 of record NW_028301603.1, on the reverse strand, counting down.
TGAAGTTGGGAACCACAGAAAACCAACTTCAGCCGACCACCACTGTGGGGTTCGAACCCGGATTCTCGCATCACGAGTCCGGCACTATAACCACTCGACCACCACAGCGGCCAAATAATTTTCATGACATAAATTATAATACGATTAATTAATTATACATATACCTTTTTTTTGTTTTTGGTGAATTATATTTTTATCCACTGGTTATCGCAGTTGCCCCTATCTTCCCGTCGTTGACTATTTTTTAGCAATATTCAGTGATAGTTGGCAACTTTACAATCTTTTGATAATTTTTTTTGGCTGTAATTGGCAATAAGTTGCTTTTGACAATGTTTTTGGCTATAATTGGCAACTTTACTAGTCTTTAATTAATTTTTTTTCAGGACAATTTGCCTATATAGAGAGAAACGATGTCACTCTCCGCTGTTCATACGAAGTTACGAAAGCCCGGATAACAGATGATGAATAAACGATGACATCGTTTCTCTCTATGTATCGCCATCTGGGGGCTAACGTCGTAAGAGCTATTAGCTGAGCTAGGAGGCTGTCCATGCGGACTCCCGTTCAACATTCATACATATGCTCTAAGGAATGAAAATGCCTGTCCTCTGTAGTTCAATGGTTAGAACACTCACCCGGACAGTGAAAGATTGGTGGTTCGATCCCCCACAGAGGAATGTGAATTTTCTTTCTGAACTGCATCTCGATGTCCTCTTGGTTATCCAGGCTTTCGTAATTTTCCTATAATTGGCAACTTTTACTTGCCTTTGACAATTTTTTAGCTATAATTTGCAACTTTACTCGCCTTTGATAATGTTTTTATTGGTGATGCCTCGAATGGATCTCGATTTCCCGTATTTTGTATGAAAGAAATGTGGTCAGTCCTGAGAGTATTTATCATGACATAATGACATCTTGATACGTTGGAATGTATATTAATGCTTTTCTACCAGAACACCTTTCGCGGGCCGGATGGAATCTCTTGGTGGGCCGCATTCGCATTTGACCCGCAGGTCGGAGGTTGTACACCTCTGTTGTGGAGGGATTTATCGTTTTATTCAGTACCGTTGTAGCGAGATTTCATTGTTTATATGCCATGGTAAAAGACCGAAGAGTCGGTAAGACCTCTTTAAGACCTAGGTTTTACCAAGGTGATTTGGTAAAAGCCCGAAAAACGCTTGGAAACGTTTTTTCATTTGGAACTTCTACCAAGTCAAAGCCCGTTTTTAATGAATCAATTAACCATCATGAATTCGTTAGTTCCAGTCGCTAATTAAGTAATTAATAATTATCATTAAAAATTAGTCTATTGATTAATTAATATAATATATACCGTTCCTGATGCTTATTAATCAACCGATAACCATAATTGACTAATAATTAATTAAAAAAAAATCAACATCTCAAATAATAAATATCTTCACAACATCCAATCTTCTGTATATCTTGTAATAATAATTAACTAATGAATTACACTTATTAATTAATCAATAATTAATAAGTCCCTAAGTAGAATTTCTATTTTGTCATAAGGGTTCGCACTGCTGCGCGGGGGTGGCGATGCGCTATAATCCATCCATTCAGGTTCGTCCGAGGGGGGTGGACTAGGGCTTGCACTAACGGCTTTGAGTGCAAGTAAACCTAAATTTGGCGAAGTGTCAGCATTTAATTAATTAATGATAATTATAATATGTTCATGGTGTTCAATCAATTCCTTAGTTAGTTATCAATTAATTATAAGTATTATATAAATATTTGTAATTATTAATTAATAAGCGTCAGGAATTATGATGGTTAATTGATTCATTAAAAATGGGCTTTGGTTTGGTAAATGTCAGAGATGAAAACGTTTGCAAGAGCGTTTATCGGACTTTTACCAATTCGCCTTGGTGAAACCAGGTTTTAGTGGTCTCCGGATTTTACCGTGACATATATAAAGGGCCACAAAAAATCGTGTTTAAACCTAGGGCCTTGACTTACGAAAAACAGGCCCTGGCTGTGACGTATTACGGCGGAAATTTCCACGGAAATTCTTTCGCAAGACACAATTGCAACGCTGTTATTTTGAAAGAACCAATTTTTTTGTTGTTTTAAAAAGAAGATTCGAATGAAACGTTTTTATTTTATTTCGCGAGAGCGATCTATTAAATGTCTTGGGGCTCACCAATGGGCAAAGAGAGCAACAATGAAGGGGGCGCAAGAGGAAAGAAGGAACAAGTTAGTAAAAGATTGGTAATAGAGCAATTTAGAAAAAGCCACGGCAACCTCTTTTCTTTGTTCAGGGTGAATCCTCCTCTTCCATTGAGAGAACAGGTAAACGCTGCTGGAACGGCTAATAATGCTGTGAGAGGCCACAGCAGCAGCAGCAGGATGATCATATCGGCCAGAAAAGAGCCATCGTTATCTCATCAAAAGAAAAGAAATAAAGCGCAGATTGCTTTGGCTCTTCGTTTTTTTTCTCCCTCTCCCGGCCACGATGTTGGCCCCCGTTTTTATTTCCGAGTTCCGACCGAGAACATTTCCTATCCCCTCGTCTCTCTGTCGATCTTTCTCATGCTGGGGTTTTTACGGAAGGGCGTCGAATCCGTGGGTATCCAAACATATGTGGTAAAAATCATCTGATTTCGTCCATTATTGCTACGACTTGGACGCTCGATACGCAGCAGCAGCAGCAACCACCATTACTGACGGTGGATTGGGATGGGATGAGTGATGAGGGTGATAGTGGAGTTTTCCTATTTGCGTCCTTCCTCTCAATCACTGCTGCTCCGTCCGCAAAAAAGACTCGATGAAATGAATCTGCGGGAGATGGCTCGAGCGTGACAATGACATTCCTCTCCTTCTACTCTACGTCATTATGATCGTTCGGGACGAATTTTGGGCAATGGTCATCACGCCATCGAATATCGAAACGTAAGGGGGGAACGGAGTTGTCTTTCCGTTTGCCCCTACTATTCCGGACTGATTGTTATTCCGTATATCATCACAACTGACAAAAATGACGAACGTGCAGTGAAATCTCGATGTAACGTCACGAAGACTGATTTATAGTTTTGCTGCCCTTTACCCATTCTAGTCCAATTTTCTTGACCACTCAAACGAGCTACTCTGGCCCACCTAGATTTTCCCCCGTAGATATCCCCTCCACTCAAAATTCCACCCGACTCGAAGTCATTCCTTTGGTCGCTCAAATGATTTTGCACTCTTTAGGTCACTCTTTTCGTCGCTCAAATGATTTTGCACTCTTTAGGTCACTCTTTTCGTTGCTCATTGACGTGGTTTTTCGCTCTCTAGGTGTCACACCCATACAATCTAATCACTCCAATACTCACATAGTCTCTAGGTGTCTCTTTCATTCATTTACTGACCTGGCACCTGCCTCTGTGCTGTCGTGTGGACATCGTCCCGTACCCTCATCGTGAGAATTCAGGTTCGAACCACGTTGGCAGCACAGTGGTGTTCGGCTGAAGTTAGTTTTCTGCGGTTTTCCACCTTCGAGGAGGTAATGCGAGCCGGTCTTTCAAACCCCACTTCCCGTCAGCGAAACTTCAGCTCTGTTCCACACCGAATATTGGGTTCAGAGGCTTACGAAAGGTGGGGCATAAGAGGCTTACTTCTCTCCCCCCCCCCTCCCCAAGACAATCAAAAATTTATTTTCTATGAAAAAAATATTTTTCATAAAATTGAAATATCGAAAGAAAATGATACCTTTTTAGATGTTATTTTCAGTTTATGTTAATTTTAATGCTATTTGAAGACGAATAACTCAAGAAATTCCTCTTTAAGAAAATCATTGTGCCCTCAGCCCCCAAGCCTTTTGCGCTCCCTCCAATGGTTACTCCTGCGTAACCCTCTGCTTGAGATTGACATAGTGAATATGACCACCACTGTCTGACATTCTGTAGCGAACTTTGCTATGGATATGCACAGGGATCATTTTTCACATGATACAGTGAACACAATATGTTTTTAGCTTGCGTTTTACGTTTTGAGCATTAATTAATAGAGTTGTATGAATTGCTGTTGCTAGTTAGTGCGAGCATTCATCACCATAGTTTCTATAAATTCCGGAGATGTTAATCACAGTCATGTCAAGATGAGTACTAAAAAACAACTATTTAAGTAATTTGGGGGGAAATTCCTTCCTACTTATAGATTCCTACAGTTGATGCGATTTTTTGGAATTATTACGAATGTGTATGGTGTTGACTATAGTGTAAGGTGACCCCACATGACGCGTGGTCAAGTATTTCAGATGAAAGTAAACAAATACACAAAGTAAAGATGTCATTAAGAATATTTAATATTTTCATAAAGGATGATTGATGGCATAATCATCATTCAAACCCCCTCCTCTCTCATCGAAAGTCAGCAAATCCCCCCACTCCCTCGCGATGCTACCATAATACTTGAATGACCCCAACCAGTTCCTATTGAGCTCGATGTCTCTCAAGACAGAAAGCGCAGATTTTGAGAGGGATAGGGTGACGACTGGAAGTCTACAGCGTATAAAACAATCAGTGGTAAACAGTAAAACTTGGGTATAATAACCTCGTAGATAACGACACATTATTTGACGCTATTGCTTCCGTTTTTATGGCGTTTATCCAAGAAATTTACTTACTTATTTATTTATTTATTTATAAAACAAAGCTACAGGTTTAAACCCAATTACAGCTTGCAGTAAAAATAAAAATTTGCACAGAATAGAAAAAGCGACATGATAAAGTACACAAAAGACAAATATTAGAGAGAAATCATTAAGATACTTTACCAAAATTTGTAAAATAGGTAATTTGCGAAATTTTATAAATTTCATTATGAATCGATGACTAAATAAAATATCCGTCTCCCTTTTTTGTCATTTTCTAAAAAAGAATCAGTTCACATTTGCCGCAGCACAGCATTTCTCGCGGAGGATTATTTATAAGAAAAACATCTGAGAATTTCGATGACAACTGAGAACGTTTTTCTGGGAGAAATGGCGATGCCTCTCCTCTATGATCCCGATTTCCTGTATTTTTCCTTCCAAATATGGTCACACAAATCATAATGTCACATGCGCATTTCACGGACAGTATTTGATTGCATGCGATTATGTTCTTCATAAAAAAAGGGGTTTGAAAACGTCTTAATCTTGGTTATAATCTGAGGAACAACAGCATTAAATCTCACAGATCAGATACTCAATGTTTTGAGGAGAGACGGCTACCAACAAGAAGTGACCGCCGAAGCCAATCGTGACACTTGTCGCGAGATCAAATCACAATAAAACTGTCTCGAGACTGATGGTACAAAGTGGAGTACAAAAGTTTCAGACTTTTTTGGAAAGAAATTATTTTTCAGGACATGTGAAAGAATGCATATCAGAATAAGTAAGAGAAATAATTTCAGAATTAATAAAATAATTAATAAAAAATGAATTTCAGAATTTGTGGAAAAACTGATTTCAGAATTTTCAATTTTTTTCAATTTCAGGCTTTTGTTTCCACTCGCGGGCCGCGTTGGCTAATCCGTTAAAACAAAATTCTGTACATTACATCACGTCCTTATGAAGGGATTCCATCATACAATTCCAAATACCACAGTATGATTTGGTTTAGTGTCCCGGCGGTCCTCATGAGAAATTTAAATTTGACCTGCAATGTTTGAAAGGTTGAAGAGCTTATTATCATCATTTATAACATCACTTTATATCATCGGTGTAACCATTTCAACAACCAGTATTCTTCAACCTTTTCACAACTGTGGACCGGCGAAAATGGGAGAAATAATTTGCGGATTGATAACAAATACCGTAAATAGGAGAAATGATTTGCAGACAGGCAAAAAAAAAAAAAAATGGGAGAAAATTTGCGGACCGGAAAAAAATAAATGAATGGGAATAATTCAAAGACCCCCTGCTGGCGGTCAAGACAAATAAAAACCAATGTAGAGAAGGTAGAATATTTAATGGAGGACAAAATTATGTACAGACACTCATAAGTATATTAATATGAATTGTTAAAATGTCTTGCGGACTAGAGATTGAAGAACACCTGACTGAACGGTATTTTGATCCTTAAATGGGTTCTTACTCGGCATCCTCCTTACAGATGGCTTCGCTGCACTTGTTGGCATTCGGCCGTGGAGCATCGCGATACCTCAAGGCGAGTTTGCATCGGGTCGACCACATTGATTAACGAAGTTGTTTTAACCGGAGTGAACTGTGTATACATACTTCTTTTCAGTGAAATTGATCAACATGGATAATAAGCGGAGGAGGCGACATCTACCAACTTTTTGTTAAATAAACGGTTCCCTCACGTGAAACGTTCTTTCAACTAAACAGCGGTTCTCAATCGGTGCTCCGTGTGCACTTCACAGGGGCTCCGCAGCCCCTATAAGAAAAGAAAATAAATTAGTAAATTTGATAAATAAATAAAAAACGAGGCCTAAAGGGTTCCGACGTATAAATTAAAAACTAAAAAGACCTCCTCGAGTCAAACAGGTCTCCACCATCGAAATTATACACTGGAAAGGGCTACGCGATCCAGAAAAGGTTGAGAACCACTGAACTAAAGCAATACATTTTTGTCAGGCACAATTTTTTTTCCGCTATGAAATGCATTTTAATTCACGGCAGACTTGCTGTACCATTTAATTTCCCACCGAAGGTTATTTATACGCAATAATTGGCTATTTTGTCGACAGTCTATCAATTCTCGCCAATAATGTTACCAAGTCCCGTATTTACGACCCCAATTTTCCCGTATTTTTTCACTCAAATACGGTTATCTTAGTTATAATGAAATAAAAAGATCATGGAGAGAGAGAGAGGGAGAGAGATCGCATTTGATTGTATCTGATTGTACAGGGTGGACGAGGAGTTCTGGACATATGTTAAAAATCAGTAACGAATCAACCAATTCACATAAGTATTTTAGTGTGAAACGCACCTTTTTATCATGACCGAGGTTGTTTTTTTTTTTTGATAAATTTAAAAAAAAATCAAATTTCACTTACAGGTGGCACTGTAAAACGAAAAACTCGACACACGCATAAATTCTCCACAAACAGTGTACAATTAATGTTTATGAATTTTGCGTTACATAAAACTACCACATTTCAACATGAGCACCCTTTCCTCTGTTTACATGTAGTCTGAGCTAAAAAAAAAGGCGCCGCTCGTATTGAAATGTGATAGTTTGATGTAACGCAAATTGCCATAAACATTAATTATACACTGTTTGGGTTGCAATTTATGTGTCATGTCGAGTTTTTCGTTTTACAGCGCCACCTGTGAGTGAAATTTCTATTTTTTATATCAATTTTTGTTGATTTATCAATTTTTAAAATGTGTCCATAACTTCTCGTCCACCCTGTATTTTTCATGCTTGAAAGGTCTTGAAAACATCAACCTCGGTTACAACAACAAAATTTCTGGGAATCTTTGATGTCGTTATAACAGAGTTCGATTGTACAATCATGACCAACGTTGTGGTGATGAAGCTCCATGACCGTGGCTCATTGGATAAGGGACCCGGATTCTGTGAAGCTCCGGTGATTAAACTTCGCTGTTTTATGTTCGAGTGCGGTCAAAATTTTAAAATTAAAAGAAAAATTAGTGTATCCCGATAATATGAATGTTGTTCACATTAAAAAGGTCTGAATGGAGGGTTCTTTTTTCTAAAAAAAGCGAATAGGATACGAGTACAATAGGTTCGATAAGTGGTTGAAAACACAGCATTTATTCGATACGTTCATTCCCATTAAAAAGCGTCCTACAGGACGCCAATGGTCGCATTACTGAATGTCGATTGGTTGATGGATATCACATGTCAGACCCGCCCCTGCACACTCACGACAATAACAACGGTTGTCGAGGAAGAGATATTTTGACGGGGGGACATAATGTGTACTGTATTTAAATATTTACTTTGTGGGAGAAAAGGGGGGGGGGTGCATTAACATTTAAAAAAGTGGTAGTAGAGGAATAAAAGCGACCTCCCATTTGATCGAAGGGATTTCACTTTATTTCCATCTTTCCTGGACGCGGGATCCCAAAATTATCGAAAATTTTATGTGCATTCCGCATTTTTATTATTTTTCGAAAATGTGCGCAAATTTCCATTATTAAGCTTTGGCCTATGCTTGCTTTTTCCGTTGCAGACTTTGTTTTCTTCTCAAATATAATAATCGGGGTGAAAATTATTTGAGCTTCAGAACATTTCTGAGTGAAGGAGACGATCCTGGTCGGACCCTGGTTTCTAGCCTTTAGGACGTGAATCGTGTTTTGTATCATAATTCATGTCCATGAATTCTTTCTCATCAAAATTCCTTGTGAATAACTAAGTAAAAAGAGCAAACCAATCCTCCATATACGGAGGCCGGGTATTGGGATTTGCAGCTCTTTGCATACACGATAGGAGAAGACGACGGGCTTCTACCGAAGAAACCTGAAGATAACTTCTTGTTCTGTGAATATTTTGATTCAATTCAGGAGGCTACTTCACGTCTTTGCTAGAAACCACACCCATGTAAATATATGTTTTTAACCACTTAAATATCAGGGACGAGATATCTCGTCCTAACACAAATATAAGAAATTCATTCCAGCTCTCCCTAGTTTTTTTACCTCATTTTCACACCATCGCGAAGCTTCGTTGCTAGCTTATCAACGGAAGTTGTTTTTTCCCATCGCTGTTATTTCTATATAGTCCTGTTTAATGATTTTTCTCCCCTCACATATAACGCAACTTTCAGCCGTATTAGGAGAGGGTGAGAAGGAGTGTGTGAGGGTGGAAAACAGAAATCGACTGCACTATTTTCCCCCCTTCTATTTCCAACATGCGAACAAAGAAACCAATCTTTTTATTCGCGATACTTAAGTCCTTAAGTGTCACTAAACCCCCATCAAAATGCTGTATATTTTTTTCTAATGAAGTAGGCTTTCTTCTGATTTCTCAGCAAGTGTAAACTGAATGTTGTGGGGGGGGGGGGGTGTTCTATTGAGAAACTAACTTTATAAGATGTTTTCAAGCAGTTAACGTCAAAATGAAACAACGATTTTAATCCCTTTTTATGGCACATCGTGGCTGAATTTTCGGAGTCTCGCGAATTTGTTTTGGTAAGTTACGAATCACAACGTAGATTTTCCCAAGATTATTCAAACTCTAAAACATTATTAAAAAATTGCAACTTCTTGGTGACAAATAATGTACTCGAAGCTACAAAGTTAAGCTTTATGTTTGGCCGAGGTTTGGCTCCTCACGATATTCTTTCTTGCCGTGTTCTTGAAAAATAGTTAAAGTTCTGCGGAGATTATATTGCTTGCTTCGTAATATGCATAGCGTGTTGGCATTTTAGGACTTCTAAAAATCTAGTTATTATCACACCTCACCAGGAATAACAAGATGAGGGGCCACACGAAGGAAACGCTCTTTTGTGTTTCGTGTCGTTCGCCGGTTGCCTTCTTTACTTATTTATTTAAGGGGGGGGGGTGCCCCCACATACACCATCTCATTTATATTTTCTTTCTACCTCTTTGCTAAATGGACGAAGAGAATGTCATTTGAGTTTATCTCATGGCCAAAAAAAGGAGACGGGGTGGGATGGAATTGAACCTGGAGGTCACGTGAGGCGTTTCCCGCCTCCATTTTCTTTTTTTTTTTCCCCAAAATTTTTTTTTTTGCTTCGGAGTCTGAGCGACAAAACGATTTGCATTTATTTAAGCGGGAACAAGAACAAGAAGAAGCATCTTTTTGCCGCCAACGGGCTATTGCACAAGATGCAGTTTTGAGGGTGATTTTTCTTTTTTTCTTCGTGTTGTCATCATTCTACTTTGAATAATGGTTTGTCGCGTTGTTCGCTGATGTAATGACTTTCATGTTCTCTCTCTCCCTACACCCTCCATTTTTTTTAACTTGCTTCAACGTTCGTCTTGTTGGTTTCTCCCAGGGCAGTGTCCTCTCCCCCTTCTTCATCATACGACAGCAATTTTCGGCAAGAATCTCTTTTTTGTGTGTGTGTGTTTTCGCAGTAGAAGAGCAAGAAGATTACCGCGTTGAAGAGCATTTCTTATGACCCTCAGATATGCACAATGTGATGGCTTTTCGATAGAGAGGGAGAATATAAAAGACCAAAAAAAAAAAAAAAGAGTATATGAAAAGACATTTACTCTCGCAACATGCCATCTTGAGAGGAGACGGAGGGTGAACAGATGGAAGTAAAACACACACACTCATATGAAACGTGCCATCTTTTCCCTCTTCACCTCTAATTTGTTCTGGAAATAACGTGTCGTGTTTGATGCCGTTACTTTTCTCTCCCACTTTTTTTTAGAGAATTACCATCTTGTGAAAGTTTTTAGCGAATTACGTCAATTATTTTTAACCGGCCATTTCCATAACGAAAAACGCTCCATGATTATTGGATCAATGAACGTCTTTTTCCTTGTTTTTCTTTTACCCTCTCTTTTTGTGACTTCTCACTTTTTTTTCCTTTTTCTTTTTTAAACGTTATCTTTATGCGTTTTAAGTGAAATCATCTCGGATTATTAGTTCACGAGTTCACTTTCTTATGGGGAGGGAAAAATCAATTTCACGTGAAGCGATAGGGAAAAAAAATATGTATCTGAAAGGAAAGGGGTAGATTGTCTCTATGTAGAGCAGATAGCTAACTACGTAGATGAAGATAATTCTTCGCGTGCAAGTAAACACGAACCCATGTGCTCACGGAATTAAACCTGATCTGGGTATGCGCTCTAGTCTCAGTAATCAGGGATGATATAGATCGGGATAGTTCAAACAACGATCAATAGATCTCATCCAAAAAATAAACTTGAATCATGGTGGGAGCTAAAATGGTGATCATTTTTGCGATACGTACACGGGATTTTCAGTATCACCGGGATCGCTGCGCGGTCGTGTAGGTATCGTGCTGGACTTCAGTCATGAGGATCCAGGTTGGAACCCCGTTGGCAGCAATGGTCTACTGAAGCATTTATTTTTCATTATTAATTTCATTTATTTTCTTTTTTCGTGATTTTGGTTTTTCCTATTTCTTCCACACTGTCTAACGGTAGTACAAAGGGCTTAACACTTTAATTTTTTTGTTATCACATTGTATTTGCTTTTGTCATACAGTGAATATACAGTGTAGTAGTAACTATCGACCGCCCAATAATTACACACGTGATTCCTTGTGAAAATTGATATGGAAGAGTGTTTTCTGTTTTAGGATCGAACGAATATTAAGTGAGTTGTAAGGTTTCGAAATTTTGTGACGCGTCATTTTTTTAACCGTCAGTTATGTGCCAAACTCCAAAGAAAGTACATTTCTCTCCCAGTTAGCGGGCTGTCACTTGCTGAAAATTAACTGAAATATTCAATCCCATTTCCAAGTTGGGCCTTCTTCTTTCATGACTAGAGTTTTTTCTCTCCATGTGTGATATTATACGTTTATACGTATAACTTGCTATATATATATTACTGTTATTGCTATTATTATACTTATACATCTTATTACGTAGAACTTACGTATTAGCTTCGTCTCCTATGTTGGCAAATTTATCATCAGATTTGTAAAGTGTTAGCCAAATGAGATCTGTTTAGAATTTTTTTTTAGCCAAATCAACACTTTTTTGCCAAAATGCGGCAATTTGTCAAGCCAAATCTTTTGAGAGAAGGTGCATACAGTACATACGTATTTACTGCACTGTGATTACATGTGATCAATATAATATACGTCTTTATTGCGCGATCGTTAATTTACGTTGTCGTTTTAATCAGATTACATGTTGATAAATTAAACAGCAATATTTTTTTGGGGATTTTTGAACTTTCATCGAAACGGTTACGCGTAAAATGCTTCAATGAAAAATGTAAAAATGGTAAAAGACTGGTGAAAACGGTAAAATTATAACAACAATTCAATCAGAAACTTTTAATCAAATTTATTATGTTATGAATTGACTTATTCAAAATAATTTTGGTTTCGGAATTTTTTTGGATTGATTACACTACTTAACGCTGACTTTGTTCTCAAAGATATTTCAGTGACTTTAGGGTGCTTTTGGAGGCACTGCCATGGCCCCCACATCCTGGAGCAGGGCCCCTAGGCTGAGATCTTTTACGGGTCCCCCGATCAGACTTTCACGGACCCTTTATGATCAATTTATAGCGTGAAAAAGCAAAAAAATTGTGAAAATCGTCCCGGGCCCCACGGCTGAAGCCTTGTCAGCCCATTCCTTGTGGGGCCATGGGCACTGCTTCCGAATCCGACATTGGTTTTATCAGATCGGCTCTAGTTTTTGGGATGAAGTAAAAGTTGAATTTTTCAATAGTAATACATACATACTGAACTACACATTCACCTTGCAGAGCACACATCCATATTGCTCTGCGGAACTTCTAACGAACTGGTATATGTTGGGATGTGTGTGTGTGTAGTGAACCTGACGTGAAGTTTGTTCCTGCGTAATGCTTGTTACGTGTAGTGCTTCCATCTACAATCAATATTTCTAACTATTGAGTGAAAAATAGTAATACCAAACGCCCGGCGCGGATCTATGGAGGGAATAATCACATCGATCATTTTCTCCAATCAAAATGCTGTTATTCATGGAATTTTCGGAACTTTTATATGATAATATTGCATTTTTTTTCAACCAATCCGTTGAAAATTACCTGTATCAACGTTTTTGATTGAATAACACATTCAACAAAATTTCGATAAAAAAATAGAAAAACCAGTACATTTTTTTAAAAAATTCGGGACTGTTCCGAAAAATACAAAAGAAAATGAAGGATGTATAGTCACCCTATTGACAGCGACTAACTCATTTTATTTATTTATCATCGTTATTTTTTTTTGTAAAATCACCCCTCCCAACAGCGAGCTCTAGATCCGTTCATGCCATAAGCATCATACAAATCACATTGAAATTGTGCGAAATGTAAATCGTTAACAAACTTGATGCCAATACATAAAGATCACTGAGATGCCTGATTATTGATATAAATGTGATAATGTGTTGAATAAAATAGGAATGTGTGTACATAAAAAGTTGAAAGCAAAATTTCCACGCAAAAATTCGTGGCTGCAGACTATATTGAAATATTGATATTATGCATTATCTAAAAAACTAGAGCCAATTCGGCAAAACCGACACCGGTTTTGAAATCAGCAGCCACGATATACCCTAAAACCATCAAAATTTCCTTTGGAAACATGAAAAAATATTTTTGTTCCTTTCTTCTGGCCTAAAATTTTAATCTACTCGCAAACGTTTAGTTTCATGGTAGTTATTAGAGCCAGTGTATCATTAGGGAAAATAATTGTGAAGAATAAACAATCCCTCTCAAAAAAATGTTAAGGGCAGTTTGGTAAAAGGAAGAGATTTCTTTCTTTCAAACCGGATCACAACTTCGATCTGTCGTCATGGCCAATTTACTACCGAGTGAGTTGTGCCGGAATTGTGAGTGACGTGCACCTAATATGAGGTACATATCACAATATTCTTGTATGCTGAATACCATCAAATTAGAAATTATAACAAAACATATACACTGTGTATATATATATATGCAGACGCAGTACTCTTTATGGAGAATAAAACAAAATGACTAACGCTTATCTCTGTGAAGATGGCGTTGTGAGATGCAAAAAAACATATTTTCTGACTGACTTGTAAAAAAAGTTTTTCTCTTTCCTGAAAAAGTGCGAGGGAAAAACACTGGTTTTTATAGCACTTTCATTTTTTGGATTTCTGTGTGAGGGTGAATACATTTTCAGCATTTTCAAAAACGCCAAGTTATGCGTTTGTTGAATTTGGCAGGATTTTCAAGTGACGTCATCAATTGTGTTATGACTCATTAATTATGGGTCAGATCAAAAAACTGAAAACACTTTTCCATATTGGGGTTTCCACAAGGAATCACGTGTGTAATTATTGAGCGGCCGATAGTTATCACCCTGTATACAGAGCCGTGACTAGAATTTTTTCCGCCCGGGGCAAACATTATTTTTCCGCCCCCACAACGTTAAAATTCAATACAGATCTCCGAAATCAAAGCCGGCGCCCGGGCTCTTCATCAAGGTTGGGGTAGGGGACGCTGGCCGGATACAAAAATGTTTCTGAGAGCACCTCAGCAATTGTCAAAACAAAGCACTCACACTTTCAACGTCTCTGCCTTGGATATATATCAACACAGAAATTAGACATGAATGAAGAATATAATAAATTAAAAACGATGTGATTCTACAACTGTGTGTATTCAACTTTAGAGTTAATTTCAACATTCATGTATTTGCACTTACACATATACAGAGTGATTCATCATAACTCAACGTACAAACTTTTAGGGGAGGTAGAAAACACAAAAACGCAAAACAGAGTCACATAGGAATATACCGCAAAAAATCTTTTGTTTTTTGTGCATAACTGTGGATGGTAAGAACTTTGAGCACTTGTTGTGAAAAACGTAACGTGTACTGTCCTCGTGTAAAGTATCGCTAAATAAAGAGCCCTCCCCCCCCCCATTATTTTGGCCCCTGAAATTCGCTAATTTCTTTCTCTATTATCACAGCTTGTCGTCTGTTGTAATACTAGTATGATTTAAACCACTCTCTAAGATATTTCCTCTTATATCGGCTGAATATAGTTTTTCCTGTTAGGATATTTAGATCCGCATAGTCAAATGCTGCTAGTTTTAGGTCCAAAAAATACTATTATTGAATATTTGTTTTTTTTTGCAAACTTATATTTGATTCCATTATTGATAAATAATGGAATCATATATAAGTTTGCATCATTGGAATCTCCTGTTTTATAAATAGGATGTACGAGGGAATTTTGTAGTTCGGAATAAAATACTCCGTTTGTTATTGAGGAATCCACTAAATCCTTCAATGTGGTAGTGGGAAATTATTTTCATCATTTTAGGTGTAAATTCGATTGTATAACCACTTCCTTTATTTTCTTTACTTTCAATTTCAAGGTGGGTCATGGAACTTATTGAAGTGTCTGGGGGGTGGGGGAGGCTTCTTGTTCTATACAAATACAGAAATATGGATTTTCCTCATCGTCATTTACACAATAAGTCAAAAGATCAATTCATGATTAAATTTATTTGAAAAATTCTATTGGATTTTCAAAATCTCGTAAAATCTTTTTTCTTAAATCTTTATTTAATACATTTTTCTAATAATTTGACATTGCAATTTTTTATTCTTTCACAAGCTTTAAAGCTTCTCTGAAAATATTCTTGTTTTACCTTTTTTACATACATTTCCAAATTTTTATTATAACTTTTGTACTCATTCTCGTATAAGATTATGTGTGGATTTCTTTGTTTTTAGCATAGTTTTTTCTTTTAGTTTGTTCTATCTAGTATTTTTCTAGGTACACATTTTTAAAAACTTTTTACGGTATTTTTTTGTAACTTTAGTCCAGAGATCAGTATACGTTCTTATAATGTCCAAGAAATGTCTGTATTTATTTTGCACCTAATCATTTTCTCGTATGTAATTGAAATTTATTTTTGATACGAATTGTTCAAACTTTTTATAATCTATTTTCGTTATTTCATCATTCAAATTCCCTTCTTGTTTATATTTGAATACTACTTGGCTTTTACTGTAATTTTGCCCCCTTCGTATATCATTAAAGAAATACGTTGTCGCTCTTTCAGTTGTCTTGATATCCATGGTTGGTTTATCGGAA
Source organism: Pholcus phalangioides (assembly GCF_987345545.1). Lineage (NCBI taxonomy): Eukaryota > Metazoa > Arthropoda > Arachnida > Araneae > Pholcidae > Pholcus > Pholcus phalangioides. Next base: position 22,127,671 of record NW_028301603.1, on the reverse strand, counting down.
ATTTTTGGTACAAATTCTTACTAGGAAAGCTATCTACCAATTACCAATTTTCCTGCACCTGACCAATTTATATTTCAATTCATCTTCTGGAAGGCATATTTATGACCTAAAATATATCATTTCAAGAACACCAAATGCTTGTATTGAGGAAGAAGTTTCGGATTCCTTTATTCTCTTTTTTTTTTTTTTTGCATACCACAAAAATTGTTTTGCTCCACGAAAAATTTTTGTTATAAAATCTCATTACCCTAAGAACAAAAATAGAAGAAAAGGTTGATTTCAGTTCACGATCGATTTCATTTCGTTGCGACCCGCGACTTGTTACGAAATCACTCAAGTGGCCAGGAACGAATTAATTTCGTGGCATACGCTTCCTAAAAGGTTAAGCACCAATCTATTGATATGTGCATAAGCCGTACGAATATACGATTATTGTGTTATCGGAAATAAAATACAGGTTGTTAAAGCAGGAACCATCGAACGAAGAGAGAAACCGACGGAATCGTTTTCATCAAAACGAAATAAATAAGAGAGAAATGGGAGGGGCAAAAAGGAGGAGAGAAACGTGTTCATCAGGAGAATGGTCGGTAGCGGCATCCAATCCACGTGGCGAGATCGGCCTTCTCTTGATGAAGGTGCGTGTGGGAGAGGCCAACACAACACCCACTGCCATCTCTCACATCCGGCGAACTGCGATTCGCGAGAAGTTTCCATCCTCTGCTGCTTCCCTGCACACTTTTATGATCTCTCTCTCTCTCTCTCCTGAGCGAGCAATCGCAATGATTATCTCTCGCTATTGTGCGTCGGGCATCTTCGGGAGCATCGTTTCGTAATTTCTCTCTAGAGATAAAGATCTCCGTCATCCGAAGAATCGTGTCAAAAAGATGCTGCACGACCACGCGTCGAAGAGAAACGGCTCGTTTGGAATTCCGGAGACAAATCTGTTTATTGAAATCATTACGTTGATTGGTTCGCGATTGTTTTGTTTTGTGCCACTTGGAGAAATGGCATCATCTTCGACTGTTTGACCGCGAAAAGTTACGACGATGCATTTAAAAACGCGTGAGACCGAAATGTTTTCGTCGCTGTTGAAGCCGACGAGTACGTAGAGATTGTTATATTTATCGAACGATGGCCAGCGATAAGGGCAAAGATGAGGAAGTGACATTAAAATTTTCTAGTCGAAATTCACCTAGTCCTCTCAATCGAGACTCGAACGAGGTTTCGCCACTGCCGGAAGACTTGAAACCGCGACTTTCTGCGTTCACTCCGGTGTCGACGGGAAGCCATCACGCTCCTCATCCTCCACCTCCGTCAATTAGTGGAGGTCTGCCACCTTCCCTGATGGGACTGACCGACTACCTCAATGCCCGAATGCTTCCGTTCGCTAAGTTCGCTGACCTCGCGGCCAAGGAATCCAACTCGGCAGACGTATCCAGTATCATTGGCAGATCTCCGACCACAAGTTCTAACTCTGATCAAACGCCGGCGGATGGTTTCCCGCCTATGCTGAGACCCATGTTCGCACATGGGGCCTTGTTTCCGGGGGCCGATCCGACCCTCCTGTACAGAGGACTGGGAGAATTCCCTTTGGCCCCGACCGGACTCCCTGCTTTCTGTAAGTACTCATACTCTTGAAAAATTTCTCTCTCTCTCTCTATACATCTATATTCGCGAGTAGGTCATTCATGATTATTCATTTGAAGATATCCGAGGAGTAAAACTCCGAATTGGATTTGACTAATTTTAAAAATTGAAAAAAGCAATTATTGATAAATTTCTAATGAAACAAGATATAATTTTGTATCAATTTCAATAGCGATAATATCTGAAATTCACAGGTGTATGAAATAACAACATCAATGTTAGTTAAAATTCAAAAATGTAGAAACAAAATTACAGCAAACTCTCTGTAACCCGACCGTGAGCTAGTCAAGCCCATCTCGGTGTTTTCGGGCTAGCCTTCTGTGTGTGCGGAAAAGAAAAACGTTACGGCGTGTACAGTGTACGAACCCGAGTTTGATATGAGGGGCCGCTGTGCAAAGAAAAAAAAATCGGCCCTTCCCCTGTGACTAAGGTGAATGGTTATATGTTGTTTAAATTTTGGCGGCCCTAAAAACATGGAGCCGTGGGCAAATGTCTCATTTCCCCAAGCGGAAATCGGTGCCCGTGCACGATACTGTACGCAGAAGTTTACGTTATTAAAATGGATTTTTTTTTAACCGTCTTCCAGTAATCCAGCGATTTCGGAAATCGTCATCGTGGATCGTTGGCAGAGAATCCTCCCCCTCCATGCCCTGGATACAGTAGGCCTATTAAGCCATATTAAACTTTGCAAACGGCAATACAGTAGTCTTAGGAGTAGGTCTACAGCTGAGAAAAGACTTCGGGGAAAAGAGGAGGCCGCGAACACACTTGATAATTAATTTTAACTGAATGAGAAGTTATTCGATCTTTTTTAATTGATACTTCACGAGCAACATACTTATGATTTAAATAAAAATTACACCTTCATACTCGGGGTCACTACATCACATCAAGGAAAATGTGAGAAATGTTAGTCTTAAATGCGGAATATCACTAATTGCAGCCAAAAATGCAATTTACGACTAATTTTCTAATTATTGCTAAAGTTGCTGAGGGTGGGAAAACGAAGGGCTCCTGCTAATTGCAGTAAATAAAAACATTCATCAAGACTAGATGACCATATTTCGTTTACGGAAACCTGGGATCTCTTAAGAGGGTTGTCATGCACGCAAATTTTCTAAAAAACACATTTTTCAAAAAAAAAAATTTAATTTAATTTAAATTTAAATTTTCTATGAAATTTTCAACTTTCCTCCGTTTTTTAATTCGAATATCTCGGTGAATATTACACTTAGAAACGTAGATTTTTTTACCTCAGGAGAAACAGGGCAACAACTTTGTAATTGGATTCTTAACTTGTAACAAGGTTTCCGCATAAAAAAAGTAACGTTTTTATTTTAATAACTATACAACCCCTTCGAACATGAATAATATATCTGAGTACTACACGTTATTTGGATACTTTTCCTAATTGGAAGTACGCCTCTAGGATCAACAGTCCGCCAGTAAAATACCATACGCCCTGGTACCTCTGCACCCTGTATATGCTAACGTTTGCCATTAAAGTGCTTTTTCTCAAAACAGATTTTTGTCACAAAGAAAATTTTTTCCAACACCACTTGTGCAAATGTGTTGAGACTTTGTGTGTGTCTCAACACTAAGGTGTTACGTACTTTAACGAGAGGATTTCTTATTGGAAGTATTTAAAGAAATTTTATATGGCACAAAGTAGGGGTCAATTTCAGTGATTTTTTCATCTGCATGTTGTTGAAGTTGAAATTCGAGAAAAAAAAATAACCAACAATTAAAATCCTAAATTATCTCGTTAAATTGTGTAAAAATATTTATAGTATTTGAGGGGAAATAAATGAACTAAAGTGAATAGAAAATTTTTAAATGTGCCTCAAAGGAAGCACAGAGTTTTCTCACAGGGAAGCATGCGTGGCCAAGATCGAGCACCAACCCCCTTAAATGTGGCAAAATACGAGACATCGTCAATTTTATTACCAAAAACGTTGCCATACATTTCGAAAAATGACCAATTGCTGCTAAAATTGCTGAAAATTACCAATGGATGAGGAATGAAGGGCTACTGGTAATCGCAATGAGTTGAGATGGAGTGTACGGAAAAAACGTTGATTCTCTGATGAATATGTGAGATGAATGCTTATATTCGTTGTCATATATAATTATCACAATATAATTTTATAAGTGGTCAACATTTTTTTCATTCATAATTTTTAACTGGCATTACAAATTCAAATGCGCTTCGTTGAAAAAAAAGCAGAACGGCCGAAAACACAGGAATGTCCCGTAAAATGTGTGACATGTGGTCACACAACGTATGGTGTAAGTCAGTAGTTCATCGAGTTGTTTCAGACATTTTATTGGTCCTTGGATTCAGAAAGGGTGGGGGAACGCTGTCATAGTTCATCCATATCTTGCCCTCCCTCTATCATACTCTCCTCTTGGTGCGGCCCGCGACCATCATGTCATCCCTGATATAGAGTAAATGCGATTATAAAGAAAATATCATACTAATATGATAAACGAGAAAAAAAGCATTTATAGGTTAAATACATATTAATGAATGCGAAGTAATCCCTCATAAGGGAACGAACACATAGTGCACGCTGGTTTCCGATTCTGCGAGTCGGCGCCGTTACGGATAGGTAAAGAAACGCGAAGTTCAGGTTTTTAACCAATCAGCAACGGACCGACTTGCAGAATCGAAAATCAGCTGTCACTGTTCGTTCCCTAACCTGCTGGTCTGATATGTGCCGGATTAGTGAGAGTCGGCAGTAATTCCATAATGTGCATCATGTTAGTAGACATATTTTTCGTGATACAACGCTACTAAATACGGTGTAATAGAGGTTTGACGAAAAGACAGCATTTCATTCCCTCTTGAAAATATTCACAGATAATTTACGAAACGTAATCCTGTTACAAAACCCATTGTAAGACAGAACACGTTACCAAACCATACTGTCAACGCGTAAGCGAAAAAAAAATCAGTTAAGCACTGTGGATTGGAATTATCCACGATAGTGGAATTCTAATCATGTTGAGAAGGTTTATATCTGTATTTCCGCTCAGTTGTGGTCGATTCGATACTCTTCCGTGGGTAGAATTCCCAGTTTCCATGATGTTGAATTCAAATTTGCCTCGCAATGAATTATTCTGTAAAATGATAACGTAAGACGAAATCACAGAAAGGGGAGACGAATTGAACATTGATAAGATAAGTGGGTTTTCTTCAGAAGTGCTGGGGGGGGGGGAGGAAGCAGTGAAATAAAGAATAAAATAATTATTCAAACGTATAAATAATTCTTCTGATAAACCCGAAAACATAAACCGATGATAGGCTTTAATATGATTCAGTTCAAGCACTGGTAGCAAGACGGAGAGTAATGAAAATTTCTCATAAATATGTGACAGTTCTAGTCTGATTGGTAGGGCTGGTCCGATTAATTGATGATTAACCAGGTCGGTTAATCGGCCAATTGTTAATCACTGTCAAAAACTTTAGTTGAGTTAATGGATGTGATCAATTTGATTAAAATTTTTATTAAAAGTTTGTGAATTAACTTAAAAAACCGATAAGATGTCTTATAAATCATGTTCCGTACAGAACATTTTGGATAAGTGACCATATTTAAAAATATTTGAATCAATATTTTGATCAAATTAGATTCAACGAAAACTGATGATTTCAGTTTCAAATTGAGTTTGATGGGAGTTTTCACGAAGGCGACCAAAATTTATTATGAACGGTATTTTATTGTATTCTCGGAAGCGTCAGCTTATTGGAATATTATATTCCTGGAATCAATAAGATAATAAGATTCGAGAGAGAAGTTTCTAGAAAAACAAGCAACAGTATAATCGAAAGTTGTTTCGAAATCAGTGAATAATAACTAAAAATAACCGATTTAAAAAAAAAAAAAAGAAGACAAGATCCAAGTGAAGAAATTACAGGTTTTGGTAATTATGTTCAGCATATTAAATTGCTAAAAGCATTCAGTCTTAATTTCTAAAGGGAAATGAATATAATATATTTTTATAACATCTATTAATATTATATGGTCACAAGAACTATTCGATTAAAATTCGATTAATCGATTAAAAACTTTTTATTAACCAGTTAAAAATTTTAATCTATTCCCGCCTCTACTAATTAGGATAATTTTCGCTTCGATTAAGATTCTGTCAATGTGATAGCAAAAGATGTTCATCAGTGAGGTCTGGTGAGTTGGATTAGGTGTTCTCATTTTTTCAAATTTTTGGAAAAGAAAAAGTAATTTGGCATTTCAAGATGCATTTAATCTACTCTATGCAAATTTTTTGCTGCCGATATGATCAAAAAGAACCTTTCAGAAGATGAAAATGCAAATTATAACCGTATCCTTAATTTGGGCTTTCCAATTTGAGCATTCCGTGATCTGCTCTCTTAAATTTCTGGGGGTGTTCTAATTTTTTGAAAAGAACTTGTACATCCCCAAATATATCCAGCAGATTTCATTGCATCAATTTTGAGGATTAAAATCAAACTCAAAGCCGAATTTCGCAGGTTCTGATTTCTAAAACAAGCTTTTTCAAAATCACGCTATAATGATATCACGCGAAGCGAGGACTGCATTTTACTTTTTACGGATCTTGAAATCTTAAAACAATGGCGAATCAAAGCTGCAAGTGTCATGATGATAATTTACATTCGTATTGAGAGTTTTATACAAAATGATAAGGTTTTATTTGAACTAAGTATCATTGTAGTGTGTATGTGGAATAGAGGAAAAATTCGACGATGTACGAACGTTTTTAATTGGTATTGAGAGCCAACCTAACTTGCCTCGATTTGGTGTATCAAATGGCCTATGGTGAGAATGAAAGTATTGTATCAAGAGCTGGTGAAAGAGCGAATCACACACAGTTCTTTGCTTGAAAACTGTATCGTTATACAGAGTTTAGAGATTTTAACAAATCGCGCAAGGGGAGGGGGTCCTAAAATCTTAATTGAACTTGCCTGACAGGAGAGTAGTTCATTTTTCAGCTGCAGAAAGTTTTTTGTCAAGTGACTACCCTTTATTCTTATTTCAAAAAGAGAGGAGAAGAAGACTGCGATTGAAATAATGAAATAGTTCGTTCATTTCTCCCCTTGTTCTAATTCGGTAAAATGGCGTGTATTAGAGTATTTCTCTTCTGAATATCTCACCTTACACATTAACAACTTACATGCAGTATAAACCACAGTGTACAACATAACTAGAGCTTATTGAACTACCAGGCTGATTCATCCACCATCTTTGAGGAAAAAGCTTAACTTCAGTGTTATCGCTATAGCCAATCGCTGTTCCCCCTCCAATGATTTCCGACACATCCATGGAAAATTGTTTAATTCGTTTCAGATATGACCCAAAACTTAAAGATACGTTTTTTAAACCACCAAGGAGCGCTATAAAGACAAAAATTGACCGAAGGTGAAAGTTAACAGCTCCAAAATTGGATAGTACAGGAGAGATGTTTTCACTTTTTTTCATTTATATATACACCTTAGTTAGGCGTTAATACAGCGCTACTGCTTTTCAAGATGGGAGAAAATCATGAACGTCATAATGCCGGGCAGTGGCTTCCAACCTGTGGTATATGGTCCGAACTGGAGGCTGGTCCTAAGACTGTTTAGGGCAATTTTTCTCAAAGTGTGCGTCGTGGCTCCTAGGATCATCACCAACCTTTATGAGGGCCTCGCAACGAGCTGGAAATATTGATGTGCGTGCTTATAAATATGGTTTTTTTAATGAATGCACATTATCTATTAAACCCCTCTGAGGAGCCGCAGAGGAACCATGAATAGGGCAAGAAAGCCGCGAATGATAAAAATTTGAGAACCACTGGTTTAGGGGCACGCGAAAAATAATTGGTGAAAGCAGAAAAACCAGTAAAGTACTGTAAAACGCGAAAAACGTTAGTTATTTCACAACATACAAAGAGGAATGCGATTGAAACATGGCGGATTGAATACCACTGAAAAGGCAGGTTCGGAACCCGGGCTGCAAGACAACTTAGCAAAGCACTAGCTCAAAATTAAATCACTTCACAGATACACCATCGTATTTAGTTCGAGTTATTATTGAATACACACACAGACACAGGATATCTCTAAGATCAGGGTTTGTGTCTGCCGTAATGTACACATTTCTAGAACTTTTGAAACGACTTTTGAATGTTAACTCTACATGTTACTTTATGGAAGTTGTTCTCATAAATTTTTTTTGTATGTGTTTCAATAGGAGATACACATTTGCGTTACTGATCCTTAACAAAATAAGTGATCCTTCCAGCTTATAAACCGAAAAATAAAATTTGCACATTTATGTCTCTGGTATAAAAGGGACTATATATATGCTGAATGTGCTTGTGATATCATGGAATTTCTTGGAATAACTTCGACCTTGTCATGTTTTTTTTTATTTATTTATTTTATTATATACAAAACCTGTGCAAGGCCAGTAGGCTCTAACTCCACAGGTGCACAATTCAAACAATCAATAAAATTGGAAAGAGACGGCAGGGAACATCAGTAAAAGCAATAACATAATCATACACACGAACATATGCAAAGAGAAGAATGCATAAAAGATGACGCTAATAAATGGACAAAAAAAAATCCCCGAACACAAAACAACAATAAAATAAACATGTTTACACAATAAAATTCAATAAATCCGGAAAAAAAATAATATATATATTTAAAAAAAATCATCGCATGTAATTCCAAATTAAAATAATCAATAGAACTGATGAAAAAAGAAAGTTATATAAATAAAATAAGCAATAAAATAAGCATATATGCACCAATAAAACCCGACACGAACTAAAATGCATAGCACGTTAAAAGTGTTGAAAGATCAGAAGCGTTGAGAGAGTGACAGAATCTGTGATATGTAGATGAACGTACGAGATCCGGTGGTAATCTGTTCCATACTCTTCCAACTCGGCATCGGAAGTTATAAAATTTGCATTGTTCCTGGCAGTTGGAATTTTTATTTGTAATGAATGTCTTCTCAGTGATGGTCTGGGACTAATTTCAAAAAATGGAGTTAATCGATAATTTTAGAAATCATCACTAGTTTTCGTTGAATCGGCTACGAATGTCGAAAAAATTTTCATGAAAATATTGATTCAAATATTTTTCAATATGGTCACTTATCTGAAAAGTCATTTATAAGAACATAATTTAAGACATTTGGTCGGTTTAGTCAAAAAAAAAAAAAATAAATAAAGTTTATAATTTAGCTTTCAATAAAAATTTTAATCGAATTTTGATCGAATTGATCGAGTCGATTAACTCAACTAAAATTTTTAACTGCAATTAACAATTGATCGATTAACCCCCGATTAATCAAACCAGTCCTAATAAAAATACATTGCATCGATTTAAGTCGATTAAACCGTATATTGATATTTTTCACCCGCTGTGACTGCTATATATGTATATATATACCGTATTTACCAGCATTACATATATATATATATATATATATATATATACACACACATTTGCCGTACCGTATAATATATATAGGACGATCTCTCTTTTTTTTAAATAACGTGATCAGCACGTATTTCCAAGAGATCATTGCGATCTGTCCAGGGACTTTGTTAGTGTTAGTAGACATGCATGCCCGACCCGGGATTCGAATCCAGATCTGTAGAGTCAGAAGCTAGCTCCCTAACCACTGGACTGCCAGGCGGCATATATAAGACGAAGTATGATTACGTGAATTCAATTTATTAGAGATAAAAATAAAGCATACAAACTAGAGATTTTCAACTCCTTATTTCATTTATTCACAGATAATAAATAGCATAAGATTTTTTAGGCACGAAGACGTAAATGCAAGGTAAAGAATTCTATAGGAGGATTTCTGAATAAATTCGAGGGGGGCGGGGGTGCTCAGAACGGTGTTACAAAATGCTGTTGGCGGTCGAGCACTCAGTGCACCACCGGATCTGACGCCACTGACGGGATCCTTGTGTCTGGCCCAGGACCCTGAATCAAACGGAGTCCAGAACATTGAAAACTTTCACATGTTCTAAAAAAAAAATATTCTAGAAATATTTCCCACAATGGTTTTCGATTATTTTACTTCCCGATTCTGACTATTTTTTTCATCGATACTGAATCCCGATCCCGATAATTTCCAACCACTCAAAATTATCGTTAGAGTTCTGGAGTTTTATTTCTTTAGTTTTTTAATTCCCATTTTTCATTGATTTTTGTTCCCACTCTTAGTGTAATTTTTTTGTTTAAATATTAAAATAGGAGGACGGCCTCTAGGATTCGGAAGTAGTGAAAATTGAATAAAAGCTTTGTCCTATACGCGAGCAAATACGTGTGTTATACTGAAAGTTCCTTATTTCTGTGGTGTTTGGTCAGAACATGATAACTCCAAAATCACATTTTTGCGATAAAACATAACATGACATAAGCATTTTCATTGTTATTTAAAAATTAAAAATGAAACATACGCGCAAATACAAATGAAAACATCATACATCAGCATGTTGTTTAGACGTACGCACGTAATTGTGCATTTATCTCACATCTAATTAGTTATAATTGGTAAGGGACTTACTTTCAGATCAAAAAGCCATTTTTTGGAGATATCAATGTTCTGACCAAACATCACAGATTTATGAAAGCTCTAAGAATATTCTGTAATAACATTAAATAAGAGTTTTTAATAACGTGATCGATTTTATTTTCCTAACGGGGATGCTTATTGTGAAATGTCGTCTCATAATATTTTGATCTCTATGACAAAAGATAAAAAATCAGTCCATTGAGTCCGTAAGATACAGTCGATCTCGCTTACAACGTTTTCCCGCTTAGTAAGCCATGAACATTGTTCATGGCAGTTTTTTGAAGGAAAAAAATTATAAGCGAGATTCAACGCAATTCAATTTATTATTTAATAATCGTTTTAATTAGTCATTTAATTATTAATAAGTCAGTAAGTCATCATATAAAGTGTAATACTGGTAAAAAAAATTTTTAATTATTATTTATTGTCTTACAAACGACTAAATTTAATTTATCGGGCCGTCGTCTCAAGATTTAGAACCATTTGCGGAAAGAATCGGGTATGCATATATTACTACTACTTAACCGTACATGCACGTCGCACACATTCCTCTTCGGAATTTCTAACGAATCGATACATGCCAGAATGTGTGTTCTGAGTGTAAGCTACAGAGTGATTCCATAATTCCCTTTGCCGTATTTTACTGGCGAACCGTTGATTCTAAAGGCATACTATAATAATAATAAAGGCATACTCCCAATTAAGAAAAGTACCTGAATAACGTGTAGAACTCAGATACGTAACTCTTGTTGCAAAATAGTTATTAAAATAAAAAAAATTACCTTTTTATATGGACACCCTGTCCTCAAAAACACAATTACAAAATTGTTGTCTTGTCTCTCCCTGTGTCTGTCTCAATGAAGGGATTTTAGCAGATGGTAGAGGAACACATGGACCATGCTGGAAGCTGTAAGTGTACGAGTTGTGTACCTAAAGTGAAGTTTGTTTCTGTGTAATGCTTGTTGGCAAAGAACGGCAAGAAAGAAAATATTTTCTCATATTTCCGAATTCAAATAACTCAGCGAATATTTCACTTGGAAACGCGGTATTTTCTTTGTTTTTTTCCTCAAACAGACAGGACAACAATTTTCTTATTGGGTTTTTGAGCACAGGGTGTCCGTATAAAAAGTTAATTTTTTTTTTAATTTTGATATCTTTTCATCCCATTGCAACATAGATGACGTATCCTAACTGGAAGTATGCTGCTTCTAGGATAAACGGTTCGCCAGTAAAATGCGGCAAGAGGAATCATAGAATCACGATGTATATACTGCAATGACTTTCCGAACGTGTACGGAAACAACTGCTCATTCATCATGACATATATCATATAATAAGACGCGATTATATTCTAAAAACTATTTTGAATCTCTACTCGTTCGTAGGCTCCGCTCGTAGGTTATTAAAATCATGGCAATGAAGCACTAAAGAGGAAATGTAGCGTGGATAAAATAAAAAGATAATTATTGTTTGGTGCAGAAAAGTCTCGGGTTTTACGTTTTCGAAGCGAAATTTCATACGTGCAAAACCGAAAAAGAAATTTTGCAGTCACAAACTGCAGTCTGGACAGGGAGAAACATTTTTTGAATGAAATTCACGAAGAAAAATAAGTTTAGGTTAGTTTTTTTTTTTTTTTCGGTCATTGTTCGCACACGACAAACAACAGTTTATCCACATGTTGAAGAGAGAGAGAGAGAGAGGAAGACATGGACCGAACACGCGAAAAATCTCCTCCCTCTCTGTCTCTCTCTCTCTCTCTGTGTGTAACAGTGATTGTGAGTGAAAGATGTTGCCTCTTCCAACGCTGGCAGCAAAAGCAGACAAGACACTCACAACGAAGGCATCCAATTAAAATAGCTAATCTCTCCAAGCCAGAGAGGGAGAGGAGGAGGAGGAAGAGCCCTATATAAGGACGTTGTTACTTCGTAACATTGATTTTTCTCCCAGCTTAACAAATGAAGCAAGAAGGTTAAGGCTGCAGCAGCCCTAATTGCTCTCTTAATTAACAACGTTTTAATTGTTGGCTAATAGCTAGTGATTTGTATCCTCCTCTTTCCTCTGAGTGGGCAGCACTATGTGTGTGTGGTAGAGCTTCCGTGCGTCATTAGCATTTTTGCGGGAGCCTCGAAGTTAGGAGGTTGCTCACTCTCTCTCTCTCTCCATCTCTCATCCACGAGATCTTTTCTCAGAGGAAAGAGACAGACAAAAGAGTTTATCTCACTTTGCCTAGCTCTCGTGTTTTGTGGTTTTGTTCTACGCCCGGAATAGGAGAAGGGAGAGAGAGAGAAAAGAGTCAGCAGAAGTCTTTTAAGGTTAGCCAGGAAATTAAATGCGAGAGCGGCGAGAAGAATCCATTAAATTTAATTATCCTTTTGTGCGAGCAATTTTCATTTGTTATGTTATTTAACGTCTTTTAAGACATCTCCTACAAGTGAGGTTGAATTAAATTTTTGTCAGACGATGGAAGAAGCAATGTGTGTGTGTTGGAAATGGTCTCTCTCTCTCTCTCTCTCTCGCACAAATCGTTTAATTTTCAAATCTAATTTTCGTGACTGGCTGCCACCACACAGAGAGAGAGAGAGAGAGCTACTGCATCTCTCTCTCTCTCTCTCGTAGGGGCAGTACAGCCACAGAAGCACCATTTTTTTTCAACTTCATTTCTCTTGTTCTTCGTTTGAGAATTTTTTTTTACAATTTTTACCTGCCGTGTAAAAAAAGAGCGCAGGGAGGGGCTAAATAAGAAAAAATCCTCTAGTCGGAGGATTTGAAGGGAGTAAAAAAGAAAAAATCCACGAAACACTCGGAAAAAGGGAGTTTAAGCAAGGGGGGAAAAAAGCCAAATTTCTAAAAGAAGAAATATATATATATATATATATATGTATATATGTATAATATGGAAGTGTATAAAGGCCCGAATGAATAGCTTCTTTCGTTTCAAACACGTTTTTTCATTACTTTGTACCATCCAGCAGTCGGCCAAACCGTTTAAAAGCGCAATATCATTAGGAAAGTTGAACTCATCTTCTTAAGCTAAAATAGGAATTTAGTTCCATCAGTGGGAGGGGAGAGAGAATTCTTATTATATTCTCTGTATGGGGGTGGGAGAAGAAGGCTTTCTCTTAATTCTTTTCCCCTTTTTTATCCTTTACTTGTTCTTTGTTGTGCTCTCTCGGACCGTTTCCGAATATGGCTATGGCGTGTGTGTATGTGCGCGTATGTGACTGAAGACCTATGAAATCGAAGGAATTATAAGAATATAAAGGAGATTGGAAAGTAATCGTTTCTTGCGGGCATTCGATGAATTTTTATTTTCCAATGTACATGCTCTTATTTAATTACGGAAACACTATTCACACGATTCGTTCAAGTTTTGAATGAAAAGGACGTCGGTACTCCCTGTATGTTCATCAGCAATTTCGATGGCGTATGAGAAAAGTATGACCGTATCAACCAGTAAAATACAAATGTATCTTCTAACATCAATCGGATAATAAGTAATTGACTTCTATTTGAGCACAGGCACGGTGACGAATCGCAAATGTTGATGAACCCAATTATAGAATGTAAATATAGTCAAACTCGGTTGTAACACCGTCGTCCTATAACGTCAGTTAAGGTAGCGATAATATTGACGTCACAGTTCACTTATGATAGATGAGGAGGGATACGCAAATTTCGTATTTACTAAATAAATGCGACATTTGTGAATGTTGTCGAATAAATGCGAAATTTTGACTTTTTTTACTACTTTTCCGCGATACTTACATCGATAATTAGCAATTTTCAAAGCAAAATTTGGTCACAGTTTTGCTCAGTATTTGCGCCTTGCACCCTATCATGTTCTATGAAACCAATATTCTCTTCTTTCGTCGTCTTTTCGCATGCGATTGTTTTGAAAAATATGTGCCAGGTTCAGGCTATCTTCTTTCAGTCATTAAAATGAAGTAATAAAATGCGAGTTCAGTTGACTTTCACTTCTGAGTTCTGTAAGAAAGTTATAGAACTAATCGACAATTTGGAACGATCGAACTATCCATTCGTACAAGTTTAGTGGAGTAAGTAAATATAGTATCGGAGTTATTTGAACGCCAAAGTAAAGACTTTTTTTGAAAAAAAGACAAATATTTTGTCAAATGAGATTGGTGAGTTGCACGCAATATTATGCTAAAGATAATTATTCAAATAAATTTTGACTGTACACGTGGCATCCAACGCAACGAATGTTCTAGCACACAGCTTTTTTAACCATCCGAAGCCGCAACAACATCTACATCATCTTTGAACACAGATTTTATAACTAGAAAAAAAAGCCTTCTTCCTAAAAATATTTTTTTCAAAAGACATGACACGGGAAGAGGAAAACGGTCATGTTAACAGACAGCTACTTCTAGTAGTAAACCAATAGACTTTTGGTTGCGCTATGCCGGCTTCAAATGTCACCAGTATAACCCAAAACATGCAACATAACTTCAGCGACATAAATATGTTAAGGCCACACACCATTTTTTTGATCATTCGTTCATTTGATCATTTTTGTCGCACCATAGTGATTTTCTGCACACGAGGGCTAATTAGACCGGGACCTACAATTTATTGCCGATTCTGAACGGCAGGCTTGTTTTTTTATATTCATCGAAAGGTTGGTGCGCTAACCCCTCGATGGGAGACTCCCTGCGGTAGCTATTTTTTCTGCGGTCTTGTCGCCGTATCTGTTGTATTCCTGTATCAGGAAAGTTTCTGACAAGGATGAATAGGGTATCGAACTCGAGACACCTCTAAACATCCTTTGGCACTTAAGGCGAGTATCTTATCGACCTGGACTACCGCGCCCACCATTTTCCTGCATATACCGATTGCAATTAAAATTATTCAGGGCTCTCAGAAGATGTACCAATTCGTTATAAATTCAACAAAGGAATGTTTACGAGTCGCATGTACGGTTAGGTAGTAGTATTACACTTCAAATATAAAGTGTTGGTACTCTTTGGAACTTTTCGAGGGAAATTTGAATTTAAAAAAAAAAAATGCCTTATTTCAAAAACCGCCGTAATTGTACTTGGGGGGGGGGGGGGGAATTGTCGTTTTAGCGAAAAAATTCAAATTTTTTTTTATTGGAAGTTTTTTATGCAAATAAATGCGAATTTTGGATTTCGAAATTTTTTCTCTATTTGTTACAAAATTTATGTATCTCTATAGATGAGTCAGCCTAGGGTTTCAAGGAGCCCTAGCTTCCGCTATTTTTTGACATAATGTCATTAAAATCGGGTGCCTGGCAATGTCACGCCTCTAAAATTGACAGCACTGTATATACATACTATATATCTAAAGTACAGATAAGAATTCCTGTGTTGCTGCCTATGGATAAGACTTGTTAAGGCAAATCCAACTAGAACGCCATTACCACGAATTACTGTTCAAGTTAGAATACCAGATTGACTGTACTCTACCATCTTGAAAACCGGCCATACTTGGATCTCTCAAAATTATACAGCGAGAGTTAAAAGTTGGTCACGCGGATACCTACAGCACGTAACATGGACGACGTGAAAAATTACCTGACGAGTTATTTGTTTCGGATTCGGACGCAGATGGCAGCACTTCCCGAATACATGACAAGCATTCTTCCGATACAAACTTCACGTTGAATACAGAACACACACACACACGGCACGGCGCATTTTGACAAGCACAAATTCGTTAGAAGTTCCTCAGAGGAATATTTACGAGAAATATGCGCGGTTTAGTACTAGGAGGTTGATGAGATCTCACTTATTGTACCAGAGGATGTTTGGAGTGGTCGCGAGCTCAGTATTAGTCCTTGATGAAAGAACATCCTATTTACGTGAATAAGTTTTCCTTAGTGCAGTGTTTCCCAAAGTGTGAGTTACCGCTGCTAGGGACGTCGCCAAACTTTGTCAGGGGCATCGCGATTAACTGAGGACATTGATTTTAGTGTCTTGAAGTGGTTCTTTAAAGAATGGACAACACTTAATAAACTTTTTAGGAAGCCGCAGATAAACGATGACTTGGGCAAGGAAGTCGCGGGTGAAAGGATTTTTTTTTTTTTAACCGAGCACAACTATTGCCATAGGCAATTTACTACCTAGTGAGTTGTGCCGGAAGTGTAAGTGCGTGTACCTAACAGTCTGAGTGCGTATCTAGTGTTGTGTATGATTTTTCAGTGCTGCCATCTATATCTCAGAAGTGAAGTGAGTGATGTGTAGTGACTGAATATTTGTACTGTTTGTAGGACTGTTGCTCTCTGTGGCGAGACTTTTTTAACGGGGAGATCGGCTCGCATTTGCGCCTTGAAGTTGGGAACCACAGAAAACCAACTTCAGCCGACCACCACTGTGGTGACGGTGGGACTCGAACCCGGGTCCCCGCGATGAGTTCCTTGATTCCCGTTGCTGTCAATGGACAATGTCGCCTGTCTTGTATATATTATATATATATGAGTGTTTATATGCTTGTATATATATGTTTATGTATCTTATATATGTGTGTCTATAGTTATTTGTGGGCCCCCTTCGTGGCCTGCTGGTGACGTGCGTATGCACCTGCCCATGTAACCTCAACTTTTTGTCTTCTTATCCGCTGGTGGTCTTTGGGTGCTTAGTGCTCCGGATATTGCATCGCTCTTCCACCATGGCCCAAACCCTCTGGGTGACCAGCTTATATCCCCTATGGGGACAGAGCGGGGGCCATGGTCGGTTTCGGGTCCCCGCGATGCGAGTCCGTCATTATGACCACTCGACCACCACAGCGGCGGGTGAAAAGATTGTGAACCACTGCTTTGGTGGGATGAGTGGATATCTCATCCATCCTGTACCGTAATTAAAATATCAAAATGGTGCAGATATAAATTAGCGGTATATTCCGTAGAGGGATGTAAATACTGTATGTACATCTTCAAGTTTGAGTGCCAGGCTGACCGTAACGAACAAAACCGGATACCAATACCCCCTAAACCCCCTCCCCCGAACGGGGAAGGGCGAATCACTGAAAATATGCATAGTGAACTAGCGATAGGGGGGGGGGGATAAATGACCACCTCCGCACCGAATGTGCCCTTCCCACCTATGCCAATAATAAAATTTTTTCACTGAATGTTTTCCCCCCCCCCCCCCGTATTCGCCTATGGTAACGAGTTGACGTCCTTCCTTAACGATCGTGTTGATGACCCAAACTTGTTTTCCAAAGTTAGAAATGATGGTTCGAGATAGAAAAATCTCTCCTACTCCCCCCCCCCCCATTTATTTGTTATCTGATGAGATATTTCAGTACAACCTTCAAAATCTATGACCACGCAGAAGTGTCACGAGAAAATATAGAAATATCCTACCCCAGAGGTTCTTAAACTTTTCCACCCGCGGCGCCCCCTTTCCCCTCTATTCAATGCGAATCCGCGAGATCCGCCGCCTCCCCGGGGATGTTATATTAAAGAATATATTATAAGATTGGAGGGGCGCACCATGGCACCGCCACGCACAGTTTGAGAACCGCTGCCTTAGCCTATTATTCTGATGTCACTTTCCTTTTCTGAACCGAACACTGCGTAGGTACTATCGCTGTTGGGCAATTTAATCCCTTCTTGAAATTCGACTTTTTTGAAGGGTAAACCGTGGCGAATTACACTACCCACCAAGCCCGCAGCGAGAGGGGAGACTAAGGGTTCTGGTCAAGAAAATGGCTGATTTTTATGGAATGACATGGTTAAGTCGGTAATTTTGTTCATACTTCTGTGCATTTTCGGGGGAATAAAACGTATATTTACGAAAATATAAATGTTTCCTATAAAAGTTCCAATTTTCATCGCGTGTTTTTTGCTTACAATATGCGGAGTTTTCAACCAATTTTTACGAAATTTACAGAAAAAGTGACGCTATACATGTATAGCGTATACATATGACGCCATACAGTATAGAAATTTAAAATGTGACAAATTTCAGAGTGATTCATTCAGTATTTTTCTAGAAATTTTCTAGAAAATGTGGACACAGACATTTGGCTACATTTTGTAGATGCAGTTATGCTCTGATGTCATTGCCAGAAATAATACGAGAAAAATTGAAACTTAAACGATATGGTATCGCACAATCTGACTTAATTTCCTCGGTATAAAGCAAATATGCTCAAGAATGTGAAAGGACCGGCGAGTCTTTCTTTCTCGAGTCTCATTTTGTAGAGCGGGAATTTCTTCAGTTGCAAGAAATAAGAGGAGCAAGAAAGTCTTTTAGAAACTTGACGCCAATCCAATTTTACGCACTTAATTTTTAGCCAAATACTTTCTTTCTTTTAAACAGAGCACAACTCAGGTTTATCTCACGACGGGCAATTTACTACCTAGTGAGTTGTGCCAAAAGTGTAAGTACCTGAGTGCGTATCTAGCGTTGTGTCTGATTTTTCAGTGCTGCCGAAGTGAAGTGTAATGATTGAATATTTGTACCGTTTTTACGCCTCTCGCTCTCTGTAGCGCGATTTTTCAACGCAGCCATCAGCTCGCATTCACACCTCGAAGTTGAGAACCACAGAAAACGAACTTCAGCCTATCAGCACTGTGGCGTCAGTGGGGTTTGAACCCGGGACGAGAGTCCGTCACCATGACCACTCGACCGCCACACAGCGGATAGCCAAATACTTGCTTCCTTTCAAAAACGAGCGAAATTCTGAAAGATGGGGGGAAAAAACCATTAAAATATTAAACTGTAATTACCGCACTTCATTTTGGTGTAAAAAAAGCTAAAACACTCCGCTTTTTCGATTTTACGCAAAAACATAAGATTATCATTATTTTTTGCGATTTTGCGTAGCACCATAAACGAACTCGGTTGTAGAAATACGCTTTATTCAAAAAAGGTTCCCGGATGTGTCTTGAAACTTAAAGAGAGAGAGAGAGAAAAAAAGGATGTTTCAAGCGAATAACAGCAATTATAATAATAATAACAGCATAAATTGCTTGTTAGCATGTGAGAGTAGCTCGGAAATCTGAACGTCTGGCGTTAGTTGAGAGTGCATCCCTCTCTCTCTCTCTCTCTCTTCGAAGGTTTTTCTCGGCTTACGTTCAACGGAAATTATTAACCGTTCGCTTGTTTGCCAATTAAAGCAATTACCTTGATTATCATATTTTAATAGTAATTAAGGCATGAACACCGTATACTAATTACCGGCGAACGAGGAAGGTTTGGTAGGAACCTAAAAGTTGGGTTTTCCTCCAAAATTCTAAGGAGGTGTTATTCAAGATACGCTAATCACGCGTGAGGAGCTTTTACCCTTTCACATACTGAAGTATTCCACCCCCCCCCCCAAGCTCTTCTTTTCATTTAAAACTTAACTACAGAAATCTTCTCCGACGAGGCACGAAAGCAATGCCATAGCGTTGTTGCTGTTTTTTTATTTATCTGAAAATCACCATTTGGCTGTATTCGGATGCATCCGAGAGGTCGGTTTGGTTCGTTTATTCAAGTCTGATGAGCTGTAACGCTTTAATTACGTTCATGAGTTTCTAACGCGTCTATTAATCCAATCACTGGCTTCGAAAATAATAAAAATATATAAATGAAAATAAATAATTATATATAATGATATTTATTAAATATAAATAATTTATAATAATATAAATAAATAATGATGAAGAAATAATAATAGTTATTATTATAAGCTATCGAAATGTGTTGAAAATTTTTCTCGTGTCTATAGGAAAGATAATGACAAACGAGCCGCATAAAGTGAATAATCGAATAATATGTGTCTATTAACGTCAGCATATGCAGCCTATCCCGGTTATAACGATTTTCCCGCTTAGTACGATTTGTTTTCGTGTGGTCGCAACTCTAACTACATATCATTAAAATTTCCCGTTTAAAGCGTTTCCCGCTTACAACGATTTTTCATGGCGGTTTATTTGAAACACGTTGCACAAGTGTTATCCACTGTACTCTTGAAGCGTTCGGCAAAATAACGGTCTACGTTACATTTTTTGCGAGAAATCGGTTTTTTGACTGAATAACGTTCCATATCGGTTCAATTTAGTTCTTGCAGAACCCCACGTACGCAAATGCGAACCCATCTCCCCGTTCAAAAGTCTCGCCACAGATAGCAACAGGCCTACAAATACACTCCCCTTATAGTTAGAAAATCTGATATAAGATTACACATAACAAGCATTACATAGAAACAAACTTCACGTTAAGTTTACAACACGTACATTCCCACGTGTACCAACAAGTTCCGCAGAGGAATGTGGACGAGGTGCATGAGTGGTTTAGTAGTAGTAGAAACCCACATGCTGTTTGTATATCAGCCGTTCTCAACCTTGCAGTCCGTGGGAAGAGCACACGGAGCACCGGTCGAGAACCGCTACTGTATATCGTTGCTATGCCCTTTTAAAACAGAGTAATCATGAGCTCTGTAATTAAAACAATGGTTTATGTTGCCATTGCGTCTCAGTAACCTTCCCAGACGGAATAACGGTCTATGTTACTTTCAGGAGAAGAAAAATCTTTTTCAGCGTTAAAGGCGCGTTCACAAGTTTTTCAAAAAAAGTTGTTCACGCGTTAAATGAATTCAGTATAACTGCTCATCGAATAATTTTTACACGAGGCAAACTGACGCACATGCGCATGTCTACTTAACTGCCGGAAAAATATAATCCGGTTTATTTACTTTCCAACTGAATCACTTGACAACTTAACGGCGTGTAAACGGCGCTTAGCGTCTGCATACATTTTAAAGTACTTGACAACTTCAAATTTATTTAACTACTGAATCCCTTAACGCGAGTAAACAGGCCTTCAGTTTCATTGTGTCTCCACTGAAGATTGAAAAAGTGACATTGTGTGTGACCATTTTTGCCCGAAGGCTTTATATGGTAATACAGGGTGGAGACGAGAGAGAAGTCCTGGACACTTCTTAAAGTTCAATAAGAAATCAACCAATCGGTTTGCACTAAAATGCTTATCATGTACCAGAATTTTTTTCTTTGATAAATTAAAAAAAAAATTCGATTTCACTCACAGGTGGAGCTGCAAAATGAAAAACTCGACATAACACATAAAATGTAATACAAACAGTGTTTATGGCAATTTGAATTACATAAAACTTCCATTAATTCTCGAAATCATTTCTTTCAAGAATAATGAAGACCAGAAAAGGTTGACGCAGTAAGTATAAATAAAAGCAGTTTTTTAGCAATAATTAGCAAATTTTATACTACATTGCTTTTTTTAGCTATAATTAGCTCCATGTTTAATCATCGTAGGCACACCGCATTTTCCTTCACGAGATACGGTTACCCAAAGTATAGTCTAATTTGCATTCGAACCCCGCAGAATATTACTAATATCCATTACAGTAATCGAATAATTTTTCATTCGGTTGGAATAAAAATCATCAAGTCTGCCTGCCATAGCTTGGGAAACGCTGTCCAATTCTGCACCGACTTCCATAAGTTAAGCCCGCGGCGGCTTTTTAACAACTACATCACTTTATATCGTTTTTCTCTGGACTGGACAGTTAATGCAACACACAAACACGTGGTACTCGGGCATACAGTCCCTTCACGTGGAACCACAGTACTGGCAGAATATTTTCTTACCAAGTGATGCAACCGTCGATGTAACAGTTGTGGCTGTCGCTCTTCGATTCCGCTTATACAGTGGCATCGGAGCCGGTACTTTGTATCATGCGTCATAACGTTAACAGAATCAGTTCAGAAATGAAAATTTCCTACATAAAACTCGAGTTGAGAGCAGCTACACCTCTAAAACACTTCAACGCCCCTGCTACTATACCAATATTCCGATTATTGGAACAATTTCAAGCAAGTCAAACAGTTGCCTATTGACCTGTGGCCCAGTCAACTAAGGATTACCACCCCCTTCTGATTCTCGGTATATTGCTATAGTAGCCGAGTGGAATCGACGAGCGACCTCCACAACTGTTACATCCGTGGGCGCGCAGTCCCTTCACGTGGAGCCTTCGGCGCACAGTACTTGGTTGACTGCACCGAGACTCCCCGTGAAGAGGCTGTCCTCCCGAAGACCACGTGTTTGTGTTCCACTGGCCGTCTTATCCAGAGGGATAAGATTAAAGTGGTGTTATCATATCCGTCGAGTGCTTGGAAGCCAGTGTATCAAAATCAGTTATTTTATCGCGTTCCATAGTGTATTTCTAACCGATTTATGTGCTTACGGTGTCTCTGGATATCAATTTAAGATATTTAACGTATGAATATTTCTCGAAATCGAATCAAACTACTCTGAAATTCAGTATCCCGTAACTGAAGAAACACTTGTGGCCGGCGAATTCTTCAGGACGTCTTTGGTCTTTCATCAGACTATGAAGATTTCAAAGTCGGGAGAATTCCATGTTTAATCCTGGGTTCATTTCATCCGGAATTGAAAGAATCGAAGTTATTTTGTCACAACCGTCTCCTCCTCCATCGATCTCTTTGAGATAAAAACAAGATCATCAGAAAAGAAACGATACAAGAGGAGGAAGGTTTTTAAAAGTGGGCCGCAATTTTTATATCCATTCCCCCCCCCCCCCACCCATCAAAATGTCTTTTGATTACTTCGAAGGAAAACGAGAGACTGCGAGAGGTAGGAGGACGGACATCGAATATATTATCCGCATATTTATAGATATAAAAAGATGGTTCGGGAATTACTCCGAGAAGAGAGAGAGAAATTCGCGATCTGATTACCCTAAGTGCTTCTATTGTAATGGAATAAATTTGAATATGCTGATAAACGAAATGTTTTAGTTGATTTCATCGATTCATTCTCCTCAAATGCACCATTAAAGTTAAATAGAGCGGCTCTTCTCGAATAAATAAGATATTAAACGCTTCGCTGTTTCCTCGAAATTTATACTTTTGACGGAGCTTATGAATAAATTAAGCGCACCCTGGGTAGTGTGCCTACGCCCCAGGGAGTGGGTAGGAGGAAACGGGATGAAAAAAATACACTCAATTTTTAAGTCACATTTATTCATGCAATTTCTAGAGGGTAATCGTTTTCGCCGGTAATGTTATGCCAAAAAGAGTATAAGTTGTATAGGTAAAGTAACGCAATTTAATGTCTTTTAGCATTTAAATTACAAATGTTAGCATTGAAATTAAAATGCCTGATCGCCGAGGATATTGGAGGAGCCCTTCCCTCCCTCTCACCCGCCCCAAAATTGAACGAGCGATTCTAACATTAATCTTTCTCTTATATGAGAGGAAAAAATGAAAATTTCTCCTCTTCCTCCACCGCACGTTGGAAAAATAGAAGACTTTTTTTTTCTCATCGTTTTTTTACTGCTTCTCTTGCAATTTTAACTCCGCGAATTAGAATTTCAGATGTTAATACTGTTTTTACAATGAATGGATGAAAGGTAAATTCCGTGTTGCGGGAAGATCTCTTCACGGAATAGGAAACAACAACAACCTCCTTCGATTCTGCATCGCTTTCAAACACTGTAGAGTTTCGAGCTGTGATTATTATGAACGGCAATTATATATTTCATTGATCGACCATCGTGCCGTCATAGGACGATACATTTTTTCGACATCCGACAGTTCCATCACCCAGACAAAATGTCCATACTCAGACAGATAAAAGCACGCGAATGTCTACGGACCAACGGTATTGCACCTTTAGTAGAGTGCGAGCCTCCTCGTTGATTTGAAAACACCTCACGGGATTTTTCCTGTTCCTAATATTGAAAGTTCAGCTTGATGGAAAAAATTATTCATCAAATGAAGAGGGGAATTGCAGCTGCAAATGACTTTTTTGAAGAGAAAATTGGAATTTTCTAACTGGATAAAGAAATTTGAGCCTCACTGAAAAGAGTGTGTAGAGCTTGAAGGAATATATACGGTACAAGGTGCATTGGTAACAGGGCGTGGGGCATTTTACTGGCGAACCGTTGATCCTGGAGGCCTACTTAAATTTAGAAAAGTAACCAAATAACGTGTAGTATTCAGACAAGTTTTTCGTGTTGGAAGGGGATATATAGTTATTGAAATAAAAATGTTAACACCCTGCCACGAACCCAATTACAAAGTTGCCCTGTCTCTCCCGAGGCCAAAAAAAAATTTCACGTTTTTAAGAGCAATATTCGCAGAAATCGGAATTCAAAAACGGAAGGAAAGCCTCACGGGACTGGTAAGTTTAATAAATTTATCACTTTTACCACCGAACATGCATAATACCCCAACCATCGTTAATAAATTTAATAAATACTAAAAAACTTGTCAGTTTTACGGAGATTATGTGTAATACCCTTGTACAGTGTTTCTCAAAGTGTGAGTCGCGTCTCCTAGGAGCATCGCCAACGTATGTCAGAGGCGTCACGGCGAGCTGGAGATAGTAATTTGTATGTCTGTTAGTGCTTTTATATAAGTGGTTCTTTTATACGGGAAAATATCTGCAAAACTATTCTGGGTACTCACTGATGAATCGTGAATTGGGCAGGGGAGCCGCGGGTGACAAAAATTTGAGTACCGCTGCCCTAGTGAATTGGTGAATTTGATAAATATGAAAAAAATTCCAAATGAGTCTAATATGTGTGATGAATATAGTCAGAACGCGATATAATGATAAAAAGTTTTACGATCCTACCCCGATATAATGTATACAATATATGTGCGAATTATCATGTATACAGTGAAACCTCGTTTATACGACCTCCAAGAGAAGAGGCCGAGTCAAAACATCGTATAAATGTGTAAGTCGAATAACTGAGACTTTTTATAAAAAAATTACTCCTTTTTTCCCCCCTCTCCCACACATATACAAAATATGATAAAATTCAATGTGTTTAGTCTCTAATTATGTGATTAAAAAAAATCATTTCAATCATATTTGATGGGAAAAAAATTAAATCGCATTTCACATCACCTAAAACTAATAAATAAAATTTAGTAGAACAAATTTAGTAAAATTTAGTAGCGTCCTTTGGAACACGCCGTTAGTTAAAAAATTGGAAGAAAATTTCCTCGGCTTCGGAAAATCTCCCATATCTTAGACTCTCACTTATTTGACAAACAGATGATTTGCAACCAGCAGCTCTCAGCATAAGATGTTCGTAATGGACTTTCTTAGCCTTTCCTTTTTTGACAAAAACACAAGTACAAACTGGTACAATAAACAAAAAACACATATAAATGCATAACATTAGGAACATTCACTCCGTGACCCTAAGGGGTGTCCTTCCAGTAAGTCGGCAAAAAATAATCTATTGCATGTTGGCAACCGTCATTCATTTCTTCAAGGATTTTTTTTAATTTACATTCTTAATGAAATATAATCGTTCATCTTTTTTTATTTTTATCATTTTTTATTTTTTACATTTACATTCTATCTTATTAGTATGTGCAAAATGTGTGATCAAACTCCAAAAAGTCAATTCCTTGCAATATACACAATAACAAATAAGATCAATAATATTTAGAAAGAACAAAAAAAAAGAAAAAAAAAAATTGGGGAATAAGGGGTCATTCAAGTATTACGTCAGCATCTATGGGGCGGGGGGGGGGGTTCTGATTTACTGCCTTTTGATGACAACGGGGAGAGGGGGTTTGGATGATGCTTACGCCATCAACCACCCTTTATAAAAATATGAAATATTCTTAATCGGGCATCTTACTCGGTGCGCCAAAAACGAGAAAAACCTTTTTGTTTTTTTTTGTGGACACCCGAACTAACATTCTCCCTATTGATAAGTCCCCTACAGATCGAATTCAGTGATCTCAATGTTTCGCGAATCCAAGTGATCAGGAAATGTGTCGCGGGCCGCTTAAGTGCTCTGGAACTGCGCCACGCATCATTCAAGTGATCCATAATTATGCCGCGGATCACTTGAGTAATCTGAAAATGTGCCGCGGGTAACTTGAGCGACGTAGATCCGCACTGGGGTGGGAGGGGGTGCTTAAGTGCTCTAAAACTGTACCACGTGTCACTCAAGGGATCTATAAATGTGCCACGGATCACTTAAGTGTTCTTGAACTATGTCGCGGGTCACTTAAGTGATCTGTGAATGTGCCATGTTCTTACTTGAGTGATCTGAAAATGTTACACGGGCCGGTTAAATGCTCTGGAATTGTGCCATGGGTTATCTAAGCGATCTGTGAATGTGCCGCTTCATTTTTACAAAATTAGGTTTGAGAGGGGCAGGCCATCAGATGACCTAAATGTGATCCCGGGGTTAAGGGTTTACTATATGGCTTAGTAGGTGCGCAATGAATTTCTTAAGGAATTTTGAGTTCTTAGCCTTCAAATAGCATTGAAATTAACAGAAATTGATTATAATAACCTATAAAGGTATTTTCTTCCGAAAGTTTCATCGTTTTTAAATATTTTTTGCATTAAAAAATAAATTGTTGATCGTCTGGGGGGCACGAGCCCTTCATGCCCCCCTCCACGCGTACGTCTCTGATCCCATCAATATGTTTTAGGAGGTGGGGGGCAGAGATGACGAAATTTTGCTGACGGTGGGGGGGGGGGAGTCAGAGTTTTGCTGACTTTTGCTGCTAAGAGGAGAGATTAAAAATGACTAAAAATTTGCTGACGTAATACTTGTGAACGGCCCTTAATCAAAATTCAACAATACTGTGAAAAAAACATTACATCATCTTTTGTTACTGTTATCAATCATCTGTATTAATTACATGATTTCTTCATAGTTCATATCTTTTGCAAATGAGTAAATGTAAAAATTTGAGCTCATATCACTATTTGCACGATGTTCATGTATGAAAAAGATTTACTATTTTAGAACTCTTCCCCCCCCCCTCCCCCCCACGTTCGTAACAGAAACTCTTTGTAACTAATGTTTTATTGACTCTTGGCACTTAATATTCCTATATCGAGCAGATTTTCTATTCCGTTTCAAAGTTAGCCCTGTTTTATTTACTGTTACAAATTTTATAATTCTATATACGTAGTTCATATATACATAATTCTATATACATTCCGTGTGTGACATTCTGTTTTATTGTTTTTTGGCGTTAGTACTTGTTATTAATGTTCTTATTTTATTACAAGTGATTTTATGGTTGTATCAAATGCCCCCACCCCAGGCATAAATTCCGTATGTTATTATTGAATAAATCCGTGCGCATAAAAGATGTCCTTTAGAGAGATTTATCAATCGTGTATTTGAGTTTGTATAGGATTGGCGATTATAATTTTTTAAACTATTTTTTTTCACGCTGCAGATTCCATTTAAGATCATCCTGTATTATAATTCCTGAATAGTTATAGTCGTAAAATCTTTCAATTTCTTGACATTGTAAGCTCGATTGGTACAAGCAGTGACTATGTATTTTTATGTACATATCAGTTTCATGGTTGATAGTTTTAGTTTTGGAGCAAATGTATTTTTTTTTTTTTTTTTATCATTTTTGTGATTTTTGTGTTTTTAATTGGGTAGCTGTATTTTTTTGAAATATATGACATCCATATTTGTTACGGGCATCTTTTTCTCAGCCACCTCGTTGAGCATTTTGCCTGTTGTGGCCTTGTATTTATATTTTTCGAGTATTTAGTTTTAATTTGTTACTTTTTAGCCATGTATTTATCTCAAATAGGTCTTCTTCAACTTTTTTTTAAAGATATATCATTTCTGAATCTTCAACGTAAAAGATAGTGTCATCAGCGAATGAAGTTAATTGTTCATTTAAACTCATTTTACATAAATCATTGATATAAACGAGAAATAATGATGGCTCTAGGACTGATCCTTGCGGGATTCCTTTCGTTACCTTTTCTAATGTGCTGATTTCACCATTTACTATAACAGCTTGTTGCCTATTATAATAGTATGTTTTAAACCAGTTTTGTACATTTAATCTTATGCCCGCTGAAAATAGATTTTTTGGTTTTTTTTTGTTAAAATATCCAAATCAACATAATTGAATGGTGTTTTAAATCTAACAAAACTGTAATGGTATCGTTTTACCGAATTTATCGTTATTAAATCCATTGTTTAAATGATTACTTGATTTAGAAATAGCCATTTCAGTGTTTTTGTTGTTTTGAAAGCCATATTGGATAGATGCAAAAAAAAACTAATCAGCTTCTTAAATAATTAATACATTTCTCTATTATTTTCGAAAAACTGGAAGAATTAATATTGATCTATAGTTTACTAAATCATTAATATTTGCTGTTTTATAAATTTGGCTTACAATAGAATATTTTAACTCGTAAAAATATCCATTTAATAATGATGTATCAACTAGATTTTTAAAGTTCTTGGTTCTGCTGTAGTTATAGTACGTCATTATAGTAAGATTTATCATGTTTGCCAACCACCCGACGACGCTTGGGTATTATGCGTAAATCTCCGGTATAAATGATAATTTTTTAGTACTTGTTAAATTTACCAACGACGTTTGGGTATTATGCATAATCGGCGGTAAAAGTGATTAATTTATGAAGCTTACAGAAATACTCTTCGATTGTGCATAATAACCGGTTAGCATGTTGAAAAATAAAATACAATTTACCCCCACTAAACAAGTTAAACACAGTTTTTTACCTAACTTATCAAACGACCCTCGAAGCAGTGGTAATTTTTTCAAAAGTGGGCAACATCATCCTTTGTGGGAAGGCAATAGAATAATGCACTAGGGGACGGTTAAGAGAGGAGGCCGATGGGAAAGAAAATTTTCTGAGAAGAGACAAATCAGTTTATATAGAAGAGACTGGTATACATGCTGTACTTTTTTCCTTTATCAGAAAAAACGTTCCTCAAAAGATGGCCGCGGTTGTAAAAGCCATCGAGAAATTACTATTATTTGATACACGTGATGGCAATAAGGAAATTACACACGAGCATATTATTGACTTTCTCTTCGGAGGGAGGAGCATAAAATATAAAGCATTTGTGTGTGTTTTTCAAGTAAAACACCTGCGACGAGAAGTCGGAAATTAAACTTTTTCTGGCCTCCCCTTCCCCCAATTGATTGTCTAATACTACATATCCCCAAATACAAAAAAACAAGGGAAGTGCTGCCCTGGAAAAAAAGAGTTAACGTGACTTCGTTTTGTGCAGCGGAAGGCATTAAAATTGATCTCGGTATTTGATCAATGAAACAACCATATTACGAAGCCTGTTATTAAATAATAATGCTCGAGCTTTAAGAAACGACACGTTACGAATTAAATCACCACGAGAAGTGTGTGTGCGTAATATTTCATTACGTTGTTGTCATTATTATTAGTGCGCGAGTGAAAAAAAAGCGCCGGCGATTGAATCACGAGTTTGTCGATTTGTTTCAAAAAAGTGAAATGATACGAGCAGTCATGACAACGGCACCTCGCGTCCAAAAGAATAATGAGTATTAAAGGCAACGCATATTTGGTACTTATAATATAGACGACCGTTTCGTTACGTCAGGTGACCCCCGACTCGCGTGTGAAGGCCTGCAATAAATGTATAAAGATCTTTAAAAAGAACAAATCCTTCGTTTTACGAGATTTTTATTTCGATGGTTTCGATCAACCAGGGTCTTATTGAATTGCGCCAAACTTTTCAAAGCATCGATGCCACTTCTTTTTCAAATGTTATATTTTTTTGCTGAATTTTCCCGATTCTTTCTTCCAAGCACGTAAATGTCGACCATTTTTATCAGTGTTTTAACCCCTTAAGTGGTTTTTAAAATTTCCCTGATCCGCATCATAACTGCCGCAGTATAGATATCGCTTCATTTCTTTCAAACCGAGCAAAACTCAGTATATTTATTGCCTGTGGCGATAGACCTATCTAGTGAGTTGTGCCGGAAGTGTAAGTGTGTGTGTACCTAACAGTCCCGAGTGCGTATCTAGTTTTGTGTCTGATTTTTCTCAGTGCTATCATCTATATTTCAGAAGTGAAGTGTAACGACTGATTATCATTTATACCGTTTGTAGGCCTGTTCCTCTCTGTGGTGAGACTTTTTTTTTTGACGGGGAGATCGCCTCGCATTCACGTCTCGAAGTTAGGAACTACAGAAAGCCAACTTCAGCCGACCATCACTGTTGTACCGGTGGGGTTCAAACCCGGTTCCTCGCGATGCGAGTCCGTCACTATGACCACCACAGGGGCTGTAAATCACTAAACATTCTAGAAATTGCCACCTACTTTCAAGAAAAATATTTTTTCCGATCTCGGCAAATGATAAATGCTCCCCCCGAAAAAGAAAATAATAATAATAAAAGAAGAGGAAGAGGAAAAAACTACCGTTTTCTGTTGTGCTCGTGATGAACGTGCTACTGACAAGGAAAGGGTCCAAGGGTGTCATTTTCAAAAAATTCAAGTATATTCATCTAACCCAGAAACACAACAAAAACAAAAAATTAGCGGCTGAATGTAATTATTAAAACTACAAAAAATTACTAAAAATGGCAGCAGTTGGCTGCTCATCATCTCTCGCGCTTCTCTTGGTGATATCTATAAAATACTTCTTTTCCCCAGCTTTTTTTCTTCAGAAATTGTTTTTTTCTCTTTTTCCCTCTGTCTGTGTATCAAATCTAGTGGTGTTAGAATGACGTCGCTCTAAGACTTTAGGGTTGCGGGATTTTTTATTTCATTCTTGGCCTCTATTGGCACTCAAAATATTAATATTTGAATTTTTTTTGAGTGACCCCCATAAAATAATTCCGCTCGATATTCTTATATTTCTGTGCATATTTAAATGAGTAGAATCATTTATCGGTAGTGGAAATTTTTTCAAAGCTTTTTGAAGACGTCGCCTTGGTCCCCCTTCCTTGTGAGTAGCACGAAAGCATAGCACTTTCGAGCATATGCAACCAATAAGACTTCTTGGTAACATTCGTGCGAATGTTGTAATCTCACTAAAGAGGACCCCCAGTATTAGGGTCCAGGTCGATTGTCGAGGTGGACTCGACATAGGAGACCACAAAAGGTTAAGAACTTGCAACCAATAGCAAGTGTATTAGAAAAATTACACATTTTTTCTCTGGCAAGAGATGCACACATTTTATGTTTGACTATTCATTCCAGTCTGTATTAGCTTTGCTACATTTCCCATATCTAAAATGGGTAAAGGAAAGCAGTTATTGATTCCATTCAAAATGAACGAATGGAATTTAGATGATCACTGAGTTAGGAGAACTACAAAACATTGCTTCTAAAATACGTATGACAACGATAAAGAGATCGATGCGGAGGAAAATTTAAAAAATATAATCCAGGGAAAAATGCAAATGTTTTAAAGAGGCTAGAGAAAACTCTTCGTAATTTTTACAACTAACTTCCAGTCGTGCAAATCGAAAAGATGGCTTTCCAGGAGAGCCTCAACAAACCCGTGTTTGATTTTAAATTGCTTTATATGGTTTGGATGAAGAAATAGTATATCTTACTAGCTGTTATCCGCAGCTTTTCTCGCGTGAATTTGCTAATCCGAAAATTCTTCCTTGAGACCCCCCTTTAGGTAGTGAATTTTGAGAGATCCCTTCTCAGCGAATCTTCGCATCATAAAATAAAGATGCTGACCAAATTTCAAATTTATAGTTTCAGCGATTTTTACTCGACATGTTTTCTCTACAGAGCATTTCGATCCCTTTAGGGGTCGAATTTTGAAAAACCCCTTCTTAGTGAGTCTTTACGTCATAAAATAAAACTACTGACCGAATTTCATATTCATAACTCCAGTGGTTTCGGCTCGGCGATGATGAATCAGTCAGTCAGGACATATGTCATTGTATATATACTGTGTAGATGTTCTGTGAGAATGAAACCAGTATCTATATTAAAATTTAATGCATTAATGCACTTGCGCCTATCAATTTTGATGTCATAGATATTTTCAATTTAGTGTGCATTATTCTTTATTTTCACTTATACGTCTTCCCCCCCCCCTCTTCCTGTTCCCTTGCACCGACACAGAAGTAAAATATCATCATAATGTGTATCCGTTTTGCTTTTTGTTATATCTAGAAAATTTCGCCTTCTTCGAAAAACATTTGATGATGAGATGCACATAAAAAAGTCGCTTCGAAATTAGTTCATTAAAATTAAAGAGCTCTTCTGATGGAAGGTTATCTTCACCGAATGCCGTCAAACTGACAGCGAACTCATTAGCATACACATATTGATTTGAATTAACATTAAAATTCCAACAACTTAATAACATTGAAAAAAAGATGTTTTCGCGTCACTTTCCTGCCAGGAGAAATTCCACCGATAACGAACGGGCTGGGCTGACAAAGCGTCTCCGATCACGAGTCACGGCCGCGTTGACGTTTCGGGGTCATCAAGTAATAATACACGCTGTTGCGTGCATGCCTGCCGTGTATTGCAAAGGGATGTGCCGAGACAGCAACCAACTCGGTTCACCGCCAGCACACGGTAGAATACTTAGTGTTATGGCAGTCTCTCCTCCATTATTTTACCCCGACGTTAGAAAAGAAAGCCCGAAGAGGGCCAACATCCCGCCTTCCTGTTGAGGGAGGGCCGAGGAAACACAAAACAATAATCACGGGAAATAAAACTGCTGTATTTTACCTTCCGAGTCGTTTACTAGAATACAAGACAGCTTTTGAAAAACAGAAGCTTGTTGCGCGGTCGGAACAGCTGCAATGATGGTTTAACGGAGTGGGATTCTCTCTTGAAAGATAAAAAAATACTGTACATACTTTTTTCTTCCTTTTGATAGTGTACGGCAGGGATCTCCAACGCGTGGCTCCACAGCTCTTTGATTACATGTTGAGTATAACTCAGTCAGTGACTTCGGAGCCGAGGGCGCTGTCGAGCACCCACGGTGATATGCGGCACCCCAGAATTGTTTCAGAATCGAAAGTTCTTATATAAAACTAAAGACGAGCACCCCCACACACACAGGTCTGAAACATTTTCGAAATGCCCCCGAGCATATTGGCCAGCGGACTTCATTAAAAAGTGAAATGTGGCTAGCGCTGTGTTTCAGACTGAAGACACCTGGTGTATAGAGCGAATATGGTGTATGCTTACACAGTTCAGTAACTCGGCATTTCAACTAGGGCCACCCTTACCAAACGCGGGACCTTCAACAAAAGATGCAAAAGTAATCTCTCGCGGTGCCCTTTCACACACATACGTATAGCATAAATAATCTTCTCTAACACCTGAAACGATGGAACTTCCTTTATATTATAGGAATGTATACGAAGTGCATATGTACGTTTAAGTAGTAGTAGTATGAAATCCATGAGAGGATCTAGACCTCGCTGTTAACCATAAGTTCCACATTTTGTCCCGTATTTTCTAGAACAGTCCCGGTTATTCTTTTCTTTTCTCCACCCCGACTTTTTTGAAAAAAATGTCCCGGTTTTTCCCGTTTATCAGTTGAAGTTTTCTTGAATTTATTTAATCAAAAACGTTGATACAGGTAATTTTCAACAGATGGATTGAATGCAATATTCTCATATAGAAATTGCGAAAATTGCATTTCGCTTGGGGGTGGGGGATAGATCCGCTCCTGATGAAATCCAACAGGCTGGAATTTTATTTCCAGAAATGTAATTTACAAACCCTTCTTCTGATATTCTGGAAACTAACTGCCGTATACGATCACAATTTGGAAACATTTTACAAGCAGAAAAATTTATCTTTTCCCATTAGTTTCAATGTCCGAGAATGGTTTTTTGTTATCTTTTCGACAAAATTATTTGTTGACCAAATGAAATATTGATCGAACATTGTTAAAAAAAATGCGCACGTGTAACAGTATGATTTCCAATTCATGTTATGTAGCATTAGTGTATTTATTATTTGTTCAGTTCACCGTCGCAGGCGTAAAGACGGCCGTCAGCGGCGGCAGAGGACGACATTCACCAGTGAACAGACGCTGAGACTAGAGATGGAGTATCACAGAAACGAGTACATAAGCAGGCCGAGGAGATTCGAATTGGCCGAATCGCTGGATCTGACCGAGACCCAGATCAAGATATGGTTCCAAAACAGGAGAGCTAAAGACAAACGCATCGAGAAGGCACAGATGGATCAGCAGTTCAGGTACAAACATTTGCTTGAATTCGACCTTCATTGAGTCGCGAGCACTCGCTAAACCCAACATCAGACGCAGGGCACCTACATGACAAGGTATGTAGGAAACTGGTATGATGATTTTTCGAAAGAAAAAATTCACATTTTGCCTCTTCTGGGACTCAAACCACAGTCCGAGAGAGTGCGTAACCACTACGCTATGGAAGTACGAATCCTATGGATCCACGAAGATTGCAAGAGGGCTATTGGTTCGAATCCCAATAGAGACAAAATGGGAATTTTTGTTCCCAAAAATCATGATCGCCCAATTATAACTAACCAGCTTCTTCCTGTATACGTTGTATTGACAAGTGGGAAGAAAGTCTTTCGCTATACCTATTACGTCAGTATCGACGGGGGGGGGGGGGTTTGAAGGTTTCTTACGTCATCAACCACCCCTTTTTGAAGATATGAAATATTCTGCTGACGAACTTTTGCTGAAAGGGAGGGGGGGGGGTCTGTGTTTTGCTGACTTTTGATGACAGGGGGGGGGGGGCGGGACTGCTTACGTAATACTTGAATGGCCTCCAATGTTTAGAACACATGTGAATTCTTGAATTTCCATCGTGGGGAAAGGTCACTAATTTGATCGCTGTTTAAAAAACTGCAGTCACACTCGGTCAATTAATAAATCATTAACTTCATTCATAGTTCCAAAAATAGATGGCAGTACTGCACATAACAAGCATTACACAGAAACAAACTTTCCGTTAGGTTCACAACACGTACACGCATATTCCAACACGCACCAATTTGTTAGAAGTTCCGCGGAGGAATATGGACTAGGGGGAATATGTGGTTTAATAGTAGTTACACTCGGTTGCAACGAGTTCGGTTGACGAGATTTCCAGTCACAACTCACACATTCAGTCGAACTCGACCATAACGACATCGAATATTCCACGAAATTATGCCGTCATAACCGAAGAGTCAAAAACGCCACAATCTGGGTTGTATAATTTTTTTTAAATCTTATCAGATGCAATCGAATACCGTGTCCATGAAGTTCTTATTTCATGATAATCAGAAGTGGCCATATTTGATTCCGAAAAATGCGGGACATCGTCTATTCTCAGGAAAAATGTTGCCAATCGTTGGTGAAATCGCCTATTATTGGGCATAAATAAGTCTTGGCGAGAAATGTGAATGAAAAAAACAGTGCTAAAGCAAATCAGCAGGGATTTAAAGCACCAAAAAAGTGCAGAAATGCAATCTAGAAGTGCTAAACTATTGAAAGAAAAAATGAATTAATTCTCAGCTTCAATAGTGTTCCCCTCTAGATTGTGAAATTTTTAACTGGGGAACCTATGAAAAAACAATTCTCTTGTCAAACCTTCTTTTTCCTCAAAATGAGAATTAATCGACTCACTCTGACTTTAGCCCTCCCCACTCCCATATACAGGGTGATTACTTGATTCTTTTTGCCATATTTTACCTGCGAACCGTTGATCCCAGACACATACTTCCAATTGCAAAAAGTATCCAAATAACGTGTGGACTTCAAATACGTCATTCATGTTGCAAGGGGTTGTATATAGTTATTAAAATAAAAAAATACAACTTTTTATACGGACACCCTGTGCTTAAAAACCCAATTAGAAAGTTGTTGCCCTGCTTCTTCTTCCGAGGCCAACAAAGTAAATTCCCAGCATTTGTGTATTTTTCTAAATGCAATATTCGTTGAAACATTTGAATTTTAAAAATCGGAGGGAAATTGGAAAAAGAACAGCAAAAACCAAGGGACACACAACGCTTCTTTCCCTGATTTATGCTGTTATTTCCCAGTATTTATTGAATTCAAAAATATCTCTGCGAATATTGCACTTGAAAACGTGGAATTTTTTTTTGTAGGCCCCAGTAAAAACAGAGCAACAAATTTCTAATTGGGTTTTTGAGAACAGGGTGTCCGTATAAAAAGGTGATTTTTTTTATTTCAATAACTATACACCCCCTTGTAACATAAATGATATATCTGAGTAATACACGTTATTTGGATACTTTTCCTAATTGGAAGTACGCCTCTAGGATCTACGATTCGCCAGCAAAATGCGGCAAAAGGAAATTAAGTAATTATCTTGTATAAAATCGTGGTATCTCAGGTCAATAAGATACGCACCTTTAGTACCGAAGGAAGGTCGCGAGCGAGTTTGATACCCGATTCATCATTGTGAGAAACTTTCCTGACGCGGAGGTACAACAGAAACGGCGACAAAACATGATCACAGAAAAATATTGCTACCGGAGGGTGTCCCACACCGAGCGCACCAACCTCTCGCTGAGAGAGGTCGTTGCGTTTCCATTGACGTTATAAGCAAGGTTCGATCCTTTTTGTCGCACCACGGTCATTTTCTGCACGCGAGGGCTAATTAGACCGGGACCTACAATTTATTGCCGATTCCGAACGGCAGGTTCGTTTTTTTATACTCATCGAGAGGTTGGTGCGCTAACCCCTAGATGGGGGAACTCCCTGCGGTAGCAATTTTTTCTGCTGTCATGTCGCCGTTTTTGTTGTATCCCTGTGTCAGGAAAGTTTTCTGACAAGGACGAACCGGGTATCGAACTCGCGACACCTCTAAACATCCTTTGGTACTTTAAGCGACTATCTTATCGACCTGAGCTACCGCGCCCATAAGCAAGGTTCATTAACACCATTTTCTACGCGAATCGGCTCGGACCATGACCTGACTATAGTCGAGATGTCGTTATAACCGAGTTTGACCGTAAATAGGAGCGTATTTTCTTACAAACATATTGACGAGATGCCCGATTGTGAGACATCGAACCGATTTCACTCGTCTAATACCATACATGTTTTTATGCAAGCAATTGAATGTCGGATTACCGTTCATGTTAAAACAAAAAATTTGCGTATTTCGATCCATCACATCCACGAAATTCAAATTACAACCAGAAGTCGCAGAGCCGTAAGTAGGCTCTCCATTCAATGATAGGATTATGTACTAAATGTGATTATAAGTGAGAGAAAAAGCATCCGTACCATGCGTCGATGGTGGGGGAAGGGGTGTTGAACGGGTGACGATGTTGGAAACGCGATCCATTTCTCACACCTTGCCCACTTTTCTCCCCCGAAGGCAGTTTCCGATTTATAGGCCGATGAATATTAATGTTGATGGCCCGGCCGATTAAGCCGCGTCTATTAGCCGAGGCGGTGGCAGGTGGCTGGCAGCAGCGGTAAATGGGCGTTGGTTTGGCGCTCTCTCGCTCAAGTATCGCACACGTGTTCGAGCTCGGTCGGTATCGGATTGCTTCATAATTAAACTGTATCGTGCAAGATTCATCGCTATTGACCGACCGCTATAGAGAAAGGCACAAGAAATCATGTTTATTTATAAGTGAACTTCCAACGACCGCTTTCGAACACACGAACACGTCAATTTACATCATTACATTGCAAATAATAGCAATCTCGGCCATTAGGTCGAATGACACCAGATCATCTGTCAAGTCTCAGGGATCAACAGCAACCTTCGTATGTACACACAATATCTTTCGCCCATCGGATCAGCAGCTCGTGCACGAAGTTGATCGCCGTTCACTCGCAACTTCCCAGCACACAATTACTTGAAATATACATATTCCTGAACATCATGTTTTAATGCTGATGAGAAAGTCCGTGCGAATTCAATATTACTCGCATTTATTCAGTGTATGGCTACGTTATTGAATTCAGGAAAACCATCATTCTCCTGGTTTTGACACGCTATTGTCCTAAACACGGACGCGGATTCCATACGCGAAAACATGGGTGAGTATTCCATGCACGTTTCCTCTAGATCGGACTAGAAACGAGAATCCTCACACGGTTTGGAGATGATGCTATTTATGAAAGTTGTTTTATGACGTGTGTCTGATGCCCTAAAAGCCAACTGTGAAAGTACAGTGGTGCACTGTGCACACCATGCTATTCTGTGGCAATCAATAACGACTACTGTTTTCGGTGAATTTTCCCAGTGGTGATTTTTCCGTCGGTGAATTGCGTGGCAGTTAATTATTGTCGGCGAATTTTCCGTAAATCATGGATAACAATGTTTTTCAACCTCTGGCCCCCGGACCCATAGGAGTCCATGAGTACTACTTTGTAAAGGGGGTTCGCGAGATTTTTTTTTTCATTTACCATCATTTCATGAATGACTTAACTGCAAAATGTTGCGCCACTTCTCTCCATCCGAAATGATACAGAGCATAGGTTCCCAAAGTTTTTGTTCCATCGCCTCCTTCTGCAGAAAAATGTTTCACATCACCCCCAACTCAAGTGAACCCATAGGATCCTATGTTACACCCGTAGCTTCTACCGCCCCCCGGACCTTTCCATCACCCCCGGGGACGATATTGCCCACTTTGTGAAACACTAATATAAAGCACAGACCTGTGTGCGATTTTAGTGTGTACAGTATGTAGAGCTCTCGGAAACGCCAAGATGGCTCATCCGCCAAGTGACGAACGTGACGGGTGGAATATTTTAGGTTACGGCGAAGGAAAAAGAGTTTTTGGAGACATTTATAAAAGATATAATCAACGTGAAGGTTCCAGCGGAGATCGGAAGAGAATATAATGCCCAGGTATTTATAATGGGAAACCTCGGAGATCAAAGAGTCGTTTAAAGAATAGGGGAATTCGTGGGGGGATTCTTTTACGGGTAACTTTCATAAAAACAGTTTTTGAGAGATTGAGGGGTAATTCCCAGGTTGAGCACCATATCGAGAATTATTAATTTTGATTAGTTCTTAAATAAATTTTTTCACTAATTCTGAAAAGGTTTTTGATTTATTAATGATTATATTAATTAATTCTGATATTAATTTTAATCTGAAATCACTTTAAATGAGTCCTTAATTATTTTTTTCTGTAATTCTGAAATTATTTTCCTTCTCAGCATATCTTGAGATCATTTCTTTTTCAATATTTACGCAATTGTTCTTTTGTGAATAATGATCAGATTGTGAAATAATTTCTCTCTGATAATTATTTCAACAATTCTAGAATTATTTCTTTCATTTTTTATAGAATTAATAATTTTTCACTGCTATTAATCATTTTCTGAAAATGATCTGCGGGCCACATGTGTTTCGCGGTCCACCGTTGAAGACACCCTTGGCCTACTCGTTAAGACCCCTCCCCACTCACTGTCTATTTCTCGAAAGGTGTCCCCCGTCTGTGAAAGACCCCCCCCCCCGTCCAATTCCACATCTCTATATACTATATTTCGAGGAGTTTTTTTTCCTTTTTACCCTACGAATAACATCTGCCAGCAGAGAGCTTGCGTTGTTCAAGTCGCAATTGAAGCTAATACGAAAATGAAATATATTATTAATTTATTAAATTTTCAACCACGGTGTCATTCACAAAGGAAATGAAGATATAAATGACCTGGAAATATATATATTTCGATAAATAAAATACAACACCTGCCAGAAAAGTGACAAAAGAAAGAGAGAGAGAGAATCTGCCACCACCCGCTACTGCTTCACAAAGTTGTGTAAGAAGAAGAATATTGAGCAGGTGAGAGAGAAGCTCGCTGTAACAATATTCCAGTGCTTTCAATAATGTGTGAACCTTGTTATTGAGCTCTTTTGTCCGAGAAATCAAATAAGTCTGAAAACCTCGACCGAGGAGGAGTTTTGCCCTATACTCAACGAAGAATGTTGTGCCACGGAAAGCATCCGTGCGTGTACCAGGGTCAAAATTTCAACGTCGAAAAGTGATATCTCTGAAAGGAATCGAAAAGTCTAAAACTTCCAAGACGGTGATACCTAGTGAGGTCCCGATTCCCGATTGGAGAAGTGTGGCATTTCCCAGTTTTAAAATTTTTTTCCAGTCCCAAAATTTAAAGAACATATACTTTAATTAACCCAACGTCTTTGACCATAGTCGCCGGTGGGTCCTGATCCACTTTGCCATGGGTCCAACTCGTGTCGAAGCGTGTCCCGAAAACCCACCACCAACAATGCACCGAAAGGAAAATTCACCGGCAAATAATTTGAAGGAAAATTCGTCGAACGTAAAATTCACCGACAACAATTTACCAAAAAATGTATCGAATTTAAAATTCACCGAAAGGAAAATTCTTTGATCGGAAAATTTGCCGGCAAAAACAACTCGACGAAAGATTCGCTGACAGAAAAATTCACCGACAACAGTTTGTGTCTTAGTGAGTGAGCATTGGAGCTCTCGCTGAACTGTTTGCCAGTGAATTTTCACAGCAATGTGAAAATTCGCTAAGCTTTTCACCGATTTTCCTTTCGGTGAATTGCGTGGAGCTGAATTGTCGGTGAATTTTCTGTAAATCAATTCGAAATCTGAGCCTTGAACCTTCTCGATAGGAAGACCAAGTGAAATGATTTCAGTAGTTGGTCGAGTATTATTATAATGATCATCTGATCATTTTTGTGGAACCAAGGAGATTTTCTGCACGAGACCTGTGAACCTAAACAATTTATTGCCAAATCCGAACAGCAGCGTTCGACATTAACATATTTCTTTTCCATACATATCACCGAAAGGGTTGGTGAAGAAGGGAAACATCGTTAGTCCCTCGGAAAGGGACTTCCCGCTTTAGCGATGTGTGGTGTCAATTTAATTGTAATCATGTTGCTGATTCATGCATCGAATTTGCACCTCGATTTTCTTTAATTTTCCGATTTTGTTTTTCTTTTTACAGGTGTATGGCGTTGGCGAATTCGTTGGGCTCACTTTACGCACCTCCGGTGTCCAGTGCAGCAGTTTGTCCGTCTTTCTGTGGAACTTGCTATTACAAGCCCGGAAGCACGTCGGCTTTGCTGAGCGCGAACTCTAGCGCATCTTCGTCGATGCTTGCTGCCGCATCGCGCTTCTAATCGGCACCACTCGGGACATTATAAAACTGACCTTAAACTGTCATCACGATTTTCACTCGAACTCTCTTGATCCATTCACTCTCTTTGTCTCTCTCTCTCTCTCTCTCGCTCTCTTGCCGATTCTGAGAATATATTTGTGACGCATCACCGTTCCG
The DNA here is from genome assembly GCF_987345545.1 of Pholcus phalangioides. Classification (NCBI taxonomy): domain Eukaryota; kingdom Metazoa; phylum Arthropoda; class Arachnida; order Araneae; family Pholcidae; genus Pholcus; species Pholcus phalangioides. Next base: position 22,086,409 of record NW_028301603.1, on the reverse strand, counting down.
AGCTCGTCACCACAGAGCTATATAACCTCATAGAACGAATAACGGTTGTTTCAGACGTGGGCTACCGTATCGAGTGTGTACATACAGTAAATACAAACCCCTTCGGGCAGAGAGATGTTCGGATTGATCGTAGTGAGTCGAAGTGATGTATAAAATATTACACCGATATAATGCTGGAACATTCAAAAGATAATCGGATTCAATGATTGCCATTTGATTTTCCACGCAATGCCATGAGTAATTAGGTTCTGCAGGTAATAAGTAAGTTTAGAAAGTTTTAATCGTTTCTGCATTAACAGATACGCAAACATATGAACAGACCAATCTTTTTTTACTCACTACTCTTTCCATTATGCAACTTATTATATGCATAATTTTGTTTTTGGTTTTTAGAAATCACATCAACAGAAAGGGTCTGTTCCACCGACCCTTTGTGAAAACAAGGCGAAGGCCAGGGATTATTTCTGCGAATAAGATGAACCTTCACAAAAAAAAATTAGTTTCTCATCAAAGCTCACGGACGCCCGAAATCTCCCAGCTTATCCCGGGGTAAAAAGCACTGCTTTATCGTGATCTCCTCTTCCGGGCCGCAACTGGGGGGGGGGGGGAGGATCAGGCGGGTCTGATGCTCCGGGTGCTGAACCAGAAGGGGGAGCCGACTTCACCCTTTAACTGCTTCTTCTACATTACAAGGAGCGGCCAAATGCCGGCTTGCCCCGGGTGACAAAATATCTAGTTGCGGCCCTGCTCCTCTTATGCGCATGGACCGACGCGTTTTCCCAACGAATGCCGTTTTCTGTCAATGTAGATACTTTTAGAAACAAAATAAAAATAGACCAGAGATACCCTCTTCACACCTGAGCCAAAACTGACTATTAATTTTTTATTTCTTTTTTTTTTTTGATTGATTTGTATTTATTTTACGTCAAAATGACCTTTAAAAATTTTATTTTCTTTTAATTAGTTAATTTGGGCGGATACCAGGGCCATTTTTAAGTACGCATGTGTACTTCAGGTCTTAACTGAAAAAAGACTCATTAAAAGCCATTTGAAACTATTAAAAATGACGTACTATAGCGAAGGGGATAGAGATTTCTAACAGACCATCGGATATCTCACGAATGGTTTAATGTCGATCAATACACACATAAAAGTAATGACTGTTTGTCCTGGTAACACCGCTATTCCCAGAGTCGTAGCCAGAAATTTATTTCTTAGGGGGAGAACTGGCATTTCAGTAGGGGCACCAATGTGATGAAACAATAGACTTAAGTTCCGTTTACACGCGACATGTAATTTAGTAGTTAACTAAATTATAAACCTAGATAGCAACAGGCCTACAAAGATACAATTATTCAATCATTACACTTCACTCATAATTAAGAAGATTCATGGTAGGTTCAGAACACGTTCACGCACATTCCAACATGTACCAATTCGCGAGAAGTTCCGCAGAGGAATATGGACCAGCTGCATGAGTGGTTTAGCAGCACAGTAGTTAACTAAATTTAAAGTCGTCAAGTACTTCAAAACGTATGCAGACGTTAAGAGTCGCATTCACGGGTTCAGTTGCTAAGCTGTCCAGTGATTTAGTTGTCAAGTAGACAAGCGGGATAGAATCGGTTAATTTTTTTGGTTAAGTATGGCCTATGCGCATGCGCCAGTGGGCGTGGAATCGTATTACCCAATGAACATTCACTATTCGATTACTTGCATTAGAACGCATTTAGTAGATGGATTTAGTAATTTAGTAAATGATTACTAAATTACTTGACGCGTGTAAACCAGCCATTAAGCATGTTAAATGTGTCACTAGCAGACCACTTTCAATCTCCCCTACTAGTCGTCAAAATTCAATCAACCAATTGCAGAATACTCAGCATCATAAACGTGGCATCAGCACGTACAGTGTTACTAAAAAAATGCACACATAAAATCAAAATCATATGGCAACATTACCTTATATTAAAAAGAAAATGCTAAGAGAAATTCCAGAAAGCGAAGAATGACTCCGTCTGTATATTTGAGAACATTGCATGTTGTGTCGGACCTGGACGTTAATGAGCCAGATTTAGTGTTCCGGTGTTCGCAGAAATTATTTATGTGAAAAAAAAGATGATGAAATGAGACACAACGTGAAACAAAATGCAGAATCACAGTATTAAAAAAAAAAGACTTTATGCGTCTTTTGAAACTGTGCCATATCAATTGTCCGGATATGTGTTTAGTTTAAGAACAAAAATATGTAAAAAAGTAAAATAAAATGTATATTGTTGATGTTGCCTCAACGTGTTTCATTGATTGAAAACAACACGTGAATACGAAATATTGCGTCATGGAAGACCTGGTCGTCCTTTCCTACAAAAAATTATTACTAGACACATCTTTTCGGCAGCACCGATCGACTAACCCAGAAATTTATCTGGGCACCAAGCGTATGCACCAAAACTTAGTTTTCTTTGCAAATTACTCCATCGGTCCAATACATTCATGATCTTAATTATGCAGACAACATATTTTTCGAAATATTTCTGCAATTATTTTTTCCTTACCCCCGATTTAGCGTCCCTCCTTTAGCGCGGCCGCGAGGGTCACACAGCCCTAGAACCACCCCTGTCTGCATCCACGAGTTCTAATTAGACCAAGAATCGCCTTTCGATGCCGATTCCAAAAATCTAGACCAGTGGTTCCCAAACTGTGCTCCACGGAGCACTAACTGCACTGCTCCACCAAATATTTCCTACTGCTCCTTGATGATATTGGTGGTTGAATGGTTGAATTCTTTATTTGGAAGCTCACTCTGTTCGAATGAACCACAGGGCAAAATGCGAAGTACACTTGTTCACTTAAAACATTTTTTGGTGGTGCTCCGAACACAGACTATCTTTAATTTCATATCTCGTAATTTTTGTAAATGTATTCAGAGAAATTTCCCTTTTTTTTAAAAGCATTTCACCCTACCAGCATCTCTCAATGCACTTTTTTCATTTTTCCCCCAACAATTTTTTGCAAGCTGCTGGAGCTCTTCAACTGATATACTTTTTAAAATATCATTTAGAAAATGAGCCGTTGTTTCAAGCGTCTCCAAATCTCTTGCCATGAAGGTCCCTCTTGATTATACAAAAAAAAAGTGAAACGATTTTCGAAAATGGCGGGGACTGCTTTTGTCACAATGCAAAAAAAAAAAAAAAACAGACCTCGTAAGTTTCACTGATGTGGAATCACGGAATCACTGTACATAGATTGTAACCATTTGCTTTGCAGCTTTTTAAGATTTTTTTAGTAGGAGATTGTTCCGCAGAGTGAGGCAGACCTACAAAATAGTACTGCACTTACAACAAACTTGAATTTTTTCAATGCCTTCATATTCATTATTCATAACCAAGTATGTTTTCCGTTAACTAAATGCCTTTCTACGATCGGGGAAGTTGTTGAAATTTTTTTGTCTATCTTGCTTAGAATTCAAGATAACACAAAAATTTCTTAGATTTTCCACCTGGTGGCGTTCTAACCTACCTTACAATTTAGGGCGTACTCTTATTGCTATTCCACTGCGCTACTTTCATGATTTTATCAGCCATATTTCAAGAGTTATTCAAGATTTCCAATGTTCTTAACTTCTCTCAAATATTTATCCTTTTTTTTGCTCCCGGGCATCACAAATTGATTCTTAGAGGTTGAAAATGATTCTAAGACGTCGCGCATATGTCTCATTATATACGACATCTTCAAGTGGTCATAACTTTTGAATGGATGCAGATAGAGCGATGGAACAAATATCTGAATATACTAAATGCGCTACGCCATAATAACAACCTGGTGGAAAAATTTTGAATTTTTTTACCTTGCCTTTACAAATCAACGGTCTTTGCAAAACAACCGTGCAAATCCACGGTCTTACAAAATTGCAGCTTAAGTGTGAGAAATTCTATTTAATGAGCTGATAATACGTTAAACTTACTCAGAATGTGTCTATAAGTACTAACAACTAATTGTCAAAATTATGTACATTTAATGCTACTACTTTCAACCATCGATGTCTCGGGAAATTTTCTTCAAATGTTACGGGGTGAATTTCTTTCGGCATTAAATTGAGAGTAGCTAATTTTACTAATATGCGTTTTTTTTATTGTAAATCGCGTAAAATAATTGATTTCCCCGTTTCTTCAAATTATAATTTTAAAGAGGTAAGACTATCAAAACTTAATTAAAGCTGTGTGATTCCAAGTCTGAAATGCTCTGTAGAATTTTATTCTTTTTGGACACTTCATAAACCTCTTCCCGTACAAGAGCGAGATATCTCAGCCTGGAGTAGATGATAAAAATAAATTCGATCTCCTTTTCTGTTCTTTCCCTTATCGAGATCCTTCTTTGGCAATCCTATAAACGGGAATTGAATTTTTTTTTCTTTACCTCACTATGGTTTGACGAGTAAAAAAAACAACATAGTAATATGTATAGACTAACAGGATAAGAGTGGCTGGGAAGGGAATCGAAAACCTAAACCTGCGCTTTTCTCATTTTTCCCCTTGATTTCTTAAATTGGATGAAGATACCGGTTTCAGAGATTTATTGTGGGTACCTCAACTGTATATTCATTCAAATTTGTTATAAAAAAACCTGTATGCAAAGGGGTTGCCATATTTACAGATGAAGGTGAGTAGCGTTAGAAGATATGCATATTTTTGTCCGCTAGGGTATAAAGTCGCCTAATTCTGGCAGCCGCGGATAAACGTTGTCATGGGAAGGGAGACGCGGGTGGCAAAAGTGTGAAAACCACTGCTGCAGCCTTTTAAAAGTCAATGCAGTTTCATTAAATATGGTGTTCTGAGAGAATAAAAAATCCTAACTTGATTATATCACTTAATAATTTATATTATCTCAGCAATATATGTACATATATCTCGTGATTATGCTTGAATTTCAGCGAAGGGTACATTTTCTGCAGAAAACCGCAAAAAAAGGAATCCCTTCCCCCCATTCACAGTCACATCTCTTTTAGGGACGAATTTTTGTGTATCACCGTTCGGTGTCCGCAAAAGAGGGGTTTCGCTGTATCACAAGGAAAATAACTGCACAAAAACTGGAAGTGGGGCTTAATCATCTTTTTCAAAAGAGAAATGATCGTCGAAGTTGCAACTATGCAGTCAATACAAAAAAATAAAATAATGAATAAAGCCAAGCAATGTTTGTGTGTGTGTGGGGGGGGGGATTGTTCCGTTGACAGACAACATCACTCGGAAAATTCGATGGCCGTCTCTCCTGGAAAGCAATTGGTTGTTCTCCTTACGCCTTTTAACGGCAAAACATAATAATATAAACAACGTATCGACACGAGAACGAGAAGAGTTCGAAACAGATAGCAATAGTAATGTATTAATCACGAGCAAACTTTCCGCGATGAGAGCGAATAGTGTGTTATATACGGTAACAACACAAGTGTGTAGCAAGGGAGAAAGTGATGTCCGATGTGTTGTGTGTGTACTAAGGGGATTCGCTACTTCATTTGTCTGATCCTTTTCGATATTTTCTATTGCTGATGATGTGCGTGCTGCGAGAAATGTTGGTGAAGGGGAAGAGAGTGTTGAAAATTGATGGGATCTGTGTGTGAGAGAGAGAGGGAATTATGAGGAGGTGAGTGTGTGTGTGTGTCTTCAACATTTGGTTGGTTAGTTGCAACTCTGGAGAGATCGATTCGAGTCCAATAACTATTACCGGCACGTAATTAATTCAAACCACGATAATTGTGATGATCACGCAAAAGCAGCCTTAATTGCAAATTCTCGGAGAATTTCTTCTCTCTTATGTCCTCCCCCTCATATTTCCACAGCCATCGAAATCTATAGTTCCGTTGGTGGTGGCAACCGTCCACACACACAGATCTCCATTTTCCCCTCCGTTCTAGCATTATGATACAGAACAAGAATCTCAAACACCACACTAATGAAATTAGTTCATTAAATTAGAGGGTTTTTTTTGCAGTTTTGCCAAATTGAATTGCTTTCGAGTTGGAATCACGTCGCCATTTATTTTTTTATTTTTTTTTCCTTAAAAAATCGCTCTAATATATGCACTAGTTTTTTGACTGAAAACTTTTAATTTAATAAATGAAAATAGGAACCTATAATACGAAATTTCTTATTTTAATTAATACGTTCAATTCGTCTTAAACCGGGTCCACACCGACCGCGCTACGTCATTCTGAGCTGATCAAAAACAGTTTTGGAGCAGTGGCTGCGCAAAGTCGACCATTAAAATAGACCGTGTTACGCTAGCCACACCTCAAAACTGCTTTTCCGCGGGTTGAAGCTGAGTAGCGCAGCGGATGTAGATCCAGCGTCAGAAATAGTCCATTCGTTAAAATTACTGCCGTTTTCTCACTTTGTTGACAAATTTGAAATTTATTTCGTTCTCTAAGATCTCGAAGATTCGTAGACCCTAAGTTTTAACACAGTTTCAACAGAGTTGATTACAGCCACGCCGAAGTTTACCCAGAAATGGAAAATACTGGCATGTTTCCATATAAAGCGAGAAGACTCACCGCTTTCGAAAGTTTTATGGTAACGGGATCGCCATCCACGAAAAATGAAATGAAACCGTTTAAAGTTTTGGACTTATTCTTTTTTTGTTACCGTTACCGTTACCGTGGACCTTTGCTTGGAGCGCCGGGCTAGGCCCTTTTTCTCCTCCGTCATTGGTTGAAATTTAGCAAATCAAAGCATTGCAATAGAGTTTATAGTTTAGTATTAATAAACTCTAGATTTTAATTTTAGAAAAAAGAAAAAAATTACTTTTTTTGTATTAAACGATCCATTGACGATTTTAAAAGAAAAACCACGGTTCATCATTTTTCTCTGACTTCAATTTTCTACACCTAAACGTTAGTAAGGCCGGGATTGCACTATAAAATTTTTATAAAAGCTCTTTTATAAAACTTGGGAAACGCCACCAATAATCGCAGTTATCTTTTCCCCTTGGACAAGGTGAAGTGATTGGATTGGTTCCTTTATTGAACGTGCCTGTAGATATAGAACGTACCCGCACAGGCAAATCTGAACGTGTGTAATGGGCTTAAGAAAGTACCTCACACCCATCAATATCTCCATCTACTAGGTTACAATAATACTTTAATACTCAATTTTTTTTAAAGCAGATAATTTTTTTTCATAATTAATGACACGTATTGAAAGCCGCAAAAGGCATTTAAATAAATCTATTTCGAGTTGTACTTCTTATGCAGGGCCTTCAAAAATCGCACGTGCAATAAATGTATTTTGTACTTTCCTAATATATAATCACCTTCTTTCTGATTCAAATTATAGTAAGGAAAAATTCTTATTTCAAACTGCGAGGTAAGAAAAAGTAAATTTGAACCAAGTATTTTTTAACAAATTAGCGAAATCACACACACACACACACACACACATGCTTTGCAACAAACAATGAAGAGCTGTCGTTAATTGGGAATCTACCAGCAAATTCAAAATATAAAATGAAAAGAATATGAACTCACCTTATGTACAAAGGCGATTCTGCATTTTTATTTTCAACAAGCTGCAGTAACGAACGTTCAAAGGACCCTTTGCACATACAGTCGGCCCCGCTTAATCGGATATCAACGATTCCAGTACACAATACCTGATTATGCGGAGGAAGAATTCAATTATATGTATTGAAAATTGATGAAGGATCAATATTAATAAATCTTCTCGAATAAATCCAGATATCAAAAAATGCATTGAAAGTTATATTTAACTACAATGATCACAATATCTAAGATTTTTACTTTTTACTTTTCATTAGAAAAGTCAGTGCCCTCCATTGGCACAACAGTGAATAAAATAATTAAATGTACGTATGGAATACAGCTTGAATACTTAGCGGTCAGTACATACTCTCAATTTGTTTTTTTTTAATTTTAACTTTGGCAACATATTTACTATTTAAAATATTCCAAATCCGAAATATTCCATTCCATATATTCCAAATGCTTCATTCAATAAAAACATTATGTGTACGGTGAATAATGGGCGAAGCGTAATATTCTAGTAAGCGGGGAAAAGTCGTTGGAATTATATCGTATCAAGCGGGGAACTTCTATATTGTATGGGAGAAATTTTGGTACCAGAAGATTCTATCTGTGGGGTAGCCGTTATCCGATTAAGTGGCGCTTACTATATATAAATCTAGAACGCATTTAAGGGTTTTGTCGTCAAAAAAATGACATAAGTGACCTCCAAAAGTCCATCCAATGATTTTTTTTCATCGACTCATATTGCGGGGAAAAGCTGTGTCTGTTAGGGAATGCAACGTCATGGCACTTCGCTGATAAGTAATCCGCCTGGTATGTCTAGAATATCGACTAGGCCAGCGCTGTTCAGCGGACAATCGTGAGAAGTGACGTAGTAATTTCACCGTTTCGAAGTACGTCGATTCTATGAACGTTTTTGATTGCATATTCGAAGTGATTTCGATTTTTTTTCTACGACGTGCTCGTTAATTCCTCCGTAAGAAAAGCCAAAATAAAAAAAGAAAGCAGAAGGTAGGCTATATATGATAAAGCGCGGATATTGAAACACGTTTTCCAGCAGCGCTGCTCGTAAGGCATTAATAGGACGATTCTTCTCCCTCAATCTTAAAAATACTCGTATAAATTAGACGAAGATTTCGTAAAAAAAACAAATAAAATTTCCTTCTCCCCCCCCCCTTTTTCTTACGGCATGCATTAAAAAAATTGTGAACGTCGTATAGAGTCAGTTTAGGGGAAATGAGAGGAGGTTTCGGGGAAAATGACGAGAGAATGTGTAGCAGTGCTTTTAGATTGCGTTCACCACGCACAAATATTTCTCCACCGCGTTTGCCAACACCGTTTCCCACCTGTCCTTCCTCTATACATATGTACATACATGCACATACTGGAAGGAAAGTGAAGTAGGGTAGAAGGGGGTGGGGTGGGGGTTGTCCTCTCCATCCTCCTTTCCTTATCCCGTTATTGACCAATTCTGCTCTCTTTGCCGGTTTGATCTTCGAGAACACGCGATGCTCTTTTGCAGCGGCGAAAAGGGCCGTCATCCATCTCATGGAGAGGAGAGAAGAGCAAAAGCGCTCGTTCCTTGTGCTGAAGGAAAATCGCGTGCAATTACCGAATGATGTCATGGACAATTTATCGTTTATTTCAAATATTTGCGGCGGCGGTCGTCCGTCCACTCCTTGTGGAACCACCTGCCCCGTTTCTCGGTGGGGGCCCTCCTTCCCCAGAGCAGGAGAAGGAATAAGGCTAATGGATTCCGTACCTTCGCTAAAAGATGGAGTAGCGAGCAAGAGAGCTAAAGGTGTGTGTGTGTGTGTGTGTGTGTCCACGACGAAGAGAGAGAGACGGTATAGTTGGCCCGGGCGATGGCGGTTTTGATGGGAAATTAGCGCTCATCATCAGAATCTCGAAAAGCCGTTTAAGGTGGCCGCTCCCACGCGGCGCTTAGAAATTAGCCATAAAATCCTTAACCTCCCATTTCTCTCTCTCTCTCTCTCTCTTCTTTACCGCCCCTCATTTAATGAAGATCTCCATTTTCTACGTCACTCTTCGTGTTAAAACTCTGGAAGGCGGAAGGATACTTTTCCGTCTGGCGAAGAAGAGGAGAGAGAATTCTTCCTTATTATTCGCTTTCCTTAGCACGTGGAAAGGTCACTATGTTCCATCTCAACGGCCGAGGGACACATCAGTCTAATGGAATCGCGACCTTCTTATTTACGGCATTCTGTGCGTTTTAGTTTGATCGATTTATTACGTCACTGTTATTTCACGCACACGAAGGTTAATTGAAGCCGAATGTGATTTTATACCTCTTTTGTGAATTTGAACTCTGACCTATCGTAGCTTTTGGCACAGACTGCTCGACTGCCCCGTGCAGCAAACGTTTTCATTAATAAAATATATGTATACAGTAAAACCTCGCTACAATGAAATTTGATATAACGATATTCTTTCGAATCTTGGTTGGAATTGCATATATAGTCTAACGTTAAACTCCTCTTGATACAACGATATACTTTACTTCGATAAACCCATCTATAACGATATTTTGAAACCGCTACAGCGACATTGTATTTCATTCAAAATTTCTTTCGATATATTTTTATTTCTCACGAAGTGTTTGTTCTTCCGAGGATGTTTAATAACATCGGTATTTCGCACTGTCTACGTCCAAAACTGTAAATGAAGTCGCTGTGAAGTGCGCTACTCTCTGTACACATGAGTACTGTACGGTAAACCACTTTACAGTGTGTAGTAGCTAACTGAATTGTATTTATCAATTAATCAATGTATAACGTTTTGTTCCGAATAAATGCCTATAAATGCATTTTATGGTGGTACCAACAACGCCAATTCAGAAGAAATGTCAACAACAGTATAAATTTGGTAGCGACTTATTATATATACTACTTCTCTACAACGAGATTTTTTTTGTTCGCAAAGTATCGTTATATCGAGGTTTCACGGTATTTTTTATTTTTTTATATGCTTGTTCAGCATGTACGGTAACATTTTTTAAGTTTTGGGCCTTGAGTTTGAATCTTTGAGCCATAATGATCCTTTCTTTAATACTCCCAGTGGACCAGTTGTTCTCAAAATGTGTGTCGCGGCCTTCACTAACCTTTGTCAGAGGCGTCTCTCGCGGCGAGTTGATGATATTGACCTATGCATGTTTTGTGCTATGAGGTGGTCTTTGTTAGACTATTCTCAGGGAGCCGCGGATAGACGTTGACTAGGGCAGGGTAGCGCTCCAAGTGACAAAAGCTTGAAAACCACTGTAGTAGCCTATACCAAGAAAACCCGGGAAGAAAGTGTATTATTGCTAGTTTGTTATATTTTCGATGGCCGTCTCTATTAAACGAAGATCTCGTTACTCTATAAGAATTAGGCCTGATACCATGGCTCTGTTGTAAGTGGGGCCTCCTCTTCATTAGAAATAACAAATGTATCACGAGAAACTAAAATCATGAAACCAAGCAATCAAAAACTTGAAAAAATCCATCTGGGTAAGGTTTTTCGGTTCCAGAGACCAGAGAGAATAACTACATGACATGACATGTCCGAGGATGACGTCACTCTCCGCTATCTATACAAAGGTTTTTAGCAGCTGGCTGTGCGAAGATATATTTAGGAAAGGGAGAAAAGTCAACTGCTCTTGCAGTAAATCGAACCCACGTCCTCTCTCTTGCCGGGAGAGCTCCTTAGACAACTAGACTACAAAGGCAACGAATACCTCAATCTTTCCTTGGAGCTCGTGTACACTGAACGGCACCGTACACGGACGGTAGGACCTAATTAAAGGCAAACCTAACAATTGTTGACACTGCCACAGATGGTGACTTATCCGATATCACTTTCCGCTATCCATACGAAGGTTTCTTTCTTTAAAGAAAATAAAAGAAATATCAAATCGAAGATATTTTCTTACAAACAAAATATCTTCTCATCAGCCAGCTGTTAAAAACCTTTGTATGGCATGACATGACCAGATTCACCCCCGCCTTAATAGAGAACAACTGCAGCAGAACAAGTGAGGAATGTCAAGCGGTTCTAACGATATTCAAGGGACAGCGACATTGAGTCGCTTATGCCGAGGTGCCGCTAAAAACTGATGCCGAGATAGTACTTATTTGAAATAATTTTTTCATGGTAACATCTGATTCTAATCAGATGCTACAATGAAATCGTTAATTTAATCCGGGGCCCAGGATGCTCTCAAAACGACCGTGTGCAAGACGAGACAAAGTTCACTCCAGCAGTTAGTTCCTGTGTTTCTCAATAGATGAAGGGTGTCTTCAACGTTTCAGACATCGCGGGCCAAACTGAAATTTCCCTTGAAGCCCACGGGTCGCCAATTCATACTGAGATATTTATAATTTCAAGAAGAATTCAGAGATTTAAAAGGCTTTTCATAGCGACATCTTAGATGGACAACGAGGGGCCCCGGGTTCTTTTAATAATTATAAATTTCGATTGGTTTAGGAATTTTTTCATTTCATCAGTTCTGGAGAGAAAGAGAGAAGCATGTGATTAATTACTTCTTTTAATCAGAAATAACTTTAAATGATTCTGCAATTATTTATTTCGGCAATTCTGAAATTATTGCTTCTTCCAATATTTTGAAAAATTACTTCCTCTTCTCAAGGTATTCCTTTCTCTCTTGGCATTATTTCCTTCAATAAATCTTGAAATTATTTCGTTCAATAATGACGCAGTATAACTCTCAGTGGGTCTGAATAATTTTTTTTTTCAAATTTTGTCTTATGTTTTTAGCCATTGCCTAAAAATGGTCACGGTCCATGATAGAGAGTTCCGAGGGCCACATGTGGCCCGCGAGAAATGCATTGAAGTCCCCCACAGCCATCCCGAAGCACTCCATCCTAGCATTGAGGGGAAAGAAAAGGTAGCTAGCTCTTCATAGTTTTTTTAGATTTCCCAAAAGTGACAAAAATGGAGCTAACCCCTTCTTGCTGCAAGCCTTTAAATTTTTAAGGGTCATTCAAGTATTACGTCAGTATCAATGGGGGGGTTGGGACTTGCTGACTTTTGATGACAAGAGGGGGGAGAGGTTTTTGAATGATGCTTACGTCATCAACCAACTTTCATAAAAATATGGAATATTCTTAACGACTTCTTTATTTTTATTCTTTGCTAGGAATGTCAAAAACGAGAAAAATTTTCCCTAGTTTGTAGGCACCTGAACTAACAATCCTTAAGACAAGTCCTCTACAGACCGTTCCCACGCGTTACTTGCTCTTAGAAAGGGGGGGGGTGTGGTTCACCGAGGGTGTGCATGATGATTGTGATTGGGGAAATTGTCTACTTCCGTCCTGCCACCTATGTTAATGAACAATTTTTCGTGAATGGCGGATCACCCCCCTCTTTCCCCCTCCCCCATACTATCTATACTCTTGTATGATGTGGACGAGAAAACAAGCTGCGATGATTTACGGGACGAGCAAAGAAGCTACTACTCAAATGATTGTTTTTAATCTTGCCATTGACTGATCCAAAATCCCTGGAATTTAGAGAAAACATAATGAAGAATACTAGAGCTCAATGCACCAGCTGCCAACGGCAATCTATACCACTCCATTAATTAATGCTCAAAACTTGAAACACTAGCTAAAAATATAGTGCGTTCACGGTCTGTAATCATGTGAAAAGTGATCTTCGTGTGCATAAGCAAAGTTCACTACAGCAGTGCCAGACGGTGGTGGTCAGATTCCCTGTGTATATTCTCGAAGGGCAATCCAATCAGAGGCGTGCGCAGGAACGGCTTTTGCAGGAGGCACGAAAGTCTTACGGGGTGGATCGCAATGAATTTCTTAGTGATTAATTTTGATTTCTTAGCATTCAAATTGCATAGAAATTAATTGAAATTTATTATAATAACAAAAAAAAGGTATTTCCATTCGATATTTTAATTGTTTTTAAATATTGCTTTGCATTAAAAATGAATTTTTGATCGTCTGGGGGCATACGGGGGCTCGTGTCCCCTACCCCCTCGCGTATGCTTCTGATCCCAATATGCGTTAGGAGGGGGAACAGAACTGACGAAAGTTTACTGAAGGGGGGAGGGGTCAGATTTTTGGCATCTATGAAAGTACCGTGATGAGCGTGACCGTTCTAACCGAGTTTAGCTATAATTGCTGGAGCATTGCCACCATTCAAAAATATTCGTATCAAAGGATCTTTTTATGAGCGATGTGACTTTCCTATCTTTATTCATTTTTCCCCCTTAACGTAGATAAGAAATAAGGTTTAGAAATCGCATGAAAAAGATTTTAAAAAATAGAACGAGAAGACTACGAGAGAGTCATTTGTTTCAGAAACATCCCTGGATGATGCACACGCATTCGCGCACGTACAATACATATAAAGCTGTCCCGAATTATATTACTTTATTGCTGTTCGGTTTGGTTGCGAGTAAAATATGCTCGGCGGCGGACGAATCTAAACAGATAGATAGATATAAATGCATATACATTTATTGGGAAGAAATGAAAACGATTTATGAACGATTCAAATATTCATCTGCATTCGAAATGACGATGCTATTGTAAATCACGTTCCTTTTTTTACTTTGGCTCCGCCTCTTGAAGGAGACGTTCAAAAGGCGAACGAACATGTGCTTAAACGTCTTCATCCACTGAGAGAAGGTGCTCGTGTCTCCTTTACCCGAGCGAATGTGGGTGTGTATAGATGGTGTGTGTGTGCGAGTAGGTACGTACACATCTCTCTCGTGTTATTAATGGACTCCTTTTTCCCGAATCGGGAGAAGATTCTCTTCCCAACCTCCTCTTAATCCCCTCCTCAACGTCACTATAATTCTTGTCTTTCCTATTTTTTCTCCCAGAAAAACCGCAAAATCCTATCTTCCCAAAATATTGAAGGTTTTTTTTCCTTTTTGGGAAAAGAGTTAATCTGTGTTTACTGACGTAAATATTAGAAAGATGACATTTCTTGTGGCTTTTGGAAGTTCTACGAAAGCGTGTATATTATCAACGCTGATATAGGAATTAATGAGGTAGTTACACACAAAAAATTCCAATTAGCTTTGACGAAGTTCTGGTTAAGTCGAAAAATATGTAAACGATGGCTTATTGAATCTGAATCTCAAAAAATTGGTTTGTAAAGAGGAGGGGGGTTATTTTTCGTTCAGATCTTTGGACTTCACAGGCAGGAGTGACTCAAGCAAGGGTGAAAAAAGGTGCGGGGCATCCGGGCAGCAGCCTCGACTTATGTGTAAATACATACATTTTTAAAATTTTGAAGAATAAAAATTCACACAAGACACCAGTGCTGTCAGTCTTTTGAGACATCCTGACAAACATTATGTTGAAAAAACTTGAGGGAACAGACAGCGCATGGGGGCCATAACAACGGAAACAAGAATGAACTCTATCACAAGGGACAAGTGTGCATTTTGGTGCCCCAACTCCTTAATTTTTTCAGAAACGGTCAAATAAAAGCAAGAACTCGGTTTCTCACTTGTCCAATGCCTGGAGCACCAGAATCCAGTGCCGTCTTAACGCATGGGTACACCCGGCACTGCCCGTGGGCCTCATAAAAATGAGATCTAGTTAAAATGTTTGAGAGTAAGCATGCAAATTGGTAGGCAGGCATTTCTAGCCAGGTAGAGTCTCAGAAAAATCACTTCACCTAGGAGACCACGGTATTCTCAGAACGGCCCTGCCAGAACTCTCACTTTCCCTAGTTCCATGGTTTTTGGCTCGGGAACCTTGGAGTGGATATTTTGGGGCATTAACCAACTTCAATTCTATGTTAAAGATATCAGATGAATTAAAAAATTCAACCTCAAAAGGAAGGGAAATATAATGACTCATTATTAAGAGCTGTAATTTGGAAAAAGTTATCTGACATAATTACAATCAGTGAAATAATTGTTTTTTCCGACCAAAAAAGGGAACAATTTCTTCAAAAGCGGAACTTATGGTTAACGCATTTTGTTGGGTAAACCGTGGTTTGCAGCTTTGGACGGAGAAAAAAATTAGGTTTATCCCACAATCTCCTGGGCTAAAGCCCTATCAACCTCCCACCAGCGTCGTCTTTAGGGGCGGCACATGAGGCTTTGCACCCGGGCTGCAGGTGAGCTCGAGCCACCAGTGTTCGCAGGTAATATATACTATGGCGAATTTTCGATTTCCCCTAACTCTCCACCACCAATGTTTTTTTCTTCTCGAACCTTCTTTCAATGAAATGCCCTCTTTCTTCCCGATGCAAAGGTTCACCAATTATGGAATCTATGGTTTTCACGGGAACGGGGGGATTATTCTTAGTTAATTATTTTTTTATATGCTTGCAAGTACTGTATATAGGATTTAAAAAATCCGAATTTTTCACATCAAGTCGAGCACCAGCGCCCACAAGACTTCCGAAACCGAAGAATTCAATTTCCCTGTAATTAAAATGAACTTTTAGATACTAGCACATCACGCATAAATCAACGACACGCAATGAAACATGTATCAAATGAAAAATACAAAATTAGGAATTAATGCTTTAGCGTGATATCTAGTGGATAAGAGCTATTGAGTGCAGTATAATGGACAAATAACTACATTATACCAAATACAGTCGACGCTCGATATAACGACCCCTTTGTCCCGTCGAAAACGGACGTTACATTCGGAGGGTCGTTGTATCGAAAGTAAAACATGTACGATAGTCGTTCTATGAAAACACACACACACACATTAGGGACTTGTCCTACCTTTCGTTGCAATGCAATGGAATTTTCGCTATAACATGGGGTCGGTATAACGAGCGTCAACTGCAAAATGCTGGCGAACTGTATTATTATTAACTGCTGCCGAATTATCGACAGTAGGCGTAAACTTTTACCCTGTCGTGAGCTCGAGCCCAATCAATATTTCCCACCATCTCGATAATAGTGTAATAATAGAAATATTGAGTTTGAGCTCTTCTCCCAATATTTTCAATAACTTTACACCCTTTGCAGATTGTACTTGATATTAAAGTACAAGTATTTCTAATTTGGATAACGCGCGCACTAGTTGGTTTCATATCCCCTCTAGGAAATTATTCTAATACATTCCCTCAGACAAACAAGAGTAGAGAAGAAAAGACTCTGGTTCATCTCACATTCGAGGTTGGTAGGATTTATTTTTTTTCTCAAATTGGCTCATACAATCGGCACAACAATAGCCTTGAAGGAATGGTGTTTTGTACGCATTTCTCCCATACAACTTCCGACGTAATATTACGTCAAAAACTTTAAAGGTTCGACTGTTTTCTGTATTGTGACTGCGAGATCTTGATTTCTTCTCATTTTGGCAAAAAAATGGAATACTGTCAGTGAAATCACGGAACTATTTGTATATTTTTATAGTCAGTTTTAAATCTTCTAAAAAAGATGTTTTACATCTTCTTAAACACAAGAATCAATTTCAAACATGAATGTTATCGGAAACTTCAAACTACGACTACTTAACTACACGTGCATCTCGTTCCTCTGCGGAATTTCTAACGAATCGGTACATGCCGGAATGTGTATCCTGAGTTTATGTGTGCCCTCAACGTATTTATCCAGTCAGATCTGTGCTTGTTTCGTGTGATACTGGTGCAGCTACCAGCTTCTATATTCTGAAGCGAAACTGGAAAATGTCAGCATTTTTATGTTTTGTAGGAATGTTGAAGGACTGCCTGCTCTCTGCACGAAGATACTTTTTCCGAAATGGGGGGGGGGGGAGACCGGGGCTCGCACGCATGCACACACATACATTCTGAAGCTTCATACTGAAAACCTTCCATAAAGTTGGTGAAGTTGGTGGGCCGAGTGAAGCGACAAGTATTTCCGGTGGGCATGGACATATCCTCTCATTTGGTCCTGAAAATGTACAAACTGAACTTCTCCTGTTCACTTCAAACGACGACACCCAAAAGAAATGTTATAGGAGAAGTCGCAATTTTTTGTCGATTTTATCGTAACCATCATTCAAAAAAGAAAAGCTTCAAAAATATAGAGTTATTCTACCACAAAATAAGCCTTTCCGCGATTTATCAGGATGCAGAAGAAAAAATTAATATAAGACCTGGTCTTATTTTCGGGGAAACACGGTATATATAATGACATGTTCTGACAAATTCACTGATTCATCCCCGCCGAGCCGAAACCGCTGAAATTATGAACGTGAAATTTAGTCAGTAGTTTTATTTCATGACGACTAGCTAAAAAAAGGGCTTTTCAAAATTCGGCCCCTAAGTGGGCATAAGGGAGGTTCAAGGGTTATATAGCGAAATCGCGCCGAGCAGAAACCGCTGAAGTGAAAAATATGAAATTTGGTCAGCATTTTGATTTTGTAATTGAGACTCACTAAAAAGGGATTTTTCAAAACTTAACCCCTGAGCGGGGGTTCAAAGGTTATATGGGGCAATCGTCGCTGAAGCTATGAATATGAAATTTAGTCAGTTTTATGATGTGAAGACTTACTAAGGAGGGACTTTTCAAATTTCAACCTCTAAGGAGGTCATAAGGCAGTTCAAAGGTTATATGGAGCAATCATGGCACCTTGCTGAAACTGCTGAAGCCATAAATTATGAACTTTGGTTAGTATTATATTTTAAAATGTAGGCACCTACTAAAATAGGATTTCTGAAAATTCAACCCCCAAGGCATCGTGATAGTTTCAAATGTGGTAAGGAGGAATCATCACTGAGTAATTTTCAGATTACCAAATCCACGCGAGCGAAGCCGCAGGTAACAGCTAGTTATGCTATAATCCTATCTTTGACCGGGAATGACGAAAATCATCTTATAACTGAGAGAAACTTATAAGTGAGAGGGTGTATAAGTAAGAGAACACCGTACATGCTTGTGAAGCTTCCAGTCACCTTATCGAGTGTAAATGTCTCTCCACAAAGACTAGGCAGACCTTCAACGCGATACTAAAACAACATGAAAACTCAAGAATTTGCCACCTTCACTTCAAAACATATAAGACAGATGGCAGCACCGGTAAGAACACACACAAGCACATCCCCGACAATATAAATGCGTTAGAGGCTTATATAGACAGAAATAGCCATCTGGTGGCCAGATTTCATTTACGAGCTCAATGGTTCTCAAACTTTAATCACCGACGGCTCCCTTGCCCGATTCCACGACACCTCTGACGAAGGTTGGCGAAGCCCCTGGGAGCCACGACGCCCACTTTGAGAAACCATTGTGTTAGTTGATTGCTGTCACGGTCCATCGCACGGTATGTATATGTGCTCCAAAGGAGAAATATTCTGTCTGTCACTGTTGCTTAGTTGGTAGAGCACTCGACCGGCCTTTGAGAGACCCATGTTCAAGTCGCGGCAGAGATAAAAAATTTTCAGAAATCAGTACCTCTACATAAATAGCCAGTTTTTCAGTATGTCAGCAAACGATACTTAACGAGTATAACACAGAAACGAACTTCACGTTAGGTTCATAGCACATACACGCACATTCGAACACGTACCAATTCATTAGAAATTCCGCAGAGGAATGTGGACGTGGTAGCAGTATATTGAATGTACAAAATTTGTTTTTTGATATTATTGGCAGACGAAGATACATTGGTGTAAGATGACGACAAAAGTTACCATTTGCTAATCAACTCAAGCACAAAATACACGACATATTTGCCGTATAAATTCGTCTACACGCCTATTTTTGAAATATCAAAAAAGACGAGATTGTGTTTTGATTCTCAAAGAAGAAGAGCAAAACGAAGACTAAGTTTTTTTTAAAAAAAACGTTGCAAGAGTTTTTTTGGGTTTTTTTTTCACAAACATAAATATGGGGGTGGTAAAATAAATGGTGGCAAGAGAATTTGCTCCTGTGAGCTTTATACTGTATATATTTATATATATGTGTATAACCTCACACGATCTCTCTTATATAAAGGCGAGAATTTGACACGGAAACGCCAACAATGTAATGGTCGGGTAAACGGATACTTCTTGTATGGCATGTCCTTCTCCTCCGCAACGTCAGGGTCTCGTCAAACATGCAAAAGATTTTCTTTCTCGCACGAAAACGAACACTATTCTAGATCACATATGTATATAATCATAAGGAGAATGCAATCGCACGTAAGTCCCACTCCTCCTCCATCTCCAATGCTTGTCCCTGCTTTAATGGTGTGTGTGTGTGTGTTGGGGGAATATACATGTATGTATTCCTTTTCCCCAGCACCATCCCAGTTATGTGGTTGGCGTGTGGCCTCAAAGGCTAATCAAGGGGATTCTTGTGTAGTGCAGTGGGGGATGCGCCAGAGAGAGAATAAAAAACATCTGCACTTTCGCAGGCAGAGGCTTCGAGCCCCTCCCCCCTTGCGTGATCCGGTGAACCACCGACGCCAGGGCGAATAAGAAATTTTCGCTATCTTTGCAAATTGCTCTTTTCCGGTTTTAGCTGCTGCTTAGATATCGAAAAGCCGTGGCTGAAGAATATGAGAGAAAGTGGCGTTGTGCAATAAGATGCGTCCACCGTCACCAACCACCGCACAGAACGTCCGTAGCATACAACGAATCGGAAAATAATGTCGAGTTTTATTTCTCGAAGGCGACTTCTGCGCACTAAAGCGGATTTTAAAAAAAATCAGAATCTTAACACTCTACTTCTATTGTAATTTTGATACTTGCGTTATTAGAGTGATAAGAAAATTTATGCGATGCGATGCAGCGAAGTGCGTGTTTATGCTCTAATTGGCTCGGAGAACTGGTGGCGACGATCACAAACACAGGCGACATTTTTCTTCAGTCGTATTCTTGGTGACATCTATTTGGGGAAAAATCTCAAAAACTGACCACATCACTCCTTTCCTAATCTTTATACATATTTTCTTTTCTTAATTTAAAAAATCGGCTGTTGGGGAAAAATGGAGCCGTTAATTTATATTTTACCCATTTCGGCTGTTTTTTCGAATGCGAGCGATACTAGAGAATCCATGAAAATTCATTGGAATACGGAAGATTAAAAAACACAGAAACGTGACTTTTCCCATAAGGTATGTGAAATTGGTTTCCGGGTAATTACGACGAATCGGTTAGAACCAGGGCCGACGTTAACAGACGCGGGGCCCGGTGAGAAAATAATATCGGGGGCAGAGGTGACTTCATAATCTCGTTGCCCCTTAGCGCCGATTTTACATATACTGTGGGAGAGAAGGATCAGAAATTCAAATTACATAAAAGAAATAATTTCAGCATTCACGAAAAAATAATATCCATAAAATTTCAATATGAATGAAAGAATTTCCAAATTGATGAAAATTTAGAAAATATCAAAGAAGTAATTTGAATAATTCAAATAATTCACAATTCCAGAATTGATGCAAATTCAGAATTTATTAAAAAAACACAATTGGTGGAAATTCAGACTATTTTCAAATAATTCCAGAATTACTTCTTTCTAGATGAAAATGCAGAATTTATGAAAGAAATTGTTACTGTAAGTGCAGAGCCTACCAAAACGTGGGACCCGGTGCGACCGCACCTGTCACACACATTTAAGGGCGGTTCTGGTTAGAATATCGCTTCGTTTGCTTCACTTTCTATATCCGTTTGCATGTGCTAACTTCACGTAGAAAAAGATCCGAACTTTCCCAAAAAAAAAGAACCTCGAAACTTTCTCATCCGCACATTCTCAAAGGTTTTCTTACTTTTTTAGAGATTTTTCGGGAATATCCGAAAGCGATAAAAAGTGAAGAAACTAATTATCAATGATTAGGAGATACGTAATTTTCGTATTTACGAAATAGATGTGATAAATGCGAAATTTGCCATTTTTGAATAATAAATGCGAAAATTTGATTTTTACCACTTTTCCTTGACATCTTGATAATTTACACTTTTTGAAGCAAAAATAAAGAGTAATTTTGCTGAGCAATTGAGATCTAGATCTTTCAACTAAAGTACAGTACGTTAATGCGTGGCTTCGTAATCAAAAACATAAAAAATAAATTGTGTTGCTAGTTTAGTTCATTTTTGCGAATGAATGTGATTTTTGTTTTGAATGCAGAATTCTTAACGGAAATTTTTCTCCTCATTTTTTCGCATAAATGCGAAATTCCCGATTTTGAAAAATTTTTTGTTGTTGTGAAATTTGAGTTTCTAATTTACGAAATTCTCGTACCTCTCTCTCTATTATTCACCAATAGTGGTGAGATGATCACCAGTGATCTTTTTTTACTAGTGGGTAAAAAAGCGCGTACCGATTAATATCGTTAAAAAACTAAGGCACCTCTCAGCATTCGATATTGTAGAATATGCACATGCCGTTGAAGGAAGTGCACTGAAATCACTTTTCCTCACCAATACAGCTTTTTAAATAATAATGATCATTTGTTTTTCATTTCCATTATGGATCTCAAATGTTCGAGACGTTTGAGAATTTCCAAAATCTGCGTTGAAATATTGAAAAGTTTGAAATTTCTTAAAATTTGATCACGCGAAATTTCGCACCTGAGAAATAACGAGCGTCAGAAATGAATATATATGAGATGATTGCGTGGAGTGTTTAGAAAAACGCCGTAAATTTCGCTAGAAAATAACGTTTTCTTTTTTCTGTCTCTTTAGAATGAATATTTAGGGAAGATGCAAAGATATTAAGTGTGAACGAGCATTAGCGGGGGCCCCGAAACTCAAACAATTTAGATAAATCTCTTATAAAATTTGCCCCCTTGAAAACGCTGTGTCACCGACAATTTTTCTTGCGGGCAGGTTTTTATATCTTCTTTGCTTGTTAATGGGCGCAAATGATGTGCTTTAGTTCAGTGCCTATTTAGTTACCTGAATCACGCGAAACCTGTCATTTCAAGCAACTAAAAAGGAGAAGAATGAGAAAGAAAAAAAATAAAACCTCTATACGCTTAAGGGGAGGGGGGGAGAGGCAAAAGAGAGGCCATTTCTAGACCAATTATCGTTAGATGGCGAGTGCCAAGTCGTTCGTGCTCCATTTTACATATAATGATGACACTCTCGTTTAACGCGAAGTTAATCCACACACACACTCTCTCTCTCTCTTCTCTCTCTCTCTCTCTCTTTCTATCTGTCTCATGCTTTCCCTCCCTTGAATGAAATTATGCGCTTAAAAACGGATGAAAGAAATTACGGGAAAGATGTCGGTTTTTCTCGAAGGATGTGCGGAAGGTTGCAGCGGCCACTTCTCGGCGGCCACGGAATGCCATCATTAATTATAGCAAATCGCTTCAAGTTGTTTCCCCCCGACTAAAGAAAGGTTTTCATTCTATCTTACTTGTATAAACCTTACCAATATCTTAAAAACGCTTCAACGCCATCCAAAACTCGCATTTGCTAACCCTAGAATTAGTCTGTTTTCTCTCTCATTATTATTATATACCTCCTTTAATTTTTAACTCTTTTACGATGAAAAACTTGCGATGGAAAATTTTTACCTCCCCGTTCAAGAAGAACAACCAAGTTTTTATGCGTCTTTTCGTGTTGCTATGTATTTAAACTTCTCGGCGTATTTAAGCGTAATGTGCTATGTTATTGATAGATGCTGTCTCGACTCGCAAGGATTAGAGAGGGCAAAAAAATACACATATATATATTTGCATGATTTTGGTTTGGGGCACGCCCACTGGAACACAACACGTCTAATGATTGGTTTCGTAAAACTATACGCATATGCGTATTTTTACTGGAGAAAGAAACCGGAAGTTTCAGAGAAAAACAAAAATTGACTTCGAGAAATAAGCGTTTCTTTGCCGATTTCTTTCTTCAAACGCGTTTTTAAATTACATACGAATGGCTCAACCTAGAATTACATCATTTTTTAATTCTTATATTTTGTGATCACTAAAAAAGAACTTGTACCGGAATAACGAAAACTAATTTACCCATCTAACGCTAAACAAGTTTCGTTCCGCCCACTCTCTCGATTTTAATTTTTTCTTTTTCTATTTATATGCTGACTAAATATTTATAACTTTTTTTTTTCTCGAGGATGTGCATCATATCCTTAAATCTGAAATTGCACTTGAATATTTCACAGCTTTTGTGTGTGCAACGATCTCTTCTTTTTTTTCTTTTATCGTGATAAATTTCTCTCGGACTATAATTGAAACTCGAACTTCTAGTTTCGGTTCTACCGACGTATTAAACTTGGGAAGGCGATCTTTTTTTTCAACGAATTATTGGGAATTTTTATGGGGGGAAAAAGAGAAAAATAAATTCGAGAAATTGTTTAGAAAAATTTGAAATTTTTCTTCCAACTCGGATCAGGTTTTGAGAAACTTTTGACAAAAATTCATATGATTGCTATCGTTGTTTCGGAGAATGTAGCATTTTTTAATTAGTTAGTTCTTTGCTCATATGTTTGCTTTACGAATATTCCTAGTTGATCGTACCACCAACTTAATAAGAACCAACAAGTTCTCTGATCTTCAATGATTTTCGTGAGATAAAAATGTTCCGCACATACCCAATTGTTGGATAAGAATTGGGCAGTAATAATTCCCTGATGGTGTGCCACTAAACTTTTGGGTACCGTGAGATTGACTAGGAATGCCGTGAGACCATATTGAGGGAGTGAAATTACATTGAAAGTGGCAATTAAGGCGGTAAAGATTATGATTAGCTGCCGGATTTTATGGTGGCACTGACGTCAACAGAAATTAAAAAGACATGTCGAGAGATGAAAACTCAGGGTGAAAACTTGAGTCCGTTTCAGCTCAAATAACACGTTGTTTATAGAAAAAATACTTTCAATGAGAAAAGGTATTTAAATAACGTGCCTATTTTTAAATAAGTGATTCATTAAACTGGGGGGGGGGACACACCGATCAGCCGTCCTCCTCACCGATGAAAAGCTACTATTACTTAATTACTAGTTAAATTAATATGCTCTATTATTGCACAACATGTAAAACGTATTATTGATGAAGAGATCCGATCCAGTTAACATTTTTTGCACTGGATCTCCTGCGACCACTAAAAAGACACTATTGTATTTTGTGTTTGTATTTGTATAATTCTTAAAGAAAAATTAGTTGTTTATTTAACCGCTTCGCTTACAAGCGATTGACGAGAAATTTGGATGATCTCTGTTTGACGAATCGGGGATAAATATGGTAACCTTGTCCTAACCTAACCGCATGTTAGGAAAAGGAAGAAAAGAAAAATTGGAAAAGTAAGAAAAAAAACAAATGTGAAAGGAAAACAGTATAATACATAAGTAAAAGCGAGAGAGAGTGATACTTATCTAATACCATTATCTCTCTTATCTGTAATACTTACAGATAATACAGTAGGTACGAAGTAGATTTCTCTTTTGCTCTTAGATGTATATTGTAGAAGGATACATCACGGGAATAAAAATAACTACTTTTTTTCATAGGGTTGCAACAAAGCTTCGTGGTGATGAGGAGAGATGAAAGGAAACAGAGAGAACTTTTTTGAATTTATCCCACTAGCGTTTGGACGCAATAGTACTTCCTTTATTGTAAAGTTATAATGATAGTGATATAAACCGAGAGACACCCAGGCTCTGTCACACTCGGTGATATAAGCACAATTTCCCTGAGGACTCGGGTGCCTTCGGAGAACCTAACCTTTTATTGAGCTTGAGAAAGATATATTACATACATGGGCAGGTGCAATTACGCACATCACCAGTAAACAAGTATAAAATTTATGATCGAAAAATGGTGATTCGTGTAAATAAATCACAATTATAAATCACAGGTTATAAATCGTCATAATAATCGTCCTAATCGAGAATAGTTCTTGATAAAATTCGATCTGCTTCTATCCAGTGATTTTCATCGAATTTGTTACTGTCACATCAATGAAAACTGTCAATCTGCTGCTGGGTTGATCTAATTGCTGCACCGTGTGGTTTGATTTTGTCCAAAGACATTCGTCAGCAATTGCTGCCTGTATTCAGCTTCTCGATGAGCCCGTGTGGATCAAACCATTCTCGACTACTCTCGCTCCTATTCTTCTTCCTCTTCTCTAAACAGATGCATGAGATCACCCAGGTAGTAGATCTCCTAACAGGCATAGGTGACTCTCTATCTAGTTCTGGTTCCAGAGCTGTAGCTCTGATATCTTCAGGGTGCTGCTCTAGAAAGCGGACCAGTCTATTTATTTTACTTTTCGAATCTTCCCGCTTCAGTATACACTCAAGCTAAGGTATTCGTAGATGTTCAGCTGGCTCTCTGAAGTGGAAGGCCGTTGTCTTGGGGCATAGAGTTGCATAGTGAAGAGGCGTACCTACGGTCGAACATGCACATTTATCACTGGGGATTGATTTGAACCTATGAAGGTTAGCCGGAAACGGACCATGGCCCGTTACGAACATTATCATTTCACATGACCATTTATGGTTCCGAGGCATTACATGTCGCACGATGCTGTAGGTTGATCGACCGGGCTCTGTGTTGTCATTCCACCTCTGCTGCCATTTATTCAATAGATCCTGCCATTGCTTTTGCGTGTGATGCACTGGAGCGACTGCCGATCTAATTAGAGCAGCTTCTTGAGAAGCATCTAAGACTGCGTTGTAGATGGCGAAAAGCTCAGTCTGAAACACTGAGTTATCATCCTTCAGCTTGACAGACCATCGGGCTATTACTTGTTTGCCTTTAGTCTTAACGTATGCAGCTCAAGTTCCTTTCTCCGACGTTAATCTATCCGTGGATAACTCAAGCAACTCACTTTCGTTTCCTGGTACGCCAAAACGTATTTGGCTATTTCGCAGTCCCACTGACGGGTGGGATGACCAACCCTTTATTTTGCGTTCATATGAATGAGGATCCATTGTAGTTTCCGTCGTTGAAACTGTCTTGTGGAGCTGGAGTAGACGAGTTGGCTTAGCTAGCAACTCCATTTTCAGGCTCAACGCGGGGAGGCCCAATATTGTCTGGAGAGAATTTGTCGGGGTTTTACTATAAGCCCCGAGGTGTACAGCAGGTATCCTCTCTGAATTGAGTTCAGTCTATTTGAAAGCTGTATCAGAGGCGATGCACACCAAATTGACGCTCCGTAAGCCATAGTTCGCTCTGCCGCCATCATATAGAAGATTCTGCACATTTCTTGATTAATGCCCCACTTTGCTCCGGCCATAAGTCGCATCTTCTTCAAGGTAGCAGCAACTTTATCCTTCATTTTCTGGATATAGGACTCCCATTTAAGGTCTTGGTTAATAGAAACTCTTAGATACTGCAATACCGTAGTCATTTTATTGTCTTTCCTATCATCCGAATCGATGGGGGACGTTTCTTTGAGATCCAGAGAAATCTCGTTTTGCTCCATGACAGGCAAAGGCGATGGATTGATAACCAATTTGTGATGAATTGGAGTGCCTTTTCCGCTAGCTCTGCAGTTCCTTTGATCGTCGGGTGAGACGCAATAACAAGGATATCATCGGCAAAGGCCTGGACTCGGATGTTGGCTGGCCACTCCATTTTCAACGGCTCATCGAGAACTAGATTCCATAAAAGAGGACCCAAGCACGACCCTTGTGGTGCTCCCTATTGTAGATATTCAGTAGTCGATCCCGCGTCAGTCACAATCATGTTTGTCGATCGCGCAGAATGTCACACAAAATTGTCTTGAGCTGTGGGTGTACAGGCATTTCCGCTATTCGGCGTAGGATAGATTCGTACCTTATGTTATCAAAAGGCACTTTCAATGTCAAGGGATATGACGGCTACATCGTTACCTTTGTCTCGCTGAGACTTAATTTCTACCATCATATCTTCCAAAGCCATCTCAGCTGATTTGCCTTGTCGGAACCCATACTGATGAATGTGCCACCAGTCAACATCGGAGAGTCAGGATATGCTGCTACCTCATGAGTGTCAGGATTGGGTTAAAGAGACTGGGACATCTGGATATATTGTTTGAAGTTGTTGGGTGGTCACTTCTAGGATTGTTTCGTTACCTGTCTTCCCTATCATGACTTGGGGAAAAGATTTACTTTTCATTGTTGGTCGATAGTTGGTGCCGTAAACCCCCGATGCATCTTCACATGACTTTATCCAAGACCCAATCTTAGTTTTACGTACCATACATCGTCCGGTGTTTACAAAACATCGCCCGCAACCTGGTTTTGTCATCTTCGAGGCTCTTGAATGTTTCCTTTCGATTTCTAACTCTTTTTTCCACCACTTCGACTGATCCTTTTTACGATTGACTCTGTCATGGGACTCGATCGCAAGGAGTGTCCGGTCACTCGCTATCGTCAGTACTTTGAACAAGCATTCCGTCGCTTTCTCTGCGTCTTGTGAAGTATAACATCTCTTAATATTAGCTATTTAGGCTGGAATGCAATTTTTAAGATATCTTGTGAAGTTTTGAAGCCTTCTTTGGGTGGTGCGATAATTTCTTCTTGTCATAGTCATGGTTGTCGTTTTTATAGACACATGGATATAAGAATGACTACTCTGTGTCATCTACTCCCCTACGTACCACTCTATATTTTGTGCCAATACTAGACAGTTAGGGTCAGGTCCGGCCATCCACAGCACCCTGTGTGGACATATGTGGGTGTCTTATTATCGGCGGTCAACAAAATTAAATCCTTCGTCAGAATGCGATCTAGAATCCTCTAGATCAGCGGTTCTCAACCTTTTTTGACTCGCAGAGCCCTTTTCGGTGTATAATTTTTATGGCGGAGCCCTTTTTGTATATGATATTAATTCCGGAACCCTGTAGGCCTCTTTTTTTTTATTTATGTATCAAATTTACTGATTTATTTTATTTTCCTGGAGTCACGGCAGTTTCCTGGGAAGTGCACACGGAGCACTGGTTGAGAACCGCTGCTCTAGATGATGAGATCTAGAATTGGGGCGCGGTAGCCCAGGTCGATAAGATACTCGCCTAAAGTACCAAAGAATTTTTAGAGGTGTTGCGAGTTCGATACCCGGTTCGTCCTTGTCAGAAACATTTCCTGACGCAGGGGTACAACAAAAACGGCAAGACCGCAGGAAAAAATTGCTACCGCAAGGAGTCCCCCATCGAGGAGTTGGTGCACTAGCATCAGTATAAAAACGAATATAAAAAACAAGCCTGCCGTTCAGAATAGGCAATGAATTGTAGGTCCCGGTCTAATTAGCCCTCGTGTGCAGAAAATGACCGTGGTGCGAAAAAAATGATCAATGATCAATGATCTAGAATTGATCGTAAAGTGGTTTGGTAAAGTGATTCGTAAAATGGTGGACTGTGTGCAGCGTCAAAATGCACTGAGATATGAAATTCAATTTTTTAGCTGTCTCCCTCACCCCGTCCTCTAAATTCGAATTAGAAAGCTGGATTATGATTAGCCCGTCCCTTCTGAGTCCTAAAAAAAAAAAATCCATGTTGCTAAGCAAATAATTGCAAAGCATTGCAATATTGTGTTATATTTAGTGCGAGATATTTGAATCTCACCACCTCACCACCCCATGCCAGAAACATGAATGTGAAAATTTCAAAAACTTATGAAATGACGTTTGAAGGTTTAGTCTATACATGGTAAATGTTATTTTCCTAAAGTTTTTTGTAACATGTGTTCTAAGTTTCAATGGGGAATACACATTCGCGTTTCTGGTGAAACTTAGGCCCCTTTCACACGGAGCGGATGCAGATGCGGACGCGGTCCGGAAGAAGTTTTAACAATTGGAATATATTGCGCCTTTCAGACGAGCCGAAAAATCTCCGCACCTAGGAAATGTTCATGAGGGTCCGGACGTCGTCCGCATGTGTCAAAACCAAGTGCGGGCTCCGCATCCGCACATAGAAGTTTTGACAATAGGTTTATTCGGAGCTGTTCAGACGATGCGGATGCGGAGCTAATTCGTCCGCATCTTTGGCTACTTTTTGAAGGTGATTTTTCACGGAATTTTTTTAATTATTTGCCATAAATACCCTTGAAAACACCATATGATGGTCCCTGCTCATTAATATAATGTACCTACATACGTCCATCCCTCCGTTTCCTTCTGAGATGGAGATATAGCAACTTTAACTGCCTTTTGTCGATATTTCACAATTTTATACAATAAAACCTGCCAACAATGGCCACTGACGGGACCAAAATTATAAGCCGTTCTGTTCATTACGAATATTTAATTGACCACATACTTTAATAACTTTTAAATTTAATTTAAAAATTTTAATTTTTTCTTTTTAAATTTTTAAATATTTGTTATTTTTTTAAATTTTTAAATATTTGTTATTTTTTTAAATTTTTAATCTGTTGATTTTTTTAAACTTTAAAAAAAATACTTTTATTAAACAACGTTATCCACGTACGGTGCTCACTCAGGGATGGATTAAGTCGTTTGAAGACCCTAGCACTTGAATATTTTTGGTGGTTCCCCCGATACCTACTAGTTTATTTTACTCGATATTCAGTCTATAAACTGAAAAAATTAAATTTTATATTTCAGAAGTGAGACTAATCTAAGGATGGGATTTCACTCTAAAAGGTTTATGAAAGTTATTTTATAAAACTTGAAAAATGTAACCAATAAACACATCTGTTACATTCGAGAGAACTTAACTGATCCGCCTATTGGTTGCATTTTTCAAGTTTTATAAACGAACTTTTATAGTGTAATCCCGGCCTAAGACAGAATTTCTAAGCACAGGCATTTTGAAAGTCTCTACCCCTTCCCGTTTTTCCTACTTGCAAATTCTTTGATATCTCCTGAATTTTTTTTTTCTTTTTTTTTGGAACATCGAATGTTTTGGATGTTTTTGGATTTGATTTTTCGAACATTGGATGTTTTTGGAAAAAAAATTTTCCATATTTTTCCGAAAAGACGGATTTTTTTTTTAAAATATTTTGAAAATATTTGAAGACATTTTCTCCCATCGACTACTTGTGAGGATCGGAATGAAGACATCTTTATTCCCATATTCTATGTGGCTCTAGATTAAACCACCAAAGAATGCCTCTAGGCTGCCTATGGGCACTGAATCAGGGGTGAAGGAGAAACATAATTACAAAAATTGCGAAAAAACAGTTTTTATGCACGAATTTCGAACTAAAGATGCGGACGAATCGCCCGCATCTTCAGTGCACGTTTGAAAGGGTATGCGGACCCGCGTCCGCATCCGCTCCGTGTGAAAGGGGCCTTAGGGCCCTTTCACACGGAGCGGATGCGGATCCGGAAGAAGTTTTAACAATTGGTATATACGGAGCCTTTCAGTCGATGCGGAATGTGCCCGCACCTTCAAAGTGTTCATGCGGGTCCGGATACCAATCGCATGTGTCGAAACCTAAGCGCGGGCTCCGCATCCGCACATACAGGTTTTGTACATTGTGTTATTCGGAGCTATTCACACGACGCGTGCCCGGGTGGAATTCGTCCGCATCTTTAGCCACTTTTTTAAGATGATTTTGCATGGAATGTTTTTAATTATTTGCCATAAATACACTTTAAAACACCATA
Organism: Pholcus phalangioides; assembly: GCF_987345545.1. NCBI lineage: Eukaryota > Metazoa > Arthropoda > Arachnida > Araneae > Pholcidae > Pholcus > Pholcus phalangioides. Next base: position 22,055,452 of record NW_028301603.1, on the reverse strand, counting down.
TGAAGGTCCCTGTTCATCAATAGAATGTACCCACATACGTCCATCCCTCCGAGATAAAGAAGATATAGCAACTTCAACTGCCTTTTGTCCATACTTTACAATTTTTACAATAAAACCTGTCAACAACGGCCACTGACGGGACCAAAATTATAAGCCGTTCTGTAATTCATTACGAATATAATTTCATACTAAATACTTTAATAACTTAATTTTAATTTGAAATTTTTAATTTTTTTTCTTTTTAAATTTTTAAAATTATTAAAAAATATAATTGTTTAAAATAATTTAAAAAATATAAATATTTAAAATTGTTTTAAATATTTATTTTTTATTTTAAATTTTATTTTTTTATTTTAAATTTTATTTTTTTATTTTAAATTTTATTTTTTTAATTTTTTTAAACTTTTAAAACTAAATACTTTTAGTAAACAACGTTATCCACGTACGGCGTTCACTGAGGACCGGATTAAGACGTTTGAAGGCCCTAAGCACTTGAATAGTTTTGGTGCCCCCACCACCTACGTATATATTTTACACGATATTGAGTCTATAAACTTGACAAAAAAAAAAAAAAAAAATTTTATATTTCAGAAGTAACTAATCTAAGGATGGGATTTCACTTTAAAGGGTTTTTATGAAAGTTATTTTATAAAACTTGAAAAACAACAAATAAATTTATCGGTTACATTCGTGCAAATGCAACCGATCAGCTTATTGGTTGCATTTGTAAAAGAATCATTATAAAATTTTTATAGTGTAATCTGGGCTTAAAACGGAATTGAGATGTGAATATTTCTTCCCCCCTTCCCCCTTTTTTCTACTTGCAAAGTCTTTGATATCTCCTGAATTTTTTTATATATTTTTTTTTTTTTGGAACATCATTGGATGTTTTTGGAATTTTTCTTTCATATTCTCCAGAAAGACAGATCTTAGATTTTTTTTTTTTAAATCTTTTGAAAATATTTTAAGATATTTTCTCAAATCGACTACTAGTGAAGATCGAACTGAAGGCATCTTTATACCCATATTCTAAGGGGCTCTAGATTAAACCACCAAAGAATGGCTCTAGGCTGCCTATGAGCACTCTGAACCAGGGGTGAAGGAGAAAAATAATTACAAAAATTGCAAAAAAATAGTTTTCATGCATAAATTTCAAACTAAAGATGGGGATAAAAAGTTATTCACGACAAGAGAAATATCTATCCAAAGTCACTTGCGTGGAAGACTTTCGCAAAAGTTTGTGCACATGTTTTTCCAAGTTAGAATATTCCATAAATGTTTTCATTTGTACCTCTATACTCCAGAGTATTCCTAATGACGTCCAGGGCCTCTCGCGATTGCTTCGCTGTTGGAAAATCATCTTCATTGCCTTCATTGTGGGAAGGCAAAATGTAAAAAAAGCATTGCAAAAGCAACTTCACTCGTACATGGGTCAAAGTAAATACTACGAACTGATTACAACATTAAGTGCGGAAATGCTTGTGTCGGGGGGGAGGGGGGAGAATAACTTAAAACTTCCTCAGAAAAAATAAGTTTCGTGCTAAACCTTACCTTCAGAATGAACTGAACAAGTATTTTTTCTATCTTATGATATTGCTTTGTTCCCGTTTTTTGCAAAAATGGTAACATTACGCAAATGAAAACATTATTCGTGATTATAATAAGCAACGTAGAAACTGTATCTCTTGACTTTTTTTTTGGAACGTCTTTGGAAGTTTTTTGAATTTTTCATATTTTCCAAAAAGACACAGATTTTAGATGTTTTTCCCCCCAATATCTGCTGAAAACATTTTAAGATATTTTCTCCCGGATTTCATAAACCGGCTTCAAAAGCAATCCCTGAATCTTAGCATGGACGATATCACAGTAATCTTATTTTTGATGAACCACAGTCATTGGGTACCTTTTCTTGCTGATATTTTTCGCGTTGTAATCCACATCTGTTAGCATTTCTTTTATTTTTACAGTAAATCGACCAAAGGCATCTTTATATCCATATTCTAGGGGCTCTGGATCAAACGACAAAACGGTGGATCTAGGCTGTGTAACCTATGCGGACGCACGGAGCGCTGAATAAGAAAAATAATTACAGAAATTGCAAAAAAAAACAAAAATTGCGCATAATTTCAAACTATCAGCTTACCGGACTACTACTGCTAAACCACACATGTACCTCATCCATATTCCCCTGCAGAACTTCTAACGAATTGGTACATGTTGGAATGTGCGTGTCCGTGTTGTGAACCTAACGTGAAGCTTGTTTCTGTGTAATGCTTGTTATAGTGCTGTCATCTACCACATATTTTCTGAACTATGAGTGAAGTGTAATGTTTTTAATGATTTTAACCGTTGTAGGTCTGTTGCTAGGCAGAGGAACCTCAGAAAAATCTGTTTACCCAAGGGCCCTATGCTGGTGTGGAAAAAGCCTTAAGCTTACCTTGTGGAAATTGCACGAAATCTCATTCCAAAAACTCAGCATTAACGTGATCTCTAGTTTTGCAATATCATTAGTTTTTCTACATTTTTGTGTGCCATTATTTTAATCAAAAGTCTTCAATTATACAATCAATCGAAAATTCTGGGAGTTTTTTGCCGGATGCTTGATGCTGGAAAAAAATTATCAATTTTTTTTTTCTTTTAAAAGAAAAAACATTTGATAATTTTTTTTTGGTGCCCCAATTTTTTCTCATGCCCTAAGCACGTGCTTAATTTGCTTAATGATTAATTGGCCCGGAAAACCTTGTCGGGCGCGCATTTTTCCAATAATGGAGAAAGGATCTCTTTCATCCACAAAGATGCGAATTCTGAGTCCGCATCTTTTTTCTCTCCAATTCATTGTATCGCCCCTGAAACCTCATTTTTTATACACAATATTATTTCTTTCCTTCCAGCGACTTAACCATCCTTCAGTGGCATTGAAATCAGTAACACCAAGCTTTCTTTGGCAAAATGGCCCTATTAATAGGGCTATTCTTTCCTCTTGCATTACAGAGCTATTGAAGGATACATTCTTCAACATTAGCTGCCTTTCCTCCTCTCTTGCGTTGTCTTGAAAGATGGCAAGCACATGATGCAAGACACGGCAGCTTGAATTTCAGTTCTACCTTTCAGAATTTTACACAAAGTAGGCTGCGTGATTCCCAATGGTGAGGCAGCATGTCTCTGGTTGCACGAAGAAAGAGAATCACATTCTTTAAGCAAACTTTGCTTTTCAAATTAAGCATCGTTTATTTAAGTGCAAAATCATTATTTTTGCGCGTAGACATCGTTTGCAAAATGTCTGTGGACCGGCTAAAAAAAATTTCACCACATAAAATGCGCTATTTTTCGAGCGCATTCAAGATAGATTCGCTTATCAGTAACTTGAAAAAAAGACGCGTCTGAACAGTTCTTTTTATTCTTTTTTACTGTAAACCACTTGCCGATAACATGTCATTCTTTGAAGCTCATCTCCTACAAAGCTGTAATACTCACTGTCGGGGGGGGCGGGGGGGGGTGATATAAGGCAGCAGCCAATATGGAATGATTATTATGAAGATAAAAGTGACAATAAGTAATCCCCCAAATATAACCTTGTGAATGACAAATTTTCTACAAGTTCCCACCATTGAAATGGACGATGGCAATTTTTGAGAACAAAACTGATTCTTATAAACGGAAATCTGATTTTTATAGCCGATGATTTTCATATGTTGAAACAGTATTTGGTTTTCGTTTTGCAGATTTGATTCTTATAGATTTATTTATAGTTGGCAGTTTAGCCAATTACCACCAAAAACGACGCTGAAAGAAATAATTTTTGGTGTCGTTTTTGGTGGTTTGAATTCCCAATATAAACCGTATTTTTCTCGAGGAAATATGATCAGCTTTTTAAAGTTAGACATTGTCTAACTTTACCATAGGCTGACCATATTTCCTCGAGAGAAATACGGGAAATTGGGATTCCAAATACGGGAAAATATGGGACATCGCCAATTATCGCCAAGAACAACGCCAAAAATGCACAAAGTTGCTAAATATTGCTGAATTTACGGAAAAATCGCAATGGCGGGAAACGAAGCGTTACTGCAAATTGCAGTGGATTAAAATGAATTCCACGAAGTAAAACGTTCAAGAAGACAAATGTGGGAGATTAATGTTCTTATTATAGTTGTTATTATCATAATATAATTTATGAGTTGAAAAATAATTTCAATCTCTGACTTCGATGAAGAATAAAAATCCAAGTAGTCGTCATGTAAAAAACGGGGAAAAACCGGGACGGCCAGAAAAGAAAAGAAAATCGGGACTGTCCCGGGAAATACGGGATGTATGGGTCACCTTACCTTTCTGTCAGCTACCTTACCTCCCCACCCACATTTTAATGTTTTATAAGTAAGCTGACCATATTTTCTTGATAGAAATACGAGAAATTGAAATTCCAAATACGAGAGATCACCAATTATTGCCAAGAATGGCACTAAAAGTGAATAAACTTGCCAAATATTGCTGAAATTACTGAAAAATCGCAATGGTGGGAAATGAAGCAACGGATTGAAATGAATTTCACGAAATGAAACGTTTACCAAGAGAAATGTGGGAGATTAATATTCTCATTTATAGTTGTAATTATCATAATATAATTGATGAGTTCAAAAAGAATTTCAATCTTTGCCTTCAATAAAGAATAAAAATCTAAAATCGACGTGTGAAAAACCGGCACATTATAGCCAAAAACCCGGGATGCCAGAAAAAGAAAAAACCGGGACAGTCCCGGGAAATATGGGATGTATGGTCACCTTATTCATAGGAAATCGTCTGTCAAAAAAAAAAGAAACAAGTCTTGTCTTTAAAGTGGAAAACAACCAAGGTTCCTAGAATATATGAGGAAAAGACCTCGGTTAGAACAAATAAATTTCTTTCTCTCTCAGTTTCAAGGAGGAAAGTAATCTCGAGAACTTCGCTGGTAATGATTTTTATAAAAATATTATCTAACACTGTTGTGAGATAACGAATACAAACAACTGTTGTGTGTGACAATGACGCAATTTGTTGATTGTATTGTATATTAGCTGTCGGTATAGAAATTCAAATTATTTGTCCATTTTGTACATAAGTTTAAGCTCTTTTAAATAAGGAGTAGATGTCAACCCGATCACAGCAGGCTTCTTCCCTTGTGTACACCATCAGAGGTGCCGACATGAAAGAGAAACAATAAGGGGGGGGGGGGTCTGAAAATCACATCATTCGTCCCGTATATACGGGGCTCAAACCGGAACGTAGACGGCGGGATGGTGCGTTGCATTGCATATCCATGAATTAGTCCCCTCCCCCCCACGAAAGTTATTAGAGGAGAGCCTCAGCCCCAAGTTTCCGATGCCTATGCTTGTTCTTACTCTGGGACTGATTCCTTCTTCACAAGTGAGACATTTTCTCTATAATTTAAACTACATATATTCGCTGACTAACCAAAAACTAGCGCTCTTCCGAGACCACACAAAAAATGTCTCGTGCAAATGGGGTGGGGTCCCCACAGAAACTTCAACGAATGAAGTAATGGAAAGAAAAAGAACCTCATAAAATTGTCAAGAATATATAAACAACCTGCTTGAAATGTACTGATAACAGGATGTACCGGATTCATTTCTTTCTCAAGGGAGTGGCATGTTGAGTAATGTGTGGGGTCAAAATGGCCCCACCACACCAGTTGAGGGTTAAGGCTTGCCTTGCCTGAGCTCTCTGCAATCAGGGTTGGGTATGTCCCTGTATACAAAAGTGTACATACACCCAGAGATGCATTTGTGGTTTTGCTGCCCATGGGCCATTCTAGTCTTAATTTTATTGACTAATTTCTCGCCAACCTATGCTATAACCTGATTGGTCCCCCCCCCCCACCCTCCTACAAGTACAGCTGTTTAAAAGCCACTCTTTTAGTCATTCATATTCTTTTACACTGTTTTGGTCCCTTGCTGTGTAGGTCACTTGCCCCAAAGCAGAATGTGCCGAAATCTGTAACATATGTTGCAGAACAATCTGGAAGAATTTTAAGAGAAATGTAGACAACACTATTGTGGGAATTTTTACTGCAGAACATTTCTAGTCAGCGGAGCGTCTGTTACAGAACAATGTAAAACGTTCTGCTTTATGGTCACTTGTTTGGCCATTCACCTCTAAGTACTTTGCTCACTCACGTGCAAACTCATTGCACTCATTTACTAACTCTCTAGGACCCTCACTGACCTAATCCCTTGCTGTCTAGGCAGAGGCGGATTTATCTAGGGTTATATAAATTTTGTTGTTTTCTCTTATTCTGTTAATTTTCTTGGCTACTCCATCCATAAATTTGTCTCCCTTCTGAACTTGCCGCCCTGTGCTATAGTCCGCTAAGGGCCCCCTTTAAATGTGCCACTGCATACACCTTTCAGAAGTACATTAAAAAAAAGACTTTGGACTTGTCTAAAAAATTTTAATGGAAACTCAACACATACAGAATATTTTGGTATAAAAAAATAAATATTTAATTCACACACAAATAGAAATTGTTTTCATTCAAAATATGTACATCACTAAAGTCTACATACACCAAAGTAAAAGTAATAAATGCACAATTTATGTTATATAACATAATTTAATTATACTGAGAAGATGAATAAAACCTTTTTAGATGCCTTGAACAAGAACCATTCCTTTACAATCCTTGCGGTATGCTTTGGATCATTGTCCTGTTTAAAGATGCATCGGTTTCCAAATTCTAATGTATCGCCTTATACTTGAAATATCTTCGGGTATCCATCGTACCTCTAATGAAAACTCATTTTTTGACACCAGCCACCGACATGGATCCCAAATCATTAATGTTTGTTACCTATATCATGCTTTACTTGGGCAGATTTTTAAGTTTCGTCGCTTCATTTAATCGCTGCTAAATTATTTTATGACTGCTGCTTTTGAAGGTATTATATTTACCTCATCTGTAAAGATTGCATTTATGATAAACTCAATCTTTTTGAAAAACTACTTCTCAAATTTGAGGGAACAAAATGTCCCCTCCAATTGACTGGCCACGTCCACTGGTGTGTGGGCATTGGCCTACTTAACTGAAACAATAGAATCCGATTTATTTACTTGCCACCTAAATGATGTGTCAACGGCCCTTAGCGTTCTCATACATTTTAAATTACTTGACAACTTAAAATTTAAAAATTTAGTTAAACACTAAATCACTTGACTTGTGTAAACAGGCCTTAGACTGGGGGGGGGGGGGGACACAGGATATTTTATTAAAAGTTGGGCCGGTCAAAATTAGCTGTAAAATTATGGAGTCGTCTTATAAAATATAAGTCATATGGTCCCCATATATGCACAAGTTTCTGGCTCATTAACGGCAGATATATCACATATCTGTCCCAAGGACTGAAAAAGTTGTTCACCCCTGGCCAAAAGTCTACTAGTTTAAAAATCTTTTTCTATATTTCATATGTCTAAGCATTTGCTTTTGCCATGTAGTTATTGAAGTATATTATCCTGGACTTGTCACTTTTTTCCTCTGTAGACTCAGTTGAAAATGTCATCAAAAGCAAGGAAATCCAAGTCCAAAGAGTCTCCGAGTTTAGAAGATTACTATCAAAATAAAGTGTTTGTTAAACCAGTGGAAAAAAGTTTAGAAACAATTTTTGAAGAACCAAGAGTCACGAGAGATGGTATAGAGAAGTTCACGTCCACCAAGAAATTCAGAAGGACACTACGTTGCGATGAATGGCCTACTGCGGAAAAGCTACGAAAAAGAAAGAAGAAAATCAAGAAGCATTTCAGTTCGACATGTCGCAAGAACTTAAAAAGTGTAAAAATTGTTGCAGACTCTATGTTACAAAGGCTGATGTCTGAGGCCGGTGATACTGGTCTGCGTTCTGGTCATCATCTGAAGGTTCATGATGAGAATGTTTCTGGACCCGTGTCATCTCTCGTTTCAGAAATTATTAGAATAACTGTAGAAAATTGCCGAAAAGAGTACGAGTATTGAGACTTAATTTGTTGCCATAGGTGTCCATGTCTAGAATTTAATTAAAAGCAATAACTTAACCTCACTGTTTAGCTGTGGCATTCTGCTTCATCCTAATCTTTTATCCACTGCTGTGGCAGGCATCTGAAGAAGAGAAACTACAGGCTATTGCAGTCATGATGCCTGTTTCGTGCGAAACTTTGAAAATAAACAAAAGAAGACCTGAACAACCTACTAAAGGCTTGTTTACACGAATTAAGTGATCAAGTAATTAATTAAATTTCAAGTCGAGTGCTCTAAAATCTGTCCCAACATAAGTAATAAAGTATGAATATTCATTGAATAATACAAAGCCACACTCATTGACGCTTGCTTATAATGTCTACTTAATCTAAAGAATAGACAGGAGTCTATTCTGCTTATCTGCTTGGCAACTAAACCCTTGTAAATGGCCCTTGATGTTGGCACACATTCTAAAGCACTTGTCGACTTGAAATTCAGCTAACTACAAAATTACTTAACCCATGTAAACCTAGTTCTTACATTTGATACAATTCAATGTTTCTGTGATTTTTTTACTCGAGTGATGCCAATGTAAATTGATTTGCATACAAACTTTTTTTCCTTGCCACCACCTGAAGTTAAATTCCGAGTGATCATAAATATTGAATTAAACCCCATCTACAGTTTTAAAGCCATTGAATGTATCATGAAAGTAATAACTGATTCGAAGAGAGCAAGGATGATATAGTTTTATATGTATAAGTGGATACAGGTGCCTCAAATAGCGAAGAGGGGATGACGAGTGTCCACCTCTGCTCTCCCGCCTGTGTCAATAATACAATATTTACTGAATAAGGGGGGACAATTGCCCCTCTACACCACTCTGTACCTATAGTTATAAGATAAATATATGTAATAACATGATTAGTGGGAATAGGTAGCACAGTTTCGAGATATGAGAGATTCTCTCGTCGCGCAGCATGTAAGGCCATAATCTATGCTTCCAAAAACCTTTTGCTGATTCCAACACAGCCCAAACACATTTTTTCTATCTCACAAATTCTCACCTTTGACTTCTTATCATAAATTATATATGGTAAAAATCCTATATAACAATGATTGCCTCTACACTTGGACCTGTTCATAACATAGTCTGAGAATTTCTGTTTTATGCAAACTTTGTTGTGTCTGTATTGGCTTGATAACCATAGATACGCAATACAAAATTCATGGGAAATGGAATAATTTTCTTATATCGATGGCCTAGCTCAAAAATCGTGTGTATCAATTTTTTCTGAAAATAAGGGTTTTGTGTCTAATGGAAAATGGACCTTGTATCCCACCAACATGATAAAGCACATCATCACTAATGAGCATAGTGCCATATTGCTCTGTATGTGCCAAAATTATCTTGCAAAAATTGAAAATTTCTTAGTTCGTACCAGCTGTTGCAGTAGTGTGCATGGCTTGCTTCTCCTAAAAAATTGAAGCAAACTGACTTACGAAGTTTTCACACTACGCCATTGATATGTGAAAATTTATAATATCTGTGTTTATTGTAAACCAATCCGACTACTTAACAATATTGCTCTCTAGTCCTGCATGCACTTTTCACGGTGCTTAATATATTCCATCTATACCGATAGCTCTTGCATAATATATTTTTTCTGGTCTTTTAAGTATGGTTAAATAGCAGTTTCGCTGTAAAGACTTTTTTTCTGTCAGAATATTGTTGTTTAAGTTCTTAAATTTAACTAGCAATTATCTTTCGGGCTTTGCTCATAGTAGTTGTAATTTCATGAACCATCATGTTGAAGCTGATTTTTTGTTGTTTTTGATATACCCGAGGACCTTGATCCTAATGTGTAACATTTAGCCACATAAATTTTTGAATTCAAACAGATTTTAACCTATAGGTGTGAAAAATCAGGGCTGGAACTAGGGGAGGAGGAAACCACCCCGGGCAGCAATTTTACAGTAGTGGAGGAAGCAAAATTATGTCCCCCCCCCCCTCTACTTCCCTCGTATAAATTATAGATACAACCAAGGGAAAGGTTAATAATTTATATACAACGATTTTCACAAATTTTATTGTTCTTTATTTAACTCTTAAAGCAGTTCCTAAACTGTGTGCCATGTTTACAAAATTAAAAAACAATTCACTTATTTCCTAAATTATATATTTACATCGTCTGTGAATTTGAATAATTGTCTTTATTCAACCAGTCTAATCACATTGTAACTATAAAATAGGCTTATGTGTTCTGAGTTTGATTATACGAGGAAAACATCTGACACACAAAGATTGTTGTGAGCCTAGAAAAGTTGGGAACCATTGTCTTATATAAACTGCTCAGTTGTGTAAACGATCCATGGTAAATTGTAAGCTTTGATAGAAATCAAATTTTCAAAAAATCACCTGTGTAAAAATCATGATAGTGGTCCAGAATGCAAATTCTTCTAGCATAATAATACACTCATTGCCATAAAAAATTTGCGCACCAAGAAGTAATTGTCAAATCCTAATGAAACTTGGCATGAAGATACATGTCTGGCAGATATGCAAATGATTAGATGCACACCATGATTGGGAGTATGTAATGCAACCAGAGGTCATTGAATTTCATTCTCTTTGGCGTAGAAAAAATTTATGCAGAGGAATTTTGCCTGTACTTAATTTGGTGCAGAGGGATGCTTTTTCATTAGGAATGCCATTACACCACCATCAAAGACAACGTCAGAGTTCAAGAGGGGAAAAATCATTGGGATGATGGAAGCCGGGTGGTCAGCGCTGCGAGTAGCCTGATCTGACTTTACCGTGACGAGGTGGTGGGACCAGTGGATGATAGAGAGGTTGCATGCACTGCAGCCAGACTCAGCATGGCCTTGGCAGACCAATATCTGAAAAGACCATTGTATCATTCGACACTAGTGTCTGTCCATACCATTGTGAGGCACCTTTCTGAAGAACATTCGGTATCACGGCGCCCATTACATGTGCTACCAATGACACTCGCCGTCGCCTCCGTTTTGAGTGGTGTTGAGGTCGACGGAATTGGACCGCAATCGAATGGGAACCAGGTCATCTTCAGTGACGAATCAAGATTCAATTTGGGAAGTGATGACAAAGGGGTACATGTGTGTGGAAGCCCCCTGGTATGAATGCCTCAATCCTACCTTCACCATAGAGCAGCACACCACTCGCACAACTGGTGTGATGGTATGGGGTGCCATCGCATATGACACCCGGTCACCTCTAATATTCATCCATGATACCATATAACAGCCCAGCTGTACATTCGTGACATCCTTCAGCCACATGTGTTGCCACTTATAGCAGGGCTTGGAGGAGGCATTTTTCAACAGGACAATGCTCGACCACCTACAGGCAAGGCTGTCACAGGAATGCCTCCGCCACATTAGCATCCTTCCTTGGCCTACCCGATCCCCAGATTTGTCACCAATCGAGCACATCTTTCATCATTTGGGAGGGCAAGTTAGGCAGTCTAGGAAATTGATTGAACTAGAGGCGTGCTTACAGCAGCTGTGGAATGAGATGACACAGAACACCATACGGGACCTGTATGCCTCAATGCCCACCCATATTGTATCGTGTATTCAAGCTAGAATTGGGCCAGCACGGTACTAGAACCATAGGGGGAGATAAACTTGAAAGTCTGGGATGGGGGCAGGATGATGTCGGTTCATATATACGCATATACATTAGATCAGTAGGCTCCACCTTTAACATTGCCCATCCCCATATCTCCGCCCATGACTAAAACCTCCATTAATTTGTAGTTTTTTCCTGTAGTTTTTAGTCATTGTACAGCCTACACGACTATAACTTGTGACATCCAACAAATGCAGACGGACTGCCACCAATGGAACTTCGATTATCAAGTCCAGACCTGCCAAGGATGCTATATCAATTTAGATTTTGATTTATCATAATTATTCCGTTGATTTATACTCCTGTAATTGGACTTGTTATTCTGTTATACAAATTTAGATAGATATATATGCATATTTAATAAAATTCCGGATTCACCCATCTTTCGGGAACGCTTCGATATCTCCTTGAGATGGGAAGCGGGGTGTGTCTGGTCCTTCAATGTTCAATGTAGTTTTTCCTTTAACAAATGATTCTTTTCCTTTAATTATGTAATCATTTACTTTATATCAATGTTGTACTCACATATATGAAATTTTGTTCCATTCTGACAACTTTTTCTTGGTGCACAAATTTTTATGGCAATAAGTTTATTAATTTAACGTTAACATATATAGCATTTTGTCCTGAGAGAAAAACTATACCGCATATGAAAACACTGCATTATCCCATTCTAATTGATTTTTTTACGAGCAACAGTACACAACAGCATACAGTACTAGTAAGTCAATGTACCATTGAATTCATTGAGCAGTATTTTAAATTTATACCATTTGTAAACAAAAAATTTTGCAAATATTGTTGAATCCCAATCATTTGATCATTTGATCATTTTTGTCGCACCACGGTCATTTTCTGCACACGAGGGCTAATTAGACCGGGACCTACAATTTATTGCCGATTCCGAACGGCAGGCTTGTTTTTTATACTCGTCGAGAGGTTGGTGCGCTAACCCCTCGATGGGGGACTCCCTGCGGTAGCAATTTTTTGCTGCGGTCAAGTCGCCGTTTTTTTGTTGTACCCCTGTGTCAGGAAAGTTTTCTGACAAGGACGAACCGGGTATCGAACTCGCGACACCTCTAAACATCCTTTGGTACTTTAGGCGAGTATCTTATCGACCTGGGCTACCGCGCCCCTTGAATCCCAATCATTAAATACAATTTATGTGCTAGATCTGGCAACTCTTGAATAACAATTTCTGGTCACATTAGCAACTTTGTCATATATAAAAGAAACCGATCAAAACATTTCAGCTGGATTACAGTTTTGAGCTGAACTCAATGCATTTGCTGAACATAATGCACTTATCTTGTTGTTTTCAAGCATTTTTATATTAGATTACACGCAATTGATCCCACCTAATGCAGATTAGAATTTTATGTCTGTGCCAACTTTGCCTTTTATTAAAAATAAGCTATAATTTTGAATATGTGATATGAATGCAACAAATGACACATATAAGTTGGAATTGTGATAATTTATCTGTACTTGTTTGTGCTTCTCTTTCACATGTTTATAGTATGTTTGGTACTCATGGTTTATATTGAGGCTAGACTGTTTGAGCAACCATTATAAATTTCACTTAAAATTGTAAGTCCCAGTATTATCTACCTCTGCGTTTATAAAATTTCTGTTACAAAAAAAAATATACTGGTTGTGTATATTGTTCATGGGCTAACAAGTGACATCACTTCAAAAAATTGCAATTTTTTGGTAAGACGAACTACTAACTCAAAATAGTTTTTGTCATTATTTTGTGGTATGAGTTGTGTTGCTATGGCAACACATGAAAAATATACATCAGCGATAATTGGAATATTCACTGCAGTTTGAGGAATGCAACCTGTGATATTCTACTTCATGTTTGAAATGGCTTTCTGCGTTAATTGATTGATTTATATGGAACAAAATTGTTCCCATTGTCCTATCATGTCTATGGTCATAAACTGACATGCAAAAATTAATGTAATAAATTTTTCCTCAGCTGCGTGATTCATTGAACAAAAATTTTCTGTGTTTGCATGTTTCTCTTTCTTGTGCATATTTAGCTTTAATTTAATAATAAATTTAGTGCATAATTAACTTTAATATTGATTTTGGTACATATTTAAACTGAGACTCAGTTCTTTCTTTCATAATTTTGATCATAATATTGCTGTAATAATCTTGGTGAAAGAAAAGTTTGAAACAATGTGGTATTGAAATATATTTTAACTGCTGACGAGAAATCTTACATGATCCGCTCGCCAGTGCCACCCTTTCCCCCTCACGTGCTGAATGAATGAACGCCAGAACTTTGACAATGGACTTTTCCTGTTGCCAAGATCTCTTCCAGCCCAGCTTCGTCCGCTCACGTGCTGTAAAGATGTATAAATATGTCTGTGGCAGTTAATGCATAGACTCTGTGTTAGGTGTATAGTGCTGTTACGGGGTTGAACAACATATTCGCAAAAAAAATAGGCTCTCAAATGCTGTTGAGAGCATTTTCTTGGAATTTTTTTTTATTTCTTTTGAAAATCAACATTTCTCAACCTATTGTTCGTGAAGTTCAGGCAGAGGCTCAGCATTGCCTTCTGAAAATCCTCCTTCAGCCATTTGAAAACTTGAAAATTTTATTCAATTGAAATTATTCATGTATGTTCAAATGAAAGCTTAGACCCAAATATATACTGTGAAGTAGTAGTTTGTTGAATGGTTTCAGACATTTCTCTGGTCCTCGGGTAGAAAAAGAAGACAGTTACCTGTTTACACTAAAAATACAGGCTTTTGGCAATAAATTGGGATGATTTACATTTGTCGCAGAACACATTGATTTGTTCTGCGACTTTATATATGTGAATGTAAACATGGCCTTAAGAACTATTGATGAAGTTGTGTTACCTCCGCCACTAATCGCCGGCTGAAGCTTTAAGGGCAGTTCAAAAATTTCGTCATCATCGATGAGGGGGTTTCCGATTTGCTCACTTTTGATGACAAGGGGGAGGGGGTTTGAATAATACGTACGTCATCAACCACCCTTTATGAAAATATGAAATATTTTTAATAGCATCTTACTCGGTGCGCCAAAAACGAGAAAAACCTTTCGATGGCACTTGAAGTGACATCCCCCTATTGATAAGTGCCCTACACACAGAGCCACTTTGGTGATCTCTAAATTTTTCGCGGATCCAAGTGATCCGAAAATGTGTCCGGGCCGCTTAAGTGCTCTGGGGCTGTGCCACGCATCACTCAAGTGATTCGTAATTATACGCCGCGGATCACTTAAGTAATCTGAAAACGTGCCGCGGGTAACTTAATTGATGTAGAACCGCACTGGGGCCACTTAAGTGCTCTAACTACGTCGCATGTCACTCTAGGGATCTCTAAATGTGACGCGGATCGCTTGTGTTCTGGAACTGTGTCCCGGTTCATTTGGAGTAATCTGAAAATGTGCCATGGGCCGCTTAAATGCTCTGGAATTCTACCACGGGGCACTTAAGCGATCTGTAAATGTGCCGCTTAAGTCATTTTTACAAAATTAGGGTTGAGGAGGGCAGGCCGCATCAGAGAACTCCCAGGAACCATATTTGGTCCAAGGGCCTTTATGCGATTTATCATTAGAGGGTAGATCGCAATGAATTTATTAAAGATAAATTTTGCGTTCATAGCTTTCAAATAACATTGAAATTAACAGAAATTGATTAACAACACATAAAGGTATTTTATTCCGCAATTTCAATTAAAAAAGTATTTTTTTGAAGTTTTGATCGTGGGAGGCGGGCACACAAAGTAAGAAACCGGCTAAGTTGAATTACAGTAGTATTTTTTTTGGTACACTAATCGCTTTAGCATGACTTAAAAATGGCAGTCAAACTCATAATGGCGATAGACAGGGATTGTGCCAGTTTAAGAGAGGTATCAACTGACTAAAAAACGAGTTTACGTTGTAAAAACAAAACATTCGGGTCGCTGACTACATTTATGAAGACCATGGTCTATTAATTGGTCAAAGGGTTGACAGATTGGTCGCAATCGAAACATGGGCTGAGATACGGGGGAGGGGGGTCCCCGAAGTCTAGACAAGACCCGGGCTCTGTCTCTTGAGAGATATAGGAGGGGGGGTCCAGCGTCAAAGGTAAAGCCGACTGATCTAATGTATTTGTGTATGTATGAATTAACATCATCGTGTCCCCCCCAGACCTTTCGAGTCGATCTCCACCTATGGATCGAAAGCCAGGTTTTTCTAGGAGCAGGTTTTCTGCTCCTCGTGCAACGTGATAATCGCCCATCGCGACAGGCCGTCCATTCACCAATAGGAAAAGCGGTAAAACTATTTTCCTACAGACCGCAACACGCCAGCGCTTTCCGTCGGGCGTAATTGGCAGGGGACGGCTTCTGGAGAAGTCAAATACGTCGTGCCCCGCGCGAGCATTTTTGCCGAGCTCCTTTTTTCTTTTCCTTCCTTTCCGTCTCCCTTTTTAATTGTGTACAATGACAAAAGTGCATGGATATGCAGACGACAGAACAGCTGATGCGGAAAACATAAACGCGTAGAGTGATAGTTTCATTGTTTCTGCCGAAACGAAATGATCCTATTCGGTTCACGCGACGCAGAAAAACATGCTGCTCAAAAAATATAGATTATACGGCCGATTCCTCCATTGTGTAGGAATGTTTGTCCTCCAGGAAGGAAATATTCAAAAGGGAGCATAGAAAAGTTGATGTGAAGCAGCAATAAGATCCCCGGGAAGATCAGTAAAGCCGGGTTTTCCTAGGAGCAGGCTCTTTTGCTCAGCGTGAACCGAATAGGACCTTTTCATTTCGGCAGAAACGATGAGTAACTTTATCACCCTACGCATTTTTGTGTTTTCCTAACGTAGCGCATTATCACGACATTCTGTCGTCTACTACTAGACCATATATGTAGGTCCTACCTCGTCCATATTCTTCTGTGGAACCTCTAACGCATAGTCTCCCAAACTTTTTGTTCCATCGCCCGCTTCATCAGTAATTTTTTCCTCACATCGCCCCCCAACTCAAGTAAACCCATAGGATCCTATGTTAAATCAGTAGGTTCTATCGCCCCCTTGGACCATTCCATCGCCCACCAGGGTGCGATATTGCCCACTTTGGGAAACACTGCTCTAACGGATTGGTACTTGTTGGAATGTGCGTGTGTGTATAGTGAAACCTGACGTGAAGTTTGTTTTTGTGTAATGCTTGTTATGTGTAGTCGTTCTGTCGTCTGCATGCGCTCGTATTTTTGACACTGCACTGAAAGGTAGGGGAAAGAAAACAAGTGAATCGGCGAAGACGACGCATTTGTTTCCTCCACAATCGGCCAATCACGTCTGCCGTAAAGCGCTGGCGTGCAGTGCCGTCTCTCAAGTAGTCGCCTGACGTCAAATATGACGTGAAAATTTGATTTTCTCTGAATGACGTCAGTCAAAAAAAATCACGTCATTTCAAAGTCATTCAATGACCATATGATACTTGATGACCTTAATGAAATGACCTGATATTAAATAGCGTAAATGATTTTGCGTCATAAAAGTCATGAATTGCTTTCGAACTGAAAATTCTGTCCCGGATGAAAATACCACAATTATCCAAAATGTTTGTTAATGAGTCTTTTACGGCCGTATTCACCAACACAGTTTCAACTGCAATCGCAGGTGGAAGGATTGAAGATCGAAACGGATTGGTTAAATTAAGGATTTTAACCAATCCGTGTCGATCGCTGATCGTTTAACCTGCGATCGTAGTTGAAACTGTGTTGGTGAATACGGCCGTAAGATGCAATGAATTCTTTTACGAGTACATTGAACTAAAAAAATTCATTTATTAAAATCTATAAATAACGCAAATAATTATATTTTTCAAGGATAAAAAAATAAAAGAAAACGAAAAAATAACTGCCATCGGCTAAACTCAGCAGGAAATTACTTAATGGGAATTGTATACTTGTGAAGTCTTCGTAAAATAACACCCGGTGGCTACTACTACGATAGTGCGGTCGATAGAGGCATGGCGTGCGATACATATTAGGGACAATTCTCGAACGGTCTTGGTTCGAATCCGAGCTGCACTCCAACGTACAGGTTATACACTTTTCCCCTTCCGCCTCTTCGAATAGAGTCGTCTGAAAGTCGAACTATTTGCAAATGGTCATTTTTTGACGTTTCCAAAATGGACATATAATGACCAGTTATTTTAATTTAATATTATCATGTCATGTTTTGAGACATTTTATGACTTCCAAAAAACGTTTTTATTGACGTCAGGCGACAAGCTTAACGCATAGTCCCAGGGGCCTCAGAAAAATAAGTAGCTGAATTTTTCGAGAATTTACCAGGTAGGGCCTCGGAAAAATTATTTGGGCCCTTGATGATCATAACACGGCCCTGCTGCTGTGTTGTGTGCTGTAGGAAAATAGTTTGCCACTTTGGGTGATTCTAAAGCCGGGTTTTCCTAGGAGTAGAATTTCTGCGCCGCGTGCAGCGTTTTGACGCTGACTGGTTAAAAACCTAAAATTCAAGTTTTTGACCAATCAGTGTTTTCACGCCGCACATGCGCTGTAGAAACCTGCTCCTAGGAGAACCCAGTTGCGGCGCTCGCAACGGGAATCACCCAGCGTGACACGCCGTCCACTTACCAATAAGAAAAGGAGTACGACTATTTTCCTACAGAGCGTAATACGGTTCAGAACAGCGCTTTACGTTGGGCGTGATTGGCTGACCTCATCTGGAGGAGTCAAATGCGTCGTGCGCCACACGTTTCACCCAGTGCCGTCTTAACGCATGGGTCCACCCGGCAGGGCCGTCTTAAGAGCGTCATGGGCCCCCGGGCCAATAGATTTTTATGAGGTCCTTAACTGAAAATTCTCGAAAATTTCAACTAAATCTCAATTTTGTGAGGTGCCCCGGTGGGCCCATGTGTTAAGACGGCCCTGCCACCTCAAGACAATGAGAGTCTCAGAAAAATTAGAAGTAGTTGAATTTTTTGAAAATTTGCTAGTTAGGGCCAAAGCGTTGGTTAGGGCCTCAAAAAAAGACTTGGCCCATGATACTCTTAAGACAGCCATGGTTTCACCGATCTGCCTTTCGTTTTTGTGGCGTTTTCTTTCGCTTCCCTTCAAACCGGAGCATGCCAGGCCAAGGCTGTCTCTATTCTACCGTAGAATAGAGACGGCCCCACTGAGCTATAAGTAAAGTTTACTTCTAGCTCAGTGGACGGCCCTGAGCATGCAGACGACAGAGTAGCTGATGCCAGGGCCACCCTGAGCTGATGCGCCACGCTAGGCAAACGCGTAGCGTGATTACATCACGCGTTTCTGCCGACGCGAAATGATTCAGTTCAGTTCATGCGGCGCAAAAAGCTAACTCCTAGGAAAACCAAAGAAAACCCGGCTTGCAGATAAAATTGGAAAAAAAACGTCTTTTTTTCTTTATCCAGAGACGAAGAGACCTGGCAAACGATGCTGTCCGCACCAAAGCGCTTTAGTCCGCACCGTATTGTTTTGTTTACGTGTTTGTGCTAATTTACTACGCTGTTTTAGAGGGATTGTGTTGTTAAATTTTTGATACACGGGTAGAATCCACGCTTATTCCGTATCTAAATTGACGGTCATTCGACGTTAAAAGTCATTTTAAATGGAAGATATTTTCAAATATTCTAAAGGTTGTCACCAGGATGACTATTACGCAATACTCGGATGCGACGAGTCATCCACGGTACTTGCATTACTGATTTATTTAAAGAGAAAAAAAATCAGCGAATGTCATCCCCCCCTCCCCCAATTATTAATTAAATGAAATGCCTAAAAGTATTTTGGTGAATTTTTCATATGCTTTCACTCCTTCCAAGCTTAATTTATTCACGGTTTGAAGGTAAAAAGTGTAGAACACATTTTAATGCGCACATTTTTTATATCGGCTATTTTTTTAATATAGGCTAAACGTAATTAACAGGCATGCTCACTACAAGCACTACGGGCGAGAGTGACTCAGCCGGAATGGTGACATAGCAAGTATCACTCGCTAAGACAACACAGAATACTGACGGACCAACCAGTTTATGAAAGACTAAACCCAAGGTTTCTAAAATATATTATGGATATGACGGTTGAAGGCCTTATCAAAGAATCGCGCATCATAGACACATCTGAAAATAATTGAAAAACTTGAAACAAAAGTATGCCGCACCAACAACTCAATTATCAGCAACAAGGGAAACAGCTACCTACATGAAGATCCTTCAAATGTCAATTTGCATAACAGTGGGAACCACATTCCAAAACTGAAATAGGGATGTACACACACACTTCAGCCCTTTTAGAAATATCACTTTCCAGTGTCTACAACAGATGGTTGTACCATACTGACTGCATAACGATGGCTGTGCACCCTAAATGGAACTGCTTTGGCCATTTTTTTCCTTCAGCCTCTGACCACCATATCTACCTTATTCAAATTACATTAACTCTTTCTATACAGTGTCTCACAATTGACTGACACTTTTAGAATGGGATAGCAAGAAAATGGTGACATTCTTGCATAATATAAATGCTCAAAGTCAGGAATTTTGTCACTTGTTGCAAGGGGTTTGCAAATTCCTTAAAATAAAATTAACTTTTTATACGGGCACCCTGTGCCCAAAACCAAATTAGAAAGTTATTGCCCTGATACCAAAAAAAAAAAACATGTATTTATAAGTGCAATATTTGCTGAAATTTGAATTCAGAAGTAGAGGAAAATTGGGAAAGAGTAAAAACTAACAATTCACTCATAACTTTTCACAGATTTTCAAATTCAAATATCTCATCAAATATTACACTTAGAAATGTGAAATTTTTTGTTGGCATCAGGAGAGGCAAGGCAACAACTTTCTGATTGAGTTTTTGTACATGAGGTGTCTGTATAAAAAGCAAAATGTTTTTATTTTAATAACTATACATTCCCCTCGCAACATGAATGATGAAATTCCTGACTTCGCACATTTATATTCTGCACAAATGACTTCAATATTTGTCACCATTTTCTTGCTATCTCATTTTGAAAACTCAGTCGATTGTGGGAGACTGTACATACGCTTATAAACTAACCTTTTAGTTTTTCAACCTAAGCATTATTGAGTTAACGTAGGCACACATTCAATTTTCAATAAGTAGAATTTCCATGTGGCCTCACAATCTTTGACAAATGTTCAGTAGTCTCGATAATTCAAGGTGGATGGGACAGAGGCCAGCTCGGATTATCAAAAAATTTCATTTATCTAAGAAAACTAATAAAGAATGCATTAGGTGTTGGTTCTGTTTAAAAAAAAACAAGCAAAAGCAGTATTAGCATATTTACTGTATTTTTAATTCTTAAATAAGATATAGATGCCATAGAATGTTAAAAAAGAACGTGAAAAGGGTACAAAGATGAGAGTGATTGAGAAGAATTGGGGATGGGATTGATGAACGACACTGATAGCTTTCAACTTCCTTTCTATATATAGTGGAACCAAAGTGATAGAATATATTTGGCCATTTTCTCACTTGTTTTGGGGAAGAACAGACTCCCAAGTTTCTCCCCCTCCCGCTAAGGCCTTGGTGAAACCTTCACTGTATGAGACAGAAACCAGTCTTCAACAAAATCAAACTATAGTCTGTTCAATGATTAGTGCTCTTATTTGCACCTTTATGAAATGGAAATCTGTCTACAACAATATTATTTCAGTCTATTGATGTTCCATTTCATATAGGCTTCACTATACTTATCCACTTATTACCACTTAATCATTTACCAACTAACCCATGTAAGTAGGCTGTAACATTCTCACGCACTTGACTTAAAATTTAGTAAATTACTTAATCACTTAATTCATGTAAACAGGTCTGAAGAACAAAAGGCAGTGGCGTAGCCGGGGGGGGGGGGGACGATTGCTCCCCACAATCAAAGTTTTACCTCATTGGTACCCATTCTCCTAAATGACATTTGATCCCACATAAAAAAAATGAAAATTGAATGAAAGGATAAATACCTAAGTGAGAGAGAGAGAAAAAACAAAATAGTTTTTACATGCTTCCTCTTGCAGTTTTACTATGACTGGGTTTGCACTATTCATTTGAGAGAAGGCAGAGAAACGTGTGGGGATTTCCTTACTATCATTTTTCAAAATTACTATTAAGCTCTTCATCTGAAAGCATGCATGGTCAGGGCAGCTCGCTCCCTTTCAAAGGACAATACTTTGTCTATATCTTTGTGAAGCTTTTTTTTGTCCGCTATTCATCATTCAGGGTAGAGCTCTTAGAAACACCTTTCTTTTGCACTTTAGTTATGACGACCAAACACTCATTCTGTTGTGAGGTAGTTTTGTAGAACTTTGTTTAAGGTGCCTACTGAAAAAATTAGATACGATATAGAATCCTATTGAGGAAAAAACCCAGAGCATAGAAAGTAATGGCTAGATTTTGAGCTCCTAAAAATACCAACTTATCTATAGGCACCTCGGCTAGAATTACTAGCTTGCATTAGGTCAGTGTCAAGAAAAAAAGATGAAAAGCAACTCTGAGATTCTGAGCCCTAAAATAACCAAACACAATGCAGTTATAGAATCCGGCAGAGTTGTTTCTTGAAGATGAGTAAAATGAAAAAAAAAAAGCTAAGCTATATAATAGGTCCAATAGCCCCTTAGATGGGGAGAGGAAATGAGAGCAACATATATTGTGATAATTATAACAGTCTATATATATTGATAGATATATTTAATGTTTCTAAAAAAGTGACTCTCAGAATCACATTCTGTTTTGTATGTTGTGTCTCATCTCTGTAGAGCAGTAAGTCGGAGAAATCATCCCCAAATAAGTCATGAATGATGCCTTTTTTATCTTGTGACAGCTACATCGCTCTTCCCACTAATTAATTGGAAATTTTCAAAATAAAATAATATAAATGCACTACTCATTGCTTTCCTGAAGCAGACACTCAGTTCAGAATAAACGCCATAGTGTACTGTCTACCAAAATTCTGCTGTTTCACGCCAAATGTGAAGATCCCATACAATGGTCCCCATATCCTGGAGCAGGACCCTCTAGAAATATTTTGCCCAGCAGGAATTTGAACAAAATATTTCTTGGAAACGTAGAAGTCGTGCTTATTCATCGCTCGCTATATAGTTTCATTATTTTCTGATTTTTTCTGGAATCACTAAAATAACCAATGACGGAAAAAATCCCACGAAATTTCTAACGTTTTCATGCCCAATGAGTGTCATCTTAGAGTGGACCACTATTATGCTGACTGCAATCCCACTTTGTTGGTTTGCAAACATTAACTCCTGGTTGCTCAGCAGAAAAAATATGTCTGTGCGAGTGAATCATCGGGGTCAAAATTTCTGACTCAAACAGATGTATTTTTTCTGCTGAGCAACCACAAAAACTTGCAGCTGTGTTCCTAGCTAGATGGAATGCATCAAACACAAACACATTAGTTTTCTCTACGAATCAGTCCATCTAATGCAAATTTGCTGCACATCATAATTTGAATTTTGCACACAAAAAACATATGCTTTCTAATTTTTTTCCCTTTTACCTCTGATTTGGCATTCCTCTTTCTGTGGTGCCTTTTGCAGCCTGATTTGGTAACCAACCCAAGTAGGATATCCAGTTATATATATAGTGTAGTTTTTCCTCTAAAGAAGGCTCCAGTGTGTATCAAAACGTGTAAGGAATTTCATGGTTTTTTCCCTTTTGTTGGTCTCATTTATTGGTTCATAAATAGAACCAACGAATGAGGCCAATATCAGGGGCAAAGGATTATTAATTCTTTCATGTTCTGAAATACACCCAGAGCACAGGTGCAGCTCTATAAGGCTGTGTGACCCATGCGGCTGCAAAAGGCAGCACGATAGGAGGAATGCCAAATCAGAGGCAAAGGGGGAAAAAAATTGGGAAACAAATGTCTCTTGTGTAAAATTCAAATTACTATGTGCAGCAAATTTGCATTAGATGGAATGATTCGTAGAGAAAACTATTTTTTTTTTTTGCTATATTCCATCTAGCTGGGAACACATCAGCAAGTTTTCATGGTTGTTTTGCCGGTTTTAACACCCATGGGGTGCTATAACAAGGCCTCGAGCAGGTGAAAATTTGGTCTTGAGGTGTTCACTGATCCTATGGATTTATTTAATTAAAAACAAACATACCACTACTAAATCACACATGCACAGCACCTTCGAACAGGCCTTTCCTTGAAAGAGTCTCTCCAAAGAAAGCAGGTAGATCCGATAAGCACTAAAACTATTTCGCTAGCTATTCAGTCGATTCATACACCCACCATTTTCACTTCTGGTTTGGAAGATGGATAGTTGCGCTTTTTTCTCAAACACTTTACACACCTCCGACACTCCAAAATACATTGAGCACACACAACACACAACATTGCCTGTCACAAACAAATTGGTTTGAAATTCCTGAACTGTAGTTCCAAAACTTTTTCTGTAATCAGCATCTTTTACTGGAGTAAATGATCAATCAAATCACAATCTAGTAGTATGCGATATCTGCCTACGATAACAGTGTAACATGATGAAAGCAATTATAAGATACAATTATGAAAAACTTTCTAAATTTTCAAAGATTGGATTATTTCTTAGGGGCGCTTCGTTTTTTTTGAAAGTGTAATTTATTGATTATTGTGTTGGGCTGTTGCCACTAAACTTTTTAATTGCATTTGTGGATTTTTTCCCCCATATCTATATTTGCATTAAATTCTATGTGGTCCAAAAATCTTGACCAGTTTTAAAAATATTTAAAGAAAAGCTATTAAAGATGAAGACAAACAGCTTAAAGAATTTGAAAGAGGTTTAGTTTTTAGATATGACTACGTCTTTTAAATCATCTGATGATACTGGGAGCATTCGTAAAAAGTTGCATGACAAAATTCTTTAAATGCTCATATCTCAGGTAACCTAATGCAAGTAAAAAAAATGGTATCTTTAGATGCACATTGCAAAAGGTACATTGAATGATATCACTTTGGTTTCAATATCTCTTCTTCCCTGGGCAGAAGGCCCGCTGTCATGATTTGTAACAAATTGTTTTATGCTATATCTTAGGAAATACCCAATGCACGTAAAAAACAATGGTATCGTCAGACGCACATTCTGGGCACCAGGACAATGCCGGTTTCAATACCTCTTCCCATCTGGGCACCAGGCTTGCTGCTAATTTGTAACAAATTGTTTTCTGCTAAATCTCATAAGTATGTAACACAAGCCAAAAGCAATATCATCAGGACAAGGTTCATGAGTGGTTGGTGAATATAGTAGTTATTTCAAGGACAAAAGCCGATGAGAGATAATGACAATTTCATTATTTCAGTACCTACCACATGATTAAAGGCACAAAAAACATATTTATGTCAAAACTTACATCCGTGTCTATGACACATCTTACACCAATTTTTTACTTCCATTCTTTGCAACACCCATGCTACAAATAACACAGCAAGAAATGTAATGTAGGCTTTATCCTCTGCATCACTGAAGGTGTGGATAAGAAATTTTGTAGTAAGTGAAAAAAAAACCTTTGAAACACCTCTTTTTCCAAGTTTCAAGCTATTTGTCTCTTATCTTTAATAGATGTTTAATATTTTTCCAAAACGGATCAGAGCTTCTGGACCACCCTGCATAAGTTTCAACACATCAAATGGAATACACCTTAAACCCCTCTTCACCTCCAAAATGCTATCATTTTAGTGTGCAATAATAAGCTTATTTCACTTTCTGTGCATCTTCAAGTAAGGTATTTATATTAACAGAGTTCAAATGATGAAAGTGTGAATAAAATGTTTTGTTTTTATTTAGTTCAATATTGTGCATGAAATGACTTAATATTATTATAATATTATTATATTATAATAACTTAATTATTTCCTATAATTTTCAGACAGAGCAGATATTATGCGAATTCAAAGCTCGTTCGCGTGATTGTCACCCAGACAAAAATATTGGAGACCCTTCGGCTGGTGAGTGACCACACAAGAGAATATAAAAACAGTCACACCAATCTAATCTGTGATATGCTGTAATTTTAAAATGATTATTTACTTTCCAATGCTTGTACTTTTAAATTCATTAACTGGTTCATCATGTGAACTGTTTAAGGTACAAGATCTGAAAGGCACATCTTTTTTTTTCATTGCTCTGAGTGTTTTGTAATATTGTCATCATATCCATCATTAGTGTGCAGATTTCAAAAGCTGCTAGAAGCCAAAGAGGTTCTCACCAACAAGGAATTGAGATGTATGTATGATAAGTGGCGAAAGAGTGGAATATGCATGCCTTTCTCCCAGTTTCAAAACTTGAGGAAAGCTGCACACACGGTAAAATATGCAAAAATCCTTTTTTTTTGCCTTTGCTCAATATTCCTCAAAGCTGTCTGATCACAAAAAAAAAAAAATAAAACTATGTCAGCAATTCATAATATGACTAGCTATGATAATGGCGCTGCCAGGATTTTCTCTATATACTGGGAGCATTAAAGAAGGGATAAACACCACAGAAACATTAATTGGGAATCACATAACCAAAGTAAACATACCAAAAGTCATTGTGGAGGTGGACAAACCATAGTTGATTTTTTTGCCATTTTGATGGCTATTTGCCCAGCTCTAATTTTTAAAATAGCCTATCATTCTAGCCGTGCCCTGTTCAGTATATATACACTGAATTTGGCAAAGATCAGCCCAAAAGTAAAGATTTGTATACAGAACATACCAAGGCCATAGTGAGAAATCCAAAATATCAGAAAATGGCTGATGTACATGGAATAACATGTATAAGTCTATTTTCATCACCGACTATAACCCTGACACCCAGACATACAGAAAATCAATTTTATGTTTTCAGATAAATCAGGTAAAAATTACCCTGATAGAATGAACTCTGATTCAACCAAAATTCCTTGATTTAACAAATTTTTTCCAAAACATTCTCACAAAAATAAAGGTCAAACCTGTATTTAACGAATAAAAACCCCTGATATATAACTTTTTTTTTTTTTTTCAAACTATATATCCTTATTGTTTTTTTTTTTCTATTTCTCGTCATGCAAAACCACAATCTGAAGATTGTACTGACTCTCTCAGCTATCCATCACAGACAAAAACAAAAGGCAAAGTAAAAATCTGTTCCTTTTTAAGTAAAGGCCATTCAGAGTGTGAAATTGGTATACACCAGTGATTCCCAGTGGGCGATGGAATGTTCCAGGGGGGTGGTAGAAGCTACAGGTATAGCATAGGATTCTATGGGTTAGATTGCATTGGGGGCCCTGGGAGAAAAAATTTCTGAAGAAGGAGGCGATGGTATACACCAATACCATAAAACATTGGGCTGTTGCAACAGCAGCCCCAAAGCAAGTAACTTTTGAAATTTGACGTTTCGAATGTGTTTATGCTCTTAATAAATTTGACTCTGATTTAACAATTTCCTTGGTTTAACGGAAAAAATTGTTTTTTCTGATTCATTAAATCAGGGTTCGACTGTATTAGATCAATCAAAAAGTTGTTTGTATTATCTTGCAGTGAAATTACACTTAAATTCAGTGCACTTATTTCATTTATTTTTCTTCAGTCAATTCACTGGGGTGGGAAAAAGAATAAAGAATTGATGATTGAAGGGAATTGTTCCAGTCAAGGTGCATGCTATCAAGAAGGTAATTATTGGGGCTCAGATTTCTATGTCTTTGCATATTTCACTATTTTTACGTGATAGTGCATATTTTTAAAATTTTAAGGCATATTTTGCTTATTTCATAATTTTTGATTAAAAGTAAAATTTTCCCCCCACTATTTCAATTCTGCTTCAGACTGGTTTTTTCAGTTACTGCCTCTGACAAGAGCTTTTCCTTCTTCCCGTCATTCACAAAAGCCTCGAAAATGTATTCCCCCACCAACTTGGGCCATATACGACCATTTATTAAATGGTCAAACTCCCACCAAACATATGGGTGGCAACAGATAATTTTAGCAATCTTTTTTGAAAGCCATGCACAAGCTCTGTGAATGCTTAGAGTGCAATTTTTTAGCATTTGCAAAACATTTTGTTTTATCAAATAAAGAGGTTTTTTTTTGGTTTTTAAATTGTGCAATGCTTTTCTAAAGCTAAATACTTGACTAGATATTTTCACCTGTAGATGGCAGCACAATAATTTTGAATTTGTAGGGGGAGAAACTCGAAAAGGGGGATACTTTTTTGAGGGAAATTATTGATGAGAGTACCATCACTGCATCTGATCAAGTTTGAGCAGATTCACATAAAACCTTAGGGGCCTCAATATGATCACATTCTTTGGAAGTTACCCTTATACAGGGGTGGGAAGTGACCAAGTCCATTTCGGAGCAGCTTTGGAGCAGCAAAATTCAGGATTTGGAGCAGTTTTGGAGCAGCAAATTCAGGATTTGGAGCAGCAAATTCGGGATTTGGAGCAGCAAAATATGGGATTCGGAGCAGATATTTATAAATTGGAGCAGTGAAATTAACAAGAATATTTTTGTTAACCCTCAACCCTTTTCAAAATAAAACTGCACTGTCTTTTGCTATGAAACATCTCTTCATCGGCTTGTTTTTGGTGTTTTAGGCTTTTGACACCTTGTTTGAAAGAGCGGCTGTCATAAAATTTTTTGCACCCGTCTATTTAGGATGATTTTTGCTTACTGAGGGCACTATTTGCTGCCTTGAACAGCAGCACTTCAAATGAGCTAAAAAATTTTTTGTAAGTTTTTAATTTTTTTATACTTGGAAAGAAATTGTTGCAAAATGGGAGAAAATTTCGGAAGTATCAACTCGATGTTTGGCGATTCAGCACTCATTATCTGGCGAGATTGGCGATCTGACACTCGTTATTTGGCGAGATTAGCGATTTAACGCTCGTTATTCGGCACCATTGGCGATTTAACCCTCGTTATTTGGCAACATTGTCGATTTAGCGCTCGTTATTCGGCAACATTGGCGATTTAACACTCGTTATTCGGCAAAGTTTCTAAACTAACATTCGTAATTCGGCGGACATGCGCTTTTTACTCCCGGAATGACAATTTTTTTCACGAAACATCGGGATTTAACACAATGACAATCGACTACAGTAATTTCTGCTGCTTCCAGTGACGACTTTTTTTTTTAAACGGAAACACTCGAATTTGCACTTTAAAGCTGAAAGGCACTGCAAACCATCTTCAGTTCCACGATCACGGACAATATCGGGATTTCGCAATGGAAAGCCCGATCAGGGGCCGATAGTTTAAGTATAGCGGAATAAAACACGCTCTTTTCGTAAAGAAATGTTTCGTGGCTAGCAGGAACAAAAAACTTTTGGCGTCCTTTCCGAAAATCCGGGCATACTGAAGCGAAATTCGCTATTTGGCGCAGAAAAATGCGAAAATACGCTATTGGAGCAGGATGGCGCAAGATATTAGTTTTGGCGCAGTGCGGCGCAATTGGCGCAGAGTTCCCACCCCTGCATTTTAATAATAAAAAAAATATCTGTAAATTCAAATGCTTTCTGAAGGTAGCTCAAAATTTCTTTGGAAGAGATTCCTTGTGCCTCCCGCAAGGTTGATCCTGTGAATGCCCTTGACTACTGGAGGAATAAATAGGAAATCAAATCATGGTTGAGCCCCATTTTTTTCATCTACATATGGAAGATGTTTCCTGAAAATTTCAGGTGATGAGTTTCCGTATCAGGGTTGAAGTGTATGATAGGATGAGTGAAGCAAATCTCTTTGATGTATCAAATAAAAGGGGGAATCCTATTGAGCCTTTAACTTGCTCCATGTGATCCTGTTCACATTATGCATTAGAATAACTTGAGTACAGTCGAACATGGTTGATTCGAAATCCAAAGTCACTGGAAAAAATTCAAACTATCAAATTAATCAATCCTGGATCTGTAAAATGACTATAAATTGCAACTTAATCATCAACATTCACATGGGATAATATTCATCAATTATTACAATTTTATCATCTTATGAAACTATTTTCCAAATTAATAATTTATAATTAATCAATCTTAGTTGCCACATCATTCCACTGTTAGGAAATCAGCATCACTCAGAATATCTTGACCATGCTCAAAGCCTGATTTATGGAAATGGTTCACGAATGATCTGTCATAAAACTGTTCTCCAAGTTTTGCTTATCATTCTAATGCTATCAAGGAAATATACTTTCATTAACACAAATTATATATATATAATTTTTACTTACAGATACTTTCCATACTCTTAATGATGATAAAATATTAAGATTTCGAATGGTACACTTAGGTTGAACAACATAATAGGTATTATGTGGTACACATTCCGGATGCAATCCAACTGAACTTTTGCCTTTAAAGATTTATTTTTAACAACTTGGTCGAGAAAAGCAAAATCTGTGACTTCTTGTAGAATTTTACCAAACTAAATATGCTCATGCAAAAATCATGATTTTTTCCCCCTCCAACTTTGAGTTATCCAAAAAATTTAAAAATTTTGAAATTAAACAATAAATTTTAACATTAAACTGAAGGGGAGTTCATAAAAGTTTGAATTAACCAAGTTCTACTGTATAAGCCAGCACAAACATAATATAGACCCATCTTTCTATTCATAAATTTTTACTGCCTCACACAAATTTCTTATCCACAGATACATCTGATGTTCTGACAGTAAAAAAGACTACATGCTGGGAGAAAGAGAAAGGAAACGTATTGTTGCAGAAGTTTCGAAACTATCAACTGTAAAAGAAAGGTTTTTTGCAGCAATTTATCTACATTCTGAAGTATTATTGCATGCACTTTTTGTGAAATATAAGTTGTTTCATAATTTAAATTAGACATTAAATCAAATTGTATGAATTTTTTTTTTAACTGCAAGTTATATTTTTATTTTTTTAACAGTTAAAGAATTTCTAGTGGAATATGCATGAAAGGTTTTAACATACCCATAATACAAACGTTTAGGGAGTCATCAGTATTCCTGCTTATTAGTTTTCAATAACAAACATTTACGTAATGGTAAGAATCCCCCATTTATTTATTGTCCTGTATTTTAAACGTATTCAAATGTTTTTAATTTTATGTAATATTTATTTATTGAAATGAAACATTTTATGTATTTAGCACATTGTGCATGCTGACTTTTTCTCTCTCTCATTTTAAATTCATGAAAAATGTGCTATTAAAGAATAGAGGTAGACAAAACAAAGATAATCAAATCTCAAATTGTAAAATTCAAGAAATCTGTTTTTAAATTTTTTTAACACATTGTTCACGAGTTTTCATACTTAGCCGGTGTGATGAGACCTTTTTCTTAAAAAAATAGCCTAATAAACTAGGGAAACAAACTTTGGTAGACTCAAAATAATAGAAGTACAGCTAGACGCACGTTTTGGAACTATATAAAGTTCCTTCGTTAATAGCAGAGAAAAAATTGAAAGACAGCAAAAGGCAAATACTATTTTTCTATCAATAACCTGGCATTCAGATCTGATACCATTTTTACAATTCGGTAAATGTAATTTTTTTTTCTTCGAGGTGGGCAAGGATTGCCTATTTGTTAAGATACAGACATAGCAGGCAGCAAAAAAACAATTGCAGTGAATCTCTCTTATGTTTATCGAAAAGCTTGTGAAAATGATTTAAACAGGAAATCTGGATGAATACTAGTAAGTGTTGGAACCATAAAAATAACTAAGCGGGATGCACTGTATATACAGCAATGATTTCATATTCTTGTAATTTACATTTGTCTGAGTTATTGTTTTATATTTTAGTAATTTAAGCTAATTTCACTGTTGTTTACAATTTTTTTTTTCCTCAGTTTCTGGAGAGAAAGTAAAAAAAATTGATTTATACTGTGCAAATATTTACACTATTATACAACATATAAATACATAGATTAACTAATGTAAATCTGGTATAAGCTAAAACTTACACACACAAAAATGATAGGTGAGTTGCTGTAAAAATTCTATGACATGAACATGTTATCATACAAGGAATGACAATACAATTTCTTAATTTAGCTTCTTGAAAAAACCCGTGTATGAGCAGTACCAATTATTGGTGCTGCTAATGGCTATTATATATTACTCCTCCCTTTTTTTATATATATGTTAAAATGATATTTTATTTTTTTTATTTGTTGATCTTGTTAAGTTTCTTTTTCTGTTTGGGAACCTTTTTTTAACCTTCATTATTGCATTTAGTTTGTCAATCTAGAAAGGTAGTGGGCCTACTTCTTTTACAGTTTTTGTCATGTAAGCTTGTTAAATACATGTTAAGATTAATGTATCAATTCTGGCCAAAATACCTAGGCTTTAGACATGAGGCATGCATGCTATTATTGTCAGCCAGCCTGTCTTATTTTATATGCATATTTATGTATATTAAGAGCATTTATATATATTAACTAGTGCATAAATATGGAAAGAAATTTCAATATTTTGTGCTGGTGATATAAGAGTCTGGTGCTCAAAATTAAGAGCTTATTGTGATTGATTTCATTCATAATTTTTGAATATTTATTTTTTATTTTTTGGCTGAAGATATGTACATTTTTCTAGTCTCTCTAAATTCAAAGTTTTGCAAAATTTATTTAGAATATAAAAGATATATGTATACATGTGCCAAATAAAAGATAATTATTGAAACAACTTTGTTATATATGAGAACTTAACTGGAGTTTTAGAATTCAAATAAACGGAAATTAAAAAAAACCTATTTGAGATCATTGTACTTTAAAAGACACGTAGCATTCTTTTCTCAATTCTGATTTTAATCCCTATTATGTAAATGGAATTTTCACCTAAAGTGCCAAAATTATGTAGACTTTTCAATCTGGCTATCACAAAAATATTGTTTTATATAAAGTAAGATTTCCTAATCCGGCAGATATCAGACCAGGGTATGCCAGATTACTAAAATTGCTGGATTATTGGAAGAATTGTGTGGAAAACCCTTATTTAAATAACGAACTTCTGTACAGGCATGCAGTGATATGTTTTCCTCTTTTATGGGCTCGAAGAAAACCTGCCTAGAAATGACTGATTACTGGACAGGCTGGACTAACGAGTCCCTACTGTATTCATTTATAGCAGTGGTTCTTAAACTTTTGTTGTCCGCAGCTCTCTTGTCCAATAAAAACAGCTCCCCAGAATAGTTTGGTATAGATATTTTCACTTATCAACCACTTAAAAGCATAAAAGGCATAAATATCTCATGCACACCATGATGCCACTTAGGAGCGGTAACACACACTTTGAGAAATACTGATTTAATGATAAATTCCTCTACAATATTTTTTTAAAGTCTTGTTTAGAAACGTCTGAACTCTAATGATAATCCCTCTACAACAATGTTTTTTCTTGGTCTGCAGAGTATTGTTATACCAAGGTTTCACTGTATTTTACTGCTCTAATGTAAGAAGTTAAATATTGTCAGTAAAACTCAGTTGCGGCTGTTGAAGGGGGGGGGGGAAGGAAAAATAATAGTGTTCACATTGCAAACAATTTAAAAAAAAAGATTGCACCATACCAGCACACATTGAATCATATTTCTCAAACAATCTGTAAACTTAGCTTAAGAATTTCCTTCAAGCAAAGTTTAAATTCCTCCAAATACTAAATAAATTAAGAAAACATTGTTGAAAATCATATGTTTGAACAGTTCTTGTAATCAAATGCGGCTTTACATTTTTTTTTATTTGCATGATTTTGTTTCACACACACATAGTAACTTTTCCTGTAGAAACTTTTTAACAAGCCTTTAGCTACAAGCTTTCAGTTTTAGAAAAAAAATGGAAATAAGCTCTGCCCCACCTTTTTTTTAAAATTTATCCAAGATTTTAAAAAACCTTGTTTTAGAGCAGTAAAAAAATATAGGATTTAACATTTTTAAACCTGTTATGTAAAACCTAAAACAGTTGTCCCATTTCCATATGTCCAGTTAACCAAATAGAATGTATGATCACACACATATATATAATACTTACAAAAGGAATATTTTTTTCAGATACAGTGGAATTTAAGTTAACAAGCTTAATTCGCTCCGCCAACGTGTTCATTACACGAAGAGCTCATTATTCAAATCAAACTTCCCCATAGGAAATATTCATAATTTGTTTCACAATTATTCATTCACATAAAAGTGACTAATAAAAAAGACTTCATTCAATAATACAACACAAATGTAAACTTATTCTTTTTGTCCGACTTTGGTTGGTTCTTTTCTACAGAATTTTGCAGATTCCCACCTTTACACATCTCTAACCTTATTTAAAGTGAGGCACTTCTCTCTTCCTCAGAAAAGATACCCTCCATAAGATCTTGCTGGCTGTTGAAGGCAATGAAGGTCCATCAGTTTGTCTAGTCCCCTTCTATCTAAGCATAATTTATAAAAAAAAAACTATGCGCGTGGTTACAACGCGATATCTAGTTTGGTATCGTAAGCAGTCAAGTCCAGACACGAGTGTTTATTTTTCGAGTAAGGCGTGCTGACTGGAGACTGTAGGGGAGAATATCACCCACAATTCCACAGTACGTGTGTGGACGAAAGCGAAAAACAACCAGCCCAGTTGTGAAAACGTGACAATAAATAAACAAAGTGCAAAATTTTTTCAAAATATTTGCTCGTTATGCAAATTGCTCGTTAACCAAAATTCCACTGTATAGTTATCAATTACCCAGAGTCTTGATGTGGTGAGCACTATATTAAAAAAAAGTATGGGGAACTTTAAAAAATGATATGCATAGGTCTGGAGAAATGAAAATATATTTAATTTGTCAATTCAATTAATGCATTAACAATATCGCCATGATGTTCCCTTAGTTTTAGTTCAGCTACATTCCTGGGGATTTCCATTTCTTTCACCTGTACAAATGAAAAGTATTGTTTCTGTGAAAATTAAAATCATTCAACATGAATAGGCCTACCTGGAACATTTTGTCATAAATTTTGCACAACGATTTGCAATCTACAATAGAAATGTTTATTACAGGGTGCACGCATGTTCCTTCATTTATGATTTTATAAACAAACAATTGCAATCTCAGGTTTTTGAAAAAGTCAAAAATTAGATAAGTACTTATATATATATACACACACCCGATATAAGCCGAATTAATATAGCCTAAACATATGATTTTATTAATGGCTGCCCTCGGTACTCGCGGATTTCATATTCATGGTCTCTTAATTTTCTGGAAAACACTGTCACAGTAATAATTATCATATTAGAACAAAATACTAATCATGAACAATAGAAAAGACTGAAAACCATTTTCCTGGATTGGTTCAAACACTGTTTAATTCTGGAAGTAAGAAGGTGCCTTGACAGTAAAGATATGTTATTCAAAGTACTTTGAATACTGGGTTATGCCCCAGAACACCATGGCGTTTAAGTCCTCTATATGTCTTCCAACTCAACATCTAGCATTCAGCTGCGTGATCTGATTTTACGCGAGCATTTATGGCTCACTATAAACCAGGGTTGTTTGGTTTTAACCAAGTGGTTTTTTCCAAAAAATCACATAAAAGTGGGCTAAGCATAATTGTCCCCCCTGAAAAATATGATATTGCTTCATTACTAGCCAAAATGCTTAATTCTTACCACATTTTCTATTTTTGGAGTACATTTTGATGGTATATGTGGTTTTTAAAAAAATGTCATGAAAGTGACATGAATATAAATTCTCTTTCATATTAAGTATCTTAGTTGCTGAAAATTAGTATATACAGTATCAAAATTTCTTATTCTTACTGTGTTTTCTAACTTTGCACTACATTCTGATGTTCTATCTTGAGCAAATTCATGAATTAGAATTTCATTACACGTGATGGTGGTGTTATTATCTTAAGGTTTTTTTTCCTTCACAAAGAAGCAGCAACAGTAGTGGCTTCAGTCATGCTAAGGGCAGGTGGTCTTATAATCCAAAAAGATGCCAGCTGCTCCTAAAGGACAAGGACCAGTGGTTACATTTACCTCAGACATTTGCATTTTCTTTCCATAGGAAACAGCATATCTCATACTGTATATCGCCAACAGGCTTGATATTGAATTTTTTTTCATATTTTCTACATTACCCCCAGTTAATCAAGGTTCTACTGTACACTAGTAAAAGCACAAAATTGGCCAGTTCGTGAAGCGGCCGGTGATCCCTGTCCGAATAATTTTCAGTTAGAAATTCCTTGGAATATGGACTGGGTCACCGTTTGGTTAGGATGCACAGTAGTAAGTGATTTATGAGAAATAATCTGCTATTTCAGCTATATCAGAACTTTAATCATAATCACCCTGTATATATACAGGGTGATTATAATTAAAGTTCTGATTCCGAAACAAGAATAACTGCTGGTAAGAATGGCTTGAAAATTTACATGGGTCCATTGCATGAAGCAATGGAATTTTCTTTGGTGAAAGAAAAAAAGTACTTTAAAATATACAAGTAGTTGATGCTGTACTTGGCCAGCGGTATAATACATATCATTTTGGCACTTCAACAGCATCAGTGTGTGAATAGCAGGTCTGGACAAACCCCAGGTGACTAGAAAATTGTTTTTGGCACCTAAAATTTTATATGCATCATTGTTAAAATGAAGTGTGAGACAATTTTTTTTGTTTTCGTAATAATGTCTCTTCCAACATGGGAATTGGTCATAAAGTCCCAGGGAAAAAATACAATATTACTCAAGATTGTTTTTCTTCGGAAAAAACATGCTTCGCTCTTAACAAATTTGGCTGGCACCTAAATTTTTTTTCAATTTGTGGTGGATAGCATAACTTTTATCAAGATGCACATTGCAACACCAGTGAAGCAGCTACTGAAGAACCATTTTGACAATAACATGATACAATACCTGGCCACCATGTTCACTTGAATACAATGTGAATACATTACTATAACCCTTGCAACTTTTGGCTTTGGGGATACCCCAAAATGTCATGTGCAGTGGTCAGATTGTAAACATTGGTGAATTGAAAGCACATCCACACATCATTACCATAACATACTCTGATTCGTAGTTAAACAAGCATTTTTGTGCTTCCACCTAGCAGCCAGATTACAGTGGATAACATATTTAACATTTCTTGGGTAAGTTGTAGTTGTTTAAATGACTTCATTTTTGTGATGTTTCCATGAATTATGAAATCATGCCACGCTAATTGCATTATAATTTTGCTTTGACTGGCTATCATATCCATCTGCCAGCAAATTTCTCATGTGCTGAATGAGTACAGCCCGTAGTCTATTTTACATTTTTAAATATTTTCCCCCTTCGCCATACAAAATTCTATTGCCTCAGGAACATTCATGCAAATTTTCAAGTCATTCTGACCAGTGGTTTTATTTTACAGTGTTTTGAAATCAGAACTTTACTTATAATCACCCTGTATATTGTACATCATTGTTAATTAATCTGCATTAATTAATGCTTCATTAAAAACATTGTATTTGCCTAGTTTTTATCATAGTTTCTGCAAAATTTACATCCTAATTAAGCATATTGAAAGTAACTAGGGAAAACATATTTATTATATAGTTAATAATAACATTAAGAATTCTCAAACAAAATATTTCCTTGAGTTAAGCTATAAAATAACTAAATTACAAAAGCTGGTTATTAAAATGTAGGAAATATTTATAGATTAATTAATATGGGAATTGTGTTAATTACATTAGTAAATATTTTAATTTAATTAATTATTAAAAGTTTTGAATTTTCCAGATATTTTATTGTTTTTAATATAAATACTATTAAAACCAAAAAAACTGGCTTAAACCCGGTTTTTTTTTTTTTTTAAAACATTTTTTTTTACCAACCCTGCTATAAAAATTATTCAATGATAATTGTGAAGACAATCAAAGAAGATGCAAATGCAGGAAACGTCTTAAAGTCATGGATGAATTTCACTGATGCCATCAGTGCTATTGCTAGAGCTGTGGAAGATGTAAAGATAGAAACAGTTACATTGTGTTGGAAGAACTTTTGGCCACAATATGTGCCCGAGGACACATCCATTTCAACGGAGTCGGCCAAAAAGGTTATGAAAGATATTGCCACTGTTAGCAAAGCAGTAAGATGGAGGTGTCAAAGATGTGAACATAGTAGAAACAGAATCAACAGCAATTCAGAAACTGATATAAGAGTAATTATATCGAGCTGACTGCTCCTGAAACCGAAGTTATGCTTAATATGAAGATGATCAAGATTAAGTGGAAGTCAAGTTTGTTATGAACAACATAGAGCAAGGGCTTCATACGTTTAAATCGGCATTGGCTTTTCTCCATGACATAGATCCATTTTAGTATGTTTTTCATGTGTAGAAAAATTGGTAGATGAAGCCTTGTTACCATACTCTAACAAATTAGCAGAAAAAAGAAGAAACAGCTTACATTATTAGAAAATATCACAGAGAATCGCTGGATGTACTCTTCTACTTCTGATACTCAAAGCAGATATAAGATAGCAATATGCCAAAAAAAAAACAAAAGTTTATGGTTTTTATCTGTGGATTTTCCATATCTGCAGTCACCTCTGCAAATACGGAGAGACGACTATATTGAAAAGTTGCATTAACAATATCCTCATGATGTTTCCTTATCAGTTCATTTAGAAATCCAGTCTTTTGAGTGGAAATTTGGTATTTAAGTTTTTAAATTGAATGAAATATTTGATTAAAAAAAATTGCTCACTATCAACTCAACATCATCCTTTTTGATCAGTACTTTGGCAAGTTCTTTTTGCCTTGCAGCTTTTTCAGCGGTTTCTTTTGAGTGCTTATCCCCAATTAGCGACATTGCCTGAGAATTAGAAGAAAAAGAAATTATTTAAGGAATGCATTTAAACACACAGGCGGAGACTGACTTCAAGGTTTGGGAGGGAACGATGGTATCAATACACACATACTGTATATTAGATCAGGGGGGTTTCCAATGTGAAAGGTCACGCGGAACACTTAACAAATTTTGAAAATTTCATCATTATACAAGGGTGTCCCAAAAGTCTGCATTTGCTATGAGGAACAATAATACTCACTTGTAGATAAAAGTGCAAAAAAATACATTTGTGAGTTACACACAGTGTGACCATATGACTCACTTTTACAGAACAATTATTTTTTCATAATATTTGGCTGTTTCCTCATTTTAATAAAAATGTTGATTTCGTCAAACTTGCTAAAAAAAACTCAATTTGAAATTCTTAAATTGTGAATTTGTTATTTTAACATTAGCTATGCATCAATGAGAATGTCTGTTTTTTTGTTTTTTTCATTTGGTCATCCTAGTTATACACGCATAGCTTCCAGATAACATAAAACATGCTTATTTAATTATTTTTTCTCCAACACCTTCATTTTCCGCACAACTAATTAGGGCTATTCAAGTATTACATCATCATTGATGGGGGGGGGGGGGTTCCCGATTTGCTTACTTTTTATGACAAGGGGGAGGGGGGTTTAGAAGATGCTTATGTCATCAACCACCCTGTTTATGAAGTATTTTTAGTGGCACCTTACTTGGTGCGCCAAAAATGAGAAAACCTTTCGATAGTTTGTGGGCACTTGAAGTAACATTCCCCCCTATTCATAAGTGCCCTATAGAGCCACTTTAGTGATCCCTAAATGTTTCGCGGATCCAAGTGCTCTGGAAATGTGTACCCGCTGCTTTAGTGCTCTGGAACTGTGCCACGCATCACTCAAGTGATCCGTAATTATATGCTGCAGATCACTTAAATAATCTGAGAATGTTTCACGGGTAACTTGAGTGATGTAGAACCGCACTGGGGGCCACTTGAGTGCTCTAAAACTACATCACGTCACTCAAGGGATCTCTAAATGTGTCACGTATCGCTTAAGTATTCTGGAACTGTGTCCCGGGTCATTTAAGTGATATGAAAATGTGCCATGGGTCACTTAAATGTTCTGGAATTATACCACGGGACACTTAAGTGATCTGTAAATGTGACACTTAGTTCATCTTTACAAAATTAGGTTTGAGGAGGGCAGGCCGCATCAGACAACCCCCAGGGCCAAGGGCTTTTATGCGATTTATCATTATATGGCTTAGAGGGATAGGTTGCAATGAATTTATTAAAGGTAAATTTCAAGTTCATAGCCTTCAAATAGCATTGAAAATAACAGAAATTGATTATAACACATAAAGGTATTGTCTTTCAAAATTTCAAATTTGCAAAAAAATATATATTTTTACATAAAAAAAAATTTTTTTGATTGTGGGAATTGGGCACGAAAGCCCCCCCTGTGTACATCTCTGATCCCACTAATATGCATTAGGATTCAGAGGGGCAGAGCTGGTGACAAAATTTTGCAGTCAGGGGGGGGGGGTCAGAAATGGCTAAACATTTGCTTACGTCATACTTGAACGGTCCCTTAGACCACTACTTATACAGTTTATAGTTGATTCCGAATGGCTTCCTTATGTTTCTCTGTTTTTTACCAAGAGGTTCATATGCCAAACGTTTGGTGTGCAGACTTTCTTCAATAGCAATGTCCCGTTTGATCATCGTGGTGCTGTTTTTGCTATTGTACTTTGTGTCAGAAAAGGCACCGGTAAGGACAAAAGAGGGTATTGAACACTTAAGACAAGGACTAGTGTTGAATAATGATTCAGAAAAGGAGTAGTGAGAAGGAGTGGGGTCAGAGGAAAAAGCCAGATTAAATTCTGTGGTGATATCTGGTGAGAAGTAAGGTCGATGTTATCAATTTTAAGGGAAGACGGGCCAGCTGATTTAAGACGAAGAAAATTCCAAAATTTTGAGGGTTTAGTTTTAAGGTATTGAGACAAGGGAGTTAGTTAATTTGATTTTTTTGTTTTTTTTTAGCGAAGGATGAGATCTTTGAGATCATGTGTAGAGGTTGAGATCCTATTTCTGAGAGAAAGAGTTATTGAATTTAAGTTTAGAGACAGTTGGCGAATTTTCCTTTTTAAATGGATAATATCACAATTGATCAGGGTTAAAGATACATTTTGAAGAGGTATGTTTGATGGGAGACTTTGCATTTTTTGATAACAGCTTTGAATTTACTCCAAAGAATATGAACATAATTTGAGGAAGATAAAATGAAATCAGGGTGTGAAGAATATTTTACAAAAGGGGAAAATTGGCCTTGTTAAAGAGTTTTGCAGTGTGCTTAAAGGAAGGTAGAGTGTGATGGAGGGAAAATTTTACAAAAGGGGAAAATTGGCCTTGTTAAAGAGTTTTGCAGTGTGCTTAAAGGAAGGTAGAGTGTGATGGAGGGAAAATTTTGCAAAAGGAATTTTGTGGTCGGAAATACCATCAAAAACTGAGAAATCAAAAACTGGGATTTTGTTTGAAACAGCAATTAGGTCTAATGACAGCTTTAGTGGTTCAAGATTCTTGTCGGTTCTAGAATAGTATGAACGAGATTAAACTTAAGGAAAAGGAAAAACTCTATTATTAATAAAATGGTAACCCGAGACGGACTCCAATTTGTGCCAGTCAACTTTGGGTAGGTTCCAAACACCAGCTATGATTAGGGCGCCCGAGTGACATGGTGGTAAGATGCTCGTCTACCACTGTGAAGGTTGCTGTCATGGTCCCAGGTTTTAACCCGAGGAAGGATATGGATAAGTTATTTTCCCTAATGAACTTGAGGCGACCACCAATAGACAGCACCTTCACTTCCAACCCATCTCATTAATGGCAGTAAATTGCAATATAGCGATACGGCCAGAGTTGGTGAAGTAGTAGCTATGATTAGGAGGTGTGAATTAAAAAATCTAAAATTGATTCCAATTTGATACAGTTTGGGCAAATGCCACTCAGCACCAACAATTTAAAGATTGGTGTCAAAAGAAATTTCAAAAAAAGGAATGGAGCTGTTAAAGACGAGGGCAACGCCTCCTTTACAGGAATCTCTATATCTTTACGAAATGAGGTAGTTAGGCTGTAAGAACTCTGAATTGTTGATATTTCTATATAACCAGGTTTCAGTGACAGCAAGAAAATTGGGATTATGAGCTACCAATATGGATTCAAAAGAATGAATTTTACTGATAATGCTTCTTGTATTAATAGTACCGATTTTGGAGGAATTTTTCTGCTACAAAGGAATTTGAGGTGGCGAAATTTGGATAGTAAAGCCTAAAGGGGTGATGGAAGGAGATTGAGGGAAGTCAGGCTGGGGGGGGGGTAGGGCTACAAATATCAAGCTGCATATGTGTATGCATTTTTAACTTACACCTATAATATCCTGAGAGCTGATTTCTTTCTCTTCCGCATAGTCGGTAACTTTTTCCAGATCTGCAGCACCGCTGTCATGTTTCGCGACCTTCTTCTGTGGCTTCTGCTCTTCTGCAGTGACGGGAGTTTCTTCGAGATCGTCTGACATTTCACTGCTGTTTACTAATTCAGTTGTGAAGAGAGACTTGCGTTGTACGTCCTTTTCAGGCTGCAACGAGAGACGACGTGCAGGCGAGATGAATTCGTAAACGAGACGGCTGTGACCAAAGGTGCATTAAGGCTTTATGGATTCAAAAATTCTTTATGGATTCCGCTTTGAACGATAAACATTGAAATTATGAAACTGAAAATGATGAAACGTTACGAAATGTAAAATATTCAAGATACGAAAGCATTTTTCTCAAACAACAATCAATTTTTACCGATTCCTATTTTTAAGAAACGTAAATTCTCAACAAAAGTTTTCATGAAAATGAAATCAGAAACAGAAGAAAATAGATCCAGGTCAGGAACGTCTAGAAGTGCAGAAACCAGTCATGGGCGAAACAACAATCTTCCTACGTCTAGATTCGGGCACTGACGAAACTGATAAAATTGGTTTGAGTTGTGCTCTCGAAGCTTTCCAAGAATACGAAGATGTTAAGAAGCTGATCAAAGGTCTCGACACCGTGTACGAGGAGGAGGCCCAATCCGAGAGCTCTTGTCAACGCTTCATAACTGTGTTGAACCAGTATCAAGAGCAGCCGCATTTGCTGGACAAATACCTGGACGATTTCTTATTCGAGCTGTTGACGATCGCCAGAAATCCGAACAACGACGCCAGGCTTAGGCATTTGGCTTTCAAGTTCCTCTACATCATCACCAAAGTCAGAGGTTTCAAAATTGTTGTCAGACACCTGCCTCATCAGGTAATTCACTTTTGATGTAGTCTTGCCGAAGCGATCGATTTTAACGTATTTTCACTTTTGCTGTTAGTGAAATGTTTTACTTGTGATGGCGTAGTAGCAATTACACCATTAATAATCTAATAATCCTAATTAATCAGTGATTTTAATTTGAAACGACCATATTCTATATTCACCTGACTGTAAGAGAAAATGTTGCATACAGAAAACACCCCTCCCTGATTTCAATGTAAGGAATTTTGATGACCAATAAAGTGAAAATAGAGGTGTCGGTCCTTTAGAGCATTTCTCAAACAGAGATGTGGCTGCATTGAGAAAGATAGAGGCGCAATAAACGATACTAAAATGACAGTTTTAAAAATAGATGGCAGCTCTATAACAAGCATTACACAAAATCAAACTTCATGTTAGGTCTACAACACATACATTCCAACATGTACCATTTGTTAGAGGTTCTGCAGAGGCATATGGACAAGGTTCCTATGTGGTTTAGAAGTAGTAGTATTATGCAGAGATGCCACTCTGTACTCTAATTTACTTGGGGCCAATTCCCAATATACAGTATACCGTTTTGTCGTCAAATTTTCACGTGCGCCAAAAAAGCGGTATGTCGCCAACATAATTCTTCCCAGTCCTAATACATAGATGGTGCCACATCACCCAATTTTCTTTTCCAGCTTACTGTTGCCATTTTGTTTTGCTTGTTCCATGCTATTTTTTTAATGCTTTAGT
The DNA here is from genome assembly GCF_987345545.1 of Pholcus phalangioides. Lineage (NCBI taxonomy): Eukaryota > Metazoa > Arthropoda > Arachnida > Araneae > Pholcidae > Pholcus > Pholcus phalangioides. The sequence continues at coordinate 22,011,929 of NW_028301603.1, read as the reverse complement.
GCTGTTAGTGCACTAGAGCTTTTTTAAAAAAGGAATAGCCAACTAAAAATTGTAAAAAAAACCTTAGAAAATCGTATTTATAGCTGATTACCACTCCGCAATCGCGAGTTCCAAACCCAGATTTCCACCAAAGGCAAAATCTGGGGGGGGGGGGAGGGGATATGGAGGCCCCCAAAAAAACCCATCAAAAATTAAAAATGCTTTTGTAGGAAATTAATATATTGGGAAAAAAATACATTCTTATACTATATGTTAATTTAAAATTCTTTCTGAGTGTTAGTGACCTAAACTTTCGGTGAAGAATTAGGTCTTTGTGCCCCTCCAAAAGCCGATTCGACGTACACACCAGCGATTTTTAACGGTGCTACCACATGGCAGCTACATGACAAAACTGAATATTCAAGGTAGAGTTTTTACATTCAATTTTTTTTTCTGAACGATCTCGGAAAATGCTTCACAATTTGAATAGATATTCAAAATCCTTTAAGATTTTTCAAAAAAATTCACATTTGTAATCTTGTAAGAACAAGGCAAATCTGCGCCATATAGACGCTGTCTTTGAATGCCAGCAGTACCACAATTTTCGGTATGTAACCAGAGGGGAGAAAAATCCGCAGGAGGAATAAAAACTCTGAAATTTGAAAATTTTGTGCACAGCCCCTCATTCAGAGAGGCAACTAAATATCCATCATCTTATTCTTCAACAACCCATGTATATAAAAATACAATACAGTATAAAACCACTTTTTCAAAATTGCGAAAAGAAGAAGAAAAAAGAAAGGGGAAAAAAAGGTGTTTCTCTTCTTTTTTTTTCTTGGAACTAGGAAAAAAAAATGCATCCCAGAGGACCCGTGAATCATTGGCATCTCTGATTATGGGTCTGAAATAGTATTCAAACCTATATGAATATGCTCATATGACATACTTGAATAATTTTCATTTTTTGAATTAAATTTCCAAATCTGTCTCCAGACGACCTGTCCCATCTTCACCGACCACAGGTTAAGAAATTCTGTGTCGTGTTTGTTGAAAGTAATTTAAATTTCAATAAAAAAATCAAATTAAATTTATTTTCTATTTTCCACCTATTTGTTTTTCACATTAAATTTATTACTTTTGATTAATTGAATTTGTTTTTATTTTTTTTAAATCAATTTTAAAAATTTTGAAAGTGTTTTAGAATGTACTGCATGCTTATAAAATACAAACTCTAGGGCCACAACAGGTAAATTGCCCACCAAAGTGACTGATAAAATGTCAAATATTAAAAAATAATAAACTAGTCCTAAATATGACATAGTGGCCTGTGGGTTCTTCTAAATTCCATCCAATAGCTTTCATCATGTTACACTGTTATCTTAAGCAGATCACATACCACTAGATTGCAGACGCTCACATTTACCGAAAAAGAACTTCCATTCAGAAATTTCAAATGAATTTATGTGTGCTGGATAATGTGTGCATGCTCAATTTATTTTAGAGTATCAGAGGTGTGTAAAGTGTTTGAAGTGCAACTATTCATCTTCCAAATCAGAAGTGAAAGGGACAGATGTATGAATTGATTGAATATTGAGTGAAATAATTTTATTGCTCTTCGGATCTATCTGCTTTCTGTGGAAAGACTCTCAAGGAAAGGGGTGCTCGAAGTTGGAAAACCTGAGAAGGCGCTATGCAGTATATTTAAAAGATATATGGACGAGGTGCATATGTGGTTTAGTAGTGGTATGTTTTTAATTAAATAAATCCACAGTACCAGTGGCAGCTTGAGACAGAATTTTCATCTGTTGAAGGCCCCTTTTGTAGCACCCCACTGGTGTATAAATCACACCAGTAAAACAACCATGAAAACTTGCTGATGTGTTCCCAGCAGGATGGAATACAGCAAAAAAATTAGTTTTCTGTACGAATCATTCTATCTAATGCAAATTTGCTGCCCATTGTAATTTGAATTTAAGCACAAAACATTTTTTTTCTTCAATTATTTCTTTCCATTACCTCGGATTTGGCATTCCTCCTATTGGGGTGCCTTTTGCCGCCACATGGCTCGCACAGCCCTACAGAGCTGCCCCTGCGCAGGGTGTATTTCAGAACACGAAAGAATTAATAATCCTTTAACTTGAAAAAACCATGAAATTCCTAACGTGTTTTGATACAAAATGGTTGCTGTCTTCAGAGTATAAATCACGCTAACAGGGGATACCATTTGGGTTGGTTACTGAACTGTAATTTTCTGTTGCTCAGCTGAAAAAATATGTCTGTTCGAGTCAGAAATTCTGATCCTGATGATTCACTCGCACAGACGTATTTTTTCCTGCTGAGCAACCAGGAATTGAGATTTTGAAACCAATCAAATGGGATCACCAGTCAACATGATAGTAGTTCCTCTAAAGATTGCACTCATTGGATGTTGAAACGCATTAGAAATTTCATGGGGTTTTTTTTTCCTTTTTATTTGCGTTGCCCATTGGTTATTTTAGTGATTACAGAAAAAATCAGAAAATAATGGAACTATTTAGCAAGCGATATGAATCAATGAGCTAATGAAGACAAAGCTTGTTTGATCAAATTTCATGTTTCTTAGAAATATTTAGTACAAATTCCTGTTGGACAAAATATTTCTAGGGGGCCTGCTCCAGGATGTGGGGGTTGCCATTGTATGGAGTCTTCACATTTGGCATGAAACAGCAGAACTTTGCATGGTGTTTATTTTGAATAGAGAGTCTGCTTCAGGAAAGCAATGAGTAGTGCATTTATATTATTTTATTTTGAAAATTTCCAATTAATTAATGGGAAGAGCGATGTAGCTGTCACAAGATGAAAAGGCATCGTTCATGACTTATTCAGGGATGATTTCTCTGACTCACTGCTCTACTGTTGATTGAGATGAAACACAGCATGCAAAAAATACAATTGAGAGTCACTTTTTTAAAAACATTAAATATATCTATCAATAGACTGTTATAATTATCACACAATATAGGTTGCTCTTATTTCCTGTCCCCATTCTCAGCATCTAAAGAGCTATTGGCCCCATTATAGCTCACACTTTTTTTTCCATTTTACTCATCTTCAAGAAACAACTCGCCCAGATTCTATAACTCAATTGTGTTTGGTTATTTTAGGGCTCAGAATCTCAGAGTTGCTTTTCATCTTTTTTCTTAGACACTGACCTAATGCAAGCTAGTAATTTTAGCCGAGGTGCCTATAGATAAGTTGGTATTTTTAGGAGCTCAAAATGTAGCCATTACTTTCTAAGCTCTGGGTTTTTTCTCAATAGGATTCCATATCGTATATAATTTTTTCAGTAGGCACCTTAAACAAAGTTCTACAAAACTACCTCACAATAGAATGAGTGTTTGGTCGTCATAACTAAAGTGCAAAAGAAAGGTGTTTCTAGGAGCTCTACCCTGAATGATGAATAGCGGACAAAAAAAGCTTCACGAAGATATAGACAAAGTATTGTCTTTTGAAAGGGAGCAGGCTGCCCTGACCATGCATGCTTTCAGATGAGGAGCTTAATAGCAATTTTAAAAAATGGTAGTAAGGAAATCCTTAAACTTTTGTCTGTCTTCTCTCAAATGAATAGTGCAAACCCAGTCATAGTAAAACTGCAAGGGGAAGCATGTAAAAATTGTTTTTTTTTCTCTCTCTCACTTAGGTATTTATCCTTTCATAAAATAGAGGCAGAAGAAAAAGTAATTTAACTTTTTTATTTTTTTTATGTGGGGATCAAATGTCATTTAGGGGAATGGGTGCCAATGTAGTTAAAACTTTGATTAGGGGAGCAATTGCTCCTTCTGTTCTCCCCCCCCCCCCCCCCCAGCTATGCTATGCTACTGGTTATAACAAATATTGAATATTCCTAAAAGTCTCAGCATCATTCACCATCGATCTCATCCCCAACTCTTCTCTATCATTTTTCATATTCTTCATTTTTGGAAACACATTGTATGTGTATGACATCTATATCTTATTAAAGTGTAAAAATGCAGTGAGTATGTTAGTACCGTTATTGCTTGTCTTTTTTAAGTAAAACTAATGTTTAAAGCATTTTTAAATTTGTTTTTTGAATAATTAAACTTTTTCGATAATTCGAGTTGGCCTCTGTCCCATCTACCTCAGATTATTGAGGCTCTACTGCATAGTTTCTCAATCTTTTTTGTCCCATCCCCCCCCCCAATGCAATCGAACCCATCGGATCCCATGTTATACCTGTAGCTTCTACCTTCCCCCCCCCCGGAACATTCCATCGCCCCCCCCCCCCAGAGGGTGTTAACACCCATGTTGGGAATCACTGCTCTACTGTAATGAACTGGCATCTCTATCCAGTTGATGATGGAAGAGATGTTCCTCCAACCAGTTGCCCTTTTTTTAGGTTGATTCATGAAGAGTTTATTCAGAGTCAGTATTATTAAGGTGCGATGCATGCTGTTGATCATGGCAAAATATTATGGGCCCATGAAATGAATGGATTGAAATCCAGTTGGCTATATGTTTCATCCTGGCCTTGATTTCTTAATGAAGCTTTAACTTTAATTTTAATAATTTATAGATGTGCTATTATTATCAAATATTGGGATTGTAAAATTTGACGGTACAAGATTTTCTAGTTTCATGGCAGTTTGTCTTCATACAGAGAAGGGTGTGGGGGCCATTAAATACCTGAGAAATCTGAAACTGCTATTAAGGACAATTTTTCTTGAGTGAAAAAATAACCAGGTTTATCTCCTAAAAAATTCGGCTGGCTTCTGAATGTTTTTGATTTGTCAAGCACTACCAATACATGCATAATGAATAAACATACGTACATATATTACAGAGAGATGCAAAATTTTGTATGTATCAGGTGACAAATTATGTATCAGGTGACAAATTGCTAAGTCTACCATTAAAAATGTGTATAATAACTTATAGATGAGAGCACATTTTTTTGGATTAACAATTAATTTACAGAAGGATTTAATACATTTCAGGTCAGTGATTTAGAGGAGGCACTGAGTTTTCTTGAAGAACAAGATCCTGCCGATTGTAATACATGGGAAACACGTTACGTGCTGTTGTTATGGCTATCCATAGTAGTTATGATTCCATTCCACATGAGCCGCCTTGACAACACTAGTGATCCTATCGAAGGGAAATCTGTCATGAAAAGGTAAAAAGAATTTTTTCATTAGCTCTGTTTTATATTTGTGATTTTATATCTATAGATATTGTATACAAAGTAAAAATGCTTGTTTTATCACACATTTTGAGAAACAAAGTAGCAGTATGATATAACCCTGGACTTGAAAAATCCCAGGTGACAGGTCTGCATGGCCAAAAATCTTGCACCTAAAATTTTCCAGATGTTTTTGATAAATTCAAGTCAGAGGACAGCACAAAATTTTTGTAAGCATATTAACCAACATGGAAAGAAATTTATTAAGTCCTAAAAAAACATTGTTTTGAACTGTAGAGATTTATGGTTTTCTTTGCCCACGACATATTAAATCAAGAGGTTTTCTGGCTATCATGCTAAGGAGAACTTGGAAAAGAAAAGTTGGTTGTCTCAGCCGAGCATCAAACCCTAGATCACTTGCAATCTGGAAAGCCCACTCACTATTATACAATGGTGAGTGCTTTTGGTATAATGGAGAGTGTGCTTGCCCAAGTTGCAAGAGGTCCAGGGTTTGATTCCCGGCAGAAACAACTAATTTTTCTTCCCAAGCTGACCTTGTCATAATAGCTAGAAAATTTCTTGATTTGATTAATTTAAACTGTTTTTCTCGAAAAGAAATGTGCTTGGCTCCCAAGAAATTCAGCTGGCACTTAATTTTGTATCCAATTTGTCAGGCCCTGATGTAGCTGACGACTTCATCTAGGTTGTAATGTGAGTTAAATTTTTAACTGTAGTTCTAATAAAAAGTGAAATACCTAAATGCATGTTATAACAAGGCATTGTATAATGAGGGGTTAACTTGATAGGTGTAAGTAATGTCCTCTCATCACACTTTTCTTCCTGCAAGTTTTCCTGGGCTTTGCCTATTCTAAGTTTTGCCCATGAACTGTGCAAATAGTCTCAGATAGATACCTATAGGATATATGGAAATATATACCTATACCTTTCCATATGTACAAGAGAATTGTTTTTCCTGTATTTTAAATTATCAATCTTCAGCTGTTACTAATCTCATAAATTCAAGATAAAAGTAGTTTAACCTGACTGTGTTATAAATAATTTATAACTATTTATTACTGCCATACAGTAATTATTACTGTATGACAGTATGATCGGCTCACATTGAATTCTTTATTTAATTAATGAATTAATACAAGCGGTAAAGACACCGTTGGGTATCCATGAAATAACAGAAATTGAAAATGCACGCAGAGTTCCCACACATAATGAAAATTTACCAAAATCAATCATCATCATATTTAACAGCAAAAACTCAAAAAAAATTTGATTACAAAAAGCCAAGAGTCAATCTTACTGCAGAAAAGATAAATGAGGTTTTTCGAGACACCAGAATTTATGTAAATAAATGCTTAACCATATAAAACAAGAATCAAATACAATTTGCCTGAGTGAAGGAAAGAAACATTTTTCTCTGGAGAGACGATAGTACAAAAGTAATTAGAGTAGCCTACTAAATGAAGAACAATTAAATAAGTTAGAGGCAAATGTCAATAATTCCTGAGAACTTCTTTGAGAATCAAGATAAACAATCGCTGGAGGAAATCAGCAAAGTCAACAAATTCATCAATCAGTATAGAAAAACAGATAAATCATTAACATTTCTTCTATTGAATATTCAAAAGCTTTGCATATTCAATACAAGAAAGGGCAAATTTCGACAACATATTAATATTTTTTAAGAACATTAAGCGAACCAATAGATATTATATGTTTAAGCGAAATATGAATTGAAGATGGTGAAATATTCAACTACTATATCACAGGCTTTAAAAATACAAATGACTACCATTGTTATGTAAACTGTAAAACTTATCTGTAGATCAGGTAGGGGGCGGGTGTAATTATGCATATCAATAACAAAATCAAATCTGTAAAGAAAAACCATTTAAAATTTGTCTCAGCTGAAGAATTATGTATTGGACTCCCAGATTATATGATATTGATATATTATTATTATACCTCTCACATTCTTATAATATATAATTTTTTAATAAAGAACTAGAAGCAAACATAAATTAAAAAACAATACATTAATAATTGAGATATTAATATAAACTTACATAGCCTCCTAGATAATGAAACTTCAAAATACCTTGATATAATTGCAATAAACGGATTTGTACCCCTTCATAATAGTATACAAGAGAAATTAATGAATCTAAAACATGTTTAGATTATGTTCTTACAGAACACAAATAAACAAAACACAAAAATTTCTGGTATACAAAACTCAAATAACAGACTATTATCCAGTAATAGGATTTATTAATTTTTTTACAAAAGAAACCAGGAGAAAAAAAATGATCAAGACAAACATTTAAATGTAATAAATTATAATAAATTCAAAGTTTTTTTGCAAATATAAATTTTGTTGGTGTCCTAGAGGAAAGATGTCTAGAAAATAAATGCAAACGATTCTTGGATATTATAACATTAAATTCTAATCTCTGGACAAAGAAAGTTAAAAAGAAACCCTAAAAAAGCAAAAACAATTGTATCAATAACAAAATAGTAAACAGAATAAATTACAAAGAAAGGTTGTACAAAAAAATATAAAAAACACCCAAATATTGTTTCATACGAATTAGAATACAAGAAATATAATAAAGATCTGAAAATGTATATTAAAAAAATAAAACAGGAGCATATTAGAGATACATTTAGGCTATGTGGAAATAACAAAAAACAGCAATGGAAATGTATAAATCACAATATTCTAAATAAAATTGTAACACACAATACACTTCCAATTTCTGACAGCAATAAACATCTAGCAAAAAAATTCAATGAGAACTTTATAACAAGAAACACAGAAGAAATGGAATCAGGTACAGATTATAATTGTGAGGAGAAGCAAACAATAACTATAACAACTTGATGTATTTTTTTCAAAATTAATGATAATGAGATCAAGGAGATTATAACAAAATTAAAGATTAACAAAGCAAGTGGATACGATCAAATAACCCCTAAGATATTTAAAATAATCACCCATTATCACATAGACATAATAAAAGCCCTAATTAACTCATCTATACTAAATGGATTCTTTTATAGGGAGTTAAAATATGCCATTGTACATCCCATTTATAAAACAGGAGAGACATATAACTTATTGAACTACAGACCTATATCAATTCTTCAGATTTTTTCAAAAGTAATAGAAAAGTGTATGAAAAAACAGCTCATAAGTTTCTTAAATTATCAGAACTATCTAGCACCTAACCAATATGGGTTTCAAGAAGGTAAAAATACAGAAATGGCCATTTTAGAACTAAGTAATTATTTGAACACCAGGTTTAACTATAATAAATATTCAATAATGGTTTTTCTGGATTTAAAAAGAGCTTTTGACTGTGGATCTAGTGATACTTACAAAGAAATTGTCATTAGCTGGTATATACAACCTCTGACAATAAAGTTCGGTGAATGAAGTCGGAACGGCCGATCTGGCAACACTGGCGAAGCAAAACACTGCACATGCATAGTGGCAGGTGTTGACATCTGCCGCCACCGTTGTTCAATTGAGTGTTGTTTGTGTTCCGTGAAAGACTTGTTTTACAAAGTGCTTGTTTAGTGCGTTGGTTCTTAACTGAGAACAGGAAAATCAACAAGGAATTTCTATCTGAGGAAACGACGATGAATGCTGCAAGGTACATTGAAATTTTGGCCCGTTTCATGAAACGTCTACGCAGGGTACGACCTCAGTACGCACAACAAGGTTCATGGTTTCTTGTTCACGACAATGCTGGCCCTCACACAGCCAATATCATCAAACAGTTCCTGGCAAAAAAGGGGTTGGTGCAAATTCAACATCCACCATACTTGCCAGATCTCAATCCTCCAGACTTCTTCCTATTCCCACGACTCAAACTCGCTTTGAAAGGAAAGAGATTTGACTATATTCCTGACATCCAATGAAATGTGAGGAGGCTTTTGAACTCCATCCCAAAAGAAGACTTCTTGTAAAGTTTCCAGGACATGTATAGGAGATCTCAGCGGTGCATAGTAATGGGAGGTGACTATTTTGAAGGACAGTAAGGTAACCTTTGTTAACATTTCATCTACGTTAATGTTACAGGACTATTCACCGAACTTTATTGTCAGAGGTTGTATACGAGGTAATACATTAAACTGATTTAAAACATATTCTCTAATAGAAAACAAGCAGTTAAAATAGGTGAAGAAATCAGTAAATTTCTAGAAGTAAAAAAAGGAGCACCCCCAGGGATAGGTTCTCGAGCCGATTTTGTTTCTTGTTTGTATAAATGACATATTCAAACTGAATATAAATGGAAAGGCGATTTCTCACTGACTACATAATACTGTACGTTGAAGATACCAAAATTACAAATTTAATAATAAAGTTGAAGAGGACCTATTCAAAATCAACAATTGGCTTAAGAAAAATAAACTAAATATACAAAATACATATGCTTGAAAACAAGAAATATAAATAATTTAACAAAAATATAAATCCACGATCACTGTCCATGCCAATATATTCCACAATCCAAGTGCCATGAAATTGAAAGAGTTCAGGAATACAACTACCTAGGAATCATAATACAAGATGACCTAAAATGAAACTCACAATGTAAAAAAATAATTAAAAAATTAAGAATGTATGCTCTCCATTTTATATAGATTAAAAAACACAATCAACAGTAATTTTCTAAAAGATTTATTTTATACTTGGATATACTCAATAGTAACATATGCAATCACTGCTCTGGGAGGTGCTTATCAAACAAATATACAAAAGCTTGATAATATATATAATAAAATAAGGTCCCGAATAACAAACAACACAGCAAACAATTATGCAACAGAATGTCACAAACTAACTATAAGACAGAACTATATTTATAGACTAATAAAATTTTCATTGTCAAACAAGGCTAGAAACAAAACAAAGTAGAACATCTAGATTGAATTACATATATCAAATGCCGAAAACAAATAAAATGTATTCCAAGAGTTATAGATATACAGCACAAAAAATAATGAGCTATACCATGCAATCAATCATACAAATAATAACACTAGATCCAATCACAATATATTTATATTCTCAACTAGCTATAATACCCGGCGCTGCCCGGGTTTTCTTCAATGAGGCTTTTTTGGATCACGTGATATCTCCCTCTCTTTTTCTTGAGGGACATACAAACTGTGTCCAAGTTAACCAATATGGCGACCTGCGCGATTCATGAAATAAACAAATCTAGATTTACACAGAAATGAATGTATATTTTTCTTTTTTTAAGGGGCGCTAGGTATTTTGATCCCCCCCCCCCCTATAAAAGTATAGGTTTGGCTAATTACTTCATATTTAATCTCCTGGGCTTCGTATATCTCTAAGCGAACTGAATATTTCAAAAATCGAGAATTCAATACAATTTTTAAAATTATTGATGGGGCGGAAAATCCCACTAATTTCCGCATTTCTACAGTAAAATCGACAATTTTAGCACTGATTTCTATGAGGATCACCCTTTTCCTGACTCTCAGAGTGATGCTGATGATTATTATGACGTCTATTCAAAAAGCCTCATTACTGAGAGTATATTGAAAATGTGGCAAACCATTATAAAGGTATAAACTATCATACATATACTAACAGGATTAAAGAAGTGACAAACCGTTGTAAAGGCATATACATGTCTGAAACGCATTGCTAGGGAACCACAGTAACCAAAGTAAATGTTCGGAAAGTGATTGTTGAGGCCCAAAAACCATTGTTGCCCGACAGTTTTTTGCCCATTTGGGGCATTTGCCCTGGTCTGACGAAATTTTAAAGTAGCCTATCGTTCAAGTCGGGTCCCATTTGGTATATATGCAAAATTTGGCGACGATCGATCTAAAATTGTAGATTTGTATAGAGAACACACACACACACACACACAGACAGAAAATCAATTTTATATATATAGATAAACACTTGTCTTGAATCCATACTACAACAATAATAGGTCATAAAATAACACAAAATAAATCATTTATAAAAAAAAGGGGAAAAAATTCAAAAATATAACTATTCCTGCTATCAACTGAAAAATACATGTGATTATATGACCATACGTAAAGTGAATTCGGTGTATGCCAACTGAAGAATTTTTTTTTGTTTATATTTATACGTATATATATATATATATATGTATGTTTTCTTTATTTCAGCTAAAAGAAAAGGGGAAAAAACTAAAAATATAAATACGACTTTATAAAATATTTAACCAATTAGTACATTAACAAGGCTGTTTCAATATCCAATTAACTCTTGAATCTAATTTATATTGACCCACTGGAAGGACTTGTAGTCCCTTGGGGTCACAGAGTGTCTGCGTCATTGTAATGTATTTTTTTGTGTTTCTCAGTTGTTTCGATTGTATGTTTTATGTGTTGTGTTCAGTCCAATAAAAAACAAATATGCATGCAGGGTGTATAAGACCCCAAGTATGTTGATTTAGTGATATTTTAATGAATAGAAACTTTTTCCTGTACAAAAGCACCTGTTCAACTTGTTAATTATTTTTTCATTAAGAGCTTTCATCATTCTCTTCATTGGCTCTGTCACTTTGTAACTTCAGGCCAGTATCTTGGTTGCTGAAATACTTAATCACTTATTTCATCATTGCCTTTGAGAATTTATTGGTCTGAATCATGTATTCTTTCTTCATAAAAACCAGTTACTGGTTTTGATGCAGACTTTCGAGACAATTGAAAAATCACAAGAAAATATGCCTTGCGACTCACAATTCATTTTTATCAAAAGGCCAATTTATGGGGGGAAATGGCTCACAGTTTGCATCTGCACTTTGAAAATAGTGACCTGGAACTTAACTACTGAAAGAAGGGAATTTGCTCACGTGTGTATGCTACAAGAACAAATCCATTCTATAAGAAGGCCTTGTAATTAAAAAATAATTATTAAAAAATACCTATAAAAAATTAATTTTTTCTAGTGGCATGCAGCGCCATCTTAAGAGCATCATACCCCCCGGGCCAAGGGATTTTCCTGAAGCCTTATCTGGAAAATTCTTGAAAAATTCAACTGTTTCTCATTTTTCTGAGGCCCTTCCCATGCCCAGGTGGGCCACATGCGTTAAGCTACTTCACCCAACACCAACTCTGGCCATATCGCTATATTGCAATTTATGCATCCATGCGTTAAGCTAGCACTGGTGGCATTTATTGCTTTTCTCATTTGGAGTGCATAGTGCTTTCCATTGGAATTCATTTTTAATTATGATGTATTTCCTTAATTCTGAACTAATTTTTTTCAAATCAAATTTATTCATTTCCAACATACATAGATTTAGATTAGTTTAAAAAAAAACATATTTATCATCCAGAGGCTGTGATTGAAAATTTACATGATAATGAATAAAATATATAAAGCATACGACATGAACAGAAACATAAAAAAAAGACACATAGACACATATAAAAGAGACAAAATTATCACTGTCAAATAAAAAAATACGTAAAGATCAAAAATCAAGAATGAAAAAACATACACAACACAAAAAAGACAAAGTTCTTAATGCTTGGCAAGAAATGTAAAATAAAACAAAACATTAGATAAAACATATATGAAAAAAAATGAAACTCGCACATACATATAGACAAACACAAACAAGAACAATTTTTTTTCAATTGAAAAAATATGCATAATTAAAGTAGCAAAGGTAAATTGAATAAATTTTATTGCTCCTAAAGGTCAAAATAAGGGTCTACATTGTCTATTGAAATTAATAATTTAAATAATAACTTTTTAAATGCTGCCTGCGTGGGTATATTTTGTATTTCTAGTGGTAGTGAATTATATAATTTTGGAGCTAAATAATAAAATTTCAAATGGGAAATAATGTAACAAAAAATTGAAATGATTTTATGACTTGAAAATTTTTGTATTATCTAATACACGAAATTTGCGAAAATTACTCTCAAACCATACACAGCTTCAGTTTGGCGCAATATAATTCAGCCAACCCAGAGATGTCACTTGACAAGATTTCTTATCACGTGGTAGTTCGACCAGTGACAAAAAAATTTGGTGGGTTCTTCGCCTAAAATATTTGGACATATAGTGGGTGTAATTTTCAAAAAAATTAAACTTTTGAGGAATGGCAATGAATAATTTTAATCAAATAAATTTCAATGATCTGAAGCAATCGTTTTGCCAATTAGCAAATTATCAGAATTGGCCAGTTAAACTTATTTCCATGTATGTTTTTTCCTTGCATGTGTCTGCATAAAACAACACAAATAATGATGTGATTTCTTTTTCTTCCTGTAAAGAATATTGGATGTGGTGAAGTCATATCTTAGTGTCTGTGATAAGGCCAGAGATGCTGCTGCTTTCCTATCATCTCATTTTATTATCCGACCTGATGTTATGCCTTTGTATATGAAAGAATACTTGGAGTGGTGCATGCAGGTACAATATATTCTTTATAAGATATAGCATTTATTTAGAAATGTTATGAAAATTAGTTATTAAAAAACTATTATAAATGTTTACAAAGTATTGAATTTTTTTTGTCAGCACCATCTGTGCTAACAAAAGAATTCCTTATTCAAAAGTATTGGAAGATTTTTTGAAACTTTCCTCAATTTCAGTAGTATTGAATTTTGGTGTCATTTTTGTTAAATAGAAATTATGAAAAGATGATTTCAAGCCATATGGTAAACTAAAGCTATAACCAGGAATTTTTTTTTTTGAATTATGGCCGAAGCTGGTATTTCTGACACACTGATAGTATGGTAAATAAACTTAATCACTTGACTCCATACACCTCGTACATCAGTAATTTCCTATCAGCACAATACCACAAGGTAATTGGACCCCCCCCCACAACACTATCAAGAAAAACAACAGACAACAATGGTAGTTACTTGTTCCCTGCAAACCTATAATCATGATTGTCCATGGCAGTTCCAAGATGGGTAGCAGAGCATCAAAGAAGCAGCATATAAAGAACCATGACAGCTTAAGATTTCCTCTGTATGCATTCAAAACTAGGTGATTCTCAAAGTATGCATCACCAACCTTTGTCAGTGGCATTGTCACAGCATGATGGTAATATTGATGTGTTCTGGTTCTCAGTGCTCTGAAGTGGTTCTTTTATATGGTGGATGCAGAATATCTACTGGACTTGTTTTAAAAAAGAACTAAGAAAATTTTCAGCAATTGTGGAGCTTAATTTGTGATCATAAACTTTTATGAAAAAATCATACAAGAAGGTTATTGAGTCGAAGCAGTTAAAAACTACAAAACTTTTACTTGATCATTCAAACTTTTCTTTTTCGATTTCCATAGGTTCTGAAGAATACAGACAGCCAAACAATGTCTGGATTGAGTTTGCAAGCAGGAATACTTTCAAGTTTGGCTTTAATATTCAAACAAGGCAAAAGAGAAGACATGAAGCACTTTGGATTACTCGTGCTGCAAAATGTTATCAGTCAAGGATTCAGTGAGAGTAGTAGCACAATTGTCAGAAAGATGTTCCTTAAATTAGCCCAAAGAATCGGTTAGTTTTCATTATTCATTTTGTTGCTTTTTTCTTTAGGCACAGGAGTAGATACAACTGGTACTTCCCCATATATATAGATGGCTCCAAGAGCCCTGGGCATGTCAGTTGTGCCTACATCTGCTGTGAGGAGACATCTTTCAAACTACCTGACACCTTCTCTATTTATTCTGCAACGATGCAAACGCCACAGACGATGCATAGTTTATAGTGACTCTCTCAGCGCATTGAAAGCACTGTGTTCCTTCACTTTCCACACTCACCATTCATTCATACCATTTTTCATCAACTACATTACCTCAGTCATCATGGTACCACAGTAAAATTTTACTGGATACCAGGTCATGTTGGAATACCGGGCAACGAGAAAGCAGACACAACAGCTCGAACAACAACTAACATTGACAGTAATCTTTTGGTCCCTGCCAGTGACCACTTCCCAATCCTCCAAGAAGTGATGCATCGCGCTAGCAGGATCATTGGAATAATCAAGTAAATAATAAATTACATGTCATCAAGCCCACACTTGGCTATTGGCGTTCGAGCTGCAGGACTAACTGAAAGGAGGAAGTTCTGCTTGCCCGGTTACGCATAGGACACACAGTCACCTTACACAATCATATCTATTATTATAAGAGAGTCAACCAGAATGCCCTCATTGTCAAAGTCCATTGACCATTGCTCATGCTTTTACTTGTTCACATCATCGTCATTATTTTATGACCGCTTTTGGTCATAGTCATCTTTCACTTCATGACATTTTAAATGACCATTGCGATGCATCTCACATTTTTAAATTCATCAAAGCCATTGGTTTTTACAATTACATATAGTTTACAATCCACGTCATTGTTTTACGTAGACCTACTTTCTTGACATGACAAGGACAATTTTCCTTTTTTTATATTGTCATTGTTTTGGTGTAGTTTGACCAAATTGGTCCTTGCGTCAATATGCTAAAAATCTAATCTAATCTTGTTGCTTTTTTCAGGTTTTAAAAAGCAATATAAACATAGATGTCTGGTTATGTTGCTGAAATTATGATTAATTTGAATAAAAGATTTTGTTTTAATGATTATTTACGATTCTTTATTACTTTTTTTTTACTTTTGTTTTTTCAGGACTAAGTTTTTTAAAAATGAAAGTGGCAAATTGGCGTTATAACAGAGGAACTCGTTGCCTTCTTGATAACTTGGGAAGTGGAGACAGAGGCCAAGTTCAGTCGTTTTTCAATAAATCAGACATAGGTTGTGATAAAGATGATGAGTCTGAGCAGAATTATGACATTCCAGATGAAATCGAAGATGTTATTGAACAACTGCTAGTAGGTTTACGAGACAAGGATACTGTTTTAAGGTAACTTACTGTTTTAAGAGCTTCCATATTTATGTAGTGCTGCCCGCATGATGGTGCTGGCGTATCTTCCCAGCTTGTGTAATTATTATTCTATTTTCTGCTGGTGGCATTACAACAGAAATCGAGAGTCAAAGGCGTCTGGCTCTGGTTGTTGATGGTTGATGTTGTCCTACTCACGGACGCCACGCGTGTCTGTGTCTTGCCTTGCACGGGCCACATTTTTCTCTACCAGCATTCCCGTTTGTGTTATGCAAATATTATCCATTGTAAATAAAGTGTAAATATATAAACGAAATCATTTCATAGATCAACTAAACTTACATAAGACTACCATAATTTTTTATGGGTAGTATATTTATATTTTATCTGAATTATTTGCTTTTTATTGCTCTTATTAGGTTTCTGTACTTTTTGATATAGTTTAGATATGTATTCTACATCCATATTTTTTATGGGCTTCTTTTCTCAGCCACCCGATTGGGCATTTTTCTGTTGTGACCTTTGTATTTGTTAGACTGCGTAAGATAAGCTAATGTTTTTTGGATCTAAATACAACAAATCTGTTAGAAATTCCCCCATCAAATGTGTTTGCAAGATACATTTTAGTAATTGTAGATTGATTGTTACTTAATTTCTTCTTTATCCATTTTAAGCTATATTTATCCATATTCTTTCTTTTTCCATTCTAAAAGCCAATAGAATTACCAATTCTATTCTTTTAGATAAGAAAAAGTTACTTTTGCATTTTAATGTATACGTAGGTGGTCTGCTGCAAAGGGCATTGGAAGAATCACTGATCGATTGCCAAAAGAACTTGCAGATGATGTAGTGGCCTCTGTGATGGATCTTTTCACACCCAGAGAAAGTGATAGTGCTTGGCATGGAGGATGTCTAGCTCTGGCAGAACTAGGTTATAGTTAACATTCTGTTTTTCATATAAGTTCAACTTGCTAAGATTGATTGTGTCTATAGCATGAGTGGCAACGTTTCCTATTTACTCAGAAGCCTTCCAGTTTCTTAGGCGTAATGAAATCTGGTTGGAAACCAGACTTTTTGTATTTCTATAGAAAAATAAAAAATAAATCCTTGAATTGTGCTTCGTGAAAGTGAAAAATTGCTTAGTCCTAACAATCCAAAGCTGGTCATGTTTTCTCAACAAAAATACGAGAAATCAGGATTCCAAATACGAGAAATCGTAGATTGCCACTAAACGTGATGCCAAGTATTAAAAAAAGTTGCCAATTATTTCTAAAATTGTTAATGGCGGGAAATTAAGCACTCTGCAAATCAAAATGGATTTGAGTAAATGCTATGGAAAAAAAATTAACATGACAAATATGCATAGACAGACACAGAGGAGAGGGAGTGAAGAGGGTGATTACTTCCATCTTCATTCAGAGTTAAAAAGTTGCATTAGCATGGGTGGGAGGACGTAGGTAGACATTTGCCCCTCCCTCACAAAACACACCTCTCTTAGTGATTCCTACCCCAAATCAAGAGTCTGTATCTGCTTATGCAAATGTATGAGAATATGTTATGTATTAGAATATATTCATGGTTATAATTGTCAAGTTGGCAAAATCATTTCGATCCTTGATTTCAACTAAGAGTAAAAACTTGAGTAGGCGTCATTTAAAATATGGGAAAAATGGGTCATCTTTATAAAAAAAAGTCATATAGTCATCCTATGCAATCCCCTCTCAAAAAAAAACAACCATTTTTCCCTTTTATCTGCATATGTTTTCTTCGGCAGCAAAATATTTCGCAGTGTGACAAACTATTGATTTCTGAAGTCTGGGAATTAGCATCTATGGGATAGTAGAAAGTAGTTTTCAACTAAACATCAAATCAAGGAAATATTTTATTTTCTGGATATGCTGAGGTGAACTCGGAAAGAAAAGTCATCTTGTCTCCGCCGGGACACAAACCCAGGCCTTCTTTCTTTCCGAGTTCACCTCAGCATAATATCCAGAAAATAAAATGTTTCCTTGATATCTTGGGCTGAGAAAAAGCCATCTATCTATCTAAACATCAAATGTTTGAACAAGGCATGCCCATTCATGTGA
This sequence comes from Pholcus phalangioides, assembly GCF_987345545.1. Taxonomy (NCBI): domain Eukaryota; kingdom Metazoa; phylum Arthropoda; class Arachnida; order Araneae; family Pholcidae; genus Pholcus; species Pholcus phalangioides. Next base: position 21,993,792 of record NW_028301603.1, on the reverse strand, counting down.
AAAATACAGTGATAGCATGCTTTCAGTTGGTTTTATAGCAATTAATTTTTTTTGTATCAAAAGCCTGCCTTTTTTTTTTATCTGGAAATATTCTCATTCACACAAATTGTGCTTCTGTTTATTTATCGTTGCAGGTAGAAGAGGGCTGGTTCTTCCCCAGCATTTGTCAAAGGTTATTGGTGTTGTTTGCAAAGCATTGGTCTATGACGAACTGCGTGGAAATTTTTCTGTTGGAGCGCACATCAGAGATGCTGCATGTTATGTTTGTTGGTCTTTTGCCAGGGCATATGACCCTCAAGTATTGAAGCCATACATCAATTGCATAGCAAGTGCTCTTCTCGTCAATACATTGTTTGATAGGTGAGGAATAATTTGTTTTATTTATTTATTTGATCTGAATTTATGTTACAATTTAATGTGCCAACTACAGAAGCATTTAATTCTGTGAATTATAGTGCTAAAAAGAAATTTAAACTTAAGTACTAATATACATGCTTGAAGATTCAGATAATTCAATCATTAATCCAATCATTTATTTGAAATCGCTAATTACTTTATCTGTTTTAATAGTGATGATGTTCATAATGATGCTTTTTGTAGTTTAATGACAGCATCTGTATACATCTTTAAAGGGGGAAAAAAATCAAAATTTATCTGCAGATGTGATTATTCAAAAGATGTATCAATTTATATTAAATATTGAATAAATAAGCGAATTAGAATAAAATAGCAGTTTTTCACTGTAGCAAATGTATTTTGTCTATGAATTTGATAATGGCAATAAAAAATTGAGCTTTTACTTATTACTCTAAGTTAATTATGGTCAACCCAATACAAAATGCAGATACCATATTCTGCACATTTAGAGATTGAAGAAATATGCTGTTGCTTTTGTATAAGAACATCATGTTCAGCTGTGCAATTCTTTGATTTTTCACTCTGCCTATTACAATTTTATACTCACATGATCAAGGATTACAAAAACACTTTACAGCTTACACACATTTGTTTCCATTTAATTTGTCTGATCTATACAAATAAATATGCTTATTACCCAACCTTTTCAATAAACCACAATTTATCACAGCAAAAGATGTAAGATCACTTATAAAATACATGTATTGAAGTAATGTTACCATCCAAACATATACAGTCAAACCTCGTTAATGAGTTACTCTTTTGAGAGCAAAAATATGACAGAGTAAGCAGAGTGACTCGTTAAACGGAGTAAGCCATAGCTGTGTCAATTCCTGCCTGAGGACAATTGGGACTTCCAAAAAGTGACTCGGTAAGCGGAGTGATGTGTTAACTGGGTGACGCACTAACGAGGTTTGACTGTGTAACTACCTTCTTTGTGATTCAAACTATAGTAAGAAAAAGTTCAGGTAGCAAACTTCAAGGTAAAAAAAAAACTATTTTAACAAATTAGCAAAATTACAGCTACACATGCTCTGCAACAAATAAAGGGTTAAATTGAAAGAAAAATTATCCCAGCTTACGTGCAAAAGGGTTTCTGAATTTTGTCTGGAAACTGCTGCAGTAATGAACGTTTAAAGGACCCTTTGCACATATGCAAAGCTACGTATTTTAGGGTTAAAGTTGATTCTTAGAGTGCAAATATTTAAGAATTATCTTCAATCTGTGACTTGAATTTTCCAGTATACTAGTGTTCCTGAATATTTCTTATCGTGCAAGCTAATATGGTAAATTTAATCACCTTAGTTTTTAATCTTGGTGTATAAAAATGTTATTATTTCAGGGAAATAAACTGTCGCAGAGCTGCATCAGCTGCATTTCAAGAAAATGTGGGACGTCAGGGAACTCTTCCACATGGTATTGAAATATTAACTATCGCTGATTATTACAGTGTTGGTTCAAGGAATAATGCATTCCTTCAAATCAGGTAAATAATCTATTTGTTAAGAAGAAAAATAACTTGTTACAGTCAATAGGCCTACTCTATTTTATGAACATTCTTTTTTTTTACAAACTGGTCCTCTGTCCCGAACAGCATGCAGTAGAGAGATAATGTTAAAATCCACTCTATTTTATGAACTTTCATTTCTATCAACTCTATATTTACAAACTTCATTTTTCTTCGGCTATTTTTAATTATTTTTGGTTATTTTATTCTTCCAGCTGCCTCTGAGTTCGTTTTAATCACAAGTAAACATCAATCCAGACATTTTATGTGTCTAAATAAAACAGAGAAAGAGGAAGAAAGGAAGCACCAATTTGTCATCACTAAGATATAGGTGTTTTGTGAACATGTGTTGAGGAGGAGGGTTCAATTGTTGGCGGGAGTGAACATGAATTATAAAAATGCATTGACAATGTAATTCACTCTTTGTTCATTGATTGGATAAACTAATGTTTTTATAAATGGTATGATACATTAGGGGTTATTGATAGGCCATTTTTAAGTCAAGAGTTAATATATTTCAGCCAACTGCTGTTTGTCTACTTTCTTCACAAAGTCAGCAAAAAAAAAAGGATTATATTTGATAGTGGATGAAAAAAAAAAATTTAAAAGAAGTTAATGTGCAAACTCATACAAAGACAGAAATTTACAAAAAGGAAGGGATTCAAAAATCAAATTGAGTCCTCTAATCAAAAATCAGGAAAAAGTAGTTTCTATGACAAGTGGTTCCACTTTTTTCACCATCCTGAAAATATTCCAGAGAAGAGAGATTTGCATGAAATGTTATCCTATGAGGCCATTCAAGTATTACGTAAGCAGATTTTTAGCCATTTTTGACACCCCCCCCTTGTCAGCAAAAGTCAGCAAAACACTGACCCCCCTCCCCCTTGCATAGCTGCCAACTTTTGAAAATGAAAATTTGGGAGATTTTCGCACAAACCCGTATTTTATGCTAAAACTACTCCCTAATAAATACAATAGGGACTTTTCCAAATAAATAGGGATTTTCCAAACATAAAAGTTAAAGTGTAGGGAATAAAATCCCTACTCAAAAAACTGAAGTCAAATTAAAATAAGGATTTTACACACATGGAAGTTAAACTCTTGGGAAAAAGAAGTGAAATTGGAGGTCAAAACTTCAATGATGTAAAAATAAATATTGTGTTCAATCAGAAACGATGTGAACAAACATTCTGCGCGAATGACCCCAAAATCATCGGAAGATGAAGGGGAAAAAAGCGTCAATTTTTGAAGAACACTGGCTTTTTGTGACACTTGCTTGATGTTTTTTTTTTTCATTTCACGAGTGATCATGACCGATGTTTATGTCAGTAACACAAATTGCACAAAAAGGAAAAGTCGGCCCTCTTCTGGAACGTTTGATGAAAGGAAATTCATCGGAATAAGTATCTTTAAAATTGATTAAATATGTTTTTGCATATCAGTATTCATGTTTTGTTATCCCACGTACGTAACTTCAACAAAAGAGGAAGTTTTAACCACATGCTCGCGTCACTATAATCTTCAATTATTATCCAGGATTATTGACTGCTAAGCTATTTCCCTGCACGATAAGACAAACAACTTTCTTGTTACCATCAGAGGGTTTGTAAAACTTCCTTAAAAAGGGAATTTTCCCATTTACGAAGTGTGACGTCATTTCGAAAGGGAAAAAAAAGAGGCTTCATGCCCCACAAGAAATTCCTTGGGGATTGTTTTCATAAGTGGGGATTTTTTTAATGAAGTAGGGAATTTTTAGAGACAATTAGGGAGATTTAAGAACTTTTTGGGAGGTCGAGGGATGAAGCTAAAATTCGGGAGACTTGGCAGCTATGCCCTTGTCATCAAACGTCAGCAAATCCAAACCCCCCCCCCCCGATGCTGACGTAATACTTGAATGACCCCTATATCAATTCTATGGAATCTTCTATTTGCCAAAATGTTGCAATGAAGCAAACAAAAATAAGTGATTTTTTATAAAAATCATCAATAAAAGTGGACCAACTTATTTTTTAATTTCCCATATTTTTTTCGTCTTCCCCATTTATGAACTAATTATCCGTACAAAAAAAAACTAAGTCAGTATAGGTTTTTAAAATGAGCATTGACCATACATTGAATTGTCAAAACTATCAGGCATAAACTTGACAGTTTTTCTTTTATATTTCAGTGCTCATATTGGACAGTTTCCAGAGTACTCTAAAGCACTTATTGACCATTTATTGGAGCATAAAGTGGGACATTGGGATCCTCCAATTCGTGAATTATCAGCCAAAGCATTGCATAATTTAACCTTCACCAATCATTTGTACATATTGTCTGATGTTCTCCCGAAGTTGTTAGAGTGGAGTGTTGGATTAGATTTGAATGCTCGTCACGGAGCTATTTTAGCTCTTGCAGAAATTATTCATGCACTTTCTTTAAATGCTGAGAAAGAAAAGAAAAATCTCTTAGATGTTTTAGGTGAGTGCTTCTATTATTATTGTGTTGAAGCAAACTATATTAGCTCAAAATCCTTCATTATTCTTTCTGCCTGATGAGTCAAACTTAAAAAAATATATATAAAGAGGTGTCCCTTGCTCTACACGATTAATTTGTTCTGAAAAATAATCTTGCATAATATGAAATCCAGTAGAGTGAGTTGAATTTGATAGGAATAAGGGGAGTTCCTTCAGAAGATTAAAAAATAAATTTGCTTATCTCTTTACAACAAACGGAATTTTGGGAATGTATTAATTATTCAAACTTATAAATAAATCTAGTGAGTGTTGTCCTGAATATATGCAAAACTCAATGTACAAACTTTTAGGGGAGGTCGAAAACACAAAAACACAATCATATAGGAATGTATGACCGGAAACCCCAACCTGATCAGCTGGAGGATAAACAAAGATGCAGAAATAACAATCCAATAATGGGTGGAAAAACTCTATTTAGTGATACTTTACACAAGGACAGTACGTGTACACATTAAATTTCACAAGTGCTCAAAGTTCTTACCATCCACAGTGATGCACACTTCACAATGGCGACACATTGATTGTCGAACCCTTTCTAAAATACCCAGCATTTCGTGAACGTTTGCAGCTGTGACTGAGATTCTTGTTATGTGGATGATAAGAGCTTTGAGCACTTGTTGTGAAACTTGATGTGTACACATACTGTCCTCGTGTAAAATATCACTAAATAAAGAGTTTTTCCACCCATTATTAGCTTGTCATTTCTGCATTTTCGTTTATCCTCCAACTAATGAGGATGGGGTTTCCAATCATACATTTCTATGTGATTCTGTTTTGTTTTTGTTTTCTCTACCTCTTCTAAAAGTTTGTACATTGAGTTTTGAATCACCCTGTGTATGTCCTTATATAAGGAATTAAATCGATTACCTTTTTGCTCCAACAATTAAATGACTGATTCTGATGAGCATGGACTGATGATCCTGATATGGTAGGATAATTTTTTTTTAATGAAACAGTTGAGATGCAGCTGGTGAGCAGCATTTGTTGTCTCTTTATAAAATACTTTGATATCAAAGCCAGAGAATTTTTATTATATCCCGACAAATATGATAATTCTGCTCTCATTAAGGTTATTTTCTTTGATTGAAATTTTGATGATATTGTTAGCATGTTACAGAAAGATATTCAGCAGTAAAGTGCTCTAGCAAGTTCATATTGAGCATTTCATTCACATTTGTGTCATCTCCATTCTCAAATCCAAAAAATTCTGTCATTTTAACTATGACATGCCTTTAATTAATCCTGAAAAGGAGCTTACTAATTAAATTTCATTATTTCATAGCAAATTGCCTTTAGTTTCAAGTTCTAAAAAATTTATTTTCATGATACAAATGAAAAATACAGCCTTTTTTGCAAAAAAAATTGTTCACTGCTCTTTTGCATTGCTTTTTTTTACTTGATGTAATATTACAGGTGACTCAGTTGTGACACGAGTGAGAAATATTGTTTTCTTTATGAAGTCAAAGAGATATTTTGGGGGTCTTGGTGGAATTCTCATTCTATGTGCACTGAACATGCTCATCAAAAAGATATCTCTCACCTTAGTCCTTTTTCACGATGATCAAGAATTGATTGGTAAGAATATTTGTTTCAAACTACAATGCAGATTCACTGTCTTGATTCCATTGAAACATCAACTGAGCTACATTATTCTGCCGAAATGTGGCTATGATATGTTTTACCTGTGATTCATTAATCATTCATCAATTTTATTCTGTCTCCATAGCTGGTTGGCAAGAAGTATTGGATATCTCACTGAAACATACTGAAGAATCTGTACGAACTTCTGCCACTGAAGCCATTCCCCATTACTGTTCTTGTTTCATAAAAGAAGGATCACCAGATATTCAGAAGCTGGTCAACGATTATTGCTCACAACTGAAAGCTGATAGAGTTGAGATAAGATGTGGATACGCCTTAGCCTTAGGTCGGGATATATATATTTTTTGTTTCAAATACACACACAAACACAATCAGATAAAAGTACAAAAAACACAGTAACGTCAAAATACAAAGCAATACAATACCGACAAAAAATAATAAAGAGAACAAAAAACAAGGATACACTTTATGACTTGTAAGGATTTTGCAATCCTTCCATCAGGTCTATATGTGATACACAATTTGAAGTTTTTACAATGTAGTAGTGTTAGTTACTATGTTATAAATTGAATATATTGCTTTTTTGATTATATTGATTCAATTTAATATGGAATGTTTTCCATTGAGATTGAATACAGTCAAATTCTGTTATAACAACAACTCTTCTATAACATCAATAATTGACAGCCCCAGCTGATTCTCATAGAGAATAATGTTAATGAACCTTGCTTATGTTATGATGAAAACCCAAAAACGTAAGAGGATATAACAACACTTTTGCTGTAGTTTTTATAGTGTTTTCTCAATAAATTCCTAAAATTGGAGCTCTTAGCATTATTAGCAATGTTTAGCTGATATTCTATTGATACCCAGGGTTGGCAAGTTTTTGCCATAGGGGAAAGAACCACCTCATCAAAAATAGTTTTTGCCATATTTTTGCCAGTGGCGAAAATTGAAAAAATTTTGAACGAGTTTGGAGAATCTTACTTTTACAAAAGTGAAACATTCAAAACTAGTTTTTTTTAACTTCTGGAATCAGCTGTTTTCTTCACAATTAGACAGAAGGGGTGGAAATAGATATCAATAAAAACCACTTCTGCCAAACAGGTTGCTCGTAAACAAATTTATAATAAAACACATTTCTTAATGAAACCCAACAACATGAATGATAACATAGGAGTGCAATGAATTTAGAGCAGTGTGTTTTCTATCTAGCATTTATCCAAGTATCCCCTTGGTCAAGCACAAAATGAACCAAAAACCCAGATTCTATGCCACAGCTGCTTATATCTTGCACAGGAAATCTTTTAAAAACCACTAATATAGGGGATGTAGAAAGAAGGAATAAATTTCACAGTTGTATATCACAGAACTTAGGGTATAGAAGATTTCTGCTTGTCTCATTAGTTGTGATATAGATCATTGAAGTTAGTGCTTGTTGCATTCTCAAGCAAACATTTGACTTGAACAGACGTATTGTTTTTTCATTCCACTGACCAACCAAGATTGAAGATTTGGTACTCAATCCTAGAGGGAAACTGTGTCAGCATGATACTCTTATCCTCTAAAGACGACACCCATAGCATGTCGAAATGCATTAGGAATTTTTAGTATTTCCTGGTATTTGCCTTATTCGTTGATGATTTTTTGAGTATTGTTAGGCAAATTCATCTACCATTTCATTGTGTGAAAAATGCCAACTTCTGTTGTAACACCTTGAATGACAAAATTTCATGAAATCGTCAATGTCATTATAAGATTAACTACACTTGAAATCATTAAAATTTTTTTTTTTATTGATTTCTTTTTCAAATTTTCTTTTTCTTTCAACTTGTTAATTTTTATATTTTTTTTTGGCTTTTAAATCTAAGATGCATGATGCTGCAGAGAGAAAAAGAATGATGAAAAAAACTAAAGATCTTTTTTTTTCTTTTTTCAGGGTCTTTGCCATATTATATGTTGAGACATAATCTATGCAATATTTTAAGTGCCTTAGCAGAGTGTGCAGCACTTGACAAAAAGCATGCAAGTTGGGCAGAAGCTAGACGAGATTCGATCAAAGCGATTTCTCAAGTTACCACTACTGTATTATCATGTATGAATGAAGATAATTTATTTGATACTTTTGATATGGCATCAATCTACAGCTCTTTTTTGATTGCGATGGATGACTACACTGTTGATAGTCGGGGAGAGATTGGAGCAATCGTTCGGGAATCTGCCATGCAGGCTATACAAGTATGTTTTTTTTATTTACCATAGCTGATATTTAAATGTGTTTCATTCAGTTTCAGCATATTTTGTTAAATGGAATTGATCAATGTGAAGGAATAATCTTATGTGTATTTCAGGATGTTACACTCAAAATTTGTTGTCAAAATCCTGATATGCTTCCGAAAGAACTTTTTTCCCAGATTATTCCATGCATTCTGCAGCAGTGTGTTGAAAAAATTGACAGGACACGTTCTGTGGCAGGTTCTACTTTTGCTGCTTTAATCAATAAGTAAGAAATGGTTTGATATTTAAGAAACATATTAGAATATTTCATTCTTTGAACATAACATATATTTCAGAGCCTGAAGATCATTTGACCTTATCTTTATCTGTGAAAAACAAAAGAATTTTTTTCATCATAGAAAAAAATTCCTGTAACAGTCGAATCTCATTAACACAAAACGAAAGAAATTATTTTGCTCTAACTAGAGTTACCAGATGTCTTCCTTATGAAGGACATGGCCTCCTTTGCAGGTTTCCAAAATTATTTTTATTTTCACTCTGAAATCTCTTCTTTGGCATGAGTGTTTGTGTGTTTTCTCCCTACAACTTTACATGCTTTGATCAATCACTGCCTACATTCCCAGAATACAAGAACTGAACAAGAAAAGTTTCCCCCAAGCGGGGCAGATGCTATTGTAACCATGGTCCAGGCAATATCTCTGTTAGATCTAGGCGGTATATTAGTTCAGCTTGTTCCAGGATAAACATGAAAAAGACAGTTTGCAAAACAGGTTTGAAAGAAAATCACAACATCAAACCTGCCAACTCTCCCGATTTAGACGGGAGACTCCGGATTTTTCATCCTTCCTCCCGCTCTTCGGATTTGTTAAAATTTCTCCGGATTTTGGCAGAAAATTAGATTTTACGCGAGCTTTCACATTGTCGTGGCATCAATAATTACCATCGTCGTTAGGGAAAACACCCATAGAGGACAGTCGTAGTCATTTCCATCGAGCAGTTAAAAAGTCTTTTAAATTTTTTCATGAACTTTTTTTTTTTGATCGAGTCTATGAGTGTCGGGGGGGGGGGGGTTGCCCCCCTCGGGAGAATCTCTGGATTTCAAAAGTTGGCACGTCTGCAACATGCATTTTGAGAATACCATTGCTCACCAACAGCCAATGCCATATGCTAAAGTGATTAAAAGCTGGACTGTAATTAGGTTTGGGCAACCCAATTGGGGGGGGGGGGGCTTACGAATAATTTAAATTTATTTTGCATAAGGTTTTCTCTTTTGAGGGGCCCAAAAGAAAAGGTCTGCCCCGGAAAGGGGGGGGTATTACTTCTCCCATTCAGAAATAAATAGAATAGGATGCAAAAAAACGCTGGATGCTAATTTACAAATCGCCTCTGGAAAAAACGCAACTCCCAAAAGAGTAAAAAAATCCCTTCTGAGAGTACAGCAATGAAGCTGACCATATGCTGGAAACAATACATTATAAGTGAAGGGGGGGGGATGAATTGTTGTTCTTTTTAACAGTTCTTTTTTAGTTGAGGAAAAATATTGTGATAGTGTTTTTTTAAACAGTATAATGGGTCGATCTGTTATGGAAATTGCAAAAAATGATGTTATTGAGGGTGGGCATGCAGGTGTCCTCTTTTCTCAGCTTTCGAATCTGGTAACCCTAGTGCACACCAAATTTTTTTATTCAATAGTTTTTTATTTTAAAGCAGGGGCTCTACAAACCCCTTAGAGAGATTTCAGCAGAATATGAGCTTGAGTGAGCAATCGTTGTAAAAACGATGAGTTGATGGTTTCCAAGAGTTCAGAATATTATTTTGTTGAGGAGTCTCTGGCTTCATTTTACTCGCACAGGGGGTCTGTTAACTTCATCTTTATTGGCCTAAAGGTTCTATTTGGAACACTAAAGGTTAAACGTGTTTTAACCTGTTAAAAAAAGTCTTGATGAAACAAAACTTGATTTACTTAAACACCTATGCAGTTTTCACAAAGTTTGACGGTGTCATGTATATATATTTTTTAACTGTATGCATTGAATAGGTATCACATAGAAAGTTCTCAATGTACTTGCTACATAAATTAGACATCTAGCTAATTTATGAAGTGCTTAGACTTTATGCTTTGGTCATAATATTTTACTCTAACTATATTCATCATCTCTGTATAAAAAATGGCTTTTTGCAAAGAATAGCCAATAAAATTAATTTATTACTTGTTAAGAAATAATAAAACAGCTTCCAATCAAGTAGGTGAGACACCTGTAAAATTATATAAATACTGGTTTTGCAACTGTTTACAGGGTGATTCAGAAAAGATGGTCAAGACTTTACATAGTAGGCACCAAACCAAACATTGTCATAGTTCAGAATCAGAAATGAAACATAAATGCGCTATAGCACACTTTTAATGGTGAAATCAATCAGGTGAGACACAAGAAAGACTGAGAAGTTACAAAATGACATTTAATAAACAATAATTATAAGAATGTCTCAACAGAGCAACCACCAACCTAAATGCACATCACAGTGGTGATGGAGGAGGGATTGGCAAACTCTCTTCGACAGATGAGGTATGTCACATACTTTTCAGTATTGCATTCAGGGTTACGAAAACTTGGATAAGGGTTCTTCTTCTTCCCCAGAACATATTTGCATTTTTTGGTTGTTGTCTGCAGCTATAAAATAACTACCAGAACGAGGCTTTCAAGTTTGTGGACAAAGTCACAAACTTGTCGTGAAGTCACTTCCCTTTGCAAAATTCTTCTCCTGCTTCTTTAATAATATCTATTGAAATCCCATCTTCACCTGGACATTTCCCTTTTTTCATATATCTTATAGCCTTGTAAACTTCCTTCAGCACAGAAGTCTACAAGCTTATAAGATGTATGAAAAAAGGGAAATGCCCAGGGTTGAAAATGGGATTTCAATAGAAATCATTAAAGACGCAGGAGAAGAATTTTCCGGTATGCTAGCCGCTTTGTTCACAAATTTGAATGTGCCTGAAGATTGGAATAATGCAATGATGGTGGTTCTTTTACAAAACCCTTTTTTTCACCCTTTTACAAAAAGGGTGAAAAAGAGGATATCAAGAATTATTGACCAATCAGTCTCTTATCAGTAATTTATAAAATCTTCACCAAAGTGCTGACATATAAGCTTGAACCCATAGTGGACGAAGCCCAACCAAAAGAACAAGCAGACTTTTGAAGTGTATTTAGTACAATGGATCACATCCAAAGAATCGGGAAACTCATACACACACACAAGGAACACGAATTACCATTGTGTATGGCCTTCATTGGTTTTGAGAAAGCGTTTGACTCTGTCTTCACATCTGCTGTTGTTAGAGCTCTAGATGTAATTGGGGTAGAGAAGAGACATCAATATCATCAAGAAAATATATGACAAAGCAACTGCAACGATTTGTTTGGATAAAGGAAAAGCAAAGATTAAACTTGGAAAAGGAGTCAGACAGGGTGATACTATCTCACCAAAACTCTTTACCGCTGTTTTATAAGTATTTGGAAAACTGGATTAGAATAAAAAAGGAATTAAAATAAATGGAGAATTTCTCAACATTTGCGTTTTGCCGACGACATTGTTGTTATCAGCAGTAATCCAGACGGACTAGAAGAAATGATACAAGAACTGGCGAAGGCAAGTATTCAAGTGGGCTTGAAAATTAATCTGCAAAAGACTAAAGTTATGTTCAACCCCTTTTAGTTGAAGAGGACAATCTTGCTCAACAACACAGAGATAGAAGTAGTAGAAAGCTATGTATATCTGGGACAAGAAATTACCATGGACAATGGAATCATTAATGAAATAAACAGAAGGATCAGGATTGGTGGAGCACTTTTGGCAAAAACTGTGTAATTGTGAGAGTCACATGCCATTATGCCTGAAAAGAAAAGTGTTTAACAAGTGTGTGCTACCAACACTGACTTATAGAGCTGACACATATACACTCACAAGCAAGACGATACAAAGGCTACAGACAACGCAAAGGAACATGGAAAGATGTATGTTAGGCATCACATCACTGGTATAAGGTATCAAAGGTATATGATATCATGGAAAGATTAAATGTCTAAAATGGAAATGGGCTGGACATATTGCAAGAAGACAGGACAACAGATGGACCACAAGTATTCAAGATTGGTACCCCATGATGTCCAATGTCTGAGAAGACATCCCCACTTGAGATGGATCAACGAGATCAGTAAAGTGGCTGAAAAGTCAACTGAATGGCTAAAGCATCAGGTAGAGCAAAATGGAAAAAATTAGAGGAGAAATTCATTGAGCAGTGGATTGAAAATTGTTGATGATGATGAAAAGCCTTGTAGAGTAGGGTGGGTCACCGTTCTATGGAGATTTTTTTTTTTTTAATTTCTATCCAGCACAGCAAGAAAAGGTTGCCAAATAATGTCTTTAGCTCACATATAAATTTTTTTAAGAATGGGTTATGATCTTCTGCCTCCAGATTAACTACACTGCTCAAAACAATTAGGGGAGCACATGATTTTAACAAAATTACGCAAAGATGTATACCGATAAGTAACATAAAATGAATCATCCATAATTTAAAGCCTAGCAGGAAACGGAAGAAGAAAACTTCATATGCAAATCAAAGTTCATGACGTCAAAAACCAGAAAAAGGAGATAAGGGCAGAAATCGGGATGTTGCAGAAACGTCTGTTTTACTGCCGTAACTGTGAAATTCGATTGCACAGTATTTTTTTTGAGACAAGGTGACTTCAGGATGTCTCAACAACGTGATTTACCGGAATCCATGGCATGGCGTGTTATAGGCAGACTGGAATCCGGGCAAACACAACGTAGTGTCGCGGACGCTGTTGGAGTCGCCAGAAGTGTTGTTGCAAGGCTGTAGAATCGATTCCAAGAAACAGGAAATGTTAGACGTCGACCAGACAAGAGTTTTCATCTTCTTCCCCGTTGGTGACAAAAGCCCACCAAAACATAACCATACCCCCTAGCTGGGCCGACTTGAGGCGGTTATGGGCATTAACCTACTCGGCCGACTTCGGGCGATCTGGGCATTATAGAGTTAAAAAAAATATAAAACTTTTTCATTACACAGTATATACTCACCAATATCAGCTGCCTATGGTGCTGATATTGGTGAGTGTTTCGACAAAAAATTTAATTTTCACATAATGTACATTTTTATATATATATTGTTTTTTAACAGTGAAGCTGTGAAAGTATTCATTGCTTCAGTGGACTCAATTCAGCAAGTATTCCCTACAAGTTTATGTGAGGAATTAAATTGGGCGGCGCCTTCTGATACATTCCATCTGTTCGTGAAGTTATTGTCACTCAAGGAATATACTTACAGCCTCTTGATGGGTTTAATTGTTAGCATTGGAGGTTTGAGTGAATCTTTGGTAAGTGCTTTAATTTTGTATACTTAAATAATTAAAGAAAAATGTTTGATTCTTTTAACAGTTATAATTTTCAAGGAAAGAGGCTTTCTGGATATAATGGGAGGCAAACTTTAAAGAATCTAACACTACCTGTTCGCAATCCAGACAATCCCAAATTTCGGTCAGTTTTCCATAGATATCACAGAATTCAGGATCTGTAAGACAGACCCCTTCATAGAATTTCAGGTCTATACAATGGACTGTTCAGAAAATAGACCTTTCACAAAATTTCAGGTTCAGATCCAGAAAACAGGACTTTCACAGGTCCTTCACATAATATAAATTAATGAACCTATAAATTTGACAAGATTGTTTTACTTTCTATAAAAAAAACATCCTTAGCTCCCCTTGGATGTGATCTTCTCAGACAACAGGTAATGACTGATTCATGGTTCAACTACACCAAAGTATAAGGGGGCCATTCAAATATTACATCAGCAAATTTTCAGCCATTTTTTACCTCTGCCCCCTTGTCATCTCTTCACCTCCTAACACACATTGGTGGGATAGAGATGTACACGGGAGGAGGGCATAGGGGGACGTGTGCCCCACCCAAGCCAGACAATCAAAAATTTATTTTTCTACTGCTAAATTATTTTTGAAAAAAAAAAATTTCAAAAGAAAATACCTTTACATGTTAACATAATCGATTTCTGTCAATTTCAATGCTATTTGAAGACTAAGAACTCAAAATTTCTAAGAAATTCATTGTGACCCACACTCTAATACATCTTTGGCCCACAGACCAAATGTGGCACGTTACCTCAAACCTAATTTTGTAAAAATGAACTAAGTGATAAACTAAGATTACTTGAGCTACGATTTACAGATCGCTCAGGTGACCCGCGACACAGTTCCAGAACACTTAAACGATCCATGGCACATTTGGAGATCCCTTGAGTGACATGTGGCACAGTTTTAAAGAACTTAAGCAACCCCCAGTGTGGCTCTACATCACTCAAGTTACCTGCGGCACATTCCCAGATTACTTGAGTGATCTGCGGCATAATTACGGATCGCTTGAGTGTCGCGCGGCACAATTCCAGAGCACTTAAGCAGCTCGGACACATTTCCAGATCACTTGGATCCGAGAAACATTTAGACTGCTAAAGTGGCTCTCTGTAGGGGATTTTACAATTGGAAGAATGTTGGTTCAGGTGCTCCCAGCTAAAGGTTTTCTAATTTTTGGCGCACCAAGTAAGATGCCATTAAGAATTTATTTTTTATAAAGGGTGGTTGATGACGTAATCATCTAAACCCCCCTCAGCAAATCAGAAACCCCTCCCCGGATGTAATACTCGAATGACCCCTAACAGCCTGGAAAGATCTCTCATTTCATATAAAATACTGGTTTATGCCAGCTATATTCGTAAAATTTCAATTACCTTCATGTTAATTTTTTTAAATATCTTAAAATGATTAAAATGTAATGTTAAAACATATCAATATTTACATATGTTATTCTGATAACTGTTCTCTCGATTTGCAGGTGAAATATTCCCGCTCAGCTTTGATCATGTATCTTACCTCTCTTGCTGAAGACGATCCATTACAAGTTCACATTGCGTCCAGCCTGCTTAATATTTTGAAAAATAACTTGAAAAACGACAGAATTTTGATCTCTTTTTTCAAAACAATCGACTATCTTTTCACTTCTGGCGTGACTTTCTGTGTAGACTGCGAAGGTGAATCCTTTCACAAGCAAATGATAGACTTGGTGTGGCAGTCGTCGTCTAAATCGGGAGATCCTCAAAAGCTCTTTGCTGCCATAAATGTACTGTGCAGCCTCCTTCAATTAGATGAATCAAATTATAAGCAAATAATTTCCAAACTCTCTATATTTTTGTG
This sequence comes from Pholcus phalangioides, assembly GCF_987345545.1. Classification (NCBI taxonomy): domain Eukaryota; kingdom Metazoa; phylum Arthropoda; class Arachnida; order Araneae; family Pholcidae; genus Pholcus; species Pholcus phalangioides. Next base: position 21,978,220 of record NW_028301603.1, on the reverse strand, counting down.
TCACCGGTTTCCCAGAGTACGTGTCGTGACTGCAAGCAAAATATATGAGACATTCATTTCTTGCGAGGGAGATATTTTCGTTGACGATAATATGGATGAAATTCTGTCTCTGCTCAGTGAAACGGATTGGAATCAAGCCGTCGATGTTCTACGTCCAATCAGAAATTCATTTTGCCAGAAACTGAATGTTCCTGTTCCGACACTTAAACAAAAGCTAGCTCAGGACAACAGCAAGTGATTTTTGATGTCCGAAATAGGAAATTCTTTCAATTTATGAGCTTTTCTTGGTTAACTGAATGATTTCGAGCTGTATATTCTGCACATATGTTTTCATATAAAACACTGCTTCTAATATTTTTGCTAATAATGTTTCATGTTGTTAGTTCACAGAAACCATCAGCTGTATTTTTTCACTTTACTCATATGCAATGGATATGCTGATTTTGCACCATAGAAATTTTTCAAAAAGTATGGTGTTTGACCTTAATTTTATCATGAATAAAGTAATTTTTTTCTTGTACCTACTAAATCTTTGCAATTAATCCCCTTGTGTAGTTTAGATCAGTGTTCTTCACCCGCTGGTATATTTCTCCCAATTTATAAAGCTGATAAATATTTTTAGTACAAGATGTACAGAATACTTGCTATATGTAGAGATGCTGATTTTTTGAAAGAGAAATTCATCTCTGCCTCCATGGGGACTCGAATCCCAGTCTCCATTCTGTCTGGCATACAATAGACAGAGGGAAGGCAAAGATGAATTTTTATTCCCAAAAAAATCAGCATATCTACATATAGCCAGTTTTCTGTATATCTTGTGTTAACAAGTGTAGAGGACATCTTTCTCTACATAAATAATTTTAGGTTTAATATAAATATTGTATCGCACACCAACTCTGGTGTGCCATGTCGCCATGCAGCAATTTACTATCAAGCGAGTTGAGTTGGAAATGAAGGTGCCATCTATCATGGTCCCCTTAGATTTGGCAGGAAAAGACTTATCCAACAATCCTCAAAGCAGACTGTGCCAAAATCTGAGACGTACGTCGCAGAACAATTTGGAAGAATTTTAAGTGCAAAAAACACTATTACATGTATGGGGGTTTTTACCGCAGAACATTTCCAGTCAGCTGAGGCTCGTCGCAGAACAGTGCTAAACATTCTGCTTTGGGGTCAACGATGATGTCACTCTCCGCTATCACTACGAAGGTTTTGAATGGGGCTGGCCTTGCGGGGAATTGAACTTATGTCCTCTGACTTGCCGGGTGAGTGCACTAAACTACGAAGCCACTGAATCCTCTTTCTTTAGAGCTTGAACAGACTTATCCTATCATCTTCAGATAAGTCGTTAACTGGTAGCACTGTAAAAATTGTGAGCTTTGGCTATGTACTGTCACATACACAAGCTCTACAGAAAGGATTTGTTGGCTGTCTACCATTATCAAAAATCCATAGCAACCACAACATTTTGGCCTGATATCCTAGAAATTTTCTTTGCTATGTTTTTTTCGTACACAAGTATTACTAGCAAAAATTTTCAATTACTGGGAGGATTGAAAAAGTGACAAACCATTGTAAAGGCATGTGCACGTCTGAAACGCATTGTTGGGGGAACCACGGTAACTGAAGTAAACATTCCAAAAGTGACTTGGGCCCCAGGAACCATTGTTACCAGACGGGTTTTCTCCCCTGTTAGGCATTTGCCCAGCTCTGATGAACTTTTAAAGTAGCCTATGGTTCAATCAAAAAAAAAGAAACTTTTAAAAACCACTGTCTGAAAGTATCGACAGTGATCTTCCTCCCTTCCCCCGATTTAGTTACTACTAACTTACTGTGCAAAATTTTTTATATGCATTACGTTACATGTAAAAAAGATTTCTCAGTGAGATTAGAGAGAATCAGTCATACCTTACTGCAACCGCGCATCGATACATTAGTTGAAAGGCTTTCGTTGCCATAGCAACGTGATGCGGTTCCCTCATAGCTTCCCCTTTACTGCAAAGTTAACCTGAAACAGACTATAGTTTCTACCGTTCTTTCTTAACTTTTCTCCAATTTTTGAATTAAAATTTCTCACAAAGAAAGGGTCTCAAGGTGTTGTCTTCAAAAAATAATGAAAAAACTTACATGCATCTCACAAAAAAAAAAAATTAGCTGCAGAATGCTATTATTATTAAAGGTGCAAAAAATGATTAAATAATGAACACTTGGCTACCCATCGCCTCTCGCACTTCTTGGCGATATCTATAAAAAATCTCTTTTTCACTGCTTTTACATACTCTCTGTAGCTTTTATTTTCCTTTTTCTGTGCTGCACCTGATCTTATGTTATTTGAATGACGTCCAGGGTTGCTGGATTTTCAAATTCATTCTTGGCCTCCATTGGTTACAGAGATATATTCTTAGATATTTTTTTTGAGTGACCCATACTAATTTTGCTGGATTTTTTTATATTTCTATGCATATTTAAATGAGTAGAATCGAATCGGTGGTAATTTTTTTCAAAACTTTGCAAAGGCATCACCTTGGGACCCTTTCCTTGTCAATGAATATTGAATTGGACATGGAATATTTTTTGTTGGGCTCAGAAAAGACAGGGCAACAACTTTCTGATTAGAAATTAGAGGTGGGGGCATATAAAAATTTAGATTTTTTATTTTACAACATTTTTTATTCTCAAAACTTCTATAAAAGTGTCATCTAATGGTTAACCACTTGCATTGCAACCATGCATTGTAGAAAGGAAAGTATATGCTAAAGATATATGTTATCACACTCCTAAAGGTTTTGCACAACAGTTCTAAATCACTGTTCATGAAAAAGCATACAAAATTTTTGATTATATTGCAGGCCACAGTTTTACAACCCCTTACACACATTTATATTCTTCCTTCTTCCATCGCTATTTTTCTCAAACATCGATGATCTGGTAAAGTGAATGGCATTTGATTTTGAAATTATAAGTGATATCCCGACCTACATCAGTAATTTGTTCCAAGGCTAATAACGTGTCATCATAAATTTCTCCACTGATATATTTTAACAATATAATAGCTAATTGGGTCTCAAAGTTCAATGTGGCCATTTCTACCAATGCAGAATCCCTTGTGTGAAAAATCGGGGCGCCAAAATTACAGGAATTTGTCCTGTAAATTACAATCCCCTTATTCTTTCTCATCTATTCGTTTCTTTGATGTCACTTTCACTGACATTTCTCTTTTAAAAAACGTGCCGTTCAAGCTTTGCTTAAAATGTTTAAATGAAAAAAAATATATTATGAGATTGCACAATATGCAGGGCTACTGCATGCAGCAGTAAATCAGGCATTACTATATACAAAAAAGAATAGTGAAAATGTGTAATATAATTCCAAATTACACCCTTCGCCATTATCAAATAAGCAAATAAAGAATAGGTACCAGCTCTTTAATTCATCATGAACACTGGGTCATGCCAAGAATTCAAGCAATAAAAATAGTTTCGAAACCTAACAATTCAAGTTCAACGAGAGTTTGTAGATTTCTGAGCAATATCAAACAAAGACAAGCCATATTTCCCGTACATGCAAACACATACACAGTGTAAAACTAAAATCTTTATAGAAAATATAAGCTGATAATATGGAGGACACATGTAGATTTTACGTTTACGAGTATGTTTACATGCAACATCTTGCAAGTCTTGAAGTTTGATATTTTCCTCTCGAATTATATAAATACGCTTTCTCATTGGTGTCTCAAAAACATCATGGATTTTGTTCAAAGTACATCTGCAATTCATTGATCAAAAACCATGTTATACGATTAAAATTTCGAACAATTTATTAAGATTTGTTGTATCGCTATAAATTCAATGATCACATTATCTGAAATGTCTTTTTCAGTTCAACCATGAGCTGCCAGTCGGTTTTTGTTAAATCATCTCTGAAATAGTCTTTGCATGCGTCGATGGATTGCCGAGAGATCTGAAAAAACAAGATAAATATTATACAGATCATGTCAACAGATATCAGCATCATTTTTTAAAATGCATAGCTAATTACAAAAGAATGTAGGCTTTTGTGACTGGTTTCATAAGAAAAAGTCTCCAAGCAGAACAGAGCCATCTTAAGACATCCTAGGCCTCCGGGCAATATGCTTTTTCTGAGGCCTGTAAATTCCTGGCTATCATATCTGCTGATCAATTTGCGTGGCTAAGATCAGAAATCTCAACCATATTTCACTATCATGAGGTCCCAGACTGTGCATTAAGATGGCACTGAGGCAGAATTAACGCTAGAACGACGGAAGTGGTCATTTTGATTGCAAAGCTACTTTAACATGCAATTACGCTCAAATAATTTATTTCAGGTTGTTGAAATTTCATAATCCTTTTCAGGCTCTTAAATTCCTAAAATATAACAGCTCTAGGTTTCTTAGTTTAGTGGGGAAATGAAGATTTACCTAGAATAACACTAGCAGACATTTTTATCGCTATAGAAATATTTAACTAACACAATTGCAAAATATGCTGAAATGAAGTCTTTTATAATGTGAACATTAATATTGAAGGAACAGATGTTCTATCATGGTATTTGCTTTCCTCCAGTGCCCATTTTGTACCATTCATTTCAGCGTTTCTATGGATTTTCCATTTTTACTGCATTACATTTGCTGCTACAATGTTGCACGATGAAAATCTTTATTTTTCATGATTCTGCCAATGAACAGAGTTCCAGTCTGGGGACAGAGACAATTCTTATCATTTTTGTTTCTTCATACTATAAATTCACTACAGGAGATGGGCGCACTTAAGATCCAAGCCTAGAGGCCCTGTTGGGTGATGTAGGGAGCCACTGTTTTACCTATTTACCAAGCTTTCGACTAAGCAAAAAAATAATTTAACAGTTGGTAAGTAGAGAAAATCTAGGTGTCTCTTGAGTACCATGCACACACAAAATTGAAATTGCAGACAAAGGAAATTTCTGCCAGAAATTATAAAATTTTATTGCTCCACCATTGAGTGTCATTGATGAGCATCATCGAGAAAAGGATTCAGTGCACAGCATAAAAAAGTTGCCTTACAGATTTATTTTACGTTGCTCAGGATTTGGCAGATATTCATGGTTTTTTTTTCATTTTGCACATGCCATCTCTGCAACTTTCTCAAGCGTATTATACTTCAAACCTTGTCAGTGAACTGCCAAGTGAAAATGAAGCCACAAATTACAAGAGCTCAGAAAATCATAAACCTTTTTTTATGTAATAAAACAGGATCAGACCTTGTCATAACAAGCCCTTTTATCCAAAATTCCAAAAAACCTGTACATGCACACGAATTTATTGCAAAAAATAAATTAAATGAGACTGAATAGACACATTTAAGAAGTTTCTGTGAATAAAAATTTATGTTGATTTTTTTCCCATTCTAGTCAAAATTACCAATATCTGCCGTTCTAGTGTTAAGCCAGATATTCCTTCTGTAAGGTCTTAGTGGGCGAAGTGATCTTCCAGGTTTCAGTTGTAACTGGTTAAACTGAGGAAATCAATTTGTCCCTACTGATGATGACTATCATATACGTAATGTATCTTCAATTCTGCCTGGACTACAGAGTGGAAACTTTCTAATGAGATTATGTTCAGAACTTACAAATTATGCAACTACCAAGTCTCCTAGATTTTTACTCCATCATCGGACTGCAGAAAAATTCTTATACCTCCCAAATTCTGACAGTGATCGCGAAAGATCCCAATTTTTAAGTAGGGAAAGCTGTTTCCAAAGAATTTATCCTAAAAAAGAATGCTGCTTTTGTTCTTTCCATGAAAATGATGTCACAAGTGTAATGTAAATTGTCACCATTGCATCGAATTGTGCCAAATGTTTCATTTTGGTAGTGAAGAAGCAAAATAATCTGATCTAATAGGACTCTTCGAGGCTGTCCATTCATTTGTGAAACAGTGCACACCATCCCAAAATGGTCTCTCTGGGGGGTTAGCGGTGATGCTTGTCTGTACCTAATAGAACCATAGGTAGGGTTGAAACTAGCAGGAGAGGAAAGGAGGTAACTGTCCTGGGTGGCAAATTTTAGGTGGAAACAATAACAGTTTTAAAATTGTCAAATTTTACAGTAGTGGGGACAGCAAAATCGTTTTTGCCCACCCTTCATGAAAATCCCTGTTACTTTCCTGCCATGCCTCGTTTTTGGGCTAGATGGTGATTTTTTTGTTGTTGGTGTACTTCCATTTATGAGTGGTAATGATAGGTAATTTGACAGTTTTGTTTAATGGTTATTGGTGATTGCAGGTCTCATTTAATTTGAAAGCTTATTAAAACTGCACAAAATCTGTTCAACACACTCTGCTTTAATATCAGTTGTCAAGAAATACCAAATACAATTTTGATTCTCACGTTTAGAAAGATAAAATAGATATGGCTTCAAATTCCTCACCTTGCTTGTCAATATATCGGTGTGATCGAAATGCCTCCCATACATCTTGGGAGCATCACCTCCAACAGGCTCAATTTTGATGCACACTTCCTGGCCCTTACGAGCACTTTCCATTGCCTTGTGATTCACTTCGATAGTAGATACCGTTCCTATTTCTAAAAACTGCAGAAAATAAAAAAACAAATACACTTTTTTTCTGACATCTGTGATGAACTTTGGATATATCGAAATCATTCAAAACACATACAAAAACAAGAATATGTACACGCAATTTTTTTTTGTGAGAATAGTTCAGTTGTCTCGGTGTGCATGCTGATCTTTTTTCTTTTTTGGACACTAAATATACTAGGCTTGAAATTTTTTTCTTTGTAGATTGTTTGTAGTACAATCAAAAGACCAGCCAATCTGAAAACATGGTGGAAGTTACATTTTTCATGTGAAAGAAATATAAAACCAACAGAAATTAATTAGAGAATGAGTTAAACTAAACTGACTCCCAAACAGTATGTCTGTTTTAAATGCTGCAAGCTATTTTAGAGATATAGTATCAGGAGCGTACGCATGATCAACCTTTTGAAGGGGCACACTGGGTTTGGGGGGAGGCAGCACAACAAATTCCTTTGAGAGAAATTTTCACTTACTGACATTCAAAAAGCCTTTTAAATTAACAGAAATTTATTAAGATAATACAGTAAAACCTTTTCTAATGGCCACATTTCTTAGGAGCTAAATGCATCTGATAGACTCAACGTTTCAAATATCCTCTGAACAACTTTCTGAACTACGGCCACTTTGGAGAGAGTCAGAAAACAATATGCATATAGTTATGAGAAAAATAGAATACAAATGCTAGATGGGTATATTGAAGGCAATGGAGAGGAAAAAAGGACCACTTAAGTAATCTGTAAATGTTCTGCGGGCCACTTATGAGTTTGAAAAATGTGCTGCAGACAACTTAATTGAAGTGTGAATGTGCTGGGTCAAGTGATCTGAGAAGGTGCTGCTTTAGTTCATCCTTACAAAATTAAGTTTGAGCTCACAGGCCACAATGATGCTGAGAACCACATTTCGCACGCACATAATGGATTAAGCATGTATGATCTAGTTGATCGTGAGTGGGAATAACAAACTATTTGGGGAGTTTTGCTGGTAAACCGTTCTGTTTCATATCAGTTTTTCTCACCAAGTCATTTCTGATGTGTTCTAGCTCAGTACTACAAGCTTTTAGGATGCCAAAATATTGCTGTCAATTAACAGGGCCGTAACTAGATGCTTGGTTAGCCAGGGTAAACACATTTTGGCACCCCTTGTAATGTTAAAGGAGAGTTTAACAACAGGCGAAATTCGTACCCCCTCCCCCCCCACCCGGTCTGGTGAGACCTACCTAATTTCCCCTCTAGTTGTGGCCCTGTTGGTTAATAAATTATTACATTACAGCATAAATGTTATTATATATTCTAATATAATAAATTATGTATCCATTCCAGAATGGATTGATAGTAAATAGAAAATTTTGTAATAATTTGCATATGACAGTAAAAAAATGTATAAATTTGAGGAGATTCAGTGCAAGTGATGATTTAAGAAGAAAACATAAATGTTATATGCATTACTCACTTCTTTAGATGGTACACAAAGAGGAGTGCCTTCTTTTACAACACCAGCTTCAACAATCACTCCAACAACTATCGGATCTCTCGAGTTGAAAATAAATTGAGGAAGAATGCGCAGCTTGCATGGGAAAACAGCTATATGTTTAAACTCGTCCTTCTTTTTGTTTTTCAGCTCTTCTCTGTACTCCATGAACTTGTCGAAAAGATGATAAATAATGTCAGCTTGGAATACCTTCACACCAAGACTATCTGCCAACTCTTGAGCATCTCTTTCAACTTTAACATCAAACGCAAGGATGACAGCATACCTAAAAAACATTTTTTTTTTTTGTATTTTATCCTTTAAATTTAACTCACAATTCAATGAAGCGTAAAATAGGCACGACACAGCATTTATTTCTTTTCTAAAAAAATCTTTCTGGTAACAGTTTTTAAAAGAAATTTTCAAGCATTTGGAACCAATATAATGATCATTTAGAAAAAAATTTCAAATAAGCAAATATTTATTTCTACAATAATAAAATAGAAGATCATTTGAAAAGGAAAGTGTTTGATGCAACACCCACACAGATGCAACATTTGTTCAAAGATATACATGGTAACGCTAGAATATTACTTACTGACTGTCGTGCTCCAACATTATTGATGCTTTCATGACGTCTTTTTTTACAACTGGTCCTATTCTTATACCCGAATACTGAAAAAAAAAAGGGGGGGGGGAAACTTGAATAACTTTTATTATTCAACAAGAGCTGAAATTTCCCATAATAGAGGGTAATATAGCTTCAGAAGTTCGTTTTTAGCTCTTGCGGATATTTCAATAACTACTGCCCTTGTGTTCAATAAAACCCTGTTTATCTGATAACTTATTTTCCTGACTTTAAGGTATTTTATTTAAATCATAAAATTTTTCTTATTTCTTTTTCAATTTTGCTAAAAAAAATTTGTAATCCGGAATAATGCCATGTCATAAAATTTTAGAACTTGGACGGTAAGTTAAATACACAAAGCATTCAATTTTATTTCAATGTGTTTTTTTAATTCTTTAATGAAAATTAGATGTAGCTCAGTGTGTAAAAACTTAAAACATATGAACTTTTACCAACAGCTGATTCACAGCTAATTGCTAATAGTTTTTTCACTGACTTCTACCAAATGTTTGCATATTTCTCTCTACTATTGCCAAATATTTTACATTTTTAACTTTCCAAGCTGCTATGAACACTGAAAGGAAACTTATGATTAATTTCTCGTTGAGTTCAGCCAATTAGTTGTTGTTAAAAAAAAACCATGTAATGAACACAATCAAAATATACATGAATACTTCACAATTCTATTTACATTTAACGCATCTAAATTAGCAAGAAATTATAACTTAAAAGCTTCAGTATAGTGTAAATGTACATACTCAATGCCATATTTCTAATAAATCGAGATTAACAGAGATGCCAATGTACTTTAATTTACTTGGTTCCCTTTTGAGTGAAAGTGGGTCTCTCGCGAAAAAAATTATCGTGAAAAAAAGTATGCCCCCTTCCCATAATTCACTGATATCTCTATGAATTTTTTTTCCAGCATGCCCCCTCACCTGCTTATATCTTTTTGTTGAGAGAAAGCAGCGGGCCATGTTCTAGGTAGGATAAGGAGGTATCTCTGTAAATCAAATGATTCATTTCTAAAAACATGTTCTACCCAAAAAGATTCATTTATTTTCACTGTCTACTAGTAGGAAAAGCTTACAAAGAAGCCCATTAATGAGAATTTAACATATGGAATGTAGCACAAATAATAAATCTAAACCAAATATACAGTTGATCCCGTAAATAACATTCCCATTTAGAACATTTTTCCACTTAGTACAACTGATTTTCATGATTTCAACTTTAAGTAATTCTTATTAAGGTTTCCCGTTTAAAGTGTTTTCCTGCTTACAAAGTTTTTTTTTATGACAGTTTTTTGAAAAGTGTTATAAGCAGGATCCACTGTAATTAAAAGTTAGAGGCACACATTTATATATTTATTAATAAATCAATCTATAAATTCCCTTTTGATTGATTTTTCATTTCTTTAAAAAAATCTTAGCTCTTTCAATAATATCTTCTGATTTAAATTTAAAAAAGCAAATGAGATTTTCTCTCTCTCTCTCTCTCTCAGTACACACTCTCAGTACACACTCTCTCAGACACTTATCTTCTGATTCTCTCTATTCATACAAGCAAGGATTTCATACCAATGATTGCAAAGCGATTTCCTGGTAGAATGATTTTATTTTCCCTCCCTGTTGGTCCACCATTCTGATCTGTCGCCATTTAACTGCCACATATTTTCACACCTGAATATGGGAGCTATGTCAGATTTGTGTTGGTGAAACCAAAGTGAGTTTATGTGTGTGTGTGCCCAGCATTCAGTGTGTTTTGTGTTCAGTAGGTGGTGCCATCCATCTATCTAGGGCTGCAACTAGATACTTTCCCAAATGGGGCAAGCACACATTTTGGCACCCAGTGTAATATAGAAGAAGCAGTTATAAAGGGTGAATTCGAAGCCCCCTCTAGTCCAGAGCCTGGGGGGGGGGGACTTAACCCACCTGCTCTCCCCTTACCCTACTTGTGGACCTGAATCTATCCTCCAAATTGGTTTTTCATGGATTTGAAATTTAATGTACACATATTTGTGTTGTAGGTCTGTGTGATTTTGTGGCGACCAGAGCTTTTTTCAAAGGAATAGCCAACTCAAAATTAGAAAATCATATTTTTAGCCGATTACCACTACACAATTGCGGGTTCCAAACTTGGATTTTCACCAAAGGCAAAATCAGGGGTATGGAGTCCCCCACCCCAAGAAAATGAAAAATTAGAAATATTTTTGTATAAAATTAAAATACTGGAGAAAATACAGTCTTTTATACTATGTTAATTTAAAATTCTTTTTGAGCATTAATGATTCACAATTTCTGTGGAAGAAATCCTTCTGCCCCTCCTAAAGCCGATTTTGCGTACACACCAGTGATTTTCAGCTAGATGACAAAACTGTGAATATTCAAGGTAGAGTTTTTACAGATTCACTTTTTTTTTTTGAACAATCTCATTAAATGTTTCACACTTTGAACGGGCATTCCAAATCCTTTACGATTTTTCAAAAATGTGCATTGGCAATCTTGTAAGAACAAATCAAATTTATGCTGTATAGATTGCTGTCTTTGAATGCCGGCAGATAGCCGTGAAAGTATGTAATTTTCGATATATAACCGGAGGGGAGAAAATCCACAGGGGAGTAAAAACTCAGAAATTCTGTTTGAAAATTCTGTACACGGCCCCTCATTAAGGGAAACGAAATATCTTCAACAACCCGCGTGTATATCAATACAATACAGTACAGAAGCGGTTCTCAACCGGTGCTCTGTGTGCACTTCCCAGGGGCTCCGCGGTGACTCAAGGAAAATAAAATAACTAAGTAAAGACAGATAAATGAAAAAAACAGGCCTAAGGGGCTCCGCCATAAAAATTATATACAAAAAGGACTCCTCGATTCAAATAGAGCTCCAATATAAAAATTATGTACTGAAAAGGGCTCCGCGAGTCAAAAAAGGTTTAGAACCGCTGCAGTACAGTATACGAATACAGTATCACTTTTTCAAGGTCGCTTGCAATTGTGATAAGACTGTGAAAAGAAAAAAAATGGAAAAACAGTTGGGAAGGTTTTCCTCTCTACTTTTTCAATCTTGGAACTAGGAAAGAACATGTCCCGGAGGACACGGGAACCAAATTTTTAATGAGTCCTTTCCCGAAATTTTGGGTATTTGACGCATCAATGGCATCTCTAATTAAGGTAGCAATGAAAACATAAAACTATAACTGCATAGCTGCCAACTTTGAAGAATGAGAATTAGGGGATACTTTCGCAGTGATTTAAAAAAACAAAGTAGGTATTTTTCATTTATGTGAGCAAAATTGTAGGGATTTTCCATTTATGAAAATAAAATTTTAGGGATTTTACATTAATAAAAATAGGTTTACCAGTTTTGAAAACTGAGAAAAGAGGATGCCTGCATGCACATCCTTGATTACATCATTTTTCTCAGTCATCACAACAGATGGTGTCACTATACTGACAAAAAAAATCATCACAATTTTTTCCCACTAAAACAGAACCGCTGAAAAGAGAAAAAAATAAACCACAATTTATCTCCCTTCACTTATAATGAACTGTTCCTACTGGCTCAGTAGATTATATTTTTCTTTTGGGAGCTTTAATTTTTTGCTGGGGGCAATTTCTAAATCACTATAGAAAGCAACATTGAGTGTTTTTGGAATCTTATTTATTTTTGAATGGAAGAGGTAATACTCCACTCCCTCCCACTACTTCAGTTTATGGCAATAGATGTTGGTGAGCAAACAAGGCATTCTTAAAATGGATGTTGTGGTTTTCTTCTTCCAGAGCTGTTTTTCAAATTGTCTTTTTTCATATTATACAGGAGCAAGCTGGGCTATGGTTACAATAGTATCTACCCTATTTTGAGGCAACTTGGGCTCTTGTATTCTCGGAATTTAGAGGGTGATTGGTCAAAGCATGGGAAAAAAACAACAAAATGAATACACATGCATGCGGAGGAGGATGCTTGAAATTATATCAAAATGGAGGATGTCTGATAACCCGAAATGAAAATAAAAGTGTACGGATTTTTTCCCCTTTGGAAAAACACGACATTGCCAATTAGTGAAATCACAGACCATCCCAAAACGGTGGGATAAATCACTTGTCATTACTACACTCAAAATCAAAATTGTGGCAACAAGAAAAGACTCCAGGAGGCAGAACATAAAGGTGGTCAAAAGAATTGGCCAATTGATTTTTCAAGAATTACTTGAAATCTATAACTAAAAATTCCTTTACATGAAGGTTCCAAGTGTATTTTGGTCAATCTTTTTTTTTTTTTTTTTGCACATAATTTAATGCAGGTGAATATGGCATAAAGAATTATTATTAGATGTATAACAAATTATACTTATATACATTAGATTGATAAATTAGTATTAAATAATAATAAATTAATGTGTGCTGCAATATCAACTGCAATTTCCAACATACTGGAATTTTTGATGAACGCAAAAACTCAAGAAGAGCCTCAAGGGAACCAAGGGTAGAGGCTTGCACATATACACCTCGTTCTGCAAGTTTGATGCTACTCATCGCTTCTCGAAATGATGAACTAATTTCATCCTAGAAAAATAAAAGAGAAAGAAATGCTATAGATATCTTCATAGGTTTCAGGAGAAACTATTTACAAAATGTTAATGGAATTGTATCGAAATGAAACACTGCAAGTACTATTTTAGAACAAATGTATTGATGTGCTTATGTTAATAATTTTTGAATACAGTGAAAGTCTGTAATAATGAGTATGGCTTATAATGATAATCTTGCTATTACAAGTGATTTGCAAATGATTGTCAAAAAGAGCTAATAATTAATGTTACAGGTACAAAAATTATTTGTTTATAGCGAGCTGCTATTTAGGAAACTTTCATTATAAAATAAACAAAATTCTCAAAAACACCAGTTTTTCTTTTCTCATCTCTGTTAGAATCAAAGGATGGGTTAAAGTGAAACCTTGCTGCAATGATACTTGATACATAGCTGCCAACTTTTGAAAATGAAAATTTGGGAGATTTTCGCGTGAACCCGTATTTCATGCTAAAACCACTCCCTAATAAATACGAAAGGGATTTTTCCAAATAGAATAGGGATTTTACACACATAAAAGTTTAAGAGTAGGGAATAAAATCCCTACTGAAAAACTAGTCAAATTAAAATAGGAATTTTACACACATGGAAATTAAACCCTTGGGAATAAAATCCCTATGCAAAAAACAAGTGAAATTGGAAGCCAAAACTTCAAAATGGTGATCTAAAAAAATAAATAAATATTGTGTTCAATCAGAAACGCTGTGAACAAACATTCTGCGCGAACCACCCGAAAATCATCGGAAGATGAAGGGAAAAAAGCGTCAATTTTTGAAGAACACTGACTTTTTGTGTGTTCTTGATGGGTTTTTTTTTTTTAAATTTCACATGAGTGATGATGGCAGTCTTTCCATGACCAATGTTTATGTCCGTAACACAACTTGTACAAAAAGGAAAAGTCGGCCCTTCTCTGGAACGTGTGATAAAAGGAAATGCATTGGAATTAGTATCTTTAAAATTGTTTAAATATGTTTTGCTTATCAGTATTCATGTTTTGTTATATCGCACATATGTAACTTCAACAAAAGAAAATTTGACCATATGCACGTCACTATAATTTTCAATTATTACCCAGGACTATTGGCTGCTAAGCTATTTCCCTTCACGATAAGACAAACAACTTTCTTGTTACCATCAGAGGGGTTGTAAAACTTCCTTAAAAAGGGAATTTCCCCATTTACGACGTTTGACGTCATTTCGAAAGGAGAAGAAAAAAAAGAGGCTTCATCATCAAGCTTATATTATAATATAATCTCGATGGGCTTCATGCCCCACAAGAAATTCCTTAGGGATTGTTTTCATAAGTGGGGATTTTTTTAAATGAAGTAGAGAATTTTTAGGGACAATTAGGGATTTTTTGTGATTTTTGTAAAAATTCGGGAGGTTTAAGAACTTTTTGGGAGATCGTGGGATGAAGCTAAAATTCGGGAGACTTGGCAGCTATGTCGATATAACAATAAATCCCCCTACAGTCATAATCCTCTCAATACAATGATATCCTTTCCTACAATAAATTCTCATAAAAATAGTCTTTGAGGAGATTTCATAACTGCTACAATATTTTTTATATTTTGTTCAAAATTTTGATTTGATATATTTTCAAATTCTTCACCAGGTCTTGTTCTTTCGAGGATGTTTAGTAACATCGACATTTTGCACTATCTGATCTCTTAAAGTGTTAATGAAGTTGCTGTGAAGCTACTTTACTACTTTACAGGGTGAAACAACTAACTGAATTTTATTTAAATCAACTGTTCAATTAAATAGTTTGCCGTGAATAAATACCTACAAATGCATTTTACGTGGTATCAACAATGCTAATTCAGAAGAGATTCCAACGACAATATAAATTTGGTGGTGGTGATGTTAACCCTCAACATAATAACCTCTCCACAACGATATTTTCTCTTGGTCCGCAGTGTATCGTTGTATCAAGGTTTCACTTATTCCACATGCTCCTTGTGAAGATTGGGGGCATTTATAGCAAAAAGTGGATACAGAAAAGTCACATCTATACACTGCAAAACAGATATATAATAATACCCAAGGAATCAGACAAATGTATCATTATAAAGTTATCGTCATATAAATTAAATGCAATATATTAACATTTTGAAAAATGCATCAGGACCATGGAGCAATGTAGTTGCATTGGCAATTGTAGTTATAAAGAGTATTGTTACATAGGATATTTTCACAGTATATCCGTATACATAGATATGATTATGCACCGTTGTATTTTTACAAGATATTTTTGATTTGCAAAACTGCATTGAAAACACAAATGACTGGCAAATCTTTTAAATTTTTTCAGCCAAAATATGTATTATGCAGGGTATTCATCTTCACATAATTTTTTTTTCCAGAATTTTATTCTAAACTTTATACAGTCAGACCGCTTATCCAAACTTGGATATTAAGAATTTTTATATATAGCAAAGTTTTTCATATTGCATCTCTTAATGCTATTTGTTCCCAAGAATCCAAAATTAAAAACCACCTTCTGTGCATATTTGAACATCTTTAGGTAGATTTGAGTGCTGGTTGTGGTAGAGTCATTATGTACGAGTTAATTTTGAGAATGTAAAAGTGCAAAACACTATTATAACCATTGCTTTGAAAATTGCAGCTATAGGCTGGTTGATAGCCAAAAATTGAGGGGAAAACAAGTGAGGCATTAAAAAAGATTCGAGGTTCAACATAGTTATCAATGACTTGGAACAAAGACAAATTGAAGAGAAAGTTCTTGGATGGTTTAAGAAGAGATTCATATAAGATATTGATATTGAGAGATATTGATGTGGAAGCACTTCTTTTTGAATGGTCTAAAAAAGTCAGGCGAAAATATGTCACAGTGACCCAGCTCTTGCTAAAAAAGACAAAAAAAAAGTGACAGATATTTTCTTTGAATTACTGTAAGATTTAAATTAAATTTTAACTTTTTTTTCCTAAATACATTAGTTTAATCTTTATTTTAAGAATATACTTAAAATATTGAAAAATGCTTATCGTGTATGCAAATTTTGCACAATTTGCTTGAACAAATCATTTTCAAAACTGGTATGGATATATATCAACAGTTACGTGAAACGAATAGTTTCACTGTTTTTTTCCGACTTTGCTATAAGCGAGTCTCACTGTAAAATAAATCACTTGCCAGGAGGCATTTTCTCTTTGAAGAAATATCAAAAAATCCCATGAAAGTTCAACTTTAAGTGCTACCCACTGATAAAAGCCCCCCCCCCCCCAAGTTCATATTCACCTCTCGAAACTTACACAATCTTTTAAGTCAAGGTTTAACTCGCTTAAATTTGAGGGGAAAAAAATTCTACAGAGAGAAAAGAAAATCACATTTGTGAATGCAGGGGCTGAAAGGGATATAGAAGTTATAGATGCTTAAAATTTGCAAGAAGACATAATATATAGATTATAATTGATTATTGAAACACAAATTTCATACCTTCAAAATAGATACTTCATCAGGATGTTGTGCCACTAGTAACTGGAGACCAGCAATTGCTTTATCTAAATCTTTTCCAGTAAGTTTTACACCCTGAGCACCTTCAACCTCTTTATACTCTTGATACGGACTCTATATATGTGTATGGCACCAAACTTAATTGATATAATGTTAGACAAAAAGCAAACATGAAAAAAAAACTTTTCATACAGATATACAGAAAAAACCAGTTATCAATGTCAGATGGAAAAAGAATAAAAACCTGAGCAAACAGGCAATTTGACATGATTTGTGTGTAGGCAATCAAAAACAAAAATACTGATGACAATTTTTGGACCCTAGTTATCTGAGCTAATGTGAACCAAACCTGTCTCAGATAATCTAGACCTTACAGAATTTTTATGTTAAATAAAAAAAGCTATAAAATAGTGGAAATTTATGTTCACAAAAAGTTATTTTTAATTACTGTATAATACAAATAAAATGATACACTAAGCATAACATTAAAATTACATGGAGTACTGTAATATATTGACGATTTACAACATAATCAAAGACTGTTTTTACAGAGAGTACTTTGAAAACAATAGACTTTCGATGTCTTCTGTCATCGAGCACTCTTAAATGATTCGAGGAGCATGAAGGTGCTCATGAATAACAGGTTTAAGTTGTTTTTCTAGGCTTGTCTCTTGCAAAGTTAAATTCTTCTCACTGCCCCCCTTTTCAAAGAAAAAAAAATTACGGTCACTTCCCTGATTAAGCCACCTCAGTATTAAGTACCTCAGATATTTGGAGGTCCTATCATATTTCTCAATCAATCATGCTTGATAGGCAAATATTTTGCCTATGGTATCAAATATTTTGATGGTAGGGACAAAGATGATTTTGGCTTTCTTGATGGTATAAAGGAAACAAATTTTAAAAGAAATTTGGAAACGAAAATTAAAAAAATATTTAGCTTCCTTTGTTTTCTTTATGCATAAATTTCAAAAATTGCAGCATCAATTCTAAATCTTACCCATACACAAATGAAAAACATTACAAATATTGGAGAAAAAAAAATTACAAAATTACAAGCAAGATATTCTGAACAGGGTTGGTAGGTTTTTGACACCCGACAGTTTTTGACTGTTTAAACTGTCACATCAAAAAGCTGGGGGGTGACCCTCCCCCATCCAAATGATGGGCCTGTGCTGCCTTAACACGTGGGCACAGCCCGGGGGGGGGGGAAGAGGAGTTTCAAAAGAAGATGGGGCATCATAAAAATTATATCTGGTAAAAAAATTTTAGGAGTAACCACGTGAATTTGCCAAGTAGAGCCTCAGAAAAAAACACATGGCTCAAGGGTCCATGATACTCTTAAGACATCCCTGGGTAAGCACCTCTCTCTAGGAATTTTCAAAATACGGTCTATTTCCACAACATGTACCTAAGCAAGTAGGGAGTATAGGTAGTTCTATAGGGATGTTCCTCGATTTTCCCCCTTGTTTGGAATGTCTGTAATTTGGGTCACCTACACGCACATCTGTGTGGGAGTATTTGGAGAAAATCATTCCCTGAAACAAACAACAATTCATGTTGTTTGTCTCTAGTTTTGCCTATAGTTTGTCTTTTGCCTCTTGGAACTGCAGCTTTCGCCCTTTCATGTCCATGAAACTACTCAAAATCCTATGTGACAATACTTTAAGTAATAAACAATAATCTAATATAAAAATAAATCCAACATATATGTACTGAGAGGCATATTTATTGAGGAAACAGACATTTTATTGCGAAAATTTTTTCCATTAAAATCCCTCCAAACAAATGAAATTATACTAAAAAATAATATAATTTTATTGTCATTTCAAAATTATATCAATTTAAATAAAGAAATTGTGTATTTACCTGTGAGTTTAAATTCTGTAGCAATTTCACTAATACAACAGAAACTACTTTAGTTATTTCTTTGTAATGATTTTTATTTACTTTTCACAAATTTCCATTTTTCCTATCCCGGTTAACAAGATAGTACCAGAAGATAAAAACTATAGACTGTGTTGTTTTTACTCAGTTTCCCGGGCTTTGAATATTTTTTTTAGTAGCACCATGTGAGGGAGAATGGGCAACTCGACTCATTCAAGTCAATGCAACTCTGAAGTTGAGGCAACTCGAGTTCAATTTTAGTTTCTCCGTGTGAGGGCCTCATTCAAAACTATGCAGTAACGTAGTTTTTGGTATGGAATAGAATCTTGTGCAGAGTGTAAAATTTTGAGTATGAAAATTAATATTTTGCATGTGATAATTGTAACAAATTAATATTTTGAACTGTAAAACACTGCATTCTGCATAAAAAAAGGGTATTACTTATCAACATATCTAGCATGAAAAAATTCTACAGTGAGAAAAAAACCACCACATTTGTGAATCCAGAGTATAAAAGGGATATAGAAGTTATAGATGCTTAAAATTTGGGTATGTTATCTAGTATGAAAAAAATATACGTATATTAATCATTGATTGAAAGTTTTTGATGCTTTTGGCAGTTTTTCAGTTTAAACCAGTTTTTGAACAGTTTGAACCCATTTCTGATACTAGTTATGTCCCAACCATGGTTTTGCATTATTTAACACTAACAAGGATAGTAATATATACATATTCACCTTTACTCTAAGCTCTTTTAGTGGTTGTGGCATAAGTAGGGAACGTATCTGAGTGATAACAGGACCATCATATCCTGCTAAAAGTATGGTATCACCTTCGTGCAATCGACCATTTACAAGAATTATATCAACTGTAGTGCCTAAACCAGATATTGCTTTGACCTTGAAGGAAAAAAAGGAAAATAAAAACAGTATATAACAAACAATATTCATTATTACAACATAAACTTTTCAGCATGAATCAAATATTTAAAGCAGGAATGGCCAACTTGCAGCAGGTATGCCACAAGAAATTCCGCTAGTTTTCACACTAGTGACAGAGAGAATCATTGTAAAATCAATTAAAGCAGAATGTCAGTTTTTCCTTAACTGCTTGACTGCTACATCTGAGTATAATTGAGCTTTGTAACATTTTAAGATCCATAGATGGCACTTCGAGCACAGACTTTCATCAAAAATAGAGTTGGTATGATATGCACATGGCTGCATTTGTGCTATTTTATTTATGTGGATGTCCTGTTTTCATGTTAATGTAGTGTTTCCATTAATACATTTTATGCTTGTCTATCACGTAATGCCTGGTCTGTTCTGTGTTACGATACATCACCAATATTGAGAAGGCATAAAGATTAGCTGGCACAAAAACAAAGTCAAAATAAGAACCTTTAGTTTCATACTTACTTCTAATACAGTTGCTTGAAGCTCTTCCGAAAAAGCTAGGCGCTTGGCCATCATACTTTGCGTCAGCTGTACAACAAGAGCCATTAGATTGCCCATTCCATCGCCTGTGATTGCGGATGTCGGTACCATAGAGACATATGACCTTGGATCTTTGTTATCGTAATATAATACAGCATTCAAACCCTGAAAAAAAATTGGTTTTTCATTTTAAAAGGACACAACCAAGCCCACTTATAAACTTGAAAAACTTTTTTTGCTATGTATAGTTGATATTATTTGCTAATTTTACTTGATTAGCGAACTGGAGGATAATGTCTTTCACACGGTCATCAAACTCCATTTTTGTATTTCTCGACTGTCCTTTGATGACATCTTGTATATCTTTACTTTTCACTGATTTCCATTCATAAAGCCTATCGATCTGGAGAGAAATTTGATTCATCAGTGACTTTCTGCAAAGGTTTACCTTTTGTGATTGCATTAAACCATGCAATCACAAAGAAGTTGATAAAACACAAGTTTTTTTACCTTGTTCAATGCAACAATAAATGGAGTCTTTTTCTGTTTCAAGAGATCCAGCGACTCAATCGTTTGAGGTTCAAGTCCATGCATGATATCTACCACTAAAATTGCAATATCACAAAGTGAAGACCCACGTGATCTCAAATTACTGAAAGACTCATGACCAGGTGTATCGATGATCAACAGCCCGGGAACATTCAATTCCAATTCGAGAAACTGAAATAAGAAGTTAAATAATTTAAGTTACACTGACCAAATTTATGTATCAAAGTGTTGCAAGAGAAATGGAAAAATGAGCAATCATACAATAAATTCTTACACTTTTAACCATTTTGCATTGTTCCTTCAGAGCTTCTTGAGGGACCATTGTAGCACCAATCTGCTGAGTGATACCACCAACCTCATTAGTTTGAACATTAGTTTTTCTTATTTTATCGAGGATCTTTGTCTTTCCTGTATCTACATGACCTAGCACACACACAACTGGAGACCTAAGCTTTGATATATTCCTATTATTTTCATTATCTTCCCGCCGTTTCTAAAAAAATGAGAGAAAAGTTATTGATCAATGAAAAAAGTTTGACACAAGCTCAGTTTTTTATAGCATAACTTTTTAAAATTATGAGGAGATGGATAATTATAATTTTGATTTATAATGAAATAAATCACAACAGCAATCTTTTAAAACCTCCCAGACAGCTAAATCAATAAGCTGTCACAGCTATAATAGTAGGGAATGCAATAATGAGTAGTATAGCGTTAACATGAAGGACTGATCTATATATATGGGTTAAACTTTTACAGTCCCAAGTTGAGGTGGACTAATAGGACCGCAGCTGGAAACAATGGTACTTCATTGTTACAATGACCCATTACAATAATAGGAAGGCCTCTGCATGAATTCTGCATCTTAGCACAACTGATCAGCTATACAAAAACTGCAAAGGGACAAACATTCAGGAGCCTTCTTTACTGTGGGGGAATGTCAGAGAAGGTGCTACAAAGTATGAACTGTGCCAATGGAGTGCTAAAAAAAACCTCTGGACAGCTAAGGGTTAATTATATATCAAGGTTTGTTTGGCAAATATTTTACACAAGTCTTTCATCTGAGAATGTGATTAATGTGAATACACCTATAGTCCGTTTCAGGTTAACTTTGCAGTGAAGGGGAAGCTACGAGGGAACCGCATCACTCGTTGCTATGGGAACGAAAGCCTCTTAACCAATGTATCGATGCGCGGCCTCGGTAAGGTATGGCCGATTCTCGCCAATCTCACTGAGAAAAATATTTTTTACGTTTAACGTAATTGCACAGTTAAATTAGTAATAATTATGGAATTAAAAGAAAACCATTGCTGATACTTTCAGAAATTAAAGTGAGGTTTTTGAAATCTGGTTTTGAAATTTGTTTTTTTTTTTGATTAGAAAATGTTTTAAAATTTAGAAAAAAATAATTATCTTCTATCAGCGTGTCACTTACTCTTCATTGATGTGCCGTAAGTAACATTAAAAATTTCAAAAAAGTCATATATTTTTCTGCAATATTTCCCTTCCCTCAGCTGAAATTTATTTACAAAAAAAAAAATCTAAACAATATTATGAAAGCAACGTGTAATTTTAAAATACTGTATATTAACCATGGCTCTCAAAAACTTGGGGGATTTTTAATTTTTTCTTCAATTTATATGGAAAAAATTAATGTTAAATAAATTAAGAAGAAGCAGGTTAACTCTGTTTTCACGTGTAAATGCAGGAATAGCACCAAATAATAATAATGATACGGAAAAGTTTAGAATTTTTTTACTCACTTTTCTTGCCGAAATTTCCGTCGCTCGACCTCCCCCCTTTTTCCGAACGGTATACGTCGATGCCACTTGTTTTCCCGACAGCTTTAGTCTTTTATTACGGTTGATGTGCTGCTCATGGTTATTACGGATTATTCTTATGGAGTTTTGTTTACAACGAATATTCAAAAACCAAAAATATAGTATTCAGGAATGGAAGAGCAGAGAACTTTAGCGTGGCTATCTCTGGTGAAAATTAAGACACAACTGTCACATAACAGATGAAAGCCCAAACCACTGTGGACCCCCCCCCCCTCATTTATTGTATCTGAAGAGACGCTAAAGGCAAGGGGCATGAGGAGAAACAGGTGGGTGGAAGATGGCGTCCGTTTGTGTGAGTGGAAGTCGCGACTCTGTCAACACTCTCCGTGATCGGAAACTAAAACTATCCCATAAACATGGCAAAAAATAAATAATTAAAAAAAGGAGGACCTATAACCAAAACTTCTGCACCCATAGAGGGCTTCTCACAAATCACAATAGTATCGGCACTCTCGTGGAAGAGAAACACTTCTTGTAATCTATGAGTGAATATCTGAACTCACTGAAGCCTATTTTTAGGAGAAAATAAAACTGATTGAATATTCGTTTTTATGTAAGCCTATACCTGCATGTAAAACTGAATGAAAAATTGTATCGTTATGGAAAATTCAACCAAATAACGAAAAAAAAAAATGTATATATACAGTATATAATTGGGTAACGAAAAAAAACACGACAGTGATATTGGCGGGGAAAATTTCTAGGATATCGCGCCAGAGTGTCGTTGCGTTGCTATGGATTTTTAATAATGGTTACCAATATTTTTTATAATTTAAAAATTTTAAACAAGTAAACATCGGTTCAAAATGATTTTTTTTCAGTATTTTTTTCAAAATCATAGAAAAAATTGAAATATTCTGTATAAAGGTTCATCTTAAACCTCCGATATGCGAGAACTATATTTTGCGGCGAAGGAATACACTCTCTACCTTTCTCTTCACTGCAAAGTTAACCTGAAACAGACTATAAGTATTTTATCATGGAAACCTGTTCAAGACTCAGGCAGTTAGAAGTAGAAATATTTTGGCAATTATTATTATGAAAAATTAGATTTTGGTCAAAGCATATATTAGCTATAGAGGAGTACATAAACTTAGTTTTTGTTATATTTATTTGTAAGTTGTTACTGATAAACCAATTACAAATTATCAATAAATTAGTGTTTATCACAAATTTGCTAGTGAATGACTGTCATCAGTTGAGTAGAAAAGTACATCATCATCTGCAAATACAATGATTTTACCAGTCTTAATGTTACTTACATTGGCTTTTAATGGGGGTTTCCTAATTATTCAATGCATATAAAAATATTTAATAACTCACATTCCTAATAAGACATTTGGCATTAGTGACTTTGGACGTTTTGGAGTCCTTACAAGTTGTCCTAGTCTCTCTAATGTGTTTTCAATATTTTTAAAACTATTTATCAGCTACTTATGTTTTTCATTGAGAAAGAATCAGTTTTTGCGGGGGTTTTTTTGCACCCTAATTTTCTCAAATGCTCATCATTTGCTTTTTTACCTGTAGAACTTGTTGTGATGACTAAAAATGGCACCTCACGTAATGCAACAGCTTGATGGGATCCCAAGCTGTACTAATTTTTGCCATATTATACAACAATTTTAGTACTCCCTGTTCAGAACACAATTGTTACACCAACTGACATACCAAGGTCCAACTCTTGTTATTAGATGCAATGAATTTTTTTTCTTTGCAATGAGATACTGAATACTATAGTCACATGTGTTGTCAAAAAATTATTTTGATTTAAAATCTGATCTGTGTCAAACAATTTTTCAAACTGGTATCCTAATTTGTGAGAAATAGTCTATGGCAAAGGAAAAAAAACTTACCCTAATGCGCTCGATTGCTCTCTCTCGTAGCTTTTCCTCATTACTTTTACTCTCAGTTTCACTGTCACTGCTACTTTCATCGGATTCAGATTCATCATCGCTTTCGTCTTCATCACTGCTTTCTTCACTGCTTTCAGACTCATCCTCAGTTTCAGTTTTTCGTTTCGACTTGATCAAAATTTTCACTCTTTTAGAAGGAGATTTACTTTCCTCTTCCTCAGAAGTCTCGTCCCAGGCATCCTTAACATCATCATCTTCTTCTTCAGATGATGACGATTCTGCAGGTTCTTCTTCGGGTGCTTCAACATTGGGAGCATGCTCGTCTTTTTTTTCTTCTGTAACTTCTCCTTCAGCTTGCTCCATTTTGTTGGATTCTGCTTCTACAAGAAAAAGTCAAGAATGATACAACTATATTCTGTTCTGGTAATTTTTTCATTCCTTGATTTCATGAACTCATACTTTAAGGGACTTTGAACATAGCTGCCGATCTTGAAATTTGTCAATATGGCTTAGGTCAATACTCTTCAACTGCCAATCCATGGAAATCTGCCCAAGGACATAGCAAGAGCGGGATTTGGGGTCTAGTCCCCCCCCCCGCTCAAATATGAAGAAATGACTGAAAAATGAGAAAAGATGGGGAAATCTATTGTTCCATCACCTTGCCCCCCCCCCCTCCCTGAAATACAAGTGGTCCCGAACAAAATTTCTGGCTTCAGACCTGCTCGAGCCGGTCAATGAAATATTTTGCCCAGTTCATGTAGCAGCTATTTAATTTTAGGGATTTGATAAATAAAATAGTCTATATATAGTTTTTTTATTTGCCAAGTGGTCAGCGAGTCTTCAAACTATTTATCACATTTCTGCCAGTCTGTGAAAATGTTCAACTATTTTCATAGCTCAGCAGGTGTAAAAAGGTTGAAGAAAACTTGTTTAGGCTATTATACAATACAGACTGACATCAGGGAGAAGCCTTAATTTACAACTTTAAGTTCTTGCAATTGCAGAGTCATGCAGCGATGCATGAAACATCTGCAGTATCTTCGAATATTTACCCTATCATTTCAAAAATGTTTGCAGCAAAACCTCTGTTTGGTTTGCCACTCAGCACC
The DNA here is from genome assembly GCF_987345545.1 of Pholcus phalangioides. Taxonomy (NCBI): domain Eukaryota; kingdom Metazoa; phylum Arthropoda; class Arachnida; order Araneae; family Pholcidae; genus Pholcus; species Pholcus phalangioides. The sequence continues at coordinate 21,952,787 of NW_028301603.1, read as the reverse complement.
ATTGCATGCCACTGAGTGATACAGGTTCGTCACTCTTGTCCTAGGGTCTGCTACCCATAACCTATGCCATAGAAAAATATGAAGGCTATACAAGCACTGTTGATGAATTCATTATCGAACAACATTAAACGATTTTGTTGAGTTAAGATTTTATTCTACACTGGTTATTTGTGCTGATTAGTTTCAAGTGAACAAATATTCAATGTAATATCAAATGTAAACAAATTTAGGAAAAAACAATGAAAAATTAATGCTACTTTGCACCATCACATAAGCGACCAGTCATAATGACCTTATTGTTTACAGTTCAGTAATAAGCCAGCAGATGGCGTTGTGTTCACTTTTTTTTTTTTAAATATATTTTTTCTTTAATTTTCTCATGCGGATGTTTGGTCCTCGGCACTAAGTGTGTCCGAATAGTGTTGTTGTTACCGCCGTTCGAGAAGCATGACTGGTTCATTTTTCATCTGATCAATTCGGAATTAAATAAAGTTTGTTGTTTCGTTTAAACCGGGAATTCCATTCTTTCGCAGACGCGAACAGAACATTTTTTGGGGGCTCGACCGGGATCCAAATCTGAATTAGATGATCTTGCCTGAAAATGCCGACTCAGACGGAAATCGTCAAGCTACGAGGACGAGAAAAGGCCTCTCTGACTCGCATTGCCAGTTTCGTAGCATCGCTGGAGGACTCTACATCAATGGAAGCAGTCCTGGTGAGACTAGAACAGATTGAAGATGCCTTCAAAAGGTTCATTGAGTATGACCAAGCCCTTCCAGACGAGGTATCGGAGATGAGAGAAGTCGAAGATCAGTATTTTGACGTCAAATCGAAGCTGAACCGATTCATCAATGCCAAGATGATGATGGAGGCGCCGGACTCCAACTACGCATCTCAAGTGCAAAACTCTGTCACTGGGTCAAGTGGGTTCAAACTCCCGAAGCTGAACATACCCGCGTTTAGTGGAGAATACACTTATTCACTGCATTTCATCTTCTAAAAGTCAAAGTATTACAGAAATAATAAAACAAAAATTGAGCAAAAAAAAAAGATATTCACTAGAAGAGTCTTTAGATTTTTTCTTGACTCTCTGTCTGTCACCAAGCCGAGGAGCTCGCTCTTTCTTTTCTCCTATCTGTGGAACCTCAACACCTGAACAAAGCATCAAAATAAATTAAAAATAACTTCCTAAATATTGAAAATTCCTTTTAGGAGAGAGAGAGAAAGAAAAAGTATGATTTTAAGGGTAAAGTATATTCGAAGGTAGATAAAGATAGCTTCTAAGAGCCAGAAATGCAATTGAAAATAATGGTTTTGCTTGTAAAATATGGGACGCATATTCATCATACAGCTTTTACTCCCACTAATTTGCCTTCCTCAATATATTACTCTGGATCCACGCCTGTGATGGATGGCTAGAAAGCTCTGCTTGTCAGTACATAGGCTACTATATTTTACAGGAAATTACTTGTTATGTAAAAAAAAAAAAAAAAATCCTGTTTCTGTGAAAACTGCATCGTTGATGCTTTTCAAATCATCAGTTTGTTTTTCAAATGAATGTTTACTTTTTCTGATACTTTTAGATCACCTGGTAGATGGCAGTGATAAAAAAACAACTGTTGTGATCAGGTAAAGCAGAACATTATTCTGTTTTAAAAGAATCAAATCTTTGTTGAAAGAATATGCAAGAGCATGCTAATTGATGGCAAAATTTATGAATACTGGTTGCTTCTTTATAAATTAATTATAAATATGATGCCAACTTCGAATGAAAACTATTAGTATAGTCCCAAATAATATCAGCGAAATCAATTAAATTAAGCAAAAATTTATGCATGTTCAGTATATCATATACTCTAATAAATTTTTAAAATTCCTCGACACATATATCAACCAAAAAATATATACTCATTCTATATTTAATTTTATCACAAGCTCCACAAGCTTACTTTGTCTGTGACAATCTCAATAATGCACTTTATGTATGTATACACCTGCTACGTAATCTAATTTCAAGACCTTGCTTACAACATAAACTTCTCAAATCATCAAGGGGTTATGTTATAAGCAAACTCGACTGTATATGTATTATACCCATTATTATGAAACTAATTAATCTTTCTGAAAATCATACATACAGAAAGAAGAAAAAGTTTGTTCTATCAAAAAATCTACAGTGATGTCGAAACAATTTATCATTTCTAAGAACCAATAAACCAAAATTTCATTTCAAAAGGTGAAGGCTTTGAATGCCCAACTTTTAGCAACATGAAAAAAGAGTTAAGCAAAAAAAGTGAAATGAAATTTTTTGCTGAATTCAAGATTCAGCAAGGTATTAAAATTGTTGCATTAAATTTTAACAGGTTAAGAGTATAAAACAGTGTTCAATAAAATTTACTAAACCTCAAAACAAGAAAACTAGAAGGTACCTTGCTGCCTGAGAGCTGCTAAAGTAGCTTCCATCCTGGCTCTCTGTTGACGTTGTGCTTTTGACAGCAATTTGCCTTCAGCTTTCAAACGCTCTCTTTTTTCTTTCTCTTTTTGTTTTTTCTTTTCCTTTCTTTCTTGTTCTAACCGAATCTGAGAATGAAAACAAACCCATTTCATAAAAATATATATTTGCATGTGTGTGGAAAATTGTTATACGTCTATTTTCACAAATATAAAGCATTCTTCAGAGGGAAAACAATCAACAGCGACAACTAAATTAATAAGTTGAGTAAAATGTAAGACATTTAAACAATTTTGCAAATAATTTGCTCACACAAAAAAGACCCTAGGTTTTCAATTAGTCAAGTAATAGTTTATAACAAGGAATATTTATACCCCAAGGTAAACCTTAAGTGTCTATTAGAAAAATTTATCCAAAACTGGGCTAGACAAATCTAATGTCTGACTCTGACATGCATAGGGTATGCAAATATTTAGACAAAGCATGCATTTCTTTTTTCAACCACATGCTAGCTTATAAAAACCGATTCTGGTATGTGTTATTTTAAGGGCCAGACTAGGCATGTAAATTTTTGGAGATTCATCCCCCCAAGCCCTGATGTCATGTAAGTCAATGGCAGTCATGTAAGTCAATAGGAATATTGTTAAATGATATGAAACTTACTTTTTCTAGCCTTAGCCTTTCTGCCTCTTCTTCTGCTTTAATTTTAGCTTCTTCTTCTAGCTTCAGTCTTTCTTCCTCTTCTTGCATTTTCTTCAGAGCCTCTTGCATAGCAGCAAGCTGTTTCTTGCCTGGCTTTTTGCCTTGTCTATCTTTTTTGTCATCTTCAGCTTTTCCTTTCTTCTTCTTTTTTTTCTTTTTGTCATCCACATCTTCAAATGAGCAGTGATGGAAAAAAATAATTGCATATTAGAAAAAGTACACAGGGATTAAACTTTTAAAGGCAATATTGAATAAAGTTTTTTTTTAAACGAAAGGACCAAATGAGTTCCTTCTCAACATTACATCAATTGTTTTTCAAAAGCTAAAAACAATTAGTGAAGATTCCAACCACAATTTTTGAGTGAAATTATTAGTGTTATATGGTCGCTTGAGCATCATCAAAGCTTCTCATGTTCAGAGTCTGGGTTAGAAAACAGAGCTGCAGAACGAAGAAGGGTTGACTGAAATGTTTTTTATGTTTCCAACTTTGAGTTATGTGTGAATATGAGCCTACATTATACTGCAACCCTCCCCACAACACCAGTCTAAAAAATACCCCACAAATAAATAATAGCTAAATACATATAATTAAGCTTATGACAAAGAATTCAGCATAATCTACAGGTATGGTGAAATATACCTACTTGCATTGATTGAGGAGGTGATTTTTATTTTTATTTTTATTTTTATATATATATATATAACTCTCAAGTTTTGCTTTTCTTTCCCTTCAACTTTCTTTTTCCACCCACGTACAAACTGCGGTGTCACAGATTTCACTATAAAAAATTCAACAGCTGCAAGGCAAGTCTCTTTGGTGTTTGATGAAGAAGTTTCTGGACTGTTGATGGGTAATCAAAAGTATTACTTTCGTTGTACATCTCACAAATTTGTCATCACCTGTCATCCCATTCACTTACGAAAGGTCAATAAATTCCTCAAAGACAATGTGAGTAGATGTACTTCAAGTATTTCAAAATTTTATCAGAATAAGGTCAAATAACAAACAGCAAAATGTGCTGAAGGGCACATTTTGCTGACTTCTAAGGGCCCTTTAACACGGAGCAAATGCGAGTCCGGAAGTTTTAACTATTGGTACATACAGTGTCTTTCAGACGATGCGGAATGCACCCTCAACTTGGAAGTGTTCGTGCAGGTCCGGATAGCATCTGCATGTGTCAAAACCTAAGTGCGGGCTCTGCATCCGCACATACAGGTTTTGTACATTAGGTTATATGGAGCTATTCACATGATGCGGGTCCGGGTCAAACTTGCCCGCATCTTTGGCTTTTTGAAGATGATTTTGCATGGAATTTTTTTAATTATTTGCCATAAATAACATTAAAAACACTATGAAAGTCCCTGTTCATCAAAAGGATGTACCCACATATGTTTATCCATCTGTTTTCTTCTGAGATAAAGGAGATATAGCAACTTCAACTGCCTACGTGTTACATACTTTAACACGAGAATTTTTTATTAAAATTATTTTTAAAAATTTTATGGCACAAAATATGGGTAAAAATTTTGTTGATTTTTGAAAAAGTTGCATGTTAAAGTTACAATGCAATAGAAAAATAACCATCAATTAAAATCCTAAAAGCTTGTGTTCAAGTACAGTATACTGAGATGACTTTGTGCAACTTTTTGAGGCTTTTCCTTGATATCTTCCCTTATGCTTTGCCTAGGCTGCTGGGGATTTTACTAAGATAGCGTCACATCTCAGCTTTTGACTTCTGGTTTAAAAAACATTATGATGACAAGGAAAGGACGACAAATTTTTTTCGCATGAAATATAGTCACCTACTGGGGGGAGGGGGGCTATGTGCCATCACTTTTTCCTCACCTGTCCCACCAATTTTTATTGAATTCCGGTTATTAACTTTACTTGGAACTCTTTGGAAAAATTATTTCTGGCCAAAATTAGGTCGTTTTTTAATTTTTAAATAAAATAATCTCTGAAACCTAAAAAATCACTTTATTGACATTTTTAAGTAAAGCATTTATTTTTACTTTTGGAAAATTTTAATTCTCTGAAACATTAACAAAAATAAAGACTCAAAAAATATAAGGCTCTTCTTAAAAAATAACAAACTATAAATATAACATTCATTTCTTCGAATTCACTACAAATTTGTTGTCCCTGCTAATAGGTCAAGGTTTCTTGATTTTCATTATGATTCAGCACCTCGGATACCAAATTTCATCAGCTAGGTCAGGCCATGAGTAAAATTTGCCAACTTTCTTCATGGCCCTTACACACGCCTCCCCAATATGATCAAAAATTATGAGCATCTGTTTGTTTTTTATCACACTAAGAGCCTCTTCAAGTGTTTCATTTGAGTAATTGTGGTAGGGTGGACTACCCAGCTTCTACACATACTTGTGAACCATTTCTGGGACAATAACAAAATAGTGAAAAAAGGGGAAAAAACCCTGAAAAAACAGGTGGCACACAGTCACCACCCGAATCCCCATTTTTTTTGTTTATGTGTCATATTTCGGCAAAAATACAGTATTTTTACAATTAAAATAGGTATTTTTTATCGTAAGTAACTTCTACATAGAAATATTAAATTATATAATTTAAATATATTAAATTAAAATATTAAATAGTTTCCATGAAACACACACTAGCTGCACCAGGAGAGATTTAGACACACTTGAAAAATTTTGTAAATCAAAATATAACCTAAAAAATTCTCCTGCACCTGCTCCATATGTAAGGGGCCTGAAGATGGTGCCTGTACAGATAAGGTACCTATAAGATAATATTATTGTACAGTATATGTATAGTCATTTTCCTCACATCTCCGGGAGAGGAACCCATGTTCCCTCCCTCTCGCTACAGTCTTGGGTACATTAAGTAAATTTGCAAAATAAATGACACTCAATGTTATTTTGATACACATGTAAAATATTCAAACATGACTAGAAAATTCCCAAAAACCAATGGACTTGTTGTGCACAGTAAAAGAAAACATATTGGAGGGAGAAACGTTGTTAAGGAACATGCAATCTTTGTCTTGCTTAAAAACTCCTTTGTCACTCAATATGTCATTTGCCATAATTCATGAAAATTATGTGGAAGGGAAAAAAAGGCATACCATCATCATCTTCATCTTCTTTCTCCATGGTGTCTTCTGCGATTGCTACCATGGAGGAGGCAGTGTCCTCCTGCTGTGGTGGTGGTGGTGGTGGTGGCGGCTGCTGTTGTTTTGATTTTGCCTCGGTACTTGCGGATGACTTACCCTGCCGCTTGGAATAAAAAGCAAAAATCTACATTTAAAAAAAATCATGTGAAGCTACCAAAGTCAAATATCTGAAACTGCTGAAAACTGAGGTGCCGCTCCACTCAAATTTAAATGTGTCCCGGGACCCAGATTATTGGCAACACCTGGGTCATTTTTGAGTGAAAGTGGGTCCCTCTCAAAAAATAAAATATAAAATAAAATTAGGGTTCCCCCCCCCCCCATCTGTTATTTACTATTATAACTAGGTTTAGTTACATTCATTGCCAAGTATTCTATTGGTAGAGAAAAGTTGCAAAGAAACCCATCAAAACTAAGGAAAATTAACACGTATTACCAACTTAAAACAAATTAAATTAAATTAAGCACATTATATATCTACTAATAAATTACCTTCTGATTGATTTTCCATTTCAGAAAACCTTAGCTCTTTCAATAAAATCGTGTGCATAAATTTAAAGCAAATGATTCTGCTAATCATCTGCTGATTCATATAACTCATTTTTGAGCAATTTCCAGTTGGAATGATTTTCTTTTCCCTCCCCAATAGTCCACAATCTACTGCCACACAATTCACACCTAAATATGGGAGATATTTCAGATTTGTACTGGCACACACACACACCATTCCTAAAAAAAATTTATAATTTTTTTTGCCCTTTCTTCTTAGATTTGGTGACCCTCCTAGAGCGGCGACCCATGTGACTGCATATCCCAAAAGCTGCCTTTGTGTCATGGCAACAGAACTTTTTTTTCAAAGTGATAGCCAAGTTGCAAAACTTGAGAGAATTGTATTTAGCTAACCTCCACAGCGCATTAGCAGCCTAGAGGGTCCCAAACCCGGATGTTTGAGGTGTGAAACTCACAATCGCATAGAGGCTAAATGAGAAAAACTGTGGATGTTTATAATCAAGTTTTTGCAGATTTGGTTTTTTTTCTCCTATGATGTCAGAAATTTTTTTTACAATTAGAACAGAGATAAAATCCTATACAATTCTTCAAAAAGGTGAATGTGCAATCTTGTGGGAACGAAGCAAATTTATGTGATAAATGCAATGTCTCTGGCATGGGTTGGTAGCAGCGAAAGTTCCTTAATTTACAATATATAACCCGCAGAAGAAAATTCCTCAGAAATTTGAAAATTTGATATAATAGCCGTTCATTCAGGGAAGCAACTTACTATTTCATCAGACTATTTGCGATAACCTCCACAGGGTTGTATGTATTGTATACCAATATAGTATAGTATTTTGTACTTAAAAGTAGTGGAACTACTTTTTAAGATCACAACATAGCATGATCATAATAGCCGATGAAGCAAAAGAAAAAGAATTGAAAAATTGGTACGAATTTTTCCTCCCATACTTATCTCAAGCCTCAGAAAGTACATGCCCCCCCCCCCCCCGGAAAGCACGAACAAAATTTTTAAGTGTGCTTTCACAAAATTCCAGGCATTTGATGAGCCACAGAGCAATCTCTGTAAAAATTCAATTCATGTAGTTACACTACTGTCCCCTAAAAACCTGAATCTGGGAATGCCAGAGTCTAGAGCACACATATAGTGAGGAATTCTTAAATAAGAATTCTACCATATACACTTACTTCAAATTCCTTTATTCTCTTCTGTTTTTCACGCTCTTTTTTCTCTCGTTTCTTCTCTGCAGCACTTTTCACAGTAGACTGCTCTTCAGTAGCGACCAAAGGTGAGCTTTCTTTCTCCTCTGCCCCAGCTTCCTTCTCTTCAGTTTGTTCTTCTTGATCATCATCCTTCTTTTTCTTCTTCTTTTTCTTGGCCTTTGTTTCTGTCACATTAGCATCAGCAGCTACTGCCTGATCCGTGGTTCTACTTTCCGGTGATTCTTCTGGCTTTTCTGCAGTCTTCTCCGGCTTTTCTGCAGTCTTCTCCGGCTTTTGTCCAGTCATTTCCAAAGCAATTTCTTCTAAAAGTTTTTCTAGATCTTCATCGTCATCGTCTTTTTTTTTCCTAGACTTCTTTTTTGATTTTTTACCTCCCTTCTGGTCTTCTTTACTTGTTTCGATTTTAGTTTCGACCTGTGATTCCTTTTCATTATCTGAGGGTTCGTTTGTTTCCTTCACATCATCATCTTCAATATCTAAGAGTTGGAACTTTGCTGACTTGACGCCGAAAGCCTCAGGTTCATCATCATCGATGTTCTTACTTTTCTTATGGACTTTTTGAGATTTCTTTTTAATGTCTGGCATGTTGTCGCTATCGTCAGACACCACTGATTTTTCAACAGACATTCTACTTATGATATCGTCGCCATCACTGTCATCAACTGCAACATCACGTTTTGACTTTCCTTTCTTCTTGGTTTTTGTTTCTGCGATAGAATTTTTCTCTTCAGAGTTATCAGTCTTTTCTTTTTTAGAGCTTTTTGTTTTTTTTGCCTCTTTAGCAGTGTCTGTGGCTTTTCCCTTTTGCTTTGATTTGACTGAACCAACATCGTAATCATCTGAATCACCATTTTCTGCAAAGTTAGGTTTCATAGAATTCTTGGAATCCTGGAAGAAAAAAAATTAGCATTTATTGCTTTATACATTAAATTGAAACAAAATAATTTCATATGAAAATTATATATTTGAAATAGTCTCATACTAATAATGCTTAACCAACAATCAATCGTGTCAGGCCCGAGCAACCTGACCGATTTGAATAAATATTGTCATTACAAAACACTTTTGAAGTGAACCCTGGAAACACCTGGAAATGATATACACTATCATTTCCAGAGAAGCTAAGTGCCGTAATCAGGATTGGATTTTTTTTGGTGGTGTGGGGGGGGGGGGGGGGGACAAACATGATTTTGCTGCCCTTTCCACTGTTAAATGTTCTTTGTACAAATTTTTTAAAATCTGCCACCCGGGGTAGTTGTCCTCTCCCCCCCACCTCCAGTTCCACTCTTGGTTGAAGGTCATCTATCCTCAATTAAATGAGTACAGTCGAATCCCATTATAACGAACTCCAAGAGACAGGAGAAATTGCTTCGTTATAACAAAATTTCATTATAAAGGAAATTCCAGGTTTTTCCATTCTTCCTATGTAAACTTATCTTGGGAAAAGTTTCGTTAAAACAAGATTTTTGCTATAACAGTATCTGTTAGAAAAGGATTCGACTATTTTTTTCAGAATTTTCTACCTTTTCTTGGTGTAAAAAATTGATTCCTTGTATTATGCAAGCCCAGTGTGAGCATCTGTGTATCATTTTAGTACACTTTTTGGACTGTTGTTTGTGCAGCCAAAATGGCTCATAATTTTACTTATAAACAAGAAATAAAACGTTTACAAATGTTACTGGAAGTAGTATCCATCGGTGGAAAGCTGATTAATGAAGAAGATGAAGACTTTTACGCCAAGAAATAGATTGATCACGACTTGTCATCTGAGATCGAAATGAAATCAGATCAAGATGATTCTGACTTGAGAGTTTTTTTTTAAAGAGCGGTCGTTTAATTTTTCTCCATACCTTTGTGAGCATGAAAGCTTTGATTAATGTTTTTACACCCTACAATCATCAACCTTTCAACACAATTGATGATTCTCTGTAGGCTCCATCATTTGGGCGGGAGTAAGTTGTCTACCCCTGGCATTAAAAATGTAATCGAAATGTAGAAACAAGGTGAAATATACATATACTAGCTATAATACTCAGCGTTGCACAGGTTTTCTTCAATGAGGGTTTTTGGATCACATGATATCTCCCTCTTTCTTTGAGGGACATACAAACCGTGTCTAAGTTAGCCGATATGACGACTTCCTGTGCGACTCATCAAAGAAACAAATATAGATTTAAGGAAGCATAGCAATAAATATATTTTTTTGCTTTTTTAAAGGGCACTAAGTATTTCAATCCCCCACTCCCTTGAACTTCAAGTTTTCCATCCCTGCCTGTTTCAGCTTCCAAAAATGTTTAATTAAAGCTGTGGAATTTTTTCGATGTACTTTTTACGGGCTCATAATTAATTTTAAAATATCCTAACCCACATGAATTTATGCAGTTGAATATTAAAAGACAACATGGAGACATTAATTTTCATGCTTGAGAAGATATAAATAAAAAGTTGAAATCAATGTTATTGCATGGATATCCAACTCAAAAGTAGGTCCGGATAATTACTTCATATTTAATCTCCTGGCCTTCATATACCTCTAAGCAAATTCTATTTCAAAAATCAGAGAATTCTATACATTTTTTAAAATTATTGATGACAGAAAACCGCACCAAATTTACGCATTTCTATCGTAAAATCGACAATTTGAACCGATTTCTATGGGGATCATCCTTTGCCTGTCTCTCAAAGCTTGCTGATGATGATTCTGAGGTCTATTCAAGAAGCCTCATTACTGGGAGTATTGAAAATGTGGCAAACCATTATAAAAAGCATAAACTATTATACATATACTGGCAAGAGTTAAAGAAGTGACAAACCATTGTAAAGGCATATACACGTCGGAAACGCATTGCTAGGGAACCACGGTAACCAAAGTAAACGTTCTGAAAGTGATTTTTGAGGCCCAAAAACCATTGTTGCCGACAGTTTTTTGCCCATTTGGGGCATTTGCCCTGCTCTGATGAAATTTTAAAGTAGCCTATCGTTCAAGTCGGGTCCCTTTGGTATATATACAAAATTTGGTGACAATCAATCTAAAATTGTAGATTTGTATAGAGAACATACACACACACTGACAGAAAATCAATTTTATATACACTGCTCAAAACAATTAGGGGAGCAAGCAAAAAAGTGAAGAAAACCGTGCGAGACAGCCACGTATTGGCATACAATGGATAGTACACGCGTATCAATGCGCAATACAGAAAAAAGATGTAAAAAAATTTGGAATTAAGCTTTAATTCTTTGAAAATATGGAAAAAACATGAAAAGATGATTTAGGGCAACAATTTGGTTACATGTAAACGATAAAAAAAGTACTGTTTAGACATGATGCATGAGTTTTAATAGGGCGTGTAGTCTCCTCGAACAGCTAAGACTGCTGCACACCTGTTTGCCATGGATGCGATGAGGTTATCGATCAGACTTTGGGGAATACTGTTCCACTCCTCAAGAAGTGTAATCTGCAAGTCTCGGACAGTAACAGGCGGCCTTGGTCGAGCAGCAATGCGTCGTCCGAGCATGTCCCAAACATGCTCGATTGGATTCAAGTCAGGAGAGCACGCTGGCCATTCCATACGCTGTATTGTTTCAGCTTCAAGCATGTTCTCCACCAGCAGGCTCTATGCGGTCGGGCATTATCATCCTGGAAAACAAAGCAGGGGTGGGAAGTGACTAAGTCCATTTCGGAGCAGCTTTGGAGCAGCAAAATTCAGGATTCTGAGCAGTTTTGGAGCAGCAAAATTCTGGATTCGGAGCAGCAAATTCTGGATTCGGAGCAGCAAATTCTGGATTTGGAGCAGCAAATTCTGGATTTGGAGCAGCAAATTCTGGATTTGGAGCAGCAAATTCTGGATTTGGAGCAATTTTGGAGCAGCAAAATGTGGGATTCGGAGCAGATATTTATAAATTGGAGCAGTGAAATTAACAAGAATATTTTCGTTAACCCTCAACCCTTTTCAAAATAAAACTGCACTGTCTTTTGCTATGAAACATCTCTTCATCAGCTGGATTTTTGTTTTTGGTGTTTTAGGCTTTTGACACCTTGTTTGAAAGAGCGGCTGTCATAAAATTTTTTGCACCCGTCTATTTAGGATGATTTTTGCTTACTGAGGGCACTATTTGCTGCCTTGAACAGCAGCACTTCAAATGAGCTAAAAAAATGTTTATAAGTTTTTAATTTTTTTATACTTGGAAAGAAATTGTTGCAAAATGGGAGAAAATTTCGGAAGTATCAACTCGATGTTTGGCGATTCAGCACTCGTTATCTGGCGAGATTGGCGATCTGACACTCGTTATTTGGCAAGATTGGCGATTTAACGCTCGTTATTCGGCACCATTGGCGATTTAACCCTCGTTATTCGGCAACATTGTCGATTTAGCGCTCGTTATTCGGCAACATTGTCGATTTAACACTCGTTATTCGGCAAAGTTTCTAAACTAACATTCGTAATTCGGCGGACATGCGCTTTTTACTCCCGGAATGACAATTTTTTCACGAAACATCGGGATTTAACACAATGACAATCGACTACAGTAATTTCTGCTGCTTCCAGTGACGACTTTTTTTTTAAACGGAAACACTCGAATTTGCACTTTAAAGCTGAAAGGCACTGCAAACCATCTTCAGTTCCACGATCACGGGCAATATCGGGATTTCGCAATGGAAAGCCTGATCAGGGGCCGATAGTTTGAGTATAGTGGAATAAAACACGCTCTTTTCGTAAAGAAACGTTTCGTGGCTAGCAGGAACAAAAAAAACTTTTGGCGTCCTTCCCGAAATTCCGGCCATACTAAAGCGAAATTCGCTATTTGGCGCAGAATAATGCGAAAATACGCTATTGGAGCAGGATGGTGCAAGATATTAGTTTTGGCGCAGTGCGGCGCAATTGGCGCAGAGTTCCCACCCCTGACAAAGGAATCTCCAATGGCTCCAGCGTAAGGGATGACATGAGGTCGCAGTATCTCGTCTGCATACCTTCGGGCCGTCAAAGTGCCATTCCGAATGATATGCAAGTCCGTACGTCCGCCTATGCTGATTCCATCCCATACCATCCAACCAGCTCGTCTGTATTGGCTCCAATCATGTTGCTCCCAATCTTGATGATCAGCAGCCTATCTTCTTCAGGCCGCACGGTGGTGTGGGGTCAATGGAATGCAGACCATTGGCCTACGTGCATAAAGTCCTCCCTCATGAAGCCGATTATGTACTGTTTGGCTGGACACCCTTCGTCCTGTTGCCAAGAGCAACCGTCTTTGCAGCTGTGTAGCATTCTCTGTTCTGTTTTGACGGGCTGTTAACCGTATATACCGGACATCAGTTGCTGTAGTGGCGCGTGGCCGACCTTGCCCTGGTCGACGTCTAACATTTCCTGTTTCTTGGAATCGATTCCACAGCCTTGCAACAACACTTCCGGCGACTCCAACAGCGTCCGCGACACTACGTTGTGTTTGCCCGGATTCCAGTCTGCCTATAACACGCCATGCCATGGATTCGGGTAAATCACGTTGTTGAGACATCCTCAAGTCACCTTGTCTCAAAAAAAAATACTGCGCAATCGAATTTCACAGTTACGGCAGTAAAACAGACGTTTCTGCAACATCCCGATTTCTGCCCTTATCTCCTTTTTCTGGTTTCTGACGTCATGAACTTTGATTTGCATATGAAGTTTTCTTCTTCCGTTTCCTGCTAGGCTTTAAATTATGGAGGATTCATTTTATGTTACTTATCGGTATACATATTTGCGTAATTTTGTTAAAACCATGTGCTCCCCTAATTGTTTTGAGCAGTGTATATCGATTTAATTCTTTGCCCCACCGGGGAAAAAGTTTAAATGACGAACCCGATTCTCTGCATACAGCTGAAGAAAAATTGAACGACAGGAGTGCTGCGCTAATCAGGTTAGTGTGAGTGTTCAGGGGTCAAGAATAACCCAAGTTACACCTAAAACTTTTTACTGAAATGCTTGAACTTGTGAGTTTGACATGTAAGCTTTAAACATACAAGGGAAAGATCATTCAACACATGAAGGCTTGGGTGTTTTAATCATTTGATCATTTTTGTCGCACCACGGTCATTTTCTGCACACGAGGGCCAATTAGACTGGGACTTACAATTTATTGCTGATTCTGAACGGCAGGCTTGTTTCTTATACTCATCGAGAGGTTGGCGCGCTAACCCCTTGATGGGGGACTCCCTGCAGTAGCAATTTTTTCTGTGGTCATGTAGCCGTTTCTGTTGTACCCCTGTGTCAGGAAACAGGACTTCTAAACATCCTTTGGTACTGTAGGCGAGAATCGTATCGACCGGGCTACTGCGCTCTTGGGTGTTTTGAAGTTTGAATGATTCTGATGCAACAGAAATTGCATTACTGCATTTGTCTTGTAGGAAAACCCACTTTTATTCTGCATAGCAATAGCATATACAAGGGAGCGCTTTAGGGGGGGGGGGACTTGTGCACTTAAGACGATAAAAAATTTCAACTATCTTACTAAAAAAAAGTTTAAATATTGAAAGAAAATATATTTATATGCTATTCATTCAATTACTCTGTTAATTTAAATAGGTTACTTTCCAACGGTTGATACTCAAAATTTCTTTGGAAGAAAATCCTCATGCTTCCTCCAAAAGTTGATCCTGCACATGCCCCTGATGCATTGCACAGTAGGATGGTGAATAACTTTGATACGAGTTAAAATATTTTTAGGGATGTGGACCAAATTAAAGCAATTCAAACTATTTTAAATGGTACAGTTCGCTTTCAGATGCCATTTCATTTCTTTTTTTTTAAATGATAAAATAAACTTTCAAGAATGAATAAAATTCTCAACTGGAGATACCACTGTATTTTAGAACAATATACGGGTATCCTTTGCTGTACGGGATCTCACTTTATGTTTTTTTTACTGTAGCGCAATTTTGAAAAACATAGATTTCGTTTAAACATAACAAACCTGAAAAATTTGGTCTGAAGTTTGATTCCAATAATGTAAAATCTGAAAATGAGCTTGCAAAAATCATAAACTCTCACAAATGCAAAAATTATGTGAGAGAGATAAAATTATTATTAAGAGAGTTATGCAAAAATCATCAATAAGATGAAGAATGCTGTCCCCTAAGACAAATCTTGACTGTTTCATTGTAAAAGAAATGTGCGAGCCTATCATCCAAAGAATTTCAGGAGAGCAGACCCATACTGACCAGAGCCAGTCTATTCATCATGCGATTAAAGACTGACAGAAATGCTGTAGAACTTGTCTATAATAATTCTGTGGGGACCTAGAAAAAATATTGTTATAGACAATATGAGTTATCATTGTAGACAATTTGAGCTATTTCCTAGTGAATAGGAATTCTGATGGGAAAACAGAAAATACTGTTATAGGCAGGTTTATCATTATAGACAATATCGTTATGCTTAGAGATGCGAGGTGAGAATATTCTCAGAGAACGTGAATATTCTGAGAATATTTTCTTGGATGTAAAAATTGGAGAATAATCGAGAATACCTATTTTTCTTTTAAATAATTTAAATTTTTTTACTAATTTTCTTTATATTGTGAAATATAAATCAGTTTTCATTGCCTGAAACATTTACAACAAAACAATTTTTGGTATAATTACCCCCCAATGACAACTTTTAGTTCAAGAATATTCTCTTGGTCATGATGAGAAGTTTTAAAAGTTTGGTTATAAAATTTTGAAAACCTTTAGATTAAAACCTTAAAAAGTTATTTAAAATTAGATAAATTTTCAGAAATTAGTTCAAAGTAAAGTGTAAAACTAGAAGTTGACTGACAAAGGAAGAAATTCTTATACAATCACCTTCATTCTAAGAATTGTTGTCTTAACTGTTTTCTTCAATGTACATACACTTAAATTCTGTGTGTATTACTCACATTTCTTTGCAAGTTGTACAATTCAGCCATGTTGGTTTTATTTTCTTGCTTTTAAACTTAAATATTGTGGTCTACAAACTATAATATTCTCTGTCTTCTTGACGGGAAAAGAGATGGGGGGGGGGAACAATATTCTCTTAAAGGCTACTATTATAAATTACCAGAGAATATGCTTATCGTAAAATAATAATTATTCTCAAGTTATTTATAGAGATTATTTATTATAATGCATTATTACAAATATTCTTGAGAATACTCTCTGGAAGCAATACTATTATTAATAACTCAAGACTATTCTCATTGAGGATAATATTGTCTGGGAGGAATATTATAAACAACTTCAGAATAATTCTTATTTTCAATAAGAATATTCCCCAGTAATTTGTAAAAATAGTCCTTCCAAAGAATATTTTCAAGGATATTATATATATATTTATATTATAAACAACAGGAGCATATTCTCAACAAGAATAATAATATTAAGTTATTTATAATAGTAGTCCTTACAGAGAATATTCTCAAATATTCTCCTAAAGATTATTCTCCAGAATTTTACATCTCTAGTTATGCTCAACTGTCTATTTTATAAATGCTATAAACTGGTTTTTCACTGTATGTGTATGTTACAGCATTTATGAAATAGTATTACACTCATTCATCCAAAAAAGAACATTTATTGATTTTGTTTATCATCAGATTTATAAGTTCAAAGAATAATGCTTGGAATAATTTTTTTTTTTTGTATCGAACTGGTTAATTTTTTTTTTGTATCAAACTGGAGACCCAATTAGACTTACCCATGCTGAATTCAACTCATTTTACATGATTTTGACTTACACTATTATTTTGTTAAACCAACTATTTGCGTAAAGTGAGAGATGCCTGTAATACACTTAACAAAATTTAAAATCTTTGTTATGAAATATGAAACACTGAAAATACTTTTGAAAAAAATTACCTCCAATGAAAGTCCGGACAAGTTTTCTGAAATATTATGATCGACCCTATCAAGACACAAAACAGTGAAATAAACATATAAATAATGCAAAAAGTTTTCAAAATAGAGCAGAAATACATTTGAAATGGTTTACGGAAGATATAGAATTGATGGCAGATGACAGTGCACACTACCTATAACAAGCATTACTCAGTAACAAACTTTACGTTAGGTTCACAGCACCTGCACACACATTCCAACATGTACCAATTCATTAGAAATTCCGTAGAGGAATGTGGATGAGGTGCATGTGTCGTTTAGTAGTAGTATATATTTTGAATATGCATTAAAGTTCAGTGAGCTCTCTGAATGAATTCAGGTAAAAGATTAACTTTTCATTATATCAACAATGGAAATTTTTGTCACAAAATAGCTTGATTCAAATAAAAAATACATATTTCAAGTTTCGGATCTCTTTCACACTAGATTATTGCAAGAGACATACAACTTACTCATCATCCGCGGCCTTTTTCCCTTTCTTACTTTTCTTTATCTGAGTTTTAACAAGAGGATCTTGTTCTTTCATCGAATCTTTGCTAGCCACCTCCTCGCCACTAAGACAGATGGAAAAAGAGTAAAATCAGTGCATAAATGACAGTCATCAAAAGTATAAAAGGAAATTTCTAAATTAACTTCTGAAAACTTGTCACGGGTCATTCTATTTCAAATAATGCATATTGAAAAAAAAAAGTTTTTTAGACCTAAAGCCAAGAAGTTACTAAAATAATTTTTTTCTCTCTTAAATATATGAAATAAAAACTATGGCAGAAAAATAATGGTTTTTCATATATAGAGAAGTCTTTCCTTCATAAAACACAATTCATTATAGCACAATGGTAATCATAATGTGAAATTTAGTAAGCCCACCATAAACCCACTTCTGTCTAGAGAGCAATGGACTGGTCCGTGACCATGAAACAAAGTGGCATCAAGTCTGCAAGCATGCGAATGACCAAAATGTGAAGGACCAGTTCAGTGACTGACTGAAAGTGTGACCTACAGCATGTGCAAGTGAATAATCAAAAGTGACCTATAGAATGAGGGACTAGGTCAATGAGACTACAGTATGTGCAAGCATGAGGGACCAAAAGTGTATGAAAGCATGTAAGTGACAGGGTTTAAGCTACGGTCGCATTTTTTGCAAAATGCGAAAGAAAATCATAGAATGTGAAAGTAGTAGCCACTTTTGCAAAAATGTGTACAGGAGGCACGCAACGAGTAGACATCCAACCATTAATCATTAAATTAGCATTGTAGCATTTTCCTAAAGCTTCCCCCCCCCCCATTTCGCTTTTTACAAAAGGAATTTTTTATCCAGCTTAAACCCTGGTAAGTGACCAAAAGAGTTACCTAGAGCAATGTTTTTTTAACCTTTTTTTGCCCGTGCCCCCCCCCTTTGAACCATTTTTTTTTTCTTGTGGCTCCCCTGTCTTACCCAGAGTTTTCAACTCTCATTTAGAAGCAAGACACTTTATACGTATTGAAATGATTTTTTTCAGTGAATTTATACTGAACGAAAATTTTGCAAAGAAAATTGACCTCCAGACTAGCCTAGACACTAGCCTAGAATTTGCTGATCTCCTCGCTAGTCCCAGTTCTATCAGGACCGTCTCAATATCATGGGACCACCCCCCCCCCCTCCTTAGGCAAAGTGATGCTATGGTAGTCCCATACTTCACGTGGAAATAAACAGCCTACATATTTTCAAAATTAATTGTATTATACAAAATATCATAAGGTGGGGTCACTTATGGGCATTATGCCCCTCACAAGAGTGGGACTGACAGAGCTACAGCCTGGGGCCTAATATGGTTTGCATTATTTTTTTTTTCATACAATAAATTTCATATAGGGAAGGGGGTCTGAAAAATTTAGCCGGGGATTTGAGAAAAACTCCATCTTAGGGAACTTGTTGCAAAATGTAGGCGGTGAGGCCTGGGTGGGTCCATGCCCTAAAGGCGGCCCTGGTTTTATGGGTGGTTTTGTTGGATTCTCTTTCTCACTGTAAGTGTTAGTCACTAATATAAAATATTTATTTCTTCACACCTTAATTTTTCTTCTCAGCTCTCCAAACCACCTGTCATACGAGTTCTACATTTTCTTCCGTGGCCCCCTTGAAGTATCCCAGTACTACAAGGGGGCCATATGACCACTGACCTAGAGAACAAGAACTAGGCCAGTGAGTGATCAAAAGAGTGACCTACAGCATGTAAGTAACCAAAAGAGTGATTTAGAGCCACAGGCATTTACAAGAGTGGGACCAAGCGAGTGGCAAAGTTGAAGAGTGAGTGGTCAAGAAAATAAGATAAGAATGGAAGGTCGGTAAAATTTGTGTACCTCGCAGGTGGCAAAACCACCTCCGGGGGTCTCACAGTAATTCTTGCTTTACCCGAGGCGTCCTCATATCTAAGTCAGAGTCTACGAACCTTGAAATATTTATGATAAGCTACACATTTTTAATATTTTTCAATAAAAATCAGTAATGATTGACGATTTTTCTTCCGAAATCATAAATTTCTAAATTAAAAAAAAAAAAAACACCGCGATTTCTAGGTAACACATTTATATAAATTTTATTGATCGGGCAAAATAATAACAAACATTTTCGTGAAATAATTCTCAATTTGTCACGTTTGACGGAGTTGAAATGAATTAAAAGAGTCACCAAATGTATGCGTACGTTTCTTCTCCTTGGCCTTTTTTCGCCTTCTTGTCTCTTGCCATCGAGCATATGTTGCATACGTCAAGAAAAACAAGATTTAACGAGAACTTTTAAAAGATCTTTTTTTTCTCTTCCTTCCCTTTAATTACTTAAAAGATCTCGAAGCGCACTTTCTGTGGTGTAAGAAACACACACCTATTTACAAATATTTAATATTTACAACAGGGGGAAAAAATACCGCTTTATTTCCCCAGTGCCTGTTCCCCGTCTTGTTTTTTAATCAAAATATGCGCACGAGGAATTTCTCCAACATTGTCCAGTCCATCCATGAGGTGAAGAGACGGCAACCAGTTCAAGAAATACAGGAGAAACGGTTAAGGAGCATTCCAGCAATCGAAACGTGGGCGGGCGGTCGAAAAAAAGAAAAAAACAATGTCTTCTTGGCAATGCGCTCGAAATTTTGAATTTGGTGCGGAACAATACAAATGCATATTGGAAGATATGATTGGAGTTGCTTGTCTCGTGAAATTCTCTGAATTCACGAGGAAGATTATACAATCATAATTTATGTTACAGCATTTCAAAGAAAGACACCGTAAGTTGTCTACTGATGTCAATAATGACGCCTTTGGTAAGTCACACAGTGTCTCAAAATCGACGTGATAAAAACGGTCATTTTGTTCACTTAGGAAACGTCGAAATGACGTCAAAAAATGACCATCACCAAATATTTCGACTTTCAGAAGATAGATGGCACTATCTGAGAAGAAATTAAAAAAGTGCGAGGTATTGTATAGCTCGGATTCTCTCTCTCTCGGACTCATGGGTGGAGATACGGGGGGGGGGGGACGTGGGGGATCATTCCCCCCAGCGTCAAAGGTGAAGTTGACTGATCTAATGTATATATGCATATATTAATTGACATTATCATCATCGTGCCCCGCCCATAAATAATGACTGCCCCCCCCCCCCCAGACTTTCAAGTCTATCCTCGCCCATGCTCGGACCCTGACCGGATGGGGTCTGTACCTCAGAATCTCTCGTCACGCCCTTTATGAAACGAGCTATCTCAGAAGGACTTAACACATGTTATTTTTACATAACTTTGCAAGCAATAATGATACCAACCAACCTTTATACCAAAGAGACACAGCTCATTTTTTTTTATTACTGTATCACACGCACAGCAAGCGTAATGCAATGACCCCAGTAGCACACCGATATAGTACAATATCTGGACCATATCGTTATATATCGAAATGTCAGAGAAATATCAGATGTCATAACTATGATATAAAACTATCTTGTCCTGCATGGTGCAAATTATTTATGATATTAATTGATCAAGTTTTTAATTTTTCAGTCGAATATGTATTTGATTCCCTGTGAATAATCTCTACTTTGAAGGACAACTTGGGACAATAAATTATTTTAATATAGTTTGAAAAACATAGATCTATATCGTGAACCTGACAAAGATACATATCAGATTCTCGATATAGACCTCATATAGATCTATCAAAGAAGACATAGCTCTATATCCTGAAGATGACATACATCTATATAGTGAACCTGACATACATCTATATCGTGAACCTGACATACATCTATATCGTGAACCTGACATACATCTATATCGTGAACCTGACATACATCTATATCGTGAACCTGACATACATCTATATCGTGAACCTGACATACATCTATATCGTGAACCTGACATACATCTATATCGTGAACCTCTGACAAAGATACATATCAGATACACAATATATGCTGATATATCAACATATCGTGTGCATTTAAATAAAAATATTGCCTTCAAATAAAAATTTGGAAAAATTTAAAGTCGGTACAAATTTTCGTGTGAATGTTAATAGACACTTGTGTGTGTTGTTATAAATGTTGATATATCAAAATCATTTCATCAGTTATAATTGAATCCTTACTGTGTATGTTTTACATTGGTATTTTAGGAGGAGCAAAAACTTATCCACAGTAACTTTAATTGCCACTTTATAATTGCACGTGTTTTTTAATTTAGAAAAATTTGCTTTTGTTTTGTTGTATATGTGTGTTTTTCTTAAAATTATTTATTATTTATTTTTTTCCTTTGATGTTTTCATTTTCTACCATACTTTGAGAATTTTAACTTTTTTGTGTTGCATATTTTTTATTCTGTATTTTTTGTTTTATTAGCATAAATTAATAATTTTAAATAAATAATTAATATACTACAAAATACATTAATTTGTTTTTTTGTATTATATATAATTTCTTTAATTATAATATAATTTTTCAGTTATCTGCCTCAAAATGATAAATATGTCTCACAATTTCTATTTAGTAATTTTTGTGCATACATGAAAATGAATAAATTAGACTGAAAATACAAGTAAAAATCCATTACTTGTAAATTAATGTTATAATAACAACTAACAACCAGTGCTGTACACTGAGCTATAAGTAAAGTTTACTTATAGCGCAGTGGTGCTGTAGTGGTGGGGTGGTAAGATGTAGAGTTAGAGATGGGAAAAATGAAGGGTTCATGAGTTCAAACCCACCCACCCACCTCCAGAAAATTACACTTTTTTTTTTTTAATATTTCTTCTGAAAAGGCGCCATCTATCGTCCAAAATTTGAAATATTTGAATATATCACATTCACGATATAGATCTATTTATCTCTGACTATGCCTTTTTTAGCCAGAACGATATCGTGTCCTGATATAGATCTATATTGGAAACTGAAATTTTGCGATATAGATCTATATCTTTGTGCTACTTGGGGAGTAGCATCCTTAACTCAGCGATAGGCCTCCAGGTGTCCAGAGCCACAACTGGATATTCCGTCACCCGGGGAGAGCCGAGCCGGCATTTCGGCATCCCTTGTAATGTAGAGGAAGCAGTTGAAGGATGAATTCGGTGCCCCTTTTGGTTCAGCGCCCGGGCACCAGACCCGCCTGTTTCCCCCTAGTTGCGGCCCTGAGGTGTCAACCAGTATGTAGAGAAGAATAAGTAGACTGATCATATTTGCTCGAGAAAAGTACGGAGAATTGGGTTTCTAAATACGGGACATTGCTTATTATCGTCAAAAATGATGCCAAAAATAAGAAAAGTTGCAAACTCGTGCTAAAATCACAGAAAAGCGCCAATCACAGGAAATGAAGCGTCACTCCATACTGCAGTGAATTAAAAAAAACATAGCTGTCAGATGATTATTGTTATTTGTAGTCGTAATTATAGAAGTGTTCGCTTCCGAGTTCGAAGGATAATTTAAATCGTTGATTTGAAGAATAAAATGAAGAATGAAGTCAAGTTGGCTTCATTGAAAATGTGTGAAATTTGTGACATTTTTGCAAAGAAGTTGGGACAGCCAGAAAAAGAGAAAAAACCGGGACTGTACAGTACTTTTTAGAGATAGGAGGCATCTGCACGGGTTGCAAGTTTATTTGTTACGTCGTTAAGACTACGTAGCAAGTTCGCCCCATTTTTAACCACAGCATCCTATTTCATTTCTTTTTATTTTGGCGTAGAATCTTGGTAATAGTTTACAGGAGGTCACAGAATGAAACTTTCCGCAAAAAAACAAAAGAAAAAATAGTTCAAAAGCTCACCACCGGCGGGGAATGGCGCTGTACCGAATGACATGAAGATATCGGTTTAAAATGTTTTTAATCGTTTCTAAGACGAAACAGTTTGTGGGGTTTTGGCGGAATTGAAAAATGCGATACACCGACATGTCCGTAACATTCTTCCTGATATGATAAGAGCTACTGTTGAGAACGCAGTAATGCGATTTAACTTGCTTTCAGGAAATGGTGGACGCCACATTGCACATGCTTTGTAGCACGTTTTAGAAACGATTAAAAACATCTTAAACCGATGTCTTCATGTCTTATTTCGTTTAACAATATTGCATACAGCGCCATTCCTCGCTGGTGGTGTTTTTTTTTTTTTTGTGTAAAATTGAATTCCATGACCTCTTGTAAACTATTACTATTACATTGTTACCATTTTGTCCAGTAGTTTCCTTTTTATGGCCATTTGAAAGTGGAACGTTAATTATGAAGACCCTGTATATATAGTACTGTCGAGGGTGGCCATACGTATATACTGTATTTGTATCGGTGGTCGGCTGAAGTTGGTCTTCCTACTACAAGGCACGTACGCGATCCGGTCCCCTAATTGAAAAGTCTCTCCACAGAGAGCTGGTAAACCTTCAACAGCGTACTTACGTAAACACGAAAATTCAGGCATCTACCCCTTTCGCTTCTATTGTGAAAGACAGATGGCAGCACTTCTCAGACGCAAAATACGCATAACTCTGTATAACTTCCTGTAGGGTCACACAGATGAAATACTTTCCGGCATGCGCCTCGATCCGTTTGTTTTATCCCAGACAAATGTTCGCGAGGTGAATGTTTGATTTCTTAGGATTGTGCAGAATTTCTTGGGGAGGAGGATGGAGTTTTTCTTGCAAAATAACACTATAATCTCATCTCAGATGTTAACCCCCCCCCCCGGGTACGCCAATACACCTACTATATGGTTAAACTAGCTATAATACCCGGCGCTGCCCGGGTTTTCTTCAATGGGGCTTTTTTGGATCACGTGATATCTCCCTCTTTTTTTCTTGAGGGACATACAAACCGTGTCCAAGTTAACCAATATGGCGACCTGCACGATTCATGAAATAAACAAATCTAGATTTACACAGAAACGTAGAAATGAATGTATATTTTTCCTTTTTTAAGGGGCGCTAGGTATTTCGATAAACCTCCACCTCCTGAACTTCAAGTTACCCATCTGCCTGTTTTAGCTTTCAAAAAATGCTTAATTAAAGCTGTGGAATTTTTTCGATCCACTTTTTACGGGCTCATAACTAATTTTAAAATATCCTAACCCACATGAATTTATGCAAATAAATATCAAAAGATATTTTCAGATGAATTTTCATGCTTGAGAAGATAAAAATAAAAAGTTGAAATCAATGTTATTGCATGGATATCCAACTCAAAAGTAGGTCCAGCTAATTACTTCATATTTAATCTCCTGGGCTTCGTATATCTCTAAGCGAACTGAATATTTCAAAAATCGAGAATTCAATACATTTTTTAAAATTATTGATGGGGCGGAAAATCCCACTAATTTCCGCATTTCTACAGTAAAATCGACAATTTTAGCACTGATTTCTATGAGGATCACCCTTTTCCTGACTCTCAAAGCGATGCTGATGATGATTATGACGTATATTCAAAAAGCCTCATTACTGAGAGTATATTGAAAATGTGGCAAACCATAAACTATTATACATATACTAACAGGATTAAAAGAAGTGACAAACCGTTGTAAAGGCATATACACGTCTGAAACGCATTGCTAGGGAACCACGGTAACCAAAGTAAACGTTCGGAAAGTGATTGTTGAGGCCCAAAAACCATTGTTGCCGGACAGTTTTTTGCCCATTTGGGGCATTTGCCCTGGTCTGACGAAATTTTAAAGTAGCCTATCGTTCAAGTCGGGTCCCATTTGGTATATATGCAAAATTTGGCGACGATCGATCTAAAATTGTAGATTTGTATAGAGAACATACACACACACAGACACACAGAAAATCAATTTTATATATATAGAAGATAGATAGTAGTAGCACCTCATTCGAGCATAACACTGATCATACATAATATTGCGGGGCTTCTCAATACGTGGTGCTCCTTTGTGCTACTCTTTGGCGATCCCCTCTTTTGGTGTCCGAAAAGCTCGGTTTATGGAAATTTCGCCTCCGACATTTTGCCTTCGACGTTTCGTCCGGCACATTCCAACCCGGAATCCCCTCATAGGCGGAGATAGACTTGAAAGTCTGGTCATTATTGCTGGGGGGGGGGGGGTGCACGATGAGGATGATGTCAATTCATATATACATATATACATTAGATCAGTGGACTCTACCTTTGACGCTGGAAGGCAATGCCCCACGCCCCCCTGTATCTCCACCCATGAATCCCCCCCCCCCCGACATTTCGTCTGCCTTGACCATGTGAGTGAGGAAGTGAGTGAGTGAGTGACCGTAGGAGTGACCATATGAATAACCAAGAGAGTGGGTGAGTGACCGTATGAGTGATCAAGTGAGTGATAGTTTGAGTGAACAAGTGAGTAGATGAGTGATCAAGTGAGTAGATGAGTGATCAAGTGAGTAGATGAGTGAACAAGTGAGTGATGGTTTGAGTGAACAAGTGAGTAGATGAGTGATCAAGTGAGTAGATGAGTGATCAAGTGAGTAGATGAGTGATCAAGTGAGTGATAGTTTGAGTGAACAAGTGAGTGATAGTTTGAGTGAACAAGTGAGTGATTGTTTGAGTGAACAAGTGAGTGATAGTTTGAGTGAACAAGTGAGTTATAGTTTGAGTGAACAAGTGAGTAGATTAGTGACTATATGAGTGAACAAGTGAGTAGATTAGTGACTAGATGAGTGAACAAGTGAGTAGATGAGTGAACAAGTGAGTAGATGAGTGAACAAGTGAGTAGATGAGTGAACAAGTGAGTAGATGAGTGACTATATGAGTGAATGAAGATGCGAGTTACCGAGGGAGTGACCGTATTAATGATCAAGTCAATGACAGTATGAGTTACCGAGGGAGTGACCGTATTAATGATCAAGTCAATGACAGTATGAGTTACCGAGGGAGTGACCGTATTAATGATCAAGTCAATGACAGTATGAGTTACCGAGGGAGTGACCGTATTAATGATCAAGTCAATGACAGTATGAGTTACCGAGGGAGTGACCGTATTAATGATCAAGTCAATGACAGTATGAGTTACCGAGGGAGTGACCGTATTAATGATCAAGTCAATGACAGTATGAGTTACCGAGGGAGTGACCGTATTAATGATCAAGTCAATGACAGTATGAGTTACCGAGGGAGTGACCGTATTAATGATCAAGTCAATGACAGTATGAGTGACCAAGTGTGTGATTGTATGAGTGATCGAGTGAGTAGGACATTTCGTCCATTGTTTAAATAAAATGAGCAGGCTGCAAAACTGTCAATGTAATACATGTAATTTTTTTAATACAGTGAAATCCCGATATAACAATAATTTATCGATTATACACGATATAACGATAGCATACGGTCACTCACTATGTCACTAATACGGTCACTCACTTGGTTACTAATACGGTCACTCACTTGGTTACTTATACGGTCACTCACTTGGTCATTAATATGGTCACTCACTTGTTCAGTCATATGGTCACTCACTTGGTCAGTCATAAGGTGACTCACTTGGTCACTAATATGGTCACTCGCACACTCACTTGGTCACTAATATGATCACTCGCACACTCACTTGGTCACTAATATGGTCACTCGCACACTCACCTGGTCACTAATATGGTCACTCGCACACTCACTTGACTACTCACGCGCTCAATCACTCCCTCATAGAGTCCCTCACTCGACACTCGATCATTCATATGATCATTCACTCAACCATACATTCATACTCACACTCACTCACTCATCAGTCGCTCACTTAGTGTGGTCACTCGTACTGTCACTGACACAATCACTCCCTTTCTCACTTGGTTACTAACTCAGTCACTCATACGGTCAGGGCAGGTGAAATGTCAGGGTCGAAATGTACCGGGGACGAAATTTCGGAAGCAAAATTTCCGGATCCCGAAAAGCTCACCAGTGAACATGTTAAAAAAAAAAAGCATATTAAAAGAAAAAAAAAATCGGAGAAATACACTACTGTATTGGTATTTCTTTTAACGTGAAGAAACTACAAGAATTGTCTTCTTTTTTTTTTTTGATTGTTGAGTTCTCGGGATCTATAATTGCTCTAATTCTATCAAGAGTGTAGCGAGAAGTCCCCCCCCCCCCCCCGCGATGCATGCAAAAATGATTGACGTAATGGAATAACATGGTTAAATGGAGGATTGTTCTATCACTTTGCTTCCCCTTCCGAAAGAAATTTCTGGCTACGGCCCTAAAAAGAAATAATGACTAAATCGAAATAAAAAACACGTACTGTACAGAAGTACGTGATTGAAAAGAATTTTTTGAGTGCTAAAACAGAGTAAAAACGGTACAAATTCCTCTTTTTTTTTTTTTTTTTTTTTTTTTTTTAAATATTTTGTTGACTTTGACATTAATCTCAGTCGATTCATTTCGGGCTTTAGAAAAAACAAACAACTCCGTGTCATATTCAGTGCATTATTGCATCGCGTGCCGCATTTTGTTTTGCACAGATCATCATATCACATACCCGAGCACACGTAGGAATTGTTTTGAAATTACCTAAGCAACCGGAGTGCCTATTCCATTAGTCGATTCTTTCAGCTGCACGAAACAAATCCTCAGAATATCATTCGAAGGGTCGAGGTATCCATGGTCTGATCACAGGGCGAGACTGATAAATTTAGTTTTATTAAAACGCGTCTTCAGAGAAACAAAATTGTTTTATTGAACTCGCATCTCTGGAGTCAAGCCTAAAGATAAAGTCGGCATGGCCAAAAGGCGCTCCAATGGTGGCGGAAATTGGACGTCGAAGCAGGATGATGCCGACATCCTGGATGTCGATGATTTGGATCTGAGAGCGGATGAAACAGATATTGTGCCCGAAACGGAACGAATAGGTTGTTGGCATTCCTGTATGCGCAGCGTCAAAGGTACGAGAAAAGTTATCCATTCCAATATTTAAGTCGCTTTGACTTCATTATCAAAGGTCGATTGACTCTTTTTCTACAATAAGCGCATTATTATAAAGATCGAAGTGAAAATTTAACTTTATGGAGTTCTATTCCCTTCGGTCAGCCCATGGTATGAAAATTGTCGCGGATGCTTCACGGTAATTATTACCTCTTCCACTGGGTCGAGATGTATGTTTATAGCACACATGCTCAACCTATGGCCCGTGAGCCAAATGTGGCCCTCAGACTGTGATCTGATATGACCTGCGAAGTGACTCGTGGTACAGTTCCCACATGAATTAAATGGTCCGTGGCACAAAGGCTACGCAGAGCCGGCGCCAGGCATGAGCCTACGAGATGGCATGATTACAGGGGCGGCAGCATTTTTCATGACTGATTCATGTCGATATGTTTCCACTTTCGGAAATTTTTACACATCGAAATAATTTTAAAGGGGAAGCGCGCGTGGATAAATAAGTGCAGATAAATATAAAACTTTCCGTATTAAAATCAGGGAAGGAAAAAATCATGATTTTTTTTGGGCACTTTTCTGAGGCACTTTTGTCCATTACCAATAAACGGGCAAAAATATGCCTTCAAGAAAATATTGAAAACGATTATACAGTACAGTATTACATTTACATGTGAGAAACGCATCAATGAACTAGAACCCCCTTCCACCACCTATCAAATAAAACTCTTACAATTCTTCGATTGAAATTAGTAACCGGATTTTGATCAATGTGCCGCGTGAAAAAAAAACCCAATTACATGATATTAGTTAATATTTTATAAGTAATAATATTTGTTAAGTTATCAAGTTTGCCTCGAAAATTTAACAGTTGTTATTTGTCAACGGTTCAACAATATTAATAAACTCGCAAACTTTAGCCGTCCTTGGCTTTCACATGGTTTTTAATTGTAATTAGAGAAAGCCTACGACAGCTGCACTTTGAGAGTTTCACTAACAATGTTCTATGTTTCACCACGCACTTATAACAACTGTTAAAATTTCGGGGCAAACTTCATAATTTAATTAATATTATTGCTCATAAAATATTAGCTGATATCATATCATATTGCTTTTTTCATACGGCACATTAATCAAAATCCGGTTACTAATTTCAATTGAAGAATTGTAATCGTTTATTTGATAGGTGGCGTAAGTGGTTCTAGTTCATTGATGTATTTCACATTGCTTTCGCGGAGCACGAGGAATCCCTCCCAGAGAAATTTTGAGCTAGTAACCTTCCAGGGCTGTTGCTTCGCTAGAATATTTCGCTACAACGTATAAATAAAAAGTTAGGGAAATCTTTACGCAACCTAACAACATGTAAGCAACATAACGCGGAGAATCACGATTTTGAAAATAAGGACTGAGAAGAGCGTTCTTAGATTTTCAATAAATGCATTTTGTCTTTTGATTCAGAAAAAATATATTAATT
This sequence comes from Pholcus phalangioides, assembly GCF_987345545.1. Lineage (NCBI taxonomy): Eukaryota > Metazoa > Arthropoda > Arachnida > Araneae > Pholcidae > Pholcus > Pholcus phalangioides. The sequence goes on along the minus strand of NW_028301603.1, from coordinate 21,923,044 downwards.
TATCAATTTCCATGTTTTCTCCTATATATATAAAAATGCGTAAAACCACATTTGTGATACTTGACTGAATAAGATTTTTCTTCAAATTATTTTTAGTAAATTTCATGTGGAATTTTAATGCCTTATATGATATATACGTGCAAAGTAGCTCAACTAATCCTTTGAATGGCAAACGTACGTTTTACCAAAACCCACATTAAAAAATGTTAACAAGTGCACCAACCATGGGACCCCCCCCCCCCCAAAGAAGAATATTGATTTGATATATTTACTCCATCAGAACGTTTTTATTTAGGAAATTCTCTCGTGGCATCTTAAATCATCAACGCTACACATGCCCCCCCCCCCAAAAAAAAGGGGGTCGTGACAAACATTTTGGGAACCACTGTATCAAGGTAATAGAGGTGAAGAAAGAAAACTCTATTCAGATAGTCGTATCTAAAGGGCAGCAAAATATTGTTCGCCTCAGGCGGCATAATTTCTAGGACCGGCCCTGAGGCTACGTATGAGTATAAGAACACAAGTTAACTCGGGACTAGTGAGCAATATGTGTTAAGTGGCCCGCGACACTTTTGCAGACCATTGAAGTGGCCCGCACGCTCCTGAAGGTTGAGCACCCCAGGTTTAAGGGAATCTCATGGGAAATTATCATTAATTGATGAGAGACGAGCAAAGGAATTTCGGATGAGAAACCTCAGTTATGAAACAATATACGGGGAGGGGGGGGGTATGCAAATCTCATACATTTCCAGAGGGAACTCGAACCGTGAAATATATGGAATCACTCATATACACAATTGATTTCATCAGTAATTTCAAAGCAGTCAAAAGTGGGAAATATCTCTTCGGAAAATGTTGAAATGCGCCTGTGGGGATGTAGAAGCTGTGGGTACAATGTTGGATTCAGGGGTTCGTCCTCCTAAAAAAGGAGGATAGTAAGTGAAAAAAAAATTTCTAATAACATGGGATAGAGTAGGGAAATAAGTTTGAATAACACTGATATGAGTTGGATTATAAAACACAAATTAACTGTTCGAAACTAATTTCGACATGAAGAATTTTTTAAACATGTTATATTGTAGGTGTATGGGCGACCAGACAGATGGTTGGAACTGGCTCAGAGGCTGACCGCGAGTGGTATGTGAAGACAACGATTAAGGAACTCGTCATATACCTGGTTTTCCTGTCTGTCATCTGTATATGTGAGTTGCTTGCTCGTCAATTTTTTCATTTATTCATTGTTTATGTAATTTTGCTCATTCGTGGTAAAATATACCGGTAGATTACCGAAGTGAGTATTAACAAATAGAGGGATCGGAAGCTTATTAGTGTTGAGTCACTTTTCTGAAATTGACTTTCGTATTGCACAAGTGCTTTTTCATTGTTTAAAATTCCAGTTGCCAAAGCATTCAAGTCGTTATTTATATATTAAAGTATAACAGCAGCTAGCGTCACTTATACTGACCACCGTATCCGTATCAAGAAGATTTATGCCTGGGCCCAGCCGATTTGGACTGTCTGCTGATACGAGTACTAGCTGATGCTGGGCTGTCTGTATACTGACCGCGGAATAAAAAAAATCCTTTTATATCATTTTTACTTTTATTGACTTACACTGATTGGCTTCCGAGCCCTGAAATTAAAACTTCATTTTTCGTGCCGCATTTTATTTCCAATTGATGTACAAAAAAATCCCTTCAAGTTACACTGTAGTTGGAGGTATTAAAACAAATTATGGAAATGAACATATTGAAAACTTTGATTTTCGTGAATAACATTTTTCATATTCATGTTTCGTTGATAGTGACATTCGCTATGATGAGTTCCAACATGTATTATCTGACGAAAGTGATAAGCGAGCTTTTCCTGGAATCGCCTTATGAAGACACGAGGAATAACGTCAAAGGATCGACTCAAGTTATCGACTTCTGGAGGGTGCGTTATTTTCCATTAAATTTTGTTAATTACAGAATTCAACAAGAAGTCAAAATTAGTGTTCTGTAATTTCCGTTAAACAAATCACTAGGATGTATAAGCCCTATTCGGAAAAATGTCCAAAAAAAAAAATTTTTTTTGTAAACGTTTTTTTTGTATCAGCTGCTTAATTCAAGAACTAAAACTCAGTTTTTTACGATTAATTTACCTTCTGTTTTCATTCAGGATTTTATAACCTTGCTGATTAGACATTATCCTGTTTTACAAAAATGTTCATCGAATTTCAATAAAATCCCTTCGCGTTCCCTACCAGTAAAAGAAAAAAGATAGGACTCTCTCGGCTTTGAAAATTAGCCGCGACACCTAAAAAATAACCTTAAAAATTAGATGAGCCACGGCTTTATTAGAGAAGATTACGGTAATAATGTTAGTGTAATGAAATTAAAGTCAACTAAATTAGCAGAATAAAATAAAATGAAAGAAAATATATATATACGATTCAAAGACCAATTAATAAATTTTTGCATACAGAATTTACCTTAAGGCCACTACACACGTTCAAGTTAGATTCTGTAGGGGCCATCCAGTATTAAGTGCAAAGTTTTTTCCCCCCTTAACGGATTGGTTTCTTTATTGGACGTATCTGTACGGGTATACCTGGATACACCAATGAAGATCCTGAGAACCACTGAACTTTGCCGTTCATGCACCTCGTATACATTCCTCTAAGGAATTTCTAACGAATTGGTACATGCCGGAGTTTGTGTTCCGAGTGTATGTGTGGCCCTTAACGTGTTTACATTGGCAAGGATGCGTGTTTCGTATTCTGGTGGTGCTGCATGCATAGTACTGCATAAACTAGGATAATAGCAGAGTATAGAGTTTATATATATAGGTAGGGGAAATCGAGGCAAAACCTCTCATCCCTGATATTCGTGGAGCTCCCCATAACTAGTTCCCTTTGCATCACTTTACAGCAGGCAAGTGGTTAGTAGTCCATTTCACCTTCCTTGGCCCAGGGAAGCTAATTGGATGCAGGAAACGTGTATCAATGTGCCCGGAATAAAAGAAGAGAGAGATGATTCGTCCATGGACCTCTGCGGTACTCATACAGCTCTGGCCAGGGCCGGCGTCAGGCATGAGGCGACGAGGCAGCCGTCTAGGGCGGCATGCTTACAAGAGCGGCATTTGTTATGTCAGATTTGTTATGATGGTGTTTTTAACTCTCTCTCTCTCGCAGACTTTTAGTCATTGAAATCATTTTGAGGGGTGTATCCGTATCTCAAGGGTGTAAAAATATAATTCGCCTCATTGCGCCAGAATTTTTCTGGGATCGGCACTGGCTCTGGTTAATGAGTGTTCAGTGTGCTTAATCAAATGAAAATTATGAATGAATTTGGTAACAAAAATCAAGTTCATAATTCATGTACATGATAGTTTTTTCTCATTCTTATTTCAGTTCGAGACGTACGTGATGCACGACTGTCTGTACTGGGAGAAATGGTACGACGACAACGGGACAGCCACCCAGGCGGAAGACAGGAACGTACTTTACGAGAACCGACTACTCGGATCTCCTAGAATCAGGCAGCTCCGGGTCAGGAACGACTCCTGCGTCGTCCATGACGATTTCAAGACTCAGATATCCGAATGTTACGACGTTTATTCTCCTCAAGCCGAAGACAAACGATCTTTCGGTCTGAGGGCGGATCCTGCGTAAGTAATTCTGGTTTTCCCTTTTCATTTTTATACGAGAAATCCAGCGCTTATACACTAAAAGAACTATAAGAAAAACGTTCTGCCTGTTTGATGAGACGAGAATATTCCTCATTGCAGATGGACTTACCACACCGAAAAAGAACTCGGCGGATCAAGCCACTGGGGACTGTTGGCTACATACAGCGGTGCTGGTTCTTATATGGACCTTGGTACAGAGTCAGCGGTATCGAAAGGGATAATGGCGGATCTCAAAGAGAATCTCTGGATTTCTAGAGCCACGAGAGCAGTTTTTTTGGATTTCACGTTGTACAATGCCAACTTGAATTTATTTTGCATAGTCAAGTAAATAAATTTCATATACGTCTTACTTGTACGATGAGTGTATCAAGGACTGAAACAAATTGATTTTAAAATATCTTACGAAAATTTAATACACCCTCCCGATATATTGCCCCCCTGGATCCGTACCTAGCCGTGGCCAAGATTATTTTTTCCAAACGTTTCGTCTACAGTAAAATGCAAAGTTTTTGGGTTTTTTGGACGACGTGACGTCAAGTTTTTGTCTTTCGACGTTTCGTTCGCCCTGGTGGCGAACATATATTTTCAAGATTTTATTTCTTTTATTTCTTCGGCCAAAAAACCCGCGTAAACTTTGCATTTTACTTTACACGAGGGCCCACGAAAGCCTTGTTTGTTTCGTTAAGTCTACACGTAATGTTATACGATATCATTGAACGATGATAATAAGGAGCAACAGGCCTACAGCGGTACAACTATTCAATCATTAAACTTCAAACACTTCACTTCTAAAATATAGATAGCAGCACTGAAAAATCAGACACAACACTATATACGCACTCAGACTGTTAGGTACACACACTCACAATTCCGGTGCAACTCATTCGGTAGTAAATTTCCCATGGCGATAGACCGGAGTTGTGCCAACAGTTGTGAAGCTGGCAGGTCTGGTGCCCCGGGCGCCGGAGCAGAGGGGCGCAAATTTTATCCTTTCACCTCTCTATAGCAAAAAGCCTCCGTGCGAAGATTTGACGTCACTGAAGTCGTTCGTTTCACCTGTATCCATTGGATAAAGCAGTCCGACGTATGCGAAATCTTTACCTTTTTTTTTGCGGTATATCCAATGACTGTAGATGAAATGGGCGACTTCAGTGACGTCACGAGCTTCGTGCGGAGGATTTCTGCTATAGAAGGTGTTGGTTGGTTTGTAAGAAAGAAAGTCATTTGCGGTCTCTCTCGTTTCAGGCAGAATTCCAAAATAATACACACATAAAATGAAAATTTATTCATTCATCTGACATTTTCTATTTGGTTTATATAACAAATTACTGTTTTTTTACAATCTACGACATTATTTTCACGCAACATTGTTTTTTTATCATGCATACTTTACTTTTTGACATGACAAGAACAAGTCTTATCTTAATTTCATATGGTCATTTGTTTTTGCGCAGCTTGACCTAGTTGGGTCCTTGCGCCAATAAACCAAAAAATCTAATCCAATCTGATATTTTCTGTCTTCTAAATATAGAAGACACAGGTGGCAGCACCAGTAGAACACGAACACGCATAACTCTGACAACATAAATGCATTAGGGCCACGTATATATACACACAACACGTTCCAGCACGCACTCAATCGTTAGAAATTACCCAGACAAAGTTTTACGAGTTGCATGCACAATTAAGTAGTAACTGTGTATGCTACAACGATCAGCTACTTCATCGTTTCTGGACAGCCGAGAAAGTTACTATATTTCTCCTAAAGGTGTTTTCGATAGATGTACATTCAGTGGTTCTTAACCTTCTTCCATCCCGCACCCTCTTGGATAATGCGTTTTCAATTTGTTATAAAATTAAGTTTTTGTAATTAATTACATTAATCATTCATTTTGTAGATTATTTAATTCCACTTTTTCATATAGCTAATTTCGATTTATTTCTCTCTTTTCTTTAAATTCATTCATACAAAAACTAAACTAACAAAAATTTTTTTTAACATTTTTCGAAATTTCAATGTACAGTAAAAGATTTATTGAATTCAAGGAAACATATTTTCTGGATATTATGCTGAGGTGAACTCGGAAAGAAAAATTATCTGGTCTCCACCGGGGGGCGCTCGAACCCAGTGTCTCTTGCAAACCGGGCAATTATGTTACCATCTACACCACCGGAGACGCGGGCACGGGGGGCGATGGGAGAAAATAATTTCTGAAGACGAGGGTGATGGGACAAAAAAGTTGAAAACTACGGTCTATATTATAGGTTAAGAATCCCTGACAGGCGAAGAGTTTTGAGAAATTGCCCCTTGATCCCGGCTCTATAGCCCAGAAGCTTCCAAAAGAGGGATTTAGAGCAGTGGTTTTCAATCTTTGAAACCCCGCAGCCCGGTCGAATTCTTTTTTGAGTGGAAATCCCGGACATAAACGTGACTAAAGGGAATAAACAATGGGTGATAAATGGAGAAAAATGAAACGATGAACTCACTTCCTGATTTAATTGGTGCCGTGACCCGGTAGAAGGCCGTAGCCCGGTGGTTGGAAACATCGATCTGGAGTGTACTTGATGCGAATGACTATGCAAGCATGTAAATTATCAAAAGAGTGATCTAGAGACCAAAGGACCAAGTCAGTGAGCGACAAAATTATTGACCAATGGAGTGTGCAAACATGTTAGTGACCATAAGAGTGACCTAGAGACAGAGGCGTATTGTATTTACTGGGCGTGGGGGGGGGGGGGTAAGCGGGCTCTTGCCTAGGGTGGCCAATTTGAAGGTGTGGTAAAGAAAATTAGACAATTTCCCATTTAAAATGGGAAAAGGGGGGCAAAATTTATGTAGATCACAGGCGGCAAAACTACAAATCTGTTTCTCTGCGGACGTTGCATTCTTTTCAATTTATAATGTGACTTTCATAAGTATCGCCATTTCCATTTGTTTATCATATTAAAGAAATGGAAATTTATATAAATAAAATATATATTTTTTTCATGAAAAAGGTTAGTGTTCGAGTTTCCGGCAACTGGTGGAATGATTCCGTCTTGGAATTTCCGCACCTTGAAGCTGCTGAGATACGTCTCCACTGGAGATTATTTCCTGTTTATTTGCGAGATCGTGTTCGTTGTGTTCGTAGTGTATTATCTCATTGAAGAAATACTAGAGGTAAGCACACGAAGGCGGCGTTGTTTGAACAAAATAAACTCACGAACTCTTTTGTTTTCTCCTTTGGGAAATAGAAGGCTACAGGGCCGCAACTAGGGGGAGCAGGCGGGTCTGGTGCGCCGGGCATTGAACTAGAAGGGGGCGCCGAATCACCCTTTAACTGCTTCTTCTACATCACAAGGGGCGCCGAAATGCCGGTTTACCCCTGGTGACGAAATATCTAGTTGCGGCCCTGGAAGGCTGGATAGCAATTTCTGGTTATAACGGAAAAATCACGTGCGATTATTCTTTATTTTGTCTATTTTTCAGATTAAAAGGAACAAATGCAAGTACTTTCGTGATTTCTTCAATGTTCAAGACATCATTCTTTTACTAGTAAGCATTTTCCAGAAAATATTTGGAAATATTTTACTTTACTTTATGAAACACACTTCTCTGAAAGTTTTTTTTAATAAAGAATGTCAGATAATCTTCTAAAAGAATCTGTATCAATCCTCGATAACCTTGAAATAATATGGAGCCACGTTTCATTCGCGCGTTCCGGTGTATTTTTACATTCCGATGATACGATTTGAATTCCATCGTTAGTCTGGACCTGAGTCCAGAGTCCAGTCTCATGGGCAGTCTTTGCCTCCATCACATTCATGGACCCGAAATCTCTCTCTTCTCTCTCTCTGTGTACGCAACATGTATTCGCAGAATAACCTCTGGCTTTGGTCAAACCTTTTGCCGTCAGTGGCTTTCTTGGCTCAGAAAGTATTTACTCTCTGTTCGCTTGGCACAGAAATCATTTAGTCTTATCTCTCTTACCCAGGCTTTCATTTACCCGCTGCTCCCTTGTCCATTCATTCGCGGTTTCCTTAACCTAGCCCTATTTACCCACTTACCCACAGTTCCCCCACCCAAGCCAGTACTTACCTTTGACCTTTCAAGACCGGACACACCCGACTTCCCATCTCCGAGAGATATCAAAGCGTTCCCGGGGGATGGGTGTATACGGAAAGTTTTATTGTAAACAACAAAAAATAAAATATATACAAAAATGATCGTCAATCTGAAATCATGTAACAAATGATTAAAATCGAAACAACAAACGCCAATAAGCAATCAAGTTATAAACAAGATTATACGATGATGGAATATAGTCCCTCTCATAAGAATCTAGCCATCGTCAGTTAATCGAATGATTGTCAATAATATATATAGATATATAGCAGAGTATATATACTAGTCCAGTAGATATTCTGCTTCCATAAAAGAACCGCTTCAACGCACTGAGAACATGATCACATCAATATCTCCAGCACGTCGCAACGCAAAACACTTTGAAAACCATTCCCACATACTAGTCAAAGGAGTGCCTAATGCCTGTTTCCTTTTTAGCTACATGATTCTCAAAATAATCCATACCATAGAAGAAAAACCATTCAAGAACATTTTTCCTTTGATCATGTGGAATAATCCCGCGTAGCCTCTCTTCACCCATCTCTTCTCATTCCTACACGGGCAAATTAAATGGCGCTAGAATTTTTGGAATTTTGTAACGGTATGTATAAAATAAATACTTTAGTATAACGATATTTTTGCAGGTTTCCTTCCTATGCATCGGGTTCAGCGTATACCGCAACATGGTGATGGAAGGCATGTTGGAAGAATTGCTGAACCAACCGGAGGGTTACCCGAATTTCGAGTTCCTCGGATATTGGCAAACGCAGTTCAACAACCTGGTTGCCATAACGGTCTTCCTCGCTTGGATCAAGATATTCAAATACATAAGCTTCAACAAAACCATGACGCAGCTCTCGTCGACTTTATCTAGGGTGAGAGAGATTACTGTCATTTATAATGATTATGGTCTTTAGCAAGGCCGCGACTAAGGGAGAGCATTTGGGTCTGGTGCATGGGCGGAGATACGGAGGGGGGGGGCATTGCCCCGCAGTGTCAAAAGTAGAGCCTACTGATCTAATGTATATGCGTATACATGAACTGACATCATCATCATCATCATCCTGCCTCCAGTAATCATCATCGTGCATCTCCCCCAGACCAGACTGTAAAGTCTATTCCTCCTATGGTCTGGTGCCTTGGGCGCCGGATCACAGGGCAAGGGAGTGCAAATTTCACCCTTTACCCCCTCTGTCAACATCGCAGGGGCGCAGCTTACTCCGGCTGCCCAAGCATCTAGTTGTGGCCCTGGTCGTTAGAATAATTACTTGAATGAGTTCTCTTCAGCGAAAAATCGAAAGTGCTTCAAATATGCAATTACATTTTTGCTATTCTGTTACTTATGTCTGACAATATCTGGAGTATATTTGATTATAACGTTGATAAAATGTTACACCGATGTTATTTTTCAATTCTTTAAAGTGTTCCAAAGATGTAGCCGGATTTGGAATCATGTTCTTTATCGTGTTTTTCGCTTTTGCCCAACTCGGATACCTACTCTTCGGAACAGTTGTGAGAGATTTCAGTTCATTCGCTCGAGCAGTGTACGTTACGGTACTTTATATTAATAATGTAATATAAATAATTAATAATTATTCGTATTTTAAGCTATCCAGTTGAAATAACTGAACTTCGATACTGACTGTTACTCGTGCTCGTTTCCAGGTTCACTCTGCTACGTCTGATTCTGGGTGACTTCAATTTCTACGAACTCGAAGCTGCGAACCGCATTCTAGGACCGATTTACTTCCTGAGTTACGTCTTCTTTGTCTTCTTTGTTTTGATGGTAATTAAAAGTATGAAAATACTTTTTATTTCATCTTATTTTATAAAACCACGTGGTTTATTAAATAGCATTAGAAGCAAACCTGAGTGTAGAACAAAAATATTCTCGAATAAATTGAAAAAGACCACCATCGCATGCGGGGAACCGAGATCTCAATCTAATCTCATATGACTGGAATTTAAAACTCGTTTTTTAAGTTGCAGAAAGTTGCCGAGCGTGGAATGCTTTGTCACATTTTTAAAACGAAGTAGAAGAGTTTGAGGGAGGGGGGGAAGAAAAGCGAGGGCGACAGGATTGCAATATCGCGCTAAAAGAAACGATAAACATTTGTACCATTACAGCTGAAAATCACCCGCATATATAGTGAGGTGGGAATGTATAATAGAGATTAGCGACGAAAACTTTGTATTGTTTTGTTCTACACCGCACATACTCTAAGAGCGAGACAAAGGATAGAAAGAGACAATTTCACGAGGTGCTTGACTTGAACAAAAAAAGCTTGTTTTTGTCTCGATCTGCCTCGATCTGCTGATTTCCGCTATCTACTGATCGGCCCATTTTATCCCTTTTTCTCTGTAAAAAATAACATCTGCAGAGGAATCATCATCACCATTATCATCACACTCTTACATTTCAGAACCTCACCAGTCATTTTCTCCTCCTCCTCTTTTACCATATGCGAACATCTCTTCCTTCACCCTTATGCGATTTTTTCTTCCTAGTCGCAATTCTTGCACCTCGTACAACTTCGTCACAGTGTGTGCGCAGCCTAGAAAGTGTTAAAGATTTTACTGACTGACAGATTTTTTTTTTAAAGTTTTTTACACATTTTAAGAAATTTCCATTTTTCAAGTTTATAGGGTTCTCAATTTGATTTTTTTCCAGAATATGTTTCTCGCTATAATTAACGACACGTACGCGGAGGTGAAAACTGAAATTGCATCTCAGAAGAACGAATTCGAAATCGCCGACTACTTCAAGAAGGTGAGTAGATTTGCTTCTCATCATCACTTTATATGTGAGTCAATACGCACAGTCAAAGCGTATTGACGCTTTGACTGTGAGCTGGAGCATTCAACGAATTGGCTCACTAGCCATTTTAAAAATTACTTGATTATTATTACATCTTAATGGTAATAATTGTAATTGTGCATGTACTGCTCGCTGTTGCGAGCTTATTTTGAAGGGCAGACCGACTCACATGTTCTTTGATCGAAAATGACAGAAACAAATTTCACGCGAATGTCGCTTTTCATTGTATTTTCTTCCTAAATAGGGTTTCAACAATATATTGGGTAAACTTGGGAAACGTGACCAGTTGCTAGACCTGCAGAACGCTTTGAAACTCGCCGATTCTGACGGTGACAATAAGTTGACATTCGAGGAAGTTCGACAAAAGCTCAGGCAGTGAGTATAAATCTCAACTCGGCTTCCTTTGTGCTTCTGATAATAATTAATAATCCTCAAAAAGCATTAACATCTCGTAAATGCATTTGCATTTCAATTTAGTAATTGAGATAGTGATGCTGTGATTTCTTTTTTAAATGAAAGTTTCATGAAAAATCGCACGTGTTCATCAAAGCAATAAAATCTCGTTAGCTAGTAACCAACTACGTTGTCGTGAAGCGTGATCACATCAGCTTCAGCGTAGACTTCTCCCATAACTTATTCATCGCGGAGCTATTCCTAGAATCGACCGAATATTCTGCGATGCGTCGAACAAAGTAGTGGCGCCACGAGCTTGTGCTAATTCTTCAGAATAAAAAATTCTCGTCATTACCCATTACCGTCAGTTGCGTTTAAAACCGAATGTACTCTGTGCTGGGGAGCAAGAGGAGAGTAAAATCTTGAGTTATCAAATAAGATTTCTCACAGTTTGTTATTGTTATTTGCTACTTTTTAAAAGAAATGGAGTCTGATATTGTAGGTGAGCTACGATATAATTTACCCAATTTGTTCACTTGGTCAAATACGTTTTCATTGCAACGGTAGAGATTTACCAGTTAATTTTGATTCAATTTACAATCGTAATAATAGTAGTATGCAGATCAGTTTCTTCTCTCTACGCCCACATAGAGAACATTATTTAGATCAGGGGTTATTAATCATAGAGCCCCTATAATACCTATATTAAGGCGTCCTAATAAACCATGTGCTTTCGGACCACTTCGCGGTGGGGGTAACTTCAGAAAGATTTCCGAAGGGCGTGAGTTAGAATAGGAAAACAATTCACTCACTGTTTCGCATTTTTAAATACCGAATATAATCCTATGATGTCCGCGGCTGTTATTTTATTAGTTCCGGGGGGGTCCGTTTATTCAGGACCGTAACTAGGCTGGGGCAACTGCCCGGGGCCCAGAGTCAAAGGGGGAGGCCTCATGAAAAATGTACACATTATTATTTTACATAATTTCTTCCTTTTTAAGGGGCTCCTGCCCCAAGAAAATGTCTGCCTTGGGGCCTCAAGAAGGTAGGCTACGTCACTGCGTGGACTTCATCTTATTGGCAGGAAGGGTCTGTGAAAGACAAAAACCCCTGATTTATATTCATGCTTACTTTATATAATACGCTGGTATTTATTTCTTCCTCTACTTCCTACTCCTACTGTAATTTAAATAAAGCAATTAATTCAGCGGCATTAATTCCGAACAAAACTGTTTTATATATGACATGAATGTCACTCTTCACTTGTTAATACAAGATATACGGAAGACTGGATGTTGTGAAGATATTTATTATTTGAGATGTTGATTTTTTTTAAGGAAGGAAAAACTCATCTCTGCCTCTACCGGGAGTCGAACCCGGGTCCCTCGATTGCCGGACGAGTGCTCTCACAACATCCAGTCTTCCGTATATCTTGTAAAAACTGTTTTATACTTTAAAAAATAATTTCGAAGCTGAAAACAGTGAATCGCTTCATGAAAAGAAAAAAAAAACCACTTGTTATGAAAACTTGTTTTTCGTCTCTACTGAATGATTCCCTTTTGGCATATAAACACGTAAAATCATACCTATATGCTGAAGGTAAAGGGCTTTATATCAAATTTTGTCAGTATTGCAATAACGCTATTAATTTTCTCTACTTTTATAACACTATACAGAGGTATAGGACACTAAGCCACACTATTTCAATAAATAACAGAGATATTCGCTTTATAAAACAAGCGAGCTCCATAGAAAGCCATACTAAAAAAAACAAGAAAATTTTGTAAAAAAAATGTAATAATGTCACTTTTGCACGTGATTCAGTAATACACTAAGTAAATTACAGCTGTAGATGGCGTAGAATAAAGGAAATTCAATTATAGATACCATCTATTTTTCACTCGATATGCATTTTATATCTTTAGTTTCGGTAATCTCTAACCATTCAGCTGTTTTCAAATCAGGTTCTGATAATTTGTCGTGAAAAAGTTTTTTTCGTTACATGTATAATTTCTATTTCATTTCTCTTATCAAGACAAAACTTCACGGATATGGAAATCGAGATGCTGTTTGCTAAGTACGATCTGAACAACGACCGGGAGCTGGACATGGACGAGACAAAGATGATGATGGCCGATCTCGAAGGCCAAAGGCTGGAACTCGATCGAGAGATCAGGAAACAGAACCAAGATAAAGCGGGCTTCGATGCCACTACGTCCTCCACTTATCAAGCCATCGTCTCACAGGAAGAATTCAATCAGTTGAGTTATTGTATATATACTGCAAATTGGATTCTCATCGATTATATTTCGAACTGAAACCTGGTTATGGAACACATATGCAACAATATCCGGCATGCCCCAATTTGTCACAAATTCCTCAGAGGAATATTTACGAGTTGCATGCGTGAGAACTTCTCGTTTCGCTATTTATATCGTTTCTGTTTGAACCCCACCTGTAAGTATTATGCTGCATATTTTCAAAACCGAAATTAATTTATTGGTTCATTGCAGGTTATCCAGTAGAGTGGACAAAGTAGAAAGCTCGATCGGGTCTATCGTTTCCAAGATCGACGCGGTGCTCAATAAGATGGCCGCTATGGATAGGGCTAAAACTAAACGACGGGAGAACATGAACAAGATACTGAGTACCATTTCTGAGGTAAATAACAAAGAAACCAGTAGCAATTCGCGATGGACATCACCAGGGGCCTACGCAGGACTGACCTTCGATATACTTATGGATAGGAAAGAGGGCACAAGGAATCTACTCAGAGAAATTTTGAGTTTGTAGCCAACAAAAAAAGTAGCATTTTGAATTGGAATAAATTTATTAAAACAGCTTATAAGGTTTTTTTTTTTTTGAATATTTTGAATTTTTTTAATCACTCATCACCTATTGATGGTTCCTCTTGCGTACCTCTGGGCAACACCGAGTTCGTTGAATTATTACGCTAGTACGTACTTTTATTCTCGAAGCAACAAGAATAGTTAATTTACATAATCGATTTATTTACAGAACGATGGCTTAGATGAGAAGGCAAAACGTCATCACATGGAGAAGATGGTACGTGAAGAGCTCATGAGGTGGGATTCGGACTCTTCGTTGAGAGCGTCTGATGGGAATACTGCCTCCTCCGGAATACTGGTCAGTCAAAGTTACATATTCGTATATCAACGATCTTTATAGATGTGCTATTGACTATTATCATAAAAATCCGTCAATTGATTGCAGGTTTACAGGCAGGCCAATTGATTTCTTCAAAGCAGTGGCGTTTTAACGGGTGAACTGAAACAAAATAGAACGCCATCTAGATTGAATAACATATATAAAGTGCCGAAAATAAATAAAACGTTATTTCAAAAGAGTTATAGATACACCGCTCCAAAAATAATGAATCTATACCATACAATCAATCATACAAATAATTACATAAGATCTAATAACAATACATTCACGTTTTCTATGAATACCAGTCTAGAATTTATATTACAACAATAATTACAACCACATGATACAATCCATCTGTATGTAAAATTTCTTTGTAACATAAATACAAAAAAAAAAAGAAAAGAATGCTTTATATTGAACAATTATTAACCGACCTAAACCATAATAGGCTGTTGCTAAGAAAAATAATCCACGGAGAGGCCCTTGTAGACTTACTGGAAGGACAGGCATGTCCCTTGAGGTCAAAAGTGTATGTTGAATGTGTTTATGTATATGCTTGTATATATGTTTGTATGTTATATAAAAAAAAAAAAAACTAACGGGATGAGGGGGGGGGGGGCACAGTTTTTTGATATATAAGAGCCTATCAAAAAAGTCAAGCGGAGGCACGATAATTATCGCAGACTCTTTTATTAATTCTGAATCTCCATCGATTCCCAAATTATGTTACGAAATATGACTCTGAAATAGGGATAGGTGCCGAAACCTTATCCATTCTTAAACCAGTCGAACTTCCCATTCTCAATAATTCTTGAACAGGAAATGCAATGAAATTAACGCGTCATCCTCGCGTACAACAACCCTAGGCCCTTTCCCCCCTCATAATTTTTCACACTATTGATTAGCCTTTAATCAGCAAATGGATTCGAGTTCAAGATGTCTATTTAGTCATCAAATGTACGCACGTAGAGAGTGAAATTTGAAACCATACTTCTGTTCCAATGTTTGAAGACCCAGTACCCGCTTATGACGCGGCCCAGCTGGTCCTATTGCGACTGGGGCAATTTACCATCACTTTATTTCCGAAGAGTCGGGAATTACGTAGTTGTTGCGGACACAAACTGTGCATTTATGCAAGTTTTATGCACGAATGCGTGTAGGCGCTGTCAAATGATTATTACTGAAAACAGTGTACATTGCACGGTGTCTTCGACCTCTATCGGCTTAAGCTGAAGAAATATTTTTAAACATTCTTCCCCTTCGTCCCCCATATAATCCTGTTTTTTTACCTCTTTTCTCATCATTTCAAGGGGAGGGGGCATTTTCGAAAACAAACTGGGAGGGTTGAGTATTCAAAAGCTTGCAATCGTTTACATCTTCGAACGTTGCTAATTCTTTGAAAAATTTTAATTGCAGTCTACGAAGAAACAGAAATGAAGCGGAGTGGAACACAGAAGCCATTTTATGAAACATCCAACGACGTGCAAGACATGTGAATGAAGAATAGGACTCATGACTGGATTTATGTATCGTCAGGCTGCTATTAAAAATCCACATTGTTTCGATCTGTTGCGATGTTTGATACTTTTTAAAAAAGACACGACTATGAAATACGAAACGTTTCTTCCCAGGGCCGGCGTCAGGCATAAAGGCCAAGAGGCGACATTTTTTTGACGGATTTATTATGTGACGGTGTTTTTCGAAAACCACTTTCGAAAATATTCACACATCGAAATAATTTTGAAGGGAAAGTGCGAGTGGGTAAATAAGTGCAGGTAAATACAATATTTTTCAGTGTTGAAAACTTGAGATTCAACTCTTTGCTATTCATTGCTTAATTCATATCTCAACACACCTCCTTTCTTGCACTACAAAAAATGCCGTATCTCTTGAAAAGCTGGTTCTTGAAGAAAAAAAAATTAGACCTTTTCTCTTTTTTGTTAAGGTTTTTTTCGTTCTTTATCAAAATTTTTGCAGTTGACTTTCTTTTTTTAGTCGAATCCCCCAGCTCAAGTTTTGATTCCTTATTCATTTTCCGACAAATGCCTCTTTCAGCCAGCACCATAATAGAAGAATCTCTAGTGTGATGGGGTGATGCTGTTTCAATTCCGGAATGTTCCATTCCTCCTGACTGCCCATTTTTATATACTTATATCTGTTCTCTATATCGAGGGTTTCCAATGTAAAGTTTCTCGCGGAACCCTTGATGGTAACGAGGCTGTTCTACAGAACTCAAACGATTTTTGAATATTTATCCAAAAAATTTGTGTCCCTACTGTCGTCAAAACAATATCATAGTCCTATGGCAAAATGAAAGAGGGCCTGGCACCTCTTAATTTAAATAGCTATTATCATAAATCAACTGAGGTCGCTGTATGGCCCCTCAGGGGGGCATGATGAGCACTGACATGCTCACGGCAAGAAAAAAAATTTTTATTCTTGCACCAAATGTGCCCTTTAACAGTTTTTTTCCCACATAGTGGGCACATAGTCTTTTATTTCACTTGCACAGCACTGTTTCTTTGCTTACAGAATTTCGATATCTGCAGAATGGCAAAATACCATGCCACCTTATACAACGTAGGGATTTTTTTTTCTGCTTTCTCGGTCAAAAAAAAAAAAAAATCGGAAGCATTCTCAGACTCAACATCTTTTGTTAACTTTTTCCCATGAAAAAATGGTGCCTTTCTCAGGCATTTTGTTCATAATCAATAAACGGGTAAAAATAAAATTTCATCAGTAAAAATATGCCTTCTGGAAAATATTGAAAACAATTATATAGTACAGTATTATATTACATGTGAGGAAGACATCAATGATTCAGAACCCATTACGTCATCTATCAAATAACACTGTTACAATTCTTCGATTGAAATTAGCGGCACGATTTTGATCAGTTTACCGCGTGAAAAAAAGCAATGTGATATAATTTAATATCTTATAAGCAATTATATTAGTTAAATTATCAAATTTGCGTGAAATTTCAACAGTTATTGTTTGTGTACAGTATAACAATATTAATAAAACTCGCAAACTGTTGCCATCTTTAACATTTATACCGTTTTTGATTATAATTAAGACTTTGCAAGTTTTACTGATAATCTTTTACCACACACAATTATCAACTGTTATAATTTCGAGGCAAACTTGATAATTTAATTAATATTTATCACTTATAGAATATTAGCTAATGTCATGTCTTATTGCTTTTTTTATATGGCATATTAATCAAATTCCGGTTACTAATTTCAATCGAAGAATTGTAACAGTTTTATTTGATAGGTGGCGTAAGTCGTTCTAGTTTATTGATAAAATACAGGGTGATTTTAAATTCATGGGACAAACTTTAAGAGGTGATATAAAACACTTAAACAAGCATATTTGATCATAGAATGTGTGGTCGAGGGTGTTTTTGGAGAGTGCGCAACAACACTTCACCAAAAACATATATCATATTTTTCCGACGGATTTGCTGCGATATGTGCCATAAACCATTCGAGGATGCATGTGCACCTTCGGATTGTATTGGAGTTTGTTTTTTAATTGTTGCAAGGGCCATCGAGATTATGCTGCTCCAAACAATGATCAAGCGGTATAATGACTGATGGTAGAATTTACGTTACTCAAGTTGCACCATGAAAAGACTTACCACATTACAATACTCTGCACCCTGGTCACGATCATTGGCGTACGTCGTACGCAAGAACGAATCGACTTTTAGAGGGAGTGCATTGGGTTTGGGGAACACAAGAAATCTCTCCTAGAGAAAACATTTTAGCTCTTAACCTTCAAAGTATTTTAAATTATCAGAAATGGATAAAGATAACATACGGTATAAAAGTATTTTCTTAACAGATATTTTATTTTTTTTGCTGAAATATTTGGAAATATTTTAAATTTTTTTATCGTCTTGGGTAGGGCACGCTCCCTCCCCCCCCCCCCATATGTTCTCTCCTGCGTATTACGCCTCTGGTCCCAAACGTATGAACTCAAGGCTGTTACTTCGTTAGAAAATTTCGCAGTAACGTATAAATAAAAGAGTAGGAGAAACGTATCTACGCTACATAACAAAATGTAACACCTCGGTGAGTCATAATTTTGAAGTAGGAAATGTGAGGAGAGCTATTCTTGGATTTTCAATAAATAAATTTTGTCTTCGGGATCAGAATAAATATTAATTAATTAATTTTCATGTTTTCTCATAAAAGTGCGCAAAAGCACATTTTGATACTTCGCTGAATAAGATTTTCCTGCAAATTAGTAAATTTTATGTAAAGTTTTAATGCGTTGTATGATGTGCAAATAGCTCAATTAATCCTTTGAAGGGCAGACGTTTTTCTAACACCCATAGGAAAAAATATGAAAGATCGCCCACTATAGGACCCTCCCTCCCCCTTCAAAGAAGAATTATTATACTGATTTGATATATTTACTCTCATCAAGACGTTTTTATTTAGGAAATTCGCTCGTGACATCTTAAATTATGAACGTTACTCCCTCCCCCAGGGGGTAATGACAAACACTTTGGGAACCATTGTATCAAGGTAATAGAGGCGAGGAAAGAAAACTTTCCAGACAGTCTTAAGGGTGGCAAAATATTATTCGCTTCAGGCGGCAGAATTTCTAGGACCAGCCCTCCAATAATAAAAACATGCAATTTGATAGCTAAGTACTGTTTCGTCCTTTCCCGATTCATCCTTATGTCAAATAGTCCCGTTTCGTCCGATATCTTCTTTCCCCTCCCCTTTCCCTGGATTTCTGTCAATCAAGATAAAACACTTGGTGGTTTTCTCACTGAAAGGAAAGGCGAGTGATTGACGTACCGGCAAAATATCTGAAACAATGCATATTTGACTATATTATTCAGGATGTCCTGTATTTTTAGTAATATTTTCGTGTTTTTGGTCGTTCTCACTTTTTTATACACTTTTCCAGTTTTTTTTTCCAATGAAGCATAATTCAATTGACAATCTCTACGGAAATTATGAATGAAGATAATTTCCATCATTTGTAAACTATATTATAATGATTACCTGAGTATTATGGTCAAATATGGATTGTTTAAAGGCATTTTGCTGGTACTCCAATCACTCGCCTTTCCTTTCAGTGTGAAACCACCAGGAATTTTATCTTGATTGACAGTAATCCAGGAAAGGGGAGGGGAAAGAAGAGATTGGATGAAACGGGACTATTTTGACCTAAGGATGAATCGGAAAAGGACGAAACGGACATCACCCAATTTAATTAACTTTAACGCACATTTTGATATGTGGTTGATATTGAGTGCAAGAATCAAGGGCGTAGCCAGGGCGGGGGGGGGGACTTGGGGGTCTGGTCCCCCCCCCCCCCGAAATGTGAGAAAATGACCGAAAAAAGGGAAAAAGATGGCCAAATCCATTGTTCTGTCACTTTGGTCCCCCCCGAAATGAAAGTGGTCCCCCCCCCGAACGAAATTTCTGGCTACGCCCCTGGCAAGAATCAATGATACACGGAGCCAGTCCTAAAAATTCTGCCGCCTGAGGCGAATAGTATTTCGCAACCCATGAGATACGAATTTTAGATACAGATTTTACGAAGTTTAGATATGTATTCGACATCCATACTGTTATGGGCACCCTTTTTCAGCAACCTCGTTGGGCATTTTGTCTGTTGTGACATTTGTATTTGTGTTCGAATTTACCCCTCAAAATGATTTAGATGACTAAAAATCTGCGAGAGTGAAAGTCATAACAAAACTGACATGAAAAATGGCGCCCCTGTAAACATGTCGCCCTAGGCTGCTTCTTCGTTGACTTCATAACTGGCACCGGCCCTGTCTATATATATATGTCTATATATATATATATATCTATAACAACACCATCTTCTTCTAGCAGGCAATGTCGTTGTTGCCGGTTTCCAACTTCGAGGCGCGAATGCGAGCCGATCTTCCCGTTAAAAAGTCTCGCCGCAGAGTTCAACAGACCTACAACAGCATAATTATTCATTCATTACACTTCACTCACTATGAGTTGAGGAAAAACTCATAGCTTAAAAAAATTGATTTCGGATGGCATCACTACACATAACAAGCATTACACAGAAACAAACTTCACGGAAGGTTCACTATACGTAGACACACATTCCAGCATGTACCAATTCGTCAGAAGTTCCGCAGAGGAATATTGACGAGGTGCATGTCTAGTTTAGTAGTAGTAATGTCGTTGTTGCATGAGACGTGCACGCGTTTTATTTTCATCTCACAACACATCAGAGAAAGAGACATATGATACTAAAGGGGCCTAAGACAACCTGTGCAAAGAAAAAGTTTGTTGTCTTGACCAGGAATCGAATCCTGTTCCTTTGGTTATTCCGGCAAGTGCACTAACACATACCCCAGAATCACAACTGTTTCTTTCTTGATAACACGCAAAGTAGGGTCAGGTTTAGCCCCTTAACGGTAAGGGATGTAAATAGAAGCGATTCTTTCCAGCTGTCACTGTTTTTTTACCTCTTTTCCCATAATCACGAAACTTAATTGTAACCCTATGAACGGAAATTGTTCCCCCCCCCCCCACACGGTCACCTCACAGTATTTTTCCCCATTTATCATCTTTCTCTGTAAGTATTTATTGTTTCTACACGCCGGATTTTTATTTTCCTTCAAAAATTACGAAAGAGAAATCTACTGCACTCACATCCTTTTTTTCCTGCTCTATTTCCAAATTTCAAACAAGAAAACCGGTTTATGAGATTTCTTGCCAACATTTAAAATACAGATGGAGGAGGAGGAGGAAAAAGAAACAAAAAAAAAAAAAAAAAAAACAGCAACAGGTCATAAGATCACATTAATTATCATCTTCTTCAAAGTCTCAAAATAATGTAGGGATAAAAGCGCAATGTGCTTTGTAATGCCTCGTCGCATTCACTGTTTGTTTGTAAACATTTTTCCGCGCTGCATTTTATTACCTTGATCGATGTTAACGTTGATAGGATTTCGCTTCAAGCGACCGTCTGTTCACGCAGCAATGACGAGTTCACTGAAAAGATTGTTGAAACAATTTCCAGGGAATGTGGTTCATGAAATCAGAAGACGGTCCATCCGATGCTCGCACAATGGTAATTCAACGACGGGATCCTTTTGCTAGTCTATTCTCATCGCTTTTGAAACGCGGGCCGCAAACATGCGATTGTTGCATCATCGTGGCTCTCTCTCTCTTCAATGTACAATGCTTGTTAATCTTATATTGGATCTTAATTCTGGGGTGTACGCAGGACTTACATTGGGAGATGGGGGAAATTTCTTCCAGGGACATTTTGAGTAGTTGACCTTCAAAAGACATTTAAAATTCCGGAACTCATTTAAAATGATGAAAAATTAAGGTAAACTCTATTGAAATTAATGACTGAAGAAATGAAGTATATGAATATTGAAATGCATATAAGGTAATTGAGTGTATTTGAGTAAAGATTTACTGTCGAATTGAGTAAAATCAAATTCAAGCCATAAAAAAACCGAAAGGTTTTGGTCATTATTGTAAAAACTGGGGTATATATATACACATATTTTTTACCATATTATCCAAACCGTTATATCCTAAACCAGCGATTCCCAACCTTTTTCAGTCCACGTACCCCCAGATGTCTCGGTTCTTTTCCGTGTAGCCCCAACCCAGAATCCACCAGGCATCCCATGTTTCACCCATTACAGATTCCGAAAACTAGCATATGTTGCATGAAATTAAATGGTCTATTTTTTCATAATATAGTTTTTTATTTTTGAAGTAAGCAAACAAGTTAACACAAAGATTAAAAAAAGAAAAATTAATGTGATATTAGGGACTGTATTGAATTACAAAGTTTTGAAAATTAGGTTCAAAAGTGAACAAATACAATCTCAAATCCGGAGCTGCATTGAATTTGCTTCTATATTTATTTTTTACATAAGTATATGAAGAAAAAGCACATCCCACAAGCTGTGTGCTAGTAAACAGAAACAAAAACATTATGTACAAGATATACAGAAGACTGGATGTTGTGAAGATATTCATTATTTGAGATGTTAATTTTTTTTTTTAAGGAAGGAAAAAACTCATCTCTGCCTCTACCGGGAGTCGAACCCGGGTCCCTCGATTGCCGGACGAGTGCTCTGACCACTAAGCTACAGAGGAGATAGAGATTTTCCTTCGCTAGAGCGTATATATGCCGAACGGAACCGTGCAATGGACGGTGAAACCGATCAGCTAATAGCTCATGGACGACGAGCCACCAGAGGGCTATATATATGACAAGAACGTCGCTCTCCACTTGTTAATACAAGATATACAGTATACACTATCTTCACAACATCCAGTCTTCTGTATATCTTGTATTAACAAGTGGAGAGCGACATTCTTGTCATAAAAACATTATGGCTTTTCTAAAACATTCACTGTATTTGTCTCCGCGATGAACCCAAAAACTGACTAGGTTCACTATATTCCACCATTAGAGATTCCTCAGAGGGATATCTGATGTGAGCTCTAGCAATTTCTCCTTTTCTGGAATCGACAATGAAGCTAGTTCAAAATATTCTTCTTTAAAAGGATTAGATATCCGCTGATCACCCATTTCCGGCTCTGAAAAATATTTTTCAAACGAGAATTTTAATCCTTCCATGTGCTTTCAGTTATCTTATCACCGACAGTTAGATGTAGCTTGGCTTGTGACAAGAAATCATGAAGTTTTTCGAACTTCAGGTTGTCTTTTTTGATGCACTTTGACAAAAAATCAGACTTTTCTTTTTTTCATGGATTCAATTTTGTCACCAACTTGGAAAATGCTAGTTTCTTTTCTTGAAAGATTGAGTTTATTAATCTGGTGTAAAATATCATTAGTTCTCTAATATAGATGTGCTGGAGTCCAGAAATCCGTATATTCTCCCGGGAAAGAATAACCCCCTCTGGTCGCTATAGATTAAGAAAAATAGGTCCCCCTCCTCCCAGGTGGGTCGGTGTAGTTTCCTGAGCAGAATATAATAATGCAAAACATTTGCCGCTCAATTTTTATGCTATCTGGAATGTTTGTGTTATTTTTAGTACAACTGTATTACTCAACCATTTTCCATGCTGTCAGCACAGGATAGCGATCGTTCAGAGCTCTCATTTAGATCACAGAAACTACCATACCCTCCTATTAGTAACAGCATGTTAGTATCACATCAAAAGAAAAGAAACATTTTTGAGGTTTTGGGCAACCAAGGGTTCCTTGTTAACTGTGCCTTTTCAGAATAAAAAAAATGGTTTTGAAACTGATTAAGTAATAATTTTAAGTATTTCTCTCATTATTTCTATTTTATTAAAATAATAAATAAAATTAAGATAATCAATTGATAATTAAGTGAATATAAATAGGCATGTTGTGGAACATGCTGTCAGAGCTGCAACTAGAAACAAAAATTGCTCGGTCAGTCTATTTTTACACCATCCCTCCCCCTCTGTAATTTTGAATGGAAAGACAGTAAACTCAGTGCCCTTCCTGATCTAGTGCCCGCAGCAGACCCCCCCTCCTGTCCTCAACTAGTCAACGCCTTGACTGCTGTGAGAAGAGGGTGGCATAACACTATGGCAATTGTATGAGAAACTACTCGTTACAAAATTAATAATTTAAGAAAAATTGATTGCTGTTTCTTTTGACCGTTTGAAGTTACCGATAGTAGTAAACCACTCAAAATAGTCAAAGCTGATATCAGCCAGGACAGTTGAAACAGACTTTCTGCATGGTTAGAACCACACATGGTGAATGCAACCCTGTTTTTTCAAAATACAGTCTGATGCTTGTTAAAAGTTAAACCCGATCTTAATTTTAAATTTAATTTAAAAGAAAACTGTTAAAACTATTAATGCATCAGTTTGAGACCATTTCAATGATTTTGACCACTTTTAGCCAGTGGCCTGATTAAAAGCAATTTTAATTGGCTAAATACAAATACAAGGTCACAACAGGTAAAATGCCTAACGAGGTGGCTGAGGAAAACAAGTATTTATGATACTTGTTACTTGTATGGATGTTACTTGTCAGCTTCACCCTCTCCAAGGGTTTTATTGTAATATTTTGTGCGAGTTTGTTTTCTACAATAATTTTCTCCCCCGTGGTTTGGTAGGTTTAATTACGTCTGATGGACAAAATCAAGACCATGAGCCATTGTGTTTCCAAGATATGTTGACATTCAGAAAGAAGCAAGCTCTTGCAACTGTTTTGATTGAATTTACATCAAAGGACGATGTCGCAAGAGCAAAAAATCTATGCAGAAATTTTGGGGATGTTAAAAACTTTATATCATATGCTGGCGACTATGGGAATGTGAGTATTTATTGAGTATTTAATTTCATTTTTTTGGTTTTACAATTATAGTCTTTTTACATCAGTAGTTACTAATAGGGACTTGTTGAAAACTGTTCAATTTTGGGTATGTTTGGAGTCTTTCATAGAAGACAGGGAAGAAAATGAAAGCTTTCATCAAAGGCAGGAACTGGTAAGACCAGACCACGTGGTCTAAATTAGTCTAATTTTGGATGAATCAAAAAATCACTGCGGAACATTAAAGAAATGCACACAGTTTTTTTGATAAACACGATAGGAACTCATCACTGCCTAGTGTTCAAAATTTTCTGGGAGACCCCAAAATTTTGACTTCATCTTCTGGACTTTGGAAGCTCATTCCTAATTTTAACCCTGATTGCAAAAAATTTTAATGTTTGAGGAAAAAATATTATTTCTGAAGAACTTACCTTTAAAAAAAGCCTCCCCGCCACCAGAAAATGATGTCATATATGTGAAGTAAATTGCCATCGTTGTGCCAAATCACTAAGAAATGTTTTGGCTTTGCAAGGATAAGAGAAAATTTGCCACATCGCCAGTTTCAGTTCCGCCTTTCCACAGTCAGATCAGTGAGGTGACCTTTGTCCCAGATGACTGTACATCCCGTTTAGTCCATCTGTCGTATCTTTTAGATCAGTTGGCAATTTTCGTTTACATAATTTTGATTTGAGTGTAGTGATGACAGTAATTTTTTTCAACTTATTTTTAGATAATAATTAGCAACTTGCAAATTTTGCGATGGCAATCATGATTTTTTCAAATAGAAAATAAATCCTCAAAGATTTTATATTCATTATTTAAAAATCCCTACTTTGTTTTAAAAAAATTCCTTTTTTTTATATGTCTATGTACGATATTTTTTCGGGCTTTGGAGCTGCATGAAAAGCTCTCAATTCTCACTCTCCAAAGTTGGCAGCTATAGGGATTTTTTATTCAACGGAGGACACATGCACTCAGAATAGGATTGCTGTTGGCTATTCTGTAATCATAGTGATATGGCTAATCAGACAAAATGATTTTTATTCAAATGGGGAAGAGGGTAACCCAACTGACATACTGATTGATGAAGAAATTTGTGAACAAACACTTGCTAATCAAATGAGCTCACCCAGGATTAGAGAAAGTTTAGTGGCTAGGGATGGATTGATTAAACTTTCTGACTGTTGATGACTGAGATATGTTGGGCTTTTTTACAAGAACTTAGTGGCACCATCTTGTCTTATTAGAAAATAGGGCCCCACAAAGAGTATTTACTCTCACAGCTCTAGATCGATTTAATGTCAGATATATACAGGATAGACAGGTAAGGTCCTAACCCAGCCTTTATTTCATCAATTGTTCATCCTAGAGGTAGTTCTAATTTAAAAAATTCATCCAAGAATCTTCTGTACCAGTTTCGAGAGTGAAAATATAGTTGTGCCATAAAATAATATATCTAAATTTTTTTACTGACATCCTGTCCTTAAATTAGAAAGTAAGTTTAACCCTGTTTCTCCTGAGGCAAGCAAAAAAAAAGAAAAAGAAACCCTTGTTTCTAAAAAGGAAAGGGTCCCAAGGTGTCACCTTCAAAAAAATTATAAAAAAATTTAAGCACTGTCCAATTTCGATTTAACACCACCATCCATCCCAAAGAATTTTGGTGATACAACAAGTTTGGCGTTAAATTGGATAATGAATGGAGTAGTGTTTCAGAAGAGCTCCATTACATAAGTTTACACCTTTATTACAAACTATTGTATCTCAATGTCTTGTTAGTGTTACCCCATAAATAAAATAACATTTTATATGCATTCAATTTTTAGTAGAGAAAATTCGTAAAATTGTAAAAATTTTACGCAATTACTTGGATATTTCTTGATATAGAACTTAACAGAAACATACACTTATTTCTGAAATTATTTTAACTCGGCATAAATTTAGCTATGCATTTTATAAGTCCAAAAACAAAAACAAAAGGAAATTATGGCGAAATTTCTTTTAGTCCGTATTGGTTTTATAATCACAAATTTCCTGTTTTTCAGATATTGAAAGAACAACTCTTTCTGACATGATTGAATGGAGAAAATAAAGGGAGATGATTTGTTAATGACCATGCTGGATCTGGTTTTCTGCGATTTTCCAAATTTTTGAGGCGCATATGCAAGCTGGTCCTTCATTTAAAAAGTCTCTTCGCAGAGAGCAGGCAGTCCTACAACACGATACTGACGTAACATGAAAATTCAAGCATCTTTACTTCAAAACACGAAACGCATGATAGCACTAGCAAGTACACGAAACAAGCAGAAGTCAGATAACACAGGCTACATGTATTAGGGCAATGCATATGCATACACTCATGCAACACATTCCAACATGTACCTATTTGTTAGAAATTCCACTATTGCTCCTTGCACTTGGCGATATCTATGCAAATTTATTTTCACTCTTTTTACACACTCTAGCTCTACTTTTTCTTTTTTCTTTTCCTCCTCTTTCTTTTTCTGTGCTGTACCTGATCACGTGTTGTTTGAGTGACGCTGCTCTAGGGTTGCAGGTTTTTAAATTCATTTTGGCCTCTATTGGCATTCATATTATTATTCTTTTTTTTTTTTTTGAGTGACCCATAATAATTCCACCGGTTTGTTGATATTTCTGTGCATAATTAAATGAGTGGGATCAGTGGCAATTTATTTAAAACTTTTGAAGATGTCACTTTGTGGCCCTTTCCTTGTAAGTGTAATATTCGCTATTATTCAAATATTTGAATTCAAAAATTGAAAAAAAGTTGAGAAAGAACAGCATTAACTAACAGACGATTCTGATTTTCCTTATTTATGCTGCTCTTTCCCAACTTTTCTCTGATTTTCAAATTTAAATATCTCGGCATATATAGAGTTCAAAAAAATGAGATTTTTTATTGGGCTCAGGAGCAATAGAGCAACAACTGTCTAATTAGAAGATAGAGGACAGAGGGACTGTATACAAATTTAGATTTTTTATTTTGTGACACACTTTATTTTCACTTCTAAAACTGGTACATCTTTTGAGCATTCGTTAAACTGGAACTATACCTCTATACCGACAAATGATTGACAGATAAAGGCTGAGTTTTGACTTATGGGGCACTCTTTATATAGTGGCTACCTTTCTGCACTTCAAAACTCAACCACTTGAGCATATAAAGATTTTTTATTGTTTGCTCTGCTCTCTTAGCCTTGATTCAAATCGCAGTGCCATCTGTAGAAAGCTGCATTTTTTCATGATTTCATTGAAATACCTTGCATGATGAAAAAATGTTTTGATTTTCAGTGTATGCTAATGTCATTGATGAAAAGCTGATTGAAATACCATCTTTTTTTTTTAAATAAAAAAACAGGAATATTTGCTGACTGAGTTTTCCAATGAGAACATGGTGAAAAAGTTCTTAAGGATGTGCCAGTTCAGAACCATCAGTGATACATTTCCTCTACAGTCTCGACTTCTGAAGTTCGAAGGAAGGAAACACGGGAAACAGCATCCTAATCATCTAGATGAAATCATTAATAATGATTCCATTATCCAGCAGGATCAAACTTCAAGTGGTCTTTGTCTGGTATGGCACACTAATTTTATTTATCTCAATCAATGGGACTCTATATCCGAACAAATGTCCAGTAGCAATGGCTTATTGCAAAATAACCACCCATAATTAGTTATAAATTTTAGTTGCATAGAACAGGTCAAATCTTGAAGTTTTTTCAATGGTTTTCCAATGAGGCGTGAATGCAAGCCAGTCTTTCGTTTGAAAAAGACTCTCCACAGAAAGTATGTAGGCCTTAAACATGAAAATTTGTCATTTTTCTTCAAAATATGGAAGACTGATGGGAGTAACAGTATAACATGAAACAAGCATAACCCAGATAACATAAATACATAAAAAAAACCAGTTATTTTCCGGATATTTTGCTGAGGTGAACTCGGAAAGAAAAGTCATCACGTCTCCGCTGGGATTCAAACCCAGGCCCTCTTGCATACCGGGCAAGCATGCTACCATCTACACCACTGGAGACATGACCCTGCCTTCCTTATTTCACGCACTGTGGCGTGAGGCGTTAAGTAGAGGCATTAGTAGCCTCTCAATTCACATCAGCAAAATATCTGAGAAAAAAGCCATCTATCTCATAAATACGTAAAGGTCATGCATCTACACCACCACAATGACCTTCTTATTTTTAAAATTTTAGTTTCTTCCCCCCCCCCCCCCTTGTTTCAACCAACAAAAAAAAAGATCTGTGCAAAATTTTAGCTCAATCTGACAACTGCTAGGTGACCACAAATGCCAATGTTGATTTCCTATAAGCAATGATTAATTCCATTCAAAATACTACTTCTATACACTTCAATATACTCTTACCCATCTCATTTTTTTCTTCTTAGAGAGCCTATTTTTCTTATTCTTAGAGAAATTTATGAAGACGCATCCAGGCAACCCCCAACGATTGTTTATGAACATTCTGAATCCAATTTCCCAAAGAAATTTGTTTCCAGTGATCTGTGAAACAACTCATTGCTATAGACCGTAAAGAATACCCAACTGCTACCAAATCCTCTTTTAGGAAGAAATAATGTTCAATGTTCATTCTTTCACATTATGTTTTGATTCAACAAAAATTATATAAAAATGTGTTTCTCTTATAGAAATTATTTGGGTTATTAAAAAGAACCTGATATTTCTAAAATTTTTCATGTTATTTCACATATTTTTTGAATAGGGACAAAATTTTCCAAGAAATTGGATTCAGAATGTTTTTAAACAACTGCTGGGGTTGCCAAGATGTATCCTTATAAATTTCTCTAAGAAAGAAAAAGAAAGTGGTTGATATAGGGAAAAATAAACGATGTCACCTAGCAATTGTCAGATTGAGCTAAAATTTTGCATTGATTGGTTTTTTTGTTTTGTTAATTGAAACAGGATTGGTGGGGAGCAGCAAAGTTTTGAAAGCAACGTTCTGAAAATTACCTATGACTAATGGACACCCCCCTAATCTACACTCACAACATGCTTTTGCATGCAACCAGCTCATTAGAATTCTGCAGAGGAATGTGTATGAGTTCTATGTATGATTAAGTAGTAATACAAAAGTATGCGCTAGTTTCAAACACAATCTCCAACTTATCAAAATAGCCTTCTCTAAAAATTAATCATTTCATGGGATCCCCTTCTTTTTTTTACAGTTACCCCCTCTTTTTATGGGAAAAAAAATTTCCTGCTAGTGTCCGCAAAAGAGTATTGATCACTGTATCATTGAAATAAAAAAAATTGGCAATTGCGAAGCAAAATATTTTGGAAAAAATTAATTTTTTATTCTCAAAAATTTACATATTTACTAGAAGGAACAATTTTTCAAACAAGATTACTCGGCTGAGGCTGTACACAAGTAAGTATACAGGGTGAACATGATCTAATCTGCTAAACAAAAGGGGGAATGGACGAGCCCAAGTAGAACATAAAACAACATGCCAGCCATGTCCTATCTCAACCCGTTTTCTAGTTATGGTGGGTAATTGGTTATGGTATAAAAATGTGTCAAATCCAAAAATATCTCAAATTTGTGAAGTTTCTTAAAGACATACACACAAACTAAGCACGTATTTGGAAAGAACAGAAAAAATCCTATAAGGGGATGCCATTTCCATCAAAATATCTGGATTAATTGTCAAGCTACAAGTGCTGAGAGTTTGGCAAAGTGCAAAATTAAAGTGTCGCCAATATTTACAAAAATGTCTACTTCATCAAATGTGGATTTCAGTGAACAAACAAAAGGCTGAATTTTTCCTGAACTACAGCATGATATGGTGTGTTGTAAGCTCTTTCAAAAGCTGTTGCAATGGGAAAGTTTTTGGTAAAGTTTGGGAAAGTTTTTGACCATTTGTTGCTAGAAAGGTGTTTACAGAATCAGTGGTTACACAATTTGATTTTAAACTTTGCCAATCTTTTATAGCTTGCCAATAAATCCAGATATTTTGATGGAAATAGTGTCACCTTATAGGATTTTCTCTGCTCTTTCCAAATATGTTCTTGGTTTGTGTGTGTGTCTGTCCAGAATTTCATAAATTTGGGTTTTTATTCAGACTTGACACATTTTTCTCCCATAATCCACCATAACTTGAAAACAGTTCAAGATATGACAGGGTTGGTAGGGCATTTTACATTCCACTTGGACTCATCTATCACCTCCTTTTATTTGGCAGGACAGGTCACATTCACATTCTGTATACAGTACTTTTTCAAAATACACAAAAAGATGTGATGATGTTATTTCCTTACATGTCTGAAGGAATAAATATGATTATCATTATTTAGTGTATTTCTTTTTTTCTCAGATTTCGAAAATCATCGAAGATGTGTGTAAGACCAATAGATTGACAGATTTGAGTATCAGGAAGCGCTTCTTGTTCTGTCGTGTGATCAACGATGCTATGGAAGGCATGTTTCCACATGCATCTGTGCTGCCCTTTGGTTCATCAGTGAATAGTTTTGGCAGCGAAGGCTCTGACTTGGATGTTGTCCTAAAACTGTACCCGGAAAAAGTATGGGTTTTCTCTGAATTTTAATTTTACATATCATTAAAATGTTTTTGTGTATCGACACAATCATGTTGTAAGTTGCAATTGTGACTTAAAGGAAATAAATTTTGCATCTATATATTTCTTCTCATTCAGACAAATAGTTTCTCTGAGCTGTTCTTTCAAACAAGAGCTTTTGCTGGTGACTCCAGAGCCTTACAGCAGAGGGCGATATCTTGCATCTATGAAATAGTGAGAACCTTTATTCCTGGTGTGAATTACGTGCAGAAGATTCTGAATGCGAGGGTACCGATAATAAAGTTCAAGCATAAGATTTTTGATCTTGACTGTGATGTGTCAGTGAATAACATGTAAGTAATGAATATGGTGGAATAATTTTTTTTAGATTCAAAATCATTTTGATTATGCTTATTGAGCATTAAGTCTTTCAAAGTTTTCCATGCTAAGGCTGTTGTATCTCCACCTTATCCTTATAGAGTTCTCGATCTGAAATTAGGACCGGTGCATAAGACAAATTAAACTTTTACAGATAAAAATTTTATATTTTGTCCTAAAAATAAAAAAAAAACACCTCAACCTGCAAACACTCCCACCAATCACTTTTTTGAGCTATCACCATAAAAAAGCCCACTTTAAAGTGAAATGAGCCATTCCCTATGGTAATTACTTTTACTTACCCGCACATGCACCTTGTATACATCAGAGTGAATTCATTTTGCCCCTAATGTATTTATGTTGTCAAAATTACGCATGTTTCGTGTGGTGCTGCCACCTGTCTTCAGTATTGGAAGAGAAAGTGGCAGGTGCCTGAATTTCCCTGTTGTGCAAGTATTGCTCTTTGTGAAGAGACTCTTTCAAATGTTAGACCAGCTCACAATCACGCTTTGAAACTGGAAAACCGTTGTAAACCCACTTCAGCCGACCACCACTGTGTCAACAACAGGTTTCAAACATGGATCATCATGAAAAGAGTCCAGTATGATGCCCAATAAGATAAGACCAGATACATCCCACCTTATATCCTTTGAAGATTTTAAGGTGTTCCTAAGGGATGGGTGCATCTAGCCTTTATTTATAAATCCAACTTGTATACAACAATGATCATAATCACATCAAAGTTTGGTAAACTAAAGATGATAAGTAATGAATAATGATCTTGTAGATAAATTTTGTAAGTTCATGTTTGATGATATGATCTTGAATCTGTTATTACTCGAATCTGTATTAATACTTGTCTATCTATACATGTAAATCTCTATTAATACTTGAATCTGTTTTTCCCGGTGATTATTTTTGTATCTAGGGCATTGGTTATTAATCAAACTGCCAACCCAATTGGAGGTTGTAATGACACTTGTTAAGTGGTCCAGAATCTCATGCAGGTAAATGGTTCGGGTCATGTAATGTGAATCTTGTTAAGCTTGACTGTACTCTCCTCTTATTGTGAAGACCAAATATTTTATTGAAAGCCGAATGTAGTCCTTGGAGTCATGTCATGTGGCCCGAACCTCAAACCTGAGTTTATAAAAATTAACTAAGCAGTACATTCCCAGATCACTTTAGTGACCTGTGGCATATCTATAGAACATTGCGGCACATTCCCAGATCACTAAGTGATCCAAGTAACCCATGCATATTTACAGATCACTGGAATGATGTGCAGCACAATTCCAAATCACTCAAGTTGCCCACAGAACATTTGCAGATCGTTCAAGTGACCTGATACACATTTATAGATAGCTTAATTAACAGACAGCACAGTCAAAGATCACTCAAGCAATCTATGGCACATCTTCAGATCACTTTAGTATCCTACGGCGCCATGGCCCCCAAAGAGTAGGACTGACAGGGCTCCAGAGCTGGAGCCCAGGACAATTACTATTATTTTTTGTGATTTCACGCTATAAATTCACTATAGAAGTGCCCATGAAAAGTTTGGCTTATGGCCCGCAAAAGATCTCAGCCTAGGGGCCCTGCTTCAGGATGTGGGGACCATGCGCAGCACATTTAAAGGTCACTTAAGTGGCCCGCAACACGGTTCTGAATCAATGAAATGGCCTGCACTCTGCTATAGGTTGAACACCTGTGAATTTCATAATTGGTCATCCCTGGAGCTACCCCAAGTTGAAATGGATTATGATCAAGGCTGTACTGATTTATTAGAATTTTTTTTAAATATTTTCCACACTTTTGTGAATATGAAAGCATTGATTTTTTGTAAAGTATATTCATTAACCCTGAATGATTCTCAGCTCATTAAAAATAAAATGGAAGTCCTAGGCCCAGCATGAGTGTTCATCAGGTTCGCATGAGGGCTGAATTATTGTTAAGGAGGAGTTGGTACATCACCTGTGATTGGTTTCCGTCTTAAAATTTTTCCTTATTTACATTATATGCCTCTTTTGTTTTCAACTCGTTTTTGAAGTCATACTCAGTTCTTAAAACATCAGCAGATAATGTTTTAAATGCTTTATTTCAGGTCTGCCGTGCACATGTCAGAAATTTTGCATTATTACGGAAGCCTGGATTCCAGAGTACATCCACTTGTCTTTGCTGTAAAAAAATGGGCCAAAGAGGCAAACGTTACTTATGAAACTCCAGGGTCGTGGATAACAAACTTCTCTTTGACACTTTTAGTCATTTTCTTCCTGCAGAATCGCCCCCAGGGAATTTTGCCTCCCATCAAAAGAGCAATGTTATTACAGGGTATGAAGTAGTTGTTTTTGAAAAATTTAATAATTTTTTAATAAAAAGTTAGTTTTCCAACAACCACATTGGATTGCATAACAATCCTCAGAAAGACGATTTTTGGGGTTGCAAGTGTTGCATCTTGGTAGTTCTGTCATAATACATGGGTCTCTTAAAAATGAGTTCTGGTTAAAATTTTGGAGAGTGAGCATTAAATTGGTAGACAATCATTCCTAGCCAGATGGGGGGGGGGGGGTCTCAGAAAAATCCTTTTACTTAGAGGCCCATACCAGCCCTGCATCTTGGGGGCTACTACTACTACTGAACCAGACATGCACCTCGTCCATATTCCTATGCGGAACTTCTAACATGTTGGATTGGTACATGTTGTAATGTGTGTGTGTAGTGAACCTGACATGAAGTTTGTTTCGGTGTAATGCTTGTTATGTGTAGTGCTTCCATCTGTCATCAAGTTTTCTAAGTATGTGTGAAGTGTAATGATTGAATAATTGTATTGTTGTATGTCTGTTGCTCTCTGTAGCGAGACTTTATAACGGGGAGATTGGCTCTCATTCGCGCCTCAAAGTTGGGAACCACAGAAAACCAACTTCAGCCGGCCACCACGGTGGGGTTCGAACCCGGGTCCTCGTGAAGCGAGTCTGTCAGCATCTTGGGGGTTGCAGGTCAATTTTATTACCATTTAATGCTCGGTCATTAAACCACTTCTTAAAATTGTCATTTAAAAGAATTAGGGGATCATCCCATGATGTGACATACATAGGTAATTTTTGTCATCAGAGGACTATAACATACGTAATAGATGTTAGTTTTATTGGAGCTTCATAAGATAAGAGATAATTAAATAAATCATGAGAGAGATAATTAGATCATATTAGTTTAATTAAAAAATTAACTTTGGAAATTTTGTATTGTGATTTTTCCTATAAAATATATACACTAACGTTGTTCGTTTCAAATTTTGACTTTTTGGAATAATTTTTCTAGTTTAATTGTGCTGCAATTAATTTTAATCCTCTATGGTTAACCCCCCATAAAAACATATTAAAAAATCTTTTTTTTTAAATATGGATGTAAAGTGATGGTGTTAGCATACTGTTAATTGAAACAATATATCAACACAGCAATTCAATTGATTAGAGTAGATTTTTTAATCTGCTGAAATGGTTAATTAAGAGCAAAATATACAGCTTGATCTTATTTATGAACAGATAAAATCTTACTCTACAAAGTTGAACAGTTGTTTCCATGAATTTTATTTCTAATGTCCTCAATCTGGCTCGATTTTGTAAATCTCTGAACACATAAAATTTCAGCAGCTCTCAAAAAATGACACAAGGAATCAACTCTTTCTAGATAAAAAAGTATTGTACTTATATAGCCGTATTTTATACTGAAATGACACTAAAGTTTTATTTTTTTGAAATTCCAAAAAGATTAAGAAAAAGAAATTGAAGACTAAAAGTGGTGATATTATGGTAAGTGTCAATAGTAACAATGTTGGGAAATCACAAAAAACAGTTTTTGCACAAACCCTTCATACTAGCGATCTATTTTCACACTCTTTTGAATTACTTTGAGGATTACCCGGCTTTTTTCACTTTTACCACATTATAAAGCATTCCTCATTTGATACTTTAACATGAAAAAGTGTTTGCATTTTTTGGCACCTCCATCGTTTATCACTTTTAGTCTTCAATTGCCATAATGGGTTTTTGACCATGTATATTTGAACATACACGGGACCATGGGGGTTAATTTAAGATTGTGTGAAATTTTTTTGCTTATAATCGAAATTGTGTTTGAAACAGCCCCTTCTTGTTTTCAATCTGTTCAATTTTTGTTTCAATTAGTTTGTTTCATCAAATTGATGCTTTTTTTTAAATTTTATGAAGGACAAAGTACAGGAGCTGTGCAATATGTTGAGAAATTATCATTCTGGAGAAAAATTGCTGGAAAAAATAATGAATCATTGGGTATTTATTTTATCAGTTGTGGTTAAGAGAGTAGATATAGTGTATTTACTTGGTCGTTTAAAGTGGAACATCTCTGTCTTTGATATATTCATCATACAATATACTCTGCAAATGATTTTTTTCGTGAATAAAATTTTTAATTTATATGTTTTCTTTTTAGCTGCTCTACTGTTGGAGTTTCTCATTTTCTTGTCGAAATTTCCATTTAGAAGAAGATGCATATGTGTGCTCAGTGGTAAAGACGACCCAAGAGAAGGCGATGGATTTCCCTTGTGGATTCGCTATCCGATTGAGGAGGACTTGAACGTTTCTAAGAATGTGTCGCTTTCAGAACTAGAGCGTTTAAGCCAGCTAGCTAGTCTGTCAGCAAAACAACTGGAAAGCTATATGGTCAAACCTGAAGAAGAGTTAGCTGTCAATTTTTCCACTATTCTCGGGATTTCAAGTATAAGAAAACACCATACTGAAAAACTTGATGTTTCTGAACTGTACAACAGTGATGTCAGATTGACCTCATGATTAAAATCAGCCTTCAATAAATCACTTTAAAGTAGATTGAATATCAGATGGGATATTTTTTTTTGTTGAAATTTTTTTGCATACAACCTCTAAATTTTATTTTAGATCCTGAGTAAAAATATTTCTCTCCAAAAAAATTAATTGAATAGTTTTGGCAATACGTAGTAGTTATATTCTAGTGATATTCACTTAATCACATCTTAACTCGGAGGCATATACAGGTAGAGGGGCACATGGGTCCCATGCTTCAAAGACTATCAAAAATTAAAATATTTGTGTAACATGAGATAAAAACATCAAATGAAAATACATTTATATTATGGTACTTTAATAAATTTCTGTTAATGCTTTTTGCCTATTGGGCTACTTTTATGTTATGCATTTTTTCATGATTTCAAGGCATTTCTTTCATGATTTTCAATCGTTTCAGGGCATTTTTTTACACTTTCCTAGTAATTTTTGCGGATTTGCCAATTTTCAGTGAAAATGAGTTTGTTTTCCTAACCATCTCAATTTCTCTAACTGAAAGATTTGTACAGGTTTGAAATTTAAAAGGTAGATCTTGGTGTTCAGAACATCTGCATGCTCATCATATTAACATTACCAATTCATTCATTCCCCTTTCTTCAAACTAGAAATGTCCAGGAACAGACTTGTTACAAGCTATTATTTTATACTCATGGCTGCCTGGTAGTTCTTCAAGGTTCCCCCTCCCACTACTTTCTTCCTGAATAATTTGTCACCCAATGGATTCTAAACTGGTCATGTAGATAAGGCGGCCTCGTTATTTTCCCATTCTTCGCTGTTTTAGGATAAGGCTATACCTGGAGGGAAAACTTCTCATTCCATTGAGTCTGCCCTTGTTACTTACTGATTCTGTAACATACATGTGGCAGTTCATAAGTGAAGTTTATTCAAGCAACAACTAATTCTTTTAAATAATATTAAATACATAAATACTTGTAATTCTCACACTATTTTGGCAAAACTTATGTTACTGGATACAGAAAAGTGAAAGTGTAATTTTTTTCCCTTTCTTT
Organism: Pholcus phalangioides; assembly: GCF_987345545.1. Lineage (NCBI taxonomy): Eukaryota > Metazoa > Arthropoda > Arachnida > Araneae > Pholcidae > Pholcus > Pholcus phalangioides. Next base: position 21,885,760 of record NW_028301603.1, on the reverse strand, counting down.
ACAGATCATATGTTATGTTGTTATTCATTTTTTAGGCCATATTTTTCGTTTTTATAGGTTCGTTTTTTAGGTCAAATATCCTAGCCCTACTCATGGGTAGGCACCCTGCCAAACCATGCGTGGCGTGCAGGAGAAACACTGAATTTACCCTCTCCTGTAATCTGAAGAGCAAGATTGGCAAAACAAAACCATGTTTGACATACGTTTCTCGTGCCCCCCCCCCCTCAAGCCTTTCCTGCTCCCTTCAAAGGATGATCCTGCTAAGCCCCTGCAACAAAGGGGTCATATTAGGGTGACCATACGTCCCGTATTTCCCGGGACAGTCCCGGTATTTTCTCTTTTTTTGGCCGTCCCGACTTTTTGGCAAAAGTGTCCCGGTTTTTCCCGTATTTCACACGAAGCCTACTTGAATTTTTATTCTTTATTAAAGTCGAAGGTTGAAATTATTTTTCAACTCAAATTATTTTATGATAGTTACAACTATATATGGGATATTAATCTCCCACATTTGCCTCGGTAAACGTTTTTTTTCCGTGGAATACATTTTAATCTACGGCAATTTGCAGTAATGCATCATTTCCCGCCATTGTGATTTTTCCGTAATTTCAACAATATTTGGCAACTTTGTTTGGTTTTGGCGTCGTTTTTGGCGATAATTGGCGAAGTCCCGTATTTTCCCGTATTTGAAATACCGATGTCCCGTATTTCTCTCGAGGAAATATGGTCAGCCTAGGTCATATTATTATTTAGTAACATTATCGTAATGCCATTTCTGAGTTGGGAAGATAATTTTTACCGTTGACTTGTAAATGAAATAAAATATTAAGTCGGATTCGTTGAAAAAATACGCAAAAAACCGAAACAGAAAAAAACTTTCTCAAGAAATACGGGACGTATGGTCTTAATAGTGATACTCAAGCATGGTTGCCTTTCCGGATTCAAATGATCATATATAAATACAACTCATAAAAATAACAGCTGTTGTTAAGCGTAACGAAGAAAATGTTGAATAAAAGGCTAAACCTCTTTTACATTCGGCATTCTAATTGGCTTCTATGAAAATATGCAAACTAAAACATCCCGTTAAATGCAAAACGTATGGTCAACATTTGTTCAAATCGCACTTTTTCCTAGTAGCATCATCATCACAACTTCCATCAATCATCGAGAATTGTTTGTAAATATTGATGAGCCAGAGTACCGGGCACCACAATTATCACCGCTCATCTCTTTTCAATATTACAGAAACTCGCTAAGGATGGCCATCGTACTGTTTGGTTCTCAAACAGGCAATGCAGAAGACATCGCCGAAAGGATTTTCAGGAAACTAAGGATTGTAAACTTCGAGGCCCGTTGCTGTAATTTAGCAGACTACGACGTCCGCAGGCTGGTGCTCGAGAAACTGGCTGTATTCGTTTGCTCCACCACGGGCCAGGGCGAAGTACCAGACGACATGAAGAGCTTCTGGAAGCGGCTGCTAATCAAGAGCCTGCCGTCGGATGCTCTCAAAGAACTGGAGTTTTGTGTCGTCGGTCTGGGAGATTCGTCGTACGCGCTGTACAATGTCGTGGCCAAGAGGTTGAGGAAGCGATTGTTGCAGCTGGGGGCCCACGAGCGGATGCCCATCGCTCTGTTCGACGATCAGCACGAGGATGGCTACGACGCCACATTCGACTACTGGCTCGATTCTTTCCTGGACGTGGTGTTCCCTGACCGCCGTCGCATTGATAGCCTCGTTAACGATGATGTTCTGCTCCCTCCGAAGTATCGGATCAGTTATGTCAACGATGAAAAGGCCGAGACAGTCGGCGGCGAATCCAGCCGTATGGATCGAAGACAGCAGGCGGAGGTCTTGAGCAACCAAAGAGTCACTTCGGTGGAACATTTTCAAGCTGTTCACTTATTGAAATTCAGAATCGGTATCATAAGGATAATTATTTGAGTTCTTATTTATTATTTATAAAGTGTAGGATAACCTGAAAAATACTCCGTTCACAAAGTAAAAATTAATGAAACCATAAACTTGAAATTTCATTTGACACATTTACAGTTATTTGAAAAAAATAGATCAATTGAAAAAAATAGAGTAGTGTTTGTGCACCAAAATGCTTATTGTGGTGAAAAAAAGTTTTTCTCCCATAAATAAAAAGGTACTCGCAGATGGCGCTATATCAGGAAAAACTTGACATAACGCATAAAATGTGACACGAACGCTCCATAATTAATGTTTATTATGATTTATGTTGCGCAAAACAATAAAATTTGAATATGGGTATTCTTTGTGGCTCGGGTCACATCTGAACAATATTCAGTTTCAGCCATCTGCTAACATAGATTGCCAAAGAGTCTCGATCACTCCTTTCTAGATTTTATATATGTGTTCAATCCCTCTCCTTCACCCTTGTATAATCTTTGAGAAACAGGCATAACCACGCATCAAAACTAGTTTTTGTGCTGAGGAATTCTGCAGGTGTGGATCCGGCTTAAGAGATATGCAAATTTCATAGACTTATTTTTCTAAGCAAACTTGCATCACAAAATAATATTTGATGACAGCTCTCGCTAACTGATCATATCTAAAGAAATAACACAATGGGCATCAGAAACTCTCAAAAGAAATAAACAGCAAATAATTACACTGAAAACAATAAATTACATAAATTAAGGTAGCTTAGATATCATTTGATAGTATGTAGTACCATCTGTATGCTCGATATATAGGCCCCTAACCAAAAATGCCATCTGTGAACTTGGACTGTGTTATAGAAAAATTCATATGGCTATTTAAAATCGATTGTGATTCATTATTATTTAGATTATTTAAATTCAATTATAGTTTCTTTAGAGCACTAATGCATTGTCTCTTTATTCATAATAATAATTATTATTTTTCGCATTGATCTCATGTCATCTTAATTTCTATTTTTTTTTTCAGATGACAATGTGAGATATGAACCTGGAGACGTCACTGTTTTTATGCCAGAGAATGACCCGCAAAATGTTGATGATTTCCTCAAGTTACTGGATCATCCTTGTGGTGAAGAATTTATTTTGCAACCCACAGATGAGTCATATGTTTTGCCGAAAAATTTGCCAACTCCATGCACGTTAAAGAGATGCGCACAGTTTTACTGGGATATACAGAGTATTCCTAAAAGGTATGCTAAGTGCTTTAATCATTTACAACAGTGATGGGAAAACTTTTTTAAGAGCGGGTCAAAAACAAAAAGAAAAAAATTTTGGTAGGCCAGAAATATTCGGACATTGATTCATAAGATAGATAGCATCTTCCTTTCTAACCCATCTCATTATTGGCAGTAAATTGCAATATAGCGATATGGCCAGAGTTGGTGTTTGGTGAAGTAGTATATTCCGTATGGTAGGAACTTTTGAATTGTGTGATGAATTTCTATCCAATGTATCCTGTTCGGTTTTCTACCTTTAGGCATAGTTGCTACTACTTCACCAAACACAGACTCTGGCCATATAGCTATATTGCAATTTAATGCCATTAATAAGATGGGTTGGAAATGAAGGCGCTGTCTACTGGTGGTCGCCTCAAGTTTGTTAGGGAAATATCTATATCCTCCCTCGGGTTAGAACCCAGGACTGTGACAGCAAATTGGGCTTAGTTGTATTAGTTAGGCATAGTTGCTAGATGTCTCTTGTCCGAGATTCAGGATCGTTCGCATAGGAGACATTGTATGTTCATGAATTCTTGGGGGACTAAGTACTCTTACAAAGTTTATTCGGGGGGAAGCACTATGAGTCCCCAGGCTCTGGTTTTTATGCTTAACATGGTGTAGGTAAGATGAAGTTCTATTGATATACGCACATACACAATCTGCATTGTGATAATCAAATTTATGACTCAAAATAAAAAGAATTTAGAACTCAGAAGAATGGCAAATTTAATATTTTTATGAAAATAAGAAGACAGTTGAATAATATTGTAAAGGAACATTGAGTTCTATGTCTCTTCTTATGTCCCATAAAAATTGGACATTTAGTCTGCACGTTAAAATTCATACAGTGGCAAACACATTGAAAGTAATCTTGATTATGGCGTGGCTTGGAAGAAAAAGCTGGTTACTCCTGCATTAGAGCAGTATCTAACTTACGGCTGGACAAATCTGAAGATGTGAGCAGCACAAAATGGTTTGACTTTATAGTAGCATATCTGTCAACATGAAAGAGGGTCACTGTGCTCTGAAAATGTCAAAAGAAGCATTATTTTCAGCCCAATTATTTTGTCACCTAAAAAATTGTTCTGGTGCCTAGATTTTTTTAACAATCTATCCATCCCCGATTTAATTATTTGTGATATTTGATGCTTCTTATTCAAGTGTATTCTTGTAAAATATTTAGTGTACCCACAAGTGGGGAGAAGGGTGTAAACAAAATTTACATTCCTAGATATAATACGACAAGTGGTTTAACTCTTCATGATTGGTATACGTTATTTGTGGAAAAGTAGTTGGCAAAAATTTACATTTGGCGAAGTTAAATGGTGTGTTTTTTTAGTTTGACAATTGATGCAACTTACTTAACCCGAACAGAAATCTGACATCAGCTGTGGTGCAGTCAGTAGAATGTAGAGCTCCAACTACAAAGGTTGTGGGTTTGAGCTCCGCTGTAAGCATGTATGCAGTTTTTTTCCTCCCTCCCATTCCATCTTTGTTTTTTGATGATCTTTGATTTATTTTTCTTCATCATAATTTTTTTAAAACAGAAAAGCACTTTCAAAACTGACAGAAGGTGTGAATGATACTTTTTTGATAGTTTATCGAGCAACCTTTGAGAGTATTTTGATGTAAAAATTTTTTTTCTTTGAGAGACAAATTTCCCTTTTTTTTTCTCTCAAAACTCTTTTCTTTTTCCCCAGCTGCCATGCATGTCACCAGCGCTGACAAGTGCTTAAGTTTAGATTTTAATAGAAACCATAATTTACTGCAAATAATCCCTGATTGCATAAAGTTCAGAGATACGACTTTGATAAAAACTTGTTTATCATATAATCCGATCGTTAACCTGCAATGAAATTTAGGGGAATGGAAGAAATTTTTGGTCATGTTTTTATGGAGAAAAATACAGATTTTCTCACTCGAATTTGATTTTTTTGGTTTAGAAATCATTGATAATTATTCTTCATAATTTTTTTTTTTAAATACAATATTCCTCTTTCAACCTCTTGGAAAAAAGGTGCAGGAAACCGACAGTGTTATTTATTCTGCATCAAGAAATTGAGAGATTTTTTGAACGCATAAAAATTATATTATTTTTTATATTAAAGTGAAGAATTAACTGTATTACCCCATTATTAAAATAGAATTGTTCCATTTGTATGCAAGATATAATCTATCAGTCACTCTGCATGAATAAAAATTGAATTCAGTCATTACATGTCACATATGTATGTTGAGGAAGCCTGAGAATAATGGGAATGTGACTTTTCTGGGTCCATCCTTTGTTAAAAATACCCCAAAATAATGTTTGTGAAGAGCAAGCATATGCAGTGATAAGTGATTTTAATCCAGGGTTTGACATATCCCAGGTCGCCATGGAGACAAAATTTGGTACAGGTGTTTAAAGTTTACTGTGTGTGGTTACTCAATTTGATTATGAAGACAGCACCAAATTTTTAGGAAAGAAATTGGTTGCAAAGTCCCGATAAAAGATTATTTTTATACCATTTTTGTTGCAAAATAATACTTATTTCTAAAAAGTTTTGTTGGTGCCTAAATGATTTCTCAATGTCAAGCCCTTCCTTAGTTTAATTCTTGAAGAGATAGAAAAGGAAAATTAGGCTTTTTTTATGGCGAATGCTCCCTAATTTTTATAAATTCACTGTGAACATTTTTTTTTGTTTCTTCAAAATTAATTCTTCAGCAATCCCCAGCAAATCGCTTGTTATAAACTGTACTTGTGTGTTTTATCAGATGTTCACTGCATATGAAATTTTTTTTTTATCTTTGTTTGTCATAAGCAGGTCCAACTGTATATGTTTCAAAAGTCGAATCGATTTTTTTGAAGATGAAAATTACTTAATAATGTGAGATAAATTGATATTTTCAAAAAGTGATATTGTAAAGCTTATGTTAATTATATTAATCTTTATTTTTTAGATCTTTTTTCGACATGATTTGGCGTTTCAGTAAGAGTGATATCGAAAAAGAAAAACTAAAAGAATTCACAATCCCAGAAGGGCGAGAAGAGCTATATTCTTATTGTAATCGACCGAGAAGAAACATACTGGAAGTTCTTCAGGACTTTCCACACACCACTCCACACATTCCTCTGGAGTATTATTTCGAATTGATACCTGGAATACGACCAAGATCTTTCTCGATAGCATCTTCTTTGAATTACTTCCCCGGGGAATTGCACTTATTAGTTGCTGTTGTGAATTACAAAACTCGATTAATGAAACCCAGGCTTGGCCTGTGTTCGAATTGGTTGTCTAGACTCTGTGTTCATGACAAGGTTGCTTATCAACTGAAATCAGGTGCAATATGCCTTCCTCGGAGTAATATACCCATCATTATGATAGGACCTGGCACTGGCTGTGCTCCGTTCAGGGGCTTCATCCAGCAGCGTGTCACTGAGGGTATAAAGTCTAATTACTTGTTTTTTGGATGCCGTTACAAAGCCAAGGACTTTCTCTGCAAAGCTGAATGGCGGTCATTTATAGATGCTGGAATGCTTTCGTTGTTTGTGGCTTTCTCGAGAGATCAAGAAAAAAAAATGTAAGTTAAACATTCCATTTGATCAGGAAATATACATTAATGAGCACATGCAGAATGGGGGGGGGGGATGTTACTGCAAAAAAGCCACTATAATCTTGGTAACCCCCCCCCCCCCTTCCCTAAATACAATTTCATTTTAGTACGCCACAGACTGTGTTGTGATTTTGATTTTCATCCCACGAAAGCTAAAACATTCATTCATTACCAGTTTCTTGCTTCCTATCTGGAAGAAAGATGGCGGCAGCAACACCTGAACATTTTATATTTATGACACATATGTGATTGATCAGCTTTCACAAACATATGTCATTCTCTATGGTGATATACTATGGTCATGGACAGTCAGTATATCATATGTAGTATACATAAGCATTTAGAGAAAATACAGAAACTTAACTCTTTAAGCAGAATTGACAAGATATCTCGCCTTTTATTTAAGCCTTTTATTTAAGTATTGAGAAGTCCAGATATTTTGTGAAGTTGATGTCCCAGTTTCACACTCTTACCCTAATCCCCTTACTGAAAATCTGAGGAAGGTTTCTTACTTCATCAAAAAAGATATAGCATTTCTTTCAAAGGTGTTTAGTGATTTCTACTGTGCCACGGAAAGGGTTAATTGTAATGTACAGTGGTACTTTGGTACTTGTCATGAAACTCTTGTTATGAATTGGAACTCATAACAAGTGCAAAGCTGATTAGTATTGAACTCATTCATTAACTCCTCCTCTTGTAGGCCATAAGGAGTGAGCAGAGAATCATCATACATAACTAAAAAACCTCTAAAAGGTGCACATCTATGTATATTTACTCGCATTCACTGTGAGGTAATAACTAAGTATAACAGACTTCTGCTTTTTTTTCTTTTCCCTCTTCTTTTTTCACACGTACACAAATTGTCTTCCACCATGCTAGATGATGGAGATGAAATGCAAGTCTCTTTAATATACCAGTTGTGCGTGGGTTCTCCCATGTTCGATGTCTGTCCAGTGTGTGTTGCTTGACTTGCTATGAAATATTTTGTGGCATACATTTTAATGGGAAATTTCAGCAAACCACACAAGGACAATGCATAGCACACAGATTTAGACTCACCTTGAGAGATAGGAATTAATCAGTTTGCTTAAAATTGTTTTTGTTAAATTTTTAGTCATCTGGCTAATCATTAGACATCAACAACAAAAATCACTTGTAAAAGTGATCGTCCATTGCCAATTTTTTATTTCAGCACACGATCATGTAGCATTCATGAAACTTTTATACATTAACAGTTAGGTCCCATAAAAACTATTAAGAAATGGCAACCACTTTTGGTGTGAAATGGCAGTAAATGACATAATAGCGATAGACCATTAGATGGTAAATAAGTAAAATTGGCTGTATTAACTTAACACCTTATATATCAGAAATATTTTATTTATACTGGACCAAGAAAAAATATTGTTGTAGAGGGATTATTGTTATATCAAGAGGCATAAGTTTAACATTAGACTTAGGCATTTCCAAACAAGACTTGGAAAAATATCGTTGTAGAGGGATTTGTTGTTGTATTGAGTATAGTTGTAGCGAGGTTTCGTTGTAGTTGTAGAGGGATTAGTGTTATATTGAGTATTGTTATATGATTTCACTGTATCTCTCTATTCTAGAAGTCTCACTCAATTAAAGACAACATTTGTAATTCTCAGTGGGTTTTGTTATTTAATTTATTTGAAAATTTCTATTGCAAATATTGAATCATGAATAATGGTAGTGTGGCATTTTTTCAGCTACGTTCAAGATAGAATACGAGAACAGAAGGACTTGTTGTGGAAAATTATCAATGATGAAAGCGCTATCATATACATAGCTGGTAACTCAAAGGATATGCCGACCGGTGTAAAAGATGCTCTGAAGAATGTGATTTCTGAAGCTGGTGCAATGTCTGCTTCGGATAGTGAGCAGTACTTTAAAAACTTGGAACTTAACAAGAGACTTCTAGTAGAGACCTGGTCCTGATTCAAGTTTACTGTCTATATAACCAAGGATGATGTGTAAAATGTCTCATTAAAATAAGCTTATTATATAGAATGTTCACTATTCTGTTGGAGAGATTAATGGATAAGATAATAACTTTTGAACAGTATTCTGTGCGAATAGTTTGTTATAACTGCATGAGCCTGACATCATCAGGCTCTCCGAGATCATCTAGACCTTTGAGAAAGAGTGCAAACCATCCCACAGTCTCTCTGGACGGTCAGCAGTCATATCTGTTAGTCATGATTTCATATAATGCCTGCATTAATATAATATTAATAATAATGCAATATATATTAATATGCAGTCAAGCCCGTTATAGCTACCCCTGTTGTAGCGCCAACCCCGCTCAGCGTCACAAATTTTCCGTGAACAAATCTTCCATATAGGGATTATAATGTAAAAAACCTGTTTTAGTGCCAATACTTTGTAATGCAAACTAGTTGCTAGTACTAGTTTTCAAAGAAAAAAAACAAAAACAGCAGGAAAAAAAACTTAGTGCTCAACTCAATGTCAAACTGTATAAATTGATCCACTCAGATTGTATGTAATCATGATGACAGAAGAATAGGTGGTTACTGCAATGAATCTCATCTACTCTTGAATGAAATATTTATTTTCTGGTATGTTGTTTGGATGTGTATGAATTCTGTCATTTTCTGAGAATTTCCACAACATTTTTTTTTTGCCCATCATTTCTTTTCTGAGAGGAGGGGATTTATCCTTTTCATGCCACTGTTATTATCGGTTAGCACAATAATAGTTTAGAGCGAATGACTTGAATAATAAAGAATGGTGTGGTTAGGGGTCTTAGAGAGCACATTGAATACCTGAAAAGGAACCAGAACAAAACCAATGTATTCAAAGAGACAGATTTATTGTTAAGGAAAGTGCTAAGTACAGCTACTTAGAATAGTCTCCACAACAGAACCTCTTCAAAAGATTTTTGCTTTTAAGTGTGAACAACTGTTGAAATGAGTCTCTTCTCATATTGATCATTTGCAGCCAAAATTAGAGTGGTGATAGCAGACGTCAATGCAACAATTTTTCCAATTGAACATGGGGTAACAAATTACTTTTTTAAATCTTATGCCAAAAAAAGTAAAGAAAAAAGATCTTAAAGTAAAACCCCGGGAGTGAAATGGAAAAACATATTTACCTTCACACAACATAACACATATTTTCTTTTATAAAGAAAAAAAGATGTAATTTTTTCCTTTGCAATGGCCTGCGACGGAAAGGAAGGAATTTTATTTTCTTCTCCCACTTTGCAATGGTATCTACAGTAATGAATTCACTTTATGGCAGTAACCAATTAGTGAAGTAAAGGGAAGGAGGATGATCCTCTAAGAATTTACTGTGTTTTAGCGGATAATGTTTGGGGGGGGGGGGGAAATATAATTAACTCTTTCGCAGTTTGTAAATTTTTGTGCATATCTAAATTTTTGTCCACTCAGAAATTTTTAAGAATACAAAATTTACGACATAAGTCACAGATAACTTATTAAAAAGTGATTTTTTTTAATGATCTTTTGAATGCCCATGCCAAATTACCTTGCCATTGACTGACGAAGATTCATTGTTAATAGAGAAACCATGGTGGAGAAGATGAGAGTTTAATTGATTGCTTGGCACTTTGAACCCGAAAATTAATGGTAAGTCACTTGGATATATGACACTGGAAGCGGAAATAATTTCAGTTCGTGCATAGAAATTGTTTAGTCTTTGAGAACACATTTTCATTACCATCATATCATTTATTACAAGTTTTCAAAAAAAAACAGGAAAAATTTAGTGTTCAACTCAATGTCAAACTGTATAAATTCATCCATTCGAATTGTATGTAATTACGATGATAGAAGAATAGGTGGTTACTGCAATGAATCCCATCTACTTTTGGATGAAATATTTATTTTCTGATTGGTCTGATCTCTCAGCTTTCCGAAAGCACCAAATTTTCTTTATCACAAATGTACTCAGTTCTGTAAAACGTTTGGAACACGGGAGCGTAATAGACTCTGAAAGAAATAAATGTAAAAAATATATAAGTATTTATCTCTGAGCAAATCTCACTGGGTGGTGAAATCGCAAACTGAAAAACAGCATATTATGAAGTATGAAGAGATTTTTGATAATTAAGATGAAATTATATTAGGATCAACTTTTTTTCAGTGATTGTAACGGTCGTTAAGTTAATTAATTGTAAGCTGTATCTGATTTTCTTATGGAAAAGTGAGGCATTTGACCAAGAGCTCCTTTATATCAAGGAAACATATTTTTTAGATATTGTACTGAGGTGAAGTCGGAAAGAAAAGTCATGTTTTTCTCTGCCGGGACTCAATTGCAGGCCCTCTTGCATACTGGGCAAGCATGCTACCATCTACACCACTGAATGAACACCAGAACTTTGCCACGACTTATCCCGTTGCCGAGATTTCTTCCAGCCCAGCTTCGTGGCAGAGTCCGGAACATTTTATTTTGAGTCAAAAAAGAAAAGAAACAAAATTTTTACAACATATTTTACCCCAGACAATTGGATACTGTCGCGATTAACAAATTTTGTGGTGATTACAGACGAGACGGGGTTGGGAGTTCGAGAAAAGTTCCGGGGTTTTGGTTAAGGAGTATGAATGTAAATATATTAGAATGAAGGTATATTTTAGAAGCAATTGGAGGGGGCCCATGCCATCTCATCTGTTATCGTACACTTGTCATGTTATATACATTTACCAGAAGTGTCTTAACAAACTTTTCTTCCTCAACCGCAACCTTAAACGGTCCACTCTGGATATCAGACTACTCTGTTACCAAACTTATATCTCCCCCGTTCTTTCTTACGCCGCTAAAATCTGGGGCCCCCTACACCTCCAGTAATATAAACAAACTCGAATCAATCTAAAATAAATCCACCCGATTTGCTCACGACTGCTGGTCATCTTTCGTTTCTGTGTCCGAACTTCGTCTCCTCCCTCTCTCTATTCGTCTCATTTCTCGATTAACATAGTTATATAAAATTTTCCATGGTCAATTCAACATAGATACTTCGGTATCTTAGTCAAACCATCCTACATCTCTCGAAGACTCGACCATTCCCTTAAAATAAAACCTATTTTTGCTTCCACTGTGTGCGTGTGTGACTGCTTTGAATACAGCTTCTTTCCTCATACCATTGGTAAATGGAACAAACTCCCAAGCTCTAGTGTCGAATCCCCCACTATCACTAGTTTTCTGTGCAATATCAAACAATATTTTTGTCGTTTTCAATCGCATCCTCTTGTATAGGCCCCAGGGCCAACTATATTGTATAAATAAATAAAAATACGTACATAAGATGCAACAAACAAACAAAATGAGAATCTTATTGTATAATATAGAATATATTCATCGGAGTGGGTCATCTCGCTTAATTCGTTGTTGGTCCAGCTACACCACTGGAGACACGACCCTGCCTTCCTTATTTCACGAACTGTGGCGTGAGGCGCTAAAGTAAAGGCATTAGCAGTCTCTCTTAACTTCAGAAAATGGCCCTTAGGTGGGACGGTAGAGAGAAAAAGAGACAGACAGCTTTTTTTCTCAGCCCAAGATATAAGGAACACAGATATTGTCCGCATAATATCCAGAAAATATCTGTTTTCCTGATATCTTTGGGCTGAGAAAAAACTCTCTCTCTCTCTCTCTCTACCGTCCCAGCTAGGGGCCATTTGCTGAAGTTAAGAGGCTATTAATGCCTCTCATGGGCGGAGATACGGGGGATGGGGCATCGCCCCCCCAGAGGCAAACGTGGAGTCGACTGATCTAATGTATAGATGAATTGACATCATCATCATCGTGCCCCCCCCAGACTTCCAAGTCAATCCCCGCCTATGATGCCTCTACTTCAGTGCCTCACGGCACAGTGCGTGAATTTCACGCACCACTCCAGTGGTGTAGATAGTAGCATGCTTTGTCCGGTATGCAAGAAGACCTGGGCTCGAGTCCTGGCGGAGACAAGATGACTTTTCTTTCCGAGTTCACCTCGGCATAACATCCAGAAAATATTTATTTAATTGATATCTTGGGCTGTTCAGCTGAGAAAAAGCCATTTGTCTATCTCTCTCTAGCCCCTCTGTAATTTGGTGGTGGTGGTGGGGGGAATTTTAAAACATATACAGTGTTTGTTGATTAATAGACAGTCTTTGATCTTATTGGGGGTCCATCAATGCTAAACACAGAGCCTCGTCGAAAGTCAAAGTTGGGCTCTCTCTGCAAGCATTTATAGTAGCATTTTTAATTTGATGTTTGATCATCAAACATCAGTTACGCCATTCGTCACGGTATAGGGCATTTGATACTATCCGGCCGACGTCGTAATCGGGGAAGGTGGAATCGCGTACGCAAGATTTTCTGAAGCAGGTGTAATTTTTCTTTTTTCCTCTGGAAAGGGTGGGGGTTCATTTTTGACGTGAGTACGTCTTTTAAATCATCTGATGATAACTGGGTGCATTCGAAGAAAGTTGCGTATCGAAATCATTTAAGCGCTCATACCTCAGGAAGTATTCAGTTTATCAGAGTGTGTTTGATGTATGCGGGTAGATCTCGTAGAGAGAAATCCAATAATACTGCTCTGGTTTTAATACCTCTTCTCCTCTGGGCACCAGACCCGCAGCCCGCTTTTGAAACGAAATTGTTTTACGCTATATTTCGAGAGGTTCGCTACGAAAATATACGAAAATGGTCTCGTCTGTTAGATATTTCAGACAAATACGATAATATCATTCTAATGTCAATACCTCTTCCGGTCTGGGCTCCAGGCCCGTGGCCCGCATTCGTAACAAAATTGTTTTATGCTGTATCTCAAGAACTGAACAATTCAAATAGACAACATTGGTATTGTATATTAGATATTTTAAAGAAAAATCTGTTGAGAGATGATTTATAAATTTCATTAAGTCAGTACCAACCACGTGGTTCAAGGCATAAAGAACACATTCACGTCAAAGCTCATCTTATTATATTTCCATTATTGCTGCATTTTGCGAGAACGTTTATGATGTTTTGAACAATGACAATTCGTTGAACGTTAAAGAAGAATTCAAATGAATTACTGTAAAGGGGCCGTTCAAGTATTACGTCATCATCGATGGGGGGGGGAGAGGGGGTTTCCGATTTGCTGACTTTTGATGACAAGGGGGGGAAGGGGGGTTTGGATAATGCTTACGTCATCAACCACCCTTTATGAAAATATAAGTTAGGATTCAGAGGGGCAGAGCTGATGACGAAATTTTGCTGACGGGGAGGGGGGGGGGTAAAAATGGCCGAAAATTTGCTTACGTAATACTTGAACGGCCCCATATGTATATGCCACAGTGTAGATTAAAGAAAAATATATTTATTCTCACTTTTTTCGAGAGCATTTTTTCCATCCCCACGCACCGCATGGAAATTTCTCTTCTTTGACAATTTTTTTCTTGAAGCTTTTTTCATATGGCCTCTTCACTGCAACGAAGTTGCACTTCCTTTCGAAACAAATTCAGAAGTTAATATATACACACACCCCGTATTCTGAGCGCTGTTTCTAAAATATAATTTGAAAAGAGCACGTAAAGTTATCATAAAAAAGAACAGTGTTCCAAAGTGGGCAATATCGTCCCGGGGGGGGGGGGGGGGGGAATGCGGACCCCAGAGATAGTCCGCAGAGCAGGCAGACTTGGTAACTAAATTCCAACTAAACGACATATCATTTAATTATTGTTGTTGATATAAATAAGTACAGTAATACCCTTATGATTTAAAATAGAAAATTAAATCTCCGTTCTCACACACACACAGGATCATGTGACCCCTACAACGATAGGGCTGACACAGCTCAAGCCTGGTGACCAAATGTGATTATTTTTGTTTCTTCACACTTTAAATTCACTCTAGTGGGTACCCGTCAAAGATCCCAGCCCAGGGGCGTACGCAGGGTCGACCTTTGGAGGGGCACAAAAGGATTGCGGTGGGGCAGAAAAATTTCCTTTCCGAGAAGTTTTTAGTTACCACCCTTCAAGAAGCATTTAAATTAACAAAAATTGGTTAATATAGCATATAAAGATATAATTTTTTCCGCCGAAATATTAATTTTTTTTCCCCTAATTTTTGGTCAGCTTGGGGGAGGGGCAAGAATTTCCTGAGTACCCCTCTATGTACGCCTCAGGGGGAGGAAATGTTTATGGTAATCACATCTCAACGAGAGAAATTGCGGTCGTAAATACGGGATATACAGTATTTGTAGCCAGAACTGCAATTTATGATGAAATTGCTAATTATTGCTGAAATTACTGACATAGAAGTCAAGAGCTGCTGCAAACCACAGTAAGCAAGAATTTATTTAGGTACAAAAATAGTCATCATGACTAGGGTGACCATATTCCATTCTGAAAAATATGAAAATTAGGAGTTCAAATATGGAACATCGGCCATTGTCACTAAAAACGTTGAGATAAATCAGCAAAATTGTCAATTGTGTGTGTGTTGCTGAAAAATTATTGATCAGTGGATGATGAAGAACTACTGAAAATCGCAGAGAATTGAACTTTAAAAAAACTAAACGAGACATACATATTCAGATAAGTATTGATATTTAGTCATTTTTTTAATTTGTAAGAGTGATGAAAATATCTTCATTCACAATTTTAGTAAAGATTGCAAATTCAAGTATATACTTCGTTGAAAAGAAACGGGGCAGGTGTATAAAGAAGTGAGTACTTTATTTTCCAGAATTTAAATGTCCCGCATTTTTAGGATATATGGTCATACCACTTATGCTGTAAGTTAGTGGTTCATCGAATTGTTTTAGACATTTTACTGGCCCTTGGATTAAGAAAAGGTGGTCTAGCACTTCAACCTTTTTTACAGCTGCGGACCGGCGTAAATGCGAAAAATAATTTGCTGAAGGAAAGCTGAATAGCTGAAGAAGGAACGACAAAGTCCGAGAGAGGGTGGGGGCAAGACCGCAACTAAGGGCGAGAGGAGCAGGTGGGCGGGTCTGATGCCCCTGGCGCTAGACCAGAAGGGGCGCCAAAATGCCGGTTTGTCTCTGATGATAAATTATCTTATTATTGGGATGGGGGAGGGGGGGGGGCTGCAACCAACATGGCCCGGAGTTTTTCAACATGTTCTTGTTGAACAGTTAAAGTCAGAGAAAAAAAATTCGTGCATACCTGAATTCACAACGTACACCATAGAAGCCTGGCAAACATAAGCATCGTCCATGTTGAGCGCAAATTCCGCCGTTCTCGCACAGGCCATCGCAAGCAGCTGCGGATGCAAACACTATCAATACCAGTGTATGAGATACGTAATGACAGTCATAAATTTATCCGGAAAAAAACCTGCTCAACAAGAAAATTGATAAATGAAAACTGTGTACGAGAATATTCAAAGGAAACATTTCCGAGTTGGTCATTGGCTATGGTGATTAGACTTGTATTAACGTATGAGCACAGCCTTGGGGCCTTTGGTGCTCGTGGAGCTTCGTGATAATTGGTCTCTTGGATTGTAATTAACATCGATTGGGTCAGGATTGTGAGATCTGAGTACATTGTTTTACCCTGGTGCGAACGATGCTAATTATAGTTTAATGTAGAGTTATATATACCAGATTCGAAAACTGGGAAAGGAGGACGCCTGCACACGAACCTTCAGTGACGTCGCTTATACCAATTTCCCCAATAGATGGCGCCACTATTCCGACCAATAAAACCGGCTACAAAAAGAAAACGTGAAAAAGAGGACAAAAGGGCGAATTTTCCGAAACATAGGAGGACGCTTCAAATGACATCAAGAAGGAGGACATGTCGTCCTAAAGGAAAACGGTTGGTAACGCTAGTTTAATGAAAAGATGGAGGGTCACACAAATGAAAACTAGCTATAAGGTCTGTGCTACTAGCCTACTACAGTACTATTAAATATGCACCTCGTAAACATTCGTGTTAGGAATTTCTAACGATTCGGTGCATGTGTAAACTCAACAGATTTATACAGTCGAATCTTGTTATAACGAACGCCAAGAGATCGGAGGAATCACTTCGTTAAAATGAAATTTCGTTATAAAGGAAATCCATTTTACTTAGTATTGTTCCTATGTTAACTTATTTGGCGGATTAGAAAAGTGTTCGTTAAAACGAGATTTTCGCTATAACAGTATTCGTTAAAACGGGATTCAACTGTACTGTCAAAATTATGTGTGTTCTGTATTCTGCTGTGAGTGTATATGTTATGAACCTAACGTGAACTTTGTTTCGGTGTAAAGCTTGTTATAGTGCTGCCATCTACGTTTCGAACTACGAGTAAAGTGTAATGACAGAAAATTTGTACCGTTGTAGGCTTGGTGCTCTGCGCGGCGAGACAATTTTTTTTTTAACGTGGAGATCAATGTAACCTCAATTTTGTGTCTTCTCGCCCGCTGGTGGTATTTCGGTGTTAATTAGTGCTCCGGAAGTCGCATAGCTCCTACTATGGCCCAAACCCTCTGGGTAACCAGCATATATCCTATATGGGGACAGAGAGGGGGGTCACGGTTGGTTTCGGGTCCTCGCGATACGAATCCGTCGCCATGACCACATTCCAGCTGTCACTTGTCTTCAGTATCGGAAATGAGAGTTGCAGATACCTGAATTTCCATGTTAGGTGAGTATAGTGTTGAAAGTCTGTTGTAGGGGTGATCACATGATTGCCTATCTCGACCACATTTGCGGCATGTCGACATGGGATTGTTTTCTACGATGTCACGGCTATTCTGTGTCATGGGAGTGGATTGTGCTGGAGGATTTGACCTCATTGGGGACTTTATTAAACCAAACGCGCCCCCACGTTAATATTCCTGAGGAACTTCTATCGTATGGAGGACGCTCTGGATAGCAAAAAAAAAGGTCCTCCTTGGGAACCGTGAGACCAATTACAAAATAAGCGTAAAATCTAGGAATCAAGCTGGTGGCTTGTCCTAGAGCTTAGAATTACCTAATCTACAGAGAGAAAGACAGAGAGAAAACCGCGCATATCGATTTCCGCTCACCTTTTTCACAATATTTTCCGTAGAATCCTTTCTTGCAGATACACCTTCTTACAAAAGTAGAGCAGGTTCCTCCATTTTGACAATTTGGTTTGCAGTTTGCTGTTAGAAGGTAAAGATAACATAAGACAATATTATGCCAAAAATTTATGAAAATGGACCGTCCTGCCCCTCAAGAAGGGGGGAATACGGCTGATAGGACTAGTCGGGAGGAACGAAAGTCGTCCTTATATATTTTTTAATTTTTTACTCTTAAATTTCCTGAAAAAATGAAAATAGGGAAGACCCAGTAAAAGTCTTGGCCTGGAGGGTCCTCCATAATGTACTTTTTCTGCTTCATATAAGATGCATTTTTCCTGAAGTTCATTATAAGTTGTGATCAGATAAAAATTACTTACCAGAGTCCGTCTTCAGTGACTGATGTTTAGAAAATCTGTGATATTCGGTGCCAGTTCTTGGCGTCGCAGTAGCTCGCGAGCCACCTATCCTGGCCCAGGAGCTTCTCCAAGAAGGGAGCGGCTTACTATCATCTTTTCTTATAAACTTCTTTCGAGTCACTTTTGGTTTCGCCGTAGTGGTTGGAGGTGGGCAAGCCACTTTGAGGCAAGGTTCGCTCTGCTTTTGCTGCGGTTGAGCTGTCGTGCAAGTGTCGTCGTCGTCGTTGGCGAACACTGTGCAGGGCGTGATGAGGGTGCGGCTGCGGACGCCCCAGTCGCATGTCCGACTGCATTCCGACCAATCGGTCCACTCTGGGACAGCTGGAAAAAAAAAAATGTTGCTATTTTTTTATTGCGTTGAGGAGAATGACCAAAATAGAATCGCTCGACGTACAAAATCTGATGAGCATCTGAGCGGGGCTCTCTGTGGCGAGAATGATTAGCATGGTTCCATGGGCATCTTAGTGAGATCCGAAATGTCTGAAATTTGAAGACCCCTGCTCTATTGTATTGTATTGAATGTGCCCGATTTCCACATGGGCAAGTGAGAGATCAACCAACCCCGAATTGGAATAATGGACCTATACAGGGTGAACGTGACTTGTTCTGAAAACGAAAGGGGGTGATAGATGAGCCCAAGTGGAACATGAAACACCCTGTCCTATCTCGAACCGTTTTCGAGTTGTAGGGGGATATTCGATTATGGAGGGGATGTGTCAAATCTGACAGAAAACCCAAATTTATAAAGTCTCTGCTAGACCTGCACGACTAACTAAGCTCATATTTAAAAAGAGCAGAAAAAATCCTATCAGCTGACACTATTTCCATCAAAATATCTGGATTTACTCGTAAGCTACAGGCGCTGAAAGATTCGCGAAGTTCGAAATCGAATTGTCGACAAAATTTTTAATCCCCAATTCCGCACTTTCCCAGCTACAATTATACAAATTGACCGTAAACTTGTCCACTGCACCAGCTTTCGAAAGAGTGTACAATAAACCATATCGGTGTTCTAGTTTTGGAAACATTTAGCCTTTTGTTTGCAATAGCCTACATCCATAAAATCGGCGTTCGTCGAAGTAGGCATTCGACGAAAATTGTGAATTGGCTGTTACAGATTTTGGTGACAGTTTGATTTTGTAGAAGAAATCCTATTAGGAGTCATAATACATGTGTGTTATAATAATGTGTGCTTTGTCTAGGGCACCCCCTTAAAATTAAAGTCTGGAACTGAGTACTCTCGATAAGAAAGCAGTGTAAGGAGAGGTCTAAGGTACATTTTGCGCCTTTTATTCGGCGGTCAGGCCATCTTAAAAGCATCGTGCCACAACTGCCACCCCCCCCCCCCGGGCAGAATGACTTTTCAGAGGCCCTCCACCTGGTTAAAAATGCCAGCCCTACCTACAAATTTACATGCTTAATCAATAATTCTCTCATTTTCACGAGGCCTCCGGGCCCCATGCGTTAGGACAGCACTGCTCGACGGTGATTTTTCACTTTCAAGCAGGGATGTCGTCGGAAGCTAGAACCCCCCTCCCGCCCTTAGCGTCAAAGGTGGAGTCGACTGATCTAAAGTATATACATGAATTGACATCATCATCATCGCCCCCCCCCCCCAGACTTTCAAGTCTATCTCCGCTTATGGAGTAGGGGATTAGTGGGGTTGTCTCAACGTATGGGCTCACCCGGGCATATCCCGTAGGCCTCGAGTCCATAAGGGTCCTGATGGCAATGAGAGCTGATACAGTTTATGGGATTTTCGAAAGTAAGTACACATACACAGTATGTATATTGCAAGCAGATAGGGCAGTGGGCTGGTGTCGGCTCAACGTATGGGCTCATCCAGGCATATCCTGTTGGCCTCGGATCCATAGGGGTTCTGATGGCAGTGAGAGAGGATGCAGTAAAATGAATTCGAAAGTAAGCACGCATGCACGCACAGTATGTAGGTTTTAGGTTGATACTTCGAGTCATGTAAGTGTTCTGAAACAGTGAGGTTTTGGTCTGGATAAAAGAATCGGTGGAACCTGTTTGACCAAGCAAAATTAGGGGGGGGGGGCAAAATTCACCTTACCCTACATTCTTTATGGCCAAGGGGGAGGGCAAAATCTCCAAAAAATCCATACTTTGTCCGCCCGACTAAGTGTTCAGTCCACATGCGTAATACATCAAATACATATATCTATTGTCAAATTGCTTCCAAGCAGGACCGCAACTGGGGGAAGCAGATAGGTCTGGTGCCCCGGGCGCTAAACTAGAGGGGTGTGCCCAATTACTCTTTTTACACTGCAAGGCGTTTACGGAAATTTCATTTCCGACATTTCGGCTGCCTTGACTGTGGAAAAGACTACCAAATAAGTGGGCGAATGACAGTATGAGTGACCAAGTCATACGTCACTCACTCGGTCACTCATGCTGTCATTTAGTTGACCAGTCATCCAATCACTCACTCACTTGGTTGCTCATACGCTCGGGGCAAGGCGAAATGTCGGAGACGAAACATCGTGGGAAAAATTTCCAGGATCCGGAACTTTCAGGAACCCTCAGACAAAGAGGCGAGGAGGTGAAATGATAATGACAAGTTTCAGTGATTTTAATGAAATTTTCTACGTTCTGAACTCATTAAAGATTGTCTGGAATTTTTATTTAATTTCTCCATCATTTGGATGTCTCAGTCATCCTTTTTTCTCACTGTCGTTTCCCAAAAAGAAAAACTCCCTCAACAGGTTGTAATTACTCATTGCTCGAGTGTTTAGTTTGTAACAGTTTTACCCTCTGTATTCATTATCATTATGATGCAGAAATACCTTTGGTCGGTGATGCGGATCCTGAACCTGTTTCCTCCTCTTCTTCTTCGTCCTCGTCTTCATCATCATAGTCTTCTTCATCATCATCTTCTTCTCGGTCGACGTCATCAGGTATTTTATTGTGAAGGAAATTGTTCAAGTCGTTGTTGTCCTCGATATCATCGTCTTTTTCGGGACTCTCCGACAACAGCAGAACGGCCTGTGCAAAGAAACAGCAAATAAATTATGAATGCTTTTTCGGTGCGCCATCCTGTGGGCAAGACGAGTATTCCATAGGGTATCTGTTGGAAAAGTAGCAACACCCTCCCCAGCAACATGAAATCCATCCACCCCACCTGAATCAAACATGAGAACACTTTTTCAAAGTATAGGGGGGGGGGATGAAAATATAATTATAGTAAACACAAAATAATGTAAAAAAATTAAACACATCTGTGGTAAGCACAATGCATGAAATTAAATGAGTCGATTGATCCACGTCGTACTCACCTGGTTCCACTGTGCCTTAACTAAACACGCTCGGTCAGGCCAACCGGGGTAACTATGCATTTTGGCGCATAAAGAGGATTCTTTAGCAGAGGCGCTGACAGAAGAAAGCATTGGGGAAGGGGCCTTAAAGTTGCTAGTTGCCCCGTAAATACGGGACTCCTGAGGTGACACAGAGGGTGGAGGGGATGCGTTCATTATATATTTATGAATGGGGCGGGGGGGGGCACAAATTCTATTGGGAGAGATAGCTTAAGTATAGTTTTATCTTACCAATCTTATACAAATACAAAATGTAATACAATATACAAATACAAACATAAGCTAAACAAAGACAACGACGCAAAATACACACATATATTACATGCACTGTGTAGCCCCAAGGAACGGTAAGATCCTTCCAGCGGGCCTATACGATTTTTATTATTGATTTTTTTTCCCCCTTCAGTAACAGCTCTTTTATGTATTAGATGTATTTTACTATATAATTTTAACATGCATTGGACAATAATTGATTTAAAATCACTGCATTAATATCTGTGTTTTTGATCATTTTAAAGATATTGTATATATTCTGTGTTTCTCTATTACTATTTGTGTGATTATTAGAGTAGAGGAAGTTCCTTATTTTTGGAGCGATGTAGAGCAAAAACTTTTTTGAAATGATGTTTGTTCTATTACTTTTAGGCACTTGATAAATATTTCTATATCTATTCGAGGTTCTATTTTCATTTTTTACCAAGCATTCTTCATTTCTGATGATAAATTTATAAATTCTGTACGTGTAATTCTGTCTCAGTGTTCGATTTTGTGGCACTGAATGTTTTTTGTTATCTATTGGAATTATTTAATTTCCTTAATTTATTGCAAAGATTGTCTATATTGCGTATGTCTTCATAATGCGCTCCTCCCCAAACGCATATTCCGTAATTTATATTTGAGTGAACCCCCATGCATAGAAGACATCTTTTAAGAAGTTATTATCAACCATGTATTTAAATTTATAAAGGACTCCCGAATACATTCTGCATTTTTTTAGTGCTTCCGGGTTACGGCACCATTTGCTCTTTCGTAAAGTTGAATGAACAGTTAAAAGGTGGATTCTCGCGTGTCCCCGAGCACTTGAAAATAATAGGAGGAAAATTTTCCTAACTTTCTGTGTGTGATTTTACTTTATTATTATACAGGCGAGAAATAACGTTGCTATCTATCAAATGAGCGTAAAACTATATGTTTTTGGACTGAAATTGGTTGTTGGTTTTGAACAGGTCAAAATGAAAATGATCAAAATGGAAATGAACAATATATATGGTATGATACCGCACGTTTTTTATTTTTATGCTACACACCGGTATAACATTTTATTCGCTATAATTTCGGCTGTTATGTTTTTAAACACGTGGCAGAACTCTATGCTATTTGGTAAGCTGAATATGCAGTGCATAGTTAGAGCCAACGGATATTTTGCAAACTTTTTAATTCCTTGTAGTTCTGGCGTAGCGATAATATTATGCTCTATTATTATACACGAGAGAAGAATCGTTACGCTAGTACTCCTACTGTCACCTGTCGAATCAAAATGAAACTATCTGTAGTAATTCTTGAAATTAAATTGGTTGCTCGTTTGAAATCAATATTAATACTCGACCACGCATGCACCTCGACCATATCCCTCAGCGGAACTTCTAACGAATTGGTGATGTTGGAGTGCGTGTTGTGAACCTAACGTAAAGTTTGTTTCGGTGTAATGCTTGTTATGTGTAGTGCTGCCATCTGCCATCTATTTTTCGGACTGTGAATAAAGTGTAATGATTGAGCAATTGTATCGTTATGGGTGTGTTGCTCTCGCTCTGTGGTGAGACTTTTTAACGGGGAGATCGGCTCGCATTCGCTCCTCGAAGTTCGGAACCCCAGAAAACCGACTTCAGCCGACCACCGCTGTGGCGAAGGTGCGGTTTGAACTAGCATCTCCTAGAAATAGAAGTCCTCCGCACGGGTTGCCAAGTTCATCTGTAATGTCATTAAAAGACTACCTAACAAGTTTGCCATATTTTGAACCACGCCATCCTATTTCATTTCTTCTTATTTTGGCGTAGAATATTCCTGGTTGGCTCGCAATTGCCACAGGGTGATTGCATGTGGGGCATAGAAGCCACCAATTCTGAGCCCGCACAACGATGATACCGGCAAGAGCAGGGAATCTTTCCCCCGAATATTCTGAGGGAAAATGGACTACTTGCTGCTGACGTCACGAGCAGCGTTTTGAGGCCTTCTATCTCTAGGAGGTCGTGTTTGAACCCGGGTCTGCGTGATGCGAGTCCGTTCGTTTGAAACTCGTTTGCAGCAAATTGAACAATGGATGTTATAAGACCTACTAAACCACACATGCTCTCTATACTTTTACTTTAGCCGCATAACTTTTTTCTGTATACGCACCTTTTTGATGTCTGGACTTTGTTTTTCTTCTTCTTCATCGACATCGTCGTATTCGTCGTCGTAGAAGCTGCCGCTGCCGTCGTCGTCGTTGTTGAAAGCGAAGTCTTCGTCGTCCAGTTTCGTCGACATCGACGTAGTGATCCCCGTTGTCTGCTTTGGGAGGACGACGCGCTTGTCCATACCGACGTCGAATGATTCGGATGGCGACATGCTAGCTGCATGCTCCTGTTACATAATAGAAATCGATTTTTTTGGAAGCAGTATCATCAGATGAAGGGGAAAAAATCAATTACTGATAATTACCCAATTAATTAAATATTATTAAAATTTAAAGAAAAGAAAATTAAGATGTTTTACCATAGGTTGTTCGAAGACGCTGCATTGCTCGGCTGCCGCACTCGGTGCCTCTGCGAACAGTATTTGTTCGACTTCACCCTAAACATAAGACGAATGGATATATAAAGATGAGAGTCGGTTATTAGTGTCTCGTGTAATCATGATCTGTTATATGTTTCGAGGTCGAGCGAATGAACCACACATTGAGATGGATTTTTTCAGAAGAACGGGGAAAAGTATGGCCGAAAGGATGATGTGACCAAATCGAACAAAGCCGGAAAGAATTTGTGTTCGTTACAAAAAAAAAGTTGCCCAAGACTTTACTTGAGGCGGTATAAAAATAATACTGTCCGGCGTCTTGTATGTGTGAAGCATATTTACACTTTTTACATTGAATGCCGAAAAGGGGAGGAAATTTGGGATCCCATGATCGGTCGCAGTGAGTGAAAAACGTCACACACAAAACATCACCTTTGGTGGAGTTCTTTTCGATGTTTGCACAAGGCAGAATTGGTGGTTTTGCTAGATTTCTCCCCTCTTCTCAGTTAACGTATGAAGGGTTTTTGATCCTTTTCGACCCGTGACCCTGTCTCCGGGTTCCGTTATTACCCCCGTGCCTTTCAGTAGGTCCCAAAATCCTGGATGGAAGTACTCGATCCTGCCATAGGCGGAGATAGACTTGGAAGTCTGGGGGGGGGGGGCCCCCACGATGATGATGATGTTGATGTCTTATTTTATCTTATTTATCCCCCCCTTATCTCCGCCCATGTCTCCTGCTCATGAAAACGCTTGATTATTTCTTAACTCTGCTAGAAACAGTGCAATCTTAACGCTTGTGCTCACCCGAGAGCTTTATTTCATCCTATACCTAGGATTTTAACATTGGGTTACGCTAAGATCACAATTACGTCACTAAAAAGCGAGGCAAGCTATGGTTTTTGTTTATGACTTAAGCGCCATCTCGGTTGGCGCTCAAAAATATGTTCAAAATGAAATCACATGGTATTGCGAGTTTTTTTTTAGCATCAGTTGTTTTGAATAAAAGAATTCTCTAAACCCAAACTGATTTTGCATACTGTAAACAACGTAAAAATGCGCAGATATAACGTAAAAATGGGCAAATAAAAAATATTTAGTGATTGTTTGGAGCAGCGGTTCTCAACCGGTGCTCCGCGGAGCCTTTGGGGCTCCGTGTGCACTTCTTAGGGGCTCCGCGGTGACTTAAGGAAAATAAAATAAATAAATAAATTTGATAGATATATATAAAATGAAAAAAAGAGGCCTACAGGGTTCCACCATAGAAATTATATACAAAAAGGGCTCCTCGAGTCAAACAGGGCTCCGATATAAAAGTTATGTACTGAAAAGGGCTCCGCGAGTCAAAAAAGGTTGAGAACCGCTGATCTATACTATCTAAGTTGTTCCTGAAACGCGGATGTGTATCCCTTATGAAGCGCACGTTACAAAACATCTTAGGAAAATAGCTTCCATAGAGTAACATGGCTAGAGAATCCATTCAAATGTCATTTCCCACGTTCTTTTTTTTTTTGCGAGGACATTGCACATTCGTAATTCTGGCATGACGTAGCCGATATATTGGTTATTGTACAAGCAGAATTTGATAAAATTACGTTACAAAACAAATTACAGTATGATACATGGTAATTAGCTCAGCTGAATAAAGGCATTCTTTAGTTTTGACATATTTTTTAATAAAAATTTCTTATTTGTAAGTTTTTATTTTGGAGAATCTCTCATGACCCCCAACCTCGCACCTCGGTTCATTGACACGACCCACGGTTTGCGCACCACTGTGATTCGCTCTTACCATAGTTGAATAACAATGTTTTTCAACAAACGAATTACTTTCTCGCTCATTATTGATCAACGGAATCTCTTAAAAATACATTTTGGAGGTGTTGAAACGTCTGTTGAAAATCATTCGTGTTGGAGATTCCATTCCGGTAAGACGTGTTTGCGTCTAACCTCGAAGGAAGGCCTCTGTATGAGGCTTAATATAGATTCAGGTAAGAATCACAGTTTTTAGGGTTTCGGTCGTGGGCATTGACACGGTTAGGTAGCTCTGGGAAGGGTTCCCAATGTCTTCGTTTGATGTTTTTGTGGTTCGTTGTTCTTTCTCCCCTGTTAGTTTGGCTTAGCTCTGTGGACCAGAGAGGTACCGAGCATCGTGACCCCCGGCAGTTTGAGTGAGCGAACCCTTTGCGTTCGTCCTCTCTGCATTTGGAGGTCAGTTGCTCAGCCACTTACACTGAACATCGTCGTGGCAATGGTATCACTGGCTCGTTGTTTCGAGTCACTGTGCCAATGGTGCCGGGTTTTGAGGTGGTGGGCTAAGGGTTCACAGAGCTGAGCAGAAACCGTTTCATTCAAGACTACTGCAGTCAAACGTAGGTATGTACACTAAACCACTGTGGTGGTCGAATGCGAGAACCCGGGTTCGAACTCTACCGTCACCACAGTGGTGGTGAAGTTGGTTCATCTGAAGTTGGTTTTCTGGACAATTCAATCGCCCACCAAGGGAGCGATATTGCCCACTTTGGGAAACACTGGTTTAGAATTACCCTAAATACTCTTGTTATCGTGGTTGGCTTATTTGTTGGTTCCTTGGCTCATTGATCGAAAAAAAAGAAAACATACACGCATAAATTATGAGTAACGCCAGCGTAATGAAGAAAAATACAGTAGAACCCCTCTTTTGCGGACACCGGTGGGCAGTCCTTCCATTTTTTTTCAAAGGGGACTGGTGCTGCGTTAACTCTTCTTTATATAAGACTGGCCATGATGCATAACTACCAGATTTATCCCGTTTACCGTAATATATATGTTACGGTGAATGCGATAACTCCGGATACGCATAATCACCCACCATTTTGGTAAATTTGATAAATTTTCTTAAATTTTTCACTTTTGCCGGCGATTATGCAAAATACTGAAGCGTCGCTGGTAAATTTCGTAAATCGTACTGAATTCGTCACATTTGGCGGTTATTATGCAAAATCAACATTTCGTATCGGAAAAAATATAAATATTATGCATAATCACCGGTAGAAGTCATAAATTATTTACACTTTTGGAGACGATTGGCGAATTATGCATAATCGATTTATCACATTTACCGTAACATATATACAATACTAAAATATTTTGAATCCCTTGCCTCTTTAGCCCCGCCTCGCATTTAGTGACGTAATAGTGAACTTGCCCAATGAGCGCAAGCCACGTTAAAATCCTATGTATAAGATGGAATAACGCCACCCAGGCCCAACCCGGAAGTCGCCAGTACAGAGGAGTCCTCTTAAAAAATAGATCTGGCTGAAATTTTCGATAACAAGGATTTAATTTGGTAGGCGGACATCTCTCGTCAGGTATGGGGCCTCAGAGAAATCGATGTCTGGTGGCCTATTATCATCTTAAGACGGCCCTTTCAAGAGGCATGCTGCTCCAACTAAATACAGTCAGACCTCGTTAGTGGGCCACCCTGATGACACGTCACTCCGCTTACCGGGTAATTTTTTTGAAATCCCGATATTCCTCTATGGCAGGGGTTCTCAAATTGTGCGCCGCGGCTCTAGCTGTTCGTCAGAGGACCCCACATAAGGGAGGCTGATTAGCCTTCAGCACAAGAGCTGAGCTCTAAGAATTTCTGAAATGGCCTGAACCATTTTTTTTGAAAATTATGATTACTGGGATAGCTTTCACAGCGCAAAAAAACTGTAAAAAGTACTTCAAGCAAAATTATCATCTCTTGGGATTTCACGAAATCTCGCGATCTTGGGAAGGAAGAGAAAAAATTGCGGTAAATTAATAATTATCAAATATAACCAAACTTAAATAAATTTACAAGACAACGCATTTGAATGACGAAAAGTTGGTTTTATGCTCATGAATGCATTAATTGCCCCAATGCAATGGGGCATAGGAAGTGGCGAGACAAGGTTTACGCCTTTTATCGGATCACTCCGCTTATGGGGCCAAATTTTTTGCTCTTTTGAAGAGTGACCCATAAACAAGGTATGACTGTATTGCCAATATTGACTAGATACAAGCTCTGTTTTAGTTTTGGATAATGGTATTTATTGTAAAGAATAGAAGTGTTATAAGATATACGGAAGACTAGATGTTGTGAAGATATTTATTATTTGAGATGTTAATTTTTTTAAGGAAAAACTCATCTCTGCCTCTACCGGCAGAGATGAGTTTTTCCTTAGTCTTCTCTTAGTCTTTTTCCTTAGTTTTCTTTCTCTAGTCTTCCGTATATCTTGTATTAACAAGTGAAGAGCGACATTCATGTCAAATAGAAGTGTTGTCAGATTTTTTTAAATAGGGGAGGTGGGGGGGGGGGATATCCATACCTGAAAGACGCTAGAATCCTTGTTTCCAATGCTTCCAACAACGTAATCAGCTAGTCCAGTAAGTTTCCGCGAATCCTCGGCTATGGCAGCTGGTAATACGCCGGACGGCTTGCAGTCCAGGAAGAAAGTGACGGTGTTGCGGCGAATAGAGAATGACATCCACTGCCACGAGCCGTGCTTTAGCTTGTTCTCCTGCTTGAAGCGGACATACAACCCGTCCGGCAGAATCAAGGAAACCGTGTCTTTGCTCAGATGGACCGCGACCTTGAAGACCGAAAAAAAGCACAATAATCACAAAACAATCTATTATGAATTTCGAGATTTCTTTCGTCTGAACCTCAGAATCGTCATTTTTCTTTACTGAAAATGGTATATAAAGAGAATTTCGGTCACATATCTACCTGTATTTGACGTCCGTTCTGAAGTAGCCGGAATAGGAACCCTGAAACGGGTTCTTTTGCTGAACGAATCGCAATCATCAGGGAGAACTGAGCTGGAAATCCTGCGGCAGGAAGAGCCGCGGTCGAGTTCCAAGAGCTGTTGCTTGCGATTCGGTAAGCGGCTGGTCGACCCTCCTGATGTGGCAGAAATTGTCTCAAACCAACGATTTCCAGCACGTCTGTGAGACCTTGAGAGAAATTTAAAAAATAAGAATTGTGGAGTTATTACATATATGCCGTAATTCTTGGGCATCGGGGCCTAGGGGCCGTTCAAATATTGCAAATTTTAAGCCATTTTTGACCCCCCCCCCCGTCAGTAAAATTTCGTCATCAGCTCTGCCCCTCTGAATCCTAATTAATATTTTCATAAAGTGTGGTTGATGACGTAAGCATTATCCAAACCCCCCTCCCCCCTTGTCGATGATGACGTAATACTTGAACGGCCCCCTATCCGCAGCATCACTCATCTTTTGAGACTAAGCTTGAAGATTTGCGGCACTTTTGCACTCCCTGTGCAAGAGAAGCGGACTAAGGTTATCCAAGACCGTGGCTCTCTTTCCGCATGAATGCACCTGGGCCCCCTCAATGGCATAGAGGCCTTGTGATGTATTAAAATTCAGTTCCATGATTTCCGAGGATAAATTTCCGTACTGCTGAGCACACACTTTTAGCTAGGTAGGGGCCGCCTCAGGACGTCAATTTGCTCTGGAGCTTATGGTGCTCTTAAGGCTGCACTCCACTATGAACGCAGCCTTTAGACGGCGTTATCCATGAGATCCTAGCTATATTATACCAGTACCTAGATGAAATTGGAGGCTGGTAAGATCACACAAGTTTGGGACACAAGGAAATGAGGTGAGGAAAAGTTCTCGTATATTAAGCTCCTACGAATAGAAACTTTCCATCGAGATTCAAAGGCGACAATTTCGTTTTTCTTTTAAAAAAATGAATATCCGTAACTACGTACCTATGCAAGGAAACGTGTTACACGATCGTTGTAGGCCCAAAACCTGTGGGGAACAGTTATTGGTCCGGCCAGTGCACCGACTTTTCTTGATCTGGATGCCGCCCCCGCAACTTTTGCTGCAAGTGCTCCATTCGCTTTGGTCACTGCCAGTGGACTCCGCCGCCGAAACTGAAAAAAAAGAAAATTAATGCATTGATAAACTCAATAATCGCCATCATACTATACTACAACGAAATTTGCCCCCCCCCCCGAAATATGAGAAGATGGCCAAATCTATTGTTCTATCACCTTGGTCCCCCCTCCCCCCGAACGAAATTTCTGGCTACGCCCCTGAACTATAGTATTAAATTATAAGGAAAAAATTATTTCCGTCATTACTTCTAAATTTCCATATAATTGCTGGAGTTATTTTCCAAAAAAAATATTTTTAATTCATGAAAATTCTAAATTTTCATCAGTTCTCGGATTATTATTTTTTCATTAATTTAAAATTTTCTTCATTTCTGAATTATCATTAATTTTTGGGTTCATTTAGTGGAAAGGAATTGTGCATGTACCCTTTTTTTGCATGAATATTTTGCAACACACATCGCGGGGAGGCCAAATTAGAACTTCTCATGAAGCTCACGGGCCACCACCACGGCAGTTATACTGTGGTGCAGTGTTAAGAATAGTAACGTACCCATATTTGCAAAGAGTTAATTACAGGGGTGTCTGAACAAATGGGTCAATGGACTTCAAGTTGGATAGAAGCCCCAAATTATTGAAGCCTTCCATTCATCCTGAAACTACTGTTTATTGAGTATAAATTTTCAAAAATTCTGAAATTAGTTTTGTCGTTGTACGTAAATATGAAATCTTTTGATGAAGTATGGAAACTCATTTCTTTTATTAAGTACTAGCAAAAATACCCGCATTTCCCTGGTTTTCTTCAATTGCTGGGAGAACTGCAAAAGCTACAAACCATTATAAAAGAATAAACCGTTATTCATAATACTGACAGCGTTGAAGAAATGACAAACCATTGTAAAGGCATATACACGTCTCAAACGCATTGCTAGGGAACCACGGTAACCAAAGTAAACATTCCGTAAGTGACTGTTAGGGCCCAGGAACCATAGTTGCGTGACGGTTTTTCGCCTATTTCGGACATTTGCCTAGTTCTGATGAACTTTTAAAATAGCCTATGGTTCAATCCCGGTCCTGTTTGGTATATATATGCAAAATTTGGCGACGATCGGTCTAAAATTGCAGATTTGTAGAAAGAACAAACAAACAAACATACATACATATATGTACGTACGCACTTACACATTTATATATAAGATAAGAAATCATTTCTTTCATTAAATGTAAATTTTCATTAAATCTGAAGTAATTTCATTCTTATGTATGAATTTTGACTAATTCTTAAGAGTTTTTTTCATTAAATATAGATTTCCATAAATTTTAAAATAATTTTTTTCAATAATTTTCTGGTTGTCTTTCAATGTTGAGTAAAAGTTATTTTCTCAGAACTGACTTCGGGCCCACGGCAAAATTTAGCTCTGAGGACCACACGCGGCCTGCGGGCCATGCGTTGAAGATCTTTTGTGAAAATTTTGTATGTCTGACTGAGTGACTGAGTGACTGAGTGATACATTTTGTATGTATGAAGTTTTAGATGTATATTCCTCTCTCCCGATCACGAATAAAATCGGTTCTACACAATGTGGAGGCGTCCCACGCCCTTTTTATTATTATTTTCGCACCTGTCCCGCGTATGGTAATTTTCAATCCGAAAGAAAAATATGAATGACTAACGATAGGAATTTCGATATTGAGTAAGCATTACGGCTGCGCACCGTAACATCCTATTATGTAATTACTGTATTACAGACTCGTTACTTCTCACGCTATAATGTTTTTTTTTTTATGAACGTTCACATAAAACATATTAATTTTGATTTGTTACGCGGACTCCGAGAGCGAACAGCTGCTACTTCTTGAAAGAAGAGAAAGAAAGAAAAAATGATTTTGCGTGGGTGAAGGCAGCTGTTTTGAAACAAAGAATGCCCTCAGTAATGGCAGACAGCGTGGTGTTGAAAGTTTACCCTTGGCAGAAGGGATAAGGACAGAAATCTTAAAATAGGTCAAAACAAAGCGGCTTTTTGTTTACTCCTCGATGCCTCCTCCTTGCGTTATATGCATGTGTGTGTGTGTGAGCTCTTTCCATAAATTTAGCACTTGAAAAAAAATTCCACATAACACTATTTACACTTTCTATCGACACCAGATTTCAGGGAAGCACCACAACTTATTTACACTTATAACATAAACTTATAACATTCTCTATAAACCGTGAATCCCGCTTACAACGTTTTCCAAAAAACTATCGCGAAAAACCGTTCTAAGCGCGGGAAACGCTTAAATGGGAAATCTCGATTGAGTAGGCCTATTAATTAGTAAGAGTTGGGATCACGAAAAATGAGTCGTACTAAGCGGAGAAACGTTCTAAAGTGAGGGTGTGTGTGTGTGTGTGTGTGTGTGCTAGACAGAACATTCAACGCACAAGGAGCGGGGAAGGATAATAAATTGTCTCGCAATGGACCAACGCGCTGCCCGAAATTTACCGACGTACCCGCGTTCGTCTTCCAGGCGCAGGCACCTTCAACCCGCTACTCGCGAGCACCATGGTGATGCTCCCTGAAGTACCCCGAGTGCTCAATGCTCGTGTTCGATTTCGTGCTCACGAGTACTTGATCAACGTTCCAATTAAGCACCTTGGAAGAATTTCATTCAGGAATTGAAATCATCGTCATTACATGCATTCGAATGTTGAACGAACTTGCCGTAAGGGTGCTCTTATTTTGATGATGGTTACAGGCAGTGCTTGAAACCGGAAAAAGGTTGAAGATCTATGTCCAGGCGAGTTGTTACGGCACATTGCACTTGGCGTCCAACAAAGACATTTTATTATCTGTTCCCGTTAATTACGCGTTAAATACTCCGTCTAGCTGCCCCTTATAAGACAGTATTTACTACCGTATATAAATTTGCTATATAATACATGAAAAACCCTATCTCTGCTTATGATCGACGCCGTAATTAGGATTTTTGTGAGTGGGGAGCGAACAAGATTTTGCCGCCTCACCCACTGCAGGTTCAACGATTTTATAACGGTATTTTAGTTCCCTCCTGAAATTTGCAACCCGGGGCAGTTGCCCCCCCCCCCCTTCCAATCCCGGCTCTGCTCATTATTGGGCAAAAGTCTCAAGAGGAAAATGGCATAAACTTATCTCAAAAGGGGGTTTCACTGGTTAAATTCTTGTCAAAAGTAGAGGAGGGGTCACATATAAAAGTCTTGTCAAAAAGAGAAGAAGGGTTGTCGATATAATTCTTGTCAAAATGGGGATCGCTGACACAATTCTTGTCAAAACAGGAGTCAACGATAAACTTCTTAAACTTTCAAAAGGGGAAGAAGGTTACTGACACAATTATATCACAGTTTCAATTCTTATCAATAGAGGATTCACCGATAAAATTCTTAAATTCTTTTCAAAACGACAGAGCGTCACAGATGAAATTTTTGCTAAAAGTTGCCGTTAACATTTTTTGTCAAAAGTGGAGTTGCCGGCAAAATTCTTGTCAAAATGGGGGTTTTCCGAAATAGCTCATGTCAACAGAGGAGCCACTGATAACATTCCTGTCAAAGTGGAAGTTGCTGATACGATTCTTTTCAAAAGTGGGGTTGCCAATATAAATCTTGTCAAGGGATTCACACTCACCGATAAAATTCTTTTGTCACTTTTGTCAAAAGGGTAGAGGGACACCGATAACATCCTTGTTAAAAATGGGGTTGTCGATATAATTCTTGTCAAAAGACGGATCGCTGATATAATTCTCGCAAAAGCGTAAGTGGGGTGGGATCAGCGATAAAATTCTTTTCAATGGAGGCGTTATATTGGCATGAGTACCGAAACACGCGAAGATTAAAGAAAATTAAAAAAAGAAAAAGGAATGATGGAAACAAAATGACGGTACCAATTACTCACTTATTTGTATCAATTTCTTGACCTCTTCTTCTCTGCCCTTGGAATAAGCTTGTATGGCATCCGTGCCATCCAGAATGAGTTTCCTCGCGAACTTCGCGAACAGCAGGTACGTCTCCCCGACCCTTATGCCGTGTTTACATTGGGGTCGTGGTTCAACCGTCACGAACCCCGTCACGTTGACCAGCCTCCTATTCAGGGCGGATTCCAAGGCGGACAGCTTTCGATTCTGAAACAGACTGGCAACTTTCGGCTCGCCCTTGAACACGTTTAGCACGAGGAATTCGGCTTCGAAGGAGTACTCGTGCCGAGTGTAACCCGCGAGTACCACGTCCGACGTTCTCAATTTCTGTTCCAGTCGCTGGACCGACGACGAAGGGTCCTCTTCGTCGAAGACGCAAAACCTGACGTCACCCGAGCACGACGAAGTGCCGGCTGAAAGGAGCAACAGCAGGATGGTGATCAAGGTCTTCTCTATCATAATGATTGCTACCTTCTCGGAGGAAAGCGGTTGTTTGGGAACACGCGCTCCTCGGTATTTGGACTTCATGACCTCCTCCTCCTCCTCCTTCTGGGACTCATCTTCGCTCCCATTCGTCCCTCCTATTCGTCTTTCTACGCACCTGCAGAGAGTATATTTGTGGGAAAACAAGAACGTTACTGTCACAATCAATGCATCTTCTTGTCATTGCGTCAGTTAGCTTCTTGTCTTTACGACTCGGCAGTTGCTATTCCAATTGCGCGAATTTCATCGCAAGCTCTTCTTCGGAACAGCAAACACCCTGTTTCTGTCATCTGTATTTTTCCAATTATCACGTTAGTTTAGACGCTGCATCGCTGACGGTTTTCGATAGCCACGCTCTTCTTTTCAGAAACAGAATCAACGCCTATTAGTTGAGTAAAGGTAGGAACAAATAAGAATGGGCAATCCAGTGGTAGGTCATCGTAACGCAGTCACCTACGCTCATCTTTACTTAGGACAGATGACACACTCTCTACTCTGTTGGAGCATCAGGTGGAGGAGCTTCCTCTATTTCACGTCATGTTGCAAAAGCGCCACCATTGCCAGAGAACTGTCTTTTTTTATTCTTTTTCTTTTGCTGGTTGTGATGGAAAGAAAAATACGGTGTTGCAATTAATATAATGTGTACGTGGGCGGTGAAAAACGAATTGAGGAGAAGAAAAGGCAGTTGATATTTGGATCTCAACTTCTTGGAGCAGTTTTAATTGATGGCAATAGCGTCGCCGCTTATGTTAATGGATACACGTGTTCAGTCACATTCCTTCCGAACCAATGGGCGCACCTCTTCCAAGAATCATCTGAGCTACACACACACACATAGGAGTTGGGACTAATTTACTCCTCTTCTAATCAACGACCGTTTCAAACACTATTCCCCTCGCAACATGCGTCAACTTTTTTGGTCTTTTTCGTTTCTCCAGGGTTTCGTTACGTCGCGATGCCCAAGGGAGAGGCTGACGAGACTTTAGCCAGATCCATACATTTTTATATTTCAGTACATACAGGGTACGATGCAGCAAACTACTGTCGAATCATTTATCCTATAAAAGAGATACTTCCAATTAGAAAAAGGACCCAAATTATGAGTAGATTTAATTGGAAACCTTTTGCACTTGGAAAGCATTGAAATATCTCCAGGAGGAAAATTTTGAGGGGGTTATATTAAGCAAATGACCCTGAATGTCATTTCATGTCGAAAAAACAATGTGTCAGTATTTAAGAAAATATGGGATGTTGGATGCAACACACTGTATATACATGATTTACATAGATTTGAATAGTATAAAAATGCCATTTATTGTTTGCTAACTTACTTTTCTGTCATTGTTGAAGAATACACAGCAATATGTCTCCCATTTGGGTATTTCTCTCCAATATGCAAGGGTCAAAAATCGTTCTTGCTTGGCTTGTCAAGAAATAGGAGACGTGTGTGTACCTTCAAGTCATTCTGCTGGTAATTATACAGGGTGTTTAAAAAAAAAAACATCGCCAAAATGAAAAGGCAATTCAGGCATATGATAACAATCCCAAATCATACAGGAACGCGCAAACGCCATCTGCAGCAGCTAGAGGGAATTGTTGCGTCACACACTTAAATACTGTAAACCTGGTTGCGTCATACACTTGTAAATACTGTACACCTGGTTACGTCATACACTCGGTATTTTTGAAAAGGTGCGGCAATCCACGCAGCGTCGATGTAGTGCGTGTGTTAGTGCGTCTGGCAAAAACGTCTACTGTAATAGCATTGAAATATTGTCTGAGGCTTTCATGGCCGGCGTTAAATGACTTGCAAACGGTCTAATGGCCTAATAACCCGGAAACCGTTTGCAAGTCATGTAATAGCATTGTTTCTAAATAAATTATTGCAGAAAGATTTTTTTTGTCGTCCTTGTACAGTTGAGGCTCGTTACAACGATATTTCATTTCATACCGTACACCGCCCAGGCTCTATCGACAGTTGTCAATTTAAGCCATTGCCCCGGATGAGGGGCTAGGCTCATAAGGTTGTCGTAATAACGACAACACGTTATAGTGACTATTCCATTACATAAGTTACAAATGTTTTAACAGAACTATCATATATGTTTCACTTTCTATAGAACACCCCCCCCCCAATATTACGTCCGTTTTCGACGGGACGAAGGAGGTCGTTATATCGAGCGTCAACTGTATTACTTTAAAGGACGTCTGCTACTTCCAGATGGCGTTTGCGCACTTATGTTACTATGTGATTTTTTGGATTGCCTGAATCGCCCTTAAATTCTGGCGATGCTTTTACGAAACATCCTGTAGGAACTTCATGAACATCTCAAAAGTAAAGATCGAATGTTTAGGAGTTGCTTAGAATCGGCATCAAAATATTAAATGCCTTTATTTGAAAAATATGAGAAACTCCTGTTGCGCTTTTGAGAGCAACGCTGTCAAATAATGACTTAAAAATACGTCGTCCATATTGCAAGGGATTGCATAGTTATTGAATGAAAATAATCATTTTTTTATTTTGTGTCATTCCGTTGTACAAAACCCTAAAAGAAAGTTGTTGCCCTGTCTCTCCTGAGCCCGAAAGGGGAAAAAAAATCCACGTTTCTAAGTTCAATATTCACTGAGGTATTTCTTGAATCGTTGCAAAGAAAGGAAAGAATAGCACAACGAGCTTGTTCATGCTGTTCTTCGACAACTTTACCCGGGTTTTTGAATTCAAAAATATTTCAACGAATATTGCAATTAGAAACGTGGTAGTTTTGTTTTTTGTTGGCCTCGGGAGAGACAGGGAAAACAACATTTTAATCGGGTTTTTTACGGCAGGGTGACCAATCGAAAGGTAATTTTATCATTTTAATAACTATACAATCCTTTTCAACGCGAATGACGTATCTGAGGTGTACACGTTATTTGGTTTGGATACTTTTCCTAATTGGAAGTATGTCTCAACGGTTCGCCAGTAATTTGCGACCAAGGGACTTGGATCACCTTGTATGTTATAATGTGTTTGCTAAGAAAACGTCAATCTGATTCTTTTTTATATGACACACGACGCGTATTTATGAATTGATATAATTTTAAGTACATCAGAGAGAGAGAGAGAGCTTGAGATTAGGTAGGGAAATTAGGCAGTATCCACAATAACAAACGTCCAGTTCTGCCGAGGGGATCCGGAAATTTCGCCTGCCCTGACTGAATGAGTGACTAAGTGAGTGCTCTACTGGCTGTATGAGTGAGTGACCGAGTGAGTCATTGCATGGTTGGCTGAATGACTATATGACTTATCAAGCGAGTGACTGTTGACCGTTTTTGTGATGAGGTTAGTGACCGTATGAGTGATCACATTCACTTGGTCTTTCATACGATCACCCACCATCTCACTCGTTCACTCATAGTCACTCACCCCTCCAATTGGTGATTTATACGGCCACTCACGCATTCACTTGGTCACTTATACGAAGGGCCGTCTTAAGAGCATCATGAGCCCCGGGCCAAGTGGTTTTTCTATGGCCCTACCTGGTAAATTCTAGAAAATTTCAACCAGATTTCATTTTTGTGAGGCCCCCAGGCCGTGTCCCGGGTGGGTCCATGCGTCAAGACGGCACTGCTTATACGGTCACTCTTTCACTCATATGGTCACTTACCCACTCACTTGGTCAATCATACAGTCAGGGCAGGTGAAATTTCATTGACGGAAATTTCCGGGGCGAAATGTACCGGGGACTAAACGTGCCGGTGGTAAAGTGTCGGGGGCGAAATGTAGGAGACGAAATTACCGTAAACCGTTCTGCAGGTCCTTGGGCTACTCGTAATTTTTTCAAACTAGTTTCTACTAATTTTCCTATTCATAATTTGTGTTGGTGCACAATACGCACCTCGGTGTATGTTTTTTCATTATATATTCGGATGGCTGTATGGAATATACAAGACTGTAAATGAGAGATGGTCATCTTCGTTATCGTGAGCGCTCATCACATCGCGTTGTTTGTCAACCGAATGTAGGAGCCATCAACGTCCAAGTGCATCGACCTTTCACCCGTTTATATTATAATGAGAGGTCATTTCCCTCTTTCCCTAAAAATGTTTATTATTTCCCACCGCGTTTTCACGAGACGACGAAAAACATCGTCCATTCGGAGAATAATTTACGCATGAAGTAGTGAAACCTCTCTGCAGTTGGAGCCATAACATCTCTCTTTTCGGGCATTTAGATCCATCACGATTTCCAGGGACGTCTCCAAACTTTGTCAAGTTTGTCCGACCGAGCTGAGGATATTATTTGTGCTACATGACATCACTCTATTGCCTACATCAGTGCTCTTTTACCGCTGGTCCCATTTTTTTTCTTTGCCGGTCCCCAAATGATATCTCCTATTTATGTGTTTTTTTGCCGGTCCGCAATTAGTTTCTTTTCTTCATTCGTGTTCTTTTTTTTTTACCTCCTGTTTACGCATCTTTTTTGCCGGCCCACAATTTACGTATGTTTATTTTTTACGTGTTTCAATTTATTTACGTGTTTTTTGCCGATCCATTTTCTTCTGTTTATGGGTTTTTTGCTTTTCGAAAAATTTTTCTTTTCTTTATTTTTTACTCTTCTCAACATTTCCGTTGTTCCGAAAATTCTCAACTATTTTCCCGCGTCTGCAGTAGTAAAAAGGTTGAAGAACGTTGGGATCTATACCAGGGGTGGTCAACAGCTGGCCCGTGAGTTGATCGATTTTGTACGACCTGCGACTAGGTAAAATTACTGGGTATTGAATTGATTTTTTCATTATTTAAGCCAACTATTTTCCACAGTAGAGCCTGATTAACAGACTATTTTACATTCATTATTTTTAGTGACGATAACAGTTAACTATGTTCTCATCACACAGCCTTTTCCTATACGCGTATTGCTCATAAAGTTGTTTGTTATGGAATTTTTTACACCATTTTTTCCCGCCACCTCGTTGAGCAAGTTGACATTTCTTTTTGCGGCCTCTGTATTTGTAGCTGAATGCATATTTGGTCACAGTGACGAAACTTTTTGAAGTAGAAGCCAACTCACAGTGACACCTCGAAATTACAACCGACTAGGCTATGCAGATACCAATAATTTCAAAGAGCAAAAATGTGTCATATGAGATGGTGGGGTTCAATATTATGCCGTCGAACAAGAGAGTTCGACACACAGACACGATATTTTGGTGTCGAAAACACAGAAGCAGTCACCTCTAAATTTCAGCATAGCAGGTTGGTGGATGTTGGTTCCACGTTGAAGCAGGCTAGCACTTTCTGCAAAATTGTCTAAAACTCAAACTATGGATGCAATTGAATGGACTAATTTGCAAAAGAAACTAATTTTTGATGCACTGCATCTATTAGCTGGAAACAATGGGTAAGTACAGTGGAACTTTTGTTAACGAGCGGTTCGGTTAACGAGCAAATATTTTGAACCAATTTCGATTCGATTAACGAGCGATGATTCACATTACGAGCAAAACTTTTGCGCTTCGTTTATTTATTTTCACGTTATCATAACTGAGCTGATGGTTTTTCGCTTTCGTCCACGCACATGTGCGGTAAAATTACGAGTGATATCTTCCCTACAGTCTTCGGTCAGCGCACCCAACTTAAAAAATTAACATCCTTACGAAAGTGATTGTTCACGATACGAAACTAGATGTAGCATTTTAACTACGTGTATGTGAATTTGCATTTTTTTTTCTTTCTAAATTCTTCTTGGAGAAAACTGTGAGCTGATTGCATTATTGAACGTGACTTCAGGGCTATAGCTCATGAACAAGGTCCACAATTTCTGAATCCTTTTTTCTTGTGTCATTGAGCAAAGACCATGGGACTGGATGTGCATGAGCCCGACATTCAACAACTAGTGGAGGAACATGGTCATATTCACAGACGAACTGATGTATCTCCGTTGCGTGCAAGAACAAGATCTTTTGTACGGGATCCCATCTGAGAAAGACGAAGACACAAATGAGAAGTCCGTCACTTCAAATGAGATTAAGAGGTGAGCAGAACGTAAGAATCTGGGCAAAACTTTGCGGAAAAGAATCACCTCAAATTAGCAGTAAATAAATAAATCTGTCCAACGATAGTGCGATTACCCATTTCCAAAAAAAGAGTTCATTGATAGGGTTCCTTTTTAAAGTCACACAAATAGAATAAGTTTACTGACGGTGAGTGCAGAGCGTAAGTCGTCCTAAACGTTAGTCTCTGTCGTTGTTTAGAGTAATTTAGAAATATTATCGTATTGTATATTTATTTATGGCATTATTGTTTTTTTTAATATTTTATTGTATTATTTATTATATTGTTATTGTGTTGTATTATTTAGTGAATGACGTTTTTATCAGCCATTTTCATGTAAATGAATAATTGTGGAACGAATCATCCACAAGTTTCCATTATTTCCTATGAGGAAGTTTTTGATTCGAATAACGTGCGATTCGTATAACGAGAACGTTGGTGGAACGAATTAAGCTCATTAACTGAAGTTCCACGTTACTAGTTTATTAGAAGAAGTGGAGCCCAGGGTAAAATTTTAACGACTAAATTGCCCGTTTTCTCACAACTTATGGCGGACGCAAATCTGCGAGTTTTCTGGGTAATTTTAATGGTGCTGCATCGGAGTATTGTCTCTTGTTCGGCCCGCGACGTTGCAGCCTACAACTATGCCGGCCCTTGAGCAGTGAGAACTTGGCCAACCCTGGTCTATACAAATGGTTCTCAACGTGTTTGTCGCGGCTCTTAGGGGCTTCTCGAGCAGCTGGTATATTGGATCGTTCAGTGTTTCCAAGTGTTTCTTTCCTAAGATATTTCGGAGAACCTTGGATAAACGATAAGGCCAGGGAAGCTGTGGAGCGAAGGGAAATATTTCAAGATCCACTGTGTGGTCTATACCAGTGTTTCTTAACCTTTTTCAGCTCATGGCCCCCCTATGGATAACATTTTTTCTTGTGGCCCCCCTGTATAGGCCAGGGCCCCCTCTACCCTCATCCAAGATTGAGATACTTTTATTTTTTTTTATTATGAATGAAATTTGAATAAATCAGATCAATATCTGGAATCCTAGCTAGGCACGGATTCAAATTGTGTATTACCATTCCTCCCAGGAGTCAAATTATATGGTAAAATACGGGACGATTCAACGAACCTGCACGATAAATCTATAAAGCTGGAAACAACAGCTTACATATGAAAAAATCATATTACCAGATCCCATATAGTGCAGTCCCCTCCCTCCACTATAGACATGAAGATCCGGGTCATGCCCACATAGACCCAAGGGTTAAGATGCCCCTGGTTCTATGGACGGTTCTGATTGATTCTGAAAGTAGTAATATTTTTCATGTTTCCCTTTTAAAGCTTTTCTCTTCACAGCTTTCTATGACTCCCTTCACCACCTGTCGTGGGGATCACCTTTCTTCTGATTTTCTCCCGTGGCCCCCTAGAATATCTCAGGGCCGCAAGGGAGCCATAGGGCCCCAGGTTGAGAACCACTGGTCTATACAACTGTTAACGCCACGGATACCTGGCAATAATTTCTCCCACAAAGAAATGCTACAGAAATTGTTGTTGTCTTTATTTTTATATATGCGCACAATACAACATGATACACTCTTCGATATCGTCAGTTAATGACAAACAATTTTTGTTCTCGTTGTAATACAATGATAACGATCGGAAGGTGAGTGTTGAAGTTTCCGACTTCTCACTAAAATGGACATATCATGGAATCTTCGCTCTCCCAACCGATAGGTTCGTTCTCTCGCTGGTTCTGTTCTTTGAGGAAATTGAACAGCGGCTCGAAGTACCTCAGCAACGGTCCAGCGTCCAACTTCTTGGACCTCCCGGCCGTCATCACCTCGATGGTTTTGCACCAGTGCTCCTTGCAGCCGAGCGCCATACCTTTGCTAAGAGCCACAAAGAGAGAGAGAGAGAAGTGAGAAAAATAATGTTAAAAAAAAGAGAGTGTAACATAAAGGCAGACTTTCTATACCAGGGGTCTCTTGACCTTTTACAACAGCGACCCAAAATTAATAACAAGATCCGCTCGCGACCCATGGTACTGTTTGTTTCCCAAAATTAATGAAACCAGTGGCGCAATAAATGCATTTACAACAGAAGTGTAAGTGGATTCGTACGACTCATCTTAGAAACCGCTGCGAATCAAGTTTGGGTCGTGGCCCATAGCTCAAGAATCTCTGGCTTTAAGGGCAAAAGATTTGTACGAACCTCTCGGAAGCCCCTACGAATCAAGTTTTGGTCCTGGTCGGGACTCATTGGAAAGCTCCTAGCTGTTAATGGATTTTAACGACCAAACACGAAGCTCCCGAGACCCAAGTTTGGATCACGACCCATAGGTCAAGAACCCCCTTGTTCTAAACGATACTCACATAACAAATAAATTCAGGTATTTTCCCATCTTCACTTTTAAAATATGGCAACGCCACTAGTACACAAAACATGCGTAACTCTAGCATCGTAAATACGTTAGAGCGACGCACTAAAATATACACTCTAAGGATAATAATATATTATCCTGGGCCGGGATCGGTATAATATATATTATCCCGGCCCAGCAAACATTAATTTTGCCACTCTTTGTTTCCTCAAGAAGTTAGCCGTCGCAAAGCATCGCCCTCAGCTAGCACGCCGGCCAGGACCCAGCCCCGGCCCGGCAGAACGACTACCATCCTTGGAAATCATAGTACCAGATCTAATCATACATAGGGTTTCCACCGTGGACATGAGGCCACCCAGGCCATGCCTGAGAATGCTTTTCATCCTCCTAATTATTCGGCCGACACTTTTCACGATACAGCAGCAATGCTTTCATATGACTATCACGTGGATCAAGAAGTCAGGAGAGTGCACAATCTCCACAGTGTGCTGGCCAAATATGCGAGATGGCT
The DNA here is from genome assembly GCF_987345545.1 of Pholcus phalangioides. Lineage (NCBI taxonomy): Eukaryota > Metazoa > Arthropoda > Arachnida > Araneae > Pholcidae > Pholcus > Pholcus phalangioides. The sequence continues at coordinate 21,842,234 of NW_028301603.1, read as the reverse complement.
TTCGTTCATGTGTCATCGGGTTATAAAATGGTGTACTTTTGCGCACAGCTGTCTTATTGCATGGGCCACCTGAGCAATTACCAAGGGCTCCGCTAAAGTTCGGGACCTGGGCAAAGGTGAAATTTTGGGTCACTTATATGCAGTCTTCTTTGAGGCAGAGGCGTACGGAGAGGGGGGGGGGCATGTGAGCTGTACCTAGAATACATAAGACAGGCATTTTTGAGGTCCTACAAATTTGTGGGCCATGGGTACGTGCCCCGTTTGCCCATGCGATAAACAGGCCTTGAAATAAGCCTGCGGAGGTGGAGTCTAGGTGCATGAGAGGAGCCCTAAAAAACCTTCCATAGTAATGACCATCTGTTGTGTTCAACTGGTTGGAGATCTCTCTGCATTGCTCGGCCTGTGAGCTCATAATGCTGCAAAGATGGCGGGTGGCCCAGTTTTCAGGGGGGGGGGGGGAAGGCACATTCTGCGACGGACTGAAATTCCCCTGCTGCAAAAATGATCTTGCTAAAATCCGAAATGGATTTTTCTCCACACAGAAACCAACCCGTATATAAGCCCACCCCCTCCAATACTGGAACGAATTTTTGAGCAAAATTGCTTATCTTATATACGACTCGACATTTATGAGAGTGCGGGCCACTTCATTAGTTTGAAAACGTGTCACGGGCTACTCGTGCCGCGGCGTTGATCAGTAAATATGTCCCTGGCCACTTAAGTGATCCGGGAATGTGCCACGGGCCACTTAAGACATGCAGAAATGTGCCAATGGTCTGGAACTGTGCCGCGGGTTACTAAAGTGATCTGCAACGGAAGTTGAACACCCCCTGGTATACAGTAACACTACGAGGAGGTAGTTGGACGCCCTTCAACGTTTCGGGAAATCATTAAAGGGAAAAAACGTATTCATTCCTCTCACCTGAAAAGCTTGCCGGCTTCTTTGGACTGGTAAATATCGCATTTGTGAAGCGGCCCTAGATCACCAGCGGCTATGCACAGGGCTTCGTGTATCTGGAACTGCAGGATGAAGCTCACGAAATACCTGGAAAATGTGTAAACCATATCAGTAAACTATTATATAATGAATGTCATTGTGTGAAGAAATTGTTTTCAGAAGCTTCGTGAGAGAATGCAGAGCCCACCTGATGTAAGGGACGTTTGCCGACACGTGGTATTTTGCAGCCGGATCGAAATCGTCTTCCGTTCGAAGCACCGGAGGACATACACCCTGGTACTTCAACCTGAAATGTGTACGTATGCATAAGACTAGGCCGTTATAGCAAATGAAAACCAGTTGAAGGAATGCTACTAGTGAGACATGAAATTTGAACACTTTTTTTGAAACACTTGTGCGGGAGGTGGAGCAGCATATTCTGAGCAAGGTGATCTCGAGCATTCCAATGGAGTGGTCACCACCCATGTGCGGAAAATTCACCGACAAAGTGACGTTGTGAATGGTCGAGTGAATCAGAGAGTTACTGAGTAAGAGTGTTAGCGAGTCAGCAGGTGAGCGAATCACTCATACGGTCACTGGTTCACTCATTTGCTCACTCACTTGCTCACTTTCTCACACGGTGACTCACCCACTTGGTAACCCACTCAATCACTCATACGGTTACTCACTCACCACATGCCGGAGAATGTGTGTTCTGAGTGTATGCTTGGCTCTAACGTATTTATGTTGTCGAATCGCGCTTGTTTCGTGTTCATAGTGCCATCTGGCTTCCATTTTCTGAAGTAAAGATGGAAATGCTTGAATTTTCATGTTATGCCATTTTCATGTTGTATACCTGTCTGCTCTCTGCGGAGAGACTTTTTTAAATGGGAGATCGGCTCGCGCATTCGCGCCTCGAAGCTGGGAAACCGCAGAAAACCAACTTCAGCCGACCACTACTGTGCCGTCTAGCACGAGAGTCTAGTACGATGCCCACACTACCGCCAGTCTGCCTGGAGAGCAGGCAGGAATTACCTAAGCTGGACTTTTTGGCGGACCTCTGGCTAGACTTTTTGAGGGCTCTTCCTATAGTGAATTTCTAGCGTGAAATAAACAGAAAATCTCCAGCGCTGGAGTCCTGTCAGCCCACACTTGGGGGGGGGGGGAAGCATGCCTATCATGGGTGGGGTCAGACACTTTGGCCAGCCCGATTCCCATGTATCACTCTTCACTCAAGAATCTGAGGCACAATTGGTCATCAAATCATTGCTGTTCTTGCCAACAAAAGGAGGACGAACAGGGGAGTTTCAACACCACATGGTCAGCGATGCCTCGGCATCACAATCAAATGTTTTCTCTTTCAATGATAAACATCGTAGCTGAATGCATGACACACTTTATGGTGATCCTTCATCAACTAACCCTCACACATGTTAGGTGGTGTGAAATGAAGATCACGCGATGCGCTGCTGTATCTGTGTTCCAAGTGCCGCCTCCTTTATTGACCTCCTGTGCACAAGCAAGTTGCTCCTCGACATCACGGTGATATACAAAGACAGTTCGGAAAAGCCTCATTAAACTCACCTCAGTTCCCACCATCTGCTGTTCATGTCTTGCTGCTTGATGTTGCCACCGAATAACTCCCATCTCCATAGATCAACTGCGTATGCGTAGGGTAGAAAGGCCACTTTCTTCAGAGCCATGGCCATCAAATAATTGATATCTGATTCTGCAAAAATTGAAGAAGCCAAAATGTATATCCAGCGAGAATGCATTTGAAATTCGTTTCTGTAACCGTTTAAAGGTCGATTTTCCGAACCTCTTTCACTGGTGAGGCATCGAGGAAATATCGTTTGATGCAATTTGCACGTAGCAATCGCATAAACTAGAGGAAACCCTAGGCTGGCTCATCCGCCATATTTGGGCAAAGTGTGACGTCAATAATATTGCTACAGCCAAAATAGCTGTTCTCTGTGCCGTTTTTTTCAAATGATTAGACATCACTTTGAACAAAAAATTGGTTTTGCCACTCTTAAGATGGAGGACGATGAGTCCGCTCGGTATTTTAGAGTCGCCTTAGACCGACATCATCACGCGTCATCAACCGTTAAGAATTTCTATAAAATACATAGTTATTTTGTCTGAAAAACACAAATTTGACGTTACGTTACAAGATACCAGGACAGACACAACGCTGACGTTCCGTATGGTGTGAATGGGATCTGAGAAATTCGCATCCGACGTGACCGTATGACTGAAAGGGGGGGGGGTGAGTGTTCGTATATGAGTGATCCAGTTAGTGATCTTATGCGTGATTAAGTGAGACGGTTGGTGACCAAGTGAATGGTCGTATGAATGGGTGACAGTATGGGTGATCAAGTCACTCACTTGGGCCCGGCCTGTCTGGGGGGTGAACGTCTGTGCCGAATTTCCGTAAATGAACTTAACGTACCTGGATCGTCGGCAACGTCTTTGAGGAGCCCGATTTTCTTCATGTGACTCGGAGTCGACACCGACAGGGCGAGGACGTCACCGATGGCCTCGTGGAAACCTTAAGAAGATGAGAGAGAGAAAAGATTTTTCTTTTCTTCAAAATGCCTTAATTTTTTTCTATGTAAAGATGAATAATTTTCAAAGTAAGAATGATTGATTATTTTATCCGTCCCACGGGAGCTTCAGGTGCATGGGGAGAACATGGGAGATCCAGTACAATGATTTTTTAAAACTAAGTATGTTAAATTGTAGGGCTACTTTACCGCACACCAACTCCAATCATATATCGCCATACGGCAATTTCCAACCAGTGGAGCTGATTGGGAAATGAAGGCTCCATCTATCGGTGGTCGCCTCAGGCGATAAAGAACTTACTTCTGACGTTCTTTGCCTGGATTCGAACCCGTGGACCTTGATGGTAAACTTCATAGTCGAAGACGAGCATCTTACCACTACGCTACTCGGGCGCTAGATTATTAGGCTGGTACTCTTGAGGAAGGGGCACTTGAATACTGTTGAGACGGTTCTGCTTCCACTGCTTACATATGGATTGCTAGTATTAATCTGTACTCTTACAAATGGAATCGTTTGTAAGAGTGGGATTGTACCTATATACAGTCGAAATCCCGTTATAAGGAACTCTAAGAGACCGGAGAAATCACTTCGTTATAAAGGAATTCCAGGTTCTTTCATTGTTCCTATGTAAACATATCTGGAGGATTAGAAAAGTGTTCGTTAAAACGATATTTTCACTATAACGGTATTCGTTAAAACGGGATTCGACTGTGGTAATTCATATGTATTGAGTTTTCATCACTCACCAGGATTCGCTCCGTCTCGGAAAACGTGAGGCAGATGCGCGTACTGCATGAAGTACTGAATGTGCCCCATCTCATGGTGAATAGTGATGAAATCATTCTCGGTTCTGTCTGCGCACATCTTGATCCTGAGCGAGAATTAACGACGTACGCTTACGAAACATAATCATATTCATTGCATATTGAAACGCAACATTTCACGCAGATTAGTAAGAATCATTATTACACTGACAAACTACCGGTATACCTTCAACTGTGGAATAAAATACTGTAAAAAGCCAATAACAAATAGCTCTATGAAAAGCGAATTTTTTTCTACCCTCCGGACCATCCCGGTGCTCTCCAAGAGGTGAAATTCAACTTTAATTATTATGCATGTTTATTTTATGCATATAAAATAACATGTCCTGACTAACAGTAACAACATGTCCTGGGTTCAAAGGTTATATAGAGAAATTACGCCGAGCCGAAACCACTGAAGTGAAATATATTAAATTTGGTCAGTATTTTCATTTTGTAATTGAGACTCACTAAAAAGGGGTCTTTCAAGTATTACGTAAGCAAATTTTTAGCCATTTTTGACCCCCTTACCCCCCTTGTCAGCAAAAGTCAGCAAAACTCTGACCTTCCTTGTCAGCAAAATTTCGTCAGCACTGCTCCCTACCTCCTAACGCATATTTGGGATCAGAAACGTACGCGGGAGGGGAGGCATAGGGGGCTCGTGCGCCTCCCCCAGACAAAAAAAAAATCGTTTTTTAATGCAAAAAACTTTAAAAAAAAATTAAAATTTCGAAAGAAAATTAATATAAACCTTATATATTATTATAATCGATTTCTGTTAATTTCAATGCTATTTGAAGGGCTAAGAAGCCAAACTTTCTTTTTAAGAAATTCATTGTGACCCACCCTTTAAGCCATATATGGTAAACCCTTGACCGCAGACCAAATGTGGCCATTAAGGTTATCTGATGTGGTTTGCCCCCTTCAAACCTAATTTTGTAAAAATGAACTAAACGGCACATTTACAAAACGCTTAAATGACCCGTGGCACAATTCCAGAGCATTTAAGTGGCCCAGGGCACATTTCAGGTCACTGAAGTAGGCCTCAAAGATCATTTTCACATTCAAACATCACTTAAGTAACCCGCGACACAGTTCCACAACACTTGAACGATCCGTGGCCCATTTAGAGATCCCTTGAGTGACGTGCGGCTCAGTTTTAGAGCACTGAAGTGGCCCCCAGTGCGGTTCTACATGCCTCAAGTTACTCATATTTGCGCGATATGTCATTAATTCTCGTCGAACCCCGGGGTTGAGAAAGTTGCCCCCAAGCATTGAGAAGTTGGTCACGAAAGACCTGAGTATTACCTGAAGTCCAAACCATCGGAGAAATCGTGGGCAGACGCGTGGCAAACCATCTTCCTGCCTTTGGGCCTTTCGAATATAGATTTGTTCCAGAACGCCTTCGTCATCGGCTTCAGTCCCAGCGAAGTGAAAAACTCTTCGGCCATCTTCACCATTTTCAGAACAGTCATATTCTGCGTGTGCATAGAAGAAATATACATGCAACAACAAAAAGAAGGCCCTTGGAATCCACACTTCGTGCACTCGTGTGTCTGGCTGAACTCAGGTGTATTTATGTGGAACAGTGTTTTTCAACATGGCGTCACGTGGTCCTAGGATATCCCAAAGGGAGCCACGGGTGAAAATTGAGTGCAAAGAGAGCCACGACAAGTAGTTAAAGGGGCCAGGGATCTGTGAAGAAATGAAATTTTGAGGGAAATGTGTAGCAAAGAAACACGACTTTGCGAAATGTAATCTTTTAAAATTCATCAGAGCTGCCCATGGAACCTGAACAATTTTAACGCATGGGCATTTTAACCTCATGAGCATAAGAGGCCTACATGATGAGATCCGGTGTTCGTACTGTGATCTTCGAGAGTAAGCATGCAAATATTGTGTATCTGTTACATATACTTCCAGGTAAGTATGGTGTCCCAGAAGAATATTACTTTGCTCGAGGATCCATGATGTTGACAGCCTTGCACTGAACCCCCCACACACACACACACCCACAAGAAGGAAGCTCACTGATTTCTAGCCCAAAACAGGCGCGGATTCAGGGTGATACGTTGGGAAAGAGGCGATTTGTAGTGCAGGCTCAATGGATCGTCCCGCATTTTAAGGGACGGTTATTTTTATATACGATCCGGCTCTCGGGAAGAACGATCACGCTAGCCCTCTGGATCCACCCTAGCCAAAGGGTCCAGAGATTAACTTATAAAACCACCTTATAAAATTGTTGTTCTCGATAAATGCAGTTTTGATTAAATTCAATCAAGGAACACTGATTTAGACGGTATGACAGACGAGTCGGTGGCTGTCAGTACACCAAAGGGATTTATGTCGAACCTTCTTCTGTGAATTGGACACTTTGGCGGGGGGGGGGGGGGATGATGTGATATCAGAACACGTAATACAGATTCAGTGGAACCTCTTGATCACGGACATCCACGGGACCGAAAGGTTTTCTGCAAACGGGAACTGTAAAAAAAGGCGTGAAGTACATGCGATTCGGGGAAAAAAGTGCTTCATAACACGTGTCTGTTATGGGGGGGGGGGGATTTCCACTGTATTTAAAGATCTTTGGGAGCTTGCAAAAGTTGATGCTCTCTAATCCTCCTCGCGAGCCAAAGCGTGGCAGTTAACTGCAGTAGCGGGTGAGCGTGTGTGCATAGACCGACAGATCAGAAGCGAAAGCCAGACGAGTTCCCTGCTGGTTAGGAATAGTGTGTGCTCAGTTTGGAACAGATCATCACTTTTATACACCGATGAGCCACTAAATTGGGATTTAATTATGTACGGGGTGTCCTGTAAGTCCTAATTCGGCCTTTATCTCATCAACCGTTCGACGTAGAGGTATGGTTCCAATTTGAAAAAAAATGCTCAAAATATATTCAGAAATCATCTTGTACCAGTTTTGAGAGTGAAAATACAGTGTGTCACAGAATAAAAAAAAATCTGTATTTTTATTTAGTCCCCCCATTCTCTAACTTCGAATCAAAAAGTTGTTGCCCTGTCTTTTCTGAACCCCCCCCCCCCCACAAAAAAAAAAAATTCAAATTTACACAGCCTCGCTTGGTAACGAACGCAATGAACTAACGGACAACGCTATCTTTCCCCATTTTCATGTTTTTCTTTCCCAATTGTTCTCCGATTTTTTTGAATTCAGATATCTCAGAAACGTGAGATTTTTATGTTGGGCTCAGAAAAGACAACTTTCCAATTGGAAAATAGAGAACCTGGCGGACCGCACAAAAATTTAGATTTTTTATTTTGCGACACCCTGAGTTTTCACTCTCAAAACTAAACTGGTACGAAGTGATTTCTGAATGCATTTTGGGCGTTTTTTGAATTGGAACCAAACCTCTACGACGAACGGTTGATGAGATAAAAGGACGAATTAGGTCTTAGAACCACGCGTCGAATGCTCTGATCTGCATCAAGGGAACGATAAGCAGCTCGTCGATGCACCACGACGGGAGAAAACATTCAAAAATTATTTAAATACATAAAAACGTCAATAACTTTGGCTTTCAGTGCCGGAGTGACGTCCATTGATGGCTTCTCGGGAAATGGCCTCACGATGTCCACAATGTTACCCCATTGCTGGGCCCACATGTCCCCTGCGGAATAGAAAAAATATATTCCTCCATTACTATATACACATTATAAACAAACCTCTATGAAGGGATGACCTCTCTAAAAGGTCCACTTCACCTCCCATCGGAATTTTCTAGCTATACAGGGTGCATAGGTAACAGGGCATGCATATGACATTTTACTGGCGTCCCAGAGGCTAGAAAAGGTATCCAAATAGCGTGTAGTATTCAGGTTTTAAAAACAGCTCTAATCGCGGAAAAACCGTTTTATCCGCATTTTTTTAATGTTGTTTTTCCCACCTTTCCTCCGTTTTTCGAATTCGAATATCTCTGCGAATATTGCACTTAGAAACGTGGATTTTTTTTAGTTGGCATCGGGAGAGACAGGACAACAACTCGCCAATTGGGTTTTTGGGCACACGAGGACGGTATATAAAAAGTTATTTTTTTTTAAATTTTAATAACTGCAACCTCTTGCAACATGAATGACATACCTGAGTACTACATACTGTTTGGATATATTTTCTAGCTGGAAGTATGCCTCTAGGACGCCATGAATGAATGAACGCCAGGGGCTCTGCCACCGGACTTATCCCGTTGCCGCGATCTCTTCCAACCCAGCTTCTTGGCAGGGTCTGGAACAAAGTGAGTGCACCTAACAGTCTGAGTGTTTAGCGTGATATTTCAGTGCTGCCCATCTATACTTCAAATTGTTAGTGAAGTGTAATGATTGAAGCATCTAGGACGCCAGTAAAATGTCATACCCTGTTACCTATACGCCCTGTATATTGTAATATTGTACTTTATTAGTACTTTGTTATAATTTTGTAATATGTAAATTATTAATATGTAATTATTAGTTAGAAAGATATATATATAAATGGGAGTGCGGGGCCATATTCCTCATAGAGTTTCAAATATATTTCACATAAGAAAAAGAATCGATCCATCCCGAACACGACCTCCTACATAATGATTATTTTAGCTGGGAAGTGGGTAGTGGTTCCCAAATTGTGCTCCGCCAAAGATTTCTTGGTGCTCCGTGAAGATATCGGTGCTTGAACGGCAGAACATTTTTAATCCTCGATATATGTTCGCATATGTCACTATAAATGAGATCTTCAACTGGTCATAATTATGGATGAAGATAGAGGAAGTGTCAAGGCATAAACTAAATCAGACATGCGCTGCACGATAGTAACTAAAATGCCCCCCGGTGGAAAACTCTTGAACTTTTTTTACCTTGCACTGAGGGGCTTTGAACAAAATCACAGCTTAAATTCTATTTAATGAAATAAAAAAGAAATGATTAAAAAAGAAAAAAACTCAGAATGTGAGTTTTGAATGTACACTGACTGTCAAAATTTTTAACATTCAATTCCATCTACTACTTTCAACACTATATTGATGTCTCGGAAAATTTTCTCTTCATGTGTTCCGGAAAATGTTCCGGTTTGAATTTCTTTCGGTACAACGTTGACAGAAGCAGTTTTCACCATATATATATATATATATATAAATATATAAATATATAATTTTGTATATAATTTAATTTATGTAATTTGTGTAATTTATATATATATATATATATATATATTTTCCGCCACATCAATAATTTTAAAAATTGTATAGAATTCTCGATTTTTGAAATATTGAGTTCGCTCAGAGATACAAAGCCCAGATAATTAAATATGAAGTGATTAGCCAGACCTACTTTTGATTTGGATATCCATGCAATAACATTGATTTCAACTTTTTATTTATATCTCCTCAAGCATGAAAACTAATGTCTCCGTTTTGTGTCTTTTATATTCAACTGCATAAATTCATGTGGGTTAGGGTATTTTAAAATTAATTATGGGTCCGTAAAGTATATCGAAAAAATTCCATTGCTTTAATTAAGCATTTTTTAAAGCAGAAACAGGCAGAGATAGATAACTTGAAGTTCAAGGGGGTGCAAGGAGAAATAGAAATACTTAGCGCCCCTTAAAAAAGAAAACTATTCATTTCTATGTTTCTTTAAATGTAGATTTGTTTCTTTCATGAGTCTCGCAGGAAGTCGTCATATTGGTTAACGTGGATACAGTTTGTATGTCTCTCAAAGAAAGAGGGAGATATCACGTGATCCAAAAAGCCTCAATGAAGAAAACCCGGGCAGTGCCAGGTATTAAAGCTAGTTGCTTATAAAATATAAATTAGTATCATATCAAATTGGTTTTTTTTTCATACGGCACATTAGTCGAAATCCGGTCGCTAATTTTAGTCAAAGAATTGTTACAGTGTTATTTGATAGGTGGCATGGAAGGGGTTCAAGTTCATTGATGCCTTTCTCACATGTAATACAGGGTGATTCTAAATTCATGGCATAAACTTTAAGAGGTGATATAAGACACCTTAACTAGAATTTTTGACCATAGAATGTGCGGTCGAGGGTGTTTTTAGGGAGCACCTCACCAAAACAAATTATCATATTTTTCCGACGGATTTGCCGCGATATGTGCCATCAATCATTCTAGGGTGCATATGCACTTTCGGATTGGATTGGAGTTTGTTTTATATTGGTGCTAGGACCATGAAGGTTATGCTGCGCCAAACAGTGATCAAGTGGTACAACGACTGGCGGTAGAATTTTCGTTACCCAAGATGCACCACGCCTACCACATTGCAATACCCTGCACCCCGGTCACGAGCATTGGCGTGAGCAAGATTGACCTTTAAGAGGGGGCACATGGGATCCGGGGAAGTACAAGAAATCTCTCCCAGAGAAATTTTGAGCTACTAACCTTCAGAAACGTTTTAAATTAACAGAGAAGTAGAAAACGCAGTAGAAAGGTATTTTCTTTCAATATTTTAATTTTTTTTACTACAATATATTTGAAAATATCTTTAATTTTTTATCATCTTGGGGAGGGCACGCCCCCATCCCCTCCCTGTTCTCTCCTGCCTTCTACGCTGCTAGTGACAAACGTATGAAATCAACGCGCGATGTCACTTTGCTAGAAAATTTCGCAGCAACGTATAAGTAAAAAAGTAAGAAATACTTTTCTTTTATGATACGCGTTTGTGAGCAACATAACGCGGAGAATCACGATTTCAAAAGCAGAAAATAAGGAGCGCGTGATTCTTGGATTTTCATTAAAAGTAAATTTTGTCTTTCTGTAAGCCTCCAGCTACATTAGCCGAATTGAAGATACGCATAACAGCAGCCGTGGATTCAAAACGTGCTCGCAAAAGTTTGGGACGTATTTGACTACCGCATATAGACATATACACATATAGACACATATGCCGTGCATCCCAAGGTGGACATATTGAGCATCTTTAATTTGGTTTGTAAAAAAACTTTGATTAGCCGTGTAATATATAATTAATCTTAAGTGTCTATGTTCAATATTTTTCGTAATATATGCATTTCAAATCGGGTGATTCTTTTTGAAACACCCTGTATTATTAGCCGCAAGTGGCAGAATTTCTAGGACGGGCCCTTATGTCACGAGCCAGTATTAAGTGACGTGGAAATGCACCGGAAGTTCCTTAGCTGAAACTGGGCCGCGGGGGTCTGGAAATGCTCCGCTTAGTTCATTTTTGCAAATTCATGTTTGAGGTCGAGCACCACATCGGATTACTCCGAAGGACACATTTGGCCCACGAGCCCTCGGGTTTAGCGAGTATTCCGTAATTGATGTTAATTGCTGTGCGAGTCTATCGATGTCAACTCTTCGCTTCACTAAGATTTGTCCGGATGGACGTCACGGAGAACTAATTTCTTGAACAAAAACCTATTATTGTACATGAGAAAATCAAAATTGAGGTTAACTCGCCTAAAATATGAGCCGGAATAGGTCCGCATTCTTGGATCTTGTCGCAACCATAACAGTTCCTGAGCTTCCGTCGGACGTAAGCGTGAAGTTGCTGGTACAGAGGCTTCACCTGATCCCACAGCCTGGACACGATGTCTTCAAATATACAGCACTCGTATCCCTCTCGCCACATGGCTCCAGTGTCCTCAAAGCCTTCGGTGAGAAGAAAAAAACGAATTAGTTCCAAAAAAATCATTCAATTTACACTTGATTCACATCAACGAGCTGACGGGGACTGACCGTTGAGCTTTGCGGCCTCGTTGCTGAGCTTCTTGAATTCCCAGAAATGTTTCCTGACGGGTTTACCGGCGACGTCTCGCCAAGATTTCCACAAGTATGCCAACTCGTCGTAGTCGCGACTTTCCGCCATCATTCTCTTCAGATCTGGAAAATTGCGAAAAATGCGAGTATTAAATTACAGTAATTGGCAATCCAACCTGATCAGCACATGCAGGCCTGGAATTAGGATATCGTATTATGGACCCTACATGTGAGAAGGTGGAGGCTGCGCCGCATAGACACATGTCACGTGGCAGTGAGCCGAGTCGCACAAGCGGGTGTACTTTTAGGCTGGGAAACGAATTGCAGCCAATCGTCGCGTATTATCCGGACTTGCTTGCATTCGGAAGGCGAAGGGGGGGGGGGAACGGGTGTGCGCTGGTCTGGTAAGATGAACGATGTGACTTCGTTTTGCTCTCTAGCCTTGGATGCGTGCCTGCACGGGGCCTGAGTGTGATGGTTTATGGTGCCGGCGCTGCATGGGATGTGAGAGGGGATAGCCGAGTGGGCCTCTCTCTCTATAGTAAATTTACAGTGTAAAAAAACTGAAACAAGATTCGTGCTCGGCCGCCGCATGCGCTTTAAGAGGGGTCCTAAATCTAAGTTGTAAGGATAAAAAAAGCTTTATCGATCAAAAAACAGTGGACACCAAAAGTAGCTCCCACTTGGGTAAAGATTTTTTCTCGAACTGCCCCTGGGCCCCCACGCTGGAGCCCTGCCAACACCACCGTTGTGGGGACCATACATACTTTTCTGAAGACGGTTTATTCTTGAGTACAATCTCTCATTTGCTTTGTCTTTTAGTGCTGGCCCATGCCCAAGCGCGGATCCAGAGGTAGCGATGGAGGCGATCGCCCCTCCCAAAGTGACAGATAATATGGAATCAATCGGCAAGTGCGGGACGTATTGTAAAATACGGGACGATCCTAAAACCAACATGATTAGTCGTTTCTTCCGATACATTGCCTTGGATCCGATCCCATGCTTCATGAACCCAATCAGATACTATCCGGGGCCTCAGGTGCATAGGGATTGTAGGGAATGATATGATAATGAGATTCGTAAATGGGTATTACGTACAAGTGTGTTCAATCTTTAGGAGAGAGCGGGCCACTTCATTGATTTGAAAACGTGTTGCAGAACACTTAATCAAGTTATCTGGAACAACACCGCTGGCTACTTGAGTGATCTGTAAATGTGCCGCGGGTCGATTAAGTGCTCTGGAACTGTGCCACGGGTAATTTAAGTGATCTGAAACTGAACTGTGCGGTCACTTAAGCGATATTGGAAATGCATAGATTTTCAGTTCATTTTTGCAAAATTATGTTCGAGGTCGAGGGCCACATTGGGCCCGCGCAGGGCCGGCCATTAATTTTAAATTTTGCCACCTAAGGCGCATAATCGTTTGCCGCTCCTTGGATACGATTATCTGAAAAGAGTTTTCTTTCTTCACGTCTATTATCCTAATACAGTGGTTCTCTAAGCGTGTGTCGCGACCCACTGGGGTGGGGCGGAAACAAGAACCAGATGCTCCCAAATTCCCATCACGTATGCACTTTTTGGAAATGCAAGCAAGGAGCTGTATTGAGAATTGGGCATTGAATATAGCGAAGAGGTGAATAGAGCGTTTCAAAAGTAGGTCTATATCTGTATTTACTTGCGCTTATTTATGAACTACCACTTTCCCCTCGTCAAAATGATTTCGATGTGCGAAAGTGAAAACACCGTCGTGACAAATCTGTCATAAGGCAAATGCCGTCCCTGTAAACACACCACCCTAGGCGGCTGCCTCGTCACCTCATGCCTGGTGCCGGCACCGGGGGTCATGGGTTGCACATATATGGTATAGTAGCTTCCAGTCGGATGGGGGTGTTGGGGGTTAGGACAGCCCGGCATGCAGTTACGAGACATTATTGTATTGTTACGAGACATTGTATAACACTAGAACTGTATTCACCCGGTTCCATTTGTAGATTGCACTCCTCCGATTTGTTTCTGCTATTGGTTGTATTGCGATGGCCAGTTTCTTCGACCTTCTTGCGTTTGAATCCGCAGATTTTGGCGGTGCCGAAATTCTCAGTCATGTTATTCACCAGCTCTGTTTGCTGTAATATAGATGAAATACAAGAAACAGTTAATTGAAACTCAATTCTCTCCTTTCCCCTCATTGCTGCTACTTCACCGCACATGCGCCTCTTAACCATTTCTCGCAGGAATTTCTAACGAATTGGTGCAAACCGGAAAATGTTTTATGCACACTGAGTGGTCAAAATAAAATCCCGGTACTCACTGTGAAAGCCTCAGAATAAGGGTTATCATCCAAGTTTTTATAGAACTAGGAGGTTCTGTGTGCAATAGTGTCAACAAATTCAATGGTCAGGAAAGGTCATTAATTCAGCCGAGTCTCTAGGCTGAATTAATGACCATTTTTATCTGGTACATACTCGCAATCATTGACTGCGAGCATACTGGGCAAGGTGGCTCATACAACCGTATACGATGTATACAATCAGCATGGAACCCTGCTGGTTTTTGTATGTAGGATGTTCGGGTGTAACCATCGGTCAAACCAGGGTCGGAACTAGGGGGCGGGGAGGGCAACAGAGCCCCGGGTGGCAAAATTTAAGGAGTGGCAGTTTTAGGTGGGAGCAAATATAAATATAAATAATTATAAAATTATTGAATTTTAACGTGATGGGGGGGGGGGCGGCAAAATACCTAGTTACGGTCCTGGGTCAAACGACTGATTTAACAGACTAAGTGAGCGAGTGATTAGAAAGGTAGTGAGTGAGTAAATTGCTCACTCACACAGTTGCTTACTCGTTTAATGACTCGTTTACTTGCTCTCATTTTCTCAATCGCTTACTCAATTACCCACTCACTCGCGAGCTCAATTGCTCACTGACTCACTCACGCGACCTCTCGGTGGCAAACTGTCGTTGACGAATTTTCCTTTCGGTGAATCGCGTGACCGTGGTGATGCACTACATTACCACGATGAAATTTATCCAGACACGCACGATAGGCATGTGCGGTTTAGTAGTTTCCACGCAAAGAGACCTCTAGCGGACAACGTGTTTCATAATACTGCACATATTTTTGTCGAACCAATTAGCCTGGATTATTAAGTGTTACAAATGTTCTAAAAAAGCTTCCGTTACAGCGCATAATCTATGAATATGATGATAACTGACCTTTTTGTATTTGTCCTCGGGCAGAGCGGCGTCACCAAGGACCGACATCAGTTTGAAGGCTCTCCGGAGTTTTCGGTTCTTGAAGTGCTCCCAAGCGAAGCACGTCACATTTTCCCAAACTGCTTTGCCGAACGCTTGGCGTCTAAGCGTTTCCTCTATCTGTAATAATACTCACAACCGTATATTAATCAATCAACACACACTTGCAACTATAAAGGAACCCTTAGAAATTCAGCACCTATAAATTGACTTGTTTTTTCCTTAACGACGAGAAGGCGCTTTACTCATGTCCTCAAGCCTATTTGGCTCCAAGTCACGGGTTCTTAACTTCTTCTGTTCCACGGACCCCACTTGTGACAGTAAAATCAAGGCTATGGACGCTTTGACAAAACGAATGAAGCCTTCATAATAAAATATTCAGTACAGTCGAATCCCGTTATAACGAACGCCAAGAGACCGGAGGAATCACTTCGTTTAAAGGAATTCCAGGTTACCTATCATTGTTCCTATGTAAACTTATTTGAAGAATTAGAAAAGTGTTCGTTAAAACGAGATTTTCGCTATAATGGTATTCGTTAAAACGGGATTCGACTGTATATAGCAGGGGTACACAACCTTTTCAGTCCGCGGGCCAGATATACCATATTGCTGCCGCTCGTGCGCCAGAAACATCGTATTCCCCCCGCATGCCGTGAAAATCGAGGTGCACCAGCTTTTTCTGAATATTAGGGGGTCTGGTCCGTTTCCGGCATGTCGGGAAAAATGACGTAATATACAATAGCCAATTCAATGGATTTTTACAATAAAGATATTCAAGAATTTTCCCATGCTGGAAAATGTGGGTATTAACGGCATGGTGGTCTCCCTCACTGTTTCCCGGCATGCGGGGAAATACGGTAGGATGACCATATGACTCGTATTTTACAGGACATCCCCTCAAAATATTTTCAACGAGGTATGACTTTTCTATTTCTACTGAAGTCACAAAGATTAAGATTATTTTCAAACTTAAAAATTATATAAAAACATAATTATGATTGAGACAAAAAATTGACACGTTTTTAACGCAAATAAAATTTTCATCGGTCTACTGGCCGACACGTTTCAGCTCTACACTGAAGAGCCGTCATCAGGCCCTTGTGGTCAGAAATCACACATGTGAGTCGTTGAAAGGGTGATGTTTATGTTTGGTCGTCCGGAGAGTTCGCCTTTGTATTTGCTGAGGTCGAGTGGTCTTTGGATGCGAATTGGGGCATTGACCAGTCGACCAATTAAAATATTGTTTGTCTTAAAAGCGTGTCAATTTTTTTTATAAATTATAACCAGGCAAAGTTCCAATTTTTTGTCATGATATAATTGTCTTAATTAATTAGAGTCATTCACGCACACAAATATTCATCTCACGTATACGTCACCTTTTTTTTGTGAATTGCATATTAATGCACTACTTTACCGCACACCAACTCCGGTCATACATCGCCATACACAATTTCCAACCAATGGAGTTGGGTGAGAAATGAAGGCGCCATCTATCGGTGGTCGCCCCGGGCATTTAAAAAAAAATTCAGTTCGAAACTTTGATTAATTTTTTTCCTCGTTAAATTTAATTGTGTCAATATTATTTTGCATAGATATTGTTCAGAATTCCTGTATGTTTTGCAATAAAGTATGAATTTTCGGATGTTAATTTCCCCTTTCCCACAGAATCTATAAAATCGGGGCTACGTTATCCTAGAAATTATTAAGACTATTATTCTTCTCAACGGCCCAACGTCTTGTAAAAGTGGCCTTGGAAGACAGAGTCCGGACCCCTCAACCTCTTTACGATCACGGGCGTAATACACGGGTGAATGTGAAAAGATGACTCTAATAAACACTGTTATCTACTTTATCTATTATACTCTTTCCTTTTATATATTTTTTCCTTTCCCCTTCCTTTTTCTAACGTGCGGTTTGATTAGGACGAGGTTACCAGATTTATCGCCGACTCGTTAAATAGAGACAACCAAATTTCTTGCCACGTGAAGTGATAACTTCGGACGAAACGCTCTTCAAGGACGAAGAGCTGGTGCAACACCGGTTGAACAAATGTCGAGAATTTCGACAGGAGACGAACGTTTTAATGGAAGGGGCGAAGAAAAGGTGTTGTGTGTTCAATATGATCATAAGATTTTGGTACATACCAGTTTCTTGTTGTTCTCGTCCGTGATGTTGGTCTGGTAGTTCCAATCCACTTTGGATATCTTATTGTTCCACTCGGAGTTTTCAGCGTCGAGCCATTCGAAATACTTCGTTGCTGCCGCGGAGGAATTGATTTTGTTCCTCGGGCAGCGCGCCGCCGTCAGTGAAGGAGAGTTGACGAAGTCACCGATGCAGCAACATGGCGTTTGCGACGACGATTGACGCTTCTCGGCAATGCACGCGGACGCGTACACGATCGCTGCCAACAACATCGACGCTAGGGATCTTCCATTCATGTTCTCGTCTATCGGTTGCGAATACCTGCATCATTAATAGGGATAAGTCAGTTTGGTGCAGAGTTGAAAGGATATGCGCCATCTAACGCTCTTAGTCACGTGACAAGGGGCGATATGGTCTTGGGGTGCTCAAGGGGTGATCAAGGGTCACTTTGGGTCTAAACACTGGGTCTAGATCACGAAAATCTCTTTGTACAGGGGCTCCTAACCGTTTGTTTGCCACGGACCCTTTGTGTCAATAAGACGAAAGCCAGGGACCCTCTTTGCAGAGACGGATTAAGGTCGGTTGAGGCCTCAAGTACAGAAGGAGATATTGTACCCCTTAAATTAGAAAAAGTGTACAGTTGGGGTTTGGCGAAGCCCTCCAGAAGTAGAGGCCCAGGGTGTGCGCCCGCACACCCTGGGCGTGCCTCTGCCCCTTTGCCAATAAGACGTAGCCCAGGCACCCGCTCTTGCCAATAAGATAGTAGCCAGGGACCCCCTCCCCTTAGATAATGAGATGAAGACCACGGACTCCCTTCACCGAATAATAGCTTCAGCACATAATAATTTAAAAACAAGAAGTTCATTGCTTTCCTCATCCAAGCTCAGGGAAATCCTCCCGAAGAGGATGTGGTCCCCTGGTTGAGAACCACAGCTTTAATATGGGGCATCTAGAATATGTTGCTCGCTTTATTGAATCGATTTTTGTGTTTGATTCGGTGCTCGAGAGGTCGCGAATGGGGGAACGACTCTCTCAGATAGGTTTGCTTCTCCGCATTTCTAAGATGGTTGAGGTCTATAAGGCGGTGATTCTCAAACCCTGTGGTCCTCGGTTATTCCGAATGGGGGGGTGGGGGAAGGGCAATGGTGAAAATCAAGTGGAAGGAGAACAATAACAGGTGGTTGGGGGGCCACAGACAACTGTGGATAAAAAAATTAAGCCGTAAAGAGGAATAAGACTCTTAAGTGAAATATAGGATGCAGCAGAACCTGAGCCATCTCAACGCAGAGGGTCCATACGGGCATGACCAACAACACATATACAAGAAGGACTCCGCTCAAAACTTGTGACGTCACTACTACTATTTCACCAAACATCAACTCTGGCCTTATCGATATTTTGCAATTTACTGCCATTAATGAGATGGGTTGGAAATGAAGGCGCTGTTTATTGGTGGGTCGCCTCAAGTTCGTTAGGGAGATATCTTACTTATATCCTTCTTCGGGTTCGAACCCAGGACCGTGGCAGCATCTTACCACCCCGCCACTCGGACGTATTGTGACGTCACTGAAGAATGCGATCTCACCTATAGCCATTGAATACACAACAAAAAAGGGTAACGATGGCGTATGCGTCAGCCAGCTATATCCAATGGCTATAACTGCGATGGCCTTCTTCAGTGATGTCACGAGCTTCGTGCGGAGGCCTTCTTCTGTAGGTAGTGTTGGCATGATCCAGGGCCTCCATAGGATTACTTTATATCGTATATGCTCAACTCATGATCCGCGACCACACAAACCGAACTTTTTAAAAAATGAACTAAGCGGCACATTTACAGATCGTTGACTGACCCGTGGTACAATTCCATAGTACTCTAGCGGCCCATGGCAAAGTTCCACATTACTCAAATTACTTGCGGCATATTGCAGATCACTTGAGTGTGAAATGCGCCACATTACAAATCACTCAAGTGACATGCGACCCATTTACAGATGACTTGAATGACCCGCGGTATAGATTTAAATCACTCAATTGACCCGCGGCATATAGACAAATCAATTATGTGATCCAAGGCACATTTACAGATCAGTTGAGTGACGTGTGGTACAGATCTATAGCACTTAGAGGCCCGCGGCACATTTCCACATGACTTAAGTGGCCCACGGAACATTCCCATGTCACTTAAGTGACCCGTTCAATTCTCAGGTTACTTGAGTGACCCGCGACACACAGTTGCGTAGAACGTAAGTGGCCCGCGACAAGTTTTCAGACTAATATAATCGCCCGCACTTTCCTAAAGGACGAACACCCTTGACCCGAGGGTTCTGCTGAAGGATGTGAGAGGCCGTGATAATAACCGCGAATTCCTCGAGGCATTTCGGCCTGTCATTTCGACACACACATTTTTTCTCTCCAGACCAGAGGTCTTCAAACGTTTTCTAGTCGCGGGAACTGCCTCTACCTATCATTAAAAAAAGAGCACTCTTACGGCGATATTGGCAAACGTATGCATGTGTGTATGGAATCATGGCGCGATTTTAATCCTTATGTAAATGCAATTTGTACAAAGTAAAATTAAATTGGGACGTTGAACAGCTCAGAATCGGACACGAGCATCGAGTATTCTGGATGCTTCAGGGGGCGTCACCCTGGTGCTCGCGAGCAACAGGTTGAAGATGCCTGCTCCAGACGAATAAAATTACGCTAATGTGAATTTTACTCCTCTCGGTTTTAGTGTTAATTGATGGAAACAAATTTCGATAAAGTCAAAAAATGGTGACACTAACACCTACTTTTATATGTATCTGTTCATGATGACATGGCTGTGAGTGAACTTCCGAATCGTAGTCGCGACACCCTAATGATCAAAGCGGCTGTATCTTCATACAGTTGTGCTAATGATATAAGAACTGCGTGAACAAAAGTGTTTGTGTTTTTGTTTCTTGGAAGACAATTCGAGGGGAGAAGAATCTGGAACAGAGAAGATAGCCTTTGTATCGGCCGAAGGAGCCTAATTGAAATTCGATTAAAATATAAAACAGTATTGCCTGGGGAATCAAACTCTTGCCCTCTGGATGCTCGCCTTGAGCATTATATGTAGGGGAAACATTTTATTTTCTGGATATTATGCTGAGGTGAACTCGGAAAGAACAGTCATCTTGTCTCCACCGGGACTCGATCCCAGGCCCTCTTGCATATCGAGCAAGCATGCTACCATCTACACCACTGGAGAGACGACCCTGTCTCTCCTGAGGTTGAGGCTACCAATGCCTCTACTTCAGTGCCTCACGCCGCATTATAAGGAAGGCAGGGTTGTGTCTCCAGTGGTGTAGATGGTAGCATGCTTGCCCGGTATTCAAGAGGGACTGGGTTCGAGTCCCGGCGGAGACAAGACGGCTTTTCTTTCTGAGCTCACCTCAGCATAATATCCAGAAAATAAGATGTTTCCTTGGTATCCTGGGCTGAGAAAAAGCTATCTCTCTATTATGTAGGGGGTTTCAGTCTCTGAATTAATTCTGTGGGTGTTCAACAGCGAGCTACCATTACACACAACTACTTAACCGTATAATACGATACGTATACATTCTATACGAGGTGATACATTCCACAGCGGAATTTCTAACGAATCGGTATATATATGACATGATGTAGTCTTCCGTAGGTCTTGAATCGGTATATGCCTGAATGGGTGGCCCTTGACGTGTTCATATTGTGAGAGTTGTGTTTTTTTCCCGTGTGGTGCCGTCTGCATCCCATATTTTGAAGTGGAGATGACAAATGCTTGAATTTTTCATGTTATTGTGATGAAGGTCAACAAAATCCTACGCTTGCCGGTTTAGTTTAGTTCATGCAGGGCGTTTTAATCTCTGAATTAAATCTGGAGATGTTCAACTGCGAACAACAAAATCTCTCCTGTGACTACTTGTCTCAAGCTTTTTATGCAATGGATTGCAATATACGAATAAACTGCGACCTACGAAATCTAGTGGTTGCTGGTTTAGTTCAGTTTATGTAGGGAAGTTTTTCCCAGATTTTTTGATGGAGCGGACCCCCCGTAGCTTCAGAAAGTCAATTTCGATGCCCCCCGCCCAATAAAATCCAAGTTGTAGTGCTTTTAATAATTTTCGCATCATAAAAAATTGACTAAATTATGATTTCACAGCACAAAATATGTCATTCATGCAATGTTTAGTAAATTGAAATGATCCCGCAGACCCCGTCACAAAGTATTCATGGACCCCAGGAGGTCCACGAACCACACGTTGAAAAATACTGATGTTGGGCATTTTAATATGCGAATTAATCATCTGGGGGTTCCACTGCAAGCTATACAAAATCATGTGAGTGCTCGTCTTGAGCTTTTTTGCAGCGGGTTCTAGTCTCTTGAATTCATTCTATGGATGTTCGACAGCGAACTTCAAAATCCTTTGTGTGTGCTGGTGTTGAGCTTTGTTTAGGGCAGCGTTTCTCAACCTATGGTCCGCGATGATGGCATAGATGATCCGCAGAACTTGATAAAATTATTCACACGTTGTGATTGAAATTAGTAATATCCATAATGGGTTCAAACAAAAATATACCTCCATACTTTGTTTTATCATCATGGCCCCCACATCCTGGAGCAGGGCCCTAGGCTGGGATCTTTTGCGGGCTCCCCCCCCGACCAGACTTTTACGGGCCCCTTTATGATGAATTTATAGAGTGAAAAAGCAAAAAAAATTGTGAAAATTGTCCCAGGACCCCGGGGCAGGAGCCTTGTCAGCCCACCCTTTGTGGGGGCCATGTTTACCATACATCATCGAGGAAAATGCAGGAAACTGTGATCCTAAATACGGGATATGTCATTAAATTTTGCCATAAATTGCAGTTCATTGCTTTACTTCTGAGATATAGATGGCAGCACTGAAAAAACATACACAACACTAGTTACGAACTCAGACTGTTAGGTACAGACACTTACAATGCCGGCACAACTCACTAGGTAGTAAATTGCCTATGGCGATAGACCTGAGTTGTGCTCGGTTTGAAAAAAAAAAAGTTTTCATTGCTTTAAATGCAATTTTCTAACTACTGATGAAATTGCTGGCGTACGTGGAAGCATAAAAGTCTGTTATAAATAGAAATCGCAGTAAAAAAAATGTATTTCACGAAAAAAATATTCGAAAGATCTGAATGACCATATTTCATCGAGAGAAATATAAAATTCGGTAAACTGGGATCCTAATCAGTAAAATACACACGGGACACATCGCCAATTGCCATCAAAAGCATTGTCAGAAGTAGGCACAAACACCCATCGTAATTAAAATTCTGGAAAAATTGTGGACAACGGTGTGGTGTTCCCGTTAAATAATTACATATTCAAATAAGTATCGAGAGCGATTTGAATTGAGTGATACGAATTTGTGTTAAATCAGGTTGAAAGTGTTTGCAGCGAATTTGGGTGTACGTGCGAACCGAGACAAAGCAATAATATCAGCTGAGGGAAGGGGACATACGCTTTTCACGTCAAACTATGCGTAATAAATGGCTTTGGCTCCATTTCGCTCTCGTTCGTTGTGGAAAAAGGGGGGTAGTCGATACCACAATATAAATATCGTATAATAGATGGTTATATTTTTTTGTATTGAAAGCCGAGCTTTTTTTTTCTTTGAAAGGGCTTGATGAACACAAAGCCTTGATAAGGTTTCCTTTCTGCTGATCGCTTCACTTGACGAAGGACGAATATTCGGTCGGAGGCTGAATCAACGGCCGATGATACTCTTTTACTTACCTTTTGTTTCATTTTTAATACCGAAAGCTTTGGGGAAGGGTGCAAATATTATTGGCTTAAGACTGTTGTGGATGAGAGGGTTTCAGTGCCAACTCTTTGTAACCCCGTCAAGGCAACACAATAAAACGTTATCAGCGACCTAAAGACGTGAGATCCGATGGGAGAACTGAATGAAGAGAAAACGAGGTTATGATTAAGACCGGCACCACTTAGGTGTGCGCTTAACTGAGTTGGTGCCGATATACAGGGTGGCCCAAAAGACGATGAAACATTTTTTAAACTGATGCAAAATCGAACAAAGGGCTTTTAGAGAGCTACTACTGCTTAACCATGCATGCACCTGATAAGCATTCCCCTGGGGAATTTCTAGGGAATTGTGGTTCCTGATAGAACGTGTTTTCTGAGTACAAGTCTGTGTGTGACTCTAACGTATTTGCGTTGTGAGAGTTACGCGTGTTCCGTGTTTTTGTAATGTTGCTTTTTGTCTTCCATATTTTAAAGTGAAAATGACAGATGCCTCAGCTTGTATGTCTTGTAAATCTGCCTGCTATGTGCGGAGAAACTTTTTCAAATAGAAGACTAGCTCGCATTTATGCCTCAAAGTTGGAAAACCGTAGAAAACCAACGTAAGCTGACCACCAC
Source organism: Pholcus phalangioides (assembly GCF_987345545.1). Lineage (NCBI taxonomy): Eukaryota > Metazoa > Arthropoda > Arachnida > Araneae > Pholcidae > Pholcus > Pholcus phalangioides. The sequence continues at coordinate 21,818,395 of NW_028301603.1, read as the reverse complement.
CACCACCACTGTGCCGCCAATGAGGTTAGAGCCTGGACCTTTGCGTAGCTAGATCAGCCCCACGACCACACAGCGGCAGAAAGAAGGCGATAGTGGATAGTGCAAAACCAAGATTGCCCCCCTCCTGACAAAACACTAGTTACCGCCCTAACTTTCGAAATAATGAAAACGCTTTCAACTGAAAGATTTGGCGTGTCCAGAGGAAAGCAGTCAATCTTGCAATTCATTTCTTCTCTTCAGAAACATAGCAAAAGCGTTTGAGAAGCATTTTTTTGTTTCAAAAAAGAAGACAGAATTCAATGTGAGTACATGCTGTGACTCAAAAGAAAATGACTACAGATTAAAACTTTCAATGATTGGAGAGCTACTACCGATTAACCACATGCATGACAATAGCTTGAAAATGTCCAAAACATGACTTGTCATAAAAATCCGAGCTCTAATCATCACACGTTTTTTTTTATGGGGGAAACCAGCTTGCATTCGCGCCTTCAAGTAGGGGAAGCAACATCAGCCGATGTGCTGCCGCCTGTAGAGATCGAACCTTGGACCTCGCGATGCAAGTTTAATGACACGTAAAACCGTCATATCATGGAGACCTCAAGATGTAAATGAATATGGAAATTTTTAGAGTGATAACCACAAGCAAAGCTAAACATTTTCCAGTGAAAATAATTTTGACGGGTTGCTTCGGAAAAGAACTGTTGAGATTATAGTGAAGGTCAGATTCCGAGGGAGAAATGTATAAAGACACGCGTGTTGTTTTGGCGGGGGGGGGGGAAGAATTATGCAATTTGTTCATGTTGAGGACAGACAGGTCATGAGAACAGACCAGCTGCGGATCCAGGGTGATGTGGGGGTGGGGGGCAAATTGCATGAATTAGTTTAATCGTCCCGTATATTACGGGATAGTATTCCCCATATTATTCGGCTCTTGAGAAGGCCGGTCATTCCCATCGCCCTATCCCTCTGGATCCACGCCTGAGCGAAGGCAAACATCTTCAGCTGCGGATGGGCCAAGGCAGACGTCTGCCTTCGTTCCATTAAAGACGTCTTTAGCTACGAATGGAATGGAGACGGGCATCTTCAGCTGCGGATACGGCGAAGGCAGATTTACCGGAGCTGGTGGATCCAGGGCGATGCGTCAAAGCGTGCATCTTTCGTTGCCAGCGGTGTTGGAATGATGTTTTTCTGTGTTGGGAAAAAATGTAATTTAGATGGACTCGAGATGGTTCTAAATACAAATGACATGACTTGTGCCATGACAGAACCATATTTTGAAAATGTATGCATATCAAGCAAGTCTTGTAGAAAATCTGTTCTCTGAGGGCACCTGTCATAACTTTTAGACAGTTTTTGTTTCAACACAACATGTACATGTTTCAAAGTCTAAAAAGGGATGGTTTGTTTGAAGCAAATTCAGTTAACACGGTGGTTTAACTGAGTGGTCAGTGAGAAGTCCTTCCCAATGTGGGATCATCAGGAAGGTGATTCCCAAAGTGGGCCTCACGCCCCACCGGGGGGAAATTTAATTTTTAAAAGGGGCAATTTAAGAAACGAGTTTTTCTAATAAAACTTGAAGTTTTTCAGAACTCACTATTTTTTTATACCAACTGAAATCTGTACTTTTAAAAAACTTCTTGATATGACTTCTTTCTTTTATTTTTTCCCCCCGCGGAAATGGACCACTGGGGTCCTTAATGTGGACCGTGTTGCACGGACAATTTCTGCCGAAATAAATAAAATATGGAAAAGTGTGAAAGTCACGGATCCCTTTACAAAATAACATTCTATATACAAATACAACGCCACAACAGGCAAATTGCCCAACGAGGTGGCTGACTTAAGAACATCATGGATCCCCGAGCCCCTACCCACTACCGCTACACCACACATGCACCACCCCCCCCCCCCCGCGGAACCTCCCAACGAATCGGTACATGCGGGAATGTGCGTGTACGCGTAGTGCAACCTGACGTAAAGTTTGTTTCTGTGTAATGCTTGTTATGAGTAGTGCTGTCATCTGCCCCCAGTTTTTTTTTTCTAACTATGAGTGAAGTGTTATGGTTGAATGATTTACCGTTGTAGGACTGTTGCTCTTTGTGGCGAGACTTTTTAACGGGGAGATCGGCTCGCATTTGCGCCTTGAAGTTGGGAACCACAGAAAACCAACTTCAGCCGACCACCACTGTAGGGTTCGAACCCGGATCCTCGCATCACGAGTCCGGCACTATAACCACTCGACCACCACAGCGGCATATAGGAATGAGGAAAAAATTAGTAAATTGTTTTTTCATCCAAGCTCACGGAACCCCTCCCCCCCCCCCCCCCCCAGTCTCACCAAGGACCCTCGCTCGTGGAAAATTCATCGTCACGCAATTTAACGAAAGAAAAATTTACCGCTAGGAAAATTCATCGACATCACAAATCGCAGCTAAGGAAAAATTCACTGACAAACAATTCATCGACAAAGTGAGATAGTGAGTGAGCAGGTGAGCAAATGAGCGAGTGGTGAGTGACTGAGAAACTCACATACGATCCCTCACTAAATCGTTTACTCACTCGATCAATCACTCGGCCGTTCACTCACTGGAGATTGTCATTCACTCACCAACTGTAGTTGGTGATTTTTCCGTCGGCGAATTGTTGGCGGTGAATTTTCCCTGAATCGACGACCTCTAGTAAACGCACCGCTACTTTTGACTAAGTAAATGGCCTTTTCGTCTCCCTTATTATCGTGAATGGGAGTTGTAATTCTTTTTATTCAAAAAATATATAAAGTGAGGGAAAAATAGACAGGAGTTAGGGGGGGGGGCACAAAACCCCTCGGGTTGCAAAATTAAAGGGATGCAAAACAGAAAAAAAAGAATTTTTACATTAAAAACCGTTGTTGAAATATGGAGTTTCACGGGGGAGGGGGGGGGAGTTACCCCAACCTGATAAAAATTCCACTGACGGGGGGGGGGGCATCAAGATTTCGGAGATTCTTTGGTGGAGCATGGACTAAAAAAAGGTTGGAAACCGCTAGACTGTGGAGCAATTGTGTGACATTTTAACACATAAAAAAAAAACAAAAAAAACGCGAAAGAAAATGGTACGCAGTAAGAAAACAAACATAATCTTATCAAGATTGGAAGAAGATTCCACAACAATATTATTTGTGGCTTATCTCTATCAATGACATCCCGAATGATAAAGATTATTGGAGAAAAGAAATGGTCACGATTAATAGAAAAAAATTTTACATAAATTTTCTATTGTACTAAAAATTGTTTTTACACACAAATTTCAGCTATTTTTTTGCCGAAGCACTGATCGGAATCTCCATTTCGACCCGGAAAACTTTTGCTCCACTCTCGTAATTATTACTCTAAAATTTTCACGCACCGTATGTACATTCATTAGTTTTCAACATATGGCGGTTTTTTGGTTGTCCTTAAACTTTTTTTTTCACCACCTATATTCAATAACTATACAAATATCGATACACTGATATTCGAAGGGTGACTACGTACGTTTCAGCTTACCCAGAGGTTCGCGGTGTTCTAAGGTCTTGGGATCCGAATCGCGATCGGTCTGATCCAGTCGACGATGACGAAGCCAAATGGAAAACAATGCGCTATTAATTCCATCGAAGACGCAATAATTCATCTGTCATAAACGATGTTTTCTTTACGAATAGAGCGAACGAAAAGGGGAAGAGTATCGGCAGCTGCGACGAATAATTTTGCGGGAACACATGTGCAAATTTTTCCCACATCTTTCTTTTCTTGCATACATGGGTACGTGGGAAACGATATCTCCCTTCTATTGTACTTTATCGATAACAAATGTGATTTTCTTTTCGCAAGAGCGAGCCGATAAAGTTTTTTTAACGTTCTATCGAAACATCAACAACAAAACAAAACATCGAATTTAGGAAGACACACACACACACCCTCGCTAAATACGATTTTTATATTAATTTGATGACTGACTTCCCGGACAAAAGAAAAAGGTAGCATTTATTTATCTTTTTTTTTTCATTGTTGAATTGAGAACAGTTTTACGGCCCGAATAATACCAAACTGTTTTGACCAGCTTTAAGATTTAACCGGAAAATAAGTCTGCCTATAAGGGCTGGATTCTCCCCTTGTCCTTAGAAAACGCTCGGTCAGCACTTGTCCTTAACTTAAGGAGCTGCTCAACAGAGAGCTTCAAGGAGAATTCCCCGAGATGGATTCTCCCCTTCTCCTTAACCATTATCCTTAGGATCACGACTGGTTGCGGAGAGAAAACGGGTCTTTCGGTTCGTTCAGTTCGGTTCTTCGGCTCAGCTCGTCGTTTGACCAATCAACGTAGAGCAAAAATTTTACAACTACTACTATACGTATGACATGAATGTCGCTCTCCACTTGTTAATACAAAATATACAGAAGACTGGATGTTGTGAAGATATTTATTATAACAAATATCTTCACAAATATCTATCAGAATAAATATCTTCACAACATCCAGTCTTCTGTATATCTTGTACTACTATACGTATCGAAAATCAATGTTTCTTTTACATTAGTGGCAACAATTGCTTTATTTACATTAATTTCCCGCGTATTTTTCCCGCTCCCTAATTTTTATTTTTTTACATTGGCATTTGCTTTTATACGTATCAACTTTTAGGGTTCATTTGAATAAGTAGTTTCAGAGTTTTTTTCATTATATATCTTATATTAGTTTTTTCCCTGAGAATTATATATGTATATTTTTTTTTTATTTCCATTAAATTTTAGCCAGCTTATCCCTTTAACCCTTGCGGGTGAGATACTTGGCAAACATTCGTTTTCAAAAATTTCCCGGTCATAAATGATTACGTAACAAAAAAATTAAATATCCACGAAAGTGACTAAATTTTTAGATTCAATTTTTTTACTATAGAGATTGTTAGTTTTACGTGAATTTTTTTTTTAACTCAATGTTGAGTTTTATCTATGATATAAAAACCTTAGAGGAAGTATGAGGAAATTAATAAGGGTATATATAAGGGAGGTATATATCCTCTTAGGTAAAAACCCGAGGGAATCAACAACACCTAAATTATATTCATTAAAAAAAATGTAATGCATGCTGCATAGCACAACCACTTAGAGGTTGACACAGCAGTTATGTTCAATCATCGGGGTGGGATGTTGAACATTTTCCAAGTCTATGAATTTAATGTCAATGTTAAAGCCATTTGGATTTATGTCTCATATTCCTAAACAAATGCTACGTACAATTAGAACCCCTGCAATATCAGCGGGTCAGTTGGGAAAACTATATTCTCAAAAGAAGTGTGATCTCTCACTCAGGGAAATGTATTCACCAGAGATTTCTTAGGTAGGATACCCACTTTGTACTGTAACGTAACAAGCAAATTATCAACTATGTAATTACATCTGTTAAAAAAAATAAATTGTAACTATAATTTGGATAGATTAACTTTATGTTATTCCATCCAGTTGTTAAAAATACGAAAAGTGAATAAAAGTGAATTTCTTATGCAACTGATTCTTGCGTCAAATTCACCGCAATAAAGCAACATCCATAGATTTTTTTCGAATTAAAAATTGTAATCGCAAAACAGAAAACACCTATTTACAACTCATGAATAAATTTATTAGATACTTGTATACAGTATCATCAAAATCATTTCACATGCACATATATGATCGTGCTACGTATGAATATACATGATGATCAACTTCCAAGTCAGCACCGAAAGGTCATTTCATTCAGCATTTTCACCTGAAATGGAGGAAGTGGGTAAATCGATAAATTAATGAATATTGGAATATTCGTGAGCACTGAGTTCTACGTCATTAACAGAAAAATGTAATTTCTTCCTTTTTATAACTCCCTCGCTTCAGCAAAGTCAAAAATCTAAAAACATTTTAAATAGTTACAAATAATATTTCAATGTATCCATAGTGATGGAACACTACTAACAACCATACATGCACTTCACACACATTCCTCTCATATTTTCCTTCTGCGTACTTTCTAGAAATTGTTCATTTGTTGATTAGTTCGAAAAATTTTACAAAATTGCTCACTTGTGTGTTTCAATAACTTTTTTTTTTCAATGTTCATTCAACAATTGATTATGTGTCAAAGATTCTCTCACATCTTTGGGTAGGGTGAATGTTTTCTGAAACTTTTTGAGCAGGAGATGTTTGGGAAAGCTAGACCAAACTCACTTTAAATGAGAAAGAGCAAGTTTTTGCTTATTTTGGACAATTGCACTGCTCATTTAGAGATAAAATATCTTCAGACAATCCAAATATGATTTCTCTGCCTAATTAAAGATGCCTATTCACAATAATTATAAACAGGGACATACATAAACAGTTTTTAAAAATCATTGAAGGTGAGATAAAATGGAAACCTTGCTAACTTGACACCTGCTTAAGTGGACAATTTTCTCGATCCTATAAGAGTGTTGAGTTATCAAGGTCCCACTTATACTACTGCACCACATATACACATTTCTCTAAGGAATTTAACATGATTGGCATGTGTTGGAAAGTGAATGAATAGTTTCTGTAAGGTTTCCCCCTATTGGGAAGGAGCATGATGGGATTAGAAAGCGTGGGTGGGGGAGAAAGGCCATCGACGGTGAAGAGAAAAGAAGCTTGATGTGTTTTGGGTAGTTAGAGAGTGGCTCCTGTGGACTCAGGAGGTAGTTTTAAAGGTTTGCTGTAAGGGAGGACGTGTGAATATTATGTTTATTGTTGAAAATTATGATTAAACCAAGTAATATATATAAAAGTGACAGTGATTATGATTGTGGCAATCAGTCATTGAAAACGAACCCGACAGTTTCCTTCTTTAACACAAAACTAACATTCCTAAATTGGAATGCATTGCCCATGTTCAGAAGATGGTTGGTGCACGTTTGAGTTAACTGAAGAAAACCACGAAAGGACTGAGTGGTAAAGGTAAATTAACCGATAAACTACAAAATTACTATGGTATTGCTATTCGTAGCAATGTGGGAAATTTAAAAAATATGCAGTTACAGCGTCTATGGTGGTCGAATAGTCATAGTGACGAACTCGTATCATGAGCACCCGGGTTCGAACCCCACCATTGCCACAGTGGTGGTTGGCTGAAGTTGGTTTCTTATGGTTCCTAACTTTGAGGTGCAAATGTAAGCCAATCTCCCCATTAAAAAAGTCTCGCCACAGAGGGCAACAGGCCTACAACGATACAATTACTTAATCCTTACACTTCAATCATAGTTAGAAAAACTGGGGGCAGATAGCAGCACTAAGCATAAACACCGAAACAAACTCCGCATCAGCTCTCACTACACGTACATTCCAACATGTACCAGTTCTTCATAATATCCACAAAGGAATATAAACGAGGTGCATGTGTGGTTTATTAGTAGTCTGCGGTTACAGCTATTTTTTCATTGTTGATCCAGTCATAAAGAGCATGAGTGGACAATGTCCAAGAGGACCTGACAGTTGGTGTAAGCATCAGAAAGCTGCATGTGAATGACATAAAATTACTGATAAATCTCCTGCTGGCCTCTCTAATGACAGCATAAATGTAATAAAGCCAACATACATGAGTCCTTGTGCACAATCCCTGTTTCGAAGTGCTTGCATGGTACGCTGCAGAACAACAGTGTGATTTGGAGAATTTTGCCTCTAAGAGCACTTTTATCGAACTGCAAACAATGCTTTTGGGGACTATTGCAGTTCTGCGCTTTAATTCTGGCTATGTAGGCATATTGTCTGCACTTGAAATCTAGGAATCCTAGTTGATGAACTAGCATCTATTTACTCTGGGTTGGGCGATGCGAGTGTGACATGTTCGAGATATCATACAACACTGGCAAAAAATGACCAGAAGAAAAAAAAAAGCAGAAAGTCAAAATTAGAGATATTTGAAGCAAAGGAAGTTCTGTCATACAAATGTGGAGAATTCTGAATGTTAGGAATGTATGTGAAACTTTTTTTTAATGCATTTTCTGAGAAACTGATTTACATCATTCTTGTCTGCTGCATACCTGATGCCTACAAAACTTTACAAGATATAAATTTTTTCCAGTGGTTCTGTACAGCTATGAGTTATGATTTACATGATTTTGAATGATTGAGTTTTTTTAAATAAAGTTTTTTTCCCGTAAACAACCATATCTCAAAATTTTTCCATTTTTTTATATTTCAAAACTTTTAGTTCATTGAACAAAACAATATTATAGCAACATACTGTGTGAAGAACAAGTTGATATAAGTAGTAGTATTTCACAATGTTTTGCATAAATACTGAAATTATATTAATTTTAGATGTATAATTACTCTAGGCAATATACATTTTTTTTTTCAAAATATTAATGAAAAAACATTTTCTTATGTTTACATATGTTAAAAAACATGTCTTAGTTTTATTCCACATTCAAATTAAAAACACAAGCATTTCATCCAAAATGGCGTTTTTGAAAAAGTACCTCACATGTAGTCAGTCGCCTTAATGCATGCTTCTCAAATAAAATACACATTATTTCAAGAACTGAATTACACTTAACTTTATAATGCTATTTCCTATGTAAGTTCAATGTTACAAAATTATAAATGGTTAGATACAGAAAAATTTCAAACAAAATGTAGAAAAATTAGACTTACATTTAAAGAAATTTGCCAAAATCATACAAGATCTGCCTGTCATTTCCTTTAGAATACACCAGACTCTCCATACTCTGTAGTACAAAATATTAACATTAATACCACTAAAACTTTCACTCATAAAAATTAATTACTCATGCAATACATTGATAAAGTGCTTAATAAGCTGTTATATATGCAACCATTAAAAAAATTCAAAATCATGATACCCTATAATCAAAATTATAGAACCTGCAGCAATTAAGGAAAGTATGCGAGTTAAATATAGAATTTGGCACTCATTTTGCATTGAATTAAAAAATAAATTTTTAACAAAATATATAGTGGGGGTCTGACTGGGTGGCATGTAGTTTTTTTAGGATGCATTACATTTTTATGCAGGAATTTTTAAGCGCTTTTGCACATAGCGAGTGTGTGTATTAGGTTTGCATGTCAATTTTTACATCCAAAATATACGATTGGCATTTTCATAATAGGGTTTAGAGAGCCTTCAACTGTTTTCAGTCATTAAGACGGCCCGAAAATGAGCTGTATTTTTCGTTAACCTAAATTCCTTGCATTATCTTAAATGCATATATCAAGCATTAGTAGCATCGAAAAACACGAAAACGATTGTTTGAATGTGAATATATCTTCTATTAGAGCACGCATCGCCGCCGCCATTACGGGAAATGTAGTTGTCCTCAAGCTTAAGGAGAGCGTCTCCTCACTCCTCCACTAGCGCCATCTTTGTCCTTGAGTAAGGAAGTAAAGCTTTCCTTATTTAAGGAAAAGCGAGCGGAGAATACGGAATTTTTTCTCCTTTCCTTTATTAAGGACAAACAGCGGGCTTAAGGAGAAAAACCTCGCTAAGGACAAGGGGAGAATCCCAGGACGATTTTTAAGGATGTTCATAATATAAGAGTTTCTCAAAAATAACATTAAGCTAGACCAGTGGTTCCCAACCGAAGGGTGCGCTATGAGTGAGGGAGAGCATTTTTGGGGAGTGCGAGATGGAAAAGAAATGTAACATGCTGACGGATTATTCGGGAAAATTAAAATCATGACAAAAATTGAATTTTTCATTTCCTAAAAAAATATGAATCATACCAATATTTTGACTTCTGCTCACAGAAATGCATCGTAGAAATTTTGCGTTGTAAAAGTTTCTCTTTCGATTAGCGATAGCACTTGTTTTCCCATTTCGGTTGAAAGAAAACACCATTATTTACCTAAACTATTTCGCGTTTTGTTTGCATTGGTAGCTCGTGTTATTAGCATGTTGCGCTTATATTTGATACTGTCTTGAACGCACATGACTCGGGAAAAACGCCAAAAAATTCAATCAAGTGTCAAAGAAATATTAATATACGTTTGTTGCGGCTTGAGTCAGTAAGTGAAGAACGATTCAATGAATCTTTTCTCCCAAATCTGAAAAAAAAATTTGAAGAAAATAGTTTTTTTTTTGTTTCGTTTTTGGATTAATTTTCAAAAAAAAAAAAAAAAAATGAAACCAAAATTAAATAATAGCCAGAGCCGAAAAGGACATTTAAATAATAAGTAAAAGAATTCATAGAAATTAATTATTGAATAATTAATGTAATCAATTATATATGCACGGTACATGCCTCTGCACAAGTCCGTGACTATCGAATTGTAATATTGATGTGGAAATTTCGTCCCCTACATTCCGCCCCGACACGTTTCGTCGCCGGTTCATTTCGCCCCAGATATTTCGCTTGCCCTGACCGTGTGAGTGGCTGAGTGACCATATGAATGGCCAAGTGAGTGGGTGACTGTATGAGCGTCTAAGTTAGTTGCTGAGTGACCATATTTATGACCAAGCGAATGCGGGCGTAACCGTTTGAATGACCAATTGAAAAGATGAGTGACCATATGAGTGGACAAGTGCGTGATTGAGTGACTGTATGAATGAGCGGTCAGCGGTCATGTCTGTCCGTCTGTCTGTCTGTATGAATGAGTGACAGTATGAGAGTCAAAGAGTGCGGTCACTCATGCGGTCACTGACTTGGTCACTCATACGATCACTCACCTACTAACTTGGCTTCACTCATACACTAACTTGGTCACTCACTCGATCACTTATAAGATGATAGTCACTCCCACCCCTTACACATACGGTCACTCACTTAGTCAATCGCAGACTCACCTGATAACTCATACTGTCACTCCCCCACTTAAATGGTTACTCTGCCAATCACTTGGTCATTCACTCAGTCAGTCGCTTACTTGGTGACTCACTCTGTCACTCATACATTCAGGGCAAGCGAAACGTAGCAGGTAGAAATAACGGAGGCGACATTTCTCCGGATCCCCCCATTGATATATACGGGCTGTCTTTAATTGTTTGATCTGCGGCCATTGACTTTAGAGAAGTACTGCATAATTTCAACTACAAAAAATAGACTTTTCAAGTGACACGCACTTTCTTAAAATGTCACGATTCTCTCAAGGGGTCGTATACATTAAAAAAAATTAACTTCTCGTACACTCCCCGTGTGATAAAACTTCCAATTATTGAACCAACTCCCAAAAACATTGGTTTTCTGTGGTTTTCCAACTTCGAGGCGCGAATGCGAGTCAATCTACCATTTAAAAAGGTCTCTCCACAGATAGCACAATAAGGCCTACAAAAACTTCCCCGCATGACACAAGCAAAAAAAACAAACAGACTAGTTTTTCTTCTTCCAAATTCGAGGAGAGTCCCCTTCCTCTCAGATTCGAAGAACGGAGTGGCATTTAGTGAGGCACAACCTATGTCCAAGTAAACTTCACAGACCGCTCCATGAAAATAAAATAAATCAGTATATTCAGTAAAAATGCACAGAGGCGCCGACATGAAGGAAGGAGGGGCTGAAAATCGTCATTCGTCCCGTACCTACGGGACTCAATCCCGTAAGCGGGAGGCGGAATGGTGCGTTAAATCGAAAATTCATGAATTGGTGGGGGGTGATGTGCTCAAATAGCCTCAGCCTCCAGGAAGCCCCTCGTTTTCTAAGGGGGGGGGGATCGTTTTTCAATGCAAAAATAGTCCTCAACTCAAGGGGGGGGCTCCTCTTTTCATACGCCTATCAAAGGGCACACCCCATAGAAAGAGGCGCATTTATGGTTTTGCCGCCTGTGGGCTATACGGATTTTACCGCCCCCTCTCTTCTCCCATTATTTTTTTACTACTCTTGCCTCGAATTCGCCATCCTGTGCTATAGTCCGCTTGGCCTCCCCCTCTCACTCCTGTAAGTACACTGTCTCTAAAGTCACTCTTTTGGTCATTCACATGTTTGCACACTGTTTTGGTCACCCATATGCTTTCACACATTCTAGGTCACTCTGCTGGTCGCTCACTGAGATGATTCCTTGCTTTATAGGACACTCTTTTGACCATTTACACATGCTCTAGGTCATTCTGTTGGTCATTCACATGCTTGCTCACGCCCCTAGTCACTCTTTTGCTCACTCACGTGCTTGAAAACTCTCTAAGTCATTCACTGACCTAGTCCCTTGCTATCTGGGCAGAGGTGGAATTATTGAGATTTATGCAAGTTTTGCCGCCCTCTACTCCCATTCTACAAACTTTTTTGGCCACTCATTGCTCATATTTGCCGCTCCTCTGAACTGGACACCCTGGACTACTATCCCGTTAAGCTCTCCCCCATCGTAAATTCGCGACTGCATAGAAATTGATTCCAATGAAGTCAGAATAGTTTGGAACCACTTGGGTAAAATGGTTAAATCACACTAGACCCCCGCCCCGACCCCAAGTTCGGCGACAGGAATGAAAATTATACGGTCTGCTCCATCCAGCCGGTGGTCGCGAATCCCAAGAATCGGTATTGATTGTTCAATCGGAAGAAAGATGTTTAACTACTATGTGTATATGAGATGACAAACGTCGACAAAGAACGACGCCATCTGAGAAAATGCCCCCAGGAGTTCGTTATTTGATTTTAATTGCGCCGCAGCCGTCTTCGATTGGCGGCCTTCAACTTGAACATTCTGCTTGCTCATTACTCGTTCCTTTTTTCTTCTTCTTAATAACAAGTATCGAAAAGGAAAAGGAGTGTTTTATTCTCTCTCTTTTTACTTTCTTCAAAGGAACTTTCGACACCAGAGAAAGCACACATATAACTATTATCTTCATCAATCAGCAAATTGAGATTCCGTACAGGACACTATAGGAAAAAAAAGGGGGTCGCGGAAAGGGACAAGCAGCAGCAGATGTTCCGCACGTGACGGTCGCAGCGTTGGTGCCATCGAACTGGAGATTAACAACAACAAAAAACAAACCGGCTCTCGACCTCATCATTAGTTGTTGCTACACCATCTCATCTTCTTTTTCGCATTTTTGCTTTTTTGTCCGCTTCGGTACACCTCTCGTCGCTTCTGCTCCTCCTCCAAGCGGTCAGAAACATTGGAACTGATCGCACATGCTCGCCAGGAACTGAAGACAACGCAGCTCATCACCATGGATCGTCGCGGCCGATTAGTCCTGCTCGTAGTGATCGCGGCATTAGGTACTAGAGCAGCTCCACCCCCGCTTGTTCCGACCGAGTCCTGTGTTGACAACGATTGCGCCGTCACTTCTTCATCGACGACAACGAACCACGAGACCACAGAGAATCCCAACGATGAACCGAACATTCCAGACAACAATTCGGAAACGACTGCTGCCGAAGAAACCACTTTGGATCCAGAGTTTACGACGTTGTCCGATGAGGAGGCGAAGGATGAAGAGAAAATGGAATCAGCTGAGAAGGAGTCGAGTCTTCTCCTCAGCGCCAAGGAAGAGATCAGCACCAATGACCCCGATGGATCCGATCTTGTTTCGGATTCGCCAACGGAGAAGGTAACCGATACGACCCCCGAAGACACAAAAGAAGGATTAGAGATCCACGACAAGCCGATCTCACTGATATCGGGCGATCTCCCTGCCGATAGAGCAGATGAAGAAAAAGAAGTGATAGAAGCCAATTCTACAGAAACATCCAGCGAGACGACATCGTCATCAGCTGAGCCTGATGGTTCGGGCCCATCAACATTTGCCGATGATGTCAAAGGTGAAAGGGACGAGCTCTCTCTCAAGATGCCGAACGATCAGCCCGAAGAAGGCACTCCCGAGCGAGTAGATTCAACTACAATAAACGCGATTACCGAAGAGAAAAGCATCGAAGAGATGTCCACGACGGCGTCTAGGACAAGCACCCGTGAAGATTCAACAACTCCAGAGGTCGGTAAATCCCCAGAAAGCATGGACATCGAGGGATACTCGGCGGATTCGCCATCCCTGGAAAGCGCCAGCGTCGAAGAAAAAGACGACACCGCGATCAGTATCGTCCCATCGACGACCATCGCATCGACGACCTCATCAGACGAAGGGGCCGAAGTCCAGAAGTACATCAGTGGCTCGAACCTAGACCTGGTGGCGGCTGTGCAGTTCCTCCACTACCACGACAAGGAGAGCTCGGAGCAGTGCAATAAATTAGTCAGCGCTCACTGGAATTACGCAACGGATCTGTCCGAAGACAACAAGCAGAAACAGGTGAGAGATCTTCTTGTTGTTATTATTATTCGTTTAATGTTTTTTGTTTTTATGTTTTATTTTTTTTTGCCATCTAATGACTGGCCACACATAGCTCGTTATGAAATCTCGACGACAGGGACGTTTACCCGGGGTTAGAATTAGAATTCCCCTCACATTCCGGCTTACATGTCTCTCTCTCTCTCTCCCTCTTTCTTTTCTCCATTCGGAATGAACTCGATTTCCATGATGAGCCTTCGAGATGGGAAAACACTGGTGACGACATTCTTATCGGATGAGAGAGAGAGAGAAAACGAGATTCCAAAGCCAGCTGTAAAATAATAAACCCCTGAAGTAACTCGATCTATCATTGCAAGAAATGCCAAAAAAAAAACAAAAAACAACTAAAGTGATGGTCTATAAATACCGACTTTTATGCAAAGCAGCGACTGCGGCGACAGATCCTGGAATTTATTAAGTTAGACTTTATTTGTATGAGAGATATTATCAGATGGGTAAACAGAGAATCCAAAGCCTTCACACACTCGCAGCCAAGGTCATTACTTACATGGAAATATTCCGCGAGAATAAATTAAAAGTTGTTAGTTTTTTGTTTTTTTTTTGTATTCGGCTATTTTCCAACTTCCTCGTGTGACCAGAATTAATTTTGATGATCGATTTGTGTCTGCCCTTAGGGGTATGTGACGCACTGGGCCTCGTGCTTTGATGCCCTTTCCCCTCCCACGAACTCGAGGAAGAGAAAGGAAAAGTTCTATCTCACTTTTTGTGAATTAAAAAAAATAACAATAAATGTCAAAAAAAACAGCGCCTCCTCAAAAGTCCCTTATTTTAGCATTGACCAGCCCTAGGATGGCCAGATTATGCAACTGAGAAACCATCTCTCGTGGAGAGCAGCATTACAGTGACGAATTGTGTAAATGCGAACCGATCTCCCGTTAAAAAGTCTCACCGCAGAGAGCAACAGGCCTGCGACGGTATTATTCAATAATACCGTTGTAATTCAACGGTGTAATTATTCAATCATTACACTTCACTTATAGTGAGATAAATTGATGGCAGATGGCAGCACTACACATAACAAGCATCACACTGAAACAAATTTCGCGTTAGATTCACAACACGTTCACGCACCTTCCGGCATGTACGATGAAGTAGTAAAGGTAGTAGTAATGGTGAATTGTTTGGCAATGGCTAAAATAACCTATTGGTGATAAAGCTTGGGTCCTGTCAACACCCCATATAAATAATATATAGCCCAGGGGTTCTTCTTCGTTTTTCAGCCGCGACCCAATAGTAACATTAGATTAGCTTCGCGACCCACAGGACTGTTTGTTTTACGAAAGTGATGGAGCCAGTGCCGCTATAAGTCCACTTATAACAAGACTGAAAGTGGATTCGTACGACACATCCAGGAAGCTCCATCGAATCAAGTTTGGATCAAGAATCGCTGGCTAAAATCTTTTTTGTACGACCCATCTCGGAAGCCTCTGTAAATCAAGTTTTTTGTCGTGACCAATAATCGTCGCTCAATAATCTCTGGCTCCAAGTGGCTTTGTGCGTGACCCTTCACGGAAATCCCCCTACGAATCAAGTATGGGTCGTGACCATAACTCCAGAATCATTGTCTTTAATGGACGGAAGACTCCGTGAATCTGAAGAATCCCTGGCTGTAAGTGGAGTTGAAAGACCCATCTTAGAAGCTTCCGTAAATCAAGCTATGACCCATTGCCCAAGAATCCCCGGACGTGATTGTTTTTTTACATATGTTTGGATTGTGACCCATAGCTCAAGATTGCCTGGCTGTTAGTGGATTCGAACGACCCATCTTGGTCGTACGGTCCCCAGCGACCCGGGTTTGGATCACGACCCGTGTAGGTTAAGAATCTCTAGTCTAGCATATAGGAGGTGTTGGTCTTACACGGTTTGTTCAGTTCAGTGTCGAATTGCAAACTTACAATGGGATAGAAATATTACTACTTACCATTTATTTTGCATGGGCTTAGAGTTGTTGTAGATATTGGCGGTGTTGGATATATATATTGTTGAGACGCAGCCCGAGGGGTGTGCGGCAGGTGCAGCTGCATTCGCTATAATAGAAAATATTAATTGAAAAATAAATTTTTTAAACACAAAGAAAAAAAAGAAGAAAGGTGGCGCTGTCCCAATATCATGATAATGTTCAGAATACTCTGAATAATATAACGAATTATCGAAAATTATTCGTTCTACGAAGGAGAACCCAAGATTATTCTCAAACTGGGCCCCGAGTGCCCAGGTCGGCCACTTTGCACCGTTACGATGCGTAACACGAGCATTCCGTCTAAATTCACTGTGTTGATGACTGACAGTCCTTCTGGATTCGAAGCTAAAAAAACCGTGTGGAAAATTCAGAATTTCATAATAAAACACTCTCCAATTAAATATTGAAAAGTAATTCAATTTATTCAGTCTTTGGTTACGGGGATTTAAAACTGGGACAAATAAGCGTCCCGAAAGCACTTTTAGGAACAATGGATAAAACTGCGGCTGTCCCTGTTTTTCGACACATCTGGCCACCCCAGACAGGCCCAGACATTTTGTAAAGTTGATTTCTCAATGGGACACTCTTCCTCTATATCGCTATGGTATGGTATTTTAAAAGAGGTTAAGCGATTTCTACTACTCCACGGAAGGGCTAAGTGCCTGCTCTATAACTTAAAATTAATTGAGGTCTGCACAATGCAGCATTTTATCGAGAAAAATGCATCACTAAGTATCACTATAAAAGTTACCGATTTGTTGTTTGCTAATTGCTAAAAAATTGAGCAAAATTTTGACTTTCTGAAAATTACCCATAGTCAAGAGCCACCCTGCGCTATATATCCTGGAACATTCTCGTATTTTTCCCCCATCCCCCACTTTTTTTAAAAATAAAAATGTTCCTTTTTATCCTTTCCTGTGCTTTCAACGAAACCCGTTTTTGAATTTTTATTCTCTTCATTGAAATCAATTATTAAAATTATTTTCCCAATTTACATATTAACGATTGCCATACATGCAATAAACCATATCATGTTAATTATGACTTTTTTTTTAATGTCTCACATATTGGTCACATTTACATTATATACTTTATCAATTAATACATTTCAAAGCTGTGATTTGCAAGGGTACTTTTAGAGGATTTAATTCTGGGGGGGGGGGGAAGGGAACTCTTACTCAGAACTTTCGGGACGATCCAATGTTTAGAGTCGTGAATATTAGATCAAGAAATGAGATGCTGTGGAACAGAAAACCCAATGGTTACACAGGGCTGACAAGAGCATTATGGTGCCCCGGGCAAATTGATCATTCTGAGCTATGGAGAGGCTAGATTCTTTAAACATTGGGTTTTTATTGGAGGTTTACGTGCAAGGGAATTATATGATCGGTTTTTAATATAAGTTTTTGAATGTTCAAAAAGGATGGACGCGACGAGTGTATATCAGTTTTACTTAGGGCAAAGCCGTAGCGAGGAGGGGGGGGGGGTTACATGGGATCCGGTCCTTACTTATAAATATAATAATATGGCGTATATACAGCATATGGAGTCACGTGGTCAAGTGCACTTTACTATCAGTTTGGTCCCGTCCATCTGAAATACTAGCTCTTCCCCCCCCCCCCCCCAGGGAAGTAATATCTGACTAAGGCTGTCTGAGCATTCAGACAATAAACGTTTAATAACAGGCCAATTAATCAACTTTCTGATATCGTTAAGCGTGACCGTTATTTATGCTCGATTCCCATCCCATTCATTATTTAGTTTATCGTTCGCAATCCTGCGTTATATCTAAAACACAATAACGTCCAAACGGTACTGTGACGCCAATTTTTCATTGGTTCACGCTTCAGTGTGTCCGTTACTGTAACCTTGATCGAAAAACACGTACCCGCAAATTAATTAGATGAACTGCTTGTGTCCATTCGTGTAACATCAACCTTCGCCATCTGTGGACCATAAATACACTCACAATGGCAGAAAAATAAATGTATTTTGGTTTCTCACGACCGAGTTTCTGGGTGCCATTCATGATAAACATAATGACCATCGCGTCCCCCACTCCTCCGGTTTTTAATTTTTCGTTTATACATTTGGTACAAGGGCGATGGTCCGGACCTTAACTGTGACTGTCCTTTTTTGTTCGTATTGGCAATGGGAATAAATCATTCGGTTCCCTGTTCGGATCTAGTCATATCGAATTCGCTTTGCCGATCAGCATTTAGGAGAAAAATTTGTGCTAGAACCAACTAATGACGTACTCAGTGCTAAGGCTACTACTATTAAACTATAAATAAACCTTTTAAGCATTTTCGCCGGGGAATTTCTAACGAATCGGTAGGCACAGGGTGTCTCAGCACCAGGTTTACAAACGTCTAGGGGGGGGATAGGGTACGCCTAGAAGACGCGAAATCACATAGCCATGCATGGTTGCACGCATGCTTCCGTGATGCGGTAGGGTACACAGAAAACACCAGAAGTGAAAGGACACCACGTAAGTGAACACGCGTTTTAATAATAAATGTGCATCGAAAAAGTAACAGAGGTCAAAGGTGTTCGAAGTGCCATCCACGAGCTGTAACGCAGGCCTCACATCTCAGGCGCATTTCATTCCAAACGTTCTGAAAGAACTTCCGGATATGCCTAGGACTTCCCTGCAATGCAAGCAACAACTTCCTCAGTCTGTCAACAGGGGGTGTCGTACACCACAATGTTTTGATATGCCTCCAGTCTGGGAACTCCGGAAAAAGTAATCAAGGCATGATTGATCCGGCGATCGAGCAGGCCAAAATGCACCAAACGTCCTCTAACGCGTCGTGAAAACATTTCTAATAACCCTGCATTACATGTGATTCCGAATCGTATGGGTGCACCCAACCCCCTCCTAGAAGTTTGTAAATCTGGTCCGTGTATACCAGAATGTGTTGTATGCGTGTGTATGAGTGGTCTAACGCATTCATGTTGTCAGAGTTATGCTTGTTTCGTTTTCTACTAGAGTTGCCATGTGTCCATGGGCCCCACAAGGGTGGGGCTGACAGGGCTCGGGACAAATGCCATCATTTTTTGTTTTTTCACGCAATAAATTCACTATAGAAGGGCCCGTGAAAAGTCTGGCTTTGGGGCCCGCCAAAGATCCCAGTCCAGGGGCCCTGCCCCAGGATATGGGGGGGGGGGACCATGCATGTGTCTTTCACATTTTGAAGTGAAAATGGCATATGCCGGAATTTGCATGTTTTGTTAGTGGCCTTTTGAAGGTCTGCCTACTCTCTGCGGAGAGACTTTTTTCAAACTATGCTCTGGCTGCAGAAATACCTTGAATTCAGTTTGGTATAATTTAAGAATCACTGTAATAAAGAAACGGAGATATTATTTCGATGGTTGAATCATCATCAACTCCATATTAAATAGATGAGTTTCTATTAACACTGTAAGCGAGTTTTAAAATTTTCTGATCCGCTGCCAAAATTGAAATTGCGAAACCTTCGCAAATTGTCACCAAGACGAATTATTCCTTTTTTTCCTATTGCGAGCTGATAACTGTTCCTACTCCCCCAACAAGAAAATTTGCGCTCATCGCTTTTATTTCCCTCACCATGATACAAAAACACTTTCCATGACGTGTGTGGCTTTCTAAAGGAAGAGAAATCCTTTTTTATGGAAAAAAAGTCTTTTGTATTATTTATACTGAGTGTATATTTCTTTACTGGAGGAGTTAATCAACTTTGCCCGAGAATAGTAAGAAGTCACCAACGAATAATGCAAATACACGGAAAATACGAAAAATCCTAATGCATTTCGACACCAACGGGTGTCGTCTTCAGAGGAAAAAATATTCAACCACCAATCACACTCTGACCGAGTATCCCACTTGGGTTGGATACTAAATCTTGACTCTCAGTTGCTCAGCGGAAAAAGTACGTCTGTTCGCTTCAAACCACGACGTTTGAATTTCCTTCCAATTATTCTTTTGTTTAATGTTGAAAGAAAAGCGTAAGTGACTGTCATTGGATGTGGGTGGCTTCAAAGAAAATTTCAAGATTCCGCACCCCAGTAACACGTAATGGCTCTCAATGTCCAATCAGTGCTGGCTAAAAACTGACTGTCCCTTCATTTGAAGTTTTATGTTTTTGCTCATGTTGGGGAACTTTGTGCTCCTCTGAGACCCCGCTTTCGGTTTTTGCTCTTTCATCAGAGGTGAGAAGTGATCAAAGGTGATCTAGCGATTTTAGTGTAGTTTCCGCTGTGTTCTCATTTGTGTGAAGCCTCAGCTCGTCTTGTTTTACTCTGCATAAGCGTAAGAATAAAGTATTTGTTCATATTTACTATATTGCTGGGGCAAGTTTGGCACGCTGGACCGGAGGGAGGGGTTAATTCACTCTTTCTTTTCCTTTGACCACTCGTTCTACATTTCGTACGGGAATATGGTGTGTGTCAAAATTCATACTCAACGCTGCTGACCAAGTACCAGTGAGTAGTAATTTATTTTCTCTTGTTCTGTATTTTGTTATTAATAGTATTTATTTATCGTTAAGGACCATTTCATCCAGAGTCGTGACTAAGATTTTTGTGAGGAGGGAAAAACACGATTTTGCTATCGAATTCCGATGATTTTATAACGGTATTTTTGTTCTTTCCTGATATTTGTCACCCCCCCTAAAATTTTGCACATGAGGGCAGTTGCCCTCCTTTGCCCCTCTCTAGCTCCGGTCCAGATTTCATCAAACATTTTTTTCACTATTTTCTTGCCTTTTTGACAGCATCTTGCATCTCATGAATTTTAATGTGAATACTTAAACGAAAAATCAGTGATACTTGTGCATCAGTTGCCGTTATTAAAAAACCGTTGGTATTCGTGGAATACTACTTATATATATGGCAGGGGAATATGGTAGCCCAGGTCGATAAGATACTCGCGAACTGTGTCACAAGATGCTCAGACATGTCGTGTGTTCAACACCTTTTGTCCTTACCAGTGACTTTTCCGATGCAAGGATCACTTGCAAAAGCAGCGCCACGACGATCAAACAGCACATTGCATTGAAGAAAGTCTTCACACCAAACGTTTAGCGTAAGAACCTCTCGGTGAGAAACATGAAAAAGCCGTTCGGAATCAGCTGTAAACTACAAAAGTAACGGTCTAATTAGTCCTATTGTGCAGAAAATAAATGTGGTGGAGAAAAAAAAAAGATGAAATATATGAACATGTTTTTCGTTATCCGGAAGCTATGTGTATAATTAGGATGACCAAATGAGAGGGAGAGAGAAAAAAAAATGGATATTTTCATTGACGCACAGCTCATGTTAAAATAACGAATTTACGATTTAAAAAAAAATTTCGAATTCAGTTTTTTCCAGTTTTTAGCAAGCTTGACAAAATCAACATTTTCATTAAAATGATGAAAAATAGCCGAATATTATGAAAAAATAATTCTGTCCCGTAAAATGTGGGTCATATGGTCACACTATGTGTAACGCACAAATATATATATACACACATATTTTTTACACGTTTATCTACTACAAATGAGGATTCTTGTTCTGCAAAGCGAATGCGGACTTTTGTGATACCCTGTATATTGAAACAAATTTCAAAATTTGTTGAGGGCTCTGCGTAATAGCCTTTCTGCGTAATCGTCAGGGGTTCAGCTTTCACGTTGGAAAACCCTGCTCTAGAGTCTTCCAATCACATTTGTCTCATTGCCCCACGCCCCTTCTAAAAAGAGGAAAAATGAATATTCCTTCCCATAGCCTTCCCCCATCTTTATTCTAATTTATAGGATCGATCACCGGCTTTTAGCCCCGTAGGTTTGGTCAAGACATGCAGCGCTAGAATTGAAAAATAAGTCACGTGAAAATACAAGAACTTACTGGTCCGAAAACATCATAAGTGGTCCGCTAAAAAAAAATCTCTGAATAATAATTCATTTACTCCTAAATCTATTACAAGTATTGCCCCTGAATATATTACATATAATATATTACTTGTATTATTTAGAAGAAAGTGCGTGCGATATACCACCAAAGGGTGCAGAAAGCCATGAAAAAAATAATAAATCAGAACTGCAGTCAATCGTTCGGCGTATCGGTGATTCTCCCATAGGAGATTTTTCCGCGATCGATTCGATGTATCAAGTTTCCGCTACAGGTCCCGCAGACCAACACAATTTTTTTCTGGGTGGTCCGATTGTTTAATCAGTAGTGTCGGACCAGCGGACTACCAATGATTTCGAACGCTGAAATGTTAGGGAAATTTTCGGGTCAGAAAATCATGAAAATTTTTGTTTTTGTTGGGGGGAATTTCTGAGGTTTGGGCAGGAAAATTTTTGGAGTTTTTATTTGGAAAATTTTTGAGGTTTGGTCAATTAATGTCGGGAAAATTTTCGAGTTTTTGTCACAGAAATATTCGAGTTATGCTCAGGAAATGTCGGGGGAAGTTTTTGAATTTTGGTCGGAAAAAGTCAAGGAAATTTTCAAGTTTTGTTCGAGAAAAGTCTGGATCATGTAAATTTCGCTGGGAACACGTGCTTATTTTGTTCGTTCTATGAAACCAGCTGTCGTATTATATTAACAGTACTTACATTGTAAATACAAAAATTTCAAAACTCGGTGAGTTTCGGTTTTAGATGCGGAAAAACCTATTGTGATGTGCACAAAAGTAAAAAACAAATAAAGCATTCGCACTCAAAAATAACACGATTTTAGGCAAGACAATGACTGAACAAGAGATTCTCAAATTGCAAAACGTCCAGGTGCTTAAATAGCGTGCAGCACGCGTTTCGATTTTCCGGATGTTATGTTATATCCCCTAAAACCATCGAACTATGTACACAGATGGGTAATCTTTTCTCATTGTATTATTATAACTTATATTGCAATCATCATCAGTCGTAAATATTTTCCGTTTGCTGTATGGCATAGGTGGGCAACTCACGAAGCATGACCTGCCAAAATGGACATTATACGGTATAATGGACGATTGTTTGGGTTCGTCGCGTCCGTCTTTTGTATCACTTTCCTCAAAAAACATTATTACATTGAGAAAAATGCCTCGAGCACGCCATGCGTTGTATTTGTTTTTAAACAATTTTTTTTTCTTCTGATAATTCTCTTATATTGCGCCATTACTTCTTCCGTCACGGAATCCAAGACCTTCGCGAGACCTACATCTTTGTATGTGCCGTGGATACACGAATGGTATTGCGCCATAAAGTTACGAAGTTTTCCGGAGGACATACTATTTTGTTTCTGGTTCCTCCTCGCATATGTAAATGTCACCATTATCATCATCAAAAACCAAATCAGTAATGTTGGTGATATTTTCTCTGCGTCTGTCATCCATTAAAACTAGTCATAACAAGACAAAGCCTTTCACAATTTTTTCTTTCTTAAAGAATATCTGGCCGATAATCATCACTCCAATCAATCAATATATACATACATACATATTTTCGATTTGAATTTATGATGCACAGCTCATTTACTTCATTTTCTCGTGAACCGATTTGTTTTGGTTGATGGAAACGTCAATCAATACAATCACTAGACGACGATTTCCTTGGCCCATTTTTACTGATCAATGCGAAATATAAAATCATCATTAGCCCTTCAAGACCTTGAAAGCGAATAAGGTCGCCTTTGCCTTTGTTTATTTGTAAGACTCGCGATGCCCAATGCGATTTTACTTTCAGAAGTTGATGACTATTTAATTTCCGACACTGAACTGAGCCGAATAAAGTGCCTTAAGGCTTTAACCGCTTCAGTCCACTTTGAGAAATTTCAACTAATTCACATTGCCATTATATAATTTTAGATTTAATAAATATTATACCGTCTTTATTGTGTGTGGTTTTTATTATTACCAGGGCTGTCAGAGGTCTGCAAATTATTTTTTACATTTATTTATTTTTTTGCCACCATGAAAATTATTCCTCTTATTCATTTATTATTTTTTCCCGGGTTTCAAATTGAAGGATTTGACCGAATATAACAGTTACGTTTTTTTGTGAAATCGGGTGGTTTTTGGACTGGGTAACGTTCTACGCAACTCCCGTTAAACGTCCCTTAATTAAGTTCCTGCAGAAACCAACAAATTTCGCTGTTATGACACCACTTTACATAGCTGCAATCGTGGGTTCTATAATTGAAACAACGGTCTATGTCACCATTGCGCTCTCATTGTTTCCTTCAGTTACATTCCTACATAGGCCATGGGAGTTTGACGAAATAACGGTCTATGTTACTTCTACGCAAAAAAGTGTTTCTCTATATTCAGCGATGACATTTATTGCGTCTCCTCTGAAGTTTAGAAAACAACCACATTGTCCGTTATTCGGCCGAACCATTCACTTATTTCTCCCACTCATTTATATTTACCAGTCTGCGAAATCTGTTCTACGTTTCTCCCATTTACTTATTTGTTGCCGGTCCTTAAATTATTTCTTCTTATTCTACTTTTCATTTATTTTTTTCCAGCCCGTAAATGTTTTTCTCCCACTCATTCATTTTTTTGCCATTGCACATTATTTTCCATATTCATTTATTTTGTGCCGATTCGCAAATTGAAGGAATGCTCATTCAAGAAAAAGAAATCCAAAATAAATTATGGAAACGCTTTCTGTCAGACCGTAGTCCATGGGTCTTCAACGTATGGCTCCGCGGGCCTTAGACCCTCCTGCCGTTGCCCGTAGAAACAATTTGGAAAAATCTCTAGGCCTCAATTTTGAACGTTCAAAAATGATGATAATAATAATTCTTTGTCAGTGACTTTGAGCTTCGAATTGACCGAGTTCGACTGTATATGTTTCGTTCATGCTTGTGGGAAATAAAAAATTATGATTTATTTATTTTTTGTTTCAATGTATTTCTCCGAGCAGCTGTACCAGACATTGGAGTATCAGAAATTCTGCAAAGAAGCCTGGACCAATGCTACGTCTTTTGCGTGGAAATCATTTAACGACACGGTGCTGCGCAGATGGTTCAAGGGGTTGTCCATCCTGGGCGTCGCCGTTCTCCCCGAGGATCAGCTCAAACAGGTTTGATATTTATGTTCATTAGACATCGCCATTAATACACGTGGCCGTGTGCTTTAAAATTGGAAAAAATATATCATATCATCATCATCATCATCTCTTCTCGTAAGGTCGGGATTACACTATAAAAGTTTTAGCTTCGTACGTACTGGATACCAAGTGGGGGGTTGGAGATGAAATTCAGAAAAAAAACAATCTCATGCCTCTGGAGGTGCATCTAGAACCACTAACCTCTCTAAGTAACCAATGACAACCTCTCCAGTTAACTAACTATCTGAGTTTAGAGGCTGCCCATGCGCGGGCCCATTCAGCATACATATACGCTGTAAAGGAAGAAAATGCCATTCCACTGTTGCTTAGTGGTAGAACCCTCGCCCGGACTACGAGAGGTTGATGGTTTGATTTCCCGTAGAAGCATGTGAGTTTTCTTTTCAAACTTCAGCTTTATCTCCGCTTTGTAACCGGTCTTTGGCATCCAAGGGGGGGGGGGAATCGACAAAGCGAGGGAAGGTGCCAAATTCATTGGCAATTTACGAGGATATAACGCTGCAACAAGTGTTTGCTAACCTTTTTTCACCCACAGCCCCCTCCAGACCATATTTTCTTCCCCCGGTCTTTATATCCAGGGCCCCTCTTCCCTCTTTTTCCTCATCCAGGAGTGAGAACATTTCCAATTGTTTTTGAGCAGATTTATAATGAGCAAAATTTTTTAAATAATCTCTGGATCCCTGGGTGATTCAGTGAACTTCCCACCTGGAGAGGGGAAGTGCTATTCCGAGCCCTTTCCCAAAATCACGGGCCCCACGCAAATTTGTGTTCTGGAGATGCGTACTTAGCTGGAAGTAGAAACTTACTCTCGAAAATCAGACGAAAAAGCAACATGTTGGACCCCTATGGACATAAGGTCTCCCAGGGCCATGCCTAGGTGGTCGCACGTGTTACGATGGCCCAGTAATGCAGTTTTGCTAGATTTTGAAATTAATCACACTTTTTTCCACCATATTTCACCTAAAAGATTTATTTTTCACGGTACTCTGTGGCTTCCCTCGACCACCTATCATGGTTTTCCTCCCACTTGATTATCTCTTGGTACTCTTGGTAACCCCTCATCCCCCCTTAGAATATCCCAGGACCACGAGGGGGCCATAATAACTCCAGGTTAAAAATAAACAATGATACAGTTGACCACCTTTTTTTATAGATGTCATGACTATTGCATGGTGTACTTTTCTTTCATAAAAGTGTCTACCCATATGCCAAAACTTTCATTAAAATGTGTCCATTCGTTTTTCAGAAATTTGACACCCCGTATTATATTTTAAGTCGCTGAATCTTTTCGTTTTACTCGTAATATAGTTTGTGTTATTCGTTCCAAAAGTAGAATTTTTCTCATGGATTTATTTAGCTGAACGAATTGAAAGCTGAAATGAAGAGCATCTACAGCACCGCGAAGATATGCAAGTACAAGAAAGGTTCGTCGGCGGCGGGTGATGGCGACACCAGTGAAGATTCCGACTGTAATCTCGCGCTGGATCCGGGTAAATTGCCACATCTTTAATTTGTTTTCTTGAAATTTATCACCAGATCAGTTTCCCTTTTAAAGCACAGGGTGCGCCATAAATTCGTAACCAGTTTAAAAATTAAAAAAAATTAATAAATAGAGGAATCGGTATATTTGAATGCGGTTTTTACGACAAAGTTACTCTCACGAAAGGGATTTTTTTTTAAACTTATTTGTGTGTGTGGTTTTTTAATACAGAAAAAAATAGTTCGAAATATTGCCGATAGATGGCGTTGCACAAAATCAAATCGTAGTTATGCAAATATGTGTCAGAGCCCTATTAAATTAACAGCTCATTCATCCTGTTATTGGCGCTTGCATAAGGTTTTCATTCTGATGGGATTTTATAGGTGGATAAAGCACTATTGATGAAGTTGTGTTACCTCAGTCACGAATCGTCGGCTGAAGCTTTACGAGGGTTTCCTACACAGAAGAGACTGAAGAAACAGCCCAGAACTTTGTGATTTGCTTTCGTGCAACGTCCGCTATCGACAAAAATTTGAACTAATTTTTTCCTGTGTACCGAAAAAAATCCCCCCTTAATGAAAATAACTTTTTCACGAACCGCATTCAAATATACCAATTCCTTCAGTTTGTATGAATTTTTAAATTACAGTATTTAAAGGTAAGTATGGGACCATGGCCCCCCCACAAGGGGTGGGCTGACAAGGCTCCAACCCTGGGGTCCGGAACAATTTTCACAATTTTTTTTGCTTTTCACGTTATGTATTCATCATAAAGGGGCCCGTGAAAGATCCCAGCCTAGGGTCCTGCTCCAAGATGTGGGGGCCATGTATGGGACACCCTGTACTTATAAAGTACGCTCCGAAGCCTCGTTATCTGCGTATTACTCTAATATATAGTTGATCTTTTCTTTTATTTTTCAGATTTGACAAGGATAATGGCGAAGTCTCGAGACTACGACGAGTTGCTTCACGCTTGGAAATCGTGGCGAGATTCTGCGGGGGCTCCGATCAGAGAGAAATACTGGAATTTCGTCGAGATCAGTAACGAAGCGGCAAGACTCAACGGTGAGAGAGTCAGAGAATCGTTTTTCTTCCATTCTCTTTAATGGGAGTTTAGCGGATTGTTCGTTATTCTTTGAATCAATGGTTCTCAAACTGCTCGTCGTGGCTCCCTGGGGTACCTTGAAACATTGTAAAGGCACAGAAGCCGGCGAGAAAATATTTGATGTGTAGGAATTCGATTTTACCCGATTTAATTGCATGACTATTACTATCATAAAACCATAGTTGTTATACGGTATCCAGAAAATCCGCCTCCGACAGGCATTTCGTTCCCGGGACATTGAATACCGGCCATGGACCAGGATCACAAGTTTCCTTATGAAAACTATGTCACCTCAGCAATTTAATCCTTTAATGGCCCATGGCGTAGCTTCATTATACGTCTCAGGCATATTTCTCCTCGTGACGTTTCGCCCCTGACATTTTCCCCGATATTTCGTCCCGAACGAGGCCAAGTGAGGGGGTGAGTGGCCACATGAGTGAGTGAGTGATCGTATGAGTGCCCAGCGAGGAGGTGAGCCTTTCATACATACACTCTCACTGACACTAACTCGACCACTCACCGGGGGGGGGGCGGTGTCCCCACTCATCCGGGCCTCACCCAGGATGTGAGAGCCGTAGACGATTCTATTAATATTAATAATATTAATCTTACCGGTCTGACCGGCTGTTCAGATCGGTCGATATCCCTCCAGGAATGTCAAAATGAAAAATATATTGTATATTATAACATTTATTATGTGAGAATCTGTCGTGAGAATGATTTCGTATTCCAACCAACATAGGATTCCGAGACACCGGTGAACTTTGGAGAGAATCTTACGAGTCGGACACCTTCGAGCAGGACCTGCAAGTACTTTGGGAACAGCTGAGGCCTCTGTACGAGAACCTTCACGCTTACGTCCGACGCAGGCTCATCTCGCATTACGGACAGGACAAGATCAGGGATGACGGACCGATTCCCGCACATCTTTTCGGTAAGTATTGAATGGACTCCGAGGCTTACATGTGTTCCCAACATTGGCTCGGATAAATAGTTTTGAACAGTTTTCTGATCTGAGAACGTGAAAATTTCTTTAAAAAATTATGTGATTGTTTCTGCAGGAAACATGTGGGCTCAGTCCTGGGGGTCTCTAATGGACATTGTGCAACCATTTCCAGGAAAACCGTCGCTCGACATCACACCTACCATGGAAGCGAAGGTTAGCGATACGCATTACGCATATTTAATTTATTAGATGTTTTTTCCTTTTCTTTCTTCAATCAAGAAATGTAAGAAATTGTTATTCGATAAAACATTTGTATGCGACCCCCTTAACCCTTTAACTGCGCGGAGATATGCCTCCCTCTCTGTGCACAAGCGAACGTCTTTTAAATCATCTGACGATACTGGGTGCATTGGCAAAAAGTTGTGTGATGAAATAATTTAAACGCTCCATATGTCAGGAAGTATTCAGAATTTATCAGTGTTTTTGATGTCTGCGGGTAGGTCTCGCAAACACGAATCCACTCTGGCTTTAATATATCTTCCGGTCTTGGCACCAGACTCGCGGCCCGTATTCGCCACGAGAATTTTTTTACGCTATATCTCGGGAGGTTCGCAACGCAGATAGACGACATTGGTATTCGACTGATGATGTCACTCTCCGCTATTCATACGAAGGTTTTTAACAGCTGGCTGATGCGAAGATATATTTAGGAAAGAGAGAAAAAATTCAACTTGCCCTTGCGGGAAATCACGCGACAGTTGTTGAATTTACTCTCTTTCCTAAGTATATCTTAAGGGCCGTTCAAGTATTACGTCATCATCGATGGGGGGGGGGGGGAAGAGGGGGTTTCCGATAGGCTGACGTTTGATGACAAGGGGGAGGGGGGGTTTGGATAATGCTTACGTCATCAACCACCCTTTATGAAAATATGAGTTAGGATTCAGAGGGGCAGAGCTGATGACGAAATTTTGCTGACAAGGGGGGAGGGGGGTCAAAAATGGCTAAAAATTTGCTTACGTAATACTTGAAAGGCCCCCTAGCATCAGTCACAGCTGTTAAAAACCTTCGACATTGGTATTGTCTGTTAGCTATTTCAAAGACAAATACGATGATACCCATTTCTTAATTAGTACTTACCACGCGATGCAGGCACCAAGAACGTATTCGCGTTGTGGCCGTGTTTCACAGCTTATCCCAATTTTTTTTCCCCCTCAGCTGAAGTTTGCGTTTATTTATTTTTCTTCTGTGGAATTCAGACGCAGCCGTGGGCGGGGGAGGGCACCTCTCCCCCCAGCGTCAAAGGTGGAGTCGACTGATCTAATGTATAAATGTATATATGAATTAACATCATCATCATCGTGCCCGCCCCCAAGCAATAATGACCGTGTCCCCCAGACTTACAAGTATATCTCCGCCTATGGAAGCAGCATAGATCCAACAGAATCTAAAAAGGGGCAATGCAGTACAAGCAAACATATTGGAGAAAAAGGGGGAAGGGAAATAGAATGTCATTTTAAGAATTTCGTGACGAGAAATAGAAGGATTCAAGATAGCAATATGGTATATCACTTCTAAGCTAGTGTGACACTTATGTCCAGCCTAGACCAATGGTCAAATATTTGTTTCCAATGTTTGCCTCCCCCTGCTGCAACGAAGCACCAGCGACATAGGCGGACTACACAGTGGCCCAGCCTGGTTCAATGTTCCTCGACGAATGTTTGCTTCCAGAACACTCTCCGTGTTGTGATTGTCGGCGTTCTTCGACAATGTGTGGCAAGACGAATTGGAAGATCGTGAAGGAAGGAGGCACCTTCAACTTCGGTTGGAAACTGGAAGGTTCTGGTCGTTTCTTCGACCAGCCTTCCAATATCTGCCAGCCTCCAGCATCTGACAATCATTACCAATGGTGGAGCGGTCTCATTATTCGCCAATGACCAACCATGGAAATTATTGGGCTAGGCCGGACACGAGTGTGGCCAGGGCTTAATCCAAATCATCAGATTGAGCGGACCACCAAGATCATCCGCTAAAATCGAAGGGAGCAGCAGTTAAATCTCGTAACTTTTTAAAAAATAGCTTTTTTGATTGAGCGGGGGAATACTTTTTTTTTTTTTAATTGAGATTAAGAATTAGCTGTTGTAAACTTTGTTCTCCAACCGCTGCACTGGTAAGCGGACCGGTGCCGATTCATGCAGCCACTACATAATCTTAGATTTAATTGAATACGTATTTATATCTACATTTGTTTTTATTTTTGTCTTAGCCGTCAGCGGGTCTGCGCATTGTTTCTCCTACTTTTTGCCACCCACAAATTATTTCTTCCCTGTGTGTGCACGTATTTATTTTTTGCCCGACCGCAAATTACTTCTCATATTCGGTTGTTTTTTGCCTGTCCGCAAATTATTTCTCCGATTTCCTCCGGACGCGAAAATTTTCAACTATGTACTTTCACCGGTCCGCAACTGCATAAAGTTTGAAGAAAACTGGGTATTGGGCAGTTACAGCGAAAGTAGTGGACAACCTACATCCTACATATTGATTTCATCAGTTTCTTTCATCTGTATCTGGCCCTCAAAGAAGTTTTATTGCTGTTGTACTGTCCGCAAAAGTAACCTTGGTGAAGTATAGCCCACACAGTGGGAAGAAAAAAATTCGGCGCACCCGTGATCTACGTAGTATGTTTCTTTAACACCGTGTTAGTTCTGATTTCTTTATGCATAATGGATTCATTTTCTATGGTAGAACATGACAGCTCTGGAGATGTTTAAAATATCGGAAGAGTTCTTCACTTCTCTGGGACTGAAGGCCATGCCGGCGAAATTCTGGAACTACTCGATGATTGAGAAACCCGCCGACAGGGAGGTCATTTGCCATGCGTCCGCTTGGGATTTCTGTAACGGTGAAGATTTCAGGTAATAAATTACAAGCACACTTGTTCATTATTTAAATTTCTGGGTGGAAAAGCGGACAGAATGTATTTGTAGCTGTTGAAGTTGTTCTATTTTTCCAAGGCCGTTTTAAAAACATCCTCCAGGCAAAATCATGTTCTGGGACTAGGCACCTGGAAGTATAGGATTACCAATTCACAGTTGTGCGTTCGTGAATGCAAGCACAAGCGGAGAACACTCATTTGAAAAAGTCTCTCCGCAGAGACAGGGCTGGTTCTGGACATTTTTCAAGTGTAAGCGAAAGATATTTATTGATAGGAATCGCCCCTGTCCTTCAGTTGGCACCCTAAAAAATCGCCCCCTTCAGTTGACGACATAAAAAATGTCAGTTGGGGTTTTCTGCGGTCTCGTAGTTCGCAGGATTCAAGATACAGCCCTGCGCAGAGAGCAGGCAGACCTTCAACACGATACTTAAATAACATGAGATTTCGAGCACTTGCAATTTTTACTTCAGAACATACAAGAAGGATGGCAGCACCAGTATAACAAGAGACAAAAGCATAACTCGAAAAACATAAATACGTTAAGGCCACGCATATACACGCACGCAGGGCCGTCATTTCAACTTTTTCCGAGGGGAGGGGGCAAAGCACATGTACTCAATGTATGAATGTATGTATATATATTTGTATATATATATATATACCATTTTAGTGTATTTTCAAAATCCAGAGGGGACCGCTGCCCCCCTCCCCGAATGACGGGCCTGCACGCACGCTCCTGTATGTACGATTAAGTAATACAGTGGAACCTCTCGATAACGGACACCCATGAGACCGAAAATTTTGTCCTCTAAATCGTCCGTTTTGATGGATAATAAAATACATTGAGGCCCGTCGACATAATTCTAAAAAGGGTCCGTTAACGGGAGGTATACCGTTGGATGGGGTATGGTCTCCTCATAACGGACACTCCCCGTCCGTTATGAGGAAGTTTCACCGTAGTGGTATTTGCGCGTTCGAGGGCCAGGGCTGCAACTAGAAACGAACATTTAATCTGCCACCCGAGGCCAGTATCCATTTTGGAGTCCTCCCTCCACGTAATTTTGAACCGGAAAAGAGTACACTCAGCTTTCTCTCTCTCTCTCTCTTCCTAATCCAGCGCCCAAGACACCAGATCCTACCACCCTCCCTTAATTGCGGCCCTGGAGGGCATTTGCCATTTTCACTTCAAGTATGTAAGAAGTACGGCAGCACTATAGAACACAAAACACACATACTCTGCCAACATAAATACGTTAGGACCTCATATGCATTCAGAACACAACGTTCCGGTGCTGTACCAGTTCGTTCGAAATTCCTCGGAGGAATGTTTATGAGGTGCACGTTCGGTTAAAAAGAAAAGTAGAATTTCAATACGAAACTTCCTACATCTGCCGCTTTTACGTTTCATATGGAAGACAGATGGCAGCACTTTCTCGACACGGACCACGCATAACTCTGACACCATAAACCTATATAGCACGTGTCAATTCGTTAAAATTCCACAAGGAAATAGTCACGAGATGTATGTCCGGTTTAGCAGTTGCGTACCAACTTACGTATGCACTTTCGGAAATCTTAGTGTCGCGATGCTCCAGGGGGCCGATTAACACGGCAATGCCTATTGATCGATTTCAATATATTTTCCTGATCAGTTTTCTTCCGGGATTAGGACAGATTCCTCTGATTGATGTTTTTGTTTCTCCCACAGAATAAAGCAATGCACGGACGTGACGATGGAAGATCTCATCACAGTGCACCACGAAATGGGTCACATCCAATACTTCTTGCAATACGCCAAGCAACCCAACGTGTTTAGAGAGGGGGCCAACCCTGGTGAGCCATACAATTAATTCATTGCCATATCTTGATTATTAATAATCTCATTTTGATAAACTCATTCAGTTTCGTACAAAAAAAAAGGTTAATTTGAATTTCGTCACGATATACAGGTTTCCACGAGGCCATCGGAGACGTTCTCGCCCTTTCCGTTTCAACTCCGATGCATCTGAAGTCGATCGGGCTGCTCGAAGATGTAGCCGATGATCCAGGTCAGTATACAAATCTTATTTATATATGTCAAAAATTAATTGATTATCGGTTATCTTAGGTTATTCAAGGTTCAAGCGCATCCACATTCCTAGTGCGTGATCGATTATCATGTGTATTACACGAATATATATACAGAAACCAGTTTCAATATACAGTCAACTCTTTATTTTACGAACTGGTCTTCTGTCCCGAACAGCATGTCATAGAGCTAATGTTGAAAAATCCCCTCTATTTTACGAACTCTCATTTCTATTAACTCTATACGTTACGAACTCGGTTTTCTTTGGCGATATTTTTCAGTTATTATAATTCTTCCAGCCACCTCCCAGCTCGTTGTAACCAAAAGTAAATTTCGTTTCGAACGTTCTACGTGTCCAAAGAGAAAACTGGTCGAGATTTGACTAATTTGTTATCGAACTTGCAGGCCTACATTCGATTGTTTGCGGAATGGAGATGCACTGACAACGTAATCCACTCTTTATACATTATGACTGGATAGAATTGTGGTTTGAGAAATTTCATTACACATTAGCTTATTGATATGGCAATTCTTAAGTCGGGAGTCGATCGAAATCTTAAGGGGGGTTGGTGCACGCAAATTTTCCAAAAACACATTTTCCAATTTTTAAATACTATGAAATTTTCTGCGTCTAACTGTATTTAAGTTTTCGTTCTACCTGTATTAAAAATATTTTTAATGTATTTTTACATTAAATGCTGGCAGGCATTACACATGCTAATGTTTTTCACTAAAATACGTTTTTCTCAAAACTATGTTTATTGTTAGATAAGGAACACTTTTTCGAACACCGCTCATTCAAATGTCATGAAACTTTATGTGCCTCTCAACACTATTCTGTTACATACTTTAACACGAGCTTTTAGGATTTTAATTGTTGGTTATTTTTCTTATCGAAATTCAACTCCAACAACATGCAACTTTTTCAAAAATCATAAAAATTTATCCATATTTTGTGCCATAAAAAAATTTTAAATAATTTTAATAAAAAATCCTCGTGTTAAAGTGCGTAACGCTACAGTGGTGAGAGACATACAAAGTTTCAATACATTTGAATGAGCGGTGTTTGAAAAAATTTTCATTATCTAACAATAAACATAGTTGTGAGAAAAACGCATTTTATAGTGAAAAACATTAGCATGTGTAATGCCTGCCAGCACACAGTTAATGTAAAAATACATTAAAAATACTTTTTAATACAGGTAGAACAAAAGCTTCAACACAGTTGGACGCAGAAAATTTCATATTATTTAAAAATTGAAAAATTGGAAAATGTGTTTTTGGAAAATTTGCACCAACCATCTTAATTTGACGAACTGCTCTTCGTTTACTTTCCTCTTTGCTATTTCAACAAAACGGAAAAGATTGTGCTTTGCAAGTAGATGAAAAAAATATTCAAAAGAAATTAATGTGGGTGCGAACTTTTAATGTAGACAGAAATTGTTAAAACATACGGGATTCTAAAAAAAGTGCATTGAGTACTCTAATCAAAGATCAACAAAAGATTGTTTCTGCGACAAGTGGATCCAGTGACGTTCCATCATCCAGAAAAAATTCAACAGAAAAGCAAAATTTCCGGAGCTTGAAACGGCACTTGCTGCTTGGCTGAAGAAAATGGAAGGTAGAAATTCCAATCGACGGAAAACTTTCGAAACAACAAGAGTGTGGAGGATTTCGAAAGATCATATGGATGGCTGCTGAAATGCAAGAAAAGCTATGGCCTGACTTGTCGATTACTATGCAGAGAAGGCGCAGCTGTAGCGCACGCAACTCTCGCCAGTAATAATGGATAGGGAAACTGAAGTCATCGAACGCATTGCGAAATGTTACGATGAAGCAAACAAAAAATAATTGATATTTTAGGAAATCGTCAAATAATCGTGAGTGACGGACTGATTTTGTATATTTCCCGCATTTTTTTCATCATCTCTCCCATTTACGAACTCTCGATTTTACGAACTATGGTAGAACATGCGGGTTCGTAAAAACGAGCGTCAACTGTAAATCAATACTTTCGAAATTATTAGATTTTTTGAGGAAAAGAAAGAGAAATCGTTATTCTGTAATCCCCTGGAGCAAACACCATCTATAGCAGAAGGCCTCCGCACGAAGCTTTGAAGTCCATTTCACCTGCAGCCATTGGATATAGCAGGCCGACGCATGCGATATCTTTACATTTGTTTTGCAGTATATCCAATGACTATAGGTGAAATGGACTTCTTCAGTGACGTCACGAGCTTCGCGTGGAGACTTTCTGCTATAGATGGTGTTGTATGAGCGGAAACAATCTTCTCGTACGGGAGAAGGGGCGAATCACCGTGGGTGTGTATAGTGAACGTGGGTTGGGAGAATGTCCATCTCCGCCTATGCCACTAATGCTATTTTTATACTGAACATTTTGTTTCATCACACGTGGTGATGTCCCAAGCTCGCTTCAAAGCCTCATCATCAAATGCACGGTATCTCATAAATGTTTAGTTTCTTCAACATTAAAAATTCATGAAAAAATTGAAGGAATTGGTATATTTAAATGCGGTTTCCGAAAAAAAGTTATTGAAAATATATCTTACTATTATTTTGATATCTTCGGCGGGCCGCATAGGACCTCAAGGTGGGCCACCGTCTGATCGTCACTACTGTAAATGATGAATAATTGATAAGAATCAGTTCTGGGAATGATTTTACCTAGGCTGCTGACCATCACTTTGTCAAACTTCGATAAATCCTTTACATTACCTTATCAAGTTTTCACAACTCTAAGGTTTAATAAAATTTACTTTATTGTTTATTGCAGAGGGAGATCTCAATTTCCTGATGAGCGCAGCCTTCGACAAAGTCGCTTTCTTTCCTTACGGTTACCTCATTGATCTCTGGAGGTGGGGACTCTTCAACGGTAATATCTCCAAGGAACAGATGAACTCCAAGTGGTGGGAATTCAGGTACTTTTTGAATTAACTTTATTTTTAAAAAAAAATCGCGCTTGCATGAAAATCAAAAGTGCATATATGTATGTATAAAATAATTCCTGATGTCCATTCAATTCATCATGTATTCACCCTAAATTGACTTTATTTTTCTCGTTCGAACAGATTGAAATACCAAGGAATCTGTCCTCCAGTCTCCCGAACTGAAGATGACTTTGACCCTGGAGCAAAATACCACATTCCTGGAAACACACCTTACATCAGGCGAGTCATCAAATAACTTTGACCTTTGAAAACCAAACACACCCCGCTTCCCATCTCATTGAGATATCGAAGTGTTCCCGGAGGATGGGTGTGTCTGGAAATTTTATTAAATATCTTCAGAATAATAAATAAAAATATATTACATATAGATTGCGCATATAAATTAACATATAATCAATGTTCGTCAATGGACGTATCATAATATACGGAGGGAGAAATTAAAAATCTACATCATAGTCTTCTAAAAGTTCTTGATTCCATCCGAAGATGAACATTCTAGCGTCCATGCGCTCTAAACAGCGTCCCTTGACACTGTGGTCATAGCTTTGTTGAGGTACATTCTTGAAGAGTCCGTTGGTTCGTAAAAATATACTGCATATATACATCAAATATACTGCAACGCCTAGCGGGGGGGGGGGGCATGCACTTCATTTCTCAACACACACATCCAGAGTTAAAAATACGCATTC
This sequence comes from Pholcus phalangioides, assembly GCF_987345545.1. NCBI lineage: Eukaryota > Metazoa > Arthropoda > Arachnida > Araneae > Pholcidae > Pholcus > Pholcus phalangioides. Next base: position 21,780,923 of record NW_028301603.1, on the reverse strand, counting down.
ACTAATTTATCACTTCTTATTAGTAAGGCAGATGGCGGCACTATGTAAACAAATATATTTATGCATAGGGGAAAAGTTATTAAAAATATTGGTAATATTGACTGTTTTAGGCTTGCTCCTAATCCTAATTTCGGCAAAATTTCAAGTTGCGTACATTTAATTACTGCGCATTCTTAAGCCTGTATTTTCATTTTTCTCTATAGACAAAATTCAATAAATTTATCATCCTTAGGGGTTTTTTACGCATATTGCATGCCTTTGTATTGTATTGTATTCAAAATATTCCATTGGCTATACTCTTTTATAATATTAATATTCATTTATTAATATTAATTTATAATGATTTCACTTTTAGATACTTTGTGAGTCATATAATTCAGTTCCAGATGCACAAAGCACTATGTGACGCCTCTGGTCATACGGGACCTCTTCATAAATGTGATATTTATCGGTCGCAAGCTGCTGGACAGATTCTGAGGTGAGCAAAACTATTCACAATTGATTTTCTCTCTTTCAACCCATGGATTTTATTAATTCAGTCCAACCCAATGCAGTCTTGTTTATAGCGTACGCAAATTGGACATCAACAATTAGGCCTGCATTTAAAATTCACGCATAATACAAATACAATTACAAGGACACAACAGGCAAAATGCCCACAGCGAGGTGGCTGAGAAAAAGATGTTCATATATATTACTAAAATATATACAAGATATATTACTAAAATACAGCAAATCAAATAAAAATGCAATTACAAACAATATATATATACATAATGAAATATTATACAACGCCCATAAAGAATACTTATGGTTGTCTTACTCTAAGAATGGATAGCTTCTCGATTTACCCCAACATGTTTATCGTGTTTTTTTTTAAACGTGTCAATTATGTTACAATTTACTACCTCCGGGGGTGAGCTATTCCATTTATTAACAACCCTATTAGAGAAAAATTCCCTGCGACACAATAACCTTGCATTGTCCCTCACCAATCGATACTGGTGTCCCCTTGTAAAAGCAGTTGATTGACGGCGAATTAAGAAATCGTGGTCCATCCTATCCATACCGTTGAAAACTTTGAACACTTCGATCATATCTCCCCGACATCTGCGTTCATCCAATTTAAACATATTCAAAATAAAACAGGAAAAAAAAAATACCAAGTTGTTTACTTCTGAATTCGGAAAACAGTTGGCGGTATTTCTTACACGCATAACATATATTCCTCAGAAGCTAACTTCACTTTATGTACACACAACACATACACGGTTCATTCTGTCGTGCATGAATTCATTAGAAGTTCCTCAGAGGAATATTTACGAATTGCATGTGCGCACAATTTAATAGTATAGTGATAGTTTTTTTTCCTCTCATTTCAGTCAAGTAATGGAGTTGGGCAGCTCCGAACACTGGTCAGAGGTGATGAAGATAATGACGGGAGGAGCGACTGACAAGATGGATGCGAAACCAATACTCGAATATTTCGATCCCTTGCTGAAGTATTTGAAGGAACAAAATAAGAACGAGACTCTGGGATGGAAGAGCGACAGTCCCCTTCAGTGTCCCTAACGGATAAAAATAATCTACAGCTAATGGTTATTGGATTGCTTTTTCTTAATGTGAAATTATATTTGCCGAGCAAACTACAGGTGCGAAATTTAATTAAGAGGAAGATTATAATTAACGTGAGAAAATTTGTTTCTTCAGTTAAAAAAAGGGGGAAAAGATGCATCTCAATTGTTGGGAATTGCAAAAAAGAAAATGTAAATTCAAAAATTAGGTGTTACAATTAAAACTTTTGTTATTTGTTATTTCTGGTGTGGCTTTATTTAATATTCTCGAGTAACCTTTAAGCAATAGACACGGCAGCGTTCGAAATAATTGGTGGTCCGCGACCATTGATTAAACAATCGGATCACCGAGATAAAAATTGTGGTGCTCCGCGAGACCAGTGGCAAAAAACTCAGCCCCTCCACTTGCACGATGATACACTCGGTAATTTGCTGCAGAATCTCCTACGGGAGAATCGCCGATCCGCAGTCATTTTATATTGTCTAAGCCACGGTTTTCCAACGTGAAGCTCGCGCGGAACTTTTGATGGTTACGACTCTATTCAGCGGAACCCTTAACAAATTTTGAATATTTTTTCACTATACGGGTTGTCCCAAAAGTCCGCATTCGCTTTGCGGAACAGGAATCCTCACTTGCAGTAGTCAAAAAATATATATATTTGTGAATTTCACATAGTGTGACAATATGCCCCGTATTTTACGGGGCAGAATTTTTTTTCATAATATTCGACTATTTTTCATCGTTTTAATGAAAATGTTTGCTAAAAAAAACTCGCTTTAAAATTTTTAAATTCGTTATTTTAACATGAGCTGTGCATCAATGAAAATGTCCTTTTTTTTCTCATTTGGTCATCCTAGTTATACGCATAGCTTCAGGATAAAGAAAAACAAATGCTCATATAATTTTTTTTTTCTCCAACAGCTTCATTTTGTGCACAGTAGGATTAATTAGACCGTTACTTATACAGTTCACAGCTGATTCCGAACGGCTTTTTCATGTTTCTCACCGAGAGGTTCGAACGCCAAATGTTTGATGTGCAGACTTTCTTCAATAGCAATATGCTGTTTGATCATTATGGCGCTGTTTTCCTTGCATCAGAAAAGGTACCGGCAAAGACAAAAGAGGGTATTGAACATATCTAAGCATCTTGTGGCAGAGTTCGAGAGTATCTTATCGACCTGAGCTACCATATTCCACTGCTATGTAAATAGTATTCCACAAGTGCCCACGATTTTTAATCATGGCAACTGATATACAAGTATCACTGATTTTTCGTTTGGGGAAGGGGGTCATTTAAAAAAAAGTTTCAATGCTTTGTACGATTTTCACCCTTATACGACGTTTTGAAGTGGCTTCTTGAACATCGTGTAAACGAGGTTCCATTTGTTGTAACGAATCTATAGAATAGGAGAAATATAACCTCATGCAAGTTAGAAAGTAAAGCTTTAAAGCTTTTCTTTTGTCTTAGTATTGCTATTTAGGATTTGCTACTCAGAAAAGCGATAAGAATCTGACACCATGAAGCTTAATTGAAAAAAATGAAATAACTTCTATGAGCTCAAAAAATTTTTTGAAGCTACCAGGGTTCCGGGAATCAAAAGGGACTGAACCCCAAAAAAGCTCTCGCTGAACCTCTCACGTAATACCGGTTAAAAAACCCTGGTCTAAGCCATTTAAATGTCGAATGGTAAATATTCATTGCTGTGAAAAATATTTAGAAACCTGCGTCTCTGCCAAAATTCAAAAATTTATGAGCGAAACTGTGTGATTTTGACATGCTGTATTATAAAAGATGTGTACCAAGTGGTCTGATAAAATGTAATTTAAAATGGAATTTGACACTTTTTATAGATAAAACCCACAGATTTAACAGTGGTGGGTTTTATAAGGTTTGACTGGACTGGAGAAACCACGACACACCCAGGCTCTATCGCAAGAAGGAATGTGAGCACTTTGGCCCCCAAGGAGGAGAGCCAAATTTATTGAAACGTCAAAAATTGCATTTAGTGCATCGTAATTAAAATTATGTAAATCGAAGAATTAAATTAAGTTAAAGTCAAGGTTGCAACGGGCATCGATAATAAACAATTATAAAAAATTGTATGAAATCATTTCGCAAAAGGCGCAACGACCAAAGGATTATGACAGAAGGGCGGAGCACCCCATTGCGATCGGACAGTTCAATCCACCCATTCTAATTAATAAGTCTAATAAGTCACTCTTGATCACTGTTGAAGATCTTGACAATTTCTCCGGAACTTCATTAGATTAGGGATTCGTCCTGGTCCTCGTTTGCAAACAGTGCCACCAGTGCGCTGTGAGGGTGAAGACGAGGTGATCTCCTTAACGGAGGAGATGGTGCGGGAGTTACAGGAGCTGGATCTCTTATCTTCTCGGGATGTTGCTCTCAAGGAATTTCACCATTTTCCTTATCTTTTCTTTTGATTCCTCTCGACGTAGTATGCCAAGCATCCATGGTCTGTATAGATGGGCAGCCGGCGAAAGGAAGTGAAAGGGCATTTCTGGACAGCATGTGGCGTAGTGCCGGGCTCAAAACAAGAGCATTTATCGCTGGCAATCGCCTTAAAGCAATGTAAGGTTGCCGGGAAAAGCCCATGACCGGTAACAAATAAGATTAGCTCGCATGACCAGCCTCTGCTCCTATAGTATCTACTTTATTTATGACTTCATGAGTTGATCTTCCTGACACCGCCGACATATCACAATCCAGTTGCCAATTTGCTAGCATGTCCCTCCAGAAGAGTGACTTGGCGTAAGAAGGTGGATATAAGGTCGCAAAAGACTCCGGTATGGGTCGCTTCTTTGGCTGTTGCATCCGCTAGCTCGTTTCCCCACTGGTCGTTATGGGCTTTTACCCAGGAGATGCGTATTGATGGGTGAGATACAAGTATACTCTTGATCCTTCTGGCCATTGCGTTTTCAGAGAGCGGGTTTAGAATAAGGTTTGGCTGAGTTCTGACTTTTTGCACCCCTTGGTGGTATATCACTCTTCCAGAAGATTAGGAAAAATCAGCGCAGATTCTGTTTAGCGGACCACTTATGTCTGCGGACCAGTAGGGGTTCTCGTATTCACGGGACCAGTGACTTTTATTTTTCAAGTCTAACGCTGCAACATCATTATCACTTCCAAAATTTCAGAAAAAATGTTCAAGAGACAGCAAAATCTAAAAACTGCACACACTTCAGCACCCTTGGGATGCTGTCATCAAAGGATAAAAATAAAAGTACTGAATATTAATTATGAATTTCCATAATGACACATCTGTTGCCATTCCTGTCACATCATATGTAGCTACTTACAGCACACCAACTCTAGCCATATCATAATACAGTAATTTACTACAGATTGAGTTTTGTTGGAAATGAAGGTGTTATCAATCGGTGGTCATTTAAGTTTGATAAGGAGAGAATAAGTGAAGCGTTCTACCAAACAATGGTCTATGTCATTCTTTTTTTTAAACTTTAGCGGACAAACAATAAAAGTTACTGCTGAATTAGAAAACATCTTTTTTGCCTGGATTGCAGCTGCGTAAAATGGAACAGCAACTACATCTGTTGGTTTCTAAGCAGGAACTTACTTAAGGAACATGTAACAAAATCTATATGGAATGTTATTCAGTCAAAAAAACAATTTCTCAAAAATGTAACCGACAGATATTCAGCTGAAGACGGCAGCCTTCATGGTGGTAAATGAGCAGCTCACCACTCAAACGAACGGATGAAGAGATGCATTTTCTTCCTTGTAATCATCTCCAAAAATATACCCAGTCTTTCAAGGAATCTTGTATTAAGTTGAGAGGACATTTTTACATATATTTATATATATAATAAATATAACAAAAATATTTCGTTTAAATTTAAGTTACTTTTATATCTTATGTATATAATAAATATATAAAAATAAAATCTTAATCTTTAAAATATTTTTCGAATATCTGTTTTTTTCTCTTCACAAAAATTTTCCCTGACTATTATCAAAATGTTTACATGTTTCCCTAACTTTTGCTGAATATTTCATATTTTTCCAAACCATTTTTCATATCCCTGGTTTTCCAGGTCACTAGAAACCTGATTTCTCTTGATAATGAGCACCATGAAACAACACCAAGTAATAAGACATTGTTTATTTTCGACAAATTTACACAGCATAAAAGCTATTTCTTCCAATATTGCAGTAAGTTTTTCACATATACACACCATACAAGATCTTGAAATCTATAACTTGAATCCAACTGTGTTCTGGGCATTCGCTTTTTCAAAAGACTGCTTTTTCTTTTCATTCTTGAAAGCTAACTTAACTTCTTTTTTAAGTTGCCGGCTTTCCTGAAAAACCACCATAAAAGGGAAATTAAAATTTTGTGAAAGGTGCAGTGCAACTACACTAACACGAATATTCAACAAATTGATTATGATCAGCAAGTGCTGACCTTGAGCACAAGGACATCAAAATATTGATCGAGAAACAGCGGAAGTTGGTTACAGATACAGTGAAACTCGTATACATACTGATACCCTCTATAATGATAATTTCCTATATAACAGCACTACTCTCTACTCCTGATGCACTCTTTTCACAGCATTAATGCAGGATGGTAATAAAATAACTTTGCCAATATACAAGCCACTAGCGCCCACAAAAATCAAAGAATGCGAGTGAACTTTGAAAACCATAAATGACGGCACCTATGAGTACAATAAATGCCAGTGCTAGTTGCAGACAAAGAAACATGTGAAAATTACAATGTAAACCACATTAGTGCTGCCCCAGCCAACCCCTTGATGAGATATTTGTCTACTTCCTGCAAATGTGTATATGGTGCTACAAATCTGTTCCAACGACATTCACTGCGTCTATCACTTCACCATGCAACGGTACGGACCTGCGGTGAGTGGAGAAGGACCACCCCATTCATATAAGTGCTATTTATTTAATGCTTACATTTCTAATAATATTTTCATCTGAAATATCAAGCCATGTCATCTGGGGTTGACCAGAAGTCATCGGACGTGGTGCAGCACCACCATTGAAAAACAATGCAGTAAACAACTTAAAGGACCGATTCCCCATGGGTTGAAGTTATGGATTGACATATTGAAACATCAAAACTTGTGGCAAAATGTAAATTTGGTCAAAATTTCTAAGATTTAAAAGTTTAAATTCTGTAAATAAAAGTAAAATGTAATGAGTTCCAAATTTTGACTGTTATTGCATTAGATTGCTTCATGGTAGCCATTAAAAAATCCCAGTTGTGACAAGTGGTCTGTCACACATAAGTGTTATTTGAATTTTTCGAATTTTATTGCTGTGACCATAACTGCAGAGCTTTCTTTTGTTTCATTTTTCACTGCATACTTTGAAACACCTATATCTAGAATTTCATTTACATTTGTTGATTTTTGCGGCAGCTAAGGCCTTTGTATTGGCAAAGTTATTTTATGACCACCCTGTATACTCCATCTATAACGATATATTAGGATGCTTAAAGGATCTCCAGTCCTTCAAGCATTGTTATACAGGCATTTGACTGTGTATCAATGCCTAAATTGGGATGCAAACAACATGTAAAGCTAAAGACTAGCACATTCTAACTTTACGAAAGCAAACTTTTGTACAATTTCAGTTAAACTTGGAGGGGAAAAGTTCAGAAATTTCTACTACTTTTGTAACATTTGAATCATTTTGCATAATGTGGTTTGATTTGGTATTTCATAAAAAGGGGATTGTATGTGAAGAAACACTTACTACAGTCGACATTCAATTTCACACACCTCCAATTTATAAACAAGTCCTCTGGTCTCACACAACACACCATTTCAAAGTGGTGGTTGTTTTTTTTTTTTGTCCACCACACACACAAAGGAAAGAGATTTTCTGAATATTAATGCAGAGACCAACTTTGAAAAGAAATGCTCTCCAGCGAACACTACCAACTTTTCTTTCCAAATTTTGTGTCTGCACATAAATATAGAAAAAAAATTTCTTTCCTTAATGAAAAAAGATAATTTATATGCCATTTCTTTGCAAATCTTTCTGATTTACAAACTTTCAACGTTATGAACTAATGCTCAGATGAGTTTGCAAAAACGAGCACCGACTGTATTTACTCAATAAGCAACATCTAAAGAAGTTTATATATTACTTACTTTTCTTGCAGATTTCACCAACTGTTTTCTTTCCTTCCGCTCTTCCGGTGTCTCGTCTTTGTGCCTGCATGAGTTCATTGCTGCTAGTTTGCGTAAATCATTTCTTTTATCTGTTTCACCTATGTCTTGTGCCTTTGATGAACTTCTAACAGTAGAGTTTGACGATGTTCTTTGCCTCTGGAAAATTTGTGAAAAACAAAAACTATGAAAATAATGATTATAAATAATCTGTTTTGACAAAAATGTAAGATGTGACAAGAGATTTACAAAAAAAATTACAGATGGAAAAATCACGGCTGGGAAAATTCACAGATATACAATTCACTGACGACAGTTCATCACCAGTGAATGAGTGACCAATGATTGAGTGAGTAGTGAGTGACACAAAATGAGCTAGCATATAAGCTAGTGTACGAGTGACTCATTCACTTGCTCATTTATTAACTCTCTGACTGTAACCTGCTCACTCACTAAATGTCTGATTCACTTGATTCACATGATCACTCACCTGTTCATCCACTCACTCACTCTACGTCACTTTGCCTATGAATTTTCTTTCCGGTGAAGGTGGTGAGTGGCGGTTAGATTTGGATGGTGCATTTCCCACACATAGCTACCAGGACGTAAAGATGGCGCTCACCAGACATTAGCAATTTAATGTTCACTATGGCCAATCAGAATATACAGCGCCTGATGACCGGCTGGAAAAGTATAAGCATGTACACGCTGCAATCATAAGTTGGTTCATGTATAAAAGTCTTGGATTTCCAATTAAAAAACAAATCTTTGAATTCAGTATCAAGATATGACACCTCCAGACGATTCCAACTGCTGGTAGTGTCGAAACGTTGAGTAAAATTAACTCGTACCCAAGACAGTTTTTTTGCCTAAAGAACTTTTCCGATTGGCAACGGCCACGAAAACCTTATCAGATATATAAGTTGTTTTTTCATGCAAGCTTGAGGAAAGGGGTTTTTACCTGGTTAAGGACCTCTAGCTAAAAAGACATACTCTCCTGTTTCATACAATCACTTACCTCCACTGGAATTACAGCTGGCTGATTATACATACTACTCGTACATGAACCTGTGGAAATCCAAATAGATCATATTTACTCTATTATCATTTTTAATTACTTGAAAATAATTACTACATGCAAATAAGTAGAAAAGCCACATAATTTCATTGAAATAAGACCAAAAAATTTTTAATATTCTGCAGGAATTTTGATATCCTAATTCAAGCATGCTCCATAAATCAAGTTCAGGGGAGTTTAAAGGTCTTTAACACTAGAACAGGAATTTCAAACTACCTAGAACGATGATTCTTAGCATGGGGCATTTTGATTTTTATGTGGGGGGGGGGGGGCAGCGGTGCACACAAATTGAGAACGAGTTCTTTCATTAATTAAGGCTTGAAAATTTTTATAACTCCTACCATTTTTATATGTTTAAATTTTTAAACAATTTATAGATGACTAGATTATTTCCTCTTTGGGTCAAGGGGTTTGACCAGGAGTTCTTAATGTTTTCTGTTTCACGGACAACTAGTGAAGTAAGATTATAAAGTCTATGAATCCCCCTATGCCAATAAAAATAAGAAAAATGAAAGCCACTGACCTCTTTGCAAAATGATAAAAATGATATTCTGTATATAGCAATATAAAAGCAATGAGTCAATTGTTTAATATTCCAAAAGCTCACTGACTCCCTGGTGTATCTCCAATGACCCATGGTTAAGAACCAGTGCTTTTAACCAAGTAAATGAGCTTTTTGACCCTCAAAGTGAATAGGAACTTACTTTTTAATAACAAGAATTACAAGTAACGGGAGAAGAGATGGAACTAGGGTGGGGGTAAAGCTCCCGGGTTGAAAAATTTAAGAATGCAAAGCAAAAGATGAATTTAAGATTTAAATTAAGCACTGAATGCGTTAATTTTGCCAAAAGCATAACACTCATTAGTAAAGCAATGAAATTTCATAATTTCTGACAAAAATTTCTTTTACCCGCAATTTTAATTTTGTGTGTGTGTGTGCCACTTAAGACCCAGATTCTCTGCTAACCAATTGTAGAATATTTTTTTTTTGCTCAGTCGAAAGCATATGTGTGAAATAAGCCCACTAGGTTGGGATCTTTGGTGAGATTCCGGGGCTCTGCAGCGAATTTGTAGTGTGAAGAGACAAAAAATAAGAATTGTCTCACCTCTAGGCTGGAGCCTTGTCCATGGGTAAAATAGTGAAAAATAAAGATTTTTTCGTTGTGCAACATTGAATGCAATACAGTAGAAGTGCAAAAATCCATAAAAATGCTAAATGAATTAAATAAAGTAGGACGACAAGCTTTTTTTAAAAGTGTATCTTTGAATGGTATCAAACAAGTGCTGGTGAAAAACAATCATCATAATAGAACATTAGTATCCCCTGCCTGTATCTATGCGATTAATATAGAAAAATATGGATTTTTTGGGCGGATTGCTTATAGTACGATATGACCCATTTTCCTGGACATTGCAGCATTTTCCCCAAATTTTGGCTGCCTCCCCCGACTTTTTTTATGCAAAGATATATTGTTTTATCAACAAAGCTTATCTGAGTTTTTGTTCTCTACTGAAATTAAGGATAAAAACTATTTTGCCAACTTATAAATTATGTTATGATAATTGTGACTTTTAATTTGAATATTTTATATCAGTATATATTTAATATTAGTATCTCACCTATTTGCAATATTGAACTAGTGTTTCTCAAAGTGGGCAACATTTCCTGCTGGATAGAGATAGAATAGCCCAGGGGAGTGGTAGAAGCTATGGGCTTAGTATAGGATCTTAACGGTTGCCTTGAGTTAGGAGGGTGATGAGGGCAAACAATTTTTGAAGAAAGAGGGCAATGGAACAAAGTTTAGGACAATATGTGTTGTACCTATCTTAGAATCTATTTTAATCTACTCTTCACTGATTTACAGTAGAGCTTCAATTTCTGCCATCTGTGATTTGGGTAATAATTGGCAACTTTGCTCTTTTTTTGGCATTACATTTTATGAGAATTGGCAGTTTCCCATATTTGAAATCCCAATTTCCCACATTTTTCTTGAGGAAACATGGTTAACCTAGTAAATGAGCTTTTTGACCCTCAAAGTGAATAGGAACTTACTTTTTAATAACAAGAATTACAAGTAACGGGAGAAGAGATGGAACTAGGGTGGGGGTAAAGCTCCCGGGTTGAAAAATTTAAGAATGCAAAGCAAAAGATGAATTTAAGATTTAAATTAAGCACTGAATGAGTTAATTTTGCCAAAAGCATAACACTCATTAGTAAAGCAATGAAATTTCATAATTTCTGACAAAAATTTCTTTTACCCGCAATTTTAATTTTGTGTGTGTGTGTGTGCCACTTAAGACCCAGATTCTCTGCTAACCAATTGTAGAATATTTTTTTTTTGCTCAGTCATATGTGTGAAATAAGCCCACTAGGTTGGGATCGGTTTTGATTTATTTTTTGGTTTTGATTTATGGATTTTATGATTGCAAGGACAGAGTTTTGGAGATTTTTTTCATTTTTGCAAAGCAACAATTTGAGGAACTTTAAATAAAGATACAAATCGGAATAATCTGGTTTCCAATCGGAATATTTTAATAAGGCTGCAAAATTGGAAGGCAATCAACTCACCTGCAATGCTAATGCTGTCTGCAGATGTTTTTTTCCTCACAACAATAGTCACAAGATCTTCAGCTTTCTCATCAGCGATGACTGCTTTCTCCAAAATTTTATCCTTCAGATCTTCCTCACATTTCTCGGGCAAGAATGAACTGATAGAAACCAAAAGAAAAACATTACACAATAATAATCATTTTTTTTATTGAAATAATGAGGGTACTGTGATACTGTTAAAAAAATATTGATTTTAAAACAAACTAAACATGAAAAGAGCTTATGCAACTGGGCCATGATTCTTGAATTTAATTCACATTCATTGTTTTTTGCTGTCACTAGGGGACTTGCACATTGTATACAGGGAGGTTATAAAGTAACTTGCCCAGAGTGCAAAGTTCAATTCTTTATTGTCTGTTATCATTTGAAATGATGGCTATGGAAGAATAATTTTGATTAAAAAGTATCCACATAACTTGTCCATGTCATTTATTATACTAGGAGGACCATACATCAGGGTTCATACTCATTTTCATGAAAAAAATTTCCTTAACTTTTTCATTCAAATTTAAAACTTCCAGGTAATTTTTAATTGAAAATTTAATATAAAATAAGTATAATTAACAAAAAATAATAATTTTATTAATTATAAAATAATATTAATTAGTTATCACAAACATGATGAGCATCATAATCATATATTATTAATTATTAAATTTTTTTACATACACATTTATGCTTTTCAAATAACCTAATAGTATAAATGAAACAATCAAGGAATACAAGATTTCCTTTCTCTGTAATATGACTGTCTGGAAACATTACCTTAAAAAAATTTCTCCAAAATCATTGAATCCCTCATAGGACAAGTGGGACATCACTAATTTCAATGCCTACGAGATTTAAGCCTTCACCATTGTTTCCTTTGTGACATAATTAGTCAAAGAAGTAGTTGGTTTCACTGCATCATGATTTTTCGCAGTTGGCTTCTACACTCCGCACTCACGTTAGAGCTAAACTGAAAAGTTTAGTAATCTCTAGGATTGTTTACAAAATTGTTCTGATTTCACGTGCTTGACAATAGCTGGAAATACTATGATACCTATGTTAATCAAATACCATGTTGCTCAAATTGAACGTTTTGCTGCAAAGCTAACACCATCATTTTTGACTGCTTCAATCCAATCAGCACACTGAAAATTCAGGTTTTTATCTGCCCATTCTAGACTGAAAACAGTTTTCTTACCATACATAGTTTTCAAATAAAAAATATACAAGCAGAAATCATAATACACACATGCTTCATCAGCATTGCTCACTGGTCACCTTATGAAATTATCGTGATTGAGCTTTCCTCTAGATATTTTATGCATGGCTTTCTACAATGCACAGTTACTATAAGGTCGCAGCAACACACTCTTCCATACGGACTTACAAAATTCTCACTCTTCCTCGACAGTTTCTATGGTTTCTTGTGTTCGATTGTTAGTTTTACGGATTATCAATTTTACATGTTATAAGTTCTCAATTTCCCTTTTTGAAGAAATTTTTACAAATTTTTTTTTTTTGCTTTTGATCAGCAGATAATTGTAACTATTTTCCAAGTCAATTGTCAGAAATTTCCAGGTTTTGAAACAAAAACGGTCTATTTTCCAACTTTTTTTAGTAAAAGTTTTTGCCGATACATACATTGGGATACAAAATTTGGTTTTCAATCTAGTCTTCCCTTTCCTAAAAATTCTGATTATAGAATTGTTGTCCTGTACTTATGATGAGCCTAAGCGGAGATAGGCTGGAGAGGTATGATGATGATTATGCAAGGGCTGGGGAAGGGGCATAATGATGCCGATTTATATATATGGATTTACATTAGATCAATTGGCTTCATCATTGACTCTGGGAGCATTGCCTCTCCCTATTTCCACCCATGCCTATGAGAAAAAAGTTTTGTTTATAATTTGAAAATTAGTGGAAATATTTATGTGCACAACTGATAAGGTTTTTCTAAGGATGTAGTTGACTTTTGATTTTTACAATATATAACAATAAATCCTTTATAATACATTTTTCCAATCTCTTGAGTAGTGTTAGAGTTTCACGGTACTCTAACACTACTCAAGTAATTTTTGATATACCGGGTATATCAAAAATTTAATTTCATCATCCAAAACATTTTATTACTCACTTTTTCTTATCTTTTCTAAGCAAAAACTCTTCCATTGTGTGATTTTCTGCCATCACACCTTTGCCATCTATATCTTCATCGTCAAGGGCACCAATTTGGTCATCATCATATTCCTCAAGTAGCTTTAACAAGAACAAAAAAATTCCCAATCAGACCACAAAATCTAACAAGCTGAGCAAAATCACGTAGAGCAGTGTTTCTCAACCTTTCTGAACCCAGGGATCAGTAAAAGGTCTGAAACAATTCGATGGACCTCTTGTGTCCCGCATTACGGACATTTTTATATTTTTAGTTGTTCTGAGTTTCTTCTTGCAAATTTGTCCAGTTTTTCAATGATGTTTATTTAAATTTATAATGTTCACTAAAATCGTTAATAAACAGTATTTTCATAACTCATGATGATTTTTGGTGTAAATACAAATATTCACATTGTCAAGTTAAACTGTTTTTCCTCAATTTTTTAGCAATTATAACTACAATTGGGGATTTCGCTGTGTTATGGCAAAGTTTATAAAAAGAGTTGATGTCCTGTATTTTACAGTAATCGAGTCCTGTTGAATGTTTTTTCCTGTTAAATTTTAGTTTATTGCAATTTGTAGCAACCTTTTATTTCTACACCCTTCACCACTTTTTGCAGTAATTAGCAAATTTGTCGTGAGTTGCATTATAAAAATGCTGCTTATTAACGATTTTAGTGAACATTGTAAATAAACATCATTGAAAAAACGGGACAAATTTATAAGAAACTCACAACAGCAAGTTTTTGGGCCTCAAATTAATGATACCTCGTGTTTAAGATCATAATTTTTCGCATTTTCCTTGATAAAGTAAAATGAACCTAAGTATGAAGGTACAATTTTTATTTGTGAATCCATATGGATATTGCTATAATATCAATTACAGAAATAGATTAATTTTCCATCCAGTTAGAATTAAATGATCAAGTCTGCCTGTGGACACCCTACGCCATTGTCACAGACCACCTCTGGTCCGCGAACCATAGGTTAAGAAACACTGACGTAGAGAATGAGATAAAATAATATAAACACCTTTGACACAAAATCTTAATCAGTAGAAAGTTGAACCGAAATGTAGCAATTATGTTACATGTTTTGACATGAATACGTCTTTTAAATCATCTGATGACACTGGGAGCATTCTAAAAAGGTACATAACAAAATAATTTAACACTCATATCTCAGGAAGTATTCAGAATATATGTGTTTTTTATGTCTGCTGATAAATCTTGTTAAGACAAATCCAATAAGACCACTGTGGTTTTATTGCCTCTTTCAGTTTTGGTGAAAGGCTCACAGCCCGCTTTCATAATGAAAGTTGTACGCTATATCTCAAAATATTTGCAATGTAAATAGAAGCCAGTGGTGCCATCTGATAGGCATTGGTAAACAAATCCAATGACGCTACTCTGGTTTCAATACCTCTTCCAGTCTGGGCACCAGGCTTGTGACCCACTTTCGTAACAAAATTGTTCTATGCTATATTGTGAGAGGTTTGTAACACAAGTAAAGCCAATGGTATGTCATCTGTCAGCTAATTAAAGACAACTTGGATGATACCAATTTCATTAAGTCAGTACCTATCACGTGGTTTAAGGCACAAAGAATGTATTCATGTCAAAATTTATGGTCCTGCTTATTACAAAGCCTATATATACCCCCTTTTTTGATATAACGACTGTTGGATATGACGTCAGTTTTCAGCAGAATGATGGGGGTTGTTATAACGAGAGCTGACTGTTTCATGCTTACAAATTTAAAAAAAAATGTTAATTAGGTTTGGTGAACAACCTTTTCAAACTTGTCGTTTAGCAGCTTAACATCCTCTGTACAGTTAGAAATGGCTGATGTCATTGAATACTGAGTTGTCCTTGATTTTGGTCCCTTTTTAAAAGCAAAACTTTCATCATCAGAGAAAGCTCCACTGAAATCAGAACATATACTCCTGTCATCGTCACCATCCTCAAATTCCTTTTTATCATACTTGAATCTTCTACAAGTAAAAAGATAAAATTGTTATGGAAAGTAGAAATACTTTAAATTTTCGTTAATGAGTCAATTGCATTTGTATTATCAAATTAATAGAAACAAATAAAAAATTTTTTAATTCCCATGTGATAGCGAAAACAAACTTGAGAAATTCAAGCTACTTTTTGCATTTCATACATCTGGAATATGATAGAGGCTGAAACTTGTCAGAACAATTCAATTGAACACAGAAAGAATTCAGAAAATTATAACCACCTGGAAAACTTTTTTTCTAGTGATGATGCACCAGCATTTGCTTTTTCTATAAAATCATCTTCAAGTGCATTATCAGGGTCTTCAAAATCAAAATCATCATCGAGACAAGCCACAACATCAGGATCCCAATCTGGTCTTGGACCTGAATCAAAAAATATATACACAGTTACTGATCAATTTTCACAAACCACCACATTCAAACGAACTAATCTTCTGATCAACATTTTTTTAAACGTCCCCTTCCCAAAGTAGAGTGTTTTGCATTGTTCAACAATGAAACCTAATCTGAATGAAAATGTTCTGTGGTAAAAGTTCCCATTTTTTGTGTTTCTTACACAGAATTTATTTTCTTAAAAGTCTTCCCAAGAATGTTCTGCAGCAGCACTTGGTGTTCTGTGATGTACCTCAGTTTTGAGCATATTATGTTTGGGGTGAATGCCTTTCACATTTACAAACTTTGGATTTTGTGAACTTTATTATTGGACTTTTTTTTAAGTTCAATTTGAGTCACTGAAAACGATTGTCAACAACATTAAGTTTGAACTGAAAATAACAATCACACTAATATAATTTTTCTTTTAATTTATGTAAACAGATAAGTACACAGTATTTCTAAGACGAGAAATACTGTGAAGTATTTCTCGACTGAAAGAAATACTACAGAAATACTGACAAGAAATACAATTTTTCTTGCTTTCACTTTAACTTTTATTTCCTCACCTTTAGATGGAAACACTCGTTCTGCTGATGCTTGGGGCTTTCCAGTATTTTCTTCAAATATTGATCGGAGCTTTGATGGCTATGAAAGGAATTCAAAAGAATCAATTTCAGATTTTAATGAATTACATCATGTATACTGCTGTAAACTTTATATAGAAACAGAACATTCAGATCATGGTGCACAAACTTTGGGCTGCAGGCCAATCAGTGGCAATACAACAAATTGTAATAAAATTAGTGAAGTTGTAAAACTCACTGCTTTGTGTTTCTTGTTAGGGACTAACACAAAAGTGTATTTAGGTTTGTCTTCTTCAAACTGGTCTGGGCCAGTCTCTCTGGGCACCAAACGGTAAGTCACAGACTTGCTCTTGTCAAAAAACTTCTTGCCCTATTTAGAAAATATGGAAGGAGGAAAAATTATTAAGAAACAAATTCAAGCATCACAAAACTTCACAACCATAAAGACTTTGAAAAAAAGTATAGGTATATTCATACAATGGATAGCATTTTAAACTATAGTAAAACATGGTAAGTTGACTACATGGCTACCCCTTTGTAAGTTAACCAGAAAACATAGCACTTTGTCAACTTACACAGGTTTTAACTGTACAAACAAAAAGCTAAAAAATCGCTGGAATATTCAAACTTTCCAGTTTGTTATATTGTGATCGAGATACTCAATCCACTTCTGTGGTGGACATTCTTACTACAGGTTACACTAAACAAAAGTCAAGAAAACCTCCTCGAAAGACACTGATTCACTGCCAAATCTGTATTGCTGTAAGGACAAATGAAGCATCAATGGTGGTATGAAATGGAGGTTTTTGATTGGCTGTGTGGGGTTCAGAGGCTTCAAATTTGAATGGGAAATCAGAGTTATGAAGGAATTCTCTTTATTGTCTTTTTTACTACTGGGTGCATGTTTTACTCAAATGCAGTCCTTCCTATTGGAATTTTCTTTGTGTTTGTAAATTATGTATTGCTTTGTAGTTCAGGTAGGAGTGGAAATACATTTCAGAAGTCTTTGTCTAGGAACTAGATATTGTAGTCTTTAGGGGAAGGCATGTTTGAAGTGACAGCAGATTTTTCCATTTGCCCCAGGAGACAGTGGCATTGATGTTCAGAGATGTGGATACATAGGAACAGGGGATCCTGTATACTAGTGTTTCGCAACTGCTGGGCTGCGGCCTGGTTAGAACAAGGTCGACAACATATTTAACACTTAAGTTGTAGTTGTTTGTTTAATGACTTCATTTTTGTGATGTTTCCATAAATTATGAAATCATGCAATGCTAATTAAGTTATCATTTTGCTCTGAATGGCTGTTATTTCCATTCTTTGAGCAAATTTCTCATGGTTGGATGAGTACAGCATTTCCTTTTTAAGTGTTTTCCCCTTCACAATATAAAATTCCATTGCTTTCGGGAATATTTTCAAATCATTCTCATCAGTAGCTCTCATTTTACACTGTTTTGAAATTGGAACTTTGGTCATAATTATCCTACAAATCATCACTAATTAGTGTATACTAATTATGCTTCATTAAACTAATTGTATTTACCTTTCTTTCTTTTTCACTGAGCACAACTCCTATCCCCATGGGCAATTTACTACTGAGTGAGTTGCACCGGAAGTGTGAGTGCTTGTACCTAGGGTTACTGGATTTGAAAACTGAGAAAAAAATTCCAGGAAAAGAAAAACAATTCTCGAAACCTGAAAAGGACAAAAGGGTAAATTTTCCAAAACGTGCAAGGACGTCTAGTAACCCTACCTGTACCTAACAGTCAGAGTGCATTTATAGTGTTGTGTCTGACTTTTTCAGTGTGAAGTGTGATGACAATATTTGTAAAATTGTAGGCTTGTTGCTCTCTCTGGTGAGACTAACAGGGAGATCAATTTGCATTCGCGCCTTGAAGTTGGGAACCCCAAAGCAGAAATGTGCCAAAATCTGCAACATACGTCGCAGAACAATTACCGCTCCTGCAAAACAGTTTGGAAGAATTTTAAGAAAAAGTGCAAAAAGAAAAAAACAATGTTACATGTATGGGGATTTTTACCACAGAACATTTCCAGTCAGCTGAGGGCTCGTCGCAGAACAGTGCTAAACATTCCGCTTTGGGGGTTGAGAGTCACAGAAAACCAACTACAGAAGATCACCACTGTGGCAACCGTGGGGTTTGAACCTGGGTCCTCATGATGCAAGTCTGTCACTATGACCACTTGACCAAGACAGTGTATTAATTCCTTCTAGAGGTTGAATTTTGAGAAAAATCCCTACTTAGTAAATCAAAGTGGGCAATGGAAAAGTCCAGCAGGGGGGGGGGGGGACCAGAAACAAGTATAACATCAGATCCTATGGGTTTGCTTGAGTGGGGGGGGGGGAATGGGAGAAAAAAATTCTGAAGGGGGCAATGGAACAAAAAGTCTGGGAAACTATGCTTTACTCAGTGATTCCCAATGTGGGCGTCAACACCCGCTCGGGGGCAATGGAATGTTCCAGGGGGACGGTAGAAGCTACAGGTATAACATAGGATCCTATGGATTAGATTGCATTGGGGGCAATGGGAGAAAAACATTTCTGAAGAAGGGGCAATGGGACAAAAAAGGTTGGGAAACTATATATATATGCTCTACATCATAGTTTTCCAAACTTTTTGTTCCATCGCCCCCCCCCCCCCACATTTACAGAAACGTTTTTCTCATTGTCCCCCAACTCAAATGAACCCATAGGATCCTATGTTATAATCAAAGCTTCTATCGCCCCCCTGGACCATTCCATTGCCCACTTTGGAAAACACTGCTCTACATCATAAAATAAAACTACTGACCGAATTTCATATTTCTAGCTTCAGCTGTTTTAGCTCGGTGACGATGAATCAGTCAGTCAGGACATGTTATTTTGTGTGTGTAGGAATTGGAATTTTGGAAACATTGGAATTTTCTCAAACACAAAATAATTCCTTTAGTTAAGTCATAAAATAATTGAATCACAAAAGTTAGCTTTTGTTAAAATGTAAAAAATAGATTAATTAATATGGGCGAATTGTGTTAACTGCATTTATAAACATTTTATTTTAATTAATTATTAGAAGTTTGAATTATTTTTCAAAAATTCTATTGTTTTTAATGTAAATGTTATTTAAACACAGAAATCAGTTTAAACCGGTTTGGTTTTTTTTTACCAACCCTGACAGGAGATAAGCTGGGCTCAAACTCCTGTTCACTTGTGGTTCCATTATTTCATTATTATTTATGAGTTGTCATTACAACTGACAATATTTATGTCACTCAGTAAGAACTATTTCCCAGTTTTTTAAAAATGTCATTAAAAATGCATCTTTAGTAACAAAATAATTTTAAAATGATACATGTTTCAAACAAAACATTGAGTGATAAGATTCAGCACCAAGAATTCAGTGCAATAAGTATTTGAATAAGAAAGAGTGAAAGTTGCTCACCATGGTGAGTGGCTACAATACACTTGCAAGGAACAAAGAACTGAAATTTCAAATAAAATATTTAAAGGTAAGTTTCTCTCTCACAGAATAATTTTTTTACATATATGAATTAATAATTGCAATAACAACTAAGTAAAAACACATTTCTATTATTCATCTTGAACAGGCATAAATACAACAGCAAACAAACTGAACACAGGGCTTGACTATAATCCCTGATTGCCATAATCAGAACCACAACAAGGTGAGAGCAGTTGGGTCTGGTGCCCTAGACTGGGGGGACTCAAATTTCACCCTTTAACCTCTCGTTCAACATTACAAGGAGTTGTTAAAAATTTTATGGGCCCTAAAACAGCATAGGCTATATTCACTGACAAATATCTTTGACCTTAGTTGCAAAAGGTCTATCGATTTTTGCTTTTCCTAGGCACACCCCCTCCCAACAAAAAAAAATTGGGTCCTGGACATGAGCACAAATTTAATGTAAATATTGAGAAATCTCAAACCCAATATTTCTATCATAGCTTTTATGAAGCAAATATTGGAATGGAGGGGGTGTACTCTGTCCATAGGCCCAAATTTATGCCTGTTTCTGTATATGAGTAATCTGCTATCCACTACTTTGTATTAATAATTTCTTGTTTTACAATTTTCTGAACTCGATCTTAGGCACATCACTAGCATAATATATTATAATTCTATCACCTTTCTCTCTCTCTCATCAGCATACAAAATGAAGGAGGAGGGATATTTTAATTCAAACACCATTTTTTTCATTCTGTTTAAAAAATGAGACAAAGGATTCCACTCTCTGTACCTTTCTGCAGCTGAAAGACAAGTTTTAAATTCTAGTCAAACAAGGTTGGACCAAGATCTCAGTCCTGCGCTGGCGATGTGTTAAAATATAATGGGAAGAAAAAAAATATAATCTAAATAGCATTGATTTTCTAAATACATAGATTTACTTATGTATTTCTCTTAAGACAGAGTACAACAATGCAACCACGTCGTTAGAAAACATACTGTTTGCATAAATGCAGTTTTAAGGAGTAAATGTTGGAGGATTTTTGGGTTGGGCAAAATCAAACAACCCTGCTAATGTATCCTATTTCTTATACAGTGTACTCATAGTCTTGATCCATTCATTGGAACTTTTTCACTCTTTCAGTAACTAAATTTGTTATTACCGTCATAGTATGTCATATATATTATTATTCTTCATCATGCTGATGAAGAATAAGTGCCACTTTAGTCATGAATTAATTTCAGTTTCTCGGTCAGGAAAACAAATTAGGGTCTTAGGACGCATGTCATCTAACAATAATTTTAACATTCATCATTGGTTGAACTCCATCTAACTAACGAAAATCAAATCACAGTAGATTCCATTTGTGACGTTTTCAAAAAAAAACCTGCGTAAGCAGGAAAATGCTTCAAACGGGAAAATCTCAATGAGTATTAGTAAAGGCAGCAGATACATATACAGAGCCGGATATTTATTCGGTATACAACAGAAGGCTTAGCAACATCACACTCTTTGCCAGACCTTTTGAAATCACGTGACACCAGACATTTGTTTGATGTACGGCAGATTTCATTAAGTCTCCGGCTTAGCTTATGAACACAAGCTTGCCATACCCTTTGAAAATAAATAAAACAAATAATTAGTGCATCTACATAAAATTATTGAGATGCAATTTCACTTTTACCATGAGGGCATGTGGGGGGGGGCAGTGTGTGCTCTCTACTCACTGATAAACCACCCATACAAGTCATTGAAAATGAACCAATTGTCATGATGACTCACGCTACGGCCCCTATTTTTCTGAAACCCTACCACGCAAATTTACTCCTTTTTAATTTACGCGAAAATTACTCCAAATTTACGCGCATACTCCTCGAAAATTTCAACTATATCTCCTTATTGTGAGGTCCCCACTTCTCTTGAGGCACGTATGGGCCCCCATGTGTAACGACGGCACTGCCTTTGTCGGACCTCTCTAGGGCCACAACTAGATGCTTGGTCAGCTGGGGCAAGCATGCATTTTGGCGCTCCCTTGTAATCTCGAAGGAGAGGTTAAAGGGTGAAATTTACGCCACCTCTACTCCCTACACGTATCCACAGGGATAAGTAAAAGTTAGGACAACGAAAATAAATCGTACTAAGAGGGAAACGTTCTAAGTGGAAACGCTATAAGCGAAAGATCCACCGCACAATATAAATACAATATTTCATAAACTGAATCACCAATTGAATAAAAGATGATAAATTAGTACAGAAATAACATTTTCACAGCACATAATATAAGTTTTCAACAATTAACAGAGATGCTTATGAACAACGTCTAATATTATATTTGCAACATGATTCAATACTTGGCTTTTTATTTCAAAAACGTTCCGTTAATGCTTCCTCCAACAGCTCGATGAAAATTGTCTTTACTTTCACGTGTATCTCAAATAAACATACAATTGTTTATCATCTACCACCACCACATTGCACGGCATCTACGAGCGACGTGTTCGTTACTTCTTCTCTGGTCTTTTCACCTGCTGAGGATGGATGACATAGACGGTTGTAACGTAGGCTTTTCAAAAGCTTTTCACAGAAGATTAAAATAACCTCGACTGACAATATTTCTTCGAGAAAAAACACGGGCGATCATTTATTGTTGAATATACACACAGTATGTATTGTAATTATATTTTTCTGTGCAGAAAATATGGGAATTCCCCGACCAAATTCGAAAATGTCCGGTAAAACCGGTAGTATGGTCAGCATATCAATGAGTAACTTTCACTGCAATTTGAACATTTTATTTCCACCTACTACTACTCAACCGAACATGCACCTGGTAAGTATTCAGCGATCCTCTGGAGAATGTCTAACGAATTGGTTGGTACATGCAGAAGCGTGTCGTGTGTGCGTGGCTTTAACACTGTCACACATTTCTCAATTTCCACAACAGATGGCGGTACTATTCTTACTAATAAAAAAAACCAGCCCCATCAATAATTTTTCCCAACTAAAAAAGAAACGCAAAAAAGCAAAGACCAAAAATATTCTCAGTTTAGAAGGCTATTGGTCAGTGGGAAAAAACCACAAAAATCACTCATATAAATGAAGATATGCGTGTTTCAAAGGTAGGGGGGGGGGATTTCCTAAGAAAGAAAAATAATTCCGAAAACCTGAAATGGGGAACAAAAAAGGGCGAATTTTCAGAACTAAGGAGTACCCTGGAAATGACATCAAAAAGAAGATGGCGGAACAAGGTGACGTCATTTCTGTGTGTATAATGTGGGAGCGCATTAGAGTGACAAATGATTCAAGAACTGATAAATTAAATTAGGATCCCACAGGGGCGGGAGCTGACAGGGCTCCATCGAGAAAGATTCCAGCGTTGGGAAAGATTCCCACTATCCAAGTCACTCTGTTCATTCACATGCTTGCTCTAGGTCACTCGTTTGGTTACTCACTGTCCTGGTCCTCACTAGGCAGAGGAGGAGACACCCTTCTCTCATTCCCCTTCTAAATGCGCTACTGTGCCCACACGACCACAGAGTGGCAAAAGTTCTTACGAGGGCAACGCCGAACGGCTTTGAAAGGAGTCCGCATCACCGGACTTGGGAGAAAGGTTTATACTTTCTTTTCTTTCAAACCGAGCACAACTCCGGTTCATCGTCATGGGCAAATTACTATTGATTAAGTTGTGCCGAAAGAGTGAGTATGTTTAACCTAACAGACTGAGTTCGTATATAGTGCTGTGTGGGGATTTTTTTAATGGTGCCATCTATATTACAAATTCCTGCTGAAGTGTGATGTTTGAATATTTGTACTGTTGTAGGCCTACTGCTCTCTGTGGCGAGACTTTTAAACGGGGAGATCGACTCGCATTCACGTCTTGAAGTTAGGAACCACGGAAAACCAACTTCAGCCGACCACCACAGGGGGACGTTATACTTTCTTTCTTTTCTTTCAAACCGAGCACAACTCAGGTCTATAACCATCTATGGGCGATTTACTACCTGATGAGTTGTGCCGGAAGTGTATGTGTGTGCCTAACAGTCTGAGTGCGTATGTAGTGTTGTGTTTGATTTTTCAGTGCTGCCATCTATATTTCAGAAGTGAATATAGAAGTGTGTTATTGATTGAATTACATATTTGTACTGTTTGTAGGTCGGTTGCTCTCTGTGGCAAGACTTTATAAACGGGAGATCGGCTCGCATTCGCACCTTGAAGTTGGGAATCACGAGAGGTTCAACTATACTGTTGAACTGTTGAATGTCAGAAAATGCAAATAGACATCACATCTTCCCCTCTTTACATATCTTTTTATTCCGCTTAAAGTGACAACAACTGGACCGAATGAAGCACTGTTTTTTTTTTCCTTTCTCCCTCACGGAAACGCTCTCGTTACAATTTGGGATCGATTTTCACTCATTTCGATTGGAACTTGCTGAGGAAAACAAAGTCACTGTCCACTGGAGGCAGGCAAGATGCAGCACCAGGACAGCAAGAAGCTCCAGAAGATGCCTCTTCTTTTAATTTTGTTTGAAATCGCGACATTGGAGTCACTCCCATCGTCTGAAACGAAAAAAAAGTTGTCATTATGGTCGTGTCACACCTCGTTTCACATCAAAAAACAAACATCTGGGAATGAAATTTGTGTGATCAGCTATGGTTACATTTCCTAATTAGTGAAATGCGCTATGGTTTGATTGGCTCTTGGAAAAAATACTTATATAGGCCTAATTCAAGATAGACATGAATCGGATATGGTACAGAAATTATACCTAAGAAGAGTAACAAAAATATAGTCAATCCCCAAAAGATGTTAAAATTTGAGCTTCAGATGGGGATCGAGGAGGAGGATTTATGATTTTGCCGCCTTTCCGTTCTAGTCTAATTATTGTGACTAAGCATTCCCCAAATTTTCCACCTTAGGCTACTAAATCAAATGTGTACCTCGTCCATATTCCCCTGCAGAATTGGTATATGCTGTAATCTGTACTTGTAGTGAACCTTCC
This sequence comes from Pholcus phalangioides, assembly GCF_987345545.1. Taxonomy (NCBI): domain Eukaryota; kingdom Metazoa; phylum Arthropoda; class Arachnida; order Araneae; family Pholcidae; genus Pholcus; species Pholcus phalangioides. The sequence goes on along the minus strand of NW_028301603.1, from coordinate 21,755,884 downwards.
GTGAAATTTGTTTCTGTGTAATTTTTGTTATGCGTAGTGCTACCATCTGCCATCAACTTTTCCAACTATGCACGCTTATGTGAACCGTGGCAGAGTTCCAGATCATTGAAGCGGTTTGCGGCACAGTTCCAGATCACTCAAGGGTCCGCAGCACATTTAAAGATAACTTAAGTGACCCGTAATATAGTGTAATGATTAAATAGTATACCGTTGTATGCCTGTTTCTCTCTGCGGAGAGATTTTTTAACTGGGAGATCTTCCCAAGCGCCATATATGTTCCAATTGTGCTTTAGAATTAATCAGTCGCAATTTTGAAAAGACTTCCGGTGGAAATTTTGTTTTAGTGAAGCAGAAATTCCTCGGAAACTATAATAATTTGATTGGAACATACGTAGGGAAACTTACCACCACCTCCACGTGGTTTGGGTCGGGTGGCCTTCGGGTCAGGCAGGTGGCACCAGTCGGAACGACCCTTAACCCGACGACACTCTAAAATATGGCAGAAGCTAGTGCTGAACGAACAATGAGGGAACTGAGACCAACAGGGCTGTATACACAGCACAGAAAAGAACTAGAAAATTAGAAGAGAAGTACAGTATATGGGACATTTGTCAAAGATTAAGAAAGAGCATATTTGGTCCAAGCTTCAGGATTTTCTAGAGCAGTGTTTCCGAAAGTGGGCAATATCGCCCCCTGGTGGGCGATGGAATGGTCCAAGGGGGCGATAGAAACTACTGATTTAACATAGGATCCTATGGGTTTACGTGAGTTGGGGGGCGATGAGAGGAAAAAATTTCTGATGAAGGGGGCGATGGAACAAAAAGTTTGGGAGACTATGATCTAGAGGAACTTAAAAGAGTAGCAACTATAGCTGATGAAAAGGAAAGGTTAGCCGTTGAATTAGATCGGACTAAGAAACACCTACAGAAACAAATTAAGGAGCTAAAGACAACGGTAATTACACCAGGTGGTGTTGAAGAAACTACTGAACGGAAACAAAGTAGAGAATTGGAAGTGATTAATCAAGGACTTATAAAAGATAGAAATGATTTACTTAATGAAATACAAGAATTAAAGATTAAAATAGCTAGTGGAGAAGAAGAGAATCAGAGACAATAAAAACCTTGAATAATTAAGAATAAAAGACATTGAGAATAGAATAGATTATGTAGACAAAGAGGTAGTGGAAAACCTAGAAAGAAGTTACCAGAATCAGAATGAAGAGTTAAGGAAAGAACTATTAAGAGAAATAGAAAAGACAAGAAGCTGGACACTGGAAGGACTTCCACTAGAAGGGGAAAAAATTCGTAAAGAACTAGAAGAAAATGTACAACTTAGAAAGGAAAGAGTACAATTAAATAAAGAAATTTCAGAACTTAAACGTGAAAGACATGCGATTTTAGCTGAACACTTGGACCTATATATAGAAGATATTAATATAAGGAAGGATATAATTAATAGATTAGAAGACAGTTTGAATAAATCGGTTAGAGAGGAAATTAGTGTTCTACGAGAAGAAAAAGCTGAAAAGGAAGAAACTGATTTACACTGCTCAAAACAATTAGGGGAGCAAGAAAAAAAGTGAAGAAAACCGTGCGAGACAGCCACGTATTGGCATACAATGGATAGTACACTCGTATCAATGCGCAATACAGAAAAAAGACGTAAAAAAATTTGGAATTAAGCTTTAATTCTTTGAAAATATGGAAAAAACATGAAAAGATGATTTAGGGGAACAATTTGGTTACATGTAAACGATAAAAAAAAGTACTGTTTAGACATGATGCATGAGTTTTAATAGGGCGTGTGGTCTCCTCGAACAGCTAAGACTGCTGCACACCTGTTTGCCATTGGCCTACGTGCATAGAGCCCTCCCTCATGAAGCCGATTACGTACTGTTTGGCTGGACACCCTTCGTCCTGCTGCCAAGAGCAACCGTCTTTGCAGCTGCGTAGCATTCCCTGTTCTGTTTCTACGGGCTGTTAACCGTATATACCGGTCATCAGTTGCTTTAGTGGAGCGTGGCTGATCTTGCCCTGGTAGACGTCTAACATTTCCTGTTTCTTGGAATCGATTCCACAGCCTTGCAACAACACTTCTGGCGACTCCAACAGCGTCCGCGACACTACGTTGTGTTTGCCCGGATTCCAGTCTGCCTATAACACGCCATGCCATGGATTCCGGTAAATCCCGTTGTTGAGACATCCTCAAGTCACCTTGTCTCAAAAAAAAAAAATACTGCGCAATCGAATTTCACAGTTACGGCAGTAAAACAGACGTTTCTGCAACATCCCGATTTCTGCCCTTATCTCCTTTTTCTGGTTTTTGTCGTCATGAACTTTGATTTGCATATGAAGTTTTCTTCTTCCGTTTCCTGCTAGGCTTTAAATTATGGATGATTCATTTTATGTTACTTATCGGTATACATCTTTGCGTAATTTTGTTAAAACCATGTGCTCCCCTAATTGTTTTGAGCAGTGTAGTAAAGATATTCTATTCTAATGGAGTAATTACAAGAGGAATCGGAAGTCTAAAAATAATTGATATAGGAGAGGAGGGATTAGAAATATTCCAGAAAATTGAGAAAGAAATAGAAGAAGGATATACTGGAATATTAGGATGTCTCAGTAATATGAGTAATATGTCTAATAAAAATTAGACTTGGTTGAAATTTTCAAGAATTTACCAGGTAGGGCCTCAGAAATATCACTCGGCCCGGGGGCCCATGATGGTCTTAAGACGGCCCTGATACTAGGTAATTTAATATTTCTATGTAACTTATGATAAGAAATACCTATTTGAATTGTAAAAGTACTGCATTTTGGCAGAAATATGACGCATAAACAAAACAATGGGGATTTAGGTGGTGACTTTGTGCCACCTGTTTTTTCAGGGGTTTTTGCTCTTTTTCCAATAGTTTGTTATTGTCCCAGCAATGGTTCGCAAGTATGTGTGGAAGCGGTAGTCGACCCTACTACAATTACTCAAGCGAAACACTTGAAGAGGCTCTTAGTGTGATAAGAAACAAACCGATGCTCACCATTTTTGATCATATTGGGGAGGCGTGTGTAAGAACCATGAAGAAAATTGGCAAATTTTACTCATGTTCTGATCCAGCTGACGAAATTTGGTATCCGAGGTGCCGAATCATAATGAAAATCAAGAAATCTTGACCTATTGGCAGAGACAACAAATTTGTAGTGGTTCGAAGAAATCAATGTTATGTTTATAGTTTGTTATTTTTGAGAAGAGCCTTATATTTTCGAGTCTTTATTTTTGTTAATGTTTCAGAGAATTAAAATTTTCCAAAAAAAGTAAAAATAAATGGTTTACTTAAAAATGTCAATAAACTGATTTTTTAGGTTTCAGAAATTATTTTATTTAAAAACTCAAAAATGACATAATTTTGGGCAGAAATAATTTTTCAAAATGGTTCCAAGTAAAGTTAAAAACCAGAATTCAATGAAAATGGGTGTGACAGGCGAGAAAAAGTGATGGCACATAGTCGTCACTCCAGGGGGTGACTATGTGCCCGCGAAAAAAATTCGCTGTCCTTTCCTTGTCGTCATAATTTTCTTTAAACCAGAAATCGAAAACTGAGATGTGAGGCTACCTTTTGTAAAATCCCAGCAGCCTAGGCAAAGCATAAGGAAAAATATCAAGGGAAACCCAGGGCCGTCATTTCAACTTTTTCCGGGGGGGGCCAAAGAGCATGCAAGTTTTTAAAATAATTTTAATAAAAAATCCTCGTGTTAAAGTATGTAACACGAAGGCAGTTGAAGTTGCTATATCTCCTTTATCTCAGAAGGAAACGGTTGGATAGACGTATGTGGGTACATCCTTTTAATGAACGGGGACCTTCATATGGTGTTTTTAAGGGTATTTATAGAAAATAATTGAAAAATTTCCATGCACAATTATCTTTCAAAGTAGCCAAAGATGCGGGCGAGTTCGACCCGGATCCGTATCGTATGAATAGCTCCATATAACCTAATGTACAAAACCTGTATGTGCGGATGCGGAGCCCGCACTTAGGTTTTGACACATGCGCCCGCCATCCGGAGCCGCACAAAAACTTCCAAGTTGCGGGTGCATTCCGCATCGTCTGAAACGCTCCGTATGTGCCAATAGTTGAAACTTCTTCCGGACCTGAGTCCGCATCCGCTCGGTGTGAAAGGGCCCTAAGGTGCATAGGTGATTTCTAAAAAAAAAAAACCGCTCACCACACGATGAAATGGACCTCGGTGAATAGACGATGAAATACTCGCTCCTGCTTCCGAGCTGCTGTCTCTCCGACGAACAGAACGACGACGGGAACAGTCCTTCGAGCTCTCCCAAATCTCTCGTAGAAGCATCAAACGCGACCTTGTCATCGGAATTCGTTCTTGACGAACCAAACAAACAGCATTCCGGCATCGGCTCGATTTCTGTCTGCTACACACACTCCGCTAACCTTCATATGCAAAAAAATCGATTGAATAATTAGTATTACGTGACGCATATATTTCATAATAATTGACTGCTCTGTGAAAAAAGAGGGAAAACTCACTGAAATTTCGTCTCTCTCTCTCTCTCTACCTTAATTCGGACTGGGGCTATGCCATCATATGTTTCCTCTATCTGACTGGCTAAAGAACTCAGCGAGTTATCTATGCCTCTGTATAAGCTGGCTATTCATTAATATTCCCTGCTGAACGATCTTTCTACGAACAATAATCTGTTTAGAGTGAGATAGATGGCTTTTTTTCTCAGCCCGAGATATCAAGGAAACAGTTATTTTCCGGATATGATACTGAGGTGAACTCGGAAAGAAAAGTCATCATATCCGGAAAATAACTGTTTCCTTAATAATCTGTTTGTATCGAGGCCGCCCTTACCAGACGCGGGGTCCGGTGCGATGCCAATTTCAGGGCACCAGAAAATGTTTTGGACCTTCTTTGTCTCCACCGATTTCATATATATCGGGGGTAATCGGCATTTATTACTTCTGAATATACAAGAATGATGAGAAATATAATGTACATGGTTAGTATACTGTACTGTATCAAAGGCAGATCTATAATTTTCCCGCTCTTCTTCCAATCTAACTTTCTTCGTGTGATCTATCTAGATGGCTTCGCTATAGCCGACTTAGCCTCTCTTAGCTTCGGAAACCGTTATATCGCCCCACCCCGTTGTAGCGCCAACCCCGCTTACCGTCACAAATTTTCAGTGGAACAAATCTTCCATATAGGGATTACAATGTAAAAAACCCATTATAACGCCAACAGTTGTTTGGATGTATATAGAGTCTATGTGTCATTTTCCAAGAGAATTTCCACAACTTATTTCTTCTCCCATCATTTTTTTTCCCTGAAATGTGAGAATTCATCGTTTTTTTTTTTTCATTTCACTGTTATTATCAATCAACATAACTATAGTTTAGACTTTAGAGCAAGAGAAAATGACTTGAAGAATAAAGAATGGTGTAGTGAGGGGTTCTTGCACATTGAATACCCGAATGCGTGTAGGAACCAAAGCAACCAACGCATTCAACGAAACAGATTTATTGATAGGGGAAAGTGTAAAAAAAATTAGCATATTACACAAGTTTTTTGCTTGCTTTACAAAAGTTTTTGCATATTACACAAGCCTTGATTTGCTCCATTCAAATTATGTGAGAAGACGTTCTTTCAATATCTGAGAAACGTGAAATTTGTGATTATCAAACTAATATATATATACGAACCTTAAAATGCCACCATTGTTTTCCTTTGTATATTTTGTTTTTGTACTTATAAAATGCGTCACTAAACTTATGCAGAATTAAAATAAATTCAGAGGTGTATGATGTATCTCTCAAGTTTTATATCAAGAAATATACAGTTTTTAAAATTTTAGAATTTTCCCATCTTAAAATTGATTGTGTATAAAATAGATTATTTTCTTTATGAACTAACACTGATAAGACACTGAGATACAGTAGTTCATTGTAAACGTGTGAATTTATATTTTATTCTCACCATGATCCGATATAACGCCAAGCTCGTTACACCGCCAAAATTTTTTGGGACGGATGGGGGGCGTTATAACGGAGTTCGATTATACCCCGTTATCTCTTTATTGATATCAGTGTTTTTGTGGTTTTTTCCCATTGACCAATAGAGGTCGACAGTTGAAATTACCAAATTTTTTCTGTTTTTGTTTGTGGCTCTGTTTCAGTTGGGAAAAATTATTGCTGTGGCAGGTTTTATTCATCAGAATAGTGGCGCCATCTGTTGTAAAAATTGGAAAAAGTGACGTTACCAAGGGTACACACGCAGGTGTCCCCCCCTTTTCCCAGTTTTCGATTCCGCTTTCTGTTTTAATTGAGAAAAATTATTGTGGTTATGGGGTTTTTTTATTTGAGAGAAATGTAGCGCCATCTATTGTGAATGTCGGGGAAAGCGATGTCATCAATAGTTCGCGCACATCCGTCCTCCCTTCTCAGTTTTTGAACTTGTAACCCTACTCATAGGGAACTGTAGTGGATGAAAATTTCTGCTTCTTGATCTGAAATTTATTATCACCGCTTGAGTCGCCTTTAATTTTGAGAGTAGACAGCAGACCAGAAATATAGTTTGCGTGTTGGTTCCTAGATGGCACTACAAACGATAAATCTGGAGCAGCTTCCTGGCTTTTTCGAGGATGATTTTAGCTGGAAATTTTTCAAAGATCTGGCAACTCTCATCACAAGGTGTCAAAGTCGTTCAGATCGTGTTGTCAACAAAATCTTGAATTTTCCTGATTCCTCCCTCCCTAAGCCCACGGAAGGACGTTAATTTGTATTGGAATTGAAGGAAATGTTGCAGTTGTAATGTCCACAGTAGCCGAGCACGTGCCTTTCTTGGATCTGTGCCGTGTTTGCGAGAAAATTGCCTCCAAGAAGGGAAAAGACAAGACCGTGCCTCTGTGTAGCTTCATAGAGCGTTGGAGAGATTTCCACTCGAAGCTTCACGGCCAAGGAAAAACCGTGAGTGTGTCTTTCATTTCAGTGTGTTAATGTCGTGACACGGAAAGCGAAAATGCGGGTATGCCGTTTTACTGGCATGTGATGCTATTTCCCCGCATTGTAATCGGGTTCTTGTGCATACGCGGACGGTACAAAAAATTAACATTTGGCACAGCTTCGGTATAAGGTGCAGCTTGGCGATTTTCGGCGCCAAACATGTCCGACGACCCGATCAAAAGTCGCCAAGGCCGTCAGACACATTACGGGCGCCGAAAAAAAGAATCGCCAGCATAAAAAACAACGGAAACCAACAAGCATATAATTATTACTAAATATAATAATTAAAACACAACATAAGGTATCCATACGCTTTCAAATAAACAACAGCCCTTCCTGTTTACAAAATAAAACTGTGGATGAAAATAAATTGATCAGGGTTTAAATAAAGCCGGACCCTTGTTTAAATAATAAATCAATCAGGGTTTAAATAAAACCAGGGCATTGTTTAAATAAAGCCGGGACCCTTGTTTAAATAAAAAATCGTTAGGGGTATAAATAAAATACGCGCACTGTTTAAATAAAGGGAAATATTAAAGGTACAACCTGAGAGACAATAGATAAATCTGATGTTAGACATCTGTATATACAGCCCACAAGGGTGTATGCAGGTTGGGATTGCATTGAATATGCATGAATTATTAAGGGATGCAGTGACCTCAGAAAGTTGCTTCGGGAGGGAGGGGGCTCATGTGGCGTGAGCCTTTTAGGTTCCAGTGCCAATGAGGTGCTGTGTTTAATGAACTTTCAATTAAAATTTAAAAAAAAATTAAATTTTTGAATGATTATTTTTCATTGTACTATGATTATGGTGTCCTGGGGGTTACCAACCCCCTTCTGCCCTTAGCAAAACTGAACATTCATCACTACTGACAAGTTTCGAGCTGATATTGACATGTCTGCTAACATCAACCTTGGTAACGATAACAAAATTTCACAAAATCTTCTATGTCATTATGACAGAGTTTGACTGTATAACTTACATTTCCTTTTCAAATATGAACTGATATGAATGATTTGACGTTGCAGAATGATTCATTTTATGCTGCGCTGCGCCTCCTGTTGCCTCAATGTGAGAGAGAAAGAAGTGCTTATGGAATCAAGGAGGTATTTCTTTTCTTTTTGGAATTTATTTACCACTTTTCATTACTCGAAACACATCTTATTAAAGACATTTTTTTATGATCATTTATATTTAGGATTTTATTTTTACATTCCTTCGTATTTTACTTTACGTATGAAACAATTTTTCAGCATACCCTTGGTAAATTGTTCGTCAGTATGCTGTGTTTAGACAAGAATAGCCCAGACGCACAGAAGCTCATGAACTACAGGTCACCAAAAACAGCAAAAGCTGTAAGTATATGGTTTTTATCGTAGATTTCAATACTTATGTAAATGCAACTTAAATTACTTGAAATTTTTTTTATATATCATTTAAGTACAGTGAAACCCTGATTAATGGTCATCCCACAGATGCCGCCATCCCTCTTCTACGGCCAAATAATAATTACATTTTATTTCAAACTCTTCTGTTCTAATAAGAACTGCTTTTTTAGTCATCCCTCCTTTATGGTCAAATTTTTTTTGTCCGGCCATTGTCCACAATAGAGGGGTTTCATTGTATTTTCAAGTACACTGAAGTGCAATGAAAACTGATACACCTATGTAATATCATGCAGGTCCCCCTTGAGCACACAGAACCTCTGCAACATGACCTGGCATGGACTTCGCTAATGTGTGAAAGTATCCTGGTGGCAATTCACATCATAATTCTTACAGGGCAGTCCACTGGATTCCTTATATTCACAGTACACTCTTGCGATGGTCGTGCATGAAATCCAAATTTCATCTTTACTTTGGAAATGCTGTGACCAATCTCACGAGCAAGTACTACTAAGTCATGTTCAAAGTCATTTTAATCATGATAAGCCATCATTGTAGCAGCAGAAACTGATCTAACAGTTTTCCTAGCTACCTGTTGTCTCATATAGGCACTGCTGACCACATCAAATTACTTCGATTAGCTACATTTCTCACTTATTTGCATACCTTGTCTGTACCAGTTTTTCTGGCTTTTCAGTGAATGCGTGTGTATGCATAAAGAACAAAACTACATTGATATAAAGACTCTTTTATATGGTTTAGGATGCTGGAGATTTTGCGGGTGTTGCCTATTATATCCTGAAGAAACGCTGTTCTGGCACAAGTAATTTGAAGATTCGTGATGTTAATGAAATGCTGGACAAGATATCTACAAGCACCGCCAATAAAAAGAAAGGTAAAAAAAATATTGCATATCAGTTATAACTAGAGTACCTATAAGACATATTTCATGTGACTTTCCTGTATTTTTCGTGTCCTGACTTTTTGATTGAGAAGTCCAGTTTCCTCAATTAAACAAACTAAGATTTGGGAAAGAGATTTTTCTGGTTGTTATGCCGATACAAACCTTTTCAAAGAAAAGTTGGCTGTGTCTCCTCCGTGGAATCAAACCTCGGTCCTCTTGCATGCTGCGTTTGATTTTTGAAGGAGACCATTTTTTTTCCTCCAAAGGATTGTATCAGCTTAACATCCAGAAAATTTTCTTTCTTTATGCATTACATTCCAAGAAAACAACATCATCTTTCTAAATTTAGGTCTGTCACTGAAATCGTGATATACACCAGGGATTGATGAATTAGTGAAATATTAATGTGCCAGCAGAATTTCTTAGTAGTCAAGCATGATGTTTTTGCTATACATAATTGACGTAAAATTTCCATTCAATATTAATAGAAATGTGTTTCTTTTTTGATTAATTGGAATCATTGTAACTGACAGATGAAGTAAAAACGACCCTTAGACACCTTGTTCTGAATACCACTGCTCTCGAACAAAAATGGCTGATTCGAATGATCCTGAAAGACATGAAGATGGGCATTAGTGAGAATTCCGTACTGAGTGCATATCACATTGATGCCAAAGATGTATACAATGTTACCAACAGTTTAGAAAAGGTATATCTGTTTATATATATCATCAATATATGCATATGCTTGCAAATAATACAATCTTCATTAGTTTTTATGGGGAGGAAAAAATTCCGATTTTCATGGCAGACTTTAATATTTTGATATGATTCATTAGATCAGAGTTATAATCAGATAACAAACTGAAGTAGGTTGATCTTCACCATTGCCGCAGTGATGGTCGGCTGAAGATGGTTTTCTGTGGTTTCCAACTTTGAGGTGCGAATGCAAGCCAATCTCCTCATTAAAAAGTTACTGCAGAGAGCAACAGGCCTACAACGATAAAATCTTCAAGCATTACACTTCACTCATAGTTTGAAAAATATGTGATAGATGGCAGCACTATAACAAGCATTACACAGAAACAAGCTTCACATTAGGTTCACAGCATGGACACGCAGATTCCAATATGTATCGGTTCGTTAGAAGTTCCGCAGAGAAATATGGACGAGGTACATGTGTGTGGTTTAGTAGTAGTAGATTGATCTGAAAAACAAGGTCTGGGTAGCTTGAAATCACACTTGTAAAAAAGCAGTTATACAATTGTGGTCACATCAGGTTGATAAATGGCGCTGGTTGTCAAGGGTACCATTGGAACAGCTGTGTGAGATATATAATGAATAGGAAGGAAAACTGATTGATAGAAATGTCTCAAATCGAAATCTGAATTATGTTACAAATTTTATAGGGAAAAGTTATAATAGATTAATCCTGTAATATTCTCTCTTTAGTCACATCAATTCATTAACGTTCTTTCTATCTTACAAATAAAGAAATGAAACTGCAGTCGACGATAAATTTTACAAACCTCCAATTTCCAAACATGCTCTTTTTTAAGAATTGCTCCTCTCTGTCCCAAACAGCATGCCATAGAGCTAATGTTAAAATTTGCTCTATTTTACAAAGTGTCATTTATACCTTCTCTATATTTTATAAACTTTTTTTTCTTCCGTAATTTTTTTTCAGTTATTTTATTTTTCCAAACGCCTCCGAGTTCTTTGTAATCAAAAGTAAACTTCAATTGGGGCGTTCTATGTCTCTTTAAATGAAATAGAGGAAGGGGGAGGTAGAGAGTTCACTGATTTAACATCACCAACATGCAGGTGTTTTGAAAACTTATGTTAAGAAAAGAGGTTTGATTGTTGGCAGGGGTGACCATGAAATTAAGATGTGTTGACAGCGTAATTTACTCTTTGTGCAGTATAATTGGATGAACTGGTGGGTTGAGAAATGGCATGATGCATTAGCTTATTAATAAGGTCATTTCTGAGTTGAGAGTTGATCAAACTGTACTGTGGCAAACTGCTATTTGTCCACTTTCTTCTTTGCAATGTCAACAAAACGGATAATGCGTGAGAAGTGGATGAAAAAAGATATTTTGAAAGAAATTAATGTATGAATCCTCTTATACAAAGACAGAAATTGCAAAAAAAGTACAGGATTTCAAATTTTTTGAACATTTTCATATTTTTTTATTATGAATAAAATTTTAATAAATCAGATCAATCTCTGGAATCCTGGCTAGGCACAGATTCAAATGGTGGATTATCTCTCCCAGGAGTCAAATGGTATTATAAAAAACGGTCTGTGTAAAATACAGGATGATTCAACGAATATGCACAATAAATCGACCCTCCCATTACATCAACCGTTGCTTTGGCGACCCTCCATACTTAGCTTACATATGAAAATCATAGTACCAGATCCCATATAGTGCAGTTCCCCTCTCTCCATTATAGACATGAAGACCCGGGTCATGCCCACATAGACCCAAGGGTTAAGATGCCCCTGGTTCTATGGACGGATCTGATGAATTCTAAAATTAGTAATATTTTTCAACTATGTTTCACTTTTAAAGCTTTTCTCTTCACAGCTCTCTATGACACCCTTCACTACCTGTCGTGGATCACCTTTCTTCTGATTTTCTCCCATGGCCCCCCTAGAATATCCCATCGGGCCATATGGCCCTAGGTTGAGAACCACTGCCCTACACCTCAACAATTAGAAAAATTAATTTAAGCTACCGTTGGCCCATGTTTCGCCTATAATGAAATTCTTATCATATATATATACAGTCAATTCCCATTTTGACGAAAACTTTTGTAATCTCCCAAATAAGTTTACGTATAAACGAAATAATATAATCTGGAATTCCTTTATAATGAAATTTTGTTACTACGAAGTGATTTTCCCCAGTCTCTTGGAGTTCGTTATAGTGGGATTCGGCTGTATATACAGGGTGTTTCAGAAAGAATCATCCGATTTAAAAAAGTCATAACTATTTAACTTTTAATCAGTTTTGATCAAATAATGTATAGGTAGAAAGAAGGAAATCTCGAGTTTCATGCAGTTGCCGACAGGTAGCGCTAATGCTCTTCCTTCTGCCGCCACCTCAGTGTTTGTCAAGATGACGACTGCACAACAGAAATCGTTTTGTGTTCTAAGCTTCGCGAAGTGTGAGTCCATAACAACTGTTCACCATGCTTTTCGTCGAGAATACCCTGGTGTTGAACTTCCTACTGGCTCAACGCATTAGGCGATGGTATAAACAATTCTGAGACATGGGTTGTCTGTGTAAAGGAAAATCCCCTGGCCATCCCCGCATGTCAGACGAAAATGTAGAGCGCATCCGACAGAGTTTTGCATGTAGTCCACAGAAATTCACTTGCAGTGGATGAAAACATGCTCGCAAAATTTAGGACGAATTTGACTACCGTATAGACATATGCCGTGCATCCCAAGGTGGACATATTGAGCACCTTTAATTTTGTTAGTAAAAAAAATTTATGATTAGCCTTGTAATATGAAATTAATCTGAAGTGTCTATGTTCAATATTTTTCGTAATATATGCATTTTAAATTGGGTGATTCTTCAAACACCCTGTGTGTATATAAATATATGTGTTATGTTAAATGCCATAAATCAGTGGTTATCATAATCACTTATCATCCCTGTAAGTTTGATAAATTTTCCTGCATTTATCTCTTTTACCGGTGATTATGATTCATTCCTGAAAGAAGTTGGCAATTATGATAAATATGAAAGAAATCATGCTGAAATATCACTTAAATTCAATCACTTATGAGTATCTCCCGTAAGTGATGGGTGTGATACACATATTTTGCCATGAAAGTTAGTTTAAATGAAAATAAGTGTTATAAGGATAACTACGTATAAATTATTATCAGTCTTGTAACGTTAGCTTTCAAACATAATCAACATCATCAATCAAATTCATGATCCGAGACTAAAGTTTGAGCAAAATGTCTGAAACATTTTAATTCATTGAATGTTTATCATATTTGCGAGTGCAAGCTAGGGATTGTGCATAATCACTGGTAAGTGTAATAATATTTGCAAAATTTATCAAACTTACCAAAATGGTTGTTAGATATGCATAATCATCAGATTTATCACATTCACCATAACTTATACATACATACATACATACCTTTATTTAATGCACTACAACAAGTTTGATATAATATTGAATCACAGTTGAATCTGTGTGATCTTTACATGCAGAAGATTTCTTCCAAGAAAATTTCTGGCGCTAGGTAGTGTTACCGCATTAAATCTTTGGCATTATAACAGGATTCAACTGTATATATCAGATTTCAATCAGAGATAACTTTTCTATCCCTCTTTCTATGCTGTTTTGCTCCTATGCTGTTATACATCAAATTTGGCTATTTGATGCATAACATTTACCATAACTGTTTCCACATGCATTGAATATATAGCTGTCCTGATCTTCTTCCTGAATCAACTTGCGTATAAAGAGATTAGAAATGTAAAAAAGCTTAGAATTCCACGCCACTTATCTTGTTTTTCTCCCTTTTGATACAGGTGTGTGTTCAGCTGAGAGATCCAAACGTTCGACTTCATGAGATAGGTATTTCTCTGTTCACTCCATTCCGTCCTATGTTGGGAGAGCAGGCTCTTCCAAATCAGGTAAAACGGTCACAAATTCATTCGAAAGAATTCATTTTTTTGTTTCAGTCATAATAATTTTTTTTTTTAATTTTGTCGGTTTTGAGAAACGTATGAAAGTTTCAACAAAAGATATGCAGTAAAGTAAGAGATACACCATATCATCCTCGTTATGCTAGAAGCATACATGTGCATATTTTCACTTTTTTTTTTATCAGCTGGTTGGATACATTATTTTGCTATCTATATTTTGTCTGAAATGTGAATGTGTATCCTTATTGAAACACATGTTATAAAACATTTTAGAAAAATTACTTTTACAGAGTGACATGTGTGAGTAGAGTAAGCATTCAAATGTCATTTCCTATGGTTTTTCCCCCCAAGGACATTGCACATTCATGCTTCTAGCATGGAGGAATGGTATCATATACATTGACTATTGAAGGACTGGACACACCCACTTCACATCTTAAAGAGATATCAAAGTGTTTCTGAAGGATGAGTGTATCTAGAAATGTTGTTAAAACTAAGGGAACATAGTCATCTCAGACGAAGGCAACAAAAAACAAATTGATATAATCATCATGGTACATCCGCAATCTGAAATCGTGCAACAAATAAATAAAATATAAACACAATATGGCAACAGGTGATTAAAATTATAAATATGACTCTAGCTATAATACCCGGCACTGCCCAGGTTTTCTTCAGTGAAGCTTTTTGGATGACGTGATATCTCCCTCTTTCTTTGAGGAACATACAAACCGTATCCAAGTTAACCAATATGGCAACTTCCTGTGCAACTCAAGAAATAAACAAATCTAAATTTAAAGAAACATACAAATGAATATTTTCCCCCTTTTTTAAGGGATGCGAGGTATTTGGATCCCCCCCCCCCCCGAACTTCCAGTTATCCATCTGCCTATTTCAGCTTCCAAAAATGTTAAGCTGTGGAATTTCTTCGATGTACTTTACGGGTGCATAATTAATTTTAAAACAACCTAAATTATATGAATTTATGCAGTTGAATATTAAAAGACAATATGGGGACATCTTCATTTTTGAGCTTGAGAAGATGTAAATAAAAAGTTGAAATCAATGTCATTTCCTGGATATCCAACTCAAAAAAAGGTCTACTAATTACTTCATATTTAATTTACTGGACTTTGTATCACTAAGCAAACTTAGTATTTCAAAAATCGAGAATTCAATACAATTTTTTAAATTATTGATGTGGCGGAAAACCCCACTAAATTTCCGTATTTCCCCCAAAGCAGAATATGCAGAGATATGCGTCGTACGTCTCAGAACAATTAGTGCTGCTGCAGAACAATCTGGAAGAATTTTAAGAAAAATGTAGAAAAACGATATTATGGGAATTTTTACAGCAGAACATTTTCAGTCAGCTGAGGGATTGTTGCAGAACAATGCAAAACATTCTGCTTTGGGCGTATTTCTACAGTAAAATCAGCAATTTTAACACTGATTTCTATGCGGATCATCCTGTGCCTTACCCTCAAAGTGATGATGATGGCATCTATTCAAAAAACTCTCATTACTCTGGAAAGATTGAAAAAGTGGCAAACCATTATAAAGTCATAAACTATTATACATACACTGGCAGCGTTAAAGAAGTGACAAACCATTGTAAAGGCATATACATGTCTGAAATGCATTCTAGGGAACCACGATAACCAAAGTAAACGGAAAGTTATTGTTGAGGCCCAAAAACCATTGTTCCTGACAGTTTTTGCCCTACTCTGACAAACTTTTAAAGTGCCGTATCATTCAAGTTGGGTCCCAATTGGTATATATGCAAAATTTGGCGATGATCGATCTAAAATTGTAGATTTGTATAAAGAACACCAACACACAGAAAATAAATTATATATATATATATATATATATATATAGATTATAAGGTGATACTGTATACCATCCATCATATAAAATCTAGCAATCGTCAGTTAATTGAATGACTGTCTTGGTACATAAAATTTTGATAATCACAGTAAATCAGCTAATCTTAGTCAACCATGCTGTGATATAGTCTGGCTTTCACATATCAGTTCCATTGTCACCATCGGGCAATATCATATACAGTACTTTGGATAAGAGCAAAAATAATGTTTCGGAAAATATTTTTCTCAATTTTTAGATCGAGAAGCTGCTGAAAAATAAACCTTTTGTAATTGAAACAAAATATGATGGAGAAAGACTGCAGCTACACAAGCAAGGAAACCAGTACAAATATTTTTCTAGGAAGTAAGTTTTACTCTTTTCTTAAGTACATGGGTTGCTTTGTAGACAGTCAATGATGTGTACATTGATTGACTAGGCATTAGTTTGTTCTTGAAAGTTACTTGTTCAAAAAAATCTTCTATCCCAAATCCATCTTCACATTCATTTAAGTGAACTTTATTTGAAAGACACAGAAAAAATGAGGTGATGAAAATGATAGAATATGTTATATGATCTTCATCACCTTTGTATATGTATATATATAGAGAGAAAGAGTTGTATCCGATTTTTTTACTTTTGGTATTCACTGTATAGCCAACCTTAGAATAAGGTTGTTATGCAGCATTCACCAATACACATCTAGAAATTCAATTCGCAAATCCAAATTCAATTTTAATCTTCCAAATTTCATTGCGGAGTGAAAATACTCCTTTGAATTTTAGGGGTTTTTTTAAAATAGAGTTATTTCTTGGTTATTTCATTAAAAAACCTCTTTTATACAAAACTATTCCTCTTGAAATTTAGGAGGGGGTGAAATTGCTGTTCAAAATTATTTTTTTCAGATAACGCTGGTTGTATGTATAAGAATCCTGAAGAAACCAGCACAGTTCCTTTTACCCAAATGGGTACATATTTTCTTATTCCCAGACAAAAGTACTCACAAATTTTTCAAAACATTGAGAGAGATCTCTTTCATTTTGTCTAAACAATTTAAATTTTATTATGCATTGATACCGAACTTATGTAATTCCTTCCAAGACTGACAATGTAGGTTGAGGTAAACTATTCTAATAGTAATGCCCACACCCTCCTCAGGAGGTAAATTTGCAGTTGTCTTTATTCTTTTCTACGTCCTTTTCTACTTTTGTTGCAACTTTTTTTTCCCTCTGAAAAACATTTCTCTCTAAGAACACTATGTGTAAAGCCTTCAAGCTTTGTTTAAAATGCATCTAATTGAGGCAAAATCATTTTTAGGACTAGACAATGTAAAAATGTGGGTTTACATAGTGTTAAAGAGACATAAGTCAGGGTATTAATGTATTTCTGAAATATAAGAAACTGACTTTACCTGAATGGGGTTTTAATAATGTGTTGTTTTTTGTTTTGCTTTGGTATTAGTGCTCACGAGGTTACTCATGTATATGGGGCAACTCCATTAGAAGGGAAACTTACCCCGCACATAGCATCAAGTTTCAAGCCCAATATTATAGATTGCATTCTAGATGGGGAAATTGTGATATACAGCAACAAGCTTAATTGCATTGGTTAGTAAGGTTAAATACTCATATTTATCTTAACTATATTTCAAAGTAAAAATCCAATCTGATTAATCTAATTGGCTTTTTGTTTTCTTTCTGCCTTGGATTATTTAAAAGGATTAAATTATTCTTCATAATGAAGAGCTTGTGATCCGGATCCCTGTTCAGTATTTCCTATTCTATCTTTTATAGTGTAATGTGTGTGACATTACTATTAAATTGTCATTGTGTTTTTTGTCATCTGCATAAAAAAATTTTTGCTTGCATTTGAATATTCTAAAAAAATTCTATACTTATTCTCATTGATATCCCATTTAAAACAAAAAAAATTGTTTTCTCATGATTTTAACTAATTATATTTTGCCTCAAGAAAGAATTGCACCTGTTTGTTGAATGGGCCATACTGTTGATTTTGCTTTCATTGCAGTGTACAAAGGAGAAAATGCTGATGTTCAAGCCTTGGAGCCAGATGGAGATTACCAACCATGTTTCTGTGTTTTTGACGTGCTATTAAAGAATGGAGAAGTGTTGAGTAACATACCACTAATAGAGCGAGTTGCACACATCAAAAGTGTGTTTACTGAAATCACAAGTAAAATCCATTACACTCACCAGAAAGAGGGCTCTTCTAAGTAATTGTCTTATTGATTACTTTATTTACTTATTGTTTCTGTGAAACTTGATGGCATTTAATTCCATTCCACTGTAATGTTGGCCTACGTGCAAATATTAATATGATTCTATTTTAGTTCAAAACAAAATTTAATTTCCATCTCTTTTAGAAACTTAATTTTAAATGTTCTTTTTTGTGTATTTTTCTAATAATGTGTTTAAGGTATATTCATGTTACAATTGAGATTTGGTTCTGCTTTTAGATCAAATTGAAACCTTGTGAATCTTGAATTTGTAAAACTAAGAAAATTATTTGAATTTTTGTGCACACATCTTTTTGACAAGTTCATGCAAACTAGCTTATAAATTTTTTTTTAAAAATCTATCCGTTTTAATAGGTTATTATTTCAACAGGATTGTGAAAATATAGTGTGGGCCAAAAGTCCATGACATATTTTAAAATATAATACAAAGTCATTCATTTGACATAAAAAAATAAAGTTTGATGTAACATAGTCAAGGTGTCAAGTTGTTTTTGTTAAATTGAAAAAAAAAGTTCAAAATTTCACTCACAGATGGTGCTGTATCATGAAAAACTTCTTGTAGAACCTAAAATGTGACACCAACTCCGCATGATTAATGCTTATTATGATGTGCACTGTATATAACTTGATTCTTTTTTGATGAGTCTACCATAGCAAAAATTATTATTTGCCATTCCACGAATTCCCATTTTCAACAAAAAATCTCTCTGCAGCAAGACAGCACTCCTCCACATTGGAGAAAATGTTTTCAAGATTCACTTAATTTCAAATTCACTGGTAGCTTAGACAGGAATAACTCCTATTATCTTGATCTCCAGATTACCCCCTGCCCCTACCAATTCCTTGTAGAGGTATGAGAAACACAAAGGTTGCACCTTACGAATAACCAACACAGAGGAACTGCTCATTCATGCATGCACCCTGTACACATTCCTGTGTATGTATGTATGGCCCTAACGTATTTATATTGTCAGAGTTTTCTTGCTGGTCAACTACGAGGAACTGAAGACATTCGGAAATGATCAAGACTATACTACAACCAATGTAAGTTGGTGCTGTACTGTTGGTAAATTCAGTATTGTTTAGATGAAGTCCAGGCAACAAAGGGTGCTCATATGAAAATGCAGTAGTTTTATATTATGCGCTGTTTGTGTTACATTTCATGTGTAATGTCAAAATTTTGTGATGCAGTGCCATCTGGGAGTAAAATTTCTGTTGAACTCTTTTTTTTTTTTAAATTTATCAATAAAAAAAAATCTTGGTAAGTGGATATAAGATTTATATGACATAAAATAGTATGGATTTTTTTTGTGTGCAAACTGCACTATTTTATGTCAGTTGGTAAATTTTAAATTAATTTTTAAAATGTGTTATAGACTTTTCTCCTACCACATACATTTGGAAACAGATCCCTGTACATGGACAATGAAGTTATAATTGAAGATTTTGAAACCAGTTGATTCTTGTTTTTAACTTGCTGTTGCAGTGAAGATGTGGCAAATGCCTTGAATGAAGCCATAGATAATCATGAAGAAGGTGTCGTGGTCAAAGCTTCTGACTCTAAATACTGTCCCAATGCCAGGAAAGGTGGTGGTTGGTTGAAAGTGAAGCCGGATTATATTGATGATCTAATGGACGAGCTAGATTTGCTAATAGTTGGTGGATACTTTGGTGAGGGACGACGTTCAGGAATAATTTCACATTTCCTTCTTGCTGTAGCAGAACCACCATCAGTGTCAGGTATATAATAGATCATTAAAAACTGGTGTATGTTAGTTACTATTCTGAGAATTATTATTCTTGTCATTTATAGTCATCAAACCATCAACAGGTTTCATTGGTTTTCAAGTGATGTATCACTTTTAGTGGTTAGGATTTGGGTTTCTGCTCTGTTTTGTCTTTTATGTTCAATTTTTTTATTAATCTAAATTTTGTCATAGTTTTAGTTAACTATTTCATTGAGTCCTTTTATAATTTTTTCAGTTGTGTTTATTTAGTGTAAGTGTGAGGCCATTCAATATGTTTTTAAAATTGTCACAAATTGTATATAATTCTTTGAGCATTTATTTATATATGATGTTATAAAATTTATGTAAAAAATATCTCAATCGTATCCATTGTTTCAGGTCAAAAGCCAAAGTCTTTTTTGTCTGTCACCAAAGTTGGGTCTGGATACTCTGACAAGGAACTTGAAGAATTACTGGAAAAGTTGACTCCACATTGGCAAGTTTATGATTCTAAAAAACCACCATCATATTTGATAATCGGAAAAGAAAGACCTGATGTGTGGTTGGAGCCTTCAATGTCCCAAATTGTGCAAGTAAGGGAACTAATTTCTTGTTGTTTAGTGCCCCATGACAGTAAGAATCATGATTTTGAGTATTCTTCATCATTCAGTTATGTTCACATAAAGATTTCTAGTTTTACGGATATTTTTTGAAAATTATCATGCAGGCTCAACCAGTTTTATCTGAAAAAATAATTTTAAAGAGTAATTTCACTCCTCAAAATTTTAAGGGATAGTTTTTAAAAGAGGGGTATTTTTTAATGAAGAACAGAAATAACCCATAACCATGGTTTTAGCAACAAATTTCAAGGATGGTGTAATAGGGTGGGTCGAAAAAAATGAATTTTTTGTTTTCAAATCACTATAGTGGGGAAAAGTTGCCTCCTTTAATGAGAAGAAAAATGACATAAAAAATTGTAAAATAGGTTGATATCTTCCATTCGCGCATCATACTCAAAGTTTATGGATATTGATGAAATCAAACATATTTCTTGAATTTTTCAATATTAGTTAAAATTCTACGATCGACATGCAAATGTTTGTTATACTTATTTTATGGTTCAATAAAGTAAAATTAATTAAAACATAATTAATATTTCAATGTTTATTGGTCTCGCAACGTGTTAAAAAAACAGGAATTATCCAAATATTTGCAAGTTTCATTGTGAAGCTTTTCGCCCATTTTGTCAGAACAAAACGACCAAGAATTCATCACAAGGAGGTAGCTGCACGTTGAGTTCCACACACACATCCTACCCAATCAACCATCAAAAGTAGATGTGTGTCTGTGTAATTTACATTATATTTTAAAACTAGTCACCAAAATTGACTAGGATTCAGTGGTTTACAGTTAAGTTTTTCTAATGCTTTTTTTCCAAGTGTACACGTTTGAAGCCTGACCTTTGGGAGAAATCAGGCATGACTGATTTTGATAATAGCGTAGATCTGATGTAGTTATCTCTGGATTCGTGCCACATACTTTAGTTGAAGCCTAGGTAACTGTTTAGGCATGTCTCTTGATTGTCTGAGTGTAACTTTGGATTAATTCGTTTTTTGAACACGTTGCACGACCAATAAACATTGGAATATTAATGTTTTAATTTATTTTATTGAACCATAAAATAAGCATAACAAACATTTGCGTGTCAATCGCAGAATTTTAACTATTAAAAAATTCAAGAAAAATGTTTGATTTTGGCAATATCCATAAACTTTGAGTGTGGTGCGCGAACAGAAGATATCAACCTATTTTAAAATTTTTATGTTGTTTTTTCTCCTCGTTAAAGGAGACTTTTCCGCACTATAGCGATTTGAAAATGAAAAATTAATTTTTTTCGACCCACCCTATTATGTAAACCTGTGGGGGAAAACTGTGCTGTCTAACAATTTAACTTTATTTTTTAGGTTAGAGCTGCTGAAATCGTCAAAAGTGATAAGTTTGCTACGCATTGTACTCTCAGATTTCCTAGAGTTCAGAAAATAAGATATGATAAATCATGGCATGAAAGTATGACAACACAAGATTTGATAACTCTTAGGCAGGTTTGTATAGATTTTAGAACTTATCAAATTGTATACTATAAATTGTATAATTTTTAATCGATTAAATGTATGAAGATTGTTTGAAATCTAGTGATTCTATTGAAACAGAAATTTTTGGATGATGTTTTTAACAGCAATCAAAGGGACGCCTTGCAAACCACTATGAACTCCCACAAAATGAAGAACCATCTCCAAAGAAGCCAAGAAAAGCACGTCCTGAAAGCATCATCACTATTGCTCCTCAGTTCAGACCTACAAATCTAGACGATGTAGAAAAAGTAATAATTTTTTCTTCTGTATTTTTTTATTACTGAATATTTTTTGTTTTGGCCTTGGAAATTTTTAATCTTTCTAGTTAATTCAAAATTGAGTAAATATGTAGCTGATAATTGCATAATTTAGTTCCAGATTTACTTTTTGAGTGAAAGAACTTTGGAAATTAAGATGTTATGACAAAGTTATAATTTATTTAAAGTTTGTATTTATTTTTACATTTCAGAAATCAGAGTTGTTTGAAGAAAAAGAGATTTGCGTGATTTCAACTTCAGCTGATAATAAGCAGTTCCTGGAAAGAAAAGTCTCTGAAAATGGTGGGAAGTGTACTCAGAATCCAGGTTTGTATTGTATTTTTTCTAACTGCAACAGAAGGGCGTTCATTGTGATATAATATGCACAAATGGAACTAGCAGTGTATAAAAAGAGGGTGGACAAAAATTCCAGTACACATTTTAAAATTCATAAAAAATAAACTGATGGACTAAAAAAAAACTGTTTGCAATAAAATACTCATCATGGCATAGAATTTTTTATGATGAATCAAAAAAAAATAGTTTGAATTTTTATTCACAGAAGTCGTTGTATCACTATTACAAATACAAATACAACGCCACAACAGGCAAATTGCCCAACGAGGTGGCTGACTTAAGAACATCATGGATCCCCGAGCCATTTTTTGGAGGCCCTACCTACTACTGCTACACCACACATGCACCCCCCCCCGCGGAACCCCGAACGAATCGGTACATGCGGGAATGTGCGTGTGCGTGTAGTGAAACCTGACGTGAAGTTTTGTTGTTTCTCTGTAATGCTTGTTATGTGTAGTGCTGCCATCTGCCACCAGTTTTTTTTTCTAACTATGAGTGAAGTGTTATGGTTGGATGATTTATTGTTGTAGGACTGTTGCTCTCTGTGGCGAGACTTTTTAACGGGGAGATCGGCTCGCATTTGCGCCTTGAAGTTGGGAACCACAGAAAAAAAACTTCAGCCGACCACCACTGTGGGGTTCGAACCCGGATCCTCGCATCGCGAGTCCGTCACTATAACCACTCTACCACCACAGCGGCAACTGTAAGCATTACTCAAATGTAATGCAACAGTGCATGATAATATTTTCATAATCAATGTTTTGTTAAAATTTGTGTTGTATAAAACGTGTTTGCTTTTTTATTTGCAGCATTTATTGTAACAAATATTTGGAAATGTCTCTGATTTTTGTAATTCCACAAATTACCCATTTCCAATCAAACTTTTGACAGCAAGACAGCTGCTCCTCCACATGAAGGAAACATTGTACGTGATTCACTTAATCAAGAATTTTTTGGCTGATCAAGTGAACAAGATAGATCCCGGTAATAGCCACCTCTGTCTCCAGATTTAAACCTCAATTCCTTGCGAAGAAAATGCAAAAGACAAAGTTCATGCCTTATATGCACCCAGCACTGAGGAACTGAAGATGAGATTCACACAGAAGCGATCAAGACTTTTCCTGTAATCGATGTTAGCAGATAGATTCACGGGTTGAGATTGTTTAGATAAAAGGTGCTTAACATATGGGTCACATCACAAACTTGGGTCATATGGGCTTCTGAGATGGGTCAAACAAATTCACTTTATTCTAAAGCAATCCTGTTATGTTTCACAGTTTCGTAATTGGTAAAAGCTTTCAATAATTTGAGAATCCTGTTTGATTCCTGGCACTGTTCTCAAGACTAATTGACCCAGTCGTTAAGACAGCACAGACTGGCTTTTGAATTTTTAAAACCCAACATTGTTATTTAGGAATATTTTCACACAACCTTTGCAAATTCAAAATAGCAATTGCAAAGTTGATCGTGTTGTTGATTTTCGATTGTAGCTATGAACGCTAGGTTTTGTAGCTGTAGCCCAAGCTACAAAGGGTGCTCATATATTGAAATGTGGTCATTTTAATGTAACACAAATTGTAATAAACTTCGTTTCATGCACTGTTTGTGTTGCATTTTATGTGCCGCAAAAAGTTTTTGTAATATAAGCCCCATCTGTGAGTGAAACTTTGAACTTTTTTAATTTATCAAAAAAAATCTCTACTACCCCATGATAAGTACACTGCTGGCCACCCAAATTGCAACACCAAGAAAGACAAGAGATATCGCAACAATATTTATTTTGTAGATAACATGTTGACCAAGCATCAAATGATTAAATTTATAGACTTCTGTGAAGTGTGGTTCCTGCCAAAATCAGTAGCCAGAGTAGCCGCCATTGTTGGAGATCACCGCTGCCACACGCCTTGGCATTGATTCAAAGAGACTTTGGATGTGTTCTTGGGGTACAGCAGACCAAGCAGCTTCCAAGCGTTGCCAAAGCTGATCTGGTGTGGCAGCTGGGGATGTAATCTGGGTCAATCGTTGAGCAACCATGGGCCACATGTTTTCTATCGGTGAAAGATCCGGAGAGAGAGCTGACCAGGGAAGCAATTCAATCTGGCGATTGACGAAGAACCTTTGGACAATGCGTGCCACGTGTGGTCGCGCATTATCCTGTTGAAATATGGCTGTGGGCAAGCCCTGAAGGTAAGGAAGGACAGCTGGCTCCAACACCTCGGAGATGTAGCGCTGGCTTTTTAAAGTACCGGCAATGCGTACTAGAGGAGTGCGAGAGTGATATCCAATACCGCCCCATACCATTATACCCGGTGCAGGACCAGTGTGGCGGTGCATAACGCAGCTGTTCAGCATCCTCTCTCCACGGTGTCTCCAGACTCGATTCCGACCATCGTGGTGTTGCAGACAGAAGCGTGACTCGTCAGTAAAGACAATTTCATTCCATTGTGCCGTCCACATCCTTCTTTCATCGCACCATTGGCGGCGGAGACGTCTGTGGTTCTGCGTCAAGGGTAGACGAAGCAATGGACGTCTTGCGGACAGACCACTCTGCTGTAAACGGCGTTGAATGGTACGCGCAGACACTGGATGATGCGGTACAGACTGAATGTGCTGTGCTATGGTTCGTGATGTGGCTGAGCGATCCGTCACTGCCATACGCACAATACGCCTGTCATCACGTGAAGTGGTGTACTGAGGTGGATGCGATCGAACACGTCGGTCCGTCGTACCCTCCTGCATCCAACGATCACATATCCGCATTACAGTTGTTTGGTTTCGTCCAACACGACTACCGATTTCCCTGAAAGATAATCCACAATCTCGGTAGGCCACTATCCTTCCTCTGTCGAACTCGGATACTTGATCAAAAGATGATCGCTGTTTTCTACGAGGCATAATTGATCGTTTTTTTTGAAAAAACCACAAGAAAAACACAATTGCCGTACTTCAAATCGTCGAAATCTCCAAGCCTTAAATAGCGCTTTGAAGTGGCGCCACAGGCGCGCGTGATGTGTGTCTGCGCTGAAATTCTAATCATTTGCATATCTCACCTCCGCTAATGCATGTTGTAAATTTCATATTATTTGCATGCTTCCTTCAGGGTGTTGCATTTACGGTGGCCAGCAGTGTATTTTAGTGCAAACCACACTTTTTTTATGTCAATTGGTTGATTTTTTATTCACTTTTAAAATGCATCATAGAATTTTTACCTACCTGTCTTGCAAATTTTTTTTTTTTTAATGCAAAGCTGTTTATGAATGTGTGAGATGTAGTTGTGAGTCTAGCATCAAAAATCAACATGTTTTCATTTGCAGTAAATTGTGGAATTTCTTTCTCAAATTAATGTTAGATGCATTCAGTTCTTTTTCTGTTCTGAATTCATTGTAGGTCCAACAACGTTTTGTATTCTAGCTGATAAAGTCAACCTGAGAGTAAACAATTTGATGAATACCAATCTTTATGATATTGTCAAAGATAGTTGGCTGAAAGCATGCATTGAAAAGCAAGAGCTGATTCCTTGGTGAGAATTCCATGCTTAAATGTTGGTGAAAAACTTTATAATTTCTCTTCTTTTTTTTTTAACGTTTTCTTTAGTTATTTACTATTATTGCTTGTAATTGAGGAAGTAGGCAAAATTGTCAAGAATGCTTTCAAACACTGCACATTTGCAAAAAAAGCAGGTATTTCAGTGTGTGGGGTATTTGTTTAAAGCAACTCAACCTTTAGGAGAGTGTGCCACTTCATTGGTTTGAAAACGTCCCACGCCACTTAATTAAGTGACCTGAAACCACAGCATGTTACTTAAGAAATCTGTCAATGTGGCACAGTCCACTTGTGTGATCTGTAAATGTGCCATGGGCCATCAAAATGATCTGTGAATGTGCCACGGGTCATCCTAGTGATCTGTAAATGTTATGAGTGTCACAGAAAGCACTCTTAATTGATCTGTAACTGTATAGCAGGTCACTTGAATGCATGGGTGGAGATATGGAGGGGGCAGCATCAAAGATGGAGTCTACTGATCTAATGCGTATGTATATATTTGAATTTAAATCACCATTATCATGCCCCCCCCCAGCAATAACGGCCATGGCCCCCAAACTTGCAAGTCTATCTCCACCTATGCTTGAGTGATCTGGAAATGTGTTGTGGCTGAATAAGTGCTCTAGAACTGTTGCTTGCGACATTCAAATGATCCTTAAATATGTAGTGGGTCAATTAAGTGATCTGGAACTGTGCTACGAGTCACTAAAGTGATTTATAAATATTTTGCGGGCAATTTAAATGATCCGGAACATTGCCAAAGGTTATATTAGTGACATGAAAATGCGCTGTGGGTCAGTTAATTGCTCTGGAACTGAACCACACATTACACAAGTGAATTGTAAATTTACTATTGACCATTTAGGTGATCTGGGAGTGTACTACGGGTCACTCTAGTGATGTGGAACTGCACAGCAGGTCACTTAAGTGATCTGTTTATGCACCGCTTAAGTTCATTTTTACAAAATTAGGTTTGGAGTCGTGGGACACATCAGATTACTCTGAGGGCCACATTTGACCTGCAGGCCATGGGTTGTGCATATATTGTTTAAAGTAAACAGTACAGTGTTTTCGTGAAGAACATGTGTTCTTGATGATTCTCCCAACAAATGCCAGTAATTTCAGTTTTAAGGAGTCTTGATTGCTAGGCCGGGGGTTTTGAAGGAACCCCTACACCAGAACTTTTTCAAGGCTCCTCTACTGTATAGGATTTTTGATTAAATTATCATTTCTGCAGGACTCCAGATGACATGATCCATGCTGCACCGAAAACTTTAGAGAGGTTGAGAGAACATTTTGATGAATTTGGTGATAGCTATACAGAAGATGTAACGACCGAATCCTTACGCAAGATATTTGGAAATATGAATGATGTAAGTGATCAAATAACATTTGGACACTCCAAAAATTTCATTCTAGTAAACTATATACATATGTGAAAAAAAGGAAATACTTGAATGTAATTGAAGAACATAAGCGACTTAATGCTTATCAAGATTATTCAAAATAATTGATTCATCTAGGTTAAAGAATCAAAGTTCTGGATAATAAAATATGCATATATTTAGATCTCAACCTGTTTGGTTAAATGTATGTTACGGTAGATGTACAAAATCTATGCTTAATCACCAACCATTTTAGTAAGTTTTGATAAATTTCATTAAATTGATCACTTTTATTAGCGATTATGAATAATACCCACCTGTCATTGTCAGTACCGTCTTAACGCATGGGCTCACTCAGGCACGCCCTGGGGGCCTGCCAAAAATGTGGATCAAGTAAAAGTTTTCTAGAATTTATACCAGGTAGGAGAGGGCCTCAGAAAAACGACTTGGCCCATGGTGCTCTTAAGACGGCCCTAGTCATTGGTAAATTTGATAGATATAGCAGACTCTATAATCTGGTCATGCACTAGTCCAGTCATCCGGTGTTTTATGCAGGTTTTCTTCGAGCATAGAGTAATATTACAAGAGGCACCAAAATGAATGCTTCTCTGGCTGACCAAGCATCTGATTGAGGCCCTGATTTAAAAGACTTCACTTGTGAGCCAGAGTATGAACCAGGTATAATGAACTCTGATTTAACAATTTTTGCTGCACATCCCTGGAGATAACTTCTATTTGACGAGTTCTGAAATGGGACCTTCATATAATCAACTCCTCTTTGGCTGAGTTTTTAACACTTTAAAGTTTTAAAAAATTCTTTTATAAAATTTGAAGAATGCTGCCAATAAGCGTATCAGTTGCATTTGAGCAAATGTAACTGATAAGCATAACAGGCTTATTGGTTGTTTTTTCAATTTTTGTAAAAGGCCTTTTATCAAACTTTTATAGTGTAATCCTGGCCTTTAACAAATTTCATAATCATACCCTGATATAATCTCATATATAACTAATTTTACGATCATATCCCATTTAGCAAATTCTTTGACTTAACTAATTTTTTAATCATGTAATCATGATTTAATTATTTATTATTATTCATTACGTGGAGGTGATAGTTATATCATGGTCCACTATATTTATCAAACATACTCATTTGGGAATTTTTTCGTGTTTCTCAAATTCACCAACTACATTATAGTATTATGCATAATCACATGTAAAAGACATATTTCAAGTATTTATCAGGTAAATTTTGGGTATTATGTGTAATTACAGGTAAAAGTGATAATTCTTTAGCATTTACCAAATTTACCAACACTTGGGTGTTATACATAATCACAGGTAAAAGTGATAAATTTGTCTACCTTACTGAGACAATTGGTGATTAAGCATAATAACCGATTAATCACATGTACTGTAACTTGAATATTTACTTTTGATTTTATTATCCAGATAGATGACCAGAAAAAACTGTCTCACAAAGAAATAGCTGACTTGGAATTCAGATACTTTTCATCGTGTTCTCCATATGGCTTGTTCCGCATTTGCTGGTATGTTTTTGTTTCTAGTTACTCTGATATTAAAATGGGTGCTCATCCTGAATAGAAGAAATATTATGAAACTGTTCCTATTTTTCCATTTCAGCCTTTTTTTCTCCAACAAGGAAAAGGTCCCAAGGTGTCACCCTCAAAAGATTATGAAAAAATTTACATTTGTTTCACCCAGAAACACACAAAAAATAATTAGCAGAAGTAAAGCCACAAAAAAAAATTAATGGCTATATCTATAAAAAAGCATTGTTTCTCCTTTCATTTTCTCTTTGTCTATGCTGTACTTCCCATGATGGTGGTTGGGAACAACAGAAAACCGATTTCAGCCAAACTTCAAGGCATGAATGTGAGCCAATTTCCATGTTAAAAAGTCTTGCCACTCCCCACAGAGAGCAACAGGCCTACAACGGTACAAATATTCAATCATCACATTTCACTCATAATTTTAAATATAGATGGCAGCACTGAAACAAAAATCAGACACAACACTAGATATGCACTCAGACTGTTAGGTGTACAAGTCCTGGTGCTCATTCATTCATTGTATTTGATCATGTGTTATTTGAATGATGTGACTAACGGTACAGGGTTGCAGGTTTATTTAAATTCATTCTTGGTCTCCATTGGTGTTCAAAATATTATTTACTTTTTTTTGAGTGAAGCGCATTAATTCTGCCAGATTTTTTTTTTTGTGCATATTTAAATGAGTAGAATCAGTTTTAATTTTTTCAAACATTTTTAAAGACGTAACCTTGGTACCGCGCTTGTCCTTGTAATGGGAGAAACTCCCATCACATCCCTGATCACACCATTCATTATATTTTTGAATTTTTGTTTGAAAAGGTGTTGTCCTCTTTCAAATGGGACAACATGCCTGTGGACCATGTGGCAAGTACAGAGAACTTTTTATTCCCATAAAAAGCAATTAGTACTGAATTTGATATGTTCTAAAACTACTACACCAACTCTGGCCATATCGCTATATTGCAATTTACTGCCATTAATGAGATGAGTTGATCGGTGGTCGTCTCAAGTTCATTAGGGAAAATATCTTATCTACATTCTGTTGGGTTTGAACCTGGGACCATGACAGCAACCTTCATGGTGGTAGACGTGCATCTTACCACCACACCACTTGGGCGCTATAAAAAAAGGTATGACTGCTTTATATTAGAGTGAAATCGAACTTTTAACACAGGGTGTTAAAAGGTCGATCTTATCTTTTCTGATAATGTTTCCCAACCATTTAAAGATCTCTCTCTCCAGTACCATAAAAACTTCAGTTTCTGTTATCATGACACAATTTAACTGCCTTGAAATCTTGTGAAAAATAAACAGTAAATTCATTTGTATTATGTTAAGTTGAATTTATGTCCAACTTTCAGTGTGTATGTCGACAACAAAGAATGTCTCGTAGATATTGATACAGAAGTAGACTCTCCCTTGACAGTGATTAAGGCAAAGCTTTTGCTGTATGGTGCTGATGTTAGATCGACTATAGATGCTGATGTTACACATGTTGTTGTATATTCTCGGTAGGTTCATGCTGTATTCTCATTAGCATATTTTAAATTTGTGGAAAAGTATTTGGTTCTGGTTTTCAATAATTTCTGGAATAAATTTTTAAATAACGTTCTGAGATGTTATTAGTGGAGTCAGGCTATTGCCTGGAACCCAGTCGACAAAATCCTGGGTCCCAATCAAGTAAAAATCTGATGCATATATCTTTTCTGAAATTTTGAGAATTAATTGAATGGCATTCACCCTGTATAAAAACAAAAGCTTATAAATGATTTATACATTCATAATTTTTTTTTGTTGTTGTTTCTTTTTTAGCCACCTCAGTCGTTTGGATGAGATAAAACAATTATCAAGATCAAGAGAAACAGGAAGATTTCATATAGTCACAGAGAAATGGGTCGAACGATCAATTAGGCATGGCAATCTTCAACCAGAGAGACCTTTCTATCCTGTTTCATAAATATAAGTTTATCATTTGTTTCAAATTATGTATTTTTTAAAATAAAATATATGAAATATTCATATATTTTATATCTCCTGGTTGCTGATTAACCAGTCATCTGGTTACGAATCCATGTGCCATCGTGACCATGTTTTGGTCTAATTATTTCAATTTTTTAAAACTAATAGTAATTATTTCTATTATTTTTGTTGATTTAAAAACAGTTGAAAACATGAAAGTCAGTTTCAACATATTCATAAAAATTTTAATCAGGAAACTGTTTTATTAGCCTCAAACTTGGGGAAAAGGAGAAATTAATTGGCCAAATGGCCAAAGCCTGATGCTTGTTTTTTTAAATGGACATACTTCATGGAATATTGCTTAAAAATGCCACTTTTTCTTTACACACAGTAATACTGTCTACATATACAGGGAAAATGATTCAGAAAAATATTGACAAACTAAAAGGTCAATTCAGGTATACAATAAAAATCCAAAATCACAGGAACACAGATATGCAAACACCATCCGGAGCCACTATAGGGAGTTGTTGCACCCCCACACTTTAAAAGCAATCCCGAATTCAGCAAGCATTAAGTTGCAATTCTGACAAAATAAATATGTTAGGAACCCACACATATACTCAGAACACACATTCAGCATGTATCAATTTATTAGAAATTCCGCATGGACTGTGTGCATGTTGCTACTATTTAATCTTACATGCACCTCGTACACATTCCTCTGCAGCACACATTATGAAGACCTCAACTTTGGAAAAATGTCTGGTTTTTCAACAGAGATTTCGTTTAAATTTGAAGCGTTAAATTAGTGGGGGTACATGCACACAGAAATCAGGTTGGTTTATCCTCTTGCTTTTTTTTTGTTGCCTTGTATGGGGGCAATTCAAATGTCCAAATGGGGGGGGGGGGGGGGTCGGTCCACCTGTGGGTTGTATGGAAGGCAGTTGGATGGGAATGAAACAGCTCTTCAGTGGTATATATTTTTTGTTTATAGAATTCTCCTCCTTGCAACACACAGTTCACAGACATTACAAAACACCATAAATGGGTGAAATTGAAAGAGAGTTGTTTTCTGAATATTTTTAGTAAGAGATGGGTTGAAAAATATATAATGCTTGGAAAGAGCTATAGACATTTTTGACAATGTGAAATTTATATAGAACAACAAGTCTCTTTGAAGTAAGCCAGTTACCTCTGTTGGTCTAGCAGTAAAAGATACCCCGATTAAGTGTGAGATTTTTTTAAGTTGAGTTTTTTTTAAGACTGCCCCCCCCCCCCCCAAGAGTGCAAGTCATTCCTAAAAAGATTTCAAAGCTCCAAACATTTTGCTCTTTTTTTGTTTGAAGCTCTTTCCAAGATCTCATGTGAAAACTTATTGCAAGATTGGAACCTGATAAGTTGGAGGCCGCAGCTTCCACAAAAAAACTTCCTGAAATTGATCTGGATTGGGAAGCTGATTTTAATTTTCCTGAATAATCAGTCAACGTGTATTTTTTGTTTTATTTATTTTTTTTATCTCACACCCTTAAAATGCTCTTTCACACCACTGATTCTAGGTTTTGTGACTCTGATGCTACCCAATAGCATTAGAATTTCTTCTGTATTTTCAGGACATGTAGAGACATAAACAATGTTTACAAAGCTCTGCAAGGAGCTAGAAATAAAAGTGCTTTATTTATCGGAAATTATGACATTGGCATTGAACAGTAAAACGTAAACAAATCCATTTAAAAAAGATGGACAACACATTAAAACCATCCAACTCACCTGGACTTATTTACATTGGACCTTGCGACTTATACATTTTGCACTGTGATTTTGAAGGAGCATCATTCTCAAAAAAACTTGCATGTCTTCATAATTTGCTGTGCATTGAGGAAGAGAGTTTGCACACTGGACGACTCCTTGAAAAGAAGGTAGCATATTGTGAGGAGACACAGGATAGAATTACCTGTGGTTGTGAGTACACTGTTTTGTCCAAAAACTGTTTTTGTTACCAAGTCATTTGTCATTTTGCGTTAGGATATTGAAATAGTGGTGTGAAAAAATAAATTATTTTTTGCATTTTTTTACAAATTAAAAAAAAAAAATGAATTTCTGGTAGACTTCTCTCTCTAGGGGGGTACCCCCTGTCCTATTTTTTCTAATTTTTTGAGTGGGAACCCTGTGTATGCGTTTTTGGTCAGGGAAATGATCGATCACATTTTGCTGGGAACCCTGGAATCAGTTACACATGACTTCCTGAACCCATGCTGATTATCCGACAATGCATTATTCTCATCTAGTCTCTTCACCAATTGCCTCTTGATAATAATTTCCAAAATTTTTGAGAAGGAGCTTGTCAAACTCACTGGACAATAATTGGCCACAACCTCTCTACTACTCATTTTAAATATCAGAACAACATTAGCAAGCTTCCAATCCCATGGGACAATACCCTCAGCAACACTATTCCTGTAAATCTGTGCGGACTGGCCTCAATGATTCAATAGCACATTCCCTAAGGACAGATATCTGCTCCTGGTGCTTTGCTTGCACATACATTTTTTAGAAGATTTAGGACCATCACATCTTCCACTTAAATATCATTGAGGATTTTATTACTGAATGCAATACCCGTACATTGAATATCATATTCTCTATTGAAAACCGACGCAAAAAGTTATTGAAAGCACTACATATGCCTGCATTGCTCTCTACCTCACACCCTCCTATCGGGGGGGGGGCAACTCTTCCCCTCTTACACTCGTTATTGACTTTGTTTGACCAATGTTTTCTACCAACCTACATTCAACTTCCTTTTTTGTCCCCCATATTGCTTTCTTCAATGCCCTTTTTCTCTCTGAATGCTCTTTTATTTTCAAGATAAAGGTTACACATGCTATCCATGAACCATATGGGGCACGATGTAGAAACATGCTTTTTTCAGAAAAAAGGGTATGACGCCGTGCAAAAAACACAGGATAGCTTCGTACTAAATTCTTCCCATTGACTTACCACCCCAACTGATTCCAACCGGTCATTGAAAACTTCCACTAACTTTTCTCTGAAAACAAGGAGTCTTTTGTTATCAACTTACCCAAAGAAAACTGATGATACAATGATCACTGTGAGAAAACATGTTCAACAAGATCCTCGGAACTAGTGAGAAATAAATCCAAAATAACAGTATCCCTAGTTGCTTCTGATACAAAAAGTATCGAGCAACAACTCTCTTTCACATTGATCTCTAGCTGAAAGTTTCCCCCCAATCGATACCCGGGTAACTGAAATCCCCTAGTATGACAACTCTCTTATGCTTACACATGTAGGAAATTTCATCACGAAGTTTGGCGATGTAGTTTGGATCCCTATTTGGTGGATTGTAACAAACCCCTACAATCAGTTTACGATGTCTTTTGTTTTCACTTCTCTGCATGTTACACTTTCAAGCCTTCACACATGATTTCATGTATATCAACACATTCCACCCCCTTACCTATCGCACCTTATATATATAAAGATGTGTAAGAAAGATTCTGTAATGGCTACAAGATCCAGGCCCTCCACACAGCTATCAGTTTCTAAAACATTGTTCTTACCCAAGCCTAGTATTTATTAACACATATTTTAATTTGCCCTGTAATTTAGTGTCAATCCAGAAGCCGTCTAAGTCAGAGGTGAGTAATATTCCCCGCCTATACTATTGGTATTATTAACTAACCCGCATTCCCATCTATGTGGTCTGGGAGTAAAAAAACCTGACCTAAGCCTATTGTAAACCTCCCAGACCCCCCCCCCCATATTCAGGTGAATCCCAACAAATGGGGAAGCTTCAAGAACGTGACCACCAAGTGAGGAGCAAAT
This sequence comes from Pholcus phalangioides, assembly GCF_987345545.1. Lineage (NCBI taxonomy): Eukaryota > Metazoa > Arthropoda > Arachnida > Araneae > Pholcidae > Pholcus > Pholcus phalangioides. The sequence continues at coordinate 21,720,973 of NW_028301603.1, read as the reverse complement.
GTCTTTCAGCCCTGAATTGTTGGACCCTACTCCTATAACCCCTTGGCACTACTAGAATCACTGCCACATCTGAACCCCCCCCCCCTTCCTGAGCGGATAATGGTAAGCCCCATTGTTCTGATTGACCCATTACTCTCATCTTGGACACACAAGTGTTATAAAAAATTCTTTAAAACGAGATGTTACTATAGTTTGTTTTTTCTTTAAAAATTGAACGAGTAGCAACACATTTATGACACCATGAGAAACAAATGAGAAACATATTTAATACCATCAACTCACAAAACACACTTCCATGCAATAAAACACAGATGTAAAAAAAAATTACAATTTTTATGTAATGATATTATGTAAAAAATTGTAATTTTTTTTACATAATATCTGATATAAAAAACCAGGAATACAAGGAATGGGCACTGATACACATTTTTGAAGATTATATTGAATCTATACGATACCTTAATTTCCTGTGTATAATCGGCACACAAAAATTTTGCTCCTTTGCAAAAAAACTTTACTACCAATAATAAGAAATAGGAGTCGTCTTTGCTCAAGATTTCAAGTTATTTTTTGGGAAAATTCTTATTCTTCAACTTCCATCTATATGCTGTCTATAGAAAAATATGTTTTTAAAATATGAATTTTTTTCAAACCTCTTAAAATAACTCTACAGATAATGTGCAGCAGTCTATAATCTGCACTAAGAAATTTGGACAATTATTTTAATTAGCGGATTATAACACAGGAAATTGTGGTTTATTTCAAGTAACATCATCCAACAATGTAGATCAAAGAAAACAAACAGCTGCACCTAAATTTCTGAACAATTTTTTTTCCTTCAAATTTTCAATATTTAAAGCATTAAAATGTAAATTATATCAGGACCATCAGAAACTTAATTTTTCTCAAATCAGAACTATCATGGTTTATGTTTTATTTAAACATCTCTGGAAGCATTATTTTATCGATAGTAATATGTGCAAACTGGTGGTTCTAATATTGAATTTTTCATACTTGTAAATAGATAAGCTTGCTGAATTGCTTTCTAAGGATTTGTAATACAGGAAAAAACAAAAATTCCTCAAGCATTTATTAAGAAAAAAATGTTTCATTTCAGGGGGGGGGGGGGCAGCACAGTTTGCAAAACCTTTCGAGATTGTTCATTTTAGAATAAAAATGTCAACTTTCCCTTAAAAACGTGGCTGTGACAAGCTGGCAGTCCAATGAAGATCGCCAGAGAATATATATATGAAGGTGATTTTTTTTCACTATTTCTATCAAAAAATTTGATCTGCCATGGCTTAGTTCGTCCTGGATTGGAGTATGTCGTTACGTTTCGGAGACCTAATGGTTACAGAAGGACATTGACTTGGCCGAGAGGATGCAGAGAAGAACCACGCATGCTCTTGATGACACACTGGGCTTAAGCTATGGAGAGACTTGATTTTTTGAATATGTTTACATTGGATGAACGCAGGTGTCTGGCAGATATGATCAAAGTTTTGAAAATTTTCAATGGGATTCATTGGATGGACCATGAATTATTAATATGCAGTCAATCAACTGCTTTTACAAGAGGACACCAGTATTGATTGGTAAGGGACAATGCGAGGTTATGGTGTCACAGGGAATTTTTCTCCAATAGGGTTGTTAATAAATGAAATAGCTTACCCCCCGGGGTTATAAATTCTGACACAATTGACACATTTAAAAGGAAATACAATAAGCATATTTGGATAAATTGAGAAGCTGCCCATTGTTAGATGAGACAACCATAGTTTTTTTATGGGCAGTATATTTACATTTTATTATAGTTATCGGTTTCTTATTGCTCTTACTAGGCTGCTGTATTATTGACATAGTTTAGATATATATTTGACAACCATATTTTGCATGGGCAACTTTTTTTCAGCCACCTACCTCATTGGTAATTTTTTCTGTTTTTTTCTGTATTTGTAAGCAATTGTTTATTCTAAAGAAAACTGTCACAAAGGGAGGTTGGCCATCAAATAGAGGAGGAATTTGATCACTCGTGGTGATCTATTTGGGTCTAAGTGCTCAACATTTAAAATCAAATTATTTAAAATTGTCATTTAGCAGTTATTAAAAATTTCTAATTGCAAAGAAATTATTTAGCTGCATCTCGGACGAGTTTTTAAAATACTTTATCATTTACAGTATTTCGAAACTGAAAAGAAATAAGGTATTTCTATCGCAAGAATATTCCTTTCAGAATCAGAATGTTGTCACTTTTGAATCGCTTTTGTTATCAATATTTGCACATTGTAATAAAATCTATTCCCAAGGAAATTGTTTAAAAGAAATCATTCAACAACAGTTTTTAAACTCTGACATTAATGGAGTGACACGGAAGGAGGTCTTTTGACTCAGATGACTAGACTTTGCATGAGTGTTTTGTGTGTGTGTGTATAAGTATCTACAATTCAAGTTATCATGATAAGGCACTACACATTAAAACTATAAAGTTCTACAGTAGAGTCTCGATAATTCAAGTGCCAAAAGTTTGAGATTCCACATAGTCAGGGCTGCTGGAATTTTTCAAAATTCTTTCTCAAACTCCTTTTTTTTCTATTTTTTGCCAAGAATGAGCTTTATTTCATTTTGTTTGATTCTTCAAATGAATGCAATTTAAGTTTTTTTAGGGGGGGGGGTCTAGATCCCCTCTTCTGAATGTTGATTTCTATTGTTTTTCAAATAATCCAAGGTAGTCTCTGTCCTTCTTCACCTCAGGTTATCGAGATTCTACTGTTTTTAATTACCGTAATTCCCAGTAAATAAGCCACATTAAGAAAAACGAAAGAAGTAAAAAAAAAGTTATTGAAATGCCACGACTTTGTACACGATGAACATAATTTTGATTAAAAAACTTAATACTAACATTAATATAAATTACACTGCCAGAAAATGTGAAATGCAACACTTTGAAGGAGTGTGATGCTTTTGATCTGAAACTGCAAAGATACGTAAGGTAGAGAGAAAGATGCAGTTGATGATGCTTTTCAACTTTGCTGCATCAACCATCCAATCACTTGAGAAGGGACATCAAATTTAGGGATAGAAAGGTGGGTAAAAGCTTTTGTACTTTTTTTTTTTTGCATTTCTTCTTGCTATCGATTATGATTTCTTTCCTGGAAAGTAGACAGCAGTTTTAACAATATACAAATGAGACAGAATTACCACAGACACCATGACCACCAAAATGAGAACACTGTGCACAGATAGTGGCAGCATCATGTTCAGTTAGGCAGAGGCTCCAGTCAAAAAAGTTTTGGCAGACCACAGGTGATGAAAAAAATAAGCTGATCGCCAACTCAGATGAATGGAACTTAGTGACAGGTGCCGCTTCTCAGTTGACAGTATGTTACACTGGCACTCTATTACAGCCTTTCGCAACACATACAAGCTTACATTGGAGCACAAAAGGGGGGGGGGAAATCCTACAAAAATTATTTTTCCTACTTTTCTCTGTAAAACACAAAATAAAGCTTTTTTTCATGATTATTTACTCATATACATGTGCACTTTCTTTGAAGAAAACTACACACATACAGTGCAATGCAAAGTGTTGCATTTTAATGTTCCTGTAATAACATTAAATTGATAGAACATTAGATGTTATTTACATGAGTTAAAAATGTAAGGTTTAACCTGCAGCTTTGCTGCAAAAAATTACAGCGGTTCTTAACCCTTTGGAGTTGAGGGTTTTTTCGGCACTTTCATTGGTACAATCATACTTTATATTACCTCCCTCCACAATAAGGAAGGGCCCTGGATGCTACCTATTGCATTGTATATCTTATGAGTTCTGCTAAAAAGCCAAATTCACAGGGATCTTTCTGTGTTCATAAGAGTTTTTTTTTATAACAATGAAATACCAGTTTTTCTTGATGTTGATTCCACCTCCACATAGGAACGCAAAAGGTTAAAAGAAATATTTAAGGCACAATTTAAGGGGGAATTCATAAAAATTAATTAATCACGATTGTCTACAGTAAAAATATTCATGAATATGTTTGTCTACATTTGCATTAAGTAATCGACTGTCAGAAGAACTTTCAACAATGTATATCGAGAAATAGACTAACATCAATAAAGCACAGAAAATACCAGAAATAGTCATAAAAATTTTGTTTTAGGAATTAGGGCATATGTATAAAAATACTTGAATGTTTCTTAAATTACATGAATACTAAAATAAGGAAAAAAACCATACAAAATACAACAAGTTTTTCTTGTTAAGGCAAAATCTCCAACATTCCGACATGATTGACTTTTTTTCTTTCAAATTAGTGACGCTTCTTCTTCATTCCCTATAATACAAAACATAAGACAGTGTTAGAAACAAAAACAAAAAGTATGTTTTTTTGTTTGAAATAAGTCGAAAAATTTTTTTGAGTCTTCTACAAATTCAGCTTTGTATTGAGTTTGAGTCCATGGAACACTGGTGAAAAAATAAAGCTATTTGAAATTATTTAACCGTTAAAAAAAAAGGTATAAATTTCTTAGGAAGCTTACCATTGCTTTCTCTGGAGACTGGATGTACGCGGCTAAAAAATATATCCGAATCGGTCTCTTCTACTGGTGGTTGAAGCATACTTGATGAAAATGTAGACATTGGATCCTGTAACAGAAAAAAAAAATGTAAAGGCACCGCATTCATTAGCGCGCTGATCTTGCAACATACAAATCCCTGCAGCAGTTCTGATCCATTTGTGGGTACACAAACTTACTTTTTGTTCGTTGAAAAAGCTGATTCCAGGTGAGTCCATTTCAAACAGCTCAAGAATCACATTCACAACACAGTACAAATTAGTAAACAACCAATTGTAAATGCTTTCTGCTTTCATAGCATGAGCCGCATGCTAATACATACAAGGTTTTAAAGAGATGTTCTACGCAGACAACATACCAAACAGAGAAGTTCTGGATATTAACCCATTAACTGCCAAATTTCTTTTTTGAAATTTTTGGCTGGATAAATTATATATATGTACAAAAGTTGTAAATGTAAAGCATGTAAAATTTCAAAATCCCCAAATGGAGATCATGGCAGCTGATGGGTTAATGCCAAGGCAAACCTTTGAAAGAAAAGTTTTTGTCTCTGGCAAAAATCAAACAGTGATCCTTTTGCAATCTGGGCAAGTACACTATCAATATACAGCAGAGATACTATTTCTTTCCTTATTATAACATGCATAATAAGCTGAGTAGTAAACAAAGTGAGTGTGATGTATATAGTTACCTCTCTTTTGAATAAGTGATAGGGCCCTCACACAGGTGGCAACAGTGTAAAAGAACAGTGAATGTTACTATTTACAAAGCAAATATGCAATCATGTGTATACTACTATGTTCAAAAGTTCCGAAACTTATTGTTATGAAAGAATGAATCACAGATAGAATCTGTTTATTGACAGTTCCCTTCGAAGTAACTACCCTGTGCAATTATGCATTTTTGTCATTTGTTAATACCAAGGTGTAAATTTGGATTTCAAGCCTTTTTTTCACATTCTCCAGTGCCTTAGTCGCTGCTTTCTGTACTTCTATGGAACCCGAGAATCATAATCATTTCCCAGAGGAGGCTTGTGAATGAGGCACATCCCTTGAAAATTACAAGTCATTAATTTAATTCTTCAAATGAATTTGATGCCAACTTAATACCGTTGAATTTCTTTTCATTTGATAAATTAGAAAAAAATATTTTCGGAAGAATTGATAAAAAAAAACCCCCATAAAATAGGGTCATATGGCGATGCTTTCCATGGAGAGCTCTGTACTCTTCTTTCCTCTTTTGGTGTTTTCCATCATGCGCCATAAGAGATACCCTTTAGTAGTAGAAATATGAGAGAAAGTTTGCACAGGTTATTACGTTCGCTTTGGCCGCGCTAGAAATGCGCTCCGGATACTCTTATACAAATACAAATACAACGCCACAACAGGCAAAATGCCCAACGAGGTGGCTGATAAAAAGATGCCCATAAAAATATGGATGTCATATGTTTCAAAAATACAGCAACCCAATTAAAAATGCAATTAACACAAATTAATCTTGCTACCTTCTATCTTTTAAATATATTGCATCTTTTAATAATTTTGTGATAAGTAATTTTGTTGGAAACGGAGTAATCTAGTTAATCTATCACAAAAGAAATGAAATTCTAAATTATGGTTTAAGTTTTCAATGCAGTGCAATGCTTTACTTATTGTAAATATATGTACTTGACTACATATCTTCACCGATAGCTTGCAGTATATTTTTGGAAATCTGCACCCCTCAACATATCCGACCATTGAGATCCACTGTCGGTGTCAATCCGCATTTACATCTTTGTATGAACAATGACAAAGATGCATAATGGAACAACATGGTTACTTCGAGAGAAATAAACAGGTTCTATGTGTGTTCATTCTTCCCTAATAAAATGAGTTTCAGAACTTTTTGAATGTAGTAGCATGTTACAGGCATGGGCAGATACAAGGAAGAGGATGCAGTAAAGGTGAACGTTAATAAACAAATAGACTTGCAAGAAAAAAGTAATTACATCAGAGTGGACATTTATTTTGAAAAATACACCAGATCAGCTGGAGCTTACATTAAGCCCACGAGTATATTTGTTTTCCAACACTACTTATTCCTGAAATACAGTTCATAGTAATGCAGCCTATGTTCGTTACAATGACCATTATTCCACAGAAAATGGTCATTAATATTGAAAGTTTGAAAAAACATAGCTTTTTAAGAGTATTTCATAATTGGCCGGCATTGGGCTTTTGACAGTCCTATTTAATGAATGTAAACAAGAAACCACTGATTTCCAACATGAAAACATGTCTGCTTTTGACTGTGTATTCTTCTTTTATCAAAGAAAAGCAATTCATTATGAATGCCAATTGAAAATGTCCTAGGGTTATGGTCAGACCTTTTCCCTCAATCTGGATTCTGAGAAATCCTGACCTCAAGAAAGGGAGTAGTTAATCATGCAAAAGTTCACACACTGGTATTTATCAGAACCCCCAAGTCAGAATGTACCAAAAATTGTGACATAGGTAGCCGAATGATTTCGAAAAAAGGAACAAAAGAAAAAGGAAAAAACTCTTCCATGTAGAAAACACGAGTATAGAAATTTTTGCTGCAGGAAAATTTTCAGGCAGCTGAGCGCTTGCTGCAGAAAAATGCAAAACATTCTACTTTGGTGGGGAGGGGGGTATCAGACATCTACATCTTATACTGTCTCTGCCCACAATCTTAGAATTCTCCAACATCCAAGGTTAAGCACACTTAACCCCTAGGCTGCGGGAATAGTCAGAGAAATGTTTCTCTGAAAGCAACAGTGTAAAAAAATTATTTTATCAGTTGTCTTTTGTGAAAGACAGAGGGCATTCAAACTCATATTGCAAATACAGTGAAACCCATCTAAAATGGATGCAGTACGAGATGGAAACAAAAAAAATAGTGCCTTCATCGATTAATGCTTTTATGTGCACCTGTAAATAATTTAAAAAAAGAAAAACTTGAAAGTATATGCATACGCCATCTATATGTTATTCTAAGAACTTCATGTTAAAAAGGAAAAAAAAATTCACGGCATTACAGGATGATTGAGCAGGCTACTACGCTGATCATTCTTGGATAAAAGAAGCATTCTGAGGGTTAAGGACAAATTCCATTCATTTCTTTGCAAAAAAGGGCCAACAGAGTTGAGTTTGGACATTGTATTGGACTGAATGGTCTTTGCAGGTCGTAATATTGGAAGAATAGGAAAACATTTGTGACTTATCTCCCACCCACTACCGGTCATTATAATAGAAAGGTTGCAATAATGCATGGTCGTTATAACAAGTGTTGACTATTATTTTACTAATTTAACTTACCTTTCCAGTGAGCTCGATAATACTCTCTCGTAAACTTTGAAGTTTGGACCTCATGAATTCGTAGCTGGAATGAATCAACTATTTCATAAAAAATTCAAATTATAAAAAACAAAATGAAGAAAGATGGATGATATCTACACATATTCCACACTTTCATGCGGGGTGTCCTGCAAGTCCTAATTTGGCCTTTATTTCATCAATGTTCATCATAGAGAAAAAGTTTCAATTTAAGAAATTCTCAAAATATGTTCACAAATCAACCTGTACCAGCTTTGAGATTAAAAATATGTGTAAAAAAAACGAATTTATGTATGAACACCCTGTCCTAAATGACCTGATTAGAAAGTTGGTGTACTGTCTCTCATGAGGCCAACTAAAAAACTTCACAATTTTAAGTTCACTATTCACTGAGGTATTTTAATTCAAAAATCAGAGAAGAGATGGGAAAGAACAGCATAAACTAATGGATAATGCTTCTTTCCCCTTATTTATGCTGTTCTTTCCTAACTTTTCTGTTATTTAATCTTAATTATATCTCAGCAATTTCTGCATGTCGAAACATGAATTTTTTGTTTGCCTCAGGAGCGATAGGGCAACAGCTTTCAAATCAACAGGGTGTCTATATAAGTATTTAGATTTTTAATTCTGTGACACACTGTATTTTTACTCTCAAAACTGGTACAGGGTGATTAATGAATACATTTTGAGCATTTTTTTAATTGGAACCATACCTCTACGACGAATGGTTGGTGAGATAAAACTCAAATTAGGACTTACAGGGCAACCTGTATAATAATACGGTAGAGTTTCACTCTCCTGCTGTCTTTGGCATCCAACACACTACGTGAGGCACTTGGTTTACTCATCACCACATCCAGCTCTAAATGTCCCTATCGCACCTAATCACATCAGAATGTTTTATTTTGGCAAGGAAAAGATGAAATTTGCCAAAAATGTTTGTGCTGATTCTGCCTACCTACAGTAGAATTAGAAAGATGACTTGCGAGTTGAATGAATATACACCCCTGTATAATGAGCTCAATGCCAATTTTAGTTATTATTCCACTTACATGAGCAGAGGAAAAAATTCTTAGTTTTGTTTTCATTTGTGAGAACCTCTGCTTCCTTTACAAAAATCTCCCTATTTATTAACCTCTGTTTTTATACAAGATTTTGTATCTCGCAAAAACCACTCAAATTTTCATTCTCTACGGTTGACAGCAGCACATTTCACCACGATTTGCAAAAGCTCAACCATCACTCAGATGAAAATCACATCAAAAAATTGAAATTTTACAAATTTCATGTTTTTCACTGGCTAATGGATCACACAAAGTAAGAAAGACTGGATACTATCCAAAGATAAACATGGATTTTGGAAAGAAAATTCACGTATCTCTGAGAGGAACACCACTATATTCGATATGTGCCAGTGAGCCCTAGAGATGGTGGTTCGATTTCCTGCAGAGGCATGCAAGTTTTCTTTCCAAAATTCATTTTCATTTCTGGATAGTATCCAATCTTTTGTGCTCTTAATCATTACATTTCACTCACAGTTCAAAAAATAGATGACAGCACTACACTAATGAGCATTGCACGGAAACAAACTTTACATTAGGTTCACCACACACACGTGCACATTCCAGCATGTACTAATTCATTAGAAGTTCTGCAGAGTATGGACGAGGTGTATGTGTGATTTAGTAATGGTAGTCTTTCATACTTTATATGAACAGGGGAGAGTGAAACTGTTTCTCTTTAATAAATACAAATACAAATACAACGTCACAACAGGCAAAATGCCCAACGAGGTGGCTGATAAAAAGATGCCCATAAAAATATGGTTGTCATATGTTTCAAAAATACAGCAACCCAATTAAAAATGCAATTAACACAAATTACAAACAATATATATACATGATAAAATATTATACAATGCCCATAAAGAATACTTATGGTTGTCTTATTCTAAGAATGGATAGCTTCTCGATTTACCCCAACATGTTTATCGTATTTCTTTTTAAACGTGTCAATTGTGTTACAATTTACTACCTCCGGGGGTAAGCTATTCCATTTATTAACAATCCTATTGGAGAAAAATTCCCTGCGACACCATAACCTTGCATTGTCCCTCACCAATCGATACTGGTGTCCCCTTGTAAAAGCAGTCGATTGGCGGTGTACTAAAAGTTCATGGTCCATCCTATCCATCCCATTGAAAATTTTGAACACTTCGATCATATCTCCTCGACAACTGCGTTCATCCAATGTAAACATATTCAAAAAATGAAGTCTCTCTTCATAACTCAAGCCCTGTGTGCCAATAAGGACACGCGTAGCTCTTCTCTGCACCCCTTCAACCAAGTCTATGTCCCTCTGTAGGTATGGTCTCCAAAACCTTACAGCATACTCCAGTCCAGGACGAACTAAGCCTCGAAAAAGCGGAAGAATGACTTTAGGAGAACGCGAAGAGACCTTTTTGAAAATGAGACCAAGCATTCTATTCGCTTTTTTGACAACCGCTGAACAATGTTCAGAAAACCTAAGTCGTTCGTCAATGAGAATTCCCAAATCGGTGACTCTAGTTGCATCCGGGATAGTGACACCATTCAACTCGTAAGAGAACCATGGGTTGTTCGAACCAAAATGAGCGACCATGCACTTATCTACGCTAAACGTCATGCTCCATTCATTTGCCCATGCTGCAATCTTGTTTAAGTTGGTCTGGAGCAACTCCCTATCGCTTTCATTTCCGATTACCCCCATTAGCTTCACATCATCTGCGAATTTGCTAGTAATTCCATCGATACCCTGATCGAGTTTGTCGATAAAAAGTGAAAAAAGTATGGGGCCAAGGACACTTCCCTGAGGAACTCCACTTGTGACGTCTGTCCAACCAGAGAATTCCCCGTTCACCATAACTCATTGCGACCTATCTCTTAACCACGATTCTATCCAATTCAGCAAGTTGCCCCCTATTCCAATCTCGTGTAAACGCTTCAAGAGTTTGCCATGTTGGACCCGATCGAATGCCTTCTGGAAATCAAGGTAAACAACGTCGACATTTTTGCTCTTACCCAAAGCCTTAGTCACGTAATCATAGAAGCAAAGGAGGTTAGTTACACATGACTTCCCCTTCCTGAACCCATGCTGATTATCCGACAATACATTATTCTCGTCTATCCACTTCACAAACTGCCTTTTGATGATAATTTCCAAAATTTTCGAGAGGGAGCTCGTCAAACTCACTGGTCGATAATTAGACACCACTTCTCTACTACCCTTCTTAAATATCGGAACAACGTTAGCCAGTTTCCAATCTCTCGGGACAATACCCTCAGCAACACTACTCCTGTATATCTGTGCGACTGGCCCCAACAATTCATTAGCACCTTCCCTGAGAACCCTGGGATAGATATCATCTGGTCCTGGTGCTTTGCTTGCACATACATTTCTTAGAAGATTTAGGACCTCCACGTCTTCCACTTGAATATCGTTGAGCGTTTTATTACCCCATGCAACACCCGTATATCGAATATCATTATCTCCATTAAAAACCGACGCGAAAAAGTCATTGAAAGCACTACACATGCCTACATTGCTCTCTACTTTTGAGCCTCCTATCGAGAGGGGGCCAACTGTCCCCTTACATCCATTATTGACGTATCGAAAAAATGATTTTGGGTCAGAGCCAATGTTATCTGCCAACCTAGATTCAACTTCCTTTTTACTATCCCTTATCGCTTTCTTCAACAGTCTTCTTTTATCAGTAAACAATGATAGGTCACCTCGTCCACTTTTATACTCTCTGAATGCTCTTTTCTTTTCAAGATAAAGGTTCCGCAAAGTAATGCATCTTATATAATCTTTCACTCATAAAACATATTTGAAACACAATAAAAGAGGTGAATTCATCAAAATTAGGAATACTATGCTTTTACCTGCACTCTTGCAAGGCTTTTACCCATTCGTCACACTGCTTTTGTGTCCGACAACCAAGATAATGTTTCTTGTCAAACTCTCCAGAAAAAGCTGCGATAAATAAAAATAATTATTTTCAAGCTAAAGAAGCCAATATGAAATGTTCCGGTAGCTACTTCAGTGATATCACTTTTATATAATACATTTCTGAATATTATTTTGTGGACGGGGCAGTACATAGCATCTACATTCAGGGGGGCATACGGGGGGGGGGGGTACCCAAAAGTAACTAGAATTTCTTTTCTACAATTTGTTTACTCAATTTTTTTCACAGAAATTCTTCAATGTCTTGAGACTCAGAGCTAATAGCCTACCCTTGTCAAACCTTTTCTTCTACTGTTCAAAACATATTTCAAATTCATCTGTTGTGATGTCATACAGCACCTCTCTCATTTTTGTTTTCACATTGTCCATGGAAACAAAACACTTTTATTTCAGGTCTCTCTTCATCCATAGAAATGAAAAAAAGTCACACTGAGCCAAATCAGGTGAATAGGCCAGGTAGGGGAACTGGAGTCAGACTGTTTCTTTTTAAAACGATTGCCATACTGTGAAGGATGTACGGAACAGAGCATTATCATGATGCAAAAAAACTAGTCGCCATCTCTCACAAATCAGGTCTTTTCTGTGCACACTGTTGTGCAATCTTCTTAGCAAATAGCTTAGTTGTCAGTCGACATTTCACCACCTTCTATGAAACGAAGAAACCATCCCCACACTTGAGTTTTACCCATAGCATCATCCCCATAAGCTGCTTCTAACATCCCAACAGTTTCTGAGGTTTTTTCTGAGCAGGAATCAAAACTTCACAGCCCCGCACTGTTCACAAAAGTCATGACCAAAAACGAGGAACAGTCTTTCTTTCTTTCAAAACAAGCACAACTCAGGTTTATCGCCGTGAGAGGAACAGCTTCCATGAAAAAAATTCACAGATGCCAAACACAACCTTCCCAGGCAATGCTACTTGGCACATTGGCTCGGGGGGCTTTACATTTTACCTAGTGGGAGAACCTCGTACTACAGATGCTCCGCTTGCTGTACTGTGATTCCAATTATTTTTGGATACCCCTTCATACTATTAGATTTGAGAGAGAAAGGCCACAGGAAATACCTTTCAGAGAAACAACTAACATTCTGAAAAAGTAGCATTTTAAACTGTTTGAAACAGCAAATATAGTTTCTTCTAATATTTTAATGTCTTCAAACGAATGAAACACAAGTCCCAATGATTGTGCAAATCTAGATACAGCGCACACCGCTTAAATATGGTCGAATTGACTCAGGTTTTTGATAATATTCAAAAGAAACCCAGAAGCAAATATGCTTTGAATGTCCCATTAGTGTGAAAAACAAGACAGCTGCATTTTTTTTTATACAGAACTGGTTACAAAATGTCAATCATGCTCTGTTGCATTCCAGACATTTTTTTCATCATACTGTTCCGAAATGGGATCCCCCCCCCCCCAACCTGAGATTCCCCTTTCCCAGACCCATCTCTTTCCTGATTCAGCCACAACGTGAGTGTAAGAATTTATTGAGAGCCGCTGCTGAAAAGGAAGATATATCCAGAGATTGAGCACTCAAAGAATGAGCGATGGTTTTGAGAATGATTCGAACAGTAGTAGGAGAGAATGTTCATTAGTTGGAAAGACAGATGAGAGAAAGTAGAGAGTAGGAGGAATAAGTTGGCAGGAATTCTATATTCAAGTTTGTATTCTATATTCGAGTTTTGTTATTATCTGTAATTATTATTATTGAATAAGCCCTGGATATCAGTTGCTTTTTCAGTTAGGGCCATCTCTAATTAAAAAAGCTGTAACAATAGATTTGTTGAAAATCTTGGAAGAAAAAATAATAATATAAACCTGATAACTATAATTATGAATCCTGAATCCCTATAAATATGAATCCTGATAACTATAAAACAAAGTTTTTCTTAAGTGTTGATACAGGTTTGTTTCATGCTTTGCAAGTGATAACAATACCCAAATTACATTAATTCATGATTTTAAAAGGCAGCATCGACTGTATTAGCATTCACTGGTACACACAGTTGGTTAGGAAACTACATATTTTTAGTCCTACATATTTAGTCCTCTGGTCCTAAACAATATTCCATTCTTTTAAAAAAATCTTTGTATTTTACAAACTTTTGATTTTAAAAACAGTTGAAGTTTGTATGAGTTCGTAAAAATGAGCGTTAAGTGTATAAAATGCTTGAACACAGAAATAGGCCTGCACTCATGGGTTAAGATAAAGGAGGGGGGCATTAATCCCCAGTGTCAATGACGGAGCCGACTGATCTAATATATATGAATTAGCATCACCATGATGCTCTTCCCCTAGCCTTTCATGTTTATCTCAGCCTATCCCTGTACTACAAGTGAAAAAAGTCACTCCAACAGGATACATTTCTAATTACATTACAATTTCAGAAACATTGTTGGACGGAATCATTAATGTAAAGCATCAATGATAAAAATGAAACTATACTTATGGAGAAGGCAAAAGGCAGTTCTGTGTATATCTCTTCTTGCACTCTGCACTGCTCGATAACTAATGCACCAACAGGCTAAAAAAGAAAACAAAAAATGGGAAATCAAAATCATTTTAAATAACGTTCCACATAATATTATCAGCTATAAGTTTGTTAAAATTTCGGAAGGTGGTAAAATTTTATCTTTCACTTTCAGTTTATGAGGCAAATTGTAATAAATTTCAAAAAGTACTGCTCGCCAGCCAAGTGGCTCATTATCTGGAATTCCACGAATTGCTGCTCAATGCTACCATCTCCAATCAGTTCCGTTTTGTTCAGTATTTGCCAGTTACAGCTTGCGAGAGTACACCTATCAGTTTCTATTAACCTACCTATAAATCATGCCATTACGTAAGTCTACTGCAGGATAGAAACATAAAAAAGGGGAATGAACACAAACTAGGACTTTTTTGTTCTAAAGATTAATCCAGTTAATAGGAATATCAGTGCACAGCTTTTTTCAATTTAACCTATGTTGAAAGGATGCTTTTAATGTCATATATAATGAACACTTTTTGTAGCTAATTATCATACTTTCATTAATGTACATTGTACACTGTTGCATTACCCCCATAAGAATTATTTTTTTTTATAAACCGGACATTGAAAGAGACAACCTTCATAGCCTCTACTAGTCTGTTACAATGGGGTTCTACTGTATTTTCATGCATTTTAGCAGATATTTATATGTACACGAAGTCATAAGTAAACAGTGATTTATGTCACAATTGAATGTGACTTTAACTTTATGTTGTTTATTTTTAAACACTGATGAGCAAAATGAAGAAATATTCTTACCTCACTTTCATAAACAGCTCCGTGCTCATTCAAACGAAAATAAAAAAGCATATTTCCTTTTAGTTTGAACCACCTTTCTTTATAGTCTGCAATGACATCAAGACGTACCAACAATTAATATCGCGCATATTTTGTGACATGAAATGACCCTCTTTAAATTCACAGTTGCCTGTTTACATCAGAAGATCATAACATAACTTTTCACACAGATTTACTTAAAAATTATAGCTTTTCAAAAAAAGTGGATCAAAGAACCATGTTAGTCTAAATTTAGGGTGTTTTCTTGTTTAATCCCTAAAGTGGTATGCCCAAAAGTATTGAACTAGTTTGCTTGCCAGCTACTTTTCTCACCGAGAATAAGTAGTAAAGTTGTTAAATGTAATTGAGCCTATAGATATCAGAAAACTCTGTCTCCAGTAACATTTATTTCTATGCCGTCCCTACCCAAGGCAACCAGTGTGACTTTGCATGCTTGCCTCCTTGCTACTACAATATCACCACTCAGATGCATTTCTCTATATTTGTAGTGTGCCTTTTCACATATAGGTGGCACACTCTGTTCACGCATAATCTGAACATTAGGTTTTTAGTTGGTTGGCTGTTTTTAATAAATGTCTCATCTATTTCCTCACTACATGGTATTGGCATGCATTCTTGTGATCATGTGGAGGTAAGGAAATAAAAAAAAATGTGCATTTTGGCTCAGTATCTTGTATGTTGAACTGCTTTAGTAACGCTGTATGAGGGAGAATTGGCAATTCGAATCATTCAGTTGACCAGTCTCTTGGTCTTTAGACTACTCAAGATCAATCTTAATCAGAGAGTATCTCAGTATGAAGATGAAGAGGGCCTTTAACAAATGTTATGGATATGTAGCCTACACTGTGTCATAAGTTTATTCCGTGTGCTGCAGAAGACTATATATGTAAGCGACGTAAGACAAATGCATGCAACTGCCACAGTCGATATACAATGAATGGAAGAGTAGATGAGTTTGCCTAATACTCAAAAAATCACCAAAAAAGACCAGGATGATCCTGGTATTTGCCTTATTCGTTGGTGATCTTTTGAAAAGTACAATATACAATGGTTTACTACCAATACTACCAGCAACCAAAATTAGCTCAGATCAGCGGGATCAGCACGGCAAACATCGCTGGTTTAAATCTAGCTGGTGAAAGTTTATTTTTTTTCTCTTTCATCTACGTTTTTTGACTATCTTGCATCTAATTTCCTTCAGAGTGGTTTTCTTTGGAACTATGTATTATACAGTTAACCATTTTCAAGTTGGCGCTGATCCCACATAAGCCTGCAGAAAAGTGGGGTTTAAAATATATGTGGTACACTCAGTGCTGGCACATAGCTGTGTATATAAGCTGTACACAGAATAAACATACTTAAAAGATAAGACAAGCCCTTAGCGGCTGCACACAGAATAAATATGCAATGGTACTCCATCTTTAAAAGATGCAAGCTAACAACTGCCGTACACTGAATAAATGCACAGCATACTTTGATTTAATAAAACACCTGTACCAACATGACAATCCTTGTGATGTCACTTCTGTATATGTCAGCTGCTGTACAAAGAAAGCACGACACCATGTATGTATTCTCAGCCTTAAACAAAACCCATTAAGAAAGGGAGTCGAAGCACTTTACAACATTCCTATCACACATAAAGAAACCAATTGAAAAGTGACAGCACAAAACAGGGGCGTAGCCAGAAATTTTGTTCGGGGGACCAAAGTGATAGAACAATAGATTCTGCCATCTTTTTCTCTTTTTTCGGTCATTTTCTCACATTACTTGGGGGACCAGACCCCCCAAGTCCCCCCACCCCATTATGCCCTTAGCACAAAATATATACTAGTATTTACGCAACCACTTACATTCACGAAATCCAGGTGCTTTGTAGCTTAGTCGTCCTTCCTTATCGCCAGGTTCTAAGGAACAAGCCACCAATTCCTTATCATTGACTCTCATATTGCATCTATTATATCTTACCTTAATATTAAAAATAAATTGAAATTAATTAAGTTAAATACACCCTATACAACTCCAAGAACAGACAAATCAAATATTTACAAGCATTGGTTAATGTTTAAACTCACAAAAAAAACCACTTTAATTACTTAAATAAAGCCCATAGATTTTTATCATACAGCATTTATTTCAAATGCTGTAGGTATGCTCCACATTCTTGAGGGCTCCTCCCCCCGGATTCCCAGGTTTCTTGTGGGAGAAGGGGAGGACCGCGATTACACATTTAACAAGACCAGTTTCACGATTTCAATACACGTGAATATGGTAAACAAAGCGCATCCAATAACAACAAGATTATAATCAATTTCTCCAATAAACATGACTCGTAAACATGTCACTAATTTGGCGGTCTGGATTACACTGCACCCGTTCCCCTGGTTGAAATATAAGGATTATCCACGATAAGGAGAAAAAATATCATTTAAAATTTTTAGTATCTCATATAGAAGGATAAAAAAACAACACACCTACTTGGAGGAGAGAAAAAAAACACGCTCCTGTCACCAACAGCACATGCTACTGCAGGGTTGCCTTCTATATGAAAAATGCCAGATTGGTGAAACGCATGGGAATAAAGTATTTTTCGTCGCCAAGGAGGAGAAATTGCAAACCCACTTCTGTTTTAATTATACAGAGTTTTTGACTATCTGGCTAGTTTACCGCAAATATATGATAGAAATGAAATAATGAATAAATTGCTGTGTCACTCATAGAGGAGAAATATTATATTTCTTCTGAATGGTGTCACACTCCTCCACTTCAATGATTCGAAAAAAAATTTATCCGTGAAAAAAATCCTATATAAATTTCTGTCTCTTCGAGACATCCGTATTTATAAAAGTTATTTATATTTTAAAAATCGTTATTTCTTTTATTTTATGAGGGGGAAAAAAGGCTTCGTCGGGGGGGGGGGTGATCGGGTTGAGGTGATTTGTGTTTTCCAGACGACTCGTGTAAAAAATATGAAAATACCGGGACTCGTCCACTCTATAGCCACTAGAATAAGGGCTATATCTATTCGCCTTAGTCCACTCTAATAACTGGATAGGGGTATTCGCTATTACCTTCCCTATTGTAGTGGCTGTAGTCCACTGCATGGCCACAGCCATGATTCATCCCAGAGGCTATGTGACCAAAGCCTCCTGAATGAATGATGAACGCCAGGGTCTCTGCCACCGGCCTTATCCTATTGCCGAGATTTCTTCTCGAGAAGCACAGCTTCGTGGCAGAGTCTGGAACAAAGTGAGTGCACCTAACAGTACAGACTGTTACCACTGTTAGACTAATATAGGTGTAGCTAGTGTTGTGTCTGATATTTCAGTGCTGCCATCTATACTTCAAATTGTGAGTGAAGTGTAATGATCGAATATTTGTAATGTTGTAGGTCTGTTGCTCTCTGTGGCGAGACTTTTTAACGAGGAGATCGGCTCGCATTCGCGCCTTGAAGTTGGGAACCACAGAAAACCAACTTCAGCCTACCACCACTGTGGCGCCGGTGGGGTTCGAACCCGGGTCCCCGCGATGCGAGTCCGTCACTATGACTCGACCACCACAGCGGCGACCAAAGCCTCCTAGATAGACTAGTATTATCTAAGAGGCTTTGCTATTACCTTGGTTATAGAAAAAATCCCGAAATTTTAAAGAAAAACCCAGCATTTAATATAAAGAAAGATCTCAATGTTCATCGATGTTAATTTTTCCCGCTTTTTCTAATGACGTCATCACCCAGCACTCTGTATTATCAACAAGTTACCTCATTTGGTAACTTATCGCATTGGCGCACAATTGAGACATGCAATGTTTATCGAAAAGGTCCTGAAAACAGCAACGAAGCTTACGATTGGCTACCTATTTGGCTGACTTTCTCTGAAAGCATACCTGTTGTATTTGGTAATTGGTTAGAAAATATTTGTTTGTACGTATCGGGCCAGAACGTGGCATTTCGTAGATGTCAACAACTGTTTTGATCGACGTGAAGAGCGTCAACTTTTCATTAAATCTATTACTTACTTCCGATCTCGACTTGAATCATTCGACGTTTATTGCCTAGGAAAAGAGCGGTGCTATGCGTCGCGCTCATGCTAGTGAGTCACCTTTTTTTTACTAGTCTCGATAGGAAATTACTGTAATGTCAATTCAATAGCATTTGTCTGTGCTTACGTGCCAATTTTTTTCTCCACAAAAGCTGTGGTTGAGTGGTCAGGGCCGCAATTGGGGGGGGGGAGAGGACAGGCATGTCTGGTGACCGGGTGCTGGACCAGAGGGGCGCAAATTTCACTCTTCGACCTATCCTTCAACATTATTACAAGGGGGGGGGCGCCAAAATACGTGCTCACCCCGGCTGACAAGGCAAAGCATCTAGTTGCAGCCCTGTGAGTGGTTGAATTGAGCTTAGAAGTCTGGATGCAACTGGAAAACGTGTAGTAGTGGTATTGAAATTTCACCTGGAAAACTTCAAACTCGATTTCAGGGGGATTTCACATTCAAAGCTTTTAATGCCTACAATTCAGTGGTGCTTAACTTTCTCCCCTTCGTATGTAAATATGCCTATCTCAAAGTCACTCTTTTGGTTGCTCACATGCTTTCACACACATGGGGACACTCTTTATGTCACTCACTAGCTCATTTTTTTTTTGTCACGGGCTAGTCTGGCTCCTTGCTCTCTGTTATTCTTATAGTCACTTATGCTTGCACACTCTCTAGGCCACTCGCATACTTACACATTGTTTTGGTCACTTTCATGCTTGCAAACTTTGGGTCACACACCAGCAAGAATAATGTCACAACTTAGATTCATGAATCTGTGTTAGTTCCACATTCAAAATAATTTTTTTCTCTAAAAGTTGACATTGCTGTAGCCATAAAACTGGCCACTAAGTAGCAAAAGTTTCATTCTTGTAGACAGTTTTTTGTATTGAAAAAGTGATGTTTATTTACGATATTTTTAAGTTTTTTGAGTTGTGACATTTTTCTTGCTGGTGTGCGGCATGCTTGCACACTGATTTGGTCACATGAGGAATGATATTTCACTTGTGACAGCAATAAAATACACTGTAGTCCAGCGTTAAAAATGATTTTTCATCATTTCAGCTTGTGTTGTATTAGATTCAAAATGCACACCTTTCTTAACAGGAGCTTATTCTTCTTTTTAAGTAGATGGATCATATTCACAGCATGGTACATACAATGAGGTTGAAGAGGAAAATGAAAGCCTTGTTGATGGTTTGAAAACCAAAATCACTGCTTTAAAATCGGTAAGCAGTTGTTTTGTTAATGGCTATTTATCATTTCAAAATTTGATTTAACACTAAATTCGTGCAAATTGACTTTCAAATGAACATCAATTAAATGCTTTGTTAATTTAATGTATGTGTACATCTACATAAGAATTCATTCCAATGCGACAAACTAAGCAAAAAAATTACGTCTCCAGTTTTCTCTATTTCAGCTTTCCATCGATATCGGAGATGAAGTCAGAACTCAGAATAAATTGCTCAGAGAAATGGTAAGATAATACTCAAGGTTACTTTATACTGAAATGCTGAATTATTTTTTCTAAATCTTTTCTAGTGTAGCTTAGGGTCAATGGCCATTTTATAGGCACAATGATTGCTATCACATTGTGAGGGCTTGAGTTTGATTCCTAAAGGCAGAACAGTAGTGATCAACTAAAGCAAATTTTCTGTAGTTTTTTTTTTTTTTTTTTTTTTTTTTTTTTTCGAAGTGTGAATGTGAGGCTATTTCTGCCAAGAGCAGACAGAGTCACAGCATAGTACACAGTAAAAGCTGTGCATAATAGTATTGTTGGACAGGGCTGGACGAATCCCAGGACTAAAATTTTCTTAGTATATATATTGAATTGCAAGCTGAGAGCAGCACAAAATCTTTGCAATTTACAAAGTAATGGTGGTCACAATTCCCTGTAAAAGTCAAAAGAAGCATTATTTTGGACCTTTTTCTCCAGGTATACATTTTTTGGCACCTAAAATTTTTTTCTGGCTCCTAGATTTTTTTGTGATTTGTCCAGTCTTGCTGTAGAAACCTAGAAAAAACATTGTTATAGAGACACAGAGATTATCGTTGTAGACAGTTTGAGTATTTGCTCATTAAATTTTTATGTGCATATAATGTATGCATGTAATATAATGTAACAAAATATGAAAAATAAATGTAACAAAATATGAAAAATAAATGTAACAAAATATGAAAAATAAATGTAACAAAATATGAAAAATAAATGTAACAAAATATGAAAAATAAATGTAACAAAATATGAAAAATAAATGTAACAAAATATGAAAAATAAATGTAACAAAATATGAAAAATAAATGTAACAAAATATGAAAAATAAATGTAACAAAATATGAAAAATAAATGTAACAAAATATGAAAAATAAATGTAACAAATTAATTTCGCTCTTAAAACATCCTTTATCATAAATTAATTTAGAATCCGATAAAATTTAAGATGAAATGAGATGCCAAAGAAAAAAAAAAGCACCAACAGCAACTCCCACATGACTGGGAAGAGTAAAAAAAATAATGGCTCCTGGTGGCTAAGTAAGTTTTCTCAGGCCCTCGAACTAAGGCTAGAATTACCTTCCTACCAATTAACATGCTCACTCTCGAAAATGCCAACCTGATCTCTTTTTCATGATCGCTGCCTCCGCTTGAGGCCCCTGGGTCATGCCTGAGTGGTCCCATACATTGAGACAGTACTGGCGGAAGCCACAAAAAAAAAAAAAAGAGAAATGCCATTAATTGCAGTTCTGACTTCTATCGCTTCAATCACTTTGGCATGCAAATTTAACACCGGTTTCTCCATAGAAGTGGCAACACTACCTTTCAATCAGCTTTGGGTTCGACAATGCCAACCTGGAGATAAAGGCATTCCCTTTCCAATTCCCCTCTGCTACAACCAGTTTGACAACAAACACTTGTGTACATTTCAATCTCTAGCTCTGTTCCAGCCACCCCCACCCCCATCCCAAGATTGCTCTGAAATAATTTCTTATCACTCATGTTCTGTAACCTTTTGTTATCTCACATTCTGGACCACTGGGTCATTTTCCAAGATAAAATCTGTACATAATGTACTACCACCCAATTTTCTAAAGTGGTAAAATTTACGTTATAGACAAGTGCATCTAAAAAGTGCTTATCTCTGTAGGCAGATTTAAAATACAGGTTTATCATTATACACAGGCTTCACTGTAGTAGAACCTCTCAATAATGGACATCTATGAGATCAAAGATTTTGTTTGCTAATGAGGAGTGTCCATTAATGATAGGGTATTTAAAAAAGTATTTGCTAATGTGCAGCTCCACTGTACTTACAAAACAAAAAAATATTGCTTCAGCCACTTTCACTTCTCGTTGGGAAAAGTAGATGGCAGCACTTTAAAAATAAAACACACATACCTAGGGTTACCAACCATTCTCCTTTTTTATGTCATTTCAGGCATCCTCCTACTTTTCGGAAAATTCACCTTTTTGTCCTCCCTTTTCAGGTTTCCAGAATTACATTTAATTTTTTCTGGGAAAAATTTTCTTCTCTGCTTTGAAACAGATATTTCTTCATTTATATGAGTGTTTTTGTTTTTTTCCCACATGCATTCACCAATAACCATCGAAATTCCCAGAATTTTTGCTGCTTTTTTTAGCAGTTCTATTTTAGAGTTAGGAAAAATTAATGTGACTGGTTTTATTGGTCCCAATAGTGACGTCACTAAGGGCGCGTGCGTAGACGTCCTCCTTTCTCAGTCTTTGGATCTGGTAACCCTACACATTCCTGAGATACTCATAAATGCACATTAGAAAAACATTCATACACACTGCACATAACTCATTATTGATAATTAATTTTTGTTTTTCCTGCAAAAAAAAACACTCTTACATATAATTTGATTGCTGGCAGGACATATTGAGTAAACTATTAAGGCCACATAATAGTTTGGCAGTATCTCTGTAGTGAATTTTTAGCATGAAGAAACGGAAAAATGTACTGGGAAATAATAATCAGGAAAACTCATAAATAAGAATCATACTGGGCCCCTAGAGCGAACCCTGTCATCTCCTTATGGGGGGCATGCTGCCAACATATTAATACTTTTTCACTAAGACGTTTCCTGTATAATTCACTTTTCTTTTCTCAAAACCAGCGTTTAGCAACCTTTCTGCCCTGTATTTCCAGCATCATCAATTTCAAATCACGAGAGTCAGCAAGAGTAGGTACAGTTGATGATAATTTTTTTGTCTGACTGAGAATGCAAAAATTTGAAGTGTTATCTTTCTGTCATGGTGTTCTGACTGCATATAAACATGACACACATCAGAGAAGTGTACACGAATTCCAAGAATGATTGACAACGAATTGATGCTTTCATAATTTTTTCACTACTTCTGTAATTACTTTGATATAAACAGTGAATGAACTCTCAGTGTTTATTAATATTTCTCACTTACCTGATGTAACTACTGATGATTTTAAACACTGATAGCACTTACTCAATTTTTCTTAGCCCCACAACCTCTAATGAAATTCTTCAGATGTTAATATAGCTTGCCTAATACTGTCTCTAGCATGGATTTGATCAATTTGAAAGTACTCAAACATCTTCCCGTTGACATTATTACTATCTTATCTGAATTGATCAATAATTGCATTGTTAACAGAATCTATCCAAGCTTTCTCAAATCTGCTGTAATGTTTCCCATCTTCAAGTCAGGCAATATTAATGATTTTAGTAACTTCAGACTGATTTCTGTTTCACCTTCTATCTCTAAAATCTTTGAAACTATATTGAGAATCAGACTTTCTTTTTTCTCACAACAAAACTTTTTCTCTTTTAATAGGTTTGGCTTTCTTCCAAATAAAAATACTGAATCTGTTTTTCTTCATTTGACTGCTCGTGTAGTTGACAGTCTTGATGTTTCCAAAAAACACTTGTTTTTCTTGATATAAGAAAAGCCTTTGATAGGTGAACCATATAGTTCTTCTCTAAAAACTTGAAGCTTCTGGTATAAGAAGTAATGTCCATGTCTTAATCCAATCTTATCTTAACAATAGAACACAGTCTGTAAGATGTGGAACATTCATAAGCAATTCAATGAAAGTAATTAAAGGCATTCTACAGGGTTCTGTGCTTGGGCCATTGCTTTTCACTATTTTCATAAATGATATTTGCAGTCTTAACATTGAAAGAAAAACAATAACATTTTCTGATGATACCACCATTCTTCACTCTGAACCTGACTATCAGTCCCTCAAAAATACTGTCAATGATGATCTTTTGAAAGCCTGTAGATAGTTTACTGCTAATGACCTTCAAATTAATATAGTAAAACTTGTCTTTGATGGAACCTGTATTAAGGCGAAACCTGTGTGTTGTCAATGAAAAAAATCTTGGTCTCGTGATTTCAATGCCAAGATACACAAAAAACCTGGATTAAACTGAACCTGTCTAACACAAAAAGAAAAATTGTACTCTCTTAATAGAAAATTTCACACCAACACTTAGACTGTTTTGTGACCAATATGTCAAAGGATCATATAAAATCTTAAAGTGCTCAATTGAAATTTTTTATGCAGTGCAATCTTTGCTTGCCAATGTGAGTTCTACTTCACCCACCTTTAGATTAGCAAAAAACTGTGATGCGGTTTTAAAAAGCCATATGTAGCAGAGCAGTTGCTTTCTGAAATTGTAGCAAAATTTTCCGGAAAAGCAGACTTTTCTACGTTGGAAATCAGTGTAAAGGTTGGATTTCCAAATTATATGCAAGACTTACAAAATTGTATGCTAGCTGCTTTCCATGGTCGTAGTGCTGAGCAAGGCCGAAATTAGAGGGAGGCGAAGGGGACAATTGCTCAGGCGGCAAAATTTAGGGGTGGCAAATTTTAAGCACAAAACATGTAAAATCACAGAATTTTACAGTGGTTGGGGCAGTAAAATTTATGTCCTTCTCACAAAAATCCTAGTTACAGCCCTGGTTCTGAGGATTACATAAACATAGATGACAAAATGCAAACCCAATCTGATATGACAGATATTGACACCCTCCTTGAATATTTTAGAGAAAGTCAAATGAACATTAATGTCGTCAAATTTGATGTACAGTGTGGGGTGTGAAGTTTTATACAGAGACGCTGTGACAATCGGAAATATTTAGCAGTTATAGAATAAATAAAGTACATTATTTTATTTTCAATTAATTTATTATCTTATTTCAATTCCGAGATCATTACATAATTTTACACATTATGCCATTTGAACCTTTATTAAGCAGAAACCTGTGTTCAATGGGAAAAATCTTGGCCCCTTGCAATTCTGTTGGAGACAGGTTTTACTGTATTAATAAAACAAAATTCATTAACTTTACCCTACATACGATGATATTCAGCCTCGTATAAATCTTCTCATATTAAATTCCTTCAATATAAACTAAGATTATAATTTTACTAATATTACGTTATAGATTTTACTACCTTAAATGTTTTGTTAGTCTGTCCTTTTTATTTACTCTGTACTATTCTATTCAGGGCCATAGTGTTCCTTTTTGGTTCCCTGAGGCAGACTTTTCCTTGAGGTATCTTCTTGAAAGGGTTATTATTATGCAAAATGTATGAATTTTTTGGGCCCCCCCCCCCATATTTGACTCGGGGGCCCTGGGACAGTGCCCCGGTTTCCCCAGCCTAGTTATGGTCCTGATTCTATTTTTCACTCTCATTTACTTTATGGTCTTCCAATCTGGGGCAGAGACTATTTTTATATTCAACCAGTTATTTCACTTCAAAAAAGGAATCATTCGACTTTTTACTGGTAATTATCAGCCTCCTTCTTATTATTTCCAATCATTTAAATGTTTTGCCTCTTCGTCATCTTTTTTTTATAAATCACTCCTCGTTTTCAAGAATTGTTTTTATTCAATTATTAATATGTCTCATTTTTCCTCTGGAATTAATTCAGCCTGTGTATTACTGTGTGTTCATAAAACTTTGAAAAGAAAGCATTTCACTTACATAATTCCTAAATTTTACAACTCTGTGCCATCTAATGTGAGTTCAACTGTCAGTCTTCATTCAGATAGAGAAAACTAATTGAATCTTACCTCCTTTCAGTTACTGACATTAACAATATTTCTTATTCTCTGAGATATGTTTCATTTCCTTCTCCCCCCCCCCCTACACACTCTTTCATGATCCACAACTTATTTACCTTATTCATTTTACTCTAATGCACCTTTGACTCTCTATCTCATTTATTTCATTATCAGTTGCTTTCTTAATTGCACCACCACCGCTGTTTGCCACAAAATTTTTTAAATAATTTATTAATATTTTTATAATACTTTTAAAACTTTATAATACTTTACACTTGTTCATCCTAATATTAAATATTCAATTTTTATTTTTCACTAACATCCAGTAAGAGCCATCACTGTTGGCTCCTTGGATATGTAATATCTGTAGGTTTTTTTTTTTGTGATGATAAATGCAATTAAATAAGTAAAAAATTCAGGTTTATTCCTTTATTTCTTTACAGGATGATGATTTTGACTCGACTTCCGGATTCCTCTCAAATACGGTGGGAAGAGTAGCGAGACTTGCAAAAGCTGGTCATAATCGTTATATCTTATACCTAATGTTGTTTTCACTTTTTGTATTCTTTATGATTTATATAATTATGAAATTCAACTAAATCGTTTGGAATGGGATGTTGTTGAGGGACAGATTTATTGTAATTACTTCATGTTGGTTTTTTTTTTTTTGATAAACCGAAATTGTCTTATTAAAGTTTTGTTTTTAATTCTGGTTTTTTTTCTGTTTTTTTTATGCTAAAGAGCCTATTTAGCTTGAAGACAGTTCCGGAAAGACTCTCTTACAAGGAAGAGGTCTCACGGGGCTTCATCATGGAAAACATCTTATTTTTAAAATATTTTTGTGCTATCAGTTTACTAGCATATTAACAGAGCTATGGACATGAGTGCCATGTTTTTTGGAAAGATGTTTCCAAAATTTGTCAAAAATTTAAAGGGAGGGCGGGAAGTCGTGTCCCCACACACACACACACACACACAATTTTGCAGTTGTGCTCCTAGGCTTTATGAGTGGAAAATCTGGGCCAATTTCGCCGAACTGCTACAATTTCCGACGTCTGCACCATTCTGCTACAAAACGCCGAAATTCTTCGATTCTGCGCCATCTTGCACCAAAAATAAACTTTCCCTTAGGAAATTTTGAACTTGCTTCACAATAAAAGCAGACATTTCGATGACGTCATTTGTCCTTACCGCAATTTTATTTCTTGGAGCCACAACAAATGGGATTAGCTTGAGGATTGGGCGTCTAGAGTTCTGACGCCGTATATAATGGGGTCAAACTACGCAAATTGCCGCTCATCCGCAGAACAACTAAAATACCCTTCACTCGTTGTTTCCAGCTATTTTTTCCCCAAGAAAACAAGTTGACTCCTTTCATTTATGAGTTTACGTTGATTATTTAAAATTGCGTCGATTTTCGCTGACCGAAAAATTCGAGTATCTTTTAACAGAACGGAAAAGTTTGTGAGAGAGCGTATTATCAATCCGTCGTATTTTTCACCATCGGTAGTTACGTAAATGCCGGTCGGTGAATTCAGCATGTCTACGACCACGCCTGTCATTTGTGTGGAGGGGAAGGGGCCAGAGAGTACCATTTGCGTACCGAAAAAAAATACCATCTCTTAATACAAAAGACAAGCAGATAGGAAAGAAAAAAAAGAAATATCTTCAAAAATTCACCTCGCTTTTTCTCAGGGTCGGGCTTGAGAATTTCGCGGTGTGGTGCAAAGGAAATTTTGCGACCCCCCTCCAAAAGAAATTTTTGTAGTAGCTCCCCGACTGACAAACTTTTCCAGTTACGAACATAAATCCGGAAAGGGAAAATATTGTTCAGAAATAGAGACGCATCTCATTACACTCATTTTTTCATTATTTCCGGATCGCGTTCATGGTTTGGATTGTAATCAAACACTATCCATTAAGAGGGAATTTTTATTTATTTGACAAAATTAATAAACAATTAGTAATGATTAGAGTGGTCCACCTACTCAGGGCCGTCTTAAGAGCATCATGGGTCCCCACTTTTGAAATTCCCGAAAAATTTAACTACTTCTCATCTTTCTCAGGCCTCTCTCCTCTTGAGGCCCATGCGTTAAGAAGGCACTGCCCGGCTGACCAAGCCTGTTGTAGTCCCGGACTTTATGATGATCTTAAGGCGGCCTTAATGTACCCGTAGGCAAGGGAGGCTAGAGAAAAAAAATCTCTACCAGTGCGGGATCTATCTTTGTGCCCCGACAACGTTTTTCTGGTCAACAGTTTTTTTTTACCTTTCCACTCGGATTTGGCACGCCCCCTCCTAGACAGGTGCCCCATGATGTTGCACAGGTCGCACGGCCTCTGGGGGGGGGGGACTGGAAGGCTCCAGCCTAGTGCGATTCTTTTAATTTTGTTCTTTCATACTATAAATTCTTTATCGAGGGACCGGTGAAAAATCTGACCTAAGGCCTTCACCAAAGGTTCCAACCTAGGGGCCCTTCCAGGACCGGATCTCGAATCCTGTGAACTACGCGGCCACAGAAGGTGTCAACCGATAGGGACTGATTTTCTAGGCCGCCAACCATTGAGCTTATATTACTGGAGAGCGGGGCTAACGAGAGGGCTCCCTTTCTCGTTAGCCCCGACTAAGACGCCTTCATTAAGGAGACGCCGTGTATTAAGGAGTTCTAGCCCCGACTGGAGAGAGTATGACGTCAGTGGTCTCCGCCTTGGCAGTGCTAAGAACGGTGTCCCCAACTTCGTCGGAAGATCATGTGACTCGGTGAAAACCATAGACTAAAGATATAAACTTATTCTTACTATGTGGTGAAAACACACACAATCCCCCATTATTTTCTTATGGCATCCACAGACATTTAAAACAATAAATGAAAGAAATAATTTCAGCACCGATGAGATAATTCCAAAATTAATGAAAGAGCTAATTCCAGAATTAATGAAAGAGCTAATTCCAGAATTAATGAAAGAAAATATTCTCTAGAATTAATGTAAAAGAGATAATTTCAGCATTGATGAAAGAGATAACAAAATTAATGAAAGAGATAATAAAATTAATGAAAGAGATAATAATAAAATTAATGAAAGGTAATTCCAGAATGAAGGAAAGAGATAATTCCAGCAATAATGAAAGATAATTTCAGATTGATGAAAGTGATAATTCCACCATTAATGAAAGCGATA
Organism: Pholcus phalangioides; assembly: GCF_987345545.1. Taxonomy (NCBI): domain Eukaryota; kingdom Metazoa; phylum Arthropoda; class Arachnida; order Araneae; family Pholcidae; genus Pholcus; species Pholcus phalangioides. The sequence goes on along the minus strand of NW_028301603.1, from coordinate 21,691,443 downwards.
ATTCCAAAATTAATGGAAGCGATAATTCCAAAATTAATGGAAGCGATAATTCCAGCATTAATGAAAGATGATTTCAGATTGATGAACATGATAATTCCAAAATTAATGAAAGAAAAATTCTAAAATTAATGGAAGAGATAATCCCAAAATCAATGAAATAGGTAATTTCAGCATTAATGAAAAATAATTCCAAAAACAATGAAAGAGGTAATTTCAGCATTAATGAAAAATAATTCCAAAATCAATGAAAGAGATAATTCCAAAATCAATGAAAGAGATAATTCCAAAATCAATGAAATAGGTAATTCCAAAATCAATGAAATAGGTAATTCAAAAATCAATGAAAGAGGTAATTTCTGCATTAATGAAAAGTAATTCCAAAATTAAGGGAAGAGATAATTCCAAAATTAATGAAACGATAAATACGGCATTAATGAAAGATAATTTCAAACTGATGAAAAAGTGATAATTCAAAAATTAATGAAAGATAATTTCAAACTGATGAAAAAGTGATAATTCAAAAATTAATGAAAGATAATTTCAAACTGATGAAAAAGTGATAATTCAAAAATTAATGGATATTTTTCAGATAATTCCAGAATTAATGAGATTTCAGAGTCAATGAAAAAATAATTCCAACATTAATAAAAGAAATAATTTCAGCATTAATGAAAGAAATTATTTAATCTTTTTTTTAGATGAGTTCTCCATCCTTTTTCCTAATCTTTAAAACGCAATGTTATAGAGACTGAACTGTACATTTCAATGAGGAAATTGTCAGGTACGAACTGTTTCCACTGACTCACGTGATTTCTTTGCATTTGATGTCGCTGCCGTCGAGGCGACTGTGGCAGCCACAGTGTGGCTGCCCTCCTGTAATATAAGCTCGATGGCGCCAACTGATGGGAGGGATGACTTTTTTATCACCAAAATATCTTTCGTTCACACTTAAAAAATGTCCAAAACTCTCCCTGAGCAAACACATCTATGGAACGCATGGAACATGTTCCATAGATGTTTCCAATTTTTTTTCTCTTCTCAAGGTGGGGGGGGGGGGTTACGTTTTTTCCTGCAAAATAACACTATAATCTCGACTTGAGGGGGGGGCATTAGAACCCCAACCCCTCCCCCTTTGCGTACGCCAATGCCTCCCACAAATATTGTACAATATTAATTTAATACTCTGGAATAATTTGACTGCGGTTCTCAACTTTTATCGACTCGCGGAGCCCTTTTTAGTATAAAATTTGCATGGCGGAGCTAATATCTTTTATTTATAAAATTTACTTATTTATTTTATTTTCTTTGGGTGGCTCTGGAGCTACTTTGAAGTCCACGCGGATCACCGGTTGAGAACCGCTGCTTTATGTCTTTTTTTTAATATTTTGGTGCTGCCATCTCATGTCAAGATTAGAAGTGACTTATGTGGTGATGATGAAGTTCAGGTTAAAAACTATATTCTTCATTCCACTCAGTTCCTTATACACAAAGCTTATGAACTGAACTGAAAGTTCAAACAAACAGTTCAGTTATTTTTCCAGGAAACAAGGAAACGTCTAAAACAAAGGTCTTTCCAACAAGCAGACGACAGATAAGAAGTGTTCATCACGTCAATTCATAGTGTAAGTGCTGCCATCTAACATCAGAATTAAAAGTGGCACATGTGGTGAATATGAAGTATAATAAAAAACTATATTCTTCATTCCGCTCAGTTCCTTACAAACAATGCTCATAAACTGAGCTGGAAATTTGAACTAAAAGTTCGACTATTTTATGTGAGCATACGGAGACAGCCAAAACGAAGAACCTCTTAATGAGCAGACGACAGGCAAAAAGGTAGATTTGTTCGATTCCTTACAAACTGAGCTCACAAACTGAACTGGAAATCAAACTAAAAGTTCAGTTTTTCTTTTATAACATAAGGAGACGTCTAAAACAGAGAACCTTGGGAGAAGCAGACGACAGAGATTCGAAGGCTTGATTTATTTACCATTGGTGCTGCCATCTAATCTCGAAATATCCTTCAACTCAAACGATGATGAAAAAAAGAGAAAGTTTTTGTTTAGAATAGCAACATTATCGACTTCGTAATCAATATGAACCTAAAAATTATTGATCAAAATGAAAACAAAACTTTTATGATAATTTACTTACTAAATTATCATAAAAGCTTGTAAATTATGATAAAATTTCTTTATGAAATGAAAATTTCGGTAACAAAATTCGTACATTTGTAATAATCAGTTATTTTTTTGTAGGAAAAATAGAATTATTTCTTTCCACCAAAAAGTCCTGACAATATGGATAATCGAACAAATAAGTGAAAATACGGATTATGTGGTCTTCGATAGTATTACTAGATTTAAAACTGAGAAAGGAGGACGCCTGGTGCTAACCTTCGGTAACGCCACTTTTTCGAAGTTTTACAACAGATAGCGCCACTATACTGACAAAAAAACCACACAAGAACCTATCCGACCACAATAATTTTTCACAACTGAAACAACCTCTCCTTAAAAAGTCTCGACACAGAGAGCAACAGTCCTACAAACAGTACAAATATTCAGTCACTACATATCACTCACTTCACTTCTGAGATATAGATGGCAGCACTGAAAAATCATCCACAACATCAGATACGCACTCAGACTGTTAGGTACACGCACTTACACTTCCGGCACAACTCACTAGGTAGTAAATTGCCTATGGCAATAGACCTGAGTTGTGCTCGGTTTGAAAAAAGAAAAAAAACTGAAACAACCGCTGCAAGAAAGCAAAACGGGAAAGGAAAAAATAACGATCAACCTCCCTACGATTTTCAACTTCACGGTCTGGTCAGCTTTACTGCTTTGAGGTCTTTACCTAGGGCATCGGTTCTCAACCGGTGCTCCTTGTGCACTCTCCATGGGCTCCGCAGTCGCTCGAGGAAAATAAAAAAACAGTAAAATTTACAAAAATAAATATTTTTAAATAGTAAAAATATATCAGTAACTTTTTTACTAAAAAGGTTCTCCGCGAGTCAAAAAAGGTTGAGAACCGCTGGCCTAGGGCATAGTTTCCCAACCTTTTTTGTCCCATCGGCCCTCTTTTAAGAAATTTTTTTCTCCCATCACCCCGAACGCAGGTAACCCATACATAGGATCCTATGTTATGCCCGTAGCTTCTACCACCCACGTTGGGAATCACTGGCCTGGAGCATGGTGAGGTGTTTTTGTGGGTAAGAACTTTTTTTTTGCATTGATTGGCATTTCTGAAAGACTTCATAGCTCTACCCAGTGCCGTCTTAACGCATGGGCCCACCCGGGAGCCTCAAGAGAAGAGGAGGGCCTCAGAAAAACGAGAAGTAGTTGAATTTTTCGAGAATTTTCCAGGAAGGGCCTCAGAAAAATCACTTCGCCCTGGGTCCCATGATGCTCTTAAGACGGCCGTGGCTATAAATTAGTTACAGAAGAACCTATGAAAATCTACCCGGGGGCCCTGCAAAAGATCCCAACCTAGACGCCCTGCTACATGATGTAGGGGTCACGGGTCATGCTCTACCGTCGCACATGGGAGAGGGTGGTATTTGCTGAAGCTAAGAGAGACTATATTAATGCGTCTATTTCAGTCAACACCACATATAGAAGATCGTCTTCCCTTCTATAAGTATGGTGTTGCCTCTCATCGCCTCACTCCATAGTCCATGAAATAAGGATAGGAAGAGCAGGGCCGTCTTAAGAGTACAATGGCTCCCGGGCCAAGTGATTTTTCTGAGGCCCTACCTAGAAAAGTTTTGAAAATTTCAATCAGTTCTATTTTTGTGAGGTCCCTGGGCCGAGCCCGGGTGGGCCCATGCGTTAAGACGGCACTGAGCCTGGGTCACGTCTGGTTTGACCACTGAGCTATAAGTAAAGTAAGTAAAGTTTATATACTTATAGCTCAGTTGGTTTGACAGAGGATGTGGTCGTCATGCTTGAAGCCCGGATGGGTCCATGCGTAAAGACAGCACTGGCGTAATGGAATTTTTTTCACAAATTTCCCTTAAAAAATTCTTGCGTTATCTTCAAGCATTCATTTAGTCGACTGAAACGTGTCTGGCTCGCCCCATCCATGCAGAATTTCATTTATTGTAAAATACACTTTTACCCTGAGGCAAAAAGGAAGGATGATTGCATTATTCCTTAATTAAAAAAAGATTAGGTGCTTGGGGTGGTACAGATAACCACACACTGAATACTTTAGTTCCAGCAAGATTCAAGACGCGCAGGGAAGAAACAGGCAACTTCCATTTTTTTTCGTGTTGGATATTTGCAAAGTAAATATCAAAAACATATATAGGAGATTTTTATTTAAATCCTGTGGGGGTGCTCGAGCATTCGCGGCTCCAACGACATTGCTTTCAAGTTAAAGCCATAGCGAGGGGGAGGACTTGGGGGGGTCTAGTCCCCCAAAATGTAAGAAAATGACTGAAAAAAAGGAAAAAAGATGGCCAAATCTATTGTTCTATCACTTTGGTCCGCCCCCGACGATATATTTCTGGCAACGGGCATGTTTTAAGTTCCCCTGAACTAGGCTGACCATATTTCCTCGAGAGAAATACGGGAAATTAGGATTCCAAATATGGGAAAATACGGGATATCGCCAAAAGTGAACAATGTTGCCAAATATTGCAGAAATTACGAAACAATCACAATGGAGGGAAACGAAGCATTACTGTAAATTGCAGTGGATTCCACGAAATAAAACCTTCACCAAGGCAAATGTGGGAGATTAATGTTGTTATTTGTAGTTGTAATTATCATAATATAATTTATGTGTTCAAAAATAATTTTCAATCTTTGACTTCAATAAAGAATAAAAATCCAAGTAGGCGTCATGTAAAAAAATGGGAAAAACCGGGACACTTCTGCCAAAAAGTCGGGACGGCTAGAAAAAGAAAGAAAACTAGGACTGTTCCGGGAAATACGGGACGTATGGTCATCCTATGCTGAACTCGGATTGACTAGATTTAAAATTTTTTTGTTCACAACAGGGCCGTAACTAAGATTTTGGGGGAAGGGGAGAACAAACAAACCACTATAGCTAATGATTTTATAACGGTATTTTAGTTCTTTCTCCATCCTGAAATTTGCCTCTCCCTTAAATTTGCCGCTCGGTCATTATGCCCCTTTCTAGTTATGGCCCTGACTACAAATTTATTCAAGAAATTCCAGTAGAAAGGGGGTTGGGGGTCCGCTAGATCGCAACTTCCTACAGTAGACGCTCGATGACGTCCAGTAATCCGACGTTTTTAGGCGGATTTTCTTCGAGTATAGAACAGAAAAATTTTCCAACCGATCACCCCACCTAAAAAATTGCATTAATCCGTCACTGGGCATGGCAAGATGAGACAGTTGGGCAACGAGAAGAAAATATGGTCCAAAGGGAAGGAGCATGGATGAAAAAATATGGAAAATTTGTTCATTGAAAAATTTTGGCGCTGAATCGAGGAGCACTGCACCGGGGTTTGACTGGGGATCTTTTTGTTCTGTTTAGGTTTGTTTTTTGGTCTGAGAGAATATATTAAGGTGTTTGTGTGTATTACAATCTATGTCCTTGCAGAATTACTGTATGCGTGAAGAATATATGTATACAGTGGAACTTCGGCTAACGAGCTTAATTCGTTCCGCCAACGTGTCCGTTACCCGAATAGCTCGTTATTCGAATCATACTTTCCAATGGAAAATAATGGAAACGGATAATATTCGTTCCACAACTATTCGTTCATATAAAAATGGCTAATAAAAACGGCATTCACTCAGTAATTAACAACAATTATACATAATACAATAAAATATGCATAATATAAATAACGTCATAAATAAACATACAATGCGATAATGTTTACAAAATAACTTACTCTAAACAAAAACGACGAGAGAGGAGGACTATAGCTTTTTAGGACGATTTACAGACTCACTGTTGTTTGCTTAATCTTTTTGCGTCACTTTCAAAAAGAACCTTATCCAATGACACTTGCTTTTGCCTCATTTTTAGGATTTCTGGGAAATGGGAAATTGTAGTGTTCTCTCTCTCTCGTTGGACAGATTCATTGCTCGTTTGAATTCCTCGCTCCAATTTGCTACAGCTTTATTTGCGTTTTTCAGAGTTTTGTACAGATTCTACACATTTCTTTAACGAAAAATCGCTGAACATGTAGCCGGTGGCATGAAAATGGGGGGGGGGGCGGCACCAAAACTACATAAGTGTTTCAAATTTCTGAAAATAATGTGATGATAGCGAAATCTTTGAATACAAAATCTTTGCAAATTTTAGTAAAAAATGTCACCAATTTAACAATGCATTTTTCGATAGCAAATCGACTAAAAATAAATCGATTAATTATAGTATGAAAAATTATATCATGCATGTTAATAATCGCAAATAACTATGAAATATTTAAACATCTATTTAAATATCAGAACTTCAGAAGAGTAAAGATATGCTAAAAGGAATTATATTTTTTATAACATTATTATTATAATACTTAATAATTTTTTCTACATATTTTTTCGTATAATATTTAATTGATTTTATTATGTGAAGATTTAAGATTTGGTGACATATCAATACATACATATCATACAAATTGAAAAATTCAAACAGCTAAAGGCGGATAACGAAAATCTTTGCAAATTTTAGTAAAATATTTTTCCAATTTATCAATGCATTTTTTGATAACAAATCGACTAAAAATAAAAATTATAGTATAAAAAATATATATCATGCACGTTAATTATTCGTAAACAGCTATAAAATATTTAAAAATCACAACTTAGGAAAAGAAACGATACTAAAAGACAACTACGTTTATTATAACATTAATTGGTCTTAATTTCTTCTATAGGCTTTTGTTATAATATTTAGCTGATTTACTATATTCACTATTTTATTTTAAGAGTCCGCAAAATATATTGTAAAATGTATTGCATCAGCAAAGAAAATTAAAATGTTTAAATCATTTTCTGGCGAGGAGTGGAAAAAAACTTCCACGAACCTTGGTCACCAGATTCACTACCTGATGCACTATCACTTACACCAATTCGGTGGACGGAAAAGGTCCTAAAAAGTTTACCACCAAAAGCATATACTTTTAGGGGAAAAAAATTATTTCTTTTTCGAAATGTATTACCACCTTCATCACTCGCTGTGTGCCATCAACCACGGAATTTTAATCCTTCCCTTAGGGGCCGTGCAAGTATTACGTAAGCAAATTTTTAGCCATTTTTACCCCCCCCCCTTTGTTAGCAAAAGTCAGCAAAACGCTGACCTCCTCCCCCCCCCTTGTCAGCAAAATTTCGTCATCAGCTCTGCCCCTCTGAATCCTAACTCATATTTTCATAAAGGGTGGTTGATGACGTAAGCATTATCCAAACCCCCCTCCCCCCTTGTCATCAAAAGTCAGCAAATCGGAAACCCCCTCCCCCTAACGATGATGACGTAATACTTGAACGGCCCCTTACGCGAATTAAAATAAATAATTTTGTTTGTATACAGCGTGTTAATCTTTCAGAATACATTCCAGTAATTACATAATGAGCCAACTTGTGACCAAAAGCACAACAGATCGTACGATATTAAGGTAGTAGGAATTATCGTAAACCAGAAAGAAACGTGATTGACTGAAATCGTGTAAACGTGGAATAGCGGCGCATTTGAGAATTAGCGTCCCGTACCTATGGTACGATCAGCAATACCCCCTAAACAATGTTTTCTCTATGTCGGCGCCTCTGGCTCATGGAGTCATGATCCATGGCCCTTGGAGTCATTTGATGTGACTTACTACCTCAAATCTAATTTTGTAAAATAAACTTAGCGGAACAAAATGACAGAATCTCTTGAATGACCGGATGCATTTGCTTATAACCTGACCCCAGTAGCACAACGATATCGTATCAATGTTGGCCCGACGTCAGAACATCGAATGTCGGAAAGAGGTCGGAAATTTTCATATGTCTGATATGAAGAACGATATACAGTAAAAATGTATTTACTCAATAAACACCAAAACATCTCATTTTTTTCTCTAAATTAAGTTTTACTCTAATTTTTACAGAATTTCATTTCGAAGGAGAATACTTTGTACGATAATTAATCTCTTTCCAAATAATCCAAATTTCTCTATGTCGCACTACGCCGAAAAATTTATGAACTTTTGACGTCGAACGGTATCGAAATTTCTACGTCGTTCTATATCGTTGTGCTACTTGGTGAGGGATTCAAGGTGCAGTTTTTCAAAGAACCTCAGCTCCCCGCTGCATATTTACAGATCACTTAAGATAATTTAAGGGCCCGTGGCACACGGACGTTCGACATCACTTGAGTGATTCGCCGACAGTGCGATTTTAACGCATGGGCAAACCCGGATGCGCCAGGAGAAGAGGTTCTCACAAAAATGAGAAGTGGTTGAAATTTTCGAGGTATGTTCTCAAAAAATCATTTAGCCCGTCGGCCCATGATGATCTTAAGGTGACCCTGCCCACTGGGCAGTTCCACATGACTGAAATGGTACGTGGCAAATCCCCCTCATCACTTGAATGTCCTGCGGCATATTCCCACATTATTTAAGTGACCCGTCGCATATTCCCAGATTATGTAAGTAACCCGCGGCGCATTTACAGATTATCTACGTAATCTGGAAATTAAAACTAACAATTCAACTTCAATTTGAAATCGCCGCATTTCCTGATCACTCATGTGGCCCGTGACACGTTTTCAAACTAAAGAAGTGGCTTGCGCTCTCCAAAGGTTGAGCATCCTTGACTTAAGTGGCTAGTGGAGTGGTTAAGTGGTTCACAGATGCATGTTTCAAGATATTATGCTTTATAGTAGGGTGACCATACATCCCGTATTTCCCGGGACAGTCCCGGTTTTATTCCTTTTTCTGCCCATCCCGACTTTTTGGCAAAAGTGTCCCGGTTTTTCTCGTTTTTTACGTGACGCCTACTTGGATTTTTATTCTTTGTTGAAGTCAAAGATTGAAATTCTTATTCAACTCATAAATTATATTATGATAATTACAACCATAAATAATTAATTAATCTTGTGAACGTTTTATTTCGTGGAATTCATTTTAATCCACTGCAATTTGCTGAATTGCTTCATTTCCCACCATTGCGGTTTTTCCAAATTTCAGCAATATTTGGCAACTTTGTTCACTTTTGGCGTCATTCTTGGCGATGTCCCGTATTTGGAATCCCAATTTCCCGTATTTCTCTCGAGGAAATATGGTCATCCTACTTTATAGTACTCTATAAAGCAAGGAAGCCGCGGACCACAGGTTGAAAAAACTAGATGAAGAGCTAGTTTGTCCACGTTCCCCTTCATAAAAATATGGTCAGCAAAATCGAGAGACGACTGATGCGCATGCCTACATGCTGCCATCTATGAACATATTATGGAAACCGTTTCAGCATTTTGTCTTCATCCATTCACATTGGCAACGACAACAACAAAAAAAAAACCTTGCCCGTCTGGACAGAGGAAGAAAAATCGCGGGAAAAGAATAAAAAATGGATGCCCCGGATCCTCGGATCAGCGGCACATTGAAGAAAGCGCTTTTCGAGACGCTCGCCGCCATATTATCACCGGCTCAAGACCTCCGCACCAACGCCGAGCAACAAATCAAAGTTCTTGAAGTTACCGATGGTGAAACTTATAGTTCAGATTATTATTATTATTTTGCTGCGCTATGTGTATGTGGCCTCTTTTTATCTCGTCCTCCATGACGTGTTTACAAACATCATCGTACGCTTAATAAATGATGTTTTCGGGGTAACTACACTCAGCGATAATCCAGTGTAGTTATCCCACTTGTTATCATGTGCGAAAAAAAACCCCCACATGGGATAACTGCATTTGGCAGGGCTGTAACTAGGCTGGGGAGCAACCGGGGCACTGCCCCTGGATCCCGAGCCAAATGGGTCCCCACAGAAGTTTACATTTTGTTTGCATAATAATAACCCTTTCAAGAAGGGGTACCCAAGGGAAAGTCTGCCCCCGGGGCCTCGAGAAGGCACATTATGGCCTTCGGTTATCGCCACTAACATCTTTGTGCATGCTTCAGTTTTAGTGCCATAAAACAGGTTCTTAATCTATGGGCTCTGACCAAAACTTCGATTTGCATGGGCTTCTGAGTTGGGTCGTACAAATTCACTAACAGTCAGGTATTCTTGAGCTATGGGTAACAACACAAAATTTGATTCGCAAGGGCTTCCGGGAAGAGTAGTATAAATCTTATCACAAAATTCCGAATTCGCATCCAAAGACCACTCGGACTCAGCTAATACAAAGACGAACTCTTCGAGCGACCAGGCGTAAACATCACCCCTCCACGACTCATTCGTGTGAATTCTGACCACGAGGTCCTGATGACGGCTCTCCATTGAAGAGCCGAAACGCTTCGACCAATTGAATTTATTTGTCTTGAAAACATGGCAATTTTTTTATAAATAGTATAAATTAATTTTTACAGCCAGTGGTTCTTGAGTTATGGGTCATGACCCAAACATCATTCGGAGGGGCTTCTGAGATAGGTTGTACAAATCGATGTAGTGTCAAGGATTCTTGAGTTTGGGGCCATTACCTGAACTTCATTTCTGGGGTCTTGTGGCGATGCAATATGACAGAGTTTAAACTACAATCGCAGGAGGAAGAATTTGAGATTGACACAGATTGGTTAAATTTAAGATTTGTACCAATCCGTGTTAATCTCTAATCCTTTATTTAAACTCAGTATCCTGTAGTTTAAACTCAGTCGGTGCATACGGCCGTAAGTCACTCTTTTGGTCTTTATCATGCTTACTCTTTTTGCCTCCCTTTTAGTATTCTCTGACATGTTTCCCTTTTTTACAAGTCACTCCCATGCTTGTACTCTTAATTGGTTGCTCACTGACCTGCCCCCAAAGCAGAATACGTTGAAATCTGTGAACAGAACAATATGGAAAAGTGTTAACAACACACTAATATGGAAATTTTTTAACGCAGAACATTTCTAATTATCCACTAGGGCTCATTGCAGAACAATGCAAAACATTCTGCTTTAGGGCTGATGTGATCCCTCTATATATATATTGCTCTTTGTCGTTCTCATGCTTACACACTCTCTAGGTCACTCTTTTTGTCTTTTGCTCGCTTACTCTCTAGACAACTCTTTTAGCCACTGCACTGACTGACAGTCTCCTCGCTTTCCAGGTCATTCCCATGTTTATAAACACTCAAGATAACTTTTTTTTGTTGCTCACTGACCTGATTCCTTGCTCTATCTCTAGTTTACAGCCATGACCTCCAATAGGTTTGGCTGACACGGCTCCAGGCCAGAGGCCCCCGGGGACAATTACCATAGTTTTTTTTTGTTTTTTCATGCAATAAATTCCCTATAAAAAGCCTGGCTTGTCCTGTGAAGCAGGCTTGGGGCCTGCCAAAGATCTTGGCCTATGGGCCCTGCTGAAGGATGTGGGAGCCATGGCTATAGATACCTCCCTTAACTTCAGCAATTGGGCTTCAGGTTGGATAGTAGAAAGAGTAATACGAGTAATACCGCTTTTTCTCAGCTTAATACATCAAGGAAGTAGACCTTTTCTGGATATTATGCAGAGGTGAACTCAGAAAAGTAATCACCCCACCTCAGCTGAAGTTCAGAGAGGTTACTAATGCCTCTATATTTCAGTGCCTCACGCCACATGAATTCCTGCATGAATTCAGGAAGGCTGTGTGGGTCATGTCTCTGGTGGTGTGTGTTGTAGCACATTTGCCCGGTATGCTAGAAGACCATGCTTTCATAGAAGACCTAAGTTCAATTCTCAGTTGAGACCTTCTTTTGGAGACTTTCCAGACTTTCAGCGTTCACTTCATCGTTAAATTCAGAAAAAGTCTATTTCAAGGCTGGACGAATCAAAAAATTTTTACATGTTCGGTCAGCCATGTCACTTAAAAAAATTACAAATTGAAATCAATATTTTACATGTCCAAAAAATTGCTTTGCTTCCCCCTTTTGCGCAAATTTTTCCCACACATTCAAAACGAATGTGCTGCTATCTGTTAATGAAAATGTGCAGATAATGTAGAAAATTAAGATCATTATGCTGCAATTAAAAAAAAAACAAGTTATTCTTTTGTTTGAGGAAACCTCACAAAATTTTCTACAACACTAAAAAGTTTCCCACACGGAGTGGACTGATTTTGGACAATTTTTCCATTGCGGTTTCATCAGTGATGGCTACCTAGTCTAAGGCTGATATTACACTAACCTTGACAAATGCAACCAATGATTATATTAGTTATACTCAAGCAAATAATACAACCGATAATTTCATTGGTTGCATTTGTCAAGTTAGTAAAAGAACTTTTAAAGTGTGGCCTAATGAAATTTACCTTTTCATAAAATTTCCCCCACACATTCAAAACAAATGCGTTGCTATCTTTTGATGAAAATAAATTACCGAAAAATTTGAGTAATGAGAAATATGCACACACACACATGTATATATGTTGTAAAACCTCTCTTTTGTGGACACAGGCAGGACAAAAAAAGTTGTCCTGTAAAACAGGGGTGATCGTTAATCATGGATTTGAAATGCATACATAAGGGGAAATTATTATTTGCCCATAAGAAGGGGGGAGGGGTGATGACGACCGCATCTGAGGGGTGTCCCCTTTAAAGAGGTTTTACTGTATATATATGTATTTTTTTGTATTTCTCATTTGTTTGAACTCGCAAAATTTGCCATAAACTCATAAAATGCCTTTTCTATTTTCTTTTTTTTTTTATTTTTTACATGCCCGTGTCGAGCATGTGGTCGAAAGAAATTCATGCCCCAGGCATGTCGGCTAATAGATTTGTCCAGGCCTTGTGTATTTCCTTGACGCATTGGGCTGAGAAAAAGCTGTTTCCCTCGCTTCAATGAATTAAAATTTCTATTTGGCCAATTTTGTGTTCAAATATCCATTATAAGGGATGCATATTTCCATGGTTGATTGAAACTCAATCAAACAGATTTTCGTGAATTAATGTTGAAAGTTCTGGTAAAAGTCTTTGTTACTGTTGAGTGTCTTTTAATGTTTTTTTTTATGAGATATATGTATTTTAATTTATGGTTGAAATTTAATTCTGTTTTCAGAGTTTGGTGTCCATTTGACAGAATTGACTCTCGACCAGAACGCATCGTTACCAATAAGGCAGTTGGCTTCGGTTCTTCTTCGACAGTATGTGGAACATCACTGGTGGCAGTATGCCGAAAGATTCAGGCCTCCAGAGACAGTACCAGAGGTAAATGTGATGATGAATTGGCGAAATCTCTTTCAGCTTGAAAAATACTCAGTTTGAAATAACCATGATTGAAACACACACGAATATACACATGCGTATAGCAGATTAAATTTAACGCTGCTTATGTTCCACCATTCCTGTGCATCATTGCTGGAAAAAATCATCAAATATTCGCATTACCGAAAAATATTATTTTTATATTAAGAATAGATTTACTTGAAAAAAATATATATATATATATTTATTTGCGTGTGAAAAAAATTGAAATATTAAAGAAAGTGAAAAAAATCAAAGTATTGAACAAAATAAAACAATTTAAAAGCAACACCGTTGCCAATTAAAAGTGTAAAATTAGTCAAATTATCGTTGATAGTTATAATTTTCCTTGCAGTTGGGTGACTTTCTTTGAAACAGCACAACTTAATTCTATCGCCATGGGCAATTTACTACCTAGTGAGTTGTGTCGAAAGTGGAAGTACCTATCAGTTTAAGTGTATATCCAGTGTGGTATCTGATTTTTCAGTGCTGCCATCTATATTTCATAAGTGTAATTATTGAACATTTTTATCGTTTGTAGTCCTGTTGCTCTCTGTGATCAGGCTTTTTAACGGCTTGCAGACTTTTAATTGGCTTGCATTCGTTCCTCAAAATTTGGAACCACAGAAAGCAAAATTCAGCCAACCACCACTGTGGCACCAGTGGGGTTCGAACCCAGGACCATTATGACGATTGCGATTCTGTCATTATGACCACTCAACTACCACAGTGGCGCAGTTGCCGTCTGAAAAGAATCCTCTCTAGGAATCACAGATAATTTAGAGTACAGGGCTGGACATGGGCAGGTGTAAAGAGCACAGCCAAACTCATGGCTCTGACGTAATGGTGACAGTGCTCCAGCCTGGAATGAATCTCATAAAATAAATTTTTTAACCTATATTTTTACTATAGTGAAAGGCCTATGAAAATCTTGGCCTGGGCCTCCCCCCACAAAAGATACCAGACTTTGTGAAGGGCCCAGTTGCATGATGTGAAAGCTATGACTGTATCAGGCCACAAAATAAATCGGCTGTGAAAATACAGTAGACTCTCTCTGATCCGGCACATATCAGACCAAGGTGTGCTGGATTATCGAAATCACTGAATTACTGGAAGTTAGTTGAAAAAGCCTGTTTGAATAATACAGTAGGCGCTGTTTATCAGAATCACAAATATTATCATTTGGGTATTGTTACGACTTTTGCAAAGTACAGAACCGACCAATCATATGAGAAAAAATTTGTTTATAGTTATCAGAATTTCATTTCGTTATAAATTTTTTGCTGTCAAAAGTTTTTTGAATATTTTGACTGTGATGTTGAACCAGACTTTCTTTCTCGATGAATCATTGTTATCGATCTGAACTGAAGACTATGTAAAAGGTTAGAGGGTGTATCCATTCCTTTTCAATAATCATTTCCATACTTGGTTCACAATGCCCTATTCAGAAAGTAGTAGCTGCTATAATCCATGTTCGCATGAAGTTGCTTTTGCAATGTCTCGCCTATAATGGAGACAAATTTAATGTAAAAACACGCACACAAAAGTCCTTTCTTTCAGTTCTTGGACATTTTCTTCCAGTAGACCTGATTCGCAGTTACTCAGTCGAAACACTTTCTTAGGTTATCTATGAAATGTACCATACATTAAGAAAAATTATAATTTGTAAAATCAATTAATAATTATTAAATTTGACGATTTCATTCACTCCTCATAATAGGTGAATAACAATAATAAACGTAGGATTTTAGTTTAAAGTATCCCCCAGTTTTAGAACAATATGGAAAAAGAAAACGGCAAGATTCAACATATTTTGCAACCAGTTGTGTGGAAAAGAAAAACTATAGAGTCCTGTTTTTATATACGTCCTGTTCAATTAAACTGGAGGTATGGTCATCGTATTTGTTTTTGGATGTCTTTCGAATATAATTATCATTATATTGTTGTCAAACACCCAGAGTCCTGATGTGATCACATTAAGTGGCGTGCACGATATAAAGTTCTGCGCACAGACATGCAGTGGCATGTTTTCCACTTCTGTGGTTTGAAGTAAACCTGGATTACTGAATGGGCTGGGTTAGCACGCAGCTGGGTTATCGAGAGTCTACTGTAGATTGAAATACACTGATTAAGCATTGGAACTTTACACATTGGCCTTTCTGGAGAATTTCACGCATATGTGTAGGAACACTTAAATCATTGAGCAATAAAAAAACGCAAGTCTTTAATTTTTTTGGGAGTTTTTTTTACAAACGTCATGCTCCAACTTGGGCATTGGACCATACAGGTGACTGTTTAAATATTGTACGCATTGAGGCTGATGGTAAATTTCAATTATACTTTATTTAATTCAACTTCTAAATAATTGAAATGAAATTAATAGACCTATGTATATTTTTTCCGTTGTCTATAGGCTAAGGCAGCTATACGCAAACTTCTTCCAGCTGGGCTGCAAGAACCAGTCAGCAAGCTTCGATCAAGTGTTGCATATGCTATTGCTGCAATAGCTCACACGGACTGGCCCGAAACATGGCCTGAGCTGTTTGACATACTTGTGATAAATCTGAATAGCGAAAACAGTGATGCAGTTCATGGTACCATGCGAGCCCTTGCAGGTCAGAGTTACACGAATACCTCAGGAATTAGGAAAGCAAATAGTTTTATCTATGGGGGAAAAATAATTTAAATTTATTATTTTTTTAGACTTTCATTTGAAATTTTTTTTTTCCAAATTGAATGTATCTTGGATACCAGGGGGTAACATTTTATTTTTTTTCAGAGGTTTCAAGGGACGTCAGCGACACTCAGATGCCTCAAGTGGCTCCTATTATATTGCCTCAGATGCTGAAAATCTTCACTGGTGCTAAGGTACAACCAACTGAAATTCATCAGAAATTTCATTTTATTTTTTTATTAATGTTTTTCTTTTCGAGTTTTCAGATTTCTATCAAAGTGACATCAAACATTCTTGAAATATTAAATATGTATGTAATGGTAAATGTGATGACTCCGAGTAATTACGCATAATCACCAATCGTCTTGGTAAGTTTGATAAATTTCACTATCATTTTTGCTGGTGATTATACATAGCACCCAAGCTGGATTATACATATCACTAAGACAAGATTATACATAGCTGGTAAATTTGATGAATGCTAAGAAAATGATCACTTTTAACTGATTACACATAATAATCTAATACTAAACATCTAATGTAATTGGTGAATTTGATAACTATAAAGATTCCCAAATGAGTCTATAGTTATAGTTTGATAAATATAAGTTGGATCCGATGTAAAAACTCTCATTTGATGAATTTAATTATTTAATGATTTGTTTTAAAATCCTGTCCCCGTGTGAATATTAGTGTTGATTGGAACCCTGATATGATGATTTTTCTCGATTTAAAAAATAAAAATATTGGTTTTATCTAATTCATTAAATCCAAGTTCTACCATATTTTGAAAGCAGGCAACCTTTTCAACATTTAGGTAGTAAAGGAAAAAAAAAATGGAATGGATTTCCCCTTATTCATCACCCAGACTTTGGATCACAAGCACGATTACCTGAATAATAAGTCTTATTATGGCAATGGGACCGACTTATATTTACCAACACAAAATGCTGATTATACATCATAACTAGCAAATGCAATGAATTTAGTACAATTTATTATGTTTACCAATGGTGTTTGGTAAAAGTGATAGTTTTTTAATGTTAAAATTATCACTTAAAATTTTCAAATTTACTAATGATGCTTGATATTATGCATAATCGCCAGTAAAAGTGATATAGTGAAATTTATCAAACTTACCAAAATGGTTGGTGCTTATGCATACTTGCCACATGTATCACATTTACCTTGATATATACATAGGGAAAAAAATGTTGATATAGTATGCAATATCAGATGATAGATTCAATTTCCTTTTGTTTTTTGTCTTTCAGAAATACAGTATAAGAACACGTGGCAGAGCTGTAGAAATTTTTGCTACATGTGTTGAAGTCATTTCAGCAATGGCAGAATATGAGCAGGTAATTATGTAAGAGTGTAATCTAAGGGTTACTATCTCTCAATCATGTAGTAATTGGTATAGTTATGCTTTTCATGAAAAAATTGTCTATTTTTGCCCTATCAATCTATCAACATGCCCTTAAATATAACTCTTCCCTTTTTTCCTATTCGCTAAAATATACAGTTGACACTTGTATCAATGATGTGTTATAGTCCTTCCATTGCAATGATCAATACCAATGTTATCCAGAAAATAATTTTGAAGAGTAATTTCATTCCTATCCAAAATTTTAAGGGGTAGCATTGTAAAAATGGGTTATTTTTCAATGATGTTTTTCATTAAAAAATAACTTTTTTTTACAGGGCTCCTACATCCTACTTTTAGGTAAACTGTCTTACTTTTGTCCTACTTTCTAGTTTTTCTTTTTTTACTTTCCACCAAATCCTACCAACAAAATTTGTATGATCGATTTTAATTGGGGGGAAGTTTTGATATATTGCCAAATATTGCAAATTTTTAGATTGCAATTAATGATTCTGCTAAAGCAGAAATTGTATAGTTTTTCAGGTTATTTGGGGGGGGGGGAAGGGTGTATGTGGACCCACTTGGTTTATTAATTTTTCATTTGCTTAGTTTGAGAGTTCAACAAGTAGAGTAGTAGTTAAACACTTCTGTCTGGATGAAAAAAAAAATTTTGTATTTACTACTTTCTTGGACAGTGACTAACATTCATCATTCGAAATTATGGTCCACATTTTGTGTATAGATGAAACAACACTTTGCATTACAAAACATTGAAAAACAGATTATTGAAAATATTTTAGTGAGAATTTTTTTTTTGAGAAACCCCCCAGTTTAGAGAAACAGAAGACGATTTTTGATTGTTTTGCTGCACGTGTTGAAAATTAAATGTAAGTTTTGGCCAACTATAGTATATATGTATTCATGTGAATACAATGCAAGTATTGCATAATAAATTGAAACTTTATCATTCCCTAACATACTACATTTTCATTGCAACTGCTTATATAATAAGAAATTAAATTATCTATTATTTTTATTCTGTTTCATTTTTTTTTTGAGAAGTTAATTGCATGATTTTTTTCAACAACCTATAAATTTTGTATTTATATCAATTTTGTCCTGGTGTTTCATTTTATTATTATGATTACAGAGTGCCTTGAATGTACTTCTTTGTCCGATTTTGCCAAACTTCACACAAGCTTTGGTTGAATCGCTAATGGTTCCTGATGGTGATATCTCTGATAGTGGTCTGAAAAAAGACGTCATAAATGTGAGTGGGTAAAATAAGTATATTTACACAAATAAATAGAGGTATATTCACATTAGAAAAATAGTGAGTTGAAAAAAAACAACCGTTCATCTCAATTATGTAATGGCATATGTGAAACATTAAACAAAGAAGCAACTTTGACTGTTTATGAGCGTAGCTTGATGGATGAAAATGTTTTAAATATGTTTGGGCCTTGAAAATTATACTATAAGTCTTTCCATCTACTCAAAAAGGAATGAATTTATTGCTTTTAATTTATATTTACTGAGACCAAGTGTTCCACTCCATGCCCGAGTGGCGTAGTGGTAAGATGCTTGTCTACCACCGGGAAGGTTGCTGTTCGATCTCAGGTTCAAACCTGAGAGAGGATCTACACAAGATATTTCCCTAACAAACTTGAGGTGACCACCAATAGACAGCGCCTTCATTTCCAACCTATTTCATGAATGGCAGTTAATTGCGATATTGCCAAAGTTGTTTGGTAAAATAGCTGATATTCCATGAAATTCTGTTTTTTAGATATAAACGCAATTTTTAATTTCATAATAAATGTTAGAAGAAAGCACAATCAACACTATTTTTCCTTGATTTCATTAATTAAATGAACAATATATAAGCTTCTTTTAAATATTTTATTTGTTGATGTAGGCTCTTAAGATGCTGATCAGATTTTTACCAAAGCAAATGGTTCAGTGGCTTCCGCATATTCTCCAGCCTATATGGATGTCACTAGCTGATGGCTCTCACCTGTATCCTTGAAAATCACTGTCATATAAGTTACTTATTCAAAAATATTATATGTATTCCTATTTTCAAGTTTTCAATGGAAAAAAAGTACAATTGAATCATCAGTTTTAAAAAGGGAATAAAGATCAAAAATAGCAAAATTACTTTTTGTACTCTAAAGTAGCTCTAAGCTTCACTCTACATGTGAGTGGCAAGAAAAGAACTAAAAATCAGTTCCTAGATGCAGATATAAAACCTTGAAAAAGCGTAAGGTTTAAGGAGTTAATGTACCACTCGTACTGATGCTGGCATACAGTTTTTTTGATTTCTCAAAAACTTGATTTTTGGATCTCCCTTCTTATAACTGACAATTCAATT
This sequence comes from Pholcus phalangioides, assembly GCF_987345545.1. Taxonomy (NCBI): domain Eukaryota; kingdom Metazoa; phylum Arthropoda; class Arachnida; order Araneae; family Pholcidae; genus Pholcus; species Pholcus phalangioides. The sequence goes on along the minus strand of NW_028301603.1, from coordinate 21,671,708 downwards.
ACATGTGAGAGAGAAGCTGAAAAATACACAGTTTATGCCAAAGTGAACAAATACTTAAAAAACCCCAGCTTTTATTTATTTGATCTTGTGGTGAGCCAGTTGCAAAGTTAACTTGTGTTAAGAAATGGTGCCCAGCCATTAACACAAGTTAAGTTATTAAATAGTTAACTAAATTTTAAGTCTTAAAGTGCTTTAAAATCTATCTCAACATAAGTAGTGAATGCTCATTGGATAATACAAGGTCACTCTTACTTATGTATGTGCATAGCGCCTATTTAATCAAAAATAAAAAAATAAATAAAAAGACTGAATCTCCTATTCTACTTAACCCAGGGCTTAAAAAATCCCAAGTCGCCATGGTGACTAAATAATCGGTATTGTTGCCTATGTGTGATTACTAGTGTCCTCATCTGATTACTTACTACTTACAGGCAAAATAAATACTCTTGGCTCCTAAAATATTTGTTGGAGCCTAAATTTTTTTCAATTTGTCAAGCCCTGACTAAACTACCAAATCACTTACCAACTAAACCAGTGTGAATGGGTCTTAACATTGGTATATATTCTGAAGCAGTGATGACTTAAAATTTAGTTAACTACTAAGGCCGTTTTTTTCATTATAAATGTTTTAGAAAATTCTTTTACAAAATTCAACAAATGCAACCAGAAAACTTATCAGCTGCATTTATGTAATCGATAAACTGATTGGTTGTATTTTCCAAGTTTTATAAAACATATATAGTATAATCTCAACCTTAATCAGTTAACTCATATAAATGGGCCTTTAGGGGATAGAGATAATTGTTCCTGCATTCCAAAGATACAGGGGGAGAAAAAGAGCTCTTCAGTGTATAATATTTTGTCAAGAGTGCACATGTCTTTAAATGTGATATTGAGGCATCTGAATTTTACTGTTGAATGTAAGCTACTTGTAAATTTGAATTTTTTTTTCTACAGTTAACTACAGTTTACTGGCAAATGATGGTAATGTGAATCAAAAACAGATGTATAGATATGTTTTTGTTTTTGCCTTGATTTTAATAATCAGATTCATCAAAACTGTTGTCAATGTTACAGAAGAATCCAATAATCCTGTTGATTCTGATGGTAGGTCACCATACTAATGTATTATGAAGTATTTTTTTTTTACTATATGGAAAAACCTACAGGGTGGACAAAAAGTCTGTAGAAACTTGAAAAATTAATGAAAACTGGAAAAATAACAAACAATGAACTGTTTGCAGGTTTAGCATCACTGTTTTTTTTTAATAACGCGATCATCACGTATTCCCAAGAGATCTTTACGATCTGTCCAGGAAATCCCATGTCACAGGAATTTTTTTAAGACAGAGGGAAAAAAAGTAACTAAAAAATGCTGCCAATAGGTGGCACTGACGTACACAAGTCAAAGAAAACATACACAAATAACAAGCACAATGCTTCCAAATTGTTTATTACAGCAGTATCAGTATGTGTTCCACATGACCACCACCACAAGGGATAACATTGCAGGGGAGTCACAAATCCAGCAATGGCAGAGTGTAGCAGGTCCACATACACGGTTTACAACGGTGAACTGGTTGTGGATTAGGAGCGCAAATTCTTATAATCGTCTCATTTTCATATTTCCATCAAAGTTTCTCATACCAGCGCCACCTATCGACTGTCTTTTTAGTTATTTTTTTCCTGTCTTGAAAAAATTCCAGTGACAGCAATGCTAATTCTGCAAACCGTTTTTTCTTTCGATTATTTTTCCAGTTTTTATTAATTTTTAAAGTTTCTAGCGACTTTTTGCCCCTTGTATATGATGCAGAGAAACCTATTGTTATGAAGGAGTTATCTTTATAAATGGAATATATCAACACTATGGGAAATGTACCAGGACCAGAGAGTAATATTTTTATGTATGCAATTATATCATTATAGATGGTATCGCTATATAATATTTCAACTGCATGTGTGATTTTAGTATATATTTTTTGAAAAATATGTAGTTTAATTTTTTGTTTCAGATTTTTAATGTTCCTTTTTCCTGTATTTTTGTATCAGGTGAAGTTTTAGGCTTTGAAAATTTAGTAGTTAGCGTATTCGATTTCATTACTGGTCTTGTGGAATCTCCGAAATGCAGAGGACACGTGCAAAAACACATACCAGACTTATTATATTACCTGATATTGTATATGCAAGTCACTGAAGAACAGGTATGGAAATGGGATATTTTTATATTCTTGGCAGTTTTATTTTATTTTTTTTGTATGTGATCAGTTTCTCTTCTAAGCTAAATAATATTTGTATAAAACACATGTATGTAAAATACAAAATTTATCATTTAAAATTACTCTACAACAGGGCTGAACAAATTACAAAAAAATTAGGCACCAAAAAAATTTTTTTTTTGAAGAAAAATGTTAAAAATTAAGCATCTTTTACTTTTATTTTCAGGGCATAGCTCCAATAGATGCTCTTTTATGTTGGCAGATGTACTACTATAAATTTCAAACATTTTGTACTGCTTTCAGTCTGTAATTTAGTAACTACAAAAAGAAAATTTTAGTCCCCAATACCAATTTTTTAGTCACCATGAATTTGTCTAGCCCTGTAACATGAACAACTGGACACACTCCGTTTCTTTTAATTTATTAATAAGAATCTCAATTATACACCTACACTTGTGGAAAGTGTGATATGATTCAAAATATCAAGGGGAAAAGGAAAAAAAACCAGGCGTGCAGCTCATTTCTGAGTCCTGAAAAACAAGGCTTGCCTATGCTGTTAATCTGTAGTGTTATCTACACTTTTTGTATTTCACGTGCAGTGTTGAGTTTTTATGACACCGAGCCGAGCCATCCATGAGTGAAATTTTGAACTGTTCATTAATCACAAAAAAAAAAAAAAAAAAAAAATTATGCCATAATAAATATTTTGGTGAAAACTAAACTTTTGGCTGGTCGATTTTTTTAAATTAATTTTTAAAATGTGTCACAGAGAGAGACTTTTTGCCTTTAGAGACTTATTCTAGGTACTTGATTTAGATTACAAGGGATTTGATCTTTCACATGATGAATATGATTTTCTTCATACAAAGGGAGGGGGAAAAGCATTCTTGTGATAAACATAGATTTTTTCTCCATCTGTCAAGAATTTTATTTTGATTAATTATCTCAACCAGCATTATAGATTTTCAGTCTTCATATTTCATAACAAATGTTTGTAATATCAACATTCATGTGATCAATGTTTGAAAATGAATTTTTTTTTTCCTATTTGATGCCTATGTAATAATAATTTTTTTTGCTTAACCCCCTTGACTGCCACGGGCGTATATATGTCTTATGGAGCTTATGCATTAACTGCCACAGGTGTATTTATATGTCTTTACAGCATGTGGGCAAAAAAGGATGGCATTGGGGAGCGGATCATGTTAGATTTTGTCAGCAGTTAAGCAGTTAATTTTAATTCCTATAAAGTTAATAATTTAATAACTGATTCCTTAAAAAAAAAAAGTCCAACATTTTCATTTTGTTTGTTTTTCCCATTTTTATGCACATTAATTGGGGGGAAATATGTATTACATTTAGATTCGTATATGGAGAACAGATTTAGATCGTTTTGTTGAAGATGAAGAAGAGGATACATTCTCATATTCTGTCAGAATATCGGCTCAAGACCTACTCAAGGTAAATTTTCAAAATTTGAACAGGTATACTCATATTTTTTAGTTTCATTTTTTAGTATAGAATAATTTTTAAATTGATGCACATTAATTACTCAAAAAATCGTCAACCAATAAGGCAAATACCAGGAAATACAAAAAAAAAAAAAAATCTTAATGCATTTTGAAATGCTATGGATGTTGTCTTCAGAAGATAAGAGTATCACGCTGACCACGTTTTTCACTTGGGTTGAGTACCAAATCTTCAATCTTGGTTGTTCACCGGAACGGAAAAACTATACGTCTGTTCAAGTCAATTGTCGTGGCAAGAATGAAGCGAAGTGCCTGCATGTAAGTCTTTTGCAACAACCTGATTGGCTGCTTGCGGAATGGAACTATCTGATTGGTGTATTCAAATTTTATTTAAATTCCTGCTCGTAATGAACTTGAGCCATAGCGGTGTGATCGGTGGTGGTGATTTATTGTAGTTTACTAACTTATTTTTGAAGGCCTGGATGCATGTGCCTTCCTAGAAGTCGAAATCAGCCGTGGATTTTTCACTTTGTGAAAAACTCTCGCTTTCTGAAATTGGAATCTATGGCCCTCTTGCCAGCAATGAGCAGCGATGGTCAATTTTTGCACATTCTTGATTTTTAACACAGCGAACATGTTCATTTAATATACAGTTGACCCTCCCCCCTCCCCGTATTCACGGTTTCGATATTCACGGTTTCCGTATGCGTGGTTTTTTTCCCTTCCTTGAAAAAAGTTTTTTGTCAACACACTAGCAATCGTCATTCACGTTTTTTGTTTACAAAATTTGAGTTGTACGTGTTTAGGATGGCTCATTTTTCTAATACTACTGATAATGTTTCAAAAAGACAAAAAAAGTGGAAACTTTACAAAAAAAATTGATATATTGCCTATGTCTGCTTGTGGAGAAAGTAAATCAATTGCTATTGTTGCCCGCCATTATATGGAATCAACAAATCTATGGTGAGATATATCAAGAAAAAGGAATCTGAAATTCAATCAGCTGAGGCTGTAGCTGCACCTATGGCAGCGAAAACTTTGCATTGCCTATGGACCCATGTGTGTTTCTCATAGAGAAAATGCTGTTTTTTGTGGGTCAAGACTGCCACAGAAAAGGTATTCCTTGTAATATTATAAATTAAAAGGCAAAAAAATTTTACTCTTCTATAAAGGAAAGAGCTGGTGAAACGTCTATTTCATCAGAACTTTATGCAAATAAAAGTTGATTTCATAGGTTTAAGAAATGATTTGGATTACGCAATGTAAAAAATTACTTATGATCAAGCCTCTGCCGACCAGGAGATAGCTAGAAAATTTCCAAGGAAATTATAAAAGACATTGTCACGTTAACGAAACAGGTGAGGGGAGAAGGGTTCAATGATATGGATATAGAAGAAATTGAACAGCTAAAAATCAATAGCAATTCAGAGACATTAACCGAAGAGGAAGTAATGACTGCTCCTGAAATTGAAGCTGTACCAGATGAAGAAGATCAAGATAAAGAAGTAAAGACCAGCTCAGAGCATATGTAACATAGCGGAAGGGTTTCGCAAGTTTAAATCAGCAATAGATTATTTTCATGACATAGATCCTTCTATGGTATGTGCTTCACATGTAGAAAAATTAGTAGAGGAAGTCTTATCGAAACATACTCCAACATACTTGATATGAAGAAGAAACAGCAAACAGAAATCAGTGTTTTTTCAAGAAAACATCTCTACCCTCTTTTACATATCCTTTCTACCCCTGCGTCACCCTGCTCTTCTCCTGATGTTCAACAAATGAGATATACAAAAATAAACCTATGGTTTCGGTTATTCGTGGATTTCTGTATTCGCGGCCACCTCCGGAACATAACCCCCCGCGAATACGGGGGGGGGGAAGCGACTGTAGTTTTATGGGCCTCTGTGTTTGTTCTATGTAGCCAAGCGGGCCCATGGAATATAATAAATTCCCCATTGTTCATTACGAGTGGGAATTTAAAGAAAATTTGCATAGACTGCTTGGATAGCTTGATTTCGCAAGCAGCCAATCAGGTTGTTCCGAAAGACTTACAGGCAGGTGCTTCGCTTCAATTTTTGCCACATGTAACATATGTTCACTAGGGGCTCACATGTTCCATTAACACTAAATGGTCTCCCGGGAGAGGATCCGGTCAAGTCACGAGAATTGCTTTGCTATATTTCTTGTCATGATATTTTATTGTGTTGATATATATATAAATATATATATAGTGAAAATATATGTAGTATTAAATACACATTATCTCATGCGCAGAGGTATCCACCCACATGCTTCCATTCATTTTGATGGTTCCATGATCTCATAATAAAATAGCCATGTAAAAAATGTAGGGAGAGCCTGACGAACTTCCTCCATCTTGTTGAGACTGTTGCCACCAAAACTTAATAATGTTGAACATAACTCAACGTCACATGTCTGTATGTGAATCATTTGAATGACATCGTCAATTTCTTCCTATGCAGAGTGCCTGCTGTACGACGATTGGTCTGAGAATAAACCTGTTCACCTCCACTATAAATAGTCTGACTAGACATCACATCATGGCATTTCTTTGTTCATCCAGCTGTGTAAAGAGTAGCCATGAGGCTCTTCATGATAATTTACTAACAACCTACAATGTTGTGTTAATCGCTAAAATGTGTGACTAATCCTACTGAACTTAAAACAACTACGGCTGGTCCGGATAGTTGTCTTCTAATGATGATTTTACTCATCTACTCCGAGGAGTTTGTATATTTCTAATCGGAAAAAGTGTTTGATGCGTGCGAGGATCATCATAATGTGATTTATATCCACATATCTGCAGTACAGTGTTCCAGGATGCTCAAAGGAGCTTACAACGAAAAGTGATGGCCCTCATCTTCCTCTTGTGATGAAATCTGTGTGTTGTCTTCCTGTCTACTAACTTCAGATGTCTTGGCAAGCTACGTCTTGATGTGTTGATTCATGAACCGTGATCTTCTCGCTGGTGGTGTGTACCACTTCATCGTTGTGCTGTCTTGTGAATTGTGATTTTCCCGCTATTAACGTGTGCTTCATCATCAATGTGCTGATTCACAAACTGTGATCATGGACTTCTGTCGATCTGGTTGAATTGCCACCTTCCCAGTCTGATTTCCCTGAGAAGTCAGCTAGATCTTCATAGTCTGTGTGGATAGTCAACAACATAAGTGGATGAGATCTGTTCATATCTTATTCATTGAGATCATGGCTATTCTTGGTTAACGATAATATTTGAACTAACGTATTGTAACTTAATTTAATTGTGTTTTTTATTTGAATGTAGAAATTGCCAATGTTTCTTTGAGTTTGCCTGTGACTTATATTATGGATGCAAGAATCACAGGACGTAGCTGAAACTAACTTCTTACACATGACGTTTGACTTGGAACAGATGTATAGTTTTCCGTTCCGCTAATTAACCGAGATTGAAGATTTGGTACTCAATCCAAGTGGGAAACTTGGTCAACGTGATACTCTTATCCTCTGAAAACGACACCCATAACATGTTGAAAGGCATTAGGAATTTTTTTAGTATTTCTTGGTATTTGCCTTATTTGTTGAATATTTTTGATTATTTAATATATAGGCAAAGTCATCTATACTCCATATGCATTAATTAGTTTCAATGTTAAACATACTTGATATGAAAATGAAACAAGTTCAGAGAATTCAAGTTTTTTATTCATCTGAAATAAGATTAAGATTAAAATGTAACCAAATCTACTGAACTTGCAGACTTGTGCTTAAATTTTCATAGCTTAATAAAAAATATGGGGCCAAATATTTTGTCAATGAAGGAATCTATTTTTGTGTTTCTTGACTATTGCTTCATTTTCAGATGATTGCATTGGAATTTGAAGAAGAAACAGCAATTGGTCTGTGTGCAGCCATAACTCGACATTTACAGGAAACAAGTAAAAGTCCATCTAATATGCATTGGTAAGACTTTTTTAAAATCTGAAATTTTCATTGTTTTTTTTAGTGATACAAAGTTTTTTTTTTATATTAATAATTTAGAATTTCAACTTTTTTTTTCAGGTGGAAAATTCACGAGGCTTGCATGGTTGCATTAGGAAGTGTGCACGAGTACATGACAGAACAGTTGCAAACTAATAAGTTACAGTTTGACATTACTGGTTTTTTACAGTCTGTTATACTAGAAGACATGAAAACATCAAGTGAGATCAACATTTTTTTAATCAATTATCAAGTCTTTGTGCTATTCATTATGTTATAATATGTAAAGATCTTTCTACTTTCTATAGGTGAGGAGGGGGTTTGCTTTAGAAAGATAAAAAATAAATGAATAAACTTGACTCCCAGTGGCTGAATAAATTTTTGCGAATGAAATATTCAAACCTATAAATGTTTGATTAATGGTTAAAGTTTCAGAGTTTAAGTCGATTAATCTTCATTTTAAGAACAAAAAAAGGAAGAATTGTGTTTTCATAGAGTCCCATGTAAAAGTTTTGTGATTTCCCAATTTAGGGACAAACTACTGAAGCTGAGACTTAGTTAATTTTTTCTTTCAGTAGTTTAGTGCTTCTAGATTGCATTTCTGGACTTGAGTCAGAATTGTTAAAAATGTCAGTTACACCACTCTGACTTTAACCCCCCCCCCTCAAATGAATCGTGCAAATTTATTCTATAAGCATGAATTTATTTAATAATTTTGGCTGTAAATCTTCAATCATATGATGAATAGAATTGTTTGGGTGAGTGCAAATCTTTGCTTTTCTGAAGAGCCTGAAATGGTAACTGAGATGATAGGCTGACAATTTTATGAATGAGAGTCAAAATTCAGCCAACTAGTAGCATTAATCTCTTAAAAACTTTAGTAGCAAAATTGAGGAATATCAAGGTTAAGTTGCAGTGTGTAATTTTTCAAAAAGTTGCATCAATAGTTTTTAGAATTTAATTTTAATTGATGTTTAAAATTCTGGTTTAATTGCTCTTATATGATTGAGTAACTTAAAGATTAAGGAGATGAGATATTAATCTTCGTGACAAAATGCAGTTCATCAAGTTTTGCAATATGGGTGAATATTGGGTGAAAAAAAGTCTAATTTATAGTATGAGTGAAGTTTTTCCTTATAACCATTATCAAGGGTAGGTGCGCTGCTATACTTCTACTAGGATTTCAAGGCAAAATAAGGTTTGCGACTGCCTAGAACACAATTTATTCAATTCCTAAAAACGTGCCATTACGTCTGATCTGGTTCAAACTTCACACAGAACTCTTACTATGCCCACCCATTCTGAAATGTGCGGGTCCCCATCTCATGATCTCTATTTCTTCCGAGCCTTCCACTTTTTTTTTCTCCTGAACCTTAAAGTAATCATCTACATTTATCTTCTCAGTCCCTGCGTCGCCTGTGGGAGACAATGAATGACACTTAAAAAAAAGTCCACCTACCGAAGTGGAATGTTCACAGAGACCAAAATTAGTTCTAGATGTTGTAAGTGGTTACTTTTATTCACTCATCTGTTGACAGGAACTAATTTTAGGCAGTTTTACAGTTAAAAATGAACAAAAAACAAAACATTCAAAATAATCTTAAGGACTGAGGAGGTTAAGCTGTTACTCCATTCCCTATTCCATAATTTTTAACAGATTTTATAAAAAATTTTAGCATTAAACTATTATACATAATATACTAGCTGTAACCTGCAGCTTCGCTTGCGTATTTGGTCATCTGAAATTTGCTCTTCAATGATTTTCCCCATATAACATTTGCACCACGTTGGGAGTTCAATTTTCAGACATCTTCCCCCCCCCCCCAGATTCTGTGCATCATAAAATATAATACTCACACCAAATTTCATATTTATAGCTTCTGTTTGGACTCAACAATGATTGCGTTATATAACCTTTGGATACCCCCACCCCACATATGATCCCCTTAGATGTTGAATTTTAAAATATCTTTTTTTTAGTGAGCTTGATTGAATATATCCTGTGAAAAAATATATATATATATATATATATATACGGTCCACGCTGCTAAATGGGATCCTGGTAGGATTCTTGGTTTCTGATAACAATAGCACTAGCCGAATGATTACTATATCCTTAGAAAATCTTGTTTGCAAGTACAGTGGCCATACATCCCCTTTGGTCAAATGGAAGTATGGTAAACAGATATTGGTAAAACTGGACAACTCTGCTTTTCTTTCGTACTTAACTGTTTGCAAAATGTTCAATTGCTCCATATTTTAGTGAACATTACAAACTAAAACTACTGACCAAATTTCAGCTCCAATGATTTCGGCTCTGCATGATTTCCCTATGTAACCTTTGAACCCCCCCTTAGGGGTCAATCAAGCTTCGAAAAACCCTTTCTTAGTGGGTCTTTACTTTATGAAATGAAACTACTGACTAAATTTCATGACTAGCTTTAGCAGTTTTTGATGAGCATGATTTCAGTATGCTACCTCTGAACCCCCTTTTGACCCCCTTAAAGGTTGAATTTCGAAAAGCCCCTTCTTTGCTTTTTTTTACGTCATGAAATAACACTTCTGAACAAATTTGACGATTATAGCTTTAGTGGTTTTGGCTTGAAATGATTTCAGTATGCTACCTCTGAACCCCCTTTTGACCCCCCTAAGTGGTTAAATTTTGGAAAAAAACCCCTTAGTGAGTCCATCATGAATAGGGATATGTGAATTTCGTATTTGCGAAATAACTGCGATAAATGTGAAATTTGCTTATTTTGACAAATAAATGCAAAAATTTGAATTTTTACTACTTTTCTGTGGAATCTCGATAATTTAAATTTTATCGTTAACTCTTCCGTGTGTTTCAAGCTATAATCAACACCTTAAAAGAATACGAAACTAAATACAAAAATTAAGGATCTAGTATAAGGACTCCGTGCATTATATGACTGCTTGCTTCAAATTATTAAAAACACTTCTTGGTGACAACATTTTGCGCTACCAATGCATAAAACGAATCTTGTGGGTGACGCATTCATTAAAGAATTAAAAATAAAATTAATTCTGTTGTGGCCAAGACGATAACTTCTTTTGCACTCAAGAAAAATGAGCAGTGCGTATTTAAGCTACCGAAAAGAAAAAAAAAAGGGTATCACCCTATAAGTAGGCTATTACTGGCAGTAAAATTCTGTAGTAACCAGGCAGAATTCATGGTTCAAAGGTGTCATTCATCTAAGCGAATATCATATATTGCTGCTTTTCTCAATAAATATGAAGACGATTACTCCAGCATAAGTTTCTTAAGTTTTGATAATGAAATTCTATTTCCTAAAAGTTGACTTGTTTACGAGTTTTGTAGGGAAATTATGCTAATTGACAATTTGAAAGGATCAAATTTTCACACATGTTTTGTGGAGTAAGTTAATAGATTTGAAATATTTTGGGCTCAAATTTCATGGGCATTTTTTATGAAAAAAAAAAAATTAACAATTGAGTACTGTAGAGTCTCACTTATGCGACATAAACGGGCCGGCAGAACGGCGGATAATACAGAGATGCTAAGGAAAAGCCTATTCAACGTCAAACTATGTTATAATTTTGCACATTATGAACCTAATAATCATGTTTACAGCAAAACAACAGAAAAAATTAAATGAGAAAATGAATTTACAGTTACAGAATATTTTAAAGTTAAATACACAGTACTTTAAAAAGTTCAGTCCTGTAATGATTTAAAACATTTTTTGATCGTATTCTGTTTTCCTGACGAGTGCCGTTTCTTCGCTGCCAAATCTCGCCATCTTTGCAACATCGTTATGTCAATTCCTGTAGTTTCTTGTTGCTCAATGTATTTAATTGCAGTTTCTAGAGCCTTAACTTCGTCGTTATGTGAAATTCTAAAAGCTCAACAGTTGGTGCTTGATCATTTTTTTTTGGTGGGACGTCGGATAATACTGAAGGTCAGATAAACGAGACTCTACTGTATGTTGGAATTGATGAACACATAGTATTCTGCTGAAGACACAGCAGCAGAAAATATTAAAATGAATTGGCTTTACACATGACATTCAACCAGTGCGTCTTAATGCATGGGTCTGATCGAGCATGGCCCAGAAACCCCAAGTGAGATCTGGTTCAAATTATCGAGAGTAAGAATTTCTAGCAAGTTAGTGGGGGGGGGGGGCTCAGAAAATAATTTTAGCCGAGGGCCTATGATATGATATGCTATTTTTTTAAATATATTTTATTTAAAAAAATGTTCTTGAACAAATATGAAATTTCTGACCCGATTTTTTTTTTTTTTTTTTGGTGAATAAATGCAAAATTTATGATTAAAAATTTCCTTTTTGCAAATAAATGTGAAATTAATGATTTTTAAACCTTTTCTGTTAAATTTCGGATTTTTCTTTTTCTGAGAAATTTACGTATCCCTAATCATGAAATGATCATCCTATATCCCTATCATATCCTATATCATATCCCTATTGATGAAATTTGATATTTATAGCTTCAGTGGTTTCCGCTTGGTGATGATGAATCAGTCAGTCAGGACATGTTATTATATATGTATAGATCATTTAATTAGATTTCTCATTTTCCTACCTATAAATATTTTCCATTCCATTATTTATTTTATAAATAACCAATCATATCATTTATGATTTCAGTATCTCCTTTCCTGCTGGGCAGATGTTTGACAACTGGCAGCTGCTATACCATTTTTATGCCTGATGAGATGATTATAAAGTATATTTTTTTAAATACAACTTCAATATACAGTAGCTTATTATTATGTATGTTTTTATCCCTGTAAGAAAGAATAGATACTGGCATACAAGTCTTGCTTCTTTGCAATTTCATGGAGTTACATGATTTTAAAATATGGTGAATCCTTGATATAATGATATTTTGCGCTCTAAGGAAAAATATTGTTGTAGAGGGATATATTTTTGTTATATCAAGTATTTTTGTAGTGAGGTTTCACTATGTAATGCTGTAAAATTGTTCAATTCAAGAATATTTTATGGTATACAATTGTGCATAAAATTGAATTTTGCTTCTTTTAGCAGATTCTCATCTGATAAGTTGTTTCTATTCAATATCATCATCAAATATGGGCCTCAAATTTTAAATTTATGCTCCAGGACTATGATATTAATGACTAGTTGTACATGTACAAGTTGTCCACTCTTATTGTTGTCTGATAGCTATTTTCTTAATCTTTATAGTTTTAAAGCAGGATTGCACAGGCTTTTCATTTTGTCTAGGTATTGTTCTTAAAAGGTATCAATTCACACACAGCAAGATAAGTACAGCTTTTGGTTTCCAAGCCGTAGCAATCCCTCGTATCCAGCCTGTAGACTAAAAAGCTTGTGTATCCGTTTTGCAAAAAAAACATTTCAAATGTTGTCAGACACCATCCTAGATGGCATTTAAGTAAAAAAAAAAATATTTCTTAAAAAAAGTTGTAAAAATTTTATTTTTTTTTTATATAAATGGGTGTATATATATATTTTTTGAGTAAGAAGTAATTTTTTTAAAATCAAGTTCCCATAAGTCACATTTAATAGAATATTTTTAATGCACAGCATGTTCATCAAAAGACCATATGAAATATAAAATTTTTATAATTTTTTATTTGAAAACCTTCTATGATTATGTCCAACACATGAAATTTTTTTTGTAATTTAAAGCTTTCTGCAAGGTTAAGAGTTGAAAAAATTAGCCATTTGACCCAATAAGAGTAACACCCTATAAATTCATAGTAACATATTGGATTCTCTTGAAAGCTCTCAGAGTTTTTCCTGTACTTTTTTGAGCAGGGAAAAAAGTGCAAGACTTTAGCTCTTGCTTGCTAAAAATTGTGAAACAATTGAAATACTGGTGCTACTACATTTAGATGCATCCATACCAAGCAAATTGAAGATTTTTTCAATCTGCTTGGGACTGAAAATATAGGATATACTGATAGAAATTATTTTTTTTGCCCATGGTAATAATTTTATATTTTCTATTTATGAGCTCTTTTTCATTCTTACTCGAGGTAATGATATGAAGTACTTTGTGTGCCATTCGAATGATAGTATATTGTTTTTTTTCTTTCATTGCAGTTTCTTACAAGCTACTGTCACTGGTCTTCAACAAGAACAGCATCCATGTATTAGGATATCTGCTGTGAGAGCAGTATTTCGGTAAGCAAGCTTAATTAGACCTCAAGTGGGATAGTTTGAAGGGATCGTGGTGACTCCAGATATCTATTTGCTAATTTTCTTGTTATTTACTGTATGTATTTATTATCTATTAATGTGAAAAATTAATTACTGTAAGTCTTTTTTGTTCAAAAATAGGAAATTTGTTCCCATATTGGAGGGGGGGTGGGTCAACTTATCTATGGATCATGGATCAGTTTTTGTGGAGAAAAATCTTGATCTGCATTGTGGTTTTGGTGGTCCTCAAATGGGGGGAGGGGGTATGCACAAATTTATATATTTATATGGTTGATGAGAGCTTGATTGAATATATCCTGTGAAAAAAAAAAAAATATATATAAGGTCCACGCTGCTAAATGGGATCATGGTGGGATTCTTGGTTTCCGATAACAATAGCACTAGCCAAATGATAACTATATCCATAGAAAATCTTGTTTGCAATTACAGTGGCCATACATCCCCTTTGGTCAAATGGGAGTATGGTAAACAGATATTGGTAAAACTGGACAACTCTGCTTTTCTTTCCTACTTAACTGTTTGCAAAATGTTCAATCGCTCCATATTTTAAAATTCTAAAACGAAACTTTTTTCCGATCAAACTAAAATACCTCAGTTTTGTTATTTAGCCATTGTGAGGCGTTCGGATGGAACTGTGTATCACAAATTATATTTTTTAATGTACAATATATGTTTTATAGATCCCTTGAGACAGTCTCTCGGAAAAAGAAATTTGAAACTAGTCAACTGAAAGAAACTGATGAAGAACTGAAAGACAGCACTTTTTTTCCTGTTATACATTTGTCTTCACTATAGGAAGGCTATTGAAAAAGCGGTCCACACGTACATAGAATTTCAGCAAACACTATGGACAGATTATTACATTAAGTACAGAAATGTTTGTCAACGAGGAAGGGAGGAGAGAACACCTTCGAGCCTCCATTGTCTTGCAGCTGGATAACGATAACTTATGGGAAAAGAGTTTAGTTAAATCCTAGCTTCAGAATCCGCAAAAAACTTTAGATGGAAAAAAGAAATTTATAGCATTATCCAAAGTCCTGATAACTATAAAAAAATTTCCCCATATTATATTAGTCGGTCCAGTTCTTTTGAAAAGTGATAACAATACATGAATGATAACATTGTCCATGATTTTAATTAGCATCAACTGTATTTACATTTTAATTATTATTTTTTGTCAGGTTCTGTGAAAATCTGAAAACTGTTAAACGGCATGATATCCTGTTGCCTTATCTTCAACCCTTGTTTGAGGGTTTGTTTTCAGTAGCCATGCACTCGATGCAAGAAATTGTCTTGTCGGATCCATTGTCTCTTGTTCTTGAATCAATTGCTATGATTATTACTGTGAGTTTTGATTTGTTTTATTTTTATATTGCTGCTTTTATGATATTGGTATTGCTGATTATTGATGTTGTATCAATATTAATTCTGTCACCTTGTTAACTTTGAATAGCTTCATGGTGAGAAGCCATTTCAAAACCACATGAGAGCATAAAATAAAAATTACATTGTTTTTATTTTAGGTTTTTCTTCATTCATTTTAATCTATTTCACAGGTCGACGAGAACTTTACTTGCAGTATAGAAAACAAAGTCTCGCCTCTAGCAATAAGTATTTTTCTGAAGCAAAGTGGTGGTGAGTTTCCATTTGTGATTCTTATCCCACATGCATGAATAATATAAGATTATTCCAGAATTTATAAACTGCAACAAAACAATATTTATTGGAAAATGTTAAATGCAATTTGAAGTCTAATTCTTTTATCGTTGTCTTCATAATTTTTTCACTATCATTTGATGATATCCAATTGCATTATGCTAAGTATTTTTTGATTCTTATTGCAGATCCTGTACTTGTAACTATTTCTCAGGAAATTTTCAAAGAGCTTTGTCGTTTTCCTAGTTGTCTGGCAACTCTACAACAAAGATTGCTGCCTACTTTAGCGTCAATAATGCAAGCACCTCCTAATAAGGTTCCTTTAGGCTTGCAAGCTGTAAGTGAATGTTTTTTTTTTGTTTTTTTTAACTTTTTAGCAAGAATATAAGTTAATAATATGTTGAAATCTTTTGATGAACTGAAGAAAAAGTTTTTATTTATGATTTAATTTTAAGATTTTTCATCAAGTTTTCCAATATCCACATTAAACTCTCCGGTTTTATAAATGTACTCTAATCAAATGTTGACACTTCTCCCCACCTGTTCGAATTATTCAGTTCAGACCTCCTACTCTCCACAGCTATTATGAGTGAGAAGACTTACATTATATTTACATTTCACATTATTGCACCTAAATTTTATTTTCAATATAATGTATGTTGTCTTCATAAAGTGATTTGCTCATAATGGTTGATAGCTAGGAGGGCTGAACCTGAGGAACCAGATGCACCCAGATTCCCATTACCTTTGCGATTTGAAAACTGAACTACTACTTCACTGTATGGGTGGAAATGGAGTTCCACTTGGGTTCCACAGAAAAATGTGTACAAGATGCATGTACGTTGTATTTTCAGGTTTCCTACCTCTCTCTGCCATTATGAGTGAACCACCTTATTAAGACTCTTACAATGTATTGAAATTAAAAAAAATTGATACATTTTGATTGCCTAGTGTTTGAATTCAGACTCCCATTTCCCAAAATAAATACTTTGTCATCTATCAGTGAACACACTACAATATACTGTAATTACCATATTTTTAGGAATTTATAAACTATTATTTATAAATTAATTCATTTTTTATGCACTATTTGAATTGAAAAAAACCTCTTAATCTCATAAACGTAATATTGTTAAACTCTTCCAATTTGTTAATGAAAACTTTAAACTTTCAGTACAAGCAAAATGAACTGATGGGCATAATTTTTTTTAAAGGTGTCTTTAGATGTGCTACAGACAATTGTAAGGAATAGTCCTCATCCTCTATCTGAGCCAATGATAAATCAAGCATTCCCTGCTGCTGTGTATTGTATTTTGCACACTGACGACAATTCAGTATTACAAGTAATTGATATTTTTTTAATCTGATTTCCAATTTTACTGTTTTGCAGCTTGTGGCTTTATAAACAACTAAATCTTTGTTCAATTACCAAAGTTTTGTTTTGACGTGTATTGGGTATCTGGTGAAGTTAAAGATAATAGGTTTTTCATAACCCATTAATTAAAATGAAAAAAATATATATACGTGGTATGAATTGTTATATCAATATAACTGAAACAGTGGCTTATACCGTGTTTTATTATCAGCACTTTGTAGCATTGAATTTGAATATATTCTGTATAATAAAATTACTGTTCGCCAGGGCCTGACTTTGACTTGATAGGGCCTTGAGCAAAATAGGTATTGGGGGGATCCCCTTCTCGATTATGGTTAAAGAAGTTTGGCATGTTAGCAAATGCAGTACATGTTGTTTGTAAACACATAAAAAAAATATGCACTATTTCAAATGAGAATTCTAATGTAAAATTCTCCATAAAATATCTTACATTAAATGTTTTTTTTGCACTCTCATAGGAGCAAAATCATTGATAATGTCGTCAAAATCTAATTTCTGAGTTATCTCAGCTTCAATACACAATAAAGCTAAAGATGATAGTTTTTCTTGTAAAAGACTTCAGTGAACTGATGATTTTATTCTTTTTAATAAGAAGGATTTTTGTCTAGAGCAGTTTGATATTGTTGATGTTGTCAATGATGATTCAATGCTGTCTCAACATTTATAAACGTCTCTTCTAAACCTACCTCAAGCTTTATTTAACATTTGTGGCATTGTGTCACCAACATCTAAACTAATGATGAAAATTATTGCAGTTCATCTTAAAAAGTGTTCAAAAGATCAGATGCATAAAGTTTTGCAATTTGCAAACATACAGAATCTTCATGAAGATTTGAGTATTTCATATTCATCTAACATACAAACTTTCTTGTCATTGTTTCATAAATCATTCTGTATTAAAAAAGATGTTAAATTGTGTGTGTGTGTGTGTGAGGAATCAAACAAAAAAATTGAAACATATTTTTGTTGTGGAGTTAATATCGCAATAGGTGCATCTTTTGTGCATGCTGTGTAAAGTCTATTACATATTGGTATAATATTAAAATTGATATTTAATAAGGTTTGCTAATGATAGGCACTTTGGAAATAGTATGATGTGATTTAGAGAATAATATTTGATTTTCTAAATTTTACCAAATAAAATTTATGAAAATTTAAGTAAAATATATGCCACTAGCTATAATACCCGGTGTTGCCCGGTATTTCTTCAATGAGGCTTTTTGGATCACGTGATATCTCCCTCTATTTTTGAGGGATATACAAAACGTGTCCACGTTAACTAATATGGTGACTTCCTGAGCGACTCATGGAAGAAATAAATCTAGATTTAAAGAAACGTAGAAATGAAAATCTTTTTTTCTTTTTTCAAGGGGTGCTACGTACTTAGATCCTCCCCCCCTTAACTTCAAGTTATGCATCTGCCTGTATATACTTCAAAAAATGCTTAATTAAAGCTTTGGAATTTCTTCAATGTACCTGCCCGGGCTCATAATTAATTTTAAAACATCTTAAACTATATGAATTGATGCAGTTGAAATATTAAAAGACAATAACTGAGACATTAATTTTTATGATTGAGAGGATATAAATAAGAAGTTGAAATAAATGTTATATTGCATGTATATCCAACTTAAAAGTAGGTCCAGCTAATTACTTGATATTTAATTTCCTGGGATTCGTATCTCTAAGCAAACTCAAGATTTCAAAAATTGAGAATTTAATCATTTTTTAAATTATTGATGTTTGTCAGAAAACCCCACCAAGTTTCCGCATTCCTACAGTAAAATTAGCAATTTTAACACTGATTTCTATGAGGATCACCCTTTTCCTGACCCTCAAAGCAATGCTGATGATGACTATAACGGCTATTCAAAAAGCCTAATTACTGAGAGTATTAAAAATGTGGCAAACCATTATAAAGGCATAAACTATTATACATATAGTAACAGGATTAGAAAAGTGACAAACCATTGTAAAGGCATAAACACGTCTTAAACGCATTGCTAGGGAACCATGGTAACCAAATGCTGCGGTTGTAGTTGAACCAGTTTTTCGTGACACAAAGCATTTTAAGGAAACAATTATTTTCCGGATATTATGCTGAATTGAACTCGGAAAGAAAAGTCATCATGTCTCTGCCGGGACTTGAACCTGGGTTCAAGTGATGACTTTTTTTCAGAGTTCACCTCAGCATAATATCTGAAAAATAACTGTTTCCTTGATATCTCGAGCTGAAAAAAAGCCATCTATCTCTCAAAAAGCATTTTGTTCATCATTTTACTCTTTGTGTCTCCTTTTCTGAATCAATTTATTGGAAGTATCTTGGATGACCTGAAACTCAATTCAAATTTAGATAATCGAGATCTTAGTGTAATGCAATATTAATTTTTTTTCTTTTGTCTTATAGAATGGAAGCGAATGCCTCAGAGCATATGTGTCAACTGCATTGGACCAAATAGCAATGTGGCATGATGAAAGCGGTCGTAATGGATTGCAATATGTTTTTAATGTTAGTTAAAAAATAAAAATTTAAAACAGAATTTATTTTTGTGATATAGTAAAACCTCACTACAATGATACTCAATAAATATAATGATAAATCTGCCTACATCAATATTTTTCAAGTCTTGTTTTGAAATGTCTATAATGTTAAACTGCTGCCGCTGGATATAATGATAATCCCTGTACAAAGATATTTTTTCTTGGTTTGCAGAGTATTGTTATATTGAGATTTCATTGTATTTCACAAAATATTTTTTAAAGTAATGTGAAATCATATGTATATTGAACTTATTTAGTATAGTATATGTATTAAATTATGTAGTATATGATATGTAAGAATTTTGTTTAATTAGAGATTTAGAGAATTTTTTGTGCAACATAATGCTATATTTTTTGACATTTATGTAATGTTACATTTCTTCAGTTATTTTTTACATTTAATATTTAATTTTTTCAGGTAATAGAAATTATTCTTGATCCGAAAACTGCTGAGAGTGCAGCTGCTTTTGTTGGGGGACTAGTTTCAACCTTGGTCTGCAAAGCTGGTGACACCCTTGGGGAAAAATCGGAGCAACTCTTCAGGGCAGTGTTGAGTAAAATGCAGCAGGCTGAGTCACTTACTGTCACGCAGGTAATATCTAATTTTTTTAAATTTTGATGTTGGATGAGTTTTATAAAAGTTTATGCAAATTTTTGAGGGGATAAATTTGTTGCTTTGAATCAATTTTGTTTTTCACTACAATATATTGCTATATTTCTGTTCGCTAAATAGTTATTTCAAATCATATAACGTGACATTAAACATGCTATCACCCATAATATTCATAGTAAAAACTTTTTCAATATTGTAAAATTTATTATTTGTATACAGTCAAACCTCATTAATAAGTTGCTATTAGGAGACCAAAAATATGACCTTCTAAACAGAGTGACTTGTTAAATGGAGTAAGCCATGGCTGTACTGATTCCTGTCTCCCTATTGATGCATTCACGCAGAAAGAAACAAATTTCAATTATTCAAATGAGTTCAGTCATGAAAACTGATTGACCTTTTCTTAATCAATTAATGTCTACATAATTATGTGGGTCTAATAATGTGCATTTACATTGTCTAATAATTTGCTACATATAACTACACATTTGAAAAACACAAAATATTTCCTTTTTCGATTTTTAAAAATTCTCAAATTTTTCTGTATGTTTATGGAAATCAATGTATTGTCATCTTGAGTATGGCAGTTTAATACGCTTGGAACATTATAAATGAAAATAAATATTTTTTAGAAGTTAATTTTTCACTGAAAAAACACTGGCAAGTTTTGTTTGTGTGGAATTGGAAATTGAAGAAGCGATCCTTTTTCTCCAAAGAAGATAGAAATTGGAAATCTGTCGTGCTTTCCTGTCTCAATACAAATTTTCTTGATAGGTCGATTTTTCACATTCCTCCACTATAACGTTGCTTTGTCTTTAAAGGTGAATTTTTTTCCTTTTAAACTTGGAGAACATTCTGACAGTTGGGTGAACACAGGGTTACAGATGCTCTATAATTGTCTAGCTAAGATTTGTTTAAGTCAACAAAAATATTGAGCGGCCCACAACTTGCCAAGAAAAAAAAACTCCAGCTGAATCATTCCCAAATGTTGAAAGAATCTGTCAATCTTGAAGTGGGGGGAGGGGCATAGAGGCTTCAGTGTCTTCTGCTTGTATTGCTGGATAGATCTTCGACATGATAAGAGTAAATGTTGAACTTATCGTGTATATTCTACTAAGAGTTTCCAATTTGAATGGTAATTTACGAAAGAGTGCTTCCACAAAAAGTGATTTCTTAAGCAGCAGGGATACATTATCAGGGGACGTGAAACGTCTGCTACAAAACAGTTTGGAACGCGGCATAACAGCCTGAAAGGTATGCAATTTATTATCTCTATTAAATAGTTATCATAAAAATATCAAATTTATCATATCAAAGTGCCATTTCATTTACATGAAATGCCTTTGTTTTTTCTTCCATTTTATGTTAAACATAACAGTAGCAAACATCCAAATTTCTGTATGGATCACCTAAAGTTTCTCATGGTCAATAAGTTGGGGGACTGTTGATGTATGAGAATGTTGAAGCAAAATTTTTTTAGGTCTATGAGATCAAAGGAACATGATGCTTTTAGGCACTTCACAGCATACTAATAATTTCAGTGACACTATTATGTGAAAATTTAATTAGCGTGAATAATTATTGATATATATGGAAAAATAAATGCAGCGAAACCTGGCTAAGACTGAAACCTGTCTTGAATGGAATATCAAAAGATAGTCTGCTCAATGATTAGGGCTTTGATGAGCCCTATGAATGAACCGATTCAAGAAAATCTGTCTAAAACAGATGCCCTATAGCTGACATACTATAGGGCATCAGGCACCCAGGATTTTGGAAAAGGATGTGTAAAAATTTTGTTTATTCTTTGTTATTCTTCCCAAGAAAAGAAAAAAATATTAGGGTAAACCTCAGTACAACTGTTTCTTTTCCTCCCCACAATGTGACCTCGGAAAACATTTTTACTATGAAGTACAAAGGAAGTTCTGCACTGCACTGTACTGGTGTGAACCGTAGGCTATCAAAGAAATGGCCGACGAAATATGTAGTGCTCCTGAATGAGAACACCCCCCCCTCCAAAATTTCTCCTGCAGGTTATACATAGAAAATTTCGGTACTTTCATTACTAGCTACCAGAATTCAAAGACAACATGTTTATGGCAAAACTATGTGTTGCAAAATTTTTTTTTGAAACCTTTGGATGGGGCATGTCTATAGAAGTCCATTACTAGTTTCATTAACAGGTGTACTAATACTAAACCACACATGCACCTCGTCCATATTCATCTGCGGAACTTCTAACAAATTGGTACATGTTAGAGTGCTTGTTATGTTTAGTACTGCCATCTGCAATTTATTTTTGTAAACTATGAGTTTTTTCTCAACTCGTAATGAATGAATAATTGTAATGTTGTAGGCCTGTTGCACTCTGTGGTGAGACTTTTTAACAGGGATTCACTCCTCGAAGTTGGGAACTGCAGAAAACCAACTTCAGCTGACCACCACTGTGGCAACGGTGGGGTTTCAACCCGGATCCTCGAGATGTGAGTCCATCACTGTGACCACTCCACCACCACAGCAGCTTAACAGGTGTACCAGTGAATGATGCGGGAAAAAACCAATTTTCTTTGAGAGCCCAACTTCCACCCAAAATGGACCTGGGTAAATTAGAGTAGAGGGGCATTTCTGTGGAATATTATTTCAGACTTTTGACGTTCTGTTTCACATAGGTGTCGCTGTACTGTATATACAAATTATTTTTCTTTACAATCATTCATTCATAGGCTTCTATCAAATCTTTGAATTCACAATAGTCCCTCAACAAATGGAAGATCTTTTAAACTTTCTCATATAAATGAGGTTCCTCTTATTTGCACTACACCTGTGCATTATTTATTTACAGAATACAGTATGTAGAGTGTAGTTTGACAGTGCTGTTGTATTGAATTGTTCAAAGAAAATTGATCTTTTATAAGTGATTAAAAGTCAAAAATGCGTTATTTCTTACATTGAGAACTTTTTCTTTCATTGTAGAATTTAGTGATGGTTTTTAGCCAAATGTTCCGGTCACAGATGGAACAGATATTAAGTTTTCTCTCCGCTGTTCCTGGTCCTACAGGGAAGTCTGCTCTGGAGTATGTCTTGACAGAATGGTGCCACTGCCATCATATGTTCATGGGAGCATATGATAACAAAGTAAGGTGAGAGAGCATTTCCTGTGACTGTTCATTAATTCATTTGTGGACAAAGATTTGGGATGATTTTGGGGATAGACAAGGGATGATTCAGAGAGGTTCTATGAATTTTGGTATTGATGGGTTTTTCCTTTGTATAATTGAATATTTTATCTTTATTAATATTAGCTATATTTTTTTCTCTATCAGTAAATTTGTATTTTTTTTCTAATTCAAAATGTCTTTTTCGAATGTTTTGTTATTCATATTTCAATGTTATTGATTAGTTTCATAAGATGTCAGAACTCAGTTCTGCCCCTGCCCTGTTTTTGCAAAGAAATGAACAAAAAGTGTTTTGAACACTGATATTTGACTTCTGAATCCAACCTACACATACCACGAAAAGTGATTCTTGCCTTATTAGAGAGCTACATTGTAAAAAATTGAACTGTGTAATTTTTTATTCTGTCCAAGTATGGAATTCTCTCAAGAGAGTAATTTTTTTAGAACTTATATACGATATAATGATTGCCAATGTAATGTCTATTTTCTATTCCAAAATATATTGAAACAATAGACAAGGTAATTTCTTGACAATTTATATTTTTATGTGGCCCCTATTTTGATAAGTTTTCATTTGATTGGTGGTTCTCAACCTGGGGCATATGCTCCTCCCCCTCCACATTGATAGTTTTTTTAAATACACCATAGTATATTAAATGCCATACCCTGTGACAAGTATGATATTTTACTTCTAAAAGGCTTTTCATTAAACTTCTGTTTGAAAAATTTATTTCACATGAATTTTCTAGTGCCTTTTCCTTGAGCAAGATATTGGAGCACTGCTTAAAAAACAATGATACAAGACTACAAGCTATAGAAGTCAAAGGAGATATCATAAACGATAATGAAGGTGTTAAAACACGGTCAAAAGCTTTGCAAAGTAAGTCAAGATAATAAAAGAATGTAGATATGGTTGTAAAAAATTTTATTTATTAGTAAGATTTAGTCAGTTACATCTATAAAATTTTTGCAAACAATTTTTTTTCTTCAAATTTTTATGTACATGTAAGATAATATGATCTACCTTAGTACTCAACAGGTTGAAACTTGTCAAATTTGGTACTCATCTCTCATCACATTTTGATAAGAATAAAATTCCTATACTCTGTTCGGATTAAACAAAGGATTATCGAAGTACCCATCGACAATGTCAAAAAATTCTTAGAATGGTAACTCACGGGCAATTTCACTTTCCCCTTCGTTGAAATTAGCATTCTGCCAACCAAGGGATTAATAGATGTCGAGTTATCGAGATTCCACTGTATATATACACTGCTCAAAACAATTAGGGGAGCACATGGTTTTAACAAAAGTACGCAAAGATGTATACCGATAAGTAACATAAAATGAATCATCCATAATTTAAAGCCTAGCAGGAAACGGAAGAAGAAAACTTCATATGCAAATCAAAGTTCATGACGTCAAAAACCAGAAAAAGGAGATAAGGGCAGAAATCGGGATGTTGCAGAAACGTCTGTTTTACTGCCGTAACTGTGAAATTCAATTGCACAGAATTTTCTTTTGGAGACAAGGTGACTTGAGGATATCTCAACAACGTGATTTACCGGAATCCATGGCATGGCGTGTTATAGGCAGACTGGAATCCGGGCAAACACAACGTAGTGTCGCGGACGCTGTTGGAGTCGTCAGAAGTGTTGTTGCAAGGCTGTGGAATCGATTCCAAGAAACAGGAAATGTTAGACGTCGACCAGGGCAAGGTCGGCCACGCACTACTACAGCAACTGATGACCGGTATATACGGTTAACAGCCCGTCGAAACAGAACAGAGAATGCTACGCAGCTGCAAAGATGGTTGCTCTTGGCAACAGGACGAAGGGTGTCCAGCCAAACAGTACGTAATCGGCTTCATGAGGGAGGGCTCTATGCACGTAGGCCAATGGTCTGCATTCTGTTGACCCCACGCCACCGTGCGGCCCGAAGAAGATGGGCTGCTGAACATCGAGATTGGGAGCAACATGATTGGAGCCAAGTGCTGTTTACAGACGAGTCCCGATTCAGTCTGGAGTGTGACACCCGACGTGTTCTGGTATGGAGGGACAGGGGCACTCGAAATAACCCTGCATTCGTTCGTGAAAGGTCACAATACAGACGAGCTTGTTGGATGGTATGGGGTGGAATCAGCATAGGCGGACGTACAGACCTGTATATCATTCAGAATGACACTTTGACGGCCCGAAGGTATGCAGACGAGATACTGCGACCTCATGTCATCCCTTACGCTGGAGCCATTGGAGATTCCTTTGTTTTCCAGGATGATAATGCCTGACTGCATAGAGCTCGTCTGGTGGAGAACATGCTTGAAGCTGAAACAATACAGCATATGGAATGGCCAGCATGCTCTCCTGACCTGAATCCAATCGAGCATATTTGGGACATGCTCGGACGACGCATTGCTGCGCGACCAAGGCCGCCTGTTACTGTCCGAGACTTGCAGATTGCACTTCTTGAGGAGTGGAACAGTATTTCCCAAAGTCTGATCGATAACCTCATCGCATCCATGGCAAACAGGTGTGCAGCAGTCTTAGCTATTTTTCAAGGAGACCACACGCCCTATTAAAACTCATGCATCATGTATAAACAGTACTTTTTTTTATCGTTTACATGTAACCAAATTGTTGCCCTAAATCATCTTTTCATGTTTTTTCCATATTTTCAAAGAATTAAAGCTTAATTCCAAATTTTTTTACGTCTTTTTTCTGTATTGCGCATTGATACGCGGGTACTATCCATTGTATGCCAATACGTGGCTGTCTCGCACGGTTTTCTTCACTTTTTTGCTTGCTCCCCTAATTGTTTTGAGCAGTGTATTTATAAAATAATAAACTTTGTAATATGAAACACTGATTGGTTATCTTTGAAAACAGTACAGCGATAAAAGTTAAACAGGTTTTTGAAGTGCCAAAAACGAATAATTATCTATTTCAAAAGAGTTTTTCCTTCACTGTTCCCAAATTAATGAATAAATTTCAATTAAAACACCAGATGACAAACAATATCCCTCCAGTAAAATCCAAGTGTATAATTATGCAAAAATACTTTAAATTATGAAAACATATTACTATAATTTACGTGCTTATGATGTACATGTTTACTTACGATAGAAAATTAAATGTTTTTGTATATGATATATTTGTATCCCTTTGTTATGTATATGCATCAGGATTATAAGAATTTTTTCTTTTTTCATATTTTTTTTTTAAGGCAAAAATTATAGAACTGATAATTATTAGGCATGTATAATACAAAAATATGCTATACACTTGATCTATTGAATTGTGGCGGCGAATGTTAGTGTCAAGTATTTAACAATCTAATCTCTTTTACATCTTATTTTCACAAATATTATTTGCTTGTCATACAGTTTATTTCATTTGAATTTTATTTAAATAATTTTTTTTTCTATCTTTATTGAAAAAAAAAAAACAGATCCAGATGAGTGGACGATGATACCTTTAGTGGTCAAAATTTATAAAATCCTTATTCAAGAGCTGTATGAAGGATATCATCAAGATGACGATGATGACGACTCAGATGTAGGTTCATTTTGCATCATATCATTTTTACTGAAACTTTCATTTTGAAATTAAATTCCTTTCAAACTGTTTTTATTTTTCCAAAAGAAAATTTAACTTTCATTATGAAACTATCCAATTTAACCTAATCTGGCAAATTTTGTATCCAATTGGATTGATGTTAATATCAATTTACAGGACCAAATAGATGATGAAAATAATGAAGGAGGTGGAGAGCACAACTTCCGCATGCAAGCTGTTAACAAAGATTTCTTTGGTAATACAATTCAAAAGAAAATTTGTACCTAGTCATTACCAAGGCCCAGATGTAGATGATATTTGCATTTTTCAGTTTTTCTCACTGTTAGGGCATTTTTTATTTCTGTGGGCATTTTTTGGCATTTGCATGATATTTTTCACTTTTCCAATTTTTTGAAAGTCTAAAAGATTGAGAAAATTATATGAATAGTGATTATATAAAGTGAGCACTTGAGAAAAAATATGCTTGAATTTCTTGGAAAATAAAATAAAAGATATTTTCTGGCTTCCTAATCATAGGCATACACACGATTTTCTCAAGGAAGGCGGTTCATATTTAATTTTTTAATGCAAAAAACCTATTTCCTCCTCCCCTAGAACGCCAGTCATTGCTCCTACATCTAGCAATAGGGCATTCCTGTCAGATTCTTCATGGGGACTCTCAATAGTGAATTTCTTGTGAAAGAAACAAAAAATGAGAAGAACCGTCTCAGGCTCTCCAAGCCAGAGCCCTGTTAGCCTCCACCCTTGGGGAGCCTAACAGGGCTCTGGTTGGAATTCAGGAATTGGTTAGGATCATTGTCAATGATCCTAACCCATTCATGAATTTTAACTCATTTATTAGAAAAATTTTTACTTTTGATGAAATCTAAATGAGAGGAAAAAACTTGAAGAAAAATTACATATGATTTTGTGCTGTCAAAGCTTTTTATTTTGACATTTGAATACAGCCAGTTTTTCAAGAGAACTTTGTTTTATTATTTTGATTTTTTTTTCTAATTTTTAGGGCATCTTTTAGTCATTTTTCAAGATTTTTTAGAGTAACAACATTCAAGCTTTGGTTACAACTAGGACTTGAATTTCACTGACTTTTCATATTTTTTTATTTTTTTATATTTCAATATTTTTATGCTGTGGAGCATAGTTTCCCAACCTTTTTTGTCCTGTCACCCTCTTCAGAATTTTTTTTTCTCCCAACGCAAACTAACTCATATCATCTTTTGTTATACCCATAGCTTCTACCGTCCCCCTGGAACCTTCCATCTCCCATGTTGGGAATCACTGCTATAGAGCATTTTTCATGATTTTCTGAATTTAAAGCATATTTACATTACAGTAATTTTTACAGTACAGTATTTTTCATATTTCAGCAGAAGAATGAATAAGGATTACCCCCATGCTTACTCTTCACTAGCTTCATTTTTTGCAAAGAACAAATTTTCAATGATATTAGCAACAATCAACAATTCTACCTACCTTTGGCATCGTTTTCGGCAATGATTGGTGATTTTGCGGCAATATTAACAACAATTAACAGTTTAATTTGTGTGCATTTGTCATCATTTTGTACAATGATCAGTGATTTCCCGTAATTTCAAGGGAATATGGTCAGCCTATTTATAAAGGCATATTTTTAGGTTTTTATGACACATTTTGTTTTTTATGAAGCATATTCTGTCAATTTTTAGGTCATAAAAATCTTAATTCTAGTTATAACATTCATTCTCTGTGTATGCACTGCACTAACTAAATTTTTCTCAAATTATACCAATTGGGACAAAGTAACACCTGAGAAGCTGAAAAAGCATACGTATACACTGGTGAATGGTTGTTCAGTCAGCTGTTTTGTGTCTTGCACTTATAGCTATCAATGAATCTTTTGATTTAGTATCCAGCAATTTACAAGGATCAAGATAGTTTTCATAACTTATAAATTATATTAAGATAATTGTGACTATAATCATCATAATTATTCATCTCTTATATTTTGACAAACTAAACATTTTTAATGAATTACATTTTAATCCAGTGTGATTTGCAATTGCGCTTCATTTCCTGCCATTGGCGATTTTTCAGTGATTCGAGTAAAAGTAATGACAACTTTGCTCACCTTTGGAAAATATTTTGGATATGTCCTGTATTTTTATTGATAGAATATAGTTAGGCTAAATCAGGCATCTTCAACCTGTTGCTCACGAGCACCACGGTGCTCCCTGAAGCACTCAGAGTGCTTAATGCTACTGTCCAATTTTGTGCTCGTGAGCACTTGATCAATGTTATAATTAAATTCCTCATGCAAATTGTGTTCTAGGGTTGAAATCATCCTGATTTCACGCATTCGCATGTCAAATTTTCCAAAAAGGGTGCTCTTCTTTTGGTGATGGATACAGGGAGTGCTCGCAACTAGAAAAAGGTTGAAGACCTCTGGACTGGGTATATATTGGGTTGTGTGTATTGATACTTTTCTATTGGAATACTTTTCAAGGGCTGGATGAAACCACTTGGTGGGTCGCATGTGGCTTGCGGGCCAAAGGATGTGCATCCCTGCCTTGAAAGATGAATCCCAGTAATCTGAGTCTTTTGGTAATTGGAGCAGATTAACACAATTAATTTGGATAAGTAATAAGATAGCGACTACCCGGGGGAGGGGGTCGCAAAACATTTTCCAAAATTTAAACTCTTGAAATACATTTGTTTTCTTCTTTCACAAAACCTTTATTGATATACTATATGTCAAATCTAAAACACACCTTAACTTTCTATGCTACTTATTATTAATGAATGCACTCACTAGTCAGAGGTAAAGCATACAACTAAAATAAAATAAAAACTACAGAGAAGGCTGTTTTTTTTCATGGCCAGAGATTTGTAATAAAGTACCAACCTAAGTATAATTTGCAATATTTTATATATTAATAAAGTATAAATTTGTAATATCATACCTTTCGGGCTGTTATGCCATGTTTGAAGCTTCTTTGAAGCAGACATTTTTCCACAACTGCTGTGAACATCTTGAGTGCAGTTTTTTACAAGCAAGGAGACGAAGTGACCTCCTTGGATGACTGTTAACCACTGACACATTTGCTGGAGATTTGGGAAGACCAACCCAGCCGTTGTGATGACGCCATTAGTGGGACGTGGCAGCTTCTGATCAGGTCAGTGGGGATCAGAGTCTTCTCTCAAATTTGAATGGCGGGGGATCAAAATTCAGAAGAATAGATTTTCCTAATCATCCTGATTATGGTCTTTTTGGATTGCAGGGTGCCATGTCTTGTTTAAGTGCAGCCATTCTTCCTTCTCGTTGAAATTTCATTTGTTAGCAATCTCTAGAGCTTTGCAATTCGGCCAGGAGTAGTAATGTGTTTCTGAAGAGAGGATATTAGTATCTTGGAAATGAATGCCCTGGCCCTTGAGGAAGGCATGTTCTGTGACAGCAAATTTTTCCGTTTGCCCCAGGCGATAGTAGCAAATAAAAGCTCACCTCACAGAGCATCAACACCTGGTGAAATCATGTAAAAAAAGTTGCAGATTTTGACGATAGGAAGCCCTACAATCATTCAGCTATCATTTGTTGTCAGACACAGGTTGAAGTATCTGCTAAATACACACACACAAGCATGAGTGCTCACGTATTTTCATGCATCTCAATCAGAACGTCGATTTTTCAAAAAAATTGAAAATTGCACAGGTGATTATGCATATATGAATAGTTTTTTCGTGCAGTGCCATCTATTGATTAAAATTTTCACTGAAGTTGAAAACAAATTGGAAGGGGGTTGCCAAAAAAAATTTCTTTTCAACAGTTGGCCATGCTCCATAAAGTTTGGAAACTACTGCCTTATCGTTTTTCTTACAATTCTGTTAGAAATAAATGTTTGAAATTTTTTTTTACTCATCTGTTCACACAATTATATTTTTTTCAGAATATTCACCAGAAGAAGAAGATGATCCCGATATGTTGGCAGATCCCTTGCATGCCATGAATTTCAAGGAATACTTGGTTGAGTATCTGCAAAAGCTGGCACAATTTCCTTATTATAATTCATTTACAGAGCATTTAACTCCTCAGGAAAAAAGTATCCTCTCCGTTTTTCAAATACCTTGTTGAAAATGAATGTGCCTGAAAAAAAAAATAGTTGCATGAAAAAACGTTCTGAAAACATGTGATTTGAATCTGGGAACAGCTAGTTTGCCATACGTGATGAATTTACCTCATGTACATGATATCATCTGTATTGTAATATGGATTTTTTATAAATATATATATATATATCTGAATGTATATTATTGCATTAAATATGCTTTAAACTTTTTTTTATGGCCACTTATTTAAACTGCAGGTATCACATGTTATTAATACATGAAACATCCAGTTTGGCAGGTCTTGAATTTGCTTCTGTGGCTTCCGATCAGGTTTCATAGTCCTTAAAAATTGGCTTTAACCCTTCGTTGAACACAACTGATCTAATAGGCACAGCCTTCACATTTTCTCTTCTCTCTATTTCCTTAGATGAGGGAGCTATTGAGTATCTGTCTCTTTTAATCTAGTCAGGTTTGGGTTCATTCAGTTCACTCAAAGCCTTACTGAACATGGGTGGTGACCAATGATCTGCTTGGCTTAATGTGCCTGATTCCGCAACATTGAAATTTAAGTATTTTAACCTTCCAGTGATGGATTGGGTCTGTGAGACCCATGTAAATTTATTTCTCTCATTTACAGACAGGTGACAGGAACAATTTTCTTGAGGTTCTCATTAGTTTCCTTCCATCTGGAGCATTTGATCTGACGGACGCAGTGTAGTAATTTTTTCACCTCGCCCTGCCGCTTTAAAATTTGCTTGACTAGTTTCATGTCAAATACATAATTTTGTGCAGAAACTTTTGTGTTTTTTCTTTTATTGCACCTTTTTTTAATAATGATACTCATCACTTGGTTGTTGTATAAATCAACTTAATTAGGTGTTTATTATGTTTTTTGAATGTGTTCCCATCAAGCACAGTGCACCTGAACTCAGCGATCAACTTATTGTGCCAGACAAAGATTGAACTGTAAATCCAGGTCAGATATACCCTCACATGCAAAAAATCATTGTGATGAAAAAGAAACGGGGGATCAAATGATCGTACCAATAAGATAACCAAGTGCAAAATCCAGACAATTTTTATACAAATACATAATTAGAAACCACAACAGGCAAATTGCTCAACAAGGTTGCTAAAAAAAAAATGAAAAAGGAGAAAAAAAAAATAGTATTAGGAAAAAACCCCCCATAATATTATGGTTGTAGTAACCTAAAATACAGTTAGTTACCCAAAAATAATGAGCCAGAGAAAGAGTAACTATGCAACTAAAATATCCACCCATAGAAATATGATTGTCATTCTTTGAATATGGATAGCTTCTCCATTACTCCCACCCATCTTATTACATCTTAAAGGAGTCTATCATGGGGAAATTCATGACATCAGAAGATAAGCTAATTCGCGCATTTACAACCCTGTGGTGAAGAACTCCCTGCAACACAACAACCTAGAATTATCCCTAACTAATCGAAACTTGTGTCCCTGAGTCATAGCATTTGAAAGACAGCGGAACAATATTTCATGGTCCATCATATTGATCTCCTTGAAAATTTTAAATACTTCAATCATATTTCCAAGATGTCTGTGTTGTTCCAAAGAAGGCATATTCAATGAATCCAGTCTTTCTTCATAGCTCAAGCTTTGCATACCCACTAGTGGCTCTTTATTCTTTGTATCCGTTAACCAACTCTATCTTCATTCTGAAGACATGGTCTCCAAAACCATATGCATACTCTAGGCCAGGGCGAACTAGGTCTCGGAAAAAGCAGAAAGATGACTCTCGGAAAATGTGGAGACCTTTTTAAAAATCAAACAGACCATTCTATTTTCTTTTTTGACTACCCTTTTGATTACCCATGTTCAGAAATGAAAACTACTTTCACATTATCAGTTTCTTCTTCATCGGCATACAGTTTAAAACTAATTTTACATGGCACTTCAATATTCCAAACAATATCTGGCGCAGCATTTATGTTTTTCAAAGCATGATTTTAGAGGCTTTTTTACCAATGTGCTTACATTAAATTTTGTTTCATGGATGAGCTTTTGGTAAATTCTATAGAGTCAAAACGCTGTTGTGTTGAAAGTATGCTATGAAATATACTCATGCTTTCTAAATTGCAATGGAAAATTTAATGTAGAGCATTTGAGAGAAGCTTGTTCTAAGGCAGTTGTGATCAATATTTTCGAGAGTGGGCCACTTATGATTTGATAACCTGTCAGAGGTTATCTAATTGATTTGGTAACGGGTTGTGAGCCACAATTAAATGAAACAGTTCATAATTTTAATTTTTTTAAATTTTAAATAGACTTTGAAACAAAAAAGTTTGCTCTGAGCATCAGAATACATTTTTATTTCTAGTTGGGAAGGGGGCGCTTCCCTTTAACTTTGATGCAGTATTCCTTCACCAGAGTTCCCTTGGAACCTGCAACTAAACTTGATCATCATACTCACTGTTTAATTACAAAAAAATAAATGCAAAATAACACCAGATTTAACTATACCAAATTTCGGGCTGATTTGACTAAGGGCTCTGTTGCAGATCAATCATTACTGACTTAGTTTGATTTATTAAAAATTTAATTGGGTTGGAGGTAGAGGGCCATGGGAGAGATACCAGCATGTTCTAAGACAGAGGTCTTCAACCCTTTTCTAATCGCTAGGACTGCCTGCACCTATCATCAAAAGAGGAGCACCCTTACGGAAAGTTTCACATACAAATGAATGAAAAATCAAGATTATTTTAATCCTTGAATGCATATTGTGTAAGGTGTTTAATCATGAGAAGTGTTGATTAAGTGGTCGCAAGCATGAAATTAAACACAGGCACACAGTACTAACAGTACTTTAGGAAGCACAGTGGTGCTCGCAAGCAACAGATTGAAGACGCCCCTGTTCTAAGACAATGGGTCGCTTTCCTGCAGGGAATCGTGTTGATAAAGTGAGAAGGGTTTGCTAGCAAATTTATAAAATTAGTCATTTTTTTGCAATGTGAATATAAAACCAATATAATGAGGCTTCAACTCAACTAAGCTATATTAATACTGTATTCCCCGCATTAGCTGGCATTCCGTGGAACTTTGAGGATCTAGCTTTTTAATGTTGAGGGTTTGGTCCGTTCGCGGGAGCTTATAAAAAAAACAATTCCTACATTGTAGGAATTTAGCGCATCGTGATTGGCCAAAATGAGTGATGCACCATTACGTCACTCCTGGTGAGATTTTTGCGGGCGAAGTTTAGCAATAGATACATTTAATTGTGCTGGAATCCAACATCGATTTTGGGAACAAAGATTAAATAATTTTCCAGTATCTGTGACTCAAATTTCTGCCATGCCGAGGAATACCATGGAATACTGTATTAAGAGGCTATTTGATGGCAGTTGGAGTAATGATTATAGTACGAGACTCACGTATCAAAGGTTGTGCGTTCGATTCGGTCTGAAATCTATCCAATTTTTTCCCATCTTTGCTATCATTTATTGATTTACTAAGAAATGTTTCCACTTCTGTTTCTGATTTAATTAAATGCGGTTCATGTGTATCGAGAAGCTGGGCCCAGCTATCATTTATTGATTCAATAAAAAATGCTTTCATTTTTCGTCAATGAACTTTGAAATTCAGTTTTGCCCAAAACTCTGCCTCTCCTGATGTCTTACTAGCTGTTTTGCTCGCAGTAAACAATCACTGGCGTGCTAATGCTTCCTGTGTTACTAAGGGAGTAGGGATTGTAATCACGCTTCCCAATATGTTGGTAAAAGCGAGGTTCAGTAATTATCACAATAATATGCATTTAGCCAATTCAATGGATTTTTGGAACAAAGATTAAATAACTTTCTAGTATATGTGACTCGAATTTCTGACATGCCGAGGAATACGAGGGAGTACGGTATTAAGAGGCTATTTGATAGCAGATGGCAGTGCAGTCACTTTTATTTTGAATGAATCCGATTATGGCAAGATGCGGAGCCATGGAGAAGGAAGGGTCACAGATAAAATTCTTGTCAAAAACTGGAAGGAGGAGGGGTCTAGCGCAAAAAGTTTTGAAAACAATGTTCGCAAGGCAGGGGTCTTCAACCTTTCCCAAGCCTTGAGCACCCCCTTATGGCAATTTTGACATATTTATGCTTGAAATTTGCATAATTGTAATCCTTGAATACATTTTTACAGGCTGTTTAAATGAAGCGTTGAACAAGTAATCGCGAATAGGAAATGCTTAGACACGAGTGTTGAGCATCATGGTGCCTGTGAGCAACAGGTTGAAGATGGCTGTTCTAAGCCATCAAAAGAAAAAAAAAAATCAAAGGCAGAAAATCTTAACTATCAAAATGGAATTCCAGATGAAATTTTTTTGGAAATGGGCGTGAATACTTATAGAAGTGAAATCCATGATTTGGTCAGATACGTAGAGAGAGTCTGTTTTGAAACTAGTTATTGGGTTTGATTGATATTTCTTTTTCTTCAAATGACGACATTTTGCAGTATTTGGTTGCCACAGATTCAAGGTCCCAAGTTTCTGATTTGTAAATTAAAAAAAAAAAGATGTCATTGTGTCACACACATTTATTATCACATTATGTATCTTCTTTAAAAGCCAGTCTAAGATACGACGAGCGATTGATACGTTTTATGAAGTTGATTGAGTATACCAGAACTTCCACGAGAAAAACATCCGTGTCGCGGGTCGTCACGACACTATAATTAAAAACAAAACATTACACAAATACTCAAGATACATTGTCGTTGTGCCGCATGTTAACTTCAATTATTAAAAAATTTTCATCATATAAATTTATCAGACATAGAAATTAATCTTTAAACATTTTCTCAATTCACCTCCCTCCCCCCCCCCCACCAAAAACAAATAAATGAATGAAATAGTAAAATTTGGTCACTACCACTTTAATGAATATCCTACGTGGATACATCTCCCCCCCCCCCCCTATTTTTTAAATTTCACTCGCAAGCTCACTGAAGGGGCATAGTGCCTAGCACACCACTCGACTGTACCACGCCACAACTGATAAGAAGTGTCCTTAGTAAAAAGGACGGGAAACTTCAGTTTCGGTTTCGTTGTTCGGCTTCCTATAATTGATTGGTGGAAGGTGATCTCCCGATAGTAATGTGAATAGCGCAAAAGTTGAAAACTAAAAATCAAATACATAGATGTTTTGGATCCGAATGTGAGAACGTCCGGATTTCGTCAGACTGTAAACGTCGGTTTCTTTTGATGACAGATATTTTGAAAAACGGCATGCTATGGCGTGGGGATTTTATGCCATGTAAGCGATGATTGAGACTTAATTCCGTCGGTAATATGTCGTGATCGCAATTCCCACCTTAAAATATTCAATATAAGTTTATTAAAAGTGAAACACTGCGATCGTATAGTCACTTCAAACACATATTTTCTTTCTCACGTTATGAATTCTAGGACGCAATCAAGTCTTAATAATTTCTTACATGACATAAAATCACCACGTCATAACGTGCCTTGTTTTTCAAAATATCTCTGGCGTCAAAAAGACACCGATATTTATAGTCTGCCGAAATCCAGACGTTCTCATATTCGGATCCGAAATCCAAAACATTCTTTTGATTTTTAGTTTTTAACTTTTGGACCAATCGTAGTCACATTACTATCGGGAGCCTACCGTCGGCCAATCAGTTGTATACGAAGCCTAACAGAAATCGAAACTAAAATTTCTTGTCCTTTTTTTTTTAAAGAAGAGAACGTACTCATTAGTTGATATGGCATGATACAGTCGAGCTGTGTGCTAGGCACTACGCTCCTTCAGCGATCTTGTGAGTGAAATTTAAAAAAAAAGAGAAGGGATATTATACTTATATATACAACGTATATATGTGTATAGCGCCACGTAGAGAGGATTTTCTTTGAAGTGGCGAGTGTGATTAAATTTTGTTATTTCTGTTATTTCTTGGTTTTTTGTGGGGGTGAGTTGAGAAAATGTTTAAAGATTAATTTCTATGTCTGGTAAATTTATAATGATGAAAATGTTTAAATAATTAAAGTTAACGTACGGCACAACGACAATGAGTATTTAATTGTGTAATGTTTTTATTATAATGTGTCGTGACGCGGGCAGCGACACATTATTTGGTGCCCTGACCAGGATTCGAACCTGGGTTATTGCTGCCACAACGCAATGTAAGAACCACTATACGATCATAGTGTTTTACTTTTAATAAACTTGTATTAAATATTTCAAGGTGGGAATTGCGATCTCGTGACATCCGTTCCACTTGCTCTTCGTCTCAAAACAAAAGGATTTCCATTCTCTTTCGTTTTTAATTCGTTCGCCCGAAATGCGAAGGGCATGACACACACCACGTGCACGCAGTTCTTCTGATTCTGCCAGTGTCATTATGTTGCGAGACTAATTAGGTCGAGAGAGAAGCGCCGGCTCTCTCACTCTCTCCAAACTATCTTCTCCCTTCATTCTAGGACCCGCCATAGTAGGATTCCCCTAGCACCTCAACAGAGGGAGAAGCAAAGGCTTCTTCTCACTGTCACAATAGACCTAGTTCTCTCGCTTTGCACTGCGAGTTATGTGCAAGTGAAGGTACAGTTTCTGTTCCCTCAACACTCTCCATCTTGGTATTTTTTTTAGGAACTTGTGTAACTCTCACTATAAGCGCGGGAAACTAGTCATTCTGGAAGTCCCTCCCTTTCTCTCTCTCTCCCTCCCTATTTCTCTCTTTAACTGTCATGGCGTATTTCGCCCATTTTAAATTAGCGAAAGTTTTTAACGATTTCCTGTTGGGGATCACTGAAGAGTCGGCTAAAATGCATTTGCTTTAAGATGGGGGGGGGGGCGAGAATTAAAAAAAAGTGAAATGTGCTTTACTTTGATAATTAATGAGCCGAGATTATTTCGCCTAAAGCTCAGAGAAATGCGTATCATTGCAGTTGAAGGGGAAGAGGGAGAAAATGAATTAAGAGTTTTACCGATTTCTCTCCTGCTCATTAAAAATTCAAAACTCCCAATGTATAAATGAACTAGACCCTGAACATAATTATCGCGCTACTAGCTATCTGTGGCAGTGCTCTTAATTATCGAAGCCACGGGCAAATAGCAAATTGCTTCTGAGCTGTGAATTGTCATTTGAAAGTAATGGTTATTATGCTATGATTGTTGAGTTGGGGAAGGAGAGAAATTATTGACATTTGGACTCGAAATAATGCTTATGTGTTTTACCTTTTCCCACCATTCTCAACCAGAGTCAGACAGTCAGACGCATCTTTCTAGTGTGTGGGTCCAAGTGGATGTCCGATTTCTTCCGCGCGCCGGTACATCGCACTTTTTTCTTTTTCGAAATATTTAGAAGGGAAAGATTCCTCCTCTGTGTATCATCATCTCAGTAATTTTTGCAGATGGTCACTTGTAGAAATCGATATTTGAGGATCATTTTGAGAATTGTTGAACATCCAAACTTTCATCCACAATATCCACAATACAGGGTGATTCGTAAGGAAGTGTACTGTTTCCAGATGCGTAAAACAGACACAGCTGAAGACACGTCGGACCACAAGTGCGGTCTATTAGGTCAGTGGTTTTGAACCTTTTGTCACCCGCGACTCCGTTGCCCAATTCATGGTTCACCTCCCGCTCCTCAGAACAGTTTTATAGATATTTTCTCTCCTAAAAACCACTTCAAAGCGTAAATAGGCACACAAATCATATATCGGTACGCAATCTGTCATAGGTTGGTGACGCACACTTTGAGAAGCACCGCACTTAGGTAGATGCTGTCATAAAGTGTGTGTACTGAGGGAAGTGACGCAGGTGATAGTGCGTATCATGTGACTAGTCAATTGAAATGATCAGCCAAAGTACAAAATGACATGACTCACCTTCGAGGTGCGAATGCGAGCCTGTCTCACATTTGAAATAGTCTGTCCTCATGAACAGGCAAGATAATATGAATTGCCGTTTTAACCTCAAAATATAAAAGCTGGATGGCAGCACCGATTCAACATGAAAAAACAACTCTGACAACAATGCTTGCGAGATATTTGTACGGTCAAGTAGTATTAGCCTCTCGAGCCGCTTTGGTGATCGAGTGATCACAGTGATGAACTCGCATCGCGAGGACTCGTATTCAAACTCCACCTTGCGAATGCGAGCCGATCTCCTCGTTAAAAAGTCTCGCCACAGAGAGTAACAGGACCACAAATGGTACAAATATTTAAACATTACACTTCACTCACTTCACTTCTGAAAATATACATGGCAACACACTGAAAAATTAGACACAGCACTAGATACGCACTCAGACTGTTGGGTACACACACTTACACTTCCGGCACAACTCACTAGGTAGTAAATTGCTCATGGCGATTGGACTCGGTTTAAAAAGAAAGTAGCCTCTTCAGCTACTTGAAATACTAGGCTGATTCATCCGCCATCATTGAGCGGAAGTCTGACGTCAGTATCGTCACTGTAGCTAATCGCTGTTCCCTGGTCTGCTTTTTTGAACGATTTCCGATATATTACTGAGAGTGACGGACGACGAGTCCACTCTACTATATAAGAGCCTTACATCTTCATAATGGATTGCAGTTATAGTCCATGTCTTCAATTAGACATGGAAGACTGTAGAGGTGCTGTCAGTCTTTTGCCGATACAAATAAAATCACTGGATGGTCCAAGAGCAACATTGCCATTAAACCGCATGTGCACCTCGTAAACATCCATGTGAGGAATTTCTCAAGCATTGGTGCATGCCGAGATGCGTTCCTCAAGATTTTCT
Organism: Pholcus phalangioides; assembly: GCF_987345545.1. Taxonomy (NCBI): domain Eukaryota; kingdom Metazoa; phylum Arthropoda; class Arachnida; order Araneae; family Pholcidae; genus Pholcus; species Pholcus phalangioides. The sequence goes on along the minus strand of NW_028301603.1, from coordinate 21,632,018 downwards.
GAGACGTATATGCTGCTGCCATCTATGATCTAAAACAGGGTTTCCCAATCGTTTCGTTCCATCTTCCCCCCCCCCCCACCCTTACATAAATGTTTTCTCCCATCGGCTCCAATGCAAGCTAACCCACGGGATCCTATGTTATACCCGCTGCTTCCACCGCCCCCGGACCATTCTATCGCCTCCAGGGGATGATATTGCCCATGTTGGGAAACACTGATCTAAAATGGAAGGTGAAACTTGCAGGTTTGTGAAGAATAGTGTTTTATGAAGAAAGAAGTTGGGCTTTTTCCTACAGCCAGAATTCGCAGGAATATTGCGATGGTTTCGCATTTCGGAAGACTTGCCTCGATCCCCGCAGACGACGGCTGAAGTAGGTTTTGTGTGGTTCTCTAAAACTTCGAGGCGTGAATGCGAGTCCGCCATCATCTTTAGCCCACTTTACGATCACGAACGTAATATTGCGTCCAAACTCCAGTGGGATAAACTCAAACTTTCTGCGCTTTCTTTCTCTTTTTTCAGCATCGCGAAGCTTTTTATATACTTACTTTATTTTTATACCTTTCTGCTAATGGTTTCCCTCCCACACATATAATGTATCTCTCTGCTTTATGCATGAAACAGCGAAAGAGAACACGTAGGGTGAAAAGAGACTAAAAAAAACCAACAACACACTCTCTTATCTACCTTATTTCTTATATTTTTTCCTTTTCCTATTCCTTTTTCTAACTTGTGGTTTGGTTAGGACGAGGTTACCTGATTTATCGCTAACTCGTCAAATAGAGGCAATACAAATTTCTTCCCAAAAGCTTGTACGTGAAGTAGTTAAGGACGGTAAAACAATCCTGGATCCAAATTGAGATAGCAGTTTCTTTAAAAGCGGGACACACGGTGATGCAAATTTTTGCTCAGTGAGCTGCTTCGCTCTAAAGAAAAATCATGTTTATCCCAGGATGCCCTAGGCCAGCGCGGTTCTCAACCTTTTTTGAGTCGCGGAGCCCTTTAAAGTAAAAAAAATTCTATGGCGGAGCCCTGTAGGCCAATTTTTTAATTATTTATCAAAGTTACTGATTTATTTTTACTATTTAAAAATATAATTATTTTTTTAGATTTTACTGGGTTTTTTTACTTTCCTCGAGTGGCCGCGGAGCCCCTGGAGAGCACAAGGAGCCCCAAGGGCTCCGAGGAGCACCGGTTGAGAATCACTGCCCTAGGCTAAAGCCCTGCCAGCCTCCCGCAAAAGTCGTCTTTAGGGGCGGTACATGAGGCTAAGCACCCGTCGGGTAAGCTCGAGCCGCCTCTGTGCGAAACCATCACGATAGCCAAGAACTACTGTAGTTTGAAACGACGTCAATGTCAAAATAACTCGCATTTTATTTCGTTATGATCTTTATGTTGCAGGGTTGCATGGAACATAAGAAGATATTTGATTCATCACCGAGGTTTGCAGATCGATCAAAGATCCCTCAAGACCAAAGTAATCGTTGGCGGCATCAGTCCCGCATATCGAAATCGTACGCCCACACCTCGATTTTTCGAATCGAAGGCAACATCAAAGAGAATCGTTCCGTAACAAGTAAAACGAAAGTAGTAAAGAAAAAAAAAAAGAAAGAAGATGGCGGAAACGAAAGACGCGAATCGCCACAATCTGTAGCGAGGTTGTTAATCCTTTCATGTAAGTGAAACTTCCCAAAGACCAGCAGCGACTAATTAATTTCCTCTCACGATCCCTTTACTCTGTTATTACCAAAAATATTCTCTCTTTTATATATATATATTTATCTTCTACCACCCCCAGCCTTCTCTCCATCCTTTTTCTTCCGAATTTTCTAAACGTAGAGTGTGTGGGGAAAACGTTTCTGTTGCTGAGAGAAAACCGTAAATAATTATTCTTTGAAATCTGCATCTGCTCTTAATTATTTTTCGCGAATAAGTTTTGGGGGAAGGATGAATTAATAAAAATTGAATTTGTACAGCTAGAGAGTAGAGATAGAGGCGGAGACGGTCCTTCCATCCATCCATTTGTTCGTCGGTCTGTCCTCTACGTATTGTCGCGATGGTCCAGCGACTCGGAAAAATTAATAATTCCCTTCCATCCCATCCCATATGCAACTCTCTCTCTTCCTTTTTCTTATGAGAGATTGTTATAATGGCGTTGGCGCTGACGGGAGAAACGGCTGCTCGGAAAATTAGCAGAAATTAAGGAATTCCAGGGATTTTTCTCTCCCTCGTTCGTTTGTGTGTAAAACAGGGAAACTCGGTTATAGCGACACCGAAGATTAAACGAAATTCTGTCGTTATAACAGATGTTTCGTTACAACGTTTTTTTTTTTTTTTTTTCGATGGAAACTGTAATCAAATGCAATCAACTATTTAGCGCGAAATTATTTCAGTACGATTAGTGTGACCTTATTTTATAGAGGGTGATTATGTGACCTAATTCCTATATTGGAAATATACACACGTCGTATTCAAAAAATTATAACACCCCAGAAATTTACGAGAGCAGTTCATGAAATGCCCAAGTTGGAAAGCTCAAATTAACATCATGGTTGTAATTACATATTCATTTTCCAAGAAGTTCTTCGGTGGCAAAAAATTCCCATAAAATTGATTCAATGCGTCTTGAAATGCCAAATTACTTTTCCTTCTTTGTTTAAAAAAAATTAGAAAACGCGAAAGTTATTTAAAAAAACTAGAGCATCTCTGACTAATATCACATAAACATTTTCTCGCAAATTTACATCAACTTAGTGGTATTCGTGTTTCATATTTTTCCTGGTTATGTATACGAACCTTGAATTTTTCAATCTTAATGGGTAGAAAAACGGGACGTTTCTGCAAACGCAAAATTACACCTATATTCGCTTGGACAGTATGAGAAAACACGTGCTGATATTTTACGTATGCATTGTATCGTGGCCATCTTTGGCCTTGATAATGAATTTTATGCATCAAGATATTGAGTTGATTTGACTCGGGCACAGGTCTGGCTTTGAACTCATCCATGAATCCCCATCGTCTTTATTGCAGAGCTGATAGCGGGGATGGTTTGCAAATGATACGCGTTTTTTTTGGCACGACACACCATAATCTCTTAATATGGTTAGCATCAGGTACGATCATCAGATATCAGAAAAACACAGAAGTATCGATGATGATGGATGGACGTTGCCGAATTCTTGATCCAAAATCTACTTTTTCTTCATTTTCAAATGAAGTCTTCAGCTGCTGGAACCAAAAAATAGAGACTTATGAATCAGAAGACTTCTCTCAATGGAGGTGTACATTAGGCTCCCTAACTTTTGACCTGTATAGAGATGGAAATTTCATTTGCCATCAAGATTTTTTCTTACGTGAATTGCTGCAGCATCGATACAGCGTCTTGGATATGGTCAAAATTTTGATGCATAAAATCCATGGTCAAGTCCAAAGATGGCCATTATACAATGTATTCGTACGATATCAGCACGTATTTTTCCATATTGTCCAAGCAAATGCACACGTAATTTTGAGTTTGCAGAAATGTCCCATTTTTCCATCCTTATTGCGAAGATTGAACTATTCTAGATTTACGTACATAACCAGGAAAGACATACAACTCTTATTCGATCAAGTTGATGTAAATCTGCATGAAATTTTTCACTTGATAATCCATTTTTAGTCAGACAGACAGAGACTAGACATATTTAGAAACAACTTTCGGGGTGTTTTTGAAACAAATGGGAAAAAGTAATTTGGCATTTCAAGACGCAATTCAATCTACTTTATGCAAATTTTTTGCCGCCGATATGCTCACGAAAAACCTCTTAGAAGATGGAAAAATGCAAATTACAACTGTACCCGTAATTTGGGCTTTCCACAGTTTGAGCTTTAATGAACTGCTCTCATAAATTTCTGGGATGTTCTAATTTTTGGAAAAGAGCATTTATGAATATACATTTATGAAAATTTCGGGCAAAATTAGGAGAAAATACGGGAATGTGTGTGTGTTTGCCCGGTCACGGAAGCGGGTAATGCGTACAAGGCCTGGTTTACACTAAAAAAATTTTGTAAAAGTGCTTTTATAGTGTAATCCCGGCCTTAGTAAGTCGAAGCGTCAAACAAGCGTCAAGTCGTTATTTTTGGGTTAGAGATCAAGGAATTATATAAACAATTAACCTAGAGCAGTGGTTCTCAAAGTGTGCGTCGCGGCTGCTACGGGCGTCGCCAACTTTTGTTACGGATGTCGAGGAGTGCTGGCGATATTGATGTGTTCCTGTTCTCAGCACTTTGAAGTGGTTCTTTTACGGATGCAAATATCCACCAGACTATTGTTAAGTTGCCGCGGATGATCTATGGCTAGGGAAAGAGTGCCGTGGGCCATAAAAATTTGAAAAACACTGACCTAGAGAATGTGCAAGAATGTGAGTGACCCTGAGAATGTGGGACCAGGTTGGTGAGCGATCAAAAGTGACATAGAGAGTGCGAAAGCATGTGTGCCACCAAAAATAGTGTGCCAGCATATGAATGATCCCAAGAGTGACTCAATGAGCAAGGAATCATGTCAGTGAACCATCAAAACAGCGATCAAGGAAGTGTGCAAGCAGCGGCGCCGACATGAAGAAAACATTGGGGACTGAAAATCGCCATTCATTCCATAGAGTAATAATAGTAGTACAGTCGAATCCCGTTATAACGAACGCCAAGAGACCGGAGGAATCACTTCGTCAAAACGAAATTTCTTTATAAAGGAATTCCAGGTTACCTAGCATTGTTCCTATGTAAACTTATTTGGCGGATTAGAAAAGTGTTCGTTAAAACGAGATTTTCGCTATAACGGTATTCGACTGTATATATCTTTAGTCTATGATTCATTCCCGTATATACGAGACTCAAATCTCGTACGGTGGAGGGGGAATGGTGCGTTGCATTGTATGCTCATGAATGGGCGGGGGGGGGGGAGGCTCAGTCCCACTCAAAAATTATTGAGTGGGGGGGGGGGGAGGCTGAAATAGTCTCAGACCTAAGATCCTGTGCCTTTATGTGTAAGCATGTGTGAGACCAAAAGAGTACGCACGCATGTGAATGACAAAAAAGTGAGCTAAGAGAAGAGCTGAGCAAAATATCAGCGAGCCACCAAAACAGTGATAAAGAGTGTATGCAAGCACGTGTGGGACCAAAACAGTGACCCCAGAGAGTGAGTGTTCAAAAGAGTGATCTAGGGAGTGTGCAAACATGTGATTGGCAGAGAGAGTGTACAGGTGTTAGCAGTCGAAAGAGTGACCCACAGAAAGCGCAAGCATGAGAGCTACTAAGAGAGTGACCTAGAGAACTAGGGACCAGGTCAGGATGTGGCGTAAAAGGTGACTTAGAGAGCGAGGAACTAGAGAGAACTAGAGAGAGCGAGGAACTTAGAGAGCGAGCGGGCCACCAAAACAGCGACCAAGTGTAAGCATAAGTGTGACCAAACGAGAGTCACTTATTAGAGATAGTGGCGGTGGGAATAACCGAGCGTATATTCTATCGGCGCCTTTTTCATTTGATCAACCCTCATGAGAGAGAGTCGAATCCGTATGTGAACTTTTATGTCTAATAATATATGCCCCTCGAGGAGAACAGTTTCAGAAAGAAATTTCCATGTCAAAAGGTAAGAAGAAGAAGAAGACGGCATTCCCACAGGTCGGCAGCAATTTATTATTCTTAATTAGCGCTCACGAAAGACGAGGAGCAACAAAAGGACCAACACGTTTGGGTGCTTTACTTACGCCCTCTCGTGGGAAGAATATTCCAAGTTGCCTCGTGTTCGTTTTCTTCTCCAAAACAATACCTAAATTCCTGCAGCTACTTATCATGGGAAATGGAAAAAAGAAACATTAATGTGTAAAACATGACATGATATCAGGGAAGAGAATGTTGATTTTTTTCTCCCTCTCTTTCTTCCTTCTGGGAAGGTTATTTAAGGAGGACGAGCCCCTTATAATCATCATTCTTGGCCAACCCACAATTCAGAGGGAAAATTTTAGTCGTACGTAATAAGTAACTCCATGGGGAAAAACAGTTCTGATTCACTTTTCAGCGTTGAGTCCCTACAACTTTTTTACGAGCACTTTTAACGGGGAGCACTCACATATGGGGTTCACGGAAATTTCACCTCCGACATTTCACCCCTGGCACGTTTCGTCGCCGGGGCATTTCTCCCGATCACATTTTGCCTGCCCTGACCGTGTGAGTGACCAAGATAAAACGATATCACACGCAGGGCCGTATTAACAGCATCATTGCCTCCCCGGGCCAAGTGATTATTTTTCAGGCGGAGAATTCTCGAAAATTTCACCCACAGTTCTTGTTTTCGTGAGGCCCCTCTTTTTTGAGGCTATCGGACCGTGCCCGGGTGGGGCCCATGCGTCAAGACGGCACTGATTACACGGTGACTCACTTGGTCATTAATATGACCACTCGCACACTCATTTCGTCACTAATATGGTCACTTGCACACTCACTTGGTCACTAATACGGCCACTCACTTGATCCTTGATATGGGCATTCACTCAACCATACAGTCACTCATACGATCACTTACTTGTTCACTTACCCGCTTATATGGTCACTCACTCATGCAGTCACTCATACGATCACTTACTTGTTCACTTACCCGCTTATATGGTCACTCACTCATGCAGTCACTCACTTGATCCTTGATATGGGCATTCACTCAACCATACAGTCACTCATACGATCACTTACTTGGTCACTTACCCGCTTATATGGTCACTCATACGGTCAAGTCAGACGAATTGTCAGTGGCGAAATGTCCGAGGCAAAATGTTAGGGGCGAAATGTACCAAGGACGAAATATCGGAGGCGAAATTTCCGGATCTCCCATATAGGGAGGGGAGTTTCGCTCGTTTATGACACAAGAATGCGAAAATTGTTATGCCAATGAAAAGGGCTGGATACGAGATTTTGAAATGGACGTATTTGGACAGTATCAGTCGCAGATTCTTCACAAAGAGTTGCAGACCCACAACTTTGAATTATATATAGAAAAATATTCGCTCAATTTTCAAGTTTCTCACTTCCAAGATAGATGGAAGCACCAACCCAACTTCTAAACCGAGCACGAACCCGGTATAACGCTACAGCAGGGGGTCTGCGGCCTTCATTTTATCGACACAAGTGGCCAGCGGCTTTAATTTATCGGTACAAGGGGCCGGAATTTTTTTTTTTCCAGCATGGTCCAGGTCTTTGACCACCTGCTTATATTTGTCTTCGTTGAGACCAGGGGCGGATCTAGAACTCGCTGTTGGGGGGGGGGTGATTTTACAAATTTTTGTAGATATGGTCCCATAGTTTTTTTTCTCTTCGTTTCGATTTTTCACGTTTTTTAGTTGAAGTTTTCTTGAATTTGTTATTCAATCAAAAACGTTGATACTGGTAATTTTCAACGGATTGATTGAATACAATATTATCCTATAGAAGTTACGAAAATTTCATGAATTATCGCAATGGGGGCAGTATCGCATATTCTTCTTGGGGATCACCCTCCCCATAGATCAGTGCCTGGTTGAAACAGATCGGCGGGCCATGTTTTGGTTGGGAGGAAGAGGTACAAGGGACCCGCGACCTTCGTTTTATGGATACAAGGGGAGGTCTACGACTTTCATTTTATTATTACACTCAAAAATGGCTTACTCTGACCAAGCCTCTTGGGTCACATGGCAAAACTTGAAAACTTTAGGCTGCCAAAAATCCTGCCAGCAAAGATTACTTTTACTTATCCACATGTGCAACCTCGTACACATTCCCCTGCGGAATTTCTAACGAATCGGTATACGTAGGAACGTGTTGTGTGTCTGTATATGCGCGGTTCTAGCGTATTTATGTTATCATAATGTTTGTGCTTGTTTCGTGTTGGCTCTGGTGCTGCCATCTGAGTTGCATGATTCGAAGTGAAGATGGGAAATGCTTGTAGAGACTGGTAGGGCGAAAAGAGGAGAACGCCGGAGTCGTTAGCAGTTCAAGAGAAATGCCACTCTCTTAGTTTTCCCCGTTTGCCTTTGTCTCTGATACAGATACATACACCATACATGGTGACCCCCGGGGATAAGGGGTCATTTTATTGGCACAAAATGCGTCTGCGCGGTTCTCATTTTACCCAAACAAGGGGTCCACGACTTTCATTTTATCGATGGAATTGGCCCGCGGCTTTCATTTTATGTGTTGATACGAATGATCCACGAGACCTTCATTTTATCGATACAAGGGTTCCGCGGCCTTCGTTTTATTTGCACAAGAGGTCCGTGGAATGTGAAAGGTTAAGAACCCCTGGTTTAACAAAAACACCATTCATTGCTCACCCTCTTCGGGAGGGTGAAACGCCGGTTAATCGCTTCCACACATAACTCTTACAGAAATTTATTTGCGTTTCGGAAACAGGGAAGTATACACCTGACAGAGAGAGAGAGAGACAGACGGATCCCTGCAGGACTGTACTACCGCGACCATTCCAGAAACAAATTCCATCCCCACCGTGATTCTGTAATTCACTCATTTTCACCAACTGACAATCGACTGTACATAATCATCACGCGCATACACACACAGAGGTAGAGAGAGAGAGTTAATAGAGTTCGCCCAGTGCTAATGACTATAAATTACCTTATGGATGGTAATAACTCTCCGGAGGTTCATTACCGGGTTTCGCATCCCCCGATGTTAAATGAATCCTTGCACTATCTTCGATAGCAGAAAGCGAATGTTGGTGGTGGGGAGAGACCAAAAGACAAATCATGCCTGATTCGCGCGTATGTGTTTCTCTAACCCATGAAGGGGTGAGTGATGCCACCACGGCATGTTATGTGTAGTTTGGGTTACGGTAGAGAGGTTCGGGTTGTGGAGGATGAAACGGTTTAACACTATTTCTCTTGAACCCCCCCTTTAATGCATTAATTTTGAACATAGTATACGTATTATCTTGATTCATTGTGTGATGTATAGGATCCCGTTTTCTCACACCCAATACGCTGTGATCCAATACTCACTGACTTTGGTGATCATCACGTGGGAGTTCTTTGCGGTCACCCGACAGATTTCGTTCCTGGATGAAGCTAATTATTGACTCAATTTAGCTCCTGGAAAAATTCCGGAAATACGCTATCTTTGAAAGTAACGAGACCTCTATAAAGCACCGTGTATGCTGGAGTAGGCTTCATGGCGAGGCCGTATGATGGGGAATTCGGAAATTTAGTCCCGAACATTTGACTCCTGGACATTTCGTCCCAAAATTTCGTCTGCCCTGAGCGAGTGAGTGACCAAATGAGTAAGAGAATGATTGTGTGAGTGACCAAGTGAGTGATCGTATGAATGACCGTATGATATCGTTATCCGTATGTAATCGCTAAAATATCAGTATATCGTGATTTCACTGTTAAAAAAGAAATTATGTGTATTATTTACATGCACCCTACTTACTCATTATATTTATACAAAGGGCGAAATGTAGAAGTTGAAGTATCCGAAGCGAAATGTTCCACTCACTCGATAACTCATAACTCATACGATTGTTCACTGGGTCACTCATAGGGTCACGCATTCATGTGATGAATCTAGATTTTGATAGTGAGTTACATGTTATTTTATGATTTATACAATATTTATATATTACGTATAATTATTTACAGTCAAACCTCTCTTTCTCAAAAAACTATATATCTCGAAGGGGAAAAAAAAGGAAGTTCCTGAATTTTCTCTACTAAATCAATGCATTTTTACCTCTCTGTCTCGAAAATTCTCTATCTCTCGAATTTTTTTTTCACGTCCCGTCCGTTTCGAGATAGAGAGGTTTGACTGAATCATATTTACCAACGAAGCTTGTGTATTATGAATCGTTGCCGGTAAGAGTGATATATTTTTTTGAAATCAAATTTGCCAACGATGGTTGGGTATCGATGTATAATCGACGGTAAAAGTGGTATTTGGAGAAATTGATCAAACTTGCCAAAGTGGTCGGTGACTATGCATAATAACCGGCAAATGTAATAAATAAGTAAAGCATATAGAATCAATCTTGTAAATAAGTAAAGATCTATCATATTTACTAACGACTCTTGTGTATTATTGTCGGCGAATATCTGTAACAACCGGATAGATGGTCTTAACCGTATGTTATTAATATGCGTGTAGTCGTGATTCAGCCTTAAAATAAATTAAATTTTATGTGTGTGTGTGTGTGTAAAAAAAAAAGAAGAGAGAGAGAGAAAGAAAGAAAAAAGAAAGAGACGAAGTGAAAAAGTGAAATTTTTAGGGAAAAATAGAGAAAAAAGAGTAAAAAATTTCAGAACGAGAAAACGAAAAAAAAGAAACCGTCGATAAAACAAAATTTTAACGCTTGGCAGTTTCTTTAAAAGTGAAAAAAAAAAAATCTGTTAAAAGAAAAAGAAGAAATATTGAATTATGCATCGGTATAAAGGGAGGAGCTGCCATCCATGAAATGGCGATACGCGGGATAAAAATCGGATTTTAGTGAAAAGCACCCCCTCGAGTCAACGCGCTCCTCCCAATAACTACGAAGATGTTGTTGTTGTTGTTGTATCATCCGAAAAATAATTATCGAGCAAGTGGAAACATTATCAATATAATGTGTTTGCATCTCAAAAAAAAAGAAAGGATAAAAAATTGCTCACGTAACCAAATAAAACTCAAGATGTCGATCAATCATCTGATAATTGTTCCGAGCCTCGCTCTTATTTTATTCCAAGCCGGGAAAAAAAATGAAAATTCCACGGTAAAATTATTTTATTTTCACGATCAGAAGATTTTTTTTTCTGATTCCCGTGGCTGTGGTGTTTTATCAAAAATTTGGAAAATATCTGATGTCCATTATCCACGCGCCCCACCCCCCAAAAAAAATTGCTGCCAGTGGCGTATTTATAGGAAGGGGGAGAGGGAGCAAGTGGGCAATAGCCCGGGGCGGTAAGTTCCGAGAGGCAAATTTGAGGAATGAGTGGTCGTAAAAATTAGACTACAATTTTATAACGGTGACAAAATTGATGTAGCCGGAAATACGCCTAGAGATTGAGGGTCAAAGAGAAATCAAAGGCGTGACCTTGAGGATGTGCAAGCACGTGAGCCACCAAAACAGTGTGTAAGCACGACCTTCTCGCGCAGAAGAGTTACATAACGCTGCGCAATCATCGCAGCCGTTTTCCACCCATTTACTGGACACTGCGTTTCAAAGAAGAAGTGTCCTATGATGAACGAACCTGTGAACCCACACCACACTGTCACTTTTGGGGAATGCATTGGTTCTGGTTTATGCGTGTACTCACGTGGATTAGACGTCGCCCAGATGCGACAGTTATGGGTATTAACGTCGCCATGAAGCGAAAAATGAGCTTCATCTGTCCACAAGATGTTAAAGACCCAGGTGGGATTCTGTTTGATTTTGGAGAAAGCCCACCTCGCAAATGCTTCCCTCTGTACGGTATCCGCTGGTAAAAGTTCATGGCACGACCGCAATCTGTATGGGTACAGATCAAGGATTCCATGAAGAATATTGAATACCGAGGATGGTGGTCCCAAGCGTCTGACAGCTTCACGAGCACTGCTGGTCCCTTTAGCTGATTCGCACGCTAACGCTTCCATTTTGGCTGCAACACGCGGCGAACGTGCCTACCTTAAACATGGTTGCCGGGTCTTACACGATTCTCCAGCGTTCCAGTTTCCTCAAACCGCTAAACAAGCTTTGTGAGGCCTGTCGCTGTTAAAGGCCCTTTTCCAGTCCTCACAATCTTCCGAACTCCGAATTTAAGCAAGTCAATGGTCGCTGCTTCCTGGTTCAGTAAAACAACTTCACCAACAAAGCTTTATCCTTCGCACTCAGAATCTTTGTTCACATACACGGTTTACAACTGGTTGCGGATTAGGAGTGCAAGTTCTTATAACCGTCTCATTTGCATATTTCCACTGAAGTCACTCGTATCAGCACCACCTACCGGCTGTTTTTTAAGTTATTTTTTTCCTGTCTTAAAAAAATTCCCGTGACCTAGCGATGCTAAGCCTGCAATCCGTTTTTATTTCGGTTATTTTCCCGGTTTTTACTCATTTTTAAGTACGGACTTTTTGCCCACCCTGTTCTTACTAGTTCTAAGCCTTTTCAGCCCGTGGAACCTCCCTTTTGAACCATATTTTTTTTCTCGTGACCCCTTTCCCCACGTCTTACCCAGGGCCTTACCCCAGTACAGGAGCGAGAACCTTTCTACTTATTGAATTGAATTTAATAAAAACCGAATTCTCTCTCGCAGTGAACAAAAATTTTATAAATAAGATCGATCTTTGGAATTTGAGGGGGGGGGGGGTTTCAAGCACGGATCCAAAAGGAGGGTTTAATCCTTTTCAAGTGCCGAATTATATCCCTTTAAGACCGAGGTTGATCGATAGTGCGGTTGAAATACTTAACAAACATTCATGTTTTCAAAAAATTTCCCGGTCTTAAAGGGATATAGGGAAAAATAGGTTTATGTAAAATAGAAAAATACAAGACGATCCAACGGGGGCCTACCTAATAAATTGCCCCTCCCGAGACACCAGCATGGGCCCGTGTCTGCCCTGGGCTAATGTTCAGTGAGCGTTCTATGAGTGGCCATCTCACCGTCATGGGTCCCTGGGCAAAATGCTGTCCTACGGCCTTATACGTAGCTGTATGTATATATTCACACAATTAACATATTTATATACTTACTCAAAAATCATACTACAAAATCTCATGATGTAGGTTCCTTATGGTCATGAGGACCCTGGTCATGCTCTTATGGGGGACATGAGTTAAGATGGCCCTGGGTCCATGGACACCTCTGCTGGATTCTGAAAGTTTTCTTATTTTTTCCAATATATTGTGTATTTCACTTTGATGACATTATTTCTTGACAGCTCTCTCTCTGGCCTCCTTCACCGCTTGTGGCTCCCCGTTTCATCTGATTTTCTGATAGGAATATCTTGCATAGGATACCACAGAAACACACACACACAAAAAAAAGTGCAGTTTGGGAAATTTTTATACGCACAGTGCATATATTTTTGCAATTTGTAGCAAGAACGGGAGGAGAGAGAAGACATTATTTTGTTTTTTAATTCACTTGTAAATGAGGAGTTTATTTTCAGTAGAGGGAACATTTCCCCTTCTACTGTTAATTTCAATTTGATTTACAACATTCAAGGGAGTTATCCGCACTTCAATTTAGGAAATGTTCCGTTTGGAAAGAAAATCAGTGTGGAAATGTTACCTTTTGATAAATTCGAACTGGTCGAGTCTAAAAAATTGGAAATTTCTATACGACACCTGTTGATTCCAGAAGGGTTTAATCAAGTAGCCTTATTGCCCTCTCGTCATTGACATAAACACGATCATTCTACAGTGGAACCTCCCATAACGGACACACTCCCGTTAGTGGATACCTCCACTGACAGACACGATTTTGAATTACATCGACGGGACTCAATATATCTTACTATCTATTAACGGACACTCCTCGTAAGCGGAAAAATTTTTTGGTTCCATTTGTGTGTCCGTTATCGAGAGATAAAAGATAAAAAATACCGAAGTGTATGAAAAAGGTGGATATGTTTTCCCCTTTTGATTGAAACGATTAACTTTACATTGTGATTTCTACGAAAAATTGAATAATTCCGGTTGCGCACAATCTGACGGAGGTTATCCCAAAGAATCATAAATCGTTAAAAATTGCATTTAAAAAAAAAGTGGAAATGTTCCCCTCAAATAGCCTTCACTTGTCTTTGTTCACACTTTGGGATAGAAATTGAGAACTTTTCATACGGGAAACACAGGATAGAAAGAAAAAACAACTTCCTATATATAAATTAAAGATCGAGCAAGACCTATATATATAAAACTGGTTTTTTGTCTGCGTGTGTACATGTTCTCTACAAAAATCTACAATTTTAGATCTGTTGTCGCCAAATTTTGCATATATACCAAACGGGACGCGACTTGAACGATAGGCTACTTTAAAAGTTCTTCAGAACAGGGCAAATCCCGAAATGGGCGAAAAACCGTCGGGCAACAATGGTTTCTGGGCTTAAACAATCACTTTCGGAATGTCTACTTTGTTTACCTTGGTTCCCTAGCAATGCGTTTTAGGCATGTAAATGCCTTTACATCGTTAATCCTGTCAGTATATGTATAACAGTTTATTCTTTTATAATGGTTTTGTCACTTTTCCAATCCTCCCAGTAATTGAAGAAAACCCTGTCAGCGCCGGGTATTATAGCTAGTAAATAATAAAATGGAACGACCTCCACACAACCACACGCACAGATCGTTTGACGTGAATTTTCTCTCTCGTTCAAACTTTTATGGAATCTGTCATCACGAATTCTCTCGAAAAACTTCTCGTCGTTTTCAACAGAAAACTTGGGCTATAAAGAGACGTGTTTCCATCTCGTCGTGATCCACGATCTTTAAATTGATTCGTACCTAAAACTTACATCCACCAGCTCAATTTTTTTTTTATTAGAACTTTTTCCCCAAATAATTTATAAATATGTACTAATAAAGGAAATATTCGACGTTGAAGAAAAATTTTCATATGATTATTTATAGCTTGTGTGTGTGTGTGCATATTAAAGGGTGATTCAGAACTCTCACGCGCAAAACTTTGAGGGGTGATAGAATAGTGTTCCTCAACCACTGGTCCACAGACTGCTGCAGGTTCGTGGGAATTTCCTGCATGACCGACCGCATTCAGATTTCAATTAATATAGCCAATACATAAATTTAGATTTATTAAATAAAATATAGTCTATACCAAGGAGTCTGTGGCCTGTATTTTATCGATTAAAGAGGTCGGTGAACTTTATTTTACCGATAAAAGAGGTCCACCGCTCTCCTGTTATCGCTACAAGAGGTCTGCGATTTTCATTTTATTGGTACAAGGAAGTCTGCGACCTTCATCTTCTTGCTATCGATAAAAGAGGTCCGTGTCCTTCATTTTAGTGATGCAAGTACTCCGTGACCTTAATTTTATCGATACACAAAGTCCGTGGCCTTCATTTTACTGACGCAAGGAGTCCGTTAAGCTTATATAGTTAAGAACCCCCGATTGAAAACGATAATTTCAGATCGGGGGTACCGAAAAGGTTGGGAACGACTCTCGCTTAGAGACTTTGGTTCTTCCTGTGCATCGTTGCTAATTCGAAGAAGTATCAAAATTTTTCTGGTTTGTTGGAAACGAATTTAGTTCTTTTCAAAGATCCAAACTATAGCCACAGATTTCTAAACGCGACGTAAATTTTGACAACTTTAGGGTTTTCTTAATTTTCATTCTGACAATTGACTTTCGAGTGTTTCTGGGAGTGTCAACGAGTTTTAGAATTTTTAATTCGGTTCATTTCTCCGTAAATGACACAAGAGTACCCGATTTTTCAAGCTGAAAACAACATAAAAAAACGTCATTGAATGAAACGAGGGGTACTTTTTCTAAGAGTTAATGAGAACATTTCAAGAGACAACGCAGCATCTTTTATTTATTTATTATTATTATTAGTTTTCATGGAAAGGCGTCGAAAACAATTGAGGTTTAAGCTCAAAGAATTCGTCTCTCTCTTATGGGAAGAATCAGATGAGAGCCAACCTCAAAGGCTCTTCATTAGTGAGTGGCCAAAAGAGTTGATCCTTCAAGCGGAAGTGCTTTCGCTTCATTCTTTTTTGTTTTCTTTTACGCCAAAAGAACAAAAAAAAAATTATTTAAATATATTCTTTGAACGATGCGTTGAGGGTGAATTTGCAGATGCAATTTGAAGACGCTTGAAATTCGCCGAGACGTACCCGTGGTCACGTGATTCAAATGCTAATGAACCTGTGAAGGGTAACGAAGCCTTGTATAATCCGACTTTATGGCTTTATCAGTTCGAGCGGAGCTTCGTCAACTTCGGTGATTTGATCACTGATTTTCTTTTGGGTTTTCGTTTATCCTAGTTGTTATGTTTGAGTTGTCGAACGAGATTTTATCAGCGGAATATTGGACATATTACATAAGTATAGCTTTTTATTGTACTGTTACACGAGGCGTGTCTCACTCCTTTCTGCAAAAAATTCAGTGTCTTCTCGACTGATACAATCTTCCAATTGATCATTAGAGTTGAGAAATCCTTCTATTCAGTTTCAGTGTGCCCAACCCCCCGCTACGAGTTTTTCCTTCTGAAAATCTACAGTAGTCGTGAGAAATCAGTTGTAGTTTTCGTGTGTAGGACTTTCATTCGTTCAAACCCAGTACATGCCCAGAGCCGGACTTGGTCATTTAGCAGACCGGTGAGAGAACAGTTTTGCGGTAATCTTTGATATCTATATGCATGCCGCTTTCTTTCGCCCACGAGATAGATGTGATAGGGATTAGGCTTAGAGATTCTCATTTTCGGCTTACACATTCACAGAAAATCAATTTACAGGGCCCTCTAAAATACTCGGAATTCGGGTCCGTCAAAGAACTTTTCAGAGGAAGTTTCAGAGTGTAGGATCGTCTTAACGCATGAACATGGGCCTATTGGGTAGTTCAGGTGGTTAGGGAACCTCATGTTAACGAGACATGCAAAACAAATAATATTTGAAACATGAAAAAATATTTTGAGTTGGTGTGGCGGCAACCTTAAGTCTCTTCGGGAGAATCTATTTTCCCCAGGGCTCATGGTGACTAAAGACCAGTTCGCCCTTCCCCATGCGAAAGGTTAACAGGGCTCTGAGACAAGGCCGTCTCAAGAGAATTATTGGCTCCTTCCCCCATCTAAAGTGATTTTTTTCCAGGCCCAAACTTGGTTAAAAACGCCTTACATTCTTGACCTCGAGAATTTCGAATTTCAACCAGACTCAGTTTTCGTCAGGTTTCTCTGCACTTGTGTGTGTGTGAGGCACTCGGGACGTGCTCGGGTGGGCCCACCGCTAAGACGACACTACTCTGGGGGCCTCAGGTGTTGGTCTTATATTTTTACAGTATTTAAAACCATAAATTTTCTTGAAAATCAACAATTATAAGGAGTCAGCAAGAAATCTGGGGATTCTGTCAGAGGCCCCATTCACACAAGGATAATGTGGGGGCCCACGGATTCACCGTGATAGCCTATTTGTGTCTTAGTATATTAACATGCTTTTCATCAATAGATCCACAGAACTTCGAGTTCTGTCGATCTATTGACGAAAATCATGTTAATATATGTTATGTCCGACCCCTATCCTAAACGATGAGCATCCCCGAATTTGACAGATTGTGGCCCGCAACCGTTCATCAAAGAAGGTCAGCGGCCCGTGACAGTTTTCTGAATCACTTGAGTGGTCCGCTATCTAATGAATGTTGATCATCCCCGAAATTGGCAGATTGTAGCCCACAAGCGTGGATCAAACCAAGTAAGTGGCCCATGACAGGTTTCTAAATCAAAGTTCTGAAAGAGTGGTCCGTACTCTTAAATGATGATCAGCCCGAAATTGGTAGGTTGTGGGTCCGCAACCATTCATTAAGCCAAGCAAACACCCGACCAGAGCATGGTTCCCATCAAACGAGTCAAATGACTCTCGATCACTCATCAAACCAATCAAATGACCCGCAATCACTAAAAAAAAACCAAGCAAGTGGCTCACAACAGATTTGCAAATCACTCCCGTGGTCCACAACCGAATAGATGTTGAGCATCCCGAAATTGACAGGTTGTGGTCCGCAAACATTCATAAAACCAAGCAAGTGGGCCGAGACAGGTTTCTAAATCAAAAGAGACCGCACCCTTATGAATATTGATCACCTCTATTCTAGGGAATCCACAAAGAAGGCCTCGAGTAGATCTCGGCACACAGTATAAGTCGGATATCATAGTTCTGGCGTTCATGCCATGCCATGTAGTGGAGAAGCTATGACAATAATACACAAGTAGATTATTCATTTCTCTTCTCTTGCTAAGATTCATTTTTACAAAAAAGAAAGAAAGAAAAAAAAAGAATCACGTGAACACTGAGATTCAAAAAAGAATTCAAAAATGCATTCAAAAAGAATGCAAGCACTCGATTTTTCTAGCAAATGATGGCATCAATTTTATAAATAGACATCAAAGATGTGTTCAAGAAGGATTTTCTCCGCGTCAGATAGCTCGTTTGTCTTCCAGAATGGTCAGAAACTTCCACATCAGTTCTGAAAGGGTATTCGGTATTTATTATACAAAGCACAAAAAAAGGAAGACCCTAATTTCATTATGCGGACAATAAAAGCTACAAAACCATACGATGAATAGCCCGCCTCATTCGAACAACAAGAGAGAGAGAGAGAGACATTTACTTGGTGATGGCCGGAAAAAGCATCGTGAGAGGAAACCAATTTCACCCCGTGCAGCATAAATAACTTTTTGGCAACAAAAGAGAACTTTTGAACCTGATTGATGATTTGGCCCCCAGTTATTGATTGGCCAGCCAAACTCTAAAAAGGAACAATAGATACGCGGATCCTCTTCTTGGTATTGTTCGGTGCAACTCGTTTATACCCACTATAAAACGTTCACGAAAAATTTTAAGTCATTATGTTTTTGGCTTGAAAAAAAAAAAAAAAAAAATTGAGCGCTTTTGTGTTGAAGAAGGCAACAGCTAATGGAAGCAGTTCGCGTCCATTAAGACGAGTGAATGAGATCTTGTGGATCATTCAAAAAAAGAATCCTGCATAGAAAGGGAAGCTCAACGAGTGATTTCGAAAAAAAATATATAATCATTAGACCTCTGATTCGATAAAAAACATGCAATATCAGGGAAACAAACATCTCTGTTAACGTACCAAATATACGTACAAACAATTATTTGTTTTTTCAGACTGGGGTTCGTACCTAGAATTTCCTTCTTAGGTCATGCAAACGTAATTTATAACCATCTAGAGGCGATGGATTTATGATTTTGCCACCCTTTTCCCATTTTTGTCCTATTTCTTTTCTGCCACTCATTTTTTTTAAATTTGTCACTCTAGGCTACGGCCCGCCAAGGCTTCCTTCCTTGTAAATAAGCCTTCATTGCCAAGTCACTCTTTCTGTCACTCACAACTCACTGCTTGATCACATTCTTGGTCACTCTCGTTGTGGCTCACTGATCAGGTCCTTCGCTCTCTAGGCCACTCTTTTGGTCATTGATATGCTTGCGCACGCGCACACACACACACACACACACACACACACACACACACACACACACACACACACACACACACACACACACACACACACACACACACACACACACACACACACTCTTCCTCTCTCTCTCGCTATGGATCACTCTTTTGGTCTTTCACCGACCTGGAGAATCGCTTTCTTGGTCACGCTTCTGGTTAGTCACTGACCTGGTACCCCGCTAACCATGTGACTCACTAACCTGGTCTCTAGTTGACTCCTTTGGTGTTTCACTGACCTGGTCTCTAGTTGGCTCCTGTGGTGACTCACTGACCTGATGCATCGAATTTTTAAGAGAGGAATTTTTGTGAGAACTCTCACAAAAGAATTTTCCGTTCCTAATTTTTTTTTTAAAAGTTCGCTTGTGCATGACAATGGGAAATTCTTTTGTGAATGTAATACGGGAATATACTTGTGCTTTTACAAAATTTTCGTCCCTGTTCACCCAGTTTTAAGGTATTTAATTCGGTTCACCTCTCGGCTCATCTCTATGAAATAAAATTTGACTAAGAGAAGTTTGTGCGAGAAAACTCGCGTCGTAAGAAATTAATCTATTCGCGGCCTTTTCTCCTTTGTTGACAACAGCAAAAACCAACAAAACGTCTCAGAGGTGAGGGTCGAGCGAGTTGTGATAGATGCGTCTCAGCAGCGTCAGACAGACATTCAGCCAGCATCTCGAGCCTGTTAACGCTGATTAAAAGGTCTTTCGTTTTCCACAAGGGACACACTGCGACGGAGAGTTCCATTCTAAAAATGCGTGATCACTCTCTTGCTCTTTCCTCTCACGGCCATTTTCCCTCCAAAAACAGATAAAACGCGTTTCGCCCTTCCCTTCATTGCTTCACTTGGAATACTTTATTGTGACCTTCATCCTTTTTGACGATTTTTCACCCGCTTATGAAAATATGACCGTCATCCGTTTACGAAGATGAATTATAACATTAATAATATATTCGGCTCTTTAATAACTGCTTGGGGAAGATTTCTTGTTCGGAATATACGACTTCTACCATGAAACAATCGAAATGGGGAAACAACCGAAATGAATATAATAAAAAATCTAGACACAAAACCGCATTGCCCCATTAGAGCACCTGTGGCCTGCAGGTAGCATGGGGGGGGGGGGGAGTTTCCTTATATTAATACGAAGGTGCAGGTGCACGCAGCATTCAAATTATTTGGGAAGGGTTGAAATTTATAAGGACACATGAATAGTACAGATCTTCCATCGGGAATGGTCAATTAGAAGTCCAATGGTAGTGTTCAGGCTGCAGGCTTCAAATTAAAAGTTATCTCGGGAAGAAGAGTGATATTAAGGAGCGAATCCGGAGTTCTAGGGAGGAGTCGAGGAAGGGGTAAAATCAGGAGGCCCGATGGTAGAGATATGAATTTTTTTTTGGCTTAGAGGGAAGTTTGGAGTTTTTCCAGAGGTTAGGATGAGAAAACTTGAAGAGCAGGCTTGAAATTGTGGTGTTGAGTTGAGGCTGTAGTAGAGAGTCGCGAGATATCAAAGTGCCGTAGTGCCGTGTGGATGTAGCTAGCAGACTTAGGATGGCAATGAGATCACAGACGAGGACCGGGGTGGGTATACTTATCCACTTTTCCCGTGACCTGAATGTCCAAATAAGTAAGGGGTCAGGATGTTACACGTTGACAGATGCGTAAGTTAATAATTTGAATCACCCGTTGAGGGTATTGTAATATATTCTCTTAAATGGATATAGCAGACATCTTAATTTTAACGACTGCAAAATTGCCATTTATAAATTAAATATTTATATAGGACGTTTTTGTACTTACTGGGCTAATTAATTAATTTTTTTTTCATGCCAAACACAACGCAATTTACTACCACTATACGATCGAAATTTTGCTAATTAATAATTGGTTAATTATATATGTTAGTTAAGTAGAATAGAACGGGTTGACACTAATGAGAGGAATGACTAATTATATTGAAGGAAACGATTTCGTACTGAAAGAATTAAATAAATAATATCCGATGGTTTTTGAGGTAGAATTCAAATCAAATCACATTTATTGTTATCTTATAACAGTACAAAAAAAGAAAAAAATAGAGAAAAATTTACCAAAGAGTCAATTAAAAAATGACCCATTCTGGTAATTGCTAGTAAGAATTATTATGGCAAACAGAATATTCAACTAAAAAATTCAAATTCTCTCTTCAAATTAAAATAAAAATTCATGGAAACAGAGGAGTGCAATTTAAAAACAGTTCTTCATGCTGCATCGAAAAAAATATATTTTTTGGATGTTGAAGTCAAAGCAAAAACAACTAGATATGCAGCATGTAATTGAATTAAACTGTGACGTTATTTAAGAATCACATGAGCAACAGAAAAACATTAAAACAAATTTTCTATACCATCAAGTGAGAACATGTTGACATATTTTTAAAAGGATGATAAATTAGTATTGTGAGTGATTTCTGGTGGTAATGTATTGTAGAATTTTGTGACAAGGATAAGTAAAATGTTTCTTCAACAGTGTTCTATGAGGCAACGGAAGTGAATACGTATTATTTAGTCTATTTGAAGATCGAGATATATTTAAAGGCAAGGAGAATTGACCTTTGGATAGGAGGAGAATAGATTTATAGAAATATAACTGACGTAATGTAAGTATTCCAAGATGTTGATGAAGTTGTATTGATGGTGTAGTAAAATTATTTGCGATGATTTGAATTATTCTCTTATGGAAGCTGATTATAGGGTAAAGGGTTGAAAGGTAGTCAGAACCCCAGAAAGAGTTTGACCATATTGTGTGGTAGGAGTGAGTGAAACAAGGAGTAATAAAGAGTTAGTAAAATATGAATTAGATAAAGAAATCTATAAGGAAGCCAAAAAATGCACCTTTTCGTTAGAAAAATTTCCAGAATTATCGGGAAATATTTTTAAAAATTTTGAATGAAACATTTCCAGGAAAAATAAAGATTCATATTTAATGAAAAAATAATTTCGGAATTGACGAAATAGAATTTTTCAGAACAACTGAATGTTCATATTTAATGAAATAATTTCAGAATTGATGCAAATTTATATTTAATGGAAAAAAATAATTTTTGAATTAACGGCAGTCCATATCTGATGAACTAATAACTTCTTGATGAAAAAAATTCATAATTTATGAAAATTCATATTTAATGAAAAAATAATTTCAGAACTGATGAAGAGATTCATATTTGACGAAAAATTAAACACACAATAAATAAAATTATTCAATGCTTTAGCCCCCCCTCCTCCATTGTTCGACAAGGAGATCGGACTCCGTTGTTACCTACGCAAAGACATCACTGTAGGAATCTAGATACCGCCGCATGGCTCGTTATCTGCTTATTTTCAGCAACTTCGGAAATAAAATGTCTATTTTGGAAATGTATTTTACGAGGAAAAATAGTAATTTTCTATCAGTCCCACGCTTCCTAAGCAACGGTATTCGGCTTCGAGCGCAACATGAAAAAAATTTGGAATTTTCACGCGGATAAAATAAATTTGAAATTTTTTTTTTCTTTTAGAAAAGAGAAACTTTGTCCAAAAATTTGTAAGAAATGTTTTCTTCTTAAACTTTTCCCTCCCATTTTTCAAACCGCCTATTTTCTGCTTTTAGAGACTGGAGATAACTTCATTGAAACTTTAGTTCTGCCCACTCATTCATTCAATCACTTTCTCTTTCGTACATATACAGCTGTATACAGCCGATGATGAAAAGAGTGGGCCGGAAGGGGGCGAGAGAGACAGAGAGGGAAGAGAGATACCAACACTGTGAAATTTGTTGGAAAAGATAAAAAAACGAACAGAAAAAAATGAATTTTTCTTTGAAAAAAAAAAATGTAGGAAGTGCGGAAATGGGGCGAAAATTTCGTTCGGAAGACTTATTGCCGGAAGTCATCTCTTTTTCATGCCGGTTGTTATACTTTGGTTGATAAAAATCGCTTTTCTCTTTAAAATACGGAAAAAAGAAGTACGTGCTTTTCATTTCAAGAATTTTCCGTTCTTCCTCTCCTTCCAACATTTCCAAGAATCGGTAAATTTATATCGGAAGTAAAAGAAGGACGTCGTCATACATTTTCATCTACAAATTTATGCTGATTTTCTTTTTTGATACATCACAAATATAAAGGGCTGAAAATCGACGACGTAAAATCAACCGATTGGTCTATGGGAGTACTGTACAAGAAGTACCAGCAGTAACAGGGCCGGTGAAGAAGTCATGGCTCGTTATGGCCGTTGGAGCTACTATTTGCCATCTATATTGTGAAGCGGAGATGGTAAATTCTCGAATTTTCTTGTCATGTAAGTATGATGTTGCCGGTTTGAAGACTCTCTGCTGCCGCTGTGGTGGTCGAGTGGTCATAGTGACGGACTCTAATCGCGAATGCCCGGGTTCAAACTCCAGCGTCGCCACAGTGGTGGTCGGTTGAAGTTGGTCTTCTATGCTTCCCAACTTCGAGGTGCGAATGCAAGCCGATCTCCCCGTTAAAAAGTCTCGCTACAGAGAGCAACAGGCCTACAACAGTAAAATTTTCCATCATTACACTTCACTCATAGTTCGAAAAATAGGAGGATGATGGCAGCACTATAACAAGCATTACACAGAAACAAGCTTCACATTAGGTTCACAACACGGACACGCACATTCCAACATGCGCCAGTTCGTTAGAAGTTCTGCAGAGGAATATGGACGAGGTGCATGCATGGTTTAGTAGTAGTATGCTCTCTGCTTAGAGACTTTCAAATGAAGGAAACTGTCTTAGCCACCAACTACTTGGTCACTTCTAAAAACAAGCATCCACACCCCCTGACATAAATATTGATGAACCAGATATATCCAAGTGCTATGGCGTCGATAGTCATCGCTATCATTCGATGCGGGAGAAGTAAAGGAGCCTTTAGGCGTTTAAAAGTACAAAAACATGCGCAATACTTTTGTGTCCTCCATCATTCAACAATCCTTAATTTTATGGCTACTTATTTAAAGGACCGAGGCATCGAAGATCGTGGGGGGGGGGGGGAGAACTGACCAGTGGTGTTAAATTTAATACTAATTTGTATATAAGTAATTCTCTTCATCCAATAGAAGGATCTTGAAACCGAACTACCAATGGGAAAAAAGGAGTGGTTGCCCCCTTAAGACTTTTGGAATTTCAAAAAAAAAAAAAATTCAGCAGAGCAGATTGAGAAGTGGAAGAGAAACTTGACAAAAAAATTAAGTAGTACTTAGAGTTTTTGTGACATAGTAATTTTCCATCGGACGTTGGAGGTCATCCGTGACGGATGAGGATGGAAAAAAGGTAGGAAAGAAGTTCTTTTGAATTATAATTATGGAGGTATGGCAAACATAAAATTTTGGGGAATTATTTAGGGCGATAGGGTATTTTAGCATCTAATGAGAATTTTCCCTTCTTTTACGTCAACAAATTCCAATCCAACATCGAATTTCGGATTTATTGTACCTGGATTTTAAATGTGCATTGTTTCTTCCTATGCCATTTGAATTTTTGCATCGATAATTATTTAAATAATTTGATATTCGTTTGTCTGAAATGGAGACTGTTTTCATGATTTTTGTTCGATCAAATATTATTTAAATTTAACAGTAACATATGATTCTTTCTTTCATGAGTCCTCATTTCGTATTTTAATGCGTATTGGACCACAGGAACCTGGGTTAAATTTAATCAATTATATATATTATACATATATATTCTTCCAGTGTCCGATATAACACAACACTATCTATAGCGGAAGGCCTCCGCGCGAAGCTCGTGACGTCACTGAAGAAGGTCATCTCACCTATATCCATTGGATGTACTGCAAAAAAGGGTAAAGATGGTGCATGCGTCGGCCTGCTATGTCCAATGTCCATAAGTGAGATGACCTTCTTCGCTGACGTCATGAGCTTTGCGCGGAGTCCTTCTACACCATTAATGAGAATGATGCCGTCACTGTTGAGGACGTAACGTGCCACTGACACTTCCTCCAGATGGGGGGGGGGGGTATGAGAGTTTCCTAAGAAACTCGAGGAATATCATCTAAAACGAATTTCCAGTGACACGTTTAGCCTCCTACACAATTCTAATACTATACACGCAAGCCTTCTATACATTTGTAATATATCAAACCTTTCTGCATATTTCTCGGGATACGCAAGCCTTCCAAGTGAGTGCTTGAAGCATAGAGGGAAGGAGAACTGCTCTAAGCAAACACAAGACACCCGGTTGCGACACCAGTCCCGAGGGCGAGTACCCAATTAACAGATCCCCAGCACTGACGCAACTGATGTAGAACATCCACAGGCCTTAACCCCTACACCACTGCTGAGGATGAGCAACAACAGCTTCTCGCCTCCGACGTCACTGCTGAGAATGAGCACTCATAGGCCAAGGGCTCCTACGCCATTGATCATAACGAGCAGTGACAATTCACGGCTCCTACGCCATTGATCATAACGAGCAGCGACAATTCACGGCTCCAACGCCAGTGCCGAGAACGAGCATTCACAGACCAAGAGTTCCTATGCTATTGATAAAGACGAGCTGATACAGTCCCCGAGTCCCTACGCCACTGCTGAGGACGAGCAGGCACAGCTGTCTAGCTCCGATGTAAATGATGAGAACGAGCACTCCCACTTGGAAGGCTTGCGCTTATTTGAAGCGATAAACAAGGCACGCACTGTTGTCTATATCCGCAAGACATCCCATTGCACAAAAAGTACAAGAATTTCGTCTATTAGCAGCGATTTTCAGCAAGTGATTTCTGGCTACAACAGCAGACGAGAAAAATTTCCGATTCGAATTGTATCTCAGGACTCTTGCCGTATCTGCGCAGGCACAGTACGGTTGTTTCCCGTTTTCGCGTTACTTGCTGTGGTTCTCCCCTCTCTCGGTATCTCCTTTCAAAAAATTTCTCTTCTCATCACTCCACCCAACAAAGCCAATCTATAGGATCCTATACAAAACCCAGAGCTTTTACCACCCCCGGACCATTCCATCCTCCCAGGGGGTGATATTGTCCACTTTGGGAAACACTGGGTTAAACGATTAAATATATATAAATATTTATTTATTTATAAGAACACCTTTTCCGAGTCTGTGTCACATGTTATTAACTATAGACTTAATAAATTTTCGCACAATCTATAGTTTTCAACATTTTCTCAAGATTATCTAACCCTTACAGAGACAATCCCGAGATATCTCGTCTAACTTGATCCGCTTTATTTCGGCAATACCGAAACATCTCGGGTTCTTAAAATTCTCTCATTTCGGCAACCCCGAACCAAGATATCGTTTTCTTGTCTTGATAACATGTTCCCCTTCCCGTACTATCAATCAGCTATAATAGAAGGGGGAAAAGAAAGATTGTTTTTCCTTTCCCTTCGAGGTGGTACACGATTAAGCGTACAGCATAAATAAAAGAAAATGATAGTTTTTCTCTTCCTTTTGTTCTATTATTATTATTATTTTAGGGGGGGGGGAGTACTTATAAGCTGATGAATTCGAAAAATATACATTATTCTTGAAAGTTGGTGGCAATTTCTATAAGTTTTAGCGATTTTTATTGTGGCAGTTACAATGCGTGCCAGGAAAATTTTGAAATCCAGCTAAAGGTTTAACGAACACACTTGTCTTCATGGAGTGCAATTGCGAACTGAATAGCGTGTCCGCTTTCAGTGGACGTCGTGAGTACTCGTCATCGGACTTGATGTCGGCTGTTGCCGCTCGGGAAACTTGCCTCACGTTGTTTCTCCAGTGGACGACCGGCCTTATATATACACGTCTGTTACTGGGAGAACAAACTGCATTCGTGAATTACTTGTCGGGTAATTCTCTTTCCTATGAGTTTTCCCTTCGATGATTTGCGTGGCGTGTGGTGAACTGTTTTCGGTAAATAGGTACGTTTAGAAAAAATTTCAAAGATATATACAACGAACTTTGGAAAAGTAGAACACGGATTACAAAGGGTGGGGGGGGGGAAGAGGGTGTTAAATCGAGTATAGCTGCATTCTTTCTTCTCCGAGTTGGCCAGGATTTCTATTAATTAAGATTTCTCGGCATTGTATTTGAAGTTTGGTGATGCCGTGGATACAGTTTTTTAATGATCGTGAAAAAGATAACATGAACTAATTGGATGAGATAAGACGGATAAAATTGAAAGACAAGCAAGAGACATGATAACGAATTCTCCTAATGAGTTCGAATCTAACGCGGACCTTCTTCACTTTGATGAGTTGTTCGTTGAAAGAAAACTGTTTGGAATTAGTGCTGACAAAAAAAAAAAAAAAAACCCAAATTTTATTATAGTTATTTATAGTAACTCCATAGCATAGTCTCTTCAGGAAATAATACATTTTGGAGATTATTACGAAAGAACAAAATTTACGAGACATCACTAGATATTCTTTTAGCATTTTTTTGTTTTGTTTTGCTTCTTAGATCGGGAAATGTTGAAATAAACGATACCAAAACTTCTTCATCCTTAACACGAATATTTTCTTCTTTACGAACGAAACATACTCTGCGTCGAGGTAAGATGGAGAGAGAGATAGAGATGTTGAGAGAGGGTCGCCCCTTCTTAAAAGCTTTTGTATGTTCTCGAACGTGAAAAACTCATACCCGAAGCTCGGGGAAAAAGTCTTCTCGGAAGAATTTATTTCTTCACAGAATGTGCATGAGATTCTTCTGAATTAGGGATAAACACGACCTTAAATGCGACTTGTTGCCCCCAGAGACCTCCTATCTTATAAGAGCTTCAATTCTCCGAGGTCGAAACTGCATTTTATTCTTGTTGTGCGCGTTGTACCGACGTGTATTCTTCATTTTATGACACGTTTCTTTGTCGTCTAGAGCTGGTTCTTCTGAGGGATATTCGACAAATAATCGTGTGAAATATGTTGGACATTGAAAGTTCCTTGCGAGCGTCACAGAGTCCTTTATTTATTTTGCCTTAATAAATGCTAGAAACTCTGATGGATAAATGAGACATCAACCGAAGATTATTTCAACAAAACTATTCCCGAGGTTGAGAGAAATCACATAATTAACCCTTTCAGACCCTGTACGCAAAACCGTTGGGTCGACTTTCCTCGCTGTGGATCACATATGCTCTACCGGTGGCCCGCAGGCCAAATGTGGCCTTCGGAGGCATCTCATATTGCTTGTGATAAATAACCAAACTACTCAAGTAATATAAGTGACTCGTGGCACATTTTCAGATTACTGAAATTGTCCGCGCCACATTTTTAAATCATTCAAGCGGTCCGCGGTACACTTTAAGATCACCTGAGTGGTTCGAGGCGCATTTCCAGATCGCGACAAGTTTCGAAATCAATGAAGTGGCTCGCTCTCCCTCAAAAGATTGAACACTCTTGCTGTAGATATTCCTTTTTTGAACCTCAGGGTGCTCAGCCCCGACTTCAAGGATTACGGGTATGTTATTGTTGAAATCAGAGCAGGCCACATGAGTGATCTGGAAATGTGCTGTGGGCCACTTAAGTGATCTGAAATTCTGCCGCAAGTCCCTTCAAAATTATATATATATAACATGCATTATAAAAGAGCAACTGACTTAAAACCAAGTTTATTTGAAACAATTCAAAAGTCAGAGTATAGCGCCAAAAGGCAGCTTTATAATACACATGACTAGAAATTATATAATTAGAAAAAAAGAAGATGAAAACTAAAAATAAATTGAAATAAAATGGAAATATGAAACAATGAGGAGGTCGTTCTCAAGGGGGAACCCCCACCATTGCTCCAAACAGCAAAAATGTTTCTAATGATGGTAGGCCAAAAATAGGCATAAATTTACCATCAGTATTTTTGGTCTACCATCATTAGAAACATTTTTGCTGTTTGGAGCAATGGTGGGGGTTCCCCCTTGAGAACGACCTCCTCATTGTTTCATATTTCCATTTTATTTCAATTTATTTTTAGTTTTCATCTTCTTTTTCTTCCCTTTCTAATTATATATGGCCCTAACGTATTTCTTGTCGGATTTGTGCTTGGTTAGTGTTCTTGTGCTAGTTCTGTCATCCGTATTCCATACTTCGAAAAACATCCAGTGATTGCAAAATATAGTTGTTTTTCCGTCTGAACCTATAGAATGAAACCGATTCCAAATCTTCACAGCCAAAGGCAGATGCGCTGACACTACTCGTCTGTCTCATTGTTGCAGAAAATCTTTACAAAACTAATAGGTGTTTAATAAAAAAAAATAAGAGGGAGACACACACACAAAGTAATTGCTTTCCACAATTACTCATTTCCAAAAGCGGAAAACATGATAACAGGGTGATAACTCCCCCCCCCCCCACGCCCCCACACCACCTTTACCTAATCGAAGTCATCGTGCGGTGGGAGGGGGAGGAAACGTCCGAAAATTCTCCAATGAAGTGAAATTCTATTTCTAGCTGCCGTTAATCCAAATATTTACGCGCGAGAGGAGCAGTTTATTTAAAATTTCGACGGGAAAGGATTTTTCGATACTCTCGCATCATCTCCCCCCATCTCTCGGCGAATGCGTTATCGTTGTTTGTTCTATTTTTGGGGAAAAGACCTGCCAAGAGCTTGAACCAGATCAGCGTTTAATTATATCCGTGCGTCAGGTGTTTATCGAAACTGTTGAATACACAATCGAGGGAGAGATAGATATTCGTTCTAGGGAAATGGTATAAATCCAATTTATTAGAACGAGATTTCGAGTAGGCAACACGAATCTTTGTTCGATCACCATGTGAAATTGTCTGATGTATGCGTTACGATAGACGTGATATTAGACGGGTTATTTTGCGTACCTACCAATCGTCTTGGTGAGTTTGATAAATTTATCACTTTATCACGCGAATATGCGTAATATCCAAGCGTCTTCGGTAAACAATATGTAATGAAAACATTATCACTTTTACCGGTGATTATGCATAACAGCCCCACACAAGTTTCGTTGGTAAATTTGATTAATACTCGAAATTTATATCAGCCTTTATCTGTGATTATACATAATACCCTAGTGTAATTGGTGAGTTTGATAAATATGAAAGGAATTCCAAACGACTCTAGTATGCGTGATGAAAACGTATAGTTGGATCCCGATACATAATGATAACAAATTTTACGAGCGGACCCTGATTTAACGATACAATACGTGTATGAATTATCACGTATAGTATATCGTACAGTACGATTTATCATGTTTACCAGAGACGCGACGGTTGGGTGCTATGCATAATCACTGGTCATATAAAAACAAAACTATCTGATTTCCTTCTCGAAGTAGAATTTGGTTCATTCAAAACCGGCTTGTGCAGCATCGGAATGAACATCTGGTGTGGTACCACATGTACAGTCTGCGCCCCCGTATTCGCGGTTTTTTTCCCTTTATTGGAAAAATTTTTTTGACGTCAATCAGCAATCGTCATTCACGTGTTTTGTTTACAAAATTTGAGTTGTGCTTGTTTAGTATGTGGCTCATTCCTCTAGTGCTATTGACAATGCTTTGGAAACAAAAATAAAAGTGAAAACTCGACAAGAAAATTGTATATAGTGACGAAACTATACTTGGCGAAAGTAAGTAAATACCTGCTGTGGTCCGCCATTACGGAATCAACGAATCTACGGTGAGATACATCAAGAAAAAGGAATCCGAAATCTGTTCAGCCATGGCTGCTGTCCTCTATCGAATAAAAACAAAACAATTTCATATAATTCTTGAAGTAAAATTAGTTGTTCGTTTGAAATCTATGTGCAACAATAGAATGAACAGTACGGGACGTGATGCTACATGATTTTTATTTTCATGCTGCACACCATGTAAATCATATGCGCTATAATATCGGTTACTATGTATTTTATGTTGCTTCAAAATTCAGCAATTACTTTTTGGTGTACCGAGTATGAATATAATTGAAACTAACGTCCATAATATAAGGTACTGTATTTTATGATGTAATTTTTTTGTAATTTCTTGTAGATGGCAGCAGTGACTCCAGCATAACAACAGTATTATATGTTCCATTATTATCCAATAGACAAAAGCCCGTTGCTATTCGACTGCTATTGCCACCTATCGATTAAAAACAAAACTATCTAACATAGGTCTTAGAGTAAAATTGGTTGTTGGTTAAAAACCAGTGAGCAGCATCGAAATGAACAACATGTGATATGATACCAAATATTATTTATTTTGATTTGCACATCAGTGTAAATTTTATGCACCGTAATACCGGTTACTCCTATGCCCTGTATTTGTGCCAACCATTCGCACGGGTTTGGCCCCATAAGCGGAATACAAATGGTTGATTGAATGAATGCCGGTTACTATGTTTCATGCAAAATTTAGCATTCGCTGTTCGGTGTGCCGAATATAAACGTAATAGAAACTTACAGGCAATAAGATAATTTCGATGTTATTTTTTTATATTTCTTGTAGGTGGCAGCAGCGGTTCCAGTGCTCTATTATTATTATCAAGCACAAGAGAAAAATCGTTGTGAAAATGCTCCTGCTGCCATCTATCAAATAAAATCTAAAACTATTATGGTTCCATAATTATTTGAGGGAAATATTGTGTGTTGGTTTCAAAACGGTGTGCAGCATCAAAATGAACAATATGTGGCATTATACTACATATTGTACATTTTTATGCTGTATACTGGTATAAAACGTGTATACCATAATACCGGTTAGTATGTTTTTGTGTTTGTTGTAGAATTGTGGCTATTATTTTTCGCAGCCGGATGTAATTGAAAGTAACGGCAATAGGATTTTTTCTTTCTGGCAGACAACTCACTACAGTATGCAATTTTCTTTATTTTGCGTAGATGGCAGCACGTGTTCCAGTAGGGATTCAAAAACTGAGAAAGGAGGACGCGTGCACGTGCACTGTTCTTTTAACGTCACTTCTCCAAATTTACGCAACAGATGGCACCACATACAATCAGCATTGAGAGTTGTTTGCATCCTGTTTTCTTTGTTTCTGAATGGAAGAGATAATGCCCCCCTCTTCAGTACACGGCATTACTAACCTTTCAAGCGGTTTGTAAAATTTCCCTGATCCGAAGTGTAACTGCCACATTGGAAGTAAAAAGCGTGTTAAGAACCCGATATATTTCGGATCAAGTTTGACGAGATATCTCGGGATTGTCACTGTAAGGGTTACGCAAACAATAGTTAATTAAGTCGGTCATTAAGTGAGCAAACAATGGTATTCTTAAAATGAGTGCTGCTGTTTTCTTCTTCCAGAGCTGGTTTTTTTTTTTCGGACTGTCTTTTTTTAAAATTATCCAGAGCATGCTGGGGCCGTGGTTAGAATAGTATCCGCTGTTCTACTCGAAAATTGGGTTCTTGTATTCTGGGAATTTCGATGGCGATATGTCAAAGCGTGTAAACACGTGTAGAAAAAAACCACACACACACACAAACACTCATGTCAATCAAGAGATGTATAAGTTTCTCTCTCTCTCTCTCAGACTTGATAAAATAATTTCCCCAAGAATAAAAAAGAAAAATAATTACAGAAACCTTTAAAAAAAAGAACAAACGGGTGAATTTTCTAAAACGTATGAGGACGCCGTTTCCTCTAAAAGAGCACGTTTGGAAACCCTAAACTTTAGTCAAGATGCTTAAGAGCAGTAGATGCGAAGACGTGAGTCAGAAGCTTTTTGGAAGTCAACGAAGGCCAAACGCCATTGTGATATTTTATAGGTATTTCGATACCAAATTATTATTCAATTTCCAATTATCTTCTGGGATAGATTTTCATCCCGTTATAAATTTTATAATCTGATATGAAATTCCACTTATAATAATTAAAAGAAATCCTCCGAGAGACAATTTTTAATCCTCGACGAACGAATTCATAAAAACCCCTAGAGAACCTTAGTTACTCTTCCCATCTTTTATAAACACCTCCATCGAGTATAAGTTTACTCTTGATTTTATTTTCCAAAACTCCTTATTCCCGGGAGTTTTACTTTGAATCAGGGGCCACGCCTTATCGGAGGTGAAAGGTATATAACCGAGCTCTCCAACAAAATAATAACTCAGTTCAGAAAGAGGAGTTGAACACGAAAAAGAATTTTACGGACTCTTGAATACGAAATCCACGCGAGTTACGGAATATACATGAAAGGAGTTTTTATACATAATAATAAGGAGATCTTTGAGTGAGAGAGAGAGAAAAAAAAAGTTTCTTTTTAAAAAAAAATCTAAGATGAAGGTGATTCCCTGCATATGGATATATAAAAAGAAGAGAGAGGATAAAAAAAACTTCTCCTAAAGCCATGCTTATCTCTTTGGATCCAGCCCTGGATGCGTCCCATCAACTCTCTTCCCGTGTCTGGAAATCTGCATCTTTTGTGGAAAGCATAAAAAAACGAAAGCCCTTCTTCGAGAGTAGAAGGGGGAGGGGGAGAAAAAAAAAGCCCATCTAGCTTTTTATTTATGCTTTTATTATCCCTCACGCAAAAAAAGTTTTTTTTTTTCGTGTACAATTTTTTTCGCTCTCTATCATCTTTCCTAACAACGTTAAGGAAAAAGAGAGACTGAAAAGAAAATAGTTGAAAAAAGGAGTCCTTGGCATATTAAATAGGTTCGGATGTGCCACTGGCATGATGAAATAAGGTGATGCGTACAGAGTGTTGGTCCTTCAAAAAAAAGAAGCGTTGAGTTCCGAACAATACGGATACGGTGTATATACAAAGAGTACCTCTCACGGAAATAGAGAAGAATACGGGCTGTGTGTGCGCAGAGAAAAGAAATTTGTTTCGTGCAGTTCACGCCGTTTAATGCCATCACGACCGAACTCGGGGTTTCTGATAACAATAATCGAATGATAACTTTATCAGAGCGAGTCCCGTTCGCAAGTGCGTTGACCATACGTCCCATTTCGTCGAATAGGTCCCGTTGGTTGAACGGGACGTATGGTAAAAGGGTATTGATTAAACTGTTGACAAAGGTTTTTCTTCCCCACATAATTGGTTTCAAAATGTTCAATCGTTCCATTTTCTTGATTCTACTCTAAATCGGGACGTCTTGTTTTTCCTTTAAGCTAAAAATTTGCATTTTGGTTAATCAGCAAGCGTTACAAGGCGTTAGAAATAAATCGTTCATCAGAAATTATTATAATTTTTTGATGTACCCTATACGTTTCATAGTTCCCTTCAGGAAGTCTCTCGGGAAAAGAAATTTGAATCTTGTCAATTGAAAGAAACTGATCCAGAGCGTTTTTTTTGTCATGCATTTGACGTAGGAGGGACATTGCAAAAGCACTTCTACACGTATTCTCACTATCAGAGCGAATACTGATTACGACATTATGTACCGAATTTGTCAACGAGGGAAAGTGGGGAGGGGGGGGGGAGCGGTGAGAGCACCTTCTCGCTTCCTGCATAGTTTGTAGCCTCATAACGATAACTTACAGAAAAAAAATTTTTTTTGTTAAAGTTTAGTTTCAGAATGCGCAAGAAAATTTGATTGCATTATCCAAAGTCCCGATAACTTTAAATGAATTTTTTACCATGTTATGGTATTGGTCCGTTCCGTTCCTTGCAAAATTGTGTAAACAATACCCGAATTATAACATTATCTGTGATAATAAGCGGCGTCGACTGCATTTAAAACCAGGATATTTCCTACATATTTTCGTCCATGGCGGAATCCATTGAAGGTAAGAACTGTTTTTGATTATGAGCTTAACCGTTTCAATGTTTCTGACGTAATATTACGTCGGAAGTTCTATAGAAGAAATGCAAAACATCATTCTTCTGTATCGTCTCCGCATGGAGTTTGCGCATGCGCACTTATATTCCAATGTTAATTCGGATTGTTATCGTATGAGTGAATTGCCCTTTCAGTTCGGCGATATATTTCTGAACCACTCTTTATTGATTTATTACTCGTTTTATACGTGTGATTGGGTTTTCTTCTAACACATTTTATCTCGATTTGATTACATTAGCTAGAACTTACTAGCGATGTGGACGATTGCACCTGCCCATGTACGTATAAAAACTTGCATTTGCTACCAATGATGCAATTTTAATATTCAATAAATCTCAGGAGGCATCCGAGTTCCCACGGGGGCAATGTGCATAAAGTCACATCGCACGATACAGCTTGCGTGTCTCCCGATGTACGTGTTACGGTTTGTACGACTGCTTGGAGAAACTTCTGCGTTTTCTGACTCTTTTGCCAGGAGAAAAAAAACTTCGACGGGGAGCGAAAGGCAACCTTATTAGACGGACGAGAGAAATTTATGTGAGTTTTTGTCCCGAGCCCGTTCATTTCTATATAAGATATGTGTTTGTTGCGTTCTTCTAGCCGTATATTATGGCAAAGGCGCGTGAAATATCCCCGGGACATCCGCACCACAGGCAACCTCATGCATCTAGCTTTAGCGAAATTTCATCTTTTTTTTTGTCCTTCCGCCTTCCGTAACTCGGATATATATTATTCCCATTTCCGTTACCCGGGGCCCGAGTAATAAATGATTTGTGTCACGTGCTGTCGATTTGCGAATATATATATGAATATAAAAATACATTCGCAAAATGTTGTCAAATATTTCTTCTTTTGTGAAGGTAGAATTTTTCTTCAGAGATATTTTTTTTTTTGACTTGAATAGGTCTTGTGAATCATCTGACGATACTGGGCGCGTCGTCAAAAAGACGAGTAACGGAATCCTTTAAACCCCTAGGGTGCTCAACCTTTGGAGGTGTGCGGGCCACTTCATTGATTTGATAACGTGTCGCGGGCCACCGAATCCAAGTGATTTGGGACAGCGCTGCAGGTCACTTAAATGATCTGTGAATGTGCTGCGGGTCATTTAAGGCAAGGGTGTTCAACCTTTTAGGGAGTGCGGGCAATGTAATTGGTTTGGAAACGTGCCGCGAGCCACTTGAGCTATTTGGAAATGTGCCTCGTGTCACTCAGGTGATCTGAAAGCGTGCCGCGGGCCATTCGAAACATCCGGAAATGTGCCGCGAGTCATTCAGGTAATCTGAAAGTGTCGCGGGCAATTTGAAACATCTGGAAATGTGCCTCGAGTCACTCATGTAATCTGAAAGTGTGTCGCGGGCAACTTAAACGATCTGGAAATATGCCAAAAGCCATTTAAGTGATCTATAAGGATTCAGCTGGACTCTTGAGTGAACTGTAAATGTGTCGTGGGCCGTTTAAGTAACCTGTAAGTGTGCTGTGGGCTACTCAAGTGACTTCGAAGTGTGCTGCGGGCCACTCAAGTGATTTCGAAGTGTGTTGCGGGCCACTCTAGTGATCTGCGAATGTACCACGTGCCACTTAAGTGAACTGGAAGTGAACAGTGAAGTGTTGTGGGTCGCAAGTGATTTGGAAATAGGTGGCTTAAGTAATCTGGTAATATGTCGCGAGTCACCTGTAAATGTGACACGGGACACTTAATAATCTTTCGTAGGCCACTTGAGTGGTTTTTGTTATTTTTCGCTGGCCACATCAGATGATTCCGAGGGACACATTTATCATGGGGTTGAGCATATTATTTAAGTGGATCTGTAAATGTGCCGCGGGTTGTTCAAATTTACCAGAACCGTGCCATGGTGATCTGTAAATACAGAACGTGCATAATTAAAAGACCCTATTCTAAAGTAACCTACAGGAGAAACCAGTCATCGGAAAAGTGTGAAATTTTGTGGACTTCATGAAGTCATGAAGTGGAAATAAAGTGGATGGGAATTTGATTCGGGGGGGGGGGCGGAGATTGTTGCACATGTAGCCACCAGTGGGTCATTTGATCATTTTTGTCACACCACGGCCATTTTTTGCACAAGACTGCTAATTAGACCGGGATCTACAATTTATTCCCGAATCCGAATGGCAGCCCTTTTTTTTACATTCACCGAGGGATTGATGCGCTAACCCCTTGATGAGGGACTCCTTGCGGCAGCAATCTTTTTCTGTGGTCATATCGCCATTTCTATTGTACCCCTGTATCAGGAAAGCTTCTGACAAGGACGAACCAGGTATCGAATTCGCGACACCTCTAAACATCGCCACCAGAGGGCGTTTCACTTTGAATATCTGTAGTAAACATGATGTCACGCAGCAGCTGTTATAAAACCTATAAACATTCGCGGAGATCTTGTTTCCCAATGTGTTTGCTGCTCACAATGGTGATAAGTTTACGAGATCGCGTTTTCTTGGTCAAATTGTTTTACCAAAAACATCAATTCCGCAGTAACTGCTCTACGCAAATATCGGACTTGGAACAAGATTCGAAAAGGTCCAACAAATGTTAAAAACCTTCGAAGTATGATAACGAGATTTGAAACCACAGGATCGTTGGCTGTTCGTCCTGGAAGAGAAAAAAAACCCCGTTTCCACAGACGCAATACCGGAAGTTTCGCTTCAGGTGGGAGAGGACAGAGCTTCAAATTTTCGTGGTAATGTCAGGCGTGTAGTACAGGCGTTGGATAGGCCACGTTCAACTGTGCATAAGATCATGCGTAATATTCTCCGATACTATCCGTACAAACTTTCACTTGTGCAGCGGTTGCTTCCACATGATTACGACGCTCGACTCCGGTTCTCACTGCGGTTTCTAGCTCGCGTTGAGGTCGATTCAGAATGGCCTTGGAATATCTTCTGGACAGACGAAGCGCATATTAACTTGGATGGTGCAGTCAATACTCACAACTGCCTAGTTTGGAAACCAGAAAATCCGCACGCTATCTTAGAGGTTCCGTTGCATTCACCAAAAATGACGGTATGGTGTGGATTTACTGCATCATTTATTCTCGGTTCCTACTTCTAAGAGGAGTTACGTTCTACAGGTCCAGTGACATGTTCGATCACCAAGAAGTGATATGCATTGATGTCACAGAACGAAATTGTTCCGGCTCTGCAAGCACGTCACAGCCTTGCAGACACAATCTTTATGCAAGACGGAGCTCCTCTACACATTGCAGTGTGTGTTAAGAAAGTTCTCAAAACACATTTTAAAGGGGCTTCCCTAGTCTATGGCCTTCCCAATCCCCGGACCTTAATCTATACGATTTTTGGCTTTGGGGGCATTTGAAATGTCTGGGGTGTTCGTGACAATCCAAAAACTTTACCTGACCGTAACCCTTACAGGACCATAACAGAGTACAGCCCGCGAATGTTTTATCATTGGCGTCAATTGATTTGACAGTTCTTTTTTTTTCCCCAAACGTTCCCGTTTGCGTAATTGCGTTCGGCATGCGCTCTATTTTGACATTATGTATAAAAAATGCAGATAAGGTTATAATTAAATACGACAATCACCAATTTTAAAATGGGGGAAAAATGTTTACCTTAGTCGTGAAAGGGTTAAAGGCAACATTTCACGCCACGTGCTGAACATTTCCCCTCGCACACACTTCGGCCAGTTGTGGAACATGCTATAGTGCGATTTCACATGGTTTTTGAAAATGATGGCCATCATGTGGAACATGTTTGCTGCAGTAACAATTGTAAAAGTATTTAACAATTGTTAAAATTGTAAAGGTATGCCTAAATTTATCATTCTTCTTAATAAAATGCCCTCTGCTGGCGACATGTGCAATTTTTTTCCCCTGAAACAAATTCCCATCACTTCATGAAGTCTTCCACAAAATTTCTGATGACTGGTTTCACCTGCAGGTTACTTTAAAATAGGGGGTCTTTTTAATTATGGATGCCCTGTATGTTACGGGTTACTTCAGTGATACGTAAATATGTCGTGGGCCGGTTGAGTGATGCGGAACAGTGCCGCGGTTCATTTCAGGGATCTGTAAATGTTTCGTGGGCTGCTTAAGCGATCCAGAACCGTGCCGCGACGATCTGTAAATGTGCCGTGCTACTCAAGTGATCTAGCCATGTTCCGTGGGCCGCTTGAGTGATCTGTAAACGTGCCGCGGGTCACCTAATTCAACTAGAAATGTGTCGCGGGCCAATTAAATGATTTTGTCATTGCGCCGCAGGTTACTTTAGTGATCTGGGAATGTGCTACTTAGTTCATTTAAAAAAGAACAGTTTCCACGTTACGGGCCACATCACATGACCACATCCGAGGGCCACATTCTGCTTGCAGGCTATGTGTTGAGCACGTGTGATTTCAACGCTCATATCTCAAGAAATGTTCATAATCTATCAGTGATTTTTATGTCCGCAGGCATTACTGATAGATTATAGAATTGTAATGAGAGAGAGAGAAGAGAGAATTCGTAACGGAATCGTTTTAAGATTTATCTCGAGACGTTCGAAACGCAGGTAGAATCCAATGGTATCGACTATTAGATACGCTATTAGATACGACTCCGGCGATACCCTACAGATATTACAGCCTCATCCAGTCTGGGTACTAGGCCCATGGCCCTGATTCTGAACGAAATTATTTTAAGCTATATCTCGGGGCTTTTCGCAACGCGAATAGAAGTTAATGATGTCGTCTGTTAGATATTCCAAGGGCAAATCCGATGATAGCTATTTCATAAAGCCAGTACCCACCACGCGGTTCAAGACACAAAGAACATATTCGCGTCAAAACTTACGGCCGTGCGTGTCTATGACACAGCTTACCTCAATTTTTTTTGTTGTTGATGAATATTTTGCGTAATATTTTACAGCTAAGAAAACATAAACATTGAGACTGGTTCAGTTTAGTTGAACCCATGTCTGGTTTTACCCTTAAACTGGAAAAGCATGCAGTGAAATTTCGACTTATTACTGGCACCTCCTATCACTTTGATGGCTAGTAAAGGTAGTAATTACTTCAACCGAAAGCACTACTTTACCGCACACCAACTCTGGTCATATATCGCCATACGGAAATTTACAACCAGTGGAGTTGGATGAGAAATGAAGGTTCTATCCATCGGTGGTCGCCCCAGGATCGGTAGGTAAAGAACTTGCTTCTGACGTTCTATGCCCGGATTCGAACCCATGGACCTTTATGGTAACCTTCATAGTGGAAGACGAGCATCAACCGAAGCACTGGCAAAAATTTTGCCTACGCTTGATAATGCGATAAAAACGCGTAAAATAGGGTTGCAATTTTACGAGGTCCTGTGATTTTTCCCGACACTATCATCGTATTACATACACTCTATGTATGACATTCATACAGTGGGCCACATTTGGCCCTCGGACAACGGTAATTTATGTTCCCCCCTAAAGTTACCCCGCATTCCGGGGTAACTGTAGGACAAGCCTTTGTTTTTACTCTGAAAGCCATATCAGTAGTCTTGTCTGATTTTTACACCAATACTAAGATTTTACAAGGGAGTTTTACAATGAAAAAAATGGTCATTTTTGTTAGTTTGTTCTTAAAAATAGTTTTTTTTCAAGAAATTTGTTTAAGAAGCGCTGTTTAAGAATAAAAGTTTCATTTTTAAACAGATTTCAAAAAATAAGTAAAAATATTTAATGAATCTGAATAAAAAACTAAGCTACTTTTTTTTAAAATGCAGGTGATGGGGAAGTTGTGAAAGTTTGAAAATTCATCACTTGTTTACAACGTTGTTTTGAAATATAAAAATAGGTGAAAATTGTACAAATATTAATAAAGATCAAACTAGAAGAAGCGAGGCTCACCACTCACAATATATATATTCAAGTATCTCATAGAAGTCTACCAACTGTTGGGAATAATCTAGACCAAGAACACGATAGAATGAAAACCCAGCCTGGCACGTAAATTCAAAAATGAAAATAATGATTGTTCTAAAGTTATCCCGGTTTAAAAGAGTAACTTAAAAGAAACAATAAAATATCAATTTTACGGAGAATAAAATTGGACTCGAGCAAGAAGTACGTACACCCCCATTCAAGTAGTTCGTGTCTGTCAATGAGTCATTGACTTTCGTAGAGAAAGAATTTTAGTTTTCCAAAAGTTCGCACTATATATGATGACTGTAACGAGATTTTTCCCGACCTTCACCGCTTCTGGAGGCAATTCGACTTCGAACTAAATCACGTTTCTCTTATTGCCGGAACGTACTCCGACGAGTAGCTACATTTGCGGTGGTAGCTGTACGAGTATGTTTCGAAATACGACGTTGTTGAGTAAAGTGTTGAGTTCACATCTCGCTCGTAAAGTACTTCTTTTCAAAAACGAAGTACGTATTTCAAATATACGGTGCTCGAGAGGGCACCGTAATAGGGCTCGAGAGGGCACCGGTTTCGTAAAAGCTTTTATTTAATTTTAATTATTTTCAATTATGATATTTCGAGGCAAGCGTCGGTCTTTTAAAATCGGGCTTTAATTTTTCGTGTTCATCAATTCGGATAATTTTCTCGTATCTAATTATGTACTAAATTTAAATTGTGGGAATTTTTCAACTGTTGAAATGTGCAAATTTGAAAAGAATAGGGGGGAAAAATGAAAATTATAAAAAAAAACTGTCAGTGTGAAGTTTAAATGTAATGAGTAGGTAAAAAATTCATAAAGAGTTCAAAAAATGAAGAAATCAATCGATTGGTTAGATTTGCGCAATTTCATTTCATTGGAAACAGTTTCAAAAACAATGAAGTTCAAATAATGGTACCACATCCATCGCTTGGTTTAAATTCATGTAGTTAACGAAACTTTCTGAACAGCGTATCTATTGTTAAAGGCATGTTTTTTTACAATGGTTTTATGAATTTCGGCGCAATCTAGACATCTAAATCAGTGGTTCTTGACCAGGGATCTATATACCCTGGGGGGGGGGGAATCCTTGGAGATATTTCAGCGGGGGTTCAGATTCCATGTGGTTAGATAACAAAATAATTGACTTATTCCAGGGTCCCAGTGATCTGGGAAGTCAAGGTAATAAAAAATGGTCAGGGGAAAAATGTGAAATATTTGGGAGAAGTAAATAAAGACTGGTCAAGTCAGTCAGCGAAATAAAAAATGGTTATGAAAATCAGAAAAATGAAAAATGGTTAAGGAAAATTAGGGAAGTGAAAAATTATCAGAGAAATATCAGGGAAATGAAAGATGATCAGGAAAAATTTGAGATAGTCAAGGGAGCGAAAACGGTGAGGGAAAAGTTGAAATATTTGGGGGAGGTCAAGAAAAATCAGGGAAAGCCAGGGGGTGATTAAGATGAGTTAGGGGGAAATCAAGGGAAGTCAGAGAAAGTAAAAATGGTCAGGGAAAATCATAGAAATTCATTAAAATGGAAAATGTTCAGAGAAACTAGGGGTCAGGGAAAAATCTGTAATATATAGGGAAAATATGCAAATATTTGACAAAAGTGAGGAAAAAATCTGAAAAGACGACAAGTAGTAACCTCGAATCGATGCTTGGTCAGTGCTGATATCTCGCGTATATTCTTTTAATTAAGAAAGATTTCAAATTTTTGTCAGGGATACGGTCAGAGGAATTTTGCTGGGAACCCTGTATTGTCTTCATATTAGGAATATGCCAAATATTATTCTGTTGTGGGCATTGGTTTTATTGTCACAGGGAGGTTTGTGACTTTCCCCTCATGATCATCAAGGGTACAATTAGTACAAAAAAATCAAGATCCCTGATCGACATTAGGACAAGATTAAGAAACTGAGGATGGGAACTCAAAGTATTCATGAAATCAAGGTTCTTCATGCGGGGACTTTTTCTTAAGGAGACAAAAAAATATTGTGAGGAGAAAGAAGGAGCTAGCACTTGTCCTTTCGCTTATGTTTGGTCATTTGTATCATTTACGAGCCTCATAAATTACTTAGCATAGAGATTTATTTTTATAGGCTAGTAATGTTGCAGTACATATAATTGTAGGGGCGCGCGGTAGCCCAGGTCGATAAGATACTCGTCTGAAGTACCAAAGGATGTTTAGAGGTGTCGCGAGTTCGATACCCGGTTCGGCCTTGTCAGAAAACGTTCCTGACACAGGGTACAAAAAAAAAGGGCAACAAGACCGCAGAAAAAATTGCTACCGCAGGTAGTCCTCCATCGAGGGGTTAGCGCACCAACCTCTCGATGAGTATAAAAAACAAGCCTCCCGTTCGGAATCGGCAATAAATTGTAGGTCCCTTTCTAATTAGCCCTCGTGTGCAGAAAATGACCGTGGAGCGACAAGTTTTGCATATGTATTAAACAAAGATCCAAATTATTGTTGAAAACCTTCAACAAACGTCCGATTTGGTTGGAAAACCGTTGAGCCACAATAGGCTCAACAAAAAATTTTTTAGCCCCCGTGTAGGCACCTTATCTGTAGTACCGGTTGTTGAGCTCCGTTATCAATGATAATAACAATCAGATGGTTTTAAATAAATGAACATGTTTAATTTGGTACGGACACATAGAAATGAAGGACATCACATAACAATGGTTGCTTGCCGACTGCGAACAAAAACATTCGATTTTATATCGCAACTAGCGTTGCTAGGTAACAATCATTCGCACCAGAAAATTGCGAAGTGCGACGTCATCATTTTTCCGGAATCGGTAAAAGTTCAAGTAGAGGTCGCTACACTTTTTTCCCGAAATTTCCTAATATATTGAATTTTTTTTTAAATTCTGAAATTTGTGGTTATTTTTTAAATTTCCCGTGTTATTGAAATTTTTATTCGAAATTCCAAAATTTACTGAATTTTTTTTGAAATTTACTGATTCGTTTTAAAAATTCTTTTTCCCGAAATTTTCAAATTTTTAAATTAATTTATTGAATACATTTGTTTTATAAATTACCAGTTATTAAAATTTTAATCAAAATTCCAAAACTTACTGAATTTTTTTTTCCAAATTCATTGAAAACTTGTTTTAGGAATTCTCAAATTTACTGTAAATATATTTTTTTTCAATTTCCAAATTGATTGAGATTCTCTTTTATGAAATTCTCAAATTGGCTGAATGTATTTCTTCGAAATTTTCAAGTTTATTTTTTAAACTTCAAAATTTATTGAAAATTTCTTATTTTGAAATTCCCGAATTTTTTAGGAAAGTTAGTTCTAAATTCCCAAATTTATTGGATTTGTTTTCTCGAAAAAAAATTCAATAAATTTGGTTTAAATTTGAATTCTCCTAAATCTCCTAAATTTATTTTTTTATAGATTCGTCTTCTTTCACTTCTTTTCTTTTCAAAATTCCTCGGAAAAGGTTTTTCGAAATTCTCGAACTTATTGTAAACTTTGTACTGAAATCTGAAATTAATTAACAAAAATTGTTTTATCGAAATTCCCAAATTTATTGAATTTATTTTTAATTCTTAAATTTACAGGAAACTTCCTTTTTTTAAATTATTATTTTAATTAATTATTTTATTAATTATTTTATTAATTATTATTATTTTATATATTCTTTTTCTTAAAAAAAAATTTCAAGAAATCGAATCTCTCAAAGTAAATGCATTTCTTATCCACGGCAATTATAGTTTATCTCAAAATTCCATACGTTTTTCTATTATATTTTTCAGATCTGAAATAAAACTACACTCCTATTCAGTTTTGGGATACAAAATAACAGATATCAGGTACATCTTTATAAAACCGAAATATATTTGTATATAAGAAAGAAGAAGAAGAAAAAAAAAATTGATTTTTTTTTCCTTCAGTGAAAAATCAAATTCGGAAGATACAGTGTATCAACCAGAAAACTTCGGATCAAATATAAAGTAGAACTAGCCGAGACACACATTTTTTTGAGGTTTTCCCTCCCCCGCTCTCCTACCTGAAATAGAGATACAGAGACTGGTTGTATTTTTTCTAGAAATTTCGATGCACAACGTTCTAAAGTGCATCGAAGCAAGCAAATAGACGTTCTCGTGAGTTTGAAGGAGTACG
The DNA here is from genome assembly GCF_987345545.1 of Pholcus phalangioides. Lineage (NCBI taxonomy): Eukaryota > Metazoa > Arthropoda > Arachnida > Araneae > Pholcidae > Pholcus > Pholcus phalangioides. The sequence goes on along the minus strand of NW_028301603.1, from coordinate 21,587,091 downwards.
AAAAGATACTAGAGAGAGAGAGAGAGAGAGAAAAGTATTTTGTTCGTTTTTCAATTTTGCTGCGGGATATATTTTCTTTCATGCTATAGCAGGTACAAGCTGGAAATGCCAAGATCGTAGTTTAGATTTCAGTTCGGATGAACCACTCCGCTGGAAATAAAATTAGGTCTAAATGTTTGTCCTCCGGGCGATGAGAACTCGGTTTTTTTTTGTGGAAAGAAGTTTGTGGAGTTCTCAATCGAGATGCAGTAACTTTGCCAATTTTGTATTCATGTGGAGATTGAATTTATATATATATTTTAAGTTTAAACCGAACTAAATTACCTGACAAAGTATATATTGATTTTTTTCTATGTGTATCTACTAACTCGAAAAAGAAAAAAATATTTTTTCTCTGTGGATGTTAGAGAAATATTTTTTTTAATAATTCTAGCATTAACGTCATAATTTATTTTCTTTTAGGTAGCCGTGTTATAAGCGGTGAGATGGCATTAAAATAGCAATAGCTACGAAGCGTTGGCCTTTTTTTCTTCTATGCACATAACGTTAACATTTTAAAATGTTGAAAAACCGCCTCAAACCGCATTTAGCGACTGATATCATTCACCAATATGATTTATTTATTACATAACCCAGTAGGCAAGATTGCACTTACACTGGCAAGATTCAAAACTAAAAACATAAATCAAATAGAAAAACACTTCATATAAGGTGCAAAGTTAAAATCGTCCAAGGAAGAAACGAATCCAGCATAAGGCTCAGAAACGAGGTCACGTGGGAGGCTGTTCCACAGTCTAGCTCAGTGATTCCCAACGTGGGCGTTAACGCCCCCTGGGGACGATGGAATGATCCAGAGGGCGTAGAAGCTACGGATATAACATAAGATCCCATGGGTGAGATTGCGTTGGGGGGCGATGGGAGAAAAAAATTTCTGAAAAAGCGGGCGATGAGGCAGAAAAAGTTGAGAAACTATGGTCTAGCTGTACGGTATCTAAAGCAATTAAAATAGCGGTCGCCTCTGGCCACTGAAATTTTCAATTGAAGACTGTGTCTGCAGAGGTTAGGTCGTCTGTCCAAGATTTCAAAAAAAGAGTTGTCGGAAGGCAAATATACGTACCATGTTGTGTACCAGTTTATTATTATTATGTCGAACTGGAGTGGAGGCCAAGTATCTCGTGTCTCTCTTGGTATGATCTTCCACCAATACCTGGAAGCCATTTAGTAAAAGCCCTTTGGGGACTCTCGATGAGTAGTAGTAGTATGTTTTTAATTTTGTGTGGACACCACACCTGCGTGTGTGTGTGTGCGAGCAGTATTCAAGAATTGGTCGGAAATATGTGCAAAAAGCGAAAGTCGGAGTATGCATGTAGCAAAAAAAGATGGGTCCTACAGATCCACATACAATTCCGTTATAAATGTTTTCGCAGCGCAATGGTTTTTAGAAGCATCTTGACGATTTTGACGGCAGTGACTAGGACCCAAACATGGAATGCAATGGAATTCTGAATTTTGTAATCATACTTCGAATTTGTGCGTGCAATAAAATCTTGAAACTATTTCTACCGTTTTTTTATACGAAATCTAAGGGGGAAGTTGTGGAATACGGTTTTCATATTTGATTTACTGAAGTAACTCGAAATATCACTGAGTGCGTCAAGCAGGGATATTCACCCTCCGGTTGAATAAACGCTGAATACTTGGGCTGAGCATATTTCCTTCATGAAAATACGGGAAATCGGGATCCATACAGAATATCACCAATTATCGCAAAAAATTGCCAAATGCAAGTGAAGTTGGCAATTACCGCCAAAACAATTGTCAAAGCAAAAAATTGTCAAAGACAAGAATAGTTACAGCGAAAAAATTGTCAAAGACAAGAATAGTTACAGCGAAAAAATTGTCAGACAAGAATAGTTACAGCCAAAAAATTGTCAAAGACAAGAATAGTTACAGCCAAAAAATTGTCAATAGGAAGTGAAATTGCTAATTGCAGCCAAATGAATTATCAAAAGCAAGTAAAGTTACAGCCAAAAAAATGTCAATAGCATTTGAAACTGAAAATAAACTGTTAAAGGCAAGTAAAGTTACAGCCAAAAAAATTTTTTTCGATGGCAAGTAAACTTCTCAATTACGACCAAAACAATTTGCAAAGGCAAGTTAAGTTGTCAATTATGAAAAAAAAAAACCAATTTTCAAAGACAAGTAAAGTTGCTATTTATCGCTAAAAATTACACAAAATCACCAATGAAGGTGGGGCGGGGGAAACAGGACTACTGCAAGTAAAAATGTAATTCGCCAAAAAAAAATATATTTTGACAAATAATGTGAGATGAATATACGTATTTACGTGACCATAATTAGTTAAGATATAGAATCATAATTCTCATGTAATATAATAATTATATAAATTATTTAAAAGTCATGACGCAATCCTAATTCTTGATTTCAAAAATTCAATTTAGCATTGTTGAAAATAAAGGAAAAACGCGCGGAATATTTTAAAAAAAAAGTCGGTGACGGCCAAAATTAGTTATAAAATGTAAAGCAGTCTCGTAAAATACTGGTCACGTGTCACCCTGCCCTATATGCGCTAGTTTCTGGCCCGCGAGCGACAAAAAATACCGCATATCTGGCCCGCGGACTGAAAAGGTTTGTTCCCCCCCCCCCTCGCATAAAGGGTACCAGTATTTTGGAGAATAACGTAAAATAAGATTCACGATTATGAATCGAGAGATATTATTGAAACTATTCAGTTGATATATTAAACCAACAGATACTTATTAATTCATAATTCATTCGTGTGATAATGTTCCAGCCATCGCGTAGTGCTAGTAATATTGCAATAATGACTTGATGGATGTTCGATAACTTCTCGAGAGCAAATTACGCTCTAACAGACCGGGTTCTTCCGCTCCAGAGAGCATGTTTGGCGTTTCAGTCTGTGTGTCTTGCAGAACGAACTCTATTCATCCCATCTCTCTCCTCCTCCTCTCTATTAAATGTAAGCCGTATTTAGTTTGGGAGAGAAACATGGGGGGGGGGGGCATTTTCCCGGCGCTTGCAATAATGGAATCGAAGACTGGCGCCTGAAAAGACGTCTGTGGAGGCAAGAGCTGAACACTAGCGATTATCCAGTCGATATTTAAGAACGTGGCGAGTTGAATAGGAAGGATACGAATCGTCGAGGTGGTTATGAAAAGTAGGGGGAAATGCAAATCGCAACTGAGAGAAGGCCGTTTTCTATTGTGAAAACAAGTATCGTCCTGAATTGGAGATCAGTCAGTACAATCTCAACGTATTTATTTCACTTTAACTCCTTGTGTGAAAATACGTAGTTTGTTTTTTGACGTGAATATGTTTTTCACCCCTTTATGTGTTGCTCTCAAGTAACACGAGTGTCTTATACACTCCAAGCCACTTATTAGAAAATCATGGATAATGTTATCATTCGCAAAGAACGGAACGGACCAACGGGAAACATATCGTCGAAAGTTAGTGACACTTCGGGTAATATTATCATTTTTCCTATCGAATGTTTTTTGCGCATTATGAAGCTAAGGTTTAACCAAACCTATTTTTGTTCCCCTATAAGTCATCGTTATCATGCTGCAAGGCTATGAAGGAAGCTAGAAGATGTTCTCTCCCCCTTGTTGACGAACACTTCCTTAATTGATGTCATAATCAGTCAGAACCTCCCACAGATGAAAGGCCTCCGCACTCAGCTTGTGACGTCAGTAAGCAGTCCATTTTCCCTCAGAATATTTAGGGAAAAAAAATTCCCTGCTCGTGCCAATGAAGCCAGATGTATGAAGAAAAAAAAAGTATTTTTCTTCAGTTCTTGATCAGTTTATTTCAGTTGACCAGATTAATAATTTCTCAAGGGATCTATGAAACGTATTGCACATTCAAAAAAAAATATCGTGATATACGTTGAACAGTTGTATTCTAATGCTTCACAAAGGCTGAATAACAAAAATTTAGGGTTTCAGCTCAAAGTAAAACAAGCATTGATTTAGAATAGAGTAAAAAGGGAAGATTTTGAACATTTTCTAATTAATTATATGGGAAAGAAAAACAGTGTTATCCAGTTTTACACCAATACCCAAATATGTCCAATTCAACAAAACGGGATGTATGGTCACCGTACTTGCAAACGGGACTTTTTTCGGATGTAGCATGTTATCATTAGATTATTGTTATAAGAAACCCCGAGACCCGATGTGATCGCATGAAACACACCACGCAGCGTGGACTACATTTTCCAAAATAATAATAATAATAATTTTATTTCTTGAGTTTTGAGTTCGTTTTGAGCTCCCAAGCAAATCCTTAACAGTCGATTTCTAATTGTGAGCTAATGGTTCACAACGACATAATGTTTCACAAAAACGAATTTAAATATTTTAATTTAAATGTTTTACGAAAAATTTATCTGAATACTTCAATTTAAATGTCCCAAAATATTAATTTAAATATTTAATTAAATATGATAAAATATTCCACTGTATTATTGTCTATGGATGTCTTTGATGATCGATCTGATAAAGCACAAAACGGTTCAAATATGTTCTGCAGACACCACCATGTCACTTACTTTTGACCAATGTCGCTTAACATCTGAAAAAAATGCTTTATAATAATGATTCATCAATCACTAGTTTTGCGATCTCGAAGTAATTCCTTCGGCACTTATAGTATACCTTTCATGGCCATGTAAAAAAAAAAATAGCCAACTAAAATGGAATTTTCCAATACATAATGCATTTTTCTACTTTTATTATTTATTTTGAATTGCATTAATTTGCAAATATTTACGGCAATTATTTCTTCCACAGTACGAACCACTTTGAAATTGTCCTTCCATTCTAGAAGTGCACATTATGCGAGCTTATATTATTAAGGTTATTTAAGATCAAAGTACGATTAATTATACGCTTTTTATTCGAAAAATAAAATATTCCAGGAAGGAAATGGTGACGACAAATCTCTCATAATTAAAAATATTAAAAGGGGAAACGAATCTTAATGCGTTTTCAAAAATACGGGAAGTAATTTCCCATTTCAGTGCGTTTTATTTTAATCAATGATTCGTAAGTTTAATTACGTTTAGATGATTTTCTTGACAGAAGAAACATTTATCTTCGGACTATTTTTTCTGAAAAATATTATTAAACATCTTAAGTGAGATTTCAATTCTGAAAATTTTAAGTGTTTTTTCTTAAATTCACGATGAACTAAAATTAAACATCGAATGAAAGAATTTTTTTTTCTTCACAGCCTAGAAAAAAATAATTGAGAAAGAAAAAAAAAACTGGAAAAATAGTATATATATATAATGCGTAGGAAACGGTGTTTTGCCTCTCACATGGTAGGATCCTCCTGGGATCCAAGGTGTAAATTGAAACGAAGCAAACAACTTACCAACTAATCTCCTGCCCTCATTCCTTAAATCTCTCATACGATCCACTCCCGAGTCTCCGGAGGGATTCCCGCTAGAAATGAACGAAAGAATTTTTCTGGATCCGATTTCTTTCAAATTCTAGGTTTTTTTTGGACGATGAAGGATACGTAGAAAAAAATAAATATATACTAGCATTCGTTCTTTTAGAAATAATAAAAGAAAAAAAAAATAGGTTTCTTCCATTTCCGTATTCTTAGTTGTTTTTCCTCTCCCGCCCCACGTTGAAATTCTGGAGCTGAACCTGCGGACGGAATGAGAGATTCGAGAATTATTATTCTACTTTTTTTATTCCGTTACAGCGAATAACGTGTAAGCACTTCGAACACAAAACGTAATTCCTGAATTTCCAGTGAATTTAACTTCCAGAATCTATTGGATATGTTCGTGTATAAAAATATTCCAGTATTTACGTGTAAATCTAAAACACGAATACCATGCCCCTTTATTTGTTAATTCTTTGCAATGTATATAGTTTTGCCATGAAAACTACTTGCAGGAGGGTTGATGCGCGACAATTTTCTAAAATTTTTCCTATTTCTGGACTTTTAAATACAGTCAACGCCACTTGATATAAACACATTGAGATTCGAGTTTTCGGATAACAATAACCAAATGATAACTATTGTCGAAAAAAAAAAAAAAATCCGCTTAGGAAGGATGGTGACCATACATCCCGTTTAGTCAAATGGTATGGTAAACGGAATTGGAAAAACGGGACAACTCTGCTTTTCTTTCCTACATAATTTTGGTTGCAAAATGTCGAAATGTTCAGTCTCGTTGAGTTTTTTTCGATTCTAAAAAACGGGAGTTTTTTTTCCCTTTAAGTTAAAATCCTTATTTAAATCAGACATTGTGAGGCGTTCGAATGAAACTGTCTAATGTATATCATGCGAATTCCTTTTTTCGATCTGCGATACATCTCATGGATTCTTTAAGATAGCGTCCGTAAAAAGAAATTTGAATCTGGTCAACTGCAAGAAACTTATCAAGAACTGAAGGAAAAGGCTTCTTTTTTGTCATACATTTTCTTTCACTGTAGGAATGCCACTGCAAATGCAGCTCCACACGTACATGGATCACAGTGAATCTACGTACGGATTATAACATTACGTATGCGGAGATGTTTGTGACAGGGGGGACGCCTTCTAGCCTCCGTCTACATAGTCTTACAGCTCGATAACGTTAACTTTAAAGAAAAGAAAAAGTTTGGTTAAACCTTAGCTTCAGAATGCGCAAAAAAAGAGAAAAAAAACCCATCTGAACACCCCTCTCGAACGGAAAGTAGTAAGTCTCGGTACGCTGACAGAGGCTCACCAATATTTGCTACTACCTCATTCGTTCCCAACCACAGGATTACTCGCCCGGGGAGCTCGAACGTTGCAAATCTTCCCCCCAAGAAGACAACAGCGCTCGAAACTCCAAAAATCCCTACACACTCTGTAATCGCCATAAAATTTGTTAATCGCGACAGTACCCAGTTGTCCGAGGAAAATATGTCGTAAAAATTTTTTATGTTATTATTTTTTCTTTTCTTTTTGACACACAATGAAGTGTTCTGGACTCTGCCACGAAGCTGGGCCCGAAGAGATCTCGCAACGGGATAAGTCCAGTGGCAAAGTTCTGGCGTTCATTCATTCATTCATTCAAGTTTCCCCCAGTTTCCTAATCACAGAATGATTAAACCGATGATTAACCCCTATCACTATCCCCCTCTATCTCATCCACGACCACCCATTCACCCTCTAAACTGTCGTTGTTCGTGGAGATTGCTTTATCATCAACAAGTGGCTCCGTTGTAACCGGGCCCTCTGAAACCCTTATTTTTCCCCGTAACGCTTCGACCTCGAGTTTCGACCTTGCCCTATTCAGACACCCCTTACACCTGATACTATCAGCTACTATCCCCCTAGATCAAGGAAACCTCCCGTCGCAAACTCTACTCAACACTAGTCGAGGTCGAGGCATACTAACACTATTGCTAAAAACTATAGTTCGTTTCAGGTTAACTTTGCAGTGGAGAGAAAGGTAGAGAGTGTACACCTTCGCCGCAAAATAAAGTTCCCATAAATCGGAGTTTTATGATGATCATTTATACAGAATATTTCAATTTTTTTAATGATTTTGTGAAAAAAAATGAAAATATCGTTTTGAACCGTTGTTTCTTCGTTTGAAATGTTGAAATTAGAAAAAATATTGGTTATTATTATCCAAAAATCTATAACAACCACAACGACATTTTCGCGGTATCCTAGAAATCGTCCATACCTTACCGAGACCGCGCATCGAATCATTGGTTAAGAGGCTTTTGTTGCCATAGCAACGAGTGATGAGGTTCCCTCGTAGCTTCCTCTTCACTGCAAAGTTAACCTGAAACGGACTATAGATAATAATACTTAAAAAATAGGAAAATGAGAAACGTTAACAGGAAATTAAAACAACGTAAAATACATTACAATGCGAACACACGTAAAATATTTTACGAAAATATTAAGTAGAATAAAATGCTCAACACTAAATCACGAAGAAAATAAATATGTATATAAAGAATACAACCCACCCCAAAAGAGTATTAAGCTACAGAGTACAATTTATACTTTGTATACTTAGTATTAGCTAACTATCTCTATTCGCTAACAATAAAACAGTAGTTCCCAAATGAAAAAAACAAAACAAAAATTACTGAGAGTACCCTTAAAAAAGTATATTCGCTAACACTAACGTCTAAGAAAACCCACGAATTTATATGAAAGAAGCGGGAAAAACAAAAATCTGGCGAGAACACAACTAAAATTTAAAAAATTGAGAGAAATAAAAAAAAAAAACACACTTGTGTCGCAAATCCAACAATGTGCAGCCCTAAAAATCCGGTGACAAAATCAAACTAAAGACACAATCTAGACAAATGTAGAAAGCACCACAGAGAATATACGCCAAAATAAAAAAAACACGCTAAATAAACTCACTTTATTGATGACATTGACATGATAATAATGACAAAATTTTGATTTACTTTAGAAATGAAATTGCATAAAGAAATACATTATACATTACCTAGAAATACTTGCCGTTCAAAGGAGTATGAAGGAGAAGTGAAATATTTTTTGAAGTAAAATTCTCAAATTTTCCCGAAATTTCTCTGTTACCTATTTTAAATTTTTTTTCAGATTTCTTTCAGGATTCTTTAAATCAGTGAAATTATTTAAATATTTTCCACATTTTTGTAAATCGTGCTTCACAGTCATTATCATTTCAGGCTTTTGATTCGTTTTTTTCTTAAATTTGTCACGAAAAACCAAAGTTCGTGAATTCGTTAAAGTAACTGATTATTTACACGCATAATCTGATTATCCAGTGGCTGTGCATAGTTAATGAAAAAAAAAAAGTATTAATATATTCGGGAAACTTTTGCGTCTTAGTCATCACACTGAAATTGTATGTTCAGAATAAATAATATTCGAGGTGAAGGGAAATTGAGATTATTATGAACGAAAATATTTAAGCCAAATTAGGATTTCTTTCATCGAATGAACATCGTCGTTTCAAAAAAGAAAATGTCAAGGAAGAGTGACGTTTGGAAAGAACGAATTAAGAACAAGAACGTACTTTCTTCTTCATATTTCTTAAAAAGCAGACTCCAATTTGACGAAAATCCGGAGATGTCAAGGGTATAACGAAATAGAAAAGTCTAGAACGCTAGCGAGACAAGACAAGTATTGATTTTAAATGGAATATCCACGCGGCCTCTATTTTTTTTTCATTCCCCACCGTAAAAAGATTATTGCAAGCGAGAAAATTTTTACGGAGTTCATTATTTAATTAGAATGAAACTTTTCGTTGTTTCCTTCTAATCCTATTTTTGAGGAGAAATTTTTACCTCAAATAAAAGAATCGAGAAAAATCAAATTTGTAAATCAGAATCTTTGTCTGTTAGTTACCGAGTTTTGTTCGACAGGTAAATTGAGATTTTGATACACTGTTTAAATATAGTTTAATTAATTTTAAACTTTTGCGAATAGACTTTTTGAATTGAATTTATTTCAGTTGAATCAAGTAATCCTACGCAAACCAACCTTATTTGCAATAATATAATAATACGTCTTATAAGACTAAAAATAAATAGCAAATGAGAACTTTGTGATGTTCAAATTGAGTGTGTGTATTAAATGTGTTTAAATTGAGGTTTCAGATTAAATTTAATTAATTTTAAACTTTCGTGAATTCAATTTTTGATTAATCAAGTAATCCCATACATCCAGAATTTATTTGTAATCATGTAATCCTGTGTCTGGTGAAACAAACAATTGAACGAATCAGAAGTAGACATTTCGACAATTCTGGCTTTTTTTAAAAAAATAAATTGCACTATTACGGATAAGTATTTTTCGACATTTTGGTCTATATCGAATCCTGGGAACAATATTCAGGCATTCTTGGAATGATATTCATGTTTTAAAGTAGGCATATTCACCGTGTTGCTCCTTGAAGTATCCAGAGTGATCGATGCTCGTGAGCACTTGATCAACGTCCCGATTTCACACTCTTGCATTCATGGATTAAAGAGTGGAGCCTAGTAGGTGATAGTAATCGAATTGCGAAGCTGAAGGCCGAGGTTCGAATCCAGTTCGCATCTATATATGACAACCATAATATTCTTTATAGGCATTGTATCATGTGTATATATTGTTTATAATTTTTGTGATTGTGTTTTTAATTGGGTTGCTGTATTTTTGAAATATATGACATCCATATTTGTTATGTGCATCTTTTTCTCAGCCACCTTGTTGGGCATTTTGCCTGCTGTGACGTTGTATTTGTATTTGTATAAAATCATACCGATTTCAGGCATACGCTTGGTAAGGGTACTCTTCTTTTGATGCTGGGTACAGGCAGTGCTCGCGACTAGAAAAAGGTTGAAGCCTTCTGTTTTTTTAAAGTTCTTGATGTAATATCGATATTCCAGGGATCGCTTTGAATAATATCTATGTTCCTAAGAATCCTTGAAGCAATCTTCATGCCATAATACATCTTTGATATAATAGAGATGTTCTCTAGAAGCCCCTGAAACTATATCAATGCTCTATTGTATTCTTGCGGTAATTTCAACGCTTCTAAGGAACCCTTGAATTACATGCCCATACATGCTCTTGGAATCACTTGAAAATTCCCATCATTTGCATACAGCTTTCGAAGCAGATTCTTCCCCCTTAAGGAAACTATACGTCATCATGGGTGGCTTCAACTTCGAGCACTCCGTGTTGGTACCGAGGGCCAACACGGCTATTCAGGAAGGTTTGGCAACTTCGTTAGAATAGATAATCTCTGATTCTCATACGGCATGCATCTTTGAGTTACGTGGCAGCAAACCGTGCAAGTTTGACATTTGTGTTCATGCGAGATTTTGCCTACTTTTTCCAGTATTATACATGCAGGATCGGGAGCAATCGTTACGTAGCCATATAAAACACGGGTTGTCCGGGTTAAAGGTAAACGTTCCGGGCCAAAAGTAATGGCTGGTACTGAGAGAGCCGAACGTGTGGTTGGTTGTAAAAGTACATGCATCACCAATATTTGTGATCTCAGAGTTGTCGAACGAGAGTGAAATCAACACGATTTGCAGCAGAGAAAAGTAGAACTTCAGTTCACGGAAGACGTCTTCTCGAGTTTCTTTCACAGATTCATCATATACGTATATGAAGAGAAAAATGACGAAGAAAAAAAAATGTTTCTCTTCTCAGGGGGCTATTTTCTTTACCTTTTTCTGTTCCTTCTTCCTTGAGCGACCTTAAGCCACCAGGTGATAAATAATGTAGAATTTCCTGTCTACGCCTTATCGGATGTGTCATTTCCAAGGCATAGTGTATTATAGATATATAGCAGTTGCCATGTACGTACATATACGTATGCCGGGAGAGGGGGAACTCCAGAAGTTACGTTAGAAATAATGCATCACCTTCAGATGGATTTCTGATCGATATCTTCTGTAATCGAATAATGCTCTGAGGATGGGGAGACGAATCTCGCTCGCTCCAGGTGCAAACATTATTCTGGTCTTTCTTCATTCTACTGAAGATGCTGCGATGTATAAAAAAAAGAAGTTTTTTATCTCATACTCATCGGAAAAAAAAGTCAGATGTTCCATTAAAGTTTAGAGCTGTGTAATTCAAACTTTTTACATCTGCGAACTGGTGGAAATGGAAGCGATACTTTTCAGACAGGCGAAAATTAAACAAATAGTACAAATAATTTGCGGATTGGCACAAATACATAAAAAGAATAAATAATTTAAGGATTCGCAAAGAGCACTCATATGAGGGAAATAATTTCGGAACCAACTAAAAATACATAAATAAAAGAAATAATTTGAGGACTGGCAAAAATAGGAGAAATAATTTGCGTATCGACAAAAACACATAAATTAAAAGAAATGATTTTGAGGTCACTCAAAAAGTACACAAATAGGAAAAATAATTTGAGGACCAGCAAAAAAAAAACACAAACACAAACAAATAAGCGAAATAATTGGCGGTCCGGCAGAAAGTACAGAAACAGGAGAGTTAATATGAGGGTTGGCAAAAAATATATAAATGGAAATAATTTGTGGAAGGGGGAAAAAATGCATAAATTGGTGAAATAATTTTTGGACAGTACAAAAATATAAGAAATAATTTGAGGGCTGGAAAAAGAAATAGAATAAAAAAGAAATAGAATAAAAAAGAAATAGAATAAAGTAGAAATGATTTGTAGACGAATAAAATACATGAATTGGAGAAATAATTTGCGGCACAAATACATAATTAGAAGAAGTTATTTGAAAACCGGCAAAAAAAGTTCAGGAAAGAGAGAAATGATTTGGGGACCGACACGCAGATGAATAAATATATATTTTTTTTGCGGACGAATAAAATAAATGAATATCGTTCAATCACGATGGCTTTATTCAGCCAAATCCTCATTCACGGAGGATACCAACCTTTTTCCAAACAGGTCGGATTGAAATGCCTCTGATCACTTTTTGTAATAAACACACGAGAGAATTCTGGCTTTGTTTGTATTTCGAAGGATATGGGGGGTTAAAGAAAATGAATAACAGCTAAAATCTTAATTGACACTTCTATTCCTTAGATTTATAAATACTGATAGCTATTACAATGGATAAAAAAAAAATGAAATTAAGATAAGATATAGAAGATGCGATTAAATTAGCACACGTTCATATTCTCCTTTGGGAGGTACTTCCACAAAATAATAAGGAATCATAATCGAACTCATCGCTAATAAGCATTTTACTGTATCTAAGAGACTCGGATGATTATGAGAGCCTTGTCACGTTTCGTTGGCGGCGTTAAAAAAGGAAAAATAATCTTAATATTCAAAAGAGAAGCGTAAAGCTAATTAGAAATGTCACTAACAAAAGGGAATTGAGACAGTTAATGACATTCAATGTTGTTTCTCTCAATAAATTTTACTCTATAAAGACATTTAGATTTAATTCCCGTTTTTTTTTTAAATTCCACTTTAAAATAGAGATTTCCGACTGAAAACAGGTTGTCCCGTAAAATTGTAAATAGCTGGAAAATTCGTGAAAATGGAAGGAATTGGTATTTAAATGCGGTTTCCGTAAAAGTTATTCTCACGAAATGGAATTTATTGGGATACAGGAAAAAATAGTTAAAATTTTGGTCGATAGAGAGCGCTGCATGAAACTCCGACAAGAGTGAGGGGACCCGAACCTTTCTTCAACCTCTTCTGTGTCCGAAACGTTCACACAAAATTTCAGCCGGCGATTGTGGCTGACGTGAAACAACTTCACCAATAGTGTTTTCTTTATCCACCAAACGTTGACATCACAATGAAAACCTCATGGAGGCACCAGTGACAGGGAAATTAAGTAATGAGCTGTTGATGGTAAGTAAACCCCGCATTTTATAGGACTCTAATTTGCATATTTCCAGTGGTTTGCTTTCGTGCAGCACCCTCTATCGACAAAAATTTGAACTACATTTTTTTTCTGTAAAAAAAAAAAAAAAAAAAAAAAAAAAAATTGCCTTCATGAGAATAACAAACCGCATTCAGATATACCGTCAATTTTTATGAATTTTTAAAATATTTACGAATTTATGGAACATGCTGTATCTATATATATAAAATTGATTTTCTATGTGTCTGTGTGTGCGCGTGTGTGTATGTGTATGTACTCTATACAAATCTACAATTTTAGATCGATCGTCGCCAAATTTTGCATATATACCAAATGGGACCCGACTTGAACGATAGGCTACTTTAAAATTTTTTCAGAGCAGGGCAAATGTCCCAAACGGGCAAAAAACTGTCGGGCAACAATGGTTTTTGGGCCTCAACAATCACTTTCGGAACGTTTACTTTGGTTACCGTGGTTCCCTAGCAATGTGTTTAAGACGTGTATATGCCTTTACAATGGTTTGTCACTTCTCTAATCCTGTTATCATATGTGTAATACATAGTTTATGCCTTTTGGTTTGCCACTTTTTCAATCCTTCCAGTAATGAGACTTTTTGAATAGATTCTAGAATCATTATCAGCATCGATTTGAGGGTCAGGCAAAGGATGATCCCCCATAGAAATCAGTGTTAAAATTGCCGATTTTACTGTAGAAATGCGGAAATTTGGCGGGGTTTTCCGCCACATCAAAATAATTTTAATAAATTTTATTGAATTCTCTAGATTTTTGAAATATTGAGTTCGCTTAGAGAAATACGAAGCCCAGGAGGTTAAATATGAAGTGATTCGCCAGACCTACTTTTGAGTTGATTTCAACTTTTTATTTATACCTTCTCAAGAATGAAAATTAATGTCTCCTTATTGTCTAACTGCATAAATTCATATAGTTTAGGTTGTTTTAAAATTAATTATGGATTCATAAAGTACATCGAAGAAATTCCACAGTTTTAATATTTTTTGAAGCAGAAACCGGCAGATGAATAACTAGAACTTCAGGGGGGGGGGGGAGGGAAATTGAAATACTTGGCACCCATTGAAAAAGAAAAAAAATATATTCATTTCTACGTTTCTTTAAATCTAGATTTGTTTATTTCATGAGTCACGCAGGAAGTCGCCATATTGGCTAACTTAGACCCGGTTTTCATGTCCCTCAAAGATGTCACGTGATCCAAAAAGCCTCATTGAAGAAAACCCAGGCAACGCCGGGTATTACAGCCAGTATACATATATTTTGACTTTATATAAATAAACTCAGATATTTTTAAAACGTAAGTAAATTTCTTTCGTAATGTACTCAGCTGGAAAATCTCAACTCCGTAGGTTGACAAACACAGTCAAACTCGGTTATAACGACATCGAAGATTCCATGAAATTTTGATGTTACAACCGGGAGGTGACGTTTCCAAGAAAAATGTAATCAGATACAATCTAACTGTGTTATCACATGAAGATGTAATGATGATCAGGAGGTAGCCCTACTTTAGGGGTAAAATTGTGATAATGAATTGCTTTTCAAAGATATTGCCAATTCTCGACGGAAAATGTAACCTATGAGGAGGAGATAAAGAGCTAAAGCAAGTCTGCAAAGAAGGGAAAAAAAATGTTGAGCATGGCAAATAACAGGGTGGGTGAAAAGTCCTTGAAACGTCTTATAAATTAATAAATATCTACCAATTGACATAAAAAAGTGTAAAAAATGAGTTACTTAAAATGACGTAGTGTTTTTTTTTCCATACATTAAAAAATATATATATAGTCTGAAATTTCATTCAGAGATGTCGCTGCAGAAATAAGGTAACTGATGGTTGATTTTCTGTATTTTTTTTATTCGAAAGGAAATTCCAAATTTCAAAAGCAATTCGAAATTTGGTGTTGTTATGCTGTGCAGGTATCTATGTGTTTGTTTGGCACACGACCTAATTTTTTTTGATCTGTGCATCACGTTTCCCACCAGTTCCCCATATTATGTCGAAAGTGTCATTCGATAAATCACTTTGTTTTTCTTAGGATATATTTGTATTTCTTCTCAGGTTCCATTATTTCATAACTTTATATCGTTATATAATCGTGACACGTGCAGTTTTTTCAACCGCAATCATTGTAATTTGAACCTCTTTTAAATTGTGTTGTCATGTAGGTTTTTTAGAATATTTGACAGGTTGGTTTTATGGCCAGAAACGATATATCCACTGCGCATGCGCGAGTATCGAATTTTCTTATCAGAAATTTCACGTGATCAGGTGACCACGTTTGGGGAAAAAGAGGTTTTCTCGTTTTTTTCAAATTCCTTATTTTAATTCAGTTAAAGCTAACGATATTTAATTTCTGGACGAATTATATTTCTCTTTTTGTAATCAATTGAAAGTTTGCTTAGTGTTGAATAACTTTTTTAAATCATTCAGTATTCGTGTGAAAATGCTAGTTCATTTGTAATGAGATATGTAAGTTGAGAACTACATTGACCATATTACTTTCGCATGTTGGGAATGTGGCCAAGAGGTAGACTCTTTAGAATATACGGTGGATCATTATTATTATTATTGTTCTTTTTTAACAAGGCTTCAAAGTATTTTTCAACATTATCTGGTTTTTCATAATTTATCATTTGGCAAAAAATCACCGAAGCTTAGCATGGCCGTAATACCTCACTTATCTAATTAATCTGAAACATCTGTGAAGCTTTCGTATCTTATTATTGGTAGTTTCTTATTTGCCTGAATAATGTCACATCCTACTTTTTAACATCCTAAAAGGAAAAAAAACCGTCTTTTTTTTCTTCCGCGTTGCTGCAAATATTGCGCCTGTTGAATTCTTCTGAAGATTTTATTCTCTGTAAAAGCTCTGCGTCTGTTGTCTCCAACGCAGAAAAGAATAAGTTGCAGCGTCTCTAGATACATCGACCGAAACGCTCTTCTCTTTTATTCTTCTTCTGCAGAAAGCGTATCAAAACCCAGTCAGTGCATTTCTTATTAGAAATGAAGAATCTATTCTTACGTTTACCCAAACATTTTCTTATGTGTATCTTTCTACTCAAGTTAACGTTCATAGTTTTCTATCTTCTTTTTTTTACTCTTTCTTGTTTTTCCTTCCGTTTCTCGGAAAATACTAAAAGCTACTACAATTTATTGGGATAAAGTAAAGATGGAGCAAAACGAGAATCGAATAACCTTCGTGAGTTTGATGCGTTTCATTTAAAATGTTGTCGACGAACTTTGTTTGATATGTTGTCTGCGTCTACGCTCTACTCTGTTGTTTCTGCTGCACAGTTTGTGTTGTTTTGTATAAGAAACTACTAGCGGAAAGGTTACTCGATTTTCCCTATCCATAAAATAAGGACACCTGTCATTACCTCGATTCAAAGATAAATCGCCAAAAAATAAACAGTAGGCATGGTGGAGATACGGAGGGAGCAAAGAAGGGGGCACGAAACCCCGTTCTTTCACGTTGGGCTTCATTGGGGGGCACAACTGTAAACTGGTGTACGGGTGACCAATTCATACATTAAGTGGTCACTTTATTATGACCACCTAACAGTTTTAAGCAAAAGCGCCGTTTATTTTTCGCCAGTCCTCAAATTATTTCTCTTGTATATATTTTTCTAACGGTGTAAACCGTAATCATGCATCCTATTTTTTCCCCCTTTTTACTTTTTGCGGTCCCCGAATAATTTTTCTCACTTTGGGGTCATCCAAGTATTACGGCGGCATCGATGGGAGGGGGGGGGGTTTCCGATTTGCTGCATTTTGATGAGGGGGGGGGTTCGGACGATGCTTACGCTTACGTAACCACCCTTTATAAAAATATGAAATATTCTTAGTAGTATCCTGAACTATGGTTTGTGGGCACAATCTACCTATTGATAAGTCTCCTAGAATCTCTATATGTTTTGTGGATCCTTTAAGTGATCTAGAAGTGTGTTTGGGCCGCTTGAGTACTCTCGAACTGTGCCACGCATCATTTCAGTGATCCGTAATTATGCCGCTAATCTGGGAATGTACCGGCGGTAACTTGAGTGATGTACAGCCGTATTGAGGGCCGCTTAAGTGCTCTAAAACTGTGCCAACTGTCACTCACGGGATTTCTAAATGTGCCACGAATCGCTTAATTGTTCTGGAACAGTGTCGCGGGTCACTTAAGTGATCTGTGAATGTGCCACAGGCCTACTTGTGTGATCTGAAATATGTGCCGCTTAGTTAATTTTTACAAAATTAGGTTTGAGAGTGGGCAGGCCATATCAGATAACCCCCCCCCCCCCCACCGGCTACATTTGGTCCACGGGCGAGGGATTTATCATTATATGGCGTGGGCAGAGGGCGGGTCACAATGAATTTCTTGAAAGGAAATTTTGAGTTTTTAGCCTTCGAATAGCATTGAAATTAACAGAAATTGATTATAATAACACACATATAAAGGTATTTTCTTTTCAATTTTGATTTAAAAAAATATTTTTTGCATTAACAATTTTTTTTGATCGTTGAAATAAGAACAATCAGGACATAAGGGGGCAGGAGCCCCCCCCCTTATGTCCCCCTCCCCGCGTACAGTCTCTGATCCCACCAATATTTCATAGGAGGTAGGGGGACAGATATGACGAAATTTTGTTGACAAAGGGGGGAGGGGGTCGAAAACGGCAGAAAAATTGCTGATGTAATACTTGAACGGCCCCTTTCGCCGGTCCGCGAAACTGTTCACCTACTTTCACTGGTCCACCATTGTAAAAAAGTTTGAATAGCACTGGTATACCGAGACCTGGTTTTTGAACTGAAGATAGCAAAGAATATTGAAAGTTCAGAAACATAGATAAAAGTTTGCAAAAAAAAAAAAATGCATACTTGGCTCATAACGGATTACGCTTTTGCGATAAAACGCCAAAGTGAAAAAAAAAATTCGAATGCGCCAATTGGTCGGTTACCCTCCTGAACGATCAGAAGAGCCTTTTGATGTAATTAACGTACATACGGAAGGAATGCAATTACTTTTATGAACGTTATTTACATTATTGCTCCTCACAAGACAGAGTTCCTGTGAGATGCTTCCTGGTGAATAAATAGACCGTCTTTATATACTACGAGCGGGGTCGGTTTTATTCCTATCTTCATTGCGAACGTTGACTTATCGGATAGTTTCAATAGTAAGCAAAGGACCAACCGAATCCTCATTTACGTAAGAATGTCTAACTTCTTCACTAGATGCTCTTTGAATGCCTCTATGTGGTGACATTTTCTAACGAACATACGAACATTCTGGGTCACTCATCAGATATTGCTTTCTTTAAAATTCTGCCTTTCCCGTCACCGATGATATTAGTTGTGGAGCACCGAGACCAAAAAAGTTCCGTAGCTCCTCCGTCCTGGGATCCTACGCTCAGGTAGGATTATGATAAAGAAAACGGCTACACGCCCAACAGAATTAGGCATTGCATAGTAAGGCGGTTCGGGTCCTAAATCCCGCCGCTGGCGCTGTGGTGGCCGAGTGGTCATAGTGACGGACTCGCGAGGACCCGGGTTCGAACCCCACCGTTGCCACAGTGGTCATTGGCTGGAGTTGTTTTTCCGTGGTTCCCAACTTCGAGGAGCGAATGCGAGCTGATTTCCCTGTTGCAAAGTCTCTCCACAGAAAGAAACAAGCTTACAATGACACAATTATTCAATCATTTCACTTCACTCGTAGTTAGAAAAAATTGACGGCAGATGGCAGCACTACACAGAAACAGACCTCGTTAGATTCACAACAAATATATATTGCACATTTTCTAGCATGACCCAGGTCTTCTTTGACCACCTGCTAAAATCTCTTCGTAAAGACAGAGCTGCAGGCCATGATCTGGTTAGGAGGAGGTCCAAAATCACACAACAGTCGAAATCCCGACATTATAAAATCAATTTTTATAAGTTATGCATTTTATACCGCCATATTTTGTTTATGAATTTCCTATAAATACATAATTTTATAGAAATTGATTTTTCAATGTCGGGATTTCCACAGCGAGTACATTTTGGTGTGTGAGGATTTCTGCTTTTTTCGGGATTTCGGTTTGCCAGATTTCTACTTTGTCCGGATATTGGTGCATTGGGATTTTGACAGTGTAGAGATATTGTTGTGTATTATATTGGTGTGTCGGGATTTAGGCTATGTCGAAATTTCGGTATGTCGGATTTGCACTGTGTCCGGATAATGGCGTATCGGGATTTCTACCGTTTCAGGATTTTGATGTGTTGGGATTTCGGTGCTTCGGGATGTCGGGATTTTGACCGTGTGCGGATTTTGGTGTGTCAGGATTTCGGTACGATAGGGATTTAGATCCTGTGACGATTTTGGTGTGTCGGGATGACGGGATTTTTACCAAGTCTTGATTTTGGTGTATCGGGATTTCGGTTGTGCCCTCGATCCCACTTCAGTCGAAGCTGACAAGGAGGGCACAAGGATAAGTGAAGTCAGAGACACACAGCGAGGGGGGGGGGCATAAATTTTATGCTCACTAAAATATCTTATCAATGTTCGATCTAAATTTAATTTGGCAATTTGCCGACGCCCCCTTTGGAATTTATAGTTACAAAACGACGAGGTGTGTGAAAAAAAAAAGTGAATATCGGAGTTTGGAGTGCTTTAAATTTTAGTATCTCTTTCTCTCTCTCTCTCACTCTTGTAAAATCGGTTGATTTGAAATGTCTGAAACGCTTTTTGGCAGATGGATTTGATTTCTCTGGAACTTAGTAAAGGAAAAAAGAAAGAAATAGTATCAATAATAATAAATAAATAACAAAAAGAACAAGAAGAAAGTCGATATTCGCTTCGACGCCATCGTCGATATTCTTCTGTGTGTTTCGATTGAAGAACATACGAAGCAGCGCATTGCTTTGTATTGTATTGATTTACAGCTGCCGCTGTTCTTTCATTTCAGCGAGCCTCAACCTTATATATTCTACCGTTTTATTCGTTCTCATTCTTTTTGGTCGAAAAAAAAGAAAATATCCTCCATCGTAGTTCCGTATCGTGTTACTTGAAACGGGTTTTTCTTTTACTTATTGTTGAATTAAAAAAAAAAAGTAAGACAAGGAAACTCGAATTGAAGATTCAATGAATCTTATACAGTTGAGAAAAAGAATAATAATAAATGGGGATGCTTTAGTCATTCTTCAACCAATGCAACCCCGAGGATAATAATCGACTTTCATGAAAAGAGAATTAATTACCTGATTAATCTTGATGACATCAGTAGATACCTTAAAAGAGTCGGTGAGGGTATATTCATTAGATTTCTTTTTTTAAATCTCGATCGATATGCGTCGGACCGTTTTCTGACCACTTTTTATGCATTTTGATTTTTGACTTGATCTGTTCGGTTCGATTTATAGCTTTTGATTAGACCAGAAGGGGTTCTCAAACTTTTCCCACCCGCGACACCCCTTACCAACGCTTATCCGTTGTTCCCCAGAGTAGTTATAGAAAAAGAATCTCTTCGAAAAACCTTTGCCGGGCCGCTGACAAAGGTAGGCGTCTCATAGTTTGAGAACCCCTGGATTAGATTGAGTTTTCGCATCTGTGGTCGAAATCTGATATTTTTCTGAAATGTAAGAGCAAGCGGAAGTACTGAAAATTGAAATGTATATACCAGATTTTTTTTTTCTTTTTAATGGTGGTAATACTGCTATGGAAATGAATGCAATGGAGTTGTATGCATAATGCTCTGATTTGAGCTTGCGGCAGAGTTTGACATATGGGTGCTCTCCTTTCTATCACGAGCACTGACGGTGCTCGGGACGTGAGAAGGTTCAAGGTTCTTTCTCTTAAACTAGTGTTTCCCAAAGTGTAAAGGCGTTTTTGTATTGGAGAGATTCCCTATTGTGCAAAAACGTCCAAGCAAGAAATTTATTTTTTATTTTCCACAGTGTAAATAAAAATACGTCAGAACTAAGAAATTTTTACCTTTAAGTAATCCAAACTATTTATTATGTGTCAAAGTAATTTTTTTTTTCAATTTTAAGATGGCAAATTGTAAATACAATTTTACCTACATGTGATTCTGTGGCTTTTTGACATTTGCCTCCTTTGTTTTCTAATAAATGCAAAGATTACGACATTTTTCGACCTTATAAAAATTAACGAACGAGACTCCGGAGAATGAGGAAAAAACTCATTCTTTTTCGGAAAGTGCCATCTGAGCACAGACAAAGAATATAATTTTATCTTTTATCAAATCCCCTAATGTACAATGATCGATATATCAAGTAAAATCGTATACAGGGTGATTCAAAAAGAATTATCCCATTGCAAAATTATATATATTTTTAAAATGAAAAACACCGAATAATCAATATCTGAATATAAAAGGAAATATCTACGTTTTATGAATAATATTTGTTGATGGTCAATTTCAAATAAAGAATCATTTTGAAATTGGATGATTTTTTCTGAATCACTCTGTGTATCGAGATCAAGCAAATTATACACCTGCTACATTTCCACTTCGCATAGAGACCACTAATTGCAACAAACAACAAAATAAATATTTATATAATACTAAGTTTAAAAAATAATAATGAATATCGTTAAAAATCAATATCGCTAAATTATAACAGGCGTCCAGAAAAGTGCTTTTGGGGCAGGCAATTTAACTGCAAAAACTAGAGCGTTCCGGAAAACCGGGACATGTGGTCACCGTATGTGAGGGGGTGGCGCCTCATAATTTTTGGAAATCACTGTGTTAAAGGGGAGTGGAATTCAGCATTTATGGGAAGAACTTTGAAGGTGCGTCTACATGCGTACGCTATACGTTGCTCTTGAACGATTTGCTGGAATTTCCCAGTCATATAAACGGCTGTCACAACCCGGGTTTGAACCATGGTGCTCGCGTCACAGTGACTACACGACTGCACAGTGGCCCAGCGTGACCCGCTCAGGAATCCCTAATTGTAAGAGGATTTGTACGACCCCGACGGAAGTCCCTGCGGATCAAGTTCGAGTCGCGACCCATAGAAGAAGAACCCGTCTTATAGTTTTCAAGTTTTGCTTAAAATTTCTAAATTTCATTATTTTAGCGTACGATGCATCTTATATATAAGTTGTTGGCGGTCATATAAATCCCGAAAAATCGAAAGTAACGCTTCCGAAAAGTACAGGTGTGAACTGATTTTCAAAAATGGTCGAATTTCTTAGTTAGAATTTCATACACCAGGATAAATAATGGAAATCTTAAAATAGCAGTAAATCATATCGTGTATATGTGTATCCGGGTTCTTCCAATATCTTTAAATCTACAATTTATCAAAAAATTTATCACGCTTTTAAAGAGCGCAAACTTCCCGCGCACGTAATCAATGCACACGCAGATTAGAATCAAGTTCCCATTCGCGTGATATACGATCGACGCGGGGGGAAAAACGATCAAATGAAAATATCTGTCAAATGCACCGACCGAGAGGCTTATTCAGAAAAATCGAGAGAAAGAATAAAAATTTCGTTGAAATTGTGAAACTGAATTAAATCTCGCTTCGAGGGCGAGAGAAAGAATCTTTAATAAATGGAGCGCAAATCTCTTTTTGGGGAAAAAATAAAGAGAAATCGACGTAATAATGCGGCTTTATGCGTCCATTCCTTTAAGCTGTTCTCCCTCCCGTTTTATGTTTGAGAATTTTTCTTCCAACCTATTAAGAGAGGATTAAACGAGCTCAACTCTAATCCATGTTAAACCCACATGCGCGCCGAAAATTGTTCCTAGTGTTTTCTGGTTGCTTTTCAATTAAGAGACGCTTCTATAAATTTTCTTACGATGTTTACCATTGGAAATGCGAAGACATTTTCCAGTGAAGTTCCATTCGGTGAGCCATGATGACCGAAAAAAGAGAGACGCGTGCGTAGCTGTTGGTTCAGATAAGAAAAATTTAATGATTATAGTAAATGCCGTCATTGTGTATACATAAAACATAAACATCGGTGGGATTGCGAACCCAATCATTTGTGAAACTTCGGGACATTGTCAGTATCTGCACAGTTAAGCAGATTCTTAACAAATTGTTGACCGGGTGGAATATTTACACTGTCTACTCCTATTCATGCGAAAGAGAAATTAGTATGCCGTGATTGGTCACTGCGAATGACGAAGGTAGCAAAACGTCACGAGGGGCGGAGTTCTTAGCTTAAACTTCTGTATTTTACTGCTTATTTTCCGCAGATTATATATTAAAGAAACATCGGAATGTATTATTGTGTACCGTTGCGTACTATCTGCAGTTCCCCCCTCCCCCCCAAAAAAAGTGGGAGTACAAAAAAAAAATAATTTATAAAAAAATTGTACATGATTGTTCGAATAGGAAAAAGAACATTTTCAATGCATACGAAAGGGGCTCTAGTCCTTCTATTCATTAATATAAGCAGTATTTCCTTTCATTGGTGAATGAAATGCAGGATTATACGCAAGACATTATGATATATTCTTATACTGACTTAGAGTCCAAAAGAGTCCAGCACAGGGGCCCCGGGTGTCATTATTATAAATTCATGTAACGTGAGGTAGGGTTTGATGAAGTGATGGTCGGGAAAAATTATTTTTGGTGCCTTCAAATATGAAAAGTAAGAAGGTGAAGTCTTCGTATAGCAAGAGCATTTAAGAGAACATACATTTATCACAACATTATATTAACTTAATAAACGTTCAAATATATATATTTGTGCAAGTGAACTTGAACATTTAAGGTCTACGAAGTTATTTTTCAGAATTTTTGTTTTCGCTTTTGGTGTGAACTTTTGACCCCCAGCGTCAAAAGTGGAGTCGACTGATCAAATATATATATGTATATATGAATTGACATCATCATCATCGTGACCCCCCCAGCAATAATGACCTTGCGCCCCCCCCCAGACTTCCCAGTCAATCTCTGCCTATGATTTGAGCTCAACATATGGATGAAATATTTACTTGTCTTTCGTATGTTTGAAACTATAACATTAAATCATTTTTGAGTGTTGGTGTCATTCAGTTCCCACCCATTGCGCATAACGAGGAGGGAAGACTACTTAGGAGGTACAGCTACTACAAGAACTTAGACGTACATGCATCTCGCAAATATTCCTCTATGAAATTTCTATCGAATTGGTGCATAAAGAAACACGCACGTGTGTATGTGAGGCCCTAATGCATCTATTTTGTTAGAGTTGTGCTTGTTTGCGTTATACTGGTGCTGCAAATTGCCTTCAATATTTTGAGATGAAAATGGCAGGTGCTTGAATTTTGTGTTATGTAAGTTTCGCGTATCGAAGGTCTGTGCTTGCGGAGTTTTTAGAAAACGGGGGTTTTTATGCACCGCAATTTCCTGCGTATAATCCGCAGATGTCGATTTCACTACTTCGAGAAAAAAAAAAAATTCATTACGTTGTACGTAGAGAAATAGAATCAACATGAGAAAACTTCAATCACCAAATATTGAAATCCTAAAGAATTGAAAGGCTTGTTTGTCAAATATTTCTAGAAAAAATGTTCATTTTTTTCATATCTATATACAATTTATATAAATCTTCAAAGAATTTCTATCTACAATTCATTTTTAAAATATTTACTTTGTCTCGTAGTTGCATATAGTATTCAGCGGTATGTAATCCCACTAAAATAAATTCCGATGTTTATTTGACGTATAATTTATAGATCGTACACAGAAAAGCATGATACATATTTATAAGTGTGTATAATCCAGCAAACCGCAGGAATCGGGATCATTAGCTCTATTAAATCCATGCATCCGTTGTCTCCTGAAAGTTTTATCTCTTATTCGAAGGGATAAGTTAGAATTGAACCAAAGATTTACGAGAACTTTAATCTATAATAATACAGTTCAGGCAAAACGACATAAATACTCTTTTTTGACTATTTTCAAACTTTTTTTTAAAATAAGAATTCCTTTTTGAATTTTTCCTGCCGTAAATTCCTGTTTCAAAATTATTTTATGAGTATTCGCGAATTTTAGAGGCCATATTCTGTAGAGCTTACGTTTTTTTAGTACTAAGAACTTCAAAAAATAAAACTACTTTTTTTTTTTAATTTTCAACCCTTGGTGTTGGAAGGCTAGGTCGATTGCCTTTCAGATGATAGGGTTTGAATTTTAAACGTGTTCTCGCAACAAGTCGATTGATTACTCCATTTGACTAAAGATATAATACATTATTCTAACTCTGTGGATTGCAGCCCGATTTTCTTCATTGTAGGTAGGTGATGAAATAATGGGAGGGGGGGGGGTGAGATTTTGGAACTTCTCAAACATGTTATTTGCGTATTCATATGTAAAACTTATGCGCAAGTTGGTTAAGAAATCGGAAGAGTGATCAAATACAAATACAAATACGACGCCACAACAGGCAAATTGCCCAACGAGGTGGCTGACTTAAGAACATCATGGATCCCTGAGCCATTTTTTGGAGGCCCTACCTACTACTGCTACACCACACATGCACCCCCCCCCCCCGCGGAACCCCCCAACGAACTCCCAACGAATCGGTACATGCGGGAATGTGCGTGTACGTGTAGTGCAACCTGACGTAAAGTTTGTTTCTGTGTAATGTTTGTTATGTGTAGTGCTGCCCCCAGTTTTTCTAACTATGAGTGAAGTGTTATGGTTGAATGATTTACCGTTGTAGGACTGTTGCTCTCTGTGGCGAGACTTTTTAACGGGGAGATCGGCTCGCATTTGCGCCTTGAAGTTGGGAACCACAGAAAACCAACTTCAGCCGACCACCACTGTGGGGTTCGAACCCGGATCCTCGCATCACGAGTCCGGCACTATAAAATGTGATGATTTGCCTACCAGAAAAAAAAGTTTTGCTGGCGTCCTATGTTGTTGACTTGAAACATCTATTTCTGAAGTAATGGATATTATAGAAATATTATCTCTCTTATGCTTATCTCTTTTTTTGGGAAAAAATTATGTTTTAACTCCTTCGCTTACAAGCTATTGGCAAGAAATTCGGATGATCACTATTTAACGAATCGGCGATAAATATGGCAGCCTTGTCCTAAGCGAAGCGCACGTTAGGAAAAAGACAAAGAAGGAGAAGGAAAAAAATATGAAACGGAAATTATGAAATAATTCAGAATTATAAATTTCTTACACCATTTTTATTCGCGGGGATTTTCTCTATTTGTGTACACTATATTTATATATATTTCCTATACCTTTTTTCTATATTTTCACGCCAGTTATTACAACTTAATATTGAAATAGTAGATTCGTTGGTGCGGTCAATTTTTGACTAGTTTTCGGACCTTTAATGTCTTAGCTTTTAGTCACTTTTCCTTCTCTCCAATTTTTATAAGTGCCTTTTTTAAATGCCAAGTTTAGGCAATTTTAGTGCTTTTTTTTACCATTTTTAGTGCCTCAAACTTCCGGATTCTAACCATTATAATCAAGTTTGACTGCATTTCTATGAAATTTGATAACTCCGAAGTGTTACTTCTTCTGATAAAGTATACGCAATAGCTCTTTATATATTTATGCTTCTTGATTTTTTGACTACGAACGTGTTATACGTATTCAAAACAAATAAAGAAAGAGGTTAAACTATACGTAGAGAGAGGGTGCATCTTATGTAAATGTTCACCTTTAGAATGTGCAAATTTTCACTTTTAAACCATACGCGGGACATCACACGTGCTTCTGAGACTGGCTCGAAACTTCTCAGTTTTTGGGGAAAGAAGAGGGGAAAAAGTTTTATATATTGTTTTATTTTCGATTCCTTTCCTTTTCGGTCCCATCCCCACCTCTATCTTTTGTGTATAAGTCATTCAACCTCAAAAGAATGTTTAAGGCCATGGCTTTAGATAATGGCATTATTTTGTTATTTAAATTCGAACCCGTCTCCGATCTTCTCGTTGTTGTTGCTTTTACTTTGGTTTCCGTGTCGGGATGAAAAAGAATCCTCTCCGTTGTTATTTTTATTTTATTTTCCATACATTTTCTTCAAAAAAGGATTCTCTCCCTTCTTGCATTTTTTTTGTTTTGTTTTTTCGTAAAAAGCAACCGTTAGAGAGCGAAATGGATATCATTAGGGGTAGAAAAGTTAAACAGATGGAGACGGCTGTGGTGGTGATCGAACGAGCACCACAGCATTTTAAAATATTGCTTGCTTATATTCCCTTCTTTTTCTAACCAATAGATGCATGTTTTCCATTTTGAAAATTTTTAGTGAATAACATGAACGTTTTCCTATACATAACGATCACTTATTCGATTTTGAGGTTATAAATCTACTCGAGTGAAGGTCGGTTCATTGATCGGGTTATTCTCATACTTTTTCCTTATGCGTAAATCGGAACATTACACTCGATAAAGCAAGGAAATAAAATGCAATATTATTCTATACCGATACATGTATACGGAATACCATCGATTTTCTTTTTTTCTGTTCATTCTGTGTGTATTGTTCATGCAGCTCGAGTTTCGACTGAGAATAATAGACTTTCGGATTAGTTGGAATCAACGTACATACACATGATGTATAGTACTATTGATTCTGTTCGTTAATAACGTGTTTGATGGGATTCGGAGAAGTTTGCATTTAGTTGAGTGAACGGAACAATGGCTCAAAATTAATTAGGGATTCGACTGAGTTGTCATCCCAGGCCATTGACCATGTTCTCGGGTAAGATACATTTTCCGAGATGATAAGAGGAACTGTCTCTTGTGAAAATATGCCTAAAAAGTTACATAACTGAATCTGGTTCAAGGAAAAAGATCTAAAATATACGAGGCTGATTGGAAAAAAAAATTCCGATCAAAATAAACAGGGGCTGAGATTAGAAAAATCTATGAAATATATGAGGGGTGATAAAAAAAACTTGTGTCAATCAAAATTCTATCAAATATTAAGGCTGATCAAAAAAAATTGGCTGGTTGAAAACAAGAAAAATTCCAAACTGATAAAAAAAAATCTATAAAATATTACGGGCTGATATAAACGGCTTATTGGTTATAAAAAAACTCCGGCTGATGAAGAAAAACATGCTCAGGCTGATCCCAAAAAACTCGGGCCGATTAAAAACAAGGAAAAAAAATATTCGGCTGATTGAAAGAACCTATAAAACAAGAGGGCTGATTATAATGATCTAAAAAATACGGAGGCCGATGAAGAAATTGATTTTTTTCCTCGAATATTCTAGCGGAAGCCTATCATAAAATAATTAAGAAGATAATTATCAAAGAAAAATCTAATGAACACGAAAGCTGACAAGTTCTCCTGGATGAGTTGGAAAAAAAAAATTATGTTCATGCTGTTGCAGCCATATTGTCACATCCTGGGCATCTTCTTTAAT
Source organism: Pholcus phalangioides (assembly GCF_987345545.1). NCBI lineage: Eukaryota > Metazoa > Arthropoda > Arachnida > Araneae > Pholcidae > Pholcus > Pholcus phalangioides. The sequence continues at coordinate 21,558,358 of NW_028301603.1, read as the reverse complement.
AACATTAGTCAACAATTTTCAACGTTTTTTTTATAACATGAGTGAAATAGGTTTTTTTCGAATTAATTTTCGGGTGCTGAATGTAAGAAATCTCCATCACGTACAGTTTTTTCTGTGTGCACTATGGTCATTTTTTAAAATACACATACTCTATGTAAAACCTACACACATTGAAAATGGGGGTAATTGGCATATTCTTAATAATAAATTACAATATATTTATTACGTAGTTATTTTATCATACCCATACTACACATAGTTATGTATAATATAGGAAATTTTTCTCCCCATACACATATATGTATATAATATCCATCGAGTGCACATGCGAAAACGAAATTTAGGCGCATTTTTCCATTATTTTATAAAAAATAATTAATTTCGTTCTCTTATATATCGTGTTGTCTTTTTTTCTACAAAAAACCAACAGTAATCACTCACCGTAGATGGGTCCCACCTGCCTTGTGTGATTCCGCTTAAAAACCCCCTTCATTGCAGACGTGAATGACTGTCTGCAGCGAATTCTACGTAGAAACAAAATCAGTTGATAGTTTTCTTATTTAAGGATTTACAAATACGTCTTTTCTTTTAGTTTTGTCCCATTTAATTTCAGAAATGTTTTCTTCTAGGTGCGAGAAACCTGGGCCAGTTTTGTCAATAGACTTCATAATGTTTCCATCAGGCCCAGGGACATACGACTTTGGAGGGGGTCACAAGAATTTTCTTCCAGATAAAAATGTAGTTATTAACCTTCAAAAACATTTAAGTTAACAGAAATTGATTAAAATAGTTGATAAAGGTATTTAAAGGCATTTTGTCAGCCTTTCGTATTTAGTGTTTGGATATTTTATTATAAAAATAAAGAAAATAAATAAATTAATTAATTAACATAATATTTTTGATCGTCTTGGGAGGTATATAAGCCCCATGCATCCCCCCCCCCCCCGAGTACACCTCTGATCAGCTCTAATTTAATGTGAAGTGATGACTGCAAAACGTATTTGAAACATTAAATGCATCTGCGACATTGACTTGGCTCCATTTTTTGACTAAAGGGTTGCACATAAACTTAAAGCCTGCGTTGGTTTCTCTTTCGATTAAAAAAACGGAGAATATTCGGTGGCAATTCGAGATAAAATCTGTGTTTTTCCATTCCCCAAGATTTAGATGGAAGAAAAAAAACAACAGAAATATGTGTGGTTCCTATTATCATTTCACACGCGTATCCTAAATATGTAAATTTTGAAAGATATTCAAAATTAAATAACATATAATAAAAAAATTAGACGTGATGGCCAATTCATTTAAGGTCAGATCTGGAATCGGCACCCAAAAATTAATTAAGAACAACTAAATTTATCCATGTTGAAAAAACCTTGTAGCCTATCACTTCCTAGTACATATATACTTGTTACAAATATGATTCAATCATTACACTTCACTTCTGAAATATAGATGGTAGCACTGATAAATCAAACACGACACTAGATACGCACTCAGACTGTTAGGTACACACACTTACACTTCCGGCACAACTCACTAGGTGGTAAATTGCCTATAGATGGCGATAGACTTGAGTTGTGCTCGGTTTCGAAGAAAGAAAGTACCTATATACTTCATTCGAAACATTTTTGCAGTTGGAAGTTTCTGTCAAACGACCACGTTGAAAAGAAAAAAAAAATGCCTGGTAAAGACTTTCCCGAGCACGTTGTATATTATCATTATTTGTAAAAAAAACACAGGATAAATGTGTAAAAACATTAGAAACGAGCCTGTAATATGAATGATTTATAAAGCTGGATAAATAACTTCCAGCGACGGTCTTCAACATATGATTTATTCATAATATTTAGGAGAAACCGATAATTATGTAATTATATATTCAAGTTTGTAACAGCAACATAAAAAACTCTTTCTATCTGTATGAAAAGTCTGTAAAAAAAATTCCTTAAGGTGAGAGAAAATGGCGACTTTCTCCTGCCCAAGCTTTTTCTTTCCTGTTGTGTAGAAATTCCTTTTTTTTCAAGTTTCAAATACGTATTCACAAACGTAAAATGATTTTTTTTTTTGGTTGTTTGAAAACGTGGGTTCTTATTGCTTTAAAGGACGCGTCGCCACAACCTTATTCATTCAGTCGATAGAAACTGGGGGAAAAAAGAGTAAAAGACAGTTTCCCATTGAAATAAACCAAGTAGGAATATACAAGAGAAAAAAAAATATTGCAAATAGTGAAAGACAAAAGGAAAAAGTGACAATCCTGTAGTCATTGAAAAATATTCACCGTGTAGCCATGGCAACAGGAAAAAAAGGGGGACTTTAAGAAAGGACTTCCCGGGAAACAATGGGACTGAAGGGAGGGGATATGATCGAAGTCCTCAAAGTCCTCAAAGAACTTTAGATGGAAAGGGTGGGAAGCGAAGCTATGCAGGGGGCCAAAAAAAAAAAAAAACCACCCGCTTCTCCTCAGTCCCCCAGTAATTAATTTATAGCAAACAAGAGGACGAAAATGAAAGCGAAAGACTAGAAAGAAGTATCTTTTCCGAGGACCTACACGTAAGGAAAAAACAAGAAAAGAATAAAAAACAACTTCATAAAAACCAAAGAAAAATAGAAAAATGTATAGGAAAAAAAAATGTATGTATCGCCAGGGAGGACCGAGAGATTTATCCAATATACGCACTTGAAAATTGCCTTTGGCATTCAGTGGCTCTAGAAATAATAATAATTTTCGGTATTTAAAATGAGAAAAAAACACACATATACGAAACGTATGTATAAGAAGAAATTACTACTCATTTCATATCACTCTAGGGAACGATGAAGTAAGTTGCAAAAAAATTAAATATGTACGATTTTAATAAGAATGCGAAAATAGAGTCGATTTTTTTGTAAACGCGAAAATGAATGGGTGGGAAGAGCTCTTGAAAAAGTGACTCTGAGCGAAATTTCTAATGAAATATTTTGTTCTTTATGAAGGTTTTTATAATCGTTTATTATATTATTGTTCATTGTAAAGTTCAAAATTTAGATTATATATATATATATATATTTTTTTTTTTTTGAGATCTTTCACTTCTTGTTTATTAAACAGTTGAAAGTTAGAAAAAGTCCGCTCTCTCTCTCTTTTTCTGAGAAAATATTATTATTTGGAGAAACACCTGAAAGAACAATCGCAACGTTGGAACTATTTTCTAAAAAATATAATTGGCAATATGTTTCTACTTCATTAGTTTTATGAATATCCGAGGAGATTTATATACAAGGTGGTAAGGAAAGTCCATAGGCCACATTTTATTGGCGAACCATTGACTCTAGAGGCGTACTTCTAATTAGAAAAAGTATCCAAATGATGTGTACGCCTTAGATGCGTCTTCCATATTGCAAAGTGTTGTATAGATATTAAAATTAATAACTTTTAATACGGATGCCCTGCCTTAAACCTAATTGAAAAGTTGTTGTTCTGTCTCTTCTAAAAAAAAAGCTCCACGTTTGTGAGTGCAATATTCGCTGAGACATTTGAATTCAAAAAATTGGGACAAAACAGCCAAAACTACCGGACAACGAGTCTTTCTCTTATTTATGCTGTTCTTTACTAATTTTTTGCTATTTTCAAATTGGGATATCTCGGTGAATTTTGCACCTACAAATGTTAATTTTTTTTTGTTGGCCACAGGAAATACAGGGGTAACAATTTTCTAATTGGGTTTCTTAAGGCAGAGTGTCCGTATATTGGGTGTTCATTTTGCATTCTAATAACTATACAACCCCTTGCATGAATGACGTATCTCATGCAAGAAATCAATTACGTATCTAAGACCTACACGTTATTTGGATACTTTTTCTAATTGGAAGTATGTGTCTAGAATCAACGGTTCGCTTTTGTTGCACAAATTGCTCATAAATTCGATTTAAGGTGGAGGGAACGACGCTTTTTTCCGAAATTCACCTCGGCATAATATCCATTGATAGCCTATTGATGTCACATATAAAGGAATGTTCGTTTGTTGCTCTATTGATACTTCACGATAAAAACAAAGATATTAAATGGCTGGGGGCTCCGACTTGCTTATTTGTATGACCCACGCACTTTTTTTCTAAAAGAATGTCCCGTTTAATAAAAAGCCTACTTTAATTCACAATCTTACAAAGACCGGGGATGGAGATAATTTGTGTAATTGATACATTAAATTATGAATGAATATTGGTTGTAAATATATACATTATAATTCCGGCCATACATTCATCCTCCACATTTGCCATGTGTTTTTCCTCTTTCATGAAATACATTTTGATGTACTTTTTAGACTGTACCACTTAATTTCCCGCCAAGGGTTATTTACACTCAAAAATAGGTAATATCGCTAACAAGTGTCAATAGCTCTGATAGATGCTTGACAATCTCTCGTATGTATAAATTCAACATATCGTGAGCGGGGTCTCAGATCTTTGTCAAACCTCGTCTGACACTGGAATATAAAAATCCGTTTTCCAGCTTGCTGAGTTTGAAATCCTTTGCTACATTTTTTAAACGAGGGAATAGAAATGCTGTTTTTGTACCTTTTTCTTTACTTTTCAAGTTAAAAATATGGAAGAATTATAGCCGAAAACCGGCAAGTAAAGTTGCCATATATCGCTAAAATTGCTGAAAAATTGCCAATGGTGTCGGAAATAGAGGACTACTTCTGGTCGCGATGGGCGAAAATGAAATTCACCAAAAAAGAAAAGTATATGCTTGACAAATATGCCAGATGAATATACTTGTTTATAATACTATAATTGATTATTATAGAATGATAAAATTATATGATAATATTTATGTCATGAAATTTATCTTAATTCTTGATTTCAGAAACTCAAGTAAGCCTTGTTGAAAATAGTAGGGAAAGTGGGACATTTTACAAAAAAGTTGGGACGGCCAAAATTACAGGAATGGTCCGGAAAATGCGGGTCATATAGTCACTCTTATATATATATACAGTCGGATCCCGTTATAGCGAAAATCTCGTTGTAACGAAAACTTTTCCCATCCTTCAAACCAATTTACATAGCAACAATGTATTGTGCAATTTCGGTATAAAGAAATGAAAAATACATTATAACGAACTCGAAAACAAGCGTCCGAAAAACAACAGAATCAATATCCATCTACTCTTTCAACGTTTTTGAAAAAATCGGACGAAATTGAAATTGCAAATTGAAACAGTAGTTATAGGATCTCCTAGGAAAAAGATCGAACTTTCGAATTTACAAGATGTGGATGCACCTGGTCTTTACCTGGTTTCAGGACATTTCGTTCCCGAAATGCGCCAGTTATCATAGGAGAAAAGGTTTTGGAATTCACACGTGCTGTTGGATGCGAAAACTTTCAAGCAAGTGTCGGCTGATTGAATCGTTTCAAAGAATGGTATGGTATGGTGTGGTAGCAAAACAGATTTGCGGGGAAGCAAATTCAGTTGATATGAAAAAATGTGAATGAATGGAAAGCGGTGAAATAGCAAAAGTGAGAAATAAAAATAGGCCTACAGGGCTCCACCATAGAAATTATGTACCAGAAAGAGCTCCGCGAGCCAAAAAAAAGGTTGAGAACCGCTGCCCCAGAGTATGCTTTGCTACTTACAGCGTCTGAAGCTTTCCAATGGAATGCTAATGCACTCCGAAGTTTCAATTGCATCAACTGGCCTAAAGACTTACAAGTTTGTCTAAAAACCATCAATCTAGTTTGAAACTCTAAAACGGTATTTATCAGATCAAAAGAACCTTCCAGACCATTTGTTTGAGCATGCGTATACTTTAGAGGAATTTGTTGTTTCCTTGGCTTCCACAATACTTGCGCAAATAATAATAATAATAATAATAATTACAGCCTCTAAAATGTTAAGTAAAACTTATGCAAAAAACTCCAATGCTTAATTGATTTGAGTTGCTTTGTATTATTTTTAAAACTCAACTTCATCTTTTTTATTATCTAGAACGTAAATAAGTATTTTTTTCCCCGTAGAATCGAATTCTGCTACAACGATTCAAAATTGGAAATTCCTTTATAACGAAGTGATTTCTTCGGTCTCTTGGAGTTCGTTATAACGGAATTCGACTGTAGATACGATTCTGGCCGGCGTAGCGGCGAAAATACCTCACATCTGGGCCGCGGACTGAAAAGGTTATGCAGCCCTGGTTTACAACGTTCTTGCGCTGCTTTCTGCTAGTAATGGATATGGCTGCACAAAATAGCCGAACGTGCATACGTACGTACAAAATCGAATATCCAGGAAAAAAAAATGTATATATTTGAGGTTTTCCTTTCTAAAACTATGGAGAAAAAGTTTCTTCTTTTTGTTTATGTTTCTCTTCTCCAAGCAACGAGTAAAATCGAGCGAATACGGAATACACTTCTATCCTCGTCCACATTTCAAATGCAAGAAACGCAATGCTGAATGCCTGTCAATATGTACAAAAAAGGAAAAAGAAACAAATAATTTTCTGCATTACCTGTTTTCTTCTCCTTCTTCTTACCCCTTGGGTGTGAACATGAAATGCATGGAAGTCGAACGAAAATCGAGAGAAATTTTCTCCGAAGGAAAATTTTTCTTTCTTCTGAAATGTCTCTGAAGGAGAAGACAAAAGGTGGTTGGGGTGGAAGAGAAGCAAACGCTGGAAAATTTTAGATTCGACGTTTCACCTTTGGGAATAGCACGCCACGTGACTTTTATTTCGCATCTTATTCTTATAAATAAACCTTACATACATACGTGTTGTATAATGATTTATAAGTTCGAGGAGAGAGAGACCATCGTTTTTCTTCATATTTTGTAGCCAACATTTTGAAATAATGATTTTGTTTTCTCATCTCTTCACGGGAAAGTGTCTCATGTTATGTTTTTCATCGGAAAGCGGAAGACGATTTACGATACAAAAATAAATTTATGCACATTGCGTTTGCGGAAAAAATTAGGAGTATGTTATTCCGATTTTCACCGTCATGGGCGGAGATACGGAGGGGGGGGGGTAGTGCCTCCCCCCCCCCCCCAGCGTCAAAGGTGGAGTCGACTGATCTAATGTATAAGTATATACGGGGTGATTATAAAAAAACTATCCCGACATATGGGCCCCTAACTATCATACCATTCACAGAAACTGAATGAAATTTTGGCATAAGGTATTTTGAGGTATGCGCTCAAGAATGATATGGAAAACAACAGTATCACTCTAACAGTTACGGTTACAGTGAGAAAATATCAAATGGCAACACCAAGTTTTTTGTATTGGAATGCGATCTCCATACTTAAAAACACTAAATAGCGTTGGAATGGCACCTGTAGCACGAAAATCCCCGAAGCTAGGCAAGGAAAAAGTAAAAAGAGATACGTGCACCAGAGCATTAATGTTCGTTGTCACACCGTTTCTTCGGCTGAGATCCCAGCCTGATTAGTCCTCCACAAGGTCATGTGGAAAATTTGTGAAACACAATAAAATGCTTTATTTTATGCTGCTTCTCTGTCCTTATTGGTTGTCCTCACTTTTAGCCTATCTACCGCCGGTGATTTTCATGCTACAGTTGCCGTTCGAACGCTATTTAGGGTTTTTCACAATGGAGATCACATTCCAATACAAAAAACTTGGTGTTGCCATTTGATATTTTCGAAATTTTCTCACTGTAACCGTAACTGTTAGAGTGACACTGTTGTTTTCCATATCATTCTTGAGCGCATACATCAAAATACCTTATGTCAAAATTTCATTCAGTTTCTGTGAATGGTATGATAGTTAGGGGCCCATATGTCGGGATAGTTTTTTTATAACCACCCTGTATATATGAATTGACATCATCATCATCATCGTGCCCCCGGTAATAATCACCGTGCCCCCTCCCCAGACTTCCAAGTCTAACCCCGCCTATGCAATGCCGTCTTAACGCATGGGCCCACCCGGGCACGGCAAGGGGGCCTCAGAAAAATTAGAAGTAGTTGAAATTTTCGAAAATTTGCCAGGTAGGGCCTCAGAAAAATCACTTGGCCCGGGGGCCCATGATGCTCTTAAGATTGCCCTGCGCCTCTCTCTCTCGCTATGATGTTAGTTTATTAACTATGGTGTATACGTTCCCATGATCAGCGTAGCAGCCTACTCAATCGTCTTGTGACTATCTGAATATTTTTCCTTTTTCACACGAAGTTCTCAAAATGACGTACAGATGTCATAAGCATATATATAAATGTTCTTGCTTTTTTTAATATATTATTTCTTTATTTTCTAACAGATTTGATTGAACTATAAAGGACGGATGTGCATCGTTGAATAGTGGTAGAGTGTCTGTCTACCACTAAGCAATAATTTTTTTGTGATTGTGGGGTAGAACCAACACCATCTATAGCAGAAAGCCTCCGCGCGAAGCTGGTGACGCTTCTGAAGTCGTCCATTTCATTTATAGTCATTGGATATACTGCAAAAAAAAAAGGTAAAGATTTCGCATACGTCGGCCTGCTATATCCAATGGTTACAGCTGAAATGGACGACTTCAGTGACGTCAAAGTTTCGCGTGGAGGCTTTCTGCTACAGAAGGTGTTGGTAGAACCCAGATCTTCGCTCTGTTTGTATCAGTCCTTTTTTTTTTCGATTAGTATTTTGCAGTGAAACCTGTACGAAACGGAACGTCAAGAGACTGAAATAATATTGCATTTTAGACAGGGTTTCCGTTTTATAAAGGTGCAAATAAAAGCACTAATCAATGAAGGAACTATTTTTTAATTCCGTCGAAGACAAGTTTCCATTCTCATACCGTCTGTGCCCGTGTTAGGATACGAACATAGAGCACGCTGGTTTCTGATTTTGCAAGTCAGCGCCATTGCTGATTGGTTAAAAACCTGAATTTAAGGCTTTATGACCAATCCGTAACAGCGACGACACGCGGAATCGGAAAGTAACGTGAACCTTAAGATACGTTCGTACCCTAAGATAGGTTTCATAGTGTTTGGAACGTATGCGTTCAAGTGCCATCTATCTTTCCACAAAAGACAACAGAAAGAAAGAGGAATTTTTCTTACAGTACCGTTTTGACAGAAGCAAGCTATTCTCGCAGCATCGTGAGATATGTAAGCAGGTATCTGAAGGAGACCCAGGAAGGAAGCTGTGAGCGTCTGTGCTGTGAATCTAATGTGAAGTTTGTTTCTGTGTAATTTTTGTTAAGGGTGTTATAGTGTTATAGGGCTGTCATCTTCCATCCATATTTTGAACTTCGATGGAAAATTCACTGCTAAAAATTTACCGACGACAGCTCACCACCGAGAGACCGAGCGAGTGACCGAGTCAATGAGTAAGTGTTGAGTGAACGAGTGAGCGGTTGAGCCAGTGACCGCGTCAGTGAGTAAAGCTCTTTTGCTCACTTACTCTATCATTCATTCTTTGATCACTCAGTAACTCATTTTCTCGGACACCTCCCGCTTACTTACATCTATATTTCGAACTACGAGTGAAGGGCACTGACTGTATATTTGTACCGTTTTAGGCCTGTTGCTTTCTGTTTGAAGAATTTCTAACGGGATGATCGGCTCTCATTTGCTCCTCAAAGTTGGAAACTACGGAAAATCAGAAAATTCGGTGTCGCTACAGAAAAGACCACCACTGTAGCGTCACCGAAACAGACTGGGTTTCTGATGACTTGCTTAACGTTACTGGTTATATACGTGAAGGAACAATATCTTTCACGAACACTGCTATTCCCTGATGTGCAAATATAGGTGAAGTAGTTGCATAAATTAACATATGCCCTCTTGTGGGGAATTTTATAACTAATTTTCTTCGCTTTCAGTTTCTTTCCCACAAATATATTTCCGAAGTTTCACTTTGTAATGAGTAATCGACTTCAATTAAGACATTCTGCACATAGTCATAAACATGCGTCATGCAAATATCAAGTAATCTTTGGTTTTTGCCGTTTGATTCACGTACGAACTCCCAATCGATAGACGAACCCCTTTTTCAAGATTGAAAAATTCCTCTTTGGCCTGTTCAATCTTTTCCGTAATAGAAAAATAAAATGAATAAAAACGGACCTGTCTATCCTCGAAAAACGGAAACAGTTCCACTTGTTAAGTTTGAATAAGGAGGAATGAAATAAAATTTATAGAGGAGGAAAAAGAATCAAGAGGAGAAAGAGGAGTTTTCGTTAGAATTTCAAACACCTTTTTGGCTCCAGTCCAATAAGAAGAACGCATAAAATGCTCATTTTACGCTCGACATGTAAAAACTCTCGTGTTATATGAATAGGAGTAAAGAAAAAACTTTTATGAGGTGGTGACGGATGGGGTGGAGAGGACAGTGAAGAGACTTTTTTTCAAAGTATTCAATGATATTCAATTGCTTTATGTATCGAAGGAGAGTCGCCATTCACTCATATATTTCTGGAACTTATTTATGGCTTTAAAGCTGAAAAGTAACCAAAAGAGAAGTTCTCAATCGATTCAGTCACTGGGAAATGACACTGACTGAAGCTCATGTCCTTCCCCCCCCCCCCATGCAAAATTTGTCGGACGAAGTAAATGAGAGGAATAGTTCGAGTGGCAAAAAAGTAAATAAATAGTAGAAATATAATTTGCAGACCAGCAAAAAATAGATAAATGGGAGAAATAATTTGAGATCTGGCAAAAAGACAAGGAAGGCAATTATTACATTTTGACCATGTTTTATACTAGAACCACACCTTTACGACAAACGGTCGATGAGATAAAGGCCGTATCAGGACTTATATGAAACTTACTATATTCAAATACTAATACTAATATATAGGGTGTTGCGTTCAAGGGACGTCGAACTCATAGAAGTGATATTAGGCATTAAGAGGAACAAACATTGCCATAGAATATGTCGTTGCAAACCACGTTTAGTCGATGAAAATGGCAAAAATACACGTCGAAAAAACAGGGAAAGACATCGCCAGCACACCCGGTATTTTTGTACGCGTCCCACAATCCGTCGGCTGTGCAATGACCTTCGCGAAGGCAACTCCGAACAGCTGCGGGAATTATTTCTCTTCGTCTACTATCTGACATTGATCTCAGGCTGTATTGTAATCATACTGTCAAGTTAATGTTTTTCCTACTTATTTTATTGGCCTTTTTGTCCCACTCGACGTCACACCCTTCGTGAATATTTTTGCGATTTTCACCGACTAGAACGTGGTTTGCGATACCATGTACTATGGCAATCTTTGCTCCTCTTAATGCTTAAATGTGGCCCTCGCAAAAATACCTATGGGAAAGGGGGAATATTCTTAATGAACTTTTTTCATAACGTTGTTGAAAACATAACGACCTCGTATATAAGGACTCATTTTTCGTCGCTTTGCTTCCATTTGCCTAGAAATTACTTGAAAATGTGTCCCGTTTTTTAAACGAAATTTACTTCAAATAAAATTCTAAAGTCAGGGGTACAGATAACTCGCAGGATTTATAAACAATATTACGATGAATATGACGAAATATTTTCTCATTTCCCATATTAGTCATGAAAATTTTTTCCCCCGTATAAAGCAAATTTAAATTTCTCGCAGACTTAACAGCAGTAATAGATAATTTTGTTTACAATTGGCAACAGTTTTGGCAAGAATTGTCCCGTTTTTTAAGAAGACACGCACGTGTCTCGTATTTTTTTGGATAAAATATAGCCACTCTAATCCTTTGTAAAAATTAACATCTTCATTTTCGAAGTTTATTGCATCTGATAATTCTTTTGAAATGTTCAAAAGGTTCTTGGAAAATGTCGATTTCGATTGTAACGACACCTCGGTTATGAAAAAAAAAAAAAATCTTGCAATCTTTGATGTCGTTATAACTGAGTTTGACTTATATTCATTAATATTCGGTTATTAATGAATTCGTTGGAAATGAAGATTATCATTCATTTATGAAGGCTCGCGCTTTGATTAAATTCATCGTATAAAGTCGATACGGGTCATCCATTTCGCGTGTTCGAAATCGATTCTCACTGAATTATTCATTTTTAAATTTCTGACCATTTCGTGGAACTTCGGCCATGCTTTCCAGAGACATATGGCGGTGAATTTTATGCAGATGTATGATAATTTTTTTAAGTAATTGGTTTTATTGATTTTAACGAATGAAAATTTGCGAGACTTGAGAAAAGTCATCTGCTAAGTACAATAGCTATCGGAAGAGAAGATCGATGAATTGCTAGGAGTTCATGACAATCACTATTGAGGTTTACGAATTTGGTTTTTACGTTTTTTTGGATCAAGCAGCATATACTGTGTATAATTACCACAGCATGAGAAATAGGAAAAAAAAATTGTGATTTCATTTAAGCGCTATATACAGAAATGTGTCCATTTGAAATTTTAATATTCGCAAAATATATTCATTTTTCCCCTATTCTACCAAAGACTATATAAGATAGAAATCATGTATGTATTTGCTTGATGGTGAGAACGGATTACAAAGAGTAAATATTCAAAAATAATGCAATGATATTTAGTATTTATACCCCCTTTTTTTTAAACATGTACTTTGAACTTTCGTTTTCAGCTTGACATTCCACTCAAGCACTGCATCAACAAGCTTCTGAAGTTATGTATGCATAAAAAATAATAAGTGCCTCACACACCAATGTAGAGTCTCTGGAAATAGGTTCTAAAAACTTCGGAGCGTCACAAAGCTTCTTGAAGTTTTGTTTTTCGAAACAAAGCAAACGCATAAAATCATTGACGAATGAATGGTTTTAAACCGTGTGTCCAAAACGTGCGCTGTAAGTCAAGTCTCGAGAATTAATTTTCTAAAATCATAAAGTTTCAAAATTGTGTTCCCAAAAACGTAAAGACCACAAGCCTTTAAAATTCTTTATGTTTTCAAAAACATAAGTGCCTAAAATTATGCGTACTGTCATAAAAGATGGGAGCGCCATAAGCCTCTTTAAATTATGTATACTTTGAAAACATAGGCATCACAAGTCAGCCATCTAAAATTATGTATTCTTTGATTTTCATAAGTACCGCTTATCAAAAACATAAGAGCCCCAAGCAGGAACGTCATTTCAACTTTTTCCGGGGTGGGGGGGAAAGAGGCAAAGAACATGTACTCAATGTATGTATTTGTATATATATATACCATTTGTAGTGTATTTTCAAAAGCCGGGGCCCCTCCCCCTGACCCACCCAAATGACGGCATGGTCCCAAGCCTCTAAAATTACGAATGTTTGGGGAAAAAAAAAAAATCGTGCACAATAAGAGCGGCACATGAGCACAACACCAGCAATTAAAAATATGTATACTTTCAAAACATAAGCACTGCAACCCCCTAAAATTACGTATGGTTTCAAACACAAGCGGTGCAAGCTTCTAAAAATATTTGCACATTCAAACGCATTAGCGCCGTAATTTTGAAAAATTATGTATCGACGCAAGCACTACAAGTCTCTAAAATTACGCATGTTATTAACAACATAGGCACCACCTCAATCCTCTAAAATTATGCTTGCTCTCAAAAACAAGCAATGTAATCATCGAAATTAACTCATTCTTTCAAAAACATAACCTCTCCCTCCTCCAAGACTCTAAAATTACGGATATTTTTAAAAACATACGCACCGTGATCCTCTAAAAATACTTATGCTTTCAAACAAATAAGCGAAAAAAAGAAGCCTCTAAAATTATGCGGACGTTCAAAAACCTAAGCACCGCAAGGGTCTAAAGCTGTTTATGCTTTCAAAAACATAAGTGCCCCAAGTCTCTAGAAGTACGCATGTTTTTATAAAAATATAGGCACCGTGATCCTCTAAAATTATGCATTCAAAAATACGAGGGCCGCAAACATCTAAAATGGTGTATGCCTTCCAGTGTTATCCGAAAAGATAATTTCGAAGGGTAATTTCACTCCTCCATAAAATTTTAAGGGATAATTTGAAAAAAGAGGGGGTATTTGTTCCATGAAAAACAGAGAAATAACTATTATAAATTACTTGACAAATATGGAGGAGTAAAACTGAATTTTGATGCGTGAATCGCACATCTATACAAATACAAAAGCCACAGCAGACAAAATGTCCAACGGGAGAGTTGAAAAAAGATGCCCATAAAAATTTGGATGTCGAGAATATATTTCTAAACTATGTAAAAAATAAAGACACCCAATAAGAGAGCAATAAAAAACCACTAATTATGATAAATTTTAAGTATGCTGTCCATAAAAAATTATGGTTGTCTTATCTAAGCATGGACATCGATTTACCCCAACATGTTTATCGTATTTCTTTTCAAACGTGGCAATCGTGTCAGAATTCACGACCACAGAAGGTGAGCTATTCCATTTATTCCCAACCCTAATATAGGAAAACTCTCTGTGACACCACAACCTAAAATTGTCTCTTACCAATCGATACTGGTGTCCCCTTGTCGAAGCAGTTAATTAATGGTATGACTCATGTTCCATTTTATTCATTCCGTTGAAAATTTTAAACGCTTGGATCATATCTCCCCCGACATCTGCGCTCTTCTAATAAAGTCTTTCTTAATAGCTTTAGCCTAATAGCCTTAATAGCTTGGAAATATAGCTCTTGCAAAAAAGTGTATCATTTTAGAGACATAGCAGACGTAGCAGAGAAAGCGCACATCATTTTGCAGTATTGCTGTCCTCATGTTCCTGAAAGTAAAGAACGCATCAGTGTTCGCCAATGCGCATCTAGATGCGAGTGGATTGTTCGAACAACCGCATCTAGATGCACATTGGCGAACACTGATGCGTTCTTTACTTTAAGAAACGTGAGGGCCTGCAAACATCCAAAATGCTGCACGCTATGTCTGCTAGGTCTCCGATGATACATGTTTTTGCAAGAGTTATATTTTGAAGATAACCGAGCATCCAATCGACATGGCTTCTTTCCAAAGATTTTAAAAGTAAATTTTCAGCAGTCAATAATGTAATATCATTCAACATGAAAAAAAACACAAGAAACATTTTTTTTTGTAAGCATTCAATTTCAGAATGTTCAAGCTTAGAATTTTTAATCGGCTTACAATCCACAACCAGCAGCGTTTCGGGGGGAAAATAAAAATTTCAAGGAAAAATAGGAAAAAACAATTTCTTTCGGCCTTTTCTTTCCTAACGATTCTTCTTTTTTTTCTGGTTTCGTATCGACTTTTGAAAGTGATTGTCTGCGTTCATTTCATTTTGTATATATTCTTTTATTTACTTTGACTTAACTCAAAAATGAAAAAAAAATGATATAAATAAATAATTTCCCCGTTTTACTTTCGGGTAGAAAAGGGATAAATAAGTAAAAAAAGAGATGGCAGCTTTGTCTTGGAGTTGGGGGTGGAGTGAACATTTGCTTTCTAAACCATAACCAGGCGAGAAACTCGCCTTTTCCTTTTGTTTTCAAATGAAATTTTCATCGTTTTTTCCCCTCCATTTCAAATATTTCTTTTGTTCCTTACAGCCGGAATATAAATGAAACACAAGCTCGGGATTTGTTTCCCCCCTTAAAAAACAAAGAAAATGGCTAGAAAGTGAGGAGAAATCGCACACACGCGTATTTTGACACGCACACAATAGCCATTGAAAAGTATTCGAAATATATTAAAGGCCTCGAGAGAGGAGAAGAAGAAGAACAAAAAATCCTTGTGTTTTGCACATGCAAAGTAATCGCGTAATGCCAAGAATTTAATATTTTTTGGAATACGAACTCAGAGATTTCTGTCGTGGAAGTTCATTTATATCGGTGCCAAGGACATCGGAATTTGGGTGTTGATGTTGTTTTTTTTCGGTAAGGGATACGAAACATAAAGTGAAACTTCATAGAGTGTATAAACTTTGAAACAAGTGTAAAGGTGACGAGAGCCTTTGATGATGGATCTCTGGATACTAACGGCAACTTCATACCAGTTAGAAGTTGCCGGTATCCAGACAAGGGGTACTTCAACTTTTCCACGAAACCTCTGCACCGTTAAAATGAAAGTCGAGCCTTCCTTAACAAAATAATATTCAGTAATACAGGGTGATTACTTAACTTCTTCTTGCAGCATTATACTGGCGAACCGTTGATCCTAGAGACATACTTCCAATTAGAAGAAGTAATAAGTCCAAATAACGCGTAGACCACGTCATACATGTGCGTACGTCTTCCACGGTGTAAGGGTATGGTTATAGTATAGTATAAATTAAAATAAAAGTACAGGTTAATAAAATAAAAGGAATAACTTTTTTACACGGTCACCTTGTCTTCAAACATCCAATGAGAAAGTTGTTGTCCTGTCTTTCCAGAGGCCAACGAAAAACTTCCACGTTTCCAAGTGCAATATTCATCGAGATATTTGATTTCAAAAATCGGAGGAAAGAACAGCAAAAAATAACGGACAATGCTTCTTTCCCTTATTTATATTGTTCTTGCCTAAGTTTCCTCCGATTTTTGAATTCAAACGTCTCGGTGAATTGATGTGTGTGGGAACATGTACTTGTGTGTGTGTGGTAACGAATACTCGGTCTACTTGGGAATGTATTTCTTTGTTGGCCTCGGGAGAGACAGGGCAACAACTTCGTAATAGTGTTTGTGAATTTTAGAGGACAGGGTGTTTGTATGAAAAGTTTTTTATTTTATTGTAATAACTGTTGATCCCCTTGCAACATGAATAACATATTCTACACGCTATTTGGATAAGTTTTCCTAATTGGAAATATGCCTCTGGGATCAACGGTTCGTCAGTAAAATGCATCAAGGGGAATTAAGTTATTTAGTAGAAGAATTATTATTAGTAGGATATATCTTTCTTTTTCTTACCCAGAAAACACAAAATGCAACATCTTTGAGTGTAAACGCGTTTCAAATAAAGGTTCCCCGATGGATTTCACGTAAAATTTATTTTCGATCTTATATTATTTATACCTACCAAAGTAATATTATTCTGCTTCAGTATTTCAGCAAGTATCGATGAAGAAAACAATCATCACGCGCTCGAATTTCTACTAGGTTTCACATAGGATTTAATGATTCGCATCACTACATTTTTAGCTGTACTAGTATTTTTATTTTATAACTAGTCGATCATTAAGGATGCTTTCAATTAGCCGAAGCGAACATGTGTATTAGTATAAATTTGATGCTACGATTTGACGAAATATTTGCTGCGCACGGCTATGAAAGTGCCTGTAACGATATCGTTCAATTTGGCCGGTGATGGCCCTTCTATATAGGTATAACTAAAAATATATCGGTCGATTTTTCTAAAATTGTGATAGTGTTGGACAGCGTAACATTTGAGCTTTTTCAGGAAAAGTCGTGAAATTTCAACATTCTAAACGATCCGGTTCATCTTGAGAATCTATAGAGAATATCGCAAACTGTCAAAAAGGACCAGCGTGGTCCCACTAATGTTAAGAATAGAAATATTTTCAAAGTTGAACGAAATACCATTAAAAAAATGAATTTTCCGCTATTGAATACGGAAGATTTTTTTTCTTCTCGTTTTATTGCTACGCGCGACAAGCTGGTCAATAAATTCGTGATTTTAGTATATGCTTGAACCGAAATGAACAGCAGAGGAGGTATTATCGCAGGAAGAGGCGAGTAAATAATGGAGGATTTAGAAAGACAAAGATGCGAGATAACGTCTCTGGAAAATCACCTTTTATAGCCTGAACATTGTCCGCGTCACTGTACGAGCAATTATCAGCGTTGGCATCTCATAGTCTCTCGTCGATGGGGTTTCAGCGTTAACGGAAACGGACAAGCTAATCAGGCAATCGAATGGATGGACATGTCGAGGGAGGGGCACAAGTCGATTGAAGATCGCCTGTTTCGATAATTTAGTAATGGTCCCTTCCCCCCCCCCTTCCCTTTTTCGATGGGCAGCTGGGAAGTACAGAATGTACGAACAAATCGGATCCAGATAAGATCGAAGGCAACGTTTTCCAGAGGGTATAACGGAAACGAGGCGCAGCTAATTTTCGATAAACGTTGACGTATTTCGTCACTGTATTCAGTGATGAACCGTGTTTAATGTGTGTGTGTGTGTGTGTGTGTGCACTTGGTACCATCTCGTCCGTACTTTTTCGGACAACTGTGGATCAGAGGATGCATACCATACATGTTCAACCCATGGTCCGCGGGCCAAACGTGACCATCGGATTCATGTCCCCGTGAGTTTTAACCTAATTTCATAAAGAATAAACTAATATTCCCAGATCACATACGGTGCAGTTCTTAAGTGACTCGTAACATATTCCCAGATCATTTAAATTCCAGTGGCATATTTTGAGATCACTTAAATTACCTGCGACACAGCTTCAAAATACTTAAGTGGCCCACAGCATATTTTCAAATCACTTAAAATTGCTCGCAGTATGTTTTCAAACCACTAAAGTGCCCCGCGGCATATTTGCAGACTACCGCAGCACAGTTCAATAGCCCTTGACTGATCCACGGCACATTTATAGATCATTTAAGGTGACCGAACGGTGTAGTTGCAGATAACTTGGAGGATAAACCACCCAGAAGGTGCCTCCCCCCCCCCCTCCACGACGTTCCAGGAAGAGGCCACCCACGCTGTTTAGTTTCAGTTTCAGTTTCTATTTTTCTCCTTTTACTCTGTCTGTTTATATATATGTGTGTACTGTACTTGTTGTAGAAAGACCCTCCAACATAACTCAAGCGGCCCGCTGCAAATTTTCAGATGACTTGAGATTCTTCCCCGTGGCGCATTCACAGATTACTTAATGACTCGCGGCGTATTTACAGAATACCGTGGCACATTTCAAGATCACTGAAAAGACATGCGGCACAGTTCTAGATCACTGCTCAAGTTACCCGCGGTACAGTTCCACATCATATAAGAAATCCACCTGACAGTTCCATATCACTGAAGCGATCCATTGCACATTAGTACTGTAGATAACTTAAATGTCCTGCGTTACGTTTTCGATCGAGGAAGCGGCCCGCAGTCTTTGAACTCCTGCTGTACCTTAGAAAATAGAATTCAAGCTTCACATTTACTTGTGGCAAAGAGGTGATCATGAATGTCTCATTTCAACTCGTCATTGATCCAGACTATTATACAAATATTATTTGTCACATGGTTTGTTTTGTTGAAATGTTAAAGTCACACACACAAACGTTCGCGTTTCTC
The DNA here is from genome assembly GCF_987345545.1 of Pholcus phalangioides. Lineage (NCBI taxonomy): Eukaryota > Metazoa > Arthropoda > Arachnida > Araneae > Pholcidae > Pholcus > Pholcus phalangioides. The sequence continues at coordinate 21,539,240 of NW_028301603.1, read as the reverse complement.
CATATACAATCAAACTCTGTTTATATCGACATCGAGTATTCCATAAATTCGTGAATAGTATAAAAATTCAAAAGAATTCAAGGAATGGATACATTTGAATGAGATTTGGGAAAAACTTATTTTCACTGAAGGGAGATTTTTCTTACTGGTACAGAAAAAAACAAACTTAGTTCAAATTTTTTCGATCGAATAAGCTGCGCGAAAACAAATACCAGAATTCTAGGCCTGAACCTTTCTTTAATTCCTTCTGTGTCCGAAACGTTCATAAAGCTTCAGCTTTCGTGAGCAAATTAACTCGGGCTGGTCGGCGAGAGCGTATTTGGTATATTTGACTAGTTACTCGGGATAATTGACGAGTTAACTCGGCCTGGTCGCCGGGAGCGTATTTGGGACATCCGACGAGTTAACTCGGCCTGGTCGGTGAGAGCTTACTGAGGATATTTGATGAGTTAACTCGGCCTGGTCGGCGAGAGCGTACTTAGGATATTTGATGAGTTAACTCGGCCTGGTCGGCGAGAGCGTACTCGGGATGTTTGACGAGTTAACTTGGCCTGGTCGGCGAGAACGTATTTGGGACATCCGACGAGTTTACTCGGCCTGGTCAGCGAGAGCGTATTTGGGACATCCGACGAGTTAACTCGGCCTGGTCGATGATAGCGTACTTGTGATATTTGACGAGTTAACTCCTCCTGGTCGGTGACAGCGTACTCGGGATATTTGACGAGTTTACTCGCCAGGTCGGTGAGAGCTTAAAAGTCCAGCGGTGCAGTTCCGCACCACTTAAGTAGCTCTTGGCACATTCCCGGATCACTTGAGTTACCATTGAACACTGAAGGACCGGACACACCCCGCTTCCCATCTCAGAGAAATATCGAAGCTTTTCCGGGTGTATCCGGAAATTTATTAATTTATGTGAAAATAACAAACAACGATATACATATATGTATACAATAAAGAATCTGGAATAAAAAAAAGTTGTGATCATAGCATTATCCACACATAATCAGTCCGTAATCGTAACACTGTCCTTAAGTAGATAATCAAAGAATAATCTCTTGTATTGTATGTGACAGAATCTGGAATTGAGTTTATCCAATCTCATTTTTATCTCCACTTGATTTACCGTGGCATATTTGCAGATCACTTGGGCCGTCTTCGGCAAATTTACAGATCATGTAAGTAGGCCGCGATACGTTTTTGAACCAACGAAGTGGCCCGCACTCTCCAAAAGGCTGAGCATCCTTTCTGTATGGGAATCAGGCCCGGACCGCAGAGTATTAACGTTATAGCCGAGATGTACGTTATAATTCGTAAGAAATTCTTACGGGCTTGTACCGTTTTACTAGTGAATATGCAGAATTTTTCTCTTCTCCGGCAATTATTGACGTTAAAGCCGATGTTTCACTACAACCGAGTTAGACAGTATTAGAAATACGACGGATAAAATTGCTGAAAATATCTCCCCTCGATACGTATTTCAAAGAAATAAAACTTTTACCTTTTCTCTTTCTCCTTTTATTTCTCAGGTGTAATCCGTTCAAGCACATCTAAAACTTTTTCTTTCCAGAAGCTGATTCGGCAAATTTTAGAGCAAACGCAAATCACTGGCGCCTCAAACACAAACACCACCAATCTTTACCCTCGTTGAAGAGAACACGGGAAAAATCGCATCTTACGGTCGAACGAGTGATTGGGGAATTCCCAACGCGTTCATCAGGACACAACGAGAGCGGACGGAAGAGTCTGCAACCAACAAATCAAGAACATTCTTCCGCCAAAGAAAAGCGAGACATTTTGAAGAAAGCGAAAGAGAGTTGGAGAACTGAAATTGCTCTTCTCTAAATCAATGTTTTAAACTCGATAGCGTGCGAAACATTTTAGTCTTTTAACAGTTAAACTTGCTTAATTCATACATAAATACGTACTTCATTGATTTTCCTTAAAGCCAATTTCGAGGTGGGTAGCAACACGAAACATTTTTATATATTTTTACACTTACAATAACAAAATTAAGAAAAAAAACCCTGAATTATCAAGCACCTTAGCGTGAAATAACTAGTATCGTGGAACAAAAGGGAGGGGGGAAATAAACAAAATACTGTATATAGGTAAACAAGAATACACAGAGTCTATATCCAAGTACTACACTCACAGTTTTAGATCAATCCGAAAAAGGGAACTTTTGGAAATCTAAAAACTTGCTGAATTCAATCTTAGTAACATTCGAATTTTAGATAATTGGAACTTTTACAAACTACCCTTAAGTTTTCTATCTAATATAATGATAGAATTTTTTGTTTAATTCTAAGTTTTTGGGAAAATCGAAGTTGGGGGAAGATAATTTTGTATGAGCAAATTTAGTTTGGAACTAAATTTAGTTTTACACTATAATTCATTAGTTTTTTTCTTTTCTTTTGAATGAAAAAAAAATCACCTGATTGACACGAAAGTTTTTGCATTTGATTTGCAAGTAAATGAAAAATATTTTGTAAAGTCATGTTTGAAAAAAAAGATTCAATTCAGGGGTCGTGACACACACGTAAAATTATCTATTATATCCTTATGTATAAAAATTATAATTTTATGTATATTGTGCACCTTCTGGGCGTTTTGTAATTGGTCTTTTTTCTGTTTTAACGCACAATAAAAAAAAAAATTCAAATAAGAAGTATTATATAACCGATTGTTTTTTAAAAAGAATGTTTTGGTTGATTAATTCAATATTAACTCAAAATGAAAATAAAAGATCTTAATTTATTAAACAAATTCCTATCCCCCCACATGAAGTATCCACTTTTCAGCATAGAGATTACATTATAAAAGTTTGATGAAAGATCTTTTACAAAACCTGAAAAATACAACCAATAAGCCTGCATTCGCGCGAATGTAACCGATATGATGACCAGACCAGAATGAAATTTGTATTCCCGGGCCATCTGCGGGCTTACAAACTGTGACCTCGGGGGCCACGTATGAAGGGAAAGACGAGTTCGTATATGAATGTGTAAAAGTGAGTGCATGTATGTGGGAGGAAAGGGATGATTAGTGGTTGCATTTCTGAAGTTTTATAAAAGAACGTTTCTAAAACTTAAAAAATGCGACCAATGAGCTTAGGTCTATTGGTAGTATTCGAGCGAATGCAACCAATAACCTTATTGACTGGTTTTTTTTGTTTTGTAAAATGTTTTATTATACTTTTATAGTGTAATCCCGGACTAATACATATATATAGTATTATAAATTTTATGTTGAAGATTTTTTTCCAGTGCAAATGCTAAAGAAGGAAAAAAAATCAATTTAAATAAATGTTTCATGTCACGGGAAGATATACCGGGATAAAGAAACGACCATCGTCCCGATTTTTTGTAATGGCAACACGATATCCCATCATAATAATAATGATAATAATGAAAGGAAAGAGGAAAAATATAATGATATGCAAAACAAGTTGCGAATAGGAGGGAAAAAAAAAACACTTTAGGAGTTAATATTTGGCGACCGAACAAAGATGCAAATCGAATGCGTTTTAACGGCTCTGGAAAGAAAAATATCTCACTACGCGTGTAAATAAATGACGTAATCGCGTACTTTTGTAGAATGCAATGATGATGATGATAGAGACAAGCTGGCAGGTACTTTGTCGACGCGTAATGAGGCGCGAAATGAGGCGAAATAGCATTTCCTTTAAACAAGGCTGTTCTACAAAATGATGCGTACTCTGTAGAAGAGGTAAACTACTTCTGAAAATGTGCATTACGGTATATTTAAGTAGAATGGGAATATAAAAGACACGCTTTAAATATAATGTGGCAGTTCCGTCATCTCGAGTACGTAGGAAACATAAACGAGTCTGTTTTGAAGAGCCTTAGTAAGCGTCTGTATTTCCGGATACCTATAGTATCGTCATGTTCAGGATATGTGCACATTCATCGTGATTACGTAAACGGTTTTATAAATTCGAACCTATTTCGGAAATGGATATTCATCAATCAATAAACATCTATCATTTTATTTCGCCTGTGGGGCCGAACCTGTGCGAATTGGGCAAAAATAGGGAGAACAAGAGTTGAGATAATTGCATAGATAATAAATACATTAGTCATTGACTTACAATAATAATTATGGCTCGAGAGTTTTTCGGAGTAAGAAAAATTTAGTTAACAAAATTTATTTGTAACGTTTATGTATGTTTATCCTATTTCTTATTGAACGTGTCAATCGCGTTAGTGTTTACGACCCCCGAAAGTAAGCTATTCTATTTATATTCACAACCCTATTAAGGAAAAACTTCCTGCGACAACACACCACAACCTAGAAATACCCCTTGCCAATCGATACTGGTACCCCCTTGTCGAAGCAGCTGATTGACGATGAGATACAAAAAAGGTTATTAAGTTAAGCAAATGAATGAGGTGAGATAGCCGTCTTACCTGAGTGGTGGTGAAAATTGAAAAAGGGGAAAAGGAATGACAAAATGCTAAAAAGTTAGGCCGATCGACAGGGTAGTTCAATTTAGTTTAAGTTTATTACACAGAAAAGGGAGAATATTTGATCTGAACAAATACTTGCAATTGAATGGTGAAAACAAGTCCAATATGAGATTGGTAACAATGCGCAACATAATTTTGTGTTCGGGGATTTTTTATTTTTTTTGTTTATTTTTTTTTTTTTTTATTGGCGTCATCTTTTATGCATTTTTCTCTTTGTATATATTCGTGTGTATGAATGTGTACTGATGTTCCCTGCCGTCTCTTTCCAATTTTATTGATTGTTTGAATAGTGCACCTGTGGAGTTAGAGCCTACTGGCCTTGCACAGGTTTGTATATAATAAATAAATAAATAAAAAAAAAAAAATAAATAAGGACAGTAAAACAATCTTGGGAGCTTTCTTGTACTCCAACACGACATCACTGACTGAATGATTAAATCGTTAGATGGCTCTGCGTTTAACTTAATATATTAATGACGGGATGGAAATCGCCATTACACCATGATGATCCAAGACGAAGGAAAATTCCTCTTTTTGGGGTGGAAGTTCTTGTTCACGGAACGTAAAGTTTTCAATCGTATGTTGCAGTTGCACGGGTGACTCTCTCATGTCGAGGACGTCGAATTTCCTTCCATACAGCACGATTTATCGCATCGATTGAACAGCACAAAGTTCATGTGGTGTCGTTCCGTATGGAATTCTGCTTTCTTGCTGACCTGAGAGCGTAACTTGCATTGGATAAAAAAAAAAAATACATATAAAAACTATGTTAATATGATTTACGTAGGCACTTAAAAAACAACAGCGGACCGTCTCCTCCGACGATTACATGATGAATGTGCTCTCGGTTTGTACGTGATCGAGCTCGACGTTTTCTCACATTGGCGATGATGAGCTCTCCGTTGGCGTATGTGACTGTCCTTTTGTGCTGTAGCGGTCACTGTAACCGGCGATTTCTGGTTGTCACCAAGCCTATACAAAGGCCGTGGCGTTGAATCAACGACGATAGTGCGCCCTCAGTTGGTAGAAGGTTGGCAAAAAGTCTGGACAAAATTGTTGAAAATTTGAGGATGATGAATTCAGAATGACTTTCTGGTTCCGTTCGGCATATATACGCTCTAGCGAAAAATCTCTATCTCCTCTGTAGCTTCGTGGTCAGAGCACTCGTCCGGCAATCGAGAGACCCGGGTTCGACTCCCGGTAGAGGCAACGATGAGTTTTTTCTGCCGACAAAAGGTAACGCGTGTTCTTTGCAGTGACCACACAACACATTCTTGGGAGGTGCCGATTTAGCGATCGGGGTAGAGTGCAAAAAAATATTTAAAAAAATGCTAATTCATGCCTGTAATGGCATGTGACCGACGATGTATTGATAATCAATATTCCATCCAGTTCAAAATTTTATGCACTCTAATCATTTCCCCAAGCCAAGAAACCTTCGCTCTTCCAATGCAAACATTTTCAAAAAGAACAAGTCTCTCACAAGTCTTCTTCATTAGCTTTACCCCCGTGTGCCATCAAAAGCACGCGTGGAACGCGCGTGAAAGCGCGCTCTGCAACCCGCCCCACAAGTCAATGCCCCTCTGTAGGTATGGTCTCCAAAACTTGACGGCATACTCCAATCCAGGAAGAACCAAGTCCCGGAAAAGTGGAAGGATCACTTTAGGAGAACTCGAACGCAAATTTTTAAAAGAATACGTTTTAAATTTACGACGTTCATTTACCGGAAAAAAACATTTAAATGTCCATTTTATTCAACGAAGAAACGTTTTAAATGACCGTTTTATTAATCAAAAATGAAATGTTCATTTCATTCCTCGAAGAAACATTTTTAATGCCCATTTTACCTATAAACGATACGTTTCGAATGTCTATGTTATTCAGCGGAAAAAATGTTTGAAATATTTATTTTATGCAGCGAAGAACCATTCAGAAATGCTCATTTTATTCAGCGAAATAAATATTTTTAATGTCCATTGTAGTAGCTTTTTAAACGTTCCTTTTTTCTTTTGGCAAAAGAAACGTGTTAAACGGTCAATTTATTCAGCGAGGAAACGTTTTAAAATGCCTACTTTATGTAGCAAAGAAACGTTTTAAATTATCATTTTATTTGGCAAGGAAACGTTTTAAATATTGCTTTTATTCACTGAGAAACATGTTTTACATGCACACTTTATTTAGCGAAGAAAACGATTTGAATGTGAATATAATTTAGCAAAAAAAAAAGTAATAATTTCCCTTTTTATTTAGCAAAGAAAACGTTTTAAATTTTCATTTTATTCGACAAGGGAAGCGTTTTAGGTGTCCATTTTGTTTAGCAAAGAAATATTTCAAGTATTTATTTTATTTATCGGAAAAAAGTTAATTTTTCTGAGAGTGTGTGTGAGTGAGTGAGAGAGAGAGAGAGAGCTGCTTTGAACCGTATTAGGAGAGAAAAAACTGTATACAATTGACACTCGATATAACAACACGATTCGCACCATCCAAAACTGGCGTTGGAAGGGTCGTTATATCAAAAGTAAAACAGGTATGATAGTTGTTCTGTAAAAACATTTAGGACATCCTATGGGTTGTTGTAATGGAATGGGTCGCTACAACATGGAGTCGTTATAAGTGCGTCGTCTGTTATTTGGCTGCATTGGGTAAACAAAAAACGGTTTGGGCCGCATTGGGAGAGAACAAAACTGTTTTTGGGCCGCATTTAAACCGACAAGCATCAATTCATCCGCAAAGTGACGTAGTGAGTGAGTGAATGAACAGGTGAGAGTGAGCGAGTGAGTGATTGATTAAGTTATTCAGGTAGTTAGCGAGCAGGTGAACGAGTGAGTAAGTGAATAATTCCCTCAGGCGGTCACTCACTCACGGGCCCCAATTTCTGTCATGTTTCAGATGTCAATTTCTTTAAGTTAAAGAAACATTTTAAATTTATATTTTATTTAGAAAAAATAAACGTTTTGAATGGCCGTTATTCGAAAAGAAACATTTCGAATGATCACTTTAGTCAGCGAAGAAACGTTTTAAACGTTTCGAATGTGCCTTTTTTTTCAAATTTTTATTTTACAAAGAAACGTTTTAAATGCAGGTTGATTTTAAGTGAAGAGAAATGTTTAAAATGTGAGTTAGTTTTCAGCGGAGAACCATTTTAAAAGTCGATCGAATCGACTTTCCCCCATTTCTTTACACTGTGAGCAATCTACTAAATATTTACGTTGTTTGCTCAGTAAATGTTAATGAACATTTATACGAAACCCACATGTTTTCATAAGAAAGATCTATTAGGGACAAAATAAACAACGATATCATGTTTTCTTATCGTTTCGGTGATAAGAAGAAAAAAAAAAGTACAAAGATAGTAAGAAAGAAAATTAAGTAAAAAAGAGCAAGAAGAGAGAGAATTCCTTATGTTTTCGGTGATTAACGGAGATGTTATCGGTAATTAAATGGCCGAACGGATAATTATTCGTGTTTTCCCGACGGGGACAGCAACAGCATGTCGATAAGATCATCGAGCTGATTATGCAATTATCCGCTTTTTCGTCTTTTTCAGAGCTCTCTCTCTCTTTTTTTTCATTCTGATCTTTTTTCTTGTCGATTCTTTTTCTATACTTTGCATGTGAGGTCTTTTCTCACGAGAAGTTCCATCTTGCAATTCGCTCAAACACTTTTATACGTGGTGGGTTTTTTGATGAAATTGATTTCCGTCTACGTTTGCGGAAGATTCATCGCCTTAGAGTTCGCCGCTAAGAAAATTCATCGACAAAGTGACATAATGGGTGAATGGATGATCAGGTGAATGAGTCGGTGAGCAATTGAGTGACTGTTCACGTGAGTTGGATCACGGAAAACTCAACTCCAAAAAATTCACCGATTAAAATAAATTTACCGAAAAAAAATTCACTGACAGAAAAGTCATTGCTGGGAAAATTCGTCGACAACAGTTCGTCACCAATTAATGAATGACCGAGTAATTGAGTAAGTGAGTGAATGTATGAAGGCGTTAGTGACAAAGCAGCAGAGAGTTAGGTGAAAGAGCTAGTAAATAAGCTAGTGAGTAAGTAAACCGTATGACTGGCCGTAAGAGTGAGTGAGTAACCTCGTGAGTGAGTGACCGCATGAGGGACTTGTTCACTCGCGGAAATGCTCCCTCACTTGATCGCCTGCTCGCTAACTACCTGACTCACTTAATCAATCATTCACTAGTTCCCTCGCTCACTAAATTAATCATTCACTCGCTCACTTAATTAATCATTCACTCGTTCACTTAATTAATCATTCACTCGCTCACTTAATTAATCATTCACTCGCTCACTGGCTCACTTAATCATTCACTAGCGCACTGGCTCACTCACCTGCTCATCCACTCACTCATCATATCACTTTGCGGATGAATTGCTTGTCGGTTCAACTGCGGCCCAAAAACAGATTTTTGTTCTCTCTCAATGCGTCCCAAATCTGTTTTTTTACCCAATGCAGCGAAAAATATGTATACAGTCGACGCACTCATAACGGCTCCACGTTATAGCGACCAATTCCATTACAACGATCCATAGGATGCCCTAATTCCGATGTGACCCAAGAAACCAAAAAAAAAATGGGCACTCCGGAGCAAGGACACAACAAGATGATTCTCCGTTGTCTTCTTTCATCTTCTTCCCATGATTTGCCTAAGGAATCAATTTGAAGACGAGACTCGACATTTTTTTAGCTTCTTAACAGACTAAAATGGTATTAGATTCGATCAATGGCTGCATTTGTTTTTATAATTTTGAAAATCGAGAATTTAAATTGCAAATTCAATCAACGGCAGAGGAAGAGAGAGGAAAATTATTGACTAACTGAAAAAGAACTTGAAATAGTTTTTCCTTCAAATATTCAATGACGATAAGCAAACAATCATAAGAAAGCTAACTATAAATGGATCTAAACTTGAATGGGGTTTAAACAGTTTAAACAACGGAAAGCTTTTTTTGTTAATTTGAACTCAGGTTTGAGCTTCAGGTAATTTCTTTGCAGAGACTATTTTCTTAGTATTAATTTTCGCTCTTCTTTTCTTAGCTCGGAGTAAGAGCGAGAATAGAAGAATGAGCGAGCCAGCGAGAGAGAGAGAGAGAGAGAGAGAGAGAGAGAGAGAGTGAAGAGGGAGAGAGAGAGAGTGAAGAGGGAGAGAGAGAGAGTGAAGAGGGAGAGAGAGAGAGTGAAGAGGGAGAGAGAGAGAAAGAGAGAGTGAAGAGGGAGAGAGAGAGAAAGAGAGAGAGAGAGATTGTGGGCAAAAGAATTTCTCGAATGAAACTAATCATGCAACTAGATCATCATCCTAATTAAGCACTTAGTTTATGTATAAAGCTTGAATGAGCTATAAATATTCTCAATGTTTGAATGAGTTTGAAATATTCACATGAACTCTGAACATTCACATGAGCTTTAAATAATCACGCTAGACGTCACTAGAATACATTCTTTTATGCGTTGAATAGCTCAAGTATAAAACGACTTTCCGTAAGGTTTGACAACAAACGGTTATCACTATTATTTGTAAATCAAGCGTTTCTAAAGTATTTAATATCTAAAACAGTTGTTTTTTTAATCTTCTAATGAGGCCCGAAAACCGTTTCTTTTCTCACCCAACGTGGCCATAAACAGTTTTTTCCCCTTCCAACGCGGCCATAAACAGTTTTTTCCCCTTCCAACGCGACCGTAAACAGTTGTTTTTCCTTCCAACGTGACCGTAAACAGTTGTTTTTCCTTCCAACGTGACCGTAAACAGTTTTTTCTCTTCCAATGCAGCCTCGAACAGTTCTTTTATCTCTCCCAAAGTGGCACAAAAAAGTTTTTCTCTCTCCCAATGAGGTCAAAGTTTTCGATCTAATATGGCCCAAAACAGTTTTTTCTCCCAATATGGCCGTAAACAGTATTTTTCTCTCCCGATTCGACCCGAAAAAGTTTTTTCGATCTGCAAATGCGACTCATAAAAGAATTTTTTCATTCCGATGCGGTGAAGAAAAAAAAAAAAATTTGGACACTCCGGAGCAATGGAATGACAGGATGATTCTCCGTTTTGCCTTCTTTTACCTTTCAATAATGATTTTCCTAAGAAATAAATTTGAAGACGAGACGCCACATATATTTGTAACTTCCTAATAGACCTCGAATGCTATTGGATTCGTTCAACGGCTGCATTTATTTTTATAGTTTTTGAAAAGAATTTAAATTGGAAATTCAATCAACGACAGAGGGAGAGAAAAATTATTGACAAACTCTAAGAACTTAAATAGTTTCCCCTCCTATTGTTCAATGATAATGAGCAAACACTCATAAAAAAAGCTAACTATAAATCGATCTAAACGTGATGGAGTTTAAACAACGGAAAGGTTTTTTTTTTGTTTGTTTGAACTCAGGTTTGAGCTGCAGGTAATTTCTTAGCAGAGACTATTTTCGTAGTATTAATGCCGTTCTTCTTTTCTTAGCTTGGAATAAGAGCGAGAATAGAAGAGAGAGAGAGAGAGAGAGAGAGAGAGAGAGAGAGAGAGAGATTGTGGGCAAAAGCATTTCTCGAACGAAACTAATCAGCAACTAGTTCATCATCCTAATTAGGCACTTCGTTAATGAAGAAAGTCAATTAAAACCTGGAAGAAATAACGCCCGGAATGCGAGTGAGCAAGAGAAAGAGAGCAAATGCCTCGGCAAATTCCCTTCGTGTGCTTTTGTACCCGCGGCTGTTTGGAGTCATTAAGCCAGCGAGATCAATACGTACTCTGGCAAAAATGCATTTACGTGAGAGTAGAAGAAAAGGTTGAAACGACGCTCGCGAACCCACGACATTTAGCCATTTATGACGACCACTGAATATACTAAATGGGCTCAGAACATGTTTAGCCGTGACCTAAAGTCAACAATATGATCAACTTTGCAACTCACGGGGCTGTTTCTTCGAAATTAGTGAAATCAATGACGCAATAAGTGCATTTATAACACTATATCGTAAGATACATTACGTGAATTGTGAAACATATATTAACGTACAGTACGTAGAATTTTTACGACCCATCTCGGAAGCCCCAGCAATTCAAGTATGGGTCGCGACCCGTTTTTTAAGAACCCTGGCCATAAGTGGATTTGCACGACCCCTCTCAGAAGTCGCTGCGAATCAAGTTTGGGTCGTGGCCCGTAGGTTAAGAATCCCTGACTGTAAGTTGATTTAGACGACTCACATTTTGGATGTTCCCGCGAATCATGTTTGGGTCACCACCGCTAGGTTAAGAACCCCATGGAATTAACCCGACTGAATTCCGCAGAAAAATGTTTACGAGGTGCATGTACAGTAAAGTGGCAGTAGGTCAAGAACCTCTGGCTGTAAGTGGAATTGTGCGATCTATCTCGGACGCCCCAGCGAATCAATCACACGTACGTACGTATGTTACGTAAGTTAGAAATTAGAATTCGTTAGAAATTCCGCAGAGAAATATAGACGAGATGCATGTGTGGTTAATTAGTAGTAGTAGTAGAAGAGCAATGTTTACGCGGTGCATGTACAGTAAAGTGGCAGTAGGTCAAGAACCTCTGGCTGTAAGTGGAATTGTGCGATCTATCTCGGACGCCCCAGCGAATCAATCACACGTACGTACGTATGTTACGTAAGTTAGAAATTAGAATTCGTTAGAAATTCCGCAGAGAAATATAGACGAGATGCATGTGTGGTTAATTAGTAGTAGTAGTAGAAGAGCAATGTTTACGCGGTGCATGTACGGTTAAGTGGTGGGTGACCCTTGGCTGCAAGTGGATTTGTACGATCCATCTCACAACCCCCGGTGGTGTGGATTGCGACTCCAGGTTTAAAGTAAGTGTATTCGTACGACCCATTTCCGAAGGCCCTGTGAATCATCTCTGGGTCATGACTTATAGGCCATAAGAACCGACCCCTTTTTGTAATTTGAAGCTCCGTACGACCAATCTCAAAAGCCCCTGCGAATGAAGTTTGGGTCGCGATCCGTAGGTTCAAGAAAACCTGGAATATGCAGCCAATTTCGGTTAAAACGACATCAAAGATCCCGCAATTAATTGGATATAATGAAATGCAGCGGTTTTATCAAATTATGATCGGGGTGACCATATTTGATAGAGAACAATACTGGGAACTGGAATAAAACAAATGCGATACTTCACCGGATGCTTGCCAAAAATTTTGCCAATTGTCAGCGAAGCAGCCAAATGTTTCTCGCAAATAACCCTTGGTGAGAAAACTACAGCACTGCAGTGATTTAAAATATATTTCACGGGGTGGGGGGAGGGGGAGGGAATGAACAAGGCAAATATCTGAGATTACTTTACTCATACTTTTTAACGAAATTTATGAAATATTCATATTATCTTTATCCCTAATTCTAGTGAAAATCATGAATTAAATTAAGGTTCGTTGAAAAAAAGGGACATTTTTATAAAAAAACGAAAAATGGGGAAGGCAAAAATATATATATTACGGGAAAAAATATGGCAATGTCCCATATACGGGTCATGTCAATGAGCAAGTCGGAGTTTCAAATGATAGCATTACCTTAATGAACCGAGATTTATTTCATGGAATTGATGGGAGAACGACATGGAAACCGGAAAATGTGTCAATATATGCGAGGTCGATGCGTTATAAGGAAGGTTTATTAACGTTATTGTATGTGGGAATCATTTATTTACGTTACGATATAGCTGAGATGTCGTTGTAACAGAGTTTGACTGATACATCTCGACGTATTCTCCAATTGAGCGTATAGAAAACAATTTAAATTCAAATGCACGTTTTTGATTGTCCTTTTATCGATTTTTATTCCAAGATTGCGATAAAAATCATAAAAACTGTTATAACTTCAGTTAAAATAAAAGTTCTCTTATTTATGTTATGACCCAAGAAAATTTAGATGGGATTTATGACGTTCGCAGCCGGAAACTAAGTCTTCGATTATGAATAACTATTATTTATTATTCGTATTTAGTTGTTATTGGTGAATTGGAACGGCAATGCCAATTGGATGCGTTTATGAAACAGAGTTGCCATACGAGGATTGGGTAGACTATCGTGTCTGGCGTGGTTCGGTGTAATGTGAGCAGACACGTATGTGGATATAACCTAGCAAGGGTGTAAACTGGAGAACATACAGTACTTACCTTGATCACGATCACGAACGTGGGGGGGGGGGGGGATCCTAGACTGCAGGAGCAGAAATGGACGTGCGTAATCGTGAGCCCGAAGCACCTCTTTGTCTGTTTGAGATCAATCGCTGTGGACGTTGTTCTAGGCTGATTCCTAACGACGTTCAATACTGTTCCGATCACTAATCGAATTAAGGACAGACGTGATGTCGATTTACTTCTGCAACCATCATCATCATCATCATCTTCGCACCGTTCTGAGGCAAATCCCATAGTTGCGTCAAGTCAATTACGGATTCCACTTTTGGCAGAGAGAGAGAGACATGTGTGGAAAAATAATTCAATAAAATTAAAAATAAATCACAAAATGTGTTGGTCATTATGAAAAAATACAAACCGAGTACATATTAAACTATAATTTGAACAAGAATTTCCTTCACCATGAAAGTTCTAGTCAAATCAATCTAGTTCAGGGCTGAACTAATCCCTGGCGCAAGGTCGTCATGGCGACTAAGAAATTGGTATTGGCGCCTGAAATTTTCTTCGTGTAGTTATTAAATTGCAAGCTGAGAGCAGCACAATATTTGGAATTCATAGCAGCATATCTGTGGTAAAAATCATTTTTTGGTGCGTAAAATTTTTTTTTTGGCGTTTGGAGTTTTTTTTGCGATATGTCCCAGCTCTGTTCTAGTCAAATAAAAAAAAAAAAAAATGCGAGCCGGTCTTCCATTTGTAAAAAGTATTTTCGCAAATAGCAGGTAGACCTTCAACACGATACTTACATAACACAAGAATGCAGGTATCTGCTACTTTCACCTCTATAATAGAAGACCAGTTCAATATAAAATGCGCATAATTTTGACAATATAAATGCCTTAAGGCAGGGGGTGCACAACCTTTTTAATCCGTGGGACAGATATGCGGTGTTTCAGCGGGCCAGAAAATTGTATGTACGCGGTGAATATATGACCCGTAATAATGTACGGGCCATTCCGTCCCAACTCTTCTATAAACTGTCTCGTTTTTTCTCCGCATTGCTAAAAAAAACCGCTTTAATTTTTATTCTTTACTGAAATTAAGATTATTTTCATGACTTATAAATTATGTAATGATAATTATAGCTCTTTCATAATTAATTATGGTAAACTTATATCACATATTTGTCAAACATATACTATTTTTTGGAGAATCACATGTTCACCCATTGCGACTTGTATAGTAGCCCTCTATTTCCCGCCATTGGTGATTTTTCAACAACTTAATTGAATTGTAAATTTCAAGTGAAGTACCTAACTATCACTTAAGTTGTTGAAAAATTGCCAATTACAGCCATAAAACTTGTGAAAGGCAAATAAATTGCCTATTACAAACAATTAAATTGTGAAATACAAATAAAGTAGCTAACTATCACTAGTCTGTTATAGTCAAATTTCTTTACTTTTCACTAGCTTTTAGCTGTGATTTACAACTTTACCTATTTTTCACAAGATTTTTGGTTTTAATTAGCAGGTACACTTGCCTTCGAAATTTTTGTGGCTGTAATTGGCAACTTTACTAGCCTTTGAGGACTTTTATGGCTGTAACCAGTGACTTAACTTTCATTGGGCAATTTTGTTTCAGAAATAGTTGGCGATATCCCATTATGTATTCCGTTTCCCTGTATTTTTATTAAAGAAATACGGTCGGCCTAGTAGGTATTTATCGCACTGTGTGTATTTTGTTTTAAATTTCACAAAGCACAAACATATACATAGATACATACATATAACCGTAAAAAACATGCACTTTGTGACCTCAAGGGACTTGAAGGTCCTTCCACAAGTCTACGGAGTTAGAATTTCGAATATACTTCAAGCAATAACTTATATATATATATATATTGATAGTATTGAAAGAGATATTTTCCTATGTGAACCCCTTGGCAGCCCACATTTGGCCCGCATTAGAAATTCCTCCGAAGATTGTTTACGAGGTGCATGCATACTGTCAAAAGGTAGTCAAACTCAGTTATAATAACTTCGTTTGTAACGACACCTCCGCCATAACGTCAATAATAGGCGAAACAGTTGATTCGCATAGAGAATAATGTTAATGAACCTTGCTTATAACATCGATGAAAACGCAACTGCCTCGGATATAACGGCATATTTTTTTACCGTTTCTATGGAGTTTTTCTATAAAATTCATATAATTGAAGATAATGATTAAAATCTTCGGGTTTTTTTAAACATAATCTCTACTAGAATCGGAGATGAGGGTAATAATATAAGTGACAGTCTAACGTTGAAGCTCAAAATAACAAAGGTTTCAAACACCAAAAAACTGTTTCGAGACTAATATAACCTTCCGTCGTGGTAGAAACTCTCTTATAGCGTAGGCTACTCGCTTGAACAGCACACGTGGTTGAAATGAGATGAAACGCGATGTTTATGATGATGGCAAAGGGGAGAGATTTGACTTGTCTCGATAGAGATGATAAAGGTACGATTACGATAATTAGACGGAGTGTATCGATGATAGAGGGAAGGAAGGGAAAATTTAAGAATTAGATTCAAATATTGGAGAAATGTAGAGTTCTGGAGAAATCGTTAACCACAGAAGAAAAAAAATTTATGAATGTGAAGCGCTTCAAAAAGAAAATGAAGGGGTGAACGGAATTGGTTGTTGGTTTCCAACATTGTTGGGCTATGGAAGAATGTTTGCGATTCTGATTTTTTACGAAGTACTTATGTTCGGAAAGGCGAAATTTCAGGGAACGTTCGGTTTGGCCAATATACGAAAGACCGCATTGCCGTTCAACTGCTGGAACAACAATCACTACTTCCACTTTAATTCTGCTAAAATCATCCGAAAATGTTTTTCCCCCCTCGACATTGTCTTTGAAGCGCTTCACATTAACAATTTTTTTTCTTCCTTGGTTAACGATTTCTCCAGAACTCTACATTTCTCCAATATTTGGGTCGAATTCTTGAATTTGCCCCCTTTTTTCCACTCCACTCATCTCATTTTCCACACTCCACCTAACTATCATATTCGTACCAACATCATCTCTATCGAGCCAGGTCTCTTTTTCTCCTATCATCATCACCATCGCGCGTCGGCCTCATTCCAACCATGTGTTTAATTTAATCGAGTAATCTGCGCTATAACAGACTTTCTACCACTAAAAAAGGGACTATATTAGTCTCGAAACAGCTGTTTGGTGTTTGAAATCTTGGTTACTTTGAGCTTCAACGTCGGACTGTCTGACGTACATACAATCATATTATTGTACTGTGCTCAAAAGGTATTTCCTTCCTTTTTCGTGCGGAATATTTGATTACATTGGATTATATTTTTCGTGAAAAAAGGCAGTAAAGTCGTCAACTTCGTCTGTAACGACTAAATGTTCGCAGAATCATCAATTTTATCGAGTGTGTTTTTAACCTAAATTCGTTTTAATTAAATCAAATTCACTAAATTTTCGATTTCTATGAGATTCGACCAGTTTGTTATATCAGAAAACATCTTAAAATAAATTTTTTGGTAGCTTATAAAATACGCATATATTTTATGCATTTTGAGAGAGGAGAGAAAATACACACACGAAAGTGAAGTGAAAATGAAAATTACTCGGTGTGCGCCGAAATTCCCCGAGAGGTAGCAAACTTTTTATAGTTTTAGTCGCATATAAATTCCAAAGAAGATTTTTTTTTGGAGCTCCCACTCTCTGAGTTGATTTTTTTTTAAAAACATTTTTTATATATGTGTGAGCCGTCACCCATTTTCCAATGAATCATGATAAATGAGCCGCTGCCGTCATCAAGTCGAAAATTTCTCAGACTCTCTTTCTGCTCTTATACAAAACTTTCACTTTAGATTCTTCTTTATTTTCTTTTCTTTTTTGTTGTCAACTTGAAGCGCAGTGACGTTTTAAATAGGGATGAATGGATGCGTAGCGTTCTCAAAGTGTGAAAGAGTTTAATATCGCCAACAAAAATGAATGATGAAAAGATGAATATACACTATTTCGTGGGAGGGGGCGGGAATTTTCTTTTCAGTATTCTTTAGATGGAAATAGCCGAGATGTCATGGTTCGTAAGAAAATAATTTCTCATATTATACAGCGTGTTCCTTTTAAAATTGTGCTACTCTACTCACAATGACCAATATTTATAACTGAATTCATTTTTCTTGTGAACACCAAGATTGCTCAGAACACACCAATTTCAGATCACGTGTTTTTCCAGTAGACATGCCTGGAGCCAAAGCTACTAACATTGGAAACTCTTAGTCCTCTGCCGTGTTGTGAATGCATCCTACGAGTATAGGCATCCGATGCACCTCGTCAAAGTCTTCGTATTTGACGTTGACGTCCAAGATGAAGAACCTTCAATGAACACCACCCCTTTGGAGAGTTGGAGACCACCGTAAACGTTCAGGTTATAGACACCTTCACTAACAATCCCAACTTTGATTGTGACGTTGACACCGTCGTTGACGTCCAGGGTAAGGCACATTTACTAAGCAATCTAAAAATTTGAAGAGCTGATGAGGAAGACTACCGATGACACTCAGGGTAAAGATACTTTTACAAAACGATCCACCTCTTCTTAGTAAATAAACTCCACATGTTTGGGGAGCTAAATACCACCATTGATATCCAGGATATACACATTTTTACCGAACAAACCTTAATCTCGGAGAGTTTGAAATGAAGACCGCCGCTGACATCCAGCGTGAAGAGACTTTAACAAAACAATCCCCACCTTTGGTGAGCTGAAGCCTGATGACCTGATGTCTAGCTTAAAGACACTTCCACTAAATATCCCACAATTTTTTAGAGCCAAAGATGAAGATCGTTGATCACTCTTGACTTCGATAGTATGAACATCTTTGCTAACCGAACACAATCCTGATCTATTATCTTAAAAGCAATCTACTACAATTTTAGTTCAGAATGGGGGGGGGGGGGGGGGAGACTGTGTCAGAATTGATTATTGTGAAACATAACTGTGCATGTGTTTAGAGGCTGTCACATATGCTATGAAGACAAAAGAGTATAGACACTGGATTACTACGACGTACGAAAGCCTGAATAACCAAGCGGAGATCGAGACGTATAGTTCGGAAAGAAAATTCACATTCCTCTGTGGGGAATCGAACCGCCTATCTCTCACTGTTCAGGCGAGCGTTCTCTTAGAACACTACATATCGATCTCCGCTTGGTTATCCAGGCTTTCGTACTTCGTATGAACAGCGGAGATTGGCATCGTTACTCTCTACTGGATTACTAGATTACGACTTCACCACACACCAATTACGGCCATATCGTTATACCGCAAGTTACTGCCATTAACGAGGTGGGTTGAAAATGAAGACACCATCTATTTGTGGTAGCCTCAAGCTTGTTAGGGAAAATATCTAATTAATATATAAGCATCAGATTGGTCAATCATTGTATCAGTCATATGACGAGGAATATAAGTGTACATTACTGTTATTAATAGATGGAAATAATCAAGATATTTTGTGGAATCATTCATTTCTAGCACCACATACATATATTTTCGAATCACTCGTTCTCAACGTGACCAGACACGTGTAAAACGTGGCTGAAATGTCTTCACAGCCTCGACTCCAGAAATTTCGCCTTCTGTAATCTTATTCTTTTTTTGACTCATTGTAAGAGGGAGAGGGAGATTAGCCCATAAATCTGCGATTATTCACGCCTCACGTGATCACGGACTGATCCATTTGCAGGCACCAATTTTTCACGATTTAGACGCTTCGGGGGATCGTGTCCGATTCCTTGTCTGAATGGTTGGGAGCCACGCGGGGAAGAATATCCTACCATTTCCATCATTTCTCTCTTCCGCACACCCTCTTTAAAATTTCAGCTACATTACCGACCGACCCCATCACGATTGATTCTTTCCTTTTCAAGTTATGCATTTTTAAGATATGCATTTTTTTTTTCAATACGAAATACACACCAGCCTTGAAGGAAGGGGGATTCGTGACACGAGGTTTTGCTCGACCAAAGTGTGTTTCACCCTGAAATATATAAATTTATGCATACCAGTTGTATAGAAGGTGGTGAATAATATAAGGGGAAAAAAAGTGGTTCAAAAAAGTTCAAGTAATCGCAAGTGAAAATATAGGCCAATTCGACATTGAACTGGCAAAATTGCCTTGTTTGGTACACGAAACGTTAAGCGTCCACCTTACAAACAAAGATTACTGCCTCAAGGGACCATCGCAGAACTTTTGAAAGCAATGACTTTGGAGATTTTTGGATGTCTCAGGCGCAACGGGGGTTTTCCCAGACGCACATGATTCCGTGCGCTAATAGTTGTCGAGCTGCTTTGATGCTGCTCATAATGGGGGACGGGGGGAATCTTTCAGGCACATTCTGCAGTATCAGTGCATTTCACAAACATCCTATTGATATGTACCCATTTGTACCAGTAGTAGCGGTAGTATAGTCTTCTAATTTCGGGGCTCCTGCTTTTCGATTTCACAGCCTATTTAAACATACAGCCATTCTTTTCGTTTCCAACTTCGAGTCGCAAATGCGAGCCGATCTCCCCATTAAAAAGTCTCGCCACAGAGGGCAACAGGCTTGCAACGTTACAATTTTTCAATCATTACACTTCACTCATAGTGGGAAAAATTGGTCGCATCAATCATCAACCAAAAACGAATTTCAGGGTAAGTTCACAACACGCACACAAACATTCCATCAGGTACCAATTTGTTAGAAATTACGTAGAGGAATGTGTACGAGGTGTACGTACAGTTAGTAGTAGTAGTAGCAGCTATATTTCTCACAGTTCCGTAATCATGGCATTTCCAAGATAGAAAGTCCTTTTTGAAACACCCTTTACTTGAGGGCACTTATAGCTCGTGAGATCATGATAAAATTTCTGGTCCGAAAACAGCGATACGCAGTGATTCGCAAAGTACATCGCTACTTTAATCAACGTCTTGTCTCAGAGGTGAGGATTTTTCCTCCTCTCGAAGCTGAACCAACTCACACCACTAAGCACGCACAGAATATAAGTTGATTTAGTTTCTTTGAGGGCAATCCCTACTACCCTTGAGAAGTCAGGAATAAATGTTTATCTCTATCGATGATTCTTGATAATTCTGCGCAATACTGCGTGAAGGCTGAGTCTCTTCTCTTTTCTCTGTCCATACACTGTACCTATACATTCGGCATCAGCGTCTTAACTCCTGTACCGGAAATCGCCCCCGAACAGCCAGGAGGGACACGCTTCATAGACCGAAAACTCCTGTCGAGCCCCTTCCCCCCGGTCCCAAGGCACCAAGGGAACCTAACGAGCTGCTCGATCCCAAAGAGGAAGTTCTGGTACTTTTGGTAGTTCCTTGTCTTTCGCCGAAATCGAATCTTGCACGAAAATTCTCAGAGGATTTCAACGAGGGAACAAGCAAGCATAAGCCAGAAGCAATAGGTACGACCGAGAAGGATTTATAGCCATTTCTCCTGTTTATATCTCATAGGTATGATGGAGATCCATCCAAAGCTGAATATGTCGGGGAGTTTTGTTTCCCGAAAATTCCAAGATCGGTTTACTTTCAGCCCAGAATGTACACATGTATATGCAAATGTATTTTTGGTTGGGGGGAAATAGAATTTTAGATTTGATTTAGATTCATTGTATCCGAAACTGCGGATGCGCTTCGGGGTGATGTACCCACTCAAACCACTTTTCCAGAGCGTCAGGTGAATACTTAATGAGACAAATGTCAATTTGTATTCGTATTTCATATTCTTATGTAAATATCAAATTAGATAAGATGAAAATGGCAGTGGAGCGGTACACGTTGATACAAATTTTAGTGAGAAAATAATGGCGCCAAGAGTTTTTCGGAAAGTCTCACTTCACTTAAAAGTTTTTGTATCAGATACAGTACGACGGTGAATAATTTCAATGAACTTTAATTTTACGGTGATTTTCACATCATTTTATGATGATTATCATACCCTGGCAAAAGATAAAAATGACGAACATCTGCACGACAAAGCTGTGACATCGACAATAGTGAGCGGAAATGGGAATTTTTTCTTTAGCTTGAGTTCAGAGCTCGGGTAGGTGACTGAATTGAACAGCTGTACCGATAAAATAAGAGTGGTGATAGTAAGTACACTTTTAAGCATAATTATTTTCACTGAAAAACTTGGAACCAAAACCGGGGTGACAACCGGCTTTTTATCACAGTAATCTTTTACTTATGCGTCGGTGAAAGGGAACAGGAAAAAAAAAGACGCATAAGTGAGAGAGGGGCGCATAAGTGAAAATCAAGAAAAATCCACTCATAAAATATCTAATTGACAAATGCGAGAGTAAATTAATTTTTAATATAGATACTGATCTCATTCTCAGAACATAAGATAATATTTCTCCATCAAAACCATATGAAGCAAATTAAAATCAAACACTGTTTTTGTTGCCTTTTGTTGCCCTATCTATCTTGGAAAGCAGTTTTTTTCGAATTCTATGACTGGAAATGAGTTGTAAAAATTATGAAGAGTTTCCAGCTCCCTCTTTGAAACTTTTGCATTTGTCCCTGAATCCTATTTTTCAAATTTTCCTAGGCAATGTTTTGTAGTTCTCCGAACTCAGTTATCATCAAACTTCCATTCGTTCATTTTGAGTGGAATCAATAACTGCTTTCGCATTCGCGCATTTTATTTATGGAGAGAACTTAATTATTTTATATTTTTAGACGGACTCCCTTGAAGATCTCGTTGACGGGAATCCTTGTCGATGCAAAAAATGCGATGCACGTGAAACCACACCGAGTATGCATATGACTATTGATGCATGTAAAACAACGGCGATGTGGTGATGCATTTGGAACAGCAGCGATGCGTTGATGAATCTGGGACAACAGCGATGCGATGATGTATGTAAGACAACATTGACACGGTGATGTATGTGAGACAACATTGACACGGTGATGTATGTGAGACAACATCAATTAGACCGCAGCGATGCGGTGGTGCATGTGAGACAACAGAGATGACACCACAGCAGTGCAGTTATGCATGTATGACAGCAGCAGTGCAGTTATGCATGTATGACAGCAGCAGTGCAGTTATGCATGTATGACAGCAGCAGTGCAGTTATGCATGTATGACAGCAGCAGTGCAGTTATGCATGTATGACAGCAGCAGTGCAGTTATGCATGTATGACAGCAGCAGTGCAGTTATGCATGTATGACAGCAGCAGTGCAGTTATGCATGTATGACAGCAGCAATGCAGTGGTGCATGTGAGACAGCAGAGATGACACCACAGCAGTGCAGTTATGCATGTATGACAGCAGCAATGCAGTGATGCATATGAAACAGCAGTGATGCATGTGAAACAGCAGTGATGCATGTGAAACAGCAGTGATGCATGTGAAACAGCAGCAATGCAGTTATGCATGTGAAACAGCAGCAATGCAGTGATGCATGTGAAACAGCAGCAATGCAGTGATGCATGTGAAACAGCAGCAATGCAGTGATGCATGTGAAACAGCAGCAATGCAGTGATGCATGTGAAACAGCAGCAATGCAGTGATGCATGTGAAACAGCAGCAATGCAGTGATGCATGTGAAACAGCAGCAATGCAGTGATGCATGTGAAACAGCAGCAATGCAGTGATGCATGTGAAACAGCAGCAATGCACGTGAGACGACAGGATTGCAGTCATTATAGTGTGACACAGGCACTGCAGTGTTGAATGTGGGAACACGGTGACCCATTGTTCCATAGTATCGCTCCTTTTAGTTTGTCAGTGGAGATCAAGAGAATTCTGTAGATCACTATGTAAGTATAATCTCTCTTTTGCGGTCAATGTAATGCAATGACATTAATCGACCTGCCCTTAGAGGCATACGGTAAAAATCTGATCGTAGGACAGCGGCAAATGTGATCCTGCCTAGTAGGAGAAGCTGAGCAAGATGCCACTTGCATCTTTGGGTAAAATTTAACAAAACTATTTTCAAAGCTACTCTACTCCCATAGGTACAAAGAAGTAGGGTCAAAATTGATTGCTTACCTAGTAAGCAAAAACCAATCTTCTGGTACATATAGCACCAAATACAAGCTAATTGCTTGATGAAATTAAAACTTGTCCCTACTATCAAACCATTCTGCTTTAGCTAATTAAATCAAAAAACAGCAAAACTAACTACACATTTCAATTTAAATCCTATTCAATTTCCTTCATGTTCTCGTCCACTTGATGTTTCCTATTTCTAACAAAACCTAAAAAATAATTATAATTATAATAACCATTGAGTATTACATTTTTTTACATTACTCCTTGGTAAACTACGCTAAAATTAACATTTCCATCTTTACACAGGACACAACACTATAATACAATTTAACCTGACTCCAAACATATGGCTACAGGACAAAGTATCTTTAGTCTAACTTATGAATTTAAGATTCATAGTTTATATTGTTCCTAAGTCTTGCTAGTTCCCTCACCATGACCTGATACTTAGGGCGTGCACGCTGGTGATTAACAGGCAAATTACTTTTTCCATCTTTGTTCTTTTGCGAACAGTTACTACACTTTTTTTCTTTTTCACAAGATGTGAAACAATGTCCCTCTTCTCCACAGCGTTTGCAGCACTCTTTGTGCCTACAAAGTGGCCAAAGCGCCAGCATCGAAACCACTGTAGAGTTTAAGAAATTCTCTAACAGTACAACTGTGCCATCCTACGTAAACCACTCCCAACTCACTTTTGTGGTCTCCGGCGGGACAAAAAACTTCGTCCGTAAAAGAGGAGGGGTGACCGTTAGTCAGGGATTTGAAGTTCATACTTTTATTATACAAGGGGAAATTATTATTTGGCCTTAAAAGAGGGGTTACCGCATCTGAGGGGTGTCAGTTAAGAGGGGGTTTCATTGTAATTAAGAAACATAAATCTGTGGTTCCAACTACTTGTAAATGTCGTTTATAGAAAAGATACGATGAAAGGATTATATCATGATCTTTTGAAAGAGAATGTCTTTGAGAAAATCAAAGACCTTAATGCTATTCCCAAGAGTTTGTTCTCAATTTAATGACATTCTGCAGTTTTAACTCGGAGAATACAACGGGTAGGGTTGGCTGTATCTCCTCCGTTATATTATCTCCGTGCATTGCTGTAAATAAACACCACACACAGGATTATTTCCTTCTTCGGAAAATATTTGCCTTCGTGCTGAGCCCAAGGAGGCCGAGAAACGTAAAATGGGAAGAGAGAGAGGACTTTCCAGGCAAACATGCCCAGAGAAGGATGGAAAATATCCAAAGGAATAAGAAGTAAACTTCCTCTCTTTTTTTTCCCGAAAAGTTTGTTTATGGAACAGGTGTTTACGTAACGCAAACATTTTCAGACTACATTTCTCGAGAGTGTGTGTGTCTTTGTATCGTGACGATCTCTGGAGGCGACGTGATCAAATATTCAACAACACGAAACATTTCCCAACAGAAATCCACTCGCCCGCCCTTATATACGTGATACAAATATCGAATTTTATTCTTATTTTTCCGGGGGCAGCATCGAAATGTCTCCTTCTCTCTCTCTCTCTCTCTGGTTCATATATGCACGGGCTGGTGTGTGTTCATTTTTAATATATACACGTGTATACGGGTAAGTAAATATACATTTGGTAGTGTATCAACATTTTCAATTGTTGCGCAGTCCCTGGCCAAAGCCGTGACTATGCTACATCATGAAAAATTTTGGTAAAATAATAAATAAAAAGCTCTATATTAATTATTGATTATGCCGATTTTCACTTGTACATAATGCGAATAGCGTTTGTTCTTCGTGGGAACGACAATTAAGAGTGAAAGAACGCATTCATAGTAAATTGCGCCAAGCTAGCAACGAACTTGGCGAGTTCGGCTACGTCGAAAACGTTTGTCACGTGATCGGGAATCTCGTGAAAGCTAAGGCATCAATAAAGGAAGTGGATTCATCGTCCTCTATCTGAAAACTGGTTTTACCTCTCCAAGTGAGACGCCTCAAGTCAAGTTCAATGACGTCTAATCATCGCAAAAAGAGCAGGATAGGGAACAACTATTGGCTCTATCAATAGCACTGTCACACTTGCGCTCAAAGATGGCGAAAGTGTCAGCTTGTAGGTTTCAAGGAGCTTTAGGTAATACGAGAAAAACGATTTCTCGCGGTTGTGTTCGAGAAGACAGAAACATTCACCGGAAACATATAGACGGGAAATTTTTACCAACTCGTGGCTCCCTGTCATGAAGTCCCACCACTCACCTAGGAATGAGGACATTTTTCTAATTACTAAATTGATTTTTTTGACTAATTTTATAGTGAACAAAAATTTTTCAAAGATAAAAGCGATCCCCGGATCCCTAGGCTAGAGTTTTCCTTACGTGAGGATACTATGCAGGACCGTCTCAACACCGGGGCCTTGGGACAAAGTGTTGTTTCGGTAGCCAATAACTAATTTGAAGTTACAGGTTACCCATCAACATGCTTAACTCTCGAAACACGTAATATCTGATCTTGTTATGTGGGACCCCCTCCTCCCCCACGGAAAATTATGGACATACAGTTTAGGACCTCCCAGGCCATGCATGGATGCTTGAAGATAGCCTCGGTTTACTACTGGTTTCTGTAAATAATCACAATTTTCTACACCATATTCCACTTGAAACCAGGATGCTCAACCTTTTGAAAAGTGCAGGCTACTTATGTGGTGTGAAAACGTGTCACGAGTTACTTATGTAACAGCGTCGTCACGGGCCATTTATGTAACGGTGTCGTCACGGGCCACTTATGTAACGGCGGCGTCACGGGCCACTTAAGTGATCTGTAAATGTGCCACTTTGTTCATTTTCACAACGAACCGACACCCGACTGGAGGAGTCGGGCATAGGTTGATCGTGTATGACTTAAACGCTTTATTTTTCACATTTTATTTTCCCTGTGGATCCTTGGCCACCTGCCATGGCTCTCCATTTAATTTTGACCTGTGGGATCCCTGGAATATCTCAGGTTGAGAAACATGGATTTAGAGCACGATAACAAGTCGAAAATCACGGATCTTTGAGATGCCTGTAATGCAAGCTAACTTACACGTATAGTCTATATACAAAGAAATCAACATTCGACTATATGGAAATGGGACAGCCCCGCCCCCCCCCACCCTCCCTTTTCCTGTGATGCCATCATCTATCTGTGCTCGCCCTGATAATTCGTAATTCTGCCGATTTACGGAAAATTCATTGACAAAATTTCACTGCCTCGAAATTCACCGATAAACATTGACGGAAAAATCGCCACCGGGAAAAATTCATTGACAAGAATGAGTGACTGACCGAGTGATTGAGCAAGGGAGTGAATGTGTGATTGAGCAAATGAGTGCATGTGTGAGGGAGCAAGGGAGTGAGTGATCAAATGAGTGCATGTGTGAGGGAGCAAGGGAGTGAGTGATCAAATGAGTGCATGTGTGAGGGAGCAAGGGAGTGAGTGAGCAAATGAGTGCATGTGTGAGGGAGCAAGTGAGTGAATGTGTGTGAATTGACTAAGTAATCGAATGTGTGAGTGAATGTGTGATTGAGCAAGTGATCTAATGCGTGATTGAGCATGTGAGCGAGTGTGAGAGTGAGCAAGTGAGGGAATGTGCGATTGAGCAAATGAGTGAGCAAGTGAGTGAACAAGGGAGTGAATGTCTTATTGAGCAAGTGAGTGAATGTCTTATTGAGCAAGTGAGTGAATGTCTTATTGAGCAAGTGAGTGAATGTCTTATTGAGCAAGTGAGTGAATGTCTTATTGAGCAAGTGAGTGAATGTCTTATTGAGCAAGTGAGTGAATGTCTTATTGAGCAAGTGAGTGAATGTCTTATTGAGCAAGTGAGTGAATGAATTGGTGAATGAGTGATTAAGCAAGTGACTGAGACAATTTGTCAGTGAGTGAGAGTTGGTGAATGATCTTGTGAATAAAACTAGTGAGTGAATAAATAACCATATGAGTGACCGAGTGAGGGGGTGGGATACCGAGTAAGTAAATGATTCAGTGGGAGAACGTATGAGTCACTCATTTAATCGTACATTTGCTCACCTGTTCACTCCTTAACTCCCTCACTCACTCGCTCAATTTGTCACATGCTAACTGACTCACTCATTCAATCATATGCTTACACACTAAATCATCTTCTCACCTTCTCACTCACTAGCTAATTTGCTCATCTGCTCAAACACTCGTTCATTCGCTCATTTACTCGATAATTTATTCACCTGCTTACTCACTCATTTTTTTCACCCGCTCACTTACTAACTTCCTGACTCACTTAATCAGTCACTCACTCCCCTGCTCATTTAATAACTCACTCTGTGACATAGCTAATAGTGTGAATGGATTTTGCTTTCGAGGGTTACGCGGTAGTGAATTTTCGGCGATGAATTCCCTCACGCGGATTCTGCCGAATCAGCTTCATTTTCAAGCGTAATCATTCCTGAGCTCCATTATTCACGTGAGAAAATACGTCGAATTGAATGGCGTCAATTGATGAATGAAATTGACATCAGAATGTGACGTCGAATCTATTACAAAAAAATATCTCCTCGGGGGGGGGGGGGAAAGACGACATCACAGAGCCATCACGAGCTCTGAAACATGACAGCTCGATGATACGCGTTTTAACACCCAACAGACCCATCATTCGTCTTAAGAAAAAAAAAGGCGTAATGCACATCATTGTGTCCGTCCGTCATTTAAAAAAAAAATCAGAGAAATACCATAAAGGAATATAACCCATAGCATTTTCCCATCCGTCGCCATCGTGATTCTGTTCAGCCATCGTCATCGTTATTTATGAGTACATATATATATATATACAGAGGAAGAGAGAGACCATTGGGATGTTTCTTCTTGTCTCATGTCTTTGCTTCTGGGATTCGATGCGAAGAAATAAGAATGGGAGGAAAGAAATAGGAAGGACCAAGGGGAGATCACCACTCCCGCAAAAAAATGGCTATTGAAAAAAGATGAAGGAAGGGGGGGGGCGATGACGACAAGATATGTGAGGATAATGGAAAAGATGAGAATAAGGAGACACGAGGGGCCAAGAGACAGGCAGCTTTCTTCTACTTTTCTTGCTATTCTTTTTCCTCTATCTTGATATGGGATAAGTACTCCTTGTGAAACCTTCTAACGATATTTATTTGACAAGAATTGCTACATCCCTTGCAATTTTTGTTTTTATGTCTTTTTGAGCTTCTAATATTTTAAAGTTTAAGAACTTCTAAGTAAAAGGTACGAAATGGATAAAAAGTAAGAATACGTGGAAAGAGACGGAGAGAAAGGAAGAAGTTTTTTTTTTTTTTTTTTGCAATTTTGAATCTCCTTTAAAAACTTTCATTGTGTATGATATTTGTTTGTTTATGTACATCATTGGCGTAAGAAACTCCTCTGTTGGAATTTTATGGGGGAATTCCCAGCTACGAAAATGCTTTATGGTTGCTACCGATGTTAACCTCACTAACTTAGGATACTTGACATTCAAGCTAACTTCGGACACTGAATGTTAAAACTGGCTTATGACACCAAATATTCAAGGTAATTTTTGACGCTGAATGTTCAAACTGACTTTTGACATTGATAGCTCAAACTTACTTGGGACGCTGAATGTTTAAGCTAACTTTGGATGCTGAGCAATCAAGTTAATTCGTGACGCTGAATGTTCAAGCTTACTTGGGGCACCGAATTTTTGACTGACTTGTGACAATCAGTGTTCAAACAAACTTTGATACACTAAATGTTTAAATTGATTTTGGACACTGAATGTCCAAGATAACTTGTGAAATTGAATGTTTAATCTAACGTGGAACGCGGATTATTCAAACCAGCTTTTTTTGACACTGAATGTTCAATCTAACTTGAGACACTGGATAATCCAACTGACGTATGACACTGAATTTTTAACTGACTTGTGACACTCAATTTTTGAACAAACTTGGTGCACCAAATATTAAAACTGACCCCGGACATTGGATGTCAAGCTAACTTGGGAAACTGAGTGTTCAATCTAACGAGAAACACTGAATGTTCAATCTAACGAGAAACACTGAATGTTCAATCTAACGAGAAACACTGAATGTTCAATCTAACGAGAAACACTGAATGTTCAATCTAACGAGAAACACTGAATGTTCAATCTAACGAGAAGCACTGAATGTTCAATCTAACGAGAAACACTGAATTTTCAAACTGACTTGAGACACTAAATATTAAAATAACTTGGGACTCTAAAAATTCAAGATAGCTTGGGACACTGAATGTTATGATGAAAGTGGACGATGTGACGACGATGACAACTACAAGATATGTGAGGATAATGAAAAAAAAATGAGACTGAGGAAGCACGACGGGTGAAGAGAGAAAAGCAGTCTTCTACTTTCCTTCGTATTTTTATATCTTGATATAGATAAGTACTCCTTGTGTGAAATCTTCTAACGATATTTATTCATTTGACAAGAATTGCTGCATCTCTTGCATTTTATATTTTTGCTTTTATGTTGCTTTTTGAGCTACTAATATTTTAAAGTTTAAAAACTTCTTGGTAAAAGGTACGAAATGAATATAAAAAATAAGGATATACTTATAAGAAAACATTTTCTTTGAAATTTGGAATCTCCTTCAAAAAATTTCATTGCATATAATATTTATTTATTTACATCATTGGGGATAAGAAACATTCAGCTTACATGTTGAATTTTATGGGAGGGGAGGGGGGGAGGAAAGCTAAGAAAAAATGTTTTATGGTTGCTGTTGATGTTTATCTAACGTCTTCTCCTTCTTAGATGAATGTACTTATTCTTACGGTAGTCATTGAGAATTTTCAGAGATTTATAGCTGTGCTTAAATCCATGGATGAGATAAGGAGAGAAATAAAATGTTTTTTAGAAAGGTTTTCTATTCGGAGCTTTCCCTTTTTGATCATCTACAATAGTTGTTACATGAAAATGAAAAAAACCCCATGATGCAATAGAATGTGACTGTGAATAACGAATACAAAAATAGTGTACCAATAGTTTTAACATTCATTGTACCAAGTTTGTTTCAACATTCAGTGTCACAAGTCAGTTTAAACATTCAGTGTCACAAGTCAGTTTAAACATTCAGTGTCACAAGTCAGTTTAAACATTCAGTGTCACAAGTCAGTTTAAACATTCAGTGTCACAAGTCCGTTTAAACATTCAGTGTCACAAGTCAGTTTAAACATTCAGTGTCACAAGTCAGTTTAAACATTCAGTGTCACAAGTCAGTTTAAACATTCAGTGTCACAATTCAGTTTGAACATTCAGTTTCCCATGACTTAGGACAATGCTCAAACTTATTTGGGAAAATGAATGTTCAAATTATTTTGAGCGATTGAATTTGCAAACTGACTTGAGCCCCATTGAATTTTCAAATTAACTTGGGACATTGAATATTCAAACTGCTTGGGACTTCGAATGTTCACAGTAAAATCCTCGATATATAGCGTAATAAGCCGAGAATCACAAAACCATAGTTCTATCCTTAATAATCCTCTAATGCAGGCTAACTTGCACGTATGGTTTATATACAAAAAAAACAACATTCGAATTTTCCCAAAAGGGACACACCTCTTTCGTTTCTAGTCATTTCTTCATCTCTGATCGCAATGACAATTGTACATTTGATACACCGTAATTCTGCCGCATCAAGTAGCTTTGTTTCTAGGTGGCCGGACTGTAGAGTTAATGTTCCAGCATTTTCCAGCGCGATTCAGCAATGATTCGATTAGCTGTTTGCTCGGACACATGTGAGTGGGTATGATTTGTCGGAAGAGGTGTGTGGATAAGTATCTCCTAATTCTGAAAATACAAATACAAGGATATAACAAGCAAAATGCCCAACGAGGTGACTGAGAAAAAGATGCCCATAACAAATATGAATGCTATATGTATGGATGTTATATACATAATAAAATATTGTACAGTGTATATATACAATATAATTCAATAGATTCGTAAGATCATCACATATTTTACGGGACAGTCAATTTTTTTGCCTGTTCAGCGATCACGTAATATTACCCTCAATACTTTACAAGACAAATTTTTTTTTGCCTTTGCAGTGTGTTGTGTGTGTGGGGGTGTGTTTTTTTTTGCGACGTAGTGTGTATTTAATTTTTCTGCAGTTCTTGTCATATTTTCATTTGTCCAACTTAATAGGTTGTGTTCATCGGTTTCTCTCAATGATCTGAAATGATTCCGATCACGAATGAGTACTCTATAATCTCAACCCAATCAGCGGAGTCATGTCGTTATTGCTTGCTGAACATCTGGAATGTCTGCATGAATGTTTCTTCCTGTCTCGTTGCGCTCTATAAAAAACATAAAACGATGATGAATGAGAGGCAAGAGATGTAGGAAAAAGAGTCATTATAGTAAGATGAAACGCAGAGGGATGAGAGAGAATAACGTCTCGCTTCGAAATATTGATTACATGCATTTCTCATCATCGTGACGATGATGTTGATTTTCGTTCTTCTCTCATTATATTCTATACGTATCAATTCAGTGAAGACGAGTCAACTCATAGTTTGCAACTGATGCTTTAACCCTTTCAGTACTGTCGGTACTTTGAAGTACCATCAACTTTTTTATCTCCGTAACATCCCTTACATACGTTGTTGGACGTTGGTATTTTCAATTATGAGGCTGTATAACTACTTTGCGATAACCAGGTGACAGCACAAGTTTGATGCAACTAGTTTTTGAAATATGATGAAAGTTTATGATTCACTTTCATGGTCACCATTGTAAGCAGTTTTGTGGTAACTTTACAGAGGCGTAATATTAAAGAAATAGTTGAGTCAAATGCAAAATATTTTCCCCAACTCATTATTCATCCAAAGTTTGGTTTATGTGAGAGAGAGAGAGAGAGCAAATTTTAAAATAATACTTGTGTTTCGAATACCAAGCAAATTTGTATGACTACTATATTTACAAGTACCGTCAGTACATGGTGAGGATTAGGTGAGGATTATTATTGGTATAGATTGTACGTGAACAATGGTGAATGGGGTAAAAGATATATATCTATATTTCCTCGGCACAATCCATGACATCTAAGATTGGAAGTTCCGAAGTTCTCAGATGTCGGTAAGGTATGTGAATTGCTTCTTATGTTTCCGATCTCAAAATATCCTATCGACATTTCCCGAAACCGATGTTCAATGTGTAAATCATTCACTTGCACGTGATTGGCGTGTGGATCTACCTCTACCAGCAACACATTATTGGTTTACTTCGAAGTTTTTCACCCTGATTATTGTTGATCAACCCAAAAGCAAGATTCAGCACAGTTAGAAAAAAAACCATGCGTGAAAAAAGTGGAAATTGCGATGACACGTTAATTAAGGGGCTATCGAAATTTTAAACTAAGTTGGAACACTTAATGTTCAAACACCCTAGACATACTGAATATTCTAGCAAATTCAGGCACAGAAAGTTCAAGCTAACTTGGGACAATGAATGATGAAGTTAATTTGGGTCTTAGAAAATAAAATTGAAGCTAACTTGGGACACTGAAAGTTCATAATAACTTGGGACACTGAAAGTTCATAATAACTTGGGACACTGAAAGTTCATAATAACTTGGGACACTGAAAGTTCATAATAACTTGGGACACTGAAAGTTCATAATAACTTGGGACACTGAAAGTTCATAATAACTTGGGACACTGAAAGTTCATAATAACTTGGGACACTGAAAGTTCATAATAACTTGGGACACTGAAAGTTCATAATAACTTGGGACACTGAAAGTTCATAATAACTTGGGACACTCTGAATGTTCAAACTAACTCAAAACAATGAAAGTTCAAATAATTTTGTGATACTGAATGTTCAAGATAAGTTGGAACACTAAACATTCAAAATAACTTGGGACACTGAATGTTCAAACAAATTTGGGACAATGAATATTCAAACTGACTTGGGACAATGAATATTCAAACTGACTTGGGACAATGAATATTCAAACTGACTTGGGACAATGAATATTCAAACTGACTTGGGACAATGAATATTCAAACTGACTTGGGACAATGAATATTCAAACTGACTTGGGACAATGAATATTCAAACTGACTTGGGACACTTAATCTTCAAGATAATTAGGGACACTGAATGTTCAAGATAATTAGGGACACTGAATGTTCAAGATAATTAGGGACACTGAATGTTCAAGATAATTAGGGGCACTGAATGTTCAAGATAATTAGGGACACTGAATGCTCCAACTGACTTGGGACACTAAATGTTCGAACTAATTTTAGACGTTATAATTCTTTCAAACTAACTTGGAACAGTAAGTGTCGAAAATAATGTGGGGCATTTAATGGTCAAGATTGGTTGGGACACTGAGTGTTTAAGATAACTTGGAACACTCTGTTTGAATATAACTTGAGACATTGGATTTTTGAATTGCTGTCAAATAGTGACTAATTTAAATAATGTTAATCAGCCTTATCGGAGAAACTCGAATGTTCGTGAACTTTACTCGGGAAGGTCTGAATCTACTTTAATTAGATCAAAAATATTTTCCGGTTGTTTTCGTGGATCCTTTCAATAACTCGTGTTTTACTAAATTCGTGTAAACTGATATGTTTCACGAGACCACGGACTATCGATTTGGAACTCTTTCTCCAGTGGAACTTCGTGATACGTGTAAGTTAGTAAATTTGTCTTACATATAAATTAGAAAAATCATGTGGATTTTTATGCTTTATTCTTGATAAGGAAGACGCTTCACCACTTGTAACACAAATAACTTTATACGTTGCCGCGAAGTCAGATTCGTCATACGTTTCATATACCCTTGTCTTCGATCTTCCTTTTCATACGAGAAAAATTTCTGTTACAACACAAAAGCTTTTATAGATTCTTTGACGATTCGGTGAAAAAAAAAAGGAAAAAAACAAGAGAGAGAGTTTTTGTTTTTATGGACGAGGAAAGATATTTGATTTCTGCTGACGGAACGTCAAAAAAAAAACGGGATGTGTCATGGGAATGTTGACTACCGTCGGTTTTATCTCGGTAGAGATAAAAATGCGAGAACATTCGTCTTTTAACATTTCGTAAAATAATTCTACCGGTATTTCCTTCTTTCAGAATATACTATTAAAAGCCG
This sequence comes from Pholcus phalangioides, assembly GCF_987345545.1. Lineage (NCBI taxonomy): Eukaryota > Metazoa > Arthropoda > Arachnida > Araneae > Pholcidae > Pholcus > Pholcus phalangioides. The sequence continues at coordinate 21,504,417 of NW_028301603.1, read as the reverse complement.
TAGTGTATTTAAAAGATAAATTCAACAAATATTACGTTCATTTGAAATTTTAATCGAATTTTTATTCGAGATGTTTCCCAACGTATGCGCAAGCGTAGAAGAAATCCAATTGATTTTCCTTCAGGGCATTTTAATCTCAGAATTATTATTTTCTTCCAAGTCAAAAAAAGAGAAGGGTTTGAAAGAAAAGGGATTTGAAGAGGAAAAAAAAATTGATATGAATTTAAAGATAATTAGTTTATTGAAATGAATTAAATGCAGGTGTGTGTGTGTATATGGCTCCCATAAAAGGATTCTGACGGAAGTTCAGCCGAAGCGCCTGAAGATCAAAATCTTCACGTATTTCCTTTTGATTTTCTTCTTCTATGAAACAACGGGCCCCACTAAAAGTGCCAGCAGAAAACCTGGACTAGGAGCTTTACTGAAAGATATGAGAACCATGTTGAGTTGATTCTCTAATTTTTCCCAATTTGCTTTTTTAAATGCAAAATGAACACATTCAGCATCCAAGTCAGAGAAACCTCCACCTAGGGCTTCACTTGCCTTGATGAGTGGGGGGCAAATCAAACCTACGGCTGACTGTGTTTTGAAATCATTCATAAAATCTATTTATATATATATATACTATCATATAATATTTTCATTCCTTATATGATGACAATGATCATAAATGAAAACGCAGGAAAATATTCATTTAAACCACAAAAAGCCCAACATTTTCATTTTTTTAATGAAAGCTTATCAACAGCTTTAGAAAATCAAGGCTTTAATAATTCCTCCTTCTTCTCAAACATTTGCCTAATTTATCCTTTTTCAGACTCGAGCATTCATCTTTTGTAATTTAAAACTGTATTTGCATTTTTGACACAAAAAATACATTAAAAACTTTGTCAGAAAATCTTTATTTTTTCAATTTTTTTTTGTGAAAAAATAAATTCACTTCCCGTTCAATTTCTTTTCAGTCTAGGTGATGCAGGATATGTATTCATCTTCACATAAAAAAATTTCCAGAATTTTATCGTTAAAAATCACGTTTTTTCCGGAGGCACTTTCTACTGCAAGTCATCTTAACTCTCTGAAAGTTAAATTTAGTGCTGCCCTCTGATGAGAGCCCCCCAAAGGTCATGTTCACCATATTCCTTACTCAAAACCAACGCAATCCTTTTAGTCAGAGCGTAACTCCCTGAGGTTAAAAAAGAAGTTTCTGCAGTGGGAAAAAGCAATCCATACATTTGTGGCACCAGGGTATGAAAGGGATATATGAGGCAAATAGGGAGAGAAATACTGTGTGTATAACGTTTCTCACACTGCAAAACATGCGAGGTGATAAAAAAACTTATTTGTTATCACTTGTATAATGATACTTTTGTCTCGTTATTGTATTGCTGGGCCATTGAAATCAGTTTAAAACATCACATTGCAGATTTGTCAGAAACTCAAGTGGTCTCCGAGCCGTTCTCTTCTGAATTGTATCAGACGTCGTGGAACGCCAATTATCATCCTTCATATCTGAATTTATAAAAGAGACTGGCATTCAATTGGAATAGAAGAGAGTGAAAGAAGAATTATATAAATGACGCATAAAATAAATAATTATTAACCCATTCATTACAATTGAAATTGTTAGCTTATTGATGATAATTAATTGACTATTGGTTTCAATTTTGATTAAAATCAATTTTTTCAATCATTAAAAAGATGCACAGTTTTTTTGGCAATAAGAAATAAAATTGCGGCAATTTCAATTTGGTTGGCATAAATTATTTTTTGACATGATTTATCACCAACCTGCATGACGTCAAGAATTGGACCCAAAGAGACTAAGATAGAGCAATAAACACCGAATGTTACAACCTCCATTAGGGATGTCAAAAATATATTAGCAAACGACAATACATCAACACCACCGATCGCAACTCCATGACTTAGATTCACTACGAGCGGAAATTCTAAGAAAATTCGAATAGACCAATCGGGTAGCTCCATTTCGCAACCGTCCAATCAGGATGCTGCATAGTGAACAGATGTATTTCTACCCGCTGAGCAACCGAGAGTCAAGATTTGATATCCGACCCAAGTGGTATCCTCGGTCAACGTGTGGATTTGTGATTAAATATATTTTTTCTTCTGAAGACGACATCCATTGTGCGTCGAAATGCATTAAGAGTTTTTCAGTCTTCGTGTATTTGCCTAATTCGTTGGTGACTTCTTAATATTATTGGGCAAAGCTGATCCACTCTTTCGTCACTCATTTTTGTTGCTCATTGACCTATAGCCCCCTGTTCTCTAGGCAGGGGTTAATTTTTGGTTCTGTCGCCCTTCCGTTCTACTGTAATTTTCGTGGACGCTCATTCATCGTATTTTCCGTTCCTTCAAGCATGCCGCTCTGAACTATTGCCCGCTTTGTCCCCCTCCCACCCCACCCCAGTAAATACGCCTCTGGGCTAAAAGAAAATTCGTGCAAATTCCACGTTTCAAGGATTTTAAAGAAAATTAAAAAATTCAATGATTCTTCGATAAGGAAATGAAATTTTCTACTACTCACAATGGATATAAAGCGTAAAAATAGACGCATAGATATCCATTCATTAACTCAAATAATTTCTTAAACAGAAGAATATTAATGTGAAGATCGAAAGCAATAAATCAATTCCGGAGAGTCTTAAATCCAATTGAAACCGTTTCGGGGGAGATTCAACGCGCTACCGACAGATGGCACGAGCGTTAGAATTTATTTCCGCCGGCCCTACTGCGCATGCTCATCAAGTCCGCTCCGGCAGCGGAAAATCAAAACTTGGCGGGGGAAGTGTTATTTTTTTTGTTGTACCAGGCTTGGGAAGCACACACACTCATACAACACGGAGCGTGGGATACACAACACGCGTCACTCGCGTCCATCCAACAACATTATTCACTTCACTCGCGAAAAAAGCATTGCCTTCCCCCTAAATAAACGCTCGTACACACAAGAAAAAGCACAAAACGTGAATTCTTTTATATTCTTATTAGAAATATTTCCTTTAACAAAAGAATTCTGGTCAGGAAAAAAAAACGGGAAAAAATGAATATTTCTAGGAATCGCGCGTGAACTGTTTTACATATTGGCATGTGAATTGTTTTCGGAATTTGTCTGAATCCGTATCAGAAAGTCGTTCGGTGATGAATAATACGGAAGATATCGGATGTTCACAGATATCATATGATGGTCGATTAAGTTCGTCGGGTCTCGAACCACGGAACTGATGTTGGGACCGTAGAGAGAGTGATGACGATGACACTTTCGGCCGAAGTGCTTAAGTGCGGCTAAAAAAAAAAAGGAAGCGGAATTGATGATGATGATGTTGACAGTGGCGAATGTGATTACGCCGATATCGTCCGTGAGATCGGTTCATCATCCCCTCATGATTTGTTCTTGCAAGAGATTGTTGGATTCTTTCGTCTCGGCTGCGTTCGCTCTGTTGATATTATGTCTGCCTTCAGCGGTACCTGCGTCCGAAGGTAAGTACGGAACTTTCGGTGTCCGAGACACATGTATTCGTTTTGTATTGTCCTCGTCTGATGAAATTATGTAATGTCAGTACCAAAAAAGTAACTGTGACGAGTGATTTTACTCTTCTTTCAAATTTTGAGCACAAAATGTGGGATACTTTGTTTTCGTCGGAGAAAATGATTATTTAGTGAAAAAAGTAAGTGACTAAAAGTAAAAACTATTCATTTTTTGAAGCATCTTTATCAGCTTATATTCTTTCATTGAGCCATCTTTTCCTCACATTCCACTTAAAGCATTTTTCACAAAACCGTCGTAGAAAAAGTGTTCGTCTGCAATTTCCCGAATAAAAAATTCACCGCTGGGAAAATTAACCGACAGCAGTTCTCGATATGAGTGAACGATCGAGTGAACGAATGAGTGAACGAACGGGTGAATTAATTATCGAGTGAGCAAGTGAACCAGTGAGTGAGCAGATGAGTGAATGAGGTCACTCCCCGTGTCACTCACTATGTCATTCGATCACTCTCTCAGTGTGTCAGTCACTCACTTGATCTCCAGGTTTCTCATTTACTCTCTAAAATTCTTATTTACTTCTCTCTACTTACTCTCTACAATTCTCATTTACTCTCTAAAATTCTCATTTACTCTCTACAATTCTCATTTACTCGCTACAATTCTCATTTACTCTCTAAAATTCTCATTTACTCTCTACAATTCTCATTTATACTCTCTAGGTTTCTCATTTACTCTCTAGGTTTCTCATTTACTCTCTAGGTTTCTCATTTACTCTCTAGGTTTCTCATTTATACTCTCTAGGTTTCTCATTTACTCTCTAGGTTTCTCATTTACTCCTTAGGTTTCTCATTTACTCTCTAGGTTTCTCATTTACTTTCTAGGTTACTCACTAACTCACTAGATTGCTCACTCATTTAGTCATTCACACACTAGGTTTCTCATATTATCATCAACGCACTAGGTTTCTCATATTATCATCAACGCACTAGGTTTCTCATATTATCATCAAATCACTCATCAAATCACTAGGTTTCTCACTCATTCTCTCATCAAATCACTAGGTTGCTGAATCTGTTATGCACTCAATCACCTGGTCATTCATTCTGTCACTCGCTCACTCCCTATGCGGTTTTCTCTCCCTCGTTTACTCACAAACTAAGTCACTCTCTGACTAGGTTGCTCATTCTATCACCAACTCGCCAGATTGCTAACTCACTAACTAGGCCACTTACTCTATCACACACTCCATCACCAGGTCACACACTTACTCACTAGGTCACTCATTCTGTCACGCACTCACTCACTAGGTCACTCATTCTGTCACGCACTCACTCACTTGGTCTTCCACTGGGTCGCTCACTCTGTCACTCACTCACTAACTACTGTATCATTTACAGACTCCTTAATTCGGTCATTCCTCGCTCACTTATTGGCTCACTGAGTCGTGTCGAACTGTTGTCGGGGAAATTTTCCCAGCAGTGAATTTTCCTAGTGGTGAATTGTTGTCGATAAAATTTTCCAGAGGTAAATCTTCCGTAAACCCGTGGAAACACGTTAACAACGGAAAACGCTCAAAAAGAGAAATTTTTCGTTTCAGAGGGTGTTTTAGTGAGAGTTGGAACTACGAAAATGAGTCGTACTAAGTTGGAAACGTTCTAAGTGGTAAACATTATAAGCGGGATCCACTGCATAAAGTTTTGAATACATCCGAACCCATTCTTTCCTGACTTGGAGATACAACAGAAACGGCGAACAGAAAAAAATATTGCTGCCACAGAAAGTCCTGCAGCGTGGGGTAGGGGTTAGCGCACCAACCTCTCGGTGAGTAAAAAAAGGCAAAAGGGATTGAATGCTGTCGTTGGGAACCGGCGTTAAATTGTAGGTCCCGATCTGCCCTCGTGTGCAGAAAATGACCGCGGTGTAATTAATGATCAATCAACAACTGAATCAATATCATTTGCTTGTGACGCTGCAGCTTTTCATGCAATATTCAAAGACAACTGCTTGGTGGCGAGCGACAAGATATGCTTCGTGATCAGATAATCATTCATGTCAAAAGAACGGAAGCCACTGAAAATTTGCTGGACCGTGTATGTAAATCACGTAAGTGGTACTAACCTGGTTGCATCTGGTTCTTCAGGTTGACGTTGCATCTCATATCTGCGGTAGCCGCTCTCACAGCTAATTTGCTTTTCTTGAGAACTTTGCACAAACTCGCGTGATTTATTTATTCATCATAATCCATGAAAATTTCTTTCCTACAAAAATTTTGAATGTTTCACTTCTGGAGACACAGTTCCATCAGAACTGCCCAAACATCATCACCAGTTTATTCTTTCCTCTCCTTGTTATGGATATAGCAAACTGAATGACCCTCATATCGAGTGCAATATTAGCTTTTCAACAAAAATAGCTGTTTGACGGCTTTTTTTCTCAGCCAAATGTGTCAAAAAATACATATTTTTTGGACATTACACTTTGGTGAACTAGGGAAGAAAATTCAACTGGCCTCTACCTGGACTCGAACCCAGGCCCCTCTTGCTAACCGGGCAAGCATGCTATCATCTACACCACTGGACACACGAACCTGACTTCCTTATTTAACGCACTGTGGCGCTGAAGTAGAGGCATCAGTAGCCTCTCTCTTACCTTCAGAAAATGGTTCCCAGATGGGACGGTAGAGATAGAGATAGAAGACCAATATCAAATCAAATAAAATTTATTCATTTTCAACACATACAGAGATTTAGATTAGTTTAAAAAAAACATATTTATCATCCAGAGGCTGTGATGCCTGTACGGATGATTGAAAATTTACATCAAGGAAAGTCGTAACAATCACAACTCTACCGTCCCACCTGGGAACCATTTGCTGATGTCTACTAATTCCTTTCCTTCAGCGCCACAGTGCGAATATTATAACTATGACAATGAAGGCAAGAGAAGTATCTCATATCATATCATATTACCCATATTTTACGCGACATTCCCCCATAACTCGCAAAAACAATTGGTTTTTTTTTTGAAAAAAAAAATTCGCCATCGGTTAATTTTCTTGAACCACAAAACTCGCGTGGAAACAACTTTACGTGGACTACAGAACTTATGGAACACCCTGTATGCTAGAAAAATATTGAAAATTTGTTTAGGTTCCATAGAACAAACACCAGAATTCCACGGAACAACCTCATACCCATCAAGGGTACAGCTTTTACTTTGGAAATCCCCTTCAACATAATGCTTTTGAGACGGCAGTAGGGGAACACTTTTTTGGATAAATATTTAAATATTCGTCCGATTTCCGTAAAACAGCATCATCATCATCAAGGCTTTAGCGAGACAGCCTAATAACTGTGAAGGGTTCCGCGAGAAACTTTACGTGGGATAAACGTGCTGTATAGCTTCCCAGAAAAACCACGAGCTTCATTCTAGCCAATCACCAACAGAGTACAGCTAGCAGAGACAAACAAGTTGATAAGGAGGATTCCTCGTCAGCAATCGGCGGAAAATTTGATCTGTGAAGATGCCCACTACAGTTGCCGGTGAAACATTAGAACAAGAAGACAATGGCCAAATCGCCCGTCCAGCTGTTGTTTTTTTATTACACATCAGTTAAAACTGACGCCAATGAATGAATAACGAATGACACAATGTGATGAAATATTAAAGCATTCGCTAGAGAAGCATCACAATAGTCAAAACGAAACGTTGTATCCGAAGTCTTTGCATAAATCTGTGTGTACTGTATTTAGTTGATATTATAAGCTTGATTTACATCTTTCAACGTTATAGACGGAAGATCGCGATGACGTAGGCCCTTATAACCGTCTAAATACAAATAAAATGCCATGTATCATATAACGATACCCTGAACTTTATCTGTAAAATTTTTTACTACATTTTAAACGTATAGATCGCGTTTTTCGGGAGTTTTTAAGAAGAAAAGGAAAAAAAAGCGCTGACTCAACAGCGAAATTTCATTTGAATTTTATCAAGTTGGAGCCGAAGAAGATTGGAATCGGTTACGGTTCCGGAAGATTTATGGCTATGAATAAAAGAACACACAGATTGTAGTAGTAGTAGTATACTGTATACGATATCTCTGCGGTATCGAGTGGGGAAAAAAACTCGGTTCAGGATCTGATCATTTTTAACGTGAAGAGGTGATCGAACCGATGATTTGCTCCGAACGGGATTATGGGTGTTCGCAAGAAAAACCTTCGTAGAAATGTTTCCAGATCCCACATCGTTTGCTGAAATTTCAAGCATTTTATGAACTCTGTCTTCCAATATGGAAATTATCAGCTTTTTTTGAGGTCATCAGAGATAAGAGCTATCCCTTAGACCTTCAGAAATGTTGAAATTTTTTTGTATTTTAGCACTGTTTTTGTATTTTTGCATTTCTTCTTTGTTTTGTATTTTTGCATTTCTTCTTTGTTTTGTATTTTCGCATTTCTTCGTTGTTTTGTATTTTCGAATTTCTTCGTTGTTTTGTATTTTCGAATTTCTTCGTTGTTTTGTATTTTCGAATTTCTTATTTCTTTTTGTATTTTTGCATTTTTATTTGTTTTTGTATTTTTGAATTTCTCATTTCTTTTTGTATTTTTGCATTTTTATTTGTTTTTGTATTTTTGAATTTCTCATTTCTTTTTGTATTTTTGCATTTTTTATTTGTTTTTGTATTTTTGTAATTTTTATTTGTGTTTGTATTTTCGAATTTCTTATTTGTTTTTGTATTTTGGCATTTCTTCATTGTTTTTCGATTTTTCCATTTTGTGTGCTATAATATTATATATACAGGGTGGATACTATCGACCACCCAATAATTACAAACACGTGATTGTTTGTGAAATATTAATATGGAAAAGTGTTTTTTAAATTCAATTTTTTTGATTTGACTAATAATTAAGGAGTTATAACGCATTCAAAATTGATGACGTCTCTTTCGAATCGTACCAAATTCACCGAACGTGCACCAAACGTATAACTTGGCGTTTTTAAGCTTTTAGCGATGCTATAATCCTAAGAGTAATCAAGAAAGCTAAAGCTGTGCAAGCCAGGTTTTTTTTTGCCCTTTCCCTCAAGGCGTGGGTGTGGTGCATATGTGGTGTAGCAGTAGTAGGTAGGGCCTCCAAAAAATGGCTCGGGGATCCATGATGTTCTTAGTCAGCCACCTCGTTGGGCAATTTGCCTGTTGTGGCGTTGTATTTGTATTTGTATAAAAAACTTAACAACAGTAAAGGAAAGAAAATACCACATTTTTTGGCAAAAAAAAAAACCCGTTGATTTTTGATTTTGTGTGGGAAAAAAAAATTTCCAATCGATCTCGTTTGGCAAACACTTTACAATTCTGGTGATAAATATTCGCCAATTTAGCGTGGCGAAGGTAGCGCGAAATAACATGATGTTAACATCACTCTGCAAGAAGAGGGGTGAAAAAGCACCAATCGTGAAAGAAAATAACTGAACTTGGCTTCTAACGGGATTGAATATTTCAGTTCATCTTCAATTAGCGGCAATTTTTCCACAAAGAATCGCGTGTCCTCCTGTATGCAAATTCTACAGTATGTGCATTTGATTGTGTATAATAAAGTTTTCTCCGACACGGTCTCGCCCCTTGACAAACGCAATGGCTGAAACTGGCTGAAAGCCGATACAGCTTGGGTCGTTCTCAATTTGAAAGAAAAAAAGTGCTTCAGAAAAATTCATAATGATGAAAAGCTGAATTTTTTTTCATGACCATTCATTTTTTATACACTGTCTGCTCCAGCGCAAACATTATTTCATCCCCATACTTCGAACAAAAAAATTTTTTTCAAACAAGGATCGAACACTTTTTTCCACGGGTCGTAGCATATAAGACTATCATATTTCAAAATGCATCTTTACTTCAACATATAGAAAACAGATGGCAGTACGAGCAAGAACACGAAACAAGCGAAGCTCTGAGAACATAATTACGTTTAGGGCCACGCACACTACACAATTTGGCAATGTACCAATTCGTTTGAGGCTCCTAATATTTATGTCTTAATGCAGTGTGCTATGAAAACTGGTTCGTGCGGACCGGTGTCAGTCATCTGAAACGTGATGAAACTGAAATGTTACTAAGAGATCCGTATCGACCACCCATGTCCTACGGATTTGTGCAGGGGGGATTTGTTGCTATTAAGTAGATATGCATGGCCGAACCGGGATTCGAACCCAGACCTGCACATCCAAAGGCTAACACGTTAACCACTCGACTTCCAGGCGGCACCGGCGCACAAATTTCACCCAATTCATATAGCTGCTACGTAATTTTAGATTTAATAAATAAAATGTGGTCCGCTATATATAACTATATCTTGTGTTATCCATCATCAGGTCTGCAAATTATTTCTCTTATTCATATAATTGTTATTCCGTAAATTATTTCATCTGTTGATTCCACCATTTTCCATTCTCTCATTTCCGCCGGTGATTCAATTATTATAACGTGGTCCGCAGTTATAATAAAGGTTGAAACACATTGTCTTAATGTATGTAAGTGATAGCGATCGCATGTTATCGAATAAGAAGTCTTTAACAATTCCAACAGAAATCGACCAGAATTCGCGAATTCAAATCAACGTTAGCGTGAAATAAATCGAATTTATATTTTTTCCATTTCACATGCATATACGGAGTAAAAGTAAGAGTGAGTGAGAGATATTAGATTAGAAAATTCGTCCGCTATATTCAAAATGCAAGAGTTTATCGACTCTCGTCTCTTATTCTCTCAGGAAACACACTCGTAGGAGCAAAAATTTTTGCTCGTGCTCATCAAAACTCCACTCACATACGTGTTGTTTCTTTCTCATTCCTGTAATACGATTTGCTCATTTCTCTAAATCCCATTAAAATTGCAGTCGAACGAATTCTCTTTTCTAAAACTTATTATAATAATTCACGGCGAGTGAATCGTTCGCACGCCCGTGAATTCGCGAAAGAGGAAATTATCAAAATCCGCGAGGAATCTTCTGAGCATCGATTCGTAAGGTATTCCTGCTCCAAAGCACAAAAAGAAATAATAATGATAATAATAGTAAAATATGGCTCATGGAATCGGTGGTGTAGATGAATATTATTCAGAGATTTCGACTGCCGTACGACGAACTGGATGAAAAATTGTCATCAAATTGCTTCCGAAGAGAAAAGGAGAGAAGAGAGAGACGAACAAGTGATTGTTCTCGTCGAAATCACTGAAATTTAATAATCACTCGTTGAAATCCGGAAGAAGGGATTTCTCTTCGAAAATTAATTATCGATATATTACGAGGATCCCGCTTCTCAGGAGTAAGTTGCTGAAAAGTTGAGAACTCGAGGGCTGTTTGTATAGCGCCGGAATTTGAAGAGACCATATACTTTTCCCGCTTCCCTCAGCCAAATGGATTTTAACGAGCATGAATCAGTGTGGAACTGTATTAATATTGCGATATTGAAAATATCAGTGCTAAATTCAGAAGGGTTATGAATTTGTTGATGCTATGATGGGAATAAAAGACAGCTTTCATCAGCTTTATAGGTGGAGAAATACAATGCAAGAATTATATAATCCGGTTAACAAAAAAAACTGGACATAGTCCGTTCAGACATTGTCCGTCCATGCCATGAAATAATAGTCAAGCAAATTTTGCTTTTTGTAAACCACACCCCTGTTTAATATTCAAATACGCAGAGGCAAAGACAAGTGAAGAAATGGGTTTTATCCTGTTATATTTTGATCCGAATAAAATAGTTTTGAGCAGAATGAAGAAGTTTTGCGCAGAGTTTTGAACCAAAATATAGCTAGTTTTGACATGAGGGGAATCATTATAATCAGCATCATGCAATTTTGATCAAAATAGCGTATTTTCAACTAGAAAAAGACAGTTTTGATCAGAATAGTGTAGTTTTAACCAGAATAAAATAGTTTCAACTTGGGGGGAGGAGGGGGATATAATTTTGATCAAAATAAAACAGTTTTGACAAGGGGAAACTAGTTACGATCAGAACTACGTAGTTCTGGTCAGAATAAAATGGTTTTAACTAGAAGCAAATAGTTTCGATCAAAATAGAATAGTTCCGAGAGTTTCAACTAGTTTCAACCAGAATAAAACCAATTTTTAGAGAATGAAACAGTTTTTACAAGAATAAAACAGTTTATACATCAGAAAAAACAGTTTAAAGAGTTGGGGGACTAGAATAAAATAGTTCCATGCAGAAGGAAATATTTTTGAAACGGAATGAAATACCTTTAATCAGAGGAAAACGGTTTTGACCAGAATAAAGCAGTTTAACACATGAAACGATCAGAGACAGTTTAATAGTCACGAGAAAGTGTACGGTTGGTTGATCCTAAAAAAAAGAAAGGAAAAAGAAATCCTAGTTAAATATTAGTGTTGTTCATGTGTTTGTGGTTTTGTTTTTGATTTTGCTAAACCAGGCCGTTGTCCGTCCATCCACTCACTAACCATGTGCGTGCCTCAATTCTTCTCGAGGAAGAGCTCTCATAGTTTTTGCTCACGCAATACGAAAGTTTCGAGTTTCCACCACTGTATTTGCATACTCCCGAAACTCGAAAATAAGCCCAACACACCCACCACGTCTCTTCAAACAAAAACCAAGAAAAAATAGAAAGTTTTTCTTGACATGCCGCCTTCTATTTTCAACAACTACTGACGGGAGAAATCCCTTTAACCTTCTCCACCAGTTCCCTCTTTCTAGTAACTCGCACAGACTGATAACCACGTTATTAAAATCCAGTTCTATGGCATTTTTTCCCCCCCATTTTATTTTTATTTTTTTCCCGAAAAAAAGAAGTGAAAGTGCTAAGAAAGAAGAAACATTCCAGAAATTTCTGTTTCTAGTCCTACTATCTATTTTTTTTCTTCTTCTCTGTTCCGTACTGTTCGTTATAGCGAACCACGCCACTTGTTCCAAAACGCCTCATTAGCTTCAGATTTTCCTCCAGAAGAAAGAAATGTTTTTATTCTCCTTTTGTTAAACTGAGGATGAGGCGAGTCCAAGAAGATGATGATAAAAGTTGTAGTGTAGAAAAAAAAGAAGAAGAAGAAAATAGAATAAAACACAGAAAGATCTTTTCTAAGAAACATCACCGTATTGTTATTATTGTTGTTATTTTCTTTTTCTTTTAGAAAAGAATAAGATGTGCCTGCATTTTTTTTTTTGCATTAGGAAATGGGAGAATATTTTCTTACCTTAAAGGGGGTATTCCTTAATGGGAGATGATGTATGGCATCTACTCCAATTAGTAGGAAAACACCTCTAACAAACCCTTTCTATCCCTCCCTTCACGTCCTTAATCTTAATTGCATGAACCAATGCAGAGAGTAAAACCCGCAACCGACCGGAAGAAAAATTGCGCCTAAAACTCTTCTTCTACATTTTTTTTATTATTTAAAATTTTCGAATTTTCTAGAGCAGATATAAAAAACAGTGGCGGGGGTTATAATTGGATATTTTAATCGGTATATTCTCTACCTGTTTCCCCATCTGGATATTTTTTTTTCCCTACCGATAAATTACACTTGTTTTCCTCCCTTTTTCTTTCGTAGATAATGTGGAAAAATTGATTTTCTACAAATTTCCTTAAATTTAAAAAAACTTAATATTTGTTTTTTTTTGAATATTTGTGAACTTTGTAATATAATATTAACGGAATTTTTTTGAATTGCAAATTTCTTGTTTTTTTTTTAAATGTCGATACTGAAATGTCAAAAGATATCGCCATTTATTTCTGTACATACGACCGATACTTGTGACGTGGTCATGGAAATTTTAATATTACTGCATATAAATTCGGAAAAATTCTGATTCCATCTAACCCAGCAAGTCCTCACTTTTTTTTCTAACTTCTGTGCATCTTCCATGTCCACAATTAGAAGAAGAGCAAGGATATGGTAATTCTGGAATGTTATAATTCAGTGAAACTTCTCTTTTACGGACGCGAACGGGAGCATACGAATTCATCCGTAAAAGAGGGGGTGACCGTTGATCAGCGATTTGAAATGCATACTTTTGTTATACGATGGGGAATTATTATTTACCGCAATAGAGGGGGTTACCTCATCTAAAGGGAGTTTACGGAAATTTCGCCCAAGTGCGTGACTGTATGAGTGACCAAGTGTGCGATCGTAGGATTTACCATATGAGTGACCAAGTGAATGATCGTATAAGTAACCAAGTGAGTGGGTTGGTGACCGTTTGTGTGGCACAGTATGTGATCGTATGAGAGACCAAGGGAGTGCGGTCACTCATACGGTCAATCACTTGGTCACTCATGTGGTCACTCACTTGATAACTCATGTGGTCACTAACTTTATCACTCATACGCCTATGCATTTGGTCACTCAAACACTCATGAAGCCACTCGCTTGATCGCTCATATGGGTCATTCACTCACCCATACAGTCAATCACACATTCACTTAGTCACTCATGCGATCATTCACTCACTCATGCATCATCATCTTAACATCTTAACCAAACGGTGATTCCAAGGAATTTCTAACTGAAAGGTGTCACCGCCGGATTATGAGATCATCTTTCCTCGCGGGGCCCCAAGAGCGGCCACACAGACAAATAAGGGACTGGACTCCCTGCCCGTTAAACACAAACGCTCAGTGTGACCACGAGCACTCCAGAGTGCCTACTAACCAGAATATCATATATCTAAAGATGACTAATACAAGCAAGACTCAACTGTGGGAGCCGAATAAGGCACTTCACAGGCCCTGAGAGATGATATTGTTACATGCCAATCAGAGAAAAGACAAATAAAGAAACATTACTACACATTAATACGTTATCAAAACTAGTTACATTGGAAACATTACAATCGTGTGTCGCTAAAATGATGATCAGAAACAGCATCTCGCTTATCCTTGCTATGGGCAGTAAGTCGAGCATTCACTCATCCACTTACGGTCGTATTCACCGACAGAGTTTAAACCACAATTGCAGGTTAAAGGATTAGAGATCGACAAGGATTGGCAATCCCGAATTTAACCAATCCATGTCGATCTCCGATCCTTTCACCTGCGATTGTAGTTTAAACTCTGTCGGTGAATACGGCCGTTATATGATCAATCACCAAATCACTTGGTCACTTACACAATCAGTCACTTAAATGGTCACTCATACGGCTAGGATAGGCGGAATTTCTGGGGGAGAAACGCACCGGAGACACGAAACGTACCAGGAGCGAAATGTCCGGTACGAAATGCCGGAGGCGAAATTTCCGGATCCCTCTGAAGGGGGGGGGGGTGACCGTTAAGAGGGGGTTTTACTGGAAATCACATGACTCTAATTCATGGGTGCAACTTCGACGGGGTGTTTGATTGAGTTGTCTATCAATGTTTAAAATTGGCAAGAGAATGAGGCACTACTCTTGGGTGTCTCACTGAGTACTGCGGAACCAACTTAAGATGCCTGTTTTTACCCCTGAGTAATGAGGTGTTCCATGAATATCTTCACCTAAACGCATCGCTCTTGCCGAAGTTTAACACTCCTTTTGAGCCATTATGTACAATTTGAGAATAGTTCGAGTTTAAGTAAATACAGCGATCGAAACACTTGCAACTACAGTGGAGCATATATCAATGGATGCGGCACAACGAGTATAACGTTGATAGCAATTTTATCTGGACTTCACGCATGTAACTCGTAAATATTCCCCCGAGGAACTTTTAATGAAACGGTTCATGATAGAAAGTGCTTGCATGTATGTATATTGTGTATTGGTGAAATAATTCGACTTTATGTATTTTCGGACTTGACAGTGTTCAGACTTTCTAGCACTTTGCCTGTAAGCTTTGACCTTTGAAACTGCAATGAATAAGCTACAATGAGATTTGACTGAACGATATCTATTCGATGATGCACGTTTTATCCACTTCTGTTTGTGATTTTAGGCAAAATTTTCGAAAAATTGTTTCTAATTGTTTATTATTTTGTCCATGCATTTTGATTTTATTTGTATAATTAACAATCCTTCTAAGATATCATTTTTTGTTTGATTTGGATCCGACCAACGGTTCACGAGCTACTACTTCTCGAGGTTGACTAAACGTTGAAATAGGGGCTATTAAAAAAACCCTCTGACTACAGGGTATGTAGACGTATTAGTTTTGAAAAAAAGATCCTATTCAGCACCTTAAAAATGTTAGTAAAAAAAATATGAGTCATTTTAGGCCTTTTTACTTAGTGAGAAAATGAATAAGAGGTTAAACGCATTATTTAACCTTCTTAACCCCTTTAGAGTGATAACATAGAATGGTAAGGAAAATAACCCACATTTGGCGACTTCCAAGCGATCGCCAATTGAGACCTCGCACCAATTATGAAATCATTTTCAGTTGCAGTGTCGTATAATATTTACACTCACTGATGACCGAAAAATATTCAGCTAACGTATTTCTCAGGTATCTAATTATTTTTCTGTCCAACACAATGCAGCAAGACACTTTCACTAAACTTGTTAAAATTGGCACCTCGCGTGCGGATCTTTCGAACCAGATTTTCGAATTCGCACATTAAAAAAATATATATATATGAGCTTGTTTTTGTGCTTCTCAAAACGTCATATTCATTTTAATGCATTTTCTCTTCAGCAACACGGAGCACGCTGTATTTGAACGAGAGAGATCCTCTCATAAAACATAGAGATATGTTCTCTCAATGTGAAATCCTTTTGCTTTTGTTGTGTATAAATGCTTCTTTTTTAAAGGAGGATTGCCAACCAAAATAGATACACGATGATGCACTATGCTCAAACAAAAACACTAAAAAAAAAGCTTTCAAAAGGTCGCTTTTAAGGATCAAACAACTTGCCTAAGCAAAGGTAGAGAGAGAGAGAGAGAGAGTTGAAATGTTGTCTTCAGAGATGGAAAAGAAGGCTTTTAACGAATAAACATAAAATTTTGAGAGCTTATTTCTAGAATATTCCGTTTTCATTGTCCTTAAACATGCAATTCCAATGTCTTTTCTGAACAGTCGCGTTTGTGTTTTGTCTAAAGGAAAGAGCTTTATGCGCATATCTTTTTCTTTTAGAATGTGTCTCACAAACGGATTCCGCTCGCTTAGGATTAAGAAGTTTATTTATTGTACACTTTATTTCAGCGAAAGAGCCTCCTCGATTTCTTTCGACATGAAACACGTAACGTTTATAACACGCATTTATCATACATTTCTTTTCGAGAAAGCTCGACATTTATTCGTATGAATACAGTACACACAGTCCAGAATAATGTTCAATAGTATAACATCATGAGCTTTCATTGTTTTTCCATCTGCTCCGGATCGTGATCTCAACTATGGTGGTGATAATAATAACTTGACCTGATTGACGATATCGATGATAAAGACTCCGTAGATAGCGACTCGATAGTACACGAATACCAATGATAAAGACATTGGGCAGCAATGATAAAGACATTGGGCAGCAATGATAAAGACATTGGGCAGCAATGATAAAGACTAAGTAGATAGCAATGATAAAGACTAAGTAGATAGCAATGATAAAGACTAAGTAGATAGCAATGATAAAGACTAAGTAGATAGCAATGATAAATAATAAGTAGATAGAGCAATGATAAAGAATAAGTAGATAGAGCAATGATAAAGAGTTAATAGTAAATTGGACAGCAATGATAAAGAGTCGATAGTAAATCGGACAGCAATGATAACGAAATTATGGTAATTGGATAGGGATGATAAAAAGACTACATAATACACAGACAACAATAACAAGGACGCGATAGTAATCGGATAGTGGTTGGATAAAAACTAGATAGTAATGTGGTGACTGTAAAGAGTAGATGGTCATAAAGGGTAGTAGATTTGTATAGTGATGATATAGACCAGGTAAGTCATGGGAGAGTGATGATAATGACTTGATTTTAATGATGAAAACTAGATAGCAATCGGCAGCAATGATAAAGATTCGATAGTAATCTGATAGTGAATAGATGAAGACTAGATAGTAACCGAAATAACGTAGTACGCGTAGAAATGGGTAGCGATGATATTGTTACGATAATAATGACCAAAGAACAACCGGTTGGTAATCGCAATGCATGCAACAATAACCTTAATCATATTTATACAATAACTATAACCTAAACAATATTATATAATAACAATTAACCAATAACAATAACCTAAATATAGTCATCAATTATAATGGTTCGATTATAAACGAGCAGTAATGAAAATCGGAAATTGGATTGACTCGATGATAACCAGATGATAGTGATAATCGGATGTCAACGATGGTCATCATTATCGGGCATAAATGATAATCGGGCAGCAATCATAAATTAGTAATAGCCGGATTTGTACTGATAATGATTATTAGTAACGGCATGAATATGCAATAATAAACGGAAATAAATGATTAAGATAGTTTGGAGGGCAATGATAATGACAAGGAAAATAACCAGACAACACGATTGATAACTGAATTGCACGAATGATAATTATCGGGTAGTCAAAGAACATAATAACCATAATCAAATAAACAAAGTAAATTTTTCTTGCCGCCCCTAAAATCATTTCAAGTCAACGCACGATGGGAGGGACAATCGGATAGAGAGCAAAAGCTATATTCAAAATGGCTGCCACGAACATGTTTTAAACTCATAATAAAGATAATCGTGCTCCTTCATAATCGGATAGCACTGATAATTCTTTGAAAAACTTCTTTTAACGATTGGTCAGACTTTTTTAAATGATATCGATGGTATTTAGCATTACTTTTATCAAAGATTACTATGAACTTCTTCTGCGAAGAAGAAGAAATAATCGTTGAGGAAAGCGGAAATTTTCTTTGGAAGAGTTTGCGATTTTTCTTAGAACGAATGCTGCAATAAACGTTTGTCGTGGGAAAAATTGGTATAGTAATGATCCTTGAAAGACGAGGAAAAGGAAACCTTTGAAACGTTATTAAATAGAAAGTAGTAGTTCATGTGTCTTTTTCTTCTGGAAGCTGAAGAGTTCCTACAAATGGCAGCGGCAGCAGCCTGTTCTTGAACGGCAAATAGAATAAAAAATGGGGGAAAAAAAAGACACATGATGGATGTTCCCCTATCTCTTGGATAACGATTGTTTTCTCGAATCACTTCTCACACGGTTTCTTCCACAATTTGAGATAAAATTGGTTTCTTCAGGTTTTTTTTTCTCCCCTTTATTACTGTAGATCTCGTTCGTTTCACGTGATCAAGTAACACGGTTTGTGCTTCTAAAGTTTGTGCGCGAGATCAGCGAACGTACAGAAAGCACACAGAGATAGGATAAAGTTGTTCCCTCAACCCTGCTGAGTAGCATGTTTTCTCCTAACTTTGGCATGAATTCCAATTCTCATGATTACTCAATGCTTTGTATGAATGGTAGACCTTGTTTAGCGTATACGTTGTGCGACAACATTTTCCAACCAAAACAGAGTTATTATATCGTCTAATTCAGTCATTATATCGCCTAATGCACGGGTTTGTTACCAGTGGATCGTGACCTAAACTTGGGTCGCAGGGGCATCCAAGATAAGTCGTACATTTTTGCTATAAATTCACTTATTTACAGATCAGTGGAGTAGCTCCCGGCACATTTCCAGGTCACTGAAGCCAGTGTTTCCTCAAAGTGAGCGTAGTGTCTGTTAAGGGCATCGCCAATCTTTGTCAGGGGTATCGCGGTGATCTGGAGATGTTGATTTGTGCGACTATTTATGCTTTTAGAAGGTTCTTTTATACGGGGGGGGGGGGAAATATCTATCAAACTATTCTGGGGAGCCTCAGACGAACCATAAATTTGGCAAGGGAGCCACGCGTGCCAAAAGTTTGATAACCACTGACTTGAGTGACCCGCGGCACACACATTTCCATATCACTTGAGTGACCCGCGACACGTTTTCGAACCAATGAAATCGGCGGCACTCTCCCAAAAGGTGATCAGCTTTGGCTTAAGGGGTATACTGGCAAATGGGTTCAGGTTACGTGTCCGGGTGCTTGAACATTGAAGGACCGGAAATATTCCGCTTCCCATCTCAAGGAGATATCGAAGCGTTCCCGAAAGATGGATGCATCCGGAATTTTACTAAATGAGTATATGTATATATTTATGTAAATTTGTGTAATAGAATGACAAGTCCGACTACTGGAGTATAAATCAACGAAATAGTTATGATGAATCGTGGTCTAAGAATCGAAGTCTAAATTGATATTGCAGCGTCCTTGGCACGTCTGGACTCGATAACCTAAGTTCCGTTGGTGACGGTCCGTCCGCGCGCGTTGCATGTCACACGTTGTAGTCGCGTAGGCCACACAACGAAAAATCGATGTCATGTTTGCGTCACATGGACTACTTACATGGAACACTTACCTGCTCTTGGAGACGCCGTGATCATGGAAGCGGCTCTCCCGGGCAGAGGCCTTCCATTGCACTCACATGGAGTACTGGTCCAAGTCAGCCAAATGTTCGGACACCCAGGTGTTTTAGCTCGATCCAGGAGCACATTTCTGTTTCATGAGTATCCTACATCTTAATGCTCCTGGGCAAATAGGAGAATTTCATCATTTCCGAAGCTACATTGGCTGGCAAATGTCCGGATACTGCTATGTTTTTCCCAAGTAAGAAATGAGATACTGACGACGAATAAATATTTCTTATGAGTGTAATTTAAATGTTGCGGGTCTCTTGTCACCGTGGCAAAAATTTTCAAAAGTGAAGACCAACACATACATTAGCACATACACACGGAAAATCGTCATTGAAAATTTAAGCTGAATATTCCTGTGATGATCGAACCCGGGATTTAACGATCAATGAAGATTAACAATCGGGGGAAACGATGTCTTTCATACTCGAAAGATGAAAAATGGATCAAATGCGTAATGAGATTTAAAAAAAAATAGAATTTCATTTAAATTGGTTTTTCTAAACTTCATTCCCTTTCTATGACTTTGATGTTTGATTGTTGCCGCCGTTATTAAATGATCATGATGATGATGTGATCACAGATGCATTACGTACATTCATTCTCCTGGGAATAGTTTTCCTTCAAAAATGCGCATTGATCATTCATTAAACCTACTTATAAATAATTTTAGGGGGGGGGGAGAAATAAATCTGTTCAGATTATTTCAATGTTACTGATTAATCAAAAACGGAAATAATTTTCAACTTACTATAATAATTTTTTCTTCAGAGTGGATCCCGTTTATAACGTTATTCAAAAACTGTCATGAAAAAGCGTTGTAAGCGGGAAAACGCTTTAAACAAGAAATCTTAGTGAGTATTTTTGAGTTCGATGACCACGAAAATAAGTCGTTCTAAGCAGAAAAACGTTCTTAGTGGGAGCGTTGTAAGCGGGACACATTGTACAGCCCAACTTCAGCCTTGGGTTTGAAGAAAGAAATTCTAATTTAGGGTAAGCAATTGTCCTTTCAGATGCTTTTGGAGGGTGCTGAACAAGTTAGAGACACAGAATGAGACGTTCGGATTGTTGAGTGGACGTTTTAGTACTTCCTTGAGAAATTTGGCGAGATAGATTTTTGAGAGACAGCCGTGCACAAAATGCAGAACATGTTGGAATTATTATGTGTGAACATGTGTGATTATTATGAACTTTTTTTGTTGCTCAACACTCAAAATTCCAAGACGTTTGTTCGTAGAGGTTGAAATATGTGGTTGTGTACCTGGCCTGGTTGTTGATAGTGGCTTTTGCATTCATCAATAGTGGTTCTTGATCATCTATGAAGATAGTCAAAGATTTTTTTCTGATTGGTCATCGATGAAGATGGATAGGGGGTACTGCATAGCCATGGTCTCTCCTGATCTAATTGATTCGATAGGGGACGCTGCTGAATTGACATCGAAGAAGATGGCCAGTTACTGATGCTGACTTAGTTTTTTGGCACCGACTTAGGAATGTTCGGACTCTGTGTTCTTTTTCTTTGCCATCGAAGAAGATGGTTAGGGGGGGGGGGCTGATGCTGAGTTTCTTGGTCATCCAAGAAAACGATTAAAATGAAACAGCAGTGCAATCTGATCATCAAAGAAATAAAATCCAAATAACGCTGCTGTTTGAGATTCATGTTAATCGAAGACGAGGGACAATACGAATGAACAGTTCTTATCGGAGAAAATTACCAAAGATGATTAATTACAATCATTGTTAACAACTTTTTTCGATAGCATAAGTGATAATTATAATCTATGCAATCAAAAAATACCATTAAAATGCCGCTGTGCGACTGAACTAGGTGGCCAGCCATTCCTATTGTCTTACTAAAGATTCCTTTCAAAGAGCTCTCGTATTGTATTTGTAAATACATATATGCACACGTGAACGTTGTCCATATTGTGCATTGAAAAATATCACACACGTTTTTTTTTTTTTTTGCATAATGCCCAGCGTATTTTATCTGCAGCTCTCTCCGCTTGACCACACCTTGTATTAGTGTCACATATTCTGAACAATTCCTGCAAGGAATTTTTTCAGGCCATGGCCGCCATAAAAATTCACAAATGTTTCCTCCGATTCTCCAAAGAAACTGAAAATTGGGAAAACCTATCTCATTTCGCATTCATCCATTTCACCAGAACTACTCTCGAGTCATCGATCTCCGTTCGAAACTACGTACTCCCTCTCTTCAGAACGTTATTTAAATAACATAAGGGGGCACTGGAATAGTTTTTTGTTCTCTCAGAGGCTGATTACTTTTGTGCCTAGCCATAAACCCTATCAGTAGGCCTGGTAAAATAAATAGACCTCGACGGTCAAATCATGCGGAAAATGTAAAGCAAATTAATTGGATTCCTATATATCTCAGTCTTGCCGTTCCGCAGTCGATTGCCAATCTCTACGGCCCCGGGAACTTGGGTCATACCTTCCCTAGAACGGTGATTGCAGAATCAGGGTGGAATGTGAATCACTAGATGTAAAGGGAGGGGGAGTGATGAGCAAGAACAGGATCAAAAGGTGGGTTTCGAAATCCTCTGGGAGAGAGACTCAATTCACCGACTGACATCATCCCTCGTAGACAGTTATCAATTTCTGGGGGGCCCTGATGTACGGAACAGGAAGGGAATTGTTTGGTCGCCATGACCTACGAACTCCGTCGACCCCTCCCCCTTTCCTCACCCCCATCACCATATCTCACGGTAGGTTTCATCGGGAAATCAATAAAATGATGTTACCCTTCGATGATGAAGTGGGGGTGCAGGTTTTCTTGACAGCGTCTATATCATTCACTGTCTCTACGGCCTGGCAGCGCATGTTTCGAAATTAATAATTAACATGTTCGTTTAGGGTAAAAATTTTAATTTAGCGAGTTCATTTCATGCAAAATTAGTTTTTTGTGTGTGTATAATTTTAGCTGTACAAGCATTCAACGCCATGTGTTTATCATACTTGAACAAAACCCGAAGGTAGATAATTATAGAAAATCAAAATTAACAATTAGCGTTTTATTCAATCCTGATATTTCTGCATCGGAATATGGGGGGGGGGGGCTTCACCCGTGTATTAGTAATTCAAGGGGTAAATTTGGGAAAAATTTCTTTGTCGAAACATCTTTGACACTAGCGGGGAGTTCCAAAATACGTGCTCTGAGTAGGACCCTGTTAGCTAATATCGTCTCGTATCTTATTTATAAATGAATTTTGTGGATTTTTTTTTTCTTTTTGATATTGAATACAGAATTTAGTGCCGTTTTTTGGATTTTCCGAGAATTTTTATTCGTTTAGTTACTATCAGGGAATTTTCTTTTCGTTGAATTGCAGTCAATGAGTTTATTGTTGAAGAATTTTCTTGTCAATGAATTGCTATTAGTGAATTATATTTTTGTTGAATTGCTATCAGCGAATTTTTTTTCCCCCGGTGAATTACATTGCTGGTGAATTTCTGCGCCGGTTAACCTGTTGTCATTTAATATTTTTCTATGAATTACTGTCAATAAATTTCCATTTGATTAATTGCTATCAGTGAATTCTGTTTTCATTTAGTTGCTGTCAGTGAATTTTCTTTCCGTTAGATTGCTGTCAGTGAATTTTATTTATGATGAATTGCACTGTCTGTGACTTCTGAGTCGATAAGCGCACGATGGAAAATTTTTATTTTTTTTCTATCAATTGCTACCAGTGATTTTTCTCATTGAATTGTTATCAGTGAATTTTTTTATCGTTGAATGGTTGAATCAGTGATTTTACTTTCAGAAAAATTTAAAATAATTTCAGTGAATTTTACGTAGGTGAGCTTGTTGTCATTTTTAAAATTTTGTTGCCCTTTAATTTTTGTTTGACGAATTGCTATTAGTGAGTTTTTGATGTGTGCACCGGTGAGCTTGTTGCGCGATTTTTATTCTCTATTAATGAGAATAAAAAGTCAGCGAATTTTCTTTTCGCTGACTTGTTATCAGAGAATTTTCTTTTTCATGAACTGTGACCACTGAATTTTTTTCCGATGAATTACTTACTATCAGTGTATTTCTTTCGGGTTAATTATACTGCCAGCGGTAGTTGATGCATTTGTTGGCCTTCAATTTTTCTTTGATGAAATGCTGTCAGTGAATTTTTCTTTGATGAAATGCTGTCAGTGAATTTTCTTTTTGATGAATTGCGGTCAGTGTATTTTCTTTCCGAAGAATTACGCTGCTAGCGAATTTTTTCCCCACGAATTGCTATTAGAGAATTTCTTTCCTTTTAAAATTTAATGCCAGTGAATTTTGAATAAGTGAGCTTTTTGTAATTTAATTATTTTTTATGAATTACGGGCGTCAATTAATTTTCTTTCCGATGAATTACACTGCTAGTGCATTGGCAAATTTTCAGTAACCCCGTTCATCGTAACAAAACCGGTTGTCACGGTGTCGCAATCGGTTGTCATAATCATTTGCCGTTTGAAATATTTATGATCGGTCATCTCTCTTCAAGTAGTAATTCTAACGAAATATGAGATAAAGAAGCTGGAAAGGATATTGACTAAGATAAGGGATAATTTTTAAAACAGTCAGACATGATTTTTTTAGCGTTTAATTATTTGGAGTTTCTCCAAAAAATCCGATTCCTTAATTTATAAAAAAAGAATGTTTCTATTTTATTATGTTATCTCAGATAAAACGACAACCACGTTTTTCTCCACAACAATAATAAAAAAGAGTGTGGTTTTTAGATAACATGTGGCCATACTTGCGATACTACTGTAATTAAATTTTTTTTTTCCGGAATAATATCAACTTTTACGATGTACACGCATCTTCGGCACTTTATTTAATTATTTACGAGTGCTCTTGGAGCTTACATTGAACGTCTTCGTGGGGATTCTTCAATGTTGTTGTTGAAGCGGAATCAATTCCGGGACGAAAATTTTCTTATCAGTGAGTTTGCATGCAAATTATCCGGAAGCAAATTCAGTACGTACGTATAACATTCGTTCATTCCTCCACCACGACGAACGACAACAACAAAGTTTCGTGGAAGTTTTATCTTTTCTCACACATAAACATGAACATGTGCCGCACAAAAACAGAACGCACACATACCCCCGTCTCACTGACGCTAATTTCATTTACTCGTGTCCTGATCCTCCAGTGGAAAAAAAAAAATTGGATAAGAAATAAAAATAAAAAAACCGGAGAATTTTTCTCCGAGGGGGAAATGGAAAATTTTCGAGAAAACGTTTAATGAAATTACATTTACATCGGCAAATACACGAAATGTATCCCTCGACCATCATCCCCTCCTCCTTCGTCCCTGTTGGAAAATAAATTTACTTGCTACTAATTGAATTAAGTGGAGCAAAAATGAAAATAAGGCCATGAAATAAACGAATAAATGATTAGCTCTAATTAATAAGAATAATAATCTTATTTGTTTTTTTAGTGTTATTATTATATGCTAATCAAAATTTCATGGATTTACTTCCCGTCGCCCTTTTCCCCCATTTCTATCATTGTCTTCCCTCATCAATTAACGAGATGAATATGTTCTTATGCGTAATTCAAATTTCGTACGTATGCGTTTTTTTTAATGCATGGATCGAATGGGTTTTAATTAAAATATCATTAAGTAGATACACAATTCATTGTGAAATTTACATGAGTTTCCAATTCGTCGTTGTTTGCCGTTTCTGACCGGATTCTTGGACATTTCTGTTGCTTTATCGATCTTTTTTTTTAGAGAAACTATCTTAATGCAATTGTCACGTGACTACATATTTCTCTCTCTCTTTTTTTAATTTATGCAGTTCATCTCCATGTTATGTTTTTTATGGAATTTGGGAATAAGAATTTCGATGGTGTTTTTTTTCCTTTGATATTATGGAGAAGGAGGGAGGGGGACTCGTTTTCGGCAACCTGATAGCATTTGGTCACCGAAGTTAGTTTCATCAAATTAAACAAAGCTTAAACATTTACAGAATACACTGAATTCTATTTTCGATGAATTGCTGTCAGTGAATTTTCTTTACAAGAAACACTGTGCTAATGAATTACGGGCATCGGCTAGTTTCTTGAAATGAAATTATTTTTTTATGGGTTGTGTGGAATTGTAAGTGAATTTTATTTTCGTCGAATATTGCAGTCAGAAAATTTTCGGTCGTTGATTTGTGTGTGTGTGCAATCAGTGAATTTTTTGTTTCGTTCAATTACTTAGTTAATTAGTCAGTGAATTTTCTGGCCGATAAATTGATATCGGGATATTTTCTTTTTGAAGAATTGGACTATTATTTCTTGATGAATAGTGATCGGAATATTTTTTTTTATGAATCACCGTCAGAAAATTTTCTTATCGATGAATTGACATCAAATAAACTTTTTTCGATGAATTGCTGTCAGTTAATTTCCTTTCCGATAAGTCACACTACCAATGAATTCTGCGTCATTGCATTTCTTAGCATTTAATTCTTTTCTATGAATCTGGTACGTGAATTTTCTTTTCCCAGAAATATTGTCAGTGTATTTTATTTCACTATATAGCATTGCAGTCAGTGAATTTTATTTCATTAGTATTGCAGTCAGTGAATTTTGTTTTCGAAGAATCGCTATCGATCAATATTTTCTTTTCGATGAATTGCTGTCAGTGAACTTTCTTTCCGATAAATAACATTGCTACTGAATTGAACTTAACCATAGAACTTCTTCGTGAGCGAGTTTCAGGATATTCAATTTTTTCCCATGAATTTTCTATACGTGAATTTTATTTTCATCTAATTTTGCAGCAATGATTTTTATTGCTCTTGGATTACAGTCAGTGAATTCCTTGGTTATTGAATTAATAAGAATGAAAATTCTATTTGTTTATTATTATTATTATATGTTTATCAAAATTTCACCGATTTACCGTCACTCTTTTCTTATTTCTATCATTGTCTTTTCTAATCAATTAACAAAGTGAATTTGTTTTCGTGCGTAATTCATATTTACAAATACAAATACAAATACAACGCCACAACAGGCAAATTGCCCAACGAGGCGGCTGACTTAAGAACATCATGGATCCCCGAGCCCCTACCTACTACTGCTACACCACACATGCACCCCCCTCCCCCCCCCGCGGAACCCCCCAACGAATCGGTATATGCGGGAATGTGCGTGTACGTGTAGTGCAACCTGGCGTAAAGTTTTGTTTCTGTGTAATGCTTGTTATGTGTAGTGCTGTCATCTGCCCCCAGTTTTACTAACTATGAGTGAAGTGTTATGGTTGAATGATTTACCGTTGTAGGACTGTTGCTCTCTGTGGCGAGACTTTTTAACGGGGAGATCGGCTCGCATTTGCGCCTTGAAGTTGGGAACCACAGAAAACCAACTTCAGCCGACCACCACTGTGGGGTTCGAACCCGGATCCTCGCATCACGAGTCCGGCACTATAACCACTCGACCACCACAGCGGCGCACATATGAGTTTTTTCTTCTTCAAATCTAATGCATAAATTGAATTGTTTTAGTTGAAATATCATTTTATAGGTACACAATTCATTTTGAAATTTACATGAGCTTCAATTCGTCGTTGTTGTTGACGGGATTCTTGGACATTTCTGTTGCTTTATCGTATTTGTTTGGAGAAATTATCTTAATGTAATTGTGACGTGACTGTATATGCCTCTTTCTTTTTAATTTGTGCAATCCATTTTATTTATTTACTTTGGCGTTGGGGAGACGGAGCCTTGATGGCTCTGTTTGCTATTATGTAGTTGGAGACTCGTTTTCAGTAACCACATAGCATTTGTTCACCGAAGTTTGATTTCACCAAATTTATATGAGGCAGGAAATTCTGCGTTGGCGAGTTTCTTGCCGTTTAATTTTTTTTCTATGAATTTCTGCGCGTGAAATTTCATTTTTCGTCCGATTGGTGAGTGAATCTTCTTTTCCTAGAATTGCAATTAGCGAGTTTTGTGTCATTGAAATGGAGTCAATGAGTTTTTTTTCGAAGAATCGATACCGGAATATTTTCTTTTCAATGAATTGATAAATAAATAATTTTCGATAAATTGCTGTCAGCAATTTTTCTTTTGGATAAATTATAATCAACAAATTTTCTTATCGGTTTCTTGTCAATGAATTTACATTAGTGAATTTTTCCGATGAATTGCTGTCAGTGGATTTTCTTTTCGTTGACGTCAAGTGACCCGCGGTCCAAATGTAGCCCTCTTAGTCTTTTGATGTAGTTTGAGACCTCAACTTTAATTTCACGAAAATTCACTAAGTTGCATATTTACAAATCACTTAACAGATCCGTGGCACAGTTCCAGACCACTTTAGCTGTCCGTGGCACCTTCCCAGATCAGTTAAGTGACCCCACGGATCATTTACACACCACTTCAATAACTTTCCGCACAGTTCCTCGATCACTTAAGGGGCATACGATACAGTTCTAGAGCATTTAAATGACCCGCGGCACATTTTCAGATCACCTAGCTGACTTGCGGTGCTGTTCCAGATCACTGGAGCAGCCCACGATGCAAACCAATGAAGTTTCCTATTTGAACCAATAAAGTAGCATGCACTTTCCTAAAGGTTGAGCACCCTTGACTTAGCACATGTTAGCGGGGCAAAACTCACTAGTTTCTTCGACACTGTTTCGGTTAAAGACGTATTCACGTCAAAATATCCGAATATTCACTTCAAAAAACGAGAACGCAAAAGTAAAAGTTGTGCCAAGGACAGACAGATGGTGGAGAGCGAGCGCATGCCCACTATTAAGATAAAGGGTTTTTCATTCTAATTATCTTGAGGTTGCTCAAGTCGGTCCGCGGAGGAAGTTGCAAAGAATCGGGAGGCAACTTTCGAACGGAAACTTTACGACCGTTCTTTATGATTTTGCGATAGAATCGCTGGCCTACTTTGCATAGCCATTACTCCACCAAAGTCATCCTGACAGGCCGACCTCGCGTATGCAGAACGAAGATAGAGTAAGTTGCTTCCTCTGCATTCACTCTAATTCCTCTCTCTCTTCCCTCTCCTTTTCCTTTTCCGTAAATTATCTTCCCACATATTTTTGTTCGTTTTTGCTCTTACCCACTTAGTTTTCTCATGGTATAATATATTGCTCTCGGGATGCTTCCAACGGTCCTCCTCGTTCACTTTAACAAAGTGAACTTCGTGGTGGTGTACAGGGTGAATGCGTTGGTGGATCTCTCTCTCTCTCTCTCCGATTCATTCGTCACATAACTTCCATTTGGGTTGTAATGGAGGATTGGAAAAGGAGTGTGGAGGAATGAAGGGTGCACGCGTCGTCATTGTGGCGCCACTGGATCAATGATGTGATGTTCAAGCTGGCCCTATCTCCACTGGGCTCATCCCGTAAGAGAGCCACTTCTCTCTCTTTCTGGACAAAAGTCGGCAATGGCTGTGAAATGCTGGCGGAACAATTTCTTGGCAGTTTTCCCGCAAGCTTTCAACTCTGACCAAATGAGAAAAGAACTTCCCGGAGAGTCGAATCGACGACACCGAACAAAGCTTTAATACGATTATACGTCTCGGCACGTTTCCGTGGCGTATGCGAGAAATATCCATTGAGACGGTCTTTGCCATTCCCATCAATAGTGCCCCTACCATATAATGCAATGCGGCTACAGAGTAAGCGTGGCTATTCCCTGTGGAACAGGGCAAAATCCATTTTTTTAATCCCTTTCATTCCATTATGCCTTATGGATGATCTTGAATCATTAAATAACCTTTTCAACTTCATGAATACAGTTCAATGAAAGTCATTCGTGAAGAAAAACTAGGACTATATACACTCGCGTCCATTCAGCTTGCGAAATTGTTCGGAATCGGGGATCAGCCATCATTTTAATGTATGAACATTAATTTTAGAAGGATACTAGCTGTAATACTCGGCCTGCCCGCGTTTTCTTCCATACACTGCCAGCATTGAAAAAAAATAGACAAACCAAGAGATAAACATGCTGCCTTAAGCACATAATTTAGGAACCACGGCAACCAAAGTGAACATTTCAAAACTTATTGTTGGAGTCATTCGAACCATTGTTGCCCGACAGGTTTTTTGCTCATTTTGGGAATTTGCCTAGTTCTGATGAACTTTAGAAATAGTCTATCGTTCAGGTCGAGTCTCAGTTGATAAATACGCAAAATTTGAAGGAGATCGGTCCGAAATTGTTGTATCAGATTTAAGCTTCGGACTTGGATTACACTATAAACGTTTTAGAAAAAAATCTTTTCTAAAACTTGAAAAATGCAACCAATAAGCGTATTGGTTATATTCGCTCGAATATATTTACCAATACGTTTATTGGTTGGTTTTTCTTGTTTTGTTTTGCAATAGATCTTTCATCAGACTTTTACAGTGTGGTCTCGGTCGTGAAGTAGAATTATATAGAAAACATACACACATAGAGAAACACATACAGAAAATAAATTTTAAATATATAGATAACTAGCCATAATGCCTGGCGCTGCCCGGGTTTTCTCCTTATTGTGAGCATTGACGTGACAAACCATCATGCCCCCCCCCCCATCCGGCAGCGGGGCCCCTAGGCTGGGATCTTCGGTGGCCCGGCCATAGTGAATTTACAGCGTGAAAAAATGAAGAATGACAGAAATTGTTCCAATTTTGAGAGAGAAAATAAATTGTATCACAAAATAAAAAAAACCTACGTCCTTATATGTACGTTTTCCAATTTAACTACCAATTAAAATATTGTTGCCTTGCATCTCCTGAATCCAACAAAAAAAAAATTCCCATGTGTATAAATGTAATATTCACTGAGATATTCGAATTCAAAAACGGAGAAAAGTTGGAAAAGGGCAGCATAAGAAAGGAGCGTTGTCCGTTACTTTAGGCTTCCCAATTTTTTCCAGTTTTTGAATTCTAATATCTCAGCGAATATTGCACTCGAAAACGTTAATTTTAATTTTTTATCCTCAGAAGAGACAGGGCAGCAACTTCTTATATTGTATATTGCAATAAACACATTTTGACCATTTTTGAGTTGGAACCGAAGAACGGAATTTCACGAAGAACGGTTGACGGCATAAAGAATGCATTTGGAATTATAGGACACCCTGTGTATAAACAATTTGACGAGATAGGTCTAAAATTGTAGATTTGTATGGAGAACATACACACAGAAAATCAATTTGATATACCTGTATATAGATTGTTTTTCGTCCAGCAACTCTGCGGGCGACCACGCACTTCAAGGCATGCAGTAGTAAACAGTTTTGGTGATCTGGGGAGGAATCGTTTTCGGGGGTTATTACGCCGAGGAAAACTGTGGAAAGAAAAGTTGTGTCGTCCGAGAACCGTATTTGGGTTCTCGTGTTGTAGAAAATGGGAGTTGCGCCTCTCTGGTGTTTTTGTTAGTGCGCTCGTGTGATTTGCACAAGAGGACCTGGGTTTACTCCCAGGCACAACTAACAAAAATTCTCGGCAAAATCTAGAAAACCATTCTATAGATGCTTTGTAGGATGAGTACAAATACAAAGGCCACAATGGACAACATGCCCATAAAAAATATGGATGTCGAATATAAACTGAAGAGCCACAAAAACTGGTACAGGCATGCGTATGCAAATAAAGAGATATGGAACCAATCAGAGTACGGCGCTGCGGTCGGCAACACCTATATAACGCAACAAGTGCCTGGCATAGTTGTTAGATCGGTTACTGCTGCTACAATGGCAGGTTATCGAGATTTAAGTGAGTTTGATCGTGGTGTTATAGTCGGCGCACGAGAGATGGGACATAGCATCTCCGAGGTAGCGATGAAATTTGGATTTTCACGTACGACCATTTCACGAGTGTACCGTGAATATCGGGAATCCGGTAAAAAATTAAATCTACGACATCGCTGCGGCCGGAAAAAGATCATGCAAGAACGGGACTGACGAGAATCCTTAAACGTGACAGACGTGCAACCCTTCCGCAAATTGCTGCAGATTTCAATGCACGTCCATCAACGAGTGTCAGCGTGCGAACCATTCAACGAAACATCATCGATATGGGCTTTCGGAGCCGAAGGCCCACTCGTGTACCCTCGACTGCACGACAAAGCTTTACGCCTTGCCTGCGCCCGACAACACTGAAATTGGACTGTTGAGGACTGGAAACACGTTGCCTGGTCTGACGAGTCTCGGTTCCAATTGCTTCGAGCTGATGGACGTGTACAGGTAAGGAGACAACCTCATGAATCCATGTACCCTACATGTCAACAGGGGACTGTTCAAGCTGGTGGAGACTCTGTGATGGTATGGGGCGTGCGCAGTTGGCGTGATATGGGACCCCCTGATACATCTAGATACGACTCTGACAGGTGACAGGTACGTAAGCATCCTGTCTGATCACCTGCACCCATTCCGACGGATGTGCATTGTGCATTCATTGTGCATTCCGACGGACTTGGACAATTTCAGCAGGACAATGCGACACCCCACATGTCCAGAATGCTACAAAGTGGCTCCAGGAACACTCTTCTGACTTTGGACACTTCCGCTGGCCACCAAAATCCCCAGACATGAACATTATTGAACATATCTGGAATGCCTTGCAACGTGCTGTTCAGAAGAGATCTCCATCCCCTCTTACTCCTACGGATTTATGGACAGCCCTGCAGGATTCATGGTGTCAATTACCTCCAGCACTACTTCAGACATTAGTCTAGTCCATGCCACGTCGTGTTGCGGCACTTCTGCGTGCTCGCGGGGGCCCTACACGATATTAGGCAGGTTGACCAGTTTTTTTGGCTCTTCAGTGTATATATATATAGTATATAAACTATATCAAAAATACAGTAACCCAATTAGAGCAGTATATATAAGTATACTGCCCATAAAAAATTATGGTTGTCTCATCTAAGTATGGATAAGTTCCATTTATCTCAATATGTTTGTCGTATTTCTTTTTAAACGTGTCAATCGTGTTAGAATTCCCGTCCCCGGAGGTAAGGGTTGTTAATAAGTGGAATAGGTTCCACTTATTAACAACCCTATTAGAGAGAAAAACTCCCTGTGACACCACACAACCTAGAGAATTGTCTCTTACCAATCGATACTGGTGTCCCCTTGTCGAAGCAGCTGATTGACGATGTATTAATAAGTCTTGGTCCATTTTATCTATCCCGTTGAAAAATTTAAACACTTCGATCATATCTCCCCCGGCATCTGCGCTCTTCCAATGTAAACATTTTGAAAAAATCAAGTCATTTTTCATAGCTTAAGCCTCGTGTGCCATCAAGAGCACGCATGACTTTTCTTTGCACACACCCCCCCCCCCCGAGCAAGTCAATGTCTCTCTGTAAGTATGGTCTCCAAAACCTGACGCATACTCTAATCCAGAGAGAACTAAGTCCCGGAAAAGTGGAAGGATCACTTTAGGAGCACGCGAAGAGATCTTTTTGAGAACGAAAACGATCATTTTATTTTATTCTTTGACCACCTCTGAACAATGTTCAGAAAACGTAAGTCGCTCATCAATAATAATACCGAGATCGGTGATCGTAGTTGCGTCCGGAATAACAACACCATTCAACTCGCAAGTGAAACGTCGATTTTTCAAACCAAAATGAGTGATCATGCACTTTTCAACACTAAAAGAAATGCTCCATTCGTTTGTTCACGCTGCAATTCCTGTTTTAGGTTGGTCTGGAGCAACTCTCAATTGCTTTGATTCCCGACTACCCCGATTATTGTGCACCCACGTTGAGTTGGCCTCTGGCCACGTCATGAAACGTCACGATAGGCGATTCCATTTATCTTCTCTCGGTAAAGAGGTCGCAGGAAAAGGATCAAGTTAGTATTTTCCGTCGGCGTCTTTTGCGCAGTTTTTTTTCCCTTTTTACCCTCCTTGGAAAATGAACCCTCCCTTCACTCATCAAGGTCACAGGCCAACTCAAACAGACGAACTTGTGACAATATATGCATACAATAGCTTTACGTCATCTGCGAGACACGCCTTCCCTTTTTTGTAGTTTTGGTAATACTTGAAAAAAATATATATTACCCTAATACAAATACAAATACAACGCCACAACCAGCGAAATGCCCAACGAGGTGGCTGAGAAAAAGATGCCCATAACAAATATGGTACACTCTCTCTCTCTATTGCAATGTTTTTCAACATTTTACAATTGCGAACTTGTGACAGTAGTTCGACAATTTCACGGAACAGTGGAAATAGAAGAAATAATTTGCAGGCAGACAGAAAATGAATAAACGGGAGGAATAGTCTGTAATAACGTCTCATCTAGACTTGATGGAAGGATAGTAAAATCCCTATTAAAATCCCTCCCCCTAAAAGTCACAAAAAAATTTGTTTTCTCTTTATTTTTTTTATCTACCCTGTATTTTATTTATTTTTTTGTATTTATTGTGTATGTATTTGAAATTTAAAAAAAAAAAATGTATGTGAGCTGGCAAAAGACAAGCGAGAGAAATAATTTGCGGACCGACAAGAAATGCTAAAATAGGAGAAACAGTTTCCAGACCGGCAAAAAAAAAAAATTACTTACGAACCGTCAAAAATAAATAAAATTATTTGCGGATCGTTAAAAATTGAATGGGAAAAATAATTCGTGCACCGACAAAAATAAACAAATAAATGGAAGGGAGAAATAATTTTCTGCAGATGGCATATATTTATACGAACGCAGAAATTATTTTTCATCAGTTTATATTACTGCAGGTGCGCAAGTTATGCGATTCATACATCATGAAACACATGGAAATAAAATCGAATATTGTTCAGTTCTAAAATGTGCTTCTCTGCTGTTGGGGGCAGAAAATAGAAGGAAAAAAAACATGTTTTTGAGGGTTACCCATTTTTGAGTTTAAAAAATGCTGAAAAAAAAAAGTGTTTGAAAACGAAATTTGAATTTTCAGTTCGGAAAAGAAGAAAAAAAAAACAACTCTTTATATATATATATATACCTTAATTTATGAAGCACATGATAAGTTACACATGAAAAAAAAAAGGAGAAAAAAAAACCGTAGCTTTTGGGTAAAGCAGGAAAAAAAGAAGAGACGTTTTTCTCTTAATTCAAGAGATAAAAGGAAATAAAAGAAAATAATTTTCTTGGAATTTTCTCAAGAAAGAAAAAGAAATTATGCCATAGGTAAAAATACTTGTGAGAAGGAAATTGAATTTTTTTTTTTTTGATGAGATGAACCAAAGAAATGCCATTTTATTTCCTTCGGTTTTGTTGCGTAGGATGAATGGGATGCGAAGGGAAAACAAAAATGTATCCACAAAACATATATAATAGAGATATTTTGCATTTACTCCTCAAATATGTATACACATACCTTATTTCTTGACCGTATCCGCTCTAAGTGATGAAGTTTCAAGTAGACTACAACCTATCGTTACTAGATTGTTAACTAGAAAAATACAGAAAATATATCCCTTTGAGAGACAAAGAAAAGGATTCGGCCAATCGTCACCAATTGGCACAAAGCATTATGTTGAATTACTGTACTACGTAATAAAGGTTGCCGATTGGGGTCGAAATAAATAAGACGTACGGTGAGTCTACTAAGTATAACTAACTTCATATTTTTTTTGTGTAGTTTTGCGTAGTTTAAAGTTTTGTTCATAGAGGGCGTTGCACAAAACATATAACTGGAAACGTACAAATATCAGAGCCCTTTAAAATGCAGGATTTCTGAATTTTCCTGTTACTGCCGCGTACATAAGGTTTTCATTGTGATTAGTAGACAAAGCCCTCTAGGTGAAGTTATTTTACTTCAGCAACGAATCATTGGCTGAAGCGTTACGAACAGGTAAGGTTTGGCTTTATGCAGGTGTTCGAAATACATTATTTAAATAGGCTTTTCGACGGGAAATGTTTATTTATCTCCGCGGGAAACAGGGTTGGTCGCATTTGAGGGGTGACCGTCAAGAGGAGGTTTTACTTTATTCTAGTGATCCAGCCTCATTTTGCGAGAAATTCAGTTTCTGTTGGGGCAAAATTTTTTGGTAATGATCATCATGCTGCGGCTTTTTGATCGATAACGATTCCTTCTTTTTACAAGAACGCTAATTTTTTTATTCGTTGTTGTTGAAATGTCAGAAACGTGACGGAGAACATGACAAATTGATGAAAGAAAAGAAAAAGCACATACACACAATATATATATATAGCAGGGGAGAAAAAAAACGAGAGAAATTTTTGTGAGGAAACTTATCATCAACTCGTGGGTCGCATGCGATGTTGCATGATATACGATTGCGTTAAACTTGCGCAGACTAAAATCATTGTTTTTCCCACTTCAACGACCTTCCACATCGTAAAAATAGCACAAAAAAGAAACCACGTTGTGAGGAATCATAAAAATAACAAAAGTAGAGGAAAATGGCGTAAGAATTCGCCATAAACAAGAAAATCACGTATATATTCAGTTTGTTCCCTCACAAAATAAATAACTGTTTTCACTTGTATTTCTCATATATTTATGAGTTAACAGCAGGTAAAAGAACAATTTCTCGGTGATAACAATTTCCTAGATTTTTTTTTCTTCTTCTAGGATTTCTACCAAAGAATAATAGAAACTTGCAGTTTTACTTTTTATTTCGCCCTTAGATGTGTGTGTGTGTGTTTTTCTACGTGACGCGAAAAATAAATGGCTTTTTTGGATTTCCAGCCGCAATCTTCGCTTCGCTCGGTTCATCTCTGGAATCAAATTCAAGATATTTCATGGTATTTTGGTGTCTTTTGAATTCACTGATTGAATTCGAGATTCCTGGATATTTGCAAACGAACCGCGATGGCCAACCTTACTTGAGTAAATATTTCTTTCATTCGCCTCAGAATAGAAAGTGTGCTTTTGCTGCGTGGTGTTTTACACGAGATCCGGAAATTTCGTCCCTGGTAGTTTTTGGTACATTTCTCCCCTGGAAATTTTTCTTACCCTGACTGTATGAGTGACCACGTAAGCGACTGACTGTGTGAGTGATCAAGTGATTGGGTGAATGATTGTATGAGTGACAATATAAGTGGGTGAGTGACCGAATGTGTGATTGACTGTATGACTGAGTGAGTGACCAAGTCGGTAATCGTGTGACTGACCAAGTTGGTGACCGTATGTGCAAAATCAAATTGTTGCCAAAATATAATTGCCAATTCTGCGAACACTCTTCTGGCTACAATCGGTCAAATTTTGCCGCCAAGAACTTTTCCATTCCCCCAGTTTCCGAAAAAGAGCTTACAATAAACCATAGCGGTTCTCTGGTTCAGGAGAAATTTAAGCTTTTGTTTGCAATACATCACTGAAATCACGTTTATCGAAGTAGATATTCAACGAAATTCGTAATTGGTGGTAACAGATTTCGGCGACAGTTTGATTTTGCACAAAAAATCCTATAAGGTGACACTATCTCTACTTACAGGATATCCACATTTAATGGCGAGACAGAAGCTCTGAGATCGGTGAAGGGAAAAATCGAATTTTCGCCAAAACTTACTAAAATTATTTCGACGAACGCAGGTTTCAGTGATGCATTGCAAACAAATTATTAAATTTTTCCTGAACCACAGATGGCCAATTTGGTTTATTCTGGGCTCTTTCAAAAGCTGGTGGAATGGACACGTTTTTGGCAAATTTGACAGATTGTAGCTAGAGGGGTGTTTACGGAATTTTCAATTAAAAATGTTGGCGACAATTCGATTTTGAACTTTGCCAATCTTTCAGTGCCTGTAGCTCGCCATCAAATACAGATATTTTGATGAAATTGGTGTGACCTCATAGGATTTTTTCTGCGCTTTCCGAATACTTGCTTAGTTTGCTTAGTTGCTGTCAGAAACTATTAAAATCCGGGTTTTTTCAGACTTCACGTATTTTTTTCCATAATCGATTATCCACCATAACTCGATAACGGTTCGAAATAGGACAGGGTTGGTGGGTTGTTTCATGATCCACTTGGGCTCGTCTATCACCCCTTTTCGTGTGGCAGAATAGATCGGATTCACCCTGTGTAAGTTTTACATATTTTTTTGTACATTGGTTTCTATTTCCGTCTTATCTGTTATCAAGATTACAAATTATTTCTCTTATTTACAAATTTTTCCTGGTCTGCCCTCAAATTATTTGTTCTATTTTTATATGTTTTTGCCCGTCCGCAAATTATTTCATGTGCTTCCCATCCATTCCGCAAAAGGTGTCCCGTCCCTTAGAAAAGTAGAAAAGTATCACTACACAAAACACAAACACAATAAATGTCGAAACTGACATTATTTCCTGTATAAAAATAAGGAAACTAGATTCACAAAATGGATATCGCCAATTATCGGAAAGAAAAAGAAATCAAATGCGAATGAATTTACCAACTGCAGTAAACAAAAAATAGTCAAAGAAAAGTGAAGTTGCCAATTGCAGTCAAAAAAGTTGTCGAAGGTAAGTAAGGGGGGGGGGCATATATCGCTAAAATTGTTGAAAAATCGCCAATGGCAGGAAAATACGGGGCTACTGCAAGTCGCAGTGGGTAAAAATGTATTTCATCAGAAAAAAAGAAAAAAAATTGAAAAATATGTGAGATATGAATATACGTACTTATATTTATATATGTATATAGTTATAATTAATTATGATAGAAATTACATTATTAAAATTATCATGAAATAATTTTCAAAATAATCATAAATAATAGTCATTAGTCATAAAAATAATCTCAATTCTTGATTTCAAAAATTCAAGTAAGCCTTGTTAAAAATAAGAAAAAACGGGACATTTTATAAGAAAGTTGGGAAGTAATTTAAAATTATGGTGATCCCATATTTTAATGGTCCCTATGGTGGTCCCGTAAAATACGGGTCAGATGGCAACCCTTTTATACACACAAGAATGTGTGAATAAACACGTGAGCGGCAGAGATATCGCATATCTGGCCCAAGATTAACAAGGTTGCTCACCCTTGGTCAGAAATATCGTTATAGAGGGATTTATCGTAGTATCGAGAGGAGTTTAGCCTTAGACTCTTGGCAATTCCAAACAGGATTCGAAAAAAAAAAATTCCGTTGTAGAGGTATTTATCGTCATATCGAGTATCGTCGTAGTGTGGTTTGACTGCATTTTCAAATGCTAACCTCATTTTTGATAACCCGGTACACAAGAAAGAATAGATGTCACAAATATAAAATTCCATGTCTATTCTAGTGTATATTTACCGAATACATCTACTGTATTTATAGGAGAGATGCTATGTATATATTTGAAGTTGACGAAAAAGATGCTGTTTCAGCGAATTCTCAAAATACATATAAGACAGTCGAAATTCTATTTGCACTTCGAAATGGGTTTCGGTCCCATTTTTATATTTTATTTACATTTGAATAAAGGATTCCGAGGAGGGGGGGGGGGAAGAAATCCTTCCCGAGTTGGTCGAATGTCCGAAATTCTCCCGGATTTTGGCGAGGAAGGGATACAGGGATAAGGAAAAATATATGTGTATATTGAATAACTTGAAACGCGGGTGAAATAAGTAATGCGAATATAAAATAAGAAAAGGTAGAGTGTGTGTCGTTTGTAAGATATTTTTTTTAAGTTCAAAGAGAGAAAAAAATAAATAAAAAATTGTATGTAGTTTTCATCACATCTTATAACGCGGCCTTTTCTTATTTGGTGAAGGTGCGAGAGAGAGAGGGAAAAACACGACAAAACTCCACCTTTGGTGTCACGTGCTGCCACGTGCTGTTGACAGCTGAATGGCAGCTTCCACGTTCCCCCTTGTGGAAATGGCCGAGGGGAACAAATTCTCGCGTAAGGTAAAAAAGGGAATACCGAAAAAGGGAAGAGTTTGACGTCTTCTTCCTTTCTATTTTCTAGGAATTTTAAGTATTTTTCACTAAAAGAGAAAACTGTAATTGATTTT
Source organism: Pholcus phalangioides (assembly GCF_987345545.1). Classification (NCBI taxonomy): domain Eukaryota; kingdom Metazoa; phylum Arthropoda; class Arachnida; order Araneae; family Pholcidae; genus Pholcus; species Pholcus phalangioides. The sequence continues at coordinate 21,464,577 of NW_028301603.1, read as the reverse complement.
ATTGATTATTATACGAGTTCTCCAAGCGATAACATTATTGAATTTTTGACAGCTATGTTTGGTAAATGGGATTGATGATTCGTCTTCGGATGGATATTGGCATCCCGGAAAATATTGTTTTCAGCGTTTTAGATACCATGCGATCATGAAATGTACCCTGTCCCTGACAGTGTCTAGTAAACTATACCTCCTTATACATACTTGACATACATACTTGTTATGGGCATCTTTTTCTCAGCGACCTTGTTGATCATTTTGCTTGTTGTGGCCTTGTATTTGTATTTGTACTTAACCGTACGATATGCTTCATGCTAATTAATGAATCGGTATATGTTGGTATTGTCGGAATATGTTATGTGAGTATGTGTTCGTGCATGGCTAACTTTGTCAGAGCTTTGTTTATTTTGCGTTCTAACTTTCACATAAAATAATCAACGACGCAAGTTCAAGCTAACTTTTGACACTGAAAGTTGAAACAAACTTCGGACACCGAAAGCTCAAGTTAACTTTGACAGTGAATGTTCAATCGCCCTTGTAACACTGAATTTCTAAATAAAGTTGGGACACTCAAAATTCCTAGCTGAATCCGGGGGACACTGAATGTTCAAAAAAATTTGAGGCACTTAAAATTCAGGCAGATTCGGACACGGAATGTTCAAGCAAACTTGGGGATACTGAAAGGTCAGGCTGATTTAGGACACTGAAAGTTTAGGCGAATTCGGAACACTGAATGAATGAACGCCAGGGTCTCTGCCACCGGACTTATCCCGTTGCCGTGATCTCTTCCAGCCCAGCTTCGTGGCAGAGTGAATTCGGAACACTGAAAGTTTAGGCTAATTCGGGACATTAAATGCTGTAACAAACTAGGGACACTGAAAATTCAGGCTGATTTGGGATACTGAAAGTGAAGGCTAATTTAGGCCACTGGATGTTCAAACAAACTTGAGACACTATGTATTTAAACAACTTCCGGACATTGAATGTTCTGTATATAATTCGGGACACTGAATTTTCAAGCAAACGTGACACTGAACGAATGGTACAGCAAACTTGAGACACTTAACGCTCAAGCTAACTTGGGATAACTGGATGTTCACACAAAGTTGAGACAATTGAATGTTGAAAAACACTTGAGACACTGAAAGTTAAATATAACTCGGAGCACACAAGCAAACTTGAAACAGTGAATGAATTATCAAGCTAACCTGGGACACTACTACTAAACCAGACACATGCACCTCGTCCATATTCCTCTGTGGAACTTCTAACGAATTGGTACATGTTGGAATGTGTGTATAGTGAACCTTCCGTGAAGTTTGTTTCTGTGTAATGTTTGTTATGTGTAGTGCTGCCATCAATTTTTTAAATTGAGTTTTTCTCAACTCATAGTGAGTGAATAATTGGAACGTTGTAGGCCTGTTGCTCTCTGCGGGGAGACTTTTTAACGGGGAGATCGGCTCGCATTCAAGCCTTGGAACTGCAGAGAACCAACTTCCGCCGACTACCACTTCCGCGACGGTGGGGTTTAAACCCGGATCTTAACGATGTGAGTCCGACACTATGACCACTCGACCACTACAGCGGGACATTGGATGTTCAAGCTAATTTGGAATACTGAATGTTCTACCTCGCTTAGAAATTCTCAAGCTAGATCAAGACACCGAATGTTCAAACAAACTTGAGACGCTGAATGATCAAGCATTGCTGAAAATCGCCTCAAAAACTTCCATCGCACATATAATATTTATTTACCTAATTGGGGGTAAGAAATATGCTGCTTCTATGTTGGAATTTTATGGGGGAACTTCCAGCTGAGAAAATGTTTCATGGTTGCTATTGATGTGTTAAGCTTTAATCTCACTAACTTGGGAGGACACTGAATGTTCAAACTAACTTCAGACAAGCTCATTTTCAAGTTATTCAAGCTAACTTTGGGTACTGATGTTCCGTCAAGTAATTCTCTATCGAAACTGGAATATTTTTGTTCTGTTCTATCTAAATGCTTAGAAAAAAATGCGAGTGGTTGTGGCTCGTTATTTTCGAGAGTGTTCAATGTTGCACCAATTGCTTTGTCGCTGGCATCACACTGAAGTATTAATTTCCCGTCAACGTTAGGAAATGATAACAGTGTTGCTGTTTGTAGAGTGACTTTGGAGTTTTTCGAATGCAGTGTATTTAGTTCTGCATTCCACTCAATTTTCGTCTGATCATTCGTTTTTGTTGACCCTTTTAGTAGGTTGGTTAAGGGTGCTAAAATTTTAGCGGCATTTCTAATGAATCGACGAGAGAAATTTATTAATCCAAGATATTTTCTGAGTTTGGCAATGCAAATCGGTTTAGGAAAATTTTGTATAGCGGTGATCTTTTGGATTTGAGTGGCCGTATGCCGTCATCGTGGCAATAATTTCGTGGTCTAAGAAAGTGACTTTAGGTTTGCCATACACGTAATTTGAAACAATAATATTTAGACCATAGTCATGGAGTCTCTTGAGAACATTTTCTACATGTTGTATGTGTTGTTGCTCGTTTTCGGAAAAAATGAGAACATCGTCTAAGTAGCAGCATATGGCGAAATCGAAAGAATGCAAAACTTCGTTCATAAACCTTTGGAAGGTTTATGCGGCACATTCAAGTCCGAAATTTAGCTGTACAGAAATTCCAAACTTCCGAAACGGGTCACGAGGGCTGTTTTTTAGGAATATCTTCTTTAGAGACAGGAATATGGAAATACGCTCGGACAATGTCCAATTTCGTGAAAATCTTTTTGCCTTATAACACATTCGGCAGATCGTGGATATGTGGAATAGGATATCTATCGGGCGAAGTAACCGCGTTTAGACGAGATAATCTCCGCGGCTCGTCTCGTCGTTATGGGAGGTGAATTGGCTTCGGTAATTAGAGGCATTCCTGATTAAAAAAATATAACTTTTTATTTACATCTTGAGATACTAACGGCACGCAGGCCTCACTGCCGTTGGCACGCTTCGGTATTTACCGATCGACTGACTCTTCTTTTTTCTCATGCGCACACACATAGATCGTCCGTGACGTCACCACCGTCAGTTTTTATTTGCTGGAAGCGGCGCCGCAAATCCATAAATTCCGTAATTTACGTTAAAATTTGTGGAAACACGAACATAAAGAAAGTATAAAATCTCCAATTATGTGTTTAGATAGTTTTTTCCGAGTTTGTCATTTGTTATTAGAGAAATTAGATTCTTTTTATTTTTGTGGCCGTTCGATATAAATGGTAAGAAGAAGGGAAGTAATGGTTTGTTTGTCGTGCGGTGCTGCCAGTGAGTGTATCGAGGTTGACTTAAGGTCTCAAAGGCGATCACCAACAATCCGTTCAAAATCTTGTCGGCTTTCTTTCCTAATCCCACTTGGCGATCCTCTTTAGCGATAAGTCCTTTACTTTGCTTTACTTCCTTTCTTCTTTTTTGTTGCTATTTCTTGTTGGCTCTCAATACCCATCTGCGAGCCATTTCTCTTCCTTAAGACGCGACATGTCCGTTGTTATCTCTCCTCTTTTTTTTGCTCCGTCCAAGAACTTGAGCAAAGAATTTTTTCTGCCGTAAAAATTCCTTATTGAATATTTATGTTATCAAATCTTGTTGATCTAAAGGTTGTGGAAAAGTTTCACGCGTGGCTTATTTTAGCCGCAAATTGTGGAAGTTAGAAAAAAAGAAGAGAATCCGTATCTATTCCGTAAATATTCGAAGTTGAACCCCTTCGGGAATTAACGATCGATATAATATTTGTTCAATGAAATATTAAAATTTCAGTTTTCTAGCTTTCTCTAGATGTTTTCAAAGAGATGTTTTTTCATCTATGTAAAAGTGGTTTTTTTCAGACATGTTTTTTTCTACATATGAAAGAGATGTTTTAAAAGATATGTTTATTCTACACGCGAAAGATTTTTTTTTCTGATTGTGAAAGAGATGTTTTTTCTCTGTATAAAAGAGATGCTATCTGTACATGTAGGTTTTTTCTTTGCACATGTGAAAGAGATAATTTCAAAGAGATGTTTGCAAAGATTTTCTTTCTACGTAAAAAAATTCACCGACAGAAAAATTAACCACCAATAATAATTATTAGAGCTCGGATTATATGCACTAAAAAAGTGACGAAATATGCTTTTAAAATGCTGAAATATGCACTCAAAAATGCCAAAATATGCACTCAAAAATGCCAAAATATGCACTCAAAAATGCCAAAATATGCATTAAAACCCAAAATATACACTAAAAAATCATGAAAAAGTTTTAAAATTAATATTTTCCATTTCTTAGTGCATATTTCATTAACAAAAAATATCCTGCCACATATACCTGCATATGCAAAAAACTTCTACACATTTTTTATTTAGGCATTTTCGATTTCTAGTTTGTTGTAGCTGCTCAGTAACGAAATACCAGTAATAAAATAATTTCGACACTATTTCTCAAAAACATTGAACGCCTTTGACATATCTCCAGAATAGCCTCAATAATAGAGCACAGATATTTGGAAAATACGAACATCTCTATTAATTCACTAAATTCCACCTGCGGCAGAAAAACCGATGTTATAAAAAATGAAGTAAACCCCCTCCCCCCCGTTAACGGACACCTGTCAAATGCGGTCACCCTTCTTTTACGGCCAATTAATATTCTCCCCTTGTATATTAGAAGTATACATTTCGAACCCCTTTTCAACGGCCACTCCTCTTTTACGAACGAATTTTTTTATCCCGCCGGTGAACGCAAAAGAGAGGCTTTACTGTATTATTAGCAATATTTATTTGAAAAGTCATATAAAAAAGTGATTACGCTTAAATAAACGTCCAAAAATATGCACTTATTCTGAAAATTCTTGAATTTTATGCATTTATATGCATTAATGCTAAAAAAGGCCAAAATATGCAAATGCATATAATCCGGTCTCTAATAATTATTCACAGATGGAAAATTCCCCGCTAAAAATTCTCAACCAAACCAGAACACCAAATGCCACCAGAACCACTCTGTCCCAAAGAGGGCTAAAATTCCCCAACGGAAAATTTACAGCCAAAAATTCACTGACGACAGCTTACCACCAAGAGATCAAAGTGAGTGACTGAGTCATGGAGTAGGTGATTGAGTGAACGAGTGAGTGAACAATTAACCGAGTCAGTGTGTCAAGCCAACACCTTCTATAGCCAAGCTTTGACGTCACTGAAGTCACCCATTTCACCTGTAGCCAATGTATATAGCAGGATGACGTATGCGAAATATTTTTCTTTTTTTTTGCAATACATCCAATGACTATAGTGAAATGGTCAACTTCAGTGACGTCACGAGCTTCACGCGGAGGATTTCTGCTATGGAAGGTGTTGGCCAAGCCCTCTTGCTCACTTGCTCTATCATCTATTCTTTAGGACACCCGCTCGCTCGCTTACTCACTCACTTTCTTACTGATTCGGTCATTCACTCGGCCCCTCGGTGGCAATCTGTTGTCGGCGAATTTTCCGTGAATCCCTCGAGCCGAACCATCTCCGAGTGTGAAGACCGGAGTTAATCGCAAGTTAATATAGGAATATCAATCGATCTAAATACGCTATGATAATATTCTAAATCGATAATTCCTCGAACATTAAGTAACCTCCCCCACTAATAATTAACAACGAGACATCCAACAGGGAGGAAAGATAATGTTGTTATAATAGAGTACGCAAAAGATATATTCGATCGCATTAACGAAATCCTTGAAGAAAATACTTATCATTACATTCATTTCGGTTATCGTTATGGTTTTCGCTTTTGATACTCAATCGAACGTTATCTCCGGAACAACACCGCCGGAGTGGAAAATCGGGGATCGCATGTTTCCCATGGCGTCGTAATTAGTATCTTAATGAGCGGGACGCTTCATTAATAATTCTCACCAAGGAAACACAGGAAACGAAATCTCTCTCTGGAATCGCTTCCGGGTGTTGTCCGGTTGCGGATGGAGGGGAAATAATGTCACAATCGCAAAGCAACACATCCTATAATCACGGATTCATATAATAATCCGTATTAGAATATTCCGATCATTTTCTGATGAAACGTGACGAGATTCGAATTTAAAGATTCCTTGAAATTTTGTCGTTGAAACCATGGTATGACATTTTTCCAATACGTTTCAAGCAATGAAAATATATAATCAGATGCGATTAAAATTCATTTACTATGATTAGGGGTGACCATATTTTATCGAGGAAAATACGGGATAACGTCGGAAGCCAGGTGGTTTCAGACTCTCATACTCAGCATTATCGGAGAATACAAGAGTCCATGGTTGCTCGTCCTCGAGCCCGAGAATAGACGAAGATAGACTTGTAGGTATGGAATGAGAGGGGGGGGGGGTGACACATGATGGTGATGTGGATGCATATATACACATATATATATATACAGGGAGCATAGCATAGTTTTCAGCAATGGCCTAAAATCTGCTGGGACGTGGATGCTCGTCATCATCAATAGTGCAATCTAGTCGTTCAAATTTGTACTCGAACGAATAGATTCATCGAGTTTCTGAAACAATTCGAGATTACACTGTGAGCCAAAAGTATTTTAAACATAATTTTGCACAAACTAGTACAAAACAGAAGGTTGCATTAGCGTTTTCATGCTGAAAAGATACGTGGATAGCCGTCCCATCAGCGAAGTAAATGGTATGCGAAGTACGTACGGTGCATAACACACGCAAAGTGTTTTCGGAGTAGACGTCCGGACCATGAGTGAGTGCATTAAGTCGTCCGTCCGCCGTATGATGGGAACGGTCAATGGAATTCAGAAAATAGCCAATCGAGGGGGTACATAAGCGAAGCTGCTTATATTATGCCGGTCACGTGATGTCGCGAGCTTAAATAATGATGGCTCGTCTTCTTTTCGCGTACAACATAAAAGTGGAATGGAAAAAGAAGCAGCCATGAGAGATCTACTTTACGATCAACTACAAGATCGAGCCATCCCTACATCGATAATAGCCAGGGATATGATTACGGAAGAGAGAGAGAGAGAGAGAAAAAAGTAAGAGAATTCTCTCCTTGATCGACATATCCAAGGGGATCGCCGAGAAGAGTTTTATGTTGATCGCCATTTTTTTTCCTGTCTGTTTTATATGGCAAGCGGTCCGTCGGGATAGTAGAAGACATGGCAAAAGCCGCACAGCACGCACCACCATATAAAAAAGGGCTCTTTTTATGATGGAGGTTCGTTTTTCTAATATAACGTTGAAGGTTTCGTATATTTTATGACCAGGACATCCGGGTTCAAGAGTAAGAAAAAAATATATTTATAGATGGCAATGCAATGACGGTCGTATAACTTATATGAGAAATACTTGATAGTCTTGATTCGATATGGCTGTATTGACGTAAACTTTGAGCTTTTAGATGTCGATCGAATGAAATCCGTTAGAGTGGATTTATCGAACCGGATTGACAGGTGTATTTGATAGTGTTTTGGAGAATTGAACAAAGCATTCCTATGCCATAAGGAAGCCAGTCCACTGAGTCACCGTAGGAATTCTTACAGGCATATAGTTTCTTGAGGAGAAGGTGAGCGGAAGGCTTTGGCACGAAAACGGTGTGAAGTTATGACCTTCTTGCCCTACAACACCAATATGTCACAACTGGACTTTCATTTGTTCGGATGTTGGAAAAAGATCACTTATGGGATATTATGGCGAGCATTGCCATACAAGCAGAATCGCACCACGACGCGCAAGTATACTGGATTGCTTATTATTGTAGGCTTTATGCAGCTTTCACTTGTACAGCACCAACCAAAGAACGGTATTCACGTTGTTCTTGAGAAGTCGGATACGTGCCGGAATGCGAACTGTGACAAATTCTGCTGTACGGTCATCTCAATGGCTCATTAGGCAAACTGCACGAAATCATTATAAGGCTGTCGATCATGTTGATGTGGTTTTGGAACACGATGATGCTTATGTGTTAATCACGTTTCTTATCTCGCTCTCGGTCTCTGGTAGTAGTCACCGAGACATTTCTGTGTTTTTCAATTTCGTATTTATATATAAATATAATATTCCTCCGCATGAAAATAAATTATAAAATATTTTTTGTGATATCGTGGTTAGTTGGCAAGTCGTGAAGTCAAAGATGGGAAGATTCAGGTGGGGGTCTATGTTCCAACACACCCACAGGAGTGTGTCCGTGTGGCCTAATGGATAAGGCGATGAACCCGAGAAAATATATTTGGAGGCAGATAAAATGATATTTTATGAATAACTGCATGTCACGCCGAACATATCACGTGGTATGTCTATTGTTCGCAGCTGTACCTTAAGGTGAGCCCCACTTGAAGGGGGCGCGGCTATCGCGAAAATGGGGCGGGGTTATTTTCTTTTCTCAGCCACCTTGTTGGGCATTTTGCCTGCCGTAGTCTTCTATTTCTATTTATTTTATTTTCGTTTTCTATCGAAATGACCGGACCCACAAAAATGTGTAGTCGGCGCTGTGACATAGTCTGATATTAATAAAATCAGTTTGATTTGTTGCTCAGATATAAATATACAGCGAGTATTAAATTTACCAATATAGCGGGTGAAGCAAACACGTAATAGTAAGGTTATAACATAACTCATAACTACATGGCGAGAAAAAGCGCCAATCGTGAAAAAAGAAGGCCGAATTTGACTTCTAATGTGATTCAATATTTAGTTCATTTTCAAAAGGGGCCATACAAGTATTACGTAAGCAGATTTTCAGCCATTTTTGACCCCTCCCCCTTGTCAGCAAAATTTCGTCAGCAGCTTAGAATATGACGTAAGTTGATGACGTAACAACCTTCAAACCCCTCCCCCCATTGTCAGCAAAAGTCAGCAAATCCGAAACCCATCCCCCGATGCTGACGTAATACTTGAATGCCCCAAAGTTGCAACCCTCTGCTGAGGAAGAAATTTACTTTCGTTGGGTGTTTGGCTCGCAACTGACCCTTACAAAACTGACACGTCATAGAAATTCAAGAACGTTGTAACTCTCAAAATATTCATCCGATCCAAAAACGGATTATTATTATTACGATATGACATGAATGTCGCTCTCCACTTGTTAATACAAGATATACGGAAGACTGGATGTTGTGAAGATATTTATTATTTCAGATGTTTATTTTTTAAGGAAGGAAAAAACTCATCTCTGCCTCCACCGGGAGTCGAACCCGGGTCCCTCGATTGCCGGACGAGTGCTCTGACCACTAAGCTACAGAGGAGATAGAGATTTTCCTTCGCTAGAGCGTATATATGCCGAACGGAACCGTGCAATGGACGGTGAAACCGATCAGCTAATAGCTCATTGACGACGAGCCACCAGAGGGCTATATATATGACATGAATGTCGCTCTCCACTTGTTAATACAAGATATACGGAAGACTGGATGTTGTGAAGATATTTATTATTTCAGATGTTTATTTTTTAAGGAAGGAAAAAACTCATCTCTGCCTCCACCGGGAGTCGAACCCGGGTCCCTCGATTGCCGGACGAGTGCTCTGACCACTAAGCTACAGAGGAGATAGAGATTTTCCTTCGCTAGAGCGTATATATGCCGAACGGAACCGTGCAATGGACGGTGAAACCGATCAGCTAATAGCTCATTGACGACGAGCCACCAGAGGGCTATATATATGACATGAATGTCGCTCTCCACTTGTTAATACAAGATATACGGAAGACTGGATGTTGTGAAGATATTTATTATTTCAGATGTTTATTTTTTAAGGAAGGAAAAAACTCATCAATGAGCTATTAGCTGATCGGTTTCACCGTCCATTGCACGGTTCCGTTCGGCATATATACGCTCTAGCGAAGGAAAATCTCTATCTCCTCTGTAGCTTAGTGGTCAGAGCACTCGTCCGGCAATCGAGGGACCCGGGTTCGACTCCCGGTGGAGGCAGAGATGAGTTTTTTCCTTCCTTAAAAAATAAACATCTGAAATAATAAATATCTTCACAACATCCAGTCTTCCGTATATCTTGTATTATTATTACTATCATTTTTTAGTTTTTCACAAGGAATCGGGTGTATAATTATAGGGAGATATCCACCCTGTATGCCACATTTTTGGCATCTGCGTCTCCTTCTCTTACAGCCACATACAACACTCTTGCAGACTTTCTACAGCACCTAGCAAATTTGAGATCATCTATAATAGGCAAATGGCCAAAATTAACGTTTCCCTGCCAATACATTTTTATTATAAGACATTTCATACAGCTCATCACTATGTCGATCCTGAACAGTATTTAAAAAAAATGTCATCTGTGTTGCATCAAGTTTTTATTGTTCAAACACGTTTTTCGAATTAAATGCTATCTGTAAACCACGAGGAATGCAAACTGTTTTCAAGCATAAAGGACGCAAAAGAATGCTAATTAATTTGAAAAAAAACCAATTTTCATTGTTTATTACTGGGCATTACGCAATTTTGAATATGAAATGAAAATTAAAGTGGCAAATGTATTCTAATGACGTAGAGAAGTCGGATGAATGATGAACATCACATTTCTTATCTCTCTCTGTCTTCTATAGCAGTCACCGGAATATTTCTGTGTTTTTCAATTTCGTATATGTGTATAAAAGTAGAATCTTCCTCCCCTAATGAAAGTCTGCAACACACGTACACACACATACAGAGAGAAATGTACTTAATATCGAAATATCGACCGTTCTTATGGCCCAGTTCCCGGTTCCGAGATGAACTGTGAAGTGGGCATCATAAGCATGTGCATGGAGAGAGAGAGAGGGACTAGAGAGTAATTTCACTCTCTCTGTTTCTGCTGCGAAAGAGTTATCGGGATTCGATATTCTTGCTGTTTCCACGAAAGGGCTAAAGCGGAATTAAACGCGTTCCCTTCTAATTCTACTGCTGAAAAGAGAAGTGCTTTATGTATAGTGCCTTCCCTCACTCTCTCTCTCCTCCCCCTGTTTTAACTTTCATTTTCCTCGATTATTCGGACGTATATATCGACTCTTAAATATCGGACTAATTCGGCGAACATCAGTTATGGGGATTCATATCGTCGTTATTATTGGACTGTTTCGTTATTCTTATTGGATGCAGTTTCTTTGGTATTAATTTGTTTTTTTTGGAATTGTGCAATCGAAATACATTTGAAAAGAATAATACTCTTTTTTTTTCGCTTTGAATTTTCTTCATTCTGAATGATGTAGTAACGGTATTATTTTTAAAACTTACAATAACTACGGAAGGAGGACGCGTGAGGCGCCGTGGGTCGAATCCGCCTGGGGGTGTTTAATATGGTCGAGCATGAAAACGGAATCTTAACACCTGTTAAAATAATATAAATCGTATAATATCAAATTTGTATCGAGAAAAAAAATCAGACTTACAGAAAATTCACCGACCAACAATTCATCGTCGGAAAATTCACCGACAACAGTTCGACACGAGTCAGTGAGCCAGTTAGAGTGAGCGAGGAATAACCAAGTGAGTGAGTCAGTAAATGATACAGCAGTTAGTGAGGGAGTAAAAGAGTGATAGTGAGAGAGTGTTGGTGAGTGGGCGAACAAGTGAGCGATGAAGAAAGACTTCATTTTTTGAATATGTTTACATCGGATGAACGCATGTCGGGGAGATATGATCGAAGCGTTCAAAAAATTTTCAACGGGATGAATAGGATGGACCATCAACTTTTAGTACACCGCCAATCGACTGCTTTTTCAAGGGGATACCGCTCTCGACTGCTAAGGGACAATTCTAGGTTATGGTGTTGCAGGAAACGTTTCTTTAATAGGGTTGCCAATAAATGGAATAGCTTACCCCTGGAATTAGTAAATTGCAACACAATCGACACGTTTAAAAAGAAATACGATAAACATGTTAATCGAGAATCTATCCATATTTAGAATAAAAGTACCATAAGTATTCTGTATGTGGGCATTTGTATAATATTTTATCATGTATATTGTAGTTTTGATTTTTATAATTGCATTTTTAATTGGGTTGTTGTATTTTAGGAATATATGACAACCATATTTGTTATGGGCATCTTTTTCTTAGCCACCTCGCTTACTCGCTCATCCAACAATGTTGTCCATTGTCCATTCGATGAATTATTGGTCGGTGAATTTTCCCGACACGAAACCCCCCCCCCATCCCCGATGCCGTTCATTATGTCTCTCTTGAGTTTAGGTGTTTAATGAATAAAAGACAGTGTATAAAATCCTACTGTATAGTGCGTATTTACTGTACAGTGTTTCTTAACCTGGGGAGGGAGGGGGCATATGACCCACTGGCGGTTCTGGTATATTCAAATTAGGGCTGCGTGTAAAAATCAAATAGACCGGGGCCATGACAGGTGGCTGAGGGGGCACAGAGAACTGTCGAAGAAAAATTCAGATGTGGGGGGGGGGGAAAGATAGATATTTTTATTAGAAATATGGTGGGAAAACTTCAGAATCTATCGGAACTGTCCTTAATCCGGACCATCTTAACGCATAGAAACATCCAGACAGGGCCTGGGAAGAACTCATGTCCATGGGGATCCTACATGGTGATATCTGCCCTTAGAGCCGGGGCCAACTCACGAGCTCATCCATATATTATTTGGGAAGCACTCATGCCCATAGGAGAGGGTGCTACATAAAGATATCTGGAGCTAGGCTTGTAGAGAGTAAGTAATTGAACATGTAGGCTGTTTCCTCCAGCTCAGTACGGAACCCCTAACATCATTACTTGGGGACCCATGATGATGACACGAATAGCTCACTGAACACTAGCCTAGGGGTTCAGATATCGACCTTATTTATAAAAAAAATAATTCACTACAAATTTACTCAAAAAATTACTTTTTTCTATAAGTCTTGGACCCTGAACAAGACGGTATAAAGCAGCCACGAGAAAAAATTATGGTGCTCAGAAAGCCATGGGTGACAATAGATTAAGGAAACACAGAGAAACATCAAGTCGGACGATATTCTTTTCTTATTTTTTAGAAGTTAAAGTTTTGCTGCTGGATATCAAATATTGCTCTAATGGATTAAATTCGACTCATTTCATTTCGAAATGGGTCGTACAAATCCATTTACAGCCAGGGATTCTTCAGCTATGAGTTACGACCCAAATTTGAGTCACAGGGACTTTAGTCCCGTTAAAAATGCGCTTAATTCAATCATTTCCTATCCATTCAATATCCAATTTTTTTTTAAATCTCAGGAATAATAAAAAATGTGTCAAAACAAAAACACGGATGTAAGAGTGTTTATTTGGTAAAATTCAAACACTTATATAGAAATATAAAATGACAATTATATCGAAAACTTTTAATTTCAATTGTTAAAAAAATGCATTCTCGGCTAAATATTGCCATTGATAGCTAATCAATAGCAGTGACACGAACGCAATTTTCCGTTAAATGAACATTTTCAGCTCGACGCATCTGAGTATAAGTGTCTCACAAAATGAGACTGAACTCCATCATCAATGAAAGAAAAAAGGAAAAATTCCGATTTATTTTTTTCTCAAAAAATTTCGCGGGGGAAGAGGAAAAAAACAAAAACAAACGAGGTCAATAAAAATAGTTTGAGGAGAAACTTTTCATTGGGTTCTAATGAACTCGCTTGTCCCTGAAGCCATTCACGCGTTTTATTTTCCACGGAAAGTAAAATTGGATTTAATTTTTCTTCTTTTTCCAACTTTCATGATTCCAATTTATCGTTGCAATGAAAAAACGTTCCTTAATTTTGTGCACAAACATGCCAAAAAAAATTCTTATTTTTTTTTTCTTCTAAGCTCTTGTCATCTTTTGAAACCTCACTCAAAACCTAGTTTTAATTGCATTTTCCCAGTTTGGACACAATCAATATACTTTTTTGGATTCCTTACTCGCAGGGTTTCTTTTTTCATTTTTTATATGCTAAATTTAGTCGAATAACTCGTGTGACAACTCTTTATTACAGTTTTCTTAAAGCTATTGAAAAGAAAAAAAAAGAAAATTTCTTAAATGATTAAAATATTGGTAGTGCCCTTTGTTTTCTTTCGAAATATTGCGTAAGAATCAATTTCTGTGGAAAAATTCAATGAAGTAATGTCAAGCAATTTAATATAAGAGGAGTTAGGATATAATTGTAACTTGAATGGGAAGTTCGTAAGTACTGTGCTGGCAATACAGTGGCGCATGAATACCCCTGGAATGCAATGAATGCGTGAATGGCACTGGCGATGCAATGATGCATGCGTGACACTGGCGATGCAATGATGCATGCGTGACACTGGTGGAGTGACGATGAGGTTGTGCTTGCGTGACAATGGTGAAGTGGTGATGCGGTGAAGAATGCATGGCACTGGCGATGCAATGATGCATGCGTGACAATGGTGAAGTGGTGATGCGGTGAAGAATGCATGGCACTGGCGATGCAATGATGCATGCGTGACGCTGGTGGAGTGACGATGAGGTTGTGCTTGCGTGACAATGGTGAAGTGGTGATGCGGTGAAGAATGCATGGCACTGGCGATGCAATGATGCATGCGTGACGCTGGTGGAGTGACGATGAGGTTGTGCTTGCGTGACAATGGTGAAGTGGTGATGCGGTGAAGAATGCATGGCACTGGCGATGCAATGATGCATGCGTGACGCTGGTGGAGTGACGATGAGGTTGTGCTTGCGTGACAATGGTGAAGTGGTGATGCGGTGAAGAATGCATGGCACTGGCGATGCAGCGATATAATCATGACACTGGTGATGAAGTGATATAATCATGGCACTGGTGATGAAGTGATATAATCATGACACTGGTGATGCAGTAATGCAAGCGTGACATTGGAAATCTGGTAATGCACGAATAGCACAGGCAATGCGGTGATGCATGAATGACACTTGCAATGTGGTGATGAATGTGCGAAACTAGTGAAGTAGTGAAGCACGAGTAACACTGGTGAAAGGGTGAAGTGATGTAAATGTGACACTACTTCATTAAACACCAACTTTGGCCATATCGCTGTATCGCAATTTACTGCCATGAATGAGATAGGTTGGAAATGAAGGCGATGTATATCGGTGGTCGCCTCAAGCTCGTTTGGAAAAATATCTTATCTATATCCTCCCTTAGGTTTGAATGTGGGACCGTGACAGCAATCTTCACGGTGGTAGACGAGCATCTTAACACTATGCCACTCGGGCGTAAAAGGAGACACTGGCAACGTTGTGAAGCATGCGTTACGCTGATTGATAATGCAGTGGAAACTCGATAAATCGACGCCACCCGAAGGGGATCGAAAAACATGTCGACTTAAGCGGGGATCAAAAAAAAAAGTTAGGAGGTTCTATTTCATCTCACCTTTAATGATTTTTAAAAACCGTTTGTATATGTAACTTATATGTACCTGCATAAAATTAAAAAATTCTATTTTGCATAATCTACAAATTAACAAAATGTTTAGATTTCCAATTTTCTGCGGAAAGTTTTCGTGGAAGATATTTTAGTTGTGAATAAGTATTTGTGCACTCTTGTGCAACTTTCATACTTTTGATAGAGATAGACGGCTTTTAAAGCCAAATATATTAAGGAAACATATATTTTTTGGATTTAATGTCGAGGTGAACTCGAAAAGAAAAGCCATCTGTTCTTCGCCGGAACTCGAACCCAGGTGCTCTTGCATTCCGGGCAAGCATACTACCATCTACACCACTGCACTCACGATCCTGCCTTACTTAAAAAGAAGAGTAAAGGATTTCTCCTTTCGTAAGAAACATTTTAATCTGGCTTTTAAGCCATCTGTCGCTCAAAAATTTCAGAAATGATTCACATTTATCTGAGTTTTGGGAGTCAATATGGTCGAGTTTTCAAATTGTGAACTATAGGAAGTGTTGGAGTAACCATTAATCGTAGTAAGGTGTGAAGGAGAATCTTCGACACTTATCAATCGACAAATGGACGGCAAAAAATAACCAATCAGAATTATTACAATGCAAGTGCGCAATGTAAAATTTTTCGAACTGGTTAACAAATGGGCAATTTATTGAAAATTAGTTGTAATAATGCTATACAAATCGTGATCGACTTGAGTGGGATTTGGGAATCATGTGTCGCGTTACATTTAGTATTATGGCAAGCATGGGAATAACAGGCGTCGAGTTATAGAGGTTTCAGTCGAGGTATAGTGTTCCATGCGTGTCACCGGCAATACAGTGATGAATGTGTGACACTGGTGAATTAATGATGCGGTGAAGCTAGAGTGACACTTGTGGGACAAATCTTTTATTTTTTTCACTGACAATGCAGTGATGCCTACTAATGATGCTACTACTAAAACGTACACATGAACGTCGTAAATATTCATCTGATTAATTCCATTTATAACGAAATAAATGATGCCGGAACGCGTGTTCTGAGTGTATGTGGTGGTCCTAATATATTTATTGTTGTCAAAGTTATGTGTATTTTGTGTGTTCTAGTGGTGTTGCCATCTGGCTTCCATATTTTTAAGTGAATGGTAGATGCTTGAGTTTTCGTGTTAGGTCAGTATCGTGTGAAGGTCTGCCTTATCTCTGCGTAGAGACGTTTTTAAACGGGGGACTGGCTCGCATTCGCTCCTCAAAGTTGAAAAACCGCATGAAACCCACTGTAGTCGACCACCACTGCGATACATGGTGCAAGTACGCATCAGACCAATGTTTAAGAGATGAATTTACTGTTAAATATTATTAGTAGTGGTGGCCAAGATTATGATGTAGATTTTGTCAACTTATATTTGTCCACAAAAGCTTCGCGCAGAAAGTACTTATTAGAGCGCTGCCGAAATCACTTTCATGTGACGCGTTCGTATGTGTTTGTGAAAGCCCTGTTTATGCACCACTAACTTGAATTTGTGTCATTTTGAATATAAAACATGGAACATATTTTCTTGATGCAATTTCATTTGGGGCTCTTTGTGAATTCGTCAAGTAAATATTTGTATTATGTATCACTCTGTTTATAAAACCAAGGATAACCCTATACCGAAATAGGTAATGATAAAAGTACACGTGCATCATGAAAGTAAGGTTCCTCTCTAGAATACTTCTTCTTAGTATACAGAGGCAAACAACATGTAGAATAGTTATGTGCGTTCCATTTTGAGGAAGACAGAGTAGAATGAATGCAAAATTGAATTTTTTTTTTCTTTCGAAAAATGTATAGTGTAAGAGCAAGCTACTCATCCGTACCGTCATTTTGCATTCACGCTGCTCATCAATATTCCAAAATTTCTGTATTCATGACTTACTTTTCCAGCAGGTCGGTGAAAAAGCAATGTTGGCGCGAATGAAAAGTGTTTAGTTTTCGATTATCCATCGTCGGTGTCGTGGGGAAGAGAGAAGTTATTATGTGCATAGTGTGAATAATTCTAGAGAAGCATTCGATGTTGGGGCTCACACATGCACACACACTATTCACCAGATATTATCATCATCAACATCAGTACAAAAGGCAGTCGGTAGGTTCTCTGCTGAGGAATTAATTTCCAGCCACTGTCATGGAGAGAATCTCTCTCTAACGTTTATACACGAGGTTGTTGTTATGCATGCGTGCATGGATGTGTATGCGAATGCCCCCACTGCTGATGCTGACAGTGTTCAAAGGAATATTCATGACAGCGAATTGCTAACAAGGACCGTGTCATCAAATCACGTGATCCCACATTCACGAATTCCACTGCCATCCCACTCGCGTTCCACGCATTCCGATAATAGCCGCGGTGGCTCCATTCGAATCGATTTTATCATTTGCGGAGGAAAATGAAAGAAAGTCGACGTCGTATAGGAGGGGCACAAATACAAGCAAAAAGCCTGATTAGAACCCCATTCTCTTTTTATTTCATTTATTTACTCGTCTAAGAAAAAGGCACAAGGAATGAACCTTGAAGGAGGCCATTCATGAAAACCGCATTTTGCTTTAACTACAATTTATATGCACGTTTTAGTTTCATTGTTTTCTTTATTTATTTGAATCATGCTATTTATTTGTTTTCAAGAATGTGCGCGATGAATTTCTTATGTCTGCAGAAGATAAAATGAATTTAGAAATATTTTACACAAACCATAAATTATTTTTGCGTAGTATCTTCACTTGCGATTCCTTCACGCATACTTTGCACTTTACGAATCCTCATTAAATAGCATTCTGATAACCGATCGATTTTCTCACCAACGCTTGATTCGAATCCTGTTGAGTAGACAGACATACAGGAATAGCTATTTAATGGATTCAAGTGTTGGCTTCAAACTACATTTAATATACGTAATTACAGTACTGCAGCCGTATGCTTTTACTTCAAAGCAATATTTTTATTCTTGTTACTCTGCCATTTCATATTTGCATAATATTTTATGGGGTTTTGAAAGAGTGCGTCTCAGATTTTTGCACATCGGGAGGTTTTTCCTGTGCTTAAAGTTTCTTTCGACACCATCCTGCCTTAAACAGCAATCGATAGTAAATCTCTTAAGTGATAGATCAGGTTGGTGTACGATTTATGTATGTATGCTTGTATATGACCATTTTTTTAAGAACGCAGAGATGTCCAAACTTTATTTATTAAGAGCTCCTTTCCTCCGAAGTAGTATTTTCCTTGCGCTACACCTTCTTAAGAAAACCTTAGGATACTATATTGCGTCTGTCTCTTCTACCACCTCTCCCTGGTCAGATTCTGCTGAACCAAGTTCGGTTAACCATTTTTGGATAGCACTAACATCTAGTCAATTATCCCGATATACAGCCAATGGCTATACCGAAAATATCACCAAGTGCTGCGCATCTACGACTATCAAATAAAATAAATTGCAGAAAGAGTGATCTGGTTTTTCTCAGCTTTATACATTAAGGGAAAAAGACTTCTTGCTGATATTATGCTGAGGTGAACTTGGAAAGCAAGTCTAATGATCTCCGCCAGGAATCGAACCCAGATCTTTTTGCGACCCCGGTAAGCACGCTATGCATATTCACCGAGGAAGACATGACTTGGCTATCCTTATAACATGCTTAGTGACGTGACGCGCTGAAGTAGGGACCTGGCAGGCCTCCATTAACGTCTGCAGATTTCTCTCCGTGTTAACCTCTGCATTCTGTAATTTCTTCGCCATGGATCTTCGCCTAAGACACACTTGAGTCCTATATACTACATTTAGGAAACTGCGAGGGGGGAATGGAGTGATAAGGGAGTGAACAGGTCATCCAACACCGGCAGCCAGCTGCTGCGGATATTTACCACACACACCGATTGAATCCATGCCTTTCATCGTGTAGCAGGCATTATGAAATCTAAGGTTGGTATCGTTCGTTTCTAGGTAGGTGTTCCTAATTCGATGGCAACTCAGTGTATCATATACATATAACGTAGGAGGAAGTAATGACAAATCAATAAAATCAAACTCCATTTCCAATCGGGTTATCGTCCTACGTTGTTAATCATTGACGCTCAGCGGAATCTCCGATACTTTTGGCGTTGAGCCGGAGATTACGGACAGAATTTGATTAATAATAGGGCAGCATTGATGAATTATCCATCATTAAACCATTCACTATGCAGAAAAAATATATTTCTGATTTTTTCGTGAAAAAATAAATCTGCGATGACACCAATTTCCCATTATTTGCTCCTCTTTTTTATTTCTGTAATAAATAGATCGTAAAAAGAAGTTGGATACTTTGTTGTTTATTTTTGTGGGAAACTAGTGAAATAAAAATAGATCATGCGTGGTCAAGGCTTTTGCCGTCACCAAATAAGATAATATGGAATAGGAGGATTGCCATGTGATTAAAAGATAGATGGCTATGCTCATACGCGGCCTGTCATCGTTAGTTTCTTCGGTTACCTCATATCCATCCACAATATAGAGTGGGGAGGGCGTACGCTAGCTTCCTACGCATTTATAGGAGTACGCACACTTACCAACGCTTCCCCAAGGATGAGAAAAACTTCCGATCTACTAAAAATTTTAACTTTTAGGAATAGATATATGGTAGGTATATAGGTAGGTAGTTTAGACCTATAAAGCACGTTTTCTATAAATTTTATAGAGGGCGTGCGACGGTAAATCACAAACGCTTCCTCACAAAATATAAAGACAATTTAATTGTATTTAACAATTAAAAGTACAGAACCTACTGAGAGAGAAGAGCGACACGAGCCGATCGTGTGATCGCGTTGTTCGAGCAGCGAAATGTCACTGTCTTCCTGCGTCGCGTAGGTGCACTCTTTCTCTATGGCGTGGACAGCACCATCCAGTGGTGTACGATGTAGCCACAATTTTAAGAGACATACATGTCTTCAACACATTTATAGGGCTAAAAAAAGCCTTCTGCACATGCACGACCCTCTCGAATTTCTTAGAGTGAGAAAACATCCTATATATTTTAAGGGTCATCTGCGCTTTTCCCGGAGTGAGCAAACCTCCTCCACATTTCGAGAAGTACGTACGACTCACAAGCATTTCCCAGAGTATGAAAGACTTCTACGAAGCATACGCATGCCCTCTACGCATTTCCCGGAGTAAGCAAGCCCCTTATGCATTTTTAAGAACGCGCGCGACTTCCACGCATTTTTAGGAGTAAGCAAGATCCTACACATTTTGGGAAACACTCACGACCTCTACGCATTCTCCGGTGCAAACAAGCCTTTTACGCATTTCGAGGTATACCCGCTACTTTCGCATATTTATAGGAGTATGAAAGTCTCGAGACATTCGGAGAACGTCTACGCATTTCGAGGGATACGTGTGGCTTCCACATATTAACAAGAGTAAGCGAGTCCCCTTCCGCATTTCGAGGCACACATACCACGACTGCTACATATGTTTAAGAGTAAGCAAACCTCTCATACATTTCGAGACATACGTATCTCAACACGTTTTTTTTAGAGTATGTCAATCTGATATGCTTTTCTACGAATAAGCATAACTTCTACACTTTTCAAGGACATGCACGACTCCAACGCATTTCTAGGAGTAAGCAAGCCTCCTACGCGTATTCACGAATTTCATTTAGTGAACAAGTCTCTTACACATTTCGTGGGGTACTTGAAGCATGAAATGTTGTAAAGTGTCCTATTGCTACAACTATGCAAAGATAAGGATACGTTGTGTGTGTATATACATTTATGTTTCGGTACGAGTGATAAATCAGTTATTATCCATAATCGCTAATCGTTTCAGTAAGTTTGATAAATTCCCCACTTTTTTGTCAGTAATTATGCATATTACCCAAGCATTGTTGGTAAATTTGATAAACGCTAAAAGGATTATCTCTTTTAAGGAAACAGAAATTTTATAGATCGGTGAGCTCGGAAAGAAAAGGCATCTTGTCTCCTCCAGGATTCGAACCCAGGCACTCATGCAAACAAGCAAATATGCTACCATATACACCACTGGAGACACGACTCTGCCTTCCTTATTACACGCACTGTGGCGTGAGGCACTAAAGTAGAGGCCTCTATTACAATTATTATATTTAAGTCCAGATAACTTTTCTTTCTGAGTTCATCTCGGCATAATATCCAGTTAATATCTGTTTCCTTGGTATCTTGGGCTGAAAAAAAGGCGTCCATCTCTCATTATCACTTTTACATATTATGGTGGTTATACATATTATCCAATTGTACCTGGTGAATTTGATCAATGCTTGAAACTTATCGCTTTAACCGGTGATCAAGCATAATATCCTAGTGTAATTTGATAAATATGAAAAAAAAAATCCAAAATGAACCTCTGTAGTATGTTTGATGCATTTAGACGGACCCCTATATAGCGAACTCAAATTTCATGAATTTCACGATTTAACGATTTTTTCCGAACCTTGACCCTGTGCAAATCTGTAACACAAAAACTTCAAAAAATTCGTAAAATCGAAAAAAAAAATTGCTAATAGAAATTTGTTATATCGGGGTAAGACCGCTAAAAACCACTGTCAAATAGGAGTTTAATTAATCGACATCCGATTTCAGAATTCGTAAAATAGATGATTATAGTGGTGTTTTCGGGAATGTTTGGAAAAATTCGTTAAACCAGAATTCATTATATCCGGTCAGTCACCTAAATAATAATTTATAACGGCAATGGGACTGATTTATAATATTTACCAACACAAAATGTCGACTAAGAATAATAACCGGTAAATTGATAAAGTTAGTACCAGATTTATCATGTTTACCAACGACGTTTGAGTATTATGCATAATCACCAGTAAAAATGATACATGAATTTGGGGAAATTCATCAAATTTACCAAAATGGTCTGCGATCATAATGCCATTAGGTAATAACAGGTTATTGTGCATAATAACCTGTTTATTATGTATAATATCCGTAACTTATGCAGACACTGGAAGTTTTATACTAATGTCACACTAGAAAGAATCTTTTCCCCCAAGAAACATTTCGTACAATTTTTTTCCCTTCAAAATCTTTAATAAACATAATTTCTAGATCGAAATAAAAAACTAATCAAGGCGTTAGGACGTTATTAAATCGCGCGAGTTATCATGTTTCAACCAAAGTGATGTTAATTACCATAATTCATAGCCGCTGTTGATTAAACAACGAAACCGCTCTTTAAAGAAATAACTTCATTTTCGTAACGTTTTTTCACCTTCAAAGGCCAAGAAAATTAGTTACATTAATCTTGAAGCATTAAAACGCACGATCATGTACATAATTTTCTTTTGAACGGGTTTATTTACTTTATATAATCAGTTTTATGAGTGTTTTATATAGCGGTTCTTTTTCCATTAAAAAAAAAAAGTTTTAGGCAGTTATAACTACGTATGGTATTGATTAAAATGAAATGAAGCATTTATTACTGAATTAGAAATGAGTGGGGGTTATCTCTAGCCGTGATAATGGCTGCCATTCCATTGGGGAAAAAGATGTACACGCACTTCATTAATATCACATTATGACTATCTTCATGCCAAATTGGAACCAAATAAAGTCTTGGTTGTAATACATAGTTTAAAACGCAAGCTGTTGTCTGTGCTCGGAAGTGTCTAAAACAACGAGTATAAACACAATATGTGTCTATTCTCGGAAATATTTGCAATAAATCGTTTTAAATGAAAGATGTCACGCTGCTCGAAATTGCAAGTAATATACCCTGTTTTGAACGCTAGACATCCGTTCTCGAAAATATTCTTGATACTTCGTTTTAATCCCCTTCGCTTACACTATTTCACGATCAATTTGAAATCGTTATTGAAATAACTGACGCTCTTCCGAGACGTCATTCCGACCCGAACACTTCGGCTGTCTGTCAAAAAAAGCCTTACGCAAGTGGTGCGGTGGGGTTATTTCATCCCCTTGCCCAAAAAAAGTTTGATCAAAGATAAAAATGGAAGAAAAAGTAGAATAACATCATAAATTTGTCAATGTAAACAACCATCTTAAAAGGTACTGGTAACAGAATGAACCAGAAGCACTTATTTCTGAAATGGGTGGCAAAATGATCAATGCGCGGGGTACAAAACGAACCCACAACGCCAGTTAAGGGTTTGAAATGGGCGTTATTCCGATTTCCAGCAGGTGGAAATTAATGGGGCACAGAGTAAAGTGCTTTATGGAAGCAAAATATCTAGCCAATGCCGCTTAATGAGTCAAAAGCAAGACGTTTCTGCTTGAAAGTATCAGTAAATAAGTACAATGTTTCGAACGCAAGATGTCTATGCTCGAGGTATCCGAAACAAATCGTTTAAGAAAACGCTACATATCTCTGCTCGGAAGTATGAGCAAGACATCAGTTTAAAAACAAGATGTCTCTAGTCGGAAGTATCCGCAATATATCGTTTTAAACAGTAGATGTCTCTGCTCAGAAGTATCCGCAACACATCGTTTTGAAAGCAGGATGCGTACGATCCGAAGTGTCCGAAAGACATCGGACATCGTTTCTAAACGCAAGATGTCTATGGAAGTATCCACAATAAATCGTTTTAAACAAAAGATATCTCTTTTCGGAAGTATTCGCAATTTATTGTTGAAAGGACAAAAAAAAACGGGATTTTACAGATTTCACATTGGAGGAATACAAAATATATACGATTCGGAAACTTGGTTACGCTAGATTGGATAGACCTAAGTAACAAGGGGAAAAAAATATCGGCGTGAAATTCGAAGTTTCGTCTTTCATCCGTATTCCCTTCAGGCCTTGCAGAGTACACGAAAGGATAATGAAGGGCACGAACTCGAACAGAAGCAACATGACGAACGATAGAGCGAGAAAGGGAAGCAACGTCAGCACAATTCGAGTCAACATGTAACTAGTCGAGAAAAGATTTCTGTGGAGGTTATGGAGCGTATATAAGTTTGGAAATTACGCAAACCGTGCCGTGTTTGGCCCCAGAGATGCTGCTGGTGGAAACGGATGTTCTCGCTGTGCCAACTTAATGAACAAACACGGAGAGTATAAGGCGAATGTACTATTCGTACGTATGTGTGAAACTCAGAAGAATCGGAAGCGAAAGGAAAATACATTTTTGAGCAAATAAGGAATCGCTGCTGAAATATGCAGCGTCTCGTTGTTTCAAAATCCATCGCGAATCGTTGAGAGAATCAGCACAAATTTTGACGTTGTTGTCTGCGGGACGGAGGGATTCGCTTTAAATATTTTAAGGCCGGAATAACTCCTCCGAAAACCATCAAGCCCTCTATTCCATTCTACATCATCATCCATGCAGTCAGGTGAGAAGGGAATGGTGGACGGGGGGCCCCAGTTTCTGTTGGTGGAATTCGAAGCGTCACATTATCCTTTCGTTTAACCAGAACGAGGGAGGTGAGTGAGAGAGAAATCCAGTGGCGTAGCATTTCGTGCCAGTTCAGATAGAGAATGCTCGTTTGTGTTTCTGTGTGTGTGTGTGGCGAGTGCTGAGTAAGAGAGACAGAGAGAGGAGGGGGGAGGAACGGAAACATGCTACCCCGTCCGTTCCCTTGTTTTCCATTAAGAGCATTTAGTTTGAGCTCCAACTAAAGCTTTCGGGTCTACTGCCCACAATGTGCTCAAGGCGTGTGAATCTATTGATTACGAGCGTGGCTTGCGTCAAAACCTCGCGCGAAAATTTTCCTAGATAGAAAGGATCATCTTTCTCTTTGTGGTTGATTCTGTGTTTCTAGTGCTCTGAATGCGTTTGTTTGTGTGGTTGTCATAACCGAAGTTTCATCTAATACATTCCCAGCTATATTTCGATATTCAAACCCTGTGTTTGGTGCCTCGAGAACACTTTCTAGCTTTAGAAACGTACCAAACGTGTATTTGAGACTTCCAAATTGTTGGCCATGTATGGATACAACACTGTTTCAATTGTAATCTCTCTATCACTCTCACGTTTTCCGATATCATGCGAGCTAAGCCTCCTAAAAAGGGGAGTGGGCTCATCGTTTTTTATCTTACATGGAAAGGGTTCCAAGGTGGCGTCTTCACAAAGTTTTGACTAAATTACCACCGATTCTACTCATTTATATATTCACAAAAACATCAAAAAAATCCAGTGCAATTATTAATAGATCAATCTCAAAAAAGACTAAATGTTAATATTTTAAACGCCAATATAGAGGCCAAGAATGAATTTTAAAATCCAGCAACCCTAGAGTCTTAGAGCGATGTCATGCAAACGACACGTGATCAGGAACAGCACAGACAAAGAAACAGGGGGAAAAATAGTTTTTAGATGGAGAAAAAAAAAGCTTCAAGGAAAAAGGAGAGTTATAAGAGAGAGTGATGTGTGTGTGGAGGTAAAACAAGCTTTTTACACAGATATCGCCAAGAAGCTCGAGAGGCGCTCAGTAGCCAAATGTTGTCATTTTGTAGTAATTTTTTGCGGCTTTTAAAAATTGACACCAAGGTACATTCGCAGACCACTTAAGCTTCCCGTAGCATATTTTCAAACCAATGGGCTTTCCCGCATTCTCCTAAAGGTTGAGCATCATAATCCTTGCGTTTGCAGAGTTTAAATCGCTGGTGATCCCGTTTATATCCTCAACAAACGTGGTCTTTCTATAACCACTGCTGTTTCTTGCCCAACTTATTCACTCGCCCATTGAATTGTCAGGTGTCTTCATTTATATTGGAATACTCCTCGCTCAATCCAATCTACACACTAGGGGGGGGGGGGTATCCATGGTGCTCTAGAAAATGAGAAAAGTGGGTGTGAGCACAAACACACACTATTCGTGTGTTATGGTTGCAGGTGGGTGGATTTCCCACGAATTCGCGCCACCCGAAGATCATTTCCGTGCCAGGAAAAACGAGACTAATCAATGCCGTATAATTCATCTCAGTGGGTAGAAAAGTAATTTGCCGGGGGGGGGGGGAGACTCTTCCCATCTGCTCGAATTTTCTCTCGGAAACGAGTAAATTTATGTTATCATGCAAATATTCCAAATATTCGAATCGAAGAAATGATTACATAATACGAATTTAAATGTTGAAAGAATATTTCGGGAATGGGGTGGTGATTCGGTGATTGGAATTCTTTGTTCGTGATTCCGTGAGGCTTTTGCCCCGTTTTTGATATAAATCGACGAGATATAATCAGCCGAACACGGTGTTTTCTCTTACCCATCAATGATGGATTCGAGAGGTTGTGATGATCCCACGGGGGTCTCGTCGTCAGACATGAGATTTTTGAAATGAAATAACAGAGTAACTAGTTGCGCCGTGTGGGTCTCGGGAATTTTTCCTAACGTGGTATGAATGCCCGTGAGTATCACGTACAGGTTACATCAGCCCTCGTTATGATTTCCAATGAATAAAAATGATTTCGTGGTACTCGATGATAGAATTAAACGTGATTAGATGAGAGAATATCTGTATCAAATATTCATCGGAAGTCTTCTTGCAAAATTCCGATCGCACACGTGCTGGTTCGGAAGCGAAACAAGAGCCACGGGAAAGAAAATTCATCGATTCGCAAAAGAAAATCCTATTAAGGGGTCACATACCTCTTAACATGGGGGAAAGTTAAAATATCATTAAAAATACTATTTA
Organism: Pholcus phalangioides; assembly: GCF_987345545.1. NCBI lineage: Eukaryota > Metazoa > Arthropoda > Arachnida > Araneae > Pholcidae > Pholcus > Pholcus phalangioides. The sequence goes on along the minus strand of NW_028301603.1, from coordinate 21,437,586 downwards.
ACCATTGATTTATTTGAAACATTTTTCGCATATTTTTGATTAAATATGCTATCCCACGCTGTATAAAATTTTACATATCTTTAATACTTAATTTTTTTAAAAATTTCAAAATAATACATTAAAAAAGCTTGCGTGCATGATAAAATGATACGACATACACGTAACCATCCAATATTGAAGTAAAAATGAATGAAGAAAATACAAATACAAATACAAATACAACGCCACAACAGGCAAAATGCCCAACGAGGTGGCTGATAAAAAGATGCCCATAAAAATGGTTCATTTCATATTATGTACTAAAATATTGAAATTTCATTGCACTCATTCTTATTTCAAAATTTAATTTCAAATTTAAATTTTCAAAAACAAAAAAAATAAATTTATTTTTTTATAAATCAAATATTTATGAAATGGATGTGAAATCTTTTAGTTCGTTTTATGAAATAAACCGTTTTCTTCATTTTAATTTCAATATTGTAGGTTACATTGATGTCGTGTCATTTTATCATTCTCGCAAACTGTTTTCAATGTATTTTTTGAAAATTTAAAAAAAAATTACGTATTAGAGGTCTGTAAAATTTTATACAAGCAAACGATAGCATTTTAATCAAAAGTATGTGAAAAATGTTTCAAATAAATCAATGGTTAAATAGTATTAATAATATTTCAAGTTTCCTTCATGTTAAGAGGTATGTGACCCCTTAATTAATAACTACCCGTACCGCAGTAGTTCTCAAACTTTTTGACGCCCGCCCTTTTTTGACAAGAATTTTATCGGAGGCTCGTTTTGTATAGGGTGACCAGGTGTCCCGTTTTTGAATTCATTCTTGATTTATTGTTATTGAATGTGCTTCAATTTCCGTAATCAATGGCGAATGAAATGAAATCATTTTTCAACATTTAGTTGGAAGAACTGTATTATTATGAGATTTGAAACTACCTACATGTTTTTTTTTAGTTTCGAATCCTGCGGATGGTGTCAACACAGCCGCAAGTTAGGATGGAATGTCTATCTTGTCTTGCAGAATGGGTAACCACCAAACTCGGGGGGGGGGGTCACATGTTTTGGGCTCCTTTTGTAGGAAGAATAATTTTAGTTGATTTGTTACACTTTTTGAATATTCATAACATTTCCGTGGTTACGCCACAGCTACCCCCCCCCCCTGCTTTATTAAACAAAATTATTTTTCAACTGCGGAATTATTTCATATCATAGCGAGTACCCGGTGTACTTCCCTCCAATAATCCTAACCCACACCCTCACCTTCCCGATATTTTTTAGCGCCATCTCAATATTTTTTCAATGACTATACTTCTCCATCAAAAAATATTCATAAACGACACACTAGCGTTATTAATTGTTCGTAATATAAAATGTAGACATTTCCCCTATACATTCCGCTATACACCACTCATCGTTCCGTGTTTTTAATTTTTAAAGCTATTCTAAAATCGGTTGGTTTCTTATGAATCCCCCGGTAAAAATATTCACTTGATCTATCGATTACTTTACATGCAGAGTTTGATAAAATTACACTATATCGCACCCCGGCAAGAAAAGTGACGTAACTCAAAAATCCACAAATTCGGATTAATTTCATATTCAAAATAACAATTTTTTTTCTTTACATGTCAGTAATATTGACATTCCCGTAACTACAAAACTGGCCGCTAAGCAGCAAAAGTTTCGTTCTAGTGAACAGCCTTTTGTACTGAAAAAGTGAAGTTTATTTTCGTTATTACGCAATTTCAGATTTTTTGAGTTGTAACGTTATTCTTGCCGGTGTGCGATATGATGCGCGCGTAAAATGGTAAGCAACCTGTTAAAGCTGAGTTTAGGCCTTTTTTAGTTTTGCATACGCGTTGCGAAAAATAAATTTCTTATTCGGACGTTTTTAGTTCGAAGAATATCACGCGAATGCCCTCCCAGTTCCTTAACGTGACCCCCTTCCCCCACGGATGTAGCGACCCACACTTTGGGAACCACTGCCTTTACAGGATAATTCTTCGGGAAAGAACCGATTCCGAATTTACCTTGAGGATAACTCAACGGCAAATAATCGATTCGCAATTCACCCGTAAGAAAATGAATTCATTTACAATTTACCTTTACGCTAATTCCTGAAAATAGATGATGAATCCATTCACAATCTACAAGATAATTTATAGGAATGAAAATTTATCGATTCAAAATTTGCCTTCAAGATCGGCAAAGAATCGATTCGTAATTCACCCGTAAGAAGATTCATCCATTCACGATTTACATTGGGAATAATTTATTGGCATAGAAAACTCATCGATTCACAATTTATCTTATTTATCTTCAGGATAATTTATCAAAAATTAAAATGAATTGATTCACAATTGGCCTTGAAGATAATTTAACGGAAAGAAAATTCATCGATTCAGAATTTGCCTTCGGGATAATTTATCACAATTTACCTTCAACATAATTCATCAAAAAGAAAATTAATTGATTCACAATTTATCATCAACATAATTTATAGAAATAGAAAATTCCCGAATTGACAATTTAATTTCAGGATAGTTTATCGAAGAGGAATTCATCGAGTTATTTTCATTCAGGAAAAATATATTTAAAAAAATCACCGATTCCCGATTCTTCGTCATGTTATATTATCGATAAGGAAATTCATAAACTCACAGTGTGCTTTAAAAATATTTATTGGAATGAGAATTCATTTACTCACATTATTAGGGTAATCGATAAAAAAAAGAAGAGAGAGTTAGTTCACCGATGAGCGATCTACATCTATCAGGATAATCCTATTCAGGACAAAAATAAAACTCATCGAATCACAATTGACGGAGTCAATAGGAGAGAAAATTATTCTATTCACAATTCAGTCAAGATTTACTAATCGATTTACACACAAATTATCATCAGTGTAAGTGGATAAATTGAAAAGAAGATTCACGCCGTGACAATTTACTTAGAGTAATTCATGGGAAAGAATGTAATTCATCGACTTACAATTCAACGTGAAGGTAATTCGCCGGAAGGGAGATTCTTTACTGGTACAATGATGAGCCAATATATTTTAATACAAAAATCAGCCATCGTAGAATTTTAATCTATACTTATTCCGAATTTTAAATTAGTGAAGACATAAACTACTACTACTTAACCGTACATGCCCCTCGTGCACATCCCTCTACGGAATTTCTAACGGTATGTACCGGAATGCGTGTACTGAATGTATCTGTTGCCCTAACGTATTTATGTTGTCGGAATTGTGCTTTTTTTGCGTTCCTCCTTGTGTTGCCGTTAGCTTCCATATTTTGAAGTAAAGATTGTAAATGCTTGAATTTTCATGCATTTTCGTAATTGACGAAGAGGGTTGCAAGTAAATTATTCGTGGAAGAATTAACAGGAGAAAGGAGAGTTCTCGAGTTTTTACCCATAGTGTCTCCCGTCACTTATGATGAGACCATATCGACCTGCAATTTTTCCATTTTTTTCCCGTTAACCAATTTTTCACTGCATTTGCGCAACACACTGTTCAAAAAATTCTTATTCAAATAATTTTTCTGGAAATTTTCATATAAAATTAATATTTTTGAGAATTAAAAAATTCATTGAGTTTGTCCCAGTATTTTGACAGTATTTTAAAGAAAATGTTTTCACAAAAATGAGAGATTTGATTTTTTTTATGACTTTCCGAAAATGAAAATTTTCAGAAATTTTATCATGATTTTTGATTGGATTTTTTTTCCTTATGAACTTTCAGAAACTTTCATGAATTATTTAGAGAAATAAAATGTTTAAAAATATATAGAAAACAATAGTTTTTCTTAATTTTTTCACATTTCCTAGAATTATAATTATTAATTATTTTTAGTGAATTAATTGAAAAGTTAGTTAACTGGAAAGTCAACATTAATTATGAAGGAAAACATGCTAAAGTCACGCTCAATTTTTTGAAACTTCTGAAATACGTTATTTAAGCAGAGAGTCACCATGTACAGGATGATTCAGAAAAGATGGGAAAAACTTTTAAGAGGTGATAGTACACACCAATAGAAACAATTGCAATTAAAGAATGCATGGTCTAACATGAAACGCAAATACTAAAGCGCGTTTCGAAACGGCCGCTCCGCAAACGTTAAACCGGCAGTCCTGTTGAAATTTATCGGGAGAAAAAGAACATCATGCATACAAAGGTAACCTGGTGAAGAAGAAGAAGAAACCGTATGCAAATCTGCGTCACAGTGAATAAAAAGCCAGCCCCGTGAAGTTATTCCAGCGTGCAATCGTTCTAACAGTCGTAACGTACGGGATAATGGCGCACTTTAGTAATACTCAAAAAGCAGACTGATTTATTTACGGAGCTGCAAACGGAAGTACCAGTTCTGGTATGAATCTGATGTATGAGACTCCTCTTGACTGTGAAGAGGACCTAATCGCAAGACTTTCGGCTGCTGCTGGGGAGGTTTGCGATATGCCTGGAATATTCCAGAGCGTTCGCCAATCCCTCCTTCGCCACTGGCGGTCGCTCTTTTGAGCAATTATTCATTAAAATTGTTTTTTTTTTATCGCATACGTTATTCTCGTGTTTTCTCCTCGTATCCAGTATGTTGCGCCCTGTAGCACGTTTGCATTTCATGTTAGACCATGCATTCTTTGATAAAAATTGTTTGTTTTTGTGTGTACTACCACCTCTTGAAGTTTTTCCCATCTTTTCTGAATCACCCTGTATATATAAGAATCGTGCAATTTAGGGAAGAATTTAAGGGGCGATCAGAAATGGGTTTTAATCCAGAATCACACGTTTGTAGAGTTTTCATACCCATTGATATTGATCGGTCCAACCACAGAATAAATCTTAACCTTGGATTACATTGACAAAAAATAGAAAGTATTTTTTTTTTCGTATTTTTGAATAGAATCCATCGGGGTTTTCCCGTTCTCTTAACTGCATTTTAACTGTTCATTGGCAAAAGTTCTCAGAAACTGAGTAGACCTTCCATTCCGAAGTTCACGTTGGAGGAAAGGGGTTTTTAGAAAACACATTAGCCCTAATGCGTCTTAGATAACGGCGATCTACTCACACTTTCTCCTATCTTCGTCTCTCTTTCTCTGTTTCTTGAAGGAGAAGAACAAAAGAACAGAGAGAGAGAGAGAGGATAGTGCTCAAAAGTGTCATTTTTCTTCAAAAATTTCCAGAAGAAAGCGAGGAAAAAAAAGAATAAGACATTTACTGATCAAGGTTCTGGGAGTGTCTCCTTTTTCTCCACTGTTCGACCGGATTCCTCATGTCATCGTCTTGAATATCTGATACATGAATATTCGGAGAAGTGGCAACGAACGAAAAAAGGAGTGCCATTTGTCACGAGCTTGTCTCCGAATCGATCGATACTTTTGACGTTCCTTTTCCGTGTTTATCTTCGCTTTTCAGATACAAAAGGTGAACTTCCGATAACTGGGGCAAAACGGAAACAGATTACGACTACATCCGCTTTTGCGTCTCTTTTTGATCATCGTCATCATCCCCACAACGATGACAAAACACTAGATAACCGAATGGCAATCGTTACGTGTTTTTGGTCTGTCGAAATCCGATATTAATTACTTCTCAAGGATCTCTAATCTCCAGAACGAGAACTCGGGAGTGTCATCGATTCGCGTGGTACTGGATAGGATAGAATAGTCTCTAAGATAAGCAGTAGTAGAGTAGTTCAAGAGTGCCGGAAGTAGAAGCAGTGGACTATAAAAAGAGCAGTAGTCTCTAAAAAGGGTAGTAGTCTTAGGCCACTACTGTTACTACTAAGAGTAGTAGTAATAGTAGTCTCTAAGAGGGTGTAGTAGTCTTTAAGAAGTGTATTAGTCTCTACGAGGTGTACTAGTAGTAGTAGTTTCTAAGAAGCAGGTAGTCCTGCAACACGATACTGACATGACATGAGAATTCAAACATTTATCGTATTTAGATCAAAATATAGAACATAGATGACAGCACTAGCATGTACATGAAACAAGCAAAAGTCGGACAACATACATATGTTAAGGCCATGCATATACATACACTCACACAACACGTTCCGACATGTAACGATTCGTTAGAAATTCCACAGAGGAATTTGTACGAGGTGCAGTAGCAGTTCGGTTTAGTAGTAGTAGTGGTCTCTAAGACCTCGCATTTTAAAAAGTCTCTCCGCAGAGATCAGGCAGACCCACAACACGATACTGACAATACATGAATATTCAAGGATTTCCATCTTTACTTCAGCAAATGAAAGACAGACGGCAGCATGAACACAAAACAAGCGCAACTCGACAACAAAAATACGTTAAGGCCACACATACACTCAGGACACCCATTTCGGCATGTGCCAATTCGTTAGAAATTCCGTTGAGGCATGTGCGTGAGGTTCATGTACGGTTAATTAGTAGTAGTCGTGGTCTCTATGAGGAGGAGTAGTAGTAGTCTCTAAAAAGGTAGTACTAAGTGGAGTATTAGCCACAGAGTAGAGGAGTAGTCCGGCATGTACCGATTCGTGCGAAATTCCGCACAGGAATGTGTACGAGATGCAGTACGGTTAAAAAGAAGTAGTTCCTAAGAGAAGTAGTAGTACCTCTCTAAAAGTACTGGTTGTATCGATCGTCTGGTTGTCTCGAAGAGTACCGAAGAAAGCCGGTAATCAAAGGAAAGACACTGTCCACAATTAACCATACCGTACTTGATCTGCAGGTATTGTCGAAAGCATTTTGCAGTGCTGCAACAATAAGCAAAAAATGGCCAATGAAATCAACTGCCCTACAGCGGAAATAAATGGATTGAAGCATAAAACGGGGAAGCCAGTTGGCCAAGCTAAATTACAACGAATATGCCGAATACTATTCTAGAAGGTACACATAATACTGAGCACCGATCTCTGATATGTGGGAGCATCTCTCTTTTTCTCTTTTTTTTTCTTCTACTACTTTTTTATGGTGACCGCGTCTGTCCACACTGGCGCTTACCGCACATGCGTGTAACAGATCTGTATGACACACCAGCGTAAACATTAATTTTATTCACGCTGTAATTCTTCTGAACGTCCAAATGTATAATCGCTCTTTTTTGCCAGTTGCTTTTGTGGTGCAATTTGCACAAGTTCAATACGTACACTTATGCTACAGATTTCTCAAGACTATGGGATGCGCAACCACCCTCCCGCAAAACGTTTACATCTGGCTTACGGAACACTTTTGTTTGTAGAAAAGTATCAATGTTCACACAACACGGTATATATCTAGGTTGGACACGTTTTCTCGGTAAAAGCAAAAGAAATTGGGGTCTCAATATTGAAAATCATCAAAAATTGTTCAAAGTAAGTTGACATTTCTTACAGAAAAATCGCCAATGGTGGAAATCGAAGCGCTACTGCAAATCGCAGTTCAATACCTGAATAAAAATTCAAGTAAGCTTAGTTGAAAGTGCGAGAAAAAACGGGACATTTTTTATGAAACTGCTGTGGTGGACAAAAATTTGGGCAATTCCTGTAAAATACGGCTCATGTGTGTGCAATCCTGTACAGGGCGTAACTAAACTGTAAGGGATGATAGAACTCGCCAAAACAAACAACTTCCACCACACGATGTGGGGTCGGAAAGCAAGTGGCGAGCCGCGAGAGGGCGCTCTCTCTGGAATGGATGAAACGTCGCACTTCGCAGATCCTGTCATTCAGCTGCCATTCATCCTTCAGCAGGTTTTGCCTGATTTACTACGAAATGTACCAGCAAATCTTCGAGCGATTATGTGGTTCCATCGCGACGGAGCGCTAGCAAATTTCCTCGGGATTGCGTTGAACTGATTGGACATTGACTTTTCGAATAGATGGATTGACGGTGGTAGGCCCATCGTTTGGCCGCCCGGATCTCCCAATCTGTTTCCTTCATGGATTTTTTTTTTCTCTGAGGAGAGCTGAAAAGCGTCGTTTACGAGACGCCCATCGAGTCGCCAGATTACCTGGTGACCCGAATTTCAGCGTCGCAGCTGCAAACGCTCGTGAAATACCAGGAATCTTTCAACGTGTATGCGGTTTACTCCGTTGCTGATGTGACACCTGTATTGCAGCTGGTGTTCGCTCATTTTAGCATTTGTTATGAAGTTTTCGGTAATAAAGATTCTTTACCCTTTACTCTTCGTCTCTTTGCTGTGTTTTTAATTTTTACCAATCAGGCGACTTCTCGCGGCTCCCCGCTTGTTTCCGACCCAAAATTGAATGGTGAAAGTTGTTTGTTTTGACAAGTTTTATCACTCCTTACAATTCTGACCATCGGTTTAGTTACACGCCATAGGCTTTTCTTGCCCTTGGACCGAGAACGTTGCGCACTCCTGCTTTAGATACACTGAGTCACTCATAATACAGTAAAACCTTTTTTAACGGATACTCCTAAGATGCAGTCACCCCTCTTTTACGACCAAATAATAATTTCCCTTGTATAATTAAAGTATGCATTTTAAGCCCCTTACTTACCGTCAGACGTAATTCGTCGTTACGAAATTTTTTGTCCCACCGGTGTCCGCAAAAGAGAGGTCCTACTTTATATGCAAAACAGGTTTGTTGGGCCCCACGAATCTTTATCAACTGATTCCTATGCAAACGTTTACACATGTTACTGAAATGGTCATTTTTCTTTTGTCCAGAAGTGTATCTACGCGTAGCAAAACGGAAAAAGCCAGAGGTTCTTGCGCTAGGGCCTGTTACGATCCTCATTACTTCTTATTTTTTTTAGGCTATAAATTCAGGAAAGAAGGGGGCCCCTGAAAAATCTCTACTTGGGGTCTAGCTCAAGAAGACGGTGGGGGGGGGGGAATCATGATATCAGAAAAATTATCACTGATAATACTTAATAATGAAAAAATAAATGTTGCTGAATATACCGTTTATTGTGAATGTTGCATATTATATACAATCATTATAATAAGGTTGTTTTATTTTTCAACACTTTTTTTCTTTTTTCTTCTAGAACCATCTATAGTCGTCGGTCCGAGCAACACGACGGCGATGTCAGGTGACATAGTAGTGTTCACATGTGATACATCAGGAGATCCATCAATCGCGTGGCAGAGGAACGGCCGGACGTTACACCCGAATGGTAAGACGCCGTTCCGCATCCTCAGCAGTGGGTCACTTCAGCTGGACAACGTCGGACCTGCCGATGACGGATACTATCAGTGTTCAGCCAAGAATGACAAAGGAGTGACAACATCCGATCCGGCCAGGCTTCAAGTAGAGGGTGAGTTTTGCGAGTTGTACAACAAGTTGGTACAGTATATCAGTGACGGGGCTAATGTAATGACGAAGTCTGGCCGGTTTGAAAATCAGTTGGACTAACCCCGAAATGGTCTAGCTATTTGAAGTTTTGAAGAATCTGAAGTTGTCCGAGCTCTGCTTCATTCGGATCTGAAGTTGTCTGGGCTCTGCTGCATTTGCAGATAAAAATGTCTGCCGCTGCTTCATTCGCAGCTGAAGGTGCCTGCCTCCACTCCATTCACAGTTGAAGATGTGTCTCCGCTCAGGCGTGGACCCAGGAGGGGGAGGGCGATGAGAACGACTGCCTATCCCAAGAGCCGAATAATATTTGATAATTTTTTTGTCCCGTAAAATACGGGATGATCGAACGAACTTACACAATTCGCTTCTCCCGTCACATCGTCCAGTATCAGCATATGACAACAGAAGAGCCTCCCAAATAAATTCTGTGGTCAGTCTTACAAATCTGCTTCCAGAATATATTTTTTAATATCACTTTTAAAAAGCACGAGTTCGTTTCAGGGCACCCTGTCTTATTACAACCGTCTTCGGTACATGAACATTTGGTGAATGCATGGGTAAGTTCGACTAATCCCATAAAAACCCTCCCGGCAGCGAAGAAAGCTCGTCGCAAGTAGGTGGAGTATTGCTGACAAGCCTCCGAGCGGTTTGGGTTCTTCCTCTTTGATGATATCTCGAGCATTGCCTCGTGGAATTCCGTATAAATGGGCGATTAGAGAATACACACGCATACACAGGGTTTGTGTGTGTGTGTGTCTTTACTCACCAGAGACGTCGACGTCAAATGTGAAGGAGAAGCAAACCATCCGACGATATAAATGGACGAGGCTTTTCATTAATCATCGGCTTCATCCGATTCCATCTCATCGCGCGATCGTGTTCTCCTCCTACCCCTTGGCGATATACTCACAACACACACGTATAAGATATCTTTCCTGTCTTGAAGATGAGAAGAAGTGAACGGAATCAATTATGGCTTCGGATGGAAATATAAACACACGGAACACGTCCATGATCGTGTATAATTGTAAGTGCACGAATGCCCATATTAGGGGTAGCTGAAAGTGTAGCGAAAAATGTTAGTTTTAGGAGGAAGGAGAATAGAAGCGGGGGCATTAGTTCCGTCTGTTCTCATTTGGTGCGTGTACGTAACCATCCTCCGTCCAGTTAGAGAAGGTCAATTAAGCCCAGTGTGATTTTGTGTTAACATTACGAAATTTGTTTCTTTTTAAGGAAACAGCAACAAAGTTTGTCACAATGCTCTACAACGTAAGAAAAGGGGAATCTCTTCTGGACCAGACAAGGGTTTTCTCCGTTCGAACGAGATGACATGTCTCGAAAAATCAACCGTGATCTGGAGGTGCGATCATATTATTGATTGTATCTCGAGTTCTAATTGACATACACTCAAAATTTTAGAGTCAAAATATTTACAAAAATATGCTTCATTTTTGAAAAAAAATATAGTTTTTTTTTTCAATGTGCAACAGCCCTGTGCTTCCTTAAGCAAGCAGAATGGACAAAAACATTTGAAAAATTCTCGATACAATAATGTTTGAACAGCCCTTGAATAAAAAGAATTACAATGAAAGTTGAATAAGGTCAAAATTCGTTGACGAAGCTTCAGGAAACTCTAATCAGTGGATTGTTCAACAACGATCAAACATTGTGAAATTTCTAAGTCTACCGTCCATTCTGTTTGTTCAAGAACACGCAGGCAGTGAATTAACTCCAAGCGACGTGTCATCATATTTGGCCTTGCAAACTATTCGTCTAAACAAGGGGTGGTCAACCAACGGCGTGTCTGTAGTTCACACGCACACACACACAGGTGGTTTCTAGTTCTTAAATACCTTCAGTTCATACCAAGGAAGAAAGGTACCGTAAAGTGGGGGTGACTTGGATACAAATTTTGGGCATTTTCGGTATTATCTTCCTTATGGATTAAAACATTCTTTTAATGTTGCACCACTAGAAAAAGAAGTTTCAATGTTTTATGCAAGGATAATTATTGTTTTGCAACTTATGATAATGGGAAAAAATTAATTTAAAAATCGTACCTAAGTCACATCTTCAGGTGGGGTATATGATACGTACACTCCTGTATTACTTTCATATTTCGCTTTTCGAAGCATATGTTTTCATCTTATCCATTGGAAATAATTAAAGATAAATGAAATAAAGTATAAATATACATAAATTTTGCTTTTATTACAAATACAGGGAATTATTTTTGTTCCATGCCTACACTGTAAATCTGCCTGGTCGAAGATGCCTGAATTGGTGTTAATCTCTTAAATTAATTAAAAAGGGAATTAATATAATCTTCTGTGTAATTTTCTATAGGACCTGAGACTAAGATTTTGTTATGTTTCCGTGGCATCTGTACAAATTTGTGTTCCTGTAACTAATACGAAACATTGTCGTCAAGTCAGCTCACAAATACTAAACACTTCACTATTAAAAAACAATCGGTATTTCAACAAAATGAGTAATTATCACCCACAGTCAAAACAATAAGTGTGCTTACCAAAGCCAAAAACTTCTATCAAGATTGTGAAGTAAAACTACTAAGCATTTCAACCATTGCAATGTTTTCGTGGATCCCAAAAACACAGGCTATGATAACAAACGGCGTAAGGAGAAAAAGGCAGGATAGTTATGAGATTTAGGAACCATTTTTTCCGTCATGGAGGCTCACTCTGGCGAAGATGGACTTGTAATCAATTTTCTATATTACATTTACAATGGTTATGGCGTCATCATGAAATTAGAGTATGCAGCCGAGTCACACCGCCAGTCACCGTTATCCCAATTTATACTGTACCTTGACTTATTACTACACATATTCCACATACGCTTCATTCCAAATATTTCCCGTTAAAATGAATTTTTCATCGAACACATCGATCGAATCTCAAACTCAATCAAAAACCGATCGTTGGCTACCAAAATTCTTACTCCATATTAAGAATTTTGATGGATTCACAGTAAAAAACCCCTCGAAAAGTACAGATTTTTGAATGACTAATGGTGACGATTTCTTAGAGATTATGTAAATCGTTTACATTACATTTTTTTTCAACACCGACAATATGCAAATAAGTTCGCTATTTATTTTTTTTTCCATGTGAACATCGATAAATTCTGAGAGTAACGGAGAGAGAGAGAGAAACAAAAACAATGTAAATTTATTTCTCTTGGAAAATTCTTGGAGGGAAAAGAAATTGGACAGAGCTTTGAAAGGAATCGTTTGCGCGAGTGTGAATGCAGTCGTTTGGAATTCTTAACAGTTTCTCTCGCGTTGTGTGTGTCTGTCCATTCACACAATTGAAAATCAATACGGGACATCTGTATCGGCTCTGAAATGATCGATACTTCTTTAACGCACTTTTATTTTTCTTCATTCATGTATATATTTGTTCCAGTCCTGTGCACAGGGAGAAATAAATCCGATCTCCTCCTTTTCCCTGTGCTTCTCTTCTTCGATATCAACATCCCTGCGCATTATTACGCCTCGTGAACAATTTCGATAATGTTTCGCTGCTGGGATATGATCGTAACTGTAGAAGAGCTCCTCGCAAATATTTATGTACGGATATAAGAAATGTACTCGATATGAGAAAGGGTATATATAGGACGTGCCGCATTCAATTTTCTTTTCATCTTTTTTTTTTTTTTGGTGATGGTCTGGGTGGTGGCAGAAGATTTATATGTTATTCAAAAAACAGGATTCACAGAAAAATCACCAACAAAAAAATTCACCGACAGGAGAATCCGTTAAAAAGTGAACAAAGGAAAAAATTAAGATTGATAATTTTATCCAAATTTATTAGATTTTCAACGGATAGGTCTTATACTTTTCGCTTGCGCACTCGCTCACGCTTGCTCAGTCATTTGCTTTATGATTCACTCAACAGCTCCCTGACTCGATCACTGGTTCATTGCCTACATATTGCTCGCTCGCTCGCCCCTACCTGATCACTTGCTCACTCACTCGGTCAATTATTTGTTTTTTTGACTCATTCACTTGATCCTTGACTCACACACGTGATCCCTGCCTCGGTGATTTCATTATTTACTCACTCACCCACTCACTTCGTAACTCACACGCTTAATCACTACTCACTCACTCAGTTACTAATCTGTTCTCTTATACTCGGTCACTCATCTGTTAATACGCTCAATCACTCATCTGTCAAGTCACTCTGTCACTCATTTTCTCACTCGCTCGTTTAATCGACTGTTCATTCACTTGCTCCCTGACTCCGTTACTGGTTCATTGACTTCGTTGCTTACGTGTTCACCGCCTCGGTCACTGATTCGTTCACTTACTCTACTCACTTGTTCACTCACTGACTAATTTGCTCACTTAATGAATCGGGTGCTCACTCACTTGCTCATAGACTTGTTAATTCTTTCTCTCTGATTTGCTCACTCATTCAGTCACTGACTTCCACTATCCATTCCGCTCGTTTACCCATTCTTGGCCACTGGCTCGGTTGTTCGCTCACTAAGTCGATCTCTTGTGAACTGTTGTGTTATTCATGAATTTTCCGGACACGAAGAAAGAGATAGATGCAAAACTCAGGCTATCGAACCATCGGAAGAACCTCTACGGCAGGCAGTGGATCTCAAACTTTTGACACCGGTTAAATGTATATTTTTTAAGCCATGGCTACACTCTTGTCAATTTTGGCCCAATAGTCATTCGCAAATATTTGCCTTTGCCCGATGAAAGAGAGCAGAAAAGTCTGGCAACATACTGGCCCAGCGTGATCCAATATCCCTTGGCGAATATTCGCTAAGAACAAGAATAGAACGGTTTTTCCAGAACACCCTTCTTGTTGTGACATTCTTTGACCAATGTGTGGCCAGGCAGGGTTGGAAGACAAAAAAGAAAGGCGGCACTTCGTATGAACAGCGGAGAGTGTGACATCGTTTCTCTCTACTTCTGACTTGGTTCGGAATCTGGTAGAAACTCAACCAGTCTTCCAATACCTTCCAGCCTCAAATATTTGACGATCATTGCCAATGGTCGAGCTGCCGCACTGCTGCCCATGGGACGTATTGGGCCACCCTTGACGCGAGTGTGGTCATGACTTTACACTCCAAACACACAATTTAGGCTCTATCGCAGATTGGCGATTTTGACCAATTGCCTCGATGGCGATGATCCCGCGATTGTACTCCTAAGAATATTGGTGTCTACAGCTAATTGTGTAGAAAATATATAGAAAAAAACTTCCTACTTGTTACTCTTCCATTCTTCGAAAAAAAAATGTTTTCTTTTTTAGTGGGCATCGAATATTCCCGCGGTATTATTCTTACTTATGTTACAGAAAATCAGAAAATACTTTCCAGCGAAATCGAAAAAATGAATGACTTTCGACCAAACTTATCTCTGGGATCCGCACCATATTCTTCATCCGTGTCCGAATCGTTTAAATTTTCAATCGGTAGTATTTCGACATTTCCCGTTAGAATTCTCCGTGTCCTTGTTCTATCATGAATATGGTACACATATGTACATACGGATATGTATTGCTTCTTCTTTTTTGACGTAACTATATACATACATATTTCCTTTTCTTTCCATTTCTATTTTGAAAAAGACAGACTGAGAGCGAGTCTCGTCTGAATTCTTTCCTATCATGAAACACGCGATCGAAACTTTTCAGTTGAACTTCTTATATATATTTTTTTGTTGGCTTCTCCTTCCATTTTTTAGAAGATTGCTACCGACAAGGTACAGAGTGAGGAACAGAGGGGACATTTCTCTCTCTCTCTTCGATACATTTTAGTGTTTTCTTGGCGTTATTTTTCTTCGAATTCGTAGACATATATAGATAGATACACCCACACGCTGGAGAAAGAGTTTGTCTTCCCAATACTCTTTCTCTGACTGTCCTGTTCTCCGGGGACTGCAAGAAGCTACTACAAGATCCTTGCTTTTCGGGAGAAAGACTAATGCATGAAGTGGTTCCGGCTCTCTCTTTCTCCGTTGGTTTTTTGGTTTTTTTTTGCTTTTTTTGTGAGCGACCATCGTCTTCTGAACGGAATGTCTTGCCCAGGGCTGAATATCTATACACAACATAACACCACGGACAAGTCTATCAGAAAACTTTCCCGGAACAAAAAAAGAATGTTTTCTTTTTCTCCGGTGAAAGCTCAGCGGCCACTTTGGTTTAATGATTAATGATGACGTTCTTCCGCTTTCTATATCCCCCAAAGAACGTGCTCGACATTATTTTTCCTCTAAAAGAAGCTTCCGGGCTACATAGAGACGTAGTTAGGATGAAATTCTTGCGAAAAGTTTCGTGTACATCTATATGCGACACAGTTTCTGAACCACAATTCCTGGCCGTAACGTTTCTACTACTACTACTACCCAACCGCACATGTATGCATCTCGCACACATGAGATCTGGAAATTTCGCCTCCAATATTTCGTCCCTGACATTTCACCTGTCCTGACCGTATATAGTGACCGAGTGTGACTGTATGAGTGATCATATAAGTTGGTGAATGACTGTATAAGTGATCATATAAGTTGGTGAATGACTGTATGAGTGATCATATAAGTTGGTGAATGACTGTATGAGTGATCATGTAAGTTGGAGAATGACTGTATGAGTGACGATATAAGTAAGTAAGGTGACTGTATATGAGTGACCACAATTCGCTTGGTCTCTCACACGGTCACAAACTTGATTATTACTACGGCCACTCATTCGGTCACGCACTTGGTCACTCATCCACCCATTTGGTCAGTAGTCTTACAGTCATTCACTCACTTGGTCACTCACCCTCTCACAAAGTCACTCACTTGGTCAGGATGGAGGAAATGGCCAGGGCGAAATGTCGAAGGCGAAATTTCCATAAACCTGAACAAACGAGTCCGCCCTGGGTTCCGTCCTGGGAAAAATTGTTAATCCCGACGCTGTAGTCTCATCCCTTTCGTTTTAGCGGTCATGTTTTCGGAGCACAGTTCAATCCAGGCTTGACTTTAGCATTCAATTCCTATCGCAAGGACTAATAATACAAACGCTGTACATTTCATCTTCAAGCTGCACGTGACAGGAACTCCACGAAGCGGAGTTTCTCCGATACGAACTTCTGCAGAACGATTTCGAACGAGGAAGGATATTAATTTTGGAGCAAAATTTTCCCTCAGAACAACACTGTGACGTTTCTGGATGAGCGCGAGAAAATTTAATTTATGTATTATTCATTGAAAATTAAAGAAACTTCGGCGTTGGTCGGAACAAAGATCCGCGAAACATTAATTAAATTACCCGCAGAGTTAAGACCGTCCAAAATGTTAAGGCATTATTCGAAGACATTTTAGTCAATTCAAAAGCGGACCATGTGTGAGAGAGTTTGTTCCGCGTTGTGTGCGCGGATAGTAGAAATCCTAATTTTCCACGAGGAATAATCGTCTAACTCGACCGAATTCTGCATTAGAGTCGAGAGTTTAATTTCCGAAAGACGTTTGAATCTTTGGAGCAATTTATCTTTCGCGTGAATCTGTGGGTGTTGCAAGCTCGTATGTGCCCGGGTAGCATAAAGTGGGCTTTGGCTAATTCTGAATATCCTTAGGGGAGAAGAGCCCATTCCGCGCCCACCCCCAACGATCCACCGGCTGAAACGGTCTCTGTAACTCGTTCACCCATCGATTGTGGACGGAGCGACTATAAAGTCCTAATGAATAATTTACCAACCGATCTCTCTCTCCCGCGACATTCCGGGACAATCCTACTTAACGACAGCTGGCTGAAGCCGCTCTCGGAATAGCAATGAACCCCATGCGAGAAGTGCATCAGTGTTCCTAGTCTCCATTTGAGGTCTATTCAGCATTCATTTACAAGGATCGGGGTCTATTCTGCTGCTGCCTGCGCGCTTGATCCGCAAACCTCGGGTGTTTGCGCGTCTCATCATTCCGTTTTCTTTTACGATACTTGGACTTTGAATATGAAATTTCCGTTTGGTTGCTGTTGTCGTTATCGGTCTCGGCATTTGGCACTCTATAATCGAAGAGATGGCGTTTGTTCTCATTTTAATATCGCGATCGA
This sequence comes from Pholcus phalangioides, assembly GCF_987345545.1. NCBI lineage: Eukaryota > Metazoa > Arthropoda > Arachnida > Araneae > Pholcidae > Pholcus > Pholcus phalangioides. Next base: position 21,420,226 of record NW_028301603.1, on the reverse strand, counting down.
TTTTATTGATGAAGGATTTTCAAACAGTGCACAACTCAGGTCTATTGCCATCTATGGGCACTTTACTACCTAGTGAAATGTGCCGAAATTTTGTAAGTGAGTGCACCTAACAGTCTGACCGCATATTAAGTGTTGTGTCTGATTTTTCAGGTCTGCCATATTTCAAAAGTGAAATGTGATAATTTGAATATTGCAATTGTACCGTTTGTAGGTCTGTTGCTCTCTGTGGCGTGACTTTTCGCACCTCGAAGTTGGGAACCACAGAAAACAAACCAACTTCAGCCGATCTCCAATGGTGATGGTGGGGTTCGAACAGAACGGATGGAGGACTGCTTGGTCCGCTTGATCTGTGTCCGAAGTCTTGCCAGTCTGCATATTGGTCGAGTTAGCGGTTTCCAGACTGCCTCTCCCAGAAGAGCCGCTCTAGTTCCCTAGCGAAAGCGGGAGAAATTATGTCTTTTCGGAACTACTGGAATTGATAAGCTCATTTTATTAGATACGTATCACACACCTTCTCCGAAGATAATGTCATTCTCAGCTATCCATGCGAATTTTTCAACAGTTGGCTGATGCGAAGATGAATTCAGGAGAAAAACACAACTGCCTTTGCAGGAAATTGAACTCATATCCTCTCACTTCCCGGGGTGAGCGCCCTAGACCACTACGCTACAAAGACAACAAACTTCTTTCCTTAGAGTTCGTGTGCACTGAACGGGATCATACATGGACAGTCAGACCTAACTCAGGTCAAGACTCCCGATTGCTGACACTACTACCAGATGACAACTTATCCGAAGACGATGTCACTCTCCGCCATCCATACAATGGTTGCAACAGCTGGCCGATGAGAAGAAGAATTCAGGAAATAAAAATGCAACTGTCTCGACTCGACCGCCTAGCGGAGAGTGGCATCATTTTCGGATAAGTCACCATTTAATGGCAGTGTCAAAAATTGTAAGCTTTGCAGATTTAGATCCGACTGTCCATGCACGCGACCCCGTTCAGTACAAACAATCTTTAAGGAAAGACGTTCATCGATTTTGCAGCGTGTTCACCCGGCAAGTGAGGGGACGTCGGTTCGATTCCTCGCAGAGGCAGTTGAGTTTTCTTTCCTGAAATCATCTTCGCATCAGCCATCTGTTGAATCCTACTTACTACCTCGACAGAAACAGGGGAATAACAGACTTGAATGCTTGGGGAAGGCTTTAGGCTTTAGGGTGGTTGTTGCTCGGGAAAGAGACATATTAAGGTTTTGTTGCTCGATAAGGCATTTGTAAAGTTTTGTTGCTAGAGGAATGCGTTTGAATTGAAGGTTTTGTTGCTCAGGGAAGGCGTGTGAAGCTGTTGTTGCTTAGAGCAGCTACTAGAATAAAAAGTTTTGAAATCCATGCGCTAAATCATGCGGTCAAAGTTTAAAGTGTGCGAAAGTTTAGGCTCGTTCGGCCTTTAACCGGACAATTCACGAACTGGCCAGACTTCTGGAATTGTACAGGACTCATTCCAGTATATACGGGGTGTTCTGTTAATGTACCGATAAACTCAGAGGGTTGTTAGTAGACATCAAGAGGAACAAAAATTGCGATGGAACATGGAGTCGCAAACCACGATGAGACGGTGAAAATCGCGAGAAACGCATGCAGGTTCGGACCTCACGCTAGAACGAGAAAAAGTACAGCAATAACTGCAAAAAGTTTCATTTGATTAGTTATTACAAGAGTTGCTGAAAGTGGCGGACGTCATTGCACATTCTACAACGACGATAAAACGATTCCCGGACGCGCTCGAAGATACCAGGTATGATTTTAATGTCTGCCGCAACGACGACAATCCGCGAGATGAGATCCGACAATGAGATCCTTCAATATGTCCACAGGCGTCGCATAAACGAGTGATTTAAGGTGACCCCATAGGAAAAAGTCACACGGATTGAGATCTGCCGAACGGGGAGGACAAGCAACGGGTCCCGCTCATCCAACCCACCTCCTTGGGTACATAACATCGAGGTGATTACGCGAATTACCGCAATAGCGCATATTCGCGTCGTCCGTAGGGCGTGATCCTATCCTAGCGCATGCGCTTCGCGACACTATTTACGTCAGATATGGCGAGCGAACCCACGAACGCATTCAGCGATCAACTGACATTCATTTTTTATCACCTCTGGACTCAGTGCCTGCAAGTAGTTTTCGCGATTTTAGATCGCGGAAATAGTTATGATGGCTTATTAATTAATTGGGCTTCTGTCGATCTCCGTGGACGAGTTTTGATGCTTTCATTTTCTCACTCACTCAGCGCATTCGTTCATCTGCTCTCTCACTTCTAATCTACTTACTCATTTGCTCACCTCACTCACTCGCTCATTCACTTGGTCAGTTAGGGCTTGATTCTTTCACAATTGACTCAAGTCAACCAAAGTGCTACACCATTATTTTGCAGGTCTGAATCGTGTGACCCATAAACAGTCGGAAGTGAAATATGCCAAGAGAAATCTCTGTTATTCTTCGCGCACTAGTCACTTTCTAGTCCTAGGCAACGCCGGGTAGTTTTGCTAGTCTTCTATGATTTCGAGTGGAGACCGTAGGTAAAACCACGATGGATAATACAGTACATACTTTGGATGGACTTATGGTAACGTTTTAAACGAATTACGTAAAATTGACCGACAACATTAAGGAAGTGCGTGAATGTGTGAGTGAGTGAGTGACCGTATGCGTGACTCACTCACTTGCTCACTTGTTCACCTCCCTCTTACTTGTTCACCCTCTCACTCACTTGTTCATCTTCTCACTCACTTGCTCATTCACCTACTCACTTTCTCCCTCACTTGCTCACCTGCTCACTCATTAGCGCATTTGCTCATCTGCTCTCTCACTCGCTCATCCACTTATTCACTTATTCACCTTCTCGCTCACTCGCTCACCTGCTCACTACATGGTCATTTTCTCATCTTCTCACTCACTTGTTCATTCGCTCACCTGCTCACACACTTGGTCATTTCGTCATCTTCTCTCTCACTTGTTCATTTGCTCTCTTTCTCACTCATCATTCCCCCCGACTCACTCTCTCACAAGCTCGCTCATTTGCTAATTTGCTCAGCTGCTCTTTCACTTGCTCAGTACATATGGGCTTTAAGGAAAGCCGTTCATTGATTCTGCAGCGTGTTCATTCGGCAAGTGAGGGGACGTGGGTTCGATTCCTCGCAGAGGCAGTTGAGTTTTCTTTCCTCAGTCACTAATTTCTTCACTCACTCACTCACTTAATCACTCGCTCATTCTCGCACACATTTGCTCACCTGCGTACTCCCCAATTTCCTGACTCAGTTGAACAATCACTCACTCGCTCACACACAACGCAACTTTGACGGTGAATTTTCCTAGTAGTGAATTATTGGCGATGAATTTTCCGCACACCGTTTTAAACGTTTCGTACATTTTTGAATGCCCCCCATCCTAGGGAAACAAAGCAGTGGACAGAAGGGAGCACAGATCAATAACATCGCCGTGGCGTGGATATTGGCTAACCCTTGGGAATCTTCCTCCTGTTTTACAACTTTTGTGATTTGCCGCTTCGATTTCTCCACGTCATCTCTCTTTCTTGCGCGCGTGGACACTTTTCCTTTTTTCGTACAGATAGATATAAGAGAGCTCCCTCTTCTCTCTACTTTTCTCCTATTATTTCTGCTTCTTCTTGAAGCTTTCTCAATCATATCTCTTCTCGGTGAGAAACTTCCATCCACGGTTGCGTGTTCAGCCTCCTCCTGCTTCTTCTGAGGAAAAAAAAAAAAATAAAGAAATAAGACGTATAGGAAACGAAACAAGGACTGAAAACATCTAGATCTAGAGAGATGGAGATCAAGTCGATTTTACAGTTTCTTAAAAAGAGTATTCGGCAATATTTCACAGATCTTGTGAGCATCTTCTTGTTGGTGATAAGTTTGTGCTCCGATTGCTAAAAACACTGTGACAGCTGCCATGTTTTTAGGGTATTTTTCCACACAGGCTCCTCTCTTTGTCAAGTGCTACTTCTTGGGAACTAATCCAATCTTCTTTTTTCGTTTCTCAGGGCTAACTCCTCCACCCTCGGACAACATAATCATCGCATAATAAAAAAAATTCCTATTATTTTAAATTTAAAATTATTTTTTTATAGCACTATTTCAGTATATTATAAGATGAGATTGACTCGAGCTAAAGCAATGACTTGGTTAAAGAAACAATTTTTGGCCAAAATAGGGTATTAGCAACCACGCGTTTTTTGATTTTTCTATCTCTCCTTACAATATAAATTACTAGCTATAATACCCGGCGTTGCCCGGGTTTTCTTAAATGAGGTTTTTTTGGATCGCGTGGTATCTCCCTCTTTCTTTGAGGGACATGCAAACCGTGTCCAAGTTCACCAATATGGCGACTTCCTACGCGACTCATGAAAAAAACAAATCTAGATTTAAAGAAACGTAAAAATAAATATATATATTTTTTTTCTTTTGTTAAAGGGCGCTAGGTATTTCGATTCCCCCTCTTCGAACTTCAAGTTATCCATCTCTGCCTGTTTCTGCTTCAAAAAATGCTTAATTAAAGCTGTGGAATTTGTTCGATGTACTTTTTACGGGCTCATAATTAATTTTAAAGCAACCTAAACTATATGTGAATTTATGCAGTTGAATATCAAAAGACAATACGGAGACATTAGTTTTCGTGCTTGAGAAGATATAAATAAAAAGTTGAAATCAATGTTATTGCATGAATGTCCAACTTGAAAGTAGGTCCGGGCGTTAGGTTTTCTGGGCTTCGTATATCTCTAAGCGACCTCAGTATTTCGAAAATTGAGAATTCAATACAATTTTTAAAATTATTGATGTGACAGAAAAAACCCCCACCAAATTTCCACATTCCTGCATTAAAATCGGCAATTTTAACACTGATTTCTATGGGGGGATCATCCTTTGCCTTACCCTCAAGGTGATGCTGATGATGGTGTCTATTCAAAAAGCTCTCATTACTGGGAGGATTGAATAAAGTGGCAAACCATTACAAAGGTATAAATTATGCCCGACAATAAGGTATTATTGCCCGACAGTTTTTTGCTCGTTTGGGGCATTTGCCTTGCTCTGACGAAATTTTAAAGTAGCCTATCGATCAAGTGGGGCCCATTTGGTATATATGCAAAATTTGATGACGATCGATCTAAAATTGTAGATTTGTATAGGGAACACACAGACAGAAAATAAATTTTATATATATAGATATTATTTTTTAGTCATTCACAGTTCAATCTGTCAACTCTCTTCGACAATGCACAGCAAATTATGAAAACATGCAAATTTTTTTTAAGAATCTTTCGAGACCACTTCCAAAAGCGCAGTCTAAATTACACAGTCCGATGTAAATAACTCAAGTTCAACAGGATGGTTATACTGCGTTGCCCACGCTTTTCTTTTAAAGGGACTCGTTTACATTTTACTGTCCAATTCCAGCGTAATCGTTTTTGACAAATGAAGTAGTTTCATTTCTAGCCCTTTGCTGAGCATTGTACATGTTGTTTATGCATCTGCATGCCCTATGTATCCAACTGCTTTGTAATGCAAACTGTAGTTTCACCTATACAGAAAATGTAGACCATAATATTGAATAATCAATGTTGGTTACTATATCCAAGATCATGAAGTACTCACTACTTGTTAAACCCTCATACTAAGCAGATCGATCTTATTTTATAAAATCTTTGTCCGTTACAAAAATTCAGGTTCGACCAAATTCAATTCAATTAGAGGAAAGGGTCTCGCTCCTGGAAGAAAGTAGGGGCCTGGCCTTGGATAAAACGGGGGTGGGGGTGCACGTGAAAAAAATTTGGTCCAAACGTGGAAATGGGTGAAGGTTTAAAACCACTGCAGTATGTAATATATTACACATGAGAAACAGCTTCGAACTGGAATTTTCGCTGCCACCTATCAAAAAAAATTGTTACAATTCTCCGATTGAAACTGGTGACTGGTTTTTCATTAATTCGCTGTATGAAAAAAATAATATTATATATTTTAGTAAAAATAATTTTATGAACAAAAACATCAGTTAAATCATCAAGTTTCATTTGAAGTTTTAACAGTTAATATTTGTATGCAGTGAAAAACATAAGCAGAACTTGCAAAGCTAAGCCGCCCTTGTGAACACAAAGGATGTGAAGAAGGAAGAGCTTAATTAACGGTTCATGATTACAATCACAGAATGTGGTAAGGTTTTGGGAGTTTTACTGATGTAATTTTACTGCACACACACACACACAAATAACAACTGTTAAAATTTCAAGCCAAACTTGACAATTAACTTACTATTATTTGCTTATAAAAGAATAACTAATATCATATTAAGTTGGTTTCTTTCACGCGACACATAAATCCAAAAACCAATTTTAATCGAAGAATTATAACAGTTTTATCTCATAGATGGCAGAATCCAGAAGTTCCAGTTCATTGATGTGTTTCTCACATGTAATATTATTTTTCCGATATTTTCTAGAAATGAAATTTTTACCCGTTTATTGGTTATGAACGAAAGTATCTGAGAAAGGCACCGTTTTTTCATGGTGAATACGTTTGCAAAGTATGGACGTTTAGAGTTGTAGAATGTTGAGAATGTGTGTGTGTGTGTGTGCATGCGCTCTTCCTTGTACACAGAGTTTTTGTTTTTTTTTTGTGCGCAAGAAAATCAAGTCCCCCAAAATGTATAAGGTAGCACATGTTATTTTGTCATTACGCACAGGTATCGAAATTCTGTGAGCAGAGAAACAGTTGTGTGCAGGCGAGGGTCCTTGGTACCACCTAAATGAAAATGTTCATTCATCAAAATATTGAACGACGAATTATTTATTACTTCAGTACTCATTATGTTGAATTTCATTAAGTTGAAGAATATATTATCAAGACCGAGGGTGTTCAACCTTTAGGAGAGGGAGTGCGGGTCACTTCATAGGTTTGAAAACGTATCGCGGGCAACTAAAGTGATCTGTAAATGTGTTGCGGGCCACTTGGGTGATGTGGAACTGCAACATAGGTCACTTGAATGACGTTGGAACTGTACCACGGGCCACTTAAGTTGCGTGAAACTGGTCGTGGGTCACTTAAGTACTCTGGAACTACTTCACGGGTCACTTGAATGATGTGGAACTGTACCTGGGGCTGTTTGAATGCTCTGTAACTATGACACGAGCCCCTTAAGTAGTCTGGAACTGTGTCGCGAGTCACTCGATGATCTGTAAGTGTGCCGCGGGTCACTAAAGTGGTGTGGAACTACACCACAGGGCACTCGAGGGATCTATAAACATGGCACTTGGTTAATTTTTATAGAATTAAGCTTTAGGTCACCGGCCTCATTTGTCCCGCGGGACATGGGTTGAGCATATATATGATTTATACTCAAAAAACAAACTGTGACGCATTAAAACTCAAATTTCTTCGATAATGAAAATTATCCGAGCATGAAAAACTGTTATAAACTTTTTAACTAAACTACTGTCTTTTTTTCCCTCTCCTTTGTCTTTCCATGTCCAACATGGCTTTACTTTTTTCTCTGCCGTGTCTTTGTCTTCGGTGAATTCGTTGGACAAATAGAATGGAGGGAGCAAGGGAACGGTGTCTTAATTCGTATCATCAAAGACATCCTGATTTAAAGATCTTACTTAGAGGTTGCTCTTTAGTTGGAATCCTCGGGAGGAAAGAGCAAGAAACGTTTGATAAGCTTTGATCACTGTCTACTTCCATTGCCTCTCTTCTTCTACTTTTTTCCCTTTTTCAGTTTCCTACCTTCCTTGTTGTTTTTTTTGGTTCTTCCTTTCTAATCACCGCCCGGGAAAAATCACCAGAGCAGAAGAAAGACATCTCCTTATTTCAGTCCTCATTGCTGATTTGTTCGTGTTCTTTAATCGTCGAACGTCTGTCGTCAAGTTGGGGGAACGGTTTCTTTTGAATTGAACAAAAGACCATTTACTTTCTTATTTGACTTTCTACGTGTTCATACAACCAATCTATTCACGTGAGAAATAAAAGAATGGAAATTGTTATTCTGAGGACATTATTCAGCTCAGCTTAGTTTCTAAATTATAAGGATACTACTTGAGACAGTTTAAAATATTCTCCCCTGGATAGAAAGTTTATTAAATTCATATATAGAAAGTTACGACACGGGAACTTAACGTTGAACGCAACGATGAAGCTCTTCGCTAATCATACGAAGTACAGATGACTGAATATCAAGCGAAGATGATTGTGGAAAGGAAAATCGCATTCCTCTGTGAGGAATCGAACCACCAACCTCGCACTTTAACGGCCATCTGTACTTCGTATGATTAGCGGAGAAGTGCATCGTTTCGTTCTATGTCGCCATCTAGGGGCTAATTTTGTTGCGAGATGTTTTTGAGTTAGGAGGCTGTCTATTGCGCAGTCCCGTTCATCCCAAAGGAACACAGTGTTCTTAAGCCGGGTTTTCCTAGGAGCAGGCTTTCTGCTGCGCGTCCAGCGTGAAAACTGTGATTGGTCAAAAAACCTGAATTTCAGATTTTTAACCAATCAGCGTTTTCACGCTGCACAAGACACAGAAATTCTACTCCTAGGAAAACCCGGCTCTTTAGGAAAGAGAATGTCTGTTTGTTCTCTGTAGCGTAATGGTAGGGCACGCGCTGGAAAGGGCAAGGTTCATGGTTCAGTTCCACACAGAGGAATGCGACTTTCCTTTCCAATCATCTTCGCTTGATATACAATCATCTGTAATTCGTATCTACCTTGAAGCCCATTGGTGTGTTTTATCACGATTGGACTCAGTTCGTTATTAACTTTGAAATGTTGGTCATCTTGTCTAATAAACAGGGCGATTCCATAATTCTCCTTGCCGCATTTTACTGGTGAACCGGGTAGGGGGGTGTCCGACAAGTCTCGAGATCGAGAGGCCCCATGGAAAAGATGACAGGTTTCATTTCAAGGGGCCTAGGATGAATCGCTGATTTTTGTCGTTTAACATTGTAAAATTTGAAACAGCGGAAGCCCGAGACAAATCCAGTTTGGGCCCCCCCCCCCCACTAAAAATCTGTGTATTGGGTCCCGTGTATGGGAGCCCTGGATTTTATTCATTGTTAAAATTAATATAAATGAAAATTTTTCGTGGCCATCACGGAGGGGGATGTCCGACAAGCTTTCAGGTCGGGGGGCCTCCATATGAAAGTTGACAGGTTCCATTTTGTGGCCCTGGATAAACTGCACTCTAAAATTCTGCAAATTGGGCCCGGGTTCCATTGATAGGGGGCCCTGGAATTTATTTGTTAGTAAATTGAATACAAGTGAAAATATTTCGTTGCTCTCACATGGGGGGGGGGGGGGTTGGATGTCCGACAAGCCTCTGCAACAGTGGAAGCCCGAGATAAATCCAGTCTGTGCTCCGCTAAAATCCTGCGAATTGGGTCTCGGGTCCTTTGTTGGGCCCTGGAATTCATTTGTTGGTAAAATGAATGCAAGTGAAAATTTTTCGTAGTCCAACCTAACAGGGCTTCAGGCTGGTAACCCCCACCCCCCATCCCCATGGAGAAGTTTTCTGGGGTTACCTCTACTCGTAAGGAAATTCATTTGGTAAAAGTTGTTGTTGGACGCATCCCACATTGTGAACTTTATGGTTTTTTCCAACAAATTTCACTGGGAAATAACAGAAGGTGAATGGGGGAGAAGAAATGGATACAGTTGAAATTTCTATAGGGAAAGGTATAGAACTAAAGTTTAAAATATATATTGCATTTAAAAGCAAAAAAGACGTATTAAAAATTAGTGTAAATTGAGTATTCCAAGATAAACTGGGAAAATTTCTAGTTTTATACTGTTCCAAGGCACACGATGCCCTATTATTTGTGAAAAATATTAAAAACTTTTTTTTCATTCTGCTTGGTTTTATTTAGCCCTTGGTACGCTTTATCAGGAGAACGCATAGATAATAATTACTAAATATAGATAATTGAACTTGAAACGTTGAGAAAAAACACAGCATCAACAAAAACATAATTTTTTTACTTTATTTGCAAAATCTCTGTCAATGCCATACAAAAAGAGCCGAAACTACATTCAGTTATGTATTTCAGTATTTCTAATCTCTTGCACTCCAAAAAACATCAGCTAGAAAACAATGCTGTTAAAATTATTTCGTTTCAAGGGTTACTGCGGTCAAGGGGTACAACAGTCTCTCCTATGCGTGACATAAATGGTGTTTAAGAATTGGGAAGGTGAGATCAAATGGGACCTCGCTAATTTGACATCAGCTTAAGTCAACGTGTTCATCGATACTTTTGAAAGTGTCGAATTCTCGAGGTTCCACTGTAAAAGCTATCGCACATCGTGATGAAGAAACCGACTCAAAAAGCAAAGTAACGTTAAACGTCGAAACCATCACATGAATAAAGACTTTTGCTAAGTTACACAATACAAATTGCTTTTACAAGGGGACACCAGTTTGGATTGGTGAGGGACAATGCAAGGTTATGGTGTCGCAGGGAATTTTTCTCTAATAGGGTTGTTAATAAATGGAATAGCTTACCCCCGGAGGTAGTAAATTGTAACACAATTGACACGTTTAAAAAGAAATACGATAAACATGTTGTGGTAAATCGAGAAGCTATCCATACTTAGAATAAGACAACCATAAGTATTCTTTATGGGCATTGTATAATATTTCATCATGTGTATATATTGTTTATAATTTGTGTTAATTGCATTTTTAATTGGGTTGCTGTTTTTGTTTTTTTTTTCAAATATATGACATCCATATTTTTATGGGCATCTTTTTATCAGCCACCTCGTTGGGCATTTTGCCTGTTGTGGCGTTGTATTTGTATTTGTATTAAATATAATGCCTAGTATATATATTTCGTTCATCACATATACCTCTTTAAAAATTTTACACATGCACAAAAGAATTATCTTCTTCACCTAAAACAAATTTTTCACGCATTCAGAAATGTATAAATAATTCACGATTTTTCTTTAGAATTCAGACCCTCTCTTTCCGGTTCAAAAGATCCCGTTTCGTTCGTATACAAATTAGTTCCATTGTTAAAAAATCCCAAGATTTCTTTCTAAAGATAATCACAATTAACAAAATAATTTCCAGGCTTCCTCCAGAAAGGAAGACAAATATTTCCATTGAAAGCGAAACTATTCACAAACCAACAAACACCGCGAAATTCCTCCTCCACCACGGAATTTATTGAAAATCCTTTCATCACCAATGAGGGAATAAAAGCGTAAATTGAAAGAAACGGTTTCCTTTTCATTAACATTTAAATGAAAAAAAAAAAGAAGAAACTTCATTCGTTCATTTTGATAAAGTATTTCTCTCCTTTATTTTGAAGAAGAAAAACAAAAATGGAAACAGAAATCAAAGCTCACTCACACACACAAAACAAGATGCGCCATTCATTAAACACTAACACCAGTAATCTTCAAACTTACCTTTTTAAGACTTATTGGTTTTCTAGAATTGAATCCGTGCACTTGGGCGTTGAGAGAGAGAGGAAATAAATAAATTAAAATAAACTAATTCTTGTTTTCTAAGGGCAGAAAAGAACGTTTTTTTTTTTTTTTCCTCATTCCCATTCGGGAATACAAATTCGCTAATGTTCGATTCCGCTGGAAAATTTCCATGTGAAGACTGACTTCTCCGTCGACGGGAGCACCGTAATTAAATCCATTGGGGCGTGTTCCCGAATCGGATTAAAATTAATTGATTAATTCGACATGACGTGAATTTTTTTTTTCATTTCGTTTATTGATTCATTCTTTTTAAATGTTAGGGTTATGTCTGTGTAATTCTCTCTCATCCCATTTCTTTTCCTCTTGTTTTTTTTTTCAATTATGACATTTATTTCGTTATGAGAAGAGAAAATTGCGTGTTTTTTTTTCAGTTTTCCGTTCCGTGATTCTCTTCTCTTTTGATGATAGTAATTCGAGTCAAAAGTTATCATTAGTATTTTCAAGGTTTGGTGATTTTTGATGTGATTTGTTTCTTCAATCTATTTTTATTGTTATTGTTTATTCGTTACTGTCATTATAATTATTTTGGCGATTTTCCATTTTTTTTTTTTGCATTCGATTTTTGCAATTTTTTCCCCCCGAATTTCCTGTATATGGTGTGTCTATTTCAGTGAGATATACAGCTATATTTTCTCTTCGAAATCGTCTACATACGGTCACTCCTCGACTTACGAATACGATACTTTCCAAATAACTCAGTGGCGTTTAATTTTTCGTGTTCGATGGATTTTTTGCTAGCTGGAAGGAGAATAATAATAATAAAAAAATATATAGAACGGAATCGACCAAATCAGCGAAACTGTCAGGCTGAAGCAGTGGCTCTCAAATTTTTCCCTCAGTAGCTCCGTTGCGCTAGCGATTATCTTCTTACGGTTCACCCACCCTCATCATCATTTGTCAGTGACACTTTTTCCTCAGTTATAATTTACCAGTTATTTTAAAGCCATCATTTACCAGAGGCTTTACCTAACCATCGTTTATCAGTATTATATTCAGCCATCGTCTACAATCGACTTTACCAAGCCATCGTAAACCAGCTGCCTTACTTACCCATCGTTTACCATCGCCTTATTTAGATATAGCCTATAATCGGTTTTTCTCAGCCATCTTTTACAAGAGGCCTTACTTTATCGGCTGCTTTACTCAGCCATCGTTCAACAGTGTTCTTTTTCAGCCCTCGTTTACTAGAGGCGTTACTTAATTATCGTTAACTAATGTTATATTTAGCCATCGTCTACAATCGGCTTTACTCCGCGTCCGTTTACAAGAAGTCTTGCCTACCCATCGTTTACAAGATGCCAGACTTATCTATAGTTTATCAGCTGCTTTAGTCAATCATTGTTCACCAGCGGTCTTACCAAAGGCCTTACTTAACACGAAACACACTACATTGACGTAGTGTGTTTCGACCTTTACTATTTGAAGCGGGGTGTGTCCGGTCTTCAAAGGAATTTACTATATTTTCCAAGTTGCATTACTCACCATTGTTCACCAGTTGTAAGTTGGATATTTCATAAAAATCAGAAAACATTTCCGAAAAACTTCGGACTTAATTCCATTTTCTCAAAATTCAATCCTGACAAGGAAATTCAATTTACAATTCTTCGTGTCTCTCTCGGATTTTTTCATTTTATTTCTCGAGACAATTGAAGAAGAACCAGGGCAAAGAACAAAGATGCCCACACACACACACATCCCCTATGTTCGAACATTTTCCTAGACAAACAAAAGGAAGCAAAAATTAATTTCTTTCTAAACGATTGTTTCCATTAAGCTCCCTCCCTCCCCCCCCCACTCCCTCATAAAAAAAATACAGCAGGAAGGAACAAAAAATATATTAAAACGGAATCAACCCAATCAGCAAAACAGACAGGCTATAGGATAAGTAATAAAGAAATAATAAAAACAAAAAGACAATTTCTTCAATGCATCAGAGCGTAAGTCTTAGTTGCTTCAGAAGAGGAAAGTGCTGAAACAAATCCCGAGGAAACTGAAAAAGGGAAAAAAGAAGGGAAAACTACGAAAATAGGGTGTGAAAATAAATCCACCCTAAGACACGGTGAAATAAAAAAAGTTAGGGAAAAGAAATTCAAAAGAAATGTTAAAGGAAAAACCAAAAAAAAAAAGAAAAAGTAGCTTGTTAGGTGGATTCTTGCGCGAAATTTCTTAAGTAAACCTCTTTTTCTATCAACGTCTCTTTCTTACTTCTATTTCTTTGTTACTTACTCTTTTGCCAAAGCATTTTCTGTTTCCTCTGTTCATCTTCAACGAGTCAGAAAAACCTTTCATCTTGTTGCGGTATATAGGGGGAAAAAAAACGGGGGAATATATATAAGAAACGTCCTTCTTCGAGTTTCGGATCCACTTTTATTCTTTGCTAGGGAAAAATAGTTGTGGAAGGAAAATTTATTCAAAATCACAAAATCGCTAAAGGATATCAGATCTTGTCTCGGATACTACTGGGGAAAAACTATTTTCATTTTATCCATATAGAGAGAGGGGGGGGGGGGGAGTAGCTCGAATTCTCTATATTTTAACGTCGCAAGGTATGGGATGTGTTTGTTGCTATTGCCAAACACCTTAATGATCGATTTATGGGAGACACGGTTTTCAAATGAATACTTCTTATTACTGTATATTTCTCGCTAAAAATGCCTTAATCAAGTTTCAGTATGAATATGATAACAATTTCAGGTCTCTTAGTTTAAAAAATATGTGTTTCGACAAGCTTGGCGCCTGATTTAGACACCAAAAGGCGCCATGGAACGATCATTTTTTGTCCAATGAGTCTCAAATTTCTTTGAAAAGAAGAATTTTTATTATTATTTTGCTTTGTAGGTATATATGAATGAATTGTAGTATCCATTTTTTAGTGTGTGATTTTATTTTCATGATAATTTTGGCAAAAAAAGATGAAAATTTTTGGAAAAGTTTGCAAATTTGTGCCATATAAAAACAGATTTATATTTTCTTACTCATTAATGGTTTCTCATAGTACAAAATGCTTGCCACAAATAATCGATATATGCCTACAGAGCAAAATAAACAAAAATTGATGCTTTTCAATGAAATTTCAGAAGCAGGGGACAAAAAGATGACCATTCCAGTTTGGTGCCTTTTGGTGTCTCCAAGCTTGTTGAAACACATATTTCTTAAACTAAAAGCCTGAAATTGTTATTATTTTGATACTGAAATGTCATTAAGGCATTTTAGCAAGAAATATACAGTAATAAATATTTTTCATTTGAACATCATGAGTGTCCCCTTATGCGCATCTAAATTAGAGCAACATGTGTACGGGTGACCATATTTTGTCGAAAGAAACACGGGAGTTTGGGCAAAGTGAACATACCTACCGGAAATCTCTACTTGTGAAGATAATTGCCAGTTTTTCCCAAAACCGAAAAATATGTGCGGAAACTGTAATAAACACAACCACCATCAGTAAGGACATGCACTATAAAAATCAGTTGGACAGGTAAACAAACCGTTCAAATTTTAATGCACTAGAACACAATCGCAGTGCAAATCTGCAGTGAATCAGAATCTATTTTACAGGAAAAAAAAGCTTATTATTTATATTACCATTTATAAAGTTCCATGCAAATTACCTACATCCATGATTTTATTGAAGATAATGTTATTCAGTTTGTGGAAATATTTTGGATGCTCATCCTCTGCTTGGAGGAGGAAACAAAAGTCTGTTGATGCCCGTCTTCAGCAGCGACGCAAGGGCCGGTGGGCTTTGCGGATGCTCATCTTTTCAGCTTTGGAGTAGGCGCCATAAGCCCATGGATGTTCGTCCTCAGCAGTGATGTAGAAACCCAGATGGCTGTGAATGCTCGTCTTCAGAAGTGGCGTGGAAATCCAGAAGCTTGTGCATTCTCATTGCTCCTCTTTAGCAGTGGCGTGAGAGCCCAGGAGATATGAGTTTTCGTCCTCAGTGGCAGCGTTGGTGCATGGGGGATGTCCATCAGTAGCCGATGGGCTGTGAAAGGTCATCCTCAGCTTTGAAGTAGAAGTCGGAAGATCAAGTCGATGAGCTGAAGATGCTCATCCTTAGCTTTAGAAAGCTGTGGGTGTTCATCCTCAGCTTTGGGTGTGTATTGGCTTTGTATTTTATATATATACGACGTATATATATATATATATATATATATATATATATATATTTTTTTTTTTAAATTAATAACGTGATCTTCACGTATTCCCAAGGGATCAGCATGATCCGTCCAGCGAATTTGTTAGTTGACATCCATGCCCAAACCGGGATTCGAACCCAGACCTGCACAGTGAGAAGCTAGTTCCCTAACCACTCGACTGCCAGGTGGCAATTTGTACACGAAAAATCATCCCCCCCCTCCCTTATTTATTGATTCCTGAAAGGTGTATGATAGAAACGCTTTTTCGTGCATTTTTAGGCACCAGTAAACGAAATACGGAAACTCAAACATTGTTCAACTTCGTGGTGCAGTTGGCTTCGAGGGGAAATAAGTCTTCCCCCACAATTTCAATGATTCTTCTTCTTTGCATTTCTGGGATATAAGATGCAAATTGAAATGAGGTAAACAAATAGGCAGCTTAATCTTGTTCCGCTTTCTTACTTCATTCCCCCCCCCCCCGCTTTTTTTTTATTCCACGCAAATCCCTCACTCCTGCTGACTCTAGGCACTACTACTACTGCTGACTGCCATGGCCAGCCCGAAGGCATTCCCTCTAGGGGAAACTCTTTCCAATTTCATGTTAGTTCAGGGGAAGGCGAAGAGATTGCCTACCCTATTTTTTTATTTTTCATTTCTCTCCTTTCATCTTGAATTTAAGTTGGTTTCGGTTTTAGGCTCTGGTGGGTTTCATGTACGGAATGAAGTCTTTTGAATTCTGCCTCACATTGGGAACTCAGATACAGGGGCATGTACGAATTCATACGCCTCCTACTGACTATTCATAAGTTATTAACTGGTAGATGTATATGTATAAAAAATAAATTCTGGATGCATAGGAGGCGGTTCTGTGTGTGAATTCCCTTTCTATTTATGTAAATGAGGAGGGAAATATTTTACGTTTTTTTCCTCCTAGCTAGGTTACTTATTTGACAACGAGTAATAAGCGTGTTATTCATTCTGTAAAGAAGACTTTTCGCTATAATTTTGTTTTCTTCCGGTCCATATCGCCGCCATTTTTTTTTTTATTCTTTGAAACATGAAAAATATTTTGAAAATTAAATATTATTTTTGTGAATTTCGGAGAAAGTATTTTCAATATACGAGTACCATCAGGGAACAAGTAGTTGCGCAGGTCAACAATTTTTGACTTTTCTTTGTTTTAACATGCGTGAAATGTTTTTTTTCCTTCTGATTTTTAGGTGCTGAACTCAAATATAATGGCGAAAAATCTCTGTCACGCATTTTTTTCTGTATACATGATAGTATTTTTTTGTAAATGACAATCGTGACTAAATGACACGATGGAAAACTTACACAGCTTGAAAATGGGGGGTAATTGGCATACTGTTAATGACAAATTATAAAAACTCTATTATGATAGTTATATTTTATCATATATAAATGAAACACACACTTATAATATCTATAGAGTACACATGTATATACACAAAACTAAATTTACACGCACTTTAGTATCTAAAGTATCTAATAATTATCCAGTATCCAACAAAAATCATTTTTTATCATGTTGTATTTCTTTCTGCAAAAATCAACGATAGTTACTCATCGTTGAAGGGCCCACCAGCCTCCCCCATAGTTCGATGTGTCTTGGTAGAACCTTTCTCCTTGTTTATCACTGACTGCGCCTAGGTTATCAGGGAAAAATGAATATAAATCTCATAAAATTTATTTTTGGGAACGTTCGATATCCAAGATTTTTGTACGAACAGAGCAAGTCTTGAATGTCTTTGAGGTTCTTTTGAAACCCATTCACCACTGATATGAATGACTGTCGTGCAACGAGTTTCTTTCTCTTTAGAATCGCTATGGAGAAAGAATTACTCAACGGTGTTCTTATTAGAGGTCCTACAAAGATTCTCCTTCTTTCGGTTTTGCCTCGACTCATTTCGGAAATTTTTCTTTCAAGTGCGAGAAACTCGTGTCAGATTCATCCGTAGCCTTCACACAGATTTTCATCAGCCCCGGTTCAATTTGAAGAGGCAACAAAACATTAGACGAATCAACAAGAAAAGTATGATGAATGCTATTTTCTTCCAGAATGAATGTATCTCGTCTGAGCCAAATTTTTGTTTTACGAGGATCTGTTGTGAACCTACTACGTCACATGCGGTGGAAGCAACAAGATATGGTAAAGCCCAACCAAGAGGAATATTACTTCCAGATCGCCACATAGTTTCTGCTTATATTAGTCATATTTTATTGCAGAAAGAATGCTCCTCATGCTCTCATAAGTCTCCATCGTACCAACAACACATATTTCTGTCATTTTTTTTACTTATCTAGTGCCATTTCACTCATACAAATATGCTAATTTTCAAAGATATTAAATATTAAACGCACTGAATAATAAAAAAACTAGACGTGATTGATATTTTTTTATACAAATACAAATACAACGCCACAACAGGCAAATTGCCCAACGAGGTGGCTGACTTAACAACATCATGGATCCCCGAGCCATTTTTTGGAGGCCCTACCTACTACTGCTACACCCCAAATGTATTCAATAAAAATTTGTGTAAAGAATTCATTCATATATTATTCATTTCTTCTGAATTACTTTCACAAATTATCAAATTTCTGAAAACATTCGCCAGCCTTCTAATAAGAGCACAGTGGCACTTTGCAAGTATTGCACATTGCATTGTTCAGTGGGGCTTCTTCTTTGGCACTACAGAAGGCACATCTTTATGATGTATATCAACGCTATTCAACCTTTTGAAGAGTGCGGGCCACTTGATTCATTTGAAAGAGTGCTGCGGGCACTGAGGTCACTTGAGTGATCTGTAAATGTGCTACGTGTAACTTAAGGGATTTATAAATGTACTGCAGGTAAATTAAGTGCTTGGGAAGTGTGCCGTGGTAGTCTGTAAATATGCCGCTAGTCACCTGAGCGATCTGCGAACTAAAGCGGATTTTAGTCGGCTGAGGCTCCGGGCGCAAAAGAAAATATTGGGCCCCTTAAATTTGAAAAAGTCTAAAGTTTACGTTTTTCGACCACCACCCAACCAAAGCAAAGGTTTCTGAACAGGTGGTTTCGTGGTCGTCGAGAGGTTCAGAGGGATATCCGTTTATCTGTTACTCGATTAATCGGAGCCGACAATTGTTTGATATGTTTCTACAGTTTTTCATGTGCAATTTTTCAGTAGAAATTTCTTGATGTTTGAAAATAAAGTTAAGTTTTGATGATATTCGCTAGAAATGAAATTCTTTCCCGTTATTTTTCCAGTGCCAGCCAAGGTGAAAGGAGGACGTACGGTGTACAACGTGACGTGGGGATCACCGGTCATCCTCGAATGCACGGCGGAAGGAGAGCCACCGGCTGAAGTCACGTGGTGGAAGAATGGTATCCCTGTAGGTATTAGGCAAAAAACAAAAAAAGTAGTGAAATTTTTTTCCGACCAAGTAAAGCTTCAAATTGATAGCACATCACTATCGCTAACGATTAAACTAAACGTCTCTTTTGGGATATCATATCAAAAGAGTTTATAATAATTTAATACTCTTTTGGGAATATCACCGAGGGTTAGGCAATCAAAACGCAACACGACACGTTTTGTCTGAAGCTGTGATAGGTATCATCTGTAGATAGTATTACCACCACGAGAATGAACATTTTTATTTCTGTATGACAATGTTTTAATGGTTTCTTTTTCTAATATTATGCGCTGCATGTTTTCCAAAGTGAGTGATATCACCCCACATGAAAAGAGAGTAAGTACTGGGGGAACTGTATATGTATTCTGGGGATAAGCCTTGGATGGGAACTGATGAGACGTAGAGTACGTACTATAAATTTATAGTCACAAATAAAATATCTACTCACAACTACTTTTCGAATGTTTAACAACTGGCAATATTCAAAAGCGCATTTCGGAAAATCTTGGCAAACCTGTGGTGACGGGGGCAAGATTAGATAAGACCTGTGAATGCTCGACTTCAGCTTCTTGTGGGGTATTTTGAATTAAGATTCCTGTGTTTTCCTCATCCTTGCTACAAAACACTGCAGGTTAATTTCACTTTTCTTCATCAATTCTGGGATGCTCTTGCAAAATTCAAAGTAGAGTACACTCCACGGCTCTGATGCTAATGCTGAGGATAAGCACAAAAGCCCCCTTTCCTACTCCTACGCCAAAGCTGAGGATGTGCATATCCAGGACCAGGTGCCTATGACATTGCTGCGGACGAAAACACGCCCCAAACTTCTTTGCCGGAGCTGAGGACGAGTGCCCACAGTAGAACAGCTCCTCGCCATTTTTGAAGACGAACACTCACAGACCTCGAGCTCCTAGTTCTACACCACTGCTGAAGACGAACGCACACAGCCGCATACACAGCTTATGACATGTATCCGCAGCTCCTTGGTACCTACTCTATAGCTGACGAAATTTATCATCACCTGGGCAGGGTTCCTATATCCTTGAGAGGGGCATCTAATACTTACAACCTTGAGCGAGGCATATGTTTCCTATATCTTTGAAAGGGGCATCTGGTCTCTATATTCGTGAGAAGGCATCTAGTTTCTTATATTCTTGAGCAAGGCATGCACTCATTACTTCCTTCAGCTGTGCACGCAGTAACTACATGTTTGCGCGAGACATTTAGCGTCCATTTCTTCGATTGAAGCATCTGGTGCCTATACCCTTGAAAAGAGCATTCAGTCCTCACACCCTTCAGCGGACCATTTAGTCCCCAGATTCTTACCCTCATCAAGTAATGACTACTCGTAGATGCCATAGTGAGGCGCTTCTAGTCACTACACTCTTGAGCGAGGCATCTAGTACCAATTTCTTTGAGCAAAGCATCTAGTGCCCTCTTCTTTGAGATAGGCATCTGGTCCTACATCCTTGAAAAATCCCTACATTCCCTGTCTCCTACGCCACTGATGAAGACGAGCATCCGGAGTCCCCAGTTCCTACACCAAATGATTTACCAACTATTTATAAAAATGGCATTTAAATCAAAAATTAAATTTCTCATTCAACATATTTGATTTTTGATCCCTACCATATACCAATGATGATACCTCGCCACAACCTGAAACCGTAGAGGATCGTTAGACAGTCTTCTATCTGCTGAGGACGTCGATACACGTTTCATGCAACATGTCGCAAAACATTCAGCGATTTCACGAGTACGCGAACAAAACCACGAGCGCAAGTGTCCAAAAAAACCCCTTTATATAACGTTTAAATATCTTATAAGTAACGGCGCCGCGGAGGAAAAAGATATTTATATATTTCGCGTGCTCTTCAAGTTTATGGCGTCACTCAGTAAAGCTTTTACAAGGGGTATGCATAGGGGTAAAAAACAAATAAAATAACGCTGAAAGTTGAATTTAAAGCGTGTTGTGGTGTAGAGGAAAAAAAAAATTATTCAGTAGGTTATTGGAAGTTGTTGCCAAAACTTTTTTTTTTTGCTAATCTCGCCACTCCCCGCGCACTTTAATTTATGGTTCACTCAAAATTGCGGAAGTGTTCGTGCAAAAGGAGAGAAAAGGCTTTTATTTATTTTTCCCTTTTTTTTTTTTGGAAGGGGGAAAAAAAATAAATTCAGTTTAGTAGTTTTAATAGATGCTACCAACTACGTAGAATTTTGATATTTTGTCAAGTGACGCTGAATGATAAACGAGAGAACGTTCCTACTGAGGACGTCGATTTAGCCGACCATAAACCTTAAGGCCTGTAAAAACTGGTGGTGGTGGTGGTGGTGGGTATACAGACGGCTTCCCTTTCTGCTTTTTTCTTCCATCTTTTGGTATGAAACAGACGTCCCTTCCCTAAATGCATACATACATATATACATACCACTTTGATAAATTTCAGATGTCATCGTGCTTGAAGTTGATGCATTGACTGTCTATCGTCTTTGATATTAAACACGACGGTGCGCACATACACTCGCGTCGGCGAATAAGCTTCTGTGGGAAAATTGAGATATAATTTTTTTTTTTTTTAAATGAAGCAATAAGAAAAGCATTATTTTCCTTTGGATAAAACGTTTACGTGATGAGAATGCATTTAAATGTATTATCGGTACTTTCAATATTTTCACGTGTGTTTATCGTTATTTTATAACTTCCTTACTATGAAATGCTTGTAATCATTTCAGTATCATGGGATCGATAATTCGCAGGATAAACTACTTTAGAATAATACAGGGTGTCCCATAAATTTGTAAACAGTTTAAAAATTGAAGGAATATGTATATTTGAATGCAGTTTCTCCAAAAACGTTATTCTCAAAAAAAGGAGGGAAGGAATTTTTTTTTCATTTTTGTCGATAGAGGGCGTTGGAGAAAGAGTGATTGGACACCTGAACCTTTCTTCAATCTACTCCTTGTCCGAAACGTTCGCAAAGTTACAGGCGGTGATTCGTGGCTGAGATAAAGCAACTTCACCAACAGTCGTTTCTTTGTCCACCAATGTCAGCCACCTCGTTGGGTATTTTGCCTGTTGTGGCGTTGTATTTGTATTTGTATGTCAACATCAAAATTCAACCTTATGTAAGCGTCTGTAACAGGAAAATTTAGAAATATGAGCGTACACTCTGCATTTTTGCATAATTCCCGTTATTTTCTTTCGTTCAGCGCCAACTATCGGCAAAGATTCGAACTAATTGTTTTTTCCTGTTACCAAAAAAAAAAAATATTCCCCCCTTCCTGACTAACTTTTTCGGAAACGGCATTCAAATGTTCAAATTCCTTAAATTTTTATGAGTTTTTAAAATATTTCCGAATTTATGGGACACCACATATTTTACGAAATTTAAAGTATTAGAAAAGTCCTGAAATTTAAAGAAGAAATATAGTGACTTTTTCCGAAATATTATGTTCATAATATATTAATACGAATTGAATAAATTTAATTTTGTAACGGAGAAATTGTGGATAGTAATTCAAATTAAATTTTAAAAGTGATTATTATGTATAGTACAGACATCATAAAAATTATAATTTCTTTAGAACTTGAAGAAAGTAGTCAATGAAAAATTAATAATTTATGAAAGTGAAAAAAACATTAAAATTGAAGATATAAAAAAAAGTTATTTCAGTAAAAATATTTTTAATATAATATATTCATAAGAGAGACATTATATTCACTAAATTGTAGGATAGAAAACTAAATGAAAGAGATAAACTGAAAGAAATTATAAAAGAAATTCCTTAATTCAGAAATTATTTTTCCCGAAAAATTGAGGAAATAAAAATAAGAAATAAAAAACAAAGAACTAAGAATTGGGGGAACGATAAAAAAAATAAGAAATTGTTAAAAACAACTTAAAAAAATTCGCAAAAAATTTTGTTTAAATAATTTTTTTCCTTGAAAATTTATTGACAGTTTATTTTTCTTCCAGCGCTTGTTAGCGTTATTAATTAGTTATTATAAAAAAATTATTACTGATATAATACGTACAGTAACTTTTTACATAATCAGTATTATTTAATGTTTTAAAAGTTCTTTTTTATAACAATTTTATGTTATGTTATCAAAAATTCTCTTTGTGCCTTTTATATCCTTGAGCGGGGCATCTTGTCCCTACATTCTTGAGAGCGCTATATTTGTTCCTATATTCTTGGGCCAAGCATCTGGTCCGTATATCCTTAAGGTAGAGGGGCATCTAGATTTTATATCCTTGAAAGGGGCATCTAATCCTCACATCCTTCAGGTGGCATCTAATCTCACTAGGTAGTAAATTGCCTATGGCAATAGACCTGAGTTGTGCTCGGTTTTAAAAAAAAAAAAAAAAAAAAAAGGTGGCATCTAATGCTCGCATCATTCAGTCTGCATCTAATCCTCACATCCTTCAGGTGGCATCTAATCCTCGCATCCTTCAGGCTTCATCTAATCCTCACATCCTTCAGCGTAGCATTTAGTCCTCACATCCTTCAGCGTAGCATTTAATCCTCACATCCTTCAGCGTAGCATTTATTCCTCACATCCTTCAGCGTAGCATTTAATTCTCACATCCTCGAGCACAGTGCATCTATTCCCTATATGAATGATGTGTCTAATGCCCACATCTTTGAGCGAGACATCTTGTCCCCGTATCCTCGGGAAGGGCATCTAATCCTCTCATCCTTGAGTGCAACATCTAATCCATATTTCCTTGACGAATCATCTAGCCAATACATTTTGCACTGGACATGTATACTCTACATCCGGGAGCGAGGCATCTCGCATCCACATTTTCCACATCTCGCGGGGGGTTCTAATCCCTATACCCTTAAGAGGTGTGCGCATGAATCAATACCCAAAAATGTGTATGAGGTCATGCCGGGCGCCTAGACCAAAACATTGTCAGTCTCCCATTTTGTGGAAAAAAAAAGTTCTCTAAGTGTGAAATTGGCTCAGATACAAACGCAACAGTCAACTAAATATATAAGTATATCAGACTCTGGTATTTTATCTTATTGTGTGCGTACGTGGATCATATTATTTTCTGAGAGCGTAACGTTCAACAGAAAAAAGCAAATTCTCTAACAAACTTTCGTTTTGTTGGCTTTCACCTAAAAAATGCTAAACACTCTTATATTAAAAATCAAAAAATTCCTCGAGTTTAAAAATTATAAATTCAATTACATTACAGCCCACGGGCCGCCAGTTTGCGACCCTTGCGCGGCCAATCTCGATTAAAAAAAAAAAACTTTCGAAACGTTCAAAATCAATTCATAAATCTTTGTGGATATAATGCGCATAATCATATTATAACGAATTTTCTTCTTTCTCTTCAATTCATTTTCTATTTTCTGAAAAATATCGTCCATCTTCACCAGCTCGTTATTTAATCTTTTACACGCGTTACTTTGGTTTTTGTATTTTATGGCGTTTTCATTCTATTATCTTTGAGCTCCGAATGAATAGCCAAAGTTGTTCTCGTAGCACACAAATAGCGGAAAACAAAAACAAAAAAGGCTACAACCCAAAGTAATATCCTTCGGTATTTCTTTTATAGATAAGCGGTAATCGTGTTCCTTATAGCGGAAGGAAAAAATAAATTAAGTGCGTGGCTTTTCCAACGAGAGCAAGAAAAAGCTCCTATATAGTTGTCTTCTCTTTTATGCGGTCGGTGGAGACCAACTATTTGGGGGACCGTGTACAAAATTTTTTCGGGGCTATTCTCTGCCCATGATAACAATAGAGATGCAGATTATGCCAAAGCCCGAAATCGGCCAGTTCGCAAACTGTTGACAATGTCGCCAATGTCGGAATTTCTGATTTTCGCCTTGCTTTATCCGGCCCTTATACATCGATCCCCTATGATTCCAAATCATCGCCACGTTGGCGAATTTTTTGTCATAATTCTGGCCATTTATAATTATGGATAGCTATAATAACTATAACGATCAAAGGAATCGTAATATCGATATCTTAGGGATCGATATATAGGAGCCGGCGAAAGAACGGAATTCGGACATTGGTCGGGTCAACTGAGCTGACTTTTTCACTAACTGTCCGATTTCGAGCTTTGGCAGTAACGTATACACTACCTGCCCAAAAAAAAAAAAAGCGACGAAACCTACTATTACTTATTGCGCAAGCCCCAGGAAGAAGTGTTGTGATCTGAGGTTGTTTCTGTTATTCTGGACCAAGGTCAGCAATAAAATGAGGTCGGCTGATTATTTCAACATGGTTAATGACCATCTTTGCCCACCGATGAATATTTTCTTCTCTGAAGACACGATAGCACGTCCCATATTTTTCACTTCAAAATATGGAAGTCAGATGGCAGCACCATTGAAAAAAAGAAACAAGCATAACTCTGTTAATATAAATACATTACGGCTATACTTAAGGTTTGTTTGCACACGTCAAGTTTTTTAATAGTAATTTACTAAATTTTAAGTTTTCAAGTATTTTAAAATGTCTGCAGACGTTAAGGACCGTGATTTCAGTTGTTAAGTTATCAAGTAGTGAAATGGAATAGTTTCACTTAAGTAGGCCCTATACGCATGCGCAAGTGGGCGTGGTCGTGCAGTATCCAATGAGGATACACTACTTGATTACCCATATTGGAACAGATTTTAGTAGTTGAAGAGACTAACCTACTTAACAACTTGATTACTAAATCACTTAACGCGTATAAAAGGGTCTTTACAATCAGAATATGTCTTCCAGCGTCTACCAATTCTTTAGAAATTCCTTAGAGAAATGTTACGTGGTGCTGTACGATTAAATAGAAGCTCCATAATTCCAGGCAGACATTCAGTGCATTATGAAGCACCCTCTATCGGGTGATTCCGTAACTACATTTTATTGCAGAATCATTGAGCGTATCGTTTTCCGTGTTTACAAATTTTGATATCAATCTGACTAATGATTAGAACTACAGAACGCACGGAACAGTCAAAATTATTTTCTGGGTATTTACATAATAAGTTATCAATGTGTTTATACCATGTATCTAAAATTTCTTTTTTGGAGTTATTATTATGTATTTATTTGCTTTTTGCAGCTTTCTGAAAAAGCTCCCGTCCTCTCACACTCGATGCTGACCGTCAACGCGACTGAAAGTACGATGTATTTGTGCAGGGCATCCAATTACATCCATAGTGCTAATTACAGCGCAGTCGACAGCAAAGACTTTCATATCTTCGTACTTCCAAAAAATAGTAAGTAGACCATAATTCAGTAGCTATCTACGCAGATGCGGATTTATGGTTTTACCGCTTGTGGGTGTTACACTAAGTTTGCCGCTCTTCTCCCATTCCAGCCTAATTTTTTTGACCACTCATTCTCTAATTCACCGCCCTAGGCACGCCTATATATATCACGCTTAGGTCCGCCTTGTCAATATACCTCTGTCTCTAAGACACTCATTTGGGGTGGCTCGTTGATCTGGTTCTTCTCTCTCCAGGCCACTCTCATGGCTCACACACTAATCTAAGACAAGGGTGCCATTGAAGAAAAATTGCAGGGTGCGGTTGTCGCCGGTGGATTATCAGCAAGGCAAAAGTGTCGCTGGTCTAAAGTATTCCAAAGCACCAAAAATCGTACATCGTTGCTGTCACAGATGAGTTACCGGAAGGGCTAAAGTGCTGTGAGTCTAAAATTAAAATCGCGAGGCAAAAAATTGGCAAGCCAAAAGTGTCTTGAGTGCGAAGCATTCCACTGGAGGGAAAATTAGCAGCATGGCTGTCTCGGGTGGAATATTGGTAGAAAAAAGTTGTCGCGGGTTCAAGGCATAGATTCCACTAGAAGAAAATTTCATGGCACGGCTGTTGCGGGTAGATTATCGTCAGGGCACAGGTATCACGGATCTAACTCGAGGATTCCACTGATAAAATCGCGAGGCTTGGCTGCTTCAGGGAGATAATCGTCAGGACAAAGTTATCAAGTGTCATTGGTCTAAGATAAGGGTCCCAATGGGGAGAAATCGCAAGGTGTGGCGGTCACGGGTGAATATTCGGGGGCGCGGGTAGCCCAAGTCGATAAGATACTCGCCTAAAGTACCAAAGGAGGTTCATAGGTGTCGCGAGTTCTATACCCGGTTCGTCCTTGTCAGAAAACTTTCCTAACACAGGGATACAACAGAAACGGCGAACTGACCGCAGAAAAATTGCTACAGCAGGGGATTGCCACATTGCAGCATCGAGGGGTTAGCACACCAACCTCTCGATGAGTATAAAAAACAAGCCTGCCGTTCGGAATCGGCAATAAATTGTAGTTCCCGGTCTAATTAGCTCTCGTGTGCAGAAAACGAACGTGGTGCGACAAAAATGATCAAATGTGAATATTCGACAGGGCAAGGTGTCGGCGTCCAAGTCAAAGATGCCACTGGAAAAAATCGCAGGGCGTGACTGTTGTTGGTGGATTACCAGCAGGGCAAAGGTATCGCGGGTCTAAGGCATGAATTCCATAGGAGAGAAATCGCAGAGTGTGTCTGTTGCGGATAGATTATCGGCTGGGCTAAGGTGTCGGGGGGTCTTCTGGCAAGGATTCCGCTAGCACAAAATCATGGAACAACTCCCAAGTGAATGATTGGTAGGATAAAAAAGGCCCGTTGAATATTTACTAGAGTGAAGAAGTCACGAAGTTCGAGAAACATTAACATAAGCATGTAGAAGTTTGCTCAGTTTTTATGATTTTTTTAATATATAAAGACTCACATTTCGTTCACAACACGTAGAAAGATTTTAAATATGCCTTTACTTTTTGCGAATTAATCGACTAAAATATTCGTGTTGGAAGTTTGCGTGTTTTGTGATTACTAGAACCTATTAATAGTATGCGAGACACACACACACACACACAAGTTTTAAAAAACTCTTCAGTTCACGAAGTCAAATTCACAACTTGGTCGCTTTTGCAGAACAATCTGTAGAAGATAATTATCGATAACGCGAAACAGCGGAGGAAACAGCTTCATATGACTGCGCTGGCTGTCATGTCGCTAACGACGATGATAAATTGCTCGTCGCTCGGGGACGTGATCAGCAATGAGACAAGATCATAAGCGTGTTGCTGCAACTACGTTACAAAGCGAAGCGTTTGGCCAAACTGTTAATATCCCTTTGATACTTGAACGTACGCTGCACAAAATCTACTAACAAAGGATTAAGTTATGTCTACTAATAATAATCTGGTGTGCATAGCTGATTATACGCGCTGAATATAGAATCTACAGTTTAAGCCATTCCCTGCGAAGGGGAGGATTCTCCGACTTGCGCGTCGGAGACTTAGACGTGATTACGCACACCGGTCGAATTTATATCATTAGCATGTGCATACAAAATCAAATTTTTTTTGTTTAGTGAAGTGATTTTCACTTGTAACTAAGCTCGTAGATTTTGTGTAATGTTTCTCAACGAGGATTCTCCAAGACATCGTTTCGTGAGAAGTAATAGTCATGGATATTATCCCTTAAGACATGAGGTTCATTTCAAGGGTTCCACTAGATGTTGGATATTGTTGTAAGGGTTCCGTAAATGTGTAGGATGTTATTTAAATTATCCCTTGGACGATAGATATTGTTTAAATGGTGGTAGACGATAGATATTATACCAATGCTTTTTCCCCTAAATTTGGATATTGTTTCAAGGGTTACTAAAATGGTTGATATTGTTTCCTATTACGCATTATTTTTTGGGTTCTTTAGATAATAGATATTGTTTAAAGGGTTCCCAGAATCAGTGGTTTTGTCAGCGGTGTCACTGTGCGCTGTCGATGTTTATATGTGTTAGTTCGGTGTCTTGAAGATTATTGTTTTTGTTTTTTTTGTTAGACTATCGGCATTATGGGGAGCCACGGATAGACCAGAACAAAGGAGCCGTGGGGGATAAAATTTTGTGAACCACTGCTTTGATCATTTTTTTGATCATTTTTGTCGCACCACGGTCATTTTCTGCACACGAGGACTAATTAGACCGGGACCTACAATTTATTGCCGATTCCGAACGGCAGGCTTGTTTTTTATACTCGTCGAGAGGTTGGTGCGCTAACCCGTCGATGGGGGGACTCCCTGCGGTAGCAATTTTTGCTGCGGTCATGTCGTCATTTTTGTTGTACCCTTGTGTCAGGAAAGTTTTCTGACAAGGACGAACCGGGTATCGAACTCGCGACACCTCTAAACATCCTTTGGTACTTTAGGCGAGTATCTTACCGACCTGGGCTACCGCGCCCACTGCCTTAAATGTTGGATATTGTCTCAGGCGTATCTTAGACGCAGATATTGTTTCAAGGGTTTCCTAGGTGTTAGATAATCGTTTCACATATACCTCAGATTTTGGATTCTTTCAGAATGTATATTCTTACGATTGGAAGTTTTCCTTAGGACGTGGATAAGGGTTCCTGAACCATTTAAATTCCCATGTGATGCCTAAAACATGTATGTAGCTCAAGGTTTCTCTGTCTCGACTATCGGCATTGTTTCAAGGGTTCCATATAACACTGATATGTTCAAATTCTTGTTTCGAAGGCTTCTACGGATATACATCGTGGATGAATATTGTTTCAAGGACTCTATGGAACACGGACATTATTCGACGGTGCCCTAGAACATAAATACTTCAAGCATTTCTTAGAACTAGGATATACGAAGCACGAAAGCCTAGATGAAAAGTTCGGAAAGAAAATTCACAGTCCTCTGTAGGGAATCGAACCACCAACCTCTCACTACCCGGGCGAGTGCTCTACCATTCAACTACAAGAGGACAGATGTTTTCTTCCCTTAGAACATATGTGTGAACGCTGAATGGCATTGAGCGTGGACAGCCTTCTAGCACAGCTAATAGCTCTTAACGACGTCAGCCCTCAAATGGCGATATGTGGAGAGAAACGAGGTCACTCTCCACTGTTTATACGAAGCGGAGAGTGACACGTCGTTTCTCTCTATAAACTAGAATATAGTTTCAAGCATTTCCTAAAATATGGATTTTGTTTTGAGGGGCTCTCTTTCTTAACATTTTTTCGCCCGTGACCTCCCCACTTTGGATCATATTTTCTTCTCGATGCCCCCCGCCATCTTATTTGTCGCCCCTCTCCCAAATCTCATCCAGGAGCGGGATAATTTCTTCTTATTGAGTAAATTTATAGTACAATTTGTTTTAATAGATAGGGTCAATCACCGGACCCCTAGGATAGAGTTTTCTTGTGGGTACTCTAAATGCCGCACCATCTCAACATCGTGGGCCTCAGACCAAGATATATTTGTCCACAGAATTTTCTCAAGGTGAATTAGCAGAAAGTAACATCTAATGTGTTGTTGCATAAGTTGTATATTCACATACAAAAACTCGACAATCATAGTACCACGTGTAGTGTAGCTCTTGTACGGATAAGAGGCCACCGGCAGGGCCATCATTAAAAGCATCATCGGCCCGAGCAAAGTCATATTCTGGACGTTCATTAGCTGGAAGCTTTCAAGGGTGTTCCGCAATAGAAATACCAGTCTACCCATTTGTTCTCATGCCCGAGTGGTGCAGTGGTAAGATGTTCGTCTTCTATCATCGAGGTTATCGTCAAGGTCCCTGGTTCGAATCCGGGGAAAGAACATCGAAAACAAGTTCTTTACCTACCAAGCCTGGGACGACCACCGGCAGATGGCGCCCCTATTTCCCACCCAACTCCACTGGTTGGAAATTACCGAATGTGGTGTCTATTAAAATTTTTATTAATCGTACTTAAAAAAATCATTCTACCCATCAAATTGAAAATTTTAAACACTTCGATCACATCCTCTCCCGACATCTAGGCTCTCCCAATGTAAACGCGTGGCTCTTTTCTCCCCACCCCCAACCAAGTCAATGTCCCTCCGTAAGTACGGCCTCCAAAACCTGACGGCATAGCCCAATCCAGGACGAACTAAGCCCGGAAAAACAGAAGTATCCCTTTAAAGCAACGCGAAGAGACCTTTTTAAGAATGAAAATTCCGTCATTTTGGTCAAGACAATGGTTAATTTTGAGAATGAAACATTGTCTTAGAAACGGAAGTTGATGCATAATCGTTAGTAAATTCAAATAATTCATTGAATTCATTCCATTCATCAATCATAGTTACCAATGCCAGCTGGAAATCTATATATATAAAATTGATTTGATTTTCTGTGTGTCTATCTGTCTGTGTGTGTGCATGTTCTCTATACAAATCTACAATTTTAGATCGATCGTCACCAAATTATATATATATATCTATTCTATAATATAAAATCACAAACAAACTCGAAAAGGGCCTGTTGCTAAGCAACCGAGTGACGGAAGTGGGTGAAATTTTTGAGTGACGGAAATCTGTTACGGAAGTGGGTTCGATTCATATATCGATATTCACATTCATATATCGTACATTCATATTCATATATTCATATATCGTACATTCATATTCATATATTCATATATCGATATGATATCATATCTCATATATCGATATTGGGTCGATATTCACATATCGGGACCCATTTGACCCATCGGGACGACATTATGTGCATGTACCAAGAGGCTCCTACATCCTACAGCAGAGCCCTTAGGCTGGAATTTAGATTTCGAGCCCCCAAACCAGCTTTTCAGGGGCCCCTCTGTGATTAATTTATAGTGTGAAAAATCAAAAAGTGATAAGAATCGTTGTGGCCCCTGTCAGCCCTTCCTTTGTGGGGGGGGAGGTCCATGCCGAGCGGTATATATATGTATAATATACACACACAGCAGCGCTCCCAACACAGGGTCGGGGTACCCGGGGAAGATTTCACGTATAAGTAAAAAGTTTTCATTTCCAGGGGCCCTTGATGGATCTCATTGTTTTCTTGCTGCTTTAACGTTGAAAAATTTCGATAGCGGAAGCAAAAGATATATCCAGTCTGGGGCCCCACCAAAAGTATGCGAATTGGTGTCCCGGGTAATTGGTTGGGGGACCCTGGATTTTATTCGTTCGTAAAACGAATAAAAATGGAAATTTTTCATGGCACTCGCTCCGGGGGATGACCGACAAGCTTCCAAGTCGGGGGCCCCATGTTTATAGGTTTCATTTTGGGGGCCCTGGATTTTATTCGTTGGTAAAACGAATACAAATGAAAATTTTTCATGGCACTCGCTCCGGGGGATGACCGACAAGCTTCCAAGTCGGGGGCCCTATGTTTACAGGTTTCATTTTGGGGGCCCTGGATGAATCTCATTCTTTTCTGTTGTAGAATTTGCAACAGCCGAAGCCCGAGATAAAGCCAGTCTGGGGCCCCACCAAAAGTATGCGAATTGGTGTCCCGGGTAATTGGTTGGGGGCCCTGGATTTTATTCGTTCGTAAAACGAATACAAATGGAAATTTTTCATGGCACTCGCTCCGGGGGATGACCGACAAGCTTCCAAGTCGGGGGCCCCATGTTTACAGGTTTCATTTTGGGGGCCCTGGATTTTATTCGTTGGTAAAACGAATACAAATGGAAATTTTTCATGGCACTCGCTCCGGGGGATGACCGACAAGCTTCCAAGTCGGGGGCCCTATGTTTACAGGTTTCATTTTGGGGCCCTGGATGAATCTCATTCTTTTCTGTTGTAGAATTTGCAACAGCGGAAGCCCGAGATAAAGCCAGTCTGGGGCCCCACCAAAAGTATGCGAATTGGTGTCCCGGGTAATTGGTTGGGGACCCTGGATTTTATTCGTTCGTAAAACGAATAAAAATGGAAATTTTTCATGGCACTCGCTCCGGGGGATGACCGACAAGCTTCCAAGTCGGGGGCCCCATGTTTATAGGTTTCATTTTGGGGGCCCTGGATTTTATTCGTTGGTAAAACGAATACAAATGAAAATTTTTCATGGCACTCGCTCCGGGGGATGACCGACAAGCTTCCAAGTCGGGGGCCCTATGTTTACAGGTTTCATTTTGGGGGCCCTGGATGAATCTCATTCTTTTCTGTTGTAGAATTTGCAACAGCCGAAGCCCGAGATAAAGCCAGTCTGGGGCCCCACCAAAAGTATGCGAATTGGTGTCCCGGGTAATTGGTTGGGGGCCCTGGATTTTATTCGTTGGTAAAATGAATACAAATGGAAATTTTTCATGGCACTCGTTCCGGGGGATGACCGACAAGCTTCCAAGTCGGGGGCCCCATGTTTACAGGTTTCATTTTGGGGCCCTGGATTTTATTCGTTGGTAAAACGAATACAAATGAAAATTTTTCATGGCACTCGCTCCGGGGGATGACCGACAAGCTTCCAAGTCGGGGGCCCTATGTTTACAGGTTTCATTTTGGGGGCCCTGGATGAATCTCATTCTTTTCTGTTGTAGAATTTGCAACAGCCGAAGCCCGAGATAAAGCCAGTCTGGGGCCCCACCAAAAGTATGCGAATTGGTGTCCCGGGTAATTGGTTGGGGGCCCTGGATTTTATTCGTTCGTAAAACGAATACAAATGGAAATTTTTCATGGCACTCGCTCCGGGGGATGACCGACAAGCTTCCAATCTCATTCTTTTCTGTTGTAGAATTTGCAACAGCCGAAGCCCGAGATAAAGCCAGTCTGGGGCCCCACCAAAAGTATGCGAATTGGTGTCCCGGGTAATTGGTTGGGGGCCCTGGATTTTATTCGTTCGTAAAACGAATACAAATGGAAATTTTTCATGGCACTCGCTCCGGGGGATGACCGACAAGCTTCCAAGTCGGGGGCCCCATGTTTACAGGTTTCATTTTGGGGGCCCTGGATTTTATTCGTTGGTAAAACGAATACAAATGAAAATTTTTCATGGCACTCGCTCCGGGGGATGACCGACAAGCTTCCAAGTCGGGGGCCCTATGTTTACAGGTTTCATTTTGGGGCCCTGGATGAATCTCATTCTTTTCTGTTGTAGAATTTGCAACAGCGGAAGCCCGAGATAAAGCCAGTCTGGGGCCCCACCAAAAGTATGCGAATTGGTGTCCCGGGTAATTGGTTGGGGACCCTGGATTTTATTCGTTCGTAAAACGAATACAAATGGAAATTTTTCATGGCACTCGCTCCGGGGGATGACCGACAAGCTTCCAAGTCGGGGGCCCCATGTTTACAGGTTTCATTTTGGGGCCCTGGATTTTATTCGTTGGTAAAACGAATACAAATGAAAATTTTTCATGGCACTCGCACCGGGGGATGACCGACAAGCTTTCAAGTCGGTGGGCCCCATGTTTACAGGTTTGATTTTGGGGGCCCTGGATGAATCTCATTCTTTTCTGTTGTAGAACTTGCCACAGCCGAAACCCGAGATATAGCCAGTCTGGGGCCCCACTAAAAATCTGCGTATTGTGTCCCCGCTACTGGATGTGGAGCCCTGGATTTTATTCGTTGTAAAATTGATAAAAATGAAAAATTCTCACAGGGGGGTGTCCGACAAGCTTGCAGGTCAGGGCTTCATGGAAATGTTGGCAGGTTGTAATTCGGTGCCCCTGAATGTATCTCATTGATTTTTGTGGTTTAACATTGTAAAATTTGCAACACATCGGTAGCCCAAGATATATCTAGTGTGGGGCCCCACTGAAATTCAGCGAATTGAATCTGGGGACCCCCATGGGGAAGTTTTCTGGGGATACTTGATGAATCTCATTTGTTTTTTGTTGCTTTATTATTATTTTCATTAAAATTCGCTTCTTCAGTAGGCTGGTGCTTTCACACGTCCCTTTCCCCTTTTCCATAGCACGCTGATGAAGTGGGACGAAATAAACAAGATATGTCCGGGAGAGAAGTGGGGGGGGGGGGTTGGCCGCCAAAGGCGGCAGGGGGGCAGAGCCCCCCCTAGTATATATATATATATATATATATAGACGTCATAATCATCATCAGCATCACTTTGGGGGTTTGGGGGTCAGGAAAATGGTGATCATATATAGAAATTAGTGTTAAAATTGCCGATTTTACTGTAGAAATGCTGAAATTTGGTGGTGTTTCCTGCCACATCAATAATTTTAAAAATTGTATTGAATTCCCGATTTCTGAAATACTGAGTTCGCTTAGAAGCCCAGGAGATTAAATATGAAGTAAAAAATTAGCCGGACCCCTACTCTTGAGTCGGATATTCATGAAATAAAATTGATTTCAACTTTTTATTTATATCTTCTCAAGCATGAAAATAAAGTTCTCCGTATTGTCTTTTAATATTCAACTGCATAAATTCTTATAGTTTAGGATGTTTTAAAATTAATTATGGGCCCATAATTAATTTGGGCCATCGAATAAATTCCACAGCTTTAACTAAGCATTTTTGGAAGCTGAAATGGGCAGAAATAGATAACTTGAAGTTCAAAAGGGGGAGTCGAAATACTTAACGCCCCTTAAAAAAGGAAAAAATATATATCCATTTCTACGTTTCTTTAAATCTAGATTTGTTTCTTTCGTGAGTAGCGCAGGAAGTCGCCATATTGGTTAAATTAGACACGGTTTTCATGTCCCTCAAAGAAGGAGGGATCACGTGAACCAAACAGCTTCATTGAAGAAAACCGAAAACCCGGGCAGCGCCAGGTATTAAAACTAGATATATATAATTAACCAGCAAATGTGATAAATTCGCAATATATAAACAAAATTTATAGCCCTATATGATTAAATATTCATCACAAAATCAAGATCTATATTTAGTTATACTGATCTTTAGTTTTAGTTTTAAAACCTCTTGTTTAAAAGAGAGAGGGGGGGGGGGGTTACCACAGGACTATCGTCTTAGAACGAGGAATGAATGAGAACACAAATACTCGTTTTTCGGCCGAAAATCACTTCCTACTGCACAATGACGAATATCCCTTCTTATACATCCCCCTTTTTCTAGAACCATCATACGTCGTGTATTAAGGGGTAGTATATGAAGGCGTCTTACGTTTTCCGTTTAGCAAACCATCTCGAAAACCTGTTCCGAAGCCAAGAATATACAGTATTTCAGAAAAAAAAAAAATTTCACTAGAATAATCTGTTTTCAATGTGATCGTGAGTTAACCTTTGCTAAGGAAATAAAAATGCATTTCACTGAAAGGAGAAAATAAATAAACATTCTATGTGTGGGTTAATCAATGCAAAAGAGGGAAAGTTGATAAACTCTGCAATAGGGTTGTACATGTTTTATTTGTTTTTCTGCGTTTGTCTTCTTCAGGTAGAGATTCAATGGCAGCGGCAGATTCTTCTTCATCATCCAACAGCAACTCCATCTTACGTCGACAGTCGATCTTCCCGGACATACCTCAAGGATACTGTTCGGTGTACACGGGCAAGGTATGCCGTAGATACCTAGGTTCGAATCAGTTATTTTACTACAACTTCAGCACGGATGGTTCGGCGATCCCGATCAACGAGCAGATTACTCAGGGTCTGTGGGAAGAGGTGATATCTTCGCTTCTGGAGCCTTGCAGGACAGCGGCCGAAACGTTGCTGTGCTATTACGCTTTCCCGAGATGCGAATGGGTCGAAGGTATCGCTATTAGCTTACCTCTGTGCAGGTGAGGATGACAAAATATATATATTGTTCTCATACGATAATATTCTTACATAATATGTTGGACTTGAACTGTTTTGGTTCATAACTAGATATAAGTAATAATTAATTTCACATTATTTGAAACTTTCATGAGTATAATAATGTTCATATGTACGGGGTGGCCATAAAATAACGTTGCTGATATATGTGCGACCCTAGCGGCAGCAAAAATCAACGAATGCAAATGAAACTCGAGATATAAGTGTTTCGGAGTGTGCTCTCGAGGATGTGAAAAAAAATGAGTCTATGGCTCATGAGAAATTTCCTTCTCACAATGAAAAAAAATTCGAAAAATTCGAAGGGCGACACCCACTTTTATGCATTGCAAAATGATCAACGTATCAGAAAAACATAAATGGCGTTGGAGCGGCACCTGTAGCACTATAAATGCGGGCGCAAGATGCACCAAAAGAAGAAGATCTTACTAAAGGGTTGGTGCGCAAGACGCTCAATTCAGGGACTCCGCAGATTTGAAGAAATTCCCCGAACGAGCGCATCAACCCCTTGGTGAGATCTTTGTCGCATTTCTGTGCCCGTGCCAGGCAAGTAGCCAGAAATTTTGTTCGGGGGGGGGGGACCACTTTCATTTAAGAGAGTGATTTTCAAGTGATAGAGCATAATGGATTTGACCACCTTTTTCTCCTTTTTTCGGTCATTTTCTCACATTTCGGGGGGGGGGGACCGGGTACCCAAGTTCTCCCCCTCGCTACGGCATTGGCCCGTGTTTATGGTGCTACAGGTGCCAGAGTTTAAGGCATATACATTTTATACTTTTTAGTTTTATATTTTGAATATTTCAGTAGAATAATGAAGAGGAATATTTTTCCCACTCTTCATAAGCTTCATTTCCCCCATTGACAATTTTTCCAATGATATTAGCCACAACTGACAATTTTAATTGCCTTGTGTGCCATCGTTTTTGGCAATGATTGTGGTCTTTTAGCGATAATAGCAACATTTGACAATTTAATTTTGTGCCTTTGGGATAATTTTGGACAGTGATTGGCGATTTCCCGTAATTTCTTCGATGAAATGTGGTCAGTCTATTTATGAAGGCATATTTTACGGCTTTTAAGATATATTTCAAGATTTTTTAGGGCATAAATGCATTTTTATGAAGCATATTCTGTCGGTTTTTAGGTCATAGAAATTCTAGCCGTAATACCTTGTTTAGTTATTTTGAAGAATACTTTTTTTTACGTATCTAACTACATAATTTTGTGCGTTTTATTTCCTTCCGCTCCCTCCCTCCAATGCGCAGGGAAGACTGCATAGCCGTTCAAGACCTCTTCTGTTACAACGAGTGGGCAATGATCGAGGATAACAAGCAGCGGGGTATCTATTTCAAATCGAGGGGACATTTCCGCCTTCCAGATTGCAATGCACTTCCGCAAAGAGGAAACGATTCTTCGGGGCAATGCTCTCATGCTCGTCTCACTGATATCAGGATCGACGAAATAACAGGTGAAAATCGATCTTCCGAAAAATGATGAAGACATACGACGCAAAAATGAATAAAAAGGGTCGGTCAAATCAAATCCGTCCAACTAATAGTGATAAAAACCGAAGGGACAGCCAGGGTCTGTCACACTGGGTGATGAAAGCACATTGTCCCAGGGGACATGGGTGCCTCCGGGAAACCTAACCATCTATTGTAGATTGAACCAGATATATATATACATGGGCAGTTGCCATTCACGTACATCGCCAGTAAACAAATGTAAAATATTGATCATCGCAAAAATAATGATAGAGGAAAATAAATCACATAAATCTTCATATTCGGAAAAAGTTCTTGATAATAGACACATAATTTGATCAGCTTCTGTTAAAGGATTTCCATTAACTACTTGTGTGATGAATTTGTTTACTTTTGCGGCTTCCTATTGGCAACTGAATAATTCTGGAGCAGGGTTGTTCCAATTACTGTATCGCATTGCATGATTCCTTCCACAAAGTCGGTAGTAGGGCTCAGCTATTGCCACCTGGTATCAGCCATTTTAGGTAAGCCCACGGCGATCGATGTCCAACCCGGTTGTAATGATATCGATGGTTTTGTTTATGGTGACTTTTTCTTAACTAACACAACTTCATTCCGGCTTTGTTTAACTCTGCTAGACCTTCAAACGTACACTGGCTTCCAAAAGTTAAGCACGCGGTGGTTCATATAACATAACGACATCACTTTAATTTTTCCCCTCTGGATTAGTGGAACACAAACTCGTGGTACTCGTGCATACGGTCTCTTCATGTGTGGCCTTTGACGCACGGTAATGGCAGATATTGTCTCACCAAGTGACGCTGCAACCATGGATGCAACAGTTGCGGAAGTCGCTCGTTGGTACTGCTTGTGCATGCCCCCCCCCTACATCCTGAAGCAGGACCCCTAGGCTGGGATCTTTTGCAGCAACCCCCCCCCCCCCGTCAGACTTTTCTGTAGTTAATTTATAGCGTGAAAAAGCAAAAAAATGATAAGAATCGTCCCAGGCCCTGTCAGTCCCGCCCTTGTGAGGGAGCCATGTCGCTTGGCTACTATTGCGATATATCGATCATCAGAGAGGGCTGGTAACACTTGGTCGATCACAGAGAGTGGCTCAAGAAAAAATCCCTTACTCGTGCGGGACTTATTTTTTGGCGCCCCCCGCTCACGTTCTTTCAGTTGACAAAGCCTTTTTTCGAACCTGTTCTAGTGCGGCGCCCTGCCGCACGAGTCGTACGACCCAAGAGTTGCCCCTGGTCGACTGGGCACAGGTCTCCGTAGGCTCAGTACAGCTCTCCGTTCTATAGGCAGTAGTAGGACAGCTGTTTGACGTGTTTGGAATTGTTTCCCTAATCGGGAATATTGCTGCAGTAGCCAAGCGGAATCGACGAGCGTCCTCCACAACTGCATTCATGGTTGCAGCGTCACTTGGTAACACAATATCTGCCAGTAGGCCATGGTGCGCCGAAAGCCCCATGTGAATGGAACTGTACGCCCGAGTACCACGTCCTTGTGTTCCACTAACTGTCCAATCCAAATTAAAGTGGTGCCGTTATATTATATGAACCGCCACGGGCTTAACTTTTAAAAGCCAGTTTAGCAATTTATTTATTTATTTGCCTCAATAACATGACCACTCAAATGCGTTTCATTTGATCAACGCACGTACAGTCGAACTCGGATATAACAACCCCGGTTGTAACGGCACCTCGGTCAATAATTGTCTGTCCCGGCTGATTCTTCTAATAGGGCAGTAGTTCTTAACCAGGGGTCCAGAGCGGGGGTCATGGTCGGTTTCGGTTCCCTTTAAGGGTCCTTGGAAAGCCTTCAGAGGGTCCGTGAGCTGGATAAAAAAATAATTAACTCACTAGAATTAAGCTTAAAAGTTTTCGGGTTTTTTCGCGGATGTGAAGTACAGTTTTCGTGTTTCGACGTTTCGTTCGCACGAGTGGCGAACATTTTCACGAAACCATTGATTTCTTGAAAAAACCAAAAAAACCCGTAAACTTCTACGCTTAATTCTAATTTACATTTAGTCTGTTGTTGCCTTTGTATTTGTATTTTATAGGTGCAATTTTTTCCGCGTGGTCTTCATTTTTTGGTACTAGGGGTCCGTGGAACAGAAATGGTTAAGAACCCCTACTACATAGAAGAATGTTGACGAAATCATTTTATAACGTCGATAAAAACGCAACGTCTTCGGATATAAAGGCGCTTTCACAACGATCCGTACTTTCCCGTATTTTTCTCACTTAAATATGGTCACCCGTAACCACGATGGAATAAAAAAGAGGAAAGGTTTTGAAAACGTCAACCTCGCGCGCGGATCATAACAGCAAAATTTAATAGAACCTCCGATATCGTTACAACCAAGTTTGACTCCATTATTATGCAAAATTTGTGGTATACATCGGCAAATACGACAAAACGAATTGTAATGAAAATTTAAATGTAGTTATTAAAAGGATATTATATAAAAGGCCCAACGATTTTTGAAACTGGTTTAAGAGGATTCTTCCACGTTTCCAAAGAACTCTCTACTAAAGGAAAGAAATGGATATCTTTTTATGGAAAATTCAAAACCCAGTTTATCAAGGAATGGGAAGTTGCCGGTGGTTTGTGCGTCTTGTAGAATTTATCTTTCTGCCGAATAATGGCGAAGATTTCTCTGGAATTTCATTCGTAGCAGCAAACGTGAAATTTCCATTCAAGTAGAATAAACAGAGAAATTCGTTGAAGCGAGTGCATGGAAAACACCTTCGGAAAAAGTCGCTCTGAAGCAGCTTCTTCTCTTATTCTCCCTATTCTTTTCTTTTTCCTTTGGAATCTGCCTAAAACGGATTTTCCTTTTTCGGGACAATGATTTACGAGATCACCCAAAAGAAAAGAAAGAGAGAAGTTTGCTATTATATTATTTCTGGGCTTCTCAACTCCTTCGGGCATTTGTGTTAAATGTCCCGTAGGAGAAGTTGACGCAAAAAATTGGTCATTTCTCGAATTTTGACGTCGCGTCGTTTGAACTATACGTCATGTGGACGAGTCTATGCGGGGAGGGGGGGGGGAGAGAGAGAAAATTTTTGCACTTTCTCAATTCTTGGTACTGGAAACATTCGCAAGTTTATATATGAAGATCCGCGATCGAATAGAATTTTAGGAATTCGTTTTTAGATTACTCTTCTCCCGATGTTCCCTCTATACACACACCCTGAATGCAGTTCTGTTCTTCTGTAAATTAATTCTGAAATTATGTCATCATTGCATTTATTTCGAACTGTCATCGTATCTAAATTTTCATTGATGTTTGTTTAATCTGCTCATATTATACGTGGCTTGGCAGTCGAGTGTTAGGGATCTAGTCTCTCACTGTGCAGGTCTGGGTTCGGCTATGGATGTCAACTAACACTAACACGTTAACCAGGACAGATCACATTGTGTGATCCCTTAGGAATACGTGGGAATCACGTTAATTTACAAAAAAAAGTTATCGCATTCTGTAATAATATCATGTCATTTTTGAATGCCGACTTCTCCCCTAATAATACTGTATACCTTATAAAATATAATATAAATATATATTCTGAACACCCTCGCATTTTTGCTATTGTATTTATTTTATGTAAAACAACTAATATCTCTTTCAGAGGACTGTTTGAGAGATAGAGGGAGGTTTTACATGGGAAACGTTAATGTCACCAAATCGGGAATTCCATGCCAAAGGTGGGATTCGCAAGTAAGTAGACATTTCGTTCTTATCGATTATTTTCATCACCTGGACTCCGTGTCATTGTGATACAGATTTGAGTAATCGCCTCCCGCTTTTTTTAGGTTCCGCACCATCACAACCGACCCCCAATGGTGTTTCCAGAGGTGTTGAATTCTGAAAACTACTGCAGAAACGCTGGGGGTGAAGAACCGATGCCCTGGTGCTATACCATGGACCCGAGGATGCGATGGCAACACTGCGATATCCCAAGATGCGGTAAGAAAATATAGTTGAACTCGGTTATAACGACCTGGACATCAAGGATACAACGTCAATAATTTGTAGTTGGAGTTGATTCCTATAGAAAATGATGCCAATTAATCTTGCTTATAACGGCTATGGAAATTTCGTCCGTTTCTATAACGTTTTGACGAGAAAATGCTGGATTTAGAGATTAGCGCATTGATGCGGTGTTTGTCTGTTGCGCTATTCATGCCTAATATGGAAAAGACAGATGTATTACATGCTCAGCTCTTCGCCTTGATCATCGAGATGACCCGTACACGGGACATTCCCGTATTTTATTCTTCTCCACTTCATGGATGGTCCCAGTTTCTCCAGGGTTGGTTTTTTTTAAACAAAGCTAACTTTAATGCATAATCTTTACTAGAATCTGGGATGAAGGTAATTTGCAACACATATCATGATATAATGAATATGACTATGAATATTCATCTCAAGTGTTTGTCATGCTCAAATTTTCTCCCGTGGAATACATTTTAGGAAACTTGCTGTATAACTTCATGTCTTGAAAAAGGTTTAAGCAATTTTTTTTGGCAATTTTAGCTGAATATTGGTAACATTTTTGGTGAGAATCGGTGTACCGTACTTATGATTCACATTTCCTGTATTCTTCTTCGTGTATGGGCACCCCTGATTTTGATGAAATCGCAACGTCATGCACACAGTATTTGATAGCATTTGGTTATATTTTTGGTTAATTAAGGTATTAAA
The DNA here is from genome assembly GCF_987345545.1 of Pholcus phalangioides. NCBI lineage: Eukaryota > Metazoa > Arthropoda > Arachnida > Araneae > Pholcidae > Pholcus > Pholcus phalangioides. The sequence goes on along the minus strand of NW_028301603.1, from coordinate 21,377,387 downwards.
AACGTTAAAATCGGTTGTAACGACACCCCAGTTATAATGATGAAATTTCACGGCATCTTCAGTATCATTTTATAACCGTAGTTTAGCTGTACAAATTGAGTTTCTTCTGAAAAATGTGGATTAAAACTGTGAATATTTCTGTATTATTTTCGTTCATTTTCATAGAAAATAGCAGTCAGATGCTGGCAGCTGACATGGAGCTGATGGATATGTTCGAACCTCCTCCAGAACCAGTGTTTTCTCCGACGTTCATACTGATAACGAGTGCGGTCAGTCTTCTCGCCGTGGCACTGGTCATCCTCGTGGTGCTCGGCTGTCATCGGATCCAGAAGTACCGGCGAGGATACAACGCGACACCTACGACTGACGTCGAGATCGACCTGGAGAAACTCCCTTCGAACATGGCGTATCACAGGACTTCGGCGCAACTGAACCCCAGGCTTGAAACTCTGGAGTACCCGAGAAACGACATCATATACATAAGAGACATCGGACAAGGAGCATTCGGCAGGGTGTTTCAAGCTAAAGCACCGGGACTGCTGAAGGGAGAGGAATTCACGATGGTGGCCGTCAAAATGCTCAAGGAAGAGGCTTCCGAAGATCTCCAGACCGATTTCGAGAGAGAAGCTTGCATTATGGCCGAGTTCGACCACCCGAACATCGTCAAGCTTCTGGGCGTGTGCGCCGTCGGTAAACCCATGTGCCTGCTGTTCGAATACATGAGTAAAGGTGATCTCAACGAATTCCTCCGAACGTGCTCTCCGACGAATTATATCGTGAGGACGTCGAACGGGGATATCTACAGTGACGTCAGGATGACGCACATGGACCTGCTGAACATTGCCAAGCAGATAGCGGCGGGTATGAACTACCTGTCCGAGAGGAAGTTCGTCCACCGGGACCTGGCGACCAGGAACTGTCTGGTCGGGGACAGCATGATAGTCAAGATCTCGGACTTCGGGCTGTCCCAGAAGATATACACGGCAAACTATTACAAGGGCAACGACCACGACGCCATTCCGATTCGCTGGATGCCCCTGGAATCGATTCTGTACAACAAATTCACGATAGAGTCCGACGTGTGGGCCTTCGGCGTCGTCTTATGGGAGATATTCTCTTTCGCGTTGCAGCCTTACTACGGACTCACCCACGAGGAGGTCGTGAAGTTCATCAAGGAGGGCAACGTCCTGCAGTGTCCGGACAACACGCCGCCTTCCGTGTACCAGCTGATGAAGGCCTGCTGGCACAAGAAGCACAGCAGTCGGCCGAGCTTCAAGACGATACATAAAACTCTGTGTATTATACAAGAAGAGCTTCAAAGGCGTAACTACAGCAAAAACGTCCACGTGTGAATTTCACCATTTGTAAATGAGAGAGAAGTTACATTCCTAAAACTTATACATTTGTAAACAGAAAACTAATTTTTCTGTCCTCTTTTTTGTGTATCGAATGCAATAAAAAAATTTTCTCAATTTCAAAATATCGATTATCATCATTCAATCATCATAATCAGTCATTTTCTATCCAATACTCCTTGACAAAATGCTAAGGAACAGCGATATTTTTCGTCACACCTAACGATAGACATCGTTCAAAGAAATGAAACTCTTCAATAGACATCCTGAAGTATCTTTATAATGCAAAAGGAAACAAATATCGCGCCACATGGCAAAAAAGATATGCAAAAGAAAAAAAAATGCTCTTTTTTTACAGCAGTTTTAAACAGTTGCGAGAAAAGTGCTCGTTCTGCTGGAAATAAGGACAGACCCATGAGTTCGTCAGTATGAAGTGTGACCTCCTCGCACACGGATGCACATTTGGCATCGGTTGTGCATGCTGTCCACCAAATTGTGAAAGTGAGCTTGAGGGGATTTCTGCCGATTGCTGGAGGCCTCGCCTCATTACCACACCTCAATAGTATAGATTTGCCTTTTTTTTTTCTGCGGTTCCCAACTTCGAGGCGCAAATGCGAGCCGACCTCCCCGTTAAAAAGTCTCGACGCAGAGAGCAACAGGCCTACAACGCTATAATTATTCATTCATTACACTTCACGTTCTATGAGCTGAGGGAAAAACTCATAGTTTAAAAAAATTGATCGCAGACGGCAGCACTACACATAACAAACATTACACAGAAACAAACTTCACGAAAAGGTTCACTATACATACACACACATTCCAACATGTACCAATTCGTTAGACGTTCCGCAGAGGAATACGGACGAGGTGTGCACATGTCTGGTTTAGTAGTATAGTGGTGAAAAGAGAAACACAGAAATTGCACTGTTTAGCCGCAGATAGCGATTCACCAGATAGCCACTAGCGAATTTGTGAGAATCATTTTTCTCGGCGATTAAATAATGTTGGCTTATATGCAAGGAAGTCAGTAAAATGCATTTCGCTACGAGAACATTATCGTCGAAAAAATATTACGTTGGTGTCATGAGAGCATATTGGAAACAGCAACACCGGTCCAGAGGTGAGTTCTCTACGAATCACAAATTCGGTCACCAGCTACAATGAAGAGAGCAGACAACCTGTTACCATCGCAGAATGTCTAGAAAATTGATCGAATATGGCCAAGGAGTAATGGCGTGGGCAGGTATGATACACAATTTACAGAACTCCGCTTCATATTTTCGATGAATGTATCGTAAAATCACTGCGGTATTGCACCGCGGTTCTCCTGTATCATGTCCATCTTTTCCGCTGCGCAGTTGGTCCAAACTTTCGGTTCATGGATGGCAATAGTAGTCCGCATAGGACAAATGAAGTGAAAGATACACATTAGAAAGTGAAGATATCGAGCGCATGCCATGTCCTGCATATTCGTCGGACTTAAATTCCATTGAGGATGCCTGGGAAGCTCCTGATTGCTCAAAAAGACACAACCCTCCTCTAACCATACGAACACATATAACCTCCTTGGCAGTGATGCACACTGTCCGAGGTTCGAGGAGTATACTGACGAACGCATGTCTGTCCTTATTTCCAGCAAAACGAGCACTTTTTTTCGTAACACTTTACAATTGCTGTAAGGCGCACCGTTTTTTCTTCTTTTTATCTTCTTTCGCCATGCGGCGATATGTTTCATAAAATAATAAAGATACCTGCATATAGAAACGTCCTCTTCACTTGTCAATACAAGATTCGTTGGAAGACTGGTTATTTGTGGAGATGAAGATTACAAGGAGAACAATTCATCACTGCCTCCACGGCCTCTCGCTTGCCGGACGAGTGCTCTACCATCTAAGCTACGGAAGCAGATCGAATGTTTCAGCCTTGGAGCGTATATATATGTTGAAAGGCATGTATATGGCCATCTGGTTGGCCTATGTCGTTCACGAGCTATTAGTTGATTGTTGACGCCGTCCATGTACGGTGCCTTTCAACATATATATACGCTCCAAGGTTGAAATATTCTATGTGCTTCCATAGCTAAGATGGTAGAGCACTCGTCCGGCAAGCGAGAGGCCGGGGTTCGAGTCCCCGTGGGGGCAGTGATGAAAATTTTCCTCCTTGTAATCTTCATCTCCACAAATAACCAGTCTTTCAACGAATCTTGTATAAAAATACCTCACGATGCCTATTAAACATGTGCCAAGTTTCATTTCTTTTTTTGAAAGATGTCTGTCATCAGGTATGATGAAAAATAACACTGTTTCTTAGCAAATTGTCAAGAAGTGTGTATCTCATGAGCTTTTAACCCCACCCTGTATTACGCGCTATACACAATACTTGGCATTTGGATTCCATCAATTCACAAAACAGAATGAGAACGTCACAATATGATCTATATCCGGGCAATATCTTAAATATAATATATAATTCCATCAATAATTCCATTCAACACAATATCTTAATTCCATCTTGGAAATGTCTCGCAATGAGAATATAACAATGTCTCCGCAAGAATAGTTTTCAATCTGGTCGATCTCGACTCATTCTCCCGCAAATACGAGTCATCCATTCATTTTAAAAACAATACCTCGATATAAGTTAAACGTATTTTCTCGAAAATTCATTTTCCCATCGGTGCGCACAGTTTTCATCTGGAATATCTTGTTTACTCTCTTTTAATATTTTATTGCACGTTTTCGTGTAAACCTGCTTTGCATATTTCATGCGTTGGCTTTTCGGGACGTTGCTTACGATTCTTCCCCTTTTTTTTCCCCGAGTTCGATCGTTTCTCAGAAATGAATATGTTATATGACTCTCTCTCTCTCTCTCGTGGCCCCGAATTACCGACTGTATTGTTTGGGAATATGACTCCCGTTTACTACTAAGCTATAGTTTTCTCCTCTGTTCTTTTGGATTCTCCGGTATATTATTATGGACGATGTGCGATCGTGTGGTACTGGATCACCCTGATTGATCCGGGTTCGAATCCCGTTTGCGGCCCAGTGGTGGTCGACTTGCTTTTTTTTGGGGGGGTTTTCCAACTTCGAAACGTTATATATAATGCGGTCTCCCATTTGTACAAATCTCTCTGCAGAGAGCAGACAGACCTTCAACACGATTTAACGTCACATGAAAATTCAGAAGTTTGCCATTTGCACTGAAAAAAATATGGAAGATATAAAGCAGCAACAATATAACACGAAACAAGCCTAACTCTGACAACAAAAATACTATAGGGCCGCACGTACACACACACACACACGTTTTGGAATGTACCAATTCGTTAGAAATACCCCAGAGGAAGGTTTACGAGCACAGCATGTACGTATCTTATCATAATCAGACGTTTGATGATGGGCAGATAATGTCAGGTGTTTTGTGCGTGTCTTCTATTTTCATTTACTTTTGATCTACAGGGTGGGAAAAAAGTCCGTAAAAACTTTGAAAATTCATAAAAACCGGGAAATTAACCGAAATAAAAAATGGTTTGCATCGCTGTCACGGAAATTTTTCAAGACAGGAAAAAAAAACTCAAAAAACAGCCGATAGGTGGTGCTTACGTACGCAAGTCAAAGAAAAGATAAGCAAACAACGAACAGAATGCCTCCAAATCGTTTATTGCAGCAGCATGTGTTCCATATGACCACCACCACAGGTGATAACACATCGCAGGCGAGTCACAAATCCAGCAACGGCAGAGTGCAGCAGGTCCACATACACGGTTTGCAACGGTGTGGATTAGAAGCGCAAGTTCTTATAACCGTCTCATTTGCATATTTCCATCGAAGTCGCTCGTACCAGCGCCACCTATCAGCTATTTTTTGAGTTGTTCTTTTTCCTGTCTTGAAAAAATTCCCGTGACCTAGCGATGCTAACCCTGCCAACCGTTTTTTCTTTCGGTTATTTTTCCGGTTTTATGAATTTTCAAAGTTTTTACGGACTTTTTGCCCACCCTGTATTAGATTATTTAAAAATTTTCTATTTGGTGATGTTCTACCGAGAAATTCTTATTATGCGCGAGTGTTTGAGGTCATGTGACTTAATTCTTTGGTTAATTTGGTCACCTGTCACTTCCGATTTTGAAGATAAATAGCTGCTCACCGGTATATATATAGCACGCACATCTCAGACAATATTAATACCTTAATGATACGCACATATATACACACACGTGCTGGCATGCAACGATTCGTTAGAAATTTCTCAAAGGAATAATATTATAACGTGGTGCAAGAGTGGTTTTGTAGTGATCCACAGGTTCCGATATCGTATACGCATGCTCTACCGTTTGATACTTAACGTAAAACTATTCTTTTAGATCGTATTAGAACGTATTTCGAGGCTCTGGGTTCTCTGAGCTGTTCATGCTCTTCACTTGTGGGTCTTCTTGGGCGACACAGATGCTATCTGGGGCAATCTGATGTACCATAATGATGGATGTGGAACTCGTCCGATCGCATGAAAGCAATTTTTTGTGCTTATCCTTTGAGCCATAAGATTATGTTTAAAATTCCATTGGCGATGCAAACCGAAGTAATTGTTCAGTCAGTTAGTCTTATACAACAATCCAAAAAGGCATCGATGCATCATTCTAAAGTCACGACACTCGTTACCAGTTTGAAAAACAGATGGCAGTATAAAATGAATCGAATGATAGAAATGCACGTCTTTGAAGCTAGCAAGTCGTGTCGGCTGAGTTGATTTCGCATCACGAGAGCCCACAGGAAGCGAAGTGGTGGTATTCTGTTAAATATATTTTTAAAATATATTTTACTTCGGGGGGGGGGGGCGACACGAGGTGTAAAATAGTCAACTGTACAGAGAAAAGAGAGACTATCAATACGCTCTCTCTTTATATATTAATAGCATTTTCCCCTTACCTTACAAACCCCTTAAATTTTTATTTAAAGTTTAATTTAAAACCGGAATTTATGAATTAAAAATTTCGTTGTGAACTCGTGAGTTCAATGAGAAAATATTTCAAAGCAGGTCATTTCGTAACAGGGCGCGGTAGTCCAGGTCGATAAGACGCTTGCTAAAATACCAAAGAATGTTTAGAGGTGTCATGAGTACGTTATCCAAATCGTCCTTGTCAGGAAATTTCCTGACGCGGAGGTACACCTACATCTACACCAACCATGGCTTTCACTGACCCCCATACAGACGAGGAGGAGGTGCGGAAAATGATTGCTACCGCAGGGGGTCTCACACCGAGGGGTTAGCCCTCACAACAATCTCTCGGTGAGTATAAAAAGGCAAAAATGTCGAATGCTGCCGTTCGGAATCGTCTGGTCCCGGTCGCTTTAGAATTTATTTACCCTCGTGTGTAGAAGACGACCGTGGTGCTTAAATGATTTGATCATTTTACGACATTTACATTAATCACCATGGATGAAAACTTGCAAAACATATTTATCCGAATACTGTATAAAGAGATCGATAAATTTCAGAAGTAGAATTTGATACTAATACCTTTTTCTCAGGTATAATTTGATAATGATTGACATAATATTAAACGATACCGAACTAAAAAAATAAAAACAAAGCTGGTACCCCCTCATGATATCCAGTGAAGAAAATTATTAGTAGAAATATGACAGAGAGAATAATGATCTCCTCTTCGTTTTATTCACCGTGATCTAAAATGACACGGAAGGGTTAGTTTAATACTAGGAAACGGGAAAACCATTTCGCCGATGATCACCGGCGGCGATAACGAGGTCTCCGATCGATAAGTGAGTGATAAGAGACGCTATCAGGTGTGTTTTAAATGACGAGACATTTTCTTAGACCGTAATTTCTTTTGGCTGACATTTTTCAGTTCGTTCGTGTCTCCATTTATTTATTTTTCAAAATATCGGTCGAGAGTATTTATGCTTCGCGGAAGCCTTTAAGGCGCATTAATAGAAGTTTACGAAGCTCGTTATAGTTTAGTTCTTAAACCGCTTCCGAAAAAAGATAAAAACTTCTCCAAAATTGGAGACATTAACTAAGACGTCATTTTTTAGAAACTCTTATCTATTAACACGTGTGAAATATATATATATATATATATATATATATACGAGCAAAAATAATGTTCTAGAACTTTTTTTATTAGTTTCAAACCGTTTGTGGCATGAAATTTAACGGCTCTTGTTGTCTCTGAAAAAAAGAAGAAAAAATAATAATGTGCAAAAATTCTTCAAAGTTTGTCAAAAAAGGGCATTTCATTTTTTACCGGTTTTCTTTTTATGGAATGGAGTTTCAGGATTTAAGCCTTCGAAGACGTCTTTAGGACAGACACCTTCAATGTCTTATCATAAAATGCCATACCTTTAAATCCCTTTTTTTCTTTCGTTTGTCAAATAAAAACTGTGTTTAGGTATTTATTTATTTTCTGTGTGGTTGTCAAAGTGTCAAGGATTTCTTTCTTCGAGGATGAATTTGAGACATTTTTGTAGTCTTTGATTTAAAAAGAGCCCGTGTATTTAAGGCATCCCCACCTAGTGTTCCCTGCAACAGTGTTTCTTAAACTTTTTTTCCCATGGTCTCCTTTTGGATTATATTTTCTTCTTGTCTCCCCCAACCCCTGTCCTATACATAGCCCCCACAATTACCCAAAAGGGTGACCGTTTCTACGTATTCGATTCATTTCTGGAGTAAATTTATAGTGAACAAAAATTTTTGGCATAAAGTCTGCCTCCGGATCCCTTGTATACTTGATTGTACATGCAACTCGTAAACATTCCCCTGGGAAATTTCTGAACAATCGGTAAATGCGGGAACGGGTTGCACGTGTGGTTATGCAGGTCCGTCATTTTGGGGTGGGGGGGGAGCCCGTTGCCCCTCCCCTGGCTTTAAAAAATAAACAACAAATGGTGTGTGTGTATATATATATATATATATATATATGCATGCCTTGAGTACATGTTCTTTGCCCCCACTGGAAAAAGTTGAAATGGCGGCTCTGTGAGTATGTGTGGCCCTAAAGTATTCGTATTACGGCCATACCAACATTTCTTGGCGTAGTCGGAACAATGTGAATGTTTCACATTCTACTGGTGCTGCCATCTGACTTCTACATTTTAAAGTGAAGATGGCAGATGCCTGAATTTTTGCGCTATATAACTAATCGTGCTGAAGGTATGCCCGCTCTATGCAGAGACAATTATAAAAACGGGAGACTCCGGCTCGTTCGGAAAACTGCGAAAAACCAACTTCAGCCGTCAACCTTGTGTGCCGCCAACGGGATTCGAACCTGGATGCGGGTCCCCCATTATTTCCTGAACCGTTGGTTTTAGAGCAACTTTCAATTAGAAAAAACTACTAAAGACACAGACACTTTCTTTAAAACGTGTACTATCGCTATACCCCACTAGTCGGAGGATGTTTAGAGGGTTCCCCCCCCCCCAACGGCAATACTTATCCCAGTGGTTCTCAACCTTTTTTGACTCGCGGAGCCCTTTTCAGTACATAATTTCTATGGCGAAGCCCTGTTTGACTCGAGGAGCCCTTTTTTTGTACATAATTTTTATGACAGAACCTTGTAGGCCTCTCTTATTTACTTATCTATCAAATTTACTGATTCATTTAATTTTCCTCGAGTAGCCACGGAGCCCCTGGGAGTTGCACACGGAGCACCGGTTGAGAACCGCTGACTTATCCTATCCTAATTCTCGTAATACTATAGTTCATATGAGGATAAAACGATTAATTACCGATTTCACTTTAAAAATGTCATAATTAACAAATTATTAAAAAACGATAATTAATCGTTACGGAAACTCTGTTAGATTAAGTATTACCGTTAATTAATTTATTAAAGATTTCGCTTTTATTATGCCATAACTAATTAACGATTCGTGATAACGGAAATAAACAGTTACAGTAACTCCGCTAGATTAAGTATAATCATTAAATATCGTTAATTAGTTAATTAACGATTTCACCGTAACTAATTAAAGAGTAGTAATAACGATAATTCATCGTTATAAAAACTTAGTTGGATTTATTATTCGACAATGAAACGGGTGTCAGTGCATCACCCGTTTATAGTGCAAATTGTTCAAACTGTAGTTAATTCCATCCCATGTATATATAAATAGTCCAAAAAACGTCTATGAAAATATATAATAGAGGATTTCTAAATTATCCAAAAATTATATATCTCACACTTTCGCACTAAAATAAATGATACGTTGGTCTATAATTTGGAATTGTGCCAATTACGTATTTCCAAGAGAAAATTTCTGAAATTTTTTTATAAACCCTAAAATGTTCGGCTCTAACGATGGGTCCAATGATTCGAGAACAAACTGTTTCAATGGAGATGCCGAAATATTCCTTTTCCCACACCACAGGTACCTCTCTGGATCAGAAGTGGGAGGAGTCCGGATCCATGGGGGGGGGGGGAGAAACGATCCATCAGTAACTTCATCAAGTCATCGCATTTCTTAATTGCCTTTCATTGCCGAGATCGGAAGGAGGGATAGTAGTTATCTCTCTCGCAGGCATTATTATACGTAATATTGTAGCGTGTGTTTCCTGGTCATTAATTGAGACGGATATATATTGATAAATTCCGTGAAAAGACGGAGCGATAATAATCGAGAAGACTTTGGCAATAACGTGTGTAGAACATGATTCCCGAAATTCCCTCGCTAACGACTTCGCTGTAGTGTATCGTCTTTACTAAAACCAACCCCTTCCCGTTCGCAATTTGTTCACTTGCACCGTAGTCGTTGGCCACCGCCGAACTTCGACAAAAGCAAGCTAACTACTCACTAATGATGTAAGAAAGCCGAGTCTTGATTCTCTTGTTCCTGGTCCCTGATCATTTCTCTCTCAGTGCAACATATAACCTCTAAAACCAGAGCACGCGTAATTTAATTTTCTCTCGAGTAGTTTGATTTTTGTGTGAAAGAATGTCCCTATATCTATTAATTATCACGTAGAAAATGAGGGTGTTTCTGTGCTAAAAACAAAAACATTTCTCTATTATCCAACTTTGCTAACGCGCTCGTAATTGGCTTACACACGATTGCAATCATCTCTCGAGGACAAAATATGAAACTCTCTCCCAGAGATATGCGGGATTGCTATTCTCGAACAATGAATCAGTGGCGCGCAGAACTAAGACTTAGTTTAAAAAAATGTTGAAAGGGGTTTGATTTCTCCTGTAAAAATTTCATGGGTCACATGTGCACTTGGCGTCTCGATATCGAAATAAAATCTTTGGCTTAACGTTGGTCTTCGTTTTCTACAGTGAAATAATTTTCATTGATTCCCTATGTATTCGGCTTTTCGAGATAGAAACGCATGCGTATTCGTGTTAACGTAACTTTGTTTCTTCTGTAAAAATTTCATTAATTCTACGTCGACTGTTTCAAGAAGAAATATTTTACTGGTGACCGTAGTGCTCGGTTCGTTTCTTAAATATTACATGGATTAATGGTAGGCATTCATTCAAACCGAGCACAAATCAGATCTACCGCCTTGGGCAATTGACTACCTAGTGAGTTGTTCCGGAAGTGTAAGTCTGGGTGCGTATCTAGCGTTGTGTCTGATTTTTCAGCGCTGCCATCTACATTTCAGAAGTGAAGTGTAATGATTGAATATTTGTATCATTTGCAGGCCTGTTGCTCTCTTTGGGAGAAACTTTTTAACGGGAAGACCAGCTCGCATTCGTGCCTCGACGTTGGAAACCACAGAAAACAAACTGGATTAATGGTGGATTATGCTTCTCGAAGATCGAAGCAAATATTTCTTGGTTTCCGTTAGGCTTGTTTCCTCCAAAAAATATTTCATACATTAGTGATAGCTTCTAGTTTCAGCTTCTAGAAGATAAACTAAAATATTTTTTTTCAGTGTAAGAACATATACTTTTACTTACCGTGGGGCTCGGTTCTTTTGAAAAATTATACATGGATGAATGATGAATTTTTCTTCTAGAAGATCAGAGGCGGGTTCTTTCTTCTCATCCTTTGGTTGCCGTTTGGCTTGGCTCCGGAAAATGTAACATGGATGAGTAATCGATGTTACTTCTCGAAGATCGAAGAAAATATACCTTTGGTTACCGTGGGGCTTGGTTCTTTCGGAAAATATTACATGGATGAATGTATCATGATTTTACTTTTCGAACATCGAAAAAAATATATACCTTTGATTACCGTGGGGCTTGGTTCTTTCGGAAAATGTCACGGGAAGAATGATGGATTTTGCTTGTGGAAGATGATACACCTTGGGTTACCGTGGGGCTCGGTTGCTTCAAAAAATATTACATGGATAAATGATAGATTTTGCTTCTCGAAGATCGAAGGAAATATACGTTTGTTTACCATGGGGCTTGGTTTTCTTCGAAAAGTATTCCATGGATAAATTACTTTTCTCGAAAATCGAGAAAAATATACTTTTGGTTACCGTCTGGTCTCTAATTTTCGCTCACTTGCAGAGGATTACCGTACCGTGACCAAATAATGAAATGAAACTGACAAATTCATTTACGGCTGGTAAAACTTTGTAATTGCTGTTGCTCTTGTGTAGCCTGTTGCGACATTCGTAGGATCTTCCAGAACAATGGTTGGAGCATCTTTATACATGGGTAGGAGAAAAACTATAAGGGTTAAAATTACCCTCAAACGAGATGATTCACGAGGCGATTGCCCTGTGCGAGATGGGGTTTCCGTACTTTTTCATTCCCAATTATTATTATTTGGTCCCATGTGCTCATTCAGTATGAAACAAATACTCATATGTCAAAAATGATTTACGTTACGTATTTCCCTGAATGTAATTTTAGCATGAAAACGTGTTTTCAGATGAGCAACGCTTTAAATGCATTTACGCAATAAGCGTGCCAATTTTTCAAAAAATTCAAACTCTGCCCAATTATTTAAAAAAAACATTTATCGATATTTTAAAATAGCCATGTTAACCAACATTTTATTATTTCTAGCTATGGAGAATTTCGTTCTCTCATAAAAGCACCGATCACGAATTATCGACACGGTCGAGCGTCGCAATTAATTGATTTCGAGAGCCGCTAATAAGAGTTAACGGTTAACTCAACGTGAAATACAATTTTAGAACCGCGTTCACCGCTTCTCAATCGCTATCGATATCATGTTAATTAGGATCGTGAATGGGATTAAGTTAATTGAACCGGTCACCATCGTTGGCAGAAAATCACACTTCGATAATGTATCTTTAGTTTACGGTAAACGGATATAATTCAATATTCGCACGTAGGGATTCCAAATCATTCAAATTAAGGCCATATTATCGTAATGTAATCAAACGCTTTCTCGTCTATATACCGATATGTAAAACAACATTACGATATGTGTTTGTGTTATCTCTCTCTCTCTCTCTCTCTCTTCAAGTTATATATTACATACGCTTGAAGTTATGATTCGAAACATCGAATGGGCTTCCGGTGTCACGAAATATCGCGTGCAGTGCCGTAAACGCATTGAACTCGATCGTTTCTGCGAGAGACATTCGAATGCACGGAAATACTTGACTTAATGGCGCCATATTGTCATTTGTCATTAGGAAACAGCTGTTTTTTATTTGACGATTCATTTTTAAAAGAGAATCATTTAAAATTAAAAATAGGGCATTTGTTTCTACTAGAAAAAAATATTTCATTAGGTTAAGTTTTATTTTCTTGAATTGCCTAATTTTCTTCTTTCAATATAAAAATATAACTTTTAAATCTCGTAGCGAGATTCAAAGACTGAGAATAAAAAAACGCCTCTTCGGATATTCTTGCCTTAAGATATTAATGAACTTTTCTTCGATGAAAAAAGGATGGTTTTAATAATCTTTTTAATTATTCCTACTCTTTTTCTCTTTTTCTCTTGGATTTTCGTAATTAAAAACTTGAAGACTTTCATTTGTTGGTTTTTGAAGACAAATTGGAGTTTGAATTATTTCACTTTCGAAAAATAGCCTGTCTCGGGATATCTTTTCAACTTATTTGGAAACAAGTCTGTTTAAAGTCTTTAGGAGACATTTTCACACTTGATTCCTTTTGCTTATGTCTCATTTTGTACGCATGGAAATGTTTTGTTTATCCATGGTTATTTATGGAAGGTAGATGGCAGCATCAACAAGAACACGAAACAAGCTTTATTATGACAACATAAATTCGTTAGGGCCACGGGCATACATGCACAGCACGTTCTGGTATGCACCGATTCATTGAAAATTCCGGAAACGGGTCATTCAAGTATTACGTCAGCATCGTGGGGGGGGGGGGGTTGGATTTGCTGACTTTTGATGACAAGGAGGGAGGGGGGTTTGAAGGTTTCTTACATCATCAACCGCCCCTTTTTGAAGATATGAAATATTTTAAGCTGCTGGCGAAATTTTGCTGACGAGGGGGGGGGGGTGTCAGTGTTTTGCTGACTTTTGTTGACAAGGGGGGGGGGGTCAAAATGGCTGAAAATCTGTTTACGTAATACTTGAATAGCCCAAGGGAATGTATATGAGGTGCATGAACAGTCAAGTAATGGTAGTAATGAAAGCATTCTCATTTCTCAACCTATGTAAAATGATGCCCCCCCCCCCCTGTAAACAAAATGTTTACAGTTAATACTTCGGCTAACGAAGATATTCGTCCGGGAATCGTATTCGTCAGACGAAACGCGATTTCCTATAGGTTCCATTGGAAAATCGTTTGGTGCGTTCCACACACAGCTAAAATTTTGAAGATGAGGTATTAAGATAGAATGAGAATGACTAGGTCCGTTCTGTTAGATGTTGAACACGTGCTTTTTGAAAATATTCATGCTTTATTTTAATGGTTTTTTTTGTGCTTGGTAAAAAACTCATTTTAATCTCAAAACGTTGTTCCGATTGATCCCCCCCCCCGTGGGGGTTCTCGACACAATGTAAATGAATATACCCTAAATCAAGAAACCGAGTCCCACGGTGACCAATGATTATCAGCGAAAGTGGAAATCCAGTTCCACTACTGGAACTAGAGCATTATTGTTTGGAGTGCGTGGATAGTCGCTTTAGTGCTTAGATAGCCGTTAATGTATATGTTTACAAGCGTTTTTCGGGCTTTTACCAGCTCGACTTGATAAAACCTGGGATTTACCGGTAAGACCTAGGTTTTACCACTCTTCGGGCTTTTACCCCGTAACACATACACACTGAAATTTTAAATAAGAAACCGAGTCCACGGTAACCAATAATTTGTAGCAAGAGGGGAAGCTTCAATTCCACCACTGGAACACCATGGTATGAAGAACCTGGATAGCCACTTCCGATCTGGTTTGATTACGGTGGGGCTTCTCCAAATACAGAAATTTAGAGTATATTCGTTTTAATTTTTATAAGAAACAGAGCCCCACGGTGACCAATAATTTCAGAAAAGTGGACCGGCAATTCCACCACTGGTACTAAAGTAATTTCACGGGCTTGGACAGCCACTTTCGTTCTGGTTTTAAGCGCATGGACAACTGCTTTCGTTTGAGTTTACAGGCCAATTTCGTTCCTATTCTTACAAGTGCGGAGCTGCATTCCAAGTTCAGAACGCACTTTGCTAGCGCAAAGCCAACAGCTGGTATTGGCTTAGTGTAATTTCAAAATCACTTCGCACTATTTCACGCAATCAGTTATACCTCTTTAATGACACACCGTCCCTTAACTAGTTTCGAAGTGCGTATCATCATCCATTCCGACTCTGCCTCTCCTCCACAATCCCTCCTTGCTTAGTTTCTGATAAACCAACTTCAGATCAGTCTTCATTTTGATACGGATTCCAGTACTGCACTTACTCGACATTTTGTTCTCATGTTTCCGTTCTGTGTTATGGGTATCCTTCACCTTTCTTTTGATATGCTTGCCTTAAGATATTAATGAATTTTTCTTCGATGGAAAAAAGGATTTTAATAATCTTTTTAATCATTCACACATTTCTTCGTTTCTTGGATTTTTGTGAATAAAACTTTCATGTGCTGGTTTTTAAAAAAGAAATTAGAGTTGGAATTATTTCACATTCGGAGAGCAACTGGGAATAATTTTTGAACTATTTAAAAAGTCTAAATTCTTGCGGAGATATATGCGAGATACTTTCAGTTTTGATCCATTTTGCATGAGTCCCATTTTATATTCATGCAAATGTTTCATTATTCAGCTGTAGTTTTCGTTTCTCAACCTATACACAATGATGGCCCATGTTACAAAATGTTTACAGTTTTACCTCAGCTGACCAACAAAATTCGTTGTGGAATCACATTCGTTAGACGAAACAATATTTCGTCATATGGCTCAATGAGAAATCGGTTAATTATTTCCGTGTATGGCTCAAATTTTCAAGAAAAGATATTCTAATAGAATGTGTGAGGTCCTTCAGTTTGATGTTGAGCACGTGAACTGGAAACATCCAGGCTCTTTTTTTAATTTTTTATTGATGTGGAAAATCATTTAAAGCCCACAAAAAAATAATCTGATTGATTCTCGTGGGGCTTCTCGACACTCGTGAAATTAAATCGAATATACTCAAAATTACTTATTATAAAAAAACCGATCCCCACGATAACCAATAATTTGCAGCAAGAGTGGAATTCCAATTCTACCACGAACTGAATCAGTTTGACGGACGTGGACAACCACTTCCGTTTTCGTTTGAAGTGCTTGGGCAGCCACTTTCGTTATGGTTTATGCTTGGATAGCCGATTTGAAAAAAATGCATTTAAAGCTCAAAACATTGTTCTGATTGATTCCCGATGAGCTTCTCGACACAAAAGTATATGCAAAAAACATTTATATTTGGTGCTATTATATCTTGTCTATTTATCTATTTTTTTCATATATTTCATGCAAAAAACAGAGCCCCACGGTAACCAATGATTTTCAGCAACAGTGGAATTGAAGTAACATGGCTTGATGGTTGGGATAGCCGCTTTCGTTCTGGTTTGAAGTGCTTGTACAGCCACCTTCGATCTATTTGTGGGCCTTGACGACCACATTCGTCATACGATTCTTGGAAGTGATGATCTTGCACTTAAAGTTCAGTACACACTTTGTTAGCGCAAGACTAACAGCGACAACTGGTTTACTGTCGTTACATGGACATCTTCAAATCGCTTGGCACGATTTCATGCAAACCTCTTTACCCTTCTTCAATGACCCTCCGTCCCATAACTAGTTTCGAGGTTCGGTATCATCCGTTCCGTTTTTTTTTCTTGATATCCGTAGGCGTAGAATTCTAGGCCGTTCATTTCTTTTAATGCTTTGAGAAAAACAAGCTCAAACATTGATCTGATTCTCGCAGAGCTTTTCGAAACAAAAGAGGTGCTTTTGTTCAAATTTTTGAGCTCCACGTTAACCAATAACCGACAGCTGGAGAGCCGCTTTCGTTCTAGCTTGAAGGGTTCGGATAACCGCTTTAGTTCGAAGCGCAGGAATAGCCACTTCCGTTCGACAGCCACATTTTTCTTACCTGGATGGCCACATTTGTTCCGATTCTCAGAAGTGAAGGACAACCACTTTCTTCCGAGCTTACAGGCCTGGACGGCCGCTTGTGCTCCTATTCTTTTAAGTGATGGGCTCGCACACTTCAGTACGCACTTTGTTAGCGCAATTGTAACAGCACCTACTGGTTTGCTACCGTTACATCGACAACGTCAAATCACTTAACACGATTTCATGTGATCGCCTTTACTCCTCATTAATGACACACCGTCCCATAACTAGTTTCTAAGTTCGTATCATCACCCATTCCGGTTCTCTGTCTCTCCTCCTTCACCCACCCCCGTTCCTTTGTTGCCGAGAAGCCGACTTTAGATCGATCTTCATTTTGATACGGATTTCGGTCCTTCACTTTTGTGACATTTTGTTTCCGTGTCTCATTTCTGTGTTACTGGTATCCTTCGCTTGACGCGGTCTCACTTCGCGAAATTTTGCCTTACGCGATTATTTTGCAGAACCAGTTGGTCGTGTAAAGTGAGGAGCATTCACATGCAGATTTGTTTTTAGCACTGCGAACCCGAATTTATTTGATGAGGTATCTGAGGTAGATTTCAACCTTTAGAGCAGTGCGGGTCACTTCATTGACAATATGTCGCGGGTCACTTAAATGATCTGGCAGTGTGCCGCGTAACTTAATTGATATGGAACTCCACCGAGGGAAGTTTAAGTGGCCAAGAACTGTGCCGCGGCTCACTCAAATGATCTATGGATATGGTCACTTGATTGACTTGGAAATGTGGCACGGGCAACTTGAGTGATGTGCAACTGGTTCGGTTCACGTATATGCTATAAAACTGTATCGCGCGTCACTTGGATAATCAGCAAATGTGTCGCAGGTCACTTAAGCGTTCATCACTCAAGTGCCCGCAACACGTTTCCAGATCACTTGAGGGATTAGCGACAGATTTCCAGATCTCACTGAAGCGACGTCTTTACTTCTTTTCTTTCGAACCGAGCACAACTCCGGTCTATCGCCATGGGCAATTTCTTCACAATTTCTTCTTCCCCAAGTCACATTTGCATACATGGTGTTCTTTTTCTCCCGATAAATTTCAACAGGAATGCCGTTTTACGTTTGCGGAGCAACCGTTTCCAAACGCGCTTTTGCGTTTCATGTTAGACCATGTATTCTTTGATGACAACTGTTTGTATTGGTGCGTACTATCACCTCTTATAGTTTTTCCATCTTTTCTGAATCACCATGTATAGCGTTGTATCTGATTTTGCAGTGCTGCCATCTATATTTCAGAAATCAAGTGGGTGAAGTGCAATCATTGAATATCTTCATGATTGTTGGCTGTTGCTCTCTGTGGGTAGACATTTAAACGAGGAGATTGGCCCTCATTCGCGCCTCTCGAAGTTGGGAACCGCAGAAAACCAACATCAGTTGACCACCACTGCAGCGACGGTGGGGTTTCAAATACAAGGCTATAAAATGAAGACAGTTTCATAACGCACCGTAGTCAGTACAATCATGCGTAACGTCATTGCTCAAACATAACCGAGTGCCCCTCGCTTTGTTACTCTGTTAAATACGATAGTTTGCAATCTCTTTATACCATTTCACCGAAGTATTTCCAAAATTATCTTATCGATTACTGTCATTTGTATTTGTGTATTTTAATTTCTTGCTTCGTTCGACCATTTAAACTTTTAAAATAAGAAATTTTGTATTTGCTTATGAATAAAAATATTCCACTGAGAATATTTTTCGTCGGACCCATTTCAGTTGAATCGGGTAAATTGGCTTTCTTTGTTATTGGGTTGAATGGAAGCCAACCTGAGACAGATAATTTCAATTACCTTATGAATTTTCTGATGTTGCGGTAGTTCAGGTCGATAGGATACTCGCCTAAAGTACCGAAGGATGTTTAGAGGTGCGCGAGTTCGCTACTCGGTTCGCCCTTGTCAAAAACTCACCTGGCACAGGGTACAACAGAAATGGCGACGACCACACAAGAAAAAAATCGCTACCGCAAGGAGTCCCTCATTGAGGGGTTAGCGTACCAACTCCTCGATGAGTATATAAAAAAAGGCAGCCGTGCGGCGGAATCTGCAATAAATTGTAGGTCCCGGTCCAATTAGCCCTCGTGTGCAGAAAATGACCTAAAATGATCTAAATTAATTTTCTAATAATTAATTCTGATCTTTTTTTTTTTCATTCGGATTGGCGTAGCTTTTAGAAGCCTTGGACTTCGTTATCACCGATTCGTTATTACTGCATCACAAAAACATGGGAAGCAAATATATTAAAAAATCCTAAAATGAAATGTTTGAAGTTTATTATTATTATATGAACTGCACTTAAATGATCTGGAAATATGCCACGTGTCACTTAAGTGATCTGCAACAACGCCCCAGATCACTTAAGTTATGTGAGGATGTGCTGCGGATCACCTAATTGAAGTGAGAATGTGCCGCAAGCTAGTTGAGTGATTTAGAAATGTGCCGTAGGCGACTTAAAAGATCTAGACACGTACTGCAGATTATTTGATTGAAGTGAGAATGTGCCGCGGACCACTTAAGTAGTCTGAGAATTGGACGCGGGCCACTTAAATGATCTGGAAATGTGCTGCTTAGTTTATTTTTACAAAATAAGGTTTGAGGTTACGGGTCATGGGCTGAGCACGTAGGACCTACACCGTTTAAAAACAACAAAAAACCGTGATATGGTTCAGCAACATTCTCAATGAGATTCAACACAAACCTATATATATATAATAGCTCCATCTCAAATCAATATAGTATATTATACATATATATTTCTTTCGTTCTAGTCTCCAAAGTCCGGTTGAAAGCTTTTGCATGTTCGAGAGATTCGCCATTCATTATGTATCGAATGTCAATGAAGTTTCTTGTCCTTTCCTAAAAATGTGATCGATATCGATCTATTGCTCTGCTTCCTATCGTTGGTATTACGGCAGCCAGATAAGGAAAGCAATTGATTTCGAAGATGTTCGATGCTAAATATTTCTCTTCTTTCTCCCTTTCGATTTTCCAGAATGCACATAACTTTAGATACTACCTAATGTCGAACGTGCACGTTCGATTACATGTAGAATGACAAGAGAAGAAATTTCTCCAATCGAATGATATACGACGACAGATAGAATCATGTCAAAACACAAATTTAATGAATTAATTCTAGTTCACGTCTATATAACATTGTCACGAAGTGTAGAAATTTGAAAAGGCTCGAGATGTGTGTGCTCATAAGCTACGCGGGACATGAGGTTGCGTGTGTGTGTTTGTTCTGTAAATAAAACCCTTTATGACGTCCTGAGATCTTTCTTTTGTGGGCTTTCACGCATCTCAAGACCCTGCGAAGATGAGATCCATGGCCGCCTTTACCAGACGCAAGGCCAGTTAGGTTTCAACAATTTCATTGCACGAAAAATGTTTAGGACACCATTTGCCCTGATTTTATACATTTTGGGTGAGGGGGGAGGTGCGATCAACATCTGTTATTTCAGAACATACAGAATGCTAAGAAATGCCTATAAAAATATTTCAAAAGCAGGATCAAATATGAAGTAACACTAAAACATTATTTCAGAATGTAGGTAATTTTAAAATAAAGAGATAAACAAATCACAAAACTAATGAAAATTTTTAGAATTGATGAATTAAAACTAATTGAAAGAAATAGTTCCCTCACCAATGAAAGAAAAAATTCCGAAATTGATGAAAAAAATTACTCCAGAATTCATGAAAATTCATAAATAATGGGAAAAAGTTCCAAAGTTGATGAAAATTCACAATAAAAAATCATTTGAAATTGCTGAAATTCTCTAATTATTTATTGTGAATGCGGGGTCTCACAAAACGAGGGGCCTGGTGTGACCGCACCTGTTGCACACCCGTAAGGGCGGTCATATCATGTGAATCAAGCTAAGGTCGCGAATCATAGGTTAAGAACTACTCATTTAGATTTTATGCCCAACTTATGCATATATATATTGAATATTGCATTTGCCAAAAAAATGGAGGGTAATTGTGTGTTGGTCATGACCAGAGATACGCAAATTTCGCAAATCCATTACTACAGTACTACTTAACTGTAGCTACATATAATTCGTAATCATTCCTCTGCAGAATTCCTAACGAATCGGTACATGCAGAAATATGGTGTGTGTGTGTGTACATGCGTGGTTCTAACATATTCACGTTGTCGAAGTTATGCCTGTTTCAGGTTACACTGGGGGGGGGGGGGCATTTGAAGTCCGCATGACATAACCAAAAGTCTGTTGGCTTACCACTAGAAGCTGCCTGTTAAGATGATAAGATGATTTCCTTCTCCGTGTCACGTCTTTAAAAAAATATTTTTCTCAAAAGACTTCCAGTTATAAATTTGGTTACAAAGCTGATGTAGATGTTGTTGCAACTTCAGACAGCCAAAATATCTGTATGGTAATAGTCTTCATGTGTTAAGCTGTATGTTATGTGTGGGATCGATTTACTTTTGAACAGTTAACGCTGCCGTCGTTAGCATTATATTACGCACTTAAACTTACCATTCACATTTGTCAAAAAAGTTTTGCCTTTTTCCAAAAATTAGTTGGTGCTCAAAACATTTCATGACTATGAACTTCTCAAAACATGCACGAATCGGATAATTTGATCGCTTCAAACAGAATTCAGAAGCGAAGTTGAAATGAACTCCTATTTTATGCCGTAGAACTTCGTTTTAAGAAAAGTGAAGGAAGATTACCCTTCAGGACCCTTTAACCAGGCACATATTTTGCAAAACAATCACATGCAACAAAGTGATCTAGTTTACGAAAGAGAACATTAGCTTCTGAAAGCATATAGTAGGACTAAACACTTTCAAAACCGCAAACCATCGAGATTTCACGGAAAAGTAGTAAAAAAATCAAATTTTCGCATTTACTCGTCGAAATTGGCAAATTTCGCGTTTATCGCATTTATTTTCAAAATTTCGCGTTTATCGCATTTATTTTCAAAATTTCGCATTTAGCGCATTTATTTTCAAAATTTCGCATTTAGCGCATTTATTTTCAAAATTTCGCATTTAGCGCATTTATTTTCAAAATTTCGCATTTAGTGCATTTATTTTCAAAATTTCGCATTTAGCGCATTTATTTTCAAAATTTCTCATTTAGCGCATTTATTTTCAAAATTTCGCATTTAGCGCATCTATTTCGTAAGTATGAAATTTACGTATCCCTAGTCATGACAGAGGAAATATTCCTTTAAAAGAAAATGGCGTCTCTCTAGAGGATAAAACAAGCAAGAGACAATCTCGATTTTCACCGTCAAGTATATCTTTTTTTCCGACGGCATGTGTATGAAATAACTAAGGGAATGGACTGGTGCAGCAGTAGTTTTTTTGGACTCGAAGGGAAGTTTATGTGTCAAGTTTCTTAAGATATTCGTCGAAGAAAAAGATGAAACGCATCAAAAACTTTTTCTTTTGGAACAACTCGTTGAGTCGGTATCCAATAAAAGAAGAAGAAAAAAGGGATGAGGAAAAAGTGTTAAGGCGGCCGATCGGTTATCTCTGGTATCCATTGCCTTTCTTTCTTAAAGAGAATATAAAAGAGCGAAGTTTTATGGAGGAGACACGACAGCTTTCTTGTCATCTTACGCGATGAATATCGAGAACTGAGGAAAAAGTACTGGATCATACGCTGTGAGTGAATGAGTGCCTTTAAGGCTGTGTGAAAAGTACTTCTTTTTAAAGATATATATAAAAAAGAATAAAAGTTTTATCCACACACTCCCAGTCATTTTTACTTTCTCTTTTATTCTGAGTGCTTTAAAAACTGGTCGTAAAATGTCATCGCCGACGGGTCGAACAAATGCTCTATAACCAAATGCATCTGAGTCTTTGTACCGTTCAGGCTTTTCTCTTTTTTAAGTATCCGTTCCCTCTTATCTACGGGGTATCCTTTCATAAGCGTTCTTGCAAATAAATTCATTGAAACGAGAGTTTTTAAAACTTTCTTCTTTTATCAGGATAGAGTAATAATCCAAACTGGCTGGAATAAAGCGAAAAAAATACTGGTGTTTGCCTCTCGAGTCAGTAAGTTTTCGTCAATCTTTTATTTGAATATTTTTCGAAATCGTGTTTTTTTTTTTCAGTGTCACATATTTGTACGTGCTCATTTATCAACAAGGTCTTCTTCAGCAAAGTTTTAAAATAGATCTTCTCCGATAAAGTGGAGAACAAGTTCAGCAAAGTTTTAACTAGATCACCTCCAACAAAATTTCAGAACTAGATCATCAACAAAATTTCAAATTAAAACTACTTCAAAGTTTTAAAATAGATCTCTAAACTTTCGAATTAAATCTTTTCCATCTTTAACAAACTACAAGTTTCAAACTAGGACGTCTCTGAAGGTTCAAATCAGATCTTCCTGTACAAATTTTCATACTGGACCTTCTCTAAAGTTTCAAACTATATCGTCTTAAAGTTTCAAACTATATCATCTTAAAGTTTCAAACTATATCATCTTAAAGTCTTTAATATCAACTAGATCTTCTCCAAAGTTTCAAGCTAGATCTCTAAAAATATTTTAATTAGACTTTCTTTGAAACTGAAATTATGTATTTCCCCCCTTCCCCCTTTTCTGAATAATATTCCCATTTAGATCTTCAACAGTATTTTAAATTATTTGAATGATTGCTATCAGCACCATCCAGCACACACACGTCTCACTTCTTAGCTACATTATTGAAACTTGCGACTAAACTCACTTCATCGGAGGCGGAAGAAAATAAATATATTACTGAAATTCTAATCTGCATGGATCGAAGAGAAAACACAGTTCAATCACTCACGCGTATAGTACCGGGAATGTTAAAATTCCAAGGAAGTTTCTTCATTATAACCAATGGTGAAAGTATCAAGAAAAAGAAATTTTCTCGTAAGTTTTCAATAACTAGATCTTATCCAAAATTTTGAGCCTGATCTCCTTGATAGTCTCAAATTAGATCTTTTCGAACAATGTTTCAACCACCACTACTTAACCGTACATGCACTTGGTGCATATTCCTCTGCGGAATTTCCAACGAATCGGTATATGCCGGAATATGTGTTCTAAGTATATGTGTGGCCCTAACGTATTTATGTTGTGAGAATCGAGCTTGTTTCGTGTTCTTACTGGCGCACTCACTTTTCTTCCATATGGCTCCAACCAAATCCAAAGTATTCACACACAACTTGATCTCCCCTAAAGTTTCGACCTACTTCTTCTCTAAAACTTCAAACTAAATCTTTTCCGCCGTTAACAATGTTTCAAACTTAATCTTTTCCATCTTTGACAAAGTTTCAAACCATGATTTCTCCAAAGTATTAAGCTGTAAACCTTCCTTAAGGTTTCAGACCACATTCTTCTAAAATTTCAGACCAGATCTTCTCTAAAGTTTCAAACCCCATCTTTTCCTGCAAAGTTCAAACTTGATCATTTCCAACAATTTTTCAGACTAAATCTTTACCAACAAAGTTTCAAACTAGATCTTTGCCAAAAATGTTTCAAACCAGATCATTTCCAAAAGTTTCCAAATAGATCTTCTCCAAAGTTTCTAACCAGATATTCTGAAAAGTTTCCACAGTTAGATCTTCTCTAAATTTTAAAACCAGATTTAAGATGAGATATTTTTTACAGTTTCAGATCAAGATCCGATCATAGCCAACAAATTTTCAAATTATATCTCCAAAATACTGTAACTTTGATTGAACCTTCTTCAAAACTGAAAAAAATTGTGCGTTCTGCCTCCCTTTTCTGAACAGCATTTCCATTCAGATCTTCCTCTACACTGTTTACATTTAAATCTTCTTCGACAATGTTTTGAAATATTTGAATGATGAGTATAAGCACCGAATAAGAAGTCCAATCATTTACGTATACAGTATCTACAATAGTCCAAGAAAGCTTCACGAATGCTCAATGTATCATGAAAAAAATAAAAATTCCGTAAGTTCTGAAACAAAAATTTAAATTTATGATATAATTTCCACTAAATTTCACAATTTTAAGCATCTGTGTATCCGTTTAACATGATAATTATTCACCTGAACTCATCACAGGGTATTTGTTTTCACTCTCAATTCTTTTCTCATTTATTATACCATCCAAATAGGTTCAAGGAACTACCAGAAATATTATTTTGAGTGTATAAATTAGATTGATTCTTGGATGTAGTCCATCCAGTCTCGTAGTCAATTGTCTCCTTCCAATTCTTTTCGACCGCAACCGACGTGTGTGGTCATCGTCCCGGAAAGAAGTCCCGCGAAAAGAAATAGTAACAAATAACAATGACAAAAAAAATATAAATACAATTCCAATACCGATTCAGACTCGCCAGAGAAAACGGGTAAATGATGAATTGCGATTTGAGGCCCACATGACAGTTTATGTTGTTCGTGCTGATTAACGGACCTTTCGCCGGTGTGGCCAGATAGTGACAGGGCTAAGGTGGGGGGGGGGGGTGTCCAGTTATGATGTATTGGCCTCGCGGCGGCACTCGTTCCATCGTAACATTTCGCTGATGAAAGAAGCCATGAACAAAAATAGAACTCACAGAAAGACAATATACGCTATACTATTGCTACTCTTCTTTCTTTCTTTCTATTTTTCTCTTTTTCAGTAGGAAGCCCAGAGGAGGATTTATGGTTTTGCCGCCTGTGGGCTACACAAATTTGGCCGCCCTTCTCCGATTCTAGTCTAATTTTATTAGCCACTAATAATACATCAAATTTACCACCCTGGGCAATAATCCATTCAGCCCCCACCCCTGTGAACATGCCTATCTAAGTCATTCTTTTTGTTACTCACGTGCTTGACCACTCTTTTGGTCTTACACTGATCTGGTTCCTCACTCTCTAGGTCATTTTTGGGGGTCACTGCAATGCTTGCACACTCTCAAGGTCATTCTTTTGGCCACTCCCATGCTGGCACACTCTCTGGTCACTTTTTCATTCGTTTACTGACTTGGTCCATTGCTCTCAACGTCACTTAATAACCTGAGCTCTTGCTCTCCAGGTCACTCAATAATATAGGCGCTTGCTTTTTTTTGTCACTCGTTTGATCATTCACATGGTTGCACACGGCTTCTGTCACTCATGCTTCAAAACTGTTTTGGTCATTCACATGCTTGTACATTAGTTTAGTCACAAACTCTGCAGGTCACTCTTTTGGCCGCTCATTGTTCTGGT
Source organism: Pholcus phalangioides (assembly GCF_987345545.1). Classification (NCBI taxonomy): domain Eukaryota; kingdom Metazoa; phylum Arthropoda; class Arachnida; order Araneae; family Pholcidae; genus Pholcus; species Pholcus phalangioides. The sequence continues at coordinate 21,351,338 of NW_028301603.1, read as the reverse complement.
CCCTTGCGCTCTAGGTCAATCTTTTGGCTGCTCACACTGACCTGGATCCCCCATGCTATCTAGGTCATTCTTTTGGTGACATAAATGCTTGCAAATGTTTCAGGTGGTCTTGGACTTGGTCCCTTGCTTTCTAGCAGAGTGGATTTATGGTTTTACCACTCTTGAGCGAAGTAAATTTTACAACCCTTTTCCTGGCCACTCATTACTCAAAATTTGCCGCCCTCGGCAATAGCTCGCTAAAACACCCCTGTAAATACGTCTCTAAGGAAACCTTAAAGAAAATCACGATTTTATGGCATTTTCGACTTCGAGTTTTTCTGCTTGGCTTAGAATTCTGAACAATACGAGGTTGTGAGATATTCTTGAACGTAAATTTTTTTATTCTCTGAAATAATACTTTTTGATTCTTCTCGAATGGAATTTGATTCGGTTCCTTTTACTTATTTTTCTTTCCCTCTCCTTTATTTAAATTTCAACTGCTACGAAATGGGAGAAAAGAAGAGGGAAAAATTGAATTGTGAGCGTTGTTCAAACATCTGCTATTGTCAGCCACCGATAAATTGGCTTCCCTCCGAAAACGTTCCGTGAATTCTAATGCTCTCCTTAAAGTAAAATACGTTAACGCATTTGAAAATCAAAGACAAAATACGAATGAAAAATTTTATTCACCTTTCTCTGAAAGAATTTTTTTACTTATCGTAATATTTGGTTGAGAAGATAACTTCGAAGTCGCGGGCGAAACATGTTTACAGACTGATTCGTGGTAATCGATGGAGATATCGTATTAAAATTGTACAAATATCGCAATCCAGCGAATTTAGAGCTACTGAAAAAGTCCTTTATCCAAGGGGCCTTGAAAGAATTCGTTCTTCGAGTTTCATCACAGTCTGAAAATATAATACGTACTTTTTCTTTTTCTGAAAGAAAAACGTAAAAAAGAATATTTCTGTGACACTGGGAAGACTAAAACAGAGGACACTTTTCATCGACTGAGGATGAAACAGCACTATTTTAATTATAAAATGAACTACTTCAAAAAATTCTGGCCATATCGTAATTTACTGCCATTAATGGCAGTAAATTAGATAGGTCGGAAATGAAGGCGCTATCTATCAGCGGTCGCCTCAGGCTCGTTAGGGGAAAATATCTTATCTATACTTTCCCTCGGGTTTGAACCTGGCGCCGTGAAGGCAACCTTCACGGTGGTAGACGAGCATCTGAACTGGAAGAGGATAAACATGAAACGGCACTATTTTGACTGGAGGATGAATCAGGGATAGGATGAAATGGTTCATTTTTTGACTGGAAGATGAATCGGGAAAGGATTTAACCAATGAATGAACTGCGAAAAGTTCAATATGCATTATTTTGACAAACGCATCCCCCCCCCCATTTGGACCAGTGGATAAATCGGGAAAGGATGAAACTTTGTTTTTCGACTCGAGTAGGAATCGGGAAAGGATTGGACGATCCTACTTGGACTAGAACCATGAGTCGGGAAAGAATTAAATGTTCTTATTTTGACTAGAGAATGGATCGGGGTAAGGATTAAACGATTAAACGGCATTATTTTGCAGTGCCGCCTTAACGCACGGGTCCACCCTCGCGTGGCTCGGGAGCTTTATGTAAAGAGAAGCCTCATAAAAATGAAATGCAGTTGAAATTTTCGAGGAGATTGCATGTAAATTTTCTTGGTAGGACTCCAGAAAAATCAATTTGCACGGTGGCCCATGGTGCTCTGAAGACGGCCCTGCTATATTGATCAGATGATGAATCGGGAAAGGATGAAATGGCCCCTTTTGGACTTGAGGATGAATAGGCAAAGGATGAAACTTTACTGATTCGATTCGAGGAGGAATCGGAAAGGACTGTCTATTTTGACTAGAAGCAAAAATCGAGAAAGAATTAATTCTTTAAGCGGCAGTTATAAATCACTAAACACCCCCCCCCCCTCAAAATGTCATATCTTTCTTTAATGAAGTAGGCTTTCTTCCGATTTCCAGCAATTCCAAACTAAAGGGTATAGGGAAAAGTTTTCCATTGAGAAATCAACTTTACAAAGTGTTTTTTTTTGACTCGTCAATGCTAAAATAAGAAGCTTTTATCGAGGCGAGATATCTCGCCATTGCCGCTTAAAGTATCAAACGGACCCATTTCGATTAGGAGGATGAATCGAAAAAGAACTAAACGGCCCTATTTTTCACTAGAGGATGCATCAAAAAAAGGATGGAACGGTCTTATTTTGACGAGAGGATGTATCGGAACAACGATGAAATGGCCTTATTTTGACTTAAGAATGAATCAGGAAAGAATTAAACTACTTTGACTGTATGAAGATGAAGAAAGGATTAAACGACCCTATTTTGGCAAGAGGGTGAATTGGAGAAGGAATTAAACGGCCCCGTTTGTACAACAGGATGAATCGGGAAGAGATAAACCGGCCTCATTTTTGACTAGATAATTCATCAGGAAAAGATTTTACGGCCGATTTTTGATTAGCGGATGAAACCGGGTTCGGATGATGCTGGTCTATTTGAACTGGAGGATGAATCGATGATTTTGTCTATTTGGTGAATGGGGGAAAGAATAAAACACTATCAAGTCTTGAACGACAAATTTACTGATCAAATCAATGAGCAAAGAAAGAAAATATAAAGGAAAAAAAAAATTGACTTCTCTCTCCATCTTGCGCATAAATCTCCATCGTAAGTAGAGAGAGAGGAAGGGAAGCCGAAACTGTTTTCAGAGGAAAAATATGCTCCTTTATTAAATACTTAACGGAAACGATTCTAGAAACCGCCAAAATAAATTGCTCTTTAGTATAATGGATACTTCGAAGAGCGAGCAAGCAAAAAAAAAAAAATGAAAGCCAAAAGAGAATGGAATTGATTGCTATGAACGAGAACTAGTACTATTTCTATCTGTACTTGAAATAGTTATTGGCGGTCGAAATCATTTCGGGTCAATAATGGCCGCCATAAACGAAGAGCAATGAAATGAAAAATAATTCTTTTTATATATTTTTTTTGTCTTTTCTCTCTATCGTTCATAAATGACAAATGCACGCTTCCCGAAAAATCACAAAATATATATATATATATATATATTATTTCTCGTCACATACAAAAGTTATAGATAACGTCGGAAAATAATTAATTTCCATTTACTTTTCTGCGCACCTCCTAATGATCTAATGGAAACTAATAAGTCCGATGGCGTGTCATTATTCCTAATACTCTTTTCTCTATGACCGTCTTCTATCAAAGAGGATGATGATTAATTCCGGTTCGTAGAGTGGCGACACGCATAAATTATTGAAAGTTTTCTGTGGTATTTTTTGTTCTGTTTTAAGCAGTTTTATTCTGTGGAAGTTAATTCTGTAAGTTAATGGATATAAGTGCGTGTGACGCAGCCCTATTCCCGATTCGGCAATCGCTCATCGCTTCGTGGTTTCCGTGAGATATTTTCTAAGGGTCCTACGCCATCTTTTCTTCAGCAGCTCAATCAAAGTTTGAACTATATTCATCAGCTGCTCGGTGAAAATCGAAGAATTCACGAAAAATTCCCTATTTAACATGCGTGAATTCGTCAAAAAGCTTTACAGTGCGTCACAAAATATTTTTCAAGTTACAAAGCTAAAGTTACAAAAATTTCCTGAAAGAAAACAAAATCATAAACACCGATGCTTTCTATATCTACGTTACGGGTCGCTTATTATGCATAATCACCAATCGTATCGGTAAGTTTGATAAATTTATCACATTCACTGGTGAAATATGCATAATCACCAAGCGTCTTTGGTAAATTTTATTGAATAATTAAAAAAATTATCAATTTACCTGCAATTATACACAATATCCAAGCGTACCTAATAAATTTAATTAATTAAGACAGAAATCCTAGCCCTAGTGATGACTGTAGTACGTAAGTATTCATCATGCTTACCAAACGACTCTCGGGTAGTATGCATAATCGCCGGTGAAAGAGATAAATTCAGTTAAATTTATCAGTCGGTGGTTACGCATAGTAATCGGATTTATCATACTTATTGCAACATACAACAGTGGTGGCCAACAACTGGTCTGCAAGGTTATTTTGTGTGGTCCTAGACTAGGCAAAAATACTGTATACTAAATTGAATGATGATCATTATTTGAACCTTTTTTAGAATAACATTAAGGTCTCTATATGGTTGAGTGATGAATGTTTCCCCCATATGCTTCAAGTCGGGGGTCTTCATCCGTAGCACAATATGCTTAAATTAAAACCAGCGTAATTTGAATTCTTAAATGCGACCTTGATGGCTTAATCACGACAATATCTCGTGAACACAAAGTTAAGAACACGTATCGAGCTCTATATTTTAAATTTCCCATACGTCCAGATGTGATAAAACTTTTGCATTTCGATGAAAAGAGACAAATTAGAACAACGACGGTGACAATTTCAAGCATTTGCATTTTATGTGCCGTCTGGGTTGTGTTTTCTTGGGAAAGATTTTCACAAATCGATCGCATTCGTCTTTAAAACGATAAATAACAGCAGCAGAAAAGAAGGCAGCAGCGGTCGAATTTATTCGTCGAGATTTTGCAAATTAGTCCGAACTTCTCGTCGAATGATAATGGAAATTGGCAAGATTCCACCCGAAAACACTCGTCGCTAACTTACAAAAGGAAAACACTGTAATTGGCGGACGAGGAAGGAGAAATCGAGTGAGAGCGAGAGAGTAATTAAAGTTCACAGAAAGCGAGAGGAAGAGACCGAAATTATGTGAGAATATACAGATTTTATACCATTTCCTCACCACCATCCTCGCAAACAGACATATGAAACAAATTCCGGTAATAAGCAAAGACTTTGATGCTCGGGGGGGGGGGGGGGTCCCCTTCTTATCGGTACAACACAGCGACGAAATTATGGCTTCAATGTTGCCAATGGATATTAGCTCATTTATTTTGGAGGGGTGAATAAAGTTCGCGTTGATGATGATATACGTGTGTGTGATGGCTGTTCTTCGAGAGCAGTATCAGAAAATAACGTTGGACAAACAACTAAGTCCACAGATTTGTGGGACAGGTCACAAAATTTATTCAGGGATCTGCCGTATTTTTGTCATAAAGTCATACAGACAGATAGGGTTTCGACTGAAGCGACTATGAATGGATGATAAATGAGTCATTTCGTAATATTCTTGAAATGTCTGCTATTAGCTACAATCACGTGCCGCAATCGTAAACACAGATATTATTACAGATTGACAAATGCTTTTTTTTTTCGTTCAAATTCCTCGCGTGTTTGAAGATTTTTTTTGTGTACCAGAAATATAGAAATGGGGTCATTCAAGTATTACGTCAGCATCGGGGGGGGGGAGGGTTTCGGATTCGCTGACTTTTGATGACAAGGGGGAAGGGGGTTTTGAAGGTTGCTTACGTCATCAACCACCCGTTTTTGAAGATATGAAATATTCTAAGCTGCTGACGAAATTTTGCTGACAGGAGGGGAGGGGGGTCAGTGTTTTGCTGACTTTTGTTGACAAGGGGGGGGGGTCAAAAATGGCTGAAAATCTGCTTACGTAATACTTGAATGGCCCCAATATAGTATGTACTAGAAAAATATGTATAGAATTCTTGTTAGATTGTTAGAATTCTTTGTAAGGAAATGTAGTTTAGTACAAAGATATCCAACCTGTGGGATTATGTTACGCTCCACCCAGGGCGGACCAATAAGAGGTGCTCGAAAAATGTGAGCAATGGCAGAGCAAAACGAGTTAAGGAATCAAGGAAAATACGCATGCCTTCTGTGTATTTTTATGAAAAAGCGAGCCTCCTACATAATAGCACGTGAGCCTTCATTGGCGTACGCAAAGGGGGGATTTCAGAGTTCTAACCACCCCCCCCCCCCGAGCCAAAATTATAGTGTTATTTTGCAGGAAAAAACGTAACCCCTCCCCCGAAGGGGAAAAAAATCTGAAAACCCCCGCCTTAAGAAAATTCTGCGTACGCCTATGTGAGCCTCTAACTAATTTCTACTGGTGCGTAAGCCTTCAACGCATCTCCGAGGAAGCCTCTAGCAAATCTAGGGGGTCGGGGACTTCCTACGCATTTCTGATAGTAAGCGAGCCTCATGCACATGGGATATTCACACCCGCTACGCATTTCTAGAGGATGAGGAAGAGGTACGTAAATTAAGAGGTAGGTTAGCCTCCCGCGCATTCTAATGGTAAGCGATCCTCTTGCATATTTCTAGACACATGCGTAGCGGGTTTGAATAAGTCCGTGTCCTCTAAATTGCGTACGAGTTGCTACAATACATGTGTGACTTATTATGTATAGTATATCACATAGGATGATTCATCATGTTTACCAACAACGACGCGACGCTTGGGTGTTATGCATAGTCACCGGCAAAAGTGATTAATTTAGGAAAATTTATCAAATTTAGCAACGACACTTGAGTACTGCGCCTAATTTTCGGTAAAAGTGGTCAATTTAGGGAAATTTATCAAGCTTACCAAAATGCTTGGTAAGTATGCATAATAACCTGTTATTATGTATAATAACCGGATTTATCATATTTACCGTAACATATATAATCGCAAAATCGAGTCACACGTGTGCACTTCGATCACAAGCAACTTGGCACAAGAAAAACAGAAAAAATAATGTAATTTTCCAAGAATATGAAGATATTTTTCTAACTAAATGAAAAATTGCCAAAACTACACAAAAAAAAATTTTTTGAGTTTTTTTTCCCCCCGAACGAAAACCTCGACTAAAATTTATGGCTCGGTTTGACTCCCGGAAAAATGAATTATTAAGGGAAGCAAATAACGCAGAGAGAGAGAGAGAGAGAGATTCATTTTTTTATATTATTATTAATGTATTTCAAGATCATTAGCCCGTATTTAATGTTCGATTTGCATGTTCAAGACGTATTTATCCTCTTAACATAATTAGTTATCAGGCACCGTCTTTACTTTATCTCGATAAACAGCTACAAAATTGCAGCGTTTTCATGACAAACTGCCTTTTTTTTTTGGCCGCGGAGTTTTAAAAAAGGGGAAAAAGAAGTATTGACTGAAGATCCTGAAGAAAAATGAAATTATATTTGTTATGGTATCGTAGCAATCTCTTGCGGTTGAGATGTTTTAGTGCGTGCAATGGTTTCTATAAGTGAATGTAGGGTTACTTTTTCTCGCGCGATTACGACTGACTGGGATTTGACTTGAAAAGAAGTGAAAATTTCAAATGATATTTTGATATTGACTCTTTAAATCGAATTTCCCGTTAAAGCAGATTTGAAATCAATTCAAATTATTTTCACAACTTATAAATTACACTGAGTGGGCGGACGCACACACCCTGGACGGGATCGGAAAGTTTAGCCTTCGTCATTACGCCTCTAATACGTTTCGCGTATCCGGTATATTTCACCCTCCAGAAATTTCGCCTACGCTCACCGTATGAGTGACCAAGTGACTGGGTGAGTGACTGTATGAGTGACCAAGTGAGTGCGCAATTGACTGTATGCGGGATCAAGTGAGTGTGTGATTGACTGTATGAGTGACTGAGTGAGTGTGCGATTGACTGTATGAGTGACTAAGTGAGTGTGTGATAGACTGTATGAGTAATATGAGTAAGTGAGTGACCGTCACTCACTTGGTCGCTCATATTGCTTTACTCACTTGATCGCTATTTTGGTAACTCATACAGTCACTTACATGGTCACTCATAGTCACTCACTTATTACTCACTTTGTCGCTCACTTGATCACTCATACAACTACTCACTTTGGGTGTCCCTCACTTGATCACTCATAAAATCACTTACTTTGTGTGTCCCTCACTTGATCACTCATACAATCCCTCACTTGATCACTCACACAATCACTCACTTTGTGTGTTATTACTTTGTGTGTGTCACATTATCCCTCACTTGGTCACGCATATGGTCAATCTTACGGTCACTCATATGGTCTGGGCAGGCGAAATATAAGGGATGATATTTCCAATGGCGGAATGTACGGGGCGAAACATGCTAGAGGCAAAGTTTCCGTATATCCTCTTGGACTCATTTCATGTCCTGGACACATTTTAAAGATCAATAAAAAAATCATCCAACTGACATAAGAAAGAGTGCGGTTTTTATTAAATTACTTAAAGCCTAGAGAGAGAGAGGAAGTTGTTTTTATTATTATATATATATATATATATATATCCATATAAATTTTAAAGGGAAATGTTCAAAATTTCACTCCGCACTGTATAACGAAAAACTCCAAGTAACACGTGAAATGCATCGCAAACAGTGAATAATTAACGTTGCGTTTCGTAAAATTACTTTGTTTCTCAACATGAGCGTTCTTTCACCAGTTTAGATGCGGCCCGAGCTACAAATGGTGCTCATAATAAAATGTGGTAGTTTCCATGTGATGCAAATTGTCATAAAAACTAACTATGCGTTGTGTGTGTGTGTGTGTGTGTGTGTGTGTACTACTTTATTTGTAATGGCGAATGTTCCGGGATGCAGCGCCACCTGTGAGTGAAATTTTGAACTATTTTTATTTATATTAAAAAAAAAATCTCAACCCACCGTACGCATTTCGATGTAATCCAATCTTTCTCATGGCAATTGGTAATTTTATGACAACTGCAAATAAAATTACTTGCTGAAAGTGCTGGATAATAAGAGTTTTTCCCACAATTTAAGTTACTTTCAGCAAGTAGCTTAAATTACAGCTCACTGCATCACCGACATTTTTTTTAATTTGCACTACATGTAGCTGGAATTCTTATATAAGTTATACAATATATTTAGCAACGAAATTATGAAAAAACAAAATACATATTTCTTGTGCATGCATAATTAAAAATCATTTACTCATATCTCATTGATTAAAAAATTGTTACATTTTGAATTTGTGCACTGTGTGCCTCATGTATATCGTTCAAATTTTCTGTAAATTTCGTAAAAATTAGTTGAAAGCTTCACGTGTTAAAAGCAAAAAACATGTGATGAAAATTGGAATTTCGTTTAAGAAACATTTATATCTTCGTGAATATTTGTACGATTTCCCAATGCGTACAAGTATTGCATAAAGCAAGTCAAATATTCTGTGGAAGTTACAAATAATTTGCGGCTTTTTATAACACAAGGGTTGAGCAAAAACATTTTAATTTTTAACTGTCTCTTAATTACCGAACCAGCACAAGAAAATGTGAGTTCAAGTATTATGTTTACATGCCCGAAATTACAAAAACTCATTTGTTTGAAACTGTCATGTGGTCATAATAAAGTGGTCACTCAGTGCAGTTTTTGGTTATGTTTCATCATTTGATTCAACAAAATCAAAAGGAATCAAATAAATAAACAGACACTTTCTAATATTACAGACCACGCCGCTTAATGTGGTCACATCGGGACTCGGGGTTTCCGATAACAATAACCGAATGATAACTGTGCTGAAAAGTCCTGCTCACAAGTGCGATGACCATACATCCCGTTTGGGTGAACGGAACGGATGGTAAACCAGCATAGGTAAAACGGGACAATTCTGTTTTTCTCTCCCGCATTATTGGTTGCAAAAAAAAAAAAAACATTCAATCATTCCTTTTTTTTTCTCCAAAACAGGATTTCTTTTTGCTTTAAGCTAAAATCCTGCATTTTTTTTACTCAGCCATCATGAGGCATTAGATTGGAGCTTTGTAATGCGGGGGTTCTCAACCTGTGCTCCGTGTAGCCCTAAGCAAGGCCGTAACTATGCAGGTGCAACATGTGCAGCCGCACAGGGCCCACTTCGAGGGGGGGGGGCTCAGAATAGGACTAAATGGGTCCAAAAATGGGCCCGAAGGGCCTAAATTCAAATTCTTGCGCAGGGCACAGGTATGGCTAGCTACAGCCCTGGCCCAAAGAAGTCATGTGCACTTCCGGAGCGGAGAGCGCTGCCACCGCTCCAAGACAATAAAATGCGTCAGTAGATTTGATGAACAAATAATAGAAAGGAGCCTACGCGGCTCTGTCATGGAAATTAAGCACTAAAAAGGTGAGTCAGAAAAGGGTTGAGAACGACTGGTCTAATCACGAATTACGATATTTTTTTTCATGTAAATTACGTTTCACAAATCCCTTGAGAAAGTCCCTCGAAAAAAGAAATTTGAATCCAGCCAATCAATAGAAACTGATCAAAAACTATATAAAAACAACGCTTTTTTTGTCATACATTCGTCTTCGTTGTAGGAAGACCATTGCAAAAGCAGCTTCCCACGTTACGTACATGGGTCACTGCGAATACAAAAAGCCGATTACGGAAATGTTTGTCAAAAAGCGAGGGGGGGGGGGACACCTTCTAGCCTCCTACATAATCTTGGAGGTTGATACTGAGAAAAAAAAGTTTTGTTAAACCTTAGCTTCAAAATGCTCAAAAAAAATTTTCGACGAAAAAAAAACAAAACAATAACATAAATGAAGTCCCGATAACAATAAATTAATTTTTTCCCTATGTTATGGTGTTGGTTTGTTCGTTCCGTTCTTTGCAAAAGTGATAACAATACCCGAATGATTACATTATCCGGGGATGTCTATTGTATTATACTTATAATTAACATGAGTTCTGCAACATTATATGTGCATTCCTGCTAATTAGAATTAGCAAGATTTTCAATTAGCAAGTACAGCAATACTACAAATGCTAATTATAGAATTAGCCTCTCATACGCAAAATAAATCTATTTGTTTTTCCGAGCCACTATGTTGCTTACCCTATTATTTGTCTTCTAAGTTCATCCCATACACATCAGAAATCATATGCATATAATGATCTCATCGAGACGAAAAACGCTGTTTTCCTCAATTATGATGACGTCCTCGTGAAAAAAAGAATGAAAAGAGAGAAGAAACGCTCTTCTCTTATAAGGGATTTTTCTTAAAAACATGACATGAAGTCCCGTTAAAATCTAATCAGCAGCTGCCAAGCTGTCAATAAAAGCCACCCAAAAGACTAAAAACGGGAGGGGACCATCATCCCGGTACATCACCGAAGATAAATTGCTTTCGCCATTAGACAGCGGCCACAAAAGCTTCACTCTGGTTTTAGTTGTTGACTCGAACAAATTAGCTGATCTTTATTCAAAAAACAAATAAGAGAGCGTGTTTGTAGTTGTTTTAAAAGGAAAACTTAAGATGACATCGTTTTGATATCGTTCCTTTTTCCGCAGAAAAGGGTCGTTTCGTGATCGTAAATTTATAAAAGTTTTTGGCGTGTCATTAACTTTTTTTGCAAGCTTTTCTTATTTATGGGTTTCCATTGCGAGGATCTTCATAAAACATGTTTTCAACAAATATTTTCCGTTCGTGTAGAAATGAGACGAGCTGGTTGCTGCTCACAGGGTTTTGTCGGCGAACAACCAATGAAATGAAAGCTGTAAAAATGAGTATTAAAAATATTACGGTTATTGTGAGCTGATGACGGTCTGTCCATAAAAACGAGTGAACTTCTGGCGTTACAAAAATATTATGGTTGACCGAATGAAAGGTGACGTGAGTACAAAAATGTTAGACTTGATCTAGAGCGACTTGAAGTAATATTCTGACTTATCTGCCATCTTCGAGCAAAAGGGTGACGTAAGAATTGTCGCTAAAGTCAAAAGTAATCCTACTTGAAGTAATATTCTAACTTATCTGCCATCTTTGAACCAAAGTGTGACTTCAGCATAATTGCTAAAGCCAATTGTAAAGCTCCTCGAAATAATATTTTGGCCCACCCGTAATCTTTGAGGAGAGTGTGAAGTCGGTATTATCACTATTACCAATCGCTGTTCCTTTAATCGGTCCCCCACCCCCTTTTTTTCAACGATTTCCTACACATCACTTGAAGTGGCAAATCTGTTATTTGCTCATAGGTAAGGGCTGGAAGAGATCTCGGCAACGGGATAAGTCCAGTGGCAAAGTTCTGGCGTTCATTCATTCATGCTCAATGACGAGTCCGCTCTCCTATGTAATGGCCTTTGGTTGATCGAATGAAAGGGGATACGAGTCACCAAAAATAAGATCTGGACATTCTGGTTAGGAGAAGCCATTGTTTCCTATATACGTGTACCCTTTATACTTCAGCTGACGACATTTCTTCAATAAAAATACAGTAAATCAGGATCCCCCGCAGGAAAATGTGAGCGGTACCAATATCACATATTTTGCCCGGGGACTGAAAATTTGTGCACCTCCTGGTTTACATATATACGTGCATTCGTTTTCATTATTTCCCACACTAATTACTAAACTTCTAGGCTACTCTTAACTTCCCACGTAACTCAACTTCAGGGTGTGTAAAACTGTACTAAATTGCTAAATGCGGCACAACAACATTTCGCTAAACTGATTCTCAATCATCCGATTCTAGATTTTACGCAGGAAATGCACACACCTGTATTTTTTTTTTTTTTGAATCCATGGAGATTTAAAAAAAAATTTTAGTACAATTCATTTCTAGTTTAATTTCTTCACACAGTCAGTTTTTTTAAATCTATCTCGATGTATGAGAATCATTTTGAAAATTTTCTTTAAAATCGTATTTACAGAAAATATCCATTACCCTAAAATTCTTTCGCACGCGTTGATTCAGACAACGGACAGGTTAGAGGAAAATATAACCCTAACCATTCGTTCCTTTTATACATAACGTATATAATAACAATAACAGAAATAAAATTTCAAGCAAGTAATAATTCTTTGAGAATGAGATTGATGATAGTTGTGTAGAACATATTAAACGAGTTGCTGTCAAAAACTGCGGATACATATAGCAGTTTCCGTAGAATTAAATGCGAGAATAAACGCTGATATACACACACACACAAAGAGCAAGCAAAAATAAAAAATACAAGATAGAAAATAAAACAATTTTGCGAAAAGTGTTTCGCCGCTGCCGACGAGAGAAGAGAAATTTTTACAAGAAAACTTCTTCTATTCCATTTGTGGTGTATCCAAAGTTTAATCGTAAACTGCAGCTGTCGCACATCCTTGCAAGATGGCCTCTTCGCGCCCTTTCTCTTCGCACTTTAAAACTCGGCAACCGATTCAAAAGCCCTCTTGCTCCATGTTTTCTCCTCGCTCCCCCCCCTCCCCCCCCCCACAAAAGATATAACAACATGCCGAGATTTTTGCCTTTCACATGAAAAGAAGTGTCAGGTGGTGAGAGGTGGTGGAGAGATTCCGAAAACAACATGTTTCGTGAGGTTTTATTTCCATTCCTTTTCCTTTAATAACATTTTGAGAACAAAATAGAAGAAAAGCATCCGTTTCGAAATTTTAAAAACATTTTTATTGTTATTACTTGGACAAAGAATTAAATGTAATATCCCAAAAAACATGTTAAGAAGATGACCTGAATATTAAAGATACGCATATTTATTGAGCATACATATGCACCTGCGGCGTTTATTGAAAAAGTATCCGACCCAGCAGCGGATCCATGACGGTGTGCCGGGAGGTGAGGACTGTGTAAGTTCGTTTAATCGTCCCGTACTTTATCACGGGACGGACTAATTTCGAGGATGAAGTCACTCTCCGCTATCCGTACTAAGAGATTTTAACAGCTGGCTGATGCGAAGACGAATTTAGGAAAGAGAGAAAATTCAACTGTCTTTATAAGATCTCAATCTTTCCTTGGAGCTCGTGTGCACTGAACGGGGTCGCACATGGTCCCGTTCATGGTCGTTAGAAACCTTTGTACAGAAAGTTTTATGAAAGTGCTTTTATAAAACTTGAAAATTGTAATCAATGAGGGTATCGGTTTCGAATGAAAGTAACCAATAGGCTTATTGATTGTTTCGTTTTCAAGTTTTTTTTTTAAAGATCGTTCATCAAACTTTTACAGTGTAATCCCGACCCAAGAGGCTTTTTAAGGAAGTGAGACCTTGTCAATGTGATGCTGAGAGGATCAAAAAAGTATGTATTCATACTGTTCAGTGCACATAATTTTACGTTTTCTGCAATTAAGTTGAACATTATAAAATTTATTTTCAAATTTGTGTTTGAGATATTCTCGGACTTCCTTTTTCCTGTAATAAATTTTTAAAACGTTCAGAGTGCTGCTCATAACAACCATTTATAAAATACTGGCCTGTACTAAGAGGTCAGAAAATATGTGAATATTAGCGTGTTTTAGTATAAAAAGAGTGTTTTCAATTGTAATGGTGTGGTGTAAGAAGTAAACATTTATAAAGAACTCCAGCCTATATTCGGCCTGCCGTTCCAGCACATGAGGCCGGATAGTTGAGAGCCTACTGTATAGTTTTCTTCCAGCCACCTTATTGGGAAATTTGCTCGTTGTGGCTTCTGATTTCGTATTTGTATATTTGCGTCACCGGGAGTCAAGGTGAGCGGTGAATTTTCTGATTGGAGATCTGCTGTGCTTTTCAAGGGAGTCTTGAGACCAATGCTTTTTTTTTGTTGTATCATCGAGTTGTGAGATCTGAAAATGTCGATCTATTATTAAAGACCATCGTCTCTGACACAGTACTGCATAGTGATTATGAGGAGGATTTTAAAAAAATGTGGGTGTTTTTTGCAGTCTAATATCTTGTGTGTAACTGTTTGAGAAACAAGTATTCATTTTTTGGACTTTTCAAAATTTTTAGCATTTTTGATAGTCAAAAAAATGTATTGAAAACATAAATGTCAGAAAATCTTTATTTTTCAATTTCTTTTTCAAATTTTCATTATTATTATTACTTTTTTTATTTACTTTTTGTGAAGAAATATATCACTTCATTCAAATGTTGTCAGCCAAGATGATGCAAGGTATATTCATCTTTGCATAAATTTTTTTACAGAATTCATTGCTGAGTTTTATGTAATCAATCACATTTTTCCCGTAGGTACTTTCTCCTGGAAACCAACCCCCCTCCCGAAAGTTCAACTTTAAGTGCTGCCCTCTGGTGAAAGCCAACAAAGTTCATATCCGCCATATTTCTAACTCCAAACTTACACAATCCTTTAAGTCAGGGCTTAACTCCCTGAGGTCAAAAGAAATACTTCTTACAGTGAAAAAAAAGCAACCCACACATCTGTAGAGGCAGAGTCTACAAGTGATAAAATAAAAAAAACTAATTAAAGTTTGTCCACTGAAACCTCTACATAATCTAAAATGTTATCGATTTGATCGTTTTTTTTGTTGTTCTTTTTTTCGTTAAAAGAGATTAGAATAACGTTTCATTATATGGAGAGGTGATGTCTTTAATGTGATTACTCGTTGGGTTCTCGAATTTCACGAAATGCGATGTTTTAAGGTTTTCATCATTGTCCATATATAACGAGGTCCCATTTGTGATACAACCGTTTCCCAAGAAATTACCTTTTTCTATTCTTACTCCTCGGGGGCCATAACTGCGTCTTTAAATTGAAAATGCCATCTCCGTCGAGTGAAATTCCTTTAACAATTTCTGAGGCGAAATTTGTTCCGGGTGATCGTAATAAGTAAGACCTGACATTAGACTTCCATCTTCCCTCTCTCTCTCTCTCTCTCTCTCTCGCTTTCTTTTGTGATTGAGGCGGCTGTTTGGTGGCAGAGAGGAGGGGTATGGAGCTGGTGCGTCTGGTTCATTTGCGACAATAAATGATACAGGTCCTGAAGAAAAGGTGGCTCCCCCCCTCTCTTCCCTTTCTCTATCGCGACGACCTCCTACAGGAGAACACGTCTTTAGTCGAGTTTCGGAGGAACAAGAGTTGTTAAAGTTTGTTTTGTAGCCACCTGAAAAATGGACCTATTAGAAGCGAATCTCACACACGAATCCCCCCTTGTTCCAGCCTTTCTCTCTATATATCGCCTTCTCCGAACATGCGATCGTTTGTCAATACAATAAATTGTTCATGTCTTAGATGCAGACATTGCTTCGCTGCAATGAAACTGCTTCTTTGATGTTGCGGCCAACTTTTGCCATCCAACCAAACGAGTGCATCATAAAGTCCAAGAAAGAAAGAAAAAAAGACTATGAGGTCGAATACACCTTTTATTCTACAGTGTCTTCATAATATTTTTACAAAGGAATATAACCGTGCTGGGGCGTTCAATTTGAAAGAATGAAAGATTCGACAGCCCCACAGCATTGGGAAGAAATTCCATCCTCTCTATTTCCCAACATCCTGCTCATGCGAGCCATTAAAAAGTTAAAAAGTCTCGCCACAGAAAGAACAACATGCCTACAACGATAAATTATTCAGTCATTACACTTCACTCATAGTTAGAAAAGCTGGTGGCAGCACTACACATAACAAGAATTAAACGGAAACAAACACGCACGTTCCAACATGTACCAATTCGTCAGAGGTTCCGCAGAGGAATATGAACGAGGTGCATGTGTGGTTTAGTAGTAGTAGTAGTAGCACCTTCTGTGACAACAACAACAACACCTTCAACAGGCCTACAACGGTAAAATCTTCAAACATTACACTTCACTCATAGTTCGAAAAATATGTGGTAGATGGCAGTACTATAACAAACATTACACAGAAACAAGCTTCACGTTAGGTCCACAACACGGACACGCACATTCCAACGTGTACCAATTCGCTAGAAGTTCCGACGAGGTACATGTTTCGTTTAGTAAATGGAGCACCTTCTGTGCGGTTTTCACTTACTAACAGGCTGCAGTTTATCAAACTCTCCAGCACAACTCCCCCCTCTAACTAATGCTTGTAGTTTTTTGTTTCTGCCATGTTAGGATTATTTGTGGTCCAGACAAGAGACAAAATCTTTTTTCTTACTGAGCAATAACTTTTAATTCTACTTTTAATGACTCAAACAGAAAAATAATTTACATTCATTCATTCATTCATTTTTTATTTCATTCATTCATTCATTTCTTCATACACGTCTCAATAGACAAAGATCAGTTACTGAGATGGTGAAACCAACACGAACATAATCTGATAAAAGATAAATAAATAAAATAATGAACTCTATATATCCACGATTCCCAATCGGGGGTGCCTGGATTCCCAGAGGTCCACGGTCTTCTTATTGGGGGGTTCACGACACAATTGCAAAATGAAAAAAATAATGTAAAGTTGAAAAAAAGAATTTTAATGAATTACTTAAAAGGAAAAGTTTTAATTAAATTAACAAGAGAGAAAGAGAGCGAGCCCCGCTGTAACGTTGGTAAACTGCAGCAGTAATATTGTTATGATTTTTGACAAAAAATTTACTTGTGATGACACCTCTCGATAAAAGTATGAAGCGTTATTTCAGTTACTTTGAAATCACTGTTATCACGTCACATTTACTAAAACTGGTTAGAGTGTTATCCATTATTTAGTTGCCAAAACTCAAAGATGCTGCTTGACTGAGGCGTGGGGGGGGGATAAATGAATGAATTCCAGAACTTTACCATTGGACTTATCCCGTTGCCGAGATCCCTTCCAGCCCAGCTTCGTGGCAGAGTATGAGACAATGGGGGAGGGGGCAGGGTCATATGAAGAAATTTATTTCGACGGGTTATAACTGTCATTTTTTTAAAGCGGGGAACCAGTGATAGAACAACAGACTTAAACATTCCCTATATATCAATCATTTTCCACCATTTCGGAGTACCAGACAGTAAAAGAGAAGCGAACCAGACCCCTCTCGATTCACCCCTCTCGCTATGGCATCACATAGGGGTCCATAGAAGACACCAAGATTCCCGGGGGTCCACGACTAAAAGTACTTGGCAAACGCAGAGAGAACTACATAGAAAAAATATTGATTGTCCATCAAACTCACTCTCATTAAGTTTTAAAATTCAGTAACACAGCCATACGAACTTTATGAATGCTTAAATAATTTAAATAAAAATGGAGAATTCTGTACATTTTTCGGAAAATTCACCGACAACAGTTTGGCACTAGTGGGTGAGAGGCCGAGTGAGAGAGAAAGAGAGAGATTGAGCACGTGCCTTCTCATTTACGTGCTCATCTGTTCACTCCGTCACTAGGTGACTAGCTGTTTTCGACTAATTGCTTTCGTTGAATTGGATGGCTGTGAATGTTTTTCTCCAGCCGTTAATATTTTTGTCGGTGAACTTTCCCAGCAGTGAATTTTCCTGTCGGTGAAATGCGTGCCGGTGAATTCTCCTGTCGGTGAATTTTCTAGACACGATCCGATACAAGGAACACTAGATTCCCCACTAGCAAATGCAATCGAAAATAAAATGAATTAAAGTAAAAACAAACGATGTGATATAAAAGACAAACAAAAAGTGATTACAATAAACCTTCTAAAGTTATTAAAATTTCCATGTTTCTAATAGAATAATTGCCGAGACATTTGACTTTTATGTAAAACCTTAATTTTTACCCCTTTCAGTACACATCTTTTGACGAAATAATTCTTATTATCTAAAGCGTTCAACTGTGAGACGAAGTCGTTCATTCCGGAATGTGCCGATTCGTCAGAAATTCCGTAGAGGAATGTGAATGAGTTGCAAAACGTCCCATTTGTTTTATATCTAAACGCATTTGAAATAAATGTAGCTCAGGGGTTCAAAGCAAAGTTTTAATACATTACATGAAATCTGCATGCAGGAGCTGAAAACAGCGTTGCTGGAGGAGTGGAGGGGCTGACTGCCACAGAGGCTTCTGAACAGCCTGATTTTCAATATGAATTCACATTGTGCGACCTGTATAACAGTAATTCTGGGGAAACACCGATTAGACGAAACAAGACGAGACAGCTTTAGACAAGCCTAGGCATTGTTGTTCAGGTTGATTTGTATGGCTCGACGCACACCGGTTAGTCAGACAAATTGACACGTTGCGTCATACAAAGCAGTGCGAACAAAAGTGACAGCTTGTCTAAAGCTGTCTTGTCTTGCCGTGTCTAACCGGCGTGGGCCGAGCCTAAGAGAGGGTACCTATCACTTTATTTTTTTTTTTGTTCGATATTGTAAGCTCCGTGTCAGACCATCCGACACTGATGCATCTTCCACACGACCACGCATGTGGGGTGCCTACAATAACTGTTGTCTGACTATTTTGTTTGCATTAAAAAAAAACTCATCAATTATCATATCCATCCCATCAATTGCCATTATTTATCAAAACTCAAAAGCTATATCAACCTATGTGCGAAATTGGATTTCATTAAAATTTGTCCAGAAGTTCTGAAGGTAATCGAACAAAAGGGATTTTCTTTTCTTAATTTTGAACGCTAGTGTACAGTCATCAACGAGGTATACATTTATCGAAAGTTTAAAAGTTGGCATTTTTAAAAGTATGGCAAGAAATACCGAAATCGATTCTGTTTTTATTTTTGAGGAGAAAAAAAAAGTTCTGAGATTTAAAAAAAGGAGAATTTTAATATATTTTTTCTCATCTTTTTTGTGACATTTGCAAGGTTAGCAGAAAATCGTAAAATAAATGATCGATATCATTCCGGATAAAGGAAAAGAAAAGACACTGATTGCTTTTCATATGAACCCTGCTTTCTGCCTTCCCGGTCCCCCTCAACATGGCGTCTTCATTCATGGTACATACGAAAGTGGTGCAGGGCATGGGAAGAGTCATAAAGTGCGGTGGGTGCCACCTCTTGAGCATCTCGTCGTCGCCATGGTAACGCAATGAAAGCAAGTGCTCTCCCCCCCCCCTTTTTTTTCACAAGTATATATTGGTTGCCAGGGCCGAGTCATCAGATGGCTTTCTTCTTTTTTCAAACGACGAAAAGGTTATCATTATCACTGTAACATGTAGGTACAAGTCTCATGATCATGATGACAATTTTTTAACACATTTAGAAGAAGAAGAAAAAATCCTTTTTCTAGGGTTTTCGTGGGAAAATTCTCATGTTACTTTTCCTTATCTAATACATTTTCCTTATAAAATCTTCTATTGTCTAATATCTAGGATCTTATATTAAGGTGGTTCAGCCGCAGGTTCGCAAACCGGTGCCGGTCCGTAAGAATTTCCTACCAGTCGGCGAAACGATTCGCTCAATTAATGCAGCCACTACATAATTTAAAATTTATTTTTTAATAATGTTCCGTCTTTGTGTTCGTCTTTGCCTTCCAGCAGCTCTACGAATTATTTCTCCCAATTATTTTTTTGCTGATCTGCCAAAAAAAATTGTCCTCTTTGTGACATTTATTTACTCTCTGCCGGTTCTCTAATTATTTTTCCCATCTATTTATTTACAAATCCTTTCCATCCGCACTCGTTTTGTTTTATTTATTTATTACTTTTCTTGCCTCTCAAAATTTTTCCCATTTTTTATCTTTTGCTGGCCAACAAAAATTATTTCTCCAGTTTATTTATCTTTTGCTGCCCCAGAAATTATTTTCCCCCGTTCAGGTATTTTTTACCGGTCAGCAAACTATCCCTTCTATTTGTTCAACTTTTTTGCTCGTCCGCAACTTAATTCCCCCATTTCCGCCGGTTTTCAGCATTGTTCAATTCTTTTTTTTTTACCTGTACGAAGCTGTGGAGAGGTTGAAGATCGCTGATCCAACCCACAGCTCGGACATTCCCGTGAAGTACATAACAAAAAGCTTTGATTCCCAAAATGGTGTGACGTATACCATAATAAGTTGCCGTGAGACTGACCAGGGGTTTGAAACTATCTGGAGAATGAAATCATGTTGAAAGCAACCCGAATGGCAAATTGCCTGACTATTTCATGTTATGTAATCAGCTATTATAGTGTAGAAGGCCTGCTCTCTGGAGAAGACGTTTTCAAATGGGAGACCGGCTCGCATTCGTGCCATGAAATTTGAAAACCGCAGAAAACAAACTTCAGCATACCATCATTGTGCCGCCGACGGGGTTCGAACCTGGATCCTCGCGATAGGAATCCAGCACCGATTCCTAAACGACCACACGGTGGCTATCAGTGATAAAGCAAATCGATCATGAGCCATTCATCATAAAGTTCGGCGTTCTCTATCTCTCTTTACACGGAAAATATTTTCAATTCATTCGGTCGTGGTACTCGTGTATATTCATCTCGTACATGCGAAGGATAAAGGAGTTGAAAGTTATAAACATTTCATATTTTCCCACGGATATATATGCTAGCATTTCTCCTTCTTTCAATATCCGGTTTCGACAACAAAATTTCAAGAGAAAAGAAATGTAAGTACGGAGAGGACAAGCGGGGCTTATAAATATGAAGGACAGATATACATACGTAGATAGGTATCTTTTGTCGGCGCTTACGTCGGGATGGGGGGGGGGATCAACGTTTCGAGAAGATCTTGAGATTGTCTGTCGAAGAAACGGACGTAAGCCCTTATTTGCAGAAGCGAAATGGTTTTAAAGACATCTTATGTATATGCGAAAGATGTGCCGAGTTCATGTTGAGTGTCGGGGAATGTCTCCAAACTATCAAGTACAGTCCGTCCCAGATTCCGTTCCTTTGTTTTAAAAATTTCTACTTATACAGTCCACGCTTCTTTTTTTAAATTCTAAAACAGAACTTTTTATTTCATTCAAGCTGAGAAATCCTGCATTTTTCTATTCAGAAAAATCCTGCATTTTTTACTAAACCAAAGTCCTAAACTTTTTTTAATCAATCCAAAGTCCTGCATTTTTTTTATTCATCCATTGTGAGGCGTTAGAATGAAACCACCTAATGTATATCATGAAACACATTTTTAATGTGCAATACGATTCCTTGAGGAGGTCCCTTCGAGAAAAAATTTAATCTGGTCAACACTGAAAGAAACTGATCAAGATCTGAAGGAAAGTTCTTAATTTTTTCTCATACATTTGCCTCCACAATAAGAAGATCATTAAAAAAGCAGCCCCTCACGTACATGGATCACAACAAATACTACGGGCCGATTACGGAGGACGTAAATGTTTAACAACAAAAATCAAAATTCAAGCACTAAGAGGGCCATAAGAGGGTTCATAGCTTATATAGAGAAATTATGTCCAGCCGAAAACGCTGAAACTATAAATATGAAATTTTATCAAACCCCTAAGAAGGTTTTTTTTTCCTTCAAAATTCGACACCTAAGGTGTCGTGGTCATAAGACGTGAGAAGATTATATAGAGAAATCATGCCGAGTTCAAACCGCTGAAACAATAACTATGAAATTTTATCAGTAATTTTATTTCATGATATAAAGACTCAGTAATAAGGAGTAATTTGGCCCGTAACGGGGGTTGGAAGGTTATATGAGGCAATCCTCGCTTAGCCGAAATCACTGAAGCTATAACTATAGAATTTGGTCAGTATTATATTTTATAATATAAAGACTCAACTAAGACGGGATTTCTAGAAATTCAACCCCCCAAGGATGTCATGAGGGGGTTCAAATGTTATAAAATGGAGAAAATCATTGCCCAGCAGTTTTCAGATTACGAAATCAACGCAAATGAAGCCTCGTTTAACAGCTAGAACCGTATAAAAAAGAAATAATTTGCGGACCAGAAAAAATACTGTAAATAGGGGAAGTAATTTGCAGACTGACGGAAAAATAAATAAATCGAATAAATAATTTCAGGACCTGCTAAAAATGCCGAAAATAAGAGAAATAGTTTGTTGACCGACAAAAAAAAATAGGAGAAATAACTTGACGTATGTCAAAAATACCGTAAATGAGAGGAATGACCCGCAAACGGGCTGACAACAAATCTAAAAACCGGAATATAGACGCATACTATTTAATTAAATTTAAAATTATGTTGTGACTAAATTGATTGGACGAAATATTCCGCCGACTCTCTGGTAGCGAATTCCTACGGAACCAGGACGGGGATCCGCGGACCGGCAGATGTGAAAAACATTGCAGTAGATGCTGCCATCTACTCAGTAAGTCAAAATGGCAAGACTTTTTTTTTCTTGAAGAGGAAGACGGCTTGAGAAAGCGGAAGCGTTTATTCCTCCAGGTCAGGAGAACCAATATTTGCGTTTTTAAAAGTGATAATAAGATGATTTCTTATCTCGTCACTTTGAAACTAATAAATTGCTTTAAAAGAGAGAAATACCGTCCTTAATTTAGGTGAATCGTATTCAGTGATCCTTTATTTCCATCAATTTCCTAGCGCTTTATCTGTCGACTCGAAGCCGGAATAGATCTTTCTTTTTCTATCCACCTTCTGCCTCTGAAACATCCTCTCATTTAAAGCTTCAATTACATCCGTTGAAATACGTTTTTCGAAGCGAAGTTCATAAAATAGAAAAAAAAATCTATTCGTCCTTCATTGAGATTCTTAATTAACAATTTTAGTCAATATTTCGGAATTTCATTTGCATTTTCCCTTTTTCCCCCCTTTTTCATTGAATATTTTGAATTTGAAGGAATTTTTTCTGACTTTTTGAATATAAGACAAAGGCACATAACGATGGGTTAGAAATGTCGCGATCGATTCGACTATTATTTTTATCTCATTTTTTAATAATTTCTTCTTCTATAGAATATGACAATTATGATAGGAAAATGAATTATTTAAAATTCTCTTCTTTTTTTTTTGACTGAAGGAAGGGAAAAATGAAAAGACCAATAAAAAAGCTATGGTCAAACGGTTGCTAGCGACATCTGTTAATAATAGTTTGTACTAATATTATGAGAGAGATTGTAATAAATTTGTGACGTTTCTCGCACATCGGATGCCAAAATTACTTTTTTTTAAATAAATATTATTTCTATATTGTTCTTTGCAAAACTGTCAGTCAAGACACCCTACACATGAATTGATATAAATTAAAATTATATTAATTTAAGTAATAAATCACAGTTATGTTTTATTCGAAAATTCAAAAAAGTGCTCCCTAGTACTATGTACTTCAGTATTTATACCCGGTTTTAATTACGACGCCAACGGTTCCAGGAAATCCAGTTTCAAAGATCTTTTCCCACATGGAAAATACAATCAGCAGCAATCGATTACAGTGCATCCAAGTTGTTTTGATAAAATCCAGTTTACGCCTATGCACTACCACTCGGGAAACGCTTCGAAATCTTCTCTTGGAGATGTGTAGAGGAGTGATTCCGGTACATCAATGTCTATATGCAGTCATATTAGTCGCAACTTAATTTCAAAATTGTGTAAATTGCCTCACATCTCTGATTGTAATGAAGATTAGGAATCGAAGTAAGCTCCGGAGGAAAAACGGGACATTTTAAAAAAAGAAATTGGTCAAGCGAGAATGTCCCATATACGGGTCAAGGTAATAAGCACGTCGGAGCGTCAAACATGTATAGTTTTTTTTCAACGTTCCGTATAAATAGAACAAACAAACTATCCCTAAATGGGATCATCCCTTATCCTAAGAATTTCTTTTAAAAACGTCGTCGAAACAATAACGACGAAAAAGTTGTCGCTATATCCCAGGTGGGAGTTTTCATTGACGTTATGAGCGAGGCTTATTAATTTTTTTCTCCATGGGAATCATCCCAGAGCGCCAATTATTGACGTTATAGTCATCTTTTTCACCGACGTTATAAGCAATATTCGTTCAAATACTTTTCTGAATGGGAATCAGCAGGAAGGGCCAAATATTGCCACCGTTTCCGCCGCTGAGATGGTCATAGTGACGGACTCTCATTGCGAGGACCAGCACTCGACCTCTCCGGCGAAAATTGGTTTTCTGTGGTTTCCAAGTTCTCATCCCAGAGAACAATAGGCCTACAGCGGTACAAATATTCAATCATATCACTTCACTTCTGAAATACAGATGGCAGCAATGAAAAATTAGCCGGAACACTAAATACACCCATTTTGTTATAGGTTGGGCCCCCCCCCCCCACACACACACACACTTCCGGCACAACTCAATCGGTAGTAAATTACCCATGGCGATAGACCGGAGTTGTGCTCTGTTTGAAAGAAAGAAAGAAGACATCGTTCCCATCGACGCTGCTCATTAATATTTATTATGTTCAAAATTTTCATTAACATTTTTCTTCATGGGAATCAGCCCGGATGGCCAATAATTGACGTTATAACCATCGTTTCCGGCCAATTAGTGACTTCATAGCCATTGTTGCCGTAGACGTAATGCTTATAAGCAACGTTCATCAACATTTTTCTGAATGGGAATCAGCTCGAACCGTCATTTATTAATGTAATAGTCATCTTTTCATCAACGTTATAAGCAATGTTTATTAATTAACCATGTTCGCCATGAAAATCAGCTCGTACTGCCAATTATTTGCATTAAAACCATGGTTTCCATCGGCATTATGCTTATGAACAATGTTCATCAAAATTTTTCCCCATGGAATCAACCCGGAACGTCATTTATTGAAGTTATAACCATAGTTTTCACCGACGTTGAAAGCAATGTTCATTAACATTATTCCCTATGGGAATCATTCCGGACCGTCAAATATTTATGGTTTAGCCATCGTTTCAATTGACGTTATGAGCAAGGCTCATTAAAACTATTATTTATACCGAGGTTGACTGAACAGTGGAATACTGAAGCTGTGTAATGTGAGATATTTTTTTTTCAAAACATGCGCACTGCCTTCCAGCATGAAGGAAGCCGAACCTTTTACGAATCCGTCTTCACATCGCCAAAATAAATTTGATTTTCTTTTGGACATTAAAAGATAAAAGTCATCAAAGGCATAATTTTTAAAAAGTAATCAAATCAAAATCCTATTGCCGTAAGAAAAATTGTTTCCTCGGGACACGTGTAGATGGAGGTCGACGATCATTAAGGGAAAAGAAGGAACAGACTTTTGATGGGAACAAAGTATCGGTTGTGACGCCAAAACTACTACTACTAACTGAATAAAGAATTTCTCTTCCTCCAGGGTTTGTTGTTTAGGTTGAAGAAAAACCTTTCAGAAAAATTAAAGCAAATTTAATTATATTGATTATGTCAAGACAAGTCAAGAAAAGCGCCCTCTCTCTCTCTATGAGCCATCTTGGCAGTAAACGACTCTCTGTTTCTCTCTCGAAAGATTACGCCGAGAGGATCCATGTGACCTTTTCCATTTTATTCATCGAAAATTCTATACGATTCTGTTCAAATAAAAGACGAAATACACATTTATTAAAGATGAAATACATCTTTTGAAGTAAATAACAACGAGTTTGATACGAGAGAAAGTATAATAAATATTTCATACACAATACGTATTCGGATAACTCAGACTGAATATGTGATCATTCTGCACGTGATCTGGATTGATTGCATATCTATGGTAAAAATACACATCCCGGACAAAAAGTTATACCGTTTCGGTGAAATGCATAGAGCACGGGTGCTCTCAAACTTTTCAGTACGCGGAGCCAGATAAGTTATATTGCTACAACTCACGGTCCAAAAACGAGTATATATATGTTACGGTATATGTGATAAATCCGGTTATTACAAATAGTAGCCGGTTATTATGCATAATCACCGAGTATTTTGGAATATTTATAAATTTCCCTAAATTTATCACTTTTACCGGTGATTACGCATAGTACCGAAGCACCGTAGATAAATTTAATGAATTTCCCTAACTACTTTTACTGACGATTAAAATCCAAGCGTCGCGTCGTTGGTAAACATCGCACTATATGATATACTATACAAGATAATTAATACACGTACTGTATCATCATATCGGGGTAGGACCGTAAAATTTGTTATCATTACATCGGGGTACGATCGTAAAATGTATCATTATATCGGCGTCCGACTATACAGGGTGTTCTGTTAATGGACCGACAAACTCTGAGGGTTGTTAATAGACATCAAGAGGAACAAAAATTGCAATGGAACATGGTGTCACAAACCACGTTGAGAGGGTGAAAATCGCAAAAAACGCATGCAGGTTTCGACCTCGCGCTGGAACGACAAAAAGTACAATAGTAACTACAAAAAGAGATTTATTTGATTAATAATTACAATAGTTGTTGAAAGTGGCGGCCGCTGCACAATCTACAACGACGTAAAAACGATTCCAGGACGCGCTCGAAGATACTAGGTACACTTCTGGCCACCGTAAATGCAACACCCTGAAGGAAGCATGCAAATAATATGAAATTTACAACATGCATTAGCGGAGGTGAGACATGCAAATGATTAGAATTTCAGCGCAGACGCACATCACGCGCGCCTGTGGCGCCACTTCAAAGCGCTATTTAAGGCTTGGAGATTTCGACGATTTGAAGTACGGCAATTGTGGTTTTTTCAAAAAAACGATCAATTATGCCTCGTAGAAAACAGCGATCATCTTTTGATCAAGTATCCGAGTTCGACAGAGGAAGGACAGGCGTATGATGCGTATGACAGTGACGGATCGCTCAGCCACATCACGAACCATAGCACAGCACATTCAGTCTCTACCGTATCATCCGTGTCTGCGCGTACCATTCGACGCCGTTTACAGCAGAGTGGTCTGTCCGCAAGACGTCCATTTCTTCGTCTACCCTTGACGCAGAACCACAGACGTCTCCGCCGCCAATGGTGCGATGAAAGAAGGATGTGGACGGCACAATGGAATGAAATTGTCTTTACTGACGAGTCACGCTTCTGTCTGCAACACCACGATGGTCGGATTCGAGTCTGGAGACACCGTGGAGAGAGGATGCTGAACAGCTGCGTTATGCACCGCCACACTGGTCCTGCACCATGTATTATGGTATGGGGTGGTATTGGATATCACTCCCGCACTCCTCTAGTACGCATTGCCGGTACTTTAAAAAGCCAGCGCTACATCTCCGAGGTGTTTGAGCCAGTTGTCCTTCCTTACCTTCAGGGCTTGCCCACAACCATATTTCAACAGGATAATGCGCGACCACACGTGGCACGCATTGTCCAAAGGTTCTTCGTCAATCGCCAGATTGAATTGCTTCCCTGGCCAGCTCGCTCTCCGGATCTTTAGCCGATAGAAAACATGTGGTCCATGGTTGCTCAACGATTGACCCAGATTACATCCCCAGCTGCCACACCAGATCAACTTTGGCAACGCGTGGAAGCTGCTTGGTCTGCTGTACCCCAAGAACACATCCAAAGTCTCTTTGAATCAATGCCGAGGCGTGTGGCAGCGGTGATCTCCAACAATGGCGGCTACTCTGGCTACTGATTTTGGCAGGAACCACACTTCACAGAAGTCTATAAATTTAATCATTTGATGCTTGGTCAACATGTTATCTACAAAATAAATATTGTTGCGATATCTCTTGTCTTTCTTGGTGTTGCAATTTGGGTGGCCAGCAGTGTATTTTGTTTCCAGGTATGCTTTGATGTCTGCCGCAGCGGCGACAATCCGCGCTATGAGATCCACAGGTGTGTCCATAGGCGTCGCATAAACTATTGATTTAAGGTGGCTCCCATTGGGAAAAGTCACACGGATTGAGATCCGGCGAACGTGGAGGCCAAGCAACGGGTCCCGCGCGTCCAATCCACCTCCTTGGGTATATAACATCGAGGTGATTACGCAAATTACCGCAATAGCGCATATTTGCGTCGTCCGCAGCGCGTGATCCTATCCCAGTGCATGCACTTCGGGACACTACTTACGTCAGATATGGTGAGCGAACCCACGAATGCATTCAGCGATCAACTGACATCCACCTTTCATCTCCTCTGGACTCAGAGCCTGCATGTATTTTTCGCGATTTTCACCGTAACATATACATTATAAATGTATTACGTTTCCTAAATCGTTTATTATGCATAATCGCTAATCGTCTCGGTAAGTTTGATAAATTTCTCAATTTAATTGGTGATACGCATTATACACAATTGTCGTTGGTAAATTTGATAAATGATAAAAAAAAAATTACCACTTTACCGATGATTATGCAGAATACTCAAACGTATTTGGTAAATTTGATAAATACATAAAACTTATTGCTTTTACTGATGATTATGCGTGACACCATAGTGTGATTGGTGAATTTGATAAATAATAAAAGGTTCCCAAATGAATCTCTCGGTAGTTTGTGCGCTAAAAAACAAAAATTCTATATAATTAACGTGATAAATTCCCCATTATCCTCTAAATTGCATAGCCCGTCGGATAAGCCGCAGGATAAGGTTTACAGTGAGGGATAAACACGTTTATGATGCGTCAGAGTCGAGAAAGATTCAAAGATACCGTACCAGAGAATATGCTGTATTAAGTGTACATATATATATCAATCGGGATGTGTTATCATCATTAAGGAGGCGTTTTTGTGAAACATCGTGGGAGTCTCGTTACTTTCCCCGTGGGGGAAAAAAAAGATAAGAAGTAACCATGCATCTCTACTCGGTTTTTTGACGTGTACACACCCATGGTTATAGATCAATCTAGCATGTGAGTGTGTGTGGGTAGCATTCTATGTATTGTACATTATTGATTAGAAAAAGAGCAATTTGGAGGCACACGATTGTCTTCTTACCTTCCTGCCTGTTTATCAAGTTGGACATGCACACAGGGTGTCTCCGAAAGGACACTCTAACTTTGAAATGATATAACTTAAAAAAAAAACAATGACAGAGAGATGAAGCAGTGTTACGTTAGATAGGTGAGCTTATAATTTTAAATAGACCGACTTGTAAAATTAGTTGCAATCCCGACTGATGGATGGCGCCACAACCGTTCTATTTCCCTACTTCTTTCCGTGGGGTCATTTGGAAGTCCATTGTTTACAGCAAGTGTCCTCAAACGCCGTTGTCAGCTTGAATAGTTTGTCCATGCAGTATACGCATTGCGGGAAATGGCGTTGAACTGCACTCGGCATTGCTCGGCAAGGCGACCATTCCAAATCCATCGTACTGTCATTTGACTCATGTTTTCGAAGGACAATCTCTCTGTTACTTACCCACCGTTAAATTGTAAGCCATTTCACCGAGACTGTCGTGCCATCCATTAGCCAAAGTTTTAAATGATTTTACGCACACTTGTTTTTTTTTTGTTTTTTTTTTAATTGAAATCCCAGGCCATTGAGCATTGTTTAATCTTTCTTTTTATCACGATGAAAGACTCACTCACCTATTCACTCGGTTACTCATATAACAATTCATCCACGCAATTCCGGGGAGAAATGTTACAGGTGAAACGTTCTCGAGACAAAATGTTGGAGGTGAATTTTCTGGATTCCTTCTGAAACATCCTGTATGAGTATAGTGTTAACAATCCCCAAAAATAAGAAGAGTTTAATTAAAATGCGGCAAAATCTCAACTACTCAACATCCTCCTCCCTACTACACTGGTAGTTCAAATTATGTGAAGAACAATTAAAAAACATCCAGTGTGTATACTCGAAACGTACGCAACAAAAATTTATCAATTGCAGTTTTTTTTTCAGATCTCTATTACTTTTGGTTTATTTTTACTCCATATTTCAAATATTCTACTGTTTTTATTTACACAGTAAAACCTGTTTTCAACGGAATCTCAAGGGACCGAGATTTTTTCCGTTGAACACAGTTTTCCCTTTAATAAAGTTTAAGTTGATAATACGTGTAAAATTAGGGTTTCACATCATCTGTATAAACCTCACGCCATACTGTTTTTCTTAGCCTGCCCTCAAGGGACAGAGCGGGGGCCATGTTTGGTGTTTGCACACTGTTTTTCTGAACTGACGACATTTACGTTCTTTTTGGCATTCTCTAAAATTTTCAATGATGTTGTCAATATCTGCTTGTCAGATTCAGTTTGTAGATTGTCGTCTATGTTTATCTAATCCTCAGCACCAGTGTCGTAGCTAGGGTTTTGTGCATGTGTGTGTGTGGAGTGGGGGCAGGGAAACACACATGGTTTTTCTACCCCCCCCCCCCATCCCTATAAAATTCGATATTATAACGTGTTTTTGTTCCAACTTAAAATTTTTCATTCCTTAAATTCTGCCACCCGAGCAGGTGCCCTCCTTCGCTTCTCTCTAATTCCGGCCCTGCCAGGCCCGTCATTTAGGAGGGCAGCACCCCCCCCCCCACACTGCTTTCGAAAATACACTAAAAATGGTATATATACACGCATTAAGTACATGTGCTTTGCCGCCCCCCCCCCCCGGAAGAACTTGAAATGACGGCCCTGGGCCCTGCTTAGCATTGCAATCATGGACAGCAGCTTGCATACAATTTTGTAAGCCTTGCATACCATTTCAATCCACAGGAAAATCCAACCCGGGTACTGATTTCTCCAGTAGAAAAGCCTGCTTTTCCGGAAAATGCTGTACGATTTCAGAAAGCAACTATTTCTACTGCATATGGCTTATTAAAACCGTAGCGTGAAGTACAGAAACGATTTTTGCTAATCTTAAGAGTGGGTGATGTAGAACTCAATTGGCAGGCAGAGATTGCGTTAAAAAAAACTGTTGTAGAACACTTTAACATTTTCTATGATCCTTTAGTCTATTGGTCGGGAAACACTCGAAGTGTTTGTAGGATATTTTCTGTTGAAAGGGTACAATTTTCCTTTCCGTTTCCGCGTTAGACAGTTTTCGTTTAATCCAGGTTTTTTTATTTGTATTTTGACGTTGAAATCACGAGAGCGACATTTTTTTCCGTTGCAGATAGGTTTCCGCTTAATGCAGGTTCCGTTAAAGATAGGTCTTACATTTATTACAGTTATTATATAAGTAAGTTACAGTATATTATAATAAATAAGGCTTACAGTTTAATGCTTATTTTATAAAAACATACCATTATATACATATCCTCCCAGTTATCCGATGATTTCGATTATGCCCCAGGTCTGTATAATGTACTCAGTAATTTTCAGTGACAACATTTTCTTGGCACTATAAGCACTATAATTGTTGTGTGAATCTATGTCTTTGTTAATTAGGCTTTATCTTGATGATTGAATAAGACCAGACGGTTTGGACACACAAGCGAGAGCGTCTTTCAAGATTGCTGACTATAGGATATTTTTTTTTTCATGTTTTGTCTCAAACTGAAAGAAACTACCGAGAGAAGAATTCTTTTCTTTCAACGAAGAGAAAAGAGGAGCACATCTTATAAAAGCCCTCTACGTGTCACCATCAGCTGCGTCTTCACTTGAACTGAGTCTGTTTATGGTGTTTCTTGTTCTGTCGATTCAGAGTGATATTGTGTTGCCTGTTTTTTCGACCCAATGTAGAAATGGGTGACAATTATATTGTACAAACTGCAAAATTCGTAATTTTTATTCGTTAGTTCGTAAAGATCGTTACAGTAGAGGAAACGGTAGTTTTAATTCAGCCTTGAATAAAACATCGATACAAAGGTGTCTGCAGCTGTAACTGTATTCATTAGAAACGAAACAGATATTTTCTGGATATTACGCCGAGGTTGAGCTCGGAAATAAAAGTCATCTGGTCTTCGCCGGGACTTGAACCCAAGCCCTCTTGCTAACCGGGTGAGCATGTTACACCATCTACACCACTGGTGATACGACCCTGCCGTCCTTATCTCTCACACTTTGGCGTCTCCGCTTTCCGGCGGAGACTAGATGACTTTTCTTTCCGAGTTCACCTCGACATTATATCCAGAAAATATCTGTTCCCTTGATATATTAGGCTGAGAGAAAAACCGTCTATATCTCTCTCTATTCATCAGAAGTTGCGCTACTTTGGGAACGCTTAAACGAGGGATGCATCACCTCCGCCCAGTGGGCCAAATGTGACTTGCGAAATGTGTTCTAGTAGAAAACTATAAATTTCCACAGAAGAATGCGTACGAGGTGCATGTACGGTTTATTCAGGGCTCTCGACGTGTATCGTTGAATTCCACTAACAGCCAAATACTCCTGGCTTATAGGACCTAGACATGATACGCAGAGGCTTCAAAGACGAGTCGTACAAATCCACTTATAGTCCTGTTATAAATGCACGTATTGCGTCACTATTTTCCCTAATAAAAAAAAACCAGTCCTTTGGATCGCGAATCTGTACTTGTTGCTGATTTTGGGGGGCTGGTGAAAAAGAATCCCTTTAGTTAAGTAGTAGTGGTAGAAAACTATCAATGCACGCACAATACGACAAGGGTTATATGGGACATCACAAGTTAACAAAAAAGTTGTCAAAGGTAAGGAAAGTTGTCATTTATCACTGAAAAATCATCGACGGCCATAAATAAATCACTAATGCAAATCACAGCGGATTAAAGTGCAATCAATGGGAAAACGTCTGGTTTGACAAATATTTGCTAATCATGACTGTAATAATGAAAATAATAGTCATTATATAATAATTAATAAGATAAATCATAGTCATACTCATTTCATATATATTTGGAGTATTGAAAGTTATGGGACATTCCCGTAAATTTAGCCGCCCTGCTTTTTTTTTTTTATAAAAATGCCCCGTATTTTCAACGAATCTTAAGATCGAATCTTATTCTCTATCGAAATGAATGATTATTATTATTAGACATTCAGAGATTTTTGGTGTTCAAAGATGCTTCGAAAAGTCTTCCAATCTTTTTACTAAAACCTACCAAAAGACCTTCAAAATTTATGGCTATAGACAGCTCGGAACAAAGGAATTTCAATTCCGTGCACCCTGAACGTTATTGGTGGTTGCTTCTTTGCAAAGATGCACATCATGCCAAGAAACATTATTGAAGGCGCAATTCTTTGTTTTCCGAAGAAAATAGAAATTTTGTTTTAAAAGACAAAATAAGGTTGATATAAAGACCGATAAAATCAAATCGTAAATATTAGACTATTTTGGATGACCTTCTGGCGTTCAAAATATACACTCTGTGGCCAAAATATTAGGAACACCTCCTCACCACCACTCAAACTTTTAGTCGTCCGTGCAGCACGTGCTCTGACGTAACAAACCGGATTTGTTGATAAAAATCTTTCTCCTGGTCAGAAGGACCACTAAACGTTACAATTTGCCTGTGTTCGTGTGGAAAACAAGAGATTTGAGTGACTTTGAAAGTGATTGTGGGTGTTCGACGGGGTGGTTCCAGTATCTCCGAAACCGCCTAACCCTCTTGGCTTTTCTCGCACAACAGTATCTCGAGTGTTCAAAAGAATGCCAAAAAACTTCGAGCGGAAAACGGAATAGCGGACCGAAATCGCTTGTGAACGAAAGAGGTGCCAGGTGACTGATACGCATTTCGTGCAGCAACAGAAGAGCTGCAATGCAACAAATTTCAGCGCAATACAACTCAGGATTATCACAGAGCCTACCCGTACGCTCTACAAGACGAATCTGAAAACGAATTTGTTTTAATGGAATCATTTTGACAAGGAAAAATCAGGTTTTTTTTTCTTGTATTCATTGATTATAAGGTAAATTTCAACAATAACTATTTGAAACATAAGCACTATCCATATCCCGCCGGCCAAATGTGACCCTCGAAGTCCTCTGATGTGCCCGCGACCTCAAACCTAATTTTGTTAAAAAAATGTACTGAGTGACACATTTACTGCAGGAAATTCAAGTGACCCTCCACATATCTGCAGATTTTTTTTTTTTCACTTTTACCAGTAATTATGCATAATACCCAAGTGGCAAATTAGATAAATACTAGAAAAATTATCACTTTTTTACCAGTGATTGTGTATAGTGTAATTGAGAAATTCGATAAATATGAAGGAAAATTCCGAAATAGGTCTTGCATGTTTGATAAATATAGTCGGACCCCGATATAACGAACTTCTATTTAATGAATTTCATGAGTTAACTATTAAAATCGTGATTTCATGATTAAAAACTCGTTCAAATTTGTTCAACTGGAGTTCGTTTTGTCGGTGCGATCGTAAAATTTGTTGAATAAGAGTTCGTTATATCGAGGTCTGATTTCAGAATTCATCAAATAGAAGTCAATTTAGATTTATCATGTTTACCAACGACGCTTGGGATCTATAATCATCAGTAAAAGTGATACATCTAGTGAAATTCGTCAAACTTACTACTTAACCGTACATGCACCTCGTCTACATTCCTCTACGGAATTTCCAGCGAATTGGCACATACCGGAATATGCGTGTACAACGTGTTGTAAAACTAAAGTGAAATTTGTTTCTGTGTAATGCATGTGTAGTGTTACCACCATTTTCCATCAATTTTTTTAATTATCAGTGAAGTGTAATGATTGAATAATTGTGCCTACCGTTGCAGGCCTGTTGCTCTCTGTGGCGAGACTTTTTAACGAGGACATCGCCTTGAAGTTTCGAACCCAGAAAACCAACTTCAGCGGACTCTGTGGCGGTGGTGGGGTTCGAACCCGAGTACGTCACTACGACCACTCGACCACCACAGCGGCCGGTCAAACTTACTAAAATGTCGGCGATTGTGCAGAATACAACAGCATTTTTCACATTTACCGTAATATATATGATACGATAGATTTATATAATGCACATTTCGTACATCTTAATCGTACTCTCTTAAAAGAGCTCGTAAATCCCTTAAAGCAGATGTATTTTTATTTCTATTTTTGGTACTATAATTACCTTATCTTAACGACCAATATTTTTCATTCGATCGCTGTAATACGCATTGAATACATATTTAGTCTCGTATCGAATAAAGATATATTTATACTCACTAACAAAGCCCCCTCCCCCCAGTAATAATAAAGACGAGTACAGAATGAAATCGACCCACCCATGCCACGAAGGGAGGAATCACTTCTTGCCCTCGCCCATTAATTAGAGTCGTAGGTATTGATCATTTTCCGCTCGGCCGAGTCCTATTCATTGCTCCTCCGAAGGCCAAATGCGCTTGCCTTTTCCCATTCATATTAGGACTAGCAGCCCTTTTATTACGCGTATCCCCGTAGGGCAGTGAAAAGGCAGTTACCAAGGGAAGCTCTCGAATTCGCTCTCTTAAAAAAAAACCATATGTACTCGTAATACGCAGAATGGAAATATGTCTCGTATGTCTCGTTTGCGTTTATGTCCTCGGGCATGATAAGAACGAGGTCGTACGTATCCTTGCATGTTAAGTAAATAATTGATAGACCGCACAATGATTAATTATAGAGTTATGAGATGTTCGTTGCGCTATCACGCGAGATTTTTTATCACGCAGTGAGAACGTGCGGGGAAAATTCATAGTCAACAACTTACTGCCGGAAAATTCACAGAAATGAAAATTCATCACCACGGAGGGACAAAAAATTCATCGGCGGTGATCGATATGGTGAGTGAGTGCATGAGCAAGTGAGGGATTGATCAAATGTGTGATGGAGTTGATGAGTGAGCAAGTGAGTCGTTCCACCTGAAAGACGAAATCCCACCTCCAACCACAATCCGCATCAATGAAATGGCACGAAACAAGTGAATTAAGTCAATTGACTCTCACCCGAAATACAGCGCTTGCTAAAAGTGAATTTATTCCCATAGAAAATACAAAAAGGATAGGGTAAATAAAAAGAGAAGGTTGATAATCCCCCGAGAAATTGTTATAAAAAATTTTCTGTTCTCGATCTCGGGATTTCATTAAACCTGAGTCTATTTTTATTAGTTGCGAAAAGTGTACATACATCTAACGGGTTATTAATAATATTTTTTACCAAGAAAGAAAAGAGTTCTCGAAGCCAATTGTGATAGAGAGAGATTCATTCGGAATTGCTCTTCGGATGTTTCTTAGTATTTAAGGAAATGTGAAATGTGGGTGCGGAGGTTGTTCTAAAAAACGCTCATTAGTGATGGGAGAGTTAATGAGGTGGAGGCGGAAAAAAAAGGTTTTCCAGGAGGAAATCGCATTTATTATTTGATTTGTTTATTAAATACGTTGAATAAGTGTAATGGTAAACAATAATGTTTTCCTTGCGCTCCATGACTAGTCGTTTTTAAACAGTTCGGGACCCGAAAATATTTAGCATCCCGAACTCACCCCTCACCTCCGTTTCTATACGCAGTCAACGCCGCTTATTAGAATCGCGGATAATTTTATCATTCGTATATTTTTATCACTTTCGTAAAGAACGAAACCGACCAATATCATTTTAACATGGGAAAAAATTCGTTTCGTTTATAGTTATCGATATTTAGATAACGTAATCATTTTTTTTATTTTTTTGGCATTATGAAGCTAAAGTTCAACCAAACTTATTTTTTCCCCCTAAGTTATCGTTATCAAGCTGCAAGACTCTGCAGAAGGCTACAAGGTATTCTTACCGCCCCCGCCCCCCTTCTAGTTGACAAACATTTCCGTACTATTTCACCCAAATTCAGCAACAAGATTAGTTTCGCGTCCCAATGGGGACTGTCCCATGCCTGTAAACAAACTCGACTGACTTTTTCATGACTTGTCATAAAAAAAAATATGACGTGTCATAAAAATCCGAGCCCGAATCATAATCAATAAAAATTCCGGACATGTGAGAAAAAAATTCAAAATCAATAAAATTCAAAATTAACGAAAAAAATAGTTTTATAATCGAAAAAAAATAATTCACAACTAATGAAAGAAATAATTTCAGATTCGATGAGAATCTCTAAAATATTTTTGAGGGGGGGGGGGGGAGAACCTGTTTCACACGAGGGCCTTGAGCCAGGGCCCGGTTGACCCAACCATCATGACGCTAACATATTTTGAAGATAAACACAAATTATTAGGTAAACACATTCTTTCATATTAAGAAAGCAATGTATTTCAAAAGAAAATGAAACACGCCGTTGTAATTAACAATTAGCATTACGCCAACTAGAATATGACTCTCCGCTACTCACAACTTGATTAATTAGCGGAAAATATTGATATACGTATCTTAACAAAGAGAATATATCCCCTGTTTTTTTTTCTAACATATGATCTAACGCGTAATAATAATAATCAAACAAATGGCGGTATCGTATATCTTAATGCGACGAAAATTTCAAAGTATCGAAAATCATTTTAATTAAAGAGTGTGTTTACAGAAGCTTCTGTTTCTAATTAAAAGAGATTCTTTAACGACAATCTGTTTCACAAGAGATTAAAAGGCCTCCGCGTTTACAATCGCATCAATAAATAAACTTTTAGTCTCCGGTTTTACTTACTTTAAACCCGATGAGATTTTAATTCCAAAGGCACGGATTTGAATGTCGCGACACTTACGCCGCCTGGAGTTTGCGGTCGGAAAATTGCTCTCTTTCTCTCTCTCTCTCTCTCTTGTCACTGATTTCATTCCTCTAAACAAGGATTACCGTCCACTATTCGCTTTCATTTTAAAATTAGCGTGTCTATACGCATTTGAATTTTATCTACTGGTTGATCGACTGAAAGCAACAAATATCATCATTGATCACCACTTCATGAAGATGAATGCTGATCAATGTAGACATTCAGACGAACCCCTTGCTTTCGTGGAAACGAGTGCGTCTGAAGAACTTCTCATTTCACCAAAAATATGCTACGGTTCAAGTCCGAAGTCTGAAAATTTCCCATCCGCTATGCACATTGCCCTAACTTCAAACATTGATTACTTCGCAAATTGTCCAGACTTCAGGCACTGATCACTTCCGTTCACTTCAGATATCTCCTAGTATTCAGACGCTGGTCACCTCCATATATTTCCCACATTGTCCAGACTTCATACACTAGTGCCTTCGTGTTACTCCGTCTGTGACCTATCGGTTAGAAATTCTTCGGAATATGGACTGGGTCGCCGTTTCGGTTATTAAGTAAGTTCTTTCGTGAATTGGATCCAACTTGTATATTGTTCCAACTTCAAACACTGGTCACTTTGTGAAGGGACTCCACACGGTATATTGTTCAGGCTTCGGTCTCTCTTGACTTCATGAGGCCGTCATCCTCTTCGCCTATTACACAGAC
This sequence comes from Pholcus phalangioides, assembly GCF_987345545.1. NCBI lineage: Eukaryota > Metazoa > Arthropoda > Arachnida > Araneae > Pholcidae > Pholcus > Pholcus phalangioides. The sequence continues at coordinate 21,312,729 of NW_028301603.1, read as the reverse complement.
TTTGGACACTGGTCATTACATCAAGGGGCGTTCCACTTCGCATATTTCCCAGACTTCAAACACTGATCCCTTCATGAAGTGACTGCCCAGACTTGGGTCACTCACCACTTCATAAGGTGGCCGTCCGCTTTGCATATTGCCCAAAATTCCGAGTCATGAAATAATAACTTCATGAAATAACTGTCCACTTCATACATTGCCTAGACTTCAGACACTGATCAATTCGTGAAGTCACCGTTCACTACGCATATCACCCAGACTTCTTCAAAAACTGACCTCTTCACAGTTTACAAGTTGGTAATCATTACGCGAAAAGTCTAGATTTTGTGGCATTGAACATGAGCCGTAACATATAGGCTTACATATGACCATAAAACCAACTTCGAGTTTGTGTGACTTCTGGTCGCTCCACGAGTAAACAAATGATCCAGCAAAATTTTGTCCCTTTCAGACCTTATCAGTCAGACCTATCACTTTGTGGAAAGGGAGGAGACGCAGATTTGTACTATGATTAATACTGCGCGCGCGTGCGTGTGTGTGTGACAGCGCAGGGCAGCAATGCGAGTATGATCTCAACTTGAAGCACCACGGATGTCATGAGGTTGATATCCACTGCTGTAGCCACCTAACAACGAAATGAAGACTCGAAATAGAGTTTGTTGAGAACGGCCTTAAAAAAAACCAATAATCTCACTACCTGTTCAATACTTCCTCTTGTTGTCAGAGTGGGATCATTACCATCATTAAATTATTACATCATTTTGATGATAACTCACCGCTTGCTCTTCAAGTGACCCATCACGCAATGGGCAGTCCCCATAGCACCATCCCTCCCCACGTTCAATACACCAGACTCAGAATTGGATGGAAACTTGTGCTGAAAAAGGATGCAGAGAGAGAGGGAGAGAGAGAGAGAGAGGGGGGGGGGGTGATGATGAGCTAATTATCCAGGAAATGGAAATTTCCTTGAAAAGACCAGAGGTTGGTCCGGGATTTCAGATTTATGCTAATTAACTGCGAACTCTAGCGTTAAATTGAATTTTCTGCGAACAAAATGGGGATGGACGCGAACTTATACGCAACACCCCATATCTATGGGAAAGCGTCTTGAGCTCTGTTTGGTGTCCGTGAAAAATGGTTCGGTACTGCAACCTACCGGGGTCCAAAGAGCAAGAAAAATAATTATCCCAAAGATAATTAGATTCTGATACAATTAGCCAACAGTATATTTTTCATTTGTTTCATGAGAAAATAATAATTCTTCCTTTTGCACGTGTTGTTCATACAAATACGTGAAATATTCCTAGATTTCCAGGTCAAAATGACATTTCTCCGCCTGGAAAACATAGACTAATTTATTTATCATCTGCTTGTCCGAAAGTTAACTCTTCATTTTTTTTCTTCCATAAATTGCGAAAATAATTTTCCTTTTATATTTATTTTTCGTCGATCCGCATAAAATGTATATAATATTACAATATTAATTTTCTGTGGTCTCTCCAGTAAATTATTTCTCCTATTCATTAATTTTCTGCTGGTCCGTAAACTGTTTCTCTCACTTCCGCCGGTCCGCGAAATATTTTATCTATTTTCAATGGTGTAAAAAAGGTGGAAGAACGTCGCCTAAAAAGAATTTTTACGTTCGGGGTGCACGACCTCTAGCCCGAGTGTCAGTTGCGACCCCCAAGGTGTTCCATCCGGCCCGCGAAAGTTGTTCCAATAGAAAAGTGTCAATATACACATAAAACAGTAAATACTTAGTCTGGCCATATTTCCTTCATAAAAATGCGGGATATTAACCAAAAAGCTGTCAAAGGTTACTTGCCTTTATTATATTAAAGGCAAGTAAAGTTGTCATTTTCAAGCCGAAAATATTGCCAGAGGAAGTGAATTGGCATTTAACAGCCGGAAAAACTGTCAGTGACAAATAAAGTTACCTATTAAAGCCGAAATAATTGCCAAAGGCAAGTAAAGTTTTCAATTACAGGAAAAAACATCGTCAAAGGCAAATAAAAATTCCATTTACAGCCCAAAAAATCCTCAAAAGCAAGTAAAATTTGCCATTTACAGCCGAAATAATTGTAAAGGCAAGTAAAAAGTTAATACACATTCACAACCAAAAAAAATTTTTTTTTTTTCAAACGCTAATAAAGTTCCATCTATCGTTAAAATTGCGGAAAAATCGCCAATGGTGGGAAATAGAGAGGATACAGTAAATCGCAATGGGTAAAAATTCAATGCACCAATAAAAAGCATACAGGTTTGACAAATATAGGAGTTGAATATATTCATTTGACTGTAATTAATTACGATAACCATAATTACCATAATATAATTTATTGGTCATGAAAATAAAAAAATCACAATTCTTGATTTAAAAAATTCAAGTAAGTCTTGAAATAACGGAAAAAAACCAAACATTTAAGTAAAATGTCGGGATGAGACCAAAATTACGGAAATGACCCGTAAAATACAGGTCATAAAGTCAACCCTATACATACAAGTTTCTGCCCTGCCACTTGCGCACCAGAAATAACGCATACGTGGACCGCGGACTGAAAAGATTGTGCACCCACTGATATAGATCCTAAAAAAATTATTAGAATCGTTATGAATCCGTAGAGAAAATTTCCAAAGAATTTTCATACAACTTCATTGTTTTTTCGGAAGATTTTTAAGTAGAAAAAAGGACGAGTTTATTATTGGATCGCATCTGAAGAGGCTGAGCATGGCTTATGCTTACTCTTATTCAAAAAAGCATTCCTAGAGGCCTACTCTATAATCTTCACAAAAATTCCAGAAATTTCTAAGAGAACTAATTAATTTTTTTTTCCTTGTGATTCTCGGGGGTTCATGCCTTCAACCAGTGAGAAATGAGTGGAAAATTAAAAGGCGACGCTCTTTTTGGAGATAATTATTTCGTTAGCGCTTACTAAAAACTCCTCTCTCTCTCCTCTTGCCTCTCCTTTTCCTTTCCCCTTACTATACGTAACCAGCTTTTCCTCTAAATTAAATTTTTAAATACCGAGGAAAAAGAGGACAAGGAAGAGGAAAGAAAGACCCCTGTTTTATTCTCGCTGTGAATACGACTGGGGTTTTAAGTTCTGAAATATACGGGAACATGATCTTTTACGAGAGCTTCTTCTCTTTCGTTAATTAAAAATAATTCTTAATTAATGAATAGCTGGTTAATCAGCCACGATGATGAACAAGCTCGCGGAAAAGAAATGACTCCTTTCTAAGCATATTAAGGGCATCTAATGTCCAGAATTCGGATATTGGTGGTAACATTGTTTTCATGTGTCAAACGGGGCTGGACAAATCTATTGTCCGACGTGCACGCTGCGTGTAAAAATTCTTACTGGGCATATATTCACGTGAATACGTCTTCTAAATTATCTGACGATATTAGGAGCATTCACAAAAAGTTGCTTGACGAAATTCTTCAAATGCTCATATCTCGGGAAGTATCCAACGCGAGAAAAGCAATGGTATCGTCAGATGCACGTTGCAAAGGTGCATTCAAGGATATCACTCCGATTTCAATATGTTATCACGTCTGGGCACCATGCCCGATGCCCTTATTCGTAACAAATTGTTTTACGCTATATCTCGGGCAGTTCACAACGAAAGTAGACGACATTGGTAACGTTTGTTAGCTATTCCAAAGCCGATGATAATGACATAAATTTCATTATGTCAGTACCTACCACGCGATTCAAGACACAAAAAACGCATTCACATCAAAACTTGTTGCCGCGTCTAAAAGACACAGCCTACCCCATTTTTTTTTTCAAACCACATGCTTGACGCGGGCACATACCAAAAAATTAAAACCCTTTATGTTTTTGTTATGATTATATCGATAGGAGGCAAGTGTTTCTTCAACATCTCTTCTTTTTGACATTTGAAATAAAGGGCTTAAAAGACGAATTTCTACGTGTTACTGAAATCACCACAAGGCCGAGATCGGCGGTCGCTTTGCGGCTCACCACAATAGCTGTATGAGTGTGTAATAAGACAAATGTGAGTTTTCTTGGGATATAATATAGAGCGTCCAAGAAGTAAGTATACTATGGAGCCCCTAATAAAATAAATGAATATGTAAAAATGGACACATTATTTGAATACGTTTTTCCAATTGATTTATGCTTCCACAACCGGTTGAGAAAAAGAGGCTTGGGGTAGAGACACAAGAAACTTGAAGGTTTCTCGACAAGGGTGCTCAACCTTTAATAGAGTGCGGGCCACTTCATTGGTCTGAAACGTGACATGGGTCACCTAATTAAGTGATCTGCAACTATGCTGCACAGTAATATGTAAACGTGCCGCGTTCCTCTTGAGTGATCTGGAAATGAGTCGTGGGCCCTTTGAGTGCTCTGATAGTGTGCGGCGTGCCATTCAAATGATCTAGAACTGCGCTGTGGGTCTGGTAAGTGATCTGTAAATATGCCCGCGGGTCGCTTAAGTGATCTGTATATACATATGCCGCGGGCCGTTTAAGTTCTCTGGAAATGTACTGCACGTTACTCAAGTGGCATGTAAATGTGCCACGGCTCACTTAAATTATATCTGGAAATATGCCAAGGCCACTTAAGCAACGTGGAACAAAGCGGATCACTTAAATAATCTGTTTGTGTGCCGTTCAGTTCATTTTTACAAAATGAGATTTGACGTCGTGGCCCCACATTAGATGACTCTTGGGGCCACATTTGGCCCTTGGTCAATGGATTGAGCATGTCTACTGTATAATAAGGTTTGTTGAGACAGTAACACACCAAAATAATTTTGTTACTTAGGAACTACCAGTTATTATAATTTAATTTCCAGCAGGAGTTTGTCAGGCATTTGCGCGATGAATTATATCGTTAGTGCATTTTATATCTATTTTATTTTTATGACCCGTATTATTTTGCGGCCTGGTATTGCTGCGTCCCTGACACCTGCCCAGACCAGACAAGAATTTGAGCTTTTGTCGGTTCTGGCTATGCCATCACGTGGTTTAAGAAGTGGCTCATTGGAGCCTTTCCTGTATAAGTCTGGTCCTGAAACGTAAATTCCCCGTGATTCCATAAGCGAAGGGAACAGCAACTTACCGACTTCTTTTCAGACAACATCGCGGAAAATTTCAATTGTATTAAATATCTCGAAGGTATATCGTGACGTCTACGTCATTTTAGATTTCAAAAAATATAGTACGAGACACGTTTTCCTCAACGAGGTTCTGACTGTAAACATAGAAGGCAGCACCAGTTGTCGTATACAGGGTGATTCCGTAATATTCTCCTTGCGGCAGTTTAATGGCAAGCCGTTGATCTTAGAGGCATTCTTCCAATTAGAAAAGGTATCCAAATAACGTGTGGAACTCAGATACGTCATTCATATTGCGAGGGGATGTATAGCTATTAAAATATAAAAATTAATTTTTTTATACCGTCTCCGTGTGCCCAATTAGAAAGTTGCAATATTCATTGAGATATTCGATTTCAAAAACCCGAGAAAAGTTGGAACAGCATAAACGAAGAAAGGAAGTGTCCGTTAGTTTATCATGGCGTTTCCCACATTTTCTCAGATTTTTGAATTCAAATATCTCAGTGAGGTTTGCACTTAGAAACACGGGAGTCGCCCCCCTCGCGCAAAACAAAAATTTGATTTTTTTTTTTTAAGTATTTTTGGAAAAAAAAAGTGAAATATCTGAAAAAATGCCTTTTATTTGATATTTTGATCAATTTCTGTTAATTTAAATGCTTTCTGAAGGTTTTTAACTCGAAATTTCTCCTGCATGCGCGCATACCTGTATGTATATGCGTAGGAGTGACCGAATGAGTAACTTTCTGAGCGGAAGACGGAAAGAGTAACCGAGAGAGTATGCAAGCATGTCTCTGACCATAAAAAGGTGAAATCATGTTAACGACCATGAGAATGATTTAGGGGCATATTCACAGCCAGAAGGGTAAGCGAGGCTTAGGCTAAGTTGGGCTAAGTTAGACCAGAGCCAAGTTGGCAACCATAACTTGAGGAATGACGGGTCAATAAAGTTAGACTAAAATTTAGAATTGATAGAGGACGGCAAAACTGTAAATCCGCCTTTGGTGGCCTTCATCCCGAGGTTCAGCTGCATTAATCATATTTCTATAATTGCTACGATTAAATCAATTAATCGCATTTGAAGACTTAAGATAGAAAAATCTTACGACGAACTTAAGCTTTCGTCTTCCATCTGTTAACGCTCTTCCATTCGGATGTCATTTTTCCCTTCTATATAGCCTACAATCGCTGTATTCATAATACTCTAGCGATGAAAAGACATCAGAACAAAAGCTATAATATTATATTTTCGGCTGTTTCTGCCTCCATACACACATATATAAGGGAAGAAACGGATGTTTCAACATATTTCCTGGAGCGAAATGCAGTCACGATGTTTCCCAACCCGCACATAAGAAAATAAGAAAAGAACATGGCTGTTGTATACACACGTTTATACGGAAGGGAGAAAACTAAGATGAAGTCGATCAGGTAATAAACTTTTTCGAGCTTAAAAAAAGAGAGCCATAGAGAGAGAGAGAGATATCTTGAAGGGTATCGACTCGGTGCTCGTTCGAGCGAAAGCTCAATACACAACTCCCACTTCTTGGGGAAAAAAGAGGGAACCCTATCCTTTCATCACTGCTATCGATATTTGTAATCGATACAGAAGGAATCACCAAGTCTTATCGTTGCTGCCTCCTCCGGGCTACTCCCTAGAGTCATCCAAAAGATGGAGTAGATTCATCCGGACGTGTCTATATGGCACAACCCATTTATGTCTCTCTCTCTCTCTCTCTCTGTACTATACGTATTTATTCATGTATTTCTAGATTCTATTCCGAGAGGGGAATCGAAAGAAATGAATACATACTCAATCATGATTTGCGGAAAATTCACCGATAACAATTCTTCACCGATGCAAAATTCACCGCTAGGAAAATTCATCGACATCAGTTTACCGTTATGAAGATTCGCTGACGTCAATTTCTCTGACAAGAATTAACCACGTTATAATTCACCGAAAACAATTCGCCGCCACAAAATTCACCAACGGAAAATACATCATGCAATTTACTGCTAGGAAAATTCACCGACAACAGTTTTCACAGCCATACGCTAGGAAAATTCACTGACAGAAATTCGACGTTATACATTTCATCGCTAGGAAAATTCATAAACGACAATTCACCATCATGAAATTCATCACTAGGAAAATTCACCGCTAATTAGGGGAATTCATGACGACAACAATGAAACTACTGACAACAATCGACAGTCATGCAATTACTAAGAAAATCCACCGCTGAGGAAGTTCACAGATTTCAGTGAATTTGTGACCGAGTGACTGTGCATGTGTGTGAGCAAGAAAGTGAGGTAACGAGTGATTAAGTGAGTGAGTGATCACAGCAATACGTAGACGCGTTTTCCACCGTTCTCATGGCGTGCATAACTCAAAAATGCAATTTTTGGAGGTGTTGCCATTTTGAACTGGGACATCAATATTCCCAGATTGTCCACCATTAGCAGGGTGCGGATCACTGAAGTGATCTCGCAGCTTCCCGCTGGCCACTTGAGTGATATGGGAATGTGCCAACTAGCCACTTGCGTAATCTGTAAATGTACCACGTGCCTCTCGAGTGAACTGGAGATGTGCCGCGTGTCGCTCGAGGGATTTGAAAATGTGCTCGGGGTCACGTAATAGTGGTCTGGACATGCGCTGTTAGCAAGCTTAAATAATCTGCAAAAGCGCCACGAGCCACTAAAGCAGCTTAAAAGTAATCTAACAGACCACTTACATGATTAAATAATCTTCGGTGGGCCAATCGAGTGATTTGGTTATTTGTCCGCGGTCCAGATGATTCCGAGGGTCACATATGGCCCGCAGACAATGGGTTGAGCGTGCATAGTAAATTTGTAGGGTTAAAAATCAAGAACAAAAAATTTAGATCTGCGCTACCCCAGACTACAGCAGCCATATTAATCTTCTTGGGGAGGGAGGGCTGGCCACATGTAAGTCACCAACACAGAATACAAACACAGTGTGCATGCATGCGAGTGACCAAAATTCAACCTGGAGAGTGATGTGCCAGGTCAGTGAGTAATTGAAAGAGTGACCTAGAGAGTGAGCGTCACACTTTTAACCAGTGAGTGACCATAAGAGTGACTGAGGCTGTTTGAGTCCTCCCCCCACCTCAATAAATTTTATGGGGGTGGGGGAGGCTGAGCCACTTCAAAATTAATGAACATACGCACTACTCCTCCTCCTCCTGCATAAGAGCTCAGGTCTCGTATATACCGTCTTATGTCCACAGTTCCCCCCCCCACCCCAGGCCCGTGGCTAGAAATTTCGTTTGGGGGTGGGGGGGGGGGCAAAGTGATAGAACAATAGATTTGGCCATCTTTTTCTCTTTTATCGATTAATATCTCACATTTCGGCCGGGCACCAGACACCCCCCCCCACAAGTCCCGCCCCCTCGCTACGAATTTGCTCCCCCCCCCCCCCAATGTTTTCTTCAAGTCGTCGTCTCTGTTCACCATTCAGTTATTCGGTTAGGATTATGATGATGTCGGGACATCATATTTCTATATGATTTGGCCCGCGGGCCATGGGTTGGACATGTATGAGATACGTACTAAATTTGCAGTAGTAAAAATTAGGAACGAAAAATTAAAAATGTCGATCTACACGAGGCTCGCCGCTATGGTGGTCGAGTGGTCATAGTGACGGACTCGCATCGCGAGGACCCGGATTCGAACCCCACCGTCGCCATAGCGGTGGTCAGCCGAAGTTGGTTTTCTGTGGTTCCCAACTTCGAAATGAACTTCCCGTTAAAAAGTCTCACCACAGGCGAGCAACAGGCCTACAACAATACAATTATTCAATCATTATACTCCACCCACAATTAGAAAAAAATAGATGGCAGATGGCAACACACTACACATAACAGGCATTACACAGAAACAAACTTCACTTCAGGTTCACTACACATACACACACATTCCAACATGTACCAATTCGTCAGAAGTTCCGCAGAAGAATATGAACGAGGTGCATGTCTGGTTCAGTAGTGGCACCCGTATTAGCCTTCTTGGAGAAATGGGAGGAGGGGGGCACATGGACCAAGATACTGGGGGGGGGGGGACATCAATAACTAAGCCGCCGACGGATCTAACGTATATGCATGTATATGAATTGACATTATCATCATCCTGTGCCCCCCTCCCCAGCCTTTCAAGTCTATCTCCGCGTGGGAGACAGTGGCTATTGGCCAGAGAATATCAAAACGGTGAATATTTCGAACTTGAAAGTGTCCCGGAAAACTTACCCTAGACCAGCGGTTTTCTACCGGATCACTTAAGTATCTAAGACTGTGCCATGAGTCACTTAAGTTATCTGAAAATGTACCGCATGCCAGTTGAGTGATCTGGAATTGTGCGCCGCGAGCTCACTCAAGTGATTTGGGAACATGCACGGGCCACTCAAGCAATGTGGACCTGCACTGCTGGTCACTTAATTGATCTGGAGATGTACCACTTACTTCATTTTTACAAAATTAGGTTTTATGTCACGGGCCAGATGACGTGAGGCGCCACATTTGGCTCACGGGTCATGGATTGAGCATGTGTGATACAGAGTCACGGAACTGACACCTAGGCATGGCCCCCACAGGGGGGGGGGCTGACAGGGCTCTAGCCCTGGGGCCCGGGACGGTTATCATCACATTTTTCCTTTTTCATGCTATAAATTAACTGCAGAAGGGGCCCGTTAAAAGTCTGACCGAGGGGCCGCAAAAGATCCCAACCTAGGGGCCCCGCTACAGGATGTGGGGGCCATGCACCTAGGTGAGTGGTTGTCAACCTTTATTGACTCGCAGAGTTCTTTTTAGTATACGATTTCTATGGCGGAGCAGAGCCGTCTTAAGAGCATCATGGGCGCCCGGACCAAGTGGTTTTTCCGAGACCCGACCTTGTAAATTCTAGAAACTTTCAACCGGATCCCATTTCTGTTAGGCCCCTCTAGTCCTGAGGCTCCCGGGCCACGCCCGGGTGGGCCCATACGTTAAGACGGCACAATGGCGGAGTCCCCGCCGGACTCTATTTATTCATTTATCAAATTCACTGATTTATTTCATTTTCCTCGAGTGGCCGTAGAGCCTCTGGGAAGTGCACATGGAGCCTCGAGCCTCAAGCAAGGACTCCGCGGAGCACTGGTTGAGAAGCTATAGTGTAAAAAAAAAGATCAAGTACACGGAGTTGATGATTTCTAAGCTCCACATCCAATCACCGTGCGGTATTTGTGAGCCAACGCGAAAGACTCTACGCCGTATATGCTCAACTCGCGGCCCGCGGGCCCAATGTGGCCAACTGAATCATCTGATGTGGATTGCGACATCAAATCTAATTTTGTGAAAATTAACCAAGTTACGCATTACCAGATGACTTAAGTGGCCTGCGACACATTTACAGATCACTTCAAGTGACCTACAGCGCTGTTCCAGATCATTTGATCAAGCGGCACGCGACCCGTATTCGAATCAATAAAGCGGCCCGCAACACGTTTTCAAATCAAAGAAGTGGCCCCGCACTCTCGTAAAGTTCGAACTGTCTTGCCCTGTACAGAAATCGAAGATGGCCGGTGTCCAGCGAACGCGTCCGGGAAATGATATTCGCGCTTCTTTTTGCTCCGCGATTTAGATTCAGTTCCGGTTAAATTTCCTGTGGGAGTGGCCCTTCGCGGATACAGGATATATCCATTCCCTCTCCGGAAAAAGCTATCAATCACTTGCACTGTCATTCCCTTTTCAAACTGGCCAAATGGAAAACGATGCGATCGATTGCGATACACACGCAACTCACCGAATATCACGGTAAATATTATTTAATCCGGGGGTTCTTAACCTTAGGGGGTGTCTTTGGACAGAGTTCGGGGGGGGGGCGAGCTTGGGAGAGAAAACAACTGACACAATGTGTTTACCGGTGTCTTTACCAATGTATATATACCGGCGTGTTTCAACTATCCCGGTCCCCAAAAAAATTTCACCCAATCTATGTAACCGAAACATAATTCCAGTTTTTCGAGAGAAAAAAAAGTCTCCAAATTTTTTTAATGGTATAATTTCTACTTTTGCCATCAGCCACACACACACACACACACACACACAGTCTTCAAATTAAAATCTTCCTATCTATCTATCTTTTGCCGGTCCGCAAATAAATTTACCAATTCGTCAATTTCTCCATGTCATTTTCCATATTTATATTTTACCGGACAGCAAACTATTCCTACTTTTTACTTAATTTTCTTTTTGTTTTGATCCGCAAAAAATTCAACCACTTGTACATTTTTGACGGTCCGCAAATAATTTTTCATATTTATTTTTACCGGTCCGCAAATTGATATTTCGGGGGGGGGGGGGAGTTCACTTATCCCTTCGTTTTTTACGGATCCACCAGTTATTTCCCATATTTATTTTTTACCGATCCGCAGATTATTCTTTCGTTTATTTTTTTCCAGGTTCGCAAATAATTTTTCATATTTATTTTTCATTTGTCCGCAAATTATTCTTCCTTTTATATTTCAGTTTCGCAAATAATTTAACTCATTGATTCACTTTTTTACGATCCACAAGTTATCTTCTATATTTATTTTCTGCCTTTTTTTCCGTATATCATTTTTCCTTTTCATTTATTTTTTACCGGTTCACAAATAAGTTTACCTCTTTGCATATTTCATATTTTCGGTGGTCCGCAAATAATTTCTCATATTTATGGTCCGCAAAATTATTCTATTCTTTTTATATTTTATTTTTTTTTTACAGGGCCACAAATTGTTTCCTTCTTTCTATTTATCTTTTGCCTGTCCGTATAAATAATTGTTCATATTTATTTTTCACCGGTCTATAATGCTCCGAAGTTCGCTCCAGCAGTACCGTCTTAACGCATGGGCTCACCCGGGCACGGCCCGTGGGCCACAAAAGAAGGGGTGCCTCAGAAAAACGAGAAGTAGTTGAATGTTTCGAGAAGTTACCAGCTAGGACCTCAGAAAAACTACTTGGCCCGGAGGCCCATGATGCTCTTAAGACGTCCCTGCGCTGCAGTTGCTCGAACCTGTGTCGTGGTCACTTAAATGATCTGGTAATGTGTGCCGCTTTGTTCATTATTGAAAAGTTTGGTTTCAGATCACGGACCACATCATATGACACTGATGAGCTGCCCATGGGTTGAGCATGCATACTGTGGAACGCTTCCCAACCTTTTGGAGAGTGCAGGTCACTACATCTGCCGCAGGTCACTTAAGTAATCTGGATCAGCACCACAAGTCACTTAAGTAATCTGCAACAGTGCGTGATCATTTGCGTGATCTGCAAATGTGCCGTGAGTCAGTAAAGTGATCTAGAAATGTGTCGCTGAGTCCCCTTTAGTGATGTGAATGTGCTGCAGGTCACTTCTATGATCTTGAAATGTGCCGAGGGCCACTCTTAATTGAAGTAAGAATGTGACTTAAGTGATCTGGAACAGCACCCCAGGTCACTTAATTTATCTATGCCGCTGGTTATCTGAGAGTGGAATATTTCGTTCATTTTTTACAAAATTAGGTTTGAGGTCGTGAGCCCACATGAGATGACCCCGAGGGGCCACATATGGCCCTCAGACCATGGGTTGAGCATGTGGTGGAACAACAAAGATAGAAAAGGCATTCCCACACACACCCACATTAGTGCAAGTTATCCTTGTTCAATTTCGTGCTATCAATCGGTAACGTTATTCGATTTGAATTTAGCGCGTTAATTTCCAGAAACTCAATCAAACTAGAACTTGTGCTGACATCTATTCTCGTCAGACATTTAGAAATTTGAGTGTTTCTCCCATTTGCCGCTAGGTGACAGTAAAGACCCATAGCAAGATCATTTGTTTAGAGTTTTGATCTTTGATCAACAGATGACAGCAGCAATACTGTAATCGATTTCAATCAGGCTTCCCGGTTTTCTCAGTGCATAATCTGGTCAAAACATCGGAAAGACCAAAAACATGTTAGAGTATGGAAAATGACCAAGAAACACACGGTCACATAAAGTCATTATAAAACTTATTGAACAAAATCGTGTTGGCAACAGAAACGCAGTCATGAGTGGAGCGGGCCTCATGTAAACTATCTTCCTTTAGTTCCTGAATTCGAGAAGTTTTCATCAAACAAATAAACAAAATTAGGTGAGCTTATCCTCTTCGTGATTTATCGAGTGCTCAGAATTAATGAGTCGCTTCTCATTTCCTTAATCAGTGTTCATTATCCTCTGAATCCTAATGTTGTGAACAGGAAAAGATCTCGGTATAACGTTTTGGCATTCATAACGTCATTTTCAATGTCAGCTCGCTTATAACGTCCATTTTTGAAGATTCCTGCTCGCTCAGGAAGGTCCATGGACAAGTTTCGAGTGGGGGGAGGGGGTTGTGAGCTTGGATGAGAAAGCAATTAACTTATTTACTTAAGATGCCTTGCTGCCTTTGCTCGATTCGCAGCTGAAAATGTCTGCTTTCACTCCATTCCTCCTGACTCTGCAAGGAAGCCGTTGGCTGGAAGAGATCTCAACAACAGGATAAGTCTGACGTTCATTCATTCATTCATTGCATTCACTCCATTCAAAACTTAAGATGTCTGCTTTTGCTTCATTTGAAAATGCCTGCCACGGCTTCATTTGCAGCTGAAGATGTCAGCTTTTATCCGGACAAGGGAAGCTATCGTCTCACTCTCAAGAGTAAAATAATGTAGGGAAATTTTTGTCTGTCCTGTAACACACAAGATGATCCAATGAACCTCTGCAATAAGTCTCATCGCCCTTCATCTGTGGCTTGCGTTTGTGTAGAAAAAAAAGTGAAGAATTCCCCCTGGGTTAACTCGTTATTGTCAGTCATTTTTGTTTGCTCTCTATACTGAGGTCTGATCGTACATGTGTGTGGTTTGTAACAAATAAACATTGCTGAACATTAGATCAACTGAAAATATACCTTTTTCTATTTGTCACTAAATTTTTGACACCTCCAAAACAGCAATATGTCACCAACACTGATTTACAAATATGCCCACAGCCCCTTGAGTGATCTGTAACTGTGCCATGGTACACTTCAGCGATCTTCAACAGCGCTGTGACCTGCTGTGGTGCACTTAAGTTCTCTGAAACTGCTGCATGTTACTCAAGTAATCTCTTAGTGTGCTGCGAATCATTTGAGTGATCTAGGAATGTGCCATGGATACTGTAAGTGGTCTGAGAATGTGCCACTTGAGTGATGTGGAACTGCATCGTGGGTCACTTAAGTGATTTGGGAATATGCCACTGGCCACTCAAATGATATGAAACTGCTGCTTCAGCGGGTCACTTAAGTTGTGTCACTCTCAAATTCTTTTTGTTTATCCCAAGTTGACCGACAACAAAAGGAATAGATGTTAACATGTATCAACAAGTCGGGAGAAAATTGGCGTTTCCAATCATATCTCCAAGTTAATTGTGGTTGCTAAACCACTCAAGGCAGTAAAGCAATTGTACGCCACAAAATCACATGGGATAATGAATGCTGCAGGATGAAAGGGCGTCACCGGAATCGAATATGGATCCTGATCGCGAATGTCATCTGTCATCACTTACGAGCAATAGCTGTAAACACTCAGAAATAATTAGTTAAAAAAAAGCAGGACTTGCGGGAGGAACATCAAGCGGACAATGACTAGTTATACTATTCACATTACCACTAAAATACTTAGTTAAGTGAAAAACAGTTGGTTTAAATGATCAAACAGTTTGAACATGTGTTTGTATAAAAAAAAACAATCTCAAAAGTAAAAAACTGTTGCGTCACCAATCTCATTTCTGAATTCACATAATCATTAAAAGAAATATTTCAATTGTAAAACAAAATTGGCAACATACTTGGTAAACTGGCCAGGTTTATCCATCATGAGCCGAAGTCTGACAAGATGAATAAGCAAAGATTCTATTAATTTCCAATTGGAGGTCCACTTTCATCCACTAAATGGTAAAACATGCTTAAATTCAACATAACATTGATCGGCCGAAATAACTGATTACAATTCACTGATCATAAGCAGGCAAATATAAACGTACATTTTAAGATTCAAAAACCCAGATCTTATTGTGTATATCCTGCTGGAATCGGAATAACGTTATGAAGTTATCTGTTTATTATGGCGCTTAGTTCATTTTTACAAAATTAGCTTGGAGTTTGGAAGACTATATAGACCATAGGTTGGGCGCGTATGTCTTAGAATGAGTGAAATACCCTTCATAATGAATAAGTGATATTGATAAGTTGGTAGGCCTTCCTTATATTTCAACTGTCTTGATCTTTTTTCAGATTTTCTCCTCCTCCACAAGGAACGAAAAGTTAAGATGGATGACGTGAAGAAGAAGAGTAGTTCCATTTCGCGGGACGGGTCTCTGCTGGAAATGTTCTTGGAAATGGACAAGGCCATCAGTAATTCTCTGTGTCTGGCTTCGTCCCAGAATTCCAAGTTGGGCCATTTACGTCCTCACATGAAATGGCTGGAATATTCTTGTCACGGGCTCGTTTGGATTTCCGGTTGCATCATATGCCTCTGGTTCACAAGTAGCCGTTCGTGGAGAGCTTTCTTTCTAAATTTGATCATCGGTAATTTTTTTTCTTTTTTCAATATTCTTATCAATTATTATTAAAGTTATGTGCACTTTTTTCATTCTTGTTACGGACGAAATTATCTTGTTATAAAATGAAATTATAATGAATTTTTGTAAGGAAATAACAACATTTTATATGTCTTATGAACCGAGATATCTCGCCAAATATTCTTTCGGAGAATCTATTGAGATTATGATATCCAAAGTCCAAACTCTGGTTGACAAACAAAGTCTTGATATACGAACAAATCATTTGTCCAGTGTTTGCACATGGTGCCCATCACCCAGCTTGGGCTTTTCACATCTAAGAGCAACATATACAAACTGCAGCGATTTCAGAATCTCACCCTCAGGTGCTCCACTGGAGCACCAGAATTTTTCCGCCTTACCGATCTGCACAAAGATTTAAAGGCGTCCATGTATTCCCACATCAAGAAACTACTTTAAAAAACAAGGAAGGTTGTATCTCCAACACCTGAGAGTTATACCAACATGCTCCAATTATGATGCTCGCAAGTTTCCAAAACATTTAAGGCCTAAAAACATATGAAATACATGTCCGAATTTCAAAAAATGTGTGTCCACTTGTTGGACATTATATATATTTGTAAATATTCAAACATTCGTTCGTTCATCTTTCAGGCCACTGTAGTGGTAGAGTGGTCATAGTGACGGACTCGCACTTCCCGAGGTCCCAGGTTCGAACCCCACCGTCGCTACAGTGGTGATCGGCTGAAGTTGGTTTTCTGTGGTTTCCAACTTCGAAGCGCAAATGCAAGCTGAAAAGTCTCACCACAGAGAGCAACAGGCCTACAAACATTACAAGTATTCAGTCATTACACTGCACTTCTAAAATACAGATGGCAGCACTGAGAAAAATCAGAAAACACTAGATACACACTCGGACTGTTAGGTATACACATACTTACACTTCCGCACAACTCACTAGGTAGTAAATTGCCCATAGATGGCGATAGATCTGAGTTGTGCTCAGTTTGAAGAAAAGATGTTAAAACTTTCTGGATACACTCTTATTTTTGGGAACACTTTGATATCTCTCTGAGATAGGAAGCGGGATGTGTTCGGTCTTCAAAGGTCAGTCATTGGAGGAAAAAAATTGAGTTAGGTCATGTCCCATGTGTATGTTGGGAAAGCCTAGGAATAGCAATGGGGTATGAAAAGTTTGACTTTTTTCCTGTCTCTTCCTTTGTTAGAAGTATCTCGGAATAATGTTTATGAGGAGAAAATCTGATGATAAACAGTAGTAAACAGTCCTTATAAAGTTTAATTCTTGAAAAGATAGAAAAGCAAAAATGGGTGTTTTCAAAAACTTTGTTCACGCTATAGCAAATGCTTTCTACTTTTCAATTTGCTGTAAGCGAATGATTTTGAATCTTTACAACCACCTGCAAATCCCTCATTATAGTGAGATTCTCGTTATAAAGCCATACTTGTTATATGTATCAGACTTCTATTGTATTGAGAAAGATAAGCACCAGGCTCGTTCTCATCTTTTTTTTTAAATGTAATTATTGTGCATATGTGCCTCTTGTCTAAGAGGCAATGATACAGATTTCCATTGCTGCTCCAAATAATCTGTATTTAAATGCTTTTTCCTAGTAATCCAAAGTTTTTGCTTATCGAAACAAGTTCTGGTTTAATGCTCATCGATTGTATTTCCCAGTGTGCTTTATGTATATACATGTGTGTTGAAAACTTCATTAAATCAGTTTTTTTTCCTCCTGAAACTAGCACTGGTTTTAGACATCCTGATGGTTGCGGTTCTCAAAGCAAGTTTAAGAAGAAAGCGTCCCACCACAAACAAAGATGACATGTTTTTCACGATGGGTGTGGACAAGTTGTCATGTCCTTCTGGTCACACGTCCAGAGCCGTCATGATGTGTCTGATTCTGATAGAATGCACTCCGAGGCTGTATCTTCTGCACCTTCTCCTAGCCCTGTGGAGTGCGTGCACTTGCCTGTCCCGTGTCGTCATGGGAAGGCATTACTTGGGCGACGTTCTCGTTGGAGTCGTGCTGGGTTTCGTCGAGTACAAAGTAATGAATTTTGTATGGCTTGGTACGAGTAGCGCAAATTGGCTGTTGAGCATCTTTTACGATTCCGATGGTAAAGCTCTCGTCGATGACTTGTAGCATCAAGAGAAGAGCTCCGTAGTTTTTTATTTTTGTGTGTCCAAGCTGCTGAAATTTAGTGCGTTCAGTGGATAATCTGGTGACTAATAATATGAGGGGTGTAGCTCCGAAAACTGCCTCTTGATGTGATTGTTGAGCATGATACTGATAATTGTTGGCACATTTTTTTGTGTTTGAAACTGATTCATTGTTATTTTATTAATTCGAGTTATGATGTGCAGATTTCTCATATAGAGTATCGTAATCACTTTTTATCATTTGCTTTCATACTTTTTGTTATACATACAGTAGACACTTCTTAATGTGTACTATTAAGCAGTAATGTGTACTACAAGCCTAACACCTACACTCATGGTTTTTCATAACTGTAGCCAATTGATATGAAACAAACTCGGATACAAATAAGATGACCATACACCTCCCATTTTGTTTGGTGGGAGGAAAGAATAGCTGTCTGTTCCATTTTTTTAAAATTAGTTCAGGGTTCATAGTGACCTCAAAAACTCGACAAAGTGAAAAATGTTTTGGGAAAATGTGAAATCACAGGTGCCAATGCTTCCAATTCGCCTGGAAGCCTTCTGCATTTTTAGCTTTATTAAAATTTTCCAATCTTACTTTTTTCAGCTTCAAGGCATGCGAATAGGAGCTGGTCTTCCATTTAAAAATGTCTCTCTGCAGACCTACAACACAATACTGGCATAACATAAAAATTCACTGATTTCTATCTTAACTTCAGAAAATAGAAGACAGATGGCAGCATGAACAAGAAACAAGCACAACTCAACATAAATGCATTAGAGCCACACATACACTCAGAACACTCATTTTTCAGCGCGTGCCGATTCGTTAGAAATTCCGTATGGTTAAGTAGTAGTAGGTAACTAGATTCTTCTAATTTTTCATATCTTTATAGAAATACCCATAAAAATCCCTAAACTGTGTTTCACATAAATGAAAAAATCTCTCAAGAAAACTCCTCAGTTTTTGCAAACCTGGCTGATCATATTTCCTCTGGAAAAATATGGGAAATTCAAATTATAAATATGAGAAATCACGAAAAGTAAGCAAAGTTGCTAAGCATTGCTGAAATCACAAAAAAAAAATAGTGCTACTGTGCTGGACCTTTAACAAGGATTTTTGTTGCCCTGCCACTCTAAAACTGCCGCCCGAGGCAGTTGCTCCCTTCTAGGTTCTGCCCTGCTATTATGAATCACTGTGGATTGAAATGGGTTCTACTAATTCTATGACCGTAAAAGTCCCTCAAGAAAACTCAGTTCTTGCAAACCTAGCTGATCATATTTCCTCTTGACAGTTCCTTGTCTGACAGTAAAGTACCATGACCATGTATGTCCTAGGAAATGTGGGTCAAATGGTCACTCTCTCTTTACACACTTCCCAAAAAAAATCTCTGATTCTTCCTTTTATATTTTGTCACACAGTAACTAGTGATTTTTCAAGTTGAAATTGGCATCCATGGTTAAATAGGGCGCGGTAGCCCGGTCGATAAGATGCTCACCTAAAGTACCAAAGGATGTTTAGAGGTGTCGCGAGTTTGATACCCAGTTCGTCCTTGTCAGAAAACATTCCTGGCACAGGGGTACAACAAAAAACGGCGATTTGACCGCAGCAAAAATTGCTACCGCAGGGAGTCCCCCATCGAGGGGTTAGCGCACCAACCTCTCGATGAGTATGAAAAACAAGCCCGCCGTTCGGAATCGGCAATAAATTGTAGGTCCCGGTCTAATTAGCCCTCGTGTGCAGAAAATGACTGTGGTGCGACAAAAATGATCAATGATCAAATGGTTAAATATTTGATCAAAGTAGTGGAAATATGCAAATATTTTATAAAAGTGAAGGGAAAATTGTTTAGGGGGAGGGGACAAACTTGAAAACCATTTGTTAAGTTAAGATTTCAAATTATATTTCTTTCTCCAAGAGTTTTGGTCAGGGAATTTTCACTATTGGAAATTTTTTCCTATGTTATGATATACAGTCGAATCCCATTATAACGAACGCCAAGAGACCGGAGGAATCACTTCGTTAAAACAAAATTTCGTTATAAAGGAACTCCAGGTTATCTAGCGTTGTTCCTATGTAAACTTATTTGGGGGATTAGAGAAAAGTGTTCATTAAAACGAGATTTTCGCTATAACAGTATTCGTTAAAACGGGATTTGCTGTACTTTCGTCCATACTCTTTGAAACCAAAAAATAACATTATCCTTGGTTCCAATAAGTGTTTCTGTACATAATGGACACCTCCCTTTTGAAGCCTTGTTGCACAGTGCTTCTACATACTTTTCTATGCAGGGTGTCCCGGAACTCCACATACAAACTTGAAGGGGAGGTAGAAAACATTAGGAATCATAATCACACAGAAAAGCGTGATTGGAAATGGATGTGTGGTGCTGTACAGACATTTGGAAGTGGATGGATTGGGCATGTTGGTCCCGTTGCATGGCCCTCCCCAGATTTATCTCTTGATTTTTTCTCTGGGGTGCCTTGAAGGTTATTGTTTGTGAAACAACAGTAAATTTTTAGACATGGACTTGGTTGAATGAATCGCTATTGCTGCTGCTAGGATCCGCGAAATTTCTGGAATATTTGAAAATATTCAGCAATCCATGCAGTGGAGATGTCATGCATGCATCAATGCCAATGGGCAAAATTTTGAATACCACCTGTGATGCTTGTAACTATTATTGTACTCTTTTTTGGGTAATATAACGCTTTACACTGCTTTCTGTATTATGCCTTTATTACTTTAGTGTGCATTTCTGACCATGCTTTCCTATGTGATTATGATTCCTAACTATGTTCTTTACCTCCCCTCCAAGTTTATAGTTAGAGTTCTGGAACACTCAGTATATTAACCATCTCCAGCGTGGTTCAACCCCTTGGGGTAAAAAACTTGTATCCCTCATGGGACAGAGCCTATGCCACGACTGGCCTTACAGTATATTAACCATGCCCGAGTGGCACTGTGGTAAGATGCTTGTCTTCCACTATGAAGGTTACCGTCAAGGTTGAGAGGTTCGAGTCCAGGCATACAACATCAGAAACAAGTTCTTTACCTACCAAGCCTGGGGCAACCACTGACAGATGGTGCCTTCGTTTCCCACCCAACTTCACTGGTTGGAAATCACTGTGTGGCGATATATAACCGGAGTTGGTGTGTGGTAAAGTAGTATATTAACCAAAATTCCTTGAACAAAAATTTTGTTCCCATTTCTCTATGTTATCAAGAGGCTCCACTGTATATTTTTCCTATGACTGAGTGACCTTATTATATCATGTTTAAATCTGTCATGTAAATGCAGTGGTACCTTAACTGAAGTAATCGGATCTGTTGTAAAGCTGTTCTGGGCACTCATTTTAGAGAATAATTGTCAAGACTGAAATCGCTTTAGCCTAAGACTCCATACACTTGTGGTTATGTCATGTATTTGCTACTTTTATAATTTACATATTCAATTAGATCACTATAAACTGCTTTCTTTTCACGCCTTGTATACCATTTATATAATTGAAAGATGTAATGTGTCAAATATATGAAGATTACTTTTTTTGGTGAAATAATGAAAGTGTCTTTAAATTATATTGTGCCAAAGTCATGGCCTCCAAGAATTTGGGATGGGCAGAGCTTCAACCCAAGTGGCCCTGTGCGCAATTCTTATAATAATTTTTTTATGCACTGTAAATTCATTATAACAGGCCTGGGAAACATCTGACTGACGGAGGTTGGGCTATCAAAAATTTCTATCCTAATGGCTCTGTTCGAGGATGGGGAGGCAGGGGCATGGCCAAAATAGCTCTTTCATCAGCCTTGGCAAGAACAACTCAATATATGATAATCAATTTTAAAGAGTGTAGTTTCTAGAGTTCCTCTTCTCCGATTCCAATCAACTTGAGCAATATAATTTTCTCATTCAAAACAAAAACTACAGCCCACACCCATTAATGTGATCACATCGGAACTCATTGTTTCTGATAACAATGATAACTATATCCAAAAAAAGATCAGTTTGTGAAGTAGTGACCACATACATCTCGTATGGTAAGCAGGTATTTGTAAAATTTGACAACTGTTTTTTTCTCTCATATAGTTGGTTGCAAAATATTAAATTGTTTCTTTTTCTTTCTCTATTCTAAAACCAGACTCCCCTCGCTAAAATCCTGCATTTTTGTTATTCAGCCATTGCTATGATATTGGTCTGTTCCATTCTGTGCAAAAATGATAATACCTGAATGGTAACATTATCCATGATTCTAATAAGTATCATTGACTGTATATTTAATGCATCAGAATCGTTTTTTCCCCATTTTGAACGGAAAAACATCTATAGGAAAATCACACACATATAGGGTGTTCTATTAATGGACCGATAAACTCAGAGGGTTGTTAGTAGGCATGAAGGGGAATAAAAATTTCAATGGAACATGGCATCGCAAATCACGTTGAGAGGGTGAAAAACGCATGGAGGTTTTGACGTCACGCTGGAACGACAAAAAGTACAATGATAACTACAAAACGATTTATTTGATTAATTATTACAAGAGTTGTTGGAAGTGGCTGCTGCTGACGTCATTGCACAGTCTACAATGACGTAAAAACGATTCCCCGACGTGTGCTTGAAGATACCAGGTATGCTTTTGATGTCTGCCGCAGTGATGCCATTCCGTGCTATGAGATCCCCCGATGTGTCCACAGGCATTTCGCGCCGCTGCTTACTTCAGATATGGTGACCCAATGCATTCAGCAATCAACTGACATCCACCTTTCACCTCTTCTGAACTCATAGCCTGCATGCATTTGTCAGGATTTTCACCCTCTCAACGTGGTTTGCGACACCATGTTCCATTGCAATTTTTGTTCCTCCTGATGCCTAGAAACAACCCTCTGTGTTTGTCGTTCCATTAACAGAACACCCTGTATGTGTGAACATCAATATTAATGTGTAGTGCTAGGTCATACGTATGCTAGGAGTTGATCGTTCGATTTTTTAGGAACGTTTACTTTTGGGCAGGGTTGGTATACTTTCAGTATACTTAATTACGAAGCTATTTTGCAAAAAGTAATAAAAATTAGGTGAATATAATGCATTTAATGATGCATAAATAATGCAGATTAATTAACGATGATTTACGATATACAGGGTGAGTATAACTAAGGTTCTGATTTTAAAACACTGTAAAAAAAGAGCGATTGTCAGAATGACTTGAAAATTGACATAAATATTCCTGAAAAAATTCAATTTTATTTGATAAAGGGGAAAAAATACTTAAAAATGTAAAATTAATGGCATCATCCAACACGTGGGAAATTTGCTCGCAGAATGGAAACGATAGCCAGTCATGGGAAAATTATAACTTAATTATAGCATTGCAGGAGTCCATAATTCACGGAAACATCACAAAAAAAATGAAGTAATTGAACAAATAACTACAACTTACTCAAAAAATGTTAAATATGTTGTCCACCGCGTGTTCTGGCTATGAGGCTGAAAGCACAAATATTCTTGCTCAACAGCAGAATCGGAGTATGCCATGGTCATAATGTGGATGTGCTTGCAATTCAGCTTTATTAAACCAAACGCGCCCCCTTTCCCCCGTTCATATTCCTGAGGAACTTCTAACATATAGGGAATGTGCTGGAGATTACAATTCACCAAAGTTTGCAATCTGACCACTGTTTATAACATTTTGAGGTACCCCCACAGCCAGAAGTTGCAAGGGTTAAGGTGCATCCTGTCAAAATGGGTCTTCAGCAGCTGCTTTGCTGGTATTGCAATGTGCATCTTGATAGAAGTTCTATCCACACACTGATGCTGTGGAAGTGCCGAAATGATGTGGTTGCACAAAATAGATTATACTGCTGGCCAAGTACAGCATTGTCTACTTGCACATTTTGTACTTTTTTCTTTTGCGAAAGAAACGTCCATTGCTTCAGGAGTATCCATGCAAATTTTCAAGTCATTCCGATCAGTACTTATTGTATAGTTTTGGAATCAAAACTTAAATTATAATCACCCTGTATATAGCTGATTATTTTTCATAAATCTGTTACTACTATACAGTAGAACCTTGATTAACTGGGCTTAACAGTGTGTGTGTGAAATTATAAAAAAAACAACTATTGAATATATTAAGACTGGGAGATATACAGTAGGAGATGTGCTACTCCTTATGGGAATGAAAATGTATGTGAGGTAATGTAACAACTAGTACACTAGTCTTTGTCCTTTAAGGACAGCTGGTGTCTTTATTGGATTATAGGACCACCTGCCTCTAGCATGATGGTGTCACTACTGTAGCTGCTTCTTTGTGAAGGGAAAAAGAAACCCTGTGAGATAATACACCACTACATTTAGATGTGTGATGCAATCCTTATTCATGAATTTGCTAAAGATAGAGCATCAGAATGTAACCAAAGGTTAGAAAATGTTGTAAGAATGAGAAATTTTGGCTTTTATATATAACTTTAAATGACTAAGATACTTCATATGAAAAATATATATATATATTCTGGCCACTTTTATGGGACTTTTTGAAAAAAACCACTCATAAAATCTTGTCATTTTAAAGATATACCGTCAGAATGTACCCCCAAGGATATAAAATGAGGTAAAAATGAAACATTTTGGCTAATAATGAACAAATATGATATTTTTCAGGGAAAAAAATGATATTTAGGCCACTCTTATCTGATTTTTTGAAAAAAACCAAAGTGGTTTTTTTAAAAAAACCAGTTGGTTAAAACCAAGGTTTAAACCATGGTTTAAACCAACGTGGTTTAAACCAAACAACCCTGCTTTTGGGCAACACAAAGGTCACATCACATACCTCCATTTTTTTTACCTTTGCGGACCTGTTTTCTTTCTGTGTAGCAAGACAATTTGCCATTTGCAGCATTGGTAAGTTTTAGGCTTTTGCTGTGTGGAAGCCCTTTCACACATCACCGCTGTGGCGGTCAAGTGGTCATAATGACAGACTTGCATCATGAGGACCCGGGTTTCAACCCCACCAGTGCCACAGTGGTGGTTAGCTGAAAAAGGTTTTCTGTCGTTCTTAACTTATATTTAGCTCATATTTAAGGCACAAATATGAGCCGATCTCCCCATTAAAAAGTTTTGCTGCGAAGAGCAACAGGCATACAATGGTACAAATAATCAATCATTACACATCACTCACAATTTGAAATATAGATGGCAGCACTCAAAAAATCATATGCAACACTAGATATGCACTCAGACTGTTAGGTTCACAGAGTTTTGTTCTGAACCTAACAGACACTGCCATGAAACTGGGCTGGAAGGGATCTCTGCAACAGAATAAATCCGGTGGCAGAGAGTCCTGCATTCATTCAGCCTCGCATGCAAACCGCTTAGAGCAAAAATTGCTTATCACGCAAAAATCAGTGAAGTGAAACAGATCTTTACTGAATAAGCGATGTCGATAACACAGCCATTGTTTAAAATGTATTAATATAAATCCAGTCCATATTCTCGTGGCATGAATCGATTTTAGGAAAAAAATAGCACAACTACCATTTCCAATATTCGCTAGAAGCATGTGTGTTGAAATCAAATCTTTTTTTTTCTCACTCTATTTCTTTTTGCCTTGTGATTGAGTTACCTGGCGCATCATCCATACAGAGTTTTTTTTTTTTCACAAATGAAGTCGTTATCCTTCTCTTTGTGTCACAAAGTCTCTTGGTGTACCAAGAGTAGTTTAGACAAAACTGTTTGAATAGGTGCTGCAGGTGATCCAATTAAGGGGAAATTCCAAAAACACATATAGGGCTACTCTTCAAAACTGTTCGCCATACGTAATGAGTGAAAGCATATCAACTTAATCCAAGTATTGTGTTGGTCTCTGCTATCTATACAAAGGTTTTCAAGAGCTGACCGATGCGAAGCTGAATTCAGGAAAGGCAGAAAATTCAACTGGTATTGCGGGGAATCAAACCCACGTCCTCTCACTTGCTGGGTGAGCACCCTTGACCATGACACCATAAAGGCAATGAACATCAATCGTGTGTGCTGAACGGAACTATGCATGGACGGGCAGACCTAACTCAGGCCAAAGCTCACAACTGCTGACACTGCTACCAGATGGCAAGCTATCGCAGGCGCACACAAGCTCTAATTAAATATTGAGATTTGTTGGCTTTGTAGTCTATATATAGGGCACTACACAGTGATGGTCGGCTGAAGTTGGTTTTTTTTTTTCGGTTTTTCCCAATTTTAGGCATAAATGCAAGCCAATCTCCCTCTTAAAAAGTCCTGCCGCAAAGAGCAACATATCTACAATAATACAATTATTCAATCATTACACTTCACTTACAGTTAGAAAAACTGATGGCAGAGATGGCAGCACTATACATAACAAGCCTCGCACTGAAACAAACATTGCATCAGGTTCACAACATGGACACGCGCACACATTCCAACATGTACCAATTCATTAGAAGTTCTGCAGAGGAATGTGAGCAAGGTGCATGTGCAGTTTAGTAGTTGTCTGTTGTTGCATAATAGACTAGTGCATAGTTAATCTATGGCACTCACCTGGCAAAGTGAGAGGACGTGGGTTCGATTCAGTGGAAGGGTAGTTGATTTTTTTTGTTTCCTGAATTATTTATTATTAATTGTATTATTTTGTTTCCTGTTTCCTGCTATTTTCTTTGAATGCCCATTTAGAAGTACTTAATTGAAATTGTTTGAAATGTTAATTTTCGGTATTTACTTGGTTCTATTGTGATTTTCTCATTGCCAAACATTATTTGTATTTAGCATTTAATTTTTTTTATATACTGTTTGCACACGGATACAAAATAAGTTACATGAGAATTGGTATACACTGAATTTTTTTTTTTGTTATTATTCGTTGCACTAATTGTTTGCGATTGTGAGATGAAGTGCATGGAAACACATTAATGTATCTTTAGGTAATATAAAAAGGCCCCATAAAAGAATTTTCATGCTTAAAAATTAATGTTGGTAAAAGACTACATGTTAAGGTAAATGTGATAAATCAGAGATTATGCATATATAAATCACTGTATTTAGCACGTTTACCATAATATATGCCTCTCTAAAGGGCCGTTAGTCGAGTAGGGCAGAAGAGGGGTGTGGTGCTGAATCAGAAAGGGCACTGAATTTGCTGTTTTTCCATTCAAAATTATTTGGAGAGTGGCTGTCAAAATGAAAACTAGCCCTGTGCTAGATGAAGTTAATTTTCATTTCCAATTAGGGACCTGCATCTTGGCGCACATACTTTTGTTATCAAAGTAAACTGTTAAACAGATTGAATTACTACAAGTGTGTTTACCTCAAGTTATGACATTGTTCCTCCCCCCCCCCCCAATATTAATGCAGTGATGCCTCATAATACAACACCAATAGGTTGTCAAACTGCTGTGGAAATGTCAGTATGATGTCTATAATGGCTATATTACCTTTATTAGTAATGCAGTTGTAGGTGTGCTTATGGTTAGTCCAGAGGAATATTTGAGTATCGAATCGCATGACTGTTGTATACTGAGACATCGCTGTACTCTACCTATTTAATATGCCTTTTTATGAGCATTTGTTTGAGAAATGCAAAAATAGAG
Organism: Pholcus phalangioides; assembly: GCF_987345545.1. Classification (NCBI taxonomy): domain Eukaryota; kingdom Metazoa; phylum Arthropoda; class Arachnida; order Araneae; family Pholcidae; genus Pholcus; species Pholcus phalangioides. The sequence goes on along the minus strand of NW_028301603.1, from coordinate 21,285,269 downwards.
AAATCTTTTCTTTCTCCTTTTTTTCCCCCTCAAAGTTTTGGAAAGCAGTTGCTTTTATGCTAGAAAATATTTTTTTGCAGCTTTCTTACATATACAATATATTGATCTGTTATTTCATTACAAAAAATTATATTTGTTATTTTATTACAATTGGTAAATTTTGTTTAAATTTGTGTGTGTATAACTTTCATTTCTTAATAAGTATTTGAAGAGCTTTAAGTTTTCTTATTTGATTTTTGTCTTTTTTCGAAAATGGGAAAAATCTTGTTCATTAAATATTTGTTTGGAACATGCTTCAGAATGGTTCTTTTTGTAAAGAGTTGCAATTTTTTTCGAATAGCGGCAACTAATTTAGAAGAAAGGGACTCAATCTTCCAAACGAAAGGGTGTGATAAACGAGCCTGAGTGGATCACCCTACCAACCCTGTCCTCTCTCTCGAATCGTTTTATAGTTATGGTGGATAATCAATTTGGGGGGAAAATGCATCAAGGCCGAAAAAACTAAAATTTGTTACGGTTTCGAGAGACCTACATGCAAACTAAGCACATATTCAGAAAGAGCAGAAAAAATCCTATACGAGGCGACACATTTCCATCGAAATATGATGTATTAATACATCACTGAAATTAGCATTTTTCGAAGTGGACATTTAAGTACGTTTTGATGATTCGATTTTCCACTTCGCCAATCTCTCAACGCTTGTAGCTCGTTATTAAATACAGATACTGTATCCTGATGGAGGTGGTGTCACCGTATAGGATTCCTGCAAAATCGAACCGCCAATTCCGAATTTTCGTAGAATATCCATTTCAACAAACGCTATTTCCGTGATGTATTGCGAATAAAAGGTATATTCGAAGAGCTGTAGGTTCTTTCGAAAGATGGTTGAATGGACAAGTTTTTGGAAAATTTGACCGATTGTAGATGGAAGGGTGTTTGCGGAATTGGCTATCACAGGATTTGACAACAATTCGATTTTGAAGTTCGCCCCAATCTTTCGGCGTTTATAGCTCGCCAATAAATTGAGATATTTTGATGTAAAACTTGTCACCTTGTAGGATTTTTTTTTTTTTTTGCTCTTTCCAAATTTGTGTTTAGTTTGCATTTTTCAGAAACTTCACAAATCGGGGTTTTTTCCCAGACGACGCATTTTTCCCACCGTAGCTCGAGAAAGGTTCGAGATAGGACAGGGTTGGTAGGGTGTTTTATGTTCCATTTGGGCTCGTCTATCATACTCTTTCGTATCGCAGAATTTGGCCCTGTATCACGACAGTCGAATCCCGTTATAACGAACACCAAGAGACCGGAGAAATCACATCGTTGTAATGAAATTTCCCTATAAAGAAATTCCGTTGTTCCTATGCAATCTTATCTGGGGGGTTTAGAAAAGTGTTCGTTACAAAGAAATTTTCGCTATAACGGTATTCGTTAAAACGGGATTCGACTTTGTGCTCCGATTTGCTCCACCTCGCATCACCGAGCTATATGGAAAGTTTCTCTATAGCTCACTGCCTCTCGCATTCACGTGGTTGTCCTAATCTCGTTCGATCAACAGCAAGTGGGTGGAGTCAGCTATTGTTCACGTTTTGATAACAGGAGAAAAACTGTGTTTGACAGTGAAACAGGAGAAAAACTGAGTTTGAAATATAGTACGCCGCTTATCAGAATCACGGATGATAATATCATTTTTGTAAAGAGTGGAAAGGACAAATATTGCAAAAAAAAATCGTTAAAAATTAACTGACTTCTTATAATGTTATGTTTTTTTTCCGTCAAAATTTCAGTTAGTTTTTTTCACGCATTTTGAAGCTAATTGTTTGACCAAACTTTTTTTTTTTCCCTGTAAGTTATCGTTATCAGGCTGCAAGTCTACGTAGAAGCTGGAGGGTGTCCTCTCTCTCTTCTCCCCCCCCCCCCGTTGACCAACATTTCCGTACTCCGTGATAGGTCCGTGTTGTTTTTGCAATGGCCTTCCTGTAGTGAAAACAAATGTATGATGTCAAAAAAAAAAAAAGCTCTTTCCTTCAGTTCTTGATCAGTTGACCAGATTCAAATTTATTTTTCCGAGAGGCTTTCTCAAGGGATCTATGAATCGTATTGGACATTTTAAAAAAACACAGCAATTCGTGATACACATTAAATTAGACCAGCGATTCTCAACCAGTGCTCCGAGGAAATAAAGTAAATTTGAAGAAAAAAAAATTTCAAATAGAAATTATTTTTATTATTAAAAAAGTATTTTTTAATAATAAAAATAAATCAGTAACTTTTTAAGAAATAAAAAATAAGCCTACGGGGGGGCTCCGCCATAGAAATTCTATACCAAAAAGGGCTCCACGAATCAAGAAAGGTTGAAAACCGCTGAATTAGACTTCCATTCTACACCACCACGCGATAGCTGAATAACAAAAATGCAGGATTCACAAAAGAAAAAGTTCCGTTTCAGACTAAAATTTAAAAAAAGGGACGATTTTGAACATTTTGCAACTAATTATGTGCGAAAGGAAAGAGAGTTGTCCTGTTCAACCAAACGGGGTGTATGGTCACCCTACTTGAAGACAGAACTTTTTTCGGGTACAGTCATCGTTTGGTTATTGTAATCAGAAACTCAGCTAATCCACCACCATCTTGAGATGGTGACGGCTGATCCCGATGTGATCATATTAAGCCGCGTGGACTTCCCTTCCCTTTAGGAAAACAGAAATATGCGTACAATACATAGATATAATACACCAATAGATATAAATAATATACCAATATGTTAATCTTAATAAGTTAATCTTATGTCTATCATACAACATAAATAGTAGAAAAAGATCATTTCGCTTCCTTGGTTTTTTTATTATTATTCTCGCAATTTAGGGTATAGTATATTCTCGCATTTTAGCTCCTCCACTATCACCTGTACAAAATCGGAAAAAAGTCGTCTGTCACTAAAAAGTGGCATTTTACTTAGGTTTGGTCTCCCACTGTGTGCCGTTTATAATGAAGGCCAGTGAAATTTTTAAAACCGCTTGAGACAAACTCGAAAACTTATTCACTTTTAGTTTATTGAGACTTTTCTAGATAATGAGAGCTTCCCCTTAACTTTTGAATCAGCAAATTATTGCTCTTATAAAATTATAGTAAAATATGGAAGTTTTTTGTTGGACTCTCGGAAAAGAGACAAGGCAAAAACTCTCTAATTGAAAATTAGAGGCCAGAGATGGACCGTATAAAAAAATCAAAATTTGTATATCGGTAGTTTATGCTCCCTATTAAAAGAAACAACATGCTTAAAATGGACACTGTCACCTGTTTAAAGCACTATTTGGATACTTTTTCTAATTAAAGGTATATTTCGATAACCAACGGTTCACGAGTTATTTAAGTATGAAAGTAAGTATGAAATCCCACTAAAAATCTATTACAAATACAAATACAACGCCACAACAGGCAAAATGCCCAACGAGGTGGCTGATAAAAAGATGCCCATAAAAATATGGTTGTCATATGTTTCAAAAATACAGCAACCCAATTAAAAATGCAATTAACACAAATTACAAACAATATATACACATGATAAAATATTATACAATGCCCATAAAGAATACTTATGGTTGTCTTATTCTAAGAATGGATAGCTTCTCGATTTACCCCAACATGTTTATCGTATTTCTTTTTAAACGTGTCAATTGTGTTAGAATTTACTACCTCCGGGGGTAAGCTATTCCATTTATTAACAACCCTATTGGAGAAAAATTCCCTGCGACACCATAACCTTGCATTGTCCCTCACCAATCGATACTGGTGTCCCCTTGTAAAAGCAGTCGATTGGCGGTGTACTAAAAGTTCATGGTCCGTTCATTATCCATCCCATTGAAAATTTTGAACACTTCGATCATATCTCCTCGACACCTGCGTTCATCCAATGTAAACATATTCAAAAAATGAAGTCTTTCTTCATAACTCAAGCCCTGTGTGCCAATAAGGACACGCGTAGCTCTTCTCTGCACCCCTTCAACCAAGTCTATGTCCCTCTGTAGGTATGGTCTCCAAAACCTTACAGCATACTCCAGTCCAGGACGAACTAAGCCTCGAAAAAGCGGAAGAATTACTTTAGGAGAACGCGAAGAGACCTTTTTGAAAATGAGACCAAGCATTCTATTCGCTTTTTTGACAACCGCTGAACAATGTTCAGAAAACTTAAGTCGCTCGTCAATGAGAATTCCCAAATCGGTGACTCTAGTTGCATCCGGGATAGTGACACCATTCATTGTACTGGCAGTTTGGCTAGCTCCTTCCGACAAAAATTTCTGACTACGGTGCTGTGTACATGCGCCCCCCCCCTTCCCATAAGGGTGGAGCTGACAGGGCCCAGAACAATTCTCATCATTTTTTACTTTTCCACGCTATAAATTAACTAAAGGTCCCGTGTAAAGTTTGGCCAGAGGTCCACAAAGATCCTAGCCTAGGGGCCCTGCTTCAGGATTTTGGGGCCATGGCTGTATACTTTTACTTTCATTCCTTAAACTCTTTGGAATGGATTCTTTGTAGTAACATTTACGTTCAGTCTCTTAGTATTTGATCGATTAGTAATGCGTTATACAATTTTAACGAGCCGTACGAAAAGAATTCAGCTGAGCTGAATATTCTATACAAAAGAGATATATGTATTATGGATCATTGAGCTCTTGTTTCGAGAAGTAGGGATAGTAATTTTTTTTTTATTTTTCATCTCATAGCACAAAATAAGCCATATCCGAGCCCATTACGAGTTATTAGGTCAATCTCTCCCCCTCTTATGTTTTACTTTGTTTTCCTTTTGTAAAAAGTCTTAATAAAACGACTTACTAATTGTCGTTTAGGTAACAGGTCACGGCAATCTCGTAAAACTAAGTTATTAGTTCAGGGTTCTCCGAGCCGTTTAATACATGTTACTTTCTTTTTTTTTTTTACTGAATAGTTTACTGACCAGAAAAGAATTCATCAATGACGTTAGTCGAGATAAAATGTATTGTAATAAATTCATTGGCAATATAAACGCTAGAGAGAAAACATTCGGCTCTCTGTTTTTCCTAGATTTTCAACTCAGTAAATCCTACCAACCTCTGATCATATTTCTTTGCAATGAAAGCTGAACATTCAGCAAATTGGCTCCCGTCACTGGTAAAACTACGGTATACACATCAGTGTATAAAGATCAGTGAAATGTCTGAAACAGTTCGAAGGACTACCAACTTACATTAACTCAATTCAATTTTATTCATAAATGCACAAAATGCAGAACAACATAAGCGGGATAAAAATTGCTAAAAATCCGAGACATGGCTTTTACTAGCAATCACTTTTTTTAGACATTTGTTGTAAGGATTTGATTCAGAATTAGATAAAATAATAATAAATGAGAGAAAAAGACAAAAAAACCCAAGAGAAAACAAAAACGGGAATAACCCCTCAAAGATGACCGAGTACAAAAATATTTAGTTGTGGCAATTGCGGTGCAGCAACAATAGTAAATGGAAAGAAATTTGCTTGATCTGTTTTCCTTTCATTTTATCCCAACATTTTGTTGAATTGAACTTAATTGAAAAGTCAAAAGAAAAACGAACAATAAATAAAAAAATAAGTTGAAAGGGTTATACGTTACGAACGTGGTCAGAAAAACTTAAGGAGAGGTAACCTATGGCAAATGGAAAGTAACATGATTTAGAAAAGGAGTTGGTGAATGCAAATTTTTCAAAAGAAATGCTCTCTCTCAATGTTAGTGATAGTAAAAAAGATGTTTTTTCAATATTTTCTCAAAAGTGGATATAGATCCTGTACTGTTAATAATTTCATTTGGTGAATTATGGTAGAAATTTGGAATGAGATTGGTGAAATGATTTTTACCAACTGTTTTATTAATGTTTGGAATCAAATAAAAATGATTAAATCTTGGAGATTAAATCTAAAGCTATTAATTGGTAAAGAAAATTGGTCCTTTTTACAAAATAAGATTATATTTTAGAAAATATGAATTCCGCAAAAGGAGGATATTTAATGAAAGGCAAAGCTCATGTGGTGATGAACTACAATTGTTGGTGATTAGTCTGATTAGTCTTTTTTGAATACAAATCAAAGGTTGTAGATTAGTAATGCATTCAGATCTCCAAATTGATAGTCTGTAAAGCAGATGAGAACGACAAAAGGCGTAATATAATACTAAAAGAAATGAGGAGTTGATATATGATTTGAGGTACATTAGTTATCGAAGTTTAGAATGAATATGCTGTATGTGTGATTTCCATTTTAAGTTCGAATAGATTAAATCTTTTAGGTATTTAATGGTATTAATCTGCTCAAGATGAATACAGTCACAAAGGGTACGAAGACAGTCAAATTTGTGAAAGGTAAGATTGAAGCTTTGTGTGTTGAACATCCGATTGCAAAAAAAAAAAAAAGAATGAATATGGTTTTAGAAATATTTAATTCGAAGCAATTAACAGAAAACCAATTACCGATTTTCATTAAGTCACTGTTAATAATGGTGTAGTCAGTGAATGGTAGTCTTTTGCCTTATAAATTACAACTGTCATCAGCAAAAAATCTTGCCTGCGGAATTGAGCTCACAGAAACCATTGATGAAAATAAGAAAAAGTAAAAGGCCAAGAATCGATCCCTAAGGTACACCTTGATTGATTTTCATTTACTTACCGACTACATCACAACATTTCACATATTGTTGTCTCTTAGTTAGGTAGAATTTTAATAGGTCCAGCGGAATCCCTCCATCCACCTCCACAAGATTTTGATTTTTCAAGAAGTATTTTATGGGACACACTGTCAAATGCTTTTTATATCGATAAAAATAGCTATTGTTTTATAGGAATTATCAATATTTTTAACAACTGTAAAGCTAAATTCCAATAAGGCCGATTCAGTACTTTTATTTGGAAGAAACCCAAGTTGATTAACTGAAAAAGAAATTAGAGTGATGAAGAAAGAAATAAAGTTCATTTTTATTGATGTTTTGAAAACTTTTGAGACAGAATTCAAAATAGAAATAGGTCTGTAATTATTTGTCATTTATGTCACCAGTTTTATACGGTTTACGGAAAATTCACCGACAACAATTCACCGCCGGAAAATTCACCGACAACAATTCACCGCCATGCAATTCACCGCTAGGAAAATTCACCGACCAACAATTCACCGCCATGCAATTCACCGCGAGGAAAATTTACCGACCAACAATTCATCGCCATGCAATTCACCGCTAGGAAAATTCACCGCTAGGAAAATTCACCGACCAACAATTCACCGCCATGCAATTCACCACTAGGAAAATTCACCGACCAACAATTCACCGCCATGCAGTTCACCGCTAGGAAAATTCACCGACCAACAATTCACCGCCATGCAATTCACCGACGACAGTTCGATGCGAGTCAGTTAGCGAGGGAATGAGCGATTGGGTTACTGAGTGAGTGAGTGACCCAGTGAGGGACTGATTGACCGAGTGAGTAAGTGATTCAGTGAGCGAGTGGGTTACTGATTCAATGAGCGAGTAAGTCAGTCCGTGAGTGAGTGAGCGAGCTGCTAAGTGAGTGAGCGATCTAGTGAGTGAGTGATCTATTGAGTGAGTAAGTGCCATGTCCTAAAGATATGGCGGAAAGTTTAAATAATGACTTTATGAGAAGAAATTCAGATGATACGGATTCGGGTTGCTGTATTTTTGAATTATATGACATCCATATTTATTGTGGGCATCTTTTTCTCAGCCACCTCGCTGGGCGTTTTGCCTGTTGTGGCCTTGTATTTGTATAAATTACAATTTGCTGTTGCCCAATACAAGATAGTATATTCAACAAAATTCCATTAACTCGGTTTTACTCAGAAACTTCTAATGGAATGTTAAAAGGGATAATAACAGAATTAAAAGATAATAAAGTAAGTGGATACGCGATAAATCAACCCCCTAAAAATGTTTAAAATCATCTCCTGTTATCACTTTGATATTATAAAAAACATCGCTGATCATCAGTAACCAATGGATTTTTTTATGCTGAACTAGCTGTTACCCGCGATTTCACGTGATGAACTTTCAGGAACCCGCCTTAGTGCGTATCTAGTATATGTACTCTATATTTACTATATGCGTATATATATACTTCCTATGCAACGGAAATTAGTGACGATTTTTTTATTACGGGAGTCGGTGACGTTTTTTGAGTGATGGAAATCTGTTACGTTTTTGTGTTACGGAAGTCGGTTACGATTTTGGGGTCAAGTTTTCATTTAACTCTTGCATATATCGGGACCCATTTGACACATCGGGACCAAGTAATGTGCATATACCCCGAGTTTCCCACATCCTACAGCAGGTCCCCTAAGCTGAAATGGATGGCGGCCCCCAAACCAGCTTTTTCACGGGCCCCTCTGTACTTAATTTATAGTGTGAAAATATCAAAAAGCGATAAGAAACGTTCCGACCCCTGTCAGCCCTGCCCTCGTGGGGGTCATGCCGAGAGGTATGTATACGTAAAATATACATATATCACCAGTGCTCCCAACATACAGGGTCGGGGTACCCGGGTTATTGCACATATACCTTCATGGGGAAATTAAAAGGTTTCATTTCCAGGGGTCCTAGCGATAGTGGAAGCCCAAGGTATATCCAGTCTGGGACCCCATGAAATTTCGGAATTCGGTCAAGGGTAAATTCTTTAATCTCTGCGCAGAGTCCCGGTATTTCTTTCTCCTAATCAATGTGATGGTTTTGTCCACTTACAATTTGCACCATCCGAACTTCATTCAAACTCTGTTCTCTTTTTATGGCACCGATGAACTTCCATATATCTGGGTGGTGAGCAGATAATTGCTGTTGGAACGCTCGATGCCATCCTTCTATAGAATTGTTGGTAAATCGTTACGCGTTCCTTGAAAGCAGTTCCAAATGTCGATGCCAAAGCGCGGCTGACGACGACCACCACGACGAAGAGGACGCCCGATCCAAGTGTCTTCAAATCAACACTTCATCATAAATACGTTTTCGGAACAATCGGATTTTTTAATCATTTGTGACACTACTAGGTTAAAAACTAACTAACTAACCAATTCACTCACTCCCTCTCTCACTAACCAATTTACTCGCTCGCTCAATCACTGACTCGATCAATCACTTACTCACTCGGTCACTCACTCACCCGCTCAATCACTGACTCGATCAATCACTTACTCACTCAATCACTGACTGGATCAATCACTTACTCACTCGGTCACTCAATCACTTACTTACTCGGTCACTCAGTCACTCACTGGGTCACTCAATCACTTACTTACTCGGTCACTCAGTCACTCACTGGGTCACTCAATCACTTACATACTCGGTCACTCAGTCACTCATTGGGTCACTCACTCACTCACTCGGTCACTCAGTCACTACTGGGTCACTCACTCACTCAGTAACTGAATCACTTACTTACTCGGTCACTCAGTCACTCACTCACTCACTCGGTCACTCAATCACTTACTCGGTCATTCACTGGGTCACTCACTCACTCGGTCACTCAATCACTGACTCACTCGGTCACTCAGTCACTCACTGGGTCACTGACTCACTCGGTCACTCAGTCACTCACTGGGTCACTGACTCACTCGGTCACTCAATCACTGACTCACTCGGTCACTCAATCACTGACTCACTCGGTCACTCAATCACTGACTCACTCAGTCACTCACTGGGTCACTCACTCACTCGGTCACTCACTCGGTCCCTCACTCACTCGGTCACTCAATCACTGACTCGGTCATTCAATCACTGACTCACTCGGTCACTCAATCGCTCACTCCCTCGCATTGAACTGTTGTCGGTGAATTGCTAGTCGGTGAATTTTCCTAGCGGTGAATTTTCCTAGTGGTGAATTGCATGGCGGTGAATTGTCGGTCGGTGAATTTTCCTAGCGGTGAATTTACCTAGCGGTGAATTGCATGGCGGCGAATTGTTGGTCGGTGAATTTTCCTAGCGGTGAATTGCATGGCGGTGAATTGTTGGTCGGTGAATTTTCCTAGCGGTGAATTGTTGGTCGGTGAATTTTGCGGCGGTGAATTGTTGTCGGTGAATTGCTGGCGGTGAATTTTCCGGACACGGTTTTATACAAAGGTGTGACTGTAGCAACTATCAAACATCGGGAAAGATACCATTTATAAAACAGAAGTATATTAGCTGTGCCATCGTTTCAATCGTTTTAAATGTAAGTTTTTTAATACATTTTTGTTTATTGCAATTAGCATCAGTCGCCCTTCGTTTCCCTTTATTCTTCAGTAATAAGGGGCTATTCAAGTATTACGTAAGCAGATTTTCAGCCATTTTTGACCCCCTCCCCTTGTCAGCAAAAGTCAGCAAAACACTGACCCCCCCCCCCTGTCAACAAAATTTCGTCAGCAGCTTAGAATATTTCATACCTCCCATAAAGGGGTGGTTGATGACGTAAGCAACCTTCAAACCCCCTCCCCCCCCCTTGTCATCAAAAGTCAGCAAATCCGACCCCCCCCCCCCCCGATGCTGATGTAATACTTGAATGACCCCTAATTGGCAAATTAGCCGTAAATTGCATTTTTGGCTACAATAAGCGATATTCCGCATTTATGACTGCCATCTCTCGCATTTCCCTCGAAGGTGATCCTAAGTGTAATGGTGTAATTTTTATTTGAAATCATAAGCACATTCCTAGCATTAATTGCTGCCTGGCAGTCGAGTGGTTAGGGAACTAGCTTCTTACTGTGAGGTCTAGGTTCGGGCGTGGACGTCTACTAACCAGACACTGACAAATTCCCTGGACGGATCATGCTGATCCCTTGGCAATACGTGAAGATCGCGTTGTTCTTATTATTATTAATTACAAAAAATAATAATAACTTATGATTCAGTCAAATTGAAATTAACAAGTCTATCTGCGGACCAGTTATGCTATCGTCGCGGACCATAGGATGAGAATCGCTGCTTTAAGCCGTTTGTCTCTTATCTTCAATATCTTTTCCTTAATATATGTTTTTTTTCGAAACAGGTCCAGACTTCTGGACCGCGCTGTATATACAGGGTGTGCTGTAATTGCTAATGCGGCCTTCATCTCATCAACCGTTTAACGTAAAAATATATGGTTTCAATTTAAACACTGCTCAAAATGTGTTCAAAAATTAGCCTGTATCAGTTTTGAGAATGAAAATACAGTTTGTAAAAACTAAAAAATCTAGATTTTCATACATTCCCCCGTCCTATGACTTCAATGATTAGAAAGTTATTGCCCTGTCTTTTCCAAGTCCACCAAAAGAGACCCTATGTTTTTAACTGCAATATTCGCTGAGATATTTTATCTGTTAGTTTTTGCAGTTTTTTCCATAATTTTTCTCTGATTTTGGAATTCAAATATCTTAGCGAATATTGCATTTGGAAACATGAAATTGTTTCTGTTGTCCTTGGGATGTACGGGGCAACAACGTTCTAATTGGAAGTTTGAGGACAAGAGAACCGTATAAAAATTTAGATTTTCTATTTTGTGACACACTGTATTTTTACTCTTAAAACTGGTATAAGTTAATTTTTCAACACATTTTGAGCATTTTTTTAAACTGGAATCATACCTCCACGACGGACGGTTTATGAGATAAAGGCCCCATTCGCACTTACAGGACACCCTGTACAAATTACCGAAGTCACCGATATTTATCGGATGGCGTAACAAACCGGACTACAAGGAAAAAGTCAGTGTACAGATGACACTTATGCAAATTTCGCTTCCTGTTGATATCCGATGCACTTTTTATCAGTTATACCTCCGAATATTCATTGTCATTTCCGTAAATGATTACGATCTCATATTTTTACAAGCCATTTTCGGAACGACATGGAGACGTTAGATCCAATATGAATTTTTATTTTCCCACGGTTTTCTTTGCCAAGCAAAAATCTGGGCTACGTCAGAAAAAAGAAGAAGAATGGGCGTCGCCTGTCAGGTCATGTTTGGTTGGTGACGCTGAAAAAAAAAGACGGACAAAATAACCAGGTTATATATTGATGTATTTTGTTGATCCCCTTCATTTCAATTCGTCGCTGAGAAAACTTCACTTCAAAACACGCGTCAAGTAAGTAGGTTGATTCCCATAATAATAATACAGAAGGGCCATTGTGATTGTGGCGAAAATAATAATAAAAAAAAGATTTCACGCTTGAAAAAGTCCTTGATCGCTTTTGCTTATGCAAATTTAATCTGCGAGAACACGTGTAGGAAACATTCATTAAACGATCTTTTCCGTTTGTTGAAGAACACAAGTTTTGGTTCAAAATCTGTTTTAAAATTTGAGGCGGTCTCCTTTCAAAATTTCATGCAGACCCACAACTGTAAGAAAACTCTCATTGAAACATTCTTGCTTTCAATTCCGAAGCTAGATGGCGACACATCGTGAGCTTATGAGACGCGCATCCTCAATCATACCCCCATGCAATCATGTATTCTCAACCCATGTCCCGTGGGACAAATGTGGCCCTCGGAGTCATCAGGTGCGGCCCGCACCCACAGTAGGGGACAGCCCACAACCAAGTGCCCAAGACCCTTTTAGCCTCCCACCAGGGTAGTCTTTAGAGACGGCACTCAAGCTTTTCCACCCGGGAGACAGGTGAGCTCGAGCCACTCCTGTATCATAGATAACGAGATCTGCTTCTATGATTTTCAAGAGTAAGGGTACGAACATAATGCACGCTGATAGCCGATTCTGCAAGTCGGCACTCAGTCGGCTGAGTGGTTAAAAACCTGATTTTCAAGTATTTCAATAAATCCGTAACTGCACCGACTCGCAGAAACGGAAACCATCGTGCACTATGTCCGTACCCTAAGTTTGTAAATTGAAGGGGATGGTAATTACAGCCAGATAAGAGTTTCACAGAACATTACTCGCCAGGGGTGAATATGCGCTATCAAGCACGAATACAGAAAGGGAGATGGGGGCCTCCCAAGAGCCGTATAATATGGGGGAAATTTGTCTGTCCCGTTTCTTAAAATACAGGATGATGAGCTGATGCACCTTTACAATAAGTCACTTCTCCAACACATCGCTCTGGATTCGCATACCTCCGCTCCGTCCGCTGCTGAATATGCCGTCCTGCACTCCATTCACAGCTGAAGACGTCTGCCTCCATTCCATTCTAAGTTGAAGTTGTCTGGATATGCTCCATCTCGCAGCTGAAGTTGCCTGCTTCCACTTCATTCACATCTGAAGATGTCTGCCTTCTCTGAGATGCGGATCCGGGGGGGGGGGATGGGAACAAACACCCTTCTGAAAAGCCGAGTAATATAAAAAAATGTATCTGTCCGGTAAAATACGGGACGATCAAACGAACTTTTACAATTCGCCCCTCCCGCAACATCGTCCCGGATCGGCACCTGGCTCCTATCTATAGCACCCACATCCTGCAGTAGGTCTCCTAGGCTGATATCTTTAGTGGGCCCTCAGATTTTTACGAATTCCTCTATAATAAATTTATAGTGCGAAAAACAGAAATTAATTAGAATCGTTCCAAGACCCTCGGGCTGGAGCCCTATCAGCCCAACCCTTGGCGGGGGGGGGGGAGAGTATGCTGCTTTTAGAGGCGCCGGCTTGAATAAAAGTTGCCAGTCAGCTCGTTACACGGCACTCGTCGTACGCAGGACGAAGAAGGGTGCGTTTCATTGTACATTCATTAATTATTGGGAAGGGGCAGTCAGATAGCCTTAGTCCCTTGTTCCGGCGCGTATGTACTGCTATTTATCTTCCGGTTTTCACCAAAAAGATGGGAAACCTTATGAATTCTATGGATGACGATAACCACACGTATGGCATACCGAGACTAGACCTTCTGCTAGACTACCTCCAGACCCAGATACATCTTCGACTTCTATCTTATCAGACTACTCACCGCCTAATTACTCGAAGGAAATCTTTGCTACGGAATTGACTGATAATGTGAACGGAATTCAATAACGTCTATAATTATTGTATAGATCTCTGGTAGTGTTATTGCATCTCTGATCACTATCCATATGTGACTGAGTTATTTAATGTACGCATTTTTGTTTGTATGACTATCGCTGAAATGTTTGGAAATTGTGGAATGTGTATGGGTTGCACATATATACTATTTAATTTTGCATTTTAAACATATTGAAAATGTGTTTCCCGGTGATGGCTTTACGGTTAGAAATCCTGTAGGATAAGGACCGAGCCATCACACGGTCAGTTATCTACCTTCTGCTGAAGTTTTTGGACGCCTTTCTAAATGGCTATGGTAGCTTCTAACGAACACAATTGCATTAATGAATCCACTTGAGCGGGTTTCACGTAAGCACACTTAATAGATGCTGCCAAAAGCCCCACGGATAACGTTTTTGTATCTCAAAACCAGATTAACACTGTAAGAAAAGTAATTTTGAAAATTGGAATAATATTAGGAACACTTTGAAGAATCGGTTTTTTCTTTTACTTTGTGTTCTTAATAGCTTGCGAAAAGAAACGCTCAGCACTTTCGGAACGACCCTCTTGTAATCGAAATCTTACATAACAATTAATGTACAAATTAATCTGTTTTATGTGAGAGAGTCTTCAGAGTTTCCCCCGATGATTTGGCATGGATTAAGAATGCATGCATCGGTTTGTTTTTTTCATTTTCGGTCATGCACCGTTTAATACGAATAACGAGCGAGGAAAAAAATACCAAAAACCTCATTTTTTACCTTTTCCCCCCATAAAGTTTCGAATGGCTGACCATGTAAACTAAGGATGTGACGCGCCAAAAAGACAACACTAAGATTCTCGAAGTTACCTTGTCAGATAGCCCGAACACGAGTATACGCGTCCTTATCACGTTAACGTCGACATTGCATCGCATTAGGATAAGTTACTCGTCCGTTTCTGTTTTGTTTTTTTCTATATAAATTTTGAATACATCCAACACACGAAAATCCATTCCCCATACAGTGTTTAGAATCTAGAAAGTGTAACCGTACCTTACTTTTTCTTGTGTGTGTGTGCGTTATCATGGCCACCGTGACAGATGGCAATCGGCCCATTACTCCATCACAGAATACCGCTGTGGAATCAAAGTTTCAGTGCTTCCAAAAACTCAAGAAAAAGTAAGTGAGAATAATACTGTTTTGATTTTCTTCCACCACCTTCTATGTTTATTTTGAATCCTCTTGCTTTACCATTATCTTAACTATTTTGGTGACATTCATTATTTGAATTGTGATTAGAATAATCATATGATCCCAGGCACTGATCCAGGACAAATGTGTCGAGAGGGACGAATTCAATAAGTTCGTTGAATCATCCCGTATTTTACGGGACAGACAAATTTTCCCTCGTTATTCGGCTCTTGAGAGGAGCGATATTTCCTCTCCCCTTCCCCCCGGCTCCGTACCTTAACGAAAGCAGACATCTTCAGCTATGAATGGAGTCCAGGCAGATATCTTCAGCTGCGAGTAGAGTGGAGGCAAGCATATTTATACAAATACAACGCCACAACAGGCAAAATGCCCAACGAGGTGGCTTACCTCGTTGCTTCTCCATTAGCTGTGAATGGAGTGGATGCAGGCTGCGAGTGGAGGGAGCGAAGGCATGCATCCTGAGATTCGAATGGACTGAAAGCAAACATCACAGCACTTCAGCTGCGAATGGAGTGGAGGAAGGCTCGTAGCCAGAAATTTCGTTCGGAGGGGGCACTTTCATTTCGGGGGGGGGGGGAGACCAAAGTAATAGGACAATAGAGATTCGGCCATCTTTTTCTCTTCTTATCGGTCATTTTCTCATATTTCGGGGGGGGGGCAGACCCCACCCTGCTACGGCCTTGCATGGAGGCAGGTATCTTCAGCTGCGAGTGGAGCGGAGGCAGGCGGATCCAGGGAGACGTGTAGGAGAATTGGCTTATTTTGTAGGTGCCTTGGATCATTCCGTATTCTACAGGATAGACAAATTTACTCCCATATCGTTCTGCTTTTGGAAGGGGCGATGGCCTACATCGCCTCACTCTGGAACAGCGCTTTTATGGCCCGTATTTTCCTGTAATTTTAGCCACACAAATCAAGGATTAAAATTATTTTCACAATGCCATTTATTTACATATAGCCCTAAGGATGTATTTACACCGTGCGAGGTAAAATACACACAAAGCATGTAAAACTTCACAGAAAAGCATTAAATACAAAAGCATTAAATACAAAACTACCAAAAAGTTGGTTTTTTAAAAAAAAAAAGTATTCATTTGATAATTATGACTTTAAATGTGTACGTGTGTCATTTTAAGTATCTATTTCCTTTGAATTCACTGTGGTTTGTGGTAGCGCAAACACAGGCAGTACAACACGAAACAAGCATATAATTCTGAAAACATAATTACTAGGGCCCGGATTTCCATGCGTTAGCATTTTTTTTTTTTTTTTTTGCATATTTCGCTATTTTTACGTGATAGAGCATATTTTCAAATTTTTAAGGTATATTTTGCATATTTCATCATTTTCGATGAAAAGTTAATTTTTTCCTCTCTATTCCAATCCCGCTTCAGACTGGTTTTTACGGTTCCCGCCGCTGACGAGAGCTCTTATAAGCCAGGGTTCCTACGGTGCATGCAGCGTGAAATCGCTGATTGGTTAAAAAACGTGAATTTCAGGTTTTCACGCTGCAGGTAACCTGCTCCTAGGAAAACCAGGCGTTAGGGCTAGGATTTTTATGCACTAAAAATGGAACGTCGTTGTTGATTGGTAGAAAATCCTGAAATTCAGGATTTTTCAACCAATCAGCAACGACATTGAATTGTTAGAGCATAAAACTATTAGCCCTTCAATGACATTGGTGTGTGCGTGTGTGTGTCTGTAAATAGATTAATCATCTGAATCGGTGGCGGTGGTAACTCGTGGGGAAAATTGACTAAAATTGGTATGGGGGGGGGGGGATTTTTTTTAGCGTTTGTGGGAATTTTGCATTTTTATCAAAAAAGAATTATTTATTTATTTATTGTTTAATCTTATGCTTTTCTAAAGCTAAATACACTACTTGGCTAGGCATTTTCACCTATAGGTGGCAGCACATTAATTCTGAATTTATAGGGAGAAACTTGCTCAAAAAGGGAATTTTTGAGGAAAATTTTGTCTCGATGAGATTAATTAGTAAAACGAAGAATTTTCTGTTCATATAATTAGTAATGGTTCAAAATAGTTCAGACAGCGTCAACACTTCTCATTATCATATTATTTTGCTAAAACTAATGTTATTCAGAAAAAAAATTTAGGACAAATTTATCGTTTTATAGGGCATATTTAGTTTTTTAAGAGCATAAATGCCTATTTTATAGAGTATTTTTTGGAAGTTTTTATGTATAGAGCATAAAAATCCTAGCCCTAATAATTACATTAGAGCCACGCTTATTTAGTATACAAGTACAACACTTTCCGGCATGTACCAATTCGTCAGCAATTCCCCACAGCAGTGGTTCTCAATTTTTTGTCACCCCGAGGCTCCCTTGCCGAATTCATAATTAATCTGCGGCTCCACGTAATAGTTTAGCTGATATTTTCACTTATGAAAGAGCCACTTAACAGCACGAATAGGCATGCAAATCAATCTCTCCACGCCGTGACGCCCCTGACAAAAGTTGGAGACGCCCATTTTGAGAAACACTGCTCCACAGAGGAATGTTTATATGTATGATATATAGATATATTCATTGATTAATGGAGGGTACTTAAATATCCTCAGCCCCCCCCCCCCGTTCCGAAGACTATGCCCCTCTCTTCCGGTAAATACTATATATGCATACTTGAGCCCTGCTAAAGCATGTTGGGGGCTACGATCACCAAACCAGAGGTGAAACTCAAACTACATCACCTAAACGCAAATTAAGCACTTGAGATCTAAAGGACCTATCCTTCCACCCCTCACCTCCCCCCCCCCCCCAATGTCTGGGAGTTAAGAAAGAAATGGCGAAGTCCACTATACTATTAGCCAAGTCCTTTCCTCAAAAAAAGACCTAGCTATGGCCTTGGACGGGATCTCGAAATTTCACCCCCGACGCAATTTCCGGTGCAATTCGCCCCTGGAAATTTCACCGGCCCTGACCATATGAGTGACCAAGTGAGTGTGATTGACTGTATGAGTGAGTGAGTGACCGACCGTATGAGCAAATGATTGAGTGAGTGGTCATATGAGTGACTGTTTGAGTGATCAATCGTATTAATGATTACGTTGGTGACTAATAACAAATAACGAGGTGCGTCACCGTATGAGTGACCGTATGATTAATCAAATTAATGGCAGTAGGAGTGACCACAGTCACTTGGTCTCTCATATGGTCACATACTGTAATTCCCCCATACAGTCACCACCCACTCACTTGTCCACTCATACAGTCACTCAACCGGTCATGCACCCACCCATTCATTTGCCATTCAGCCCTTCCCTTGGTCGCTCATACGGTCAAAGCAGGTGAAATGTCGGAGGTGGAATTTCCGTAAACCGTCTTGAACAGCGAATATGAGTTATTGTGTGTTTTCTTTCAATTTTCAGGGAGGCATCAGAAATTTGGAGCTGTTATTTCATGAATTGAATGTCAAATGGTGAAATATGAAACATGTAAAGACGTGTCATCTTTAAGTTTTGATATTGTGTAATACCTTTTCTTTCCGTCATTTTCAGAATCAGACTCGTTCGTACGACGAAGAAAGAAGTATCCAAGCCTGAACCTGATGAGAATTTTTCTGTCAAGGCCGACTCCAACGTTCAAATTACGTATGTACGTGTAAAAAGCAAACTTTCAGTTGTTAATATAAAAATGGTGTAACTCCCCAAATTTTCCAAATTTCCTTTATTTGAGATTTTTAAACACAGTTACAAAACATTTAGGGTCTAAGCAAGCTGGTGGCTCACAAAACAATATCCAATGCATATCTGTCGGCATAAATAATAACGAGAGAAAGAAAGAAAAAAAACCACGTATATATAACGTAAGTGGCAACAGGAATGGAATTGATAAACAGAAAAATTTGGCATATAGCAGCGTATGCAAGATAAAAGAAGATTACATTACAATATCAAACAGATAATTTAAATCTTCTTGAGTTGACAACCAAGATTTTAAATTGATAAAAAAAAAATTGATAAAAGTTAATGTACAATATTATTAATGTGTGTGTGAGTAACTATATATATATATTAAGTTTTCTCTTGCTCTCAAATAGTTTTCTCTTATGCAGGACCACCGCGTCCCTCTTTCTAAGAACCCCTGTATTAGATTGATGCAGCGAAAATCACGAATTTTGTTCAACGTGTCGGTGATTAATTTCAATTAATACAGTCAAACTTGGTTAATTCGAAGCTCGAGGAGACATTAAAAGTTCAAATTATAAAATATTCGAATTCGTCGACTTTGGACAACTAAAAAATTTCACTATATAATCAAAAACTCTTAATGACTATAAAAAGTATTTGATGCTGCTATCACTTATACCGGTAGTGTAGTGCGCAAACTTTTTTCTGTCCGTGGGTCAGAGATATGAGGTATTTCTGTTTCTCGCCGGCCAGAAACTGGTAGGAATAGTGTGGTAGTATGACCCGTCTCTCTTAATTCTCGATTTCAAAAATTCAAGTGACTCTAATTGAGTGACTCTCTTTTCTGCATACTCTCGAGAATTAAGATTATTTTCCGTAACTTAGTCATAATTATCATGCCATATAGACATTAATCTCGCATGTTTGTCAAACATATACGTTTTGTTGTTGGATTATGAATTTTCACCCATTGCGTCTTGTGCATGCCTCCTACTTCCCACCATTGGCGATTTTCCAGCAATTTTAGCTATAATTGGCAATTTTATGGCTGTAATTGGTAATTTTATGGCTGTAATTGGCAACTTGCCTTTGACAATTTTTTGGATCTAATTAGCAACTTAACTTGCACTTGACAATATTTTAGGCGATAATTTGTGATATCCCGTATGTATCCCGATTTTCTATTTCCGTATTTTTATGAAGAAAATACGGTCAGCCAAAATATTAATCGTGTTGTGTGTATTGATGCTTTTCTACCGGAACACGTTTGGCGGGCCGTAGTACGAACATCACTAACTCATAGTGTTTGTATAAAACGTAAACGATCATAAAAACTGTTTCATTTCAAAATTTGGGATTTTCATTTGTTTTCTTTTGGATGCTCTTGTACATTGCACAAAACATTGAAATAAAAATTTCGAAAACAATCGTTGATTTAGAAAATGAAAGATACAATTTTTCAGAGCTTCACCGGCCTTATTTTCTGTAACATGTCCGTAGCTCATGAAAGTGTTTGAATAGGGAAAGCTACATTGTGGTATTCTAAAATGAACGAGCAATAATGCTAGAGAGGGACATTAACCTCTACTACATTTAACCAGACAAGGACCTGGGTTGAGCACTCTAGCTTAAAGACATTCCGTCTGTAGAGAAGTGATTACCACATGCACACTAAGTATTATGTTTCCTGAGTGTATCCACAGATAAAGGTGCTTATGAAGTTGTAAAAGATCCGGTAAAACGCCAGCTGCCCGCGACCAAAAGCCAGAGCATGTCGGGACTGATAACGAAAAAGCATTGTCTCTTACTTACAGCCACAACAAAAAAAATTCAGATTTGGTTAATTGTAATTTTTTTCAATGTTTTCATGCTTTATATTTCAGAAAAGATCAGTAAACCACAGAATAAAAAGAAATATAAGCAAAAATTAGTGAGAAAATCAAACAAAAGAGAAATTCTGCAAGTGACATATCTGAATAAAACTCTGCAGTTATCCAAAATGTTAGGGAAAAAAGATTGAATCAAACACACACATACATGCACACACAAGTAATTTTAACATTAAACTGAATGGGAAACACAAGGAGCATTCCTAAAATTCAAAATATCCAAAAAATTTGAATTTACTGAGTTCGATTTAGCGAAGTTCACCTGTACAATTTTCTCCCAGCATTGTTCTTGAGCGGGCTGCAACACAAAGGTAATATAAAAGCAAAAATGAGTAATTTATTCACGATCAGGGTGGTAAAGATATTGTGGTTTTCGGACCTCGTCATCCCTACTCCCTTGTTTTTTTCGAAATTCATCATAAATGAGCTAGAAATATAATTTAAGATCTTGTTTTGAACAAGGAAGTATTAGTTCGAATACATGTCGTTTAGCGTCATGTTTTTCGTTTTTATCGTTAACGAGAGGGTAAAACGGATAGAGCGAATCGATCGAATTAACCCGGGACGTGGCGCGTGAAAAGATAAGTAACGATAAGTTGTCTGAGCTCGTAAGTAACTGTACGATGACGCTTTACGAAACATTATTTTCAACCTCTTTCCTCAGCATTTTGTCCGGCACGTGACTGCGAAATACGGAAGCTGTTGTCAGTATTATTTCCTCTTAATATTGTAATTGATAGAGCACGTCTACCATTCAAATGAGCAAAAACTAATTATTGGGTTGTTCTTGCAGCCTGCCTACATTCATCATTATTCTGAATATCTATGCAATATCATCATGATTGCTTATGTATAATAGTTGCAAATTCCGATATTCAGTTTTTACTTAAATGAAATAGTCGAACATTTTAATTAAAATTTAATTGATATTCCCTGTTTTGCGTTTGTACGGTTTTTTTAAGTTTACGGTTAAATTAAGTTTAATTTGTAAGTCACCAATTCTTGTAGTATTTGGAGACTAAGAACTCGTAATAATTTCTCTTTAAGAAATTCATTGCAACCTAAGCCTTCGTTTCAACTTTTTATTCAGGCTTTAATTCAGTTTCCCCCCCACCCCAAGCGTTTTGTACCCCCTCGATCCTATGTGCTCCTCTGATTGGGATAACTGAGTGGACACAAAACCGTTTAGCCGACCTTCCTTATAAATGAGAAAGAACATGGGAAGTCTGTTGAGGTCTACTACTAGAGAAGGAGGTCTTTTGAGGACTTATCGATGGGGGGGGGGGATGTTAGTTCAGGTGCCCACAAACTAGGGAAAGGTTTACTAGTTTTTGGCACACCCAGTAAAGATGCGATTAACAATATTTCATATTTTTAAAGGGTGGTTGAGGACGTAAGCATCAGTCAAAATCCCCCTCCCGTCATCAAGTCAGCACATCCGAAACCCCCATAAGTGCAGACGTAATGCTTGAACTGCCCTTCTTTTGGATCACGCGACATTTTTTCGTGACCCTCTTTCAGTGAATGGTTTGTGGAACATGCAAACCGTATCCAAGGTAACCAGTATGGCGACTTCCTCGGTGGCTCATGAAAGAAACAAATCTAGATTAAAGAAATGTTGAACTGAAAATCATTTCTTTGTTTATGACGGGTCCTAAATATTTCGAATGTTGTTATTATTATTTTTGAAGTTCAAGTTTTTGGATCTGCCGGTTTTTGTTCCAAAAAATGCTCCAGTTAAAGCTGTGGAATTTGCAAACGTAATTTATGGATCATTTTTTATTTTAGTTTTAAGCTTTATGAATCAATGAAATTTAATATTAAAAGACAATACGGAGACATTAATTTTCACACTCTTTAAGCGGCTCTTAAAATTTTCCTGATCCGCATTATAACATCCACATTTGAAATTGCCATCTACCTTCAAGAAAGTTTTCTTCCCGATTGTGAGCTGATAACTGCTTCCCCCCCCCAAAAAAGAAAATTAACTTCGCCCATCTCGCTTTTATTCCCCTCAATATAATATAAAACACCTGCCATGATGTGTGTCTCTCTGCGAAGAGAAATACTTTTTTAAAAAAAAAAATCTTTTTTGTATTATTTATGCTGAGCGTATATTTCTTGACACATTTCCTTACAATCTATTTTTCTCGCTCCTCTTATCTACCCTTGAGCAAGAGCTGACTCCACCCACTTGTAATTGATTGATTGGGGGGGGGGGGGATGGGAAACATATTTTGCTGTAAAAACTTCAACACGTTTTTAGTAGACGAGATATTTCGGGGTAGCTGAAATAAAGCAAATCGAATTTGACAAGATATTTCAGGATGATTGAAATAAAGCAGATCAAGTTCAACGAGATAACTCGAGATTGCCGCTTAAAGAGATAAGTTATAAATAAAAAGTTTATATCAATGTTATTGCATGAATACCCAACACACAAAAAAAGTTTAGCTAATGATTTTATTTTTAATTTTCTGGGCTACGTATCTGTAAACGAACTCTATGAAAATAAAGAATTGAAGTCAACTTTTAAAATTATTGATTTGACGGAAACCCCTACTAAATTTCCGTATTTCTACAGTGAAATTGGCAATTTTAACGTAGATTTCTTTGGGATTCATCCCGTTCCTGTCCCTCAAAGAGATGATGGTTATGACGACTATACGAAAAAAGCCTCATTTCAGAATTTTTGAGTACCTTCTTTGAATAGTATAGTGTGATCACGAAAAGATGGCCTCTGACCTTTCTCAAGAAAACCGAGGTTGACATGGGGATTCCAGCAACAACCTTTGAGGATGTTTCTTTTCCCCCATTTCTCCGTACCGAAGACTAAACCCTCTATTTCCGTCATAAAGGTCATACAAGGTCAGAGGTCGTCTTTCTGTTGTACACTATACATTGTGAATAAAAATTTTGGTGTTAATAATTTTTCCATTTTACTCTCTCCGATACTTTTGCCATCCAGTTGACTGCAGCCACTTTTTGGATCTCATCGCTCCATCTTATTTGGGGACGCCTTCTCGGACGTTCAACACAACAGGGTACCAATCCAGATAACTTGTAGTCCATCTGTTGTCCTGTCTTCTTGATCCAGTCCATTTCCATTTTAGACATTTAATTCTTTCCATGGTGTCAATATACACTTTTGGTTGGCTCCTTATCCACGAGATTCGTTTTCTGTCTCTTATTGTGATGTCTAGGCCCCTCTGTGCATTCTGCAGTCTTTGTATTGTTTTGCTCGTGGATGCCCATGTTTCAGCTTCGTAAGTGCTGGTAGCTCACATTGTTTGAATGCTTTCCTTTTCAGGCATGACGGCATGTTGTACTCTCAATAGGTACTTATTTTATGCCAACTTGTATTCGAACAAGAAGTTTGATTCCTTTTATTCATCACAAAATCCGTCCATTTTGATGTATAGTCTTTACCTGATATTTGTGTCGTTCTTGAAGGTCATATAGATTAATGAAACTTTAACAAAAATAGAGAGAAAGAAACAGAAATTAATAAATATCACATATACAACCAAGGATAACGTCTTTGGTTTCGCTTTCTTTTTTTGACATCAGCTAAACGAGAATATACTATAATATTTCTTAATTGAACATTCGCTCGAGGCTGCAGAGTGACCCATCCATGACCTATCGACACAACTTCTTGAAACATACTATACACCATGACGATAGACAGATATTTAAAAGGAAAGTGCATGTCTCTCTGTTTCATACCAGCTTTTTTTTTTTTTTTTTTTTTCATTGCGAAATTAACAAGGTCTGTTTAGGAAATAAGAGAAAATTATCCCATTAAGGAACCTTTTTTTATTCATGTGTCTTAAAGGGCAAATAAATTGTTTCCCGGTTTAACATGTTAATGTTGTAGGTAAATAGAAAAATCAGGTTTTGGTTTTTATGTACGACACCAACCTGATTATTTTTTGACAAGTGGAGAAAAAGCCAAAACGGGTTCCCGTTTTTTTTTTCGGTTTTTTTTCTTCTGTGGATCACGGCCGTACGTGTTTATGTTTTTTCGCATGGAGAGATGCACAGCGGCTTAATGGCTTCCAATGATGACAGTGACGATGACGAGGTGAGATTTGAAATAGTTAAATCAATGCAATTAAGTTGATACGGGATCAAATGAGCACCTCCTCTATTCAAGGTGCTCGTCAGCGCCGCATTTATAAATATTTATTTGGAATTTGGATTTAAGCGTTGAATTTTTGTGTGTGTGGTTAATTGGTAGAGAATCATTCCCACGTGATTATTGCGATTTATATAATCGCTAGCTGTATTTATAGTGTGTGTTTAAACTCGGTGACGGTCAGCTGGATCCAAATGGTTGTTTAGATGACCTGTAGAAGCCGCAGTTTATATTCAGCGCGAAACTTCCTCCATCTGTCGGAAATGTGTGCGTAAATGTTGTTTACCATGTGGTAATGGATATACCAGGAAAAACAATGAGAGGACGTGTTTGTGCGGTGTTTTCCTTATCGGTGTTTATTCATTTTTTAAATTATGAGTGATGAGTGCGAGTGCATTGTTGAGATTGTGGCGGATTTCTTTGAGAGCACTGCTTGGTTGAGGAGGTTGCAATTAGAGGTACTTCATGGGGTTGACCCTCAGCGTAGGCACGCATGTAAGTGATGCTTGTGTATTGATTTTGTGATTTTATTACTCTTTTTTTTTTTTTTTTTTTTTGTGGGCTGAAATGTGGCATTGCGGTTCATTATTGTAGTAATATATTTTTCTATAACTCTACTATAAACTCTATAAACTATAACTCTAGTATAAACTCTACTTGTTTATGCAGGAGGTATATACAGGCAGGAATGGGCTTGAGTATTTTGCGGCCCTCTAAAACAGAGTTTCCCGATTCCCCAGTAACCATGAACACTCTGATGCACGTCAGGTTTACATGAGCTCCTGAAAATTAACATTACTCTATTACATGATCATACAAAAAAACCATTCAACAATGAATTTGGACGATAGTGCCCAGTGAAAAAATTCAAGTGTCCCTTCAGGCAACTAAAGGGTGGGGTTGTCGGGGCTGGAGAACCGATTATCTATGCAGGGCCGCAACTAGATACTCTTTCAGCCAGACAAGCATGCATTATGCCTATCTTGTGTAATTTTTAATACTCTTAAAAGAAGAATTTAGCGTCCCCCTCTAGTTTAATGCATAGGGCACTAGATCCACCTGCATCCTTCTCTTGTCTTGTGGAGGGGGGTTCTGTGAAAACCCTATGCAACAGGGTTTGATGCTTCAATTTTAAAGGTCTTGAACAGAATTTTAGGTTATTTACTTTGTTGAAAAGTCAAAATGTAATCAAAATATTTTATCCCATTTTGCAGCCTCTGAAATTTAGTGGCCCGACATGACTACACCCTTTGCACCTGCCAAAGTCTGTCCCTTTGTACAGGGTGATTCTAAATTTATGGGAAAAACTATGATTCATGAAAGATATTTTCACAGAGTGAACAACTATAATGATTGAATTAAGCACCTGTGAGAAGTGTCTTTGTGCTCATACTCTTGTCGATATTACTAAAGTGATGAAGAAAGATGCGAAAAATAACTATAACTGTTATCTTAAATCTTGAATGACTTGTTGTATAGTTTATTTCTAATTTGACTTCAAACCTGTGGAAATATGTAATCTATACAGTTGTCGCTCGATATATTATGACCCATATTATCCCATCAAAAATAGATGTTATATTGGATGATCATTATATCAAACAGAAACATATGGGACATTTGTTGGATGAAAACTTTTCAAACTGGCCATTGTTGTGAAATAGTAGCTATAACATGGGATCATTAGAATCTATCCAAGCATCGACAGTTCAGGTCTCTATAAGTTATATTGATCATAAACTTAACTAGCACTGAGGGAAATATATCAAAGGTGTGTAGACAAATGTTTATTTTGAGATGTTTTGATGTATAAGGGCCAATCAAATAAAACCTGTTTGAGTGAATTAATACAAAAAAAAAAAGTTAAATGTCATATGTTGTAGTGGAATCTAACAAAGAAAGCAGAATGCACTTGTTTGTTTATTAGAAAAAGTCATTATAAGCATCCAGAGTCACATTTAACTTCTTATGGAAAGGGGTAGATACCATCCATCTCTAGAACAGTGGTTCCCAAAGTGAGCAATATGGAATGGTCCAAGGAGGGGGGGGGGTGGGAGGCAGTAGAAGCTATGAGGCTTAGTATAGGATCCTATGGGCTGACTTGAGTTGTGGGGGGGGGGGTGTGATGGGAATAAAATTTTTCTAAAAATGGGGGTGATGGAACAAAATGTTTGGGAGACTGGGATCTAGAGGGACTCTGATTCTTCTGCTACAATAAAATATTGTGCTAGCCGAATGAAGCCATATATAACAAGCAACCTGCAACTTTTGCAGCAAGCAACAATTTTGAGGCGCAAATACGAGCCAGTCTCCCATTAAAAAAAGTCTCTCCACAAAAAGCAGCCAGACCTTCAACACAATATTTATATACCATGAAAATCTAAGTATTTTCCACTTCAAACTGTGGGAGGAAGATGGCAGCACCAATATAACACAAAACAAGCCATAACTGTTACTATATAAATATGTTAGGGCCACACACGTGCTCAGAACTCTAGCATGTACCAATTTGTTTGAAATTCTGCAGAGGATTATGAGGTGCATGTACGGTTAAGCAGTAGTAGCTGCAAGCAGCATATTGTGTTGTGCCCCCAAAGCAGAATGTTTTGCATTGTTCTGCAACGAACCCTCTGGAAATATTCTGTGATAAAAATCCCCACAATAGTAGTTTTTTTTTTTTTGCACTTTTTCTTAAATTCTTCCAGATTGTCCTGCAGTACCGCTAATTATTCTGCAATGTACGTCACAGATTTTGGCATATTCTTCTTTGGGGATGTTGTGATATTTCCATGTAACCATGCTCAACCTCACTCATGTTCTTTAAAAGTTTTTTTCAAAGGTCAGATCAAATGAAATTCTCATTTTGACTAATCAGGGCTATAGCACCTCCCATCCTTTTCATACTAAAGCACCCTGCAGATTGTACACAAGATGAAAACCAGCATTGTGTTGCAACAAAATCATACATTATAGGCCTATATGCAAGTGAAACATTTTTAATGTCCCTTATTCTTGCTGGTTTTATACAGCTTGTCTGCCCAGTTTATCGTTGTTGAGTGCCTGAGTGGTGTGGTGGTAAGATGCTCATTTACCAATGAAGGTTGCCATCAGGTTCTCAGGTTTGAACTGAGGGAAAGAATATAGGCTAGATAATAAGATATTTTCTCTAATGAGCTTGAGGCAACCACTGATAGATTGCACCTTTATTTCCAACACACTCGTTAATGGCAGTAAATTGCAATGTAGCCATATGACCAAAGTTGGTGTTTGGTGAAGTAGTAGTTTATCATTGTAGCAAACTAATCAAAGTTGTTCTTCACCTATTGTGTTCAAAAGTGGACAATATCTACCTTTTTCATGGGTCTGAATGTCTGCAATTACTTCTTCTAATGAATACATGTGCATTCTGACATCCTTATGCATTTCTTCAGTTGATTCTGCCACAGCACTGGACGTATATTTTCATTTGTCTTAATGAATCCACTTGCGCAACTCGATGGACCATAATGCTTACTTTTGTTTCCTTGTGATTTGATCCTATTATCTTATTCTGATTTTCAGGCTTTTGAAGATGCCCTCGATGGAACTCAGCTGTATGTATCCCTTGACTACGTGATTATTATTTTTTCATTGTTGAGAAACAAATTACATCTTTCGGTTGTTTTTATTCCAAAAATCATATTGTTAAAATCATTTTCATAGAACTTTGTGCTAAAAAGAAACAAAAAAAAAAACTTGTGTCATTTAAAGTATATGCACATTTTACCAAGATTGATAAGGTATCAAACAATAAAAAATCAATAGCAGAAAGTGTATATCACATTTTTGTGACTATAAAATGATTTCACATGTAAGATGATTCCCACTCCCAAATATCTATCTGAATATGAGGTTACATAATGGCTATTTACAGTAAAACCCCTCTTATGGCCAAATAATAATTCTCCCTTGTTTAACAAAGTATTCATTTTAAACCCCTGCTTAACATTCGCCCCTGTATTACGGACAAAATTTTTCTCCTGCCAGTGTCTGCAAAAGAGGGATTTTACTGTATTACTATTATAAGAAGCATCTCTGATTTTGAAGACAAACTTGGGGGGGGGGGGGGAAGAATGAAAAATGTTTAAATCTTAAATGTTGAAAATATAGGCCTGAATACAGTCGAACCCTGTTGTAATGCCCCCATCCATCCCAAAAAATTTTGGCACTATAACAAGATTTGGCTTTACATCAGATCATGGTTGGAATCGCATTACAGGGTAGCTTCATTACATAAATTTGCACATATATTATGAACTACTGTATCTCAGTGTCTTAATGTTACTCAATAAATAAAATAACCTATTTTATATGCATTCAATTTTAAGATGATAAAATTCATGAAATTGTAAACACTGTTTAATAGTGAAATTAATAATAATTATAAATATTTCTTGATATAAAACTTAAGAGATACACTCATCACTGAAATCCTTTTAATTCTGCATAAATTTAGTGAAACATTTTATAAGTACAAAAACAAAATAAACAAAGGGAAATAATGGCCATATTGTTTGATAACCACAAATTTCCCATTTTCCAGATACTGAAGGAACAACTCCTTTCCACATGATTAAAATGGGGCAAATTGAGGGAGATGATAGCACTCGAAATGTAATGGCCAGCAAATAAAAGATGTACGCTATTGAAAAACTTTTCTTGGCAACCTTGAACAAACTAGTGCAGTACGCTTATTGTAGATTTTCTGTTATCGATAAATGTGCTTTCTAAGACCCTTTGTGCATTCTTTATTCTTTAATTCATTTGCTCTGAACTATTGTTATTAGGACCGATAATAACAGTGAAATGAAAAGGATAAACCTCAACAACTTTTTTTTTTGGGGGGGGGGGGGAAAGCAAAATGCAATGGGAGAAGGAATGTTGTGGAAATTTTCTTGGAAAATGACACATTGACTGTATACATCCAAGCAACAGTTGGCATTATAATGAGTTGGCACTAAAATGGGGTTTTTTACATTATAATTCCTATATGGAAGATTTGTTCCCTGAAAATTTGTGGCGCTAAGTAGGGTTGGTGCTATAACAGAGTTTGACTGTATATTAAATAGATAACTATTCTGATGTGTGATTTGACATTCAATGAATGTTTTCAAAGTACAAAAAACAGTCACCACCAAGTATTTGTGATGGGCCAAAGTGTGGGACAATTTTGAAATTATTGATTACAGATATATATATTTTTTCCCAGGGAACAACCTGATTTAAATGAGGCCATTCTAGAAGCGAAGCAGTCCGTCGATCTTTTCCTCCAGAACAAGTTTGCAGCAGCCCTTGAAATACTCAAACCATGGTAATTTTAATGGTATTATTGTCAGTAGTAACTTGTGTGATATATAGTGGGTTCAGAAACTTATTGGATTGAGATAGAATTAATAAAAATATGTAAAAGTATACATCCATTTAAAAACTGTTTCTATTGGTTTCAAATGCTGTCTCAGATCATGCATATTATTCGGATTTCTGTTGTAATTTTCTATGTTTTCATTGGGCATAATCAGTTGTAATATGTTTTCTCGTAGGGCCCATGTAAGCTCATATCATGCGTTGGGCAAAAGCACAATGCTGTTTATGCAAGCCATGCTGACTATGGGTAGAGTAAGTAGATATACAGTGAAATAGTTGATAAATGCTCATTAATTTATCAGTAAAATTAATTTAATTTGAGTTTTTTTTTATTTTCCTTTTTTCTCTCTCCAACAATGAGGTTTATTTTTAAAGATTTTGATTAGACATTATACATTTCCAATATATTAATATGAGAAATGATACTTGAAATCATTCTGCAATGTTTATTTTGGGCATCACAGTTGACACAGTTTGCATCAAAGCACAACAGGGTCTACAGTTAAACCTTTGAACTACTCAATTGTTAAAGAACTGACATTAAACAATATTTAATGTAATTAAATGCCCTGGTTGGCGGACCTGTCCAATTTCTGAATCGTCCCAGCAGAAAAAACTATAATATAGTTTGGTCATACTACTGGCATAAAATGAGCAATACAGTTGACACTCGTGTTTATGAACTGCGACTTGAACAATTACAGTCAAGCTTGGTTAATTTTAAGCGAAAGGGCATATCATCATTTTTTGATAACATGAGGTGATGACTTATTGAAGTTTTTCTGTATATAGATTCCTGCTTTTCTCATATCTTCAATGAAATTGTTGGCAAAGATAATTTTTGTTTATAAATTACAGGGTCAGCGGGAAATAAGTCTGGAGTGTGTTCTTCTGCTCTAAATGAGATAAAATTTGTACAATGGATTATTCGCATGATGCGCTTGTCATTTATTTTTAAAGGCTTGTCATTTAGTTTTCCCATTATTGCAACTAGTGCTTTTATAAAACGTGAATATAAATTGATCGCTAAAACTTCATGTATTTTATTCATACACTGCCTGACAGAGAAAATCCAACGTCATGGAGATTTTGTTGTATAATTATGCAAATTCCCAAGAATTCACAGCTGAATGATTTATGAAAATGATCTAAAATGAAAGTTTCTCACATGATTAGTTAGCAAGATAAAAGGGAAGAAAATGCCAAACGAGGCAGCAACTGTTACTCTTTGTCACTGAGGAAAACCCATTTTCAAGTTTTTTTCATCTCAAAAAACGTGTAGTTGAAGAGATGCCTGGTGGACAGCAACAAAGCCAGTTTTGCTACTAGATGTGTTCACGAAGAGTTTTGTTTTAGGCCTGTGAATGGCTGGTTGGTCCTTCTGTTGTATCGCAGCTGAAACAAGTCTACATTCGCCACTATTCAAATGATGTGGTGAAGATGGCGTGAGGAAGGAAATGTGGATTCTTCTAGGGTACTGGTACTTCTAGACAGATGTTAGAATGGTTGGATCAATGCATCCAAAGGCATGTGGTGGCTGCCCAACAATCCACAAGTGTCAACATTTTGCAGGATGTATTGGATGCTTCAATATCAGCAAGAACAATTTCTCTATAATTGGTCTAAATAGTATGCAGTCGTGCTGCTTTTTACAAGTACTGCCACAAACAGGCACCAGTACACCAGATTGTAATGGTGTCATGCCAGAGTCAATTGGGTAGCTGAATGACACAACATTGTGTTCAACATGAGTCTTGCTTCTGTTTTACCAACAACAATCCCCAAATATGAGTGTGGAGGTGACATGGAGACAGATCCAATCCTGTTGTCTTGTTGCAATTGTTCAACTCCCTACTGCTCGTCTTCATGGCATAATAGTTTGGGGTGCCATCACCATGGATATCCGATCTTCCACCCCCCCCCCCGGTTTGTATGAGAGGCACAATGATGGCATGACGGTACATGAGGGAAGTGCTACAGTGCTTTGCCCTTCCCTATCTTCAGCAGTTGGTATCAGAGGCACAATGATGGCATGACGGTACATAAATGAAGTGCTACAGTGCTTTCCCCTTCCCTATCTTCAGCAGTTGTAAAATACTGTTTTCCAGCAAGAAAGTACTTGACAATCATCAGCAGACAAGCACTGCAAGGTATCCAGATGCTTAGTTGGCCAGCAATGTCTCCAGATCTCTCACCCATCGAGCATGTGGTGGACCTGATTGGCTGTCATTATCAAGAAAGATAACTGAAAGTTAGCCAGGAATTCTGAAAAAAGAGACATTTTCACAGAGAATGACGTGCCTGAATTAAACTTCAAATTACTCAGAACATTAGGAGGAAAATTCAAATTAAACAAGTAATTTCAACATTAAATTGAATGAGAAACTCTAGAATTCCTAAATTTTGAATTAGCCAAGTTTGCCTGTAGTGTGTAAAATCCAATGTTAACAAATGGAAAACATGTTTGGAATCTGATGACTAGTTTGTAAGTTAGGGTTTCATAAAATTAAGCATTGATGGTTTTTAGCAAAAATACAGCAGACTCTCGCTAATCTGGCACATATCAGACCAGTATATGTCAGATTATCAAAATCACAGGATTACTGAAAGTTCGTTGAAAAAGCCCATTTGAATAACACAATAGGACACTGTTTATTAGAGTTACCAGACTTAATGTTATCATTCTGGTATTGTTATGACTTTTGCAAAGTACGTGATGAGAAACAATATTCTAGTATGCAAAAAATTTGTTTTTAGCTATCAGAAATTTTGTTTTATGTTATAAAAAACCATTTTCTTTTAAAAAGTTTTTTTGCACATTTCGACGCTCAGGTTTTTTATTTTTGTTCTAGAAAGAAATAGGAAGAGCAGCTGAGGCACTGCGCGAAGCAGTTGAAGTCTGCAACAGCAAGCGGAGGAAAAGCAACACTATGGCCAAGATGGTGAAAAGACCTGATTATAGTCTGTATACTGAAGGTGATCTCATTTAATTTGAATATCTTTCATGTGATAACACTGCTCAACACTGATTTTGTTCTCAAAGATATTTCAGTTATTTTCGGATGATTTTGGTTTTGGGACGCTAATTCTGAAATCAGCATTGGTTTTGTCAGATTGGCTTTAGTTTTTGAGATGAAGTTAAAATTACATTTCAATGGCAATACCATAAGCATCATAAAAATCACATTGTTGGCAGTGTGCATTATCTCAAAAACTACAGCCAATTTGGCAAAACCAACACCACTTTTGAAATTAGCAGCCTCAATATAGCCTGAAACCATTGAGATTTCCTTAAGAACATTGAATTTTTTTTTTTGAGCAGTGTAATTTTTAGTGTTCAGTATTATGCTGATTTGTCTATGGCTTTTTCTTCATGTTTATTTTTATTTTATTGACTTCTTTTTAATGTAATTTTCAGAGGAAGTGCATGCTGAGCTGTGTTATGCAGAATGCCTTTTGTTGATGGCTATTCTGACTTTCATCGAAGATCAAAGCTTGGTTAATTTTGTACGAGGAAGCTTGAAAATCCGTTCCTGTTATAATTCCTACAAGTTAGTTCAATTCATTTTTAGGATCATTGGATTTCATTCTTCTGTCCCAATCACTAAGGCAGTTGTTGTAAAGTTGCTCATTAATTCAATTAATCAGACATTCTTCTACCATTTACATTGCATATTAATGATTTTTTAAAATTTATCCATTCATTTTTCATTTAAAGCTGAGTTTCTGTGTGAAAATTGAATGTTTAATTCGTAATTGTTTTTATCTCATTTTTTCCGAAATGTAATCAAAACATTTTACATAGATAAACATCAGCTAACAAAAATTAATAACAAATTTATCCATTAAACTTTATAAAAAAATATTAATGATTTTTTAGGAGATTTTTATTAGCTATTGCATATTTTTTTAATGTTCTGATTGTCCTTACAGTGGCAGTCCCAAGATATTTCATCAAACTTGTTCTGCTTTATTTTGGTCATCCCGAAATATCTTGGATTCTTAACACATTTTTATTTCCAATGTGGCAGTTACAATGCAAATCAGGAAAATTTTAAAAACCACTTAAAGGGTTAATACTCTAATTTTTTTTACAGGGAATGTGTCCATATATTACAATCAAGAACATTTGAAAATGATCTCAGTAAAAATCATTTTGAGAGTGGTGTACGGATGGGAGTCGGCACATTCAATTTGGTTTGCTGTTTTTTTTTACCTACATCATACTCATTATAAGGAACTTGTTTTATTATATATTGCATGAACATAAATATGTAAAATATACAAATATATTTATTTGTATTTTATTAATTTTGTTTTTTTGGTGATGTATGCTTTTATGTAGGGTATTTTTTGGTTATATTTGACATCTGGTATTTTTTATGGGCACATTTTTCAGCCACCTCGTTGGGCAATTTGCCTGTTGTGGGCCTTGTATTTGTATTATACCAATTAAAAGTGTTCCAAGTCAAAATAAGTATAATCGTCTATAAAGTTCTAATAATATTTCACATTTTTTAAATTAAAAGTTTTTCAGACGAACAATGACTGTAATATGTCAGTTATACAGGCCAAATCTAATTTATAATCTCATCTTATACCTCTAAACTGTGATAATTTTTTTTTTTCAGGATGAATATAAACTTTTTATGTGTAAACTCCAGTGAAATTTAATTTAACAATTTGACAGTTTGATTTAAAATGAACTCAAACATGCACAAGGTTTTTAGAATTTTTTTTAAATGGTAGAAGTCAATAAAATATGAGGATTTTCTACTGAAAAAGCAGGCTACTGTACAGTTCTAAGTACAAATACAAGGCCACAATAACCACCACAGGTGGCTGAGAGAAAGATGTCCACGATAAATATGGATGTCATATATTTCTAAAAAAAATGCAGCATCCTGATTAAAAATGTTATCATAAAAAACTATGTATACTAATTCAAACCTATGAATTTCCTTTTTATTATAAAAATAGTATAAAAATATGATTTTTTTGCTTTTTCAACTCTTTGACATTCAATTCTATTTTTTACAGATGATATCTCAGTTACCATCTAAAGTATTGAAATTATTAGAATTTATTGGTTTCTCAGGTAATAGGGTATGTGTTGACTTTTATATATCAATGTCATTCTGTTAAAATTCACTATGCATGTCCTAAATAGTCTGTGTAGAAGAAAACTTATATCTACCAGTCTCCAATCAACAGTTTCATTTTTCAATAATTTCAATCATTCAACATTTTCAATCAGAATTTGCAGTATAACAGACCTTTGGTCCAGAGTCGTCTTTTGGGAGGGGGGGGGGGGCAGTATGTATGTCTGCCCCAGGCCTAGTGCTTTTTGCCCTCCCTCCACACTAGCAAAATAGTAATTAAAAAAATTCTGTAATTATAAACCTAAGTAGATGCTCTTCAGTAATGACAATTGTCACAAAATCAGTGAAGGCCTACGTGACACAGTGAGTTTGTCCACAAAGGGGGCTGTTAGTCAATAGGGAGCAAAATACTTTGATTAAAGCCCTATTCCATTTGACTCAAAAAAGTGTCTGCCAACAGAGAAAACTGTGTCAGTTATGGAAAGCTCCACCATATAAGAATTTAGAGAAATTATATTCATTTTGTGAAAGGCTTCCATCATTATTTTCACAATGGGATCCGCATCTGGTACAAGCAACTGCTTTTGTCATAGTGCTGAGCTCTAACCACTCACCTCTATGGCTGTGTCTAATCAAACTATAGGTCAATATTATAGACTATGCTTTTTTTTCTTACTGTTGAATTCGTAATGACACATTCTCTGAGGCCAAAGACTTTGTATCAAAGCGTTTTTTTTCCAGACTTCATTCTCTATCAGGTTATATGATCTCTCTCTCTTTCTTTTTTAAATCAATTTCTTTATTAATTTTTTTGTGATTTTTCAGACATTAGGTCTAAATGAGTTGGATCGGGGCTACAGAACTACAGAGAGTTTGAGGTCTCCATTATGTGCTCTGATCCTTGTGACATATCACACACTTGTTACTTACATGTTTGGTGAGTAATTTTTTTTTTGAATAAAAGAACACTTTTGGTTAAACATAGTGAATATGCTACAACCCTTTCAGACCCGAACATTCATTTTTTGGAATTTTCAAGATAATTTTAAGGAAGACATCTTAAAACCCTTCTGAAAGTTCAACTTTCAGAAGCTCCGTTAACAACTTTCAGTGCTGCCCTCTGATAAAAGCCCCCAAAGTTCATATTCACCATATTTCGAACTTTAACTATCACCTGTATGGTCCCATTGCCCTTTCCATAGTGTTGATATTCTCCATTTATAGCAATAGCACCTTTCTAACAATAAATTTTTTCGGTTCCTTGTGTCTTATGTGTTCCATCTTATTTTACATTATTTTGAACTAGCTTTTAATCTTCCTTCTTTACTTATAGCAGGAGCTTGCAATCCGGACGTGTATCTGAACTGGATGTATTTTTTCATTGCATTGAGCTGTGTTATTTGTTTTTTAATTAGGAAGTGGTGATGGCGATATAGAATATTCTGATAGGATATTGCAAGAAATGCTAGCCAGATATCCAGAGGTAAGATTCTTTCTTTTAATATTTATCAGATTGTATAAACTGCAAACTTTTATGTCAATATTCAGTCTATGTTTGTACTATATCTAGTGGTTAATGGCTGGTGATTTGGAATACTGTCTGCAAGTTTTAAATTTTTTGGAAGACAGTGTGACAATATATCATTCATTAACTGAAATATTTATTACATAAATAACAAAAGAATTTCTCTCTCTCAGCCATGCAAAATTTTCTTTATGTGTTTTCCTCTTTTTCTCTTGAATAGTTGCAATATTCTCATTGCAATAATTTTTCTTCATGAGCTTCCTAGATGGGAAATGTTTAAGTAGATAATTACTGATGATAATGTCTGACAGTTTCCTTTATGATTCATTCACAGGAGCGGTACTTAAGAATTTTATTGCTTGTCTTCCTTTTAAAATGCTCAAAGATGCTGTAACTTATGGATGCTCATTATGTCTTCATAATTATTGCATAAAATTTTTCTATGCTAATGGCTTCATAATTTTGTATTTTTTAATTTCATTTTCAATAATTGTTTGGTGATAATTAATGTAATGTGTTTGCAGCACTAACTCTGCAATTTTTATCATATTTGCATAAAAAAAATTTAAATTCAGTTTACAGTAACTTTGATAGTTCATAATTAGGACACAGATGTTTTTGTGAAAGTGCAATGTGAGCGAAAAGTTTGAAACATTTTAAAAATTCATATAAAATCAACCGATTGAGATAAAGAAAGTGGAGTTTGCACTAAAATACTTATCTTGCCACTTGTTTTTGATAGATTGAAAAAAAAACCAGTTTACAATTTCACTCACAGATGGCACTGTATCACAAAAAAATATGACATAAAAAGCATCATAAATAGTGAAGATGCTTCAAAAGATGAATAACATTGGCAAACATTTTTGGCATGTTTGTTTGCAACTAGTTGGTAAGCATAATGGAATGCAATTTAAAAATTTCATCTTTCGATAAAATTGAGGAACTATAGACACAAGAATCACTGAAGCAATCAATGATTGGTATAAAATTACACTTTTTAATGTAAATTTTTTGATTTTTTATTAGTTCTTAAAATGTGTCATTTACTTTTTGCCCAACCTGTATGTGTTGTGTACGCACCAAGAATGAGTTTTTAGTTTGCCTAAAATATATTTCTCATTATGCTTTGAATTCAATGCCCTCTGTTTGAATTCAGAGTCCAAGAAACTTCTTTGAATTAAAATAACCTTACAGATTAGATATCTATTTTAATAACCTTGTTCTTATGTTGTTATTCAGGCTGCTCTGTTCATATTTTTGTCTGGCCGTTTGAAGCAACTGAAAGGTCAGATAGATGATGTAAGTGTACAACTTGAAAGATTTTTTTTATGATTCTCACAAAGCTGGCACACACACAGTGAAAATAAGGGTGTTAATTACAATTTTTTAATTATCATCTGTTAATATCGGCTCTGATTTCAAGAGTCAAATCAACTTTTACAAAATTTTAAAAAATATATATGAAAAGTATGTTTATACTTATTAATTTTTATTCCTTACTGGGGGGGGGGGGGGCTTGCCCCCTGTCGCCTTTGGGCGGCCAACCCCTCCCCCTTTTCTCTTCACAACATATCTTGTTTTTATCTCGTCCCACTTCATCAGGGTGCTATGAAAAGCAACATGTGAAAGCACCAGCTTGCTGACAAATTTTGCAATAATAAGGCAACAAAAAAAAAATGTGATTCATCAAGTACCCCGAGAAAACTTCCCCATGAGGGTCCTCAGACAGGAGCTCTGTTGAACCTCGAAAAATTTTCACCTTTGTTCATTTTACCAACAAATAAATTCCAGGGCCCCAATCAAGGACCCGGGACCCAATTCGCAGAATTTTAGCAGGGGCATTTATCTCTGGCTTCCACTGTTGCGAATTTTACAGTGTAAAACAACAAAAAACAATGCAATTCATCCAGGGCCCCCAGAATGAAACCTGTCAACTACTGCATGCACCCCCAGTCTGGAAGCTTGTTGGAAATCCCCCCTGTAAGGGCTATGAAGAATTTTCATTTGTATTCATTTTACCAACAAATAATATCCAGGGTCCCCAACCAGTTACCCGGGACCCAATTTGCATACTTGTAGTGGGGCCCCAGACTGGCTTTATCTCGTTACAGATGTTGTCAATTTTAAAATGTTAAACAGCAAAAAGCAATGAGATTCATCCAGGGACCCCCAAAATAAAACCTGTCAACTTTTTCATGACGCCAATAGACCTGGAGGCTTGTTGGACATCTCTCCTGTCAGGGCCATGAAAAATTTTCATTTGTATTCAATTTAGCAACGAATAAAACCCAAGGCCATCCAACCAAGGATGTGAGACCCAATTCACAGATTTTGACCCCCAGACTGGTTATATCTTGGGTTTCCGCTATTGCAAATTTTTCAATGTTAAAGCAGCAAGAAAACATGAGATCCATCAAGGGCCCCTGGAAATGAAGCCTTTAACTTCCCAGTGAAGGTATATGTGCAATGCCCTGCCCTGAGTACCCCAATCGTGTGTGTTGGGAGCACTAGTGATACATGTGTATATTATACATATACACCTCTCGGCATGGCCTCAGAAGGGCAGGGTTGACAGAGGCCGGAACGATTCTTATTTCTTTTAGATTTTTCACACACTGTGTAAATTAACCACAGAGGGGCCCATGAAAAAGCTGATTTGAGGACCTGCCAAGTATCCCAGCCCGAGGACCCTGCTGTAGGATGGGGGGGGGCATGCTTCTTGGTACATACACATAACTTGGT
Organism: Pholcus phalangioides; assembly: GCF_987345545.1. NCBI lineage: Eukaryota > Metazoa > Arthropoda > Arachnida > Araneae > Pholcidae > Pholcus > Pholcus phalangioides. The sequence continues at coordinate 21,245,656 of NW_028301603.1, read as the reverse complement.
CCCTATGGGTTAAACGGTTCCTGATATATCAAAGAGTTGAATTAAAACTTGACCCAAAATCGTAACCGATTTCTGTAACAGAAAAACTTAGCTGATTTTCATAACATAAAAGTGTAACAGATTTCCATCACTCAAAAATGTAACCGACTTCCGTAACATAAAATCACCACTTATTTTCGTTGCATAGAAACATGCCCTTTTGATTTGTGATTTTATATTATAGAATAGATATGATTATCTTTGCCAAAATATGTACTTGGCCTATATACCTTACTTATAAGCTTGACCAGGCTCTGTCACATTAGCGATGCAAGCTCAATGCTTACAGTAGTCCAGCCAGATAATCAGGCTGGCATCCCGCATTGGCGCAGGTACAGAGCCGCCTGGCTGCACTGTTTTGTCTCCAATCGGACTGGTTCTCTTCTATCCTTCCATTCACATATTCACATGCACAACTATCCCAATGGAATGAGCTGCATGGGTGTTGTCCCCCATCACGAACAGTTATGTCTAAGCTGAGTGATTTTATTTTAAAATGTTCTTCTGTAGTGGCTTGATTTATACACTACTTCCTGACGTTCTATGCCTGGATTCAAACCCGTGGACTTTGACAGTAACCTACATAGTGGAAGACAAGCATCTTACCACTGTACCACTCGGATAGTGGGTAGATACACTGGGTAGTTTTTTAAGGGGGAAATGTAATCCCCCCCGTAAGAAGGACTGCACAGTTTTCGGCTTACTGCTGAAAATATGATCTGCAACTGGGGTTTTTAACAAGCGAAAGGTGTTTCTAAAACTTATCAGTGTATACAAAATAATTAACACACCAGTTTATGGCCAGCAAATGAGGGAGGAATCCTAATCTATGCAAAACAATGAGTAAAACAGAAATGGACACAATAGCAATATGAAAGTTAAACAAAGAGAACGTAAACCCTATCCACAGGAAGCCTTAATCACATGGCCTGAGGAAATATACTTAAACTGTTGATTAGAACAGTGGCACACAACTTAGTGTGAGGGCCATCACACACTCTTCTCACCCACAATATACTTTTCCTGAAGATAACATTTCAAATTGTTCAGATCAAACATTATGTTAATTAGGAGACCCTAGTATCTTAGGAATCCAAATCTGGAAAAATTATTCCTCCTTTTCCAGTGACAGATTGAATTTCCCTTGCGCTTTTTCTGTGAATAAATCTCGTTATACACTACGATGCTATAAAGATGGTGCAATGCTTCCCATGGAAAGGGTGCAAACTTTTTATACATAATGCCTAATATTGTTGTACTCATCCTTCCATTTGGATTGAGAATTTTTTTTCACAGAAAGCCATTCTCAGGCCAAATGAAAAATAGTTTCTGGTTAATTTGGCTTGTGGGTCAGGATAAGGGGGTGCGTGTGTGCACTTTTGGTTTAGAGGTATTTATTGAATAAGTCATTTGTTTTAAAATATATAATATTTTAACCTCTATCAATCAATACCAAATTTTCATTTATAGGCCATTGAAACTTATCAACATTCCATCAATGTACAACAAGAGTGGAAACAGTTCCATTATTTGTGTTTTTGGGAGCTTCTCTGGTGTTACTGGTATGTGTACTTATATTATAATTATACTTTTGTTGAATATTTTTCTTAGAGAATGACAACACAATACTGATACACAATAGCAGGCCCATAATTAGGCTGTGGCAACGGGGTCAATGCTCCCGTTGCTTCCCTCTTTTTTCTGAGCATAACCCTCTCAAGGAAGGTCCGAAGCAAAAGTCTGCCCCAAGGCTCTGAAAAAGCATGCTGTGGTCCTGTGCACTGGTTCATGTACATACACAGAAAAAGAGAAGACTTGTAATGATGGCAATCATAATGTTTATTTTCTTTCACTTTTGAATATTTTGGCAACAATAACAATAAGGGCTGCATTTTTTGTAGTTTTATGTGTCTATGATTTTTATTTGATAAATTTTTTCAGAGATTTAATAAAAGCTCCGTAATTTCTGCCTCTTCTACTTCTTGGTGAATGAAAATGATTTTCTGCATTCAGAAGTAATTTCTCCTAACCACTCTCTACTTATTTATCAAACTCCCTCCTCACTTATCAAACTCACCCCCCCCCACCATTGTTGATGGTTCTGAATGGCTTAAATGTTTATACCACAATAAAGAATCTGTTTTTTTTTCCAAATAATTACATCCACTGCTATATCTATCAGGGCTGAACAAATCGCAAAAAAATCTAGGCACCAGAAAAAAATTTTACCTGGTAAAAAGTCCAAAATAATGCGTCTTTTGACTCTTCCGAGACGTAGTGGCCCTCTTTCATGTTGGCAGATATGATGCTATGAATTACAAACATTTTGTGCTGCTCTCAGCTTGCAACTGAATAACTACACAAAGAAACTTTTTACCAATTTTTTAGTCGCCACAGTGACCTGGCACCTGGGATATGTCCAGCCCTGTTTTATATTGATGATTTTTTATTGTCATTCTGAAATCTGCAATTAATTTCCTCTTCCTGTGCCCTGTTATATAGTTTGAAATGTGACTGGCAGCAAGCGTCACAGTATTCAGATGCATTAAGGAGAGATTGCCGTTGGTCACCAGCAATCTATAATTATGTTCATGGGTCAGTCTTATACATGATGTATGCAGAAGGTCGGTCTGATCTTAGAGTCCCTATAATTGAAATCATGGGGTGAGTAGCATTTTATCATGTGTGTGTGTGGTTTTTTGTATTATATATTATTTATAATGTTTTAATTACTTTTATTTAGATCATGAAAAAATGCCTTAAAATTACTAAAAATCATGGAGAAAAAAAAAAGCTCTATCAAAAGTCATGGAAATCCTAACCCTACTTATAAGTGTACTCAAGGCTGCAACTAGATGCTTGGTCATCTGGGGGCAAGCAAGCATTTTGAGGCCAGATTGTAGTGTTGAAGGATGGGATAAAAGGGTGAAATTTGTGCCCCGTCTGGTTTGGCACCTGGAGCACCAGACCCCATTTAGTTGCAGCCCTGAGTATACTTTCATGTATAAAAATATATTCTTGTGTACTTCTTGTGAATTCATGATTAATATACTGTTCTTTGCATGCTTATTCTTTTATAGAAGAGTACCAAGTTTGAAGCAGCGTGTTGCTGGGAAATCGATACCTCTGGAGAAATATGTTGTAAGGAAGTCCCAAAAGTACTTTACCCATGATTGCCAGCTCCTACTTCCTGCACTGGTAAAATATCTGCTAATGATTGCATGCATCATCGTACAAAAATCTTGAATTTCTACTTGCAAAATCTTTTTCTTCTTCAGTTGTAAGAACTTTTCTTATTTGTTGCTCGCAGGAACTTGCATACATATGGAATAATCTGGCCATGGTTGCTAATTCTCATGATCTAGCTGAAAAAATTCTATGCAGAGTAGAAAAAGTGTTCCTTGATCAGTTGGATGCCAAAGGTGTTCTTTTAAATTCCATTATTATATGTCTGGCTTTTGCTTCAAGAAATTATTATTTTTAACTCAGTCATACCATTACATAATCTTATGCGTCGCAAAATAATGATTATTTGTTATATATATATAAGGAATGACAAGGAGCAAAAATTTTAACAGGGTTTGAGTTGTTAATTAGAGATTTGCAATACAGGTCGTATTTATACCAACTAATCCTAGATGAGGTAAGGATCTGCAGTAAATGAGACAGTGTATCGGCATTGTGTGTCACGCACCACATGATCATGACTAAGCCAATGATTCTCTTCCACTGCAGGCAAGGCCGTCTTTATATATTTAGGGGCCAGGCCCAAGCATTTCTCGTGGACTCTTTTTATTATTTCAATGAAGGACCTATTATACATATATGCAGATGAATGAAAAACTCCAATAGTTTAAGAGCTCATGTTTGATTTGGGGTTCATTTGTCAAGATGCCACTGACTACGGGAATACTATTCATAGCACTATCTCATAAAAAAAAGAAAAAAAACTGTCCCACCCTTTAGTTGCCAGTTAATTTGAGTAGGAATTTAAAATTGAAGTCCCTGCTTTACTGTAGTATTCCAGTAAAAAAAGTAATAAGAGTCGTACTGTACTAACAATAAGTAATTCATAACTTATAAGTAATTAAATTAGTTTGTAAAAATGATTTAATGAAAGATTTGCAAGAACTTAATTTTTAATTTCTTACAGAGAGTGATTCTGCACCATTAGATGATTACTGTCTTGCTCTTATGCTGCGTGGAGTGTGTTTTAAATGCTTAGGTCGACCCGAGAAAGCAGCAGATTGCATGCGAGAAATTATAGCTTGGTAAGAGTTCACTAATTTTTTTTGCAGTTCAGATTGCATAAATTTTATTTTTGTTTTTGATGAAGTTAATTGAAAGTGTTTCCTCTTAATTTTTTTCTAAACTTCTTAGACCTCGTTATTCAGTCATTGAGATAGCACTGTATATTTTTTTGGTGCATATGATGACTTTGGTGTGCTGTTAAGCAATTTGCACTCACACATGACAAAAGTTATAGAAATCTTACTCAATTTTCTTTTCAAATGTATTGAGCATGTGACTTATTCATTATCTGATGATATACTTTTTTTTAATAGTTACTAATTATAATCATTTTTCTCAGTGAGAAGAGGGTGAAGCAAGACATATACCTGGTGCCTTTTGCTTTAATTGAACTTGCTTGCATTAAAATGGCAGAAGCAAATTATGCAGAAGCCAAAGAGCATCTGGAAGCTGCAAGGTAAAATATGTTGACAAAAAAAGAAAACCATAAGAATTTCAGTGATTGTAAAACTATTTGTTAAGGAAATGTATGTCAGTTAACAGAGTTTTGGATAATCAAAGTTTTAATGTACATTGAAGTATGATTCATTGAGATTTAATTGAAGTGGACCTAATCAGAAATATCCCGGTAGAGGCAGAGATGAGTTTTTCCTTCCTTAAAAAAATTAACATCTCAAATAATAAATATCTTCACAACATCCAGTCTTCCATATATCTTGTATTAACAAGTGAAGAGTGACATTCATGTCATAATCAGAAATCATTTCTGATAAAAATAAATCAAAAACTTATGTTTACAGTGGGGGCTACTTTACTGTGGAAAATGAATTACCTTTTGGGTTAGATAAGACAATTGAATGAACAACGTTATTTGAACCCAAAATTGCAAAAGAACCACAGCTAAACGCATTTCAGAACTATAGGAAGTTCCTTCATCAGTAGCAAAAACAAAACAACATAAGAAAAATAAAAGAAAAATAACAAAAAATGCTCCTTAAAGCGGACAGAAAAAATCCTTTTTTTTCTGTCCTCCTCTGCTCTTGTTGCCGGTTCATTTTGAATTTGACTCTTTTGTCTACAACAGCGAGTAACTCCCACTATAAGGAGTATTTTTCATTATTTTTATTTTATTTTTCTTATGTTTTGTTTTTGCTACTAATGAAGGAACTTCCTATAGTTCCGAAACCCATTTAGCTGTGGTTCTTTTGCAATTTTGGGTTCAAATAACGTCATTCATTCAATTGTCTGACTTTACTGTGGTTTACGAGCATAATATGCTCTGTGAATGTGCTTGTAATCTAAAATACTTGTGTATCAAACCAAACTTCTCCATAGTAAATAATGTGAATTCAAATGATTCGTTCCATGACTGTCACCCTCATTCTAGTCAGGATCCTTTTTGAAGGCAAAGTGCACGTTGATTCACTTGAAATGATTGTGCTTTTACTTATTTTATATTGGAGGCTCGAGTATTTTCACACGATATATAAGAGCCAGGGTTTCATTTTGGAATTCTGGCTTGCATTGACACTGAGCAAGAGGACTAGACAATCGGATATGTCAGAAGTATTTCAAACTCGTGGATGCTCATCTTAAGCTTTACCCACGAAATTTTTATTTGTGAAACAGTTTTAGGTGTGCTCCGACCAGTGCCAAAAACTCCTGTGGTTGCTCAAGCACCCACAACACTAACTTTGATGCCACTGTCAACATACATGGGTTTGTGCTACAAACATCACTTCCATAGTCAGTGACATCTTGATGAAAATCAATCATGGGCATAAAATCAAACAAGGGCTCTCAAACTATTGAAGGGTTTCACATACCCGCATACGATATGATTTCAATTCAGTCTTTCAATAAAATAATGCAGAAATAAAACCTTGAAAATACTTGAGTCTTATGAAAATGATCAAATGATAACTATATCTGAATAAAGTCCTTTTTGCAAGTACAATGCTGGTTGAATGGGATGTATGGTAAATAGGTATTGGTAAAATGGAATAAAAATCTGTTTTCCCCCATATAATTGGTTGCAAAATGTTCAGTCATGCCATTAAAATGGGACTTTTTCCCTATGAGCTAAAATCTTACATTTTCATTATTTAGCCATTGTGAGGCATTGGAATGGAAATGTATATCATGAATTATGATATTTTTTGTAATGTGCAATATGTTTCATGGATCCCTAGAGAAAGTCTCTTGAAAAAGTAATTTGAATCTGGTTAGCTGAAAACTAATCAAGAACTGAAGGAAAGCATTTTTTTTTGGCATACATTTGCCTTGACTATAAGAAGTCTATTACAAAAGGAACTCCACAAGTACATAGATCACAGCAAGTAAATACTTTGACCTTTGAAGACCGGACACACCCCGCTTCCCATCTCAAAGAGATATCGAAGCGTTCCCGAAGGATGGGTGTATCTGGAAAGTTTTATTATAAACAACAAAACATTGTCGCCTCAGAGACGATGGCAACAAAAAATAAAATATATATATAAAAACGATCGTCAATCTGAGACCATATAACAGATAATTAAAATCGAAACAACAAACAGCAATAGGCAATCAAAATCATAAACAAGATTATACGATGATGGCTTAGTATGATGACATTCTCATAAAGAATCTAGTAATAGTCAGTTAATGGCGAATGATTGTCAATAATCTAAATATAATGTTTGACAATAACGAATATAAAATTTCTAATCGCAGTGGATCAACTGATCACAGTCGTCCATGTTTTTAGATTGTCCAGCTTTGACATCAGTTCGATTGTCGGCATCAGTCTTCAGTAGTCATAGGTCCGCCGTCGTCTAGGCCCCAAGTTGTATGGCCTTGTCTGATTGCTGCACTCTCGCGAGGGCGGGTATGTGATGTCAGAAACTCCTCTCCATCTTGGCCGCAAGTCGTACTCCCTCACCTGACTGCAGCACTCCCTCGAAGGTACATATATCGGGTTGGTGCCCCTTCTCGGTTCGTGTGCCTCTCTGGTTTTGTCGTGCATTTTATGCAAGTTCTGCTCCTGAAGTCTGACAAGACCTATTAGAAGACCTAACTACATTGCCACGTCTTCAACAGATCCTCGCACAATAAGCGTTGGCCAAAGTTCCTTGGCCATGGATGTTCATCTGGAGTTTGAAGATTAGTGGCTTCCTTAGCAAGTTGGTCAGCTTGTTCGTTGCCAGCAAATAAATACTACAGACTGATTACGACATTAAGCTTGGACATGTTTGTCAACAAGGAAAAGGGAAGTGGACATCTTCTATCCTATTATATAGGCTTGCAGCTCGATAATGATAACTTACAGGGAAAAATAACAGCTGCAGAATGTGCAAAAAAAACCAACTTTTTACGAAAAAAAATTTATAACATTATTTGAAGTCCTGATAGCTATAAACAATTTTTTTTCCACGTTATGACATTGATCTGCTCCATTCTTTGCAAAAGTGTTAATATTGTGATAAATTATCATTGTGTGTCCCAAATGATAACATTATGCATTATTCTAATAAGCGGCATCGACTGTACTACATTTGATGTTTATCAAGTCAAAATCTGTTTAATTATATTTAACATTTTTGCTCGTCTTGCAAGACATCACTGCAAGTCGTAATCAAGTTATTTATCAAGTAAAAATTTGTTGTAAATGTTTTGCTTATCATCTGGCTAATTTGAAGTTTTCCTGTATTTGTGTGTGTGGGTGTGTGGAATAAATGAGCCATAGAAGAAAATTTGCATGAAACTTTCAAGTCCACAAATTGTTTGTGAGCTTATTTATCAAAGTAAAAGGAAAACTTTTTTCTCACTTTTACAGAATACTCTGCTGCAATAATATAACTAATTTTGACTTTTTTTTCCTCTCCTCCATCAGACATAATTATCATGGGTTCCCATTAGAGAATTTGATGCACTTTCGAGTGCACTCTATTTTGAGACAGCTCCGTGCCAAAGACGAGAATAATGCGATGCCATCACCAAAGGTTACTCCATCCCACTTACGGCAACTATCATCCTCCTCATTGTCCACGACTGTGGTAGCAGCAGCATCATGTGGTAATGGATATCTCACTATACAGTCCACTTCGTCCAGTCACGTATCGCAAGCCTCTAGCTACAAAGAGGAAATTAGGTTTCAGGATGCATAATGAAATGTAATGTACAAGAGAGGGGGTTGATTACTCAAATTACTGAAGTAATCAAATACTCATAATCAATTACTCATTATGCATATGTATATGATGTGAATTGTTGCTGAAATTATCTGAACCACAGCAAGGAACAAAATATTTATTTTTGTCTAAAAATGCTGCTGATAGAAAAAAAAAACTTTACAAACTCTTATTTCAGTTTACATTTAGAATCTCTTACGACCAGGTTTTCATGGTTTGTTCAGTGAACTGTATGAAATGTTATTTCTTAGTTATTAATGTATAGTAACTCTCAGCATCACAGTTATAAGATGTCTCCAGGAAGCCCCAGCATGCATCAATTAGTATCTTTACCCCATTAACTTTCTTATACAAATTTTGCTTGTGCTTGCTACTTACATTTGAATAGGTCTTTAAACTACTTTGGATGTAACTTTTCATTCATAAATTGCTTTATTAATTAACCCCATTTGTTGGAAAGTGCTTAAAGGAAATGCATGAAGCTTATTTTGAATAATCGAATGAATCTTTGTGTTAAGCCTGAAATAACATTGTACATTTATAGCATATACAGTAGAACCTTGATTAATTAGGGTAGTGTTTCCAGACCATCCCACTTATGAGAACATGTCTTTATTTTGATACCATTTTAAGAATCCTCCTGCATTTCTGAAAAAGTTTCCCATTTTGTCCTAATTCTAGGTTTCTGGAATTTTTTTTTTCACGCACATTTATACAATTTGAACTAATTGCCACTGAAATTCACAGAAAATGCAAATAGATGTTGCCATCAAGTAGCACAGATACAGGTGCTATTATATCCACACCCTCACGGTTCCATTACACTAGTATGAACAACACAATTCCAAAAACAAAACTCTAGAAAAAGAAAACAAATACCATTGTTTGCTTAGCAACAGCTCGTACCATGCACGGGAGAGACAGAGTATCCCTGAGGCCATCTGAATAAATGATATTTGACCCACTGGGCAATTTAACATTCTTGAGCCCCTTCTACCCGGCTGGAAATACCAACCTACCAATTTACATGCTTTTCAAAAATATAGCACTAGATCTTATTTTATCATAGAGTCCGCCCCTATGTGCTCTAAGCCTCAGGGGGTCATTCCTTGGTAGGCCTACATGTTAGGCTAGCCTGCTGTTACCTTTTTCTTCCATTTAAAATTAAACAAAATTTGTTTACCAACACAGTGCCTTATTTCGTTATGAATAATCTCAAATCAAACCCTAAAAAATTGGTGCAAGCAGTTCTGTTTTTGCTGGAAAACAATAATTGTTTTTCCTGATAAGATTTTTGTGGCTGTTATCAATTGAAAGAGAAGTTCTCGGGCAAAAGGCTGTCATCGGTAGGAGTTCATTTTACTCAACATTGCCGCCTATTTAGTATCATGTTCCCCTAATAATGTCATTTGCTGCTTTGCTGATGGTAGGGAAACAGGGAGTAAAGTAAACTCATGCTTACAACAACCTTTTCTCCAGAGAACTTCTCTTCCAATTTTTTTTTTTGGTACAGTGGCATTATCTGTTGTAAACATCTGTGAGTGATGTTGCCAAGAGTGCTTGCGCATGTGTCCTCATTTCTATGTTTTACAATCTGATGTAGTTCCATGTGACCCCAAGCTAACTTTATTCTGGCTACATGCTTCAATTGATGGAGATTTGGTTAATCTAGGTTCTCTCTATACTGTATCTTGAGTAATTTTCAGCACAAGGAAATGTTCCATTTGGTTCTTCACTGTATAAAATTTATTGTATAGTAACGAAAAAAGTGTATGTAAGAAAACCTCAAAACAATGAAGGAAACGTTATGAGAAAAACAACGCTATCCAAAGAAAGAGTAAATGAAGGGTGACTGTCATCAGTTAATGACTAGTCAGGACAAAGTTTAACAATGATTGTTGTTGTCTTTGGTTTCGAATTCCAGTTCCATGCAAAATTTCCATTATACTGAAAAATAAGTCCATCACTGTGATATCATTGGTTGGTATTATTTGTTAACGTATTTTTACTATTTATTTTACGCTTAGTTGTTCGGTAAGTACTTATGAGAAGAAGTTGATAAAATTTATGCTTTCATTATATAACTATTGTTTGTTTGTGTTGGTCTTAAGTGAAGAATACAAAAATTTATATTGAGAGGTTAAATATCTGAAGAAAGTCTAGAATATTGTTGAGAATGTGTCTAAAAATGTGTTGTTTCTTGTTGAAGATTATTTTTGTTTTTGTGAGCTGTAAAAAATCTCTTGTAAGAGTAGTTTGTGTGTTTAAGTTTCCTAGAATTATATATCAGAGTACGTATTTTACAAATTAGTCTTTCAATATTTGCATATATCATAGTCAGCGGTAAACATTAGTGGTCTCCGATCCCCAATGTCTGCACACAGGCGCCATGCTTTTCCTTGGCAAATACTAACAAGTTGCTATGACTAACAATGGGAATAAATAAAGTATACTGCAAGTAATGAAGTAGCTGGGTTCAGGGTCTCCAGTAATTTGGAAAGTTGGAAAATGAAAAATTGGTCAGAAGTCATTGAAAATGCAAAATATTTGGTTAAACTCAGGGAAATATGCAAATATTTGATACAAGTCAAGGGAAAAAATTCTGTGAAGGGAGATATATAAAAACTTGAAGGAGGGGGGGGGGGCTTAAACTCAGAAAAAAAAATTTTTTTGGAAGGTTGAAATTTTGAATTATACAGTATTATTTTATTTCTTAAAGAGTTTTGGTCAGGGTCTAGCAGATGATGGTAAATGATTTTGCTGGGAATACTGCAGTTTTGACAATGAATTTGGACATTTTTGTTTTTTGGTCAACAAATAATCAAGCAAATTTTGTTAAAGAACCTTGCTGTTTTGAAAATAAATTGGGATATTGTTTTGCCTGGTCAGAAAAACGATCGAGCAGATTTTGCTGGGAACCTTGCAGTTTTGACAATAAATTTGAACTTTTGTGCCTAGCTGCCCTCATGAAAAATTGCACATGTGCCACCAAGCATATAAATGACTTAGACTGGAGACCACTATTGTACATCAAAAGTAATAGTGAATATTCATTTGTATAAATTATATAAGAATTTATATTTGATGAAATAATAAATACTTAATAGATGTTATTTGTAAATACATAACTGAGGCATATATACGTACAGTATGTTTATTTTATTGAATTTTATCCGCCCCCCCCCCCCCAGTAATATGTTAACCTGATTCTCATAGCAGTATATTGTTTGGAATGTCTTGTATGTTTCATAATTTAAATATAGTATTACCGGTGTATTTCTGATTCATTGGTTGTTTCGTATTTTTCATTTTTTTTCTCCAAGTTTTTCACGTTGCATCGAAGCCACTGTAAGAAGAGTATTTTTTTTTATTTAAATTCTGGTGGCAGTGTGGATCATTAAACTTTTTTTTCTCAGGAAAATTGAGGAATTCGGCTGAGATTGGTGTGAATTAATTTTTATTTTAGTATGAATTTAAAAAAACTGCTTGATAATCTCCTATATAAATTATATATAGAAAAGTCTTTGTTACATATATTATGTTTTGAGGAATAAGCTCTGCAGCAGTGATTTATTAGAAAGTTTAGTGCTTGTGAAATTCATGCTAATGTCGCACACACATCATTGAAAAGAATATGTTATTTAGCAAGTTTTTATGGATACTATACACATTATTATACAGTAAAGTATTTAGCTGCATCTAATGTGCACTTTATTTCTCAGCTACAAAAATCCTATTTTTTTGTAGATATTGACACCCACGTTAACATGTGCCTGAGTGAAAAAAAACTAGTGATTTTGATGCCAGTGTACCTCCACTCAGCTGTATGAAGCTCAAATTGAGTAGTTAGAGAAGTAAAATGGTTTAGATGGTGCTGAAATTTTTTTTTGATTTTGCATGAAATAAAGTGCATGCCAGATTCGATTAGATACAGTATGTCTTTCATGATATTTTTTGATCGACCTTCATTTTCTTGTAGCTTTATTCCTCCACCAAATTGGATAAAATAGTCATTTTGTGATAAATTAAAATGACTCTTCATTTCATCATTTTCTTATGTAGTTGAATCTATAAATGTTGTTATATATAGCGAAGTATAGAAATGAATATTTCTGATCATAAATGCTGTCAAAGAACTTCATATCAAGCTCACTGTAATTTCCATCTTGTTAAAATTTCGAAGAGGGTCATTTTTGTGCTTTTTTTCTGCTCTTCAAGATTTCACAATTCGTTATGATTGTTGAATTCACTCGGTTTCATGCATTTCTAGTAGTAAAAAACAGGGCCGCCCTCACTAGATGCGGGGCTAAGTGCAAAATTAATAGTGGGGCCAGAAGTGTCTTGATAATTTCGGAGCCCCTTAGCCTTGAATTGTATACATTCTGAGGGAGAAGAGGAATTAAAAATTTATGAAATTAAAATAAAAAATTAAGAATAAATGCAAAAAATAATCCTAATGTCTACCATAATTCAGAATTAATGCAAGAAATAATTTTAGAATTGACAAGAATTCAGAATAAATGAAGGGGAAATTCTTTTGGAATTGACGAAAATTCATAATAAATGCAAGAAATAATTCCAAAATTTTATGAAAACTCAGAATTCAAAAATGATGAGTTTTCAGAACTATTTCTTTCAAGATAAAAAATTCAGAATTCCAAAATTTACGAAAGGGATTATTATTACTGTAAGTGCAGGCCCGTAAGAGCGGCTCTGGTAAGAAAGTTATTGCGTTAAAGCTGATTGTCTTGGTTGTTGCTAGTCTATAGCTATTATGAGACTTGGTATAAAATACAAGGTAGATTCAGTAGTCAAAGAAGATTCAATAGTAACATTTTAGAAAGCTATGATTCTGAAAATAGAGTGGAATATTTTTTGAACGCCCATAGAGAACCGAAATTTTCGTCCTCTAATGGGAATTATCCGTTTATGTAAATTGAAGTCTCCCTCCTTTGACTTCGAAGGTTTCCTTTAGCAGAAGGTGCCTACTAAATGGCCATACTTCATGCGACTGTGCAACCAAGATGAAGGAAAAAGGATTTGGTTCTCTAAGAGCACGACGATATTTCTCTTGGCAGCACAGAACACGTAATTGCTGAAATATATAGTGTTTAAAATGTTTCTTGACTTTTATTTGAATATTTTGAGTCATATACACTCGGTAGTCGCGGATTTCGTATTCGTGGTTTTCTCTTTATGGAAAAACACTGTTCCCAGGTTTGTTTTTTTTCCCGGTATCGGAACAAAATATGAATTATATGTATTAACAGGATGGCTTTCCAGGCTTTTCTAGTACGTGCTCCTGGAAATTTTTCTGAAAGACTTTTCCGGAAGTTTGAAAGTGAAATCTCTTTGCACGAAAAATTTGACGTATTGAGACTATGCATAACAAAAACTAAGTCAATTGCGCATCATTAAGGTATCAATGAATCCATAGGTGTACGCAGAATTTTCTCGGGGTTTCAGATTCTTTTTCTTCTGAGGGGGGGTTTACGTTTTTTCCTGCAAAATAACACTGTAATCTTGGCTGGGGGTGGGGTGGTGGTTAGAACCCCAAACCGCCCTCCCCCCTTTGCGTACGCCAATGAATGGATCAACCACGCAGGGATGTCTACCACACGTCTTATAATTATAACACAATATATCATCCAGTCACTTGATCAGGGTATAATGCGAGCATTTAACCCCTGTACCATTAGGGATGAAATATTCCGTGGAAACATCAGTGGAAGTTCAATTCAGTTTTTTGCGTTTTCTTTCTCCTCTCATCATCGCAAAACTTGATTGTAACTGTGAACCAAAGTTGTTTTGTCTAAATTCCTGTTATTGATTCCCAATCCATATATAATGCATCTTTCTACTATATACATGCAAGAGAGAAAGATAATGCATAGGATGAAAATGATAAGAGAAATATACTGTATACTTCCCTTATCTCCACCTATTTATTATACTGTTTCCCTTTTCTATTATTTCTTCTACTTTTTCTTTACCTTCCTTCTTTTTCTAACGTGCAGTTAGGTTAGGACAAGGTTACTAGATTTATCGCCGATTCTTCAAATATAGATCATTCGAATTTGTTGCCAAAAGCGTGTAAGTGAAGGGGGTTAAGGTTTCACTATACACGATACTTGATTGTGATGATTGTACACATAGACATAAGCGAGATTTTCTCTGGTGGGGGGGGGGGGGGTGTTTACATTTACTATAATCTCGGCTCAGAATGGATTACCCCTTCCTTGGAAAGGAGGGGTTTTGGAGTTTTAACCCCTTCCCTCAAGCCGAGATTATAGGCTGCATATAGGCTTATTTTGCAGGAGAAATCGTAACACCCCGAGAGAAAAAAAAAATTGAAACTCCATTGAGAATATTCTGCGTACTCTTATGCCACCTTTCATACTCGAATGATTGTGCATCCAATCAAAGAATATCAAATGTCTCGCATCAAAAGTTGTAGATGCATTACAATATCGCTAATGTCATTCGTTTCCCTGCGGTAGCCGTGGGAGCTATAAATATGGAAACAGTCAATTCGTATTGGGAAAAACTCTAACTTCAATTTGTGCCCGAGGACGCTTCCATTTATACGGTACCAATCGAAAAGATTATAAAAGAAGACACTTTCACGTTAGGTTAATGAAGTACTGATAGACAGATGATATGTGTGGACATAGTCCAATAATTAATTAAATAGCAATCTAGATACATCGACACAGAAGCGGAATTAATCAAGATGGCTGCTTCTCAAGTCGTGTCCCCATGAAGAAAATCAAGATGAAGTGGGAGACAAGTTCGCTATGAGCAATATAACGGATGGGCTTCGCAAGTTTAAATCGTCAATGGATTATTACATTGGCAAAGAGATAGCGCATGGAAATACATAGAATCTCCACATGTAGAAAGATGAAGCATGGCCAATACACTCCAACATATTTAATTAAATGAAGAATAAACGCGAATAAGACATTACTACTAAAGTCATCGCAGGGAATCATCCCCCCCCCCCATTACTTCTTTGTATCTCAGATGCACCCTGCTCTTTTTATTACACGTCTACAAAACTAAATTTTCTGGTTTGGGTTTTTATTCGCGGAGACCGGGGGGGGGGGGGAGAAAGAGACCCAACTAAATGCTTGGTCACCCGGGGCAAGCGCGCATTTTGACGCCCCCTTGTAATGTTCAAGGATAGGTTTCAGAATGAAATTTGCGCCCCCTCTCGTCCAGTGCCCGGGGCATGAGACCCGCCTTGCTCCCCCCCCCCTAGTTGCGGCCCTGCGTATATGTTTTCTGAATAAAATAGTATTTGTTTCCATCCCACTCTTATTCACTCCAATTAGCTACCGTGGTTAAAGGATGAAATTTTTCGGCAGTTACGAAGTTATTTCGACTTCACGCCAAACTGTACCTGGTGGTACAGCATGATTAAAAATGCTTGTAAAATTAATTA
Organism: Pholcus phalangioides; assembly: GCF_987345545.1. NCBI lineage: Eukaryota > Metazoa > Arthropoda > Arachnida > Araneae > Pholcidae > Pholcus > Pholcus phalangioides. The sequence goes on along the minus strand of NW_028301603.1, from coordinate 21,229,747 downwards.
TACTTTTGTCAGAGAGCTTTACGTTTGTTGGCGATACTGTTAGAAAAGTTCCCATTAAAGGAAGTGCCGCAATCGAATCGACAGTTTGAAGCTTTAAAGAAAATGTGAAAACTTTCTAAATTATGTTGAGAAAAATATTTGTTGGAAATTATTTTTCATTCGTTGCTTTGCTGAGATGTGTGTTGTTGTATGTGTATGTCGATGAATAAATCGAGCTACTCTGCTGTACTTATTTGATTTCCATTAAATGGGTTTCGTACCTGAGCTGTTTTTCGTGATCACTTATTATTATTCTATGGCTGCGTTAATCCAGTGCCGTCTTAACGTATGGGACCACCCAGGAACGGTCCGGGGGACCTCAAGTGCAGAAAGGCCTCTTGGAAATTAGACCTGGCTCGAAATTTTCGAGGTAATCATGTTAATAAGTAGGCAGTCATTTCTAGCTAGGTAGGAGCAGGCGTGAATCCAGGACGATGTGACGAGAGGGGTGAATTGTGTAACTTTGTTTGATCGTCCCGTATTTTATGGGACAGAAAAATTTCCCGTATCATTAGGCTTTTAGGTGGGGTGGTAGTTCCCATAGCCCCCTTTCCAGGATTCACACCTAAGTAAAGGCAGACATCTTCAGCTGTGAATGAAGCGGAGGCAGACAACTTCGAATTCGGCATGGGGGAGAGTCAGACAATTTTTCAGGTATCTTTAGCTGCGAATGAAGCCGGGGTAGACATCTTCAGATTCGAATGGAGCGACCGCGGTCGCTGTGGTGGTCGAGTGGTTATAGTGACGGACTCGCGATGCGAGGATCCGGGTTCGAACCCCACAGTGGTGGTCGGCTGAAGTTGGTTTTCTGTGGTTCCCAACTTCAAGGCGCAAATGCGAGCCGATCTCCCCGTTAAAAAGTCTTGCCACAGAGAGCAACAGTCCTACAACGATAAATCATTCAATCATAACACTTCACTCATAGTTAGAAAAACTGGTGGCAGATGGAGCACTACACATAACAAGCATTAAGCATTACCGAGAAACAAAAAACTTCACGTCAGGTTTCACTACACGTACACGCACATTCCCGCATGTACCGATTCGTTGGGGGTTCCGCGGGGTGCATGTGTGGTGTAGCAGTAGTCGGTAGAGCCACCAAAAATGGCTCGGGAATCCATGATGTTCTTAAGTCAGCCACCTCGTTGGGCAATTTGCCTGTTGTGGCGTTGTATTTGTATATCCAGATTCGAAGGCAGCGGAAGCAGACATCTTGAACTGCGAGTGAAGCCGAGACAGACATCTTCAGTTTCGAATGAAACCTAGGCAGATACCTTCAGCTGCGAATAGATCGGAGGCAGACATTTACAGCTGTGAATGAAGTGGTGGTGGGGGCGGATCTAGGGCGATGTATCGGAGAAGCGACCTACGGTACTTATTGTGGAAGTGAATCGGATCATGTCCCATTTTACGGGACGAACAAATTTCCCACCAAATTATTCGGCTCTTGGAGGGGCGATCCCCTATCCCCCTCCCCCCCCAGATCTGCTCTTGTATAAGAGGGCCTCAGAAAGATCACTTTGCCTGAGGCCCAAATGATGCTCTTAAGACGGCCCTGCGTTAATCTAGTCAAAGTTGCTCCTCCTAAACAATCAAACCCTTGATTCAAAAATTATATTTTTCATCATCTGAAACATTTTTGACTTTCGTATCCAAAGTCATTTCATCCGCATAAGAGCTTGTTTAACACCCACAACAAGAGCCGTCTTCACACGGGGGGCCTACCCTATCACGGCCCAGGGGCCTAGATAATATTGAGATCTGGTAATAAAAAATATATATATAGAGAGGGTGAGGTGCGTGTCTCGGGTCAGTGATTAACCAAAAGAGTGATCTAATGATTGCGAAAGCATATGAGTGACCAAACCAATGTTCAAACATGTGAGTGGTCAAAAGCGGGACCTAGAGAATTAGGAACCATGTCATTGAGTGACCAAAAGATTGCCTCTAGAGATTGTGTAAGCCAGGGAGTGACAAAAACAGTGTGAAAGCATATGAGTGACAGAGTGTGAGGTGCCAGGTCAGTGAGTGACCTAGATAGTGTGTAAGTGTGGGAGTGACCAAAAAAGGGGCTTAGTGAGTGAGTGATGAAAGACTCCACCATGCATATGATTAATAAGAAATAAATTGTTAAATATGGAACAAGGAAACACGTTCCAGTTTAACTGATGTTAGGCTACGGTACCTCCTCTTCCTAACCAGAACATGGCCCGCCGCTCTGTCCCAAAGGGCCCGTTGCGAGACACTGACCAAGAGCGTGTCCAATCACGTGAATGATGAAAAGAGTGACATGCAGCTTGCGCAAGCATGTGAGCGACCAAAACAGTGGTATAGGACCTCTAGATTGTGTGTAAGCATGGGAGTGACCAAGCGAGTGACTTAGCAGGCATATTTACAGGAGTGATGAATTCGAGGAATGAGTATATAGCCAAGAAAATTAGATTAGAGGGAGAAGGGCGGCAAGATCGTAAATTAATCTCTGCGGGGAAGGGGGGTGGGGCTAAGCAGGTCCGGAGCGGAAAATTTGAGGAATGGTCAAGAAAATCAGACCAGATATAGGTTAAGGGCCGCAAAATCGTAAATCCACCTCTGGGCTTTATTTTGTAGAAGCTACAAGGTTCCCGGCTCTGCCCGGGTTTTTTTTTTTAACTAGCAGAAAGATTGAAAAAGTGACAAAGGAATAAACTATTATATATTAGGGGCAGCATTATTATTATATATACTATTATTATTATAGGGCAGCATGAAAGAAGTGACAAACCAATGTAAAGGCATATGAATGTGTGAAACGCATTGCTAGGGAACCACGTTAACCCTAGCGTGGGACGTAAGTTTAAGAATGTAATTTTAACACGTTAAATGTAAGTTTAACACGTAACTTTCGGAATGTTTATCCGAAAGTAATTGTTGAGGGGCTCGAAAACTATTGTTGCCCGACAGTTTTTTGCCCATTCGGAGCATTTGTCCTGCTCTGGGGAAATGTTAAAAGTAGCCTATCGTTCACAAGTCGGGTCTCGTTTGGTATATATATATATGCAAAATTTGATGACGATCGATCGAAAATTGTAGATTTGTATAGAGAATATTTATATTCAACAATTTTTTTATCGCGTCGGATTTCTGCTGACAAGGCCCCGTTTTTCAAGGCGTTGCGAGCTGTTTTTGGCCATGCATAGGCTTTTTTTTTTCAAAACCTGTTCCCGAAAGGTTCGACATAGTCAAAAGACACACATAGGGGACTCATCTGCGACTCGAACAATTGGAAAATGATATTACCGAAGACATATGTTAGCTCTCCCTTTCCTCTTGATGAACGCCCTGCCTGAACGATGTAGAAAGTTGTCAACTCTCGGATATTTCGCATTCCAAGCAGTTTTTAATGAACCTGCGCGAACGTAATTAAGAAACGCGTTTGATGATATTCCGGAAGAGCATTGAGAGGAAACTTGTCTATATATCTTTGGTGGTTAAAAAGACATCAAAGAGGCTGTTTGGAGATGAGGGAGAGAAGAAAAACTCTGCGTACAAATTCATTTTCCGGTCCAAACCCGTGGAAGTTGTTGGAATGCAACTTGGGAACCCAGGCCACCCCGAGGCGGGCGTCACTCGCTCGCTCGCTCCTATTTTTTTTTTTATAATAAATGAGCAACAGAGCACGAAAACCGGCTCCATCTCGTTGGTTGCGCTGTCATCATTTGTGAACTGGATGAGAAAACAGGCACACACACACACAAGAAACCCCTCGAGGCTAGGGGGAAAAAGAAATTCCATACCTTGGGGGCCCATTTGTCCCCCTCCCCTCCCCGCCTCAGTTGGTATTGGAGGACAGTGAAGAAACGTGTATTATTTATGGCCTTTTTTTTTTTTTTACGGTGTCTGCTCTAGTCGACTTTTTCGAGATCGTGAAACAAAATGTCTCTGTTTAAGGCTTATCATCTCCCGCTGAATAAAATCGACAGTTCCAATGATTTTATTGCATTAAGTCAGCATTTCCTCAACCTATGGTCTGCGGACTAGAAGTAGTCTGCCACGATGGCATAGGAATGGCCCAGAGCCGTAATGTACCTTTTTCGGGACACCGTCGCAGACTTTTCCTTGAAAGAAGTGCAAATTTGTTTGGGACCCCCCTCCCCATTCAGTTCGGGGCCATAGGGCAGCGGCCCGGTTGCCTCAGCCTAGTCATGGCCCTAGCAGAGCTTCTCATAGGTGGGGCTTGTAGGGTTCTATCCCTGGGGTCCGGGACAATTTTCTCGCCATAAGTTCACCAATTTAGGGGAGGCCCATAAAAAGTTTGGCCTGGTGCCCCACCGAAAATCCCAGCCTAGTGGTCCTGCGACAGAATGCGGGCCATGGGCATTGGTCAGGGGTCTCAAACTTATTCCCACACGTGGTTCCCCTTGCACTTATACGTGGCTCCCCAGAGCAGTTTAACAAAGAATCTCTTCGAAAAACCCTTGTTGGGCCACCACTCCGCACCGTGGTGCACAGTTTGAGAACCCCTGGCATAGGTGGTCATCAGGCAGACTTGATAATTCGATTTCAACTGAATGAAAAATTATTCAATTGTAATTGATATTAATAATATCTACATGAGTTCGAATAAAAATTACATCTTCATACCATATTCCATTGTCAAAAATAAAGGGGAACTGAGATCTTCAATACGATAAAATACGGGACTTATTTGTATTTATAAGACAACATAATTATCATATTAAGTTATGAAAACTTATTCCTAATTTTAACTCACGTTACAAATTCAAATAAGCGTCGCTGAAAAAATTCGGTAAATATGTAAAACAATTCGGAACAACTAAAAATACAGGAATCTCCCGTAATACGGGACACAAGAGGTCCGTCGAACAGTTTTAGATATTTTACTGGTCCTTGGGTTCAGAAATGTTGAGAAACGCAACGTGGAAAATTGGAAACGGGACTAAGATGCATGGAGTCTGAAAAAGAGCGGGACAAATGGTCTCGCAAATCCGCGATCTTTCTTCCATATATTTTTCTCTCTATTCCCTTTTTTAACCGAGATTCCAGCTAACAAAGATTCAAAAAATTAGCTGAGCTCTAAATGAATTTTAAACAATGATAATACAACAATACAACAGTTGTATACAACATTGACAATACGACAGTTTCAGTGGTGTCTCAAACAGTGATCTAAGCTCACATCATTCATCTCCCAAACAATGTTATGAATCGCAATGGATTTTTCAGAAATCACTTTAGCTAGCAACGAGTTTCAAACTAACTAAGCCCAAGACAATGGGCTCTACAAAAAATTGCCTTTGTTGACAATCAATTTTTTAACAGTGGAGTCGATAATGAGTTTTTGAATCAGGAATGCATTTTTAAGCAATGGTCTAAATTGACAAAAAATTTTTAAACAATGGTCTAAATTGACAATAAATTTTTAAACAATGGTCTAAATTGACAATAAATTTTTAAACAATGGTCTAAATTGACAATAAATTTTTAAACAATGGTCTAAATTGACAATGAATTTTTAAACAGTGGTCTAAATTGAGAATAATTTTCAAACAATGAGTTGAATTAGCAATGCATTTTTAACAATCATTTTGAGCAGACAGTGCGTTATTTTTTTTTTCAGATTGTGGAATCGAGACGACATAACAATGGGTTTTGTATATTGTGTTGAGAAATTTGAAACATTAACAGTTGTGAGCTGACAAATAGGTTTTAAATAGTAATCTGAGCTGAGAATGAGCTTTTTTTTTAAACAATATCTTGCAATCGATTTTCTGCAATTGAAGTGCTGACATTATCTTTTCAAATACAGTGAAACCTCGCTACAACGATCTCGGTATAACGATTATGCCTCTACAACGATATTTTTCTTGCTCCACAGAGTATCTTTATATCGAGTTTGCGCTGCATTAACAATATAAACTAACAATGAAGTTTCAAGCAATGGTATTGGCTACACGTCTTTCAAACAATCATCTGAGAGTTAAAAGATAGTTTCCGAACAATTTTCTACGTGACAATGGACTGTTAAACAATGTGTTATTAGTCATTTATCTGGGTTGAAAATAGAACTTCTGAATTATTCACCAGCGGCAAATATATATATTACAGCAATAACGAATCACTGATATCTTATTATTTTTTCCAAGTCATTTTCAATGCCAAATGTAATATTACGTAAGAAGTTCAATACAGAGATGAATTCTGCAAAAAACACACACGGACGTTTACTTTTTTCCTCTCCTCACAGTTTTGTTTTGCAACACACGGAATGATGATTACAACAAACACAGATGCTCACTGAATCAATGCAGACGCGTTTTTTTTTTTTTGCTAATTTATTTGTATATATTTTGAAGTAAAACGTTCCGGTTGTCAGCAGTTTTCTGAGCACGCGAATACTTTTTGGCGTTCCCACCATTACGATAATAACAATAAAAACAAATTGAGTGCTAATACAGTGTTGTGTGAAAACAAATATCTCTCTTCATTATTTCCGTTTTTTTATTTTAATGATCGCGTGTATGGTTACGGAACCAACAATGCACGAAATCCATTCAGTACACGTTATATGCGGATCCAATTTGTATGTTGCGAGACGAGGAAGCCCATCAAATTGTAGAACCGGTATAACCGAATGAAGGAGTTTTGTTTTTGTGCTTCGACGATATTGTACACAGTGGCGTCTTCACTTGTGGGCCAGAGGGGACCGGACCCAGAGCATCTTTTTATTTATTATTTATTCTGAACTTATTTCTTAATCCCCCCCCCCCCAATCTTTAGCATATGATTTTTTGGTTATCATCGATATGATGCATTAGACATTTCTAGTAGACATTTCTTACACAGATTTTGAAGACCCCCCCCCTACCGTCTGAAAAGAAAAATATTCATGTCACGGCAGGGCCGAAGTCAGAAATTTCTTTCCGAGTGGGACAACCAGTATTTCGGAGGGGAAAAAAAGGGGAAAGAACAGTCTTCCAAACTTTTTGTACATATTTTACCAGTTTATTTCATGATACTTTGTACTACTCATTAACTCGATTTGGTATGATGATTATTTGTGTGATTTGAATTTATATTTTCTTCCATCAAAAATTTTGATCTGTTTTTAATTTCCTTATGATTGTATTTCCACTACTGGCAGCCATTTGCCTCTTAGGTGATGATGTTTTCAGGGACGGAACTAGAGCTCGCTGTTGGCAGGGGTGATTAAAAAAAAATTTAATTAAATTGTAGCAAATAGGGTGACCGTACATCCCGCATTTTGTCCCGTATGTTTTGAGATAATCATTTTTTTCTCCCCCGTTTTTTAGTCGAATTTTATCTTGAATTTGTTATTTAATCAATATCGTGTGTTGATACATGTAAATTTCCAACTGATTCACTGAATGCAGTATTATCATATAGAAGTTACGAGAATTTCATGAATTATCGCATCGGGGGCAATATCACATGTTCCGCTTGGGGGGGGGGGGAATGCGGTGATCACCCCAATCATCCCCCTCCCCGTACAAACTCGTACAGGCTGATTTTTGAACACATTTTGAGCATTTTTAAATTGGAATCCATTTCTCTGCAACGAACGATTGATGAGAGGTGAGTTAGGACTTACAAGACAACCTGTATATTTTTGCACTGGATGGAGTTAAGTGAAGAACAATTTATTTTGAAACTTTTCCCAAAATTTCAAAAAAATATTTTTAAAAAAAACAGTGACTTTTGTTTTTAGTTTAGTTTTTGCATTAGTTAAAAATAAAGCCAAAACGAAATATATCAACAAAGTAGTCGAAAAAAGAAATTAAATACTTAGTAAAAGAGTTTATAAAAATTAATTATAATGCAGATATCTAATGATAACTAATGTAATTGATCGCAGGAAAAAAAATAGAAAACTGATCATTCAAAGGGGAAGGTAAATAGTATTGCACTGGGGGATGGAAAAAGAAGGTTAAGAACTACTGGGCAGGAACACGAATGTTCCGAAATTACACACGCAGCCCTAGGTTTTATTTCCTGTATCATTGCGTGAATGGAGTGAGGCCATAAACAAAAATGCGCGAATGTTAAGGAAAAAAAAACGCATTCTTTTCCTCCAACATCATGCGCACAACTTACAGAATTCCGAATTATATCCCGTCAACCTTTCTGGCAAAAGGTGAATTGGTTTTATTCGTGAATATTTAATGGGGGCTAGACACAAACCTCTCGGGGCTATTTTTGTAAGCAGCGGGCATTTTGGAGGGTGAAAAAGAAAAAGTTCCTCCTCAACAAGTCCTTGGATGATGGGAGCTAGAAGAGTGCCCTGCAGTAGCTCCATTATACACCAAACAACACCGAAACTGCTACATTAAAAATACAGCTACTCTCTCTCACCTGAGCCTCCGAAAGCCCTAGCCTAGCCTAGTAGAAGATAGGTGAGGGGGGAAAAAGAGTACAATGTGCTGCAAAATCCGGTTTTTGTCAAAAATCGGAAAGAAAGAAGAACGGCAGAGTTTGTTAAGGACTTCGCAAATGGTCGGATACCTGTTCTGATCGTTTGTGGCCGGCCAATAGGAAGAGCTCTTCTATATTCACCTTCTTCTTCTTTTCCACCGTGTCTCTTCTTTTTTTGGCTTTTGGTGTGTTTTTTTCTTTTTGTTATTTTCTCTCTCTGTACCTGTGTAGAGCAATGGATTGTTGTGTGTGTGAGAGAAATATGCATCATCATCAACATCGTTGAAGCGACACGTTTACCGCTTCGAGAGGAACGTCTTGTCGTTTTACGGCGGGCGCCATATTGTGGGAGTTTACGTGGTTCCCCGAAAATACAGTGACATTTGGATTTTTATTGGTTATTATTGTGGTTACAGTTTCTGTGTGTGTTTTGTGGTGATAGACGACGTCGAAATGACGACACCGATATGTCGTTGCCGAGTCCTGTACCTGGGTTCGTCGGTGCCTCACATCACGAAGGACGGACTCCAGGGCATCCAGGAACCCCTGAAGGACCTCTACCCGGAGCAGGGGTCTTTTTCGGCCAAGGGCATCGATTCGTGGCTCAGTGTCTGGAGCAACGGACTGTTGCTGGAGAACGTCGACGAGTCGATGCGACAGGTGACGAGATTCTTCAACATCGAGACCCTCCACTACTGCGCAGCTGTCAGGTACGTGGTGGTCCCGGGCAACAACGGCGAGCGAGTCGAGAAATTTCTGCCCCTGGACAGTCCTTTCGCTCGGCACGGGGACCCCAACCACGCTCCTCTGTTCGCCTGCATACTGAGGCGTACCGCCGGTATCAAAGTGCTCGAGTGCCACGCTTTCATATGCAAGAAAGAGGCCGCGGCGAACGCGTTGGTGCGATGTTGCTTCCACTCTTACGCGGACAGCATGCAGGCTAAACACATAGAAGAGAGCTCCCTCTATTTCGAGAATAAAAGGTCCCGATCCATGTCTGCCGGTTTGAATACCTTGGAGAAGGTGGAGGTGTGGCGATCGAATGCCGAGCCGGTGATAAACGGCTCCAACATGAACACCATGACTAAGCCCATGGATAACAAGACCAGCAGCAGCAACATGTCAAACATCGACAGCAACGATCAGGATAACGATAACTATAAAGTGTGGACCGGAGTGGCCCCTACGGAGAGGGAACTGTTGTACGTCGATGCGTCGGGTACGATGAGGAGCCTCAAGTCAGGCAACGCGACGACCAGATCTGCTCAAGTCAAGGTCCGCCAAATGGTAGGGCCACCTGCCCGTCCGCCGCCCCCGCCATCGCCGAGTCTGATAAACGGCAATAGGGAGCAACAGAAGCAAAAACAGATGAAGCCATCTAAGTCAAAAAACAAGAAGAAGCAGAAGGACATGCCGGTGAATGGGATCACCGGCCCGCCACTGAACGGTTACCGACCGGCCTCTGCGATCGACCATTTCCCCGTCATGATCCCCCCTCAAGGTGTGTACGGAAGGTCCGGGCTCTACACCGAGAGACGTGCCCGACGAGTCGGACGACCGACCCTGCCCTTGCACGAGGAACCCATTTACATACCTTCCACGAGACCCCTGAGTCCGGTGTCGTCGTACCAACCGGCCGCCTTCCCCTACGAGCAGTACTTCATGCAGTACGGCACGTCACCGAGGAACAAGGCGTTCAAAGAGGCCAAGAAGCGTAACCAGCAGCACCTGATTGCTCATGAGTACCAACCCCTGTGTTATCCACCCCAGATATACCAGAACCGATTGCTCACCCAGGATAGGAAGTACAACGGTAGTGTCATTCCGGTTTACAGGGATATGAGGCCGAACGACGGCTCCATGTTCAACGCCGGGTCGTACAAGCCCAGGAAGAACCACCCGGACGACCCGAACCACAGTTCCGACAGCTCCCCTTTCAACACAGGCATCTACAAGAAGGATCATCCGAACGACCCGAAGGATGACGATTCCGATCCGGATTCGCCTTTCAACACAGGGATCTACAAGAGGAGCCGCGCCAACGGCAAACAGAACCACGCCGCCAACACGAAAGAAGGGGAGTCCGACCCGGATTCGCCTTTCAATACAGGGATCTACAAGAAGAAAGGCCACCTGAACGAGCGAGCCTTCTCGTACTCCATCAGGCAGGAGCATCGCTCCAGGTCTAACAGTTTAGCGAATCTGCAGTTCTTTGAGAACGGCGAGGGTTCGACCCTCGGTGGGAGAGACGAGGACCGCAAGGAACGTGAACTTGCCCAACTGGTCAGTGCGTTGGAACTCAAACAAAACGGCAACTCTATGACCAAGGACAGGATGGACTCTAACTTTATGCGCAAGAAAATGCCCGCCTACTAGATCTAACGAGTAAGTCTTAATTCATTATTAATTACTTTTCAATCAATTAATTAGCTAGTGCATAGGTGCCGGAACCTGGAGGAGGGGCTGAGGCTTTTAGAGCCCCCCTAATAAATTTTTTGTTGGTGGGGGGGGGCACAATAATTCACGAATATAAAATGCAACGCACCATTCTGCTTCCTGCGTACGGGCTTGAGTCCCTTATTTACGGGACGATTTGACGACTTTCAGCCTCCTCAGTGTTTTCTTCATGTTGGTGCTGTTGAGTTTGTGGCTTCAAAGCCAGAGCAAATATTTGTTTGTGTACTTGTTCCATATCTATAGGTCTGCATAGCCTTGTAGAGGTAGAGAAAGGCATGATGCATCGTTGAAGGCACGTGGAAATTGAATTTTAACATTTTTTTTCTTCAAATTTTCATGTGATTAAAGAACTTCACGATCAGGAACGAGATATCTTGGCCCTCCCTGTGTAAATGGGAGGAGTATATGTTAGAGTTTCTCTTTCTGACTCTTGACATTGGTAACCTTGGAAAAGAATATATTGTCTCTTTTTTTTTCTTTTACTTCTCTCTCTCCTCGGCATTATATTTTTCTCCGCGCTACGGTTTGACGCATGGCCCCCACATCCTGGAGTAGGGCCCTAGGCTGGGATCTTTTGCGGGCCCCCGGACCAGACTTTCACGGGCCCTCTTATGATGTATTTACAGCGTGAAAAACAAAAAGTAATGAAAATCGTCCCGGGCCACAGGGCTGGAGCCTTGCCAGCCCACCCCTTGGGAGGGGGGCATAGTTTGACGATTAAAAAAAAAATATATATATTGGGATAAAGAACGGAAACCCCTAAATCTCCTCATCCTTTCCCTCCCCCTCCATTTTCCAATGTGTAAACAATAGCACCAGTTTTCGAGATATGTCTCTGCTAGCTCAACTACTAAATCCCACGTGCACCTCGTCCACATTCCTCTGCGGAATTTCGTGCCCGTTGCTCATGCACGTGAAGTTTGTTACTGTGTAATGCTTGTTATGTGTAGTGTGTGTGTGTGTGCACTGCCATCTGCCATAAATGCGGTGAGAGAAGTTCAATGATTGAATAATTGTACCGCGATGGTTCAATTGCGCGTCGTCCAGACTTGAGCACAGTGCCGTCATTTCAACTTTTTCCAGGGGAGGGGGGGGGCGACAAAGCACATGTACTCAATGTATGTATGTATAAATTTGTATATACCGTGGAATCCCGTTTTAACGAATACCGTTATAGCGAAAATCTCGTTTTAACGAACACTATTCTAATCCCCCAGATAAGTTTATACAGGAACAATGCAAAAACCTGAAGTTCCTTTATAACGAAGTTTCGTTATAACGAAGTGATTTCTTTAGTCTCTCGGAGTTCATTATAACGGGATTCGATTGTATATATACCATTTTTAGTGTATTTTCAAAAGCCAGAGGGGCAACGGCCCCCCCCCCCCTGCCCCCCTAAATGACGGGCCTGTCATTAGACCCATGAGCTCATGGGTCTAATACAAGTTTGCGCCTTTGGTATGCACATGTTACGTTCGTAAGTACAGTATTTCAAAATTCACGAAAATTGAAAGAATTGGCATGCTGCATTTGAATGTTGTTTGCGAAAAAGTTATTCTCACGGTGGAGTGTTTTTTTTCCCCTTGGTACAAAAAAAAAATTCAAATTTTTGTTGATAGAGGACACTGCATGAAAGGAAACCACTGGAAATATCCAAATATAGTCCTATAAAATGCAGGGTGTACAATTAACAGCTCATTCCTGAATTTTCCTGTTGCTGGCGCTTACTTACATAAGGTTTCCACTGTGGCATCGGTTGATAAAGCGCTATAGACGAAATTGTTTCACCTCAGCCACAAACCGCCGGCTGGAGCTTTACGAACGTTTCGGACTCAGAAAGGATAAAGAAAGGTTGAAGTGCCGAAATATACGCGGTTCGTTTTCGCGTAGCGCCATCTATAAACAAAAATCTGAACCATTTTTTATGTATAAAAAAAAATTCCCTTCGGGAGAATAACTTTTTTTGCAAACCGCATTCAAAAATACCAATTTCTTCAATTTTTATGAATTTTTAAACTGTTTACGTATTTAATATTATTATTGAGACGCCCTGTGAATCATACATGCTCAGCCCATGGCCCGCGGGCCAAATGTGGCTCTCGAAGATATTTGATGCGGCCCCCGTGAAAATTAAAACCGAATTTTGTAAAAATGATGGAGTATTTCCAGATCACACACACTTGAGCGACCCGCAATACAGCTCCCCATCATTGGTGGCCCGTGACATATTTCCGCATCAATTAAGTGGTCATTGGCATTCCCAGATCTCTTAAGTGACCCACGGTTCAGTTTCACATCAATTTTGTGGTCTGCGGCAAATTCCCAGGTAACTCGAGTGACCTGCGGCATATTCACAAATCACTTGAGTGACTTGCGGCACACTTCTAGAACACTTAAGTGTTAAGTGGCTTACGGAACATTTTCAGATCACTTTAGTGACCCGCAATATAGTTCCGGTTAACTAAAATGTCCCACGGCACATTCACAGATCACTAGTCGACCGTGGCATATTTGCAGATCACCGCAGCACAGTTCCAGATTACTTGAGTGGCCTGCGGTGCTGTTCCGGATCACTTGATTAAGTGGTCCGGGATATGAATGAAGTGACCCCGCACTCTCCAATAGGTTGAGCACCCTTGTTGTAGATCAAGAAACTAGTGCTCTTAGAAGTAAGTGCTCTGATTTCCCAAGTTTATCCTTGAATTTTTGGACTGGAGAAAAACAAAATCAAACACAGTTATTGTTTGCTTTCCCTACGTTTCAGAATACGAGAAACAAAACCGACGCCCTCGAGCAGGGCGTGGTTCCAGGGCGAAACACGTAGACTTTGGTCGAAGCCGGCTCAATTCGATTGTTTTCTGAATATAATGCTCTTTCTCACGAGAATGCTCTGATCACAAGCCTCTCTTATTACATTTTGATCGTTTACCATGGAATTCCATTTATTATTATGTTTCCATTACTTCATTTTGCATAATTAAACCACACCCTGTACGAATATAAGTACACGAAACACGGCTCGATGGATCTCTGGTTCGAGTGCACGACTGGTATAGCATGCGGTCTGAATTGCTCAAATCAATTTCAAGATACGCTTTCCATAGCTCTATCCGTCTTAACACATAAGCATCGCATAGGACCACTGGGAATAAGGGACCAAAACATTGCGGCTGAGATAAATTATAGAAGACACGTATGGAAGCCTGATGCTGGTCTGGTCTGGTCTACTCAGGGTAGCCTTTGATGGCTGGAGTCATCAATTGTGGCTTTTTTCAAACTTTGTGTTGTAGCGGTCCAAGGGCGTAGCGAGTGGGAAGGACTTGGGGGTGTGGTCCCCCCCCCCCGAAATGTGAGAAAATGACCGAAAAATGGGAAAAAGATGGCCAAATCTATTGTTCTATCACTTTGGTCCCCCTCCCCCCCGAACGAAATTTCTCGCTACGCCCCTGTAGCGGTCCCTTTAAATTTTCGAAATTTTGAAGAATCTACCGGCTTCTCCCGGTGCTTCCAACACTGACTTCCCCGAGTTTTGCAAAAAATATTGAATATTCAAGCTTCAGAGATTTTCAAAAAGGGGAAAGACTTTCCTGAGCTTAAAAATTTTCCCCTAAAAAAAGAAAGACTTCCCCGAGCTTAAGTTTTTCCCCAAATAGACTTCCCCGAGCTTACAGAATTTTCTATATAGTTTTTTTTACAGCAATATTGTTTCTGCTTTATGTCGGAGCCGGTGAGGAAACATAAGCACTGGGACTGGACAATTCCCAGGTGCCAGGTCACCGTGGCGACTAAAAAATTGGAATCGGAGAATCTAAAAGTTTCTTTGTGTAGTATCGCTGTAGTATCTGAATTGCTGGCTGAGAGCAGCACAAAATGTTTGGAACTTTGTGCCACTTGGCAGTCGAGTGGTTAGGGAACTAGCTTCTCACTGTGCAGGTCTGGGTTCGAATCCCGGTCCGGGCATGTATGGATATTTTCTAACATTAACGAATTCCCTGGACGGATCATGCTGATTCCTTGGGAATACGTGAAAATCACGTTATTTAAAAAAAAAAAAAGAAGAAATTATAGCAGCATATCTGCCTAATGAAAGAGGATCACTATGGCCCGTTAACTTCCAAAAATTTCTAGTGACTTCTCCGCGTTTCCGAGGCATTCAAATGGCTTCCGCTTCAAAATTTGCGAGTGATTTCCCGAGCTTTCAAAATTTTTGAATGACCTCACCGAACTTCCAAAATTGTCAATGCGGCTTCTCTGAGCTTCTAAAATCTTCATGTAGCTTACCCTTTCTTATGTTTATCAAATTTGTGTTAAGAAAAGATATAGTTGTTAAAATCCGGAATTTTTTTTTTCCGTACCACCCTCCAAAAAACACGACTCTCTAAGCAGACTGTGCCATCTGTGCCGTCTTAACGCCAGCGCATCTTCGGCACTGCGAGGGCGCCAAGCGCATAGAAAGCCTCGTGTCAATTGTGATTCCATAAATGAAAACAAAAATTAATAAAATTTACAAGATTCCAAATTGGAGGTAACTGGCACTTCAGTGCTGTAAAGAGGGTTTACGGAAATTTCGCTTCCGGCATTTCGCCACCGGACATTTCGCCTTCCGTGACCGTGTGAGTGGGTGAGTGACCAAGTGTGTGCGCGTGATACTGACCAAGTGATACGGCTACTCACTCACTCATACTGTCAATCGCACCTCATTCAGTCACTCACTCATACGAATACTAACTTGGTCACTCATACGATCACTAACTTGGTCACTCACATGGTCACTCATACGATCACTTACTTGTTCACTCATACGATCACTTACTTGGTCACTCATACGATCGCTCATACGAACATTAACTTGGTCACCCTTTGGTGACTCACGCTCTCTCGCTCGTTCGCACAGTTACTTGGTCACTCATACTGTTACTTGGTCACTCATACCGTCACTCACTCATACAGTCAATCGCACACTCACTTGGTCACTCACTCACACCCATTTACTCATAATCACTCAAGTACTCACTTGGCCATTCATACTGTCACTCACCCACTCATTTGTTCATTCATATGGTCATTCACTCACCATACAGCCACTCACACTCATGTGGTCATTCACTCACACATACAGCCACTCACACTCATGTGATCATTCACTCACACATACAGTCAGTCACACTCACTTACTCATAAGGTCACTCATACACTTACTTGGATACTCACTCGGTCAGGGCAGTCGAAATGTCGGAGGCAAAATTTCCGGATCCCTGTAGGGGGGGGGGCCCGGAGGCATAATTATACCCAGGGATTCCCCCCCGATGTTAATCTGTGCCTGACTTAGAGGGTTATTAGCTAGAAATAATACGACCAAGATCGTATCCTATTGTCAAAAAGAACGTCTAGACACGGCGCAACTGAACTGATGAATATTTGAATTAATGCAAATGATGCTCATTTCACGCATAATCTTCGAAAAATCGACTCCAATTTTTCGTCTCTTTCTAATCGCGGAAGAAAAAGCCTATTGTGAGCGGCTGTTTTTTCCGTTTTTCCGGAAACGTGTAGGCGATTGTGTTTTTTTAGGCCCTTTTATTTTTTTCCCATATCAAAGTAGGCCGAAGTTTAGGCAGAGAGTTATTTCTTTTGCGTGTCCCGATAGATAAATAACATTATTCTCTGTAATACGGAAAACGGGTCAACGTGCTTTATGTGTGTTTATGTGGGAGGAGGAGTCAAGAGAAAGGTTCATTCAGAACTGCAGATATTATACCCATGGCCCAGCCTGATTCAGTTACATCAACGATAATGGTCGTTTACCGATACTATCGAGACTGCGTTGCTAATTGGACAACTTCAGATGGACTCCAGACCAGACCCATGAAAACTCTTAATCACGGCTCTTTATTCCGACCGTGCTCTTTAATCTTGAGATAAAGGAAATTAACTCGACGACATTTTTTTAGCCTATACATGCGCAACCCACGCCCCGCAGGCCAAATGTTGCCCTCGAAGTCATCTGATGTGGCCCGCGACCTAAAAACTAATTTTCTAAAGTTGAAATAAGCGAACAGATCATTCGAGTGAGCCGCGGTGCAGTTCCACATCACTTGAGTGTGGCCCTCGACAAATTGCCCTACTATTTAAGTGACCCTGAATCTTACTTAAAGATCACTTGAGTGGCTTGCGGAGATGTTCCAGATCACTGAAGTGTCCCACTGTGCATTTCCAGATCACTGAAGTGATCCAAGGCACAGTTCCAGAGCACTCAAGGAGCCCGCGGGCCCCGATGCAGAATATGCTGAAATCGGTGACGTACGGCGCAGAACAATCGGTGCTACTGCAGAACAATCTCAGGAAAAATTTTAAGAGAAGGTTTTTTCTTGCATGGAAAATATTATAAATGAATTTCTTCCGCAGAACATTTTCATTCAACATGTTCTGTTTTGGGGCCCGCGGCACGTTTTCAGATCACTTACGTGATCCTATGGAGCTGTTGCAGATCACTTAATTGAGTGGCCGCGTCATGCGTTCAAACGAATGAAATGACACTCTCCTGAGCAAACCCGTTTTTTTAGCTCTTAGCGCCACTCCGCGGCGCCCTGACAAATGTTGGCGGTGCACACAACCCCTGGCGTATACCTTTACTAGAAATGTATATTAAATAACTTTCATACCAACTCTCTGAAAACGCGTATGTGATTAACGTACCCCATAATACCCAGAACGGCGTTTACCGTGTAACATATACTTCCTGGAAATGTGTATGTGACTCGTATACCGAATTTCCGGAAATGCGTACACAGTATAGCTTTCATATACTCCCCCCCCCCCCATCTGGAAATGCGTGTGTGATTACGTGCCCCTAATAACCAGAATTGCGTTTACCGTTTAACATATATGGAAATGCGTATGTGTGCTTATGTATCCAGTTTCCGGAAATTCGTACGTGGTATAACTTGCATACCTCCCCCTTCTGAAAATTCGTATTTGATTAGAGTACCCCCCCCCCCTTAGATTGAAAGTGTATAAATGTATACCTCTCTGGAAATGCGTATACATGACTATATTACTTTGATACTCTTCTTTAAATGCGAATGTGACTTGAATACCCCCTTCTTGGAAATGAGTATATTGTATAACGTGCATATCCCGTTCTCGGAAATGAGTATGCCGTATAACTTACGTATACCCTTTCATGGAAATGCGCATGTGATTAACGTACCCTAACCTGGAAAGTGAGTAGTCCTATGTGATGAGTGTGCCCTCAAGTTGCAAATGAGTATGTGATTAGCGGAACCTCCATCTAAAAATATGTATAATACAGTATATGTCTTTTGCTTATACCCCCATGGAAAACAGTATGTGACTCGCTTACCTACTCCACCACTTACGTACCCCCTTGCTTATTGCATCGTAATTAACATTTTGCATTATTTTTTACTTTTCATCTATAACTAACTATTTTTCGCCACCTTTGAGCCGCTCATAACGCACACCCAGCGGTTTGCGTGCCATTGTGTGGAAACCACTGCAGCAATGGATCTGTGATGAAAATGTTCGTCAGACTAATAATTGCAATAAACCAGGTGTTGACAAAGGGGAAAATAAACGGGTGCCACCCGAATTTCTTAGGACTCAATCATATTCCTGTTCCCTCTTCAAGGAAAAACTCCAGTAAATATATATTTTTTCAACATCTACGATACAAAATTAAAGATACCATATTAATTAATATGTTAACGGTTATAAGCATGTTCACCAGTACAGAAGGAGTGGATGTAGCAAGAACATATTGACACAAATACCGAAAATTTTTTGCTGTCTTTAAACTCCAGTTTACTAGTAACGCATGGAAAATTTTAGGAGTCTATACCAATTTTTTAGTCAATATTTGGCACCTGGGGTTTATATGAAGCACTGCAGTAAATTCAATTCACGATGTTGTTGCGGGTCATGAGCTGAAATTACGATAATTCCGAATTGTTTCAGTGATGCAAAAACAATTTGTGCATTCATGTTGAGCACTTGGCTTATTTTTGATCCCTGGTTACATAGAAAAATAGATTAAGAGAAAGTGACCAAATTAAATAAGATAACGTGACGTTATTCGTGGAACGAGAGCCAAAATAACTTCTCTGTACATAGTTTTGTTCTTCTTCAAGCTTAAAAAATTTTATTTCATCCATTAAAAACTCATTAAAAGTGGAAATTCCTTTGAGGATATTCACTTTTTCCCCCCGAAACAAACGAACTCACATTTAAAAAATAATAATTTATTTTAACTTCGTTTTTGCTAAATTCTCAGAAATATTTAGTTTCAAATATTCTCTCAAGGAAATATTAGAAATGCATACGTATATATTTATCCGTGTGTTAGATCAGCTAATAAGGGGGCAGCAGAGCGATCGTGGGGTCCGCGAGTAGGAAATTATTGATACGTGTTACTCTTGATTCAATGTTTGTTTTTTCGGAGGGTTGCGAGAAGTCCTCTGGGGCAAGTGATGCCTGGTGAAAAGCTACTGCTGTGTTAGATGAATGGGAAAAATATTTCAACTAGCGCGAGATAATGCAGTGATTTCTATACTTAAGGTACCTATCTATTCGAAAATGTGTGAGTAACTAGCGAACCTTCTGGAAATGCGTATGTGTCTCGTGTGTTCCATGGAAATGCGTATTGGAAAATGTGAGTAACTAGCGTACCTTCTGCAAATGTGTATACGTATTTTCTGTAAATATACGCCCGTTCCTGTAAATATGTGACTTGTGTGTTCCATGTAAATGCGTATGTATCTCGTGGGTTCCCTCGAAATGTATCTCGTGGGTTCCCTCGAAATGTATCTCGTGGGCTCCATGGAAATGTATCTCGTGTGTCCCTGGAAATGCGTATGTGACTGAAGTACCCCCTGAAAATGCGTATATGACCCGTGCGTTCTTTGGAAATGCGTTGCGACTTGTTTATTTTCCCTGGAAATACGTATGTGACCCATGTTTTCTCTATAAAATTGCGCATATAGCTGAAGTATTTCCTAGAATGCGTACGCGACTTATGTGCTCTTTGAAATAGAGCGTCCTCTCTGTTAATACCCGTACGTGTACATATTTGTTCCCCGTGATCGGTTTTTAAGTGACTTTAACCGAATGCCCGGTCACATTAGCATTCATAAGCATAATATTATCAGGAGGATATTTCCGATTTTCAGCGATCTCGTTGGGCATTTTGCCTGTTGTGGCCTTGTATTTGTATTGTATTGGTGTGCTGGCATCTAAGAAAGCATTCATGCCTTTTAAAATGCACAGGAATGCTTTTGGGATTTAAATATGTAGGGTATGGGTGCTTGAACTTCCCCGATATCGAGCACCTTTAGAATTAATTCGGAACTCAAAATGCATGAGAGGATCAAGCCGAGCACATCCACACAAAAAAAAAATCACTTCCCAACGCCCTTGTATAAGTAATTATGACCTTCCTTAGAGACGCCGCTGTCATTATGTAAACTTCACTGTACGGGGGTGGGGGGGGGGTTTGTCAAGACTTTTTTGTTGGATCCTATTTATGTGAAAACTTTCCTTACTTTCGCGAAAATTGAAACGATTTAAGCGAATGTATCACAAAAGTATCTTATCACAAAACAAATGCCAAATTTATGGTTACGTTAATTTGAATTTTGCGAAGGGCGCGTAAAACGAACCCAAATTTTAGCTTCTTCAGACCCAGTCACGGATGCAGGACGATGTGACGGGAGGGGTGAATTGTGTAAGCTCATTCGATCATCCGTATTTTACGGGACAGCCCCAAATTAGCTCATATTATCCCATATATCGTCTCTTAGGAGGGGCGGTAATTCTCATCGCCCCCTTCCCCGGATCCGGACCTGAGCGAAGAGAGGCATCTTAGCTGAGAATGAAGCGGAGGCAGGTATCGTAAGGTCCGAATTGAGTGAAGGCAGACATCTCTTCAGCTGCGAATGAAACCTAGGCGGTTGTCTTCGAATGCGAGGAACAGAGCCCGAAACTTCAGATTTGAATGCAGTGAAGGCAGACATCTTGAGCACTTGAGCTGTGAATGGAATAAGGCAGACAATTTCAGCTGGGGAAGTAAATATTTGCAGCTGTGGAGGCAGGCGGATCCACAAGGCCGATGTGTCGAAGAAGTGACTTATTGAGCAAGTGCATCGGAACATCCCGTATATTTTACGGAATATACAAATTTTCCCCGCGAAAAAATATTGTTCAGCTCTTAGGAGGGGCGTCGCCCTCATTGCCCCCCCCTCCCCCACCCAGATCCGCATTTAATCAGACGCCTGCTAAATTTAGCGTTTTTCCTATCAGTTTATCTGTTTTTCCGACATTTCTGAATTTTCGCGTTCTTCTCAACGACCCCCTCCCGTATCCTTATGGGTACGTGTACTACAGGTTGGAAGCCAATGTTATAACTGAAAAACTCTTCACCCGATTATTATTTTGACATAAGTTCCGGTATCACCCCGAAGGTATGTCGAAAACTCTTAAGGAGATTTCAGATACATACGCTTCCGAAGAAAAAAGGGCCTTAAATGAACTGGAAACACGGTTCTCTATCGTACAATACGCATTTCTATCACTTCCTTCATTATTATCATCGAGCCGTGCGAAGCCACCGAGAGAGTAATTAGCCGATTGGTTCTCGCCTCAATAATAATAATAATAATTATTATTATTATTATTCGCCCACAAATAATAATAATAATAAATAGGAATTGGGTCGAAATCGTTTTTGTGAGTGATTTCCGACCACCGACAACAAACAACATCATCGGTTCGAGTTATGCAAGTCGGAAAAGAGAACTTTCTTCTGAAAAAACATGTTTGTTGGCCCTACGGAAAAATGATTAAAGAATGTGTTGTGTGTGTGGCGCGGCCATTGACACTGTTCGGTCGAGGATGGCTTCTTCTGGGGTTGGTTGGTTTGGAAGATTCCAAGATGTTCGACGTTTTTTTTTTTGTTTTTTATATTCATTTTGCCAGATCGGAAGATTGCGTCGCCGTCGTCGTCGTCCAAGTATATAAGAAAATCGAGTTTCGTCACGCCAGACTTGAAGGAGCGAACTCTTTTTTTCTTAACCACGAAGAAGAGTCCCTTAACCCTCCATTTTCCTCTGCCGTAAGTCTTAAAAAGAAGACTTGCATCGTCCTCCATTATGACGTGAGAAATGCTTCGTGCGCGCAACTTACCTGTAAAGGCAGTGAAAAGAAAGTAGGAAATAACCGCTACACCTACAACGTTGTATTTTTTCGAAAGAGATGATTTTCGTCTCTCGACCCTTTTTTTTTTTATTCTACTATAGGCTGAGGTTATGCATCATTAATATTGACTCGTCTGAGGCCGGAACAATCAAAACAACAAGCGTAGGAGTACGGAACAAAAATGACTGGCCGTGAAGGATTCATAATTCCTTTTTTTTTTTAAAGGCCATGCTGAGGTTTCGTAAGATAATATTGATGAACATCAATCGGCACATGCTCGTATACACCGGCTTACAAATTTGTTGTTCTTCTCCTGCGGCTTTGAAATTATCGCGGAAATAATACGGCTAAGGATTAGAATGAGGTTTCTTTTTTCTGTGGAAGCGTCCATTTTGTTGCTTATCTGCGCATTAATAGCGTCGTGTTCTTTTTATACAGTTGAAGCCGCTTATTAAATTCACTGATGATGTTATCATTCTGGTATTATTAGGAGCC
Source organism: Pholcus phalangioides (assembly GCF_987345545.1). Lineage (NCBI taxonomy): Eukaryota > Metazoa > Arthropoda > Arachnida > Araneae > Pholcidae > Pholcus > Pholcus phalangioides. The sequence continues at coordinate 21,207,115 of NW_028301603.1, read as the reverse complement.
ATTCAAGTATTACGTCAGCATCGATGAGGGGAGGGGGTTTCCGATTTGCTGACTTTTGATGACGAGGGGGGGGGTTTGGATAATGCTTACGTCATCAACCACCCTTTATGAAAATATGAAATATTTTTAATTGCATCTTACTGGGTGCGCCAAAAACGAGAAAAATCTTTCGCTAGTTTGTGGGTAAATGTAAGAGAGAGAGAGAGAAAAAAAAGCCGTCTACTTCAGTTCTTGATCAGTTTCTTTCAGTTGATCATATTCCAATTTCTTGTTCCGAAAGACTTTCTGAAGGGAATCTCTGAAACGTATAGTAAATTTAAAAAAATATCGTAATTCGTGATACACATTAAACAGATCCGTTCCAACGCCTCACAATTCCTGAATAATAAAGCTGTAGAAATTTAGCTTAAAGTAAAGAAAAAGTTCCATTTTAACACTTTAAGCGACACTACAGAAATTACTATTATTATTATTTATATCTTATTTTGATAAACTAGGCTTTCTTCGGATTTTAGCAGGTGCAAAGAAAGCAAGGGCATAGGGAAAAAAGGTGTTCCATTTAGAAATCAACTTTACAAAATATCTGGGCTTGTCAATGCTAAAATAATAGGCCTTTAAGGAGGCGAGATATCTCGTCACTCCCGCTTAAAGCGTTAGAATAGAATTTTTCGAAAAATGTTTCGATTCAACATTTTACAACCATTTATGCGGGAAAGAAAAGCAGAGTTGTCACGTTTTATCAATACAAGTTTAACATACATTCTGTTCGGCCAAACAAGACTTTTTTTTTTGGATAGGGGCTATTCAAGTATTACGTCAGCATCGATGGGGGTTTCCGATTTGCGGACTTTTGATGACAAGGGGGAGGGGGGGGGGTTTGGATAATGTTCACATCATCAACCACCCTTTATGAAAATATGAATTTTTTTTACTGACATCTTACTCGGTGCACCAAAAACGAGAAAAACCTTTCGATAGATTGTGGGCACTTGAAGTAATATCCCCCCCCCCCCACAGAGCCCTACAGAGCCACTTTAGTGATCTCTAAATTTTTCGTGGATCCAATTGATCTGGAAATGTGTCCGGGCCGCTTAAGTGCTCTGGAAATGCGTCTGGACCGCTTAAGTGCTCTGGAACTGTGCCACGAATCACTCAAGTGATCCGTAATTATATGCCGTGGATCACAAATAATCTGAGAATGTGCCACGGATAACTTGAGTGATGTAGAACCGCACTGGGGGCTACTTATGTGCTCTAAGACTACGTCACATGTCACTCAAGGGATCTCTAAATGTGTCATGGATCGCTCAAGTCTCCTGGAACTATGTCCCAGGTCATGTAATTGCCACGGGCCGCTGAAATGCTCTGGAAATGTAAAACACTTAAGTGATCTGTAAATGTGCCGCTTATATGGCTTAGAGGGTGGGTCGCACTGAATTTATTAAAGATAAATTTTGAGTTCATAGCCTTCAAATAACATTGAAATTAACAGAAATTGATTATAATAACACATAAAGTTATTTTCTTCCGAAATTTGAATTAAAAAATTATTTTATTTAGTTTAGATCGTCGGGAGGGGGGGGGGCACACACGAGCCCTTCTATTCCCCCCCCCCCGTGTCTGATCCTACCCATATGCGTTAGGATTCACAGGGGCAGAGCTGATAACGAAATTTTGCTGACGGGGGGAGGGGGTTGAGGGGGTCAGAGTTTTGCTGACTTTTGCTGACAAGGGAAGGGGTCAAAAATAGCTGAAAATTTGCTTATGAAATACTTGAACGGCCCCCCATATGTATATAACTTATCATTCGGTTACTGTTATCAGAAACCCAGAGTCCCGATTTGATCACATTTATGCCATGGACTGTATATGCAAAAAGTAATAGCAGTTAAAAAAAAAGGCGATAGGAGACGGCCATTTTCGTAAGCCAGTGGCTCTCAAACTGTGTTCACCTGCGGCTCCCTAAAATAACCTTCGACTTCGACTTCGTGCAAACGTGGTTTTTCAGCCAGAGCCGCTCTTAGGGGTGTGCGTCAGTTGCGGTCGCAACGGGGCCCGTGGTTTAGGAGGCCCTATACTTACGGTACTAACTCCTTTCATAAATTCTGAATTTTCATTCATTCTGGAATTCTGCATTTTTATCTAGAATGAAATAATCCCAAAGCAATTTTGTTTTTCATTATTTCTGAATTTTCACGAATTCTTGAATTGTTGCGGCGAAACAATTGAAAGGGCGGCCGTGTTTTTAGCGCCGATACGTCTGAAAGAAATTCACTTCTTGAGTACTATATTGTAAGTGGGTGGGTCAGTCAGTGAAGAGACGTGAGTGGCGTATCGCGTTAGCGAGAGGCACCTACGCTGACGGTAGTGGTGCCAACGAGACTTTTCTGGCTTTTTGACTGTGGGCGGGGCATAGAATGTCACTGGGTCATAATCAAAGGTGTTGCGTAACCTACAGATTGTTTTGAAACTGAATTTATGTGAGGCCGATATTCCTGAAAAAAAAGAAAAACATTAAAAGTCACTCTCTCTCTCTCTCTGATGCGTACAGTTAAGATGTTATCCGTGGAAAAATGAAAGGGTTTCGTAAAATTCACTCGGATACGGAATAACACGTGGGTCCATTGATTATCTTTTTTTCTTCATTTAAATCTACTACTACTTTACCAACCGCTCATGAGCTCCGTACACATTCCTCTGCGGAATTTCTACCGCATTGGCACACGACGAAATGTGTATTCTGAGTGTATGTGTTGCCATAACGTATTTATGTTGTCAGAATCGTACTTGTCTCGCGTTCTTCCTAGTCCTGCCATCTGTCTACCGTGTTTTGAAGTAAAGATGGTAAATGCTTGAATTTTGACATGCTGTGTAAATATCGCGTGTTGTAAATTGTTGTAGTACAGGAGTTTGCATGGCTCGCGGGCCACATTCGGCCCTCGGAGCTTTTTTGTCGTGGCCCGCTGATCATTTCGAGAAAATGGTTGAAAACGATTAATTTTAAAATAAATGTAAGAAATAATTTATTGTTATTGAAAGAAATACAATGAACATATATTGGGGTAAATCGATCAGCTATCCATACTTGAAATAAGACAACCATAACCTTTTCTTGTGGGTGGTCATTGTATTATATTCCATCATGCACGTATAGTTTTTAGTTTCTATAATTGAATTTTTTATTGGGTTGCTGTATTTAAGAAATATATGGCATTCATATTTGTTATGGGCATCTTTTTCCCAGCCACCTCATTGGGCATTTTGCTTGTTGTGGCTTGTATTGGCATTTCGGAATTGATGAAAATTGAGAGTTGCTGAAAGAAACAATTTTTGAAACAAATAGTTTCAGAATTAGTTTCTCATTTTTGTCCCCTCGGGGCGCCGTTGGCCCCTTTTATTAAGATGTCACTAAATTACGTGACTTGGTAGCCCGCGGGCTTCGTGAGAAGTTTTAATTTGGCCCGCAGTGTCTGAAAGGTTGAAGTCTCCTATTGTAGTATCTCATGCAGTAACTATAGAGGGGCGGGCGACAAAAGGCGGACTGCGGCACTTTTAGGTGGAAACAATGAACACCATTACAAAATTATCGATTTTCAAAGTTGTGGAGCTGCAAAATAATGTTTGCCCCGGGCGGCATAAATCCTAGTTACGGCCATGCGTGTTTTAGATTGCCATGTTATGTAAATATCGTTTTTGCAGCACTGCAGATGTGAGACTAATTATTGTGATGACGGCTCATTGGGGGGGGGGGCGGCGCAACATCACCTAGTTCGGGATAAAATTGCTCTTAGGCTTAGGGTCTTCAAATGTTGGGGGTATTCTGCTGGCATGTTCAGTGAGAACTCAGAGAAGAATTTTTCCCGGACCCTTTTTTTAAACAATTTATGGCGTAAGAAAATATGAAGTTGATCTTGAGCCTTTTCATTCTGGACTTGAGCCCCCATTAGCCTTTCTTATTGGGTAGAGGGAGCGGAACGTGCATTTACTTCTGTAAGATAGAAGGGCAAGACGAGAAGCTTAGGGCTATTTTCAGCATAAAACATGCTGCTCTAATTATTTCACACCATGTTTTTGAGTGACACAACGATCGAAACAATGGAAGATAGAAGGATGGAGCAATGGTACGATGGGAAGTCATGGAATTTTAAATACACTAGTGTGCAAAATTACGATTTCAATTTATAGAGGGTGCCAAAGTCGTTTATTTTCCAACTTCTTTCTGTGTATGTGTGTGTGTATGTGGGGGGGGGGCATTTCCAAGGTTACTGTTTACAGAGAGTCAAACGCTGTGCCTGCATTCATCTTAACTCTAATTCAGTAGAGTTATTGCGGGAAAGTGGCTTCAAAATCCACATTCCTAAGTAAGGCAGAAATTTCGAATCCATCGTTTTGTGATCGTTGGAGACCCCTTTTTTTTGGGAGGGGGGGGGGCGCATTTTCGGTAACCAGGGCCGCAACTAGGATGGAGCAGGTGGGTCTCGTGCCCCGAGCGTTAGACCCGAGATGGGCGCAAATTTCATTCTGAAACCTCTCCTTCAATATTACAAGGGGGGCGTCAAAATGCACGCTTGCCCCGGATGACCAAGCATCTAGTTACGTCCCTGTCGGTAACTGTTTATTTATTTATGCAATATTGTTGGCCTTTCAAAGGCCTATACAAGAGGACGCGGTGGATTTACACATAGATATTTCGTAACATTTGACAAGAAATCGGAGATCGTGGGGGAATTAATTAACAATAGTGGAGAGAAGCTTAACTATATGTATTAACTATAATTTCTTTTATAAAAATTCTGAATTTTCTTCACATGTCTGGAATTGTTCTGGAACTAATTCTAAATTTTCATCAGTTCTGCGATTCTGAAGTTTCATCAGTTCTGGAATTTTCTCCGATTCTGGAATTCTGAATATTTTCATCAATTCTGAAATAATTTTTTTCATTCATTCTGAAACCATTCCTTATATTTTTATGAATTTTCATGAATTATCTGAATTTTCATTTGTTGCGAAAAATTGTTTATGTAGAACCAAATTAAGCTATTTTTTAAAGCAACGAAAATCTACTGGATCAATGACAACATCAAATTCCTATCCCAGCGCTAGTTTGATGAGAACCGATGGAATTTTTTGCATGAACGATCTCTCTAAATTGTTTTGGAGCCTATTAGTAAAAATCGGGCAGGAGAACCCGAGTTTTGAACACCGTAGGTCAGAAGTACGTAATCTTTTCAAACTGCGGGCTATATAGTGATAAGGCTAACCCTCGTGAGCCACAACTAATGCATATGGATTGATACTTTCCTTATAAACACACACCCCGAATAGAACCCCATGGCACACCGGAGGTTGAGTACTCCTCCCCTTCTCTCTGCTTGTATAGGTACTCAGTACCGATTTGACATTCTTTAAAATCATGCGTTTGATGAGCAGCCTTATCAGGTACAGGCTGACCTTTTTTTTCGTCGGGAAATCGGGATCACAAATTCGAATGAAAAGGGGAAATTGCCAATTATCGCTAAGGATGATACCAAAAATGAGCAAATTTGCTAATTATTGCTAAAATTACGACCCCTTCAAAAAAAAAAACCACCAATAGCGGGAAATGAATCAATACTGTTAATTACAGAGGATTGAAATGAATTCTTCGGGGAAAAAGTAGTAAATAACAAATATTTGAGATGAATATTCGTATTCATAGTAATAATTATCATAATGTAGTCTATGAAGAAATATTGCCCATGGAAAGGTTTTTATGACTTTCTATAACCTTCACCACGGAAAAGAGGGTTTATTTTTCAGTAGAGGGGAAACGGAGGAAGAGAAAAAAAAGGGGGGGGGGGTGAAGATTCCCAGCTGTGTCATACTCATAGACTAAAGATATAATATTATTCTAACTCTGTGGTCATACTAAGCCATAAGCCATCTTTCGACGGTGAGACAATATAATTCATATGTTTGGAAAATAATTTCAATCCATGATTTCAATAGAGAATAAAAATCCAAGTAGTTCGTTGAAAATACGGAAAAAAAAGCCCTGTCCATATGTTTATAAAAAGAAGGGATGGCCGAAATAAAATAGTGGAACATCCCGAGAAATACGAGTCATATATGGTCACACTATTAATTGTATACTCTTCTTTCCAGAGGTACACGTGTATTTTATTTTGAACGGAACGAATGACTTTTTTTTTTTAAGTCAAGACCCGAGGGGGGGGGGGTACACACGTGTTTATACCTAACTCAAATGGTCCTAGTAAGGATATCGACCCAAATTAATAACTTTTTTTTGACGTGAATGCGTCTCTTAAATCACCTGACGATACTGGGTGCATTTGAAAAAAAGTTGTGCAACGAAATGATTTAAACGCTCATATCTCAGGAAGTATTCAGAATATATCAGTGCTTTTGATGTCTGCCGTCAGATCTCGCTAAGACAAATCCAATGATACCATTCTGGTTTTAACACTCTTCTGATCTGGGCATTAGGCTTGCGGCCCGCTTTCTCAATGAAATTGTTTTACGCTATATCTAGAGAGGTTTGCAACGCAAATAAAAGCCAATCGTCTGATAGGCATTTTTATAAAACAAATCTAGCGATACAACTCTGCATTAAGTACCTCTTCTGATCTTGCGACCTGCTTTCGTAACGAAATGACCGTGACCGTGGACCGTTGGATAGGAGTCCCGGATTCTCAGAATCCTTTTCTCTATGTCATTGGTGGGATATTACATCACATTAACATTGAATTGGTACCACAATGCTCTCATGAGCATTGCTAATAAACAAAAGATAACAATAGAGGAAAACGGGGGCTTCAGGGATTTTTCCCATACAAATCGTTGTCTACTTTTCCCATCTTAATATCCTACCAACAGCTTCAAAAAGTCCCTTTTTCTCTCTTTTTTTTAATTTTTTAACTAACAATTTGAAACCAGAATTACACTCCCAGTTATTATTTATATCCATTTTAATTCATTTCAACAGTCTTTCCTTTTTATTTCAGTCATAGGGGCCCTGAGCAAAGGAATTTTTCTTTCCATTTTTAATTTTTTAACTAATGCGATTATACAATGTCCTAATTTCTAACTAATGAGGTTATATATGATTAAATGTATTCATATAACACAAATTCAAAATACAAAAAAATGAGAATATAATATATGTTTCATTTAAATTCCTATCTTTACAAATTACTATCATAAAGGCTTGCGGCTCACTTTCGTAATGAAATCGCTTTACGCTATATCTGGAGAGGTTCGAAACGCAGATAGACGACATTGATATCGTCTGTTAGCTATTCCAAAGGCAAATCTGATTATATGAATTTAGTTATGCGAGTTCCTATCACGCGAATTAACCACGAAGAATATATTCACGTCAAAACTCGCGGCCGTGTGTATGATATATATCATTTCCCATTTTTTTGTTCTTATTAAATGGCGTTTTGATATACAATAAACACAAATCAATTAAAAAAAACCTTTTAAATAGTCAGTTTTGACCCAGGTGTGAAGAGGGTGAGTAGAAGTGTACTAGTATCGATCGAGAGAAGACCATAAAAAAGTACGTCATCTCGTCTCCTTAAGCCCGAATTCAAGTAGCCAAGTCTATCGTCTTCATGCGGTATGCCAAACAATCCAGCGATTGTTTTTTTGGAATGACATAATATTTAAAGATTCTCATGGCCAGTTTAGAGGATGGCGGACACGTACGTCTATTGAAAACACACGTGTGTGTGTGTGTGAGTGAATTACAGACTGAATACAAGTGTGTTCAGACGCAAGGATTCACGTCGACAAAGAAATGCGTATAAATATGTATATTATAATGAGGACGCTGCAAGCACGTTCGACCTCATGCCGACCGCTGTTCACCTTGAAGAGTAAAGTAGTCCCAACCACAAGAAATAAACGAGATTCTACCTTTTCTTTTTCCTCCCCCTTTGCAATGGCTATTGCAATACGTACATATGCACATATAACATGATGGGCTATTTATTTACTCCGTTCAGGTTGCGTCTCTCTCTCTCTTGATTCAAAGGAAATGGCGTTTTTGAGGTTTAAAGACATTGAACTTGGCGATTATCACGGAGCTCGCATATCAATGAATCCCTCTACGATCGGATCGAAGTCGTGAAAAAAAGAGCAAAACAAAACCCCATTGTGTTTTCGTGTTCGCCTCCGAAATCCTCGTGTAATAGCATCTGTTTTTTCTAGATCATGTCCCAGGAGAGTCTTAATATTAAAATATAGTACGTAATGCGTGTGTAGGCCTGGGATTCTTCGGAATGGAATCCGATTCTTTCAGATTCGAACGTGTGACAGCATGCATTATTGTTATTTATGGTACGTGCCTACCCATTACGTAATTTTATATTACTTATATTCGCATTTTACGCCACGTGTTCACCAATGCCCAAAAACCCATTTGTATTACGAAAACATGGCTTTGTCCTTAGTAAATTTTCTTGTTTCTTTCCGGTTATTTAAGTGCTGATTTATATTCCAAAAAACAACACTTTTTACTGTTCATTTCACGTCCATGAAAAGCCTAAATTCTCTAATATACGAGTCATTTCAATTTGTCGGTCATTTTAACATGCATAGACATCTTTCAATTTTATTAACAATTTTATGTCGTAATTGGTTATTGAGATTCTATGTATGTAAATTTTACCCTATTTGATTAAAAGCCCTACATGGTTTCGTCCCTCTTCGGGTAAATAGTTGAAATTGTAATCGGCGGTGGTAGAGCCTTTATTCAGTACAAAAGAAAACGTCATCCTGAGTAATTTTTAATGCAACCCTAGAAATTCAAGGATGTTCTAGAAAATACAGAAACTGTTAATATCTATACCAGTGACCAAGGAAATCGAACACACAACCTTCGGTACGCGTGCCCTAACCATTGCTCCAACTGCTGACGTCAGCTTTACGCACAATCAAGTATATATCTATTGTTAAACGTCACCCGCAAAGATTTCACTGGCGTAATGGTCCATCATTCATTTCGGCCAATCACGATGAGCTAAATTTCTATAATGTAGCTAATAATGTAGGGATTGTGCCTGCAGACTTCATAACCATTTTCCATGTCAAAAGACGGACTGTAAATCAGAAGAAGACTATTTATACATAACACATTCTTTCTATGTGATAAAAAGACTCTAATTTAGCATTCACATAAAGAAAATTTTAGGCGAAAATACCGATTTTGTAGTCGTCATGGTGACCTGGTACCTTGGTTTTAACTCGAAGTTTAATTCGTCAAGCCTTGATTTACACTGATGATGTTATTGTGACGTATTGCAGCGTGACTGATTTTGTGAAAGCTGTGATATCGTATTGGCTAGACAATACTGAAGCCGGCGCACCATATGTAATCGAGTCATTTTCATAGCATCCACTCTCTCACTACTAGAATCGGTTTAATGGTCCTTTGGAAGCTCACGGGGAGGCTTAAGCAAGTTTTGGGAGCTCAAGAGGAAGAGGGTGCATATTTTACAAGCACAGAGGAGAGAGGTGTGTGAATTTTGGAAGGAGGAAGAAGTGGAAGGAAGTGTTTTCACAGGAAGAAGTGTGCATATTTTGGAAACTCAAGAGAACGCGCGTGTAAATTTCTGAAGCTTAAAGGTGAAAATGATATGGTTTGTGTGTAGTTGGTTATGGACAGGCTCTCGTGTACAATGTTTGTAAGCTCACGGTCAGGCACGTGTTGAATTTGGATGCTCAGGGTAGGCACGCGAGATTTTTTTTAAGCTCAGCGTATGCCGTACAAGAAAAACTCCGTAAAACCCTTGTTCATATTAATTAAAACCGGATTATTCCGCATCATACATCTAAAAGAAACAAACAACGCGTATGAATTTTAAAAATTTCACAATTAAAAAAAAAGTGTGCAAAAATGTCCGAAACTATTTAAAAGCGATGCTTTTTTTTGCCCCCCCCCCATCCACCTCCGCATGATTTTGAAAATCCGGGCACGTGAAAAATGCAAGGAATTCAAAAGCCGTTGCTAAAATTGTCTTGGGGATGAGAAAAATAACTGAAAAAACGCACTTCGATAATTTTTACGTTGATGAATATTTTGCTTAATATTGCCAAAGTAATATTTACTCTTTTCATTGAAATCATTTTTTTTTTTGTTGCAAATTGCGAATTCAGGACGCGTTTCTTGATCTGGCAAGACTTTAATATAATCTAATTAGCAATGCCGTCGGAGACTTAATACAATCAGGATCTCTCTTGGATCTTCTCTTTACCATGCAAATATTTAACTTCTAATATATATATATATATTATTTTTTTTTTTTTTATCCCTTTATTCCCTTTGAGGTAAGGGATGTTTCAAAGTATTTTCCTTCCATTATATTTATCGGGATGGGAATTTGTCTACAGAATATAGAATTAGCTCCAGTGGCGGGAGAAAAAAAATGTAGTTTTTTTTTATGCCATGGGATTTTAGTGTTTTGTTATGGAGAGTTCTTTCGTTATCTTTTGGGATTTATGTCTCTACAGCCTCTTACAGTACATGTCTGTCTTGTACATGTCGTTCTTTTTTCGTCTTTGAAATATGTATTTCATAAATTTGTATTTCGGATGAAGAAACTTTAAGAAATATTTAAGAAATATACAGTATAATTTATTTTAATTTTAATTATTTCAAATGATTACAAAAAAAAGAAAAATAGTAATAAATAAAGCAGAATACATACAAGAACAAAATAACCAAGGAGACAATTGTGAAAAGTGTATCAAAACTGTGCAGCCATGAAGTTAGGGGTGATAAACACACGTCAAGGCAGACAATGTTTTTTCAATGGAATCTAGGGCTGCATCCCAATTTTTCCAGACATATGTGCTTACTCGACTTTAAGAAGTATAGTTGTGTGTTCACATATTTGAAAGCTCAGAGAAGTCGCGTGCAAATTTCGTAAGTAAGTGTGCATATTTTTGGAAGCTCATAGGAGGTTTGCGAGAATATTGGAAGCTCAGGAGGAGGAGGAGACTCGTGTGAATATTGCAAATTCAAGAGAAAGAGGAGGAGCGTGCACATTTTGGAACATAAGGGAAAGTGCGTGTGAATTTTTGAAGTCCAAGAGTTTGGATATTTTGGAAGCTTGGAGGGGGGGGGGACGGGCATGTGCGTATTCCGATAGCTTAGGAGATGTATGCGTGAATTTTGTATGCTCAAAGGGTGGAGCATGCACATTTTATAAGCTCAAGAAGTGAAGCGTACACATTTTGTAAGCTCCAGGGATGGAGCATGCGCATTTCTCAGAGGAGGGAGGCTTGTGCGAACTTTGTGAGCTGAAGTGAAGGAATGTGAGTACTATGGAAGTTCGAAGGAGGAATGTGCATTTTCAGGGACCATTAGGAGATGGACTAAGCACATTTCGGAAGCTTAGGGGGATGCACATGCGATTGTAAGCTGAAGGGAAGGAGCGTGCATATTTTAGAAGATAGAAGAAGGCATGTGTGAATTCTGAAGGTCACGCACGCGAGGAGAATGTATACTTCTTGGAAGCTCAGGGAAGGCCTATGTTAATTTGTTTACGACATGCAAATATTTAATTTCTAATATATATATTTTTTCCTCTTTGAGGTGAGGGATGTTCTTGAAAGTACTTTCCCTCCGTTATATTTATCGGGATGAGATTTGCCTGCAGCATATAGGACTAACGCCAGTGGAGGGGAAAAAATGTAGTTTTTTATGCTATTTGTGAAGGGGCTAGCGTTTGGCTAGGAGTTCTTTCGAAAGCCTTTGGGATTTATGTCTAAACAGCCTCTTATGAGTACATGTCTGTCTTGTATGTTGTTGTTTTTCGTCTTTGAAATACAGGGTGTCCCATAAATTAGTTAAAAAATTCATAAAAATTGAAGGAATTTGTACATTTGAATGCAGATGGTGAAAAGTTATTCTTTCAAAGGGGGATTTTCTCGGTACAGAAAAAAATATTAGTTCAAATTTTTTATCGAAAGAGGGCGCTTCACGTGAGCAAATCGCAGAAAATATGCAGAAAATAGAGCAGAGTCCCATAAAATGCAAGTTGTACTTTTTTCAAAGGAACCCAGGGTTACATCCCACTTTTGCGAGGGATATGTGCATTATCCAGTTTCAGAAGTATAATTGTGTGTGTGTCCATATATTTGGAAGTTCAGGGAAGACGTGTGCGTATTTTGTGAGCTTAAGAGAGGAGTGTGTATATTTTAGAAGCTTAAGGCTTTCGCCTGAGAAAATTTTAGAGGCTTGCAGAGTGTGGAGGAATGTGCACATTGTGAAAGTTAGGAGGAAGCTTTTGTGGATATTAAAAGCTCGAAGGAGGAGTGTATAAATATTGGAACTTGATGTGGAGAAGTGTTCACATTTTGAAACTCAGGGAAAGCACATGTGTGAATTTTGAAAGCTCGGGAGAAAGCGGAGTGTCAAGATTTGGGAAGCTTGAGGGGGGCGAGGAGTAAGTATGCGCGAATTTGGGAAGCTTAGATGAAGCATGTGCGAATTTAAAAGTGACCACAGGGAGGAGAGTGCATATTTTCGATGGTCAAGAGAGGCATATGTGAAATATGATAGCTCAGAGGGTGCATGTTGGAATTTTGTAAGCTCCATGGAGTGTGTGTGTGTGTGTGTGTGTGGAGCGTACAAATTTTGAAGCCCTGGGGAAGCAGTCTTGTACTAATATTGGTAGCTCAGGAGGAGGGTGCATATTTTGGAAGCTCGGGGGAGACGCGTGTGAATTTTGTAAGCTCAAGTGAATGAATATGTGTACTTCGGAAGCTTAAAGGCATGTGCTGACTTTGGAGAACTATAGGGGGAGAGTGTACGCACATTTTAGACGCTTAGGGTGGCATGTACGAATTTTGTAAGCGCAAGGAAAAAGAGTGTACATATTTTGTAAGGTTAACACGAAGGCGTGTGCGAATTCTCTCTCTAAAAGCTGAAATGGGAGGGTGAACTCATTTTGGAAGCTCAAAAATATGATAACATGAATATCGACAGGGAAATTTATACACGTTGTGGGAAAGGTAGAAATCCTGATGGGAAAAATGATGAAGGCAATGGACAAATCTGGCCCGGGTTCCTCGCTTCCTTTCTAAAAGGAAAATTTTCCGAAATTAAACGAGACAAAACTAAAAGAAGGAGTTGTACGTGTTCAAATGAAAGCTATCGAGTGATTTTGTTTTCTCAAGAACTCGCTGCATAACAATCATACGCATCTGCATAATGAAGGCGTTTTTACGGAACCACAAAAAGGAAAATTACCAACAGCTTACTTAAGACGTTTTTGTACGAACAGAGCAGGATATTGAATGAATCCAGAAAAATTCGTTTCGATTATTTTCTCTGATAACCTGCAAGCAGTCAGTGATGGACGAACAGAAAGGTTCCACCACAAGACATTCGAACTATGGAGGAGGCAGGTGAGGCCCTTCAATGATCAGTGATTTGCTCGTGGTTTTTGCAGAAAGATGACAACATGATACACAAGAAAAAGAAAGGATCCATTTTTTTAAAAATACTGGAAAAATGCGTATAAATTTCACTTTATGTAAATGCATGTGTACTCTATGGATATTATGCAGTCGAATCCCGCTATAACGAACTCGAAGAGGCAGGAGAAATCGCTTCGTTTTAATGAAATTTCGTTACAAAGGAATTCGTTACGAAGTGAGCGAAGAGCAAGTGAGCGCAGAAGTAGGTAGTTGAATGATTAAGATGGTGAGGAAGTGAGCATAGGAATTAGTGAATGAGCAAATCAGTGAGCAAGTGAGTACAGAAGTAGTGAATGAGCACGTTAGTTAGCAAATGGGCATAGGAATGCGTGAATTAGCAAATCAGTGAGCAAGTGAGCATAGGAGTGGCGATTGATCGAATAACTAAGCAAGTGAACACTGAGGTAGTGAATGAGCAAATCAGTGAGCAAGAGAGCGTAAGAGTTGTGATTGAGTAAATAAGTGAGCACAAAAGTAGTGTATGAACAAGTTAGTGAGCAACTGAGCATATGATTGAGTGCGTGACAAATCAGTGAGCAAGTGAGAACAGAAATGAGTGAATGAGCAAGTGAGCATAGGAGTGAGCGACTGAGAGAATCATTGAGCGAGGGAATACGTGAGTGAGCGATTGAGTAAATCAGGTGGCAAATTAGTGTTCACTGACTTGCTCGTGATCCTAACCACTATAGTCGTTGGTAATTGCTTGTTGGTAAATTGCGTGGCGGTGACTGGAAACTGACCGCTACTAAACTGGTGTGTGTGAATAGCCCACACATTGTAACGGGTCGGATCAACACCTCCTAGAGATAGAGGTGCCTCTATCTGTAGATGCTGGTCGGATACATCGGCATCTGAACTAAGACGGTACGCCGACTGCACTGATGTGTGTGAAGTCACCTTTACAGTCATACAGTAGAACCTGTCGATAACGGACACCCATGGGACCAAAACTTTTGTCCACTAACGAAGAGTGTCCGGAATTGGGGAACAATGTTTATACGATTTTCACATTTATACGATGTTTGGCTTAGGTCGCAATTGGTTTCTATATGTGTCACTGTGTGTAAAAGTGATACACCGATGGTTACGCGTAATCAACAATCGTCTCGATATAAAGAAAGTTCGATTAAATTTCACTAAATTTATCATTTTTACCGGCGATTATGCAAAATTCCCAAATAAAGTTGGAAAGTGTGATGAATAGGGAAAACTTTATAAACTTTCTTCCCTTCATTAAACCAGTTGATTATTTTTTCCCGTACATGATACGTGCACCACACATATTTTGCAATAAAAATTAAATTAAACTAAAATAAGTGTGAAGAATAAATAAGCGTTCATAACAACTTGGCTTTCATCACACGTACCAACATGTGCAAATAAGACTAACATTGCCTTTCGGAATCAGCATCCTGGACCATAGTTATGTTCAGTAATAAGTAAGTAATTAATTGACGGATTATCATATTTACCAATCCGAGCTTGGGGATTATACATAATCACCGTGGAATATGATAAATTCTCGATTTACGAACAAAAATTCACATGAGTTTGGAAAAAAAATTGGAGTTTGTCTCACTTTACTGTCCGCTAACGGCGAGGGAAATACATTAAAGCCCTATTCCGCGGGACTGGGGAATCAGAAAAGTGTTCGTTAACGGGAAGTGTCCGTTAAAGGAGGTTCCACTGTATTTGAATTCAGCACCCCAAAATTAGTCTAAGGTCGGGATTACACTGTAAAATTTTGATAAAAGATCTTTTATAAAACCGGAAAAACTAACCAATAAGCGCATCGGTTACATTCGAGCAAATGCAACAGGTTATCTTATTAGTTGAATTTTTCGAGTTTTATCCGAGCTTTTACAAAACTTTTACAAGGGCCGAGTTTACACTATAACAGTTTGATAAAAGTACTTTTATAAAACTTGAAAAATGCCACCAATAAGATTATTGGTTACATTCTAGAAAATGCAACCGTGACCATATTGGCAGCATTTTTCAAGTTTTATAAAAGTTTTGTAAACGAGCTCTTATAAAATTTGAAAAATACAACCAATAAACAGACGGTTGCATTTGCTTGAATGCAATCAATCAGCTTGGTTGTATTTTTCAAGTTTTATAAAAGCACTTTTACAACACTTTTATAGTGTAATCCCGGCCTAAGGTCAATATTACACTATGAAACTTTGATAAAAATTATTTTGTATAACTTTAAAAATGTAACCAATAAGCACATCTGTTACATTTGAGTGAACTTAACTGATCCGCCTATTGGTTGCATTTTTCAAGTTTTATAAACAAACTGTGATCAAACTTTTATAGTGTAATGACGGCCTTAAGCTGGTATTACTCTGTAAAATTCTGATAAAAGTTCTTTTATCAAACTCGAAAAATGCACCCAATAAGCACATCGGTTACATTCGAGCAAATGCAACTGGTGATATTATTGGTGGAATTTTTCAAATTTTATAAAAGATATTTTATCAAACTTTTATATTGTTATCCCGGACTGAAAGAACTTATTCCACTCAAGTTATAGAACAAAAAAGTTAAAAGTTGTTGAGACCAGTGTTATCAGTTTTATTATGTGAAAGTCTTCCATGTTTAAAAGATTAGTTCAATTTTTAATTATTGTTTTTCTTCTTGTTTCATTCGCAGGTAAATAACTATATACACAATAAGGAACCAATCAGGGAGCTGTAGGAGTGCTCAGGAAGGATTCGTCAGAAAATTATCGGATGATGGAAAAATCGTCGGCCATCAGCTTCCTCATTAACAATTTTGTATAGAAGAAGACTATTTCCAAAATATATTCGTAACCAGCAAACAAAAGATATAGAGAGAATGCATTTCTCTGAAGAAATTACATATTGTACATACGGATTATCTTTATTAATACGTTATAATATCGACGATAATTTTTTTTTTGTTTTCTGATTAATTAATTGGAAATTAATTTATTATCCGATTAATTAATTACTGAGTTTTTTTTAATTATTATATTATATAAATGTATATTCAGTTTTGTGTGTGTGTAAATTGCACGTATATTTGCTACTTTATTCGAATCCATTATTGTATCCGATAATGCCAATTATTAATGAAAAATATTATATTTTATTATCAGCGCCACAACGTATATGGTTTATTGTCTCAAACTTTATTTTCGTGGTTGATTTAGCTTGCCTTTCTCCCGCCATGTGGCGCTAATTGCTTACGTCAGGATTTTTTTTTTTTGATGCAGTTTGAGATAACTCCATCAGGATTTTCGATTATACTTCCCCTTCAGATGGTGGGGAAAAATCCCTGTAATTTTTATTTTTCATAAAAAAATCCCTTTATATATTATCCCTTTTGTATATTAGGACATGCGTGCTCAACCTGTGGCGCTCGAAGTCATCTAATGGGGCCCGCGACCTCGAACAAGACTATTTTAAAAATAAAATAAGTCATGCATTTTTTTTATATTACTTGAGTGACCCGCGGTACAGTTCCACATCAATTGAGTGTCCCGTGACACATTTACAGATTACGCACATTAGTATACTGTATAAATAATATCCCGCAGCAAATTTCCAGATCACATAAGTGGTCCACGGCACATTTTAAGATCGCTCAAGTGACCCACGGCATATTTACAGATCACTTGAGTTACCCGTGGCACGATTTCGGATTTGTCAAGCAGACAGCAGCAAATTTACAAATCACTCAAGCGGCCCGCCGCATATTTCCAGGACATTTGAGTGAACTGCGGCTCTATTCCATATCGCTTGAGTGACCCTGATCATAGTTCGAGAGCACTTGAGTAGCCTGGACGCATTTACAGATCACTCAAGCAGCACCTCCTAGATATAGAAGGTCTCCGCAGTCTGCTTGTGACGTTAGTAAATTGTCCATTTTCCCTCAGAATATTCAGGGAAAAATAATTCCCTAATTCCCTGCTCGTGCCAGTATCATCGTTGTGAGGAAAAGAAATGATCGGGTTCAGAATTGGCGATTTCTACGCCCCACATCCAATCACTATGCGGTATTTGTGAGCCAACCAGTAAGATTCTACGCCAAAACAAAAAGAAACGAAATAGGATGTTGTGTTTCAAAATGTAGCAAACTTGCTAGGTAGTCTCAATGACGTTACGGCCGCCCGTAACGCGGCACATTTTCAGTTCACTTAGTGCCCGTGGCATATTTACAAATCGCTTGAGTGACGCGCGGCACCGTTTCGGATTTTTCAACCAGAGTGCTGCACTTTTCCAGATCATTTGATTGAACCGTGGCTCAGTTCCAGATCATTAGAATGACCCTCGGCATAGTTCTAGAGCACACATACGGATCAGTCAATCTGTCAGCAGCACATTTCCAGATCACTACCGCACACCAACTCCGGTCATGTATCGCCATACGGCAATTTCCAGCCAGTGGAGTTGGGTGGGGTGGGAAACGAAGGTGGTCGCCCTAGGTAAAGAACTTGCTTCTGATGTTCTATGCCCGGATTCGAACCCATGGACCTTGATGGTAAACCTTCATAGCGGAAGACGAGCATCTTTACCACTGCGCCACTTAGTGTCCGCGACAGGTTTTCAAATAAATGAAGTGGCCCGCACCAGTACCTCCTATATACAGGAGGACGAGTAGGAGGTAGTGCCCGCACTCTCCAAAAGGTTGAATACCTTTCCTATAAGGTTTTTTTTTGTACGGAATCCGTATTTTTTGCCAACAAAATTACCTAATATTCATTATTCAGGGTTGGAAGCCAAATTTACTAATCACACACAGCCCTAAAATCTATAGAGGCATTTTAACACATAACATAATCCCTTATTGCCTAAGCCCTGAATGCCTAACGACACTGGAGCGAGTGTGAAACGGGACTACACCAATAACGCAAAAAAAGGAAGAAAAATGGTGACGCCGCCAACCAGGGCCATCTTAAGAGCAGTATCGGTCTCCTACCATGGTCACCACAATGGTGGGGCTGACGGGGCTCCAGCGGCACAATTTCCATTATTTGGTTCTTTAATGCTATATAAGGGCTTTCCACTATACGAGGGCACGTGAAAAATTTGACTTAAGTGGGGGGGGGGGGGGGAAGGACTCCACTACTTGGATAGAAATGCTACTGCCAATCGATTTGCATGCTTACTCTCGGAATTTTTACCAAGACCTCACTTTTTCAGGTCCCTGGACAGTTCTGAGGTTGGCCCATGCGTTCAGACGGCACTGGTCACTACAAGCTGATAAAATCCTTATGCATAAGTGAATATAGGCTCTTTGAGTGGAGTGTAGGGGGGGGGGGGAGGTGCATACAGTGAACCGGGGTAGAAATTATTTTCCGCGTATACCTTCTCACGTATGTTAATAATGCAAATTTTTGGGGGAAAGGGGGGGGCGATCGGTTCCCCCCCCCCGTTCCGCCTATGTGCTCATGTTTTTTCATTCATGGAGAGCGGACTCATCGTCTTCCACCTTAGAGCAAAAATTTATTTTGGCACTACATGTGACGTCTAATCGTTGCAAAAAGAGCAGGATCGGGAACAGCGATTGGCTGTAGCGATAACGCTGATGTCACACTTTCAATCAAAGATGGCGCATGAGTCAGCCTGGGTTTCAAAGGGCTCTGCTGGAGCGCATTTTTGTTGATTCCTTCATGGAGTTGCATCGACCGTCAATAGATCCGCCATTTTCCAAAAAATTTAAATACGGGACACGTTTTCTCTCAACGAGGTGTCAACATGGACGATAGATAGCAGCACCTTTTTTTTTCTTTTTCGGCAATTTACTACCGATTGAGTTGTGCTGGAAGTGTGAGTGTGAGTATACCAAACAGTACGAGTGCGTATAGCGCTGTGAGTGAATTGTTTTTAGTGGCGCCATCTTTATTACAAATTCCGAGAGGTTAGAGCCCGTGGCTGTTAGTGGATTTGAACGACCCGTCTCAGAAGCCCACAGCGGTTAAGAATCCTTGACCTAGCTGATGCTGGAAAATGTGCGTGTATGTCTTCTGCATGTAATGTGAAGTTTTTTTTCTCCTTATAATGCTTTTTATAGTGCTGCTATCTGCTTTCTATTTTTTGAACTATGAGTGAAGTACGATGTTTGGATATTTTTCACCGTTGTAGGCCTGCTGATCTCTGTGGCGGGACTTTTTAAAAGGGAGATCGGCGAACCACAGAAAACCAGCTTCAGCCGACCACTGCTATGGTCGCAGTGGGGTTTGAACCCAGGTCTCTTTGAGATGCGAGTCCACAGCACCTACCTAGGGAGGGGATGCATCAAAAGTTGGTTAAAACTTCAAAAATTAATTAGACAGGAGCAAACAGAGGGGGAAAAAATTGCGCTTTGCACAAATGGAATCTGAAGGTTGGGGGAGATCGGATTTTTTTAAAATTTCCATAAAAAAAATTAGTTTCAGTAGTCATTAATAGACGGAGCTGAGATGCAATATTCGATGCGGATTTAGGCAAATCAAGCCGTCAATGAAGTGGATATATGGGCATTTTTCATTTAACGCTGGCCGCCTAATTTGGAAATCTGCTTTACATGTCAGTGCCATCTGTCGTCGACTTTCGGGACCAATGTTTCTTATTTAAAGAAATTGGACCTCTCCCCATTTCAAAACATGTTTTCCTTTTTTTTGTTCCCTTTATTCAATTTTTTTTAGTTTTAACAAACTTTTGTCGCATGCTCTTCCCTCTATTTGCGACAGATGGCGCCGCTTTTAATTAACCGAACTTTTAATACTTTTTCAATACTAAGCGTATTGGTGTACGAGAGAGATTGTCTTTGTGGTGCTGATAGAAACCATCTTCTGTAGTCGCCGTCCGTAGGCTAGTGGTTCTCAGAGTGTGTGTCGGGGGGCGGGGGGGGGGACATCGCGATGAGCTGGAAATATTGTGCGAATATTTATGCTTTGATTTTTTTTTTCATGAATGCACAATGTCTTCTGAACTAGAGGGGTCGCCAGTAACTCAACTTTGATGGAGATGAAAAAAGATCTTGATGGTATATTTATATAAATACTCACCTACCCGGAACGAATTTTTCCGAACAGTTTCATATTTCTAGGAAATACGGGACATCCGTCAACTTAACCTCATTAGCACGTGACTACTGCAGTCTAGCCCGGTTTACGTGAACCCGTTTAACACGAAACTGCGGTTAACGTGAAAAGAATTATTGGCCCCGTCATTCCGCATGGCGATATAATGCTGAAATATGGGCTCAATATGAACCTTTTAAATGGAAGATTGCTTAAGGGATTTGTCAAACCTGAATAAAGAAATATGCGTTGTGGAAATATTCCGGGGAGGTAAGGATTGGGTGAGTGCCGTTAAAGACATGTTTGATGTCGGCAAAATGACAAGCTTGCGATCAGGGGGAATCATCCGATGTTTGAAGATACATTACCGAAGAGGAATCGCGCAGAAAATGATTCGATATTTTGACAGCAAAAACAGCTTTTCGGTGAATTTGTTAGAAGCGATGACATTGCTCAGAAGTGCATGCGGGGAATTCTGCAACTTCTACGACAATCAACAACTGTTTTTAGCACATGGTGTGAAAACAAAAGCTGTTGAAAACGCAACCGAGAGAAGCATAAGAGCAACCCGTTTTATTGGAGAAGTTGAACATTACGGAATTCTGACGGCAGATCAATTCACAGAATACGTCGAAGTCGATGAACACGGACGATGACATTATCGCTCTGCATGTAACCAAGATCTGAGTGAATCTGATGATGAACCGGAATCCGACTTTCAATTCAATGTTTTCGGGAAATCAAGCTTCGGAAGCTCAGAAAACACTTAGAAACTTTCTAATGACCCAAGAGAACGCTTCCTCCACCCTAAACTATTCGGATGAAATTGAAAAGTTTCTGCAAACTGTGTACTACAAAGAAAACGAAGCAGCGGGCTATCGCCACTTTTTCGAAAAATGATTGAATATGCTTTGCTGGTATGCAATTTTTATTTTAAATTCTGAAAAAGAGCGTTTCAAAAGAAAAATTGATCAACTCAGTGTACCATAAAGATAGACGGTTCTTCTTAGACCAATATATCAAGGAAGCACATTTTCTGGATTCTATGCCGAGATGAACACATGGAGCCATTTGCTGAAGTTGGGACGCAACTAGTGCCTATACTTCAGCGCCTTATGCCCAGTGCATGAAATAAGGAAGGTAGGGTCGTGTCTTCAGTGGTGTAGATGAACGCCCAATCACCGTGAAGGTTGCTGTCACGGTCTCGGGTTCGAATCCAATGGAGGATATAGTCAAGATATTTTCTCAAACGAGCTTGAGGCGACCCACCGATAAACAGCGCCTTCATTTCCAACACATCTCATTAACGGCAGTAAATTGCAATACAGCGATATGGCCAGAGTTGGTGTTTGGTGAAGTAAAGTGGTGTAGAGATGGTATCGGGCTTTCTCAGAATGCCAAAGGGCCTGGGTTTGAGTTCCGACGGTGACCAGATGACTTTCCTTTCCGAATTTACCTCGACACAAAATCCAGAAATATCCGTTTTCCTACAGTGTATTATATTTTTATAAATGTACACTGTGTTAAATTTCAGACTAACGCAAATAGGATGTCAAAAATTCTTTTTCTGCAATGCTTATCGGTTAACGTGAAAGATGTCGGCAAAACCCAGAGTTCCACGTTAGATAGGTTCGACTGTACAAACACCAAACAATTAGTGCACCAAAAAATCTTCTCGGTACACGATAGAATTTTCCCGTAAAGTTGTACGTCCCGGTCTAATGGACCCTCATTTTCATAAAATGGCAGCGGCGAGATCAAAATTGTCAACATAGTATTGCGGAAACGTTATCTCGGATTATACGGAAACTAAAATAACCGAATTCCCACATTAAGTGGCGGAATCCGTTCGTGGGAAGGTATTTAATGCGCATTTTCGATCCGATAATTGATGATGAAACTAAAGCAGACTTTTTTTTTTCTATCTGATATTATATATGTAATACCTCATGTTTTAAAGTCTTAATGAAAGTGAAAATTCATGAGAAAAATATTCATGGAATCCACGGGAGTCTTATAAAGAATCGATCTCTCGCTGCGATATCCTTTTATGAAGAAATGCCCGTTTAATACCGAGCCTGAAATTGAGAGTTGAATGCTCTCTCGTGTCCTGTGAGAAACAAAGCGTGATTTTCGACGGAATCTTTGATGCGGCGCAAGATGGCGCTCTTCAAAGTCGTGGATTTGATGCATCGACCAGAAATCGCAAAGTGAAATCAAACTTAGTCCTGATCAGTTTTATTTATAAATACGTCATATCATAGGCGGAAGGTGGGCGCAAGATTATGATTATGTTAAAAAAAAAATGTGCACACATATAAATTCAGTCAGCTGCGCACATTTTTTATATTCGAGGGGGTGGAAGGAAATGCCTTCCCTTGTCTTCACCCATGCGTCATGCGTCATTATGATTGATTGTTTGTCAAAGTTAAGGCGGCTACACACGTAACTGCTAGCTTGACAAACGCATGCATATTCAAGCTTCTCTTTCGCCTCCACACGGTACAAGCATGAGTGCACAAGCACCAGTTTGTACACTGAAGCAATTTACGGAAAATATTCCGCGACAAATATTTCGGCACATGTGAGTGACCGAGTCGTTGAACAAATGAGCGAGTGAATTACTCACTTGGTCACTAATTCGCTTACTGACTTGTTCTTTGCTCACTTAGTCACTAATTTACTCACTTGGCCGCCAATTTGCTCACTCGAACATTCATTCGCTCACCTGGTCACTAATTAGTCCACCGACTTGCTCATTTACTCACTTAGTCACTAATTTATTCACTTGGTAATTTGCTCACTCGCACATTCATTCGCTCACCTGGTCACTCAGTTACTCATTCATTAACTCATTTGCTTATTCATTAACTCATTTGCTTATTCATTAACTCATTTGCTTATTCATTAACTCATTTGCTTATTCATTAACTCATTTGCTCATTGATTTAATCAATTGCTCACTTGGTCACTCGCTTGCTCATTCAGTCACTCAGAAGCAGAGTCCATTGAAGCGTGAAGGCTGACACGGGTACCCACATAGTTATGGTTGCGCAAACGCGGGGCTTGAACAAGCTTACATCACAAAATTCGCTCGAGCCGCTTGTACAATCACGTTGCTTACGCAAAATTCTCATACAGACGCTCAAGCATGATTTGTACAAAAAATTGTACACGCATGTTTGTCAAGATTGCAGTTACGTGTGTACGCACCTTTATGCCACCTACCGGGTGCTCCAAAAAATTTTTAGAACATTAGAAATTAATTAAAAATAATCAGAAGTTCTTTTTTTTTTCCTTTTTAAAATAGAAAAAAAACCAAATCAACAATAGATGGCGCTGACATGCAATATAATTAGCAGATTATATGCAAATCATGCTACCGGCATCGAATGTATGATGCAGGTGTATCCATTTAGTTTATTGACGGTTCGATTTGCGTAAATCCACTTCGGATACTCCATCTCAGCGGCATCAATCGTTGACTCAGTTCCGGAGCTGTACCCGTCCATGTGGATTTTCGCCAATCCGCGAAATATTTCACCAAATTAAATGTAGCCGTTATACAGAGTGATCTCGAAGTCCCAAAAATTACTAGTGAACCATTGATCCTAGAGACATACTCATGGCCCCACATCCTGATGAAGCAGGGCCCCTAGGCTGGGATATTTCACGCACGCCCCCCCCCCCCTATGAAGAATTCATAGCGTGAGAAAACAAAAAATAATGAAAATCATCCCGGACCCCAGGGCTGGAGCCTTGTCAGCTCACCCCTTGTAGGGGCATGGCATACTTCCAATTAGAAAAAATATCCAAATAACATGTAGACCTCATATGTCATTCCTATTGCAAGGGAGTTTACGGTCATTGAAGTATAAAAAAATCCACTTTTCATTCGGACACCTTGTCCTGCAAATCCAATTATAAAGTTGAATGCCCTGTCTCTCCTAATGCCAAAAAATTTCTATGTTTCCAAGTGTAGTATTCGCTGAGATATTTGAATTCGAAAAATTGAAAATGTTGAGAAAAAAAATTGCGGACAAGGGACTTGAACCATCAACCAGTATAATTTTAGATTTAATAAATAAAATATCGTTTGTATACTGTTTACGTATATTTTTGCCGGTCCTTAAATTATTTATTTAAGTTTTTTATTAATAACCGGTCCATAAATTATTTCTCCTGATCGTATGTTTCTTTTACCGGTCAGCAAATTGTTTCTTCTATTTTTCCTTTTTTATTGCCGGTCCGCAAATATTGATACTATTTATTGATTTATAGCCAGTCCGCAAAATTATTATCTTATTTACGTGTATTTTTTGTCGGTCCGCAAATTATTCTGATCCTGTTTATTTATTTGTCGCCGGCCGCAAGTTATTCTTCCTGGTTTCTGTATTTTTGCCACATCTCAAATAATTTATCCTGTTTATTTACTTTTTGCCGGTTCGAAAATTATTTTCCCTGTTTACCTATTATTTTCCTCTCCACGAATTATCGATTACTATTTATTTTGCGCTGGTTCACGAATCATTGATCCTATTTAATGCCAGTCCTCAAATTTTCACTTCCTATTTGTGTATTGTTAAAAAACATCAAATTATTTCTCCTGTTTACGTATTTTTTTGCCGGACCGCAAATTATTTCTCCTAGCTTGTGTATTTTTGCCAGTAGTCAAATTATTTCTCCAATTTGCATATTTTTCCCCGGTCGTGAAATTATTTTGCCCATTTGCGTATTTTCTCTCGGCCGGCCCTCAAATAATTTCTTTTATTTCCGTATTTTTTGCCGGTCGTCGAATTATTTCTCCTTTTTGCGTCTTTTTCCCCCTCTCTCTCTCAGCGGTCGTCGAATTATTTCTCCAATTTATTTACTTTTTGCCGGTCCACAATTTTTTCCTCCAATTTTCACCTGTCCGTAGAATTTTTGCAACTATTTCCAACGGTCCGCAGTTGTAAAAAGGTTAAAGAACATTGTTCAATATGTTGAAGTGGAGTCATTCCGGTCTCCCATGAAGATATCTACTCGAGATGTGGATGAAGCGTTTGCAAGTCAAAATGAACTTGAGCCACTTCTGATCATTTTTACTGATAATTTTTGTCGCACCACGTCATTTTCTGCACGCGAGAGCTAATTAGACCGGGACGTACAATTTATTTACCGACTCCGAACGGCAGGATTGTTTTTTACACTCATCGAGAGGTTGGTGCACTAACCCCTCGATAGGAGACCTCCTGCAGTAGCAGTTTTTTTTTTGCGGTCATGTCGCCGTTTCTGTTGTACCCCTGTGTCAGGAAAGTTTTCTGACAAGAACAAACCGGGTATCGAACTCGCAACACCTCTAAACAGCCTTCGGTACTTTAGGCGAGCATCTCATCGACCGGGCTACCGCACCCCTAACTGAGCCACTTCTGTCAAGCCCAGAATATTCTTACCTTAATGGCAAATTTTATTTCAATCCAATTTCAAAATCAAACATTGATTCCAGAAATTCAAACGACGTTTAAGAAATTAAGGTTCAATTTCCTATGTAAGGATTCATTTTGAAATTCTCAGAAATTTCAAATTTAATAGGCAATTCTTTTTTTTTTCCTCCTCTGATGAGTTTTTCTGAATTAATTGAGACTTTTTTCCTTTTAGAAGCTCAGTTATTTTAAAAAAAGGGAAGAAATCGATTTCGTTTAAAAGAACTTCTTCTCGAAAAAGATTGAAAAGGAAAATAAAAAAAATAATAATTAAATTACGATTTCATTTTGAGGAATATAATATAATGAGATCAATTGAGAGGAATTTTTTGAGATGGAAAATTTTTTATTCACCTTAAAATGTCATCAACATGTTTTCAATGTGTCACTTGCACATTCTCCGCCTATAACTTCGAAAAAATGAAATTTCTTATTTAATTAATAGTTTACGCATAAATATAGTAGCAATTGACGATTTTCTGGAAATTTAATTTGCTAAATTTGAATTAAAAATATCGAAAAATATCTTTTATAGCTTTAATAGACGAGGCCGTTCAATAATATTTGGATTGCCGTGAAGCAATTCCTAGTAATTTTATGAAAACTCGATTTGTACGATTTATATTACTCATAATTCGTTTGTGTGATAATGTAATTGTGTGACAATGTAATTGTGTGACAATGTAATTGTGTGACAATGTAATTGTGTGACAATGTTTGTGTGACAATTTATTCTAAAGCAACACGATTCTCTGCTTTTAAAGCATGTGTGACAATGGTTTTCAACAGTTTTATAACTTTGGGTGTGTGAAAATACGTAAAAATTTTCCGGACCATTAAAAATGGGAGAAATAATTTGCGGACCGGCAAGAAACGAATATAATTTTAGTATCAGGGGAAAATAAATAATAGAAGGAATATATATATATATATATATATATATAATTGGCAGACCGGCGAAAAATACGAAAATACGAGAATAATTTCAGGACCAGCGAAAAATAAATGAATAAATAAGAAAAATAATTTTTTAATAAATTATCTCTTCAAAAAATACACAAATTGCAGAAAAAACAATTATTTTGCAGACCGGCAGAAAATACAAAAATAGGTGAATAAGTTGAGGACAAGAAAAAATACATGAACTGGGGAAGTAATTGGAGGATCGGCCAAAAATGAATAAAGTGAAGAAATAATTGGAGGATATATAGCGGCAAAAAATACATAAACAGGAGGAATAATTTGCGGACCGACAAAAAATAAATACGAAAAACAAAATTCACAGACCGGAAATAGAAACCAATATATAAAGCACATATTTTATTTAATAAATCTAAGACTATGTAGCGTCTATATAAATTGGGCGAAATATTTCGCTTGCAAGAAAGCAGTTCTATAAGGAATTTCTAGAGAGTAGTTTCAAAATTGCAAATTAGCAATTGATTTGATTAAGAATTCTTTTATCTAATTTCGTTTCCGAGAAAACGAATGTCGTGTGATTAGATCGATATGAAAGAAAATGCTAAAATTCCTCTCATAAAATTCCTATAAATTTCATTCATTGATTTGTCAGATTTTGATTCATTTTCCCGAGAGCGGACGTGTTTCATTTTGACGTCTATCTTTTTCTCGCTCTCTCTCTTCCGAACTCGCGAACGACCCTTTTGTTCTAGAAAATAGCGTTTTTCACGAAATACCGAGTATAAAAATTTGAGAATTCTTTTATTTCCCATCGACTATAATATTAATAAATCAAATCCAAGGGAAAATATTAATCCTCAATATATTATCCTTTCCCGTATGGAGATATTGACTTTTTGAGGAACGAGAGATTGATTGCTTCGAGTAAATTGCGTATCTGTGTGTTTTTCCTTTCCTTAGAAGAGGAAATCCTTGGAAGCTCTCAAAAAAGCTGTTTTTAGCTCACCGAAGGAGATGATTTGAATAGTTGCAATTCCTTCCTTCCTTTCTCTTTAAATAATACGAAGGCCGATTGGCCGAGAAAACAATATCCGTTTCCTTTTTTGCTTAATTCATTAACATTCATTTTTTTACAAGTGCAATATAATGATCCATCGCATTGAATTAGCGTGATTGAGATTTGGTTGCGTCGGATCAACCTTGTCTTTTATAACAAGGAAATGACCTTCCCGGTAATATCATTGAACGGTTAGTGCATCAACCTCCTCTGGTTCGAAACATGCTACTCCAGTGGTTCACAAACAGCGTGTTCTGGCAATCTAAGATGTCGTGAAATTGGTCAGGAGTGCTGAAGGATTTTTTTGGATAAAACTATTTTGGCTCAGCCCAAGGCACTCACATGGGAGAGGCTGACAGGGCACCAGCCCTGGGTCTGAACAGAGGCTACTGTAAATTATTTATCCTGATCATTCATTTTTTGCCAGTCCGCAAGTTATTTCTCCTTTTTTGTTTTTACTGAACCGAAAATTATTTCTCCCATTTGTTTATTTTTTGTCGTTCTTCAAATTATTTCTCATCATTTTTCGCTAGTCTGTAAAAATTATTTTCCTCCTTATTTATCTCTTTTGTTGGTTCTCAATATTAATTTCTCTCTCTCTCTCTCGCCGTTCAGCAAATAATTTCTCCCATTTGTTTACTTTCTTTTCCAGTGCGCAAGTTATTTGGCCTTTTCGTTGTTTTTTTTTTTGTCCACAAATTATTTCTCTTATTTATTTATTTTTCGCAATTTCTAGTCATATCTCCTATTTATTTATTTTTGCCGGTGCACGAATTGCTTCTCCTACTCATTCATTTTTAGCCTGTCTTGAAATTTACTTATTGAATAATTATTTATGCCAAAAAAATTCATTTATTTTTTACCATCTCCGTAAATCATTTCTCCTTTTTCTTCTTCTCTTTTTTCAAGTCCGCAAATTATTTATCGTATTTAGTTTTTGCGAAAAACATTTTTTTCCGATCCGGGAAATATTTCTGCCGGTCCGTGAAAACATAAAATCTCTTTCATCGATCGGCAACTTGCTGTAAGGTTATCAATGCTTTAAGGCAACTGACTACGGCGGGGCACTTTTTTTTAAAACACTGTGATTTTCTCAAAACAAGTGGGGTTTGAATCATAACACTGTATGAAATAAGGCAATCCAAAGAAATTTCTGAAATATCTCTAGAAATTTTTAGAATATTCCAAATTATTACAAGATTTAGAGGACATTTCTCCATACATGTCGCCATCCGGTGGCTTATGTCATTCACGAGCTATTAGTTGATTGCTGCCGCCGTGCATGTACGGACCCTATCAACATATATATATACGCTCCGGGGGGGGGGGGCTATATTCTATTTGTTTCCATAGCTTAGTTGCCAGAGTACTCGTCCGGCAAACGAG
Organism: Pholcus phalangioides; assembly: GCF_987345545.1. Taxonomy (NCBI): domain Eukaryota; kingdom Metazoa; phylum Arthropoda; class Arachnida; order Araneae; family Pholcidae; genus Pholcus; species Pholcus phalangioides. The sequence goes on along the minus strand of NW_028301603.1, from coordinate 21,177,759 downwards.
AGACCGGTATTCGAGTTCCCGTGGGATCAGAGATGAATTTTCTTCCTTGTAATCATCATGTCCAAAAATATAACAGTCCTTCGAGGAATCTTGTACCAACAAGCGGAGAGGACATTACACATATTCTTAATTATGTCCTCGAAATTGGCTCATTGTGAGTAGTACTTGCGAAAGACATTGTACAATGAAACCTGCACCATTTAGTTGAATAGTTTGATACTGTATATTGCTATGACTGTTATTTGTGTGTGTGTGTGTGTGTGCAATGAACTAAAAGTTTTCAGATACACAAAATGTGCTCTATTTTTGTGAAACAGTACGGGAATTTTCACAAAAAAAATTCGAAATTTTTTATTCAAGCAGCTGTAAAACCTTAAATTCTGAACCCCGAAGCCGAGATCCTAGTTCACTGCATAACTAACGTTATCTGGAACACTTTTGAAAAATTTCATGAGAATATCTTCCACAGTTTCAAAGTAACGAAAAAAATGAATCTTCAAGAAGCGCGTCTGAAATTTTTTTTTTTTGCCTTTGAAATCGTTGTTCCAGATGATTTAAATCAACCATAACTTTGTTTTTACTTAATGCGTGCATAAGAATAAAACAGTTTTGGATTCTGTGTAAAACATTCTTCCAAATGAATTTACAAAATCATTTTCGAAAAAATCGTCAATTGCCTTAAACTAGAAGAAGGACTGCTGCCGAATGTGCCCCACACCCAATTCGGAATCTGCTGTAAATTATTTTTGAATCGGTCTGTGCGCTCGAAATGACGAAAGTCATGATAGAAATTCAAATTGAGCTCCTGTTTCGATAGCCTAAATGCAGAAAATAGCAAACATTAAGGAAGGCTCTTGATATTATTTCGAAAGCGTATCGCCACGCCCCAATAAAACAAAAATCAGAAAGAAATCGAGTCTCAATATACGATTTTAGGAGAAAAACACAACGTAGGGGAAGAAAAAGAGCACTTCGCTCAATAAATGGATCAGGGTCATCGCAAATACCTTCCAATGGCGTGTTTACATTATCGCAATGTCACAGCTTTACCTGATCAACAACAAAACATCGAATAAACACCGCTCGTAAAGAGAAGATTTTATACATAACTTTGTATATAATTTACATGGGAGGAGAGAGAGAGGGGAAAAAGAAAGACACACACAAATATATGTTTCTTGGAATTTTCTTCTAGAAATGAATAAACGTATCTAGTTCAAGGATATGTTGATGGCTTTTTTGTCGGGGCGAAACAGGTTTTTGAGCTATGTTCAAAGTTTTTTTTTTTAATGTTCAAAGAGATGAGCTTCAATAAGTGACTCAATAATATGCAAAATGAGTCGATGAAGTGAGAACAAAAACAACAGAAATATTATCTATGGATTGAAATTTGATGTGTTTCTATGGAGGAATTTCAATTCGATGTGCATTTGAAGGGGCTTCCGATTCAAAATTACGTGACAGTAATAAAGGGTGTCCCATAAATTCGTTAATAGTTTATAAACATTCATAAAAATTCAATTAGTGTTGCGTTTGCAAAAGACATTCTCTTGAAAGTGGATTTCTTTTTGTTTTTGGTATAGGAAAAAACAATAATTCGAATTCTTGTCGATAGAGGACGCAGAAAGAAAGCAAATCATTGGAAATATGCAATGATTTTCGATGAACAAGTGATCGAGTCTCACAGTGAGAAAGTGAGTAAGCAAGTGAGTGAGGAAAAAGGGTAAGCAAGTGAGCGAGAAAAAGAGTAAACAAGTGATGGCCGTATTCACCGACATGGTTTAAACTGTAGTCACAATTTTTGGATAAGAGATCAACATAGATTGGTTAAAAACCTGAATTTAACCAATCTCCGTGTCGTATCTTTATCAAAATATTGTGACTAGTTTAAACCATGTCGGTGAATAACGCCCTTAGTGAGCTAGTGATTGTGACAAATGAGTGAGCAAGTGAGTGTGAATGTGATTCTTCGCGCGTTCTTGCTTGTTTACTTTACAGAGCAGACTTACGGCCGTATTCACCAACACAGGATACTACAATCGCAGGTTAAACGATCAGCGATCGATACAGATTGGTTGAAATCCTCAATTTAACCAATCCGTTTCCATCTTCAATCCTTTCACCTGCGATTGCAGTTTAAACTGTGTTGGTGAATGCGGCCGACAGTTTGGTCTTTTATTCACTCAGTTACCCGCTCGCTGACCCATTTGACCAGCTCGGCCACTTACTGTATCTCGCGGTAGCAAACTGAATTTTTGCATCGGTGAATTTTCTCGTAGAGGAATTTCCTCCCGGTGAATTTTCAGCCGATGAATTTTTGCTGGTGGATTTTTTGTCAATAAATTTTCGGTGATATCCCTTTCGATGATTTTTCCCCTTCGGTGGATTTTCTCATTTTTCTATACATGATCAAAAGTCCAATTCCTGCATATATTGTGAATTTCCATCGCCCGGCTCGCTGTAACTTTAACTTTCGGGACTTTGATTTTTCACTCGCCCATCGTTCATAATACGGCTTGATTTTGTAGCGGAGACGCTTTGACTTTCAGCATCTTCACCAGTGCCATCCTTCCCATCGGAACTGCGATGCCCAGCGTGGCACGTGGTCAATTCCCAATTCAATTGCTGTCCGTTTTCTCGTTTTCCAGCATGGCCCAGCCGCAAAGTCAACCGCTTATATCCCGCGAGGGGCGGAGCGGGGCTATGCTTGGTGTTGGTGTTGGTGAATTTTCTCTCCGTGAATTGTTGTCAGCGAATTTTCTGTCGATGTTGGCCGGCGAGGTCCCCCACCCCACCAGATTAATTGCGTGGAGGGTGAGGTGATAAATAGTTGCCGGCGAATTTTCATATTTTTTTGTAGATCCATCAAGGAATCGGCAATAATATTCACCAATTAAAAGTATCAATTAATTTAGATTTAAGGAGATACGATAAGAAAATTTCTCTCTGAATGGGTACCTGTAAAAGAATATTTATACCTATCCTTATGTGTTCCGGGATTTTTCCAAAAAAAATTTATTAACCTTTTTCTAGGGGGTTAGAAGAGACGCACCTTTGTGAAAAGGTTTTCTAAGTAATGCTCTCAGAGAGGTTTTACTGTATTTCACACAGCGAAAAAGAGACAATGACAAACAACACAGAGCGGCATTCATACCAACGTAAACTTTTATTTTGTACGTCACAATTGAAATGAAACTCCATAGGCACCAGACGAAACACCACAAACACGGACAATGTCAAACAAACACCTCATATTTCACAAACACCCTCTCATGTCTATATATATATATATATATGTATGTATGTATACTGTATAATGTTATTTTATACAACGTTTATCACATCACGGGTCATATTCTCTTCGTGTGACCCACCAATTTTTATTCAATTATTTACGTGATTAATATTTAGGACACGAAAAAAACTCTCGCTACTTCCTCCGCATGCATTTTTTTTTCATAATTAAATCACAACACACAGGTTACAAAACACGTGATAAGCATTTACGCAAATGGGTAATTATAATAAGGTTGTTATAGTTCGAACATGGCCCTCACAAGGGGCAGTGAAATCTGAAGGAGCCCCAGCCTTGGGTGGATTTATAGTTCTGCCCTCTATTGGCTACACAAATTTCGCCACCCTTTTGTCATTCTAGTCTAATTTTCTTGACTAACTCAAATTTGTCGCCCTGGGATACAACCCGCTTAGCCCTCGTCCCGGTAAATACATCTTTGTCTCTAAATCACTATTTTGAACACAAATGTTTGCATGTGACTTTCTTGGTCACTCATTCACATGCTTGCGCACTGTTTTGGTCACTCACATGCTTACACACATTCTCTAGATCACTCTTTCGGTTGCTCCCCGACCTGGTTCAATTGCTATATAAATAACTCTTTTTGTCATTCAAATTCCTGCGCAAACCCAAGGTCACTATGTCACTGTTTTATTCGTTTGCATTCTTGCACACGCGCCCCAGGTCACTCTTATGGTCATTTACGTTGTTACACACGCTCCAAGAGGTTACTCTTTCTCCATTCACACATTCTTGCACACGCTCTTGGGCACTCACCGACCCGGTCCCTCTCCATCCATGTCACTCACCGTGCTTGCTCATCGTTATGGTCATTCACATGCTTGCGAACTCTTTAAGTTACACTTTCCAAGCAAGAGACCAAGGTCGCTCACTGACTTGCACTCTTGCTTTCTAGGTCACTCGTTTCTTAAGTCATATGTTTGACCTATATCTAGGTGAGTCACTCGTTTGGCCACTCGCTCTCTAGGCAGAGGTGGGTATATGATATAATTATTATGCAACTATGAGCTATACGAATTTTGCCGTCGTTCTCCAATTATATTAATCTTCTTGACCACTCATTATTCAAACTTTCCACCCCGGGTTATAGTTCGCTAAGCTTCCGCCCCCCCCCTCCGTAAATACATCTCTGGTTACCTATCCCTCAAAAAAATCTATATAAGAGGGAGTGAGCCTATATATATCTAGGCCTTGGGATGTGAGGGCCATGATCGCAAGCAAGAATATCGATTTGACCACTTGAACGTGGTATAATTCATGAAAAACAAAATCATTTGAATTACAACAAAAAGAAAATTGCGAATTTATATTCGATGCTCTCTGTACATAGTGGCAAATTCTAATGACGAGTAGTGTCGTCTATGAATTATGCAAATTTTACGAAGCCATCTTGGTAATTACAAGAGATCTGAACTACATTAAGCTACAAGGGTTGTTTCTTTTAACAGTGGCAATAATGCTGTAGTAATGCCATGCAACGGAGCCAACAAATGCCGTTCATTCCTACTATAAGTTGGTTACATACCTATCCTGCGCACATTAACATTTCTTCAGTGGATGAATTTTAACCTCAATGGTGGGTTTTTATCCCTTCTTCTTAGAGCGACACTGGCAGGCACTACATTGCAACCCTGCCTATAAAAGATTTTCTAAACGCAACACACCCTCGTCTTGTTATTGATTTTTCACCCCTCCCACACACACACCATCAAATTACGTCATTTCAAAAGGCATATGTTACACAGTAAATGTGATGAATCCGGTTACTACTCATAATGGGAGAGCATTTTGGTAAGTTGGATAAATTTTCCTAAATTTATCACTTTTAACCGACGATTATGCATAGCACCCAAGCGTAGCGTCGTTGGTAAACATGTGATACAACTTACTATATGATAATTCATAGATATAATATGTCATTATATCGGGGTACGATAGCAAAATTTGTTATCATTATATCGGCGTCCGACTATAGTCATCACACATACTAGACTCATTTTGAATTTTTTTCGTATTTACCAAATTCCCCATACACTAGGGTATTATGCATAATCACAGATAAAGGCGATAAATTTCAAGTATTTATCAAATTTACCAACGCTGCTTGTGGGTATTATGCATATTCGCCGATAAAAGTGATAAATTTATCAAGACGATTGGTCTTGATATATACATATATATCCTTACCATATACAACTATAACGGATAGTTGCTGCACTCAGCAGATTTCTCTACATAAGAATGAGTTACATTACAGTTAGGACTCTTTGAATCGTGGTTGACTCATCCGCCATCTTTGAGCGTAAGTGTGACGTCATTATTATCATTATAGCCAGAGATCCGCATGATCGGGTGGAGGGGGGGGGAGCGCACGCAGGGCATTTTAATGCATGGGCTAACCTGGCGTGGTGGTTCTCAACGACATGCGGAGTCCTGATGAATGAGATTCGATACCCCATGATGGAAATCGGTAGGCGAGTACTTCATTCTAGGTTGTGAACCCACAAAACCACTTTGTCTACGGGGGAACCACGGTTCTGTCAAGACCACACTGCATTTTAATGCTTTGTTGCGTGCATAACCTGACGCACATTCAATTTTTGTACCGATGACGTCGTGATTATACTATATTAGACCTCTCGTTCACACTAGTCTTTACCTCACTGCCGTGTAACTCATGGGCCCACCCGAGCAACGGCCCGAAGGCATTAGTATAATGAGATATGGATACAATTTTCGAGAACAATTATGTAAATCGATAGGCATGTATGTCTGTCTATCCAGGTGTGGGGGGGGGGGCTATAGGAAAATCACTTTGCCTGAGGCCTATGATGCTCTTAACCCTTTAAGCGGCATCCACAAGACATCTCGCTTCACTAAAAGCCTCTTATTTTAGCATTGACAAGCCCAGATAATTTGTAAAGTTTACTTCTCAATGGGAGACTCTGCCCCTCTTACTTTGCACCTGCTGAAAATCGGGAGAAAGTCAACTTCATTGAAAAAAATGCGGCATTTTTGAACTGGGTTTAGTAATTTTTGCTGTGCCGCTGAAAGGGTTAAAATGCTTCGTCCCCGTGGTCACTGCGCACGCGCAGTTAGATTGCACGGAAAGCCCACTTGCTTTGAGAATTTCCTGGCTCCTTTGCATGGCTACCAGGGACGACGGAAATGTTCCATACTCGAGGGTGCTCGGCTTGAACTCTGTACGTATAATATACTTTAATTTCTAAATTAACTCAGCCCATGCTGAAACTGCTACGAGTGCTCGAGCACCCTCGAGCCCGATGCCACTGATGGATACAATTACATACAAATCTCGTGTGATACAGTCAATTCATGAAAAAAAAAACAACCTATGAATATTCCATCATTTACATAATCATAATCAGCACGAAATATTTGGCACGTACATCGAGTATGTGTTACGTATTAAAAATATATATGTATACGAACGATTCCCCTGGATCTGGGATCATGAAAACTTGATCCATGGTTTCTATGTATAAATATGAGATGTCGCGTAATCATTAAATGATGATTCTTCTTAGAATTGACACCAATGATGATGCTCGATATAATCAAGTCTCAAGAAAGCGGCAAGCCACATACTTGAAAAGGTCCTTAGCCGCTTCCTCCATTGACCGTAAACAAAAACCGGAGTGAGAGCTACTACTACTACTACTACTACTGATGATGATGATCACTATCATAATTATCATACTCTCTTGTCCCGTCGCTTATAATTAAAGTGACCCTTCTCAGCGGCTTCCTGGTTCCGCTCAAGTGTCAACGAAAGTGGATACGTATGCTAATTACGCCACGGGGAAGCAAAAACCCTTTTTTTTCTTCTTTTTTTTTTGCGGATGACGATGATGACAATTAATGAATATTTCCGCCACCAGGCGCGAGCAATGTGTGAGGAAAAAAAATTTTCTTGAGCAAAGAATATGGAATAGCTAAAGATTAATTGTGCCTATATATAGATCAAACACGCTCAAACCGTGGCCCGCGGACCAAATGTGGAGTCATCTGATGTGGTCCGCGATATCAAACCTAATATTACAAAAATGAACTAAGCGGCACATTTATAGATCACTTAGGGCCGTATTCACCGACGTGGTTTAAACCGACGTGGCAAAAAATTGTGACTACAGTTTAAACTATGTCGGTGAATACGGCCCTAAGTGAACCACGGTGCAGTTCAACGTTGCGTGAGTGACCCGAGGCAGAGTTCTAGATCACTCAGCGGCCAGCGGCAAATTTCCAGATCACTTAAGTGATCCGCGAAACAGTATCAGATCACTCAAGTGGCTGCGGCACATTTCCACATAACTTTAGTGACTGTCCTGATCCGCGTCATTGGAATGTCTCGTGGTATATAATCATATGACTTGAGTGATTCGCGGCATATTTAATGATGACTTAAGTGTTTCGACCAGTGGCACAGTTCCAGATCACTTAAGTCACCCACAGTGCTGTTTCATGTTACTAGAGTAACCGTGGCACAGTTAAAGTTCACTGTGGATTTTTCCCAGATCACTTAAGTCATCAGCGATGCTGTTCCACATCACTTGAGCCACCTGCGCTAAAATCCCGGATGACTAAAGTGATCTGTAAATATGCCGCGGGTCACTGAAGTGTGACCAGTGTCATATTCACAGATCACTTAAGTGAACCTCGGCACACTAAGATGAGAGATCATTTGAATGACTTAATCAAGTGGCACGCGATACTTATCCGAATCAATGAAGTGGTCCGCACTCCCTTAAAGGTTGAACGCAATTGGCTTGTATATTGGTGCCTAGATTAAATGCCTAGCCGTTGTGGCAGAATAAAGCAAAAAGAAGCCGAAATGCACCCGTGCTTCACGGAGGTCACCATAGGCATTCAGACAGGCGTCCAAGTTCTTTAGGAGATGCCGATACTATCCGTGCAGAACTTAGGTTGGTTGGCTCGCTGCAATGATGGCCTTGGAGAAGCTGCACGAAGCCATCGGAAATAAGCTATCCAGCATCAGTGTCGTCTTAACGCGTGGACTCACCCGGGTAGGGGGGGGGAAGGTATACACGCTTCCAGAGCACACAATATCCAATTATGCGGGGAACAATTCAATTGTCATTTTACAACGTTAGCATAGTTTGTATATTGATAACCCGACGAAAAGGATCAATATGAATAAAGCTTCTCGAATAAATTATGAATCAAAAATGAAATGAAAATTATGTTTAATTACGATGATCACCATACCTAAGATTTTTACATTTCATTAGGAAAGTTAGCGCCCTCTATTGGATTGGCTCAACAGGGAACAAAAATAAAATTATTAAATGTACGTATTGAATACTTGGAGGCCACAGCATCTACTCTTAAATGCATTTATCTTAACTTAGTAACATACCTTCCCATAATTCCAAAATGTCTCATTCAGTGTTATTAACAAATTAACAGTTGACGTGTGAAGCGTAATATTAGTTTAAGCGGGGAAAAGTCGTTGAAATACCATATTTAGCGGGGAACTTTAACATTGCCTCCATGAGAGAAATTTTCGTGCCGGAGGAGTTTAAGCAGGGGATCCGTTTAACCGTTATCCGATTAAGCGGGGCCGACTGTATTTCAAACATCGTTTCGCTCTGATATCGAAATCGGAACAAAAGCCTACTCCGCCGTTTATCTGACAGGTTGGGAGAGGCTGAAAACACATTTTTTCTTGGAGAAGTGGAATTCTCGCAATGCTCTTTGGGCTCTTATTGCCGAGATAAGAGGGTTTTGAAGAGGCGAGATATCTCGTAAATGCCGAAATAAAAAAAGCATCGAGTTAATCGAGATACCCCCTCGTAAATGTGGCTGAAAGCAGCATTAAGACGGTCTTTCTCATACTGGGGTTCCCCGGAGGAAGCACTTATTGGAAGGATTCTTTATAATGAAAACGGGGCAAATGGAAGCAACGCGCATTAAACTTAGAGGCAGAGCTTGTGATGGAGAGGATTTAACCCGTAACGAATACGCATTGGCACCTCTTGGAGAAAAATTTCGATATTAAGTGTTAGGCATCAAACTTGTTCAGACGATTATTATATATATTATCCCTTATATGTGGTCTTCATTTTGTGAACATTGGGCAAGGCAAGGAAACTTCTGCTGCCTTTGCATCAGTGTTTCGCAAAGTGTGCGTCGCGGCTTGTAGGGGCATCGCCAACCTTCGTCGGGGCGTCGCGGCGAGCTAGAGATAATGGTTTGCGTGTCTACTTATGCTTTGAAGTACGGGAACATGAACTCGCCAAGGGAGCCGCGTTTGATAAAAGTTCGGGAACCACTTCCTTACATGGATAGGGCTGGAACAGGACGTTCTGGAGAATTTCTTTTTTCTTTTTCAAACGGTAAATTTACAGTGGAGAGGGGCGTAACGAATCGTTTCCTGGGGAGCCTTCCAATGATCCTTAGCTTAGGGACCATAACCATCAGTCATACACATAATAACTCAAACTATTATACCCCTATCCACAATTTTTTGAAATAAACCAATATACATACATACAACTGGTATTTTTCTGTAATTTTTCCCTATAAGTTATCATTCATTACGCTCATTAATCCTGACCGGACAAAGGACATTCGCGTCTGTATGTATTTAGACATTTTTCTACGTCATACACCGAATCATAAAAAATGCCTCCCCCCTCCCTCCCTCCCTTCAACCCCCAAAAAAAAACATAAATCCATAAAAAATGGTATTTACTAAATAATTTATTTTACTGTTTCCCTTTAGAAGAGTATAATAACTTCTCTCTCTCTTGTGTGCTGTTAAGCGAGTGTAATATTTTGACGATTATAAAAGTGTTTTTTTCTTCTTTTCCCGTCTTTTTCAGTGTATATAATGCTATTTTATAGCGAGAGGATAAGACAGGAGATTTATTGAAGACCATCCGAGCAGAAAAAAGCAATTTCTTCGCGTGGACGTTGGACACACACAGAACCTTATAACGCATATATATATATGTGAAAGGGCTCCATGCGTCAAGAACCTAATATTTTTGTTCCTAAAAAATGAAAAAAAAGGCCAAATGTTTCCGAAAATATCTGTCCAGTCTATAACTTATATTTATTTTTGTCGTTGATTACTTTCAGCTCAATCAATAGCTTTACGTTTGTTCGTTTCTGTGTAATTCGTTTCAGCGATTGCAGCCAAAAAAAAAACAAAAAAAACACGAAATTTATCGAGGAAAAACGAGAATAAGAGCCCATGATTCTATTTTTCATTCGTTGGATTTCCTGTTGAAACTTTATTGCGTATAGGGTTGCCAGATGTCCGTATCCTGGAGCAGCGTTTCTCAACCATTCTGAACCCGAGGACAAGTAAAATGTCTGAAACAATTTGAAGGGCCAATTATGCACCTTATTACGAGACATTCCTGCATTTTTGGTTGTTCGGATTTTTTTAAAATGCTTATTTGAATTCGTATTATTTACTAAAACGGGGAACAAAGATAATTGCTGTACCTTATAATTATATTATGAAAATTATTATTGTAAATAATACCCATCTCCCATATTTGTTAGGTAATGAAAATTTTTTCCGTGCACAACTTTTCAATTCATCTCGATTTCCAGTAGCCCTTAATTCCTCCTTCCATTCAACAATTTTAAGAACAATTGGCGATTTTGCCGACTTATGCCCCCGTGTTTTACCGTATTTAAGAGATAACAGTTTCTCGTACTTTTTCTCAATGGATAATGGTCACCTAAAATATATGTGTTGTTTTCTTTCGTGAAATACATACATTACTATGATTTCAAGAAAGCCCGTCCTTCAATAATTTTAACAGTAATCATAGAAAATTTGTTGTACATTCCATTTTTTTTCTACAATCAATGATAATCAGTTTTTAGGAGGACAATTTAATTTCCTCGATGCGGTACGATGAATCTAAGTAGGAGAACGAATATGTAATTATCATTTGAAAACGTATGGATATTACTAATATCAATAACAATTGTATAATTTTCATTCAGATTTAAATTATCAAATCTGCCGGCGGACCACCCTGGCCCGCGAACTGTAAGTTGAGAAATGTTGCCCTAGAGTACTTGCACACAATCAGCATTTTAAGAAAATGAATAGCTGCGAAGATTCCGGAATTTTCGAGAAGGCTACAGAAGTTTTATTACCCTATCTCCCGAAAAATTCTCATACCTCCAGAATTTTTGCCATGTGTGATTCGCCCGCCCCCTCCTCAAAACATTACATGTCAATTGTCACCGTTATGCCGAATCAAATATTTCATTTTGGCTGAAGTAAAGATAAAAATTCGCTAAAAAAAGCCAAGCCGATTCAGCCTCTCGGGAATTGAATCAGCGTGTTGATTTGTGCGATGGATGAAATTGAGTTGTCCTGTTTTTAGCACTGATGAAGATTTGTTAATGGCGTGATTTTAAAAGGAGTAGTAATGAGAGGTAATGTTATTCGAAAATATAATCTTGAAGTATAATTTCGCTCCTTACAAAAATTTTAAGGTGTATTTTGGAAAAAGAGACAGAATGACATTTTTTTCAAATCAGTGAGAAATAACTCTTCCTCAAAAAATTACCTGATTTTTGAAAGCGTATCTTCACTCCTCAATGAAATCTGGAGTAAACTTGAATTTAGATGTGTGAATCATGCATCTAGATGCATATTGGTGAATCGTTCCTTTTCCCCAGATAGGGCACATTCTATATTATTTCTACCCTGTTGTTTCTCTGCAACCAGTATTTCGATATCTGTGAGGAATGACAAATAACATGCTACCGTATTCAATATAGGGATTTTTTTTTTTTTTTGCGCAACAAAAAATTCTGTGTACACGCAGGCATTTTCAATCATTCATCACATCTCAGACTCTAAAATGTCCATATTTTGTAAAATTTTTTTATCATGAAAAAATGGTGCCTTACGTTTGTGCATAAGCACTAAATAAAATTCCATAAAATAAAAAATAAAGAAATTCAAAAGTATGCCTTCTAGAAAATATTGAAAATTAATGCACAGCGCAGCAATGTTCGCCAATGCGCCAATCTAGATACGTGATTCATGCATCGAAATTCAATTCTATTGCTTCAAATTTCATTGAAGATTTAGTTTTTCTTTTAAAAAAAGAAGTCATTTCTTTTTATAAAACTACCCCTTAAAATTTTATATAAGGGTGGAGATTACTCTTCAAAGTAATTTTATCCAATAACACTGGATATTACATTATTATTGGATTAGCATGGAAGAAGCACATCATCGCTGTGCTGTTAAAATTGTTATAATTCTTTAATTAAAATTGGTAACTGTTTGTGATTGATGTGCTGCACAAAAACACTTGGCGTGACATTACTAAATATTTTATAAGCAATGATGTTAGTTTAACTATTAAGTATACTTCGAAATTTCAACTATTGTTGTTTTCGTGTTGTAACGTAACATTAGTAAAGTAAACTGCAGCCCTCCTTGACTTTTTGTAATTATAATCGAAAGGGAAAAACCAGAATCGACTTGCGTCTGGTCTATATTTTTTTCGATTACAATTTCTAGAAACCAAGGAGGGGGCTACATTTTTCTTTACTAACGTTATTATACAACACACAAACATTACAACAACTTAAAATTTCGAAGCAAACTTAATAATTATAATAGCTAATATTACAGTATTGCTCTTATAAAACATTTTGTAATATCACACTATGCTTTTTTGTACAGCGCATCAATCAAAAACCGGTCACTAATTTTCAATCGCAGAATTATAACAGTTGTGCTTTTTATATAAAAGGTGGCAGCAGGAGTTCAACAATGATGCGTTTCTTACATGTTATATAATACTGTACTGTGCAGTTTTATCCGATAACATAATTTTAAAGAGTAATTTCACTCCTCTCGGAAATTTCAGCGAAATTCGGAGGAGTAAAATCGAATTTTGATGTGTGAATCACGCATCCAGATGGCGTATTGGCGACCACTGATAAGAGGTAGTGATCCTGTATTTCTCTCACCCGGGAGGTAGGGATATATTCTCTTTGTAGTAGTGGGATATTTTAACGATGCCACAGGTAAAAATCGAATGGAACGGGGGAAGCCACAGAGATGGGGGGAAGGGCACAGACATCTTTGAAAGACAAATTTTGTTGCGTCAAGAAATGAGGCTTCTAAGAGTGAAATTTAGTGGGCAAAACTGTGACTACTTTCAGAACCTAGCACAACTGTTCATAGAACCAGGGCCTTTCAGGGCATGTTCCGGAAGCCAGAGGGATGTTAACATACGGGCCCTTCCAGGTCTACACCGTGCATGCACCGGGGGGGGGGGGGGGTGTTCAGCGATAATGCGACCTAATGATATGATTTTTATTAAGTATGTAAATTCGTATGCTGGTATTTCCAATACGGTAGGAGGAGATCTTACATACTTTTGACCAGGGCCCATGGCAGTGTTAAGACGGCCCTGCCAGGTCTCATGCTTTTAAAGTAACTTCATGATGAGCTCCCATACTATGAATTTTTCAGTTTAAGTATGTAAATATTCAACCCATCAGTTGTTACTACTTACCTACTGCTGATCGCCAAAGATAACTGACTGGTAGGTGGTCAGCAATCAGTGCCTACAATTTGGGACTGGAAATTTGGTAATCCCTACGATGAAGTATCATTCAATTCTAGTGTTGTTGCTAATTGCCATGACATAAATAAAAGAAACTTTCACAGGCTTTCATTATTCTGATTTTTGCACGTATGACGTTTGGAACAATGCACGGATCCAGGGTGATTGTGTCGAGAGGGAAGGCGTGAATCTCCAGAGGGAGCGATCGTTCTTCCCAAGACCCGGATAATATCGGAAAACTTTGTCTGTACCGTAAAATACTGGACGTTCCTACGAAACCTACACAATTTTTGCACTCCTTTCGTCACATCGTCCTGAATCCTCGCTTACGGGATGCGCGACTTATAGGATCGATTTGTTGAATCATGTTGTATCTTACGGTAAAATCGATTTCCCCCACATTATTTGACTCTTGGGAGGGGCGGTCAATTCCATCGGTTCCCCTACCCCTATGGATCCGCGACTGATGGCGTTCTTTTCAACAAGCAAATGACGGATTTTGAGTTGCTGTGTTTTTTTTTCTTCAGAAATTCACAAGTTTTCCCTTAAACTTGATTAAAGGTCAACTTCATACAGTGCCAATTTCTTTGCCCCAAAACCAATATTCACGAACATTTTCTCACTCGTGGCAGTGAGTTGGCATTGGCTTCGCCATTAGTTTTCATGCAGTTTTCAAGCATTACACGAAAGCTTCAGAAAAGTCTCTCCACAGAGCCAGCAAGCAGACAACACCGTCATCACAAATAACAAAATTATTTGCCTATTCTCTTATTTCCAATTTGGAAGATAGATATTATCGCTATTGAACGCACAAAACTTGTTAACACCAGACAATATTTAGAGTTTACCAACTCTTTCTAGCATCACTTATGGTTGTAGACCCTCAAAATGAAAATCGATTCAAGAGTGACGTCGAATCCTGAGTTTAGCACTCTTATGATGTCCATCATGTTCATCAGCACAAGTGTTGTGTGTGTGACCCTCCTCGTCACTATCGCGAATTATTGAATTCGTGAGTACAAAATAATATTCACGAAATGAACAGGTGTGTAATGATTAATATTATATATAAACTTTTCTATTCAACAAGTCATATTTCAGAGCTCATCATTGAAGCTCGTCTTTGCACGCACTCTTAGCCGATGCGGTTCTAGATTTTAGAAATTCTAAGAACATTTTCGAGTGTGTCGATACAAAAATGTCGACATTCAAATCAATTCTCTATATACACACATACGATCTTTTTCTTGTTGTACACAACCGGTCGAAATAGACTCGAATAAATATGTCTGGTCTGGGCACAGAGCCGTCTTAAGAGCATCATGGGCTCCCGGGCCAAGTGATTTTTCTCAGGTTCTAACAGGCAAATTCTCGAAAATTCCAATCAGGCTGTGCCCGGGTGGGCCCCATGCTTTAAGACGGCACTGGCTATAAGCAGGGTGTTTCTGAACTCATGGACAAGTGATAGAACGCAACTAAAAAAAGTTCGTCGTGCAACGTATAGTCGTAAGGCAAGTAGTAGGGTGGATTCACATCTACAGACGCTCACCGTGTCGTGTCAGACACGTCAACCATTATTTAACATAAAAATGTCTGTCTGCGCCTGCGCAGCTACGATACGATAGATATGAATACTTTCATTGTCTACCAAATGTTTGCCATATCTGACACGACACGGTGTGTGTCTGTAGATGTGAATCCATCCGTAAACAGCTAGACGTCACTTTCAATGAATGATGCATAAAACGCAGGTTTTGTCACCTATCGTGGATTGAAAAAGGAGTGCGTGTGTGCGTCTGTGGCTTCTTTCTCTCTCACTTTATGCATAGTGCTGCGGATGGGAATGCTCGGGAAGCCATGAGACTTCACCGGGAGGGTTTTCCGACAAGACGCGAACCAGATCGGGAAACCTTTAAAAGTAATTACTCTGGTGTCTGTGCGAAACGAGCCTTTTGTGGTGTCCTTGCACTTTTGGCATGTCCTGTGTGTGCGGCTTTCTCTTTCTTTCTTTCCTGCATATTGCTGACTGAAGAGCCCGTTTTGCACAGACACCGGTGAAACCCATCAAAGGTTCTTCGATCTGGCACGCGTCTTACCAGAGGTTTCCAGAGCATCCCTGTTCCCTAGCACCACACTAGTTTTGGCAATTATCACCATTTCTATCTTGGATTGCGGAAGAGGGAAGAGATGGAAACGTGAACATGCATTTCACATATAGTGCTGCGGACAGGAATGCTATGGAAGCGCGAAAACGATACCAGGACGTTTTTCGGCCAAGACGCGCGTCAGATTGAAAAATTCTTGAGCTATTTAAGTGCATGCTATTTCCGGTGTCTGTGCGGATCCTTTTGTCTGCGAAGTGCAGGATACAGGACGTGTAAGCACGCTACAAGAGGCCCGTTTCGCACAGACATTGGTGGAATCCCTGAAAGGTTTTCGATCTAGCCCGTGTCTTATCAGAAAACTCTTTCTGTACAGTCCAAAGAATTCCCGTTTTTGGCACCATACTGGTTTCGGAACTTTATCGTCGATTGTGGAGGAGATGGAAAGGCGGATATGCATTTCATGTATGGTGCTGTAGCCGGGAATGTGCTTTGGAAGAGCGAAGATGGTAATGGGAGTGTTTTTCGACATGACGCTTGCCATTGGGAAAAACCGTAGATGGATTTCACCGTCGTCTGTGCAGAACGGGCTATTTTGTCAGCCGGAAGCTGGATAAATGGCATGTTCTGAATGTGAGGACACCACAAGAAGTCAGTTTTTCATGGACACCGACGAGATTCCCCAAAGGTTTTTTTCCATCAGGAACGCGTCTTTTCAGATAACACTCCCGATACAGTCATCGGGCTTTCACGGCATTTCCGTCCGCAATACAGTACGTGGAATACATGTCCGCTTTTTCCTGATTCGTGAAACCAGCTATACCTTCTGCAACACACGATAGAAATAGAAATAAGTAGTGCAGCGCTGTTATGCGTTTAATGACAGTGCCGTCTAGCGGCCCACCGCTTGCGTTACGACTATGCATCGCACAACGAAAATTGCATGTTTAGGTGTTATTAAAGTTTCGTCAATGAGTTCTAAATCACACCCCAAATAAAACTGAAAATACCAGATCAGAGGTCCTCAACCATTTTCCTTTTTTTCCCAGACACTATTTATGCTCACAATCTATATGAAAAAGCACACATACCATTCTGAGGTATGTTCAAACTGAAATCATTACGAAATGCTGATTATATTACGGTATAGTACAAAATCGATCATTTTATGGGGCTCGCGAGCAATAGGTTGATGATGGCAGAATTGGAAGTTAGTTGCGCGGCATTTCACAAAAAAACTGCCTAACATGCTGGCATTTCATTTGTTCGCTTCACGGCCATGCACATCTCCGAATATATTACAATTAATCGACTATATATGAGGGGATAGGGTTATATAATATCTTTTCTTTTTTTTTGAATATAAGCTCGAATACATATGTATGAAATTCGGTTCAACTCCTCAACGAAACACTCACCCTCGTTATATAGTCTGTTTTCCCCTTATAAAGGGATATCACGGTGTTGGTTTTCCCACCACCTGTCTCTGTGGAAATCGTCTCTCCATATTTTGCGGACACATTTCTGGATCGAAATGGTTCTTCATTGATGATGATAAGGTTCTTTTCACACGCACACAATCGTATATATATATACTGTATATATAATTGTAAGTGTTTGAAAAATGTATGTTTGTGAGGGACATGCTCACAATTCTTCTTTGTCATCCCTGAAGAGATACGTAGTCCAGTAGGCGAGGTTGAACACGGCGAACATGACTGGGAAGAATATTCGAGACGTCACGTCGATTCGTTTCGACTTTGTCGGGAATTTGTTGATCCAGGCCTGCCACAGGCCCGTCCTCTTCTTCTTTGGCTTCATGTGGACTTCGCATTGGCGAAACTTTTCGGCATTCCTAAGGCTGGCTGCTTGTACGAGTGGCTTCTGGAACAAAAATAACAACGCATTAAAAGGCATCAATCATGATAACGAGTGAGTTTTCAGAATTGAATCAAACATTATAAGTTAGTCATGGTCAGAGACGTCGGAAGTATTTCGGACCTGTGGATGCTCGTCTTGAGTATTACGTATAGGAAATTTTGATTTCTGAATCAATTCTGTGGGTGCTTGGATCCTTATCACAAATTACCGCGGATGCTCGAGTACTTACAGCACTCCTAGGTCCGGGCCACCGTAAAATGACAGTGGTGTTACAAAATTGACTGTGAAAATTTACGACGGGAAGTTCTTTGACACCTCAGATGATTATTACCAACGGGATGATTCAGACTCGTACCCGGGAAATTCAGCGACATCAGTGAGACATGAGTTAATGAACGAGTGAATGAATGATCGAATGAGCAGCAAGTGGACGAGTGAGTCCTTCACCGAGTCACTCCCTCTGTCACTCACTAGCTCACCAGGTAACTCACTTCATAGGTCCCTCACAGTCGCTCTCACCAACACTAACCCACTATGTCACTCACTCAACAACAACTGTATAATTTACTGACTCACTCGGTCATTCCTCGCTCACTTAATGGCTCACTGACTCGCGCCAAATTATTGTCGGTGAATTTCCGTCGATGAGCTGTTGGTCGGTCAATTGTTGTCGGTGAATTTTCTGTAAACAATTCAGACTGGAAGTGCGTAGGGATTTTGTACCACCCTCAACATCAAAATTGGTAGAGCAGTCATATTCGTTTGACGAAGTCACCATAGGCATTCAGACTCGCAGGAAGTTTGATGCGGCTGGTACCGCCCGTTATACAAATGCAAGACCACAACAGGCAAAATGCCAACGAAGTGGCTGAGAAGAAGATACCCATAAGAAACACGGATGTCTATTTCTAGAAAAAAATACAGCAAATAATTAAAAATGCAATTAAAAAAAGTAATGCATTCTCATCATACTCTCGCTAAATACTTAATTACAGTATAATGTGTGTGTGTGTATATACGATGTGCGAAGAAATAGTGAACCGGTCGAGTCATACCATGGCATACGATGTTCCGTCTTCAAGGCGATCGGCCTCCAGAATCGACGCAGATTGTTCGAAGTCTGGTACGTGAGGATAGTTCCTCGGGACGCGATTGGTTTCGTCGTTCCTGGAAGCGTAATTGACGAGGGCGAACTCGAGCAGAGCTCCGAACACGAACGTAAGGCACACTCCCGTCCACACGTCAATAGCCTAAACAGACAAACACAAGCTCAAACATTTCATGCTTTGACAAAAAAAAAGAGGAAAAGTCAAATCACACTTTTTTGACATCATAGAGTCATAGTCGAGAAAATTTCAAAATTATCCTTCAAGTTCCCACGTTGCAAAACTAAGGAGTTATGAACCGAATTGAAATGCGTAGGACATTGAACATTCTCAAATGTGGCTTTAACCGAAATTGTTCTCTTTCTAAATGTGACTCTTACCTTTCCTTTTTACACAGTACAGCTGATTTCAGAACGGTATTTAAACCCACCAACCACTTTCTTCCAACAAGCTCCCAAACCAAGGAGTGATCCCACCTAATTGGCCATCAAGCATGAAGCTTGCCAGACGCTTTATTTTTCTATGGCTCAAACATGAAATGGTAAAATGTCATGGATATTTCTCTTCAGGTTTTCTGGACTTAGCCTATTATGTGCAATGATTTTTAGAGATTTCCTCCTATCTCTATTCAAAGTCTAAATAGTTACGTTTCATCCTTTCCGACACATGCTCTAGCCCAATGCCGTCTTAACGCATGGGCTCCTACCCAGCCACGGCCCGGGGGCCTCGAAAGAAGAGGGGTCTTATAAAAATGAGATCTAATTGAAATTCTCTAGAATTTACTAGGTAGAGCCTCAGAAAAACCAATTGGCCCAGGGGTCCACGATGCTCTTAAGACGGCCCTGACCTAGCCGAAATACTTTCCCCGATTCATGCTCTAGTCAAAACAGTGCCGTTTCATCCCTTCATCATTCATGGAGTCAATCAAGTCAAAATTGTGCCGTTTCATTCTTCACAGATTCATATTCTATTCCCGAACTGTAGGTTGCGACTCTTTAGGAAGGAGGGGGGGGGGCATATTTCGTCGAGAAAAATACGTGTAATTGGGATTCGTGACACAGGCAAAGTCGGTTAATCACTTTATGATAAAGAATGTAATATTGTGTACGAACGCCAATGGAATAAATTGAAAAGATCTCTCTGTTTTCTTTCCTCTCTCCTCATCACTGTGAAACTTTGTTGCAACCCTACGAAAAAAAAAATTGTAGTTCTTTTTACTACTCTCGTCCTGATCATCCGGGTTCAAACTTCGTTGACGGCACAGTGGTGGTCGGCTCATGTTGATTTTCTGCGGTTTTCAAGCTTCAAGACACGAATGTGTATGTGAACCGGTCTCCCATTTAAAGAAGTCTCGGCGGGCCTACAACACGATACTTACATTAAACGATAATTCAAGCATTCCCATCTTTCCTTCAGAAAATAGAAGCCAGATGGCACATGAACAAGAAACAAGAGCAACTCAACAACATAAATGCGTTAAATCCACACATACACTCACAACACACATTCCGGCATGTGACGATTCGTTACAAATTCGGCAGAGGAATGTGTACGAGGTGCATGTATGGTTAAGTAGTAGTAGTATAGTTCTTTGTACTTCCATGATGTATCCTTCTACTGTATACATGTGAAAGCGAAAGGGAACAGGTCGGTGAGGGTGAAAAAAGAAATCTACATCGGACATACTCTATATACATCTGTACGTATTACAGATAAGAGAGGGAGAGAGATATAACAGTATAAAATACATAAGTCTGTCTCTCTCTCTCCTTTTTCTAACACGTGGCTAGGTTAGGACAAGGTTACCATATTTATCACCGATTCGTCAGAGTTCATTCAAATTTTTTGCCTAAAGCATCAATGGGGGAAGCTGTTAATAGCCAGTTGTAAAAAATGATGCCAAACGTCGAACAAAGTTGCCAATTACTGCTACAATCACTAAAAAATTGACACTGGTGGGAAATGAAGCACTACTGCAAATTGCAGTGGATTCAAGTGAAATCACGAAAAAAATAAAAACATGATAAATATATGGGATGGATACTCATATGGAAAGATGCAATTACGGGATGATGAAAATACGGGAAGAAGCAACGGGACATTTGTATGAAAAGAGCCGAGATGGCAAAATTGATGGGAAAATACGGGAACGTCTCGGGAAATTTGGGTCATATGGTCACCCTTTGGCCAAATGAGAAAAATGTATATATGTTTCTGAATTTTAAGCACATTCCAAACATGAAATATGGACAAGCAGTTTTTTTTGCTTGAAAAACTTCTCGACCTTGCACTGGTTCGAAATGAATTCTCGAAACATTTCAAGGATAAATATGTCATGCGAATGCAAATGGCAGTACAGTGCACGCAAGAAGGTGTTATTCCGATTCCCTCATAAAATGATCTATGGCAGATTTTTGTTGGACTTCCTTTGGCATTTGAGTACCCGCCTTATATTCAAAGAACAATACAGAGACACATCTTCGTCAAATGACCCCTAGCCTCAGTTGAATAGCAACTTTTTATTGAATGATATATATTTTCCCCCCGTAAATAAAAGGTCATATTTAAGGAAATACACGGTATATTGAAAAATTGCAGAGAACAATAGAAGACGAATCGAAGAATAATGTCGTATTTAAAAAAAGAAAGAAATCATTCTTTTTTGATACCGGAAATTCCGGTCACGTGATCGACCCTCGACAAGATGATGATTCATTTCTTTGAATTCAACGGACAAAAGATTTCCTTGGTTATTATCGATTGGATTGAGAGCTCGGGCCACCACTTGAGCTGTGTGAGGTAACCCCCCACCCACCCCCTTTCTTTCTTTTTTTTTGAAGTTCAATTCATGATGGATTCGATTGCATGGGGGGGGGGGGCCGTAAAAAAATAATAATTTTTTTATCTGATAATACAGGGTGATTATAAAAAAACTATCCCGACATATGGGCCCCTAACTATCATACCATTCACAGAAACTGAATGAAATTTTGGCATAAGGTATTTTGATGTATGCGCTCAAGAATGATATGGAAAACAACAGTGTCACTCTAACAGTTACGGTTACAGTGAGAAAATTTCGAAAATATCAAATGGCAACACCAAGTTTTTTGTATTGGAATGTGATCTTCATTGTGTGAAACCCTAAATAGCGTTCGAACGGCAAATGTAGCATGAAAATCACCGGCGGTAGATAGACTAAAAGTGAGGACAAGAAATAAGGACAGAGAAGCAGCATAAAATGAAGCATTTTATTGTGTTTTCCACATGACCTTGTGGAGGACTAATCAGGCTGGGAAACGGTGTGACGAATGAAACGAACATTAATGCTCTGGTGCACAGCAAAGTACTTTTTCCTTGCCTAGCTCCGGGGATTTTCGTGCTACAGGTGCCATTCCAACGCTATTTAGTGTTTTTCAGTATGGAGATCGCATTCCAATACAAAAAACTTGGTGTTGCCATTTGATATTTTCGAAATTTTTGTCACTGTAACCGTAACTGTTAGAGTGACACTGTTGTTTTCCATATTCTTGAGCGCATACATCAAAATACCTTATGCCAAAATCTCATTCAGTTTCTGTGAATGGTAGGATAGTTAGGGGCCCATATGTTGGGATAGTTTTTTTATAATCACCCCGTACATCTTGACCTTTATTGGCCAACGGCCTCCTTTTGACAATACTTTCTTCTCGTGGGCCCCCTTGTCTTATTCAAGACTCCCCACCCATCGTCAAAGAGACTTATTTTGTAGGTGCATTGGATCATCCTGTATTTTTTTTTTTTACGGGACAGACAGACATGACCGCTACATGACTACGGGACAGAAAAATTCCTCCCATACCATTTGGCTGTTAGGAGGGACGGTCACCTCCCCCCCCCATCACCTACCCTCTGGATCCACGCTTGTTGAGCAAGATCTCTAGGATGGGATCAACATCGGAGGACCGGATCCAACTCGCTTCTCATCTCAGAGTAATATTGTGTGTTGAGACGAATTCCGGACCCCCTCTATAGTGAATTCGAAGCGTGAAAAAATGTGGAAAAGAAAGAAAAAATGTGAGAATATTCCAGGTCACCAAGTCTGGAACCCTGTCAGCTTCACTCTTGACTGGGGGGGGGGGCATAATTGAGACAGCCCCGGACAGAACCAGAACAAGCGGGAAGCTTTCGTAGGGGTTCTGGAAACCGACGTTATTACTAAAATTGTTGTTCCTTTTAAATTTACTAAACAAACCAATTAGGGGGTTAGAAAGGGTCTCGCTCATGCATGGGGGGGGGGGGGGCACGGGAAAAAATATTCCCAATGTGGGCTATGAGTGGAAAGAGGATGCGAAACACTGCTTTATACCACGCTTTAGTGGGATAGTATGATTCCACGCCCCTCCCCCTCCGAGGTGTACTTGTAATCTTGCATAATAAATTTGGTTACTTGGGAGGGAGGGGGGGGGGGAAGGAGTTTCAAAGGGTAGTGATTGTGTGTGCATCATTGCAGATAAAAAGTTGAACATACTTTCCACTATAACCAGTGTGATGCCAATTTAGGAAATTTAGTTTTAAAACGGACAAATATATCATAAATCGCGTTCTGCTTTCGAATATATAAGTTAAAGCTGTTCATATCTATATTTGTCCAGGTGTTTAGAAATCGCCACCAATTGCCTCCAATTGCCTCCTACAACGCCTCCATTGAACAGGGTTACCAGATTCGAAAACTGAGAAAGGAGGACGCCTTCGCACGCCACTTTTCCCAATTTTTGCAAAAGATGGCGCCATTAATCTGACCGATGCCGCTATTGTTACAAGATACGGAAACAGAAAACAGGATGCCTGCGCGCACCCTCGATAACGTCGTTTCCGCAACAGATGGCGTCACTTTTCGTCCAAAAAAGAAACCCAACACCTAATACAGTCGGATGCCGTTTTAAAGAATACTCCCGATATAGCGAAAATCTCGTTTTAACGAACACGTTTCTAATCCACCAGATAAGTTTACATAGGAATAATACAAAAAAATGGAATTCCTTTATAACGAAATCTCGTTATATGATATCTCCGGTGTATTGGAGTTCGTTATAACGGGATTCGACTGTATAATTTTTTCCAACCAAAACAGAACCGCCACATATGTTACGTAAACTAGATAAATCCGGTTATCATGCACAATCACTGGCTATTATGCATAGTTACGAACCATTTTTGTAAGTTTAATAAATTTTGTTTTTCACATCTACCGGTGATTATGCGTAATCCCCGGCTCTTATTGGTAAATATGATAAACCGTTAAGAAATTATTCAAATTTACTGGAAATGGAATTCCAGTAAATTTAAGCCTATAGTAAAATACTAGGCTGAAAGTTTGCTAAAATATCAGCCTAAGATGATGGATTCGACCAGTGATATATTGCTTATGTTTAAAAATGTCATAAATGTGAAGAAAATATGAAATTTTATGCATTTGTATGCATTAATACTGAAACAGGTCAAAAATGCATATGCACTTTTATGCATTTGCGTATAATCCGGGCTCTAGCTATGAAAAAAGTTATTCGAACTCACCGGGTAAGTTGTCAACAGAAAGAGGAACAAATATACTAATGATATAGTAGATGTTTGTGAAGTACACAGAACTGTCATAATAATCTGCAAAATGTAATACTTCATTCGCCCCTAGTTGTAAGACGTAGTTGTCGAGCTTGTTTACTGTTACTCCATTGGTTAATTTTTTTCCTTCAGAATTTCAAACCAGGCGGAAAGGATGGTGACGGCCAAAAAAGCTATACAATATGGTCTTGGACTCTTCTCTCGACATTTTCAAACGTCTTTTCAAAACGTCTCTCGACATTTTCAAACACATGTCCAGCACAGACATTGTGAGTTGGAGCAAAAAAGAAAAATAACGATCCGTCTCCCCTTGCTTTTAATGAATTGTTCCCTCCGTCTGGTCAGTTTCATTACTTCACCTGGAGCAAGGAGGCGTTTTTTTTTTCAAATCTTTTGGGATTGTTTGCTTTTTTTTTTTTTTTTGCCAGAGGAATCGGCATTTTGTGTTTCCTTTTTATCCTATTATGTTTATTTCTAAATGTAATAGGTAACCCCCCCCCCCTTCCCCTTTTCAGTGCACGGCATCTGCTGTTGGTAATGTTGGTTGAACAATGGCATTCCCGAAATGTATGTTGTGGTTTTGTTCTTCCAGAGCTGTTTTTCCCCCGACTCTGTCTTTTTTCATGTTGTCTTGGGGGAAAGCTGGGCCATGGTTAGAATAGCATCTGCCCTGCTTGGAAGCAACTTTTGGATTTGTCTGGGGAATTTCGAGGGAGCTTTTCAAAGCGTGTAAAAATGTGTGGGGGAAAAAACACACACATACACGCAAAAAAATAATAATTCCCCTAAAAAAAAAGAAACAGAGAATGATTCCGGAAACCTGGAAAGGACGACAAAAGGGTGAATTTTCTGAAACGTAGGAGGACGCTTGAAATGACATCAGAAATGAGGACGACTGGTAACCCTATCTATGGAAAAAAAAGTGAGAAGAAATCGGCTGTTGGTGCTGCCATCTAGCGACCGTCGTTTACACTTGAAGTAGTTTGTTATGACATCTTCTCTCAACTTCTCACACTTCATCGCATTGATCACTTCTCTCTTTTAATATGTATATAGAATTTCACCTATTCGGAAAATTGCTTCAGTCACAAACTACTTTGGCCAAGCCACACTACTGACCAGGGCCCACACTACTGGTCCGTGCCATTCCCGTATTAAAAGATATAGCCCCAAGAGAAAGACAGGTATTCTCTGTGTGTGTGTGCCATTCTCTCCCAGAATTATTAGCATCATTTACTTCTAATTAAGCCAAACCTATGGGATCCTATACTATGGCCCTAGCATTTCCTCTTAAAAGGGGGGGGGGAATAGGGTGATACCACTCATTTCGGATACAGTAGAGATTTTTAAAATGGTTTGTGAACAGGGCCGTAACTTGCCTTCTCGGGGGCCATCCGGGCAGACCTTTTTTTGGGACCCACCACCTGAAAGGGTTATTAATATGCAAAATAAGTGTAAATTTTTGCACAATTAGAATTTGATAAATTAGGTCGATCCCAATGCGTGTGCAGTCTAGGGCTTCCCTTTGTAGGGGGTTGTGGGGGGAGGGTTGCTTGGGCAATATCAAAGATAGAGATAATTGATTTGTTCGTTTCGCCTCAAGAGTATTCAATTCAAAAAATTTAAAGGTGTTGCTGTATTATCAGTATTACTAAGAATCATAGTCTCGACATAGCATAGGCGGACAGGACCCCAGCCTAACCGGATGGTGGGGGGGGGGGGTCTTGATGAATATTACAATGTCTATCTCACTTATACACTCCCTCATTTATACCTTTATGTTTCTCTCAGTTATAAGACGATTTTATGCACTCGCGGTTAAAAATACGCTGATCTCTCTCTTATGCGCCAGTGCAAGGGAAGAAGAAAAACACCGTATAAGTGAGGAAGGAGCATATAAGTGAATGACATTATTATGGTATATCTTTGACTAGGAGTACAGAAATTCGTCTTGTAACTGAGAGAAACGTTATGGGAGGGAGTGAGAGAGTGAGAAGGTGTATAAGTAAGTGATCACTGTGTTGGTAAATAATGCTATTCACTTACACAGGGTCGTAACTAGAGGGAGGGGGCAACTGTCCCAGTGCCGTCTTAAGGAATGGGCCCACCCTGGCACGGCCCGAGAGCCTCACAAAAATGAGATAAGGTTGGCATTTCCAAAAATTCGCCTGGAAGGCCCTGAGAAGAATCACTTGGCCCAGGGACCCCACGATGCTCTTAAGATAGCCCCGAACTGCCCCGGGCAGCAGTTTTAGGTAGGAACAAAGAATGGCATTACAAAATTATCGAATTTTAAAGTTGTTGGGGTGGCAAAATAATGTTTGCTCCGGGCGACGAGAAATCCTAGTTACGAATGAATTTATTGGACGTTTTTATTTTGGAGAATCTTTCGCGAACCCCCTAGTTCAGTGATGTGACTACCTGCGTGGTCGCGACCCACACTTTGGGAACCAGTGGTCTATACCATATCTGCTCAATCGGTGAAACGCGGGAAAATTGTGGCCCTCGTGGTCATCTGATGTGGCCCGCGACGACCTTAAACCAAATTTTGTAAAAATGAAATAAGCGACACATTTTTGCAGATCTTCTGAGTGATCTACCGCACAGTTCCATAGCACTTAAACGTTCCATGGCGTATTTACAGATCACTTAAGTGACCCACGGCACATTTTCAGATCACTGCATCAGCGAAACATCTACATATCACTCAAGTCTTTTGAAGTAGTCTTTCAAATCAATGAAGAGTAGCCCGCACTTGAGGTCTAATTGAAAGCCTTGATTTAGCTTAACACGAATGTCTTCAAATTGCAGAAGGTAATACATTTTTGCTATTCAATATTAGTTTGTAGACATTTAATTTCGGTAATGCCAACAACAATAAAGCTCTTGGACACCTTTACTGCATACTTAATGAGTAATAATCAGATTTGTCTTTGAAAAGCTATCCGTAGGCAAGGCCGAAACTAAATGCCTGGTCAGCCTGGGGGGGGGGGGAGCATGACCCCTACATCCGGGAGTAGGGCCCTTAGGCTCGGGTCTTTCGCGGGCTCCCTGGTCAGATTTATCACGGGCCCTTATATTGTTCATGTATAGCCTGAAAAAGAAAAAAAATTATGAAAATTGTCCCGGGCCCCAGGGCTAGAGCCCTGTCAGCCCCTGTCTTTTGGCGGCCATGGGGGGGAGCACGCATTCTGATGCCCCCTTGTAATGTTGAATGTGAGATTAAAAGGTGAAATTTGAGCCCCCATGTGGTCCGGCGCTTGGGGCACCAGACCCACCTTCTCTCCCCTAGTTGCTGGGGGTCCCCTGGTAGTGATATATAAGTCAAGAAACCGGGACTGCTAGCTGATTTGAACGACATATGTCGGAGGGCTCTGCGAGTCAAGTTTGAATCGTGACCCGTAGCTCAAGAACCTTTGGCTGTAAGAAAATTTCTACGACCCATATGGAAGCCCCGCGACTACCCGAAGATTGAGAAACCCTAGCGTAGATA
The DNA here is from genome assembly GCF_987345545.1 of Pholcus phalangioides. Taxonomy (NCBI): domain Eukaryota; kingdom Metazoa; phylum Arthropoda; class Arachnida; order Araneae; family Pholcidae; genus Pholcus; species Pholcus phalangioides. The sequence goes on along the minus strand of NW_028301603.1, from coordinate 21,149,650 downwards.
TGTTGTAGGCCCATCTCAGTTTTTCCCGTGTTTAGAAATCAAACAATGAAGTTTCATTGTTGAAGTTTTTGGAACGAATTTCTTAAACAATGTAAAAATTCCATTGTTTTGATTGGAAACCTGATGTTTTCATATTGCTTCATTCTTATCCATCGCCTCTGAGGAGCGCTCCACGGCTTTTGCCCGTCCTATCTTCGGAGACGGCGAGTTTGGATGACCGATGCCCCCAGTTTGCCCCCGTGTGCAGCTGGTCGGTCGCCATTTCCCTCGCGCGCGAGATGGTCGACTGTCAAGGAAGCCGGGGCAGAGGAAGCGGCCCATGTCGAAAGGCTTCTTTCCATCGTTGGGCCGAGCCATACGATCTTAACCGGATCCGGGGCTCGGCCGAAACGTGGTGTACGGGCGAGGCCTCTACCAGGGCACCCAACCAACTTACGGTTGCTGCTCTGGGGCCCGTCGAGAGAAGATCTTCGATGGGTTGCGCAGGATGAAGACGGAAATATGCCTACGTGGGAACCCGCCGTACACAAAGGGGTAACGCGCCTGGCACCATACCTCTTGGGTGGTGTGGAAAATGGTGCATTTTCTTTCTATTCTCGCGGCTTGGTGAGTATTCTTTGCATTCAACCAATCCGACGTTAACTAGATATCATGAAATATTGGCCTCGGTTTGCTTCGGTTCGTTACAATTAAAGAGTTGACGCGAATCAACCTAAAGAAGCCATTCGATTCACTGAGGACAAGGTAGAACAGTGGTTCTCAATCTGGGGTCATATGGCACCCCTTGTGGTCCTGGGATAGTGTAAAGGGGCCACGAGGGAAAAATCAAGCGAAAGCGTACCCTCAACAGGCGTTATGGGCTCATGCGTTAAGACGATACTTGGTCCCCATATCAACCTTATTTATAAAATTTTTATTTATTATGAATTAAGTTATTATTTATTATTATTATGACTAAACTCAATTTTCAATTGAAAAAAGTCTCACTCCTAAAAATGAACAGGGTGGCACATTTTTACAGATCACTCAAGTGACCCGTGGGAAATTCTGTAGAGCACTTAAGTGACTTATGACACATTTATAGAGCAACTATGTGTGGCCCGTGTTACAATTCTCACAAGTGGCCCCACCGACAGGTCACTTGAGTTATCCTTGGCACATTTACAAATCTTTCAAGTGACGCGCGACATCAATCAAGTGACGCGTGGCCTAGTTCTAGATCACTAACCACGGCACATTTCTGGATCACTCAAGTGGCCCACAGCGCGTTTCCCTTAAGTTGTCGCGGCACAATTCCAGAGCACTTAAGCGGAACGCGACACATTTTCAGATTACTTAAGTCATATTTCCTCAAACAATACTCCCTAGGCCAAATGTGGATCTCGGATGCCCTTTCTACCAGGAAGTGCCCCCCCCCCCGATAGATAGTAAACAATAATAAAACGAAGTTATTATTCGTACCTTGGTGTAAGATACAGGTGGCAACGATGCGTTGATGCCAGATATCTGCGTGGCCATAGTGAGGAGCGTCGTGACACCCAGTGACACCCTGGCAGGTATGGCGTTGGGATCCAGCCAGAACGACACCCATGACACAATGACGAGCATGCAGCACGGTATGTAGATCTGTATCAGGTAATAGCTGAACTCCCTCTTGAAACGGAGGTCCACTTTCAGGCAGCTGTACTCTCCTGTGTGGCGTGAGATGTCAAAGCGTTAGTATTTTCTCTCTAGTACATAGACAGGGTGATTCAGGACACAGATGAAGCTTTAGAGGCGAATGATTAAACACATTTAAACAAGCAATTTTCGTCATGCAATGATGGGCATAAGCGGTGAACCAATAGACGGCGCTGTCATTGAACGCGTAAAAAATTGGTTTTGGCACTTTTTGTAGATTTCAAAAGGGACAGAGAAAGGCAGATATGAATTTTATGTGTGGTGTGGCGAACGGGAATGTTCAGAAGCTTGAAGACTGTACAGGTAGAATTTTGCGACAAGACGCTTACCTTTCGACAAGATCGAAAAACCTTTAAGGGATCGCACCGGTGTCTGGTGTGCGAGGAACGGGCTCCTTAGCGGCCTGCAAGATATAGGAGCCCATATGGCACAGGCATCGGTGTTATCTCTCAAAGTGATTTCGTTCTTGCACGCGTCTTGTCGGAAAACACTCCCGGTACAAGATTCCGGCTTCCAGAGCATTACCGTCCGCAACATGTACGCGTTTTATCGATTCGTCAAATTAGCCATCTCTTCTGCAATCTACGATATAAATGACAATAAGTATCAAAACCAGCGTTTCATGGGTTCAATGACAGAACCGTCTAGTTCATGGTTAGCTTTACGACCATGCAGTATCTAGACCAAGGTGACGCCGTCTTCTCATTGTTCAATGGTCAGCTGTAGCGTCGCTGACCAAACTAGGGAATAACTCCTGTGTACAAGCCGCACGAGCAAAATGACCCAGAAAACTCACAGATTTGTGCCCACCATAAGTAATATGGTAGAAAAAGGGCAATTTTTATAGCCATTAAATTTTTACCACTTCCTCATAAACTTCATGTAACTGATACATATCTATTGTTTTTCTGGTTCCCAGCTAGTAGATACAATGCATCAAAAACTACCGTTTCTTTTGCAAATTAGTCCATTCAATTGCACCCATAGTTTGAAATTTTACAGATGAAAATTTTTTTATGCATTTTTCTGCAATTATTTTTATCCCTAACTGATTATGCAGCAACCAGTGGGGCCGCACGGGCTGAATAAACGCCCAAGGAATCACGACTTCGAGAGGAGTTTTATTATTTGGACAGACAGCGTATAAAAAGCCAGTTGTAGCATTTGTGTACCATGTAGATAACATTTGTGTAGTGATTGACTATCATAAGTAAACCCATGCTGGTACCAAGATAAAATGGACTAACTTCACATGGACCAGGCAGACTGCCTGTAGATGTAAAAGGATGCGCAAGCGCACCATTACCCGATGCTTTTGTATGTCCATACGATTACACGGAACTAGATCTGCGATACTGTATTACTTGAGTTATCTTCTTGGAACAGAATATCGGTATTTTGGTTTGAGGATCTGCTAGTATGCTTCAATGTGGAATGCTGCCAACCTGCCATGTCGAAATTTAGAGATGAATGCTTCTCTGTATTTTGCACAAATAATCATCGTGTTTGGGTGTGGAAATCTTTTGTTCAACGGCATAATTTGAACCCGATCATCCAATATGACATATTTTCGCTCTTTGGAACTGTCAGGGTCTGCGCAGACTATATATAGTCGGTTGTAATTTCAAGGTATCACTGTGAGTTGGCATCCACTTCGAAAAAAATTCGCCACTGCGAGTGAGCAAGCAGCACACCAAACACGTTTTCAGCTACAAATACAGAGGCCACAAAAAAGCAACATGCCCAACGACGATAAAAATGCCACACTAATAAGAGAAATTAGTGTGTACGAAAACGCAAAGTGAGACGAGAACGTAGCTAATTGCTAACGTCACTAGAAATAATGAATGTAAATAGTCTGTTAATCAGATCTGCTGTCGAAAATGATGGCTTAAATAAAGATAAGAAAATCAATTTGATATGCACTAATTTTACCTAGTCGCGGGCCACACAAAATCACATCACGGGCCAGCTGTTGGCCACGCCTGGTATATAGCGCATGAAAAAAAAATGTTTATTTACATGTGTTCAAAAGGACTACCTTCTTACCCGTATTTGTTTTGCTCGTACAATAATCCGTCAAGAAAGACTCCAAAGTAAATCTAGGCAAGTGCAGAGATTTCGTCAGTTGTACGGGGTCCCCTTCTTTCCAGTAGAAGATCAGGTCCTCCGTCGTGTAACCATCTAAGACAAGAGGAAAAAATATACTCATTGTGAAATAGCTTAATATTCACGAACAATTCAAGAATTCTGCAAAATACGGGTCCAGTAGATTCTCAACCGTAAAAAATTAAAGAGGTAATAATGTTGCGTAAAGACAAACGGTTTTTCCAATGCTATGCGAAATCGCAACTCCTTATTTGGTTGGTCGTCTACTGGCAGCGACTTGAAGCGATAAACAGGTCGCGCAGTTGTCTGTATTTGCAAGACGGGATCTCAGGCCTCTTGTCGTATCTGCGCAAGCGCATTACGGTTGTTTACTTTTTTCGCTCAACTTGCTCCGTTTTTTCCCCTCCTTTTTTCTCAGTTTCTCTCTCCTTTTTCACGTGAACATGGAAGCTTAAATTTGATAATTGCCGTTCATGGGTTGTGATGGTAAGTAGTAATCGATGTTAGTAAAATGTTACAAGGGGGTTGTATAGTTATCGAAATAAAAAAGAATTACTAACTTTTTATACAGACACCCTGTCCTCAAAAACCCAATTAGAGAATTGTAGCCCTGTCTCTCCTGATCCCATAAAAAAACAACTCCACGAATCTAAGCGCAATATTCAGTAGAGACATTCGAATTCGAAGATCGGAAGAAAGTTGTGAAAAAACATAACAGCATTAAATGCGGGGAAACCGTTTTACCTGCATTTAGCGCTGTCCCCCCCCCCCAACTTTCCTGCCGTTTTTTGAATTCGAATATCTCAGTGCATAATGCACTTAGAAACGTGTAATATTTTTTGTTTGTAACAAGTTAGTGAGGATCAACAGTCTCCATCAACTCTCTAATTGTGTTTTTAAAGGCAGTGTCCGTATAAAAAGTTAATTTTTATTTTTATTTTAATAACAATGCAACCTCCTTGAAATTGAAATATGGATGACATATCCGAGTACAAACACCGTAATTTGAAAACTCTTTCTAATCGGAAGTATGTCTCTGGGATCAACGGTTCACCAGTAAAATTCCATACCCTTTGTTTGCTATGCAGCCTGTATGTTATATCTTTGATTTAAAAAAAGAAAATTAGGCTTCGTATTAAGCTTGAAGTAAAAAAACGGGGAAAAAAATTCGGTACAAGGGAATGGCCCAGAAAATTACGGATCATATGGTCACCAGAAATATACTCATTAGTGGCTGTCGAGCGGTAACAATATTGAATATTTGTCCCGTGTGCTGAAAAGGTTCTGTTTTTAACGGTAATCTGTGTGTGCGGGGGAAAATATTTTATTCCTTTCATTCCCAGGATTACCTTAGGGCAGGCTTCGGCAACCCATGACCCGCGAGAGTGACCCATTTCATAATTTCAAGTGATCCACTTGAGTTCCGAAAATAAAGTATAATTTTATTAGGGTATATAAAGTATTTATATACCCCCGAAAACGTTTTCTTAATGCACACATTTTGGTTGATTTTGAGCCGCAGCCAAAAAGGGTTGCCGACCCCTACCTTAGGATCTTTTCCTTTCTCCCTCTTTTGGAGCTAATTCCATGAGCGGAAAATAAAAGTCATTTGCGACCCTGTGTTCCGTTGGAAAACCATCACCTCCCCCCCATCTTAATTTGGAGGTAGAGTTCTAGGACTCCCTGTATAAAGATGATATATACTTACAGCTAACCATCGTTATAGAGCACGTTTGCTTGTCTAAAGGGTAATATTTTAGGTCCATCGGGCAAGACAGCACCAGAGAGATCCTGTGAAATAAAATGGAAATACTGATAACAGAACCCATACTGAATGCAATGAATACAATGAATATAAATACTGACAATTTGAAACGTGGAGAAAAAATTCCAATATTCCTTAGAACAGTTGTTCTTAACCTATGGGTCGGACATAATTCGCAGGGGCTTCCGAAATGAGCGGTTCAAATCTACTAACAGCCGGGTTGTTGAGTTATGGCCCATACTTCATTCGTAGGGGCTTCCTAGATGGGTTCTTCAAATCCACTAACAGCCAGCGACTAGTCCGGTGGCACCATCATGTTTGGCCCTGAGAAAAGATAACAGTGGTCACAAGAGCACGGCCCATTTCCTGTCTACAAAAAACGGTTTCAACAGAGGTTCCACAGCTCAACTCACTGTGCCTATAATTGTGGAGCTTCTGGATCCCTCTGGCACTATGCAGCGCTATGTCCAATAGACGGCCCAGCTCTACTTTGGTAAGATGCCAGAGTACCATACCTTAACCCAGAAGATAAAGACCCTTGGAAATCCAAGAATACTGGCCTGGGTGAAGGCGCACTAACTATGAACTTCCGCCGCCTGCGCCCCCGACAGGTCTTGTCAGGTTTCTGAAGGGAAACCTGAATCAGCTACACGACAGGACTAGGGGAGTACGCAAACCGAGTGGGGACACCGACCCCTCGTATGTGTGTCCTCACGAGATTGCAGCAGTCAGGTGAAGGAGTACAACTTGCGGCAAAGACGATGGCCACCTTCAACAAAAGATTGGACATTTCGACAGGGACAACTAGATGTGACCATAGACAAGGTCCTATGACTACTGAAGACACGATGACGACAATGGAACTGATTCTTATATGATGGGCGGCTATACCCCATCACTTCAGTCATATTTGTAATTGCGATCGCCCGTTGGCTTAGTTCATTTACATTTTATTTACCTTTGATATGCTTTCAGATTGATGATTATATCCATACTTGTTTTTGCCTTAGTCTGAGGCGGTTGTGCCACTTCGTTTTAAAAAGAAATTCCCGGATACGCCTATCCTTAGGGAACGCTTCGATATCTCTCCAAGATGTGAAGCGGGGTGTGTCCGGTCCTTCAATGTTCAATGCTGATTTTGTATCAAGGCTGAAAAAGGTTAAGAACCCCCTTCCTAGAATATCAAATTCTCAAGTATTATCGATAGGGATTTGCGAGTACAAGGCTGGTACGTACGTATCTCGAACGGGGTTATTGGGTCACGACTTTCAATTGACACCACATGTCATAAAATAAAAATCCAATCAAAATGCAATCTCCAAAGTTTTTCTTTCTCTCCCTCGATCTCTGTCGTCCATCTTTAGATAGAGATGAGTCAAGAGATTGTATGTCTCTCTGTGTGTGTGTGTCCCAATGTAATAAGTCGTAAAATCGCTTCCCGTAACTCGGAATCGTCCACCAGGCACAAAATGTGATATCTCTGTCGCTTGTCAAGTCAATTCCTCGTATTCGGGAACATCTTATCGGGGGGTGTAGGAAGAGGAAGAGAATACGTTTAGGGCTCGACAAGTCGGACATGTCTGAAGGAAAGGCTTTTCCTCTCTCTATCTCTCGTCGACACCAAATCTCCCATCCTTTTACGAGCAACAGCAGCTTCAGCAAATTTCTCCACTTGGATGGCGTCTCGGCACTCTCACGTCACGTCACCACCTGCTGTCATGCTGGATGTTGGTGTGTGCGTGTGTGTGTGCTGTTTACCCATTTAACCCTTTACCCATCACCGCCCTTCGACGACTCGAAAGATGACAGCATTTCCCGATTGCAAAGCGTCGAAATAATTCGTTTCTGATGTGCGACATACACTTTCGAAAATCGAACTCTCAACACACACACGCCATCTCATGGCGCGAAGAGAGATCTATTATTATTGTTGATTTTTTTTTTATTTTATTCTTACGTTTCGTGATTTTTCGATAACGTTTCGGAATCTCGAAACAAGAATATTTTTTTGCTTTTCTTTCCTGTAGACTCAGTGGTGTCAACTGTAAAAGGGTTTGACATCGGCCGTCAAACTGCAAATGTTTCTAAGACCGGCATTACACTATGAAAGTTTGATAAAAGCTCATTTGCAAAACTTGAAAAATGCAACCAATAGGCGGATCAGTTAAGTTCGCTCGAATGTGTAACAGATGCGCTTATTGGTTACATTTTTCAAGTTTTATAAAATAATTTGTATCAAACTTTTATAGTGAAATACCGGCCGCTTAAGGTCGGGATTACACTATAAAAGTTTTGTAAAAGTACTTCTATAAAAAATTGAAAAATACGACCAATAAACTGATCGGTTGCATTTATTCGAATGTAACCGATCAGCTTATTGGTTGTGTTTCAAGTCTTATAAAATCACTTTTACAAAGCATTTATATTGTAATCCCGGCCTTACAGAAAACGTGGAGGGACGTTTTCTGATGTGGATCCGGATCCCTTTGGAGGAGTCCAAAGAGCTGGATAATGTGAGAAAAATTCACCTGTCCTACAAAATACGGGACGATCCAACGAACTTATGCAATTCCACTGTCCCACCCAACACCTGGATCCGCGGTTGAACGTTATATTCCATATCAACAGTGATCAACCTTTAGATTGTGGGTCACTTCATTGGTTTGAAAACGTGCCGCTGGTCACTTAAACAATTTATATATATGCCGTAGGTCACTTCAATGATATGTTAACATGCCGCGGGACACTCAAATGATCTGTAAATATGACTCGGATAATTTAAACGATCGAAAAATGTGCCGCAGGCCGCTTGAGTGATCTAAAACGGTGTCGCGGGTAATCACAAGAATTCTCATGACAAGAAGATATTTTCTTTTTAATAGACGTAGTAAGGCAGTGATGTCAACTGTAAGAGACTTTGACACTGTCGTCAACCAGCGAATGTTTCTAAGGCCGGGATTACGCTATAAAATTTTGATAAAAGATATTTTATAAAACTGGAAAAATTCAACCAATAAGCATACATTCGAGCAAATGCAACCGGTGATCTTATATTGGTGGAATTTTTCGAGTTTTATCAAAGAGCTTTTATAAAACTTTTGTAGTGTAATCTACAACATAAAGAATGGAGGAGAGTTATCGGATGTGGATCCGACAGTGGCGATTATCCCTCTAAAGAGATGGATAATATAGGAAAAATTGTCCTGTCCCGTAAAATACGGTACTATTCTACGAGCATACTCGATCTGTCATACCCTCCGAATATCTGGACCCACGTCTGAATGGGAAATTCTGTACTTTGGGAGAACCTCTTCGGGGAGAGAGCGAGTCACTTAAGCGATCTGGAACAGCGCCGCACGTACATTTAGTGATATGTAAGTGTGCCGTGGATCATTTAAATGATCTGAAAATGAGCATCGGATCACTTGCGCGGTCTGGAACCGTGTAACTTTATTAGACTGAAAAAGAAATGGTCCCAAGGTGACGTCTTCGAAAAGTTTTGAAACCATCACCAATGATTCTACTCATTCAATTGTGCACAGAAATATAAAAAAAAAAAAATCCGGCGGAATTTTAGTTTTGTGGGTCACTCAAATTTTTTTTTTCTAAACATGTACGCCATTTTGAACGCCAATAAAAAGGCCAAGAATGGATTTAAAAATCCAGCAACCCTAGAACGACGTCATTCAAACAAGACATGATCAGGTGCAGCACATACATAAAAAGAAAGAGAGAAAAAGGAAGGAAGAAAAGAGAAAAGTAGAAAGAAATTTTTTATAGATATCCTCAAGAAGTGCGAGAGGCGATGAGTAGCTGAGAATGTTGTCATTTTAATATTTTTTTTTTTGCATCTTTTACAAATTGCATTCCACCGCAATTTTTTTTTTTGTGTTTCTAAGTAGGATGCATGTACTTGAATTTTTTCATAATATTTTGATTACGACACTTTGACACCCTTTCCTTGTTAATAAGGTAGTAGTAGTATCAACTGTAACAGAGTTTGGCATGTGCCGTCAAACTGCGAATGTTTCTTTTAGAAAGAATGAAGGAGCGGATTCAGAAAGGACTGATCACCCCCCCAAAGAACCAGATAGTATGGGGGGCCGCGAAATACGGGTATTCTCAAATACCTACTCAATAAGTCGCTCCTCCCGGCACCTAGATCCACGCCCGAACGTTATATTCAACATCAAGGATGCTCAACCTTTACGAGGGTGCGGTAGGTCTGTGCCTGGCTTTAAAGTGATGGTTGAGGTCATATTTCGTTGTCAATATGGCTCATTTCGATTTCTTCTGTCATTATCAAAATTGTTCAACACTGAATCCGAACCACCTAGGAATGTGGTTTATAGGGGTATCTAAGACGAGATACAATACATACAGGCAGATTGAAAATCTAAAAAGCAATAAAACACACCCAAATAAGCATTTTTTGTGACATAATAATTGCGTGGTCACGGCACCCGGAAGCCAGCTTAAATACCTATCCACCAAGGTATAAAAGAAACAAGATGTGTTACGAGATTTTTTTTTCTGTGTATTAGTTCTTCCACTTTATAGAGAAGAATAGATTTTGTTTTCGCGCACTCGCACAGGATGTTGTAAACAACAGAAATCTCAACCTGATGCTGTAGAGGACGTCACCATTGGGGAAGATACGCAGGAGAACGTTTGGCATGATGATGTTGTGGAAATGTCCTTCTTTCTCATTAGAAAAAAACAGATCGGGCTTCCATATCTTATCGGGATCCGTCAGGGTCAGGTAACGTATCCGTCCGTCCATATCATCGAACTGCATCCTCTCGTCCAACCACTGCTCTCGCAACGTCATCTGCACGCTGTATTCCTGTCAACGACAAACAATATTCAAGGATCACATCACTTCTACAAGTCTAAATAATCACACATAATATCCATGAATACCGTTGAGACACACACACGCACGCACGCACGCACGCACGCACGCACACACACACACACACACACACACACACAATCTCGTAAATAAAGCACGGCGCCGCTTTCGACAGGCTTTTCCCCTAGACCTAGAGTTTAGCCAAACAGTTTGATTCCAGTAGAATGAGTTCAAGATCATTACAAGGCAGCTGAAAAGACGAAGTCAAGCACTTTGATTTGGAGCTATTTCTGTGCGTTCTTGAAGTTTGCGGAAAGGTGCAACATGCTGCTGATCGAATCCACATGTTTGGTTTTGAACAATGTGTTAGAAAATTAGATCTTACATTTTTAGATCGATGTGTTTGAGATTTCTCTCTCCAGCTGCCCTCAAAGTTAAGGGCACACGGGAATAGATTCAGATCAAAAGGTCTGACTCTGACTTCGTCTCTCCAGCTATCGCCGAATTCAAGGACACACGGAAATAACTTGAGATAAATGCATTTAATTTCATTCCTCTAGCTACCCCTCAGACACGCGGAAATAGCTTCAGATCAAAGTGGTTGACTTAGTCTCACCAGCTGCCCTGAATGCCAAGGACGCACGATAAAAGCTTCATATCAATTTGCCTAACTTTGCCCCCCCCCCAGCAACTCCTATATTGAAGGACACACGAGAACAGCTTCGGATCAATGCTTTTGACTTTGACTCCCCAAATGCCTTTTAGAAGTTTTGATTAGCACCCACTAGGGCATGAATTACCGATGACATGGCCTGCTGAAAGCATTTTAAAAAATATCAGTATTAAGAAATCAAAACTACTTTGATTTCATGCAGAGGAAGCTTATCCAGCGTAAACGTCAGATCATTATTTACTCCAAAGATCGACGAACTGTATGAGGGCCGGTTTGGAGCATTTTTCAAAAATGTTCGGTGGAATGTACACACACAAAGGTATCACTGATATAAAGTCAAAACAAAATGAAATATCTTTGTAAATACGTTGCAGTTCATTCCACAGGTAGTAACGATATGTATGATATATACACATGTCCGTAGGTTTACAAAACCTTAAATAGATTTTATTGATGAGCATATCATTAAAAAAAGGAAAAAAAAAAATCGCGTGAAATGATTACGATGCGATTGAGAAACGATCACGTCGGAGGCCATTGAGAAGAAAATGGGAAAATAGCAAATGCAATTAGCATAATGCTACTTGAAATATGAGAGGCGCGACATTTAATGTCGGAATTTCGAGGAAAATCTAATAATAAGATTTAATTTGACGCGGGGACGAGATTCGGGAGTCTTTTCTCGCAGATAATTACAGATTCCGAGAGCGTCACTGCAATCGGAATTGAAACGTGATAAAAATCCCAGAAAGAAAAGAATGTGAATATTAAGTAGACGGAGATAGAAAAAAAAATAAGAGAACTCATAAATTGAGATCCCGAGTGCAATTCGGTTCTTCAAGGTGATTCGCCGTGGAGAAGAGTTTTTCTCCTTCAATGGCGGCTTGTCCCTCCGATATCAAAATATGAGGATTATTTGTTTTCAGTATCTGATGTTGAATGATCGGAAATTTTATGCTTTCCGTGTTGATTGCAGGCGATGGTTTTGTAGTTAACGTGAGGTCGGAGAAGTTTGACCTGAAAATATCGTTGGAATTAGGGGAGTTTTTTTTTGGAACTCGAAAGTTTGTTTTCTGTGATTTCCCAGTCTTGAAATATATTGTTCGATAGGTCCAACCAAGGCCGGAAAGTTTTTATAAATCTTCCAGCTAGCCAACGACGTAGAGAATGACTAGTATTCTCCAATACGCGCATCAAAATTCGATTTTACTCCTCCGAATTTCATTGGAGATTGAAAATACGTATAAGATTTTGGCAACGAATTCGGATGATCTCTATTTGACGAATCGGAGATAAATCTGGTAACCTTGTCCTAAACTAACCACGCGTTAGAAAAAGGAAGAAGGAGAAAGAAAAAAAATATATGAAAGGAAAAAAGTGTGTAGTAGATAACAGTTCTTCTTTAGTGTCTCTTTTCACTCTTACATGGATATAGTTGAAAGATACATTATATGTGTGAGGAAAAAAAATTATTAACAGGAGTATAGAAATAAAGGGGGGAAAGAAAAAGCAACTTCAGAGAGTTGATAATGTTACTAAAAAGCTTCGCGATGGTGAAGAATGAGGAAAGGAAACACAGGGAAAAACGCGTGAGCATTTATTCCACAGGCGTTTCGACGTAATATTACGTCCGTGATCGTATGGGGGGAGTTAATAGAGTTTTTTCTCTATTTGTACTTTTAAGAAAATGTCCCCCGTTTTAGAAAACTTCGAATCCCACGCATCTACACTTAATTTAAAGACCTTTAAAGCATCCACAGTAATTCCAGTCGCCAATAGACGAAGTTCACCCATAAAACAATACCAAAGAAAATGGAAAGTAAATTACCATTTTGACGTCATCTATTTTGCTAATACTCCTAATGTATATATTGACTCGTACAATAGCCGGAGTATCTGCAACATAATAATAAAAAAATAAAACAAGCGAGTTAATTAACACATAGATAGGATCAAAAAACACATAAGGATTTTCATTCACAATAATGATTGGTATATAGCGGTATATACTGGAATACTATACCGTATGTGAAAGGTCGAAATATGCGAGAAAAGAGTTTTGCGGCGTAAATACATTTTAATTAAAACGTTATTTGTGGGGAAACTCATTTGCTTTTAAGAGGCGACATTCTTGCCGAGGCGTTTTAATTATCGCCTCGTGTTCGTGACGAGAATGAAACTTACGCCGGTGACATTTTGAAGGGAGGAAAAAGTCTGCGCGAATATATGTTTCCGATTTTTATTTGTTTAATTGCCTCACGGAGGTTCACATTTTGGTCACGACGCTTATGTAAGCGAGAGATTTTTCCGCAAAAGCATTTAATTTATTGACATGTGGTGTGTGTGTCACATCAAGCGCTGATTTCGTTGCGGTAACCCACCTCGATAAGGTATCGAATGGAATATTTTGAGTTTTTCTATTAGTTGCAGCCAACTAAAACTTTTTCGGGTGATTCCCACGATGACAGGTACAACTTCTATTTATGGAAGTGAGATGGCGCCATGGGTTTTTTTTTCAAGAAGTCCCAATAGAGAAGCCGAACCACACCCTTAGGCAGAGATTACACTATAAAAGTTCGATAAAAGATGCTTTATAAAACTTGAAAAATTCAACCAATAAACGCATTGGTTATATTCGAGCAAATGCAACAGGTGATTTTATTGGTGGAATTTTTCAAATTTTATCAAAGAGCTTTTACAAAACTTTTATAGTGTAATCTCGGCCTTAGGGGTATGTGAGAGGTGCGGTCGCAGCCGGCTTCGAGGTGTCGGAGGCAACGCACTTACAGGTGTAAATACATTTTTTTTTGGTAGTAAACAAGGTGTTTGAGCATCAGCTGATTTGATTCTGGAATTTTCATCGATCCTGGTGTTTCTCCATTCATTAATTCTGAATTTTCATTGATTCTGACGTTTCTTTATTCATTAATTTTGATTTTTCATCGTATCTTCTTTCACTAATTTTGAATTTTCATCAACTCTTATATTTCTATTTCATCAATTTTGATTTTTCATCGTATCTTCTTTCACTAATTTTGAATTTTCATCAACTCTTATATTTCTATTTCATCAATTTTGAATTTTCATAGGTGCTGGAATTATATCTTAAAAATTATTTCTGATTTTTAATTGATAAATTCTAAATTTTCATCAGTTCTCAGATCATTACACCCCTAATTATCATTAGTTTTTAAATTATTTCTTTCATCAATTCAGAATTTTCTTTAGTTCTGAATTTTCATCGGTTCAAAACGTGTATTAACTTTTTTTTGTCAATTTACATTTTATTGTCCCCATAATTTTCAGTATTCCTGTATATTTTGTGATAATGCATTAATCTTTAGATACCCGATTCCCTTCTCCCACAAAATATAATTTCATAAAGTCGGGGCTGAGGAGCCCCGAAGTTATTTACTGGGCCCCCGTGCACTAACTTCAGTTAGCGGGCTAAACTTTTTCGAAAGTGGAAATTAATCACACGACCGGAAAGTGGAAGCAGATAGAGCTGTAATGGGTTCACTTCACCAATCGTCCAAACTGAAATCTCCTTTGCATTACCCGCTGACAGAGTCGCCCTTACTAGACGTAGGACCTGGTGAGAAAATAATAGCGGAGCCAGAGGGGTCTCATTAATTTCGGGGCGTCTCAGCCCCGATTTCATATATTTATTCTGTGCCGATTCTCAAATCGGCATAAATCATACAGGAATGATGAAAAATACCGATATATATACAAATTTATAAATTTAATAAACTTAAAGTAACAAAAAAAATTAATGAAAATTTCGAACTGAAGAAAATTTTAAATCGATGAAGGAAATAATTCCAAAATTAATTAGAATTATAGGACCCAATGAAAGAAGTTGTCTGAGAACTAATGAAAATTCAGAATTGATGAATTGAAAATAACAAAAATAATTGAGACAGAGATAATTCCAGCCCCCATGAAAACCCAGAATAAATGAAAGAAATAATCTCAGAATTGATGAAAATTCATAATAAAAGAAAGAAATAATTTCGGAATTGATTTCAAAATTCGGAAATTAAAAAAATGATAAAATTTAAAAATTCCAGAATTGACGAAAATTCAGATTTTATTTTTTAAAAAACGAAAGAATTAGTGGAAATTCTGAATTTATAAAAGATATAATTCCAAAATCATTTCTTTCTAGATGAAAATGCAGAGTTTATGATATAAATTATTATTGCCGAGCTTCCTGCTGTATAGTTCCAGATTCCTCAACCGGCCAGCGGCACGTTCTCAGAAAACTCAAGTGACTCGCGACACAGTTCCTGATCTCTCAAGCGGTCCGCGGCACAGTTCTAGATCACTCAAGCTTCCTGCTGTATATTTTCAGATCCCTGAACCGGCCCGCAGCACGTTCTCAGAAAACTCACGTGACCCGCGACACAGTTCTTGATCACTCAAGCGGTCCGCGGCACATTTCCAAATCACCTAAGTGGCCTGAACTCTCTAAAATGTCAAGCAACTTTGGCATAGGCTGCACTAAATAAAATTATACCCGCATTTTTTTAATCAAAGTTTTGAAACTTCGGAATTGACTTTGAGGAAAACTCACTCATTCCAACCGAAATTTCAAGATGAATTCATTCCCAAAATATCATTCACGATTCAGTATTCGATGTGAAAATAATATTTTCATAAAATTTCCACGGTTTCTCTCTCTCATACAAAGTATTAAATTAAATCTTCCCAGTTAAGTAAATGACGCAAAACGGGGGCTAAGACAGATCCTTGAGTAACCGAACGCACAGATCATGTTGAAAGACGCGTCGCCATGTTTTGCCGCAGAATTTTCATTAAGAGTGGTAGAGATTCTCCACTAATGCCTTTGAAGAGAAATTTCACAATTAGAATCGGGTTTTGCCCCGCCGATACGTTTCTGGGCGAAGGAAGAGTTTTAATTAATCGGCTCAGTTAGTTTCGATATTACGAATTAATTAATAAACTTGTGTTTCGGAAGGGAATAAAGCCGTTTTGATTTCGTTTAACAAACACTTCATTCCCCTCCGACACTGCACGTGTGCGTCGTAGTGCGATGATAACAGCGAGACCTCGAGGTAAATTTCGTGAAATTTCTGATTTTGCCACTGCGGTCGTGGAATAACGTTCGGATGTCACGAAAGATTAGGTATCGGTCCGGATAATGTCTAAGGGAATCGAAAATAAATAGTTGGCAACTAATTTTTGCAATATGGTTGGTTTAGCTGATGTGAGACCATACGTACTAATCATTTCCCATGCTAAGCAGCGATGGTTCAGAAAAATCACCGCTTTATAATGTTTTGTCTACAACTGACGTAGACATCTTCTACATGTAGGGGCTCAATCTAAGAAGTGGGAAGTGCGGGCCACTTTATTGGTTTGAATGCATGTTGCGGGCCACTTAAGTGATCTGGAAAATGTGCTTTTAGCTCAGGCCCGTCATTTGGGGGTGGGGACTTAAATGAAATGAGAATGTGCTGGAGAAAACATGATTCAAATGAGAATGTGAGCACCCTGTCACTTAAGTGATAATTAAATGCGCCGCGGTTCATTAAAATATCTTTAAATGTGCCACTGCCTCACCTAAAACTCTTTAAATTTCTGCCACGGGTCATTAAAAGATCTTTAAATGCTTCGAGGGTCACTTAAAAGATCTTTTAAATATGCTGAGTCATGAGCTGGAAATATGTAGCGAGTCAATAATGGAATTATATAATGCGCAGCGGGGGGCCACTTGAATGATGTGAAATAGTGCCACGGGTCTATTAACTAATCTGTAAATGTGCCACGGGTCACTGAAGTGATCTGGAAATGCGCCGGAGGTTGCTTAAGTGATCTGGAATTGTGCCGGAAAGTGCTTCAATAATGTGAGAATGTGCCGCGGGCCACTTAAGTGTTCTGGAACTGCACCATGAGTCATTTAAGTGATTTGATAATGTACCACTTCCTTCATTTTTATGAAATTAGGTTTGGCTTCACGGGCCACATCACATCACTTTGGGCTATGGGTTGAGCATGTATGTTCTATATGATTTTGAAATATCTTGATAGAATCCGCAGTAGTATTCACTGTACGTGTGCTCATGTTTCGGTTTCATTCCGAGTGAAATCCGAAGATGCCAAACTTGGAAGTAAAAAACCCAAACGCTAAACTCGATCAAAGCTGGTTAAAAACTCTTTAATCAGCTTTGGTATTGATGTACAATTGCTAAGTTGGTCTTTATTAGTTTAGACAAATATATTGAGATTGTTCCAACCGAATTTTACGCGGTTGATCCAAAGAATTATGTCAATATACAGTAATTTTTACATATCATTCAGCCAAATCTTCTGAGATTTGTCCAGCCGAACCTATTGAGATCGTTCTAACCCAATCTTCTGGAATTTTCCACCAAAATTGTATTGAAATTGTTCCAACAGAATCTTCTGCGATTGATCCAACCAAATGTATTGAGACTGTTCACACCGAATGTATTGAGTATCTCCCGGTAGAGGCAGAGATGAGTTTTTTCCTTCCTTAAAAAATTAACATCCCAATACTAAATATCTTCACAACATCCAGTCTTCTGTATATCTTGTATTGAGTTTGTTCCAGAAATATGAAGATTGTTCCTACCAAATCGTGTTATGATAGCTATATATTTTGTAAGTATGTTATGTTTATGTTTCTATGGCACAGGGGGGGGGGGAGGGGCTCCTTGGTTGGAGAACCCTTTTTTACTAGATCCTGAGTAGAACTAATTAGAACTATGCTTGCCTTCCCCGTTGCAATTCTATACTTTTTCTTACTCAACTTTCAGCGATGTTTTAAGGGACCTTTGTTAAGAAACAATGGACGGCGATAAATCGTTTAAAATCGTCATTCATATCAGACCAAAAGCGAATGTTCTTTGGCTGATGTCGGAACATCTGCTCTTAAAAAATAATTTAAATTTGCGGTACAGCATTGCGTGGGAAAAATTCGTCTAAATATGGAAACCAGCAAATGCGCATGCAAAATCGTAGATTTACCATATGCCGAATATATAATTTAAAACTTCAAAAATAACTCATTAGGGTGGGGGGGACTTATCCGAAATGTATTTCAGAAGTTCATTAGCGTTTGACACGCTACCGATCATTGGGCCAGACATTAATGTTTTCGGTAACTCTCATTCTTATTCTTCTTCGTGCGCATGTGTTTTACTTGGAAGAAACATTTTTCTCTTCGAATACAATACCTACCGACGAAAAATAAAGCAACCACGGATTCCATTTTGCTCCATCATCTGGTGGTTTTCCCATTTTTCCCTAATTAAACTTGTGTGTGTGTGGTTGGGTGAGTCTATACCAAGTCCTTAAATGATCTGAATCTCTTCTATACTTGTATTTGTTCTGAGAAATTTCTAGAAGTATCTCTGAGAAATAAATAGGAGTTTTAAATTTGCTGAAGAAGATGATTTTCCGAAGTGCACGGCGCATTTTTCACGGATGATGAAAAAATTAAGGCAGGTTCTCAAATGTATTTGACCCATTTTCTCAATGTACTCATCAGAACAAACATTAAATATGCCAGTACTTCTCGAACTTCTTGTTCTTTTTGGCTCCCTTTTGCCTTAGTTATCATACATTCACGGTCCTTACCCCCCTTCCCCGGTCAAATTTTTCTCGATGTTCCTGATTTCTAGCCATCATTTACCATTGGCTTTTATTATGGGCCACCGTTTACAAACCGAAACACGTCCTGGCTTCCCGCTGGATAGCGGGTTACTGTAGTTATGTGGAAAGGGTCGGGAGAAATCGTATGTAGAGTCACTTGGCCCTCGTTTATCGGCTATTTTATTCAGCCATCCTTTGCTGGCAATTATTACTTTACTTGGCCATCTTTATCAGAGAGCTTATTCAGTCATCCTTTGTGCTGAGCATCGTCTACCAAACTAAGACACCAAACCCAATCTCCCGCTGGATTGCGGGTTTAGTGCCGTTGCATGGAAATGGTCGGAAACTACAATTGTACTGACAATCGTTTACAAGTGTCCTTACTTGGCCATCTCTGAGGAATGCAGATCAAATGCAGAAATGTCCAGATCAAAACATTCAACTCTATCCCGGTCCCCGCTAAATAGCAGGTTACTGTGTTAAGTGGAAATTGTCAGAGGCCACCGTCACTGTTCTTACTCAGTCATTATTCATCGGTGACATTACTTAGCCATTATTGCCTAGTAGAATTATTCAGCCATCGTTAACCACTGACCTTACTTGACCATCGTTTACAAGTGGCCTTGTTCATCGTTTATCAAACCAAAATACGAATTTAATCACGGTTTCCCGTTGGATAGCAGATTACTGTTCTGATATTATGTGGCCACCGTCAGTGTCCTCACTCAGTCATCATTAACCAGAGGTCTTACTTTTATTAAGACCACCGTTTACGGAACCAAAACACGAACTCAATCCCAGCCTTCCACGAAATAGCAGGTTACTGCCGCTGTGCGTCGAAAGAGGTGGAAGCTATGACAACATTCTTGGCTCTGAAGCAGTGGTGCGCAAACCCCACCACGTGGTGGGGGTCGTCTCACTATTTCTGCGTTTCAGGAAGTTTTGTACATTCGTTCTTCTGGCGTACGCCGGACGATATCAAGTTAGTACTTTTAAACGGTGACTTGGAAAGAATCACCCGATTTCAAAATGGCATATTTCTTAAAAATTCAAAGCACAAAATATAGAATGATAAGTAATACGTAAATATACGGGGGAAAATGTGTTTACGTTTTATGAACAATTTCTTTTTATGGTCTATTTCAAGTGTAGAATCATTTTGAAATCGGGTGATTCCTTCTTAACCATTTACTAGCAAAAGTGAAATGTCCTGGAAAACCGGGAAATACGGTCAGCCAATATCGGGGTCGCGGGACATATAGTCAGAAAATGTAGGGGGTCATGGATAAATTTTTTTGGTCAAAAGGGGGTTACGCTTCAAAAAGTTTGCGTATTGGTATCAAAAAAAGAAGGGGAAAATCAACACGCTGCGGTGTCCCCGGTTTACTGTAACTTCGCCTCCGACCCCAATACATTTCGCCCCTGACATTTCTCCTGCCCGGATCCTATGAGTGACCAACTGAATGCGTTAATGACCGTATGAATGACCAGTTCAAGGGGTGAGGGACCGTATGAGTAGACAAGTGAGTGACCTGATTGACCTGAGTGACCAGATGAGTAGGTGTGTGATCGCATGAGTGAAATGAGTGACCAGATGAGTAGGTGTGTGATCGCATGAGTGAAATGAGTGACCAGATGAGTAGGTGTGTGATCGCATGAGTGAACAAGAGAGTTGATGGGTGACCGCGCGAGTCAGAGACAGTATGTGACCACACGACAAACCAAGTGAGTGGGGTTACTGACTCACTTGGTCATTCATACGGTTATGCACTTGGCCACTCAGTCGCTCATACGGTGATTCACTCCCCGATAATGCCAATCGCTTGATCATTCATATGACTATTCAGTCAACCACACCGTCACTAACATTTACTCATACACTTGGTCACTCATACGATCGCTCACTTGGTCATTCATACAGTCAATAACATACTCACTTGGTCACTCATACAGTCAATAACACACTCACTTGGTCACTCATACAGTCAATAACACACTCACTTGGTCACTCATACAGTCAATAACACACTCACTTGGTCACTCATACATTCAATAACACACTCACTTGGTCACTCATACAGTCAATAACACACTCACTTGGTCAATCATACAGTTACTCACCCATTTATCTGGTCACTCATACGGTCACTCATACGGTCACTCACACAGGAAAATATTTATTTGGTCACTCGCTCGGTCAGGGCAGGCAGAATGTCTTGAGCGAAATTTCCGGGCGAAATGTTGGAGACAAAATGTCTGATTCGAAATGCCAGGGACGAAACGTCGGGGACTCTTGAAGAGAAATTCTACTAGAGCAGTCTTTGGACACATCCGATAACTTTGTGAACACCCATCATTACGTAACAGAAAATTAAATCAATTTCGGAAAGATCACAAGCTTTCCGAGCTAAGACTCAACGAAGCCACTCTTTTGAGACTTCATAACGTGTCCAATCCGAATTCTTCACGGCTGATATAAATTACCGACCCGAAGTTACAGCATGAATTTTGAAAATTTCCATTTAGGATTAGCTCCGTTCTCTCTAGTGTCCCTTTGAAAACGACTATCGATTTCCAAATGAGCCCCCAAAGTCAGTCTTCGCGGTCAAAATCTTCATTTTTAAAATTCATTAAAATACCCATACACGTGAAAGTAATTAACGCTTTACCTCAGGGAGGAGGGAAAGACATTCGAAAGTGTTCCTAATTGCAATTTGAGAATGACTCCATTTTCTCTCGGAAAAGATGTCATATTTCTAGTCACGCATCTCTCTACGAAATCGTTTTACGTACTCGAGACAATTGGTCTTGGATTTTCTTACAGTTTCGCGACTCAGGTCTATCCGCTATTAAGTCAATCTATTTGAGCAGTGGTTCTTAACCGGGGTTGCGTAAGAGCATTTTCAAGGGTGCGAGATAGGAAAAAAACAATTACAACATGTTGACTGATTACTCGGGAAAATTGAAACGATGATAAAAATTGATTTTTTCGATCCTTAAAAAACATGAATTCTACGGACATTTTGACACCTTATCTCTCAATTTTCGCTCGTAGAAAAATGTATCACGTGAAATTTGTGTAGTAATAGTTTTTTTCTCGATTAGGGCGTTCGTACTTGTTTTCCATTTTGGGATTGAGAAAAACACCTCTATTACCCGAAATATATCGCTGTTTATTTACATCATCACACCTCTCGTGTTATTAGCACGCTGAGCTGTGATTTGATATTGACGTGAGTACGACTCAGGAAAAAAATCAGAAAATTTAATCAAAAATACAGTATACAGTGTGTCCTGCAAGTCCTAGCTTGGCCTTTATCTTATCAACCGTTCATCGTAGAGGTATTGGTTCCACTCTGTGTTATCCGGAAAAATAATTTTGTAGAATAAATTTCACTCCCCAGCCAAAATCTGAAGGGGCAATTTTGTGAAAAAGAGGGGTATTTGTTTGTGAAAAACAGAGAAATACAACTCCATTAAAAAATTGCCTAAAATTTCAAGGAGTACTTTCACTCCCAAGCAAAATTTGGAGGAGTAAAATTGAATTTTGATGCGAATGTGCGAACACTGGTTCCACTGTAAGAAATGCTCAAAATATGTGCAGAAACCAGCTTGTAGAATACCAGTTGTGGGAGTAAAAATACATTGTGTCGGATGGCCTGCCCTACAAAACCCAATTAGAAGGTTGCTGCCCTGTCTCTTCTGAGGCCAAAAAAAAGTTTCTGAGTGGAATGTCCGCTGAGACATTTGAATTCAAAAATCGGAGAAAAGTTGGAAAAGAACGGCACAAAGGGGGGAGAGAAGCGTCGTCTATTAGTTTATGCTGTACTTTCCTAACTTTTCTCCGATTTCGAATTTACTGTATATACTCGTGTATAAGCCGACCCCCTTCAGGACCACCAAAACCGCAATAAATTGCAAACCCGTGTATTAGCGGACCCCAAAAAATCCGGGCATTTTAGAGGAAAAAAATGCTTATATTTTCATGCAAAATGAATAGCTTGTGGAAATTTACAATAAAAAATGATTCAAACACGTTTTAATCCGTTTCATCTGTTTAAAGGCTCATGATAATCCAGATCATCATAGGGGGTGCGGCATCTCTGTCTTTATCTTCATCTAGGCTGTCTCATCGCCATTGTCACTTTCAAAGAGGATATCATCTTCAGTTCCGTCCATCGCATTGCTGACGCAACACTTTTGAAGGATCGGCGGAAACAGAATTCCACGCCTCATGTACCCATTGGCACACTGGGCCAATGTCAGGTTTCTTCAAGGCAACACTTTTTGTAGTTTCTTTATCATCGGAGAACTCATCTATTCGATCCACAAATTTCTCAAGTAGTCTTTGACAGGCTTGTGGATGCTCACATCTAAAGGCTGTACAATCGACGTCAGCTCACTTGGTATCAAAGCCAATGATGTTTTCGATTTCTTTGAACAAAATAAAATTTACATTTCTTTCGTATGCGCAATCATTTATAAACTCCAACTGGGGCGAAAATTCTGTAGTTAGGTGAGGCTGCTATGTCTCTACTCAGCGCTGCACGCTACTAATGCGTGTTATAAGGAATTGAAATGTGTGTCTCTAGTGTATTGGTTATCGCACTTGCCCGGTATGCAAGGGGACCCGGAGGAGACAAATCACTTTTCTTTCCAAATATTAGTTTCGGCATAACATCCAGAAAATTCAATTTCTCAGTATATTTCAGGACGAAAAAATACCATCGCTTAATACATGCATATATAGCGTCATTTCATTTTTTTGTGAAGTTCGTGAAAATTGGTTGAAACCTCCGTATGAACAAAAAACTACCGCGATGGAAATTGGAATTTTTTGTAGAAAACATTTATATTTTTGTGAATGTACATGCTATTCTCACGAGTCAAAAAATCAAATAGAATGCTTGGTTTGATTTTCAAAAAGGTCTCTTCACGTTCTCCTAAAGTCATTCTTCAGCTTTTTCGATGCTCAGTTCGTCCTGGACTGGAGTATGCTGTAAGGTTTTGGAGACCATACCTACAGAGGGACAATGATTGATTGAAGGGGTGCAGAGAAGAGCTACGCGTATCCTTATTGGCACACGGGAAGAGGGACTTCATTTTTTAAATATGTTTTTATTGGATGAGCGCAGGTGTCGGGGAGATATGATCGAAGTGTTCATAATTTTCAACGGGATGGATAGGATGGACCATGAACTTTTAGTACACCGCCAATCGACTGCTTTTACAAGGGGATACCACTATCGATTGGTAAGGGACAATGCGAGATTACGGTGTCGCAGGGAATTTTTCTCTAATAGGATTGTTAATAAATGGAATATCTTACCCTCCAGGGGTAGTAAATTCTAACACAATTGACACGTTTAAAAAGAAATACGATAACCATGTTGGGGTAAATCGAGAACCTATCCGTACTTAGAATAAGACAACCATAATATTCTTTATGGGCATTATATCATGTGTGTATATTGTTTATAATTTTTGTGATTGCGTTTTTAATTGCTTAGTTGCTGTATTTTTGAAATATATGACATCCATATTTGTTATGGGCATCTTTTTCTCAGCCACCTCGTTGGGCATTTTGCCTGTTGGGGCCTTGTATTTGTATTTGAAAATTCACAAAGGTTTTGCACAAAGTCAGTACAATGTTTCATCAAACTTACATGAAATGTGCAGCTTTTTCTGATACAAGGCTGATCAAAAACGTTTTTTTCTTATTTAATTTTTGGTCGGTCCCATGTTATCGAAATTTTCAATGGAAATAACGAGTATTAACCTAGTTATGATGAGTATATATGACCGAAGTTTCAGAGCGATTCGTTAAATATTTGTCTATAAATTTGAGAAAATATCTAAACTCTCAAGTGGATACAAATTTTTGGCTGTATAGTGTACGTACGAAATTGCGAACTCGCGCCTAACGTTTTAATTCAATAAAAAATGGTTCTTGTACGAATGAAGCAATTAAAACCTTTCCAGAGAATATTAGGAGAACGGATTTTTCAGCTAAAACGCAACGTGAATCAATACTTTGGTTTTCTTTACTTTTCATCCGAAATCATCTCTTACGATATTATTATTATTATTATTATTGAATATACTTCAATCTTTGATGCTCGATAATACATCGGTCTCTCACGAAGGTTTCGTTCATTAAGGTTTACTTTTCGCTCTCGGTGTTTCGAAATCAAGTGTATTTAGAGATACATAAATTCCGATGCATTTTTGAAAAGGCACTTCCAAATAACCGAACAACACATCAAAGGGGAGAATCTGCCGAATGTTTTTCGCTCGTATCACAGGGAAATCGATCGATATATTGGTGTTCAATAAAACGCATTTCAAAATAAGCCACATTATAAGTCCATTTTTTAATGCGATGCATATATTGACATTTATTTTATCGAAATTTAATAAATCCATACGATGGACACGTGCCCAGGGCCCACAAATTTTCAAGGCCCCGATATTGGCTGCCTTTTGTATTACGGACACACATTAGCCCCTCTTCCCCCCCCCCGTCTCTGAGTGTGTAAGGGGCCCCGAAAATTCATATTTGCCCAAGGGCCGAGCTCATGAGAAACAGGCCCTGTCGATAGGCATGTTTGGCTAACAAGTATGAAATTACAAGCATCAAAATTTACTTTGTGCGATTTAGGTAATTTCATTCCATATATAAAATTTTTAAGTACCCTAATTCCATAGTGTTATGCTTTATTGGGCATTATCTGCGGTTGATTAAGGCAGGGTTCCTAACCAGGAGTGTTTTCAGGGGATTCATGAGAGAACAATTAACTCATTGATTTTATATTGCAACGGGGTGTCTCAAAATTGATGGGCGATTGAATATTTGTACTGTTTGTAGGCTTGTTGCTCTCTGTGGTGAGACTTTTTAAAGGGGAGATCTCGGCTCGCATTTGCACCTAGAAGTTGGAACTACAGAAAACTAATTTCAGCCGACCACTATTGTGGCTCGAACCCGGGTCCCCGTGATGCGAGTCCGTTACTATGATTACTCGACCACCACAGTGGCAGACCGTTACTTAGAGTCTATTAGCCGATTCCGATCGTTCTAGTGTTTGACACTTTGCCTTTTTTGTACGTTAACGCCTCGGTGTGGGAATCCCTGCGGTAGCTTTCTGTTGTACCCCCGCGTCAGGAAAGTTTCCGATAAGGACGAAGCGGATATCGTAATCGCGACACCTCTAAACATCCTTTAGGCGAGTATCTCATCGACCTGGCTTTCTTTTAAATCGAGCACAACTCAGGCTATCGCCATCTATGAGCGATTTACTACCAAGTGAGTTGTGCCGGAAGTGCAACTGCGTATATACCTAACAGTCTGAGTGCGTATGTAGTGTTGTATTTGATCAATGCTGCCATCTATATTTTAGAAGTGAGGTGAGTGATGTGTTATGATTGAATTACATTTGTACTGTTTGTAGGTCTGTTGCTCTCTGGGGCGAGACTTTTTGAAGGGGAGATCTGCTCGCATTCGCACCTCGAAGTTAGGAACTACAGAAAACCAACTTCAGCCGACCACCGCTGTGGCAACGGTGGGGTTCGACCCGGGACCTCGCGACGCGAGTCCGTCACTATGACCACTTGACCACCACAGCGAAAAAAAAACCATTAAAAAAAAACTCAAAATTAATGCAATGCCGACTTGATTCAAGATGACGTCTGTTTGACAATAGTTCAATGTCCGCAATCGTATGTATAAAACTGAGAACCCGTGTGAGTGCGTTTGGGGGGAAGAAATATCGCCAAAACGTACCGAAAAAATGAACTACGTGCAAATGACATTCAGCTGAAAAAATACTGAAATATTTCCAATTATAATTACTGAATTTTTCTGTTTTTGGATGACGAGTGAACTTACTTGTCGTGGAGTTTTTCATACCGAGTGGACGTATGCGGCTGTCATACCGACCTGGACCGATGATGCTATCTAATATCTTCTTTTCTATTTCCCTGAAGTTTGGCTTTGCCCTAAAAGGAAAAAGAAAAGTAAATTAACTCAATTTTGACTGACGTTGTTGTATTTGCGCAACGCTTTGTACGAAATTTTTGCAATTCATTTTCATACAATTTTTTTTTTGTATGAAATTAACATTCTTGGAAATTAAAAGGTTCAATGAATGTCACAGTATTTTTTAAAATTTGTTTACAAAAAAAAAATGAAATGAATGACTTTTCAAAAATGAAATTTTTGGGAATTTGACCGTGAACAGAAACATAAAAAAAAAATGCATGAGATTTTTAAAAATCATAATCACTAATTATTTAACTGAAGTGAAGTTAACAATTGATTATTATTTGATTATTAACTTCACTTAATGACGACGCGAGCGATTCGATACTTGCGAGTACAGGGCAGGGGGCCACTGCTATAAATCTTTGCTGAACTTTTTCCGACACAACCCTGCCTGTTCTTGAGGGAACGGAAGTAAGTTGCTTCGCATCAGTCCGGGGTTGTGAGCGGTTCTATCTATCTATCTAATAATTGATTTATATTAAAAAGTTATTGATTTATATAAAAGTTAATTAATTACAAATTTACTTTAATCGCAAAGAAAAACCTTGAAATTAATGTTAAATTTTTTGAAACTTCTCAAATATGTTATTTAAGTAACAAGCTATCATATACATATAAAACTGTGCAATTTAGTCACGAATCGGAGAAGCCTTCAGAAATGGGTTAACGAAACTATAACAACTTACTCAGCATGTATGAACACAAATATGAAGACACCAAGGAAAAAAAAAAAGAAATTAACAAGCCCTTATGCCAGGGGTACCCGTACACCGAATGCGGTCATCAAAGGTATTCCTTCCTGTCCACAAAAGGTGTTCCGATAGAAAAGTATCAACACACAAACAACACGATAATATACTTCAGCTGATCATATTTCCTCTATTAATTACAAAATCATAAAACGCAACAAATTGCCCAATAAGATGGCTGGAAAAAAAGTTATGTCAAATCAGGATCCCTTTTGAGAAAGTGCAAGGAACCACAAGTCATCGCCAAAAAAAAGTTGCTGAAGGTTAGCAAAGTTGCCAATTATCATTGATAAATCGCTAAAAAGAGGAGAATGAAGCGCTACTGCAAATTTTAGTGGATTAAAATATATAATTCACGAAAAAAAAATTAATTCGACAAATACGGTCAATGTTCGTTATAATGACTCTCCTTGTTCCATGGAAAAGGGGCATTATTTTGGGAGGTCGTTGTATCGAACGTTCGAGGGAAAAAAATCTTCTTAAGATAATTCATATTTGTGTGTGTGTGTGGGGGCAGAATAAAAAATTAAATGATTTATTTTGTTATAATGTAAGCAGTTGCTGTAAAAATGCGTCAGGTTATACGTACTTAGAAAAATAAAGATGAAGTTGTAATAAAAAATAATTAATTATAGTCTCGAAACTTAGTAACCGAATTCTACAATGTAAAGCAAATCTTCTCAACCTTTTTCAGCCTCAACCCAAAATCAACAAGATCATCTCGATCATCGTGACCCATTGGACTGTTGATTTTGAAAATTAGTGAAACCAGTGTCTTAATAAGTATTATAACGGATTGTAAGTGGATTTGTGCTACCCATCTCAGAATCCTCCTGCGAATCAAATTTGGGTTGAGGCAAATAGCTCAAGAGCCCCCCTGGCAGTTAGTGGTTTGAATGACCCATCTCGGAAGCCCCAGCGACTCAAGTTTGGGTTGCAACCATAGACTTAAGATATAAATAGACCGCGCACGCTATTCATAAAACTTGTCGAACGTGAAGAAAAGATGAGCAGTATTGTCGGGGAAAGAACAGGTTCTGCGCTATTACATTTGGCGCATTTTCGCAGAAGCTAGGATGTTGCTGTGACGAAATTTGACTCAATTCGATCAAGTTGATGAAAACTTTCCTTCATTTTTTCAATGAATTTCACTCATTTTTATGTGAAATATTTAGGGAGTATCAGATTTGAAAAAATAAATTCTATAAAATAAACAAATATTGGAAAACGGAATTTTTTTATTTTCCATTAAGGGATAATTCTTAATAATTTCTTAACACATGGGTTTTTAAATTTTAATTGAATATATAATATTTGAAGGAAGTGAATATAAACAGTATAAATTTCATGAAATAAATTTTTTTGGCACAGTTTTTAATAGCTTTCTAAATATCTATACACACACAGGAAACAAAATATTGTATACAACAAATATATAATGTTTATGTTACTGTAAATTTGATAAATCCGTAGTGCGCGTTATCTTCAGAAATTCTGCATAATAGTTGGTAAATATATGCATAATTACCAATATTTTTAGTAAGTTTGATGAATTTCGTAGCATTTATCACTTTTTACGAATGAATCGAATAATTCTCAAAATGAAGTTAGTAAGTTTAATGAATATGGAAAAAATCCATGCTGAAATATCACTTTATTTCAACAACTTAGTTCTGTCCGTATGAGATGCGTGCACTACACATATTTCGCCATAAAAATTACATTAATAATAAATGCGAAGATAGAGAGAGATTTTTTTTCATCGCCTTAGTTCATGTTGGCTTTTGCTGTATTTATCAGCATATGCAAACATAACCGTTACGAAGAGGGGTAAAAATACTATTATTTTTAGAGGTTGTTATGCATTTTTATGCAAAACTGCAATTGTCTAGAGGGTGCGTTTTCCTCACATTCTATTTAAATAAAATATTTTTCATAAATTTCTCCTTCTGAAAAGCATATTTTCTTCCAAGTTGAGCAAAACTCGAATGAACTCACTAGCTCGCCAAATCTCGCCAAATCTTGCGGAGACGTATATTTCAGTTAAAACTTCATAAAACTCACAATTTCAATCATTTATTGCCAAAAATTCTATTAAAACATTTAATAATGATTCATGACATTTGAATTTTACCAAAACTTGGAACTTTAATTGAATTAAATCCAAAATGGAGTCGTTAAAAACTGAGACTACGTCAGAAATCCACTGCATCGTCAATTTAATATTCCAATTTTTAATTTATAAGAAGAGGAATAAGCAAAAAAGTATTCCCTTGTGAAAGGATACTGGTCCCCCTTTCCTAAACCGCTCAGAACATCCGAAAGCTGCGCAAGTGTTGGCCATTCTAATCAAAAATAAGACAGCGCGTGTAGATCGTCATACGAGTAGCCATAAGGAAAGCATTGCCAGCGAGATTCCCTGACCAGCCTTTCGACCGGAGTCACGTGACTCCGGATCTTTGCTTCACATTGTAACCCCTCGCGCGCACTCTATAGTATTATTACTCTGTGGTTGCAACCCACATATCAAGAACCTCTGGTGTAAAGGGTCAATACCAGATACAATTTTCGCGAACAAGAGACAAGGATTTTCTACATTTCTTTGTGAAAAAGAGGCAGAGCAGAGTTGACATTGGCCGTTGCCTTGGATTGAATTATCTTGGTAGGTCGTTATATTAGATGAAAAATAATATGGGATGAATTCGAAAAAAAAAGTTGGGACTTATCGTTCTTGTCGTTATGTCAGAACGATCGCAATAATGAGCGTCGACTGTAAATGAAAAGAATTTAGATGATTGGACTTGATTATAATTATAGGTGAAAATTAATCGTACTAAGCGGGATCCACCGTATAACAAAAAGACACAACTTTTCTGCCCTTAACAAGACGCACAGTAGCGTGATTAACCGAGTAGAGACAATATAATGAAAAACCTTATAACTTCGTACATCAAAAAAATCTTCACTTTACAGGAGGAGCAAAAAAAGGATGGGGCACCCCATTGAATAACACGCAAAAAAGGTTAATTTATATCTCTCTAGAGAGCAGATAGTTGCTGATTTTTTTTTTTCAAAAGCTGTAATAGGTGAGATATGTGTGATGTTCTCAATCTAAAACTGTCAAAAAGTCATTTCCGAAAAAAAAAAAAACTAATGTACGAGGCTTTCATTATAAGGTGACCATAGCAGTTTCCCTCAACTCAGCGTTTGTCCGCCAGGTGGTGAAAGTAGAGATGATATTAATTTCTGAGTAAACATTACATCAAAAGGAAAGACACTTCCTCGAAATTATGCCGAGGCAAACTAACTTGGGGAAAGAAAAGTTTGTAGTTTTCCCACCAGGGGAATCGACCTTCGGTTCTCTTAGTAATCCGGGCATGTAAGCAAACCAATACGAATTTCCTTTCAGTACAATATGGATATATTGCAAGAAGACCACGGTTAGATCCCTCCTTTCTCAGTCAAGATTGAAAAATGCTTTTTCCGAAGTTTGCCTCAGCATTAATATCCAGTTAGTCTTCTTTGATATATCACGAACTGAGGAAAAAAAATCTTTTTGTATTACCGCTACCTGGGGGGTGTTGCTGAAGTTAAGAGAGGCTGCAATGTCTTCATTCAACTCATTACGCTACTATGCGTGATATATGGAAAATACAGTTGTGTCTCTGTGATGTATTGATAAGTACAATTGACCAGATTGCAAGAAGACGGGGTTCGATTGAAGAAAAATGAAAGTCACAGAGAAATAAATGGCGCTTTCTTGACGATCCACGACAGAATGCTCCTAGAGTCACTCTTACGGTGCTACCCAAACACCTACAAAGATCAATGACCAAAAAAGATCGAATAAACGACACACCACGAAGAGAGTGAGAAGAATTCCATTCAAAGAAGTTTGTTACGCCGCCTAATCTTCCACCCGAGGGCGAATGAATATAATGTACATGTCGAACATGCCAAGTCATCTTTCCTCTCTTGATGTTGCTATTATATCGTTGAGACTTTTATCCGGCTTCACCTCAACGAAACAAGTATTCGCGTTATATTTATACGTAACATTGTTCGGCCATGTTTTTCTTTTATGCTTTGTTTGGTCGTCCGGCAGAGAAATGTGCCTTCGAGATATTTCTTGGAATTCTTTTCGTGTCTACACGTTTTTCAAACTTCCACCTTTTTCTTCCGACATATATTCGTAGTGTTATTTTTGCTCGATCAATAAGATTGAATCGTCTCAAAACTGTCCAACGTGTATTTGGTAACTTTATTTCTTTTTTTGGCCGCTTGTAAGTCTTTTATACGAAAATGTTTTAAGAAGATTTTATTACAATTTGGGGAAAAAAATGTAACCGCTTTTTTCGTGGTCCGAAGAGCCGAATTCATTTCTCCTCAATGGGTGGATCGTGATGCCTTTCAGTTTGCAGGCATTTACAGATTGAAAACCAAACACTTTGCTATCATTGAGAGTTAAGAATAATTTGACGAATGATTCGACCAAGAACATGTTTTTGATCTGTTGCGGTGAAACTTTATCGCAAAAGAAGAGATTAGAAAAACATACTCCACTTGGCGTGATCCGATGACAAAGTAGTCACGTTTCTGGTTGCGGCCAATTTTAGATCTATCTCGACCATTCATCCATCATTCAACCTACAACCATCTATATGTTGACCGATCATCTGTCATTAAGCCGACATCAATCTAATCGTCAACCGATCATTAATCATTCAGCTATCATTCATTCATCCAACAACCATTATTCAACCATCAATCCATCGACCGACCATCCATAATTCAGCTGACGGAGATCTATCCATAGACATATGGACATATCAACCACCATCCAGCCGACAGCCATCTATCTATCGACCCATCATTCAGTTAGGGACATCTATCTATCGACTGATATCATTCCACCGTTAGCAATCACCCTCCACCTACGCGACTATCATCCATATCCATACAGCGATCTATCTATAGACATTAAACTTTTCCCTCCCTTCCCTATCATGTTGAATGTCTCTGTTGAACCTGTTCCCTTCGGAAAAACTTTTTCAAAGGAGAAGCCGGCTCGCATTCGTGTCTTGAAGTTGGAAAACCGCAGCAAACCAACTTCAGTTGATCACCATTGTACCGCCAACGGGGTCCGGACCGGAATTCTCACCATTAGAGTCAAGCACGGTGCCTCACACGACCCACATCCTGTGGCGTATCTTTATAGACTAGGTACATTCCCTATACTTCATTTACTTAAACTAGCAATAATTAATTTTACTGAAGTTTAAATTACAGAAAAATCCCGGAAAAAATAAGGGCTTAACAGAAATGTTCATTGGCGTTCACTTTGAAAATGGCTCCAGGTAAAGCAAAAAATAACTCCGAGTAATTTAAACTTAGTTCCTTTTGGGCATTAATTTTCCTTTCAACACTTCGAATCGAAACGATGGCATTGTTTTGAAAATAACGCAACAACCAGAAATAAAAAGAAATATAATAATAACTGTTATCATTGTTATGATAATGCAAAGTTGTTTCAAAGCCAAAGGGAAAAAGGATACCAAAAATGTTTTAATTTTAGAAAAGCTTTTGCTTTAAAGTAAATTAGAATATTTTCTCTTAAAATAGAAACACATTTAGGTCATAAATTTACATGGAAAACGCATTTTTGAAGGTGAATTACAATTTCGTCTTTAATCTCTCCAAGGAGTTTCGTTCCTATTTTTAAAGACACGAAGTATTTCCGAAATTTCATACAATCCTTTTCATTTATGGGTTTAACGTCACTTTCATTGTTTTCATATGAAATTCGTGGGGGAAAAAAAGAGCGAGAGATATTTTAAGGAAAGATTAAACTCGGAAATATACATTGGAATACATAGCATATTCATTTACATGACACTTATACATTGGATACACTCGAAGAAATTAGAATTCCCATTTGGTTTCTGTTTCTAATCTAAAAGGGAATATGCATTTTTCTTAATTAAAAATTTACGAAGGAAAAGGTTTTCCGAAGTATTTCTTTGGAATTGTTATAATTTGGCGAGAAATGAAACCACCAAAGCTATCAGCCAGACTGTCTGAAAAAAATCTGTTTTTTTTCACTTGGTTAGAGGAAATACCCAATGTTTTAGCTAAAAAAAAAACAAGCTTCATCACCACTGTTACTGATTTTGAATGCTCTAAGCCAGGGGTTTCTAACGTTTTGTGTTCCATGGACCTTTTGTGCTGATAAGATGAAGTCAACGGAACACCTGTATCGATAAAATGAAGACCACGGACCCCGTTACAAAATGATATTCATATAGAAATGTCCTCTCCACTTGTCAATACAAGATTCATCGTCTTTCGATGAATCTTGTATTGACAAGTGAAGAGGACATTTCTATATGCATGTGGCCATCTGGTTGGCCTATGTCATTCACGAGCTATTAGTTGATTGTTGACGCCATCCACACACATGTACGGTGCCTTTTCAACATATATATACGCTCCAAGATTGAAATATTCTATCTGCTTTCATAGCTTAGATGGTAGAGCACTCGTCCGGCAAGCGAGAGATCCGGGTTCTTGTCCCCGTGGGAGCAGTGATGAATTTTCTTCCTTGTAATTTTCATCTCCCCAAATAACCAGTCTTTCGATGAATCTTCTACAAAATTATATGTTAATAAAAAGGAAGGCCACGAACTTAGTTGTCATTCAAGTAGTACGTCAGCATCGATAGGGGAGGGGGAGGAGGTTTCCGATTTGCTGACTTTTGATGACAAGGGGAGGGAGGGGGTTTGGATGATGCTTACGTCGTCAACTACTCTTTATGAAGATATGAAATATTCTTAATGGCATCTTATTCTGTGTGCTAAAAACAGAAAAAAACCTTCCGATAGTTATTGGGCACCTGAACTAACATTCTCCTTATTGATAAATCCCTCACTAGATCCACTTTAATGATCTCTAAATGTCAAGGCGTGAATGCGAGCCGATCTCCCCTTTAAAAAGTCTCGCCACGGAGAGCAACAGACCTACAATGAGTACAAATGTAATTCAATCATTACACATCACTCACTTCACTTCTGAAATATAGATGGCAGCACTGAAAAAAATCAGACACGACACTACATACGCACTCAGAGTGTTAGGTACACATACACAGTTACATTTCCGGTCAACTCACTAGGTACTAAATCGCCCATAGATGGTGATATGTTTCGTGGGTCCTTCTAATGTCCTCTAAATGTTTCGTGGGTCGTTCAAGTGCTCTGGAAATGTGTCCGCGGGCGTCTTAAGTGCTCTGGATCTGTGCAACGCATCACTCAAATGATCCGTAATTCTGCCACGGATCACTTAAATAATTTGGGAATGTTCCACGGGGAACTTGAGTGATGTAGAACCGCACGGGGGGGCCACTTAAGTGCTCTAAAACTGTGCCACATGTCACTAAAGGGATCTCTAAATGTGCCACGAATGGTTTAAGCGTTCTGGAACTGTTTCTCGGGTTACTGAAGTGGTCTTTGAACGTGAATGTGATCTTTTAGGCCTAACTCAGTGATCTTAAAATGTGCCACGGGTTATTTAAGCGATTTCTAAATGTGCTTAGTTCATTTTTACAAAATCATGTTTGAGGGCAAGCCACATCAGATAATCTTCAGGGCCACATTTGGTCTGCGGGTCAAGGGTTTACCATATATGGCTTAAAGGGTGGGTCGCAATGAATTTCTTGAAGAGAAATTTTGAGTTCTTCAAATTGAAATTAAAAATTAACAGAAATTGATTATAATAACATATAAAGGTATTTTCTTTCGAAATTTTAATTCTTTTTAAAATATTTTTCGCATTAAAAAAATAATGTTTTTTTTCTGTCTGGGGAGCTCCCTATGCCATTGCCACCGTGGGTAATGCATATGCCCGCCCCTTGCGTACGTTTCTGATCCCACCAATATGCGTTAGGAGGTACGAGGCAGTGCTGACAAGGGGGGGAGGGAGGGGGTCAGAGTTATGCTGACTTTTGCTGACAAAGGAGGCGAGGGGGGTCAAAAATGTCTTAAAATTTGCTGACGTAATACTTGGCCTCGTATGTACTAATAAAAAGGAAGTCCACGGGTCTCATAACAGAATAACACTGAGAATATAATAATAAAAAATAAGTCAAGTGTGCCTCCCCATTTCAGCTCAAGGACCCACTGAAATCTCTGCAAGGACCCATATGCGAGCATGAACTTCTGGTTAAGAGAGAAACCCTTGGTTCAGAAAAAAAATAACGATTTCCTAATCTTTTTGAATTATCAAAATATTTCCAAAAGTAAAACTCGCCAAGTTAAACACACATTCGGAAAAATGCACATCCACAATTACATTCACTCAGTAAGAATTTGAAGCAAATAGATGGTGGCACAACCTAAGGAGCATTGGGGCTGTGACTAACATTTTTTGAAGCTATTATAAATGGATATAAAGGGGGGGGGGAATTGGAGGCTGATTTCTTTGAAAACTGAATGGAATTTCGAAGCCTTTGGCAGTGGTCGCCATCAAGAAAGGAAACGTTCACCTTCATCTTTAACTTCCCGCAATGACTTGCCATCGTTTTAATTTTGACGGCAGAGAGAAATGATGGCCCTCGAGCACAAAACCTCGAGGCAACGACGAGAATATACGTCAGCACCAGAGAAGTATAATTGAGTTGAGAGAAGATTCACAACGCGCGCGAGGGGGGGGGGTGGAAACGCATCCAACTTCCATCATCATCTCATAATATGCTGACTAAACACGTGGAGCGTGAGCTCTCCGCGCCACCCGCTCCACGGAATGAAGTAAATGCTCATTTTGTGAGCGTAGCTTGCAAACACGCCGGAGCAATAATTACGATACACAAATCAAATAAAAATTCCAAGCGTAACTGATTTTCTGAGCTGGAAATTAATTTTCGGGGACGCAACCGTTGACACTTTTGGGTTGAACAGGTTTCTCTTTGGGAACTCTCGTGCAACATTCTCGCTCTTTTCCACATTAAATGCTTATCTTTAGCATCGCGAAGATCCCTTTTGTGAGATTTCCCGCCTACACCACAATGTTATTGCCAGTTGTGAAACACAGATTTTTGCGTTAATGGTTGGAAACACTTCCAGTTATTTTTCTTTAGCATTTATCGGCATCCCTTGCGGACAAACAGATGGTGTTTTAAATCACGTCGGCAGTTTGTATGTTTCGTATTACGTGTTGGACTCAACAGTACATGCACGTCGTAAACATTCCTCTGGGGAATTTGAAACGAATCGGTGCATGCCGAAAAAGAGTTGCATGTGAGTAAATGTGCGCGTGTCAGAATTATGAGTGTTTGTCTTCTAGTGGTGCTAATATCTGCCTTCCATATCAGAAGTGAAAATTGCAAGTGTCTGCATTTTTTTTTCGTGTTGAAGTTAATGTATTGATTTTGAAATTGCTCTCAGTGAGGAGAGACTCGTATTTTACATTAGAGACTGACTCGCATTCAGGCCTTGAACTTGGAGAAAATCAGGGAAAACTAACTTCAGCCGAGCTTCACTGTGCTGCCACCTGGTGCGATCGAACTCGCGTCTTCACGATGCGAGTCCTACGTGACTGCTCAGTGGCTAGCTCAGGTACCGTAAAATATATGAATTTATAATGCAAATAATTAGCGATGGGTTTTTTTTTTGCACACGTATCATAGATTAATAACCCCCTTAGACCGGCATTCTTGTTTAAATCAATAACCAAAAGTTCAAAATTATAACCAAAGGTAATTCAAATCGCAAAAATACGAAATTTAAGTTGTTAAAAACGTGACTGCTCAGAGCTTTTCTGTCCTAGGGAAAAATCGCCAACAGCTTCATTAAAGAAACATTCGGTAGAAATTCCGAGGCTGTACGTGTTGTGTGTTAATGCGTTTCCATTTTAATTAATCTTGTTCTTCTCAGCGATAGTGTAAATAATGTATTTTTAGATCTTGAGAGAGTGAAGAAGAAAAGTGGAAAATAATCCAACGTTACGGTTTGTCCGCCCCTGAAACCCTTTTGGAGCTCTCTCCCGAAAAATAGTTAATTAGCTTTGACAGAGGAAATCTGTCGGCATCGCTCTAATTATTGGTTAATAATAACAACGTTTCCAGAGAGTCGAATCTTTTCCCTTTTCTTTTAATATAACTCTTTATATGTCAAAGTTCCACTAAAACACCACTAACGAGTCGCGAAAATGTGATTCTTTTGAAAAATTCCATTGATTAATGTTACTCGCGTGTGTATAAACGAAAGCAAATCGTGAGGATAATAACGATAATTAATTAATTCGACGGAAGAATGCTCTGCACTGCCAAACAGGAAAATGACCAACGAAACGGGTCATTTTCCGGTCGGGTGGGTATCGTGAGGACTCGGGTTCGAGGCCTGCTGGCGGGATGTTTTTTGTGGGTTTTTTTTCCCAACTTTGTGAATGTTTAGCCAATATATATATTTCAGAAAAGTTCTAAAGAAGTTTCTCTACAGACCTTCAACGCAAGATCCCTGAATGAATGAATGAATCCGAGCACCTGTAGCTTTAATTTATGATATGAAAGACAGATGGCAGCACTTTTCGAACACGAAAGAAGTGTAAGTCTTTAATAAATTCCAGGAGCGTTAAAAGTTTCCTCGAATCTTGAAAATTTATTGAAAGCTAAAAAAAATGGTGATTAAAGAAAATTGCAGTTTGCAATTTTCGAATAAGATCAGAGGGTTATCGAAATTAAAAAAAGAAAGAAAATAGTTCAATATGTCCTCGATAGATGGCACGGACATGAAATATTAGACACATCAGATCAGAGTGCAACTTTTTGGCCGGTTCCAGTATTGAGACTTTTGGAACTAATTCATTCTTTTAAAAAAACATTCCGATCTCCTTCTCATCCTGACTTTATAAAAAGAAAGAAACAAAGGATACACATGATATATATGCTGCAATGGGAGTCAGAGGGAGATAGTTATTTAAATTAGGAAAAGAAAGTTTCAAAGGTCTCCGATAGAGGGTACTGACATGTGACATTCGACACAGAGTTATGCGATTCATCACGTCACCAGTGCCGTCTTAAGGCATGGGCCCACCCGGGGGCCCTCGAGAGGAAAAGGGCCTCACAAAAATGATATCTGGTTGAAATTTTCATGAATTTGCCTGGTAGGTCCTCGGAAAAATCACTTGGTCCGGAGGTCCATGATGATCTTAGGACGGCCCTGCACGTCAATATATTCGATTGCGCGTGCATTTTTTTGTTTGACGCAGGTTGACTGAATTGAAGTCTGCTTCATAAATTGCTCGTCAACTTTTTCAGTTGATGATAAGTAACTAATTTGTTTTTAAATTTAAAAAAAATAATAAAAACTCTATCTCTTTCTGATCCCATTCCTAAGTTTAAAAATTTAGCAAAAAAAAGAAACGAATGACAATGAAAACAATTTTGTTTGTACGAACGATTTCTCACCATTTATTATTATAAAATTACAAAAGTTGTCGGTAGATGGCGCTGATATCAATTTTTATTTTTATTTTTGTAGAATATAAAGCAAATCAATTTTTTTCTCCAAACCAAGCATAACTCCGGTCTATCATCATGGGCATATTACTACCGATTGATTTATGCTGGAAGAGTGTGTGTGGGTACCTAACTGTGTGAATGCATATCTAGTGCTTTTTGTGAATTTTAAGTAGCGCTATCTCTATATTTCAAATTGTGTAATGAAGTTCCCATAGTTTAATGATAGTATATTTGTACATTTGCACGCCCTTTGCTCTCTGTAGTGAAACTTTTTAAAGAGAAGATCAGCCAGTGGTATCGAATGAAGTGCACGCGAATCCAATTTGTTGATGTCGCGATTTGAATTGCACAGCTTCGGAAATTGCGCGTCAGTAACATCTACCGATAACTTTTAGAACTAATTAAAAAATTCAAATTCACTCTGATCTCATTTGTGTAAAGTTTACACCACAAATAAGATGAATGACAGTTTACACTGTAATTCAACATTTTCTTACGAAGTAGATCAGAGGGAGGTCGAAATTAAAAAAATGAGAGAAAAAAAAAGTTTTAAAAGTAACCTCGATAGATGGAATTGATGAGCAATGTTCGAAGCACAGTGATGCAAACCCATGGCGTCAATAAATTTTTTGACTGCGTGTGCTTTTTTGCTCGGATACCGACAGCCTGATTTGCTTAATCTGCTTTATATAATTATAATTAATGTCATCTATTGTTCATCTTCGGAACTAATTCATTTTAACATTAAAACGAAAAAAATCGATCTCTCCCTCTGATCCCATTCCAAACTTTCGAAATTAATTGAGAAGAATTAAATGACCATGGAAAAATTTGCTTTGTACGAACGGTTCCCCCAACTTTTTTTAATCAAAAATGTTTACAAAAACTGATATCAGAGGGCGTTAAGAGAAAATTTTGTTTTTGTAGATTTAGTAAATCAAGTTACTGGCATCGAGTGAGGAATGAACGATCTCCCATATATAAAATATACTAACGGTCTGATTTGTATAAATCTGCTTCATACATAGCATGGTAGGTTCATCTACCGTCGACCTTTCAAACTAATTTGTTTTCAAATTAGAAACAAAATCCGATTGTGCCCTTGATCCAACTCAAAAATTTGAAAATTAAGTAAAAAGAAATGAACAACGATGAAAGAATTTTGTTAGTATGAATGGTCACTCTCTTTTTAAATTAAAATAGCCATAAAAATTGACAATTAAAATGTTGGGATTGAATTTCATATTTGTCGTAGGTCAAACAAATCGGGCTACTGACATAGAATGCCCGTGCAATATACAGTTATTGGCGGCGTGATTGGCATAAATCAGCTTAAAATATTGCAATGTTAGAGTATATTCGTACAAATTAACCCTTTTGAGATCACGAACGAAATATTTCGTTCAAAGCCAATTGAATAAAATTTAATCAATTTTATTGAAATTTTTTTTTTCATCAGAAGCTTTATTGCAACCCTATGAACAAAAGTTGTTTTTTTTTCTCTCCGTTTTTTTCCCATACTCCAGTTAGTAATTTTTTACTCCGCATGTGATGTCTGTTTTAGAAAACATGTGGGATGGGGGGGGGAGGGGTGAAAAGCTCTTCTACATACTTTCTTATCTACTTATCTTGTATACTGTTGTTTTTCCTTTCTAAAAAAGTTATTTTTTCCTCCTTTTTTTCTTCTATTTGTTTCTTCACTTCTTCCTTATTTTTCTTACGTGCGGTCAGGTAAGCACAGGATTACCCGATTATTATCGTCGATTAGTCAAATACGGATAATCCGAATTCGTTTTCAAAAGCTTGTACGTGAAGAAGTTAAAGAAAAGTTCAATCTTCCTCTGATCTCATTCGCGTAAACCAGTTTTGTTTTCCCTCATTTGTTAATTTCTAATTTATTGTTAAATTTGTAGCACACTTTTTGACACACCTGCTGCACCCGTTATATATACAGAATATTATATATATACAGTCACCTAAAAAAACAAGAATTTTTCTTTCCCTTGGGGCACCCTCGCCCATTTTTTTTTTTTTTAAATTCATGACGATGATGACGACGGAAGTTGAGTGCAAAAAAGGTATGAAATGCAGCAGCGGCATCGACCACCTAATTTTATACTGAAGTTGTTATTGCGGCTTCCAAGAGAGAGATAGAGAGGGGAATGCGTGTGTTGGGGGCACACACGGCAAAGGAATATTATCGATCGATCGGCTGGAAGGAGTCATTTGTCAAAAACGTCCGCGTGTTTCACTTCCGATAAAAATGTTCCGAAACGAAACTTAATTTCGGTGTCAGAAATCACGACATGTCCTGGCCTTCGCCGATCCTCCTCCCTATATAAACTGTCAACGACTCCGCGATCGCTATTTCGACTCAACTAAACTCACTCCTCGCAGCTTTTTGAATTGACAACGTGTCAAACCTGAACTTAAAACTCCATCTAAAGGATATAAAGAGAAAATTTTGTTTCTTTCAGACGACGCAGGTGGCGTGGTTTGAAAAATGTGCTTAATGTTGTAATTTTCAATTCGTAGAAAACTTTTGCTTGAAATATTACTTCCCCCGTAGTATTAATTACTGACAGTTTCATCTGTTGGAACATGAATCGAATTCGATTAGGGCAGCAGTTGAGTTGCAAGATAGGACTAGGCCAGTCTACAGCGGCACTCCTTTGTGAAATAGTGAAATTACTGATAGCTAACCATTTTCCATGATATTCTTCAAAGTGAATCCCATAACAACCAGCTTTTCATTCTTTGAGGGTGGGGGGAGGTGGTTGTAAAGGGGTCACTCAAGTATTACGTAAGCAGATTTTCAGCCATTTTTGACCCCTCCCCCCTTGTCAGCCAAAATAGGCAAAACACTGACCCCCCCCCCCCCCCGTCAGCAAAATTTCGTCAGCAGCTTAGAATATTTCATATCTTCAAAAAGAGGTGGTTGATGACGTAAGCAACCTGCAAAACCCCCCTTATCATCAAAGGTCAGCAAATCCAAAACCCCCTTCCCCCCCCCCCCCGATGCTGACTTAATACTTGAATACTTGAATGACCCCAAATTGACAATTATATATTCCTAGGTATATACAGTAAGTTTTTTATGCTATAGTTATGCGATGTATATCATTCAAGTCGTAGTAAACTGGCGGCAACTATATACTGCTAGGTAGGGGGGGACACTTATAATGTGGCTCATTATTTTTCAAACTTCTTTTTCTCAGTTTCAAGTTTGATCGTAAAATTTCACTAAATACATTTTTAGTTACTATATGAAACATCATATAAATTTTATATCATATTTTTTTCTTACTGTAATCATGAAACATGGATTTTTTGAAAAAGCAAAAATGTTCCAAGGTACAACAAGGGGTCCTGTACCTAGAAGCATGGAAGTGTTGTACCCCTTGAAACGGGAGTAAAATTGGCACTGATAAGCAATAAAATATTTTGTCACCTCTACTCCTAAGGAAATTCATTTGGTGAAAGTTGTTGTTGGACGAATCCCCCACTTTAAACACCTTTTTTTCCAACAAATTTGACTAGGAAATAACCGAAGGTGAATTAAAGAGAAGAAATTGATACAACTTTTATAAGAAAGAAAGTACAGAACTAAAATTTAAAATGTGAATTGCATTTAAAAACAGAAAAAATAAGTATTAAAAATTAGTGTAAGTTAAGTATTTCAGGATAAACTGGGAAAATTTCCAGTTTTATACTGTTCCAAGGCACACGATCTCTTTTGTTTCTGGGTATACAATGCTCTATTATTTGTGAAAAATATGAATATTTTTTTTCATTCTTCTTGGCATGATTGAGCATTTGATACGATTTATCAGAAGAATGTATCGATTATAATTATTAAATTTAGTTCCACTAAACTTGAAACGAAGAGAAGAAACACAGCAAAACCAACAACTTTTACTTTACGTGCCTACTTGCAAAATCTCTGTCAGTGCCATAGATAAAGAGCTGAAAATACATTCTGTAAGGTTATGTATGTCTAATCTCTTGCCCTTAAAAACATGAGCTAGGAACAAAAATACTGTCAAAATTATTTCAAGTATTTCTAGGTTTACTATATTCAAGGTGCAACAGTTTACCGTATATATATAATTAGTTATTTCATGCTGTAGTTATGCCACGTATATCATTCTAGTCGAACCCATCCATCCACCGGAAAAGAAATCTGATCGCGATTCATCTCAGCCCATAATTCATAAAGGAACGACTTTCAGTATATTAATGACGAGGTGAAGTCGGGAAAAAAAGTTTACCATGAGCTGAGAAGAAAAAAAAAATCACCTATCTCTCCACTGGCGCCACCTGGGGGGCTATTTGATGGAATTACGGGAGGATGCAGTCTTTACTTCTGCGCGACATGCTACTGTACGTGTTGTAAGGACAGTAAAGTCGTATATCCCGTGTTGTATTGATTAGCGCACTTGTGAGAAAGGGAAGAGGATTGGGTTTCGTTTCTCGGCTAAAACCCGTATGCTTAGTTACGAAAGTGTTTCACCATCCGTAAGGGGGTTGCTCCAAGTTATGAAGTGAAAACGTGTTTAAAATCAAAATTTGTATTTATTTTCCTGGCGCCTTGTTGATCTCTCCTCAGTTCCGTTGGAGAATCAGAAAATCTCATAACCGAATAAACAAGGAGAAAAATACGAAATTACATTATATAGCGTGCTTAAAAAACAGACATAAAATACATAAGAAAAATATGAATGAAAACGAAAAATAATGTTTCTCTCGTATAAAAAGTGGATGAAATCGGGCGATGATTCGATTATTGTTATTATTCATAGAATATTTCTTCATTTGGGGAATTACTACACTTTATCTCGTGCAAATATGGATGATTAAGAAACACGATGGAGGAAAAATGGGGAGGGGTCTTATCGGGGTCGAGTTGTGTGGAGTCTTGGTGCAACCAACCAACCACTCACTTGGTTCCGTGGACGCTGAGCAATGAGACCACTGATGTCAGGATCAGCAATCTGACGCAAAACCGAGTCGTCATGGTGATGGATGGTGATGACGACGACGACGACTTATGCTTCATATTTCCACCCTTTTCGTCGCCACCGACACACAAGTACCGACCTGTACTATACTATTCACTTCCACACAAAATATTACTGTGATATTAATGCTGTTGCCGCCGGTGCTTTCCTTCCTGAAAGAAACAGAACCAAACAACACTCAATAAGTGGAAGAAACGTGTATTAGAAATAGAAATGAAAACAGATTAAAAATGACATTTTTTTTATTAATCCACTGCTAGGAGCAAAAACTGTATGATATATAGCATACACATGCTCAACCCATGGTCTCGG
Source organism: Pholcus phalangioides (assembly GCF_987345545.1). Classification (NCBI taxonomy): domain Eukaryota; kingdom Metazoa; phylum Arthropoda; class Arachnida; order Araneae; family Pholcidae; genus Pholcus; species Pholcus phalangioides. Next base: position 21,105,289 of record NW_028301603.1, on the reverse strand, counting down.
AGTCATTTGATGTGGCCCGTGGCCACAAACCTAATTTTGTAAAAATGAACTAAGCGGCACGTTATCAGCTCTTTTAAGCGACTCTCGATGCAATTCCACATCACTTAAGTACTCCACGGTCCATTTTTCAGATCATTTGAGATATACAACTACACAATTGTTGAGAACTTGAGAGATCCACGGCACATTTAAAGCTCTTTTAAGTGACTTGAGTCGCTGTTCCAGATCACTCACGCGGCCCGCGGCACATCTTAAGTTCACTTATATAAGTGACCCACAATACAGTTTTACATCACTTAACACGTTCACTGCTAATGACACCAGGAAGGATTTGTACTAGGTGGCTCAAAACTAGTTTTAATCTTAAAAAAAGATGCGCCCCACGGACTTGACAAGCAATTTAGGCCCAACAGTGAACGTGTTAAGGGCGGTATTCACCGACATGCTTTAAACTATAATCCCAGTTTTTTGATAAGAGAACGTCACCGATTGGTTAAATTCAGGTTTTTAATCAATCTACATTGATCTCTTATCCAAAAATTATGACTACAGTTTAAAACATGTTGGTGAATACGGCCCTAAATTGCCTACGTCACGTTCTCATGCAACTGAAACGACCCGCGAAATATTTGCTGATCATATTAGCTGATCCACGGCACAGTTCCAGATGACTCAAACGGCCCGCGGCACATTTCCAGATTAATTAAGTGACCTGCAACGGCGCTGTTCCCGTCACTTAAGTGGCCTGCGATACGTTTTCATACCTGTGGAGTGGCCCATACTTTCCCAAAAAGGTGGAGCACCGTTGATGTATGATTCTGAAGTGTGATTAGTGACATCTACAGAGTGGTTCTGAACTTCCGATAAAATTTTAAAACTTTAAATTTTTGAGAGCATGCCACATGTATCAGTGAAAATAAAACAAAAAACGCATTGTAAAAAAGACATGATGGATGAAGATTTTTTTTATAATTTTTAAGAAGTGTGTGTGTGTGTGTGCTGTAAATTGAGGTTTACTGTGTTGCTTTCACCTAGTAGTGCCTAAATTGGCCACTAGAGCATAAACACTTCGTTTATGTACGCATGTTTTTTGACGAGAAAATTTTGGTTCTGGGGTGTCCTCGACCTTCCCTAAATGTTTGTGTGTTGTTGTTGTTTTTTTTTTTTACTCACTGATTCTGATCTGAACAGTTTGAATTATGTATTTTCTTAATATAGGAAAAGTCCGAATTCACTTTCACTGAACTCATGTAGCATAATTTTTTGTGAAATTTCATTCCGAATATATTTTTTATTCACATTTTTGTTGGTTTTTAGTTAATTTTTATTTTTAAGTCAGGTTTTTTTAAAATTTTAATCAATTTTCTTTCGATTTTTGATCAGGTTTTGTATGATTTTTCATCTTTTCTGTTTGCTTAGAGTCAACATTTTTATTGATTGTCAATTTCTAGTAAATTGTTCCTTCGGTTCAAGCAAATATTTTGTTGATTCTTTTGTTGAATGTGGTGAATTTTTTGTTGATTTTTGCTCGATTTCTTTGTTAAATTTTGAAATGGTTTTTTTCTTTTTCGGTCAATTCTTATGTTGATTCAAAGGGTTTTTTTTTTGTTGTTGTTGTTGATTTTCAATAATTTTTTGTTTATTTTCGGTCCAAATTTTCGGAAATTATTTCCTTTATTTTTAATCAATTGTTTCCTTGATTTTCATCCAATTCGTTTTGTTTCCATTATGCTGGTGGTTTTTAGTAAACATTTTTGTTTTGAATTTTGTCGGTTATCACTTAATTATTTTGTTGGATTTTTGTTAATTTTCGATCAATTGTTCAGTTAATCTTTTTCTTAGAAAATTTCAGAAAAATCACAGAATTTGTTTCTTGCAAGAGCTTCTTGTCATTTTAGCAACTTTTTTTTTTTTTTTGGAATTTTCATTGGAAAAATCTCATTTTCATATTTTCATTATATCAATATTTTCTTGTTAATTATTTTTACTCTTTCATATTTGAATATTTTTAACCAAAAGTTACACGAACTTTAAATGAATTTATGGCTCACTAACGATATATAAATGAAGAATTCATTTTTTTCCTATTTCATTCATGTACCAGGGCGTAGGTCAGTGATAAAGGTGATCACATTTTCCAATATCAAGGTAATAGAATTTTTTTTTGTCATTGTTGCCATTGGAGCAATGATACAGATATAAGTCTCATCAAGAGATAAAAAAAAATGTCTATCTATATCTATACGGTAAATTATAGGCTCATGATCAACTCTTACCCACAGAAATAGGTTCCAGTCGGGGTGGAGTGACCACACTTTTTTTTTTGTTGGTCCCACCTCCGCAAGAGAAATTGTACGTTAATGTGTCGCAGAGACATTGCACGATTTATCACGGTTCGCTCTACCGATCGAAAGAAAGAGTTGTGTGCGTGTTATCGCACACAAGACTTGAAGGCTAAAATGGTGAATTGATCGCTTTCCAGCGTTGAAAATATATGTGAGGGCAAAAAAAAAAAAAAAAAGGACGTTTACACTGCGGTCAGTTTCAGGACGTCGATATCGATGAATGTTTCAAGACATCCACCCCCAACCGCGATCATTTTTCGAAAGTAGACATAATCCAATTGACTTATTGGTTACTTGTCAAGAAAAATACCTACTTTTTTCTTTCGGTGTTCGCTCTACTAAAACTGAACGGAACCGGAGAATATGTCGGTATTTACACACGCAGTGTGCTTACTAACTTCACTTGTGGATATGATCGGTACTTCAAATAAATCAATGAAAAATATTCAGAGTCGACTATTTCCAGTGAATTATTTCAAAAATATTTGGAGAAGTATTAATACTGAAATATCCAGGGTTATCGGAATTTTTTCCGAGCTTCACACTTCACCGTACTTTTGAAAACTATCTTCAAGTTTGGCAAAAGATTGCGTAATTTTTCGATTTTGTCTTAAATGAATTTCGGATTTTTTATATAAAATATCTATTTTACTTCGATTGGAATTTCCGTAAGACTTCATTGAAAATATTATGTCGGGTGTGGGGGGGGGGGATAATCGAATTTTTCATTTGGCATTACTTTTATTTATTGCATTCTGCATTCTAATAATGTATACGGGGGGTTCCGAAATTCGTTTTACGAACGCCATGAGGCTGATGGAATGCAACTAGGAAAGCACAAACCATCCTTAAAAACTCAAGCTGTGGTGCACTACAAGGACGTTCGGATGGAATTGCTAGGGAGTCCCGAAGACAAGACACGTGTCAGATCCGAGAACCGTCCAGCGAAAGAACTAGAGGAGCACATTTCGACGGGAATTCAAACAACCTCAAAGATTATGCCAAAAAGCGCTTTGCGACAAGATACGTACAAGAACTGGAAACCTTTTAGCGGTGAAGCACTAGAGGAGCACTTGGATGGAAATTCGAGGAATCTCAAAGATTGTACGCGAAGCGTTTTTTGACAAGGCACTTGACAGATTCGAGAACCTTTGAGTAGTAGAGCACCAGTAGAGCACTTGGACGAAGATGAAAGGGAATTCCACAGATTCTACCAAAAATGTACTTCCCCACTAGACACGTGCCAGATCCAAGAACCTTCCAACGACAGTGGGGCAATTATACCTTTAATAATTGTTAAAGATGTAAGGTTGTCAACTATCATTGAAATTTCTGAGATATCGTCAATGGCGAGAAATGTTGGTGGGGGTGGGACGCTACTTCAAGTCGAAATAGAACCACTGTACGAACACGGATGAAATCTTTCAAACGGCAGTGGAATTTATTAAATCTAGTTCTTTGTGGTTTTTTTCCTCTCTTCACCAAGACGAAGGTTCATTGTAACCCTGTGAACCAAAGTTCCCCTCCGTTTTTTCTATACTCCTATTAGTGATTCTTCCCCCCCCCCCCGCATATAAGGGGTCATTCAAGTATCACGTCAGCATCGAGGGGGGGGGTGGGGTTCGGATTTGCTGACTTTTGATGACGAGGGGGGGGGTTTGAAGGTTGCTTACGTCATCAACCACCCTTTTTGAATATATGAAATATTTTAAGCTGCTGACGAAATTTTGCTGACGGGGGGGGGGGTGTAAGTATTTTGCTGACAAGGGGGAGGATCAAAAATGGCTAAAAATATGCCTACGGTAATACTTGAATGGCCCCTAATGTGTGTTTTGTATATAATCTTTCTACTATATACACGTAAGAGAATACGTAAGGTTAGCGAGAGAAGGGAAATGGACCGCATACTTCTCTTATCTACTTATTTGCTATACTGTTTTTCCTTTTCAATTTATTTTTTTACTCCTATTCTCTTCTGTTTTTTTTTTCTTGCTTTTTCTAACGTACGGTTAGGTTACCAGATTTATCGTCGATTCTTTAGATAGAGATAATTCAAATTTGTTGCAAAAAGCTTGTTAGCGAGGGGGTTAAAAAGTAATTCACCAAGAAAGAAAAATATACATTACGTTTGACAAATATATGAGATATATGCATATTTATACGACTTTAAGTAAGTATTATAATTAGACAATTACAATAATATAATTTATAAGTCGTGAATTTAATCTGAATTCTTGATTTCAGCAAAGAATAAAAATTCAAACTTCGTTGAAAAACGGGGAAAAAATGAAAAAAAAAAAGCCTGGTGATCAAAATTACGTGAATGTCCCGTAAAACAAGGGTCATAAGGTCACTCTATATATGTTGCAGCTTTTGGCCCGAGATCAGCGGAAATTTCACATATCTGGCCCGCGGACTGTAAATGTTGCGCACCCCTGGTGTTAGCCTTCGAAAGTACATCGGTGTCTGCAAGAATTTCGATCTCATATTATCCGAACGATTAAAAGTATTCATTCTTCAGTTCATCCTAAATCCTCTCTATCGTGCATCAAAACATGCTCGTAAACCGTCTTTTCTATCATCTTGAGAGCCTAATAAGTTTGATGGATCGACTAAGAATCTCAAAGTCTCACAAGCACCATATTGAATACCTATATCGATCGTAATATTTTTCTTTCTCTTACTCACCGCATGTAAATAGTAAGCAGAGTATGTACATGCGTACGTATCATCACGTAAAAACGATAATATCGAGTTGGAAAAGTTTCCAATGGTATATCCAGAGACATAATTATCGATCGAACTAGTTTTCTTGCACATTATAGGTAGCTGGATCTTTGGTGGTGTCTTAATTTTGTTATTTTTCACCTGTAGAAATATCAACGTGCTCTAAGTGTATTTGTGTGTACTGTCTCTTATTCTAGCCATTTAATTGAACAAAGTCTTCTTTCGAGCGAATATCTAAGCGGATTTGGCAAAAGAACGCGGGAGGGAAAAGTTCTAATTAATTTGAGGAGGATTTCGGCTATGCTAATTAAGAGGATTTCAGATCTACTAATTAAGCTGTTTCCAGATCAGATCTCAGGTGGTTCTGCGACAAAACCCATTTATTTTAGTTGTTTCGTAACTTCGTTGTTTGTGGCGGTGGCCAAAACGTTTCCAAACGTTAATTCGGTACGAATTTTTGGCGATGTGTGTGTACATGGCGTTTCCACCGTAACAACCATTATTGTGGTTTGTATTGCGACAATTTACCTCTGACATTTTTACTAAACATTTTTTTTCTCTCTTCTTCTATTCTATTCTTCTTCTAATTTCTCGTGCCAGAAACAGATGCTGCGCAATTGTTTCCGATACTACCGTAGTTCCGACAATCGTAATTTCTTTCATTTATTTTTGCGCTTAAAGGAACCAGATTCATTATAATTGCCAATATACGATCCACGAGAGAAAAAATACATAATACAGGGTGTTCAAAAAGAATCACCCGATTTGAAATGCGTATATTACGAAAAATATTGAACATAGATACCTAAGATTAATTTTATATTACATGACTAATCATAAAGTTTTTTTTACAAACCAAATTAAAGGTGCTCAATATGTTCACCTTGGGATGCACGGCATATGTCTATACAGTAGTCAAATACGTCCCATATGTCCCAATGTTTGCATCCATTGCTGCTGTTATGCGTATCTTCAGTTTGGCTTATGTAGCTGGAAGGGGGAGGCACATAAACGCAGTCTTTTACAAACCCCCCCCCCCAAGAAGAAATCGCACAGTGTGAGGTCCGGCGATCTTGGGGGCCAGTGATTTTTAACTGAATTGTCAGGTCCCGTGCGGCCGATCTACTACTACTTCACCAAACACCAACTCTGGCCATATCGCTATATTGCAATTTACTGCCATTAGTGAGACGCCGTCTATCGGTGGTCGCCTCGAGTTCATTATGGAAAATATCTATATTCTCCCTTAGGTTCGAACCCGGGACCCTGACAGCAACCTTCACGATGGTAGACTAGCATCTTACCACCATGCCAGTCGGGCACTGCGGCAGATCTATCGTTTAGGAATGCGATTGCTCAAAAGTTCTCGAACGTCCAAGCGCTACCTGTCGGCAATTTCGTGAAACTTGAGATTTCCCTCTTTCTACTTATACATTATTCGATCAAAACGGATTAAAAGCTGAATAGTTATGATTTTTTTTTAAATCGGATGATTATTTTCGCAACATCCTGTATATTTTTTTATAATTTTGAATAGGAAGGAAATGGATGGTTAAGAGGGAAGATGGATAATGCTATTAGTAATAATTCGAGATGGCATACGTATTTCCAATTTCACGGATATTATCAAGTGTGGATCTGGAGTGGGGCGATAGGGGAGATCGTCCACTCCAAGAGTCGAATAATATACGGAAAATTTATACAAGCAAAACTACAGGATGATCCTATGCACCTACACAACTAGTCACTTCTCCTGGTACACGTCGTCCTGGATCCGTCGGCGTCCGCTCCATTCGCAACTGAAGATGTCTGCCTCGGCTTCATTCGCAGCTGAAGATGATTGCCTTCACTCCATACGCCGCTTAAGAATGTCTGTCATTACTCGATTCGCAGATGTGAAGATATCTGCTCCAGTTTCACTTACAGTTGAAGATATCTGCTTCGGCTTCCTTTACAGCTGAAGATGTCTGCTTTGGCTTCATTTGTAGCTGAAGATGCTGTCATCTCTCCATTCGTAACTGAAGTTGTCTGCCTTCGCTCCATTTGCATCTGAAGATATCCGCCTCGGCTTCATTCGCAGGTGAAGATGCTTGCCTTCACTCCATGCGCAGTTGAAGATGTCTGTCATCACTCCATTTGCAGCTGAAGTTGTCTGCCTTCGCTCCATTCGCAGCTGAAAATATTTTCTCCAGTTTCATTTACAGTTGAAGATATCTGCTTCGGCTTCCTTTAAAGCTGAAGATGTCTGCTTTGGCTTCATTTGTAGCTGAAGATGCCTGTCATCACTTCATTCGTAACTGAAGTTTTCTGGCTTCTCTCCATTCGCATCTTAAGATGTTCTGCTCCAGTTTCATTTGCTGCCACTCCTAAGAGCCGAATAATATGAAGAAATTTGTTTGTCAAATAAAATGTGTAATTATTCAAGGAACACAATTCGTCCCTCCCAACACATCGTCCTGGATCCACTTCTAGATATTATACGTCAATCTAATAACATAATTTGTTCCATATTTCCCTAAATGACAGCATAATTCCTGCAGTGAATATCTCTGAAGGGGAAACCGAAAACACCTAGACGCGCAAATGATTGTTCTCCGTATTTCCCAAACATATCATTTGTATTCCGTAAATGAAACCGAAACTAACGTTCCGTATCTGATCCTGGTAATTCAATTATTCATTAAACTGACCTTCAATGAAGAAAAACGAACGCATACGGCTTTGGTTATACGAAAATAGCGGAACTAAGACTAGAATATGGGAAATATATATCTCGTAAAACTCATGTAAATTAAATATTTAAGGCTGATATTATTGTGATTGCGGAACAATTTTAGCAATCAACTTGGTGAATTTTAAATGACTATTTGAGTATATGGCTTGTTAGATATTCCACCTGTTGGTCGACTTGTCAGCGCTCTAATTTCGATCGAGGCAAGCCTAATGGGTGGATACCAAATCATATCTGTTCGGAATCGGCTTCAAAGTGTGAATCCTAGGGTTAAGTTTACCTTCCTTAATGACCGCAAAAAATAGAAAGATATAAATATATATATATTATATATATGTATATTATAAAAGAATAATTTGCAGACCGGCAAAAAATAATACATTTTTCGATTAATAATGAATAATTACGTTTTTTATTATTATAAATAATTTGAGGACAGACAAAAATGAATAAAAAAGAGAAATAATTTGAGGAACGGCAAAAAAGCAAATAAATATCAGAAATTTAATGGATGTAAGCGGACAGTTGCATCTCGATAGAAGAGACTAGGGCAGACAACAAAACATAGTGTAGTGCAGTCAATGGCTTTTTTCACGTCGGTTTTTAATAGGGAAAGTGATATCCAAAGTACGGGTGTGTCATGGGGTGATAAAGTCCTCAACGATACTCAAGTGGAACATGTGGAAGTCCTAAAACTTTTAAAACGTGTATGTGCAAGAAGAGCACCAGGACCGGGTGATATTTATCCAAGGGTCCTTGGGGAATGTGTTAATGAGCTGTTTTTACCGATTGCACATACCTACAGGAGTGGTGTGGATGAGGGTATCGTCTTACGGTTTAGGAATTTTTAGTCACGATTTTTGAGAATTCTCATTGATGAGCGGCTCAGGTTTTCTGAACATTGCTCAACCGTGGCAAAGAAATCGAATCGAATGCTCGGTTTCATTCTTAAAAAAGGGTGTCTGTGCGTTCTCTTAAAGTCATTCTTCCGTTTCATCGGGGCTTAGTTCGTCCTGGATTGAAGTACGCTGTTAGATTTTGAAGACCATACCTACAGAGGGACATAGACTTGGTTGAAGGGGTGCAGAGAAGAGCTACGCGTGCTCTTGTTGGCACACGAGGCTTGAGCTATGAAAAAAGACTTGATCTCTTGAATATATTTACATTGGAGGAACGCAGGTGTCGGGGGGGGGGGGATATGATCGAAGTGTTTGAAATTTTCAACGGGATGAATTGAATGGACTATGAGTCCATTATGGTATTAATGCACCGTCGATCGTTGTGATGTCACAAGGAATTTTTCTCTAACAGGGCTGTGAATAATTGGAATAGCTCAACAACGGGAGTCGTGAATTCTACCAGAATTCACGCGTTTAAAAATACGATTATTTTAATCGGATGAATCGAACAGCCATCCATACTTAGATAAGACAACCATAATATTTTATCATAGTCATTAGTTTTTTTATTATTGTGTGCATTAGTTTTTTTGTGACAATTTTGAGCATTTTTGTCGCACCACGGTTATTTTCTGCACACGAGGGCTAACTAGACTGGAACCCGAAATTTATTGCCGAATCCGAACGGCAGCCTTTTTCCTTATACTCACCGAGACGTTGATGCACTAACACCTCGGTGTGTGAGTCCCTGCGTTAGCCATCTTTTTTCTGTGGTCATGTCGAAATTTCTGCTGTACCTAAGTTTCAGGAAATTTTCGGACGAACTGGTATCGAACTCGCGACACCTCTAATCACACTTTGGTACTTTAAGCGAGTATCTTATCGCTTTGGGCTGTCACTCCCATTTTTCGTGACAATTGCTCTTATTTTGGGTTGCTGTATTTTAGTTATATTTAACATTCATATTTTTTATGGACGGACATCTTTTTTCAGGCACCTCGTTGGGCATTTTTCCTGTTGTCTATTATTTTGCATTTGTATTTGTAATAATTTGAGGACCGGCATAAAGTAAATGAATATAATTAATAATGTGTGGACCGGTAAAAATGAATGAATAAAAAAAATTATTGGACGACCGGCTAGAGAGAGAGAGAGAGAAATGAAAAAAAATAGGAGAAATAATTTGGTTGAAAAACGCTGCTTTTTAACCGAATAGGAATGAAACAAAACTGGGAAAAGTATAACCAAGCTATTCTCAAGTCCCAGTGGAAAATATTCTATAAAAGTTCATATAACAATTATAAGGAAAACATTTTCATTCCCGTTACCTTCTTTTTAATAAGGAGAAATTCGAACCAATTCTTATTTTTCTTGGCTCAGATCAGATCTTTGAAAAGAAGAAACGCAACCGAAATTTAAGGAAAAGCAAACATCTTCGGTGAAATATGTTCCCTATTTTTTTTGAAGGAAACTGCGAAAAAGAAAAATTTACTGACATATCTTTCTAGAAAAACGCAAGCGATACGGGAGAAATTCTGTTCTTTATGAAATGCCATTTCATATAACAGACGGAATTTCGAGATGGAGACTCATAATATGCAAATAAGATTGCTCTCTTTCTCTTACAAAAGCGAGGAATTTTTAACGTTGACTATTCACATCAAATGCAAAAAAGGCAATCGCGGAAGCAAAAAAAAATCGTTATTTTCTCTTTATTCTCCCCGGTGGATATTCGAAGTGGCAACAAGAAATACAATAATAAACAACAAACATGGCTGAGAAACACTTTTTAGGCAATTGTGTTATTGTTATTATTATTTTTATTTTATTTATTTCTTTGAGGGAGAGTGTGACGATGAGAATAGCTGTTAGTGTTCGTCCTAAAAACCGTTAAATGTTTGCAAATCGAATAGTTTTCTGTCGAAGTTGCCATTTCTCAACCGTTCAAAAATATATGTGGTGATGTTATTATCATTTTCATCATGTGAAACATGAATGGGTGTGTAAGAAAAATTATTATGCTACTGTCAGAAAAAGCAGACCATATGCAAATTGTCAGGTGTGATAAATTGGAAAAGTGACAGATGTTCAAAAAAGAAAATATTTACGAGAATTTGCAATTGGCAATGCACAGTGGAAGAAATTTTAGTGCGAAAAGTTCTCGTGTCTTATGTAAACAGTAATGACTCTGTTGTGAACAGTAATTGCCAGAAGAACATTTGCAACATCTTCAGCTTCAACCTTTCATATACTGCGGTCCAAAACAAAATCCACGAAGGCGAATCCTGAAGGCCATACTGCGGTACCTGGATTTACATAGTGGTGTCTTAACGGGGCCCAGGGATCCGAGTCAAAAAGAAGGGCCGATATAATTGGAGAATTTTTAAATTCTAGAATTAGTTTTTCATCAAATGTGAATTTTCATTGCTTGTGGAAACTATTTTCCGCTAAATACGGATTTCCATCGATTCTGAAATTATTCTTTTATCAAATATAAATCTTCTTTAATTCAAGAAATATTTCTTTCAATAATTCCGGAAATATTTTTCATTAGTTGTGAATTTTCATGAATTGCGAAATAATGTTTTCCCACCATTTCTGAAGCTATTTTTTTTTCAATAATACTGCAATTACTCGTTTCATTAATTCCGAAATGTTTTCCAAAAATGAATCTGAAAAATTACATCTTTCTCCAATTTTTCATTGAGATTTTTTCTTTTTTTACAGCTGCAAAAAGATTCTGTATACAGAGTTCCCTGTGATTTATGTCCTGACATAAAGAACAAATGCTCTGGCAAGATGAGTGCTAGTGTCTTTTGGAAATCCACACGGGTAAACGGCTTATACCCCGGGAGGGACAGAGCCTGGGTCGTGTCTGGTCTGTCAGTGTCTTTTGGAAATCATGAAATATGAGTCACCATCAATTGTCGAGGAATCGCCAAATTTGGCATTTAAATATCCTTCGACGACAGAAATACTGTGCTATAGCAAATCTGCAGTGATTTAAAATGCATTTTACGGGACGAGGGAATTGAACATGTCAAATATGTGAGATGGATGTTCATATTTACAGTCGTAATTATCATAATATAATTTATAAAATATGCGAAATTATTTTCAACTCTGATTCTATTAGGAATTAAGCGTTCTGTCTCTTTCTGCGAGTATTGGTTTTCTGTTATTTTCCACCTTCGGAAGGAACGAATGTGAGCTTGTCTACCTTTTAAAAAAGTCGCTCCGCAGAGAATAAACAGACCTTCAACACGATACTTAGCATAACATGAAAATTAAGCACTTGCCCTTTTCACTTCGAAACATAGAAGACATACATCAACAGAACACAAAATAAATACGTTAAGGTAACACATAGGCGTACACTCAGAACACGCATTCTGATATGCACCAATTCGTTAAAAATTTCGCAGAGGAATGTGCACAAGGTACATGTACGGTTGATTACTCGTATTAGTAGTAGCTCTTAAACAAGCAATGAACAAAAATACAGTGGGACGACCCATACCAGACACTCCCCGTTAGCGGACACCTTTCGTAAACGAAGACTTTTTTGGACTCAATGTATTTTACTATCCATTAGCGAACACCTCTCGTTAATGGGGATTTCTGGAATTTCATCAACAGGACTCATTTGTATTTTACTATCCATTAACAGACACTCCTCATTAGCGGTCAAAAATTTCGGTCTCATGGGTGTCCGTTATCGAGAGGTTCTACTGTAATATCACGGTGTTTCTTTTAATGTAGCTACCCTGCACAACTATGACATTTTCCCAGGGTTCAAAGATACCATACGCAGATATAAATATGGACAAAGTTTTTGCCACATCCTCCTGGGATTTCTCAGCTGCTGATTGCACGCATGTTGGAAAAAACTTTATAAAATAATCACATTACTTTTCTATCGATTTCTATTATTATTATATTATGTAATCGAGCGAAAGGTCATCCTTTAGTAGAAAAAAAAAATGCAATTAAAAACAACAGAAATTAATTAAATTTTGTTTATATTTTGATTAGTTCGAGTTTCCCCAACGTTAGGTAAAAAGAGATTACTAAAATTAGGAGAGATAAAAAAAAAGAATGATCTCTCTTTGGAAACATGATTAGCCAAACGAATTCCTCGATGATTTATCGCAATTAAGGAAATCTCTTTAACAGCTTTCATTAAGTTTTCAAATAAACAAATGAAAAGAAGATCGAATTCCGAACGTGAAATGTTTCTTTTTTTGTATTTGGCAACGAATTCTTCGAATGTGTTTGGGATTAAAAGTAATTAACGGCGGATTCCTCGCAGTTCAGCATCCGAAAAATTAACCAAACATCACTTTCATTGTTTATGTTATACACTCGGAGACCTTTCACCGTTAACTCGTGCTCTTATTTTCGATGATTATGTCAATTAAGGGATTCCTTTGTTCGTCAGTGGTGCATCTGTTTCTAATTTTTATCGCTGTATTCTGCATAAATTACTGTTTTGTGGGTGTTCATCTATTAGATAACGTTATCTTTTCTCTCCCCCCGATTTTAAGGACATCGGAGAAACAGAAATTATCTTTCATTTATCTTCCCATATCCTAATCATATCGTTCTACCAGATTTCATTTAATCCCTTAATTGAACCAGTTATCTTGTCTTCAACGTATGGCCAACGGGCCAAATGTAGCTTTTTGTCGTGGCCCGCTGATCATTTCCATAAAATGGTTAAAAACATTGAAAAACGATTAATTCTAGAAATAATAATGTAAATAATTATGAGAACTAATGAAATAAATAATTTTAGAAAATAAATAAATAATTCTTGAATAAATAAGATAGTTTTCTAAAATAAATGAAAGAAATAATTCCCTAGCGGATGAATAAAATAAATAATTCTTAATCTGAAAGAAATGATTTCAAAATAAATAATCAAAGAATAATTCAAAAGAATTTGAGATTGAAATTCATCTCAGAATTAATTGATTCGATCAGAAATTATATAATCAAAAACTTTTTCAGAATTCGTGGAAAAAATATTTCAGATTCAGATTTTAAAATTGATAATTAATAAAAGTATCCAACCAAAATTCTTCAATTATTTTTGTCCCTGTTTAACTCGGAGCCTTATATTGGCCCCTTCTATTAAGATTTCACTAAATTACATTAGTTGGTGGCCCGCGTTCTTGATGAGAAGTCATTATCACCCACCCTGTCTGTAAGTTGAATACCCCGTGGAGTTAAACATTGCATGCGCATGCGCAACAATGACAAGAACATTATGTGGGAAGAAGCCCAACTCAGTATGTCTTATGTATATAAAATTTTTTATGGCCCCTTTTGGATCATATTTTGTTCAACGCCCCCCTCCCCCTTCCCTTTCATTCCCAATTCAGGAAAATATTCACGCAAGAGGTGTGAGGCTTTCATATTATTGCTATAAGGGGGCTAATGGGCATTTTTATCGGTACAAGAGGTTAGCTCCCTCCGGGCCACCCCCCGTATGGCGAATCATATTCGCCGAGCCAGGGTAAGTAACTCGTACAAGAGGTTAGATGATATCATATTATCGGCGCAAGGAGTCCGTGAATATCATTTTATTAGTGCAAGCTCAAGTTGTTCAAAGTTAAGAATGTGTGTGTGTGTGTGTGTGTGTGTGTGTGTGTGTGTGTGTGTGTGTGTGTGTGTGTGTGCGTGCGTGCGTGCGTGCGTGCGTGCGTGTGTGTGTGTGTGTGTGCGTCTGTGTGTGCGTGCGTGCGTGCGCCACTTTATTCGTTTAAAAACGCATCGCGGGCCACTCCACTGATATGTAAATGTTCCGCAGGGAGCTCAATAACTCTGGAACTGTGCCACACGTCTCTTAAGTGACCTGTAAATATGTCGCGGGCCACTTGAGTGATCAGGAAATGTGCTGTGGGCCACTGAATTCATGTGAAACTGCACCGCGGGCCGCTGCCCATTTTTGAATGACGTTGCATTTACTTAACGCTTGTTTTCTATAAATACTTTACATTCAAAGTTATGTATGAAATTAACATTTTTGGAAACTAAAGAGGTCTAATGAGTATCATAGTATACTTTAAAATTTGTTTACTATGAAATTTGTTGTTTTTTTTACGATTTTTCAAAAATTAAATTTTCAGAAATTTTATTCCGATTTTCTGTCTGAAATTTTTTTTCCCCTGACCATGAACGGAAATAATTATTTTTAAAAAAATAGGAAAAAATAATTTACCCTGAATTTTTTTTTTGTCTCGTGGTACATGAGGTTTCCTCAAATTATAATTATTAATTACTTTGATTAAACTAAGAGATAGATGCCTTTTTTGCCTCTTGCCCGGTATGCAAGAGGGCCTTGGTTAGACAGAGTCCCGGCGGTGACAAGATGACTTTTCTTATTTTACGCGATGGAGTGCTTTTTCATGGATTTTCAGTAATTTTAGGGAATTTTTTTCATGATCTCCCGAATTCAAGGCACGTTTCCATATTTTGAAGCATTATTGTGCATATTTCATCATAACTTTGAAGAGGGGTTTTTTTCGCAAAAGTTCTTTCTTCCCTAGCTCCCCTTCCCGCAATTGGGAATTTTAGACATAATTGCCAATTTTACTTAATTTTGACATAATTTTTTTCCGCGATATTAGCAATTATATTTGTTTACCTTTGGCATCATTTTTGCCAATGATTGGAAATTTCCTGTAATTTTCCAAGGAAATATGGTCAGCCTATGTATAAAAGCATATTTTTTTGAGGCTTTTACTGCATATTTTTCGCTTTTTTAGGGCATGAATGAATTATTATGTCAGTTTTTAGGTCATAAGAATCCTAGCCGTAGTGATTATACTCGAAACTCAATATTTCTCGTCTTTTCCTTAATTGACCTCCAAGAGTGGTTTCAAAGTCACGAAATCAATTTTCGTCCTTTAGTCGTATAAGTTCTGGTAGAATTTTCAAATTCTGTTTTTGTCCGAGAACTTTTCTTTAAGGCCGAGTGCATTAAAGAATAAATAGGGAAATTTTCCACCCACATATGGATATTGTTATCTTCTTTTACTACAGTCAGTGGCGTAAATACATCGCAGAAATTACACAGATGTATCCAAGCACACAAAATATACAAAGTACTGAATGCAAACTCTTTGTTTCTCTCCACGGAAATGAACAGGAATAAAAGTGGAGGTTTTTTTTTTGACATCTAGTGAGCAAATATTTCTGTATGTTCCAGCATAGGGGAAGAGAGATTCGGAAGATGGTCGGACTCCATTCGAATCCCCTCAGGGTGATTGCAAGAATTCCTTGAATCCTGTTATCTTCTCTTTTTTCGGAGCTGTTTATTTGTAGGGAATTCAAATATGCAGATTGAAATCCTTTTCAAATTCTCCACTACTCCAAGGAGAAAACATTTTTTTCTTCTTCTTTTATTTTCGCTTCTGAAACTTGGTGAAAATTCAGTTTCGGTCATACAAAACATACAAGTTCTTTTTATTTTTGGATTGGAATTCAACAAACAACAGCTTATCCCAGTAGCCGCGAAAGAGTATGTAGAAAATTTGAAGTAAAACTCTTGTGTGTGAATCCTTTTCTAAAATTTATAAAACTCTATACAAAGGGGAGTTTGAATTCGCGTTGCTTAGGATAAACACACCTACACAAAGGCTTTCGTGAAGGAATTTTCTCGTTAAATGTCATAACTACGGTATTTACAGAGTTCGAAGATTTTGATGGTCATGGGAGAGAGTGGAAGGTTGAAATGTCGAAGAAAATACCAATATTAGCTTTGTAACATCTTCATCCGAGGCGGTAGTAAATGTAGTCGAATGTGAAGTAGTAGGCCGACAAAAAACTTCGAGTTATCGTTAGTTCGACTTATAGGAAATTCTGATTTGAGAGTGGGAGGAAAAAGAAAGATATATTAAAATAACATCGCTATTTTTTTTACGAATATTATATATAAATAAAACTACTGGGGATGAGAGATTCAAAAAGCTAAGTTATTTAATCCAATGATATTTAACTATTGAATGAGAACATTTCGAAATAACCTAGACACGAAACCACTTTATGATACTTTACTTTATGATAGACACGGACGCATGCGTGTGACTTGTTGTATAAATGAAATGAATTATAAATAAAGGATTGTTGTATGTACTATATACAAGATTGCTTTCTGTAAAAAAATGAAGGGTTTTTTTTTGCTGTCTCTCTCCTTTTTGTCTTTCTTTCGTGAGAAAGTCATTAACTTTTTGCAAAATGAATAAAGGTGCTAAATTATATTGCCAAATGCTAAATTCTAAAATGGTATATTCTATTGCTCAATGCTAAATTATGTTGCTAAATTCTATTGCTAAAAATACTAAATTCTCTTTCTATTTTTTTTTAACTAAATGCTAAATTTTGTTGCTAAATACTAAATTCTGTTGAAATTTTTTAAACTAAACGCTAAATATTGTTGCTAATTACTAAATTCTGTTGCCATTTTTTTAACTAAATGCTAAATTTTGTTGCTAAATTTTATTGCTAATTACTAAATTTTGTTGCTAAATACTAAATTCTGTTGAAATTTT
The DNA here is from genome assembly GCF_987345545.1 of Pholcus phalangioides. Classification (NCBI taxonomy): domain Eukaryota; kingdom Metazoa; phylum Arthropoda; class Arachnida; order Araneae; family Pholcidae; genus Pholcus; species Pholcus phalangioides. Next base: position 21,088,029 of record NW_028301603.1, on the reverse strand, counting down.
TTAAACTAAACGCTAAATATTGTTGCTAATTACTAAATTCTGTTGCCATTTTTTTAACTAAATGCTAAATTTTGTTGCTAAATTTTATTGCTAATTACTAAATTTTATTGCTAAATACTAAATTATGTTCTAAATGCTAAATTATGTTAATAAATTCTATTGCTAATTACTAAATTCTATTGCTGAATACTAAATTCTGTTGCTAAATACTAAACTATTTAGAATTTTTCAACTAAATGATAAATTTTGTTGCCATTTTTTTAACTAAATGCTAAATTCTGTTGCCATTTTTTTAACTAAACGCTAAATTCTGTTGCTAATTACTAAATTATATTACTAAATTTTAAAATTCTGTTGCTAATTACTAAATTATATTACTAAATTTTAAAATTCTGTTACTAAATTTTAAAATTCTGTTACTAAATTTTAAAATTCTGTTACTAAATTTTAAAATTCTGTTACTAAATTTTAAAATTCTGTTACTAAATTTTAAAATTCTGTTACTAAATTTTAAAATTCTGTTACTAAATTATATTACTAAATTTTAAAATTCTGTTACTAAATTTTAAAATTCTGTTACTAAATTTTATTACTAGATGCTTAGTTGTAGTCAAATATTAAATTCCATTGCTAAATTCTATTCCTAAAAGCAAAATTCTATTCCTAAATGCTATTTATAAAATTTCTATCATTCCTGAAAACTTAGACGTAACGGAAGAGAACTTCGAGTATTTGAGGGAAAATTTGAACATGGAAGAGCAAATCAACTTTGTGCCCGAGGATATTAAGAGTGTATTTGCCTTATTCGTTGGTGAATTGAATTCTTGATAAAATTTTAACTCACTGAAAGATGGAAAAAAATTCTGGAACTGAGTCAAAACTTTGACTCGAACAGATAGATATTCGAGTTATCAAAGTTCGACCCATCGCGAATTGACTGTAGTACTGGTGACATTGTACTTACTACTTCGCGTGACTTTATCTTATCCAAATACATAGTTGCGGATTCTTTTCATTGAACTTCCTGTCAATATCCGCGTGCATCTTATTATCCCATTTGCCTTTGAAACTTTCTTACTCATCGTCAAAGATCGAAACAAAAACAAAAAATCTATCGATTTACGAAACATTCACCGACAACATTTCATAGACACGAGATGAATCGAAAGAAAATTCATCGAAGTTAAAATTCACCGTCAAACAATTCATCCATGGAAAATTCACCGGCAACAGCTTGCTACCGATAGATCGATTAAGTGACCGAGTCAGTGAACAAATGAAAAAGTGGGTAATCGAGCGGAGACACAAACTGAGTGCAGTGTGCAAGTGAGCTAGAGATTTAGTGAGCGAGTGAGCAACTGACTGAGTCTGTCAGCAAGTGAGCGAGCATGTAAGTGAAAAATTCCACAGAGAAGTGAATACTGATAAAGTGAGCAAAACAAATGAGTTGTGAGAAAGTTAATGAGCAGAAAAAGTTATTAAAGAAGAAAATACGTCAACAAGTGAGGTATGGTCACCATGCATTGGTTAAGCGGATGCATTTTCAGCGGTTTGTAGAAAATGGTCCCAGAGAGGATGGAGATACCCTCGTCCCTGAGAACAATGGGCTTATGTTATTATGCCGTATCCTGACGTGGTATTGGTAGTTCTCAATTCAACGATCTCTATGAGGTTGCCAAAAAACCCATTGCACCACGAAACTGAAATAAGAATGAAAATATAGTGAGCTGTCATAGCCAGGAGAGCCTTTCTGTTGGTTTTCCCGATGTTTTACAATGCACAAATCCGAGTCGTAACCACATAGCTCAAGAATCCCAGGCTGTAAGTGGATTCGTCCAACCCGTCTCGGAATCCTCCTGCGAATCAAGTTTTGGTAGTGGCCCATAGCTCAAGAACCCTCGCTGTAAGTGGATTCGTGTGACCTATCTCGGAAGGCCCTGCAAATCAAGTTTCGGTCTTGACCCATAGCTGAAGAATCCCTGGCTGTAAGTGATTTTGATGCATCTCGGGGACCTCTGCGATCCATGAGTTAAGAACCCCCATTCTGTTCAGTGACTTATTAATAGATACTAACATAAACACAAAAATGATATGCTTTTTTTTCATAGTCAACGAAGAAAGATCTTGAAAAATTTTGTTTATTTTCAGATTTTCCTCCTCAAGATAACAAAGCTCGCTCGTAGCACTTTAATCATTTTGACTTCAATTTCATATATATATAAAAAGATCATTCTTATAAAATAAAATCCTTTTTCTCCTTCTCCGAATAACAAAAAAAATGAATTATTAATCAAAGTGGATGATGAAAGAAAGATAAATAAAGAAAAAAATTAAAAAAAAAACCGGGGATCTCTTATATAAGATCAAGATCATTTGTTGTTTCTTTTTTTGAGATGGAGCTGGTGATTGCGCTCAGCAACAAAATTTTTCGAGCATTCTTCATTCACACTACAAGGAGCCCCCTCTTTTTTTGTCGAGTGTTTGCTTTAGGACAAAAAAAAAATTGAAATAAATTGATAAAAATAATTTATGTAATATACGTATTTTTTTTTATCTATTCGTGAAGCAGTTTTTAATGAGACACTCTCCGAAATTCCAAAAAAAAAACAAATGCCTGTCACGGCGGGATGTAGCAGCTCTAATGCTATTTTTCTATCTCCGCGAGCGTGATTAAAATATTATTACTTAGTACAGAAGCACGTTACGTAGATAATTGCTTGCTTTCTTATGTTGCGAGGTGAAGAATTGCCAAAGATGGTGAAGAACAAGTGAGAATTCCTCTTGTCTCTTCTCCATCGGATTTTTTTTTTCTTTTGGTACGTTCTCATCATCGTCATTACCATTATTTTCCATTCATTTCAACATGTAAGAATTCCTTTGTGTTGCTACGGCATGAAATACAGTAAAAGCTCTATTTTGCAGACACAAAAAAAGCCCGTCCGTCCGTTAAAGAGGGGTGACCGTTAATAAGGGGTTTGAAATGCATACTTTTATTATACAAGGGGAACTTATTATTTCGCCGTATAAAAGAGGTTTTGGTCAAAATATTTTCTGATATTGTGGTAACATGTAGGTTATGCTAAATGGAATGTCCCCGCTCGAAAAAATTACTACCACGGCCCATCCGATATGGGTCTTACAAATCCGGAGATTCTTGAGCTACGGATCGTGATGTCACGGTAAATGCGATAAATCCGGTTATTATGCATACTCACTAAGTATTTTGGTAATCTTGATAAATTTCCCTGAATTTATCGCTTTTACCGGCGATTATGCATAGTTTCCAAGCGTCGTTGGTAATTTTAACAATTACTAAAAGATTATAACATTTACTGGCGATTATGTCCATGCGTCGCGTCGTTGATAAGCATGATAAATCGTACTTTATGATCTAAAGTATGTAGGGTATGTTGGTTTATACAAATCTACAATTTTAGACCGATAGTCGCCAAATTTTACATATATACCAAACAGGACCGGGGTTGAACCATAGGCTACTTTAAAAGTTCATCAGAATTCGGCAAATGCCCAAAATGGGCGAAAAACCATCCGGCAACAGTGGTTCCTGGGCCCCAACAATCACTTTCGGAATGTATATTTTGGTTACCGTGGCTCCCCTAACAATGCGTTTCAGACATGCACGTGCCTTTACAATAGTCTGTCATTTCTTTGACGCTGCCAGTATTATGTATAACAGTTTATTCCTTTGTAATGGTTTGTCACTTTTTCAAACCTTCCAGTAATTGAAGATAATTCGGGAAGCGCCGGGTATTTTTGCTAGTATACTATGCAAGGTAATTCATTCATGTATTGCATCATTATATCGGGATACGATCATAAAATTTGTTGTCATTATATCGGAGAGTCCGACTATATTCATCAAACATACTAGACTCATTTGGAAAGTTTTCACATTTATCACATTCACCAATAACGCCAGAGTATTGTGCTTAATCACAGGTAAAGGCGATAAATTGTAAATAGCTACCAAATTTGCCAACGGCACTTGGTTATTACGCATAATCACCGGTGAAAGTGATAAATTTATCAAAATTACCAAGACGATTGGTAAGTATGCATAATAACCGGTTAGTTATTATATATAACAACTGATTTATCACATTTACAGTAGGAATGACAGGCACTTGATTTCGTAATGGTCTTCGTAGATGATTCGTACAAATTCGCTTACAGCTCTATTATAAATGCACTTATTGCGTCATTGGTTTCAGTAATTCCGGAAAACAAACAGTCCCATGGGTAAAGAAGCTTTCTATTCAAATCAAACCGAACACAGTCCATGCTCTATCGCCGTCGGACAATTTCAGCCATTTCCCCAACGGGGCTGGACCGCGGCGGACTTTATTATGCGAGAATACAAATAACAGTAATAAAATAGAAAATAAAGCAAAACGCACATATATATATTGACTATATACAAGTAGGACATAATGGTCGCGAAGCTGATCTTGTTGTTTGTTGATTTTAGGTCGCGGCTGAAAAGGGTGAAGAACGCGATGATTCAGCTGCACGAAGAATTGAGAATTCCCCTTAGGAGCCATTCAAGTATTACGTAAGCAGATTATCAGTCATTTTTGACCCCCCCCCCCCACCCCGTCAGCAAAATTTCAGCATCTTAGAATATTTCATATCTTCAAAAGGGGTGGTTGATGACGTAAGCAAACTTCAAACCCTCTCTCCCCTTGTCATCAAAATACAGCAAATCCGAACCAACCCCCCCTCCCCGCTCTGTGCACACGTAATACTTGAATGGTTCAAGTATTACGTAAATAAATTTTTAGCTATTTTTGACCCCATTCCCCCCCCCCCCCATTGTCACCAAAATTTCGTCATCAGCTCTGCTCCTCTGAATCCTAACTCATATTTTCATAAAGGGTGGTTGATGACGTAAGCATTATCCAAACCCCCCCCCCCCACCTCCTCCCTTGTTATCCAAAGTCAGCAAATCGCAAAACCCCCTCCTCATCGATGATGACGTAGTACTTGAACGGCTTCTTATTTCCATGAATAAATATGTTTGAAGTATTTTCAACTGTAAGCAAATGAAAACAATACTTTTTTGTCATTGTAAGATAATGTTTGAATTCATTTGTTGTCGGACATATGAATGATATCGGGTTGAGATTTTCCACTTGTTTTTTTGGTTGATATAATGTCGTAGAGGTGTGTCAGTCTGAGACACTCGAAGGATAAACTAAGCTTCATTGGCTAGAGGTGGGGTAGGGACTTGTTCAAACAAAGCGCTACTTGATTGAGAATCTAATAACGTTCGAAATCAATTATGAATGCGGCAATCAATCACCGCATCCACACGTACCTTGGTTTCCGCAAACCACAAGCACTTGTGCGCGATCATAATAAATTACTAAGTACGTATTTATAGTTCCAGCGTTTTCTTTTATCGATAACATAATTTCCTGTCGAGTAGATTATCTGACATAATAGCAAATGCTTAATAGCGGCATTTCTATGATGAAGTGTTACAATCAAGTTTTTTCGTCCCGAAAGATACATAATAATTCGTAATAAAAGATACAGAAATTTTAGAGGAAAGTTTTAACTGTACAGGGCGACTCAAAAGTTTCTAGACCAGCGACGACTTTTACAGCCGTTCATTTTATAAACACATGTGATTCCCTTTTCAATATGTTTTCGAATGACGATGAATAATATAATTCGATATTCTATAATTTTTGTTTAAGGATTATAAAACCAGACCGTGAGATATTGAAAATGTAAAGGATTTTAACGTTACACTAAAAATATTCAGATCGAGATATTGAAGATGTGAAATTGTGATGTTATGGCGACTTGCTCTTTGATAGCAAGTTACAACGACCACTCGTTTTAACGGCAGTTCCATTATAACGACCAGTTAGATAGTGAAGATATGAAAATATTTGGGACCTATGTTTTTTTATCCAGTATAACGACCGGTAAATGTCATTCAATCCATTACAACGACCGAACTCAACTCACCCCTCCCGTTTTTTGTTGTTAAAATCCGTTATTCAGCGTGTTTTACATTGACCTTTGATTCTTAGAGGGAAAAAGGAGTATGGAGCATAGAGAAGTGGTTTAAAGAAAACGCGTCGTCACTTCTACTGAAAACCTGTTTGTTAACTAACGCCACCACTGGAAACTTTGAAAAAAAAACCTGAAAACTGAAAGAAACCACTGGAGGACCCCCTCACATGGGGCTCAATCCCACTTCTCACGTGACTTTATCACGTGATTTTTATCTCATTCCGAATTTCATTGCGCAATTTCTCAACGTGAGAATATACGGCCAAGTTAACTTATTATTGTATTAGTGAATGTATGTAGTGAAAAATAAATGTAGGTTATGGCCATGTACAGTATTTTAGTAAGTGCAATGTACAATTATACATACCGTATTATATATTTAAATTTTTCACCTAGATAAATTTTCATTGCAAACATTCTGATGGGATTTTTGGGTGAAGCTAAACTTTATAATTCTTTTAAAAGTTCGATACAACAACCTCCCAATATAACGTCCGTTTTCCGTGGAACGAAGAGAGAGGGGGGTCGTTATAACGAGCGGTGACTGTATCTACATTTAGGGAACAATACACGAACGGAATTTGTTTGTACTTATTTGTTTTATTTGATTATTATTTCATTATTAAAGTATATTTTTATTGATATTTAATTATTTATTTGTAATCCAGTCAGTATTTTTTTTTTCACTTTAATTTTACGTATGCTTATTTTTATTTTGTTTATTTACTCTTTTTTTTAAATTTATCATTTGATAATTAGTTTTTATCAATAAATAATTAGTTTTTATCAATAAATAATTAGTTTTTATCAATAAATAATTAGTTTTTATCAATAAATAATTAGTTTTCTATCTATTTTGTTGAGTTTATGCAGCTTATACGTGGAGATTAAATTCGAAATTTAAAGAAGCTGTTCCTATTTGAGTTTCGTCGTTTCACTATGTTCAACACTTATCCTAATGGGTGAAATTATGAAACTATTTATTCAATAAAAGTGTTTTTTTAGTCACATTTATGACAACTATATTTGTTTTTATTAAGAAGTATCACGACCGTGAAAGGACCACTTCAAAGCATAGATAGGCACCACACACACACATCAATATTTCCTACTCGGCGAGACGCCTCTGACAAAGGTTGGCGACACCACCTAGGACCCGCGAGCGCACTTTGAGGAACACTGTGCTGGAGGAACGTCGAAGGAGAAAAAAAAAATCTAGAGGCCTCTGATTTTATATATCTCAGGAAGAAGAAAAAATCGCCTCCCAAAAAATTACAGAACTCACAGAAGTGCTGAAAAACACGTTACTAAAACAAATAGCTCAAAGGGTGTCGTGACCCCCCTGAAGTCGATTCTTCAAAAAAGACTGAAAAAATATTTAATTTAAGTCAAACGCATCTCGTGTCACACACAAACGGTTAATTTGTCCCTTCAAAATAAAAGAAAGAAGTAATGAATCAGGATCAATATATACAAGAGGAAAAAAAAATTTCGAATCAAATTTTCTCGAGATCGCGGTTTTTGAGCTAATCCATAAAGATTAAAAAGAAGGAGGGGGAAGAAAACTACTTCACCAAAAATTCTGAAATGTTGCAGAAACGCTCATTGAACGTGTGTTAGTAAAATTATTCAACAACTAATTGGCCGATGGGAAAGAAAAAATTTGTTTTGATTGTTTTTCAAACTTTAAAAATTCATAAAATTCTAACGAGCAGTTCCATATCCAAGTACGAGATTCGTGTTAGTGCTTAAGCCGAGTTTTCATAGGAGTTGGTTTTTCTGCACCGCGTGAACCGAACTAGACCGATTCGCGTCTGCAGAAACGTGTAACCTAATCACGCTACATGTTTGCGTTTTCCTAACGGGCACATTAGCTCGGGGCGGCTATATATCATAAGGGCCTAGCATCTCAGTTATTCTTTCGTCAGCATCCTCCGGTTTGAAAGGAAAGGAAAGAAAACAACAAAAATGAAGAGAAGAGCGGCGAAACGCGCGGCACAGCAAATCCGAAACCCCCTCCCCCCGCCCCTCGATGCTGACGTAATAATTCAATGACCCCGAATTGGAAAAACTGATCGCATATCACAGCATTACACAGAAACAAACTTCACGTTGGGTTCGCGACGCGTACACGAACATTGCAACATGTGCCAAGTCTTTAGAAGTTCCGCAAAGGAATGTGGACGAGGTGCATGTGTGATTCAGTAGTAGTAGCGTAGTAGTATCCTCAAAGAAATAAACAGAAGAATCAGGATGTGGGGGGGGGGCACTTTTGGCAAAAACTGTATGATTCTGAAGAGCAACATGCCATTGTGATTGAAAATAAAAGTTTTTAACCGGTGTGTGCTACCAGCACAAGATACTTACAAGCAGAACGGTACAAAGACTACAGACTGCGCAAAGGAGCATGGAAAGATCTATGCTAGACATCACAAGAAGAGGCAGAAAACGAATCACGTGGATAAGGAGACAAAAGTAAATGATATCGTTCACTCCTCATTATTGGGCATTAGAAAAAATAAAAAAATGCGGCATAAGAGTCTCTTACGTCGCATAGGGAAAAAAATCAGTCATTGTGTGTGTAATGATAATGCTATCGACAACTCTAACTGGAGAAATGAAGAAACTCGAGATTTTATCATTTTATAATGGGAAATAAGGGGGCTGCAGATGTGTTTGATGAAATGTTAGAAATAAAAGATTCGTATAATTTCAAATATTTGAAGAAATATTAATATTGATTTTACGACAGTATATATATTATGGATTTCAGATCAATTGCAATTCCCAACTAAAATATTGCGCATAAAAAGGAAGTTAAATCTTGAATGGAGCGGAAGTACCCAACGCGAGCATTTGTGTCTCTACTCAGGGCACGCGTCCTTCCGGGTTAAGCAAAAAATAAAATAGCTACTTGTCTGCTTGACAATTAAACAACTTGATAGTTAAACTGCATGTGAACGGCCCTTAACATCTGCATACACGAAGTACTTGACGACTTATGTAAAATTTAGTCAAGGGGGTCTCATACCTTTTAACAGTGTGAAAAAATGTGCTCTAGTAGAAAAATCATTACTGTAAAAATACTATTTAACCATTGGTTTATTTCAAGTACCAAAAATATGCGTAAAAAAACTTGAAATAAACGAATAGTTAAATAGTATTTTTAATCAGAAATGATGGGGGAAAAACTTTAGGAGGTATACACCAATACAAAAAATTGTCATCGAAGAATGCATGGTCTAATATGAAACGCAAATGCGCTAGCGCGTTTCGAAACGGCCGCTCCGCAAACGTTAAAACGGCATTCGTAATACCAGGAACAAGAATGAAAAGGGGCTGTTGTGCATTTTTGTGCTCCCAGGAGCGGACAAGTAAAGGGAATGAAAAAATTCCAGTCCCCACCCCCCACCCCTAGTTTCTGTTTAGGGAATTTTTTGTAGTAAGTATTTTAGCGTTACAAAATTTCAATTCTATGTTGGGGTTTGAGATTAAATAAAAAATTCAACTCCAAAAGGGAAGAAAGGGAAGAAAATCTAACAACTCACCAATGAGAGCTGTAATGTGGAAAAAGTTATCTGGCATAATATCGGGAACAATGAAATAAGATTGGACAATAAAACGGGCCAGTTTGTTTAAAAAGTGGGACGTATGGTCAAATAAATTGTGTGTGTCAAAAACTAAGTTTACACCAGAGTACCCTAGATCAGTGGTTCTCAACTTGGACCCCTTGTGGTCCTGGAATATTCTAAACGTGGCCACGGGTGAAAATCAGAAGAAAGGGGTGCCACGACAAGTGGTGAAGGGGGCTCAGAGAGTTGTGAAGAAATAACCCCCCCCCCCCCTTCCAGGTGAAATATGGTGGGAAAACAATGATGACACACTTTTAGAATTTAGAAAAGCTGTACATAAAGACAGGATCACCTTAAGCCATGGCAGATGTGGGCTTCATATCCATAGGAGGGTCTACACAACGAGATTCGGTGCTACTATTTTCAGATGCAATATGTAAATATGTAAGTAGTTACTTCCAACTAAGTGCGAGGCTCCAAAACATCACTTTGCTTGGAGACCCATGATGTTTAGACGGCAATGCATAAACCCCTAAGAAAGAAGCTTGCTGAACTCTAGTCCAGGGTGGATGCGGACCTAGGATGATGTGTCGGGAGAGTCGATTTATTGCGTAGTGGTGCGCATTGTAACGTTCATTGGATTGTCCGGTATTTTACACAGACCTATTCCTCCCCCCCCCATATAATTTGGCTTTTCGGAGGGTTGTGCACTCACCTTCTGTATCCGCGCTTGGCCAAGGGTCCCAGAGATCGATCTTATTTATAAAAGTTTTGTTCTTTGTAAATTTAGTTTAGATAAAATTTGATAAGTGGGAAGAGTCTCGGGTATCACTCTTGTATGAGGGTAGGAGCCGTAGATAATACAAGGAGCCACGAGAAGAAAATATGATCCAAAGTGAGCTGAAAAAGGTTGGGAAACGCTGCCCTAGGCTAAAGTAGATTCGGCATCCCGCCAGGGTGGCCGTTAGGGGCGGCACACGAAGTTTCGCATCCGTCGCCCTTGATTGTCATGCAACGAAATCCCAATCATGACCGAACTATAACACATTATATAACTCATTACCATCATAATCACGTGTTCAAGAGCTTCTCTCCGTCATCCATTAAGATTTCACAACACATCTCAATCTAAAAGATACGACTAATATATTCCATCGCATTCAATTCCACAGAGAGCGGCTCTACTCCACGAGAGAGTATTTCGCATTCAATTAGAGGCCGCTGTGCGCAACCTGAACAAATTTTCTTCTAAGAAACATTTCCGTAATCAAGAGGAAAAGATTGCTCAAAATTTCAGAACTTCGAGAGAGAGTTCATCCGATAAAAGCTTTAGTTAATTAAGTTCTACGCATAACACGGTGAGGTCATATAAAGATTGACCAACCATACGGGGGAAATGATAAGCTTTCAACGCAGATTGTTTGTGTCACAACCAACTCTTGCCGATAATTAATTCTGATATAATCCAAAGAATATGAGAATTATATATTTCATCGATCTCACTCACAAATAAGTCACGATACATAAGCCCTTGAATTATACGGAAACTAAAAACCAGGTGAGGTGCGCAAGCTTTTCTATCTACGGGTCAGATATGTAGTGGTTTCGCCGCTCGCGGGCCAGAGGCTTGCATATACAGGGGACCATATGACCCGTATTTTGCGGAATATTCTTGAAATTTTCGTCTCGGGTTTTTCATATGATGTGTGTTTCGTTTTTAATTAATAGGCCAACTTGAATTTTTGAAATCAAGAATTAAGATTATTTTATGTCTCACGAATTGATGCCTTTGACAATTTTTTTGACTGTAATTGGCGACTTCATTTGATTTTATCAATTTTTTTTTTGGCTGTGATTGGAAAATTTTATTTGTTTTTGACATTTTTTTTTACTGAAATTGGTGACTATTTTTGTTTTTGGTAATTTTTTTGGTTGTTTGTAGTGACTCTACTTGACTTTGACAACTTTTTGGCTGTGAATGGCGACTTCACGTGCATTTGACAATTTTTTAGGCTGTAAATCAGTAACTTTACTTGACTTGGACAATTTTTTTGGTTGTAACTGATGACTTTTTTCTAGCCTTTGGCAACTTTTTAACTGCATTTGACGACTTCGTGTGCCTTTGAGTTTTTTCTTCTTAAATTGGCAACTTTACTTTTTCATATGATCACCCCATACATACAAATTTCTGGCCCGCGAGCCGCAGAGTTACTGCATATCTGGCCCACGGACTGAAAAGTTTGTGTATCCCTATCTTAAAGTAACAAAAACAAGTGATTATCAATAGTAGAGGCTTTATCATTGAAATACTCACCCCATGAATATTATTTGGTTTTCTTGTGGTTCGATGATATTTATAAATCACTTTAAATATATTGTATATTATTCTGGTTGATAATAATTTTTTTCGATCAGGTCTTTCGGTTAGATTAAGACTATCCCTTGTCGCATATTAACATACTTTACATTGATCCGAGTAATGAAGAAATTTGGATCTCGTGAAATCTCGTGATTGGTCGCAATGAGTGTGGCGAAGATAGTAGTTCCTCTACCATTGGAGTAATTCTTGACAATGTTTAAGCAGAAGGCAGAATGACAATTCTTTTTCCGTTTTTAGCAATTTATCTGATCTCAACAATATTACTTCTGCAACACCTTTATATGATTTTAAGACCTTTATATGACTTCAGTAACATTTTCACCTGATTTGAACAGTAGAACTCCTGTAATCATTGCATCTGATTTCAACAATAGGACTCCTGTAATCATTGCATCTGATTTCAACAATAGGACTCCTGTAAACACGGCAGCTGATTCAAACAATGACTCCATAGCCCGGTCTTTGCACTCAACAATAAGGCTCCATAACCTGGACTTTCCTTTGCTATTTAACAATAGAACTCCTGCAACCATTGCATCTGATTTCAACAATAGGAATCCAGTAACCATTGCATCTGATTTCAACAATAGGAATCCAGTAACCATTGCATCTGATTTAAATAATATGACTCCCGTAGAAATTGTATATTTTATTTCAACAATATGACTCCTGTAACCATTGCCGCTGATTTCAACAATAGGACTCCTGTAATCATTGCAATTGATTTCAACAATAGGACTCCTGTAATCATTGCAATTGATTTCAACAATAGGACTCCTGTAATCATTGCAATTGATTTCAACAATAGGACTCCTGTAATCATTGCAATTGATTTCAACAATAGGACTCCTGTAATCATTGCAATTGATTTCAACAATAGGACTTTATAACCCGGTCGTTGTAGTCAACAATAAGACACCGTAACCTGGCCTTTAATTTTAACAATAGGACTAGGTAACCTGGTCTTCAATTTCAACAACAAGACTCGATAACTTGGTCTTTCCTTTCAACAATAGGACTTCTGTAGTCATTGCATCTGATTTGAACTATAGTACTCCTATACTTTGCATCTGATTTGAACAATAATACTCCTATACTTTGCATCATATTTCAACAATGAGACTCTTGTAATTATTGTAACTGATTTCAGCAACAGGATTTCTTTAGGTATTGTACATCAATCGGACTCCGTAATCTTGTCTTTGATTTCAACCATAGACTCCTGTAGCCAATGCATCTGATTTAAACGATTTCCTGCAACCATTGTATCCAATATCAATAATAGGACTCCTGCAAGCATTGTATCTAATTTCAATAATGGAGGAATCTGTTTTAGGAAAATTATCACGAGGAGAATCCTAATAAAAAAACTAAATATATTTCATCTGAAAAGAAGGATTTGGATGAACAGCGTTTGCATAAATGAATGACACGATTTTAAAAATTAATATTTTTAAAACTATTGCACATAATATAATCTGTGATATATAAAAATAAAGAAAAACATTTAAAGTTTTTTTTTCACACCACTCAGTAGATGGCAGCACTTCCGTGGAACGCAGTGTCTGAAATTACAAATGGTGAAAAATGAGGGAAAAAACGTTTTTTTGTATTACAAACATGCAAAAGGGTTATTTTTACTTAACCCTCTTCACTTAATTTTATACTTTTTCGCAGCGTGCATTCAGAAATTTATGACAGAAAAAACAAGAAAAAAGAATAGTTCCGTCAATTTGATTACAACAATACGATTCCTGTAAATATTGCAGCTGATTTTAACAATAGGACTCAGTAACCTCCACTTTGCTTTCAATAATACCGTAGTACTCTCATATAACCATTTTGCATGTTATTTCAACAATAATACTCCTATAATTTTGCATCGTATTTGAACATGGAGACTCTTGTAACTATTGAAACTGATTTCAATAACAGGGCTTTTGTAGCCATTGTAGCTCATTTCAACAATCGGACTCCGTAATTTTGTCTTTGCTTTTAACCATAGACTTCTGTAACCATTGTATCCGATATCAACAATAGTACCTGCAACCACCGTATCTAATGCCAACAACAAGACTCCGTTTTCAATAAAATTCTCACGAAGGGAATTCTAATAAAAAACGAATAATATTCCAATTGAAAAAAAAAATGAAATGCAGGGTTTTTGCACGAATGAACGACACGATTTCAAAAATTTATATTTTCAAAACTACTACACATAATATGTATAATCTTTAATACATATAAAAATAAATAAAAACATTCAGGAATTTTTTAACATTACTCAATAGATGGCAGCACTTGCGTAGAATGTAGTGTTTGAAATTAAAAATGGTATTCATTCAACTCATGGCCCACGGGCCAAATGTGACCTGCGATCTCAAACCTCTAATTTCGTACAAATTAGTACGCGACACATTTCTAGATCACGCAAGTGATCTGCAGCGCAGTTCCAGATCACACTGTACCGCGCCCCATTTCCAGATCACTTGAGTAAGCATGCCACATTTCCAGAACACTCGAGTGTCCTGAGGCCTATTTAGACATCACAGGTGGCAAAGTTTTAAAGCACTTAAGCGACACGCGGCCTATTTAAAGCTCATTTAGTGACCCGCGACATATTTAAGATGACCAAAAGCCGATTTTTTTCAAAGTGGGCCCTGGCATGAAAAATATATTTGCTTGTATAGCTGAAGAGAGACAGAACACAACAGACCGAGTACGACCAGGCTCTGTCGCTTACGCGATTTTAACACATTGCCTCGGAGGGCATGGTCGTGCCGGAGAAAATTCTGAAAGATAAGGAGGGAGATTAAGGGGGGGGGGAGGGGCTTTCGTACGATACAATATACATTCGTTAATCGTTATACATGCAATCGTTGTGACAATATAGGTACATTCATTCGAGAAGCTGAATAAACAGTGCATTTTTTTGGCAATCTTGATTTCTTCCTCTCCGTCGGGGATTGACAACACGCAAACATGTTTTGGCCAGTTTTGTAAGTCTGAAATTGGTGGTTAGAAATTGCGCGTGCCAGTTCTCCAGTTGTTTTTTTTACGGAATTTTCAAGACAAAGCATCCGGGTTTTAACGGGCGAAGAACCTTGAGCAGATATTTGCAAATACGTCCATGTTCAAAATTGATCTAGTATTATTTTTAATTGATCTGCTGAATTGTGAATGTGATGATGTAACCTCTAAAATTCTGGGCATGGATTTTTCTGAAACATGGAGCATTTTGTTATAACTCCGGCCTGTTTCCGACAAAATTTCTTTGATCAACTTGAAGAGGGCATCTTTGAGCTTCCACAGACGCAAAAATTCACCGCGCATTCGTACGTTTTTTAAAAACAAAAAATTAATTAGAAGAAACCAACGATGTAAATTCGATATTCAAATTTATTAAAACAATTTTACTTAACTTCTAACAGCTTAATCGGAAGTCAAAATATTAATTGAACATAGACTTTTTATATTACGCAACAACATAAAGACAAATACGTATATTAATAACAAGTTGCATTAGTTTCAACATTTCCCCTTTTATTTGGCCATTTTCCAGAAAACAGCAAGTAAAGAATATTGCGTAAACTTTATCTGAATAGAAAACAATGCTGATTAAAAGTAAATGTAGACAGTGAAAGCAAGGGGTGTTGTAATTAACACAAACTTGCAAGAGATTGATTTGGTAACGTCAATAACGTTCATCTGTGGTATCTCATTTGCTTGTACGCACAACACGTACTCTTGCCCGATGTATCGAATCAATCTTTTCGCAATATTAAAATTAATGAGCTCTGAATATTTTTTCCTCCAAGCAAAATCCTAAAAATATACAGTACGAAAATCTCCCGCAAGGAAATTTAAATGCCAATGAGAGAATTCCATTCTTTAGACTCGATCTCGGCTAATCGAGTTATACCAGAGAAAATTATCGTCTTCTTTTCTCCTTGTAAGAAAGTCTTAGCTCTCCCTCTTAAGACGAACAGCAATGACTTATGTATGAGCAAAATGAAGAGGAGAGAGAGAGAAGAGAGAAGAAATATTTTTATCTTATTTTTTTCTAGCTGCCAGCAAATATGGTAAGTGGAAAGGAATCCTGTTAAAATGCCGTAAAGTCGATCTCAGCCAAGAGAAAAATTCCTTCAAGGGAAGAGCTTGTGTTAAAAGCACATCAGCGTCCGAGTTATCGAGCGGACATTTTTTTTTTAGTGTGGATATGTTAAAGGGGGGAAAAATTGTCGTGATTTGATTTTGACTCTCAGATGAGTTATTTTTGGTAACGTGAACATTCCGTAAACACTCGCGTTGAACTCATCTTTTTCTTTTGCGTTTAATCCATTGAAGCACAACCTTTTCAGTCCGCAGGCCAGATATGTGGAATTTCGCTGCTCGCGAGCCAGAAACCTCTGCATATAAGGGTGAAGTTGCCGTCTATCACTAAAACTGCTCAAAATCTCCAGTAACGGGAAATAGAGAAGCTACTGCAAGCCGCAATGTAATAAAATGTAATTCACAAAAAAAGTATATGTTAAAGCAACTGACCACGGGTTGGGCACGTTTTATTTTTTTTTGAAACGCTGTGATTTTCACAAAAAAAGTGGGGTTGGAATCAAAATACTGTATGAAATAAAGAAATCCAGTGAAATTTCTGAAATATCTCTGAAACTTTTTGGAATATTCTAAATTATAGCCTTAAAGTATTAGCTTATTTTCAATACTTATGTCAGACATTGAACACTAAAAACCACACCATTCATTTCAATAGTTTTAATATGGTATATTGCTATGACTGTTATCTGTGCAATTGAATAAAAGTTTTACGATACACAAAATATTCTCTGAGATATGGGAGTTTTTTTGTGAAACAAAGTGAATATTTTCACAAAAAAATTACAAAATTTTTTATTCAAACACAGCGGTAAAATATTAAATTCCCAGTCTGTGGCCGAGATCCTAGTTCATTGCACAGCTAACGTTATCTGGAATACGGTTGAAAAAAGTTTCATGAAAATACCTTGAATAGTTTCTGAGAAATTTGGTTTCGCGTGGAATAAAGTAACGAAACAATAAATCTTCAAAAAACGAGTTTGGAAATCGTTTGTTGCCATTTGAAAACCATTGTTCCAGATGATTTAAATCAACCATAACTTTGTTTTCACTTATTGCATGTGTAAGGATTTTGCGTAAAAAGTTTTTCCAAACATATTTATAAGACCATTTTCGGCAATTTTCGAAAAAATCGTCATACGAACGTAGTCAGTTGCCTTAAACGCTGTACAGAATATTTATATGATTATAATTCATTATGATAGAGTCATTATTATGAGAGTTATAATTGAAATATTCCTAATTCTCGATTTTTCAGTAATAATAATAAATTTATTGACACACAAGCACACAAAACCGGGGGGGGGAATAAAACAAGAATGGGGGAAAAACTAACACAATGGGATGGAGGAGGGAGAAAGTCAATGCAAATGTTCATAACAGATCCAAGAGATATATAATGATCTGTCCAGGGTCAAACCACCAAAAATTTCAGCCTTGGTAACTTATTACCACATGCTAGCTATTGAAACATTATAGTCAGCATTATACTGCAAATATACATAGAAGATGCAAGTTGATCAAACAATAGTTAAGGTATGATTATTATTTTGATCCAATGGTGTGTTTCCTTCTCTCTCTCTCTCTTTTACATAGAAGGGAAGCATAAGAGAAACAAAACAAACTTGGTTAAACACTTGGCATATATTGTTGTTTCTTTAGAATTTTGAGTTTTGTCAAAAGTTAATGTCACGATAAAAGTGATAAATCAGTTATCGTACATAATAACTGGTTATTATGCATACTTACCAATCATCTTGTTAAGTTTGATGAATTGATCATTTTTACCTGTGAATATGCATAGTACCCAAGTGTCATTGGCAAATTTTATAAATTTTTAACGTTTCGACGGAACTTGTGCATGCCTGTCTACTGCAATCTGTCTTCCAAAACAGAAGTGAGAAATGACATTTGTTTTATCTGCATGTATTTGTATATTGTGTGCATTCTTTTTGTGGATCTGCTACATTCTATGGAGATATTTTATCCAAAGGGTTGCCATCGCTAATTGAAGTATCTTCGAATTGGAAAATCAAAGATGACTATGTGGGATATGCATCGAGCCCCTGGTGGGCATAGTGGTGATATCCAATGCGTCTCATGTAGTGTTTTGTGAGTTGGGGGAAAAAGCCACCACCAATATTTAAATTAGCAGTGAGACTGAAATCAATGTATCTCTGATATGCTTGCAGGGGCTGCTGCAGGGGCTACCACTGTATCTCATCTTCCTCTTTTCCAAACGTTGCATTCGAATTTTAAACGTCAGAAAACCAATTTCAGCTCGACCATCGCATCAATATCATGCAGGGGAGAAAACATTCTGTTGTAGATCAAGGGAGGGGGGAAGAAAAACAATTTCCCTAACGTATACATGATATACCCAATATCAAATTCCAAAGCAGAAAAGAAGTGACTTGAATTTTCAGAAATTTCAAATTAGAAATCGATCGCGGAGAGAGTGAGAGAGAGAAATTTATTTTTATTTTTTTTGCTTCCAATTTCAACAGATTGGATGAAGAAGAAGTTAATAAAGAAAACTAATTTAAATTTTATTTTTTCTGATGCTGTGAAATAAGAACCTGCGAGTAATTGAAGTTGCGCCGTATTTGCTCGAAATATGAGCACTTAATTACAATTCTTTTTCTCTCTCTCTTTTGCGATCCATGGAGCGCTTGTAATGATTTTCTATTGTCTCCGGCAAAAACCTATTAAATCAAGGTATAAATAGAAACCAACTTTCTTGCTATCGTTTTATGATAGCTCATATGTACAGATGCACATATTTTTCCGAATGTAATGTTGAAATTATAAACATACAAGTATGGAAGGCAAACTGCGCAGGAAAATAGTCTTTATGGGAAACCATATATTACATTTGATTACTTGAATTCATGCTATACAGTATCCCTATAGTGTGATTCATTTATACAGGACCGTTCTTGGGTTGCGATCCGAAAGGTATTGTGATCTCGATGAGAACGAATTGACCTTAAGCTATGTTTGGCGAAAAATATTTTAGCTAGACTCCGCATCCCTCCTATTTCTGATTTCAAATCAGCGAACTAGCGCCAAATTGACGGGATCTCTACTTACGAACAATGCCCAGAACCAGGGCCGTAAGTTGGATTTTTGCCGCTCCCACGACTTTAAAATACGATAATTTTATAGTTTCGTTATTTGTTCCCACCTAAAATTGCCGTGCCCTAAATTTTGCTACCCGGAGCAGTTCCCCTTATGCCCCTCTCTCTAGTTCCGGGGTCCTGCCCAGAACACATCCTGTTTTTTTGTCCCCTAGAACACTTTTTTTTATCAGCATATGGTACGTTCTGAATTATCACCAAAAAGATCTCGTAAATAATTTTATTAATCGTTCTTATTAGTTTTCTTTTTCCTAATGATAGCCATCGACTCAGAGATGCCTTCTTAATGGGTGCCATCTTGAATGACTAGAAGGACACATAAATTTTTTTCTTGCGTAAAATCCCCAAATTATTCGTTGAAAACAATCTGAATTTGTTAATGTGGATTAAATATCGCTGCGTATTATTTGCAGTTGTTTTCTGATAGGTAACAATGGAAATAAATCCTAAAAAAATAAATGGCTAAAAATGAATGTGTATATATAGTGCATAGATGTGCTAGTTAGAGGAAAATTTAAATTTTTCACAAAAACGTGACCAAAAAGCCACTTTCCTTTGCTATTTTTATTTATTTATTTATTTTATTCATTTTTTTTTGTAAGGAATCTGTTAACAGTTTCTTAGAAGAACCCACCATAATGATAGCCAAAAAATAATTTGCTACGGGATGTTTTTGGGGACGGTGTGAGAAATTATGTATTTTTAAAAGTAATCAGCATTTTTTTAAACACTGCACACACACAGCCAGAAACTAGGGCATCGGAAGGTTCTTGCAAACTTTTGTAATTTCAGAGGAGTCGGTTGGTGTTCCGAAGCTCAAAAGAAACACTGCCAGAAAAGGTTTTGAAACTGCAATATTTGCAACAGTGTTGATTCCAACCGTTGGAATTCATCAAATAAAATTCGAACTTGTAATATTAGTCAAAGTTTAAGAAGTTCATATAGTCACAGCCCCTCTTTATAATTTTAATCCGGGTAGAGAAGAGAAGGAAGAAAACGGACAGACCGGACGAAAAAAAATCAGGATGGAAGGAAAATCAAATCAGGAAAAAGGTCAGGATCAAAGGAACAAAACGAACAGATAGGGCAGCGGTTCTCAACCTTTTCTGGCTAGCGGAGCCCTTTTCAGTGTGTAATTTCTATGGCGGAGCCCTGTTTAACTCAAGGAGCCCTTTTTAGTATATTATTTGTATGGTGGTACCCTTTAGGATACTTTTTTGTTTGTTTATCAAATTTATTGATTTATTTTATTATCCTCGAGCGGTCGTGGAGCCCCTGGGAAGTGCACACGGAGCACCGGTTGAGAACCGCTGAGATAGGGCAAAGAGAAAGTCTGAAAGAAAGGAAACGGACGAAGAAATACGTGCAAAGGGATGCCCAAAATTGTCATTAAATTTCGGTTAATTATAAATGCTACTGCGTGCCCCTGTTACTACTCTTACGCCGGGTTTTCCTAGGAAAAGGTTTTCTACGGTGCGTGCAGCGTGAAATCGCCGATTGGTTAAAAACCCGAAATTCACGTTTTTTAACCAATCAGCGTTTTCACGCTGCACACGGTACAGGTAACCTGCTCCTAGGGAAATCCGGCTTTAGGTTCTGAGTAAGTGTCAAAATATTATAGCCATGGGTGAGTGGAACTATCAGTCCTACAATTTTCATACTTCAACACTGTATTACTCAAAATGAGTATGTATACTGTAATTTCTTCTGCGTTATAGTAGGTGGTGGCATATAATCCGCAAAAGCGAATTTCGCAACTATGAGAAAATGGAGTCATATAGTCATCTGCAGCAGCGTATGACACCGCATTATATGAAAATTTCATCCAATAACAACGAAATCCTAACTCGAAAAAGGTGTTTGATTCGCTGTGTCGACCGCTAGTTCAAAATGGTGTACAATCAGCGAGCTCTTTTTTGATGCTTCATTGAGTTTAGCCTCGCTCGCTTACGAGTAACAGGTTCGAAGGGGCCTTGCCGTTGCCTAACATTTCAAAGTATTTCGGGAAATGCATTTGAAAGCCATTTCTATACGAAGAATGAATATCCGATCAGTGAACTTATATAGCTTTAATTAAAGTCTGTACTTCAAAAAATAAAACAATAGAATGGAATATCAAGTTCCGAATAAACATTTCACCTCTTGAGTATAAAATATGCAAAACACTCGGCACCACTCAACGTACATTTCGAGGCATCCGAGCGCGAAACATGACTTATAATGCATCTACGATGAATAGGAATCATGAAGAATATGCAAGGAACGATGCTTTTGATAACAGCAGCATTTCCTTATACAATAATAAGTATTGTTTACAATTCCAGTATAGTGTCGTAAGCACATTCAAGTTCGAAACTCACATTTAAGAGACTTTCTTTTTATTTCTTCACGGTATAGAATCCATAAAGCTAGTACTGCAAACAACATGCTCGCTCCTGAACAATACTGCCGAAAAGTACTTAAAACTTGTTGGGCATTGAGTGAGATGTTTTCTAATGTTACGGCGCGCGGTTGTTTGAAGGGAAAATTTCCGAGAGAATATATCTGGACAAAGATATGTCAAGAAAATTGCTTTTTTTTTTTCTTTAACAGAAAAAGAAGCATTTTTACCTCCGGAAACTTTAGAAAAGCACTTCGAGAAGGAGGTGTTAACGACTTGAAGCACGTGATAATTGCCCGGGGCTCCTGTATGCCCATCATACGAAAGAGTCTTAATTTGGAAAGTGGTTTCACCATCAACCATATTCTCTGAGGCAAAACTTTCATTTGCCCTCTCCATCCTCTTCCTCCTTCTTCGATTGACTGTTGGCACGCCAATGCGCTCAACTTTGTAACCCGTAATGAGCTGGTTGTATGCCATTTAAGAAAGAAGAACGGAAAGAAAACCAAAAGATTATGGCACCACGCATTCATCATTAGAACATCCAGTGTTTCTAAAAGGAGTAACTTCGGATACTCGAAAAGAAACGCGTTCCGGTAATGACCAGGGAACCGAATTTGATTGATCCGTAACACGGAGAATTGCTGGAAAAATCCTTTTGAACGGCTGAATAAACTTTTGAATAAGGGCAAATACTAAACGCGTAATACACTGATTGTAAATGAAAGTTTTTCAGGAGCAAGATATTTTTGGAAAGAGTAATTAAGCATTATGAGTGGTGTTGGTGCATATTGTACCTGCTAACTTGAAACCAAAACGGAAAGATGGTGTGGAAGTTTATAACAACTTTATATGGTTATAAAACTTTGTCAGTTATTATTATGATGCATAATATGACAATAAAGGCAACAGTGAACGCTAGAAATAACGTTCTCCAAATATCCAAAGGTTTCCCATGATGCTCGTAAACAGGGCCTTCCAAATTACTCCAGAAAGGTGATCACCAAAAGGCGGAAATCAGACAATTTTTGAAGCATACTGCTTGAATCACATGATATCCAATAGTGGCCTTGTCTGCAATTCTGGGGTCAGAGAATATTGCCACATCTGACATTCGCTATTGGTATTCGTAAATTAGTACGCGTCTGGTGTCACCAAAAATGGCACAATAGATCAGTGGTTCTCAACCTGGGAGGGAGGCATATGTAGGACCGATTTAGGTTTGATGGGACCCTTGGCTATTGAACGTAATGAGATCAGTTACATGTCGAACTCCTACGGCTAACGTTAAAAAACTTTTTCTTTGTCTGCTTAGCCTGCAGCTGTGCGGTCGTGTGGGCACCGTGCTGGACTCTCGTCCTGAGGATCCCGGTAAGAACCCCGTTGACGGTACGGAGGTGGTTATCTGAAGTTTGTTTTCTGCGGTTTTCCAACTTCGAGGAGCGAATGCGAGCTGGTCTCCCATTTAAAATAGCCGCTCCGCAGAGAGCAGGTAGATCTACAATACGATGCTGGCATAACATGGAAATTCAAGCATTTCTATCTTTAATGCTTTAAAATCCATGGCAGAATGCAGAATGAACCGAGCACGTCCAGGCTCTTACGCTATTGCAATTTAAGCACAGTAGTCATAAGACCGCGGACTTGCCGCGAAAACCCTACCGGTGTACCGGCCAGGCGAAGCCACCCCAAGGTGCCCCTCGCCAACTCTTTCGCAATCATGCCCCTCCATCCCATTCCCAACCCAACAATAGCCCTTCATCGCCGCCCGGCACCACCAGGATGTTCGCGCCCTTAAACGCCAACTACACATCCTCAGCCAAGTCCCACAACAGCCGCCACCCGACCACCCAATAATCCCACACCACACCCGCGACCGAACTCCCCCGTCCCTTCCGGAGCTTCATCATTAATCAAAACAATAAATACAGGTCGTCCATAATTAAAAGACCCTATTTTAAAGTAGCCTACAGGCGAAACCAGTCATCAAAAAAGTGTGAAATTTGGTGGAGGACTTCATGAAGTGATGGGAATTTGTTTCAGGGGGAAAAACATTAGTTGCACATGTCGCCACCAGAGGGAGTTTCACTTTGAATAGCTGTAGTAAACATGTAAATTTATGTGATGTCACGCAGCAGCTGTTATAAAACCTAGTGTCCTGTGGTACAATTCCAGAACATTTAAGTGGCCCGTGGCATATTTTCAGGTCACTTAAATGACCCGAGACACAGTTCCAGAACACTTAAGCGATCCGTGACACATTTAGAGATCCCTTGAGTGACATGTGACGTAGTTTTAGAGAACTTTAGTGGCCCCAGTTCGGTTCTACATCACTCAAGTTACCCGCGACACATTCTCAGGTTATTTAAGTGATGCGTGGCACATTTCCAGAGCACTTAAGCGGCTCGGACACATTTCCAGATCACTTGAATCCGCGAAACACTGAGATCACTAAAGTAGCTCTGTAGGGCACTTATCAATAGGGGGATGTGACTTCAATTGTGTGCCCACAAACTATCGAAAGGTTTTTCTCGTTTTTGGCGCACCGAGTAAGATGGCATTAAAAATATTTCATATTTTCATAAAAGCTGGTTGATGACGTAAGCATTATAAAAAAACCCCTCCCTCCTTGTCATCAAAAGTCAGCAAATCGGAAACCCCCTCCTCACCCCCCCCCCCCCATCGATGACGTAATACTTGAACGGCCCCGTAGCTCTAGTTATTCCTCCTATTAATTTATTTTTTTGCCGGTTCTCAAACTATTTCTACTCTTTGTACCTATTTCGCCGGTCCTCAAATTATCTCTCCCATTTATGTATTTTTGGCCCGGCCCGCAAATCATCATTTTTCTCATTTCCACCGGTCCACAAAATCGTTCAATTACTTGCACTGCAGTTGTGGAAAAGGTGAATAACCCTAGTCTATAGAATATGAAGCATGAACTGTTTACGTAGCCTAAGTACATAAAAATCCTCTTTTATACCAAAAGAGCCTATTCAAGCGCTGTCATTGATCTATTCACCAACACATTTCGTCATCCGCGCATTCTTAAGCACGGCCCGAGCGAAAAAGATGGGTATTCGCATCAAAATGCATACCTATATGGTTTGAGCGATTACAACCTGATGTTTACAATCCATATCCAGGTCCATTGTCATCAATATTACATCCATATAGCGGTTGGTTTTTTTCCTCCCATGATGTTTGAATGCAAATGTATATATTGAAACATTTTGAGCTGCACCCATTTTTCATATGTATTTTGCTCAATTCCATGTCCCATTTCTTCTCACCAATAGAAAAGAAGGGTGGAAGTATAGATATCTATAAGAAGAGATGGTGTGTGTGTACGCGCCCCATTCCCTTTACATATATCTTTTTCTTGCACTTTTCCACGTGTGTCGAGGTCCTGATAGAATCTCACGGAGCTCCTCTTACCAAAGAGGCCTGAATAGCAAACAGTGGAGCAGTTTTTTTTCTTTCGCTATCCATCTCCTGCGTCCCTTGCCCAACCTCCATCATCCAATGGGAATGAGAAGATGTTGCTAAGATGTGTTGGAAGAGGAGCAATGGAGCAAAGAGAGGGAGTGAGATCACATTGCGTTATAATATGAAAACCTCAGCAACCTCCGAGAAGAGAGAGAGAAAACACACAAAAAAAAAGTGCGATTATTTTAAGAAAGGGATCCCGCCTTGTCGTTCGTTGCCATGGCTTCGACATCTCTCTCTCTTTTTTTTTTCTCCTCTCCCTCCATTATACTTATTTTTCTCGCACGTCGATAGCTTATCGAACAGCCATTACAGATATATAAGCTCCGATCAAAGCAATGGTCGGAAAATAGCGAGAGCAAAAAATAAGGAAGCGAATGTTGTGTAAGGATTTTTTTTCCCCCATTTCCAGGAAAAGGAGAAACTTTTTTCTCGCTAAAATGTATATATATATATGAAAAGTATCTTCCATATTGTTGTTGTCAGTCGAGTGGAGACGACAACAAGTTTTTTGATTAATTGAGAACAAAGCGCCACACGAATCCGCCCTAACCAATTATGCAGCGTCAGCGAACATTCAACGACATGTTTGTGTGGAATATACTACATTGGGTGCTGTGTCCCTCCCACTTGTTTGATGCGCTGAAAAAAAAATTGGAAAGAAATTTGCCCAATTTTGTTCTTTTTTTTTGAGTTTCATCAATGAATTTTAAAATGCAATAAATTTCATTCGTGACTTCGAGAAGGCGTGTAAACATATGGAATGCGTGTAAACTATTCCTATACGTATTTGCAGTATAGGAATAGAGATATTTGTGAAAGATTTATTAGTGAATATTCGAGCGATTGATCAATAACTCTCCCTCCTTTCTTGAACTTCCAGAATCTGTTCACACTCTCCTTAAATTTCCAAAAGCTGCCGCCCTTTCTCCATAACGAACTTTCAGAACGTGCACACACTCTCTTTAAATTTCCAAACTCAAATCAAAGCCCAACCCGAATCTGAACATGCTTTCACCGAAGAGTTCTAAAATCTACAAATACTTTTCTCAAATTTTCAAAATCATTCCATTTGGTTTCTCTTTGAATTTCCAAAACCTATTCACTCTCTCCTTAAATTTCCGAAATTTGCCCGAGGGGTTTCTCTCTTTTTTTCTCTCTGTTACAGTTATTTTTCAAGCACGTCGATAGCTTATCGAACAGCCAATGACGGAAAATGGCGAGAGCAAAAAATAAGGAAGCGAATGTTGTAATGATTTTGTTTTTTCCGTAATTTCTACGAAAAAGACAAACTTTTTCCTCTTTATGTGATTAAATATATAAAAAAATCTCTATCCAATGTTGTCGTCAGTCGAGTGGAGACGACAACAAGTTTCTTAATAAATTGGGAAAAAAGCGCCACGAATCCGCCCCAACCAATTATGCAGCGTCAGCGAACATTGAACGACATGTTCGCGTGGAATATATTCTAACATTGGATTCTTTTTGCCTCCCTCCCTCCCTCCCTCCGCCCCCGCCCACTTGTTTGATGAGATGAAAAGAATTGAAAAGAAATTTGTGTAATTTTTTTGTTCTTCTTTTTGAGCGGAGAAATCACTAATGAATATTAAAATGAAACAAATTTTACTCGTGACGTCGATAATTAGTACAAATATATGGAAATACGTATCTGCTTTGGGGCCTTTCAAGTATTACGTAAGCAAATTTTTAGCCATTTTTGACCCACTTCCCCCCTTTGTCAGCAAAAGTAGCAAAACTCTGACCCCCTTGTCAGCAAAATTTCGTCATCACTGCCTCCTACCTTCTAACGCATATTGGTGGGATCAGAAACGTACGCGGGAGGGGGAGCGCGCTCGTGTGCTTCCTCCCCCCAGACGAAAAAAAAATTTAATGCAAAAAATATTTTTTTCAAATTAAAATTTCGAAATAAAATACCTTTATATATTATTATAATCGATTTCTGTTAATTTCAATGCTATTTGAAGGGTAAGAACTCAGAATTTCTCTGAATGACACGTGGCACAATTCCAGAGCTTTTAAGTGGCCCGTGGCACATTTTGAGATCACTGAGGTAGGCCTCAAAGATCACTTTCACATTCAAAGATCCCTTAAGTAACCCGCGACACAGTTACAGAATGCCTAAACGATCCGTGGCACATTTAGAAATCCCTTTTGTGACATCTGGCACAGTTTTAGAGCACTTAAGCGGCCCCCATTGCAGTTCTACATATCACTCAAGCTACAGCGGAACATTTCCAGATACTTAAGTGATCCGTGGCATAATGACGGATCACTTGAGTGCTGCGTGGCGCAGTTCCAGAGCACTTGAACGGCCTGGAAACATTTCCAGAGCACTTGAAGGATCCGTTAAACGTTTAGAGATCATTAAAATGGATGTGTAGGGGATGACTTATCAATAGGTAGAATGTTAGTTCAGGTGCCCAATAACTATTGAAAGGTTTTTTCTTTCAGTTTTTGGCGCGCCGAATAAGATGCCATTAAGAATATTTCATATCTTCATAAAGGGTGGTTGACGACGTAAGCATCATCCAAATCCCCTTTCGCCCCCCCCCTTATCATCAAAAGTCAGTAAATCGGAAACCCCTTCCCCGTCGATGCTGACGTAATACTTGAATGACCTCTTTACGGTATGCGGATTTTTGTAGGTATATTGTGAAGGTATAAATGTGCACTCGAGTCCCGTTTTAACGAATACATTACAGCAAAAATCTCGTTTTGATGAACACTTTTCTAATCCCGCAGATAACGATACAAAGGAACAATGCGCAAACCCGGAATTCCTTTATAACGAAGTGATTTCTCCGGTCTCTTGGAGTTCGTTACAACGGGATTGGACTGTATTTGTGTGGATATTTTTATTCAATATTGGAGTGTGATCGACTAGTAACTTTATCTCTTTGTACTTCTGGAATCGCAGCACGCACTCTCATTAAATTTCCAAATGCTGCCCGTGCTCTATTACTAACTCACAAAACTTGCAGACGCACACGCTTTAAACTTCCGATTTCTACCAGTGCTTACCCCGAACTTCCATAAACCTGTACACACACACACACACACACACACTCCAAATTTCCAAAATCCGCACATAATCTCCTTAAATTTCCAAAATCCTCCCGTGCTTTGTCTGAATTTCCAAAATCTGCACACATTCTCTCTATGTATACATCTGCTCGTGTTTTCATCGAACTTCCAAAATCCCGCTTATTCTCCTTAAACTTCCAAAATATCCCTTAATTTGCCCGTGTTTTTTTTTTATAACATGATCCCCACGTATTCCCAAGGGATCAGCATGATCCGTCCAGGGAATTTGTTAGTGTTAGTAAACATCCATGCCCGAACCGGGATTTTCCTGATTATAAAAAGTTTTTCCCTGAGCTTCCAAAACCTGCACACATTCTCCTTAAAATTTCCCAAAATCTGCTCGCGCTGTCCCTGTATTTCAAAAAACATTTTCCGCTTTACCTGAGCCTCCAAAACCTGCACACACTGTCCTATACGATTCATTCTTTTTTTAACTCTAGATAACTAAACTTAAATCAGTGTTACTCAGTGTTACCTAGGGGGCCTTACGGCCCCCTAGGTTGAGAACCACTGTAATGGACCACCATAGATTAGTGATGGTCCATTACAGTGGTTCTCAACCTAGGGGGCCGTAAGGCCCCCTTGCGATCCTGAGATATTCTAGGGAGGCCACGGGAGGAAATCAGAAGAAAGGTGATCCACGACAGTGGTGAAGGGAGTCATAGAGAGCTGCGAAGAGAAAAGCTTTAAAAGTGAAACATAGTTGAAAAATATTACTACTTTCAGAATTCATCACATCCGTCCCTAGAACCATGGTCACCTTAACTCTTGGGTCTATGTGGGCATGACCCGGGTCATCATGTCTATACTGGAGGAGGGACGACTGCACTATATGGGATCTGGTATTATGATTTTCATATGTAAGCTGTTACTTCCAGCTAAGTATGGAGGGCCGCCAGAGAAACGGTTGATGTGTTGGAAGTGTCGATTTATCATGCATGTTCATTGGATGATCGTACCGTTTTTTACCTTATAATTTGACTCCTGGGAGAGATGATAATCCACCATTTGAATCCGTGCTTAGCTAGGATTCCAGAGATTGACTTGATTTATTAAAATTTCATTCATAATAAAAGAATAGAAAGTATCTCACTCTTGGATGAGGGTAGAGGGGGGCCCTGGATAGGACGGGGTAGGGTCCACGAGAAAAAAATGTGATCCATAATGGGCCACGAGCTTAAAAAGGTTAAGAAACACTGGTCTATTAGATTAATGTGTTTAGTTATCTAAAGGGTTAATTAGATTTTCAATTTTTGACGAACTCTTGACGCACCTGGTAATTTACAGCTTGAAATTCAAAGCATCTGATCTAATGCCCTTCTGTTTGGCCCTTTCTCTATTGGCCCTTCTGTTATTTTTTTTCTTCACAAAATGTCTGCAAGTGACAACTATTAAATGAACGTCTCAGTTCAGATAGTTTATGCGCACGCGTCTGATGGTTCAGGATTAGTTTAGATGAGATTTAACTGCTACAGCGCGTTAATGAGGAGACGCGATTACAGTACGTTTCTCGATCCGTCCTAATCAGCTCACAATTCATTAAACACAATTCATTATTATCACGATTCACGCTTCCAAAAGGAAATCACCAGGGAACTGATACCCGGACGGTAATCCATATCCACCCCATACAACGGTTTTTCGTGCACAATATAATCGCTATCATGGATTTACAAAGCAGGCTGATATTGCGTGGAATTTCGAATGCATCGAGATTTGCTTAAACATCTATATTCACGCAATAGTATTCATGTCACGCGACGCGTGTAAACATTTCAGTGATTCAAATCCGTACCTGACCATTTAATTGAATGCTCGCTGTAATCAGATGAGAGCGTCAGTCAAAAATAGATTATCCAAGTCGCTCCCAAGAGGTCAGTCCTCTTGTAATGTTCGTGACGGTCTTCGGGTCCGTTTTTAGGACGTGATTGCGTACAGGTGGTAATCAGTCCCGTCTTAACGCATGGGCTCACCCGCGCACGGCCCTGGGGCCCCAAGAGGAGAGGGGCCACACAAAAATGAGAAATGGTTGAAATTTTCGAGAATTTTCCAGATAGGGCATCAAAAACATCACTTGGCCCGGGGGCCCACGATGCTCTTAAGACGGCCCTGGTGGTAGTGTCTCTCTTTTTCTGTGGAGTATCTATCTTATGGAATATCTATATAACAAGATAGATACTCCATATATTTCTCCACGTCTCGGTTTCTGAAATTCCAAATCTTGCACATAATCTCGCCTTAAATTTTCAAAATCAGTCCGTGCTTTCCCCTGAAAACTTCCCAAAATTCTCTTTCTCAGTACATATTCTCTTCGATGTTCCCAAAATCTGCCCGTCTTTTCCTGAATCTAAAAAGTTGTTTCTAGTGTCGTCCCTGAACTTACAAAACCTGCACATAACACATTCTCCTCCTACATAATTTATTCCTTTTCAATTGGTTTTTAAATCTTTCAGCTTGGAATTCCCAATACATCGAGGTTTGCTTAAACACCGATGTTTACGCAATAGCATTCGTGTAACGCGACGCATGTAAACATTTCAATGATTCAAATCCGTGTCTGACCGTTTAAGCGAATGCTCATTGTAATCAGACGAGAGCGTCAGTCAAGAATAGATTACAGATTCGGGTTGGGGGAAGGTCAGTCCACTTGTAATGTTCGTGACGGTCATCGAGGCAGTTTTTTGGACGTGATCCCTTGTAGGTGGAAATGTCTTCCTTTTTCTGTGGAGAGTATCCATCTTGTTAATTATTTGCTCTCTCTCTCTCTCTCGAAAGTAGACATGTTTTGGCTGTTCAACAACCATGTGCTCTCAATGAGAGGAGGAGGAGCAGAAAGGTATTTGGCTGCCAAAATATTGGTCAAGAATGTTTTGCTTTACCGTTGCCATGGCCGTTCAGGCAATCTGCCCAGGTTCGAAGCCACCTTTTTGACACAAGCCGTTGTTCGCGTGACAGGGGCGATACAGCACGATAACATTCAGATATTCTTCATCTTCGTCAATGGAAATAGCGTAAGGCAGGGGTTCTCAAACTCTGCGCCGCGTCTCCCTAGTGCGCCTCCAACCTTAGGTTTTTCGAAAATATTCTCTGATAAAAAGCTCTGGGGAGCCGGTGGAGCTCACGCATAAGCATTGAATAGGAGGAAAAAGGTTACTGCGGGTGAAAAGTGTTTGAGAACCCCTAGCTTAAGGGACCGTTCAAAACAAGTATACAAGGTATACAAGGCACTGTGCATGACTCCCTGGACAGAATTTCAGTCCCTGTGCAGCGTTATTCAGCTAAAGTCAGTTTTCTAAAAATTCCCTCCATGGCTTACTACTTCTTTCCTTTTTTTTTCCTTTCTTTTTCGAACCGAGCACAACTCTGGTCTATCGCCTATGGCAATTTACTACCGATTGAGTTGCGCCGGAAGTATGAATATGTCTGTACTTAACAGCCTGAGTGCGTATATAGTTTTGTGGATACAACACTTAATACAGACTCAGACAATAAGTCACACACGCTCACATTTCCTGCAAAACTCACTCGGCAGTAAATTGCCCATGGCGATATACCGGGGTTATGCTCGGTTCGAAAGAAAGAAATTTCGTATCACATAAATAATTACACTGAAACCAATATCGGAAAATTACATGATATTGGTTTCTGAAAATACGGTCACTCAATCAGTACGCTAAAACTGGAATCGGTTTACGGAAACTTTGCTTTGATATTTCGCCTCTAGCACGTTTCGTCCCTGCTATATTCCGCCTGCCTTTACCGTATGAGTAACCAAGTGAGTGACAGCATGAGTGACCAAGTTATCGGGTAAATGCCCATAGGAGTGACCAAGTGAATGGATGAGTGACCATAAAAATCAGGGCCGTCATTTCAACTTTTTCCGGGGGGGGGGGCAAAGCACATGTACTCAATGTATTTATCCTGCCCCCTCCTAAATGACGGTCCTGATACAAATCACCGAGTGTGTGACTGTATGAGTGGTGGTTACTTCCTTGGTCACTCACTCACTTGGTCATTCATATGGTCATTTACTCAACCATAGTCACTCACAATCACTTACTTATAAGGTCACTCACTTAATTACTCATACTTCCACGCACCCAACCTCTTGGTCACTCATTCACTCATATGGTCACTCACACAGTCAGTCACTCACTCGGACACTCACAGTCAGTCACTCACTCGCACACGGTCTGTCACTCACTCGGTCAGGCGAAATGTGGGGGAGAAATTTCCGAGGACAAAAAGTACCGGAGACGAAACATACCAGAGGCGAAATTTCCGGATCCCACGGGAGTCATTGTCGACTTTTTTTTAAAAACTATCACGGGGAGAAACGTCCATTGAAAAGGCTGAGAGAGAGAGAGAGCCTTAAATTACGTACTAACGTGAGAGCGTGATCTCGATCTCCAAGTTATTCTATTTTAACAGACGTTCCAAAAATCCGTCTCATTGAGTTCAATAGCGGTTAGAGCGTCTTCATCAGAAGCTTGAGAGCAAAACCTCTTCCAATCAACCTTCAGGAATGGAGCGCCAAGCAGCGATGCACGATATCATGGACCCGAAGATCATCCAAAACTCCTCGTCGTCCGGAGAAGCCCAGCAGCAAGGTAACAACAACAACATCCTCGTCACTCCGAGCCTACTGATGATCGTGAAACCAGTCGCTAAACCTGCTGCTGTAAAAGTCCCGACGAAGGCCCAGGCCAAGGCTTCTGCCGCCAAGAAAAAGAAGAAGGCTTCCGCTAAGAAGTCGTCCAAGAAGAAGACCAAGGCCAAGAAGAAAGCCAGCAAGAAGAAGAAGACGGCCGCCAAGAAGAAGAAGCCCGCCGTACAGGCCGCCATGTGATTGGAGCTCCTGTACAACTACACACGTGTTTTCGATCGGACCAAGTTGTGGAAATTTCCCGTTGAGACTGATCTAATGGTAATAACATGCGCCGGTCATTATTGAAGTTGATTTCAGTTGATTTTCCGAGTCAAATAAAACTAGATTTTGATGCTTGCCGTTGACCATGAGAATTGCGTTTGCAAATGAAATGGTTAATTTCCAAGTACACAGTAGAACCCCCCCCCCCCATGTAACGCCACCCTTTGTCTCATAGGTTTCTGGCGCTATAACGGGTTTGGCGTTGTATTGAACCACTAATTAACGTGCGTAATTCTTACAAGAAAAATTTGTTCACTGAAAAATTGTGATGCTAAGTTGGGTTGGCGCTTAATCGGGGGGGGGCGCTACAACGGGGGAGGGATTTGACTATATATGTTATGGTAAATGTGATGATTCGGTTATTATGCATACTTAAAAATCATCTTGGAAGGTTTCAGATATTTATCACTTTTACCGGCGAATATGCATGGTACCCCAGAGTCGTTGGTAAATTTGATAAATACTTGAAATTTATCGATATTATATGTGATTATGCATAATACCCAAGTGTAATTGGTGAATTTGATAAATATGAAAAAAAAATCCAAATGAGTCTTGTATGTGTGTGTGGATATAGGACCCCGATGCAATAAGTTTTGCGATCATACCCCTATATAATGATACAATAGAGGTATGAATTGCCATGTACAGTTGGCCCTCGGTATTCGAGGCGTCTTTCCTAGGTTTTTTTTTTTTATAAAACACTGTTGAGGTAACAATTCTTTGAATGTGCATAATACTCAGCGTCGTTGGTAAATTTCATGAATAATTTATAGAGTTATCACTTTCACCGAGATTATGCATAATACCGAGCATCGTTAGTAAGTTTGCTAAACACTTGAAACTTCATCGCCTTTATCTGCGATTATGCATAATACCCAAGTGTAATTGGTGAATTTGATAATTATTGAAAAATATTCCATATTTCCGTATGTCGGATGAATATAGTCGGAACACACACCCGATGTGTATATACATGTATGTAATATATAATATGTAATAATACATATATGTAACATACAATACATGTATGAATTATCATGTATGAATTATCATGTATTTTATGTCATATAATACGATTTATCATATAAAATATATATAATACGACATACTGTACATACCCAACCCATATCCCACGTCCCTCCCTGGATCACTCTTTTGGTCATTCTCTAACCTAATTCCTCCCTCTCTGGGTCACTCTTTTGGTCATTCTCTAACCTAACTACTCCCTCTTCGTTTCACTCTTTTGGTCACTCATGCTACCACAACTTCCAGGTCACTTTTCTGGTGATCCACATACTTGCACACAATCTAGGATACTTACGTTCCTCTTTTCTTCACTCATATTCTTACAAAATCCTATAGGTCACTCGTTTGGTCATTCACTGACCTAGTTTTTTGCTGTATAGGCAGAGGTGGATTTGTGGTACCGCATTGGAGAGGTTATACAAATTTTGCGACCACTCATCCATCCAATTTCCCACCCCCTCCGAACTTACCGCTCTGGGGCTAAGGCCCCCATATAAATACGCCACTGATCACTTGAGATACATGCCTACGGTGTTGTTTAACATCACTTAAGTGGCCCGCGGCACATTCGCAGATAACTTCTGTAATCCATGGCATATTTACGGATCACTTGAGCAACCCTTGGCATAGTACCAAACACTGAAGTGTCCAGCGAACCATTTTCAGATCACAGTGGCACAGTTCCACAGCACTAAAGCAACCTGTGATCCATTATTAGGCCTGTTGCTCTCTGTGGAGAGACTTTTAACGGGGAAATCAGCTCGCATTCGCGAATTGAAGTTCGGAACCACAGAAAACCAACTTTAGCCGACCAACGCTGTGGTCGCCGTGGGGTTCGAACCCGGGTCCTCGCGATTCGAGTCCGTAAGTATGACCACTCGACCACTGCAGCGGCACTAGTTGACCGTAGATGTAACTCGTAAACATTCCTCTGTAGAATTTCCGACGAATTGATACATGCAGGAACATGTTGTGAGTATATATATACGTGCCCTTAACTTTGGGTTACCAGATTCAAAACTGAAAAAGGAGGACGCTTGCGTGTGCCTCGTTGGAAATGTCACTTTTCCTGATTTCTAAAACAGATAATACAAACAAAATACACAAACAAAAATCAACCACTGTAATAATGTTTCCCAATACGAACAGAACCACTAAAAAAAGTTCACACAGCACGGTCAGTTTTGTTACTTTGCCTGAAGCAAGAGGCGAGAAGTTTTCTTCCTCTTCTCTCAGAAGGTTTAATTTTTTTCCGGAATCGTTCCTTTTTTGCCAGAAGCAGTTTCACCACAGGATTCAGCACTGAATGTTGTCCTGCTCATCCTGTTTTTTTTTCTTTAACTTCTGAATGGAATTTGATTAATAAATCTCTAGATACTGGAATACTTTAAAATGAACTAAAAAAGTCTATTGTTACGCCTATATACAACAAAGGTAACAAAGATGACATGAACAATTACAGACCAATTTCGATTTTACCTATTCTGTCGAAATTATTAGAGAAATGCGTAAAACAACAAATTAATAGTTATTTACACTCCATTGCTTACTACTCACATAATCAATTTGGCTTCAGGGGAAAAAAGGAATACTGGAATAGCTATGATTAAATTAATGAATTATATACAAAATAAAATAAATGAAACCAGAAAAGTAGCAGCTGTATTTATAGATATCAATAAAGCGTTTGATATGGTAAACTGGGATATCTTATTGTAAAAACTAAAAAATATTGGAATAAGAGGGCTCCCGCTCTATTGGTTCAGATCTTTTATAACAGATAGAAGACAACGTTAAAGTAGGCAATGTGATAAATCGGATAAGGACAATGGATACAGGCGTACCTCAGGGATCGGTTCTGGGCCTAATATTTTTTTTTCTCTTCACATTAATGAAATTCATAATATCAATATTTCGGTCAACTTGTCTCATTCGTAGATGATACAGTTCTGGTTTTCTCCGCTGAAACAACTGAAGAAATGATAAAGAATTTGGAAAAATATATCTATACAATAAATAAAAGATTTCGAAATCTTCGACTTTGGCTAAATGCTAACAAAACTAAATTGGTTCTTTTCAACTTAACAAACTCAAATACAGACAAATGTTTATGAAATTTCATGAATGTAATGACTTCCCTTCCAATACTATATGTAACTGTTCATACATTGAAAGAGTACTGCATTATAAACATCTTGGAATTATTATTTCGGCTAACCTATAATGGAAAGATCATACTGATCAAATTGTCAATAAATTGCCAGCAATTACAGCAATGATCTAAAAAAATTGAAGATTATCATCTCACACCAAATTTTGAAAAAAGTGTTTTTTACATGGGTGTTCCCACATATTTTACATGGATTAGAAGTTTAGGGGAGAACATATAAAAATTCAATCTATATTACAAATCATCTTTATGGCGAGATGGTATTTTCTCGGCTTGAAATATACTGAGAAATTGAATTTTCTGGATGTTATGCCGAAACTGATATATGGAAATAAAAGTGATTTCCCGGAGGAGACAAATCAGTTTCGGCATAACATTCAGAAAATTCAATTTCTCATCTTTATGACTGTTTTCGACGTGGCATTCTTCTACAAACCAACAGTTCTTCACATAACAGAGTATCATTATTAATCCAATTTAATATACGTCAAATTCATTTGCGTAAAGTTTTACCATTCGTGCATAAGAATCCAGAATGTGGTACCCCAGAGTGAATACACAAAGAAGCACTACCGAGATCACAACATCTATATCATATACCAGTACCTAAATAAACAATTTTCAAAAAATCAATATGCTTTCTTGCTCAGAGAATACGTATAGAATTTGATGTTATTAGACAGCAGCAGCAATCATTGTATATGTTTAAGAAGGCTATAAACGGTCACATACTCGAAGTAACAGATGTTGAGCGGTTCGTTTCATTCGATGGTTAATGAATTTGTAAATGTTAAGGGGTAAAATTTATATATATGTTTATTGTAGGAAAATATATCTTGTAATGAGATCACACATCAGACTATAGTATAACATTTGAAAGCAATATATTTGGTGATTTCCCTGCAGCTATTATAGTAGAATATACGTTTGTATGTTGCCAAGAAATTTTCTATGTAATTCACCTATGGAAGGTTATTATTCGACCCTTTGGGTCAAAACGTATTCGTTTATAATTTTTTGTCTGTTTTCTTCATTATGCTGTTTGTTCAAAAAAAAAAGCGGTCACAATCCGTCCCTCCCGAATATAATGTACGGATACGGCATTAGCTGTTAGGAGCAAAAAAATAATGATGTTTTTAAAATGTATGTTGTGGTTCTGTTCTTCCCGAGCTGTTTTTCGCGCCGTCTTTTTCATGTTATCTTAGAGCAAGCTGCACCCGTGGTTAGAATAGCATCTACCCTGCTCGGAAGCATCTTGGGTTGTATTCTGGAAATTTCGAGGGCGATTGGTCAAAGCGTGTGGGGGGGGGGGGGATAAGTGATATATGTTGCATGTGGGAAAGAAAAATTCCCAGGAAACGGAAAATTATTCCTGGAAACTGAAAAGAAGGATAAAAGGGCGAATTTTTTCTAGAACGCTCGTGGGTGCTTGAAATGGCATCAAAAAGGAGGAGGGCATGCCCTCTTGAAAGTGGATGTCTGGTGACCCTACCTTAATCCTTGCTTGTCTGGTGTTATAGCGGGGGTTGCCACCTGTTTTCCCATATTTTGAAGTGAAAATGAGAAATGCCTGAATTTTCATGCCATGTAAGTATCGTCTTGGGAATCTGCCTGCTCTCTACTTAAAGATCCCTTCATAGCTGGTAGGAGATCGACAATATTCCATAAATATCTAAATTCACATATAGACTATCTTGAAAGACATGATAGCCAATATAACTCATCTCCAAGATAGATGGCAGTACCTACCAACACTAAACTTTATAAGCATCCACTTTTCAGCCACCATAAAATCAACAATAAACAATTGCTATTCAAATTTATTCGTCGTTTATTTGAATGCAATAGTAGTTGTGATTCTCAAATAAGGCGCCATTGCGATTTTTGGTGACGTGTAAGTGTCAGGTTATACGCAGGGGTGCAGAAAGATACAGTCGACGCTGCTTATTAGAATCATGGATAATGTTATCACTTTTGCAAGGAACGGAGTAGACCAATACCATAATATGGGGGAAAAATTCGTTTAAAGTTATCGACTTCTCTATCAATTTTTTTTTTCCATTAAAAGATTTTCTTGCGCATTCTGAAGCTTTGGTTTAACCAAACTTAATTGTATCCCTGTAAAATATCGTTATCAGGATGCAAGACTACGTAGAAGGCTAGGAGGTGTTCTTCCTCCTCCTCCTCCCTTGTTGGCAAACATTTTCGTACTTAATATCGTAATCAGTCCATAGTATTCGGTATGGTCCATTTACGTGTGGAGGTGCTTTTGCAATGGCCTTCTTATAGTGAAGGCAAATGACGGAAAAAAAGCCCCCTACTTCAGTTCTTGATCAGTTTCTTTCGGTTCACCAGATTCAGATTTCTTTTCCCGAAATACTTTCTAAGGGAATCAGTGAAACGTATTATGTACATTAAAAGAGAGATATCGTAATTTGTGATAAGCAGTTTAGTTGTAACGCCTCACCATGGCTGAATAGCAAAAATTTTAGCTCAAAGGAAAAAAAAGAGGTACTATTTAAAAGAATAGGATAAAAGACTGGATACGATTGAACATATTGGAACATTTAGCAACCAATTATGTGGGAAATCATGAGAGTTCTTCAATTTCACCAATACCCGTTTACCATATGGCCCGTTCGTCAAAACGGGATGTGTGGTCACCGTACCTGAAACCAGGACTTTCTTTTCGGATATAGTCATCATTTGGTTATTGTAATCAGGAACCTCGAGTAATCATATGAAGATGTGATCATATGAAGTGGCGTGGACTGTATTTAAAATCATAATCTCATTTTAAATTGTGCCGCAGGCGTGGATGTCTCGACAATTTCTGTAATTTCTGTAATGGGGAGGAGTTATGCGCGGAACATTTTCAAGGGAGGAGGAGGGGGGGGGGTGACGTTTTTCAATGTAACCCATTTACATCGATCATAACTACATTTTGAAACCGAGGCGGATTTATGCTTTGGCCGAACTCCTCCCCTTCTACTACTTTTCTTGACACTCATCCTTTAAATTCGCCACCCCCCCCCCCCGAACTTGCTAAGCTGGGCTATAGCCCACTAAAGCACCCCTCCCTCCTTCCCCGTAAATAAATTTCTGATATGATCGCTTTTAAAAAATACGTATTCGAAACTTCACGCTTTTCATGCGAAGTTCATACAGGACGCGAATTCCTGTTTATTTTCCACTAGAAAACTATCCATAACGTCGCGAAGAAGGTTTTACGCCACCGTAATTCATTCACAAACATACGGTTTGAGAGTCTACAAGAGCTCACACTCATTTAGGGAGTAGTTGCGCGAACGTGATATACGTGGCATACCTTGTTAAAGCATTGAACTATAGTCTCGCACATGCACGGATTCCCACTGAGCATTAATTCCAGTTGAAGACGCCTCAAAAACACGTCCAACTCCCCCTCTTCAAATTCACATAGGAAACAGTTAAACAACCATACTTCTCTGTGCAGTAATTTCTGTAGAGTGCTTTTGTTTTTTTCTCCTGCATCCACTATGCAAATAAAATAATAAAAAAACCGAAATATATATATATATGTTAAAACTAAATATATCTGCTGTGTAAATATTCAAATGAGAGGCGAAGAACTCTCTCTTCCCTATAGTGTAGGCTCCACCCGATTCAATTTGCGAAATTAATTTTGTTAAGAGAGAGAGAGAGAACTCTCTTCACAGCAATCATGCACATAAAAAGCACATTGGATAGAAGCGAAATTAACGCGGGGAACAGAAAATGACAGCTAGCATGCATGCATGCGCGTTGTGCTGGGTATTTAGGTCGTCGGCGTGTGTGTGTGTGCAGTGATTTCCGTTCAGTTGTTCGCTTTGCTGATCGCGATTTCTATTCACGTATGGTTTAGATTTTTTACTCGTTTTTCAAGAGTTTTCTCTCTCTCCACTCTTTTTCCTGTTTTTTTTTCCCCCCAGTATAGTAATTCCAGTTCGCATACTTTTGTTCGAGGACGCGTGGGTTGTGAGGAGTGCCTTGGAAACGGCAAGTCGACGCAATCACGGAGCGGAAGCGAATGTTTCCGTCGCTTCCGCTCAGGGACAAGCCAATGGAGGGGGGAAAAAATAAGTATGGAAGTCAATGCCGAAAAACGATTCGGTAACAGCAACCCCACGAACTGAGAAATCTATATCTATCCTAATCCTCTTCTGGGAAATGAGGTACGTTATGATACGTGGATGGAACGCCGCTGCTCGTTGTCGTAAACTTTTACAGTGAGACGGACACCGGAAGTCGAAACTACAAGTTTCTAAATTCAAGTTCGAAAGTTTATTCTGCAGGAGGTAGATCGTGGGAGGAGAGGAGAACGAACAAATGAATAAATAAATACAGTTTATTTTTTTACGTTTACGTAGACGACAGATAGCGTATGATTGGTCAGACTTGTACTTCGTCTGAGGATGTACTTGACCGTAGTCCATCCACTTTGTGACAATTAGCTTTGAGTCGGCGGCAGGCCGAATGGGACTAGGCGGAGAGTTTTCAAACTAAATTTTGTGTGGGGTCCCAAATCTGAACTTTCTTCCCTTGCACTTCCAAATCTTCACGTGCTTTTCTTAAACTCTAAATCTAACCGCACATTTCCTGGTCTTCTGAAAGAGCTTTCCCCGTAAGCTTTCAAAATCAACACGCGCTTTTCTTCAATAAAATCTACACACAAATTTCCCGATCTTTCGAAAATCTGCGAACACTGTGTCTGAGGAGCATTTAAAAACCCACATGTGCTTTTCCTGAACCAATTCTGCACACACATTTTCTTATCTTCTAAAATCTACAAGCTTGACCTTCAAAAATCTGTATGCATATTTCCTGATCTCTTTCGAAATCAACTAGCTTTCCCTGAGCTTTCAAAATCTGCATGTGATTTTTCTGAATTTTTACAAAATCTGCAAGCTCATTTTCTGACTTTTCAAAATCGGCACGAGCCTCTCCAGAATTTCTGAAATCTGCAAGTGCTTTTCTTGTGAACCAAATCTATACAAACATATCCTAATCTTCTAAAATTTACAAGTGCTTTTACTGAGCTTTCAATATCTGCACGCATTTTTCTTAAATTTTCAAAATCCTCACGTACATTTCCTGACCTTCCAAACACTTTTACCGAGCTTTCAAAATCTGCATGAGCTTTCCGTGAATTTCCAAAATCTTCACGCTTATTTTCTGATCTTCCAAAATCTACAAGCGCTTTCCATTAATTTTCGAATCTATATGAGGCTCTCTCAAATTTCTAGAATCTGAAAGTGCTTTCCTTGAGCTTTCAAAATCTGCACGTGCTTTTCTTTAAACAAATCTACATGAACATTTCTTGATCTATTCAAAACCTACAAGCGATTTTCGATCCCTGAACTTTGAAAGTCTGCTTTATCTGAATTTCTAAAATCCGTACATATATTTCCTGATCTTACCAAATTTACATGCGGGTTCTCCCAGCTCACCTTTGAATCTGCAAATGCTCCAACTGCAAATCGGCACCCTCGTTTCTCAAATTCAATAGAAAGTTCTGAATTTCCACCCCTCTGAAAAACATCGATACTTTCCTAGGAAGTTACGGTTCATATTTTGATGATATTTCTGGATGGTAATGATGTGTGTGTGCGTACAAACATGCATTCATAGAACCATTGGAATAAAAAACTTAAAAAATAGACTCACTCCCGGGTTAATAAATATTCGATGAGTGATGGCATGTTTTGGGCAGAAAATATGTTCAGATATCAATCGATTGCATTAAATTCTTACATGAATCAGAATATGATTGTAAGAACAACCACGAGACAGGAATCATTGATTTACTTCTGCGAGGGACTAAGGTTGTCTGAAATGGTCGTGTCATCCACCGTTTTTAAGCTGAAACTCTCAGTAAATTCCAAATCAAGCTAGTTAATAATAACATTGAGTTTTTCCTGTTCGAAGCATCGTGGAAGAGGAGTGGCTAAAAAACGAACAACACATCATCAAGTCCCCCCCCCCCTCGTCTTTTACCGGAAAGATTGATGAAACGGGGTAAATTTGCAATTACTAAGTAATCAGCAACAATGTCGGGTCGAATTGGAGAACGAAAACATTGCTCAGAATTCGGGCCTGTGTTCTTTACTAGATATGGTCTCACGATTACTCCGAAGAGACACGATTTCACGACGAACTCATCCGGTATAACGTGCTGTCAATTCATTTCTGGAATTCAAGCAGAAATAACGAATTATTTTCTTATCGGGGGACAAAAAATCCATTCTCTAAGCACTCAAAAATAAAAGTCCGTATGGAATTCTTAGAAAATTCTTGGGAAAATTCATTTGCCGCGTCAATTCCTATCTGAGATTTGTCTTCCTACGATCGTTAACGGATCGTGACAACTTCCGATGAAGTTATTTTATTGGAACGCGGTATATATTATACTGTATCTATATATATATGTGTGTGTGTGCGCGGATTCACAGAGAGAAAAAGTTTTTTTTAATACAATTGAGATTCGAGACATTGTTACACGGCGATTCATTTCATTTTAGTGGAAGTATTTGGAATGTAATTCAAGAATGGAAATGGTTTCCCGTGGGTATGTAGGTATGGTTCTTAAATAAAAGCGTATGCTTTCGCACAGAAACGTTGAGAAATGTTAACTCTTTGCAGTCCAGAGGTTTTTTCGACACCTCGTTGGTGCAATTCGTACTTTAAAGCGCCTCCCCCGCAATAAGGAAGGCTCCTGGATGTTTGTCCCTTTGCTATTTTTGTATAGCGTATGAATATGGCTAGAAAGCCGCATTCACAGGCGCCTTCCTATTATCGCAAGATGACGTTGTAACAATAAAGTACCATAATTTCCTGATACGGTCCTATGTCGAGGTGGTCTAGACATCAAAATAATTATACGTGACAAAATACTGAAACAACAAAAATAGACAATATGTTAGAGCTGGTGATGTGATATTGCGTCTGATTTAGAAAAAATGGACGGCGTAATTAGTATTTTTATCAGAAATAATAGCGTATTTAAAAGTTAAACTAGCTGCTATATATATATAGAAAAAAGTACATTATATGAAAATTTAATTTCTGCCTCAGTTCAACCAATACCATTGCCACAGACAGCTGTAATTACAAATTACAATTACAATTACAACGCCACAACAGGCAAATTGCCCAACGAGGTGGCTGACTTAAGAACATCATGGATCCCCGAGCCATTTTTTGGAGGCCCTACCTACTACTGCTACACCACACATGCACCCCCTCCCGCGGAACCCCCCAACGAATCGGTACATGCGGGAATGTGCGTGTACGTGTAGTGCAACCTGACGTAAAGTTTGTTTCTGTGTAATGTTTGTTATGTGTAGTGCTGCCATCTGCCACCAGTTTTTCTAACTATGAGTGAAGTGTTATGGTTGAATGATTTACCGTTGTAGGACTGTTGCTCTCGGTGGCGAGACTTTTTAACGGGGAGATTGAAGTTGGGAACCACAGAAAACCAACTTCAGCCGACCACCACTGTGGGGTTCGGACCCGGATCCTCGCATCGCGAGTCCGTCACTATAACCACTCGACCACCACAGCGGTAATATGCAGTGTAGTGAAAAGGACATTGTTAAAGAGTTCCATTTTTAAATGTGAAAAAAAAATTAATTACGTGAACTGGAAAGAGGAAGCAAAAAATATGAACATTGAAAATTTTAAAAAGAAATTAATCGAATAATTCAAAAATGAAAAATTCAAATAG
Organism: Pholcus phalangioides; assembly: GCF_987345545.1. Classification (NCBI taxonomy): domain Eukaryota; kingdom Metazoa; phylum Arthropoda; class Arachnida; order Araneae; family Pholcidae; genus Pholcus; species Pholcus phalangioides. The sequence goes on along the minus strand of NW_028301603.1, from coordinate 21,043,932 downwards.
GAATTCAAAATTGAAAAGATTCATAGCCAATGTCAAAAAAAAAACCATTTGTTTAGCTTTTTATTTTTGAAATCCATGGCACTATATCAGAACGTCGGGGGATCGGGCATCTATTTAGGCTGTGGAGGCCAAGAAATGCTCTCAGAAACTTTCTGTATTAAGCCAATGTCAGGGTGTCCCCCCCCCCCCCCCGATGAAGACATTTGGCTCTAACCTTTTTAATTTTTGAATTCTTCGATTAATTACTTTTTGAAATTTTCGATGTTCGTATTTTTTGCTTTCCCTCTCTCTCCAGTTCACGTAATTAACTTTTTTTCTCATTTAAAAATGGAACTTTAACAATATAACAATATACGGTATATGTATAGCATAGTCTTCAAAGAAAAAAATGCAATTTCACCGATTTAGTCAAGAAACTGTGTAACTATTGCCTTTGACTGTGAAGTTATTGTCCCTCATTCAAATGGTCACTGAAGTTTTAGACATGAACAATGGACTCCGCAATAGTATTTTCTGAAATTTAAACAACGGTCTGCGTAACAATTTTTCGCACGATTTAAACAAATTTACATAACTGATCCGCGGAAAATATTATCTGCAAATGTGCCACAGAGGCATCTGGAAATATTGTCGCGAAACAGCTGGTTGATCTGGAAATATGCCGTTCAAGTTGGAAATGTGCTACACACAGACCACTCGAGTAGTCTTGGAGTCATTAAGTGATCTGGACGTGTGCCGTGAACCACTTAAGTGATCTGGAAGTGTGCCGTGAGCCACGTAAGTGATCTGGAAGTGTGTTTCAAGTCACTTAAGGGATCTGGAAGTGTGTTACAAGTCACTTGAGTGATCTGGAAGTGTGTTACAAATCATTCAAGTAATATGAAAATGTGTCACAGGGGCCGTTCAAGTATTACGTAAGCAAATTTTTAGCCATTTTTGACCCCCTCCCCCCCCTTTCAGCAAAACGCCGATCCCCCCCCCCTTCCCCCTTGTCAGCAAAATTTCGTCATCTGCTCTGCCCCTCTGAATCCTAACTCATATTTTCATAAAGGGTGGTTGATGACGTAAGCATTCTCCAAACCCCCCCTCCCCGTCATCAAAAGTCAGCAAATCGGAAACCCCCTCCCCCCATCGATGATGACGTAATACTTGAACGGTCCCGCAGACGTAATCTGGAAATGTGCCGTGAGCCACTCAAGCAATCTTGAGGTATCCCGCGAATCATCAAGTCATCTGAAAAACTGCTGGGAGCCACTTAAGTAATCTGGAAATGTCATAGACCACTAAAAAGATCTGGAAATGTGTCAGAAGCCACTCAAGTGATCTGAAAATGAATAATGCATCACACATGCTACTCAAGTGAGCATTTCTCGAGTCATTAAGTGATCTGGAAATTCGCCGCGAGCCGTTGAAGTGATCTGGAAATGTGGCGAGTGCCGCTTATGTGATAAAAATTTTTATTTAAACGTCGACGAGAGCTAAAGTCAGGAACAACTTTCAGATGTAAAATCCATTCTCCCAAGATTCCGTTTTTCATGTCCATGAAGAAATTATATTGAGATTTTCTTCCTGCTTATGTGTTTGATTTCTTCTATAGCATAAAATATGTTTTCAACACGAGAGATATGGGTATGAGAAGCACAATATTTCAATTTAATATATGTATATTTACGTGTGGACATAAGAGAGGAGGTTCCCGAGAGAGAGCTACTCCAAGAAGAGAGCTTTAAAAAATATGCTAAGTGTGTAGAGTATTCAGCGTTTTCCATTAGCTTCGAATCCATTAGCTTTCAATGAGGTCTGGAAATTTTTTTTTTTTCTTTCAGTCTGTCCATAATTAATTTCAATCTTTTCACAAGCGGCTGCCATTTCATACAGATCCTCTTTTAGAAGTTTTCCCCCAGGTAATGTACGATGTACGCGTAAGAGATAAGAGGAAGAAAAAATGTCAATATTTACTGATCAAGGAAGTGGAAAAGACGTGATATTATATGTATAACGTTTTCTTTCTTTTTTTGGGGGTGGTTTTTCATCAGATATTCAAAATTTTAAATCTCCAAAATTGTGAATTTACTGAATACAACTATATGCATTATGTCTCAGGTGTGCGCAACCTTTTCGGTTCAGATATGCGGTATTTCTGCCGCTCGCGAATCAGAAATTTGTATACCGTGTAGAGTGGCCGTTTGAGAGGGAACTACTTTTGTGATCATCAGGTGAGAAGCCTGCCAGGCCTTTTGTAAGCAGTTGAAATTGCCCTGAGGGCAGGACTCGGCAAGAACTAAGTGATTTAGTAAATGTAACCAATATTCACAACTTGGTAAATTTTCTCAATTATAGCAAACATCCGAACGATCATGGTAAGTATCAATTTTCTGCTCTGAGAGAGATTCATACTCTCATGAGTTATTTTCAATAACCTCATTTTGAGTTTTGCTCCACTGCTCCTTTTTCCCTTTAAAAGGGTACCGCAGATAGGAGCAACCTTCTCAATTATTTTAATAGGGCCCATATCGGTTTGCAGTTATACTATTTTCTCACTCAAGGGGGCTCAACAATATGGTAACAGACACCATACCTCAAACGCCCTACTCCGGTTGCAAAACTTTTTTGGAATCCACGGAATGATATTTCTTCACAAATGGATGACTCACAATTCATGTTACCCTACTTGGTGCGAGTGTAATGGGAAAAATTTTATTTTATTTGCATCCGACAATTTTTGTTGGTGATAATGAGCAATATCTCATATGGATCCTGTATATTTATGAAATAAATATGTTCAGCGTATGTATTCATCGTAATGTGTGCATTTATATACACTCTATTTCGGGTACTTTCTACCGGAACGTCTTTCAGGGGCCGGATGGAAACCCTTGGCGGGCCACATCCTGTGCACGTCTGCTTTATAATGTATTTTAAAAGTGTGTTTCTCAAACTATATATATATGGTCCGAGGACTAGTGTGTGTGTGTGTGCGTGGTCTGACAGAATAGCACAGGTGGTTGCAATTTTTGGCGAAATTGCAATTTATTACTTTGAATGCAATTTGCTAATTACTGTTAAAATTGCTGAAGGGTGGGGGAAATAAAGATGAGCAAAAAATCTCAGTTAAAAAAAAATGTATTTCACGAAATAGTCGAATGATCAGGTGGTCATATTTCATTAAGAAAATTAGGGTAAACTGGGATTCTAATTACCTTGCCTCTTATTTCAAGATTAACAAGCGCAGACATTTTGAAATGGTTACAAAAATTCCAGTTATTTGCTGGACTGTGGGAATCTGATCACTTGGATTCGGTTCTCTTTTGATTCATTTTAATTCATTTATTAACCCTCTAAGGCGGTTTTGACGAGATATCTCGCCTCCTTGAAAGCTTCTTATTTTATCATTGACAAGCCCAGATATTTCGTAAAATTTATTTCTCCGTAGAACACTTGTCCTTATACCCCCTTAGTTTAGTTTTCACCTGCTGAAAACCGGAGAAAAGTATACTCCATTAAAAAATGTAAGGCGTTTTGAAGTGGGGGGGGGGGGGTTAATGATTGGCGCTGTACCGCTTAAAGGGTTGACTAGTCCACTACTGAAATATCGCTGTAAATGCAGAACGTGAAGACTTTTTTGCAACGACAAATCTCTTGGTTTCGAAACTTATTCAATGAAATGTTTTTTTGTTTTGTTTTTTTAAAAATGAAAAATATACTTGAAAATAAAAGCTCAAATTTGTTGAAGGATTGTAACAAAAAAAAAACTAGATTTATATGCAGTTTAGTAAATTTTCTAAAGATTTTTTTTTATAAAATTGCATCCTTATTGCAAAATATTCTGCGATAATTCTGTTAAATAATCAGAATATTATAGTGTAATAGTTTCGATGTTTGCTTTCTGTGGTTCCCAACTTCGAGGCGCAAATGCGAGCCGATCCAACACCTCCTATAACTAATTACAAAGCTACTACTCTAGCTATAGATGACGTTTTCCGATCTCCCCGTTAAAAAGTTTCACCACAGAGAGCGACAGGCCTACAACGGTAAAATCTCCAATCATTGCACTTCACTCATAGTTAGAAAAATCGATGGCGGGTGGCAGCACTACACACACAACAAGCATAACACAGAAACAAACTTCACTCCAGCTTCACTGCACGTACGCGCGCATTCCGGCACGTACCAGTTCGTTAGAAATTCCGTAGAGGAATATGGACGAGTTGCAAGTGCGGTTAATAATAGCAGTAGTAGTGTATAATAATTTAATTATAATAATTTATTAACCCCACCCATTGCTAAATGGTATTTTATTACTAGAAAAGCTATTGGAAATCCATCAGTGAAGCGGTTCTCAACCGGTGCTCCGCGGAGCCCTTGGGGTTCCTTGTGCGGTCTCCAGGGGCTCCGCGGCCGCTCGAGGAAAATTAAAAAAAAAGTAACATTTTAAAAAAATAATAATAAATATTTTTTAATAGTAAAAATACTTCAGCAACTTTGATGAATAATTAAAAAATTGGCCTATATACGGGGCTCCGCCATAGAATTTTTCCACTAAAAAGGGCTCCGCGAGTCAAAAAAGGTTGAAAATTAACTAAACACATAATTTTGTTGATTACATATTACAGTAGTTAATAAACTTTAAATATGAATAACTTTTAATATTAATACTTTATCTGTTATTTTAATCTGTTATTTAAATTTATTTAAATTTCCCATAATCATGTTTACGATAACCGAATTCCTGGAAATTCTCGCTTTCCCGGGATTGAGGGGAAAACCCGGGGAACGTTAAACCCTATTTCAGACATTTTACTGGTTGAAAGGTTGAGGAAACGCTAGAATGGGAAGACGCTGTGCATTGTCTTTTAAAATAGTTTTTAGCTGAATATAATCCTGTCGAGACGGGATCCGTCACGACCCTTGGGAATCCTTGGAATATAAAGAGAATAAGAAGCGTTGTGAGAGATCGTGAAAATTGATGCGCGTACATCAGTTTTGAAAAGAGCCTAATTTAATTTTGAGCAGTGTGTGTAATTTTGCTGCAAATGGATTCATAATGGAACAACTCTAATCCTTTTGATGTAAGAATAATTGTTGTTTATACGAACTTGGAGAAAAGTAATGAGAGAGTATTTTGTGGGGAGCGGTGTTATTTTTATTCCTTGAAATGTTATATTTACGACTTTTCAAACTTCTGCGAACGAAACTCCTCGCTTTAAATCGATGATTGAGGAGCTTATTTTCAAAAGGGAACATTTCCACGATCACTAAATTTACAGTAGAAGTTAAGAAACTTTTTTTTTCTCCGGAATGGACTGCTTTACAAAAGTCGGAGATAAACCAACAGGCGGACGATGTGCCGCGAAGGGTGACTTGTTTGAGTTCCTTTGGATTGTCTCGTACTTTACGGGGCAGACTATTTTTTTGTTTTTTGTTTTTCATATTATTCAGCAATCGTTCCTATCTCTCACGTCCTTTAGATCCATGCCTGAGTTAAAGGGAGTTAACTACATTTATGTTGTAGAAATGTTCCGTTTTGAAAGGAAAAAAAAATCAGTGAAAATGTTGCCTTTTGATCGAAATCGGACGTCGTTAAGCCAGAAAAATTGAAAATTTCTATGCCATCCGCTGATTCTAGAAGGTTTCACCTAACCAAGGAAGGTACCCTTACTTTATTCCCTTGTGAGTAACATAAGAAACACGATCATTGTACAGTGGAACCTCCCATAAAGGAAATACCTGTTAGTGCACACCTCCAGTAACGGACACTTTATTCTGAATCGCATCAAAGGGACTCAATGTAATTTACATTACGCAATGTAATTTACATATCCAATACATAACGCTCAAAATTTTTGGTCCCACGAGTGTCCGTAATAGAGAGGTTCTACTGTAGAATGTAACTTTTCAAAAGCGCTTCTGAAAGTATGCTGTTTTTTTAAAAACTAAGTAAAAAAATTCCTTAACGCCCCAATAGGACAACCGATTTGTTGTGTTCCCTTTTGAATGGAAAATACCGAAACATGAATGAACAAGTTTGAATACAAAACATGTTGCGTAATTCGTCGAACATTCTGATTCGAAATCACGTGAACGAGATTAGACGTCCCTTGAACGAAAAACTGGTTTTGCCACTCCAACATATAGGAGGATGTGAGTTTACTCTTCTTTTTTCATGTTTATTTCTGATGAACATATACAGTAAATTTGAATGAGGAATCCCAAATTTAAGGCATTAATGTCACAGATACAATTTGTTATGTGGTTTTTCTCACGGAGATCGAGTCTAAATCAGCTTCAGACCATTTTTTGTTTAAAATATTTACGTTCAAAAGCCTGAATCTCATAAAGTGGGAAAATCACAAATATGGGCTCTTTTGATTTGCGTTAAGTAACTGTCGCGATCTCGTCTTTGTTCACCGTTCGAAGTGATAGAAAGATTTTCTCGAAGAAACGTTATGTGCTTTCACGAAGAGTGTTTGCAACACGTTGGTATCAGTATCTAGTCACTGTTATCAAAACTCCAAGTTCCGATCGGTTCTCAAATTTATAGAAAATTTGATTTCCAGTTCATTCGAGAGATACAAAAGACTCTTCTCTCCAGTGGTATTTCAATACCATGATATTGAATAGAGGAACTGGCGAATTCCAGACTGGAATTTCTACGAAGGATCAAAGGACTGATATTTAACTACACAGACACGAATGTATATGTTATAGAGAGAGGAAAGCAATAGCTACAGAGAGGAGAGAAATTAGCATAGCCATTAAAGCTTTAACGTTACATTTATGAAATGTATTTTAACGGGTATTTTACACTTTGGAGGAAGCTCTGGCTATTGTTTGCCCCACGAATGAATGAATGAATGAGTAACACCGGGAGCTTTAAGAACGGCTTACCGACTTCATTCCCGATTTATTTAGGGTATGAGTTTCCATACCCTAAAGTCGGTTCTACGTGTTGGATGTTAAGTAAAACGAGAGGCAAAACTTTTTAAGCAATGGAGGCTATTCATTTTTTCAAATGTACCAGGTTGAAATTGGGATAAATAGCTTCAAAGTACCTTTAGGAATGATTCTGTTAGTTTGTGACATTTGCGTGTGAAGGGGTTTTTGATTCTTATTGTCATCTTCCGAAACCTAGAAACACTTCATCATATAAATTTCTTGGGAAATTGGTTTATGGGCATACATTAAAAATCTTACAAAAACAAATCGTGTTTGGGATCATTTTATATGTGCACTAGCTGCTACTCCCGGCTTCGCTCGCGCGGATTTGTCAATCTGAAAATTTACTCGGCGATGATTCCCCTATATAACATATGAACGCCTCATCAACCCCCTTGGGGATTGAATTTCCAGAAATCTCGTCTTAGAGTGTGTATCTATATTATAAAATATTATACTGACCGAATTTCATATTCATAGTTCCAGTTGTTTCAGCTAGGCAATGATTGCCCCGTATGATCTTTGAATCACCTCATGACACCCTTAGAGGTTGAAATTTGGAAAATTCCTTCCTTAATTTTCTTTAGATCAAACCTCTTTAGATCATAAAATAAAACTACTGACTAAATTGTATGCTTATAGCTTCAGCGATGTTTGCATCATATAACTTTTAAACCCCCCCCCCCACAAGGTGTTGAATATTGAAAAATCCCTTTTTAGTGAGTCTCTACATTACAAAATGAAAATACTGGCCAAATTTCATATTTATAGCTTCCGCGGTTTCGGTTTGCCATGATTGCTCCATATAACCTTTGAACCCTTTTATAACCCCCATTACGGGTCGAAAATTTCAAAAATCCCTTTCTTAGTTTGTTTTTACGTCATGAAATAAAACTGCTGAGCGAATTTCTTAAATATATCTTCAGCAGTTTTGGCTCGGCGTAATTTCTCTATTCGGGATGGTGTCACTCTCCGCTATCCATACGAAGGTTAAAAAGCAGCTGGCTGATGCGAAGATGAATTTTAGGAAAGAGGAGAAAAATTCAACTGCCCTAGCGGGGAATCGATCCCGCGTCCTCTCACTTGTCGGGTGAGCGCCTTGGACCACTAGACTACAAAGGCAACGAATATCTCGATCTCTCCTCAGAGCTCGTGTGCATGAGTGGTTTCTGGTCGCGTGATTTTTCTCTGTAACCTTTGTGAACCCCCTTATGACCCCCATAGGGCCGAATTTCCAAAAACCCTTTCTTAATGAGTATTTACGTCATGAAATAAAACTACTGACCTAATTTTATATTTATAAAACTTCAGCGGTTTTGGCTCGGCGTGATTTCTCTATGTAACTTTTGATGCCCCTTATGACCCCCTTAGGAATCGAATTTTGCAAAACCTCTCCTTAGTGAGTCTGTACATCATAAAATTAAACTACTGACAAAATTTCATTCTTAAAACAAATGGTTTACATGTAAACGAACAAACAGCAAGTTCTACGGAATCGTTGAACACTTGGTTTGAGGTAATGTGAACAAAGCACAAGCATCTGGTTCACGTAATCCATTGAGCATTTGGTTTGAAAACATGTTTTCTCTTGACATCTAAGATCGCATAATGTTGAAGAGATCACATGCCCCCTCCATGTAATCTCTTCAACATTTCAGTTTATTTAGATTATTGAGTACTTAGTGGGACATCACGGAACCTGCTGTGTATCTAGTTTAAGATAATACAACGTCCGAAATATTTAGGCTACATATTTGGTTTATCCTTACAGAATCTGCGATTTCGAAACAATACTTCTTAAAAGGGATATTTAAATGTTTCCGAAACAAGCGAAGGAAAAAAAACCAGTTGAATATTGCAAATTAATGCGATCGAACAATCATTATTATGAAAGAAAGAAATAATTACATCTGAAAAGCTTGAATATTTAGACGTAATATTTGCTGTCGTTTGAGGGAAGTGTGATGTCAATACGAACTGAATTGCAATTCCATAAAGTTATGAAACGTTTATACAAATTAGCACGCAAAATATTCATACACAAACATCTTGTGTTTACCAATACGATAAAAAAGAATAATCTTTATGTATACTCATGAATGTTTAACTACTTGTCACTTTGATTATGGAGTGCTATGATGATTATTCCCTAGCGATTTCAATGTTCAGGCTGGATATATTCTAACACGAAACTTTCAGAAATTATTGTTACTCTAATAATTCGAAGCATTTCCATTTGTTTTAAATGTTTGATATGATAATCCAGGACAAATTAAGACGAATCAAGAAATTCAACTGCTTCAATATTTATAAAATATGACGGCGTTTCGCCGTCAAGATGGAAGTTGTGTCGTGTGTGAACGAATTATTTGAATTCGAAGATAACGTCAGAAAAATCTGTTAGTGATAGAGAGAGCATTATATATAATACTTAATTGCACTTTAATATAGTCAGCAACATACTAGTATGCTGCAACAATAGGAAAAATGTATTTCCAAATCCATGATTTTATCACAGATATTGTTTTACGGAGTATAAGAAAAGTATTTTCGGAAAATATGTATCGATTTATATTACATTATTGCTCTCCGATATACTTATTTTGTTGTATAAACCCCGATGACTTTTATACTATTCTGATCATTATTGTTTCTCTTTTGTCTTAATAATATGTAAAGAATAACAATGCCAAGAATGTTATTCCGCTATAGGTATTATTATCCTATTCTCACCATTGTTACCTCACACGGTTATATTTTATCCTGACTACGACCAAACTTATTACCCTAATAATTCTGATCATTGTTATTATGTTCTTATCATTTTTATTCATCGTGAATATTTCCTATCATTCCCATATCCAACTCGGATCATTTCTCTCTACATCGCTATGTTTTAAGATAACTAAGTAAACACTTGATAGATTATTTACTAGTACTAAAATAGTCTTTTATACTTCTCTGGTCACTGGTACATTATCTGACTGTGATTACTGATCACTCTTATAGTTTTTTATCATTACTATCCGACAATTCATTGTTATTCCACTGTTATCTCTCTTTACTATAATATTCTGGTCTCTCCTATTGCACTCTAATCACTTTTATCCTACATGATGCATTGCTTTACCTTTTTTTTCACTTTCGTCCTCTTCTGATCATTATTCTCCCGCTCAGATCATTTTTTTTCCATCCTAATCATTTTAATGCTGCTCTGATCACTCTTATTCATCTTTCCGGCATTGTTTTTCCACTTTTATTGCTCGCATCCCACTATGATGACTGAATTTTCATTCCACTCCGATGATTATTATTACACTCTGCGAACACGGAATTATTACCCCAATTCAATCATTTTTACTTTAGTTTGATCACCGAATTGTTATCCAACTCTTAGTTTTACTATCCCGCTAAAATCATTACTATTCCATTTTGATCACCGAATTGTTATCTCAATCCAATCATTGTATTTCACTCTGCTCATTGAATTGTTATTCCACTAACACCATTATTATTTCACTCTGATCGCTGAATTTCACTCCCCTCGTTATCCCATTCTGAGCATCGTTATCTCATTTTGAGCATTGTTATTTCCACTCTAATCACCGAACATTGTCCCACTTACACGTCGGAATATGCGACCTGCGACGCTGCGGCTCTGTTGACCCTCGAATACAAATAAGTTGGCCACCCCTGTTTTACCTCATTGTTATCCCACTCTTTGATTCTCTTATCCTTACTACATTGAGCCCTCTGAGCACTTTCGTCTTGTTATTGGTGATTATTATTCAACTCTCTCATCATTGTTCCCTACCTCTCCTAACATCACAAATACCATATCGATGCAATCATTTTTGAAGTAAAACTTAATACAGGAATGAGAGGAAGTAAAAGGAATGAGAGGAAAGGAATTTTCGCAATTTAAAAATTCAGTGTCAAGAATTAGTTGAAAATATTTTGACTTTACAACTTCGATAAAATTCCATTGTAGCCTAAGAAGTACCAATTTCAGGAAATCCTTAACAATGAATTTTACAACAATGCCGAAGTCGTATTACAATGCATCTAGTCGTATTTATGTCTTGACAGAAAAAAAGATTGTATGAAATTTACTATTTTCTTCAGCAACTCAACTTTTACAACAATGCCGAAGTTGAATTACAGTGCAACCAGTCGCATTCATTTCTTGAAAAAATAGAAGATAGTATGGTGTACAACAGTGTGTATTTCTCATTCACCGGGTCCTGGCATCAGTAACACCAGGGCCCCTGAGTGCTTCATTGATTCATTTTTACCCATTTATTTCCCATTAGTCGTGTGTATGGTTGGGCCTTCCAGTCACGAAATCAATAAAATCGGGCCGCGGGCTCTTCAACCACTGGTGTATAGCATTTACTAAAGTCGAATTATAACGCAACCAGTAGTATAGTTATGTCTTGAAAAAATAGAAGATAATGTGGGGTGTACAACATTTCTTATGTATTTATTTCTTCAGCAACTCTTGCTTGTCTGTTCGTGATCCGCGATGTCCGTATGTCTTTACACTTGCTAGGCAAACAATACCAACAAGCAGAATAAGAATGCTTTTCGTTGTACTTCTTTTTTCCCATCAAAAATAGAATACAGTTCAAGTACAGAATGGCGAAAGAGAAGTCGAAACAGAAACCTTGACCAAAAGGTTTCCTTCCCACCCGACCCTTGAAGATGACGTTAGAAGCGGTCAACAGAAACTCAACCAATTCCACTCCCGGGTAAATGCACTTCAACTAATGGAGTAACTGGAAACGTACCTCGTTCAGTATGTACTACAAGTATACATACACTTTCGGAGCAAATAAGAGGGGTATGTATGGCAGATAACGAGGGTGGAAACTAATCCTGGAAAACATTGCCTCGTCCTTTATTTTCAAAGTATTTTTGTTACACAATACGGGTCATTAGAAGTGTTTCACCAAAGATTTATAACAATAATGACATGAACACAATTCGCTACGCACAAAATTCCAGTAAATAATGTTGAAAGTGTTCACATATTACAGTAAAGGGTCCACTCAAGTATTACGTAAGCAGATTTTCAGCCATTTTTGTCCCCCTCCCTCCCTTGTTAGCAAAAGTCAGCAAAACACTGACCCCCCTTCCCCCCCCCCCCGTCAGCAAAATTTCGTCTGCAGCTGATGATATTTCATATCTTCAAAAAGGGGGTGGTTGATGACGTAAGCAACCTTCAACCCCCCCCCCCCCCCGTCATCAAAAGTCCGCAAATCCGAACTTTCATGCAAATGTAACCTGGGGAAAACGAAGAAGAAGAAACAGTATGCAAATCTTCGTCACAGTGAGTAAAAGACGCCTTGTAAACTTATTCCAGCGTGAAACCGTTGTAACAGTTGTAACGTACGGGATAATGGCGCACTTTAGTAATACTGAGTCTGCCCCTTTTATTTACTGTGACGTAGATTTTCATACGGTTTCTTCTTCTCCCCCAGGTTACATTTGTATGCACGGTGTTCTTTTTCTCCGGATGAATTTCAACAGGAATGCAGTTTCAACGTTTGCGTTTCGTGTTGGACCGTGCATTATTTGATAACAATTGTTTGTATTGGTGTGTACTATCGCCTCTTAAAATTTTTCCCCATCTTTTCTGAATCCTCCTGTATAATTGCTTATTATCGGTGCCGCCCTTTGCACTTTGGCTTTCACTTGATTGATTTGATTCTTCGATGTACATAATTTTAATTACGATGCACTATACGTAATCGTATTCGACACATCAATAAATTTTGGTTTTGCCGGAGATTCTCGGGTCCCCATAGAACCGAAGTGCTTATGTTGCTTCTTGCGACAAAGCTCTGATGTCTCGTGGTTTCCACAGTTTCCAGTGGTAAGATTGAACTGAACTAAACAAACAGAGCACGACCAGGCTCTGTCATATTAGCGATGTAAGCGTAATACCCCCGAGGGCGCGGTCGTTCCGGAAAAAACTCAACTCGGTAGTCCAGCCTGTTAATCAAAGGAACGGGAGAGAAGAAATTGATAGCAAAGAAAAGTGAGAGAAAAAAAGTAACAGAATGAATATTAAACTACATACACTGGTGAAATAAATTAAGAGAATTTGCATATTTTATTGAATTTCATGAAAAGAACTGAACTGAATGTAAAACCACTGCTTCTAGACAAAAATGCAAATCTTGTACGTCAAATACGTAAGCGCACACGTGTGTGTAGGCGGACCCAGTAAAGAAACAGGCTTTATAAGCGCGCGTAAGTTAAGACGCATTTCATTCGCTAGCACACCTCGGCGAATTTCTTGGTGTTATTTTGCAGCAATCGGTTAATTTCAAATTGTAACACTGATGAGTCCCGGTTCAGCCTAAGCAACGATTCTCGCCGTACGTTCATATGGAGAGAACCAGGGATCCGCTACCTACCCTCCAATGTCCGCGAAATCGACCATTATGGCGGGGGAGGTTTAATGGTCTGGGCAGGCATCATGTTGGATGGTCGCATACCTCTCCATGTCTTTGAAAGAGGCATTGTGACTGGTGTGAGGTATAGGGATGAGGTCTTGGAGCCCTATGATCGTCTTTTCAGGGGTGCAGTTGGCCCTGAGTTCACTTTAATGGACGATAACGCGAGGCCACATAGAGCTCTTCTGCTCGACGATTTTCTAGAGAGTGAGGATATTCGCCGGATGGATTGGCCAGCATGATCTCCAGACCTTAACCCTATAGAGCATGTCTGGGACGCTTTGGGGAGGGCAATTGCAACTCGCAACCTCCTCCGGGAACCATCCAGGGAATGAAAACAGCGTTGCTGAACGAGTGGGGCCAATTGCCACAGGAAATTATTTCAAGTATGAAATCACGCTGCGACACCTGTATATCTGTAAGAGGGGACCATACCCCCCCCCCCCTATTAACCCATTTTTTTGTTTATTCTGCAACCGCTGTTTCATACCTTCCAACTCCAACGAGTGTTACGCACCATCATGCGTGTGTATTACAGTTATTGAATGGTTATTTGTTTTGTATTGTATCAGTGTATGTACATATCAAATTTCATTAAAATCGGTACAGTAGTTCTAGAGATAATCGACCAAGTCTGCAAATTCTCTTAATTTCTTACACCAGTGTACATAAAATATCACAGAGCCGTACGGCTTAGTCCAAAATTATATCAGCAACTTGAAGGGGGTCCACGTGGGCAAACAATATGGGAGAAGAAGCTGTAGCAGAGTCTGTATCAGTTTTTTAGGGTGCCCCCTGAGAGGGGTCACATGTCAAGGAATCAGCATGAACTGTGTATTACTAGTAAACCACGCATGTACCTCCTTCACATTCCTCTGCGGAACCTCTGACGACATGGTACACGTTGGAATGTGCATGTCCGTGTTGTGAAACCAGCGTAAAGTTTGTTTCTGTGGAATGTTTGTTATGTGAGTGTTCTGCCATCCAGCATCAATTTCTCTAACCATGAGTGAAGTGATTATGATTGAAGATTTTACCGCTGTAGGCCTGTTGCTCTCCGTGACGAGACTTTTTAACAGGGAGATCGACTCGCATTCGTGCCTTGAAGTTCGGAAACTTAGGAAGCCAACCACCACTGTGGAGGTGGGCCTTGAACCTGGTACCTCGCGATGCGAGTCCATCACTGTGACCACTTGACTGCCATAGAGGCTATGAATTGTAAATTGGAATCCAGCTCATAGAGTTCACGAGTGTTCAGAGTACATTGTTCCTCGCAAGATATCGGCCGGCATCAAGCGTCCGCCCACGTATTGGGTTTATACGCCAAGACGTAGATGGTATAGATAAGTTCTTTCCCATACCTGAGGCGACCACCAATAGATGGCGCCTTCATTTCCGACTCGATTCGTGCTAAATTGTCGTAAGGCGATACGACCAGACTTGGTACGCGGTAAAGTTGTTGTCCCGTTCAACTGAGCACACACGAATGCGCATTATTTCCCTGTATATTTATCTATTAACTGACACCCAACTTTGCGGACACACTCAAAGGTCACTCATTGATCACACCTCAAAGCGCGGGGAACCAGTGCAGCCGCACCCGACAAAGGAAAATATGCCGCACACAGTCCTTAATGGTGTGTATTATCCAGATTAACATCCAAAAAAAAACAAATGTCTCTTTCCAATGGGATGTATTGAGCTGAGGAAAAAACTTCTTACTCTCGCTCTAAAGTTATAAAATATTTTCTGAAACAATCTATATAAGAATATATGGAAATATTTAAAAATAAATGTGAATAACTTCGAATTTTCAATGGCTCCATACGTTCAGGAGATGTTCTCATAGATGTTGAATTCAAAATTTCCGATTTGTGTAAAAATTCGATTTGCATTCTCCCATGCATACATATTGGAAATTCTCTGTTCAATGCTATTATATTTGTATGTAAATAAATTTTTTTGGATTCTTCTCCGTTCTCATTCTTTTCCCCATTATAATTAAATATAAAATTAAAAGAAGTTTAATATTTTTCCTTATACGCGCACGCAATTGTTATGAGAATCCACGCACATTCTGAGATATGAAATAATTATGATGATGATAAATTCACAAGTTTCGCGCAATTTAACTTGCGTGTTCTAGTTCACATACGGTACATGTATCATAACCGATGTAATACAGTCGAATCCCTTTACAACGAGCTCCAAGAGACCGGAGAAATCACTTCGTTATAACGGAATTTTGTTATAGAGGAATTCCAGAATTTGCATTGTTCCTATGTAAAGGTATCTGTGGAATTCGAAAAATGTTCGTTAAAACGAGATTTTCGCTGTAAAGGTATTCGTTAAAACGGGATTATGTATACATCTTTCTCTTAACATTTTTATCCTATTCCGAGCGCTCTTATTGCAATCTGATCACTACTCGATTCATCGCTTTACTTATTCGATCACTTTCATTCTCTTCTGGTGTTGCTTATCCCATTTCGATCATTGCTATCTCCCACCCTGATCTTATTATTCTCCGATCATCGTTGTTCTACTCTGACTGCTCAAATCCGATTGTGACCACTGAATTGTTTTTCTACTCTGATCACCGAATTTTCAGCCCACTCTAATCATTGTTATCTTGATCTAATCATTGCTTTTCCCATTGTTTACCCCCACTTTAACCATTGTTACCCCTTTTTAATCATTAGTCGTCACTCTTAATCATTGTTATCCACTCTAATCATTGTTATTCCAGTTTTATCCTACGTTAATCAGTGTTAATTAAACTCTGATCATTCAATTGGCATACTACTCCAATGATTGTTATCTCCCCCATTCTGAACACAGTTCTGAACACAGTTATTTCACCCTGATCACTAATATTTTTATCCCACTCTAATCACTGTTGTTTTACTCTGATTGCCACATTGTCATCATACTATAATCATTACTATTCAACTTTGATTATTAAATTATCAACCCACACATCTTTGTTATCTCACTGTGAGAATTGTTATTTTACTCTGATCGACGGATTGTTACTCCACTTTAATCATTGCTGTTCTGCTTTGATCACTGAATTACTGTTATACTCTAATTGTTATTATTTCACTCCGATCACCGAATCGTTATCCCATTACACAATCATTGTTATTCGACTTTATCATCGAATTATTATCGCACTAACTATTGCTATTCCATTCCGATCACTAAATTGTTATTCCGGTCTCAGCACCATTGAGCCCAATTCAAATGGTATTCTTCGATACATATACAGTGGAGCTTCGCTTAACGAGCAATTTTTTTAACGACAAAATTTTTGAACAAATTTTGATTCGATTAACGAGCGATGATTCGCATTACGAGCAAAAATTTTGAACTCCGCTTATTTATTTCACGTTGTCGCAACTGAGCTGATGGTTTTTCGCTTCCGTCCACACACGTGCTGTGAAATTGAGGGTAATATTCTTCCCTACAGTCTCCGGTCAGCGTGCCTAACTCGAAAAAATGAACTCCCGTACGAATGTTACTGCTTACGATATGAAACTAAATATAGCATCATAACGACGCGTATGTGCGCTTAAAGCATTTTTTTAATTCTGCTTGGAAAAACTGAGTCTGATTGCATTATTGAACGTGATTTTGAGCGCATGAACAAGGAGAGATTGTGTCGTTGGAGAAAACTATGACACGGGAGGTTCATGAGCCCCTCATTCAAGAACAACTAGAAGAACATGGCCATATCCACAGGCGAGTTGATAAATCTCCATCGCGCGTCACAGAAAGAGCTTATGCACGGGATCTCGTCTGAGAAAGAAGAAGAGAGAAATGAGGCATCCCAAACTTAATTTCAAATGAGATTGTAGAGATGTATTGTACGTGGAATTTTGCATATATATATACCAAATGGGACCCGACTTGAACGATAGGTTACGTTAAAATTTCGTCAGAGCAGGGCAAATACCTCAAACGGGCAAAAAACTGTCGGGCAACAATGGTTTTCGGGCCTCAACAATCACTTTCGGAACGTTTACTTTGGTTACCGTGGTTCCCTAGCAATGCGTTTCAGACGTGTATATGCCTTTACAATGGTTTGTTACTTCTCTAATCCTGTTACTATATGAATAATAATTTATGTCTTTATAATGGTTTGCCACATTTTCAATATACTCTCAGTAATGAGGCTTTTTGAATAGACGTCATAATCATCATCAGCATCGCTTTGAGGGTCAGGAAAAGGGTGATCCTCATAGAAATCAGTGTTAAAATTGCGGATTTTACTGTAGAAATGCGGAAATTTGGTGGGATTTTCTGTCACATCCATAATTTTAAAAATTGTATTGAATTCTCGATTTTTTTTTTTTTTGAAATATTGAGTTCGCTTAGAGATTTACGATATTTACATCTTCTCAAGCATGAAAATTAATGTCTCCGTATTGCCTTTTAATATTGAACTGCATCAGTTCATATAGTTTAGGTTGTTTTAAAATTAATTACGGGCCCGTAAAAAGTACATCGAAAAAATTCCACAGCTTTAATTAAGCATTTTTTGAAGCAGAAACAGGCAGAGATGGATAACTTGAAGTTCAAAGGGGGAATCGAAAAACAAGAAAAAATATATATTTATTTTTACGTTTCTTTAAATCTAGATTTGTTTCTTTCGTGAGTGGCGCAGGAAGTCGCCATATTGGTTAACTTTGACACGGTTTGCATGTCCGTCAAAGAAAGAGGGAGATATCACGTGATCCAAAAAAGCCTCATTGAAGAAACCCGGGCTGCGCCGGGTATTATAGCTAGTTAATTATAAAACTACAAAGAATTCCAATAAATTCTTACGGAATAATTATTGAAATCCCCATGCATTGTGGAGAGAGTAATGCAAAATTCTCAGCTTTAGAGTTTGGTTAACATATGGTGCAAGCATCATAAGTTACGTTATATAAGGAAACAATGATGCGATACCAAACTATTCATCATGACCCGTACTATAAAAAAAAATTCGTACGTGCATTACGCAAGAAAAGAATGCATTCAAATGCAATAAACTGTGTTTCTTACACATGCAATATTCATCTATGGATTCCTACGCCAGTGATGACTGACAAAAAAAAAAATCAAATACAAATCCCATCTACATAAGTTAGCTTTACTCGGTTATAATAAAACACACACACACACAACGCTATACGCAGAACAAAAATAAACGTTTATATCCGTAAAAAAAAAATGCAATGCCTTCCGTTGCAAAACTTGCCATCCAACGCAAAACAGAAATTTATTGCAGATGTTTCTGACGTATTAACCGTCCTTGTGTTCGGGAGACTAATAGCGAGGAATAAAATAAGAGACGAAATGAAAAATGCGTGTTTATGCTCAAAAAAAAGGAAAATAAATAATATATATTTAAGTTTTCATAGCCCCAGTGCAGGTAGAAGTTCCCGTTATTGTCCTCTCGGGCATTTCCCGTACACAGGATGCCGACATTTTCTTTTTTATTCTTCTCATTTCTCGTTGTTAAGGACGTTTTATTTTATATATTTTATTTATTATTCATTTTTTTTTCTCTCCCCTCCTTACTTTGGCATCCGTCCATTCAATAAAAATTGCTTCGTTGAGCAGTTTCAGTATATGTTCGACGAAACTTTAAATGCTCACGTTTTTACCGTAGAAGATTGGAAAAAAAAAACAACTGTTTTTTTTTCCTAAAAAAAAAAGAAGCCAAGAATGATAATGGTGAGAATAAAAACACAGAATTTAATACGCAACTGGCGTGATTCGAATGCTGAAGATGAATCTCATGCAGAGAATGTGCCGCGGCGTTATTAGTTATTCATCCCTTTTCTGTGTCTGAAACGCCCTCCTGATATTAATGTCGGAAAGTTGCGTGCTTATGGAAAATATTTCGGTGGTGGTGGAGTCGACTTTTAACGAGTCGAGGAGAAGGCAACACGCGACTTATACTCTATATAATGTGTGTGTGTGTGAATGCATGTCTCGAAGTGGAAAGGGACGAAATTCTTGTCGTCGTGTAGAAGTTTCTCTCAAGGAAAATTTTGTCTCAAAACAATTCCACTTCGGTAATGTTACGTCCGAAACTGTTGGAATGTCTGCCGAGAAGTCGGGCGGTACTTGCTCTGGAAAGTGTTTAGCATGTCTGTGTGTCCGCTGACTATACATAAGACTCTTTCCTCATCTTTTTTTTTTTCCTTTTACTACCACCAAAATTTTAATTCGTGTCGTATTTCAAAGTTTGTTTGATGCATAGCTATATTTAAGATTATACAACACGTGCACACGCGTAGGTATTGATCACTTTATTTTTATCCCATTCTATTCATCGTTATTCCACTTCAATCACCGGTTTTGTTAACCACTTTGATCACATCCAGTCTGATCAATGATTTGTTAACCACTTTGATCACATCCAGTCTGATCAATGATTTGTTAACCACTTTGATCACATCCAGTCTGATCAATGATTTGTTAACCACTTTGATCACATCCAGTCTGATCAATGATATGTTAACCACTCTGGTCACCGAATTGTTGAACTCGCGTTAATCATTGTTGATCCACTCTAAGTGTTGTTATTCCACTCTGATCATTGAATCGCCTTCCCATTATAATGTCATATCTCTTATGTATATATACAGGTGTTGGACAAAATAAAATTAACACCTAACACCTGTGAAATGAGACAACACTCGAGGGAACCTGTCGTATACTCCCGCCCTCTAGTGTGGAAGAGTGCTAACTAGCCGGCGAGAATGTGCACACAATCAGTCTAGTCGTAGCATTGATAAGACTAGACGGATGCGAAATAGTATATTGGGGCATTAAAACTTCGTTATGGCTTTCCTCACAAATTTCGAAAGAGGCATGATTGTTGAAGGCCACCCGTGTTGGTGTCGGGAGAAGTACCATGTCGATGGTAATGACAGCCTATATCAAACGGCCTATTAATAAAGATTTTGTCTCATTTCCCAGGTCTTCACATTATTTTGTCCGTACGTACGAGAAAAACGGGAAATTTTCATTTTGAAAAACGTAACTTGCACTCGTTTTCTCTTGGGAAACTGGTGCTCACTTTAGTGCCTCGCTTAGGTGGCTATGAGGGTATTCTATGGGCGGCGATCTAGTAATTATGTTGACAGAATCATGCGAATCATTACCGTATTCTACTGGTGCTGCCATCTGTCTTCTATATTTTTGAATTGAAAAAGGCAAATGCCTGAATTTTCAGGTAATGTAAGGATCGTGTGAAAGCGTCAGGTTACGTAATTTTCTTCAGTGCTCGCAAATAACGGGCTAACGATGACTCCAACCGATTCGAATCCGAGTTCGCATCGAAGAGTAGGAAATCCAGTCAACCTTCGTTTTTTGCGTATGGCCGTCATAAAATGACCAAAAGAATCACGAAAATTTCAACGGATAAATACGAAACGTCTGTTGAAAACAGATATTAAAAATTCATCAAAACCCGATAATTAAATACATAAAATCATCTACATGAAATGCAATTATTAAATTAATTAATCAATATAATCGATACAAAAGAACTAAGTATTGAGTTAACAAACGTCATATATAAGTTATACCCACCCTAAACGATCACAATAACAAAAATAATGAGCGCGATCGTGAAACACTCGAAAACAAAGGCTGAAAAATATGGAGACATTAAACTGATAATTTCGAGTAATTAGTTTTCTTTCATTAACTCGATGGCGCCACCATCACTCCAAAAGCATTAAATAGAGACAAAGGGATGAAAGGGAATCTTTTCCGCCGCACAAATAAATGGTTATATGCGTCTAATAACATTACTTATATAGAAGTTTCTGTTCGTTTGAATCTCCGTAAATCAATGCTAATGAATATTGATGGAAAAGAGGCAAAATAATTTGAAATTAAAATTTTCCCCATCCCTTGTACACTAAACCTTTTCACCGGCGTCGAGATGAAGTATTTATTTATCCCGAGTGAAGAAGAAGAAGAGGATGATGATATTCAACACTATTCTCGAATTTTCGATGAAGTTTTTGAAGGATTTTCAACAGCCCATAGAGAGTTTTCAAGTGTATTGCGTCTATTTGTGAAAAGCCCCAGTGTTTTGAAACACCCCCACTTCCGAATTTTGTGGACAAAAGTTTGTTGATTTGTCTCTTTCGATGGATCCAATTCGGAAACTGAAGTTGGGTCTTCCTTTCATTCCGTTATTGACCGGGAAGTGGTATTTTTATTGGTTCGGAAGAGAGAAATCTCGTAATGAGTTTGTTTCCCTATGGATGATGGAGTTTTTTTTTGAAGTGCCACTTCGTCCAGCAAATGATAAAAATATATATCTGTTGGATTTATATATTATAGTGTCCATTGGATTTTCATTGATGAATACTTTTTAGAACGCTTTTCACGCGTTTCTGGGGTGTTTCTGGAACTTCTGACGCATTTAAAGGAGCATTAGACTATGTATTCCTGCTAAGCATACCCAGAAATACCGTTTCAAGAGCTAAGTAGATTTTTTTTTTTCTGAGCATTTCCAGGATCACGCATGCCTTCCACGTATTTCTAGGATGTATGTCTGAATTTGCATGGGTTTTTTTTTCGCTTCAAGATTACGCATGTCTTCGTATTTCTAATATTGTACATGTATTGCACTTATTTTTAGGATTACTAATGTCTTCCATGTATTGCACTTATTTTTAGGATTACTAATGTCTTCCATGTATTGCACTTATTTTTAATATTATCCATGTCTTCTTCACATTTCTAATATTATGCATGTCTTCTTCGCATTTCTAATATTATGCATGTATTTTTCGCATTTCTAATATTGTGCATGTCTTCTTCGCATTTCTAATATTATGCATGTATTTTTCGCATTTCTAATATTATGCATGTCTTCTTCGCATTTCTAATATTATGCATGTCTTCTTCGCATTTCTAATATTATGCATGTCTTCTTCGCATTTCTAATATTATGCATGTCTTCTTCGCATTTCTAATATTATGCATGTCTTCACATTTATAGGATTAGCATGTCTTCACATTTATAGGATTAGCATGTCTTCACATTTATAGGATTAGCATGTCTTCACATTTATAGGATTAGCATGTCTTCACATTTATAGGATTAGCATGTCTTCACATTTATAGGATTAGCATGTCTTCACATTTATAGGATTAGCATGTCTTCACATTTATAGGATTAGCATGTCTTCACATTTATAGGATTAGCATGTCTTCACATTTATAGGATTAGCATGTCTTCACATTTATAGGATTAGCATGTCTTCACATTTATAGGATTAGCATGTCTTCTTCGCATTTCTAATATTATGCACGTCTTCACATTTATAGGATTAGCATGTCATCTTCGCATTTCTAATATTATGCACGTCTTCACATTTATAGGATTAGCATGTCATCTTCGCATTTCTAATATTATGCATGTCTTCTTCGCATTTCTAATATTATGCATGTATTTTTCGCATTTCTAATATTATGCATGTCTTCTTCGCATTTCTAGGATGAGTCGGATGGAAGAGAAAATCTTTCGGTCACGTAAATAAATAGTTCTTTAATAATAGCATTACTATACAAAGTTTCACGATGAAGCAATTATTGATAGAGGGACTAAAATAGATAGAGGGATTAGAATTTTCTCATCCATTTGTAATAAACCTATTCATTAGTGGGTAGATGAAGTATTTATTCATCCTAAGTGAAGAAGAAAATGATGATGATGGTCTTCATTCATATTAACTGTTCTCAAATTTTCGAGAAAGTTTTTGAGGACTCTTAGCTCCCATAGAAAGAAAGTTTTCGAGTGTGTTGCGTCTATTTGTGAAAAGCTACGGTGTTTTCAAAAACCCACTTCCGAATTTTGTGGACAAAAGTTTGTTGATTTGTCTCTTTCGATGGATCCAATTTGGAAACTAAAGTTGGGTCTTCCTTTCATTGCGATATTGACCAGGAAGTTGTATTTTTATTGTTTCGAAGGAGGAATCTCGTAATGAGTTTGTTTCTGTTTGGGTGATGGAGTTTTTTGAAGTTCTCTCCCCACTTCTGAGTGGTCAAGCAAACGATAAAAATATATTTGTTGGCTTTATTATGGTGTCTATCGGATAAACCCTTCTCGATTGAAGAATATTTTGCTCAGGTCTGTGAGCTTTTTAAGCGTTCCTGTGAGGTGCACGCGAGCTTCTGACGCATTCACAGGTATATCGACTATGCACTCTTCCTATAAAAACTATTAAGTATACTAACCTTGGTGTACTAGCGTATTACTGACATACCCAGGAATACTGGTGCCTACTGTGCATTTCAAAGGGAAGGAAAATTTTCTTTCTAAGTCTTTCTAGAAATTACGCACGTATTTCACGTATTTCTAGGATTACCCACGTCTTCTTTGCGTTTCTAATACTTGTCAGTGTCTTCCACGCACATTATTACCTATACCCTATTATTACGCACACTAAATCTATATGTATAAAATTGATTTTCTGTTTGTGTGTGTGTATGTTCTCTATACAAATCTACAATTTCAGATCTATCCTCGCCAAATTTTGCATATATACCAAATAGGACCCGACTTGAACGATAGGCTACTTTAAAAGTTAGTCAGAGTAGGGCAAATACCCGAAACGGGCAACAATGGTTTGTCGGCCTCAACAATCACTTTCAAAATCTTACTTTATGTACCATGATTCCCTAGCAACGCGTTTCACACATGTATATGCCTTTACAATGGTTTGCCATTTCTTTGATGTTGCCAGTATTATGTATAATAGTTTATATTCCTTTATAATGGTTTGTCACTTTTTCAATCCTCTCAGTAATTGAAGAAAACCCGGGCAGCGCAGGGTATTATAGCTAGTTACTTATATTACTGAAAATTGTATTTATATCCTGAGATTATTTTTTGATTAAATATACACTTTTACAAATTCTGAAATTATTTTTTGATTAAATGTGAATTTCCATGAATTTTGAAATTATTTTTTGCAATGAATTAAAATTTTCCTTAGTTCTGGATTTTTTTTATTAAATATGAATTTTCATTGAGATTCTGTAATTATTTTTTCATTAAATATGAAAATATTTTTTTCAATCATTCTGGAGATATTTTTCATTAATTATGAATCCTAATGAGTTGTAAAATAATTGCTTCCACTAATTATGGAATTGTTTAAAAAATTATGGAATAATTTCTCTCATAAACTCCACTACTATTTTTCTTGCAATAATTCTGAAATAATTTCTCCCTAATTCTGAAATTATATCTTTCATCCGTTTCAAAGTGTTTTCCAAAAGTTATTGTGGAGAGTATTTTTTTAAACATTTCTTAAAGATTGTGTGATTTTGTAACTATACAGTATGCCAGCGTATCCGTCGGCGGGCCATCCGTCGGCGAGGACCACGTGTAGCCCGCGGAGCATGATTGAAGACCCTCCCCCCCCCCTCCCCAAGAACCTCGACTCGTTAAAAAAATTATCGTGAGTTTTGTTACCCATTTTTATGCTTTGTTTCATGACGTTGCAACTCAGTACTGTCTTAACACATGGGCCGACTCGGACGCCCCAACTGCAGATGAGGAGGGCCTCATGAATGTGAGATCTACTACTTCACCAAACACCAACTCTGGCCATATCGCAATTTACTGCCATTAATGAGATGGGTTGGAAACGAAGACGCTGTCTATTGGTGATCTCGCCTCAAGTTCGTTAGGGAAAATATCTTATCTACAGTATATCCTCCCACGGGTTCGATCCCAGGACCGTGACAGCAGCCTTCACGGTGATAGACGAGCATCCTACCACCACGGAATTGTGTAACTCAGCTACAAATCCGTACGGTATATTTTACAAAGCAACGGTGAAACAATCTTCTCTGTCCCCACAACTTTTTTTCCAAACTGATACAGACGAGAATTTGACTGTCCTAGAACAAGCCCAAAAGCAACTTCAAGAATTTTTCCCTGAGGCTAACTATCCAACCAATTATCAAATAAACTTTTCAACGGCTAGCTTGGTGTCTCACGAGCCGGATAATAAGAAAATCTCACGCCAAGAACTGTGGTACATTTCAAGTCATTTAAATAAGAAAAAAGCTCCTGGCGAAGACGCAATTAATAATGTAACCCTTCAAGCTCTACTGCAAAGCTTTCCCGAGGTGTTCTCCGCATTATTTAATAAATGCTTTCAACTTGAACATTTTCCACGACATTTCAAGATTAGCAATGTCCTCTTCTTCCTCAAAAAAGACAAAGATCCAACATCAACTAAATCATATAGACCCATACATTTGTTATCAACACTGGGTAAATTGTTCGAAAAAGTCATTTGCCAGAGAGTTATCTTCTTCTTGGAAAAATCTAATGTCATCAGCCCCCTTCAATATGGATTTCGCCATGGGAGTTCGGCAGAACAAGCTCTCATGGACATTGTCACTGAGATCAAAAATCAAAGAATTAAAAAACATAACGTCATAATAATTACCCTGGACATCCAGGGGGCTTTCGATCACATCAATCATAATATTATCAGGGAAAAGTTGCTTAATCTGCCTATACCATCTAATCTAGCCAATATTCTGATAAGCATGCTCCAACACAGGGTGGTACAGATGCGGACACCATTAGGAACAGTTCGACATAGAATGGCAAGGGGATGTCCTCAAGGATCGTGTTCCGGGCCACTACTTTGGAACTTATTCCTTAATGATCTCCTCCTTAAGAGGTGGCCGAAGAATGTCAGGGTTCAGGCCTACGCAGATGACATTACGGTAATAGCCTCGGGCCCTACAGTAGAAGGCACAGGTAGACTAGCCACATATGTGCTAAATGAAATCCATCATTGGTTAGACCAACACGGACTCAGCATCGCAATGGATAAAACCAACTTTTTATGGCTCTCTTCCAAAAGACCACCATCGGTAAAAATTGGCGACAATTTCATTAAGAAACGATCTAATATTAAGATTCTCGGGGTGACATTTGATGACCAACTGAATTGGTACAGCCATATCGCTACAATTTCGACCAAAATTAATGCCCTCATGCCAAGATTATGGTGCTCTACTGGAAAGGAATGGGGCATTACCACGTCAATGCGAAGAATCCTATATATGACAGTGGCTGAGAGGATCATCGCATATGGTGCCCCAGCCTGGGGTATCACATTAACGGAGGAACAGGGTAGACGTCTTGATTCTATCCAACGTGGTTGCTTATTGTACATCCTCAAAGCTTACTCGACATCACCAACAAACGCCCTGCAAATCTTGGCTGGTCTGCCTCCACTAAGATATATCGTGGAGTACGAAGCTAAAATGGGGGCACTTCGGAACAAACGCAATATCCAACTACAAGATGCAACTCACATCAGTCACACTCAAATCCAAAGGAAAATCACCGGATGGACGAGACACCCGGCAGAATATCCTGATGATAGACAAATGTCTGCAGATCCGACTGACACTGAACTGTTTAAAAAACCCTATTTCGACATCTATACCGATGGTTCAAAGACGGAAAATGGAGTTGCAGCAGCTTTTACTATCCTTCAGAAAGATGACATCTTCTACAGATGGTCTTGTAAATTGAATACCAATAACACAGTATTCCAAGCCGAACTTTTTGCTTTACTTATGGCTATTAAGAAAGCGGAAGAACTCCAGAAGAGAACATCTATCTTCACAGATTCACTTTCATCACTCCACTCAATCAGGGATCCCCTGTCTCAACACATCATCGCTAGGCAAATCAGAAAGGTTCTGTGTGCCAATCCTCAAATCAGTCTCAATTGGGTGAAAGCTCATGCAGGAACATATGGGAATGAACAGGCAGACCAACTTGCAAAAGCTGCGACTGCAAGAGTGACGTCTGACTTTTCGCTGCTCTTCCCTAAGTCATGGGCAAAGAACATCTTATCTGAGGAAATGATGCAGAAGTGGCAAAATCGATGGCAGACAGAACGCAAAGTTGGCAGGAAAATATATGCTCTCCTCCCCACAGCAAGATACAGATATAGGAAATGGACCAGGGAAATGGTTATATTCTTTTCCGAACATGGTCCTTTCCCAGCATATCTGGCGAGATTTCATCGACAGACTGAGAAATGCAAATGTGGCGGGGAGGGCACGGTCATCCACTACTCTACAGCCTGCCCGTTCACCAAAGACTTCCACTTACAAATCCCTGTTGCTGATACACAGTCTTGGAAGTTGAAGGTCTTCCAAAATCCTGGCAGTTATAATAAGATTAAAAATCTTATCAACTTTATGGAAAATAATCAAGAGTTATACATCTTCCCGAGACCTATGGCATATCAAGACAGAGAAGATCCCTTGGACTCTGATTCGGACTCAGACTATGTACCATAATTGCGACGTCTTTCCTAACCCCATGTGCTATAAAATATGTATAGTGATATTTTAATGAAATTTATCATTGTCAGTGATGCCAATATGTATTCTTTCCATGTTCATATATATTTTTTGTATCCAAAGTATCTACTTCAGATTCAATGTTTAATAATATCCTGTTTGAATTTTTCTGCTCTGCTTTGATGGGCTGAGCGCAATTGTTGATTGAATTATTGATTGAATTATTGATTGAATTTTTTTTTTTTGATTGAATTATTGATTGAATTTTATTTTTGATTGAATTATTGATTGTGATTGAATTTTGATTGAATTTTATTATTACTTGCATTGTCGATTGAATTTTAATTTTTTTTTTTGATTGAATTGTTCACTAAATTTTTATTATTGAATCATGCGTAGTTTGCAGATGTTGTCCTGTAAGCATAATTAAATTTTATCTCATTTCATGTATATTTACTATGCATGTTATATACTATTTAATGCTTACATAATATCATCATGTACGCTATATATCTTACGTTTCGTGGCATCGCTGTTTGTCTAGATCATTCCCACAGCCCATCTGTTATAAAAACTCTGACGTTGTACCCGGACACCTGCTTATAAGCACATTTTATATACTTTCTCAACTGCTATGAAACGCCATAATTTTTGTTATTCATCAATATATTCATGTGTTCCAATGTATACCACCGGTGAATCCACTAGTGCGCAGCTGAACTTTGTATGTTCAAGTGAACTTTGTAATTTCTTCGGACTTTATCTCATCATTAGGACTATAATAACCAAATCTAAACA
The DNA here is from genome assembly GCF_987345545.1 of Pholcus phalangioides. Lineage (NCBI taxonomy): Eukaryota > Metazoa > Arthropoda > Arachnida > Araneae > Pholcidae > Pholcus > Pholcus phalangioides. The sequence continues at coordinate 21,015,352 of NW_028301603.1, read as the reverse complement.
TGTCTCTAACTGGCAATGAAAAGTCCCCCCCCGGCTCCTTCAGTCTTGTGATATTATTAACACCAGCAATTGATCAATATCGATAATTCCCACTTACATATTTATAGTTCATTGGACCTGAATTTGTACATGTATCCTGTTTTTCATGTTCTATTTGCAGATTCGGACCTATGAAAAAACCCTTCCAACAAAAGACAAGATGAGTGAAGTTGGTGTTGCAGATTGGCTGATGGTTGGGGACAGAGTACAGTGATGATGGCGGATGGCTCGAGATGTTTTTGTTGGCCTCTTGCGGGCGATTCGCCCGGGCTCCTTGGCGGGGGTTTCCGGGGACTTTGGGGGTGTAATTGCCAGGAGTCGGGGGCGATGGGGGGCCTCGGCGGGATTGGGTCCTGTGGCTTACGGGCCGGGGATGCCTGCCGGGCCCGAACATCAAGATAGTTTTTCCAGCATGTCCCAGCCGCTGGGTAATCTGCCTCAGAGCTGGGCCATGTTTGGTGTTGGTGTCTGTATTCCTTTCCGTGGGTTGGAGGTCGGACAGTGGTCTTGGTGGCTAGCGGGGCATTTTCTTTTTTCCAGCATGGCCCAGCCGCAAGGTAGCCTGCTTATATCCCACAAGGGACAGAGCGGGGGCCATGTTTGGTGTTTGCATCCTACCACCACGCTACTTGGGCAGGAAAACGGGGCTTGGTTAAAATTTTAGAAAGTAAACCTGTCTCGTCGGATGGGAGACGGGGGGTCTCAGAAAATTCACTTTGCCCAGGGGTTGCTTTTAAAAACTGCCCTGCAACAAACCCTGAATGAATAATTATTCTTCAGGTAAATTTCAGGTACACTAGAAGCATCCAGATTATAATAATAAAAATATCCCGGTTCATTGTATTCAGTCCATGATGTGAAACAAAGGTTCTCAGAGATTGAGGCTAAAAGAATCGTAAGTTACACGATAAACCACGAAATCGTGGTCATTCCCAACACTCGTAACTTTTGCCATATATCTCGTGGTGATAACGATGAGTTTCCGCTCATTAATCGTGACTAGAGCCCGGAAGTTCAAGCAAAATGTCATAAATAGGCCTATCCCCCCCCCTTTTTTTTGCGCATTCTTAAACTGAACCCCTGAGCATGACTTTGCCTGCTGAACGATGACGTTGATACTGCCCTCCATAGAACGCCTTCTCACCCGGGATTCGGAAATTTCGCCCCGGACCGACCGTAACCTGCCCTGATCGTATGAGTGACCGAGTAAGTGAGTGATTGTGTGAATGACCAAGTGATTGAGTGAGTGACCATATAAGTGGTCACAGTATGAGTGAGTGAGTTATCGTACGAGTGACAAGTGATCGGGTGAATAAGTGAGTGACTGTATGGTTTAGTAATGTACTCATTAAGACCACATATAAAAATGATTGAGTGACTGTGTGAGTGAATGAGTGAGTTACCATATGACTGGTTAAGTGAATGGCCGTATGAGTGTCTATATGAGTGTGTCGGGGGGGGGGCAAATTTTCGTAAACCTCCCTACCCCCTGAAGGAAACCTCACTGAACTCTGGAGGGGGGGGGGGTCCATGGGTTCCGAAGATAGACCTTATTTATAAAAAGTTTTTCAGTGTAAAATTTACTCAAAAAATATATTCACTCGTGGCGGAGAAGACCCTGAATAAGACGCATAAGAAGAAAATAAGGTCAAAAAAGGGGTAAGCCCGCGGGTGGAGAAAGGTCAGGAACCACTGGTCTATGCAAAGGAATAATATTAATCCAACACCCCCAGTAGGTAAAAGAGAATTCTCGGAATTCCAAGAAATAGAATAAATATATTTTTCTTATTTCTCGCACACACACATAAATCGAAGGGTGGACGACGTAACGAAGGTCGACATTGATCTTTTGTCATTGTGTGCGTGTGGCATTATTTGTTCCCTTGTCCCGGAGGTGACACGACACACAGCCTTAGCAATAACTGCTACGACCACCTGCGTCCGAAAAGGAAAATGGCCTCGGGTCAAGGGGATATTAGCGTCATGTAGGATGTCTGCAATTCCGTGTGAGGTCTTGATTTAAACGCAAACGACTGGCCGGCATTGAGCGCTATCCGACAAGACATTATTAGATCTGTTTGTCTGATTTAGTGTCGTGTATCCCGGGACTGATGGACACGAATAAGATACGTGATTAAAGCCGATTCCCCCACGTGAGAAAAGAGGATTTGTCCGTTCTTTGGGACGAATAGTACCAAAGCGTCCTAGTAGTGTGGAGCCTCCTAGGAGGCTTTGATATAGTACCCTTTTACGACAATCCGTCAGTATATTTAGGAGTGGATTTATGGTTTTTCTGTCTGTGGGCTACACAAATTTAGCCGCTCTAATCCTATTCCAGTCTAATATTCTTAATCACTCATTCCCCGAATTCCACCCTGAGCAAAGTTCGTTAATCCCTCACAAATACCTCTTAGCCCCCCTCCCCATAAATACGACTGTCTCCAAGTCGTTCTTTTTGATCATTCACAAACCTACTCCCTCGCTCTCTAGGTCGCTTCTTTGATCAGGTCACGTGCGGTTGTAATCTGTTGTGGCCACTCTCATGGTCCCTTACGACCGAAATTCCAATTTGTTACAAAATCCTGACCGACCCGAATCCAGGCAAAGGCCAAAATCTCAACCTGTTTAAAATCCCCCGACGGACCAGAATCCCGATCGACTTTGCCCAATCTTGTATTCTTCAGGTATGTCGTATTGCTCGACAACCCATTCAACCCATTATGCATAGAGAACCCCGTGATAACGAGATGTGGTATTATGAGTTTAAGACTAAGTACGTTAATTGATGGGCAGGCACTTCCAGCTAGATTTAGCGGAGGTGGTGATGTGGGGGGGGGGCAGAAAATCGTTTTTCCCGAGGGCCACATGGTGCTGCCAAGACGGCCCTGGTTGCATACGGTGCTTTTCCCCGTGACTTGATATAAATTAGATAATACTGCGTTGTAGAATGATTTAGTGCCCAATAAAATCCTCGCAGAAAATTATACTAGCATTTAATGCATTCTTAGCTGCTATAAACTAAAAACGCTCTGAGAAAATTTCACAAATGAATACAAATATTTCAAGCCAAAAGCCCTTAAAGGATTTGTTTGTGGAAAAGCGTATGCTCTCGTAAATACGTTTTTAACCACGTCATTAAGCTGTCAAAAACTCTCCATAGAAAAGTTCCAAACAAATTTTTCTAATCACGAAAACCGGATCTTGAATATTCAAATTTCAGGAAAATAAAAGGGGGGGGGGCGATGCTGTTGGAAGTAGATTCGAGCCTTACACACTGAAATATATTTTTCCACCGAAAAACCTCACAAAACTAAAGAACAGCAGGAAACCATACAGACAGAACAGACGGCAAGCACCGTGTTTGTGCTTCTTTTTAAAACTCGGGGTGGCTTTTCCAACAAAAACAAGCAGAGATCATATCACAAATGCAAACAAGTCCGGGTGGATACGAGAATAGCATCCACAACCACCACCCCCCCCCCACATCCCTATTTCGCATATCCGTTGGAGAATGAATAAAAAATAATAATATTATAAAAGTAGGATTCTAGGAAAGAGAGAGAAAGGATGAATATTCAAAACTCTGGGTTCATAGAAATGAGTTTTGACTTCCTCGTATTCTGATAAAAGTCTCAATACGCTTTCTTGCCAGAAATTGTTGAAAATGCTATTTAAGACTGAATATATCTATTGAACGAATCTCTAACTCGGTGTTTTTTGGGTTTTTTTTGCAACCATTTAATTCTTACTTTCCGAAAAGAGAGGAAAGTTCTTATAAAAGATTAGCACCCATAAAAGTGGAATAATCTGAGAATAATGGGTGTCTTCCGTATCAGTGTTTTTCAGCCTCTAGTGCGCGGTCGATCACGTACCTGCTACATCATCTATACACAGGGTGCGTAGATGACAGGGATTGTGGTGTTTTACTGGCGAACAGTTGATCCTAGAGGGATAATTCCGATTATCAAATGTATTCAAATAACGCATAGTTTCACAACCTTTTTTTTGTACCATCACCCCGTTCTTCAGAAATTTTTTTTTCTCCCAGCGCCCCCCCCCCCAACGCAATCTACCCCATAGGATCCTATGTTATACCCGTAGCTTCTACCGCCCCCCCCCCAGGGAGCGTTAACGCCCACGTTGGGAAACACTGAAATAACGTGTAGATTTAAGAAATGTCGTTCATGTTTCAGAGGGTTGTATAGTTTTTAAAATAAATAAAACAAATTTTCTATGGACACCCCTCACCCAGTTAAAATTTTGTTGCCTTGTTTTTCTCCTTAGGTCAACAAAAAAATCCCACGTTCCCAAGCGCAATATTCTCTGAGATATCTGAATACAAAAAAGTTGTGAAAGAACAGCATAATGAGCTTCTTTTGAGTTTCCGCCGTTCTTACCCTCATTTTCAATTTTTGAATCCAAATATCTCTCAACGAATATTCTACTTAGAAACGTGAGTTTTTTTCTGTTGGCCTTAAAGGAGAAACAGGGACTCACTTTCAGTTTCGTTTTTGGAAACAGAGTGTCCTTATAAAGTGCTAATTTTTTTTTCAAAACAGTGTTAAATGCGGGTAAAACGGTTTACCAGTATTTAACGCTGTCTTTCCCACAACTTTACTCCGTTTTTCGAATTCGAATACCTCAGTGAATATTGCACTTAGAAACGTGCAAATGTTTTTGTTGGCATCAGGAGACACATGGACAGCAACTTTGTAATTGGGTTCTTGAGCACAGGGTGTCGGTATGAAAAGATGACATCCGTATTGTAATAACTGTACAACCCCTTGCAACAGGAATGGCATGTCTGGGTAATACACGTTATTTGGATACTTTTTCGAATTGGAAGTATGCCTCTAGGATCAACGGTTCGTAAGAGGAATATCATACGCCCCCTGTTACCTATGCACCCTGCATATAAAATAACGTGTCCTAACTGGATGACTGACTGATTCACTGACAGATTCATCATCACCGAGCCGAACCGCTGAAGCTATAAATATAAAATGTAGTCAGTAGTTTCATTTTATGATGTAGTGATTCCATAAGAAGAGGTTTTCCGAAATTCGACCCGTAAGGGAGGGGAGGGGTTCGTAAAATGGTTCAGAGGTTATAAGGGGGAATCATCGCTTGTCCGAAATCGATGACGCTATAAATAAGAAGTTTGATCAGTATTATATTTCATAACATAGAGGCTCACTAAGACGGTATTTCTGGAAATTCAACCCCCATTAATGCAATGAGAGGTTCAAATTTTATATGGGGTAAAATCGACAAGCAATTTTCAGATATTCAAGTCCGCGCGAGCGAATCAACAGCACCTATAGAACAAGGCCTCCACATGCAGCTTGTGACTCCAATGAAGAGAAGGCCATTTCTCCTATTTCCATTGGATATACTGCAAAAAAAGTAAAGCTATCGCATGCGTCGGACTGCCAAATCCAATGGCAATAGGTGAAATGGCCTTCTTCAGTGACGTCACGAGCTTCGTGCGGAGGCCTTGTTCTGCAGGTGGTGTTGAGCGAAGCCGCGGGTTAACAGCTAGTAATTTCATATTTAATGAATATAAAATATAGCCTATATACAGGGTAATTCCTTAATTCTCCTTGCCGCGTTTTACTGGCAACTGTTGATCCTATAGATCATAGTTTCCCAACCTTTTTTGTCCCATCTCGCCCCCTTCTTCACAAATTGTTTTCTCCCATCGCCCCCCAACTCAATCTAACCCATAGGATCCTATGTTATACCTGTAGCTTCTACGTCCCCTGGAACATTCCATTGCCCCCTAGGGGGCGTTAACGCCCGCGTTGAGAATCACTGCTGTAGATGCTCACTTTGAATCCAGTATATATTTTTTCAATTAGAAAAAAGGTATGCAAATTACTTGAAGACTTCAGATTCGTCATTCATGTTGCAAGGGGCTGTATATTTATTAGGAGAAAAAAAATAAGTAACTTTTTATAAACGAACATCCGGTTCTCAAAATCGAAATGAGAAAGTTATGACCCAAACCCCCGTCTCTCCCCCAAAAAAAAGTTCCCACGCTTCTAAGCACAATATTCGCTGAGATATTTGGATTCAAAAATCGCTTAAAATGGGGGAAAGAATAAATTAACAAAAAACCCTCACTGTATGTTGTTTCTTCTAAACTTTTCTCTTTTTTTAAATTCAAATATCTCAGCGAATATTGCACGTGAGTTTTCCCTCAGGCAAGACCAGACAACAACTTCCTAATTGGGTTTTTGAGGACAGGGTGTGTGTACATAAAGCTTTTTTTTAAATATTTAAACACCCCCATTGCAAATGACGCATCTGAAATCTACACGTTATTTGGATACTTTTCTAATTGAAAGTATGCCTCTAGGATCACGCAACGGTTCCCCAGTACTTTGCGGTGCGAAGAGTTAGCTATGCATCCTGTGTGTAGCGAGTTCTCACTTTCAATCCAGTATATATAAATTGCAGCACCTCCTGAACACAAATTCGAACACTTGGTTCTTTGAGTAGTCATAGGTTTCTGTGATAACCTCCGCCCTTTCCTGGTTTTCAGAAAAGTTGTAATGGCTCCGGAATCATAAATTTGGTGAGGCACCAGGACTCGAATTCCTAGAAATCACCCCATAATTAAGTAATCATTATGTAAATTATGTAAAAATTATGCTCCAGTCTCCTTCTAGTATGACATTATCATTCATGTTGCGTAATTATCGAGTTGGTGGAGGAAATTATCCGAAATCCATGCGCATTTCCACCGAGTTCTCACTTTTAAGGTAAACACGAAAGGCATATTGCGACGGCGTAATACTGCCTCCTCCTCCCTGTGTACACGCAATGTAATTTGCGTAACAAATATTTCGTATTGTCAAGTTTGCGGGACGGCTCCGTATCTTTAGGGATTTTTAATCCTCTTCGGCGGCTTTTGAACGGAAATGAGTTTACCCAACCCCGGTAGAGGTTATGTTTACTCAGTCCGCTAATTTGGTTCCTTTTTAGGAAGTGTCTGCATAATCCAGTGATGAAAGCGGCTACATGTGCTGCAAGTATTCGGCTCCTACGCTCGTTATCTTCATTAGAATCTGCAGCAAATAAAGTAGGTAGAGAAACTAGGAACCTTTGAGAAAGGGTATTATAATAAATTGGTTTTTATATCTTCATGAGCTTCTAAGAAGGAGAAAACAGTACTAATTATTTTTATATTACATAATACATAATGGATGTTATTCTGTGAAGGGCTCGCTGGTCTTCATCTCATTGGCACGTGTCCCGGCGTTCATTCATTTATTCCTTCAGCTGCAAATGAGTAAGAGCCATTACTCTGCCACCGGACTTTTCTCGTTGCCGAGATCTCTTTCAGCTCAGCTTCGGGGTAGAGTCTGGAACAAAGCGTGTGTTGTCTGAGTGCATAGCTAGTGTTGTGTCACTGATTTTTCAGTGCTGTCACCTGTATTTCAAATAGTCAGTGAAGTGTAATGATTGAATATTGGCACCGTAGTAGAGGCCTGTTTCTCTCTCTGCGGCGGGACTTTTTAATGGGAAAATCTGCTTGCATTCACGCCTCGAATTTTGGAACAACGGAAAACTCACTTCCGCCGATCACGCTAATTTGAAGCCTAAGCCTTCTAAGCGCATCCCACAATGAGTGTGTTTTCGACAATCTTCAAGCTATGCTTGAACCTTCTACACATTTCAAGCAATATTGTTGCCCTCTACGCATTTCAAGTAATACTGACACCCCCCCCCCACCTTGTACGCATTTTAACCCATAGCTACTACGCCTTCTATGTATTCCAAGCACGCTTCCTACGCATTTCATAGAGTGAAAGTGCTTTCTACGGTTTTAAAGCAACACACGCAGTCGCGCACCCTCAACCCATTTCAATGAATACGCACTTTTATATGCATTTTAAGCATTATGCACCCTGCCAACGCATTTGAAAGAAAACGCACGCCTTCTAACGATTTCAAGCAATACACATGCTTCCTACGTATTTCAAGCAATACGTGTACCTACGTGTACTTTCTACGGATTTCATAGAATACACACACGCCATCTCCGAATTCCGAGTAAAGTTTCCCTTCTATGCATTTAGAGCAATACTCAAACTCATGCCTTCAACGCATTTTGAGAATACGTTTTCCTTTTAAGCATTTCAAGCAGAATATGGACGATTTATTCCCATTGCAAGCAATACACACACGCCTTTTACCATAGACATAGAAATTAAATGTTATATTATATCTATGCCCCTTACGCATTTCAAGGAAAATACGCACGTTTTATACGTATTTCAAGCGATATGCTCACTTTCTACGGATTCATTACCTCAACGCATTTTAAACAACACGTACGCTTTCCACGCATTTCACTCATTCGCACTTTCTACGCACATCTCAAGCAATACTCCCGTTTTTCATGCATCTCGAGCAATACGCGTGCTTTCTTTTAAATCTCGAGGAACACGCGACACTTCTACGCATTTCAAACAATACGCATACCTTCTAGCGATTTCCAGAGGCACTTAAACTAGCGGGGAAACTCGAAGCACAACATGTCGAGAACCGTCGGAACAGTCCGGTGTCACGTGACGCGATGCTTGAAATAGCCTCGTCCACGGAGGACGGTACAATAAGACTTCGAACGTTAGTTATTTAAAAAAAAATCACAGTATTCCAATAAATCGGAAACTCTTCAACGCTAAATTCTCCAATATACGTGTATCTCAAACTGTTAAAATTTCCGTTTAATCAGGGATTCGGGAAGGGCATTGATTGACAAGATGGAATCTAATAAAGCTTTCTCTCTATCTCTTCCGCAAATACTGCATAGCCGAAAGGTTGGAGAAATCTTTTTTTTTTTTTTAACACTATGTCGCTAGCGAACGAGATAGTAGCAACTATTCTAGAAAGTTCTTTAAGTTATATATAGTAGTAAGTCCCCGTTTTTTTTATCTTTCAAGATCCCTAAGATGTGGGGGGGATGAAGGATCGTTTCTTTCTGTCTCAATACGGACAGTTTCTTCGGGTGGCCCTCGGGCAAAAAAACTCGCCCGATTCCTTGAATAATAATAACAAAAATATAAAAGTCTTTTCCTTCTCTTTCCAAGAAAAGACATATTTTTTTTATTATTGTTATTATTATTATTGATGTTGTGCCCTCTCTTAAAAACCCTCTTTTCTCCGACAATATATGTAATCCGTTTATTTTGTCACCGTCAAAAGAGGAACGCCATCTTATTGTGTTCAATGTTTGTGGAGTTTTAAAAGGATCTCTTCTTCTTGCTCGATATTCTATTCCTTATTCTTATGTGATGTTATTATTGTTACATATAAAAGGAAGGACTGACTCGATTGCCCCTGACGTTATTTATTTATTTATTTATCATTTTGCCGGCCATCTTCTTGTTCATTTTTCATCGTTTCGATGGAATTTCGTTTCTTGTCCGTCACTTTTACTCGTTTTAAGCTCTTTTTCTTTTTTGAGTCACTGTGATGTATGGTGACGTCTCTCTGTTTATTAACATATTTCAGTGTGAGGCAAGTAAGAATGAAGATGGGAATTATACTGTGTAAGTATCGTTATGAAATGGACATGTCATGCCGACATGTCTGTGGTGGATGTCGATATGTTTTCTCGATGATTTCTCATTCCGTGACTCGGTCCGTTCATCGATTTCACTCCTCACGGCTCCATCCGAACATATGAGTTTTATGACATGAATGTCGCTCTCCACTTGTTAATACAAGATATACAGAAGACTGGATGTTGTGAAGATATTTATTATTTCAGATGTTAATTTTTTAAGGAAGGAAAAACTCATTTGAGCACTCGTCCGGCAATCGAGGGACCCGGGTTCGACTCCCGGTAGAGGCAGAGATGAGTTTTTTCCTTCCTTAAAAAATTAACATCTGAAATAATAAATATCTTCACAGCATCCAGTCTTCTGTATATCTTGTATATGAGTTTTAATCTATCGTTGTTTCGGTTGATGATGTAAATCTGTAACACGACATTGATCTTTTGTTTGGGGCGGTAGTTCCGAACTTTTTAAGTTCCAGGTATCCCCTGAAAACGCTCGCAAGATACTTGCGTATCTTTCAAAATACGTAGACAACATGCATAACCCTATAAATGCGTGGAAGCCGTGCGTAATTCTAGAATTGCGTGGAAGACACGCAATCCCAGCTACTTCGTCACTGTCAAAAAAGAACCCATTCTTATTGTGTTCAATGCCCGTGGAGTTTCAAAAGGATTTCTTTTCCTTGATCGATATTCCATTTCTAATTCTTACAAGATGTTATTATTACATATAAAATAAAGGACTGATTCCATTGCTTTGACTGGCGTTTTTTTATTTATTTATCATTTTGCCGGCCATCTTCTTGTTCATTTTTCATCGCTTTACTGGAATTTCGTTTATTGTCCGTCATTTTTACCAGTTTTGAGCTCTATTTTTTGTTTGTTAAGTCACTGTGATGTATGGTGATGTCACTCTTTCTATTAATATGTTCGCGGTTTCTGGCAAGTATAAATGAAGATGAGAATTATATTGTCTAAATATCGTTATGAAATGGACATGCTGTCAAAATGTTTGTGGTAGACATCGATATATTTCTCGATGACTTCTCATTCCGTGACTCGGTCAGTTCATCGATTTTACTGCTCTATCTAAAAATATTTGTGTTAATCTATCGTTGTTTTGGATAATAGAGTAAAACCTTGTACGACTCCGAGCGTAGGGCAGTAGTTTCGAACTTTTTACGCTCCAGGCATCCCCCGCCCCTGAAAATACGCGCAACATACTTGCGTATGTTTAGAAATGCGTAGATAACATATAATCCTATAAATGCGTGGAAGACATGGGGCAACCCTAGAAAAGCGGGAGTGGCCACAGCAGTTTGCAAGAATTTTAGCCCTTTAGTCTGTCGGGACTCTTTTCTGTCAGAATTTCAGCCTTGCCTAGATTCTCGTTTATCGAGGTTTCGTTCTTGTCGGGATCTTGAAATGATGACTTTTGTATACTCTTCCTCTTACTTCGAAAAATCTACGTATGCTTTCTCAGAGTTCCGAAAATCTACACACTCTTTTATCGAGCTCTCAAAATATTTGAACATTTTTCCCCGCAGTTCTAAAAATCTGACTCTTACCCGCAGTTTCGCGAAAATCTGACTCTTACTCGCAGTTTCGCGAAAATCTGCGTATTTTTCCCTTCAGTCCTAAACATTTTCACACTCATCTTCCGGGTTCTATTTGCGCTCTTTCCCCGAGTGTTAGAAATCCGCACAATCTTACCCCGCGTTCCAAAAGTTCACAGAAAAAATTTACAAGTGTGCAGAAAATCTGCGCACTCTTTCTCAGAGCTCTGAGAAAGTCTGAACACTCTTCCCCTCGGTTCCAAAATCTGCACACTCTTCTTTGACGTTTTCGGATAGGCAAGCAACGCCGTTCGACAAGCCCTGATCTGCGCATACCACTACGTTCACCAAGGTACTTTTATTGGAAATTACAAATAAAGAAGAAGGAAATTTACTCAAAATATTCCAAGAACTGTCGCTCATATACGGTCGAACTTGGTTAATTCGAAGTCCAAAGTCAATGGGAAAAAAAGTTCGAATCAATCAAATTAATCTATCCTGGATCTCTAAAATGACAACAAATCGCACAACTTAATCATTAACGTTCACGTAGGATAATAATTATCGATTATTAAAATTTTTTTTATCATCAGTTATGAAACTGTTTCCAAAATTTTAATAATTTATGATTATAATAACTGATCTTAGATAACTACACTATTCCACTGTTCTGGAATCAGCATCGCTGCAGAATTTCTTGACAATATTCAATCAAAAACGTGTTTTTAAGAAAATTTGCGTGCACCCCAACCCCCGTTAAATTGGATGAAAAAAATCATAATAGTAATAGTTCGAATTAACCAAATCCTACTGTAATAATACTGTGTGTGTGACGTACTTACTTGATTATTTTGTCCAATTTTTCGGGACACTATTTTCTTCCAAACACTATAATTCCACGTTGAATACATTTTTGCAATGGAATTACTAGTTTCTAAGTATTTTCTAACGTTCGCTCTAATATAAAAGATAAAATTGGACCTATTTTATTCCTAATATATATAAATGACCTGTGTAACTTTAATTTGAAAAGAAAAATCACTGCTTTTGCTGATGATTTAGCTCTTTGTTACTATGAAAGCTCTTCAATCAACTTGAGGAATAACATGCAAAATGATCTTAACTCAATAAATATCTGGTTTAGAAATAATAATTTAAAATTAAATACAGATAAAACTAAATATATGTTATTTGGTTCTGGTACTTTCGATGATTTTGGTGTCCTAAAATATCATAGTGTGACAGATGGCTGTATCTCGGATTGTATGTGCACAGTTGTAAATAGAGTAGACACCTTTAAGTATTTAGGGATTTTTTTAGATTCAAAACTATCCTGGAAAACACATATTAATTATTTGAGTGTAGAATTAAATCGCAACATTAGGAAATTTTATTTTATCACGAATAAATGTCCCCAATCCATTTTAAAACTTCTTTATTTTGCGTTAGTAGAATCTAGATTGAGTTACGGCATTACATGTTGGGGTGGGACATACTTCAGCATTCTTTCTTCACTTTTTTGTCACACAGAAGTCCTTCATCCGTATCATTCTGAGTAAAAATAGACTCACGCATACATTTCCACTTTTCAATCAATTAAAGCTACTCCCTCTGCAACATCTGTACGTTTATAAAAGTTTAAAAATGTTTTATAAAAGAAGTGGCCATCTCCATCTGAAATTACAAAAGTCTGGAATGCAATTTAGACGTCATGCTATACAAGTACCGAGGCCAAATAAAACTCGTTTCCAAAACTTTTTCCTTTATTTAGCTCCCAAAATATTTAATTTACTTCCTCAGTTAATAAAAGAACATGAATGAATGAACGCCAGGGTCTCTGCCACCGGACTTATCCCGTTGCCGAGATCTCTTCCAGCCCAGCTTCGTGGCAGAGTCTGGAACAAAGTGTGTATGAATGCACCCAACAGTCTGAGTATGTAGCTAGTGTTGTGTATGATATTTCAGTGCTGCCATCTATATTTCAAATTGTGAGTGAAGTGTAATTATTGAATATTTGTAACGTTGTTGGCCTGTTGCTCTCTGTGGCGAGACTTTTTAACGGGGAGATCGGCTCGCATTCACGCCTTGAAGTTGGGAACCACAGAAAACCAACTTCAGCCGACCACCACTGTGGGGTTCGAACCCGGATCCTCGCATCACGAGTCCGTCACTATAACCACTCGACCACCACAGCGGCCTAATAAAAGAACAATCTTCATGTACATCTTTTTTTATCAATTTAAAATCTTGGTTGTTAACTCAAAAAGATTTGAATCATCTGTTTGATATTGTAATGTAATCTTCTTTTATCTTGAATACGCTGCTAAATGCCAAATTTTTCTGTTTATCAATTCCATTCCTGTTGCCACTTATGTTATATATATGTGTGTTTTTTTCTTTCTTTTTTTCTCTCGTTTTTATTTATGCCGACAGATATGTATCGGATATTGTTTTGTGGGCTCACAAGCTTGCTTAGCCCCTAAATGTTTTGTAACTGTGTTTAAAAATCTTAAATAAAGGAAATTTGAATTTGAAAATTATAAATTTTATGCGATTTTTTCCCCTAATTAATGCACAACAACAATAAAGAAACTATATTTAACTTCTACGAAAGTTCAAAATTAATCTAAATTACATTTAATCTTCCGCTACTTTTCATGCTAAAAAAATTTCCTGATTTTTTTTTAGAAAAAAATAACTTAGGGGGGAAAAAAACACTTATAACGTGTGTTATCTAAAAACATTCTTTTTCAAGCTTTGACTGTCAAATGGAATACAACGCGAAGGTTTACTTTAGGCCGGTATTACACTATAAAAGTTTGATAAAAGTAATTTTATAAAACTTGAAAAATCTAACCAATAAGGTTATTGGTTACATTCTAGAAAATGCAACCGTTGACCTTATTGGCTGCATTTTTCAAGTTTTATAATAGGACTTTTATCAAACTTTTATAGTGTAATACCGGCCTTACGATTGTTTTTGTAAAATTTAAGTTGTGTTAAAAAAAATAATAATTTGATGTATAAAAAATGTATCATAATATTATTATTTTTTAATAATAATGTTAAAAAATTATATTTATTATTATTATATTAAATTATAATTTGATATATATTATTTCATTATATTATAATATTATTATTAAATATTATAATAATAATATTATTATTTTATGTATTATATAAATATTATTATTATTTTTAAATTCAGACTAATAAACTAAACCAATTTTTTTCTTCTTAAAATATATTTTGCGGAACATGTCAATCTGTTATATTTCAGTAATTATGTATCAAAATATACAGTTTCAAAAAGTTTTAGTAAATTTTTTAGCAGTAAAATCAAAAATAAATGATTACTATTCGAATTTCTTCGTCATTTTTATTTGAATGCAATACAGTAATTTTTTTCTGACTGTGAAGTGTAAGGATTGAGTAATTGTACCGTTGTAGGCCAGAGAGCAGCAGGCCTTCAACGGTACAATTATTCAATCATTACACTTTACTCATAGGTAGAAAATATTTATGGCAGATGGCAGCACTACGCACTAACAAACTTCACGTTAGGTTCACAACACGTACACAAGCACATTCCAACATGTACCAATTCGTTAGAAAATACGCAGAGGAATGTAGACGAGGTACATGTGGTTTAATAGTAATATAGTAACTGAGATTTTCGCCGACAACAATTCCCCGTCCTGCAATTCACCAATTGGAATATTCACCGCTAGGAAAATTCACCGAATCCAAAATTCATTGCTGGGAAAATTCACCAACAACAGTTGGACATGAGTGTATAATGAATGATCAAGCGAGTGAGTGAATGAACAAGCGAGTTGCTCCCTGTGTCACTCACTCACTAAGCCACTCAATTACTTCATGGGTCACCCACTTACTAAGCAGGTCACTCGATCTCTTTCTCAGTATAGGTACGTCACTTTAGGTCACCCATTTACTCCCTAGATCACTCACTTACTCACTAGGTCGCTAACTTACTTCCTAGGCCACTAATTTATTTACTAGGTCGTTCACTTTGTCATTCACTCATTCCATCATCAACTCACTAGGTTGCTCACTCTGCAACACCGCGAATCACATGGTCGCTCACTCACTAACTAAACCACTCACTCTGTTACTCCCTGACTAGGTCTCTCATTCTATCTCTAACTCACCAGATCACTCATTCTATCTCTATTACTCATCAGATCACTCATTCTATCACTAAGTCACCCAATCTTTCAGTAACTCCCCAGGTCGCTCACTCTGTAACTCGCTCGATCACTCAGTCTACCACTGAGTCCTGCTACCTGAGTCGCCGCCGGCTCCCGTCTCACCGCATCAGTAAAGAAAGGACGAGAGTGTATCACTGGGTCGGTCACTATGCACTCACTCACTAGGTCACTTACTCTATCTCTAGGTCACGCACTCACTAGTTTCCTCATTAATCAATCAACACTAACCACTTTGTCACTCACTCGATCATTCCTCGCTCACTGACTCGTGTCGAACCAGGCCCGTCATTTAGGGGGAGGGGCTGTGGGGAAGCCGTTGCCCCCTCCCCCTGGCTTTTGAAAATACACTGAAAATGGTATATATATATATATATATATATATATATATATATACATACATTGAGTACATGTGCTTTGCTCCCCCCCTCCCCGGAAAAAGTTGAAATAACGGCCCTGTGTCGAACTGTTGTCGATGAATTTTCTCAGCGGTGAATTTTCTTATCGGTGAATTGATTTTGGTGAATCTTTTCGTGAACCGGTTCTTAAATGAATCGTCGGATTGAACGTAGTAACACGCTTCTTGAGAGAGAATTCAAGTGTGTGTCTGTGTGTGAGAGAGAGAGAGACAGAGATTATATGAGCAGGAATGAAGGAATGACGATAGATATTTAGAATTATATTCCGATTCCAAAGAATTCCGCTAGTGTGTAGATCTTGAGAATCTGAATAACGGGTAAGTGGAATCTGCATATTGCGTGGAGTAATAAGGCGTAATTTGTCCATGTAAGTCTATTGTAATCAATCATAATTGATTGATGAAATATTTGTCATAAATTATCAATCATAACTAGTTTTGTACCTGCGGCTCCATAATATGGAATTATATTTCGCGCTCTAACAGAACATCTCAACAATAATAATCTTTAATAATCCTCGTTGGTATAGAATATACTTGGATTATTATAGTGTCTCCTCAGTATAAGTGCAAATTAATTGATGGTCTGATTTTCGAAATTTTTGTTGTAAAGCTTTCGAAATCTATACGCAGCCCCCGCCCCGTGCTCCTATAAAATCTCGGTGTAAATATGGTGTCTTTGCGCCGAGCATGCCACACACGTAACTGCGAGTTGGACGAGCATGCACGTTCAAACTTTGCGCAAGCATGCACGTTCAAACTTTGCGCAAGCATGCACGTTGAAACTTTGCGCAAGCATGCACGTTCAAACTTTGCGCAAGCATGCACGTTGAAACTTTGCGCAAGCATGCACGTTCAAACTTTGCGCAAGCATGCACAACTTCCCTTTCGCCTCCACACGCTACAAGCATGCTTGCATAAGCACCAGTTTTTAGACTGAAGAAATTTACGGAAAATTCGCATACAAACAATTCGGCACGTCTGAGTGATATTGGCAAAGTGAGAAAATGAGTGAGTGAATGAGCTAGTCAATGAGCAATTCAGCAACTGAGTGAACACTCACTTGGTCAAGTCGGTGACCAGGTGAAAAAAATGAATAAAGAAGATTGAGTGAATGAGTAAATCAAAGAACAAAAGTGAGTGAATGGGCAAATGAGCGAGTGAAGGAGCAAGTCATTGGCCAAATAAGCAAAAGATCATGTTAATGAGTAATTGAGTGATCAAGTTCATTCATGAGTGAATGAATGAGCAAATGAGTGAGTGAAGAAGAATGTGAATGAGCAAGTTCGTGAGTGAAGAAGAATGTGAATGAGCAAGTTCGTGAGTGAAGAAGAATGTGAATGAGCAAGTTCGTGAGTGAAGAAGAATGTGAATGAGCAAGTTCGTGAGTGAAGAAGAATGTGAATGAGCAAGTTCGAGAGTGAAGAAGAATGTGAATGAGCAAGTTCGTGAGCAAGTGAGTGACCAAGTGGGCAAATGAGTGACCAAGTGGGCAAATGAGTGACCAAGTAAGTGAATGAGCAAATAAAACGAGTGAATGAGAAAGTAAATGAGCAAATAAAACGAGTGAATGAGAAAGTAAATGAGCAAATAAAACGAGTGAATGAGAAAGTAAATGAGCAAATTAGTGACCGATTGAGCAAGTAAATGAGCGAGTCAGTGGCGCCGATTGAGCAAGTAAATGAGCAAGTCAGTGGCCGATTGAGCAAGTAAATGAGCAAAATTTTTTGGAAAATTTTAGTGCACCAGCCCTCTCAAACATTTTAGACATTCAATTCCCACAATTGAGATAGTTTAGATATCTAATTTTGACATTTTTAAAAATTTAGTTTTCGACATTTCTCGAACATTTAACTCCAACATTTTAGGAAATTTTAGCCGTTCTATTCCAACATTTTAGATATTCTTAGATATTTAATTCAAATATTTCAGACATTTTCAGTCTTTCAAAAGCTTTAGACATTTAATTACAAAATTTTAATTTTTTTTATAAATTTAGTTACAACATTTGTGACGTTTTTACACATTTAATTACAAAGTTCTAGACATTTTCGGGTATTTAATTCCAACATTTCAGGCATTTTTTCCAACATTCTAGGCACTTTTTAGACATTTAGTTTTAAAATTTTAACCATTTTCAGAGATTGAATTCTTACATTTTAGACATAGTTCTGGATAACATTTTAGATCTTTTTAGACATTCAGTTTGAACGCTGTAAACATTCTTAGCCATTAAATTCCAACATATTAGGCATTCTTAGACATTTGATACCAACATGTTAGATATTTTTCCGACATTCACCTCTAGCATTTTAGACAATTTCCAGACATTTAATTTCAAAATTTTAGACATTTTTCAAACATTTTCAGATTGTTTAATAGCCCAACACTTACACATGTTTTTTCCTTTTAATTCTAACCTTTCGGACATTATAAATTTCAACATTTCAGGTATTTTTATTCATCTTATTCATCATTCTAGAAATTTTAGACCTTTTTTGTACATGCAATTCAAATTAGCATGGAATTTAAATTTTATTTGTTGAAACTCTTACAACCCTAACACCGATGTGGCATTTGCGTTAAATAATTCAACTTTTATCGTCTTTTTATTCATTTAATTTCTAGACTTTTAGGCTTCACACCAAGAAATGCACTAATTTTACGAAAACACTATTAAATTAGATAATTTAATTACCTTCGATAAAGTTCAATTTTTGACAGTTTTGAACGTCCGATATCAAATACTCATTTAAACATTTAAAGTCAATTACTTGGATGTGTCAGTAAAAAGGTTTCTCAAATTCCATTTTAATGAGTGATGTGAATAAATCCGGAAAGGTAATTAAATATATATCAATCTTCTTAAATTCATTTCAGAATTTTATACGTTTAAAATATATTAAATTTATTTTATGCATTCAATGAGTGTCCATAAAGATGTTTCCCTGTAGAGAAAACTTTCAAATAAGTAAATAAATTCAGTTGAATTTCCTTTTCTGGACTAATTGGTGATTTCGTGTTTTTTATGCTTCCCCCCCCCCCCTCCACGAATAACTTCAATTCAATCAGTTTCAAAAACCAATGATTTCACAATAGTGATTGCGAAACTGGAAATCCTCAATAAATCCCGTCTGATCACTAAGATGATCATCGTGGTCGTCATCGTAAACGATGAGGAAAGGAGAGCTATTTTTAGATGAGCCGGGAGATGATGTATGTCTCTATGTGTGTGATTCTTTATCCGTGCTGATCGCGAATGAAGCCAATGATGTCTGAACATGTCTCGTTAGTCTGACCGCAAACACGACGATTCTGAGAAAAGAAATGAAGGAGGCCCTCCCCCCATATTTGCGAATATATTTCTGTAGATTTATAAAAATTATATTTAAAGATAGAGCTAAATATTTTAGAAAATTGCTTAGTTTATTTGTACAGTTTTACATAGGTATAAGGGCATTAAATTGCATAAATATTTTTAGACATTTAACTCTAATGTTTAGACATTTAAGACACTTAATTTCCACATTTAAGACACCTAATTTCCACATTTAAGACACCGAATTTCCACATTTAAGACACCGAATTTCCACATTTTGAACATTTAATCCCAACGTTTTAAACATTTAATTCCATCATTTTAGACATTTTCGGATATTTAATTTGAATATTTTACACATTTTCGGATATTTAATTTGAATATTTTACACATTTTCGGATATTTAATTTGAATATTTTACACATTTTTGGATACTTAATTTCAACGTTTTGAACATTTTTAGACATTTAACGCCAAAATATTAGACATTTGCAGACATTTAATTCGAAAATTTCAGAGGAAAATACATAAAGGAAGACTACCTATTTCGCACAAAAGTAGACAAAAGTAGATATTTCTGCAGATTTATAAAGAGCATTAAAATAGGGAATTTAATATTGGATAAAATTGATTAATTTATTATTAGTAATAAGGAAATTAAGTTGCGTATAAACATTTTTAGACATTTAATTTCTACATTTTTGACATTTTAGACCCTTTATTTTAATATTTTATACATTTTTTTGAGATTTGACTCCAACATTCTAAACATTTAGTTCCAAACATTTTAGACATTTTTCTATATTCAATTCCACCAATTTAGGCATTTTTTTATGTATTTTATTCCAACAATTTAAACATTTTCCGGACATTTAACTGCAGTATATTGGATATCCAATTCCAATGATTTAGACATCGAAGTTCAATGTTTTAGACATCGAACTTCACTGTTTTAGACATCGAACTTCACTGTTTTAGACATCGAAGTTCAATTTTTTAGACATTTTTAGTCATTTAGATCTAATATTTCACACATTTTTCGACATCCAACTCCATCATTTAAACTTTTTAGACACTTAATTTCAATATTTCAGACGTTTCTTAAAATTTAATTCTAAAGTTTTAAACATTTTGGCGGTGAGAAAAGAAATAAAGGAGGGCCGGAACCCATTTTTCGCGCAACAGTAGATGCTTCCGGGCTAGAAAGAGGGAGCTAAATGTTATAGAAATTTGATTAGTTTATTTGTAAAATGTCGCGCATAGATGTAAGGGAATTTTAAGCTGCATATACATTTTTAGACATTAAATGTCAACATTTTAGACATTAAATGCCAACATTTAAGACATTTTTCGGACATTTAATTCGAACGTTTGAACAATTTTAGACATTTAAATCCAATATTTTCACATATTTTTATACATTGAATTCCAACAATTTAGACATTTTTAAGCATTTCACTCCAATATTTTATGCATTATCCAATTCTGATTTTTTAAACATTTTAGACATCTAATTACATTATTTTATAAAATTTTAGACATTTAATTCTAACATATCAGTCATTTATGGACGTTTAGTTTTAAAATGTTAGACATTCTCATACTGAGAAAAAGAAATGAGAGCCGTTTCGGGCCAGAGCAGATATTTTCTCAGAATTGCAAAAGAACTAGAAAAGTGGGTAAAATAATGTAGAAATATTTGCTTTATTTACTTTCACTACCTCACATAAGTACGAATAATGCAATTAAGTAGCATTGGCATTAATTTTTGAGTGATTGACCTTGCGTACGCCCTCTCAGCCGGCACGTATCTTTGAATACACGCATGTGAATCATTCCGGACGTTTCAGGTAAGATATATTGAATTTTATGAGACAAAAATTATCTATGATTTCAGAAATATAAATTTTATTTTTTCTCCAATTTTTGTAATATTTCAATTAAGTAAGGTTATTGAAAGTGAAAATATTAATTGATTTCGACTTTCACATTCTGACTTTTACTTTGGATTATCGTAGGATGGGAATCAAAGTAGCATTGAATATCTTGGAGTTTTAAGTTCAATATTAGCTTCTGTTTCCCATGATCACATTAATCTGAAGAAGAAAAAAACGGAATTTGGATTTTCGGAACTACCACGGGAAAATGAAGTTACATAAGCAACTGGTGTTCGCTCCCCATAATGATCGGAATTTCGGTCTAACTTCTTTTCTATCTCTCTCTGTCGGCGCTCAAGAAGCTCAGTGATAAATGATGGGGCGTGTATATAAAAAAAGAACTCACCTTCTCTTAGGAACGTCGGTCTTCGGGTAACAGGTGCCTTCCCCTTATGATGATGATAATAATAACAATCGCAACAGAAGCACATTTACTATAGCAGCAAATTCCTAAAGAGAATTCCACGAAGGACAACAAAAAATATGAAGGTCCGATAATAAAGATATCATTGCGAATGACACTAAGAAAAAGTTTTTTTTTTTTTTTCACTTGTGACAGTGAAGCATGAGGAGACGATGATGATGTTGCTGTTGCTGCTGTTGCATTTGTTGGAGAAGTAACGTATAGTTGCTGCGATGGAGCGCGTTGTCTCTCCAGCAGCAGCAACAGTGACAGATTGAATTCAGGAGAGAGAAAGGGGACAGAGAGAGAGAGAGAGAAGCGCAACAAGCTCGCACTGTGAGCTGTTTTGCGCATCCAAATCTGCGCGTGTTTGGTTGGGAAAAAAACGAAAAGAAGGATGAGAAAAGGACGAAACAGCGCCACCGTCATCCACTCCGAAAAAGGACTCGAATCTCTCCGTCTAATAAAACAACAATAAAAAAAGAAATCACAATAGAAATTCCGCCGCATCCTTCACGTGAGTGTTTATGAGCGAAAATTTTGTCATTTTCTCCCATTTACTTATTACCATATTCAGGGCTTCCAGAAGCGGGCCCATTGTGAAAATAATACCGAGTAGAGTTGAGTCTCATTTTTGGGGCACCAACAATGTTTCGGACCCACTTCGCCCGATTTTATATATTTTTGGGCTGGGGAGAAAATTTGATGAAAATTCAGAACTGAAGGTAGTTTTAAACTAATAAGAGAAACAATTCCTGGAACTAATGAAAATTTCAGAATTGATAACATTGAAAACAATTGAAGGAAATAATTCCAGAACTGAAAAAAAAAACCATAAGCGATGAAAGAAATAAGCGTAGAATTTGATGAATAACCAGAATATTAATGAAAATCCGGAACCAATGCAAGAAATAATTCCAGAATCGATGAAAACTCAAAATGAACGGGGGTAAAATTCCATAATTGACGAAAACTCAGAATCAATGCAAGCAATAATTTGAGAATTTTGAAAAACTCTAATGATATACCGTCCTTGTCAAGGAGAGTGCTAAGCTTCTCTCTTTTCATACAACAGCAAACATAATGATTTACCGTGAGTGTACGGGGCCTTACAAAACACGAGGCCCGTACCAGTCGCACACTCCTGAGGACTCCAACCATATTTCTTGAGCAACCACTTGCGCATTTAAAAGCTTTTTTTTGTACTTACACTGTTGCGTTAATTTTTTATTTAAAAAATACTATCTTCAACAAATTGGCTGTGGACACTATCATATACAATCAAACTCGGTTATAAAGACATCGAAGATTCCGTGAAATTTTGACGTTATAACTGAGGCTGACACATTCAAGTAATATTATGACGAAAAATATAATCAGATGCAATCAAATGCAGTGCATGAAATTTTTATTTCATTAAGGTGCACATATGTGATCGAGAAAAACAAGGGAAATCGGGATGGAAAATACTAGACCCCCAATTCTTGCCAAAAAGTTTTGCCAAATGTTGTGAAAATTACAAAATATTGCTCATATGAACAACCCTTGGGGTGAGAAATACAATGTTACAGCAAAATCTGAAGGAGATAATAATGTATTTCACGGGGTGGGGGGGGGGGGATTGACTAGGGCATGTATGTGAGATGCATATTCACAATAGTCATATTTATTACTATTATGAATCATGCAAATTTCTGTCATCCCCGAAATTTCAGTTTAAATTATGAATTAAAGTTAGATTCATTGAAAATAGGGTAAAAACGGGACATTTCTACTGAAAATACGGCGACGTCCCGTACGCGGATCATGTCAATTAAGAGTAAGTTGGAGCGTCAAACGTGTACGAAATCTTCTTTCCAACATCAGGCATCAATAGAGCATGAATGAATGAATGCCAGAACTGTGCCACCGGACTTATCCCGTTGCCGAGATCTCTTCCAGCCCAGCTCCGTGGCAGAGTCTGGAGCAAAGTTTGAGTGCGCACCTGACTGTCTGAACCCCTATCTGCTGTTGTGTTTAATTTTTCAGTGCTACCATCTATATTTTAAATTATGAGTCAAGCAATGATTGACTTTCTCATGACTTTCTCGTTGTTATTCCCAGAGGCAGCTCTTGGGCTGTGTGCCCCGCGCTTACACACTGTTGCCACTCTAGGAAGGACACCAAATCTGAGTAGAAAAGGACAAAAAAAAGTTTTACAGAACAAAAAATATTAAGTTCAACACAGAAAGAGATTTTTCTCAGGTTGGTTGTTGCTCACAAATTCCTTGTGGACATTGTTCCTTACTCTTTTTCGAAACTTTTATTTTTCTCTTTTACGACCTTTTCTCAAATGTTTTATAACTAAATATTTAACGTAAATCCTAAATTTTCAAACTCCTAATATAAACTTTACTAATCTTCATCGTACAAAAAATCAATTTCACAAAATTTTTGTCGATTTCTGATTCAGCAAAGTCCAAACTTATTGATCGGCATGAATAACTGAATATACAGATACGAATGAGTTGAAAATATATTTGAATTTCAGACAATTATGAGGAAATATAGACAGATCTTGTAGAAATTGAAAAAGATTTTTGAATAAATTTCAAACGCTGGAACATGTTTTCCAAATATTATTTAAATTATTCCGGAATTTAGTTTCGATGCGAAAAAAATATGTATCGATGCTAATTATATATGTGAATGCGAAAATACATTTTGACCTAAATTACTTATAAATGTTTCTACTTTGTAGATATATTTAGATCAGAATTTGTGAGTTTTCAGGATTATCTTTGTTTAGCTTCTTTTAGGTTTAACGAAATAAATGCTATTGAATTGAATTTGAATTCTCGCGTATTCATAAGAATTCATTTTTGAAAGCTTTTCCATAAGAAGGTTTACACTAGTATAAATCCCATTTACCATTCTGTAGAAATCCTGTAAAAGTTTTTATTTAGAATCTATTATTTTCAAGTTTCTGAGAGAATTTCATGTTTAATCTTTTGAACATCCTGAAATGTTGAGAAATTCCAGAAAAATAATAATCTTATTTATACGGAACAGGCTTTTCTTGTTCTTTCTTTATTCTTCGCGATCCAAAGCTGATCGGTTAATCTCGTAGCTTCTTAAAATGCAAGAGCGAATTTCATACATTTTCAGGAATTATCTTCATGATTATAAAGTCTGTATTGCTTTATTGGTTTGGGTATTTCGGTATTTTTGGATTCCTGTCACGTTCTCGGAAGAAATGCTTAATTTTTTTTTTTCTGGGAAAAAAAGCTACAGTAGAAAGAAGAAAGGTTTCAAGAAAGTCAAATATTTGAATTAAAATTATTTTTATGTCGATTAATTATTCACATTACGATTATGTTAATTAATGAAAGGCGAATTATCTTCACTTTTTTTGCATTGTTGTTTCAGTTTTTTACTTCTGTTTTTTTGTTCTTATATGTATTTTTTTCCCTTGCCTTTCATTCTTATTTATTTTTTATTCTTTATCTAACTTCTTTTTTGTTGTTCTTCTTTCTTGTATTCTCTTAAAGCTACTTGTATTCTCTTTTTTTCATTTTCTTTCAGTTTATTTTCTTGCTTTTTCTTTCTTACACATTCCTCTTTTTTGTTTCCTTTTCCTCACACCATCTTTCCGCACGTCTTTTCTTGTCTCTTTTTCTCTTCCAGCTTCTTTTCTGATTTATATCCTTTTCCAGTTTTTCTCTTGTTTCCTCTTTCTTACATTTTCTTATAGTTTTTTTGCTTGTTTCTTCTTTCTTATATTTCTTTCTTTATTTTTCCTTGTATTCTCTTAGAGCTTTTTCCCTTCCTTCTTTCTTACATTTCTTCTCTTTACAGTCCCTTCTAGCTTCTTTAGAGTCCCTTCTAGCTTCTTTACTTGTTTCCCCTTTCTTACATTCTATCGCTGCTTCTTTTTTCGTTATATCCTCTTATATTTTCTCCAACTTCTTTTCTCTTGTTTCACCTTTTTTACATTCTCTTCTTTTCTTCCTTTCTTGTTCCTTTTTTGCTTATATTCTCTTGGAGCTATTTTCGCCGTAAATTCTAATATTTTCTTCTTTGTTTTTCCTTACATTCCCCTTAAAGTTTTTTTTTTTCGTTTTTTCTTTCTTATATTCTCTTCCAGGTTTTTTCTAGTTTCTTCTTCCTTTCTTCTTACATTCTCTGAGGCACGAAATGTACTTACGCTGGAAAAGTAATAATAAATAATAAAATGATAATGAATAAAAAATAAAAATAATCGGAAATAATAATCAGACGGGAAAACACTTCGCAAACGGATCCAGGTCGAAATCCTCAATAGCGGAACCAAATGTTGCGTAGGAGGCGCATACAAGTCCTGATGGCAGACTGTTCCATATTCTCACCACACGGAATCCGTACCCATGGAAAAAGCAATATATTCTGGCCGTTGGTATTCTTATTTGGAAGTGATGCCACCGTAGGTTAATTCTTCTGTCTGTGATCTCGAAGAAAGGTTCTCCCGATGGTAGATAAACCATTTGGTGGACTAGTTTGTAGCACATCTTGAGATCTGCAGCGATTCTACACCATTCAAGTGAGTGCAAACCCAGAAGCCTCTCGCAGTAATACTAACTACTCATGCCAGTTATTCGTTTGGTAATTTTGAGGAGTTTTATGTCCTTTATTTTGTAAAGGCTCCATACTTGTTAACAGAATTCCAGAGTCGAGCGAAAAATACGTCGGGCACATACGTCGTCAGTCACAGAAAGCATATGACAACTTATGCGCATCATCACACTTGCGGTGATTCTTCTTCCTAATATTCTCTTACGGCTTTTTTTTTCTCGTTCTTTCTTATGATCTCTTGCAGTTTTCCTTGTTTTCTCTTTTTTACATTCTCTTTCAGGATTGCTTTTCTCGTTTCTTCTTTCTTACGCTCTCGCACAGATTCTTCCCTCGTTTATTCTTCCTTATATTCTCTTCTTTCTTGTCATCTCTTCTTTTCTTCTTACTTATATTCTCGTCTTTTCTGTTTTTCCCTCCTGTTTCTTCTTTAAATTTTCTTATTTCTCCTAATTTCTTCGGTCTCTTCTTATATTCTCTTCTTGCTTTTTATGTCTTCTGTTTCTACTTCCTTATATCCTCTTCTTTCTTGTCCACTCTTTTGTTTCTTCTTCACATTTTCTTTTTTCTTGTCACCCCTTTTCTTCCCCTTCTGTTGCTTCGATCGTACATTCTCTTCCAGCTTCTTTTCTAGTTTTCTTACTCTATTTTCCAGTTTGTTTTTCTTGTTTCTTCCTCTTTATATTCTCTTCTTTCTTGCATTCTCTTCCAGCTTCTTTTCTCATTCATATTTAACCAATTATTTAATCAAATTTTGTGCAATATAAATGTGTGTGTACATTGAGGAACCAGTTAATTCATCTTCTCATTCACGTTTCGAGGTTTCTATGCAAATATTCGATTGTCTTCAGTTATATTTACCCGGCTTTTATCGGATTTTTCAATGACTCCACTCCGTAATTAGCCTCTTGTTGACTTTCATAATCACCCATTTATACTTATGTATCATTTATATACGTTTAAATTTCCTGTCCCAATGTTATTTATTGGTCGTTGGTCCATATCTCTTTTGAAAAAATACTCTTAATGATGACATTTATAGCACCAGCCATAATTTCCGATTGAATCTCTCGCTGAAGTTACTAATACATGAGAGAGAGACTATTTTTACAAACGAGAAATAATTTCTCTCCCCCCAAAGCTGTTTTTATCGTCTCCGGAAGAATGAATTGCTCTTTCTTTCTCCGCGTAAGAGAGGCTCTTCCGTTGAGAAAATGCAAATGGAGAAAGGTGGGGACTTCAAGCCCCAGCTGCATTTCATTATTGCTTTTTCCACATTCCTCATTAAAACAATTAA
Source organism: Pholcus phalangioides (assembly GCF_987345545.1). Lineage (NCBI taxonomy): Eukaryota > Metazoa > Arthropoda > Arachnida > Araneae > Pholcidae > Pholcus > Pholcus phalangioides. Next base: position 20,987,990 of record NW_028301603.1, on the reverse strand, counting down.
GACGGAGGCAAGGACCGCTCTCCCCTTCAAAGACGAATTGAAAACGTGTCTGATAATTATACAAACGCACTTTCTTGATGCATGCACAGCTGGGAAGAAAAGTTTTTAATCGTCGGTGGTTACGTAAAAATATAAAAGTCTACTTCTCCGAAGTAGTATTAAGAAAACAGCTGAATTCTTACCCATGGGGTTTTAATTACGGAACCTCGTGAAAGGGCTCTCTCTCTATACAGGAAGGAAACTGTTCTTTCCGTTTAACTTTTGTGTGTGTATGCGGGAGTTAGTTATGCTTCTCTCCCATAATTTTTGAGGCGAAATATGAATTGGAACATACGTGAAATGGCCTCTTAAAAACCTTTATCGTTGCAGAAGCTCAGTCTCACAGTCACTATAAAACTCCGAGTTTTATGAGTTCCCGTATACTATGATATTATATAATAATGTCGGCTGGAGGAACTTCGTCCATTGGGTGATGAATAATGCGGTTCTTTTTTTTGACGGGAATGGATGAGTTTTATGAATTTTTGCATGTTTATCTCAACGAACTGAAAAGGAAGTACGTCTACACAATTTCTCCTTAGACTGTGATAGACTTAAATGGTAATCAGAACCGCTCCCTCCTCTCATAAACTCTCAACGTGATTTTTCTCTACGAGAAATTCGGAATTTAATACCTCGAAGCGAAAGCTTTTAACAAGGTTATTATGTATTTTAAACACATGGCTTTTAAAAATGTTCTCGTTGGATTCATAAGATCAATGGATTCGTACTAGGTCAGAAGAACACGTTCGTCTCCTTTGACATTTTGCAAAAGATATCGTAAAATGTTTATGAATATGAATAGAGATATAAATTATACGAGTATGTTTTAAGAGGTGGTTTTATTTATTTTTTAATTTTGGTATTCACGTGTGTAGTGAGTAAACCCTGGAACATGATATAATAATTTTTTTATACACCTTATAATTTTTTTTATAGTGTGTGTTCGTTTAGTAGTTTCTGAAGCAGTTGGTCTGCGAGAGATTTCGAAAAATTCTTGAAACCTCTACGTCAGGGGTGGCCAACAGCTCAACAACTACCTGGTCGGGGCCACACAAAATCACCTCGCGGGCCTCATGTGGCCCGCTAGGTGATTTTGTGTGGCCCGACGAGGTAACCGTGAAGTGATTTTGTCTGACCCCGATGCGGTAACCACGAGGTGATTTTGTGTGGCCCCGACGTGGTAACTGCGAGGTGATTTTGTCTGGCCCCGACGAGGTAAAAGTACGGGATGTCCCATAAATTCGTAAATTGTTAAAAAATTCATAAAATTTTAAGGAATTGGCAAACTGCGGAAAAACTACTTCACCAATAGTGCTTTATCAACCAATATCAACATAACAATGAAAGCTTCATATAATGTTCATCAGTAACAGGAAAATTCCTAGAAATGAGCTATTAATCATGTACCCTGCATTTTTTAGGACTCTGATTTGCATATATCAAATGATTTGCTTTCTTGCAGCGCTGCAGCTCCCCCTACAGGCAAACATTTGAACAATTTGGACAAGATGGGCCTTAACATTGTGTGCGGATTCAATTCTCATCTCAGGATTTCGTAGTTTATTTGGAGTAGCGTGACTTCGAATGGCACGTCATGATTAATTTACATCAAGGGTGTCCAACAACTACCCCCCCCCCTTTCCCCGAAATAATAACTTTTCTAGAGAATAACTCCTCACAAACGGCATTCACATACACCAATTCCTTTAGTTTTTATGAATTTTTAAACTATTTACGAATTTATAGGACACCCCGTGTGCAAATCACCAAGTTTATGGTTCATTTTGATGGTGCGGCTTATACGCCGGAGTGGAATCCCTGATGCGGCACGTGACGCTGCTGCTAGCCATTATGTTGGCCCGCGAGCAGAAAGAAGTTGGCCACCCTTGCTCTACATCATAGTTTCCCAAACTTTTCATTCTATCGCCCCCTTCTTCAGAAATATTTTTCTCTCATCGCCCCCAAACTCAAGTGAACCCATAGGAACCTATGTTAAATCCGTAGCTTCTATAGCCCCCCCCCCTTGGACCATTTCATCGCCCACCAGGGGGGCGATATTGCCCACTTTGGGAAACACTGCTGGACATCAACGATGCTCAACCTTTGGGGGGGGGGGCTGCGGGGTACAAGCCACTTCATTGGTTTGAAAACGGGTCACGAGCCACTTCACTGAGTGGCCTGCAATAGCACCGCATGTCACAAATACTTCGGGGCCCTATCTTCTCAGTTTACTTCAGGAAATGACGGCAGCGCTTTTACAGGATGTTCGGCAATTTCCACTGTTACATTTTCCAGTTCCTCCGAATCATTTTCTGCTCTACATTCATCACTCGAGTCGTCCATACATTCACCAATGAATTCGTTATCAGTTAAGGATACACGAGTTTGTAGTGAGCACCGTCCATTTCCACAAAATCGGGAAATGAAATTCCTTGACTCAAAAATTTTTTGGTAATGCCACAATGTTCAGAAGTTGCATCTTCAACATTATTTCAAGAATCGTTGAAATTCGAGTCAACCACCAGATCTGATCCCTCATCGATGAGATGACTGTTTACAAAACCGCAGCTTTCTTTGTGTGGGTGCGTGCGTGCGTGTGTCTCTCTTTCTCGAACAAAGAAAATATAGCTACAGATTAACAGTAATCGGTAGCTTACTACAGTAATTTTATAATACCTGTTGGCTGACCTTTTTGCCATGCTGAACAAGTCATCCGCATGGCATCCAGCCTCCCCCCCCCCCCCCATCAGTCATAGTATCCGCCTATTTGATCATTTTTGTCGCATCACGGATGTTTTCTGCGCACGAGGGCTAATTAAACCGGGACCTACAATTAATTTATTGCGATTCCGAACGGCAGATTTTTTATACTCTCCGAGATGTTGGTGTGGGGGCAATCTTTCTCTGCGGTCATGTCACCATTTCTGTTGTACCCCTGCGTCAGGAAAGTTTCTGACAAGGACGAACCGGCTATCGACACCTCTATAAACATCCTTCGGTACTTCAAGCGTGTATCTTATCGACCTGGGCCACCCCGCCCCGTATCCGCCTGTGATTGACAAGATCCATCAACACACGATGAGCTATAATACGGATATCCTTTATCAGTTTCCATCACCTCCGGAAAAAAAAAAGCCAGATTCACGCGGAAAAAAGGAATTTCGGTGTTTTCCCTTTTCACTATTATCGTGGTTCGGCCTTTGAGGTAGAGAGTTTATGGAAAGTTACTTCGAAACGGGAAGGTGAAAATGCATTAATTTAGTCGAGTAAGTGCAGCAATTTTTATCTTCTTCGAAACATAGAATTTTCGAGGAAATATAGATATTTGAGACTAATTCCTTCCACCTCCACCAGTTTCCACACTGAATGATATTCTTTCAGAGAGATATGAGGCGTATATCCATATTACGACCGCGGTTATGAATTTCATGAAGGCTTTATCCGTTTGAATTTCTTAAAACGAATCGAGTAATATATCTTCAATTTTCGTATAAGTGGAAAAGAGTCTCTTCATTTTTGTATTTTTTTTTTCCCCCATTTTGCACAAGTTTCGCAGATGAGTGCGCAAGAGAGAGAGAGAGAGAGAGAGAGAGAGAGAGATAGATACACACAGAGGATTCTCGCTTTATATGTTATTCATCGTTATTGGACGAATAACTCTAGAATCGAATATAATATCGCCGTCTACAGTTCAGAAAAATGGCTGCCTCCAAGAACGTCGTCTGTGTAGATTCAATTACGGAAGAGTAAATATTCGCCGTGGACGAAGTTGTTGTTTTTTTTTCCGAGCGGGTAAATTTTTAAGATGGAATAATTCTTTGTATAAACGGAAAACAGAATTTACTCGTAAATTTTATTCCCAGTAAAAATTACCCGAAAAATGTCTTTTCCGGAGAATTCTTGGGGATTTGCCGTCTCTATTCATTGAACTGCCTTTTGAAGATTGTTTAAATGGATTTGTGTTGTAGCTGGAGTTGAATGGAAATGTGTGTGTAAATGTGTTAGATATTTCCATTTCCAAATAAAAAAAAAACCTTTACCGAAGTCAAGATTGTGAAATGTTTTCGCATTTCATTTATTTATTTTTTACTGTTTCCATTTTAGCACTCGGTGAATTGCGACAACATCTCCAAACTGCTCAACCGCGCATGCCCTACGTAAGCATTCCTCTGGGGAATTTCTAATGAAATTTCGATTGCACGCAGAAACGTGTGTGTATGTGCATTATCCACAAGCACATGCATTTTCAACCCATGACCCGCGATCCAAATGTGAGTATTTACAGATCACTCGTGTGATCCACGACATAGTTCCAGAGGTGTTAAGGGACTCACGGAACATTTACAGATCACTTTAGTGGCCCAGGGTGCAGTTACACATCAATCAAGTTCCAGACGACTTAAATTATCTTTTTTTTTTTAATAAACAAATCCAGAGTGATATGTGGTGTGGTGTAGACGCGAATTCAAACACATATACAAACACAAAGACATACGTAGACACACAATCCCCCCCCCCACCCTCCATCTCAGACCTTCAAGTCTATCGCCACCACATGTCAATTATACGATTGAGTTTGTATATAACCACGATACTGTACAGTATACTTACTTTCTTTGGATTCGATTTGCTGCTATTGTTTTGAAACAAATATGGCATTCGACATCTCTTCTCATAAAGAGTTAAAGGCAATCAAATACGTTCATCACCATATTATTTGTACCAAGTTTTAATTCAGACAATTTGCGCGCACATATTCTCACACGTTACATGAACATTACTCGGAAATAGTAAGCCACGTCGCCAAACTAAGAACGCAATTATAAAGATTCACGGAAAAGTCACCACCATGCAATTTACCGATAGGAAAATTCCCCGATAACAGTTCGTTGCCAGTGAGTGACCAAATGATCGGGCAAGTGAGTGAATATGTGAGTGAGTGGTCGTGTGAGTGACCGTATGAGTCCACTCACTAGCTCATCTGCTCACTCACTCACTTCTGTTCATCTGTTTCCTAACTTTTTTATTCACCTACTTACTTGATCATTCATCAACTCCTTCACTCACTCGTTCACCTGCACATTCGCTCACTAGCTCACTCATTCGCTCATTTGCTCTCTTGCTTATTCATTCATTCACTAACTTCACTGACTCATCTGCACATTCCTTTGCTCGGTCATCAACTCGCTTACTCACTCACGAGCTCATTTATTTATTTCCACACCTGCTGACTAACTAACCCCCCCCCCCCGACTCCCGTGATCAATCACTCACTTGCTCACTAACTCACTTGATCAATCACTCTCTTGCTTATTCACTCACTCGCTTGCTCACTGGCTAACCTGTTCATCCATCCACCATGAATTTTTCAAACGGTAAATTTTCCTCTTGGTGAAAGTTCCCAGCGGTGAATTGTTGGCAATGAATTTTCCGCACACGTCTAAAAAAAATCAGCAAATGTTCTAGAGTGGTGAGCTAATTGGATTCTGCAGTTTCCGGGTGGGCACCAGCGCCTGCGGAAGTCGCACTTATTTTTCCTTGGCGGCGACAGAACACTGCTACGTTGTCCACGAGCGGGTCGCACTCCCTTTCGAGCACCATCCGGCTCTGAGCGAGGGTGTCGACGATGCCCCTGAAATGCTTGGAACGAACTTCCTTGCTCAGGTCGAACAGCGGCCTCGTGGTCTCCAGCACCAGCCGGCCGCCGGGTCTCAGGATATGAGGCACGAGCCTGTTCACGAGGTACGCGGAATCGTTGCCGAAGTAGGCGCAGTCGAAATGTCCGCGGAACGAGCTGTTGGCTCTGTGGACGAGACCCTGCGACGTCAGGAGGTGGACCCGGTGCTTGCAGCTGCCGAAATTCTTCAGCGACAGCTCGCGGAAAGCTTCCGACAGGTACGTCGTGGTCACCGATTCGCCGTTGACGTCCTGCGGGAATGTCAACGCGTCCTGGTCGTCACGCTCGTGGCCGGCGCTGAACGCGAGGTACGGACCGTAAACGATGTCGCCCAGAAACGTCGCGTCCGAAGTCGGGAGCCTGCGTGACAACAGCGTCCTGTTCGCGTGCGAGTACCTCCCTGCTACGCCCTTGAAAGCCGAACCGGTCTCCCTCCAGGTGGCGTACTGCTCGTAACTGAACGGTACCGGACGCGGTATCTTCATGTAGTAATCCCAGTCGTACAGGGCACGCCTGCTGTCGTATCTGCTCTTCAGGTGCGCACGCACACGTGTTTCCCAAACGGCTTTCATGTCTGTGACTTCGTCGTCGTCGTCGTCTATCCAGCCCTTAATGATGGATGACAGATCCTCCCTCTCTTTCTGTTTCAGGTTCTCGGAGGAGAGGACGCATTCGACAGCCTTCGGTCCCTCGAGGAATTGCACTAGATGCTTCGCCTGCTCCCTTACGACATTCCGCGTGTGTGATCTCACGTAGACGTTGCCGAAGACCTCCGCGTAGGTGTGGACCTTCGAGAGGAGGCTCGAGCTGCCAAAGACGTTGCAGCCCAGGGACAGGAAGAAGAGCTGCCTACACAGCAGCTCAAGTGTCGTCTCGGCTGTGTACACGTTCAGCGAGTAGATGGCGTCTCTGGGAAGTTTGGATAGGCACTCCAACACGTGTCGGCCGTCGCCGGACCCGACGACGAGCACGTTGTGCGGGTGGACGGATGGAGCAGGAGCGGCAGAATCCACGGCCCGTGACTCGTCTGATCCGCATTTGGCGCAGTGTATGGTCTCGAGGAGATTTATGGCAGGCGTCAGACCCCAAAAGGTTATCATTTCCACCTGCAAGAACCGAAAGCAACATTGAAAATCGAAAACACTATTTATTACAACTGGACTCTACAGCGCTCATCAATCCATGAACACCCGCACAGGGGCATTATATGTCCCGGTGTTCTAGATTGATAGTGAAAGGGTTAGCATGTTGATGACACTGTGACGAACGCGAATCACTGGGCCCCCGAATTTCCCACTAGTAACCGCCAATTGTACCAAAAATCACGAGTAAATGTTTAATTTTGACGAGTGAATGGAAGATCCAATTCACCAAATGGCTCTGGTGCCCATTCGCACAGCTCTTTTTCTTTCCGTGGTAAAACAAACATGACATGTGCCCGCTGCCCACAAATTCTCAGGGCTCTGAAATTGGCTCCTTTGTATTTGGGCACGGGCCCACATGCTCCCTCTCCACCTGCATACGCCTCTGCCTCAAAAAACTACCGTATATATACTTATATTTATACATAACTCATTGGAAGGCCCTGCCAGTCAATTCAACGTTGCCAATCCGGCAAAATTTTTGGTCCCCCTTCAGCTAAATTTCAAATTTAAAAAAAAAAGCTGGAATTCTTACTGGACTGGCTTGGCGAAGAAAATTTGTGGAACAGCTTTGGTATAAGGGACAGGTTGGCGATTTTCGGCGACTTTTTTTTCCCGGCGCCAAATATGTCAGACGGCCCGAGAAAAAGCCGCCAGACACTACGTGCTCCAGAAAAAAAAAGTCGCCAGCATAGAAAACAGTAAAAACAAATGGCATAAACAAAAATAAGCTGTGGAGTATTTAAAAAATAAAACTGGATAAAAAAAAATGAAATCAGGGTTTAAATAAAACCCGGACTCTCTTTCCGAGAATCCGGGTTCTTATAAATAATCAACGGTATAAAATAAATAAATAAAATAAAAAGGATGCAGGGGCATCCTGCATGTAGAAAAGAATAAATATTGGAAAAAATTAAAGGTACAACCTGAGGGAAAAGATGTCCAAAATAATTCCAATTAATCCGACACACACACTACATCATATATACGGAAGCAAGAGAAAATATGAAGAACTATCCCAACGGTTTTTCAAAACGCCGCGGCTATTAAGTGACGTCATTTGGAAGAAAAAAAGAGAGAGGATAGAATGAGAAAAAGAGAAAACCAGTTTGAAAATGGCAGTAAAACCCGTTTGAAAGACGCGCTAGGACGCTAAGAACACGGAAAAACAACAGTCAGCGCCACCGACTGGCAGAATTCTACGAACATTCTGGAACAACGACAACCCAACAGAACAACAACAAACCAGAGCGCGCCAACGATGGCAACTTATCGCCGGAAAAAAAGTCGCCAATTTGGCGTGTCCCTTATACCAAAGCTGTTCCAAATTTGTGTTTAATTAACCCTTGGCGAAAAATGTGACCATTTGAGCCAAGCACGTCTTTATTATCGAATCATTGTGTCCTTACCGCATCACTATTTTGAATGATAAAAATTATTACTCATATAACAAGCATACATTTATAAGCTACACATGGCCGTCTAAATCATATCATGGACTTCCAGGTGAAATAATTGGTCTGGCATCCTAACCTAGGCTTAGTTAGTAATAGGCTTATACCAAAAACTTCTGGGTTACATACTTACTCTCTCGAAAATCATAGTACATACCAGATCTTACTATCATGGATGGATACCCCAACTAACTTGAAATACTCGGGACTAGTTTCCCCGAACGTTGAAACCAGGTGATGTGTCCGGAGGAGCGATAAATTGTGTAATTTCATATAATCATCCCGCATTTTACAGGACACCGTCTACCGTCACTCCCCCACTTCCTGAATCCATGCCTGCATGAGAGCTTCTCTCCAGCCGCATCAACGTTCACTCCGTCGATAGCCATTGAGCCAAATCACCACGCAATATTCTGTTTGGCGAAAAGTGAGTGCTAATCGAGTCAGCTGGTGTGGCTCTTAAGGGCAAAGGAAAGGCTTTGTCGGCCAAAACAAACGTGATTAGGGGGGTGCCAAAAATACGTCAAGCGCGGGTAAAAATATTTTCTCGAGTGGTACCAAAAAGTAGTTCGGGTAGAGATTTTATTCTCGAGAGCCGCCCCTATACTTCACTGCACACCAACTCCGGCCACACCACTATACTGCAATTTACAGCAGTTAAGGAATTCGAGCCACCCCTTATTTTCTTTCTTTCAAACCGATCACAACTCCGGTCTATCGCCAAGGACAATTTACTACCAAGGAGTGAGTTGGGTCGGAAGGGTATGTGTATGTGTCTAATATTCTTAGTGCCTATATAGTGTTGTGTCTGATTTTTCAGTGTTGCAATCTATATTTCCGAAGTGAAGTTAGTGAAGTGTGGGGATTGAATATTTTTTACATTGTAAGCCTGTTGCTCTCTATGGTGAGACTTTTTGGCGGGGAGATCGGCTTTCATTCGAGCCTCCAAGTTGACGAGCCGCTCCTACGAATTATCAAGTTGACGCATCTCTCGGCCGATTTTAATAGGACTGTCGAGTGTTTTTACAACGATGGTGATATTTGTCTCGGCGTTATTTTAACTGGCTTGTAATTACGCTACTTCACGACATTTTGGCGATAATTGGCGACAGTTGGCTCGATGCTCTGGTTTCTTGTGTCAATAAAATTTCAATATCAACCTACGCATGTGCTATAATCAAAAACTTTTCGTGGCCAATTTGGCTCAATTTCACTTCACCTTCACTCCCAATCTTGTCTAATCAGTCAAATTACTCCAAGTAAGAAAAAAAAAGAAACGTCTATATAAAATAGCTCAGGGGGGTTTCTTTAAGCGTGTTCTACGTACCGTTTGTGGCAATAGGATGAAAGCCATGGACCCCCTTTAAAGAAATTTTTTTATGCAATATAATAATGTAAAAACAATGAGATATTTTTTTCTTATTCTCTGCATCACTGCTATGGATGCACCAACCGTTCGAGCCGTCGATTACCCTTACGTCAAATCACGAAGCAGCGTTGTTTGGCGAGTTAATAAAAGATCAAATTTTCACCGAAGACTGAATGCTAATTGAATCAACACGTGGGCGCATATGTGCACTGATTTGTGCCGCCTGATTTTAATAGGACTGTCGCTTGTTTTATGACGATTTCGATGTCATTCCTAGCGTGACTTTGGTGTTGGATTACGCGACTACATACGACATTTTGGAGACCATTGGCTATTGATAGCTCGACGGACCGCTGGTTAAGAATCACTGTTAGGCTTTCGATTGCCATTGCGCTAAATCAATGCAAAATAATTTTTGGCGAATGAATAAAAGTTCAAATTCATCGAAAGGTGAGCGTCAATTAAATCAGTAAGATGTACATTTCTGACGTCCGCTTTTAATACGACTATTGGGTGTTTTTCGACGATGGCGATATTTTTTCTTGGCGTGATTTTGGTTGGACTGTAATTACACTTACGCTATTGTACCATATTTTGGTGACAATTGGCTATGGATGGCTCGACGGATCCCTGGTTAAGAACCACGGCCTTGGATAGTCATTTTCTAAATCATTGAAAAATATTCCATTTGGCGAATTAATAAAATATTGAATTCAACGAAGAGTGAGTGTCAGTTGAATTAGCAAATTGATGCATTTCTGATGTCCGATTTTCAGGACCCGTATGTCACATGAGCAAACGAGGCAAGTGCTTTGGGCCCCATAATTGGCTGTTTCCTGTACTTTAGGCACATCACACATACTCCTTTCCCCTGTGTATGATTCAACAGCTCTGGGCATGCGTGAGCGGTCATCAATTAATCAATCTGTGTATGCCTTTGGCTAAAATAGTATATACATAGTGTATAAGGGGCATCAAAATCTTATATTTGCTTAGGCCTCGAACTTATGAGGAGCAGATCCTGCCGATTTTAATGGGACCGCCAAGTATTTGTTTTTTTTAGGACGATGACAATATTTTTCTTGGCGGGATTTCGGTTGGATTGTAATCACGCTATTGCACAACATTTTGGCGATCATTGGCGATGGCTGGCTCGAATTTTCTTGTTACACACACATGCGTCAATAAAATCTCAATAACAATCTACGCATGCATCATGAATTTTTTTCGACCAATTTGGCTCTTCTCTCATTTGACTCAAGATATTATGTCTAATCAACCAAATTACTTTAAGTAACGAAAAGCCAGCTCTACATAACATTATTTAAGAAAAAGAAAAGGTGCTTACCTTTTCTCTGTCGAATGTTCATCGGCTCACCGAACTTCCACCTCAGATGGAACTCACTAATAAATGATCCATTTCGCGACTGTATTTTTACTTCGTGAATTTAACCCTGTGTTGTGGAATCCGGGTTAATAAATAAGAAAGACATATCGAGGAATATCTTTATACGAAGGAGCTATTTTCCCTCCAGGCTTACTTTTTTTTCTTATTTATTTAGCTGTAACCTTGGTAACGACGAAAGTAAGTTTCTTGTGTGTGTGTGTGATAATGTATATATATAATGGCGGCTTAACCAACCCGAAAATTACAACCGGTTTTTTTTTTCTCAGTATAATACAGTATTAGACGTGAATGGGAGATGTAGAGGAAATGAAAAACAAAAATCAATGGAATCGATGTACTTTACGCGGGGATTACGAGTACCCCTCTTTTGTTGCGCAAATATACTGAAGACTTATCGTAAGGACTGCTTCAAGGGTCAGCCATTGTACCATTTACAATAAATACGTCAGAACATATTCGGTGTAAATTGGTAGTATCGATCAAACCGAAACAAGGAACTTAAACTCATGGCCTTCATATCCTTGGGTGGGGCCCATTTCTGAGGATTTTTGTTCGAGCCCCCGAGCAAAGCAAAATTTTTTATATCGATTTTTTTTGTGAACCTATGACATAAAACATTAAAGAGATATGAAAAAGGTTAATACGTACCCCTCTGTACAGGAGGGTTGAATGTTTAGGAGGATTGCGTATCACTAGAAACGCATAAGATGCTTGCGTATCACTGGAAATGCATAGACGTGGTATCCCAGATCGAAGGGATACTCGCCTGAAGTACCAAGGGATGAGTTTGATAATCGGTTCGTCTTTATCATACATACAATATCCTGACGCGGGGGTACAACAGAAACGGCGAAATGACCACAGAAAAAGATTTCTACAACAGGGAGTCGCTCACCAAGGTTATAGCCACCAACCTCTCGGTGAGCATTAAAAAAAAGAGGCTGTGCCGTTCGGAATAGGCACAATAAATAAATTGTGGGTTCTGTTTAATTAACCCTCGTATGCAGAAAATGACCCTGGTGCGACAAAAATTATCAAAATGTTTCATTATAAATGCATAGGATGCTTGCCTTACCTTGAAAATGCGTACCCGAGGCTTGCATACCCAATAAAATGGAAAGATGCTTCTTATATCAACACATGCGTACGAGGCAAACGTACTACCAGAAACGAGCCATAATTGTTTACTTCTTGATATGCATAGGATACTTCTCTATCTGTAAGCATGAGTAGCATTTCAAAATGCGTAAGAAGGCTTGCGTATCCTAGAAATAATATTTATTTCTAGAATACGCAAACCTCCTAGATGATGGCGTAACCATGGATATTCGTAAGAATTTGTTTATCTCAAAACATACGTATGAGGTATGCTTACCATCAGAAACGAGCCAAATGCCTTTTGACTTCAAATATGCAGAGTACTTCTCTACCTCTAGGCATGAGTACCCTTTTGTAGTACGTATCAAGGGCCGCTGCGGTGGTCGAGTGGTCATAGTGGCGGACTCGCATCGCAAGGATCCGGGTTCAAACCCCACCGTCGCCGCAGTGGCGGTTGGCTGAAATTGCTTTTCTGCTGTTCACAACTTCAAGGCGCGAATGTGAGCCGGTCTCGCCACAGAGAGCAACAGGACTCAAACGGTATAATTATTGCTTCATTACACTTCACTCACTATGTGTGTGTGTGTATGGGAGTTGAGATAACTCATAGTTTAAAAAATTTGATTGCAGATGACAGCACTACACATAACCAAGCATTACACAAAAACAAACTTTACGGAAGGTTGTACACACACATTCCAACATGTACCAATTCGTTAGAAGTTCTGCAGAGGAATATGGACGAGGTGTATGTGTCTGGTTTAGTAGTAGTACGTATCATAGCAAAGCCTGAGTATCCTAGGGAGAGTAAATGTATAAACAGAGTATAAATGCGTAAAAGCCACAGCGTAACCCTTTAAATGTTTATTTCCTTTGGACATTCGTACGTATGGAAGTGAGCGTATGCCTAGAAATACGGGGGAAGCTTGAGTATATCCTGGTATGTTGTGTCATAATTAATGGTTTTCATATTTTTTTTATTGCTATACATGTGGTTTTTCTCCACCATTGCTCACAATGTTTGGCGTTTTCTCTGGATAGCTCACCACGTACCCCAGGTTGGGAGCCATTACTCTGTACCAAAGAGACTTGAACGTAATTTTTTTTTGTTTGTTTTTTTTCCTTCAAAAACCGACGAATGTCCCAAATGGTCTCTCAAACTCTTTTGTTCATCGTCCCCAAACAACGCTTCCTAGAGATAAGATCTATAGGTGGTGTTGCCCCTACCCAGAAATGTTTTTTTTTCCTCGTTACCACCCTCCCCCTTCATCAGCGATCCCATAGGTTCTTATATTGTTATTTAGTTCTTGAAGATTTTCGTAAATCATTGAAATATTGGAAAGTATTAAAAATTCGATTTAGAAAATTGTTAAATAATCACCGAATATTGTAAAAAAAAAAAAAAATCTCGAGCGTCTTTTGAAATGATTGGAAAAAGGTATTTGAGAAATGACTATAGTATTAATAAAATAATGTAAACAATTTGTTAAACAAAATAATCAGTAAACCGTTAGTTGCTTTTGGTAATCATTTTCCGATTTTTTAACAATACGTTTCAATTCAAAGGCCGAAAGAAAAAAAATGTTGACGAGAGTCATTGTTTACTGAAACATTATTCGTAGAGCCATTATTTACATGTTATGACATGAATGTCGCTCTCCACTTGTTAATACAAGATATACGGAAGACTGGATGTTGTGAAGATATTTATTATTTGAGATGTTAATTTTTTAAGGAAGGAAAGGATTTTTTAAGCATAGGTCATGGACGACGAGCCATGTCATATACATAGCCATCTGGTGGCTCGTCGTCCATGAGCTATTAGCTGATCGGTTCACCGTCCATTGCACGGTTCCGTTCGGCACATATACGCTCTAGCGAAGGAAAATCGCTATCTCCTCTGTAGCTTAGTGGTCAGAGCACTCGTCCGGCAATCAAGGGACCCGGGTTCGACTCCCGGTAGACGCAGAGAGGTGCCTTTTTTTCCTTCCTTAAAAAATTAACATTTCAAATAATAAATATCTTCACAACATCCAGTCTTCCGTATATCTTGTATTTACATGTTAATTCTCTTAATAACATAGTTTTTTCGAAATTTTTGCTCTATTGACTTTCCTGAGCTCCCACAGGCTGTGCGACCGTTCTCGAGATGTCAAGAACTATTACTAAGCCGCACATGCACCTCGTCCATATTCATGAGCAGAACTTTTAACGAATTGGTGCATATTGGAACGAGCTTCCCAAATCATCATGTGGGACTTCCTTGAACCTCTAAAATTTGCACTTGGCTTTCCCAAGTGTCCAAAATTTTCATACTGCTTGGTTTACCGGAGGTCCAAAAATCTACATGCGACTTCCTAAACTTCAAAAAATCCACAAGTAGTATTTTTGAGCCTCACAAATTTGCGCCTGACTTCCCTGATTCAATCACTTTATAAAAATGAACCTTTATTCCTAAACTTTCAAAATAAAGAGGTAGATTTTTCTGAATTTCCCTTTCATACAAGCGACTTTCCTGAACTCCCATAATCTGCTTGCATGCGGCTTGCTAAATTTCCAAAATCTGCAAGTAGTTTTCCCTGAGCTCCCAACGGCTGATTTAGCTTTTATAAAATCTGTAAGTAGTTTTTTTTTTTTTTCTGACTATCCAAACTCTGCACACGGTTTCCCTGAGCTTAAGTGATCTGCATGCGACTTCCTTGAACTTCCAAAATCTGCACGCTGCTTTTCCTCAGCTTCCAAAATCTCACCGCGGTTTTTCCGAGTTTCCAAAATTTGTATACTTTTTACTAAACTTTCAAAATCTGCTCAAAGTGCGGATTCGTTTAGGATGGGATCGCCCCTCACCCAAGAGCCGAATAATATTGTTTTAACTTGTCTGTCCTGTAAAATACAGGGTGATCAATGCACCTGCACAATAAGTTGTTTTTCTGACACTTTTCCGACACATCGTCCTGGATCCGCCTGGCTCCGCTCCATTTGCAGCTGAAGATGTCTGCCTTCGCTCCATTCGCAGATTAGGATATCTATCTTGGCTTCATTCGCAGCGTAAGATGCTTGCTTTCACTCCATTCGCAGATGAAAGAATGTCTACCTTCTCTCCATTCACAGCTGCAGATATCTGCTTTGGCTTCACTTGCAGCTGAAGATACCTGCCTTCACTTCATTCGCAGCTGAAAATATCTGGCTCGATTCCATTCACAAGTGTAGATGTATGCCTTCAATCAGGCGTGGATCCAGTGTGCGGGGGGGGGGAATATTGTCCCTCTAAAGAGCCGAATTATATGGGAAAATTTGTCTGACCCATTAAATACAAATAATTCGGAGCACTCACACAGGCACATCGCCCTGGATCCGCAGCTTTCTGCAAGTAGTTTTTCTGAGCCCTTAGGATCTGTTCACGGCTTCCCAAATTTACATTCGGTTTCTCAAATTCTCAAACTTTCAAAATTTGCGCATTGTTTTTTTTTTTCTATTTGAGCTCCAAAAATCTTTACGTCTTCTGCGATCTTCCAAAAACCTTCCTTCCTTTTAGCTTCCAAATTATTGTCGCACTTTGCCCTGTTTCGCTTCTATCAAAATGGCCTTAAAGAAAATCTTATTTCTGAAATGTCGGAAATGGAAAACAAGGAAGCAGGATAAACTCACATCTTCCGGATACGAACCAATTTTAATAAGAACGAAGCAGTCCAGTAGCTGCCTGTGGATCGTTAGCAGATTGCGAAAACTCAGCCTCTGTTTACACGGTACCCATAATTTAGCCATTAGAGTATCTGGATCTAATCCCCAACTCCATCATGGAAATCTTATTAAGGTGCAGTGTCCGTCTCCGCTAGCCAGCTTCCATTCTGAGTACACTGTAGTATCTATAATGGAGTTCAATGGTCTGCTTTTCCTTCTTCCGTTGTCAATTTATCCGCTTTTGCCTGTCGAGAGCACATTATAAAAGAACTTTACGTGGAGTGGATAAGTAAAGTGAACGGAAAGATATTCTCGGAATACTCTACTCCTACTGAGTGTGTATTTAGTTTTTTGTCAAATATCATCGATATTTTCCACGAATCCTACAAAAAGATAAAGTTTCACTTTGAGAGAGACTATTTACTCTTGTGTTGAACGAAACAAGTTTGAATGCCATGCTTTTGTCGGTACATAATTGGTTATCGAGAAGGAATCATAGATTTGAACTGCATAGTTTTGCACGGCGGTCTCTCTCCGAATAAAAGCACTGCTGAATTTTTGATTTGGAATCGCTGCTCACTCAAGAGGGTTGTAAAAAGGGGCTTGTGATAACCAACTAAAATTTACCAACAACGCTTCGGAATTATGCACAATCACCGGCAAAAGGGATAAATTGAGGAAAAAATTTATTAATAAAATATAACTCTTATGTGGTCAACTAAACTATATAAATAAAACTATATAACTAAAATGTGGTCATAGATTATGCATAATAACTAGATTTGTCACTTTACCGTAGAATATATTTGTTACAGCCAAAGCTCCTTAAAATCGGCCAGTTCGCGAATTAGCCGATTTTGCTGTAAATTAAGCCAGCCAATATTCAAATTTCGGGTTTTGGCCAGCCAGTTCACGAAGAGGCTGGAGATCCTTGGCCAAAATCCGAAAAGGAAAGGCAGGATTCGTTGTCATCGCCAAGTTGGCGTATTGTTTTGTGATAATTATGGCCACGTGAGCTATGACAAACCATCAAACTCTCATAAAATAATCATTTTTTTTTTAATTTGATTGATAAAGCCATGTCTATATTATAATATAGTTTTTTCTTTCAAACTCTTTTTTTTTCACTCTTTTTGCCTTTAAGGTAAGGTTCGAGAGCACTTTCCCATAAAATGGTACTGGAGTGAGTTTCAATGTCATTTTTTGATGGAAAGTGTCTCAAAAAATGGTGGAAACAATAATTAAATTTTGGACTACCTGTCACTTTTTATGAAGAAGTCGTTTTTATGCCAAATTTAAAGAAAAATTCGTGTAATATTCGAAACACGATTGCAAAAAATTCTACGAATGGAATGTTTTGCTATTTTCACAATACATTAAGACAATAATGGGGCAGGTTATGAACCAGAACTTAAGGGATTGTATGATATGCACATAAGTTGCACTCAAATCTGTTGATGTAAGTGTGAATTTTCTGAAATTTCATCCTACGTTTCGTCTATGAAACACTTTAATTAGACAGACATAAAATGTTTTGGACTCGGCAATATAAGTAGCGGAATATCATATTAAAATTTCGTAATGATATAATGAACAGATTCTTACAAATCAGGTTTCAAAGTCAAGTAAAATGGGAAAAAAATAGCATTGTCCGTAAAAAACGTTTAAAGTTTGTATTCACGTATCACTTGTATGTAAAAACGTAACATTGACGTGGACGTAACTTCGATTCTAATCATTATATAAACAAAACAAGGCCTGTTTTGTGATTCCAAAGTAGGCATATAGATCCATAGGCAAAAAGAGCTTTTATAAAAAATAAAAAAAATTGAAATTTATATTTTCCCCCGAAATGACGTTTTCAACGTAGTCGGATACCTCAACAACAGCTGCTAACTTGTGCGTAATTCGGTACAACTACTTTCCATCTCTCATGTATATTTGAGCATTTAATTTATAAATTTTCCTTCTAATTTTCTTTCATAGCCAAGTTAGCCTACATAAACATTTGTTTTAGGTTTACAAATATTTGTATTAGGTATAGGTTTGGCATACCTATATTTTAATTAATTCTGGGAACATGATCGTCCTAATTGTTGTTCCTCTTGTATTCATAATTCAAACGTACTGTTTAACTAACGTTATTCACTGTTTACATTGAGCCTTTTTGTGTCCGAACAGTATTCTTTTATATTTCTATTGATCTCTCTTTGTGATAGTTTTTGTCAATTTGTTTTTGTCGAGTTACTGCCTCCCCCCCCCCCCACCTATATAATATGTGTGTGTGACCCTGTCTTTTAATAATTGTATTCTGCTGTCTTTCTTCTTTGGACGCGTTTGCACAGGTGGCGATTTCGGAGAAGTGGGTAAACATGGAAGCAGAGGTATAATGATTAAGACCTGGATGGTGGTAGTCACATAAATAAATAACAGATAAATAATAATTTTTTTCTCCGTGGACCTCCCTTGAGAGCTGGACTTCTATTGCAATGTAGACCCTCAGATTTTCTGTATGCTCCCAGGGCCAGGTCAGGTGAACATTATGACCCATCGCCAAGTTGGCGTATTTCTTTTTGTGATAATTATAGTCACATTAGCTATGGCAACCCATCATATCGTGGTCACGATGCTACCCTTTTTTTTTAATTTGACAGAAAAGCTATGTCTGTACTATTATATAAAGTTTTTCTCTCAAATTTCTCTTTTTTTTCCCTCTCGTCACATGGAACTGGTCCAATACAGAAACTGTATATAGCCATGTGTCTCACGTTGGCGATAAAAGAAAAGTTTTGGTGCCTACCGGACCGTCTTACATCAGCACACCGAATTTGGTCAAGGAGGACTGGCTTGCACCTCGGACTTTGGCCGTAACATATATGCCATCATCCTGGAGGCACAAGGGATCCATTTACTCTAGATAACAACTTTAATCAGTGTTACTCAGTGGCCTACGACACTAGTAGTCTATTAGACGAATGCTTAGTTTTATTTGAAAGAAATTATTAATAAATTATAAATTGGTTAAAAGAAATTGTCTATGATAACGAGCAACAATCTCACAACAATCAAAAACAAATCAAGTTCACTGTTAATTTTCATTTAAAAAAAATGCACCATAGATGGCGGACCGCACATAATCAAACACCAAATTGATGGTCATTAATATCATCAGCCAGATTCTCGATGAAATCAAAAATCAGAACCAGATAAAATTGAAAAATAGACTTTTATTTCGAAACTTTACATCAATACAACGTTCAAATGAGGGAGAGAGAAAAAAACACAAATCAAAACATAAGTTAAACGTGAAAAGTAAGGAAAAAAATATGCTCGGATCCTAAACCAGGATCATTAGAAAAATATACGTATACAATTTTTTTTTTCATTATATATATAAAATCAATTCCTCCCGGTTTTCCCCTAAAATAACGTTAATTCCACACAAAAAAAATTGCCAAAAAAGTCCCACAGGAAGTCTTGATATAAATAGTTTGGATCCTCTTTTGTTTTTTGTTTCGTTTGCTAATGACGCTATAATACAATCTGCACAAAAATATGACACCACGAGTTCTTTTCGATTGTTACACACAACAACAACAACAATTGGCTAAATCCTCCTAATGTGACCTCCGTTTCTTATCTGGTCGTTTGGATCCTCTCGAACCATCTCCACCCTGGGGAAAAAATGATAATTAATAATCATCAATTATTCATAAGTTTATTAATATTTACTTGGTGTGTCGTCGGGTAATTGAATTATCAGAAAGGGTTTATGATCGGTAAGTATATTTCTCGAAAAATAATAACCAGTAAATATGTACTTTTTGTATTTGCTAGGTAATGATTAATTAATACCGAAAACTGGGGTGACTTTGTGCCAAGGTTCCGACTATGTGCCATTCACGGGTTTTAGGACGCAAGCGCTTCCTAGGAGCATATGAATGAACTACCGGTTTCAAAATTTTTTCATGCCGATTCAGGAGCTGTAGGAGACTCACCGACTGCATTTATTGCATCATCTCCTGTCAGCTGGTGTCTGGAGAATTTTTTAGGTTATATTGTTATTTACACGAAATTTTCCAAGTGCGTGTAAACCTCTTCTGGTGCAGCTAGTGTGTGTTTCGTGGAAACTAGGTAAGTTAATATTTCTATGTAGAAGCTACTTACGATTAGAAACACGTATTTCAATTGCAAAAATACTGCATTTTTTGTCAGAAATATGACGCATAAGCAAAAAAAATGGAGATTCGCGAGTTTGTGCCGCCTGTTTTTTCAGTGTTTTTGCCTTTTTTTTAAACTAATTTGTTATTTTTTTATTGTTCCAGCAATTGTTTGCAAGTACATGCGGAAGCTGGGTAGTCGACCCTACCGCAATTACTATACCCTGGGCTGATTCACATATTCAATATTTAGAAGACTGATAGAACACATGTATATTAATGTATATTTTTTAAAGCAATGGCTATGTAAGGGAAGAATGATAATGACGTATAAATAGTGGCTTAATGTAATAACCTCGGGAGCATCAAATTCCTGCTTGCGTCATGTCATGTTAATGGTTTTGCCCGAGGTATATAATATAAGCTGTAATCCTGTAGTTTCGTTATTTTAATTGTGATGTAGTGTAAATTGTTAACCTCGGGGGCCAATGGTGCTCTCTGGGGTAGGATGTAACTTTTTTTTTTTCAATTGAGAAACTAAATGCTCCGTTCGGGGAACCCTGCATGGCAAATGGTCGGGGTTAGTAACTCATACCCTGGTTTGATGCTCACCAATTTTGATCATAGCGGGGAGGCGTGTGTAATGGCCATGAAGAAAGTTGACAAATTTTACTAATGGTCTGACCCAGCTGATGATGGGCTATATTTGAAAATGAATGCTATATTTATATGGTGTTTTTTTAATATACCCTGTTGCATAATCCGACAGTTCATTCCAAAGATTCAGAAACCCGTTCAAATTCAGCAGGAGATCCTCCTCGGGTCTTCCTAAGTTTGACGTTCGTCTAGTGCGCATTACTTGGCTCGCAATCTAATAGTCCGTGACATCCGTACACATTAATGAGAAATCGCCCCATAGCACGCGGATGTAGGCGTGTAGCTCAAATAATCGGTTACTTGCTGGTAAGCTTGGAATTCGTGACGTATACGCGTATGTCTGTGTCCGGCGCGTTACATGCCAATGCTGTCATCTATACACCGAAAAGAAAGTGAGAAATGTGTTCAATTTTTTTTCATGTTGTTAGACATATATCATTAGACTCTATGGGGACTTTTGTCTGAATCATAGGTCTTCAACCTTTTTCTAGTCGCGAGCACTGCCTGTACCCATCATCAAAAGAAGAGCACCTTTACGGTAAGTTTGGCATACGAATGCATGAAATCAGAATGATTTCAATCCTAGAAAGCAATTTACACTTATCGTTTCATTGGAACGTTGATCAAGTGTTCGCGAGTACGAAATCGGACACGAGCATTGAACACTCTGGATGCTTTAAGGGAGCGCCGTTGTCCTCGCGAGGAACGGGTTGATGGTGTCTGGTCTAAACCTAAAGATGTGGATGGTTCTTAATACTTTCTTAAACACAGTGAACATTGTTATAAATTGAACCATTGTTACCAAATCGTTTACTATCCGTATCAACGTACTAAACGCTAGTGAACTTTAAGGTATGTTACGCATGAAATTTTTTTTATGTGCATTTCTTACCGTTAACGTGTTCTGGATCTCTGGAAAGTAAGGTGTCACGGCCGAAAGATCTTGCGGGACGCACTTCTGGCATACGCTCTTGCCGACCCCATCAGTAGAGGCTATGCACTCACAGCACATCGTCCAGCTGGGCCTGTGTGCCGCGGATTTCGCCATACGCCTGGCCATAACGTCCATGAACTTCTTATACGTGTTGCGTCTCGTCTCGGATATGTACTGCGAATCGAACAGGGAACCGTTGACTTCCAGGGCGAGGGACACGCAAATGTCCTTCGGTATCTTCAGCTGCATCTGTAGGTCACCGTCACCTTCAAGGTTCGGGTCTTTGGCATCTTTTAGCGTGTAGGCGAAGTTTTTGTCCAAACCTGGGATAGAAAAATGTTTGGTCAATAAATCCACAAATTTACAAACTGTACATTTCTCCTTATAATTAAAAAAATAAACCACACTAGGGCAGTGCTAATCAGAACTTATTGGGAACGAAACTGGTTCCGATTGAGGGGAAAAAATCGGATTTCCGGATTTTTTTTCAACCTTTCTATCGACATTGACGAGATATCTCGTCTTCTAGAATGTCTTTCATTCTAGCACTCTCAGATATTTTGTAAAGTTGATTTCACAATGAAATATATTTTCTTATTCCTCTTACTTTGTACCTGCTGAAACTCGGAAGGAAACCTACTTCATAACAAAATATATAGCATTTTACAGGATATATAGTGATTTCTGCTATGCAGATAAAGGGTGAAAACATGATTTTTTTCATTAATGACAGTGGGTATCTTTTCAGAGACCTTTAGTCTTTTGATACAAAAGAAGCAACGTGATGATATTCCATTGCAATTAAAATCAATCCACCTGGCTTGTAACTTTCCCAAAGCGATTCATTTCCCAATATGAAAAATTTGTTAAAAATGGCCTTGCGCAGGGGTCGGTACTTTCACCGAATTTTCCAGCTCCTTCCGGATTAGCAGAATTCTAGCCAAAGAAATTAATTAAAATATTGGTGAACGTTCATTTCAGAACTCTGCAGCAAGTTAGATTATTCCATCTCTATACAGCTTCGAAATTGTAAAAGGATGAAAAGGCATTACTGGCTATACATTTATCCTTTCCCTAAAATTTTTCCTGATGTATAATTCAGTCGAGTTTTCGGTCGTAAAAATATTTGACGGGCTTTTTTATAGTGTCTTTTTTCAGACCACACGTTCCAAAAAGATATTTACTCGTATATTTTTCTGTCTTTGAGACAATACATTTTGGAAATTGAACTTTCTTTTTCCCCCTGTCATTTCACAAGATTCCGTTGATTGTGAGAGATTTTATACAATTTGAGAAAATTAGATATTTTTTTCCATCTAGATGCCTTGAAGTATATTATTATTTATTTTATATTTCATTACAAAAGATATCGGAGCATTATCATATTAAAATAAACTTTCAAAAACACTTTCTTGATTGGTTACAGATGTGGCAATCATTGAAAGCTCTTCTTATGCTTCAGCTCGCAAGAGTCGATATTTTTTTTCATTTTCCACTGTGAAACCTTCAGGCTTAGAGTGAATGTTTCACGGTGTGGGGGAAGCAATGCACTTCGCAATCTCCACGCTTTCGTAACCTCAGTTGCATTTTTTTTCATTATCCGTCAACTACTATATTTACTGATTGCAAGGTTCCAGAAATTCCCAGCTGTGAATGTAGAATATCCGTCACAGCTTGAGATATTCACCGCACCTTAAAATACACGCTTACAGCTCGGAATGTTCAGTCTCCGCTGCTTCAAATATTCGCCAACACAGCTCGAGGCAATCACAGCTAGAAGCATTTACCCCAACTCTTTAAATATTCACGCATACCTTTGAGTATTCACCCACACAGCTTGAAATATTCACCCACACAGCTTTAAATACTCGTCCATGCAGCTTAAGATATTTACCCGCATAGCTTAGAGTATTCGCCCACACAGCTTGGAATATTCGTCAGTTTTTCAAATAATTGTCAATATCCACTTCAGCTTAGAATATTTACCCAGACAGCTTGAAGTATTCGCCCGCGCAGACTAAAATACCCGTCAGGTTTTAAATAATTGTCAATATATGGGTCAATATTCAATATTTTTGAAAATTTTAAAATGTTCACCAATCGTCTTGAAATAACTATATTCAATAAAATATCGAAATATTCGCCAACCTCTGTCTATGAACCAAAAATAATAATTCATGGGTTTGCTATTTTTGAGAATGTTAAGATTCGTGCTTGTTTTAACTGCGCAAAAAACACCCACCGATAACTTTCTTGGCTTTAGAGTTCTTGTTGGCGATTCTCATTTCGTATTTCTGTTCCATGAGAATGTGGAGGTCGACGTTGCCGTCCAACATCGTTCGGAGGACTTCACCGTATTCGGCCTGGAAAAAAAAAATAAACATGTAAAAGATCCATTAAGCCCTGATCAAGACCATATCAAATCCCCGGATCAAGTTCAGGTCCAAAGACAGAAAACAAAGGCGCTCACCCTGTTCTCGTGCACGTCGCAGGTTGAGCATTTCATCAAGACGAAGACTTTCTTGCTTCCAGGATGGTAATTCAATGAAGCTGCGAACCTCAGAGCTTGCAACATGTTGGTCGGTCCATCGCCGACTTCCAGGCTCTGGAAAGCTGATTCGACGGATCTTATGGAACCGTAGTCCTGACCGTCCATCGTGTGGATGTGAGGCTCATCGTGCGGGAAGCTTCCACCGAAACCGACGACTCTGTATCGGACGTCAAGGAAGCCCCTCTGGCGGAAGTTGTCTTCTATGCTCTGGGCCAATTTACCGAGATACTTGTAGTTCTGTTCGTTACATTTCTTCTCTTCGACGACGAACACTACGTCCGAGTGGACGACGTTGTGTCCACCGCTGATCATGGTGATGTCACCTTCGTTCATGTCCTTGGATTCGTATCGGCTGCATTGCACTGCAAAGAAAGGGGAAAAACGATAAAAATGCTTCTACTTTAGATAAATGCTGCTCAAACATATGAGTAAAAAATGGTAAATTTCGACCGATTTCTTACGACAATCCTTGTCGAAGAGGCCTCATAAACCCTTTTAGTCTACAGTTGGAGTTATTAACCTTTTTCAGCCGCGACCCAAACTCAGCAAGATCAGATTCCCGACCCATGGGACTGTATGTTTTTTTTTTAATTAGTGAAATCAGTCACGCAATAAGTGCATTCATAACAGAACTGTTAGTGGAGTTTTACGACCGATCTGGGAAGGGTCTGCGAATCAGGTTTAAGTCAAGACCCATAGCTGAAGAATCTCTGTCTGTAAGTGAATTTGTGCGATCTACATCGAAAGCCCCTGCGAATCAATTGTCGGTCATGACCAATAGCTAACGAATCCCTAGCTGCTAGTAGATTTGAAACCTCATCTTGAAGCCGTTACGAATCAAGTTCGGGCCACGGCTCATAGCTCAAAAATCCTTGACTGTAAATGGATTTTAACGACCTATCCCGGAAGATCTTTCGAATCCAGTTTGGTTCGTGACACAGGTTAAGAACCCCTGGTCACAGTTGATCCTTTTGAACAGTGATTCCTAAGTATTTTACGTTTCCTTCTCATTCTTGGCCAAAAAATCCACTGCCTCGTTAACATCATGGCGACTCGCTGTCGTGCGCGTGCGCGTGTGTGTGTGTGAGAGAGAGAGAGAGAGACAACGTGTTTTTGAGATCCCATACTGATCAAGGTGCTTGTGAGCTTGGAAAAGGAAACAATCAACTCATTATATTTATAGTATATAAATACTGAATGTTATTCTGAAAATGGGTCCGTGATCTTCATTTCATTGGTCCAAGGATTAATTTGCCTTTCATTGTATTGATACAAGGGGTTCATGGTTTATCACTTTATTGGCACAAGGAGTCCGCGGCTTTCATTTTAGGCCTTCATGTACAGGAGGTCCGTTGCCATTTATTTCATTGATACAAGGGGTCTGTAGGCTTTATTCTATTGGTTCAACGGATCCTCAGCCTTCGTTGTACTGTTAGAAGGGATCCCTGGCCTTCATCTTATCTCTTTCTTCTTTTCATTAATGCAAGGAATCCTTGGTCTTCTTTTCATTGGTGCAACGGATCTTTGGCCTGCATTTATTTATACAAGGGGGATGGGTGTCTGTAGGACGAAAACGGTTAAGAAATCTTGTTACCGCACAACGCGAAACAAAAGATTTCGGTTCCATCTGACTTGAAACCAGCGATTTCTCAATAAATATATGAGCAGTTAAAAGAAATAAAATTGCTAAGGGTGGTATTCGCCGACATGTTTAAACTATAATTAACTTTCTACTTCCATAGCCTATGTGTGTCACAATTTTTGCATAGGAGATCGACACGGATTGGTAAAAAATCCTGAATTGAACCGATCCGTGTCGATCTCCTATCCAAAAATTGTGTGACTACAGTTTAAACCATGTCGGTGAATACTACCCTAAGAGTAAATAAATAACAATTCATAGAAACGTTATGTAACCGTAATGAATTTTTAGTCGATCAATAAAATTCCGAATAACTTCCACGAGCAGCGAATCGGAACGATCCGAAACCATTCCATATGCCTCCCATAATTCGATCAGCAGAGTTATTTCAACTACATTCTGAAGAATAAAATTTGAAAAAAGAATTCCTGTGAGTGTTAAGAAGAGGCAATATTCTGTAATGAGTGATATTAAACAGTTTCGTGTCCAGGGAAAAACTAATTCCGGCGATTCTTCTTTTTTCGAGGAAAACCTACAGAAAAGAATCAAAACAAAAACTGCTAGAGTAGATAGTTTTTCCTTCCCATCACTTCCTTCCATCGTCAAAACAAATTAAAAGACTCTTTAAGGGGGAATAAGTTATCAGTTTTTCGATGGATAACCGCTAAATTTGCGGATTTCTGCTCCACTGGAAGGAAAAACCACCTCACCAAAAAAAACCCCAAGGGTCTTGTAATAAGATTTCAGAGGCAAGAGAAATTTCTGATTCCCCTCTCATTTTTAAATTTAAAAAAGCAAATAAAAATCGAAATTTATTCCGAAATACTCTGAAATTCTCTCGTTCGAAGAAGGTAAAAAAAAATTTGTGAATGTTTGAAATGACTTTACAACTATGATTACAAGGCTATTTCGGTACTTGTCAGCCATTTTCATTCTTCTTCCAATCACTTCTCTAATAAATTCCGATCATTTCAAATTGAAACAATATTTTATTTTATCTTTTGAAATATATAAGATGATATTTGAAGAGAAGACATAGAAGAAGGAAAAAATGGCCATTCCGAGTTAAGAAGAAAAATTTCTCCCAAAATCCTCTTTGACTTATAATAAAGCTTCTTTTTTCTCGATTAAATGTCGTTCCAATTACGGGAGAAATCTCTATTTTAGAGAAGAGATAGAAACAAAAAAGAAAAGTAGCATAAAAATGTTATGCCATGAGAAGAGAAGCTTCGCTGCATTTTTTTTTTTTATAATGGAAAGGCCTTTTTATATGCCCTGGAGGGACTTCGATCATTATTTTAGGGATTACATTTATTATTTATCCACGCGTTGTGACGCGTTACCGAAATCGTGTGGTTTTTCAAAGATATTAAAATATTTATCATCTGCGCTAAGGTCAGTAATTTTGACATGTCCAACATGTGCAAGCAGATTTGATTTGCCTGCAAGTGTCAGTAATTTTGGCATCTCCAACAAGTGTAAGTAGTTTTGACTTGCCTGCAAGTGTCAGTAGTTTTGACTTGCCTGCAAGTGTCAGTAATTTTGGCATCTCCAACAAGTGTAAGTAGTTTTGACTTGCCTGCAAGTGTCAGTAGTTTTGACTTGCCTGCAAGTGTCAGTATTTTTGACATCTCCAACATGTGCAAGTAGTTTTGACGTGTCTGAAAGTGTCAGTAATTCTGGCATCTCCAACAAGTGTAAGTAATTTTGGCATCTCCAACAAGTGTAAGTAATTTTGATTTGCCTGCAAGTGTCTGTAATTTTGGCATCTCCAACAACTATAAGTAGTTTTGACTTGCCTGAGTGTCAGTAGTTTTGACATCTCCAACATGTGCAAGTAGTTTTGACGTGCCTGAAAGTGTCAGTAATTTTGACATCAACAAGTGTAAGCAGTTTTGACTTGCCTGCAAGTGTAAGCAGTTTTGACTTGCCTGCAAGTGTAAGCAGTTTTGACTTGCCTGCAAGTGTCAGTAATTTCGACATCTCCAACATGTGCAAGTAGTTTTGACGTGTCTCAAAGTGTCAGTAATTTTGACATCAACAAGTGTAAGCAGTTTTGACTTGCCTGCAAGTGTCAGTAATTTTGACATCTCCAACATGTGCAAGTAGTTTTGACATGTCTGCAAGTGTCAGTAATTTTGGCATCTCCAACAACTATAAGTAGTTTTGACTTGCCTGCAAGTGTCAGTAGTTTTGACATCTCCAACATGTGCAAGTAGTTTTGACGTGTCTGAAAGTGTCAGTAATTTTGGCATCTCCAACAAGTGTAAGTAATTTTGGCATCTCCAACAAGTGTAAGTAATTTTGATTTGCCTGCAAGTGTCTGTAATTTTGGCATCTCCAACAACTATAAGTAGTTTTGACTTGCCTGAGTGTCAGTAGTTTTGACATCTCCAACATGTGCAAGTAGTTTTGACGTGCCTGAAAGTGTCAGTAATTTTGACATCAACAAGTGTAAGCAGTTTTGACTTGCCTGCAAGTGTAAGCAGTTTTGACTTGCCTGCAAGTGTAAGCAGTTTTGACTTGCCTGCAAGTGTCAGTAATTTCGACATCTCCAACATGTGCAAGTAGTTTTGACGTGTCTCAAAGTGTCAGTAATTTTGACATCAACAAGTGTAAGCAGTTTTGACTTGCCTGCAAGTGTCAGTAATTTTGACATCTCCAACATGTGCAAGTAGTTTTGACATGTCTGCAAGTGTCAGTAATTTTGGCATCTCCAACAACTATAAGTAGTTTTGACTTGCCTGCAAGTGTCAGTAGTTTTGACATCTCCAACATGTGCAAGTAGTTTTGACGTGTCTGAAAGTGTCAGTAATTTTGACATCAACAAGTGTAAGCAGTTTTGACTTGCCTGCAAGTGTAAGCAGTTTTGACTTGCCTGCAAGTGTAAGCAGTTTTGACTTGCCTGCAAGTGTCAGTAATTTCGACATCTCCAACATGTGTAAGTAGTTTTGACGTGTCTCAAAGTGTCAGTAATTTTGACATCAACAAGTGTAAGCAGTTTTGACTTGCCTGCAAGTGTCAGTAATTTTGACATCTCCAACATGTGCAAGTAGTTTTGACATGTCTGCAAGTGTCAGTAATTTTGGCATCTCCAACAAGTGTAAGTAATTTTGATTTGCCTGCAAGTGTGTGTAATTTTGGCATCTCCAACAAGTGTAAGTAGTTTTGACTTGCCTACAGGTGTCAGTAATTTTGACATATTCAGCAAGTGCAAGTAGTTTTGGCATCTCCAACGAATGTAAGTAATTATGACTTGTCCGCATGTGTAATGATTTTTTGGCGTGTATGGAGAAGCACCGCTATTTTTTTATTTGTCTACAAGTGCAGCTGCTCTAATACGTTCCGAAAATTTTAAATATAAATCATATTTTTTTGTTGAAAAAATATAAGATGATATTTGAAGAGGTGTGATATTTGATGATAAGAGAGAAAAAAATGGTCATTTCAAGTTAAGACGAAAATTTCTCCCAAAATCCTCTTTGACTGATAATAAGGCTTTTTTCCGATTAAATGTCGTTCCAATTACGGGAAAAATGGCTATTTTAGAGAAGAGACATTAACAAAAATAAAGTAGTGTAAAATGTTATTATCCCTGTGAACTTGGCGGAATTTTCATTTTTTTTTATTTGGAAATGGCAACTTATATCCTGGAGGGATTTCGATTATTATATGTATTAGAAATTACGCTTATTATTCACCCACGCGTTGTGACGAGTCACCGAAATCGTTTGGTTTTTAACATGGAGTTGGACTTTTTTCATATCGTTATGGGGCTAGTCAAATGCTAACTGCTATAGTTATGGTCAGCGTTATCTAATACATATACGGTAGGTTAAAGTCATATTTGCGTGGATCGTATTCAAAGCCATCTTCCATTGCGGGGGGGGGGGGACTTATTGATTCGACATATCCGCTAGTGTCAAGAATTTTGACATATCAGCAAATGTCGGTAGGCTGTAATTTTAAAACAGTAATTTTATCATTTCCGTTCATGTCAGTATTTTTACCATTTCTGGCAAGCATCATTAATTTTGGCTTATCCAGAAACATTAGCGAATTCGTCATTTTCGCTGTGTCAGTAATTTTGACATATTCGGATGTGTCGGTAATTTTACCATTTCCACTTGTGTGTAATTTTGACACGTCCGGCAACCGTCAGTAATTTTGATATGTCCGCATGAGTAAGTAGCTTATGTCCGCTGATGTAATTTTGGCATGCTTAATTAAAAGTCTCAGTAATTTTGACACATCTGCGTCTCAGAAATTTTGACATGGCTAAAAATGTCAGTAATTTTGACGTGTCCGTAAGTGCTACTAATAATTTTAGGCGTGTACACAAGCATTACTGATTTTGAGTTTGTCTATAAGTACAGCTGTAATTTCACTTGTCCACTAAGTGCCATTCTCCGCACATGCCACTTCAACCTCAACCTGGAGATGCAAAGCTTTTGCTGAGAATTTCGTTACCGAGCTCAATCGTAAGAGCCAGTAATTACACAGCAACTTGTGTAGCATTTTATCATGTCTCATCTGTACGTACCTAGAAATACCAACACAAGAACGCATTTCGCACATTTTGTTTTACTTACCGCATGATTTCGGCATCTTCAGAGACACACCAGCGATGTTACATTCAGTGAAATAAGCAGCAGCAGATGTACAGATGGCGCTGTCGAAGCCTTCTTCGTTGACCACGCTCAAGTCACTGACGCACATCCTCATGTACGAATCGGGATCGACCTACAATGATTGAAAATTTTCAGTCTAGTATATCGTATCACAAGAAATACATCGACTTAAAAAAAAAAGAACATAGGTATGGTGGAATGACCAATCTGTGCTTGGCTCACCTGTTTGAAGCAAGGCCTGAAGTCGGATGTCGTCTTCCCAAACATAGCCAAGCACTTCTCATGTACTTTCCGGTCGCTGCTGGCGAACGTTGCCATATTCCCTCCTTTCCTGCATGGTCCTTTGGTAACTTCCCAGCTGTTCACGAAGCTTTCTACGTCTGTGGCCAGAGTTCTTTTCGGTGTCATCATGTCCAGTCGGGGTTCGTTGTCGTAAGTGCCGAACAAGCCGCCAGTTTTACCGAAGTAATACCCGGACATTCCAACAGTGCACACGTCGTGGATCAAATTGCATGCAACAACGAAACCTGCAATATAATCGATAGTTTATCACTACTGGCAAGTTTATAACTTGTACGCGTGTATCCTGTATACTGACAATCTGCGATGGCCTACAGAGAAGTTACAGAAAATTCACCGAAACGCAATCCGCCGATAGGAAAATTCATAGCTACGCAATTCCACGTTAGGGAGATACATCTACAAGAATTTACAGCCACACGCAGTTTACCGATAGAAAAATTCACCGACAACAGCTCGTCACTAGTGAGTGAGTGACCAAGTGATTCAGCAAGTGAGGGTGGAATTTTGAGCGAGTGACCAAGTGATTCAGCAAGTGAGGGGTGGAATTTTGAGCGAGTGACCGACCGAATGAGCTAGCGAATGAGCGAGTCCAGAGACCGTATGAATTACCGAGTGAACGGGTGAGTTGCCGAGTGAGTGAATGAGTGAGTGACCATGTGAGTAAGTGACAAACAGAGTGAGTGACCGTATTAATGACCGAGAGAATGAGTGAGTGAACTTTCTTACTCAACTCACTCGCTCTCATTTGCACACCTGCTCACTCACTAATTCACTGACTATGTCACTTTGTTGATAAATTGTGATTTCGATGAATTGCGTGGTGATGAATTTTCCTACGGTGAATTGTTTACGATGAATTTTCTGCACACACTTAGGGAAAGGCATAGATTGGTGAAATCGCAAACCTTTCTTTCTGTTCTCCAATCTGACACTGGCACCATCCTTCATGACGACCATGTCTCCGGCCAGAACTGGTAGCTCCACCTTGGCATCGTTCAAGATGACTTTGTTATCGGTAGCCAATTCGACTCTGTCGTCACCCGAAGTGACGGTCAGTGACTTCCTGACGGCTCTCTGCCCTTCTTTCTTGTAGTTGACCACGACCGTGAAGTTCTTGTCGAGGAAATCCCTCACCAACAGGTAGCTGCATTCGCCAGCGAAATCGTACGAGTACTTGTCGAAAGTCACGAAGTGCTGGTTTCCGGCGATCATTGCATGTGCTGTAAAAAAAACAATAGGTATTGGTTATTCAGCTAAATATAAGTTGAATCAATTCACTGAGAGTAAACGAATTTCCGATTGAAAACTATAATTTCTCACCGTCATATGGTGGCATCCAAGTGGATGGCCTGAGGACATTTTTGGCAGCATAGAAAGCATCCCAGACGCAGAAGTCTTCGTAGTATTTCTCCATGATGCTGTTCCTCATTTCCTCCAGTTTCCTCAGGTTGACTGATCTGAGTGAGCTGACAAAGTCGACGATGCTGTTCTGCGGTGATGGCAGCATGTACTCGAGGGAGAAATATCCTCTCTTTGTGTCGTATTCGTATTTGACGCTGCTACGCATCTGGTAGAATTCGTAGAGCAGCTCGTTGCCGCTGGTCAGCACGGTGTTTTTGACGCGGTCCAGACCGTAGTCGATGATCCTCTTCAGGATGTTGTTGACTCCCAGGAAATCATACAGGTCGGCACCCTAAAGGGAAAAATCCAGTTATGAAGTTAATATTCTGAAAAATTGCTGGAATTCTTGAGATAAAATGCAAGAAAACGCACTTATCATGGCAGAAAATGTAACTGAGAGCAAGAAAAAGTACTTGTTGTTGCAAAAAATTCAAATGAGAAACGTACTTTTTGGCTGTGAAAAAAATACAATTGTGAAGCGTACTTTTTATGTGAAAAATGGAACTAAAAAAGTATTTTGGGCTCAAAAAAATTCAACTGAAAAATGTACTTTTGCTGTCAAAAATGCAACTGAGAACAAGAAAACGCACTTGTTGCTGCGAAAAATGAAAAACAAATTTTTGTCTGTGAAAAATGTAACTGATATAAGTACTTTATGTGCTGAAAATTCAGCCAAGAATAAAGAAACGTACTTTTTACAGGGAAAAAGAAACTGAGAAACGTATTGCTATCAACAATGCAACTAAAAATTTTCTTTTTTATGTGCAAAATGGAACAGAGAAGTGTTCTTTTTGCTGCCGAAAGTACAACTGAGAATAGGAAAACGTAGTCTTTGCTGTGAAAATTGCAACAGGAAATATATAAGGAAGCGTACTTCTTGCTGCGAAAAATGCAACTGAGAAACGTACTTTTGTCTGTGGAAAATACTACTGAAAATAAGAAAACGTACTTTTTGCAATGTTGACCTCACGATGTACTCGATTGGAAGGCGGTTTCTAACGAGGTCCAGCAGCTCAGCATCAGATATCTTCTGCATGAAGAAACCCAACCTCTCTCCGAAGATGAGTACTCTCGACTGGATGCTTGAAGCGATGTCGGCCAATTCAAAACTCTCGATGGTGTACACAACACGGTTCCAGTAATCGTTGAGAGCAACATAGAGTGGACTTTTGGTTACCCTCATCATGGCATCTGCAAACGAAAAAGAAAAAAAAATTGCGACATCAATTCCGAACTACGTAGGTCTAATGTGATTTACTGGCTACATTTACGGATACTGCCATCCGTTGAACAAACACGTCGCTAGATGGCAGTCGATGGGAGAATGGATCTCATTTTCTGAAATTCCCACGCATATGCTCGTTTTAAACGAGAAAACGCAGCTGAAGTTATTTGAAGAGGTGAAGCTCAAACTTGATTCCTGTCATTAAAATTACTGCGAGCCATTAAACGATTATGTTCGAGAACAAGTAGCTTCCTTCCATCGCAATTTTCATGGAAGTGGGCCATAATAAAACCACCTCTCGCCGTGAACCGTTCCCGAACGAGCGCCTCCATCATGAGCAGAGGTTACCTCATTCCAGTCATCATCGTTACAAAATGCTTGACAGTGTGGCGTATAGTTTGGTATTATTTACACAAATAGCCTTTTATACACACCGAGTGCTTGCAAAATGTGTATTTTAATGTTGGCTTAAGATGATGGTGCTGGTGGCATTTAGATGGCTGTAGAGGGTGAACCCCTCAATTTCTTCAAGTTATTAAAGAGAAAAAAAAAATAAAGCTGTTGCTATCGAACCCGGCAATCTGTTCGGGATCCCAAAAGGATGGTTCGTATCAAATTCTAGGTTTACGGAGAGTCTGTCCCTAGCACATTTCGCCCTCTCCATGGACGTTTTGCTCATGCCATTTCTCCTCGGACATTCTGCCCCGGACATTTTACCCATGACATTTCTTCCCGGACAAGGGCCCTTACATTCCTCGCTGGATATTTTGCCTATGATGTTTCTCCCCGGACATTCCGTCCCGCACATTTTGCCCCTGACGTTTCACCCCACACATACTGCCCTAAAATTTCTCCCCGGATATTTTGCCCCGCACATTCTGTCCTGGACATTTTGCCCATGACATATCTCCCCGAATATTTTGCCCGACATTTCTCCCGGACATTTCACCCCACACGCACGTTCTGCACCCGACATTTCTTCTCGGACATTTTATCCCTTAAATTTCTTCCCGGACATTTTATCCCTTAAATTTCTTTAAGGACACTTTTCCCCTGACATTTCTCCTTGGACGGGACCAAGTGAGTGATCAAGTGAGTGCGTGAGTGCCCATATGAGTGATCAAGTGAGTGACCAAGCGATAATGCTCGAATGACATCACAAAGCCTGCAAACAGAATTATATTCTCCCTATTGAGAGTCTGATATGCCATAGTGTATGGTTCTCTAGCGTCGAGCCCACGACCATAAATGTCTTAAAACCAGATTGATCCAAAGATTAAAGTAAAAAATAATACGGTTTTTTATTCGAAGCTCTCTAGTGTGTGTATATTATAATATATCCCCCTCCTCATTACACAAGCAACATAATGTATTATGCATGTCAGTGCTGCAAGTGCCAATGAATACATTATGTAAGTTCTCGGGATTTAATTAGCTCTCAATTATGCAATCGCACCCACAATTTCTAAAGCTGAGTTTCGTTACCGCCTGAAGCAGGAAAATTGATGAGAATCGGTGATCGCTGCACATAGAAGCTGTAAGCATTGATTGAAGGCGGATAAACGAGTATATATCAGGGGCGCAGGCGGAATTTTATAAAATGCTCGTAGTGTAATATTTCACGGAAATCCTTCAGATTCATTTTTGCGGGGGGGGGGGGAATGAAATTCATGAGATTGATGGAGGGAGAAGTTTCTCTACAAAAAGTGATCAAAGTGATCATTGGAAGCAGTCACTTTTTTCCCTTAATTCACGGTTTTTACAAATTAACATTCGATACACATTCTACTAATTCCAGGTAGGAAATAGGTTTTTCTACCTCCTCACCGTTAAAAAAGAACCTCCTCAAAACAGGGTGTGCTCAAGCATTCGGAGAGAGCGGATCACTTGAGTGATCTGAAAATGTGAAGCCGGCCACTTAAGTCATCTGGAAGTGTGCCGCGATTCACTCGGCTGATGTGAAAGTGTGCCGTGGGCAACTGAAGTTATCTGGAAATGTGCCACGGGCAATTTAAGTGATCTCGAAATGCAGCCAGAAAAGCAGGATTTGATTTTGATGTACTTATTAAAGTCCTAGGTATCACCGGCACTTTAGTAATCACAAGTTATTAATTAACACTGTACACATCGGGTATATCCAGTGATATCCGATAATTTGCCTACATCACCTGTGGGGCTTTCGGTTTCCACAATCCTTGAACCTCGCTCGCTCAGGAAATGTACTTCGATTCATTCAAATGATCTGGAAATGTGTCAAGAGCCACTTAAGTAGTCTATAAAAAAGCCGCAGGTCGCTTAAGTGGTCTGTAAGTGTGCTGCCAGCTACTCGAGTGATCTGGGAGTGTGTCTATGGTCACTCTAGTGATTTGGAAATGTGATTGGCGATCTGGATACATGCTGTCAGCGACTTAAATAATTTAGAAATGTGTCACGAGCTACTGAAGTAATATGTAAATGTGCCACGGCCGCTTAAGTGATTCGATAATATTTTGTGAGCCACTTGAGTGGTTTGGTTATTTGTCACAGGCCACAACGGATGACTCCAAAGCCCACATTTGGTCCGTGTGGCCATGGGTTTAGTGTTGTATGCCTTAAAGGAAATCTGCACTAGTTTGTTAATATTAAAAATTGATGAAACTCACCATTGATAGATTCCCTCAGCATGTCTGACTTTAGGCGGATGTAGTAATAAGAGTCGATGATGAACGGAGCGTAGGATTTGACCATGGGCTCGATCTTTCCAGCCATCCATTCCAAAGCGGATTGGGTCATCTTACTGAGCCTGTAAGACACGTCGGCGATGACGTTCCCGAGCGACAGCCACAAATCTGAAGTCATTTTCATGACTTTGTCGGAGAAGGTCTTGAGATCCGTCACGAACTTCGCGTATCCTTTCTTCAAGTACGCGTACAGGTCTTCCACCGCATAGACCATGCTGTAGTAAAAATCTTCGGCGTA
Organism: Pholcus phalangioides; assembly: GCF_987345545.1. Taxonomy (NCBI): domain Eukaryota; kingdom Metazoa; phylum Arthropoda; class Arachnida; order Araneae; family Pholcidae; genus Pholcus; species Pholcus phalangioides. The sequence continues at coordinate 20,951,657 of NW_028301603.1, read as the reverse complement.
TTCCAGAACGACGTTCTTCATCACCTCAGTCAAAATGACCATTGCGTTGTAGAATTCCCTGCGGATGAAAAATTGCGATGAATTAATAAATTTAGTTGTGGATTTTTGTAGTCAATATTTCATAGTCACAAAACTTTTAAATTGGGATTATTGTCTGGGAGAATTTTTTTTTTTTGAATGAGGGTTGGGGGGTGTTGGGCTTGGGTTCTTGAATGTCCCTGGAAAGCTCTATCTTATTAATTTATCGTTGCAATGATTGTGCACTCATCAACATTGATTGCTTTTCTCGGGACACTTTGCGGCGACGAGATATCTCCTGTGACCAAAAATTACCAGACAATCATTAGAAGAGTATGATCGAATTCCTTGTACTAGATATGAAATCCTGATCCCGACAAAGCAAAAAGTGGGGGGGGGGGGAGACATCCAACGTGTTTTCCAGGCTGCCACAATCCCGGCGAGTCAAAATCTCAAGACCGAAAACCCGACAATTCAAAAATTCTGACAATACCGAAAACCTGACAAGTCGAAATTCCGACTGACCACAATTCGATAGTACCAAACCCCTACAAGTGAAAGTCCTGACACAATTCCGAAAAAAAAAACAGGACAAGTCAATATTCCGATAGCAACGAAAACCCAATTTGTCAAATTCTGACACTACGGAAATCCCGACAATTCAAAATACTGAAATCTGGCAAGTCCGACTCCAGTCTGCGCTATTTTGTAATAAAGGTATCGTTTTGAGAATGCTGCCAGAGAGCAGAGAGTAGTACTTACTTAATACCCCGGTACATTTCTTGGGACATCTGTGCGACGTCTCTCATGTAGAACTCGTTTCTCCTGTACATCACCCAGAATTGATTCTTCATGACCTGGATGTCCCTGGATATTGCGTCGAAGTCTTCCGATACGGATGCGGTGAACCTTTCGAAATGTTTCCTCATCTCTCGCGATAAAGCCACGTGTCTTTCATTGTGCTCTTCGCAGACAGTTTTTATGAGCGATCTCGTCATTGTGACGGCGGATCTCGTCGTGCTTCTCACAACGTCTCCTGTGGCAATCTGCAAAACGTCCCAACAGAAAAAAGAAATGACGTAAGGTGTGAACACTTTCTACGCTTCAAACTTATATGAATGTAAGGATTCATTTTAAAGAAGGAAGAATTATTCCAGAAGCTTACACACCCTAAATTCGCGCCACATCCCTGGTTTCCAGTTCACCCTGGATCGAAGGATTCGTGATTTTTCCAATCCGACGAATACGAGAACGTCGGTTACTTGGCTGAAGTCGGAGAAGTGCGAAACTTTGAAAGATGCCGAATCCTCGGGGAAGGATGCGCTCATGTGCAAACCTCGGCCTCCTTTAGAAAATAACAACAATCAATTAATAATGGGTTAAAGAAAATGGCAAAAATGGATTCGGTAAGAAAATATAATACTCAAAAATATACATTACATACAGGGATTCATTTCAAACTATTGAATGATTGTGATTTGTGTTTGCGAATGCACGTCTATTAAAGACAGGAGTGATTACCATATTTGATGCCATCTGCATCTATCTTGAGAGGCACAATTCCATCGAGAAAACAAATCTTCGAGCGGATCACGGCTCCCAGGAGACAATAACGAAGACGACGCTCAGAGGCATTCTTATAAGAACCGATCAAATGGATGAAATGGTATCATTTTGACAAAAAAATACATTGGTAAAGGTTAAAACAGTGACGTGTTCCTCGACCAATGATAAATCTAGAAAGATTGAAACGGTGCCATATTCAGACCAAGGATAAATGTAAAAAGGATAACTGGTATAATTTTGACACAGGTCAAATCGGGGAACGGATGAAACAGCACCTATTTGGACAGGATAATCAGGAAAGGATGAAACGATACCATTATGACGAAGTATAAATAATCCTAGACATTTTGCCTGTTGTGGTGTTATATTTGTATTTGTATTCGAAAAGATGGAACGGTACCCCCCCCCCCTCACCAAGTATAGATCAGGAAATGGTAAAACGGTACCATTTCATTCATGAATAAATCTGGAAAGGATGAGTACCTAGTTCAGACGTAAAAAAACCCTGAAGAGACATGAGATAAAAAAAAACGACATGAATGAAGACGAGCAAATATCGTACAACAAAATTCCACCACTTGAAAGCACGTTGGGTCATTCAGCCATCACGGCTTCGTGCAGATTGTCCAATGAGTCCTTCTAGCTCACCATTCAAGATCCTTCACGAATGATATCCACCATTTCCTCAAGAAATTAGATAGTTGTCTTACCGCTTACAGTGACTTTTCTCACGAAAATAACCAACATCCCCCTATAGTTACACTCTGTTACTATCCCTCCCCACCCCATAACTCTCTGTTAACAATTCTATTATACTTTCTTGTATAGCCTTATTTCACGCGATCCCCTATAGTCATATTTTAAACCATTCATCATGACTTGCATTGCACAAAAATATCCAAAATTTTCTTAAAAACTTCTAATTTAGCGCCGGTAGTTCCCACCCATTGCCTTTGCCAATTTCTATTTAACTGAACTAACATTTTTTCGAATAAGGAGGAAATAAAAACTATTGATTTGATATTTATAGCTTCAATCATTCCGGCTCGGTGATGATGAATCAGTCAGTCAAGACATGTTATTATATATGTATAGATTAAATTTTAGATACATATAGATAAATAGATACATATTTATATAGATAAATTTTCCACCGGAAAAAAAAATATATCAAACATTTATATCTCACCCCTCCCCCCGTGGCACTTACAAATGATATACAAGTATAATATTCAGTAGAAAACTGCACAATGTGGAATTATAATCCGTTATTTCTCATTTCAAATTTGCATAATACGCACCATCGATAGGCTGAGATTTGCAAGATGCCAAGAGCGTCTTCGGTGGTCGGTCGTCGAGCTAATTACGGCAGTTGCCAATTCCTAGATACAGATTAAAACACTTTTTCCCTTGCTTATCTTTGGTTCCCCCCCCCCCTGCTCATCTCTTCGAATTATAATGAAGCTCCGTTGAGATTTCTCGCTGAAATATTTATTATTCTTAGTTTTTTATTTCTCCCACCCATCCCTTCCCCTCTAAATTCGACGCAATTGCGCGTCCAGAGGTTCGTTATAAACGGATTTGCTCATGACACACGAACACGCATCTGTATTTAACGAAATTTTCTAACGTTAAAAATCTTTTTTCTGGCGTATACATACTTATGGGGGGGGGGGGGGGAGGAAGAAGAAACTAAGATCAATTAATTAAAATTTCTATCTCTCTCCGTCCACACGACAAAAATAATAGTCAATATACAGGATTAAGTATTAAAAAAAACTGGATCTCTGACGCTTGATTTTTCGAACCATTATCTGTATTTTATGATCGAGACGAACATGAATATTTGCTTATGTAACGATAGATGAAGCAGAGAGAATAGTGTGCGGATGTAGACACATAGTTTGAGCCCCCACTAGGATTTACACGTATTTGACTTTTTTTTTTGAAGTTTTCCCTGAAATATTTAAGAGATTCACGAGTTCTCCTCGCGCTCCTGTCGCGAGGATTTTTCCTTGAATAAGGAGGGGGGGGGGGGGAAACAGATCGTCTTTAAATGAATGACACTTATTTTTAACCAATCGTCATCTAGAGGTAAAACTCGGCTGTAACGAAACATAATAGGCGATGTGCGAAACATATTTTGAACCACCGCAGACTTGCTGTAACACTTCATTTCTCGTCATAGTCGGAAATTTCGCCCTTGACATTTCACCTGCCCTGACCGTATGAGTGACTGGCTCTCCTCCCGTTCAGTATGCAGCACACCAGCAATGTGTGTTTCGCTTCATTCGAGGGGGTAAATATATGAAACGTCATGCACTACCTTAACATTTATCTGGAAAATTTCCATTGAATCGGTGCGTGGCGGAAAGTTTTGTGTGCTTTATGTGATGGCGGAGTCATGCGTGTTTGTTGTTCTATTGGGACTGCCATCTCTGACTTCTATATTTTGAGTTCAAGAAGTGTTGCCATCTGTTTTTTGGTGTTGGAAGCAATTAAGAGTGGGTGGCAGATGGGACATTTAGACTACTCCCGTCAAGATTGTGACAAGGTACATGGCATTCGACTAAACTTATGGAATCGGTATGAATTGAAATTTTTACGCCATCTATTGGTTACAACTAGAAAACTCTTGGTTGAAATCCTATTTGTGGGGGGAATTTATATTCAATGTCGACAAATTTTTCCGTTCTGTTCAATCTCTTGAATATGTCTCTAGGTCGTGATCTGATAGGCATCGGCAATGAACGTAAATCGACATTTTTATGTGCATATGCCGCAAGATATATCAGATGTCTTTCCCTCGGACACATTTGGACAGATAGAATCTCTCTTCTATCTTGTCTCAAAACCCACACGCGCGACGATGGCATTCGAATTATGCAAAACTCATGCCTCGTCTTCAAATTCCTTTACATTACATCGTGACACCTCTCTCTCCCCCCCCCCCCCGAAATCTCGTCGGTCTCGTCGCCGTCACCGCACGCAAATTCTGAATTAATGCCCACGCTTACAATTTAAAACCCCTAGTGGAATGGAGCGATCGGGTTTCCCTCCGCGATCAATAGCGTGTTATCACTTTCAACGTTGATTAATCATTTCCACGCAACAGGTTTATGAGATTCCGATAGTGAGGATGGACGAGAGGAAAACGGTGATCGCGGGTTCTCACGCGAGGACAGAATTAGGGTTAAACAACTTCCACCTCCGACATCAGTTTACTGTGATAATTCAATCCAATCAGTAAAGGGGGGAGAGGGGGGACGATCAATATATGGGAATATGGAGCGTCATTTATTCGCTGTCAGTTCATGAAGCTCGACGGTGAATTGAACCGTGCGGAATTGTTCCGAGGTCCGCGATTCTAACTGAAAAATACGTCACCGAACACTCTAATTTCTTCTATGTTTTGTTCGTGGCAAATGCTGTCGCGGGATCGTGTTTGTATTTAGTTAATTCGATCAAATACTGGATGCTGATGGCAGTGACTCGGATGTACATGTTGAACATGCAATCGCAATCGTCGAAATGAATTTGGGATTCTTACGAGCAAATATCGTGATGTCCTACACGACATGGTGACGGTAGCTCATTACATTGATCCAAAGATCGCAATGGGAAATCGAATTATTGACTTTTCTGAGTGAAAAATACGCGCGAGCGGTACAATTTCAAAATTGTACTACTGAACGACACATGCACCTCGTCCATATTCCTCTGCGGAACCTCTAACGAATTGGTACATGTTGGAATGTGCGTGTACGTGTAGTGAAACCTGACGTGAAGTTTGTTTCTGCATAGTGCTGCCATCTACCGCCAGTTTTTCTAACTATGAGTGAAAAGTGTAATGATATATACACACACACCCAGTGAATCACTTGGGACCCGGTTTGACTGTTGGCTTCGGCTCGGCGGTTGAGAAACATTGCTCTAAGTAGTTCTTATGTGTGCACACATTCTCTGTCTGTGCCACCGTTTTGATGGCTCATTTATGTGGCAGCTCACTCTCTATGTCACTCACATGCTTGTGCACTCTGAATGTCACTCACCAAGCTGTCTCTGGTAATCTAAACCCCGGCAAATTCATGATTTGTTTTGCCGAATTTTTCAAATTCTACTCTAATTTTCTTGACAACTATTTCTCAAATTTCAAATTTACCGACCTGGGCTATAGATATACCCCACTACTTTAATCCCGTGTATAAAGAACACCTGATAACTTGCAGCCCCCCCCCTCAATATTTCCTTTATTTCAGTGCGTCTGCCCCCGTCTTTGTTTAGCCAACAATGTTTTTCTCCTCTCATTTCAGAAACGGCTCTGAACTCTTGGTCCCGCGGTGATAGTGTTGTTAGGAATTCGCTATTGTTGCTTTAAGTCAACAATAATCATTCGAAATCTTATACAGGGTGATTCACAAAAAATGGGGAAACCTTTAAGAGGTGATAGTACACGCACCAACACAAGCAATTGTTATCAAAGAATGCATTGTCTAACATGAAACGCAAACGACCGCTCCGCAAACGTTAAAGCGGCATTCCTGTTGAAATTTATCGAGAGAAAAGGAACACCATGCATGCAAATGTAACCTGGGGAAGAAAAAGAAACCGTATGCAAATCTTCGTCGCAGTGAATAAAATGCGTGGACGCCAGCCCGGTGAAGTTATTCCGACGTGCAACCGTTTTAACAATAACGTACGGGATAATGACGCACTGTAGTAATACTGAGTCTGCCCCACAATGAGTGGCACACTCCTAAAAATACCTTTATTCTAACATTGCAACTCAATTAAAAATCTGAAAGGAAAAATAGATGGCAGCACACACATACTCAACCTAATATCCATAACATAATGCACACATAAGCTAACTAAAATGACTAAATTCGTGAGCGTTATTATATATATATATATTGTGTGTAGCCAAAAGGAGCAACAGGTGTTGCTTATCACATTCCCTCGGATAAGCAGCGATTATTTTTGCGATACGGAAAAGAGCTTCCGGAAAAGCGATTGCCCTGTCACTCTCATCCAGGACACGGAGACGATGATGAACAAGTTCTCATAAATCACTCGAGTCCAGAGCTGTCAAAAAAGGGAGGACATGATGTCTCATTTACCCCCTTACGTAGTGTCGCATCGCCTAATCATTCAACGGCGTTCAGACAACCAAAAGACCTCTCTTAAGACGCACATTTTTAAAGAATAACCAACAAGAAAGAACACTCGCTTCATCTTATTCTTGTCAACGCGAAGAAATTAAAGTTGCCATTAATAAATAAATTGATTCTTTCGCTTTAATACCGAGAAATTATTATTATTATTATTGGGAAACCGACTTTTCAAAAATCTGTGATACATAGTTCTTATATCATATATTAATTTTTCTAATTTTTCAATTCGTGTTCAAGTGGGTTTTGCAATAATCCCATTATCATACAGTGCAAAAGTCATTTAATATAATTTTTATTTATTTGTCATCCCTGGGCAAATTTTCGCTATTTAAAGCTGCTACTTCTTACGAAAATATTGACAGCAGAATGTCCATATTCAGCAGAGAACGTTAAAAGAATACAGTATCAGCTTTTCAAATTTAGCTATTTCACAGTGAAACTTAACTGCGACACCTCCAAAAAAATAATTTTTTATGCTGATAATTTCCATGACACTCTAGATCAGTGTTTCCCAAAGTAGGCAATATCGCTCCCTGATGGGCGATGGAATGAATGGTCTAAGGGGGCGATATAACCTACTGATTTAACATAGGATCCTATGGGTTTACGTGAGTTGGGGGGCGATGAGAGGAAAAAAATTTCTGATGAAGGGAGCAATGGACCAAAAAGTTTGGGAAACCATGCTCTAGATCATAGTTTTCCAAATTTTTTTGTTCCATCGTCCCCTCTTCAGAAATTTTTCTCTCCCATCGTCCCCCTAATCAAACAAGCCCATAGAATCCAATGGTATAACCGTAGCTTCCATCGCCCCTCTGGAGTATTCCATCGCTCACCAGGGGGCGATATTGCCCACTTTGGGAAACACTGCTCTAGATGCATTAGATTACCTTAACAATCTGATCAACCGGCAAATGTTGACCAAAAAAATCGAAATCTGATTAATCGATTTCTACGGAGCACCTTTGCGAATCTGAAGACGAACATCAAAGCCGAATGAATGAACGCCAGGACTATGCCACCGGACTTATCCAACACCACCTATAGAACAAGCCCCCCCCCCCCCCGCACGAAGCTCGTGACGTCACTGAAGAAGGCCATTTTACTTATTCCCATTGGATATAGCAGGTCGACGCATGCGATATCTTTACCTTTTTTTGCGATATATCCAATGGCAATAGGAGAAATGGCCTTTTTCACTGACGTCACGAGCTTCGTGCGGAGGCCTTGTTCTATAGGTGGTGTTGACTTATCCCGTTGCCGAGATCTCTTCCAGCCCAGTTTCGTAGCAGTCTAGAACAAAGCGTGTGCACCTAACAGTCTGGGTGCATATCTACTGATGTAGCTGATTTTTCAGTTCTGCCATCTATATTTCAGAAGTGAGTTACGTTTATTTAAGTGAGTTGAGTGTAAAGATTGAATATTTGTACCGTTGTAGGGGGGCTGTTGCTCTTTACGGCGAGATTTTTTTCAGAAAATCATAGCTGCGCAGTCCAAGGTATCAACATCATAACTTTCTTTCAGGTTGCAAAGAATGTAGTGAAACTCTTAAGACAGGTTTTCCTAGGAGCATGTGAAAACACTGATTGGCCAAAAAAACCTTAATTTCAGGTTTTTAACCAATCAGTGTTTTCGCGCTGCACACGGCGCAGAAATTCTACTCCTAGGAAAACCCGGCTTTAGGGAAAAATACACGGAAATGCAAATGTACCAATTTTTGTAGGCCCCCAAAGGTATGCATGCATTCACAGATATGCCCATTTACTCTCGCGATACTTTTCCAGTGGGTACAATTTAAACTAAAAGCACTGTATATATTATACGTATTAACATATTAGGAATAGTTCGTGTGTGTTTGGGGAAGTACGATGTCCATTTGGCGTACAGTCCCCCCCCCCCCCCCCCAGCATCATAAAACGAATAGCAAAGAAAAAGAATAAAATTTCGAAGTATAAAAGAACATGATAGTCGTAAAAACACAGAAGGATGAAAACTTTCTTCCAAAGAGAAGTCTGCTGTTTTTTGAAAGGTTTTTCCCCTAAAGAAAAAGAAATGTTTCTTCCCTATATAGGTTTTTTCCCATTTTTTTTGTTTTGTGTGGAATAACGTAAATCTGTTCGAAAGCTTACCGAGTCCAGTTACGTTCAAATCCATGGATTTATGGACTGGGTTGTAGCGGAATCGTGACTGGAATCCATCTCGTCCGTTGTTTTTGTGAGCCAAGGACAAGGTGACGTCGTCATCTTCGTTCGCTACGGATCCCGTAAGCGAATGTTGGTTCTTGTCGCTTCGCATCTGCAAATGGACATCGAAAGTCTAAATGTCTTCTTCTTTTGTGAATACGGTAATTTTGAATTTTCAAAAATTGTGTCATTATTAAACTCTAAATGTTCCGAAGTTTATATATGTTAAGGTAAATGAGATGGAAAGGTTTTTTTGCATGATCACCAGTCGTGACTCAGTAACTTTGATAAAACTATCACTTTAACCGGCGATTATGCATAATAACAGAATGTCGTAGGTAAATTTGATACATACTAAAAGATTATCACTTTTACCAACGACCATGCATAATACCCAAGTGTCGTTGGTTATAGATAAGTTATAGTTAAGGTTGAAAAAATATTTCATTATATCTCAATGCAATTGCAAAATTTGTAAAACGTTAGTTCGCTATATCAGGGTCCGATTGCAGAATTGGTAAAAGAAAGAGTTCGTTACATTGGGACCCGATTTGGTACTTACAAAACCTTGTAACAATTCGTTAAATAAATAAAAAATTATTAACTGAGAGTTCGTTATATTGGGGCTACGATCGTAGTAGTAGATCATAACAATTTTTTAAATTAGAGACCATTATATCCGGGTGTGATAGTAAAATTTCTTAAATGAGAGTTTATTATATCGGGTTACGATCGTAAAATTTGTTGCATAGGTGTTCGTTCTATGGAGGTCGGATTTTAGAGTTCATCAAATAGGACTTAATTATAGGAGTTATTTTAGGGATGTTCGGAAAAATTTGTTAAATCAGAGTTCATTATATGCGATTTAGACTCTGGCTCACAAGTACGGTCATTCAAATAATAAAATCAATGTTATCACGACAACTTTGGACCACTTTATCATACAGTACAATCTCTCAATAACGGACACCCTCGGGACAGAAAATTTCGTGTGGTGACGGGGAGTGTCCGTTAACATGTTTCAAAATACATACATTGACACTCGTTGGCGAAATTGGAAATAGTGTCCAATAACAGGGAGTGTCTGTTTCATGGGAGGTTCCACTTTATTTATAAGTACGAAATGCTGATTATGCATAATAACCGGCAAATGTATCACATCTAAAACAAGTGTTTCTAAACCTCTTTCATCCATGCCCACCCACTTTGGACCATAGGTCTTCTCGCGCCTCCCTATCTTATTCAGGGTCCTCCATTATTATTATCCAGGAACGAGACACTTGGCTAAAATCATTGAGCTTCTCTCTTGTCGGGGGGGGGGGGGTCGCATAAAATGCTGCCTGAACATTATTTGTCCCCGGGAAGGTCCCAAGGTGTCGTGCCAAAAAAATTTAAGTACATTCATCTCATCCATAAACAAAAAAATTAACAGTGGAATACAATTATTAAAGTCGCCAAAAATTATTAAAAAGTGATAACATTTGGCGACTCATCGTCTCTTGCGCTAGTTGGCGATTTATCTATAAAAAAACTTCTCTCTTTTAATTTTCTTCCCCTCTCTTTCCTCCGGCTTCTCTGTGTTCTAGAAACTACTTATTTATCTTTCTTTGTCTCCGCTGTACTTGATCATGTGTTTGAATGGCGTCATTCTAGCACTCTAGGGTTGTGGAATTTTTAAAGTAATTCTTGGCCTCTAGTGGCGTTCAAAATATTAATAATTACTTTTTCTTTTATTGACCCATAATAGTTCCGCCAAATTTTTTTTATATTTTTGTGCATATTGAAATGAGTTGAATCAGAGCTAATTTTTTTCAAAACTTCATGAAGACACCATCTTGGGAACAATGCTTGTTCGTTAGGTGCGTTTTATCTCCCACGAAACACCCAGTACATGTTGAGTTATATCATATCCATCCTTACCTCGACATCGATTTGATTCTTCAGTTTCTGGACGGTGACTTTGATCTCGTTGACAGAACGCTTCTGATCTCTGTTCAGATAGTTGAAGTTGACGTGCAAGGAGTCCTCAGACCTGCTGGTCATCAGTTCGCCGGTCAGCTTGGCGTGAAGTCCGCTCGCGGCGTGTCGCATGCTGTGCTCTACTTTCGTGTACCGCTGATCTCCTCGTGACGATCTCTGGACTCGCAATTCGGTGATTATGTGCTGTTCGTTCTGGCGTGAATACTGGATCTCGGTACGCGACAGCATTTCGTTCGATTTCAACAAATAGGTGCCTAGGAAGACAAAATCCTGTTCCAAAAAAAAAAAAACGGCATTTTATTAATTCAGTTTTAGAAAAGGGGGTATGTATTAACACGTTCACTGCGGGGCCTGAATTGCTTGTCGAGTCCGTGGGGCGCTTTTTTTTTTTTTTTAAGATTAAAACTAGTTTTGTACATGACGCCACCATGGCTATGAACATGTGAACATGTTAAACAATAGTACTCTTAGAAAACGATTATTAAATAGTGCTCTGAGGAAAATGATAATTAAATTCCGCTCTGTCAGTAACTGTGTACTGTAACAATTTTTATAAAATAGAAATCTAGAAGCGATTTTTATGGAGTACTGCTAGGCATCAATATGATTACGAACAGGACTCGCATACTAAGATTAAATAATTGATTAATAAACAATTTGTTTTTTCAGCAATGACGATAAAACAGCACCGTAGCAACAATGATTATAAAAAAGTATTCTTGCAGCAATGATTAGGCAACAGTGCGCTGGCAGCAAGGATCATAAGACAGAGCGTTTTGGCAACAATGTTATGAAAGAGTGCTTCTGACGGTAATGGATCGGTTAGGGACCTGGAAACAATGATTATAAATCATTGCAGCAATGATTATAATGATTATAAATCAATGCTCTTGTAACAATGTTTATGAAACAGTGCTTTTGTAACAATAATTAGAAATCAGTGCTCCCGTGAAACATTTTAGAAATTAGTGTGCTGCAACAATGGCGAAAAATCAGAGCTCCTTCAACAATGATTAGAAATCGGAGATTCGCAACAAGGAGTAAAAAAAGTGCTCCCGTGAAACATTTTAGAAATTAGTGTGCTGCAACAATGGCTAAAAGCCAGAGCTCCTGCAACAATGATTAGAAATCAGAGATTCGCAACAATGAGTAAAAAAAGTGCTTTAGCAGTGACATGAAACAGTGTTGTGTCAACAATTATTAAAAATCAATGCTCTTGGTATAATGATAATAAATTAGTGCTTCAGCAGCAATGTTTATGAAACAGTGTTGTGTGGCAACAATTGTTATAAATCATTATTCTTGGAACAATCATTATTAATCAGTAATATAATTTCATTGAGAAACCACACTGTATTTTTCAGGCTCTTTCGAACCCTATGTTCACGACAAAAATTTTGGTGTAAACCGCATTCTTATACTGAAATTAGGCAAATTTATACGATTTTTTTTTAAAAAGCTAACGTATAGCATTGTTAAATAAAAATCATTGTTGCCATTTTTATTGTTTTGGCACCAAGTACTAAAGAAAACTGCTGATGAGACACTATTTCCAGGATTCCGAAAAATATGGAAAACATTTCCCTGGGGGGAATGCCAACGCGGAGCTGCAGCGTAGATGCTTTTGCGTATTTTCAAAAAAAAATTTGTACCATAAATTCTTTACTAGAACATCAATATAAATAATATGCTGTAAGTCCTAAAAAAAGGAGGTGGCCCGCGAAAAACCCTGGCCCTGGATTAGGAGACGGATCAAGGAATATAGAGGCGACGGATGAACCACCCGTTAAAATCAAATTACTGTATTTTGACGTGTATGAGGTATCCCCTTTTTGCCAAAAATTGGGTCCCAAAAACGGGAGGGAGTTCCTTATACATGGATAGTATATATTAAAGATATATCTTTTCAACTTTTTTTCCATATATTAAGCCCAAAAAAATCAGGGGGTTCCTTATACACGTTAAAATACGGTACATGGAATCGGAGTACCTATTTAATGTATTTTCAAAGGTGATTCTTTAATAATTGTGCGATGCTTACCCTTTCAAGCATGGGGTGAGTGAAGGTCAGCGTGGTCTTGCTGGAAAGTTCGTCCCTCTTTTGCAGTGCGTGTCTTTCGAATCCTAAGGTGGTGTGCTTGGTCTTGTCTCTCCCGGCGTCCCAGTAGAAGTCGATGCCACCAGAGTTGACTCGTCCCGACTTGGCCAACCTACCCTTCAGCTCGAGATCTCGTAGCGGGAACATGAGTTTGGCGGACACCTCTGTGCCGGTCATCTGTCCATTGGAGATGTCTGATAGTTTCGTCGAGTAACCCAAGCTCTTGCCGGTCTCTTCGTCCCAGACCAGGACGGCCTCGCTCGACGAGGACTTGGCGTCACTCTGGAGCAAGTACTTCAACGACATGGTCCTGCTGTGATAGTTTGATTTCAGGATCACCTCTTGGTTCGAACGGTGGTACTTGGACGTGGCTGTGACGGTCATCGGAAGGAGCGGCATGTCCAGGGAGGCGTGTTTCATTCCCGTCGAGTGGATGATTTCGCCCTTGGCCATCTCCCTCCCGTTGTTGCGGATGACCAGCGATCTCTTGGCTAGGTTTCCGTTGTAAGTGAAGTCAAACTCCCTTGCGGACCTGTAGGGCGTCCCCACACGTACCGTCGTCAGGGAATCGGTGGCGTTCACCCTGCGGAAGAGGTTGAAGAACAGCCTGTAGTCGTTGAGCATGTATTCGACGTTGGCGAATGTCTGAGTTCGTCCGCTCTTCTGGTTCTGCAGCCTGAGGAAGACTTGGCTGTATTTCGGGAACGGCGTCGATGCTTCGAATATGGCGTTGAAGTTCGAGTTGAGGGTCGACAGGTCCAGAGTCGCGTTCATGCTGAAGGGCTCCTGCCACGGTAGCCTGTAGGTGACGGCTATCGAGTGCTGGTTCTTGTTACTTATTGCGGAACAGGAAGCGGAGTACATCTGTCTGTCCGGAGTGAAGAACTGTCCGTAAACGCTCATTTTTCGGTTCCATTCCAACTGCGTCTGCAGCGACGACTTCCTGGAATTCCTCTCGAACTCGCCGTCGAACGTCAGTCGGCTTCCCTGCAGCTTGTAGGTTCCGTATAGGCTGTATCTCTCCGGTGCCACGGATATGGTCAGCCTGCCGTCTAATGCGGTCATTTCTCTGTTGTAGTGCAGGTTACCAAGCAGCTGCACGGTCGGGTACTGACGGTTGGGGAGTTTCAAAACGACGGACATGTCCTCGGAACCCTGTGTCCTGTTCAGCTTCATCGTGATGCCGAAAGCGTCGTACGTCCTGTGGGAGGACTTGAATTTGAGGTTCCAGTCGAAGTTCCTGACGCGGTCGTTCTTGTAGTCCAAGTCGACGCGTACCATCCGGAGTGGCTCGTGAGGGGTGTTGACGGCGAGGAAACCTTCTACAGATGCCCACCTGAAAATAATTAGGGAAAAATTACCAATTAAAAACATGCACCAGTTCTCTAATGATAGCAGCAGAGAAACATGCGGAGGAAAATCAGAGGGACGGAATTGTGATTTACGAAAAATTCCCTGACAGCAATTCACTACTGGGGAAAATTCATCCACTAACAATTCACCAACAACAGTTCGCAACGAGAGAGTGAGCTAGTGATTGGGCAAGTGAGCGAGCAATGACCGAGTCAGTGGGACAGTGGGTGGTTAGAGAGTGAGTGACGTAATAAGAGTGAATGAGTAAGCCACCTAGTGAGTAAATGAGTGAGCGACCAAGTGAGTGAGCTAGCTCACTAGTCCTAGCTGCAGGCCGGTTTTCTCAGTCACTGACGTGTTCATTCGCTCAATCACTCACTCATTCGCTGATTTGCTCAATCACTCACTCATTCGCTGATTTACTCACTCACCCACTCCCTTGCTTATTCACTAACTCTCTCACTTGGTTTCTTAATTGCTTCTTCACCCATTCGCTCATTCAACAACTCATTTGCTCACTCACTCGTTTGCTCCTTAATTCACTCGCTCATTTTCCTTCGTTTGCTCATTCATTCACTACATCATCTGCTGATTCATTCATTCACTATATCATCTGCTGATTCATTCATTCACTATATCATCTGCTCATTCATTCATTCACTATATCATCTGCTCATTCATTCATTCACTATATCATCTGCTCATTCATTCATTCATTATATCATCTGCTCATTCATTCATTCGCTCATTTGCTCACTCACTCATGTCGAACTGTTCCCTGTGAATTTTCCCATCTTCACTCACTCAATTTCTAACTTGGTCCCCAATTTTCTCAATTGCTCACTGTCTCGTTCATTCACAAACTCACTTAATTGCTCATTTACTCACTCATTCACTCTCAATTGCTCATTTACTCACTCATTCACTCTCAATTGCTCACTGTCTCGTTCATTCACAAACTCACTTACTTGCTCATTTACTCACTCATTCACTCTCAATTGCTCACTGTCTCGTTCATTCACAAACTCACTTACTTGCTCATTTACTCACTCATTCACTCTCAATTGCTCAATCACCCACTCAATTATTCATTCAACAACTCATTTGCTCAATCACCTACTCAATTGTTCATTCAACAACTCATTTGCTCACTCACTAGTTGACTTGCTCACGCGCTCATTAGCCTTTTAATGAATTTTTCTTACGGTGAATTTTGCTCACAGTGAAATACGTTGCGTTGGATTTTCCAGGCACGGTCACCCTCGCCCCCCCCCTGTGAGGCGGGGCAATGAATATAAGACAGCGTGGAGTAAGTTTTGTTCGGGTACTTACTGGGTACGTTTCATGCTGGATGCTACTCTGTACTCCTTGTTGGATACCAGAACGGTCAAAGTGCCGTCGAAAGTTTCGGGCCCATCGCTTCTTAAGGTCCCAGTGATGCTCGCTGAGTGGGACGGGAGCAGCGAAGACTTGACTTTCAGTTCCACCAGCTTCATGTGGTCGTAGTTCTGTATGTTGGCGACTATCTCGTGCTGGGAATCGGCGTACGCGGTCACCGTGAGAGCTATGTCTCTGTTGTTGCCGTTGATGTACTTGGCGAGGAGCCTGAGCGTGTTCGGGCGCAGCATGTCGCTCTCCACAGTGGCGTCCGCGACCGCCTGGTTGGCTTCGTTTTGGTAGGATGCCGAAACCTTGTGAGTGTTACCAGATATGGCCAAGGTTATCTGGCCCTCGATCTTGTTGTCCCTCCTGTTTTGGGAATAGAATCCTCCGATTTCGGTCGGTGGGAGGAGCGGACTCCTGACCGCCAATCCGAATTTCCCGCTCTTGCTTTGTTTCTCGAAGAATGTGACGAGGTTGTGCTCCTCACGGAAGAGTTCCACTTTGGCACTAGCTTCGAGCTTCTTTCCTGTTATGTGCTTCGATTGCAACAACATGGACGCTTTGCTGTCTTTTATCAGAGGTGTCTCTACTGAGCACCTGATCAAGTTGTTTTCGGCGTCTTGCGTGTATTCAGCGTTGAGGACGTGCGAACTTCCGGGGTACAAGACAGATACCGTCGCCTTTTGACCAGCCATGGACTCGCTGTTCTCGACTTGCGTCTTAACGACGAGGTTCTTGAAGTTTGTGAACGGCGCGTCGACGCTGAAGGACGCCTTGAACGGAACCTGCAATTTCTTCGAGGTTTGTACCGACAGCAGCAGGTTCTTCGATTCCGTGTTCACCTTGAAGGACATGTCATAGACTTCGGCTTCGGACTTGAGTACGGTGGACACGTCCAGCTTCTTCAGGATCGTGAGAGGTGTCCTCAAAGTGAATTGACCGTCGAAAGGTTTCCTCTTGGACATCATCATCTGGCCGTTGAAACTCAAAGCGTCGAACGATGAGAAGGGGGTCTTGACTTCGACTTGGAGTTTGAAAGGTCCGTTCCTCGGATGCGTTACCGTCAACGAGTTGTCTATCGTGCGGTCTTCCCACTTCACGACGGCTCTGGCTCTGCACTCGTCGTCGGTCTGGTCCAGAGTAACCACGATCTGGCCAGTCTGGATTGGATGGTAGGGTGTTTTGAGTTCAAGATTGAAAGCCTGGTTCTTCTGGTAATTTACGGAGAGTAAGTACAGGGGTTCTTCTTTCTCTGACCGGACGCTGATCTTCCCTCTGAGTTCTTTCGACCCGACGTGGTACTCGGCGTCAGTGGTCATCTCACGGAGGCTCTGGAATGGAGTCCGCACAGTGACTGTGAACACTCCTTGCCTGCCCCGAATGACCTCACATTCCGCGGAAACCTCTACCTTGTTCCGGTTCTCCCATCTCGCCACCAGGTTTGCTGTTTTCCTGGGACCTGATACATCGCTCGAAAAGTCCAATCCGTACGGGCCGTATTTTCCGAAAGGTGATGTCAGGGATAGTTTCCCGTCAATTCGTCGATCCCCCAATGTTATCCTGGTTGTGAAGGAAGCCCTCTTCGAGTCATCCAGTTGGACGAACGTCTCGGCGTTGATTCCTCCATTGCTGTTCTTGTACTTCGCGGAGAAGCGTAGATCCCTCGCTTCCTTGAAAGGGCTCGTCACTCCCGCGTTGACGACTAGCTCACCGGGCTTTCCCTCGTAACTGGCTGTTAGTGTTGTCTTGACGGTGTTCTTTTCGAATTCCAAGAACAGGCTCTTTTCTCTGCGTCGGTTTTCGGCGCGTCCGCTCAGTCCCAACCTTTCGGCTACTCGGAAAGGGGTTTTGATGATGACGTCGAAATAAGGAGACTCTCTGTTCATCATGAAGGATCCACTCAAGGAGAGCATTTTGCTCCTTTCACGTGCCCACTCCACGGACAAGTCCACGGTCTTCTTGGGTGTCGTGACGTCGTAACGTCCCGTCAGTTGATAGCGTTTTACCCCGCCGACGTTGCTCAACAGCGACAGCTGGGTCTCGGCGCTCATCATCCTATAGTGCTTTCCGGATCCCTCGAATGAGACCATCTCCTTGCCGTTCAGCTGAGTTTTCAGCTTGGACTTGAGTTCGAAGTCGCCCAGCTCGTATTCGGCCTCCATCACGAAGCTCTCGAAATCTCTGTAGAAAGTTCCCAACCGTACCATGACTTCCTTGGTTGGCAACCTGTCCTGGTATTTGACGTTTACAGTGAAAGCGTCCTTGTTGCCTATCTGTAGGTTGGAATTGTGCAAAAAGTACCCAGGGTTGTACGTCTGTGAGACTCCGGCTTTCCAGTTACTGACACCGTTCATGTACGAGGTCATGTGGAAATTGCTCTCAAAGTTCAGGCTATCCTTGACGCTGAGTTCGTGGACCAGTGCTACTCCTTCTCCGTTCAAGCTCGTCTGGAGCCGAGACATGAAGTCCCAGTCTTGTGTGCTGTGCACCACGTCCACTTTGATCTCGTCGAACCCTCTGATGGGAGTGTTGATCTGGAGAGATCCTTCGATATTCCTGGAACGATAGCTTTGTTTGTTGGATCCTGTCAAGAGGAAAGACGACCTCTTCTTGCCGTGCGTGACGTCCATTACAGTTTTGATTTCGGAGTTCTCCATCTTGTGCTCGACGTTCACGGCGATTTTCTGATTGCTCCTAAACATGGGGAGCTTCCATTTGATCATTGCGTCTAGATCGACCCTCTTGAGCGATAACGTCTTACCCTCCGTGCTCAACATCAGTGAATGGTCGCGTGGCAGTTTTGAGTCCAAATTCAAGATCAGGGTGTCGGGAGTGCGTTTGAATGCCGTCGACACCATAAGATCGTCGTATCCGTCGAAAGAGAGGCATTTGGATGTAAAGTGGACTTTACCCTCGAAGTTCTTCTCGAAAAACGTGAATCTCTTGAAACCGGTGACACCGAACGTCATCTTCTGGCATCTACCCCAGTTGACCTGGCTCAGAGTGTTCAGCGTGATTCCGTCGTTGTCGTAGGATGTCTTCCACGAGACCGTTTCCATTCCCCTCACTGGAGTGACGGCGTCGATGTCCAACGAGCAGATCCTCCTCCTTCCGTTGAGCTGATGGCGAGATTCAATTACGACGTTGGAAACTTTACCCGGGGCCCATTTGAGTTCACCCGTTGTCTTGTAGCCACCCGCTGTCGTACCGTGGGTCACCTCGGCCGATACGTCTTCGGCATACGTGAATGGTGTCTTCAGCCTGAATCCACTGGTGGATCCATCATCCTTGGGGTAGCTGTAGAGTTCGCTGATTATAACTTTTCTGAATCCCCAACTCATGACGACGTTGTTGGAGAATTCCCTCGTGTTGTGGAGATGGGTGACGTTGAGAGCCATGTTCTCGTAACCGGGTATTACGGTCTGCACCCCTAAGGTAGCGTCGATGTTGATCTCGTTTCTGCCGATGACAACCTTGCCGTCACTCGTGATGCCATACTTCTTCTCTCCGCCGATGTTTGTGCTCAGTTCCGTGGACCACTGCATGTCTTCGTCCGCGTGTCTAACACTAGCCGATAGCACTTCGTAGCCCCGATAGGGTGTCGTGACTGTCAAGGCCGATGAGACCCTGTTGATTTTTCTGTCGAGGAGTATGTTGTTGCTCAGGGTGAAGGTCGCCTTCTTTCTGTGTGACCATTCGAGCTCCCCTTTGTACAGCGAGTTAAAGACGCCTGCGAACAGCCGTCCCTCGCGGTTGGTCGAAATCGTGCCTCGAATCGTTTGCCTCTGGACCTGGGTCGTGAACTTGGCGTCGTAGCCGTTCGCCTTGTAGTGCAGTTCTCCTCCGACGGCGACACGCTTCGTGCGGTCGCGATCGGCGTCCCACATGACTTCCATCGACGCGGTCTTGAACGATCGGCTGCGCTTGGCCTCGACGTTAGCGGACACGTGTCTCCAGGCAGCCATCTGCACGTCCACGCTACTCGAGAACTTCTCGCCGGAGGACTGCACAGCAGCTGTCGTGACGTATACATCTGAGTCGAGCGAGACGTGGAGGAGCATCTTGTGGTTTATGGCCGGTCCGATAGAGTATTCGGCACTGGCTCTGTACTGGTGCTGCCTTGAGGGTTTATATTCCATGAAAGCTGAGTAGTGACCGCGACGCATCCCGACAGATCCCATAAACGCGATTGGCACGTTCTCGTTGTATGTAACTTCAATTTCTACTTCGTATTTCGTCCTGTCCGAGTCACTGCTGTTCTTGAGCTGGCTCATGAAACCGATCCTTTCGCCTCGTTGCCATTGGACGCTCGTCACCCATCGGTATTCGCTCATACCAGTGTCACCGATGTCGGTCAGAATTCTAGCTTCACGTCCTGGATATTTCAGCTTGGCCTCGATCCGCAGATTTTTCAACCCTTCAGTCCTCAATCCAATCTCCAAGAAAGTCGATACCTGCTTGTTCTTCTGGTACTTCAGGTCGATAGAGTTCACCAGCACCCTGTTGGTGTTCTCGTGCTTCATCTTCAAATTGTAGTTCATGTTCTTCTCTGGGTAACTGAATCTCAGGGTGGTGTCGACGGTGTTGTTCCACAGGTCTCCGGTGTAGCGGACGATCTCTTGTATTTCGATCTTGTGCACTCGCATTCTCGCGGGATCCCCGATGTTGATGAACAGAGAGTTCTCCTGGTGCCCCCTGGTCGACATGGAATCCAGGGTTATCGCCGTTTCCCATTCCGGAAAAGCGCTAGCATGTAAGTTCAGTATGGCGTTGTATTTCCTCAGCGCTGCTGCTGATAAGTTCCTGAGTTTAGCGTTCATTCCAGCCTTGTACTGTCTTCCTCCCATCAGCCTGTATTCGGTGTTGACTCGCGCGAACGAACCGTCTCCCAGCTGGGCTTCCCACTTGATATTCGATTCTAGTGCGTGGCTGTTCAGGTCCAGCTCACCCTCATAATGCTGATCTTGCTTGTTCCTTTCGAAGTTTCCTGCGTGAGAGAAATTGATAGCCTGCGTTAAAATTCAATTTCAAAAATGTTTATATTTTTCTTCAAATTGAGAATTAATATACAGTGCTGACAAGTAACTGAGCACATTTTCAGTAAAAAGAGTACGAATGGGTTTGAGTACGAACATAGTCAAAAATTATGAGCACAAATTTGGAAGACGTCTAGGTTAGGGGGCGCCACGACCAACGAATGCCGTGAGATCGGTTTGGAAAGCCACGAGATATTCGAGGATAAAATTATAGATATATGAATAGTATATAGTTATTTGACCGACCGGGGAGAGTGCGAGCCGATCTCCCTGTTAAAAAGTGTCACCACACAGACTGACACGCCTATAGCGGCACAAAGTTTCAATTATTGCAATTCACTGATAGTTCTAAATATTGATAACAGATGGCAGCACTGTAACAAGCATTGCGCCGAAACAAACTTTGTGTGAGGACACAAAGATAACAGAAACGCGCGTGCGCACATTCCAACATGTGCCAATTCGTTAGAAGTTTCGCAGAGGAATATTGATGAGGTGTATTTGTGGTTTAGTAGTAGTTATTTCACAGTGACGTTTCCTGAATGGGTTAAAGTACATTTTGATGATACATTTTCATGATAGGCTGCTATTTTTAGGTGCGCTATGTTATAGTTGTGGGTAGTTACATAGAAAAAAGAAAAGGAATTTGGAAGTAGTTTTTAGGATGTTACACGTCGTACTGATAATAATCTGTCAACCGACAAGATTACTGAACTCGTATTCATCCGACAAAACTTCTGTACTCATACTTATCCGACATGATTTCTGCGATAATACTCATCCGACACGATTACTGTTATCATACTCATCCGACAAGATTAATGTTATTGTAAAGTTTCGCTATTGTTCGTCTGCGAAACCCTTTTTTCAATAAGAGAAAATACTCGATTTTATCACACAAACACTCTGGACTTTTCTTTGAGATTTTAATAACTCAGACCACATAACAAAACAACACTCATATCTATAAAAAAAACTACCACACAGTTTCATTGACCATCGCCTTTCTCTTTTTTCTCGCTACTTCCAGTAGCCTCTCTTTTCCTACGTCCGCCCCAGGCAGATCCCGACACCAACTCTCCCTTTTCTTTCGTCCCCTTTCTCTCTCTTTTTCTTTTCTCTCCCATCACCGTTCAGTTCCTTGCATCATCATCTCTTTCACCTCCCGGTCGGGGGGAGGGGGGTGGTTTGTCTCCCTCATACCTCACAGTTATCATGCTCATCCGACAAGATTACTGTTATCATACTCATCCGACAAGATTGCTGTTATCATACTCATCCGACAAGATTACTGTTATCATACTCATCCGACAAGATTGCTGTTATCATACTCATCCGACAAGATTACTGTTATCATACCCATCCGACAAGATTAATGTTATCATGCTCATCCGACAAGATTACTGTTATCATACTCATCCGACAAGATTAATGTTATCATGCTCATCCGACAAGATTACTGTTATCATACTCATCCGACAAGATTGCTGTTATCATACTCATCCGACAAGATTACTGTTATCATACCCATCCGACAAATTTACTGCACTCATACTTATGCTCAGTGGCTTGAACTACCAACGGATTTCATTGCTATAGAAGCAATATATTCAATGATCAATGTACAAGCGGTATGACACCAGTCGAGTGTAGAGTTGAAGAGAGAACCGGGTTCATATGAGGACAATTTCCCTAAACCATATGAGAGTATTTGGATTGGGATGTATATAACCCGGAGAGCCATAAGATTTTGAATATTATCACCTACCTTTCAGGATGATTGGCTGCTCGGTAAGGTCTTTTATCGTTAGTTGGCCGCCGTACTTCTGACCGTGACTCAGGTGCAGGGATCCGGCAAACGAGAGCACTCTCTTGGACGAGACGCTCACTTCCACGGACGGGAAGTAACCGCTGCCTCTGCCCTCTGATGTTTTCTGCAGGTCGCATTTCATCGTCAGTACCTCTTTGTCGTCTACGGAAGACCTCAGGTCGAGTTTCTTCTGTTTCTCCGTGTTCAGGAAATTCGCTGCAATGAGACACAAGACAGACACATTTCAACATTTTGTTTTGCAACATGTATAGAAGTGTATATGCTACGGTAAATATCGGTTATTATGCATACTTACCAATCGTTTTGGTAAGTTTGATAAATTTATCACTTTTACCGGCGAAAATGCGTAATATGTAAATACCGTTGGTAACATTGATAAACGAAATACATGAAATTTATCGTTTTTATTTATAATTAATTATCCATCATAGGTAATTAGTGTAATTGGTGAATTAGATGAATATGGAAAAAATTCCAAATCAGTCTAATATGTGTGGTGAATATTACAGTCTAATATGAATATAGTCGGACCCCGATATAATCATAACTAATTTCGCGATCGCATCCCGATATAATGATACAGTACATGTACGAATTATCATGTATAGTATATATATATATATATCATATAGTACGACTTATTTCACGCTAACCAACGGCGCAGCGCTTGAGTATCATACATAATCGCCGGTAAAAGTGATAAATTGAGGAAAATTTATCACACAAACTTGCTCGGCGATTATGCCACATACCGGTAATTATAACCTTACCTATACAAGCACCGGTAATTATGATTTATCATATTTAGCGTAGCACACACATGGTGTCAAATAGATTCGTAAATAGTTAAAAAATTCATAAAAATAAAAGAATTGGTATATTTTAATGTGGTTTACGAAAACCGTTTCTCAAAAAGAGGGGGTTTTTTTTGTTTAGAAAATGTTCAGTTCACATTTTTGGCGATAGAGGGCGCTGCAAGAAAGCAAATCACTTGAAATATTTGCAAAAATCAGTCTCCCACAAAATTCACGGCATTCATACGGTTCGACATCTGATTCCTGAACTTTCCTGTCACTGGCCAATACATAAAGTTCTCCTTGTGATGTTAATACATCGGTTGATAAAGCACTATTGGTGAAGTCGTTTTCTCCCCACAACGAATCCCCGGCTGAAGCTTCATGAACGTTTTAGACAAAGAAGGTATTGAAGCAAGGTTTTGGTCCAATCACTCCTGCCGGACTTCTGTGCAGCGCCCTCTCTTGACAAAAGTTTAAATAATTTTTCTTCTTTACCAAAAAACTGTACGTACTCTCTTTATTGTACTTTATTGTCAACTTGTACCTCTTTATCATGTGTGCACAATAATTCCCTCTTTCCCACCCCCCCCCCCTCCTCGTCCTAATCTTTTGAATTAAGTAAGCACGAATGACTTGGCGACTCACCGCTGGCAGAGAACTTCTTCACTGGTGACTTCAGGTCGAAAGTGATCACGTTGTCGGGCTCACTGTGATGGAACTTCAAGCTTATTTCTCTGTCGACCATGGAATTAGGTGTGTTCAATGAGAAGATGGCGTCTCTCACCTTCTGGTTCTTGACCTGAAGAAAACACACAACACATGTTACAATAAATGCGATAAATCCATCCGGTTATTATGCATAATAACAATGGTAATTGTGCATATATAATCCCCGCCGACCCTTTTGGTAAGTTTGACAAATTTCCTTAAACTTATCACTTTCACTCACTTTCACCGGTGTTTATGTACAATACGCAAGCGTCGTTGGTAAACATGATAAATCTTACTACATTCATCGTGTTTCTCGGTTATTATGCATAATCAGTCATTTCGTATAGGTAAATATGATGAATTGGTCCCGTTTGGCGTTATAATAATTATTATTTCGGTAACCGTACTTGTGAGCCAGAGTCTGAACCGAATTTAACGAATTTTTCCGAACAACCCCGAAATAACTCCTATAATCGACTTCGATTCGACGATATAACTAGTTCATATTTAAAAAATTTCACAATTGTACCCCGTTATAGCGAACTCTCATTTAACAAATTCTTTAATTTAAACAATTTTTACAAGTTTAGTGCGTACACAATCAGAATCCAATATCACAAATATATAATCAAACTCCAATTTAACGAATTCTACTATTGAACCTCGATATAACGAACTCGTATTTAGAAAAATTCCAGACCATACACCAATATGAAAATTCTGTTTGTATTTAATCGAATTTGCCAACCACGCTTCGGTATTGTGCATAATCACCGGTTAAAGCAATAACTTTATTAGTATAGTAAGTCCTCTCTTTTGCGGACATGATTCGAATTTCCTGGCATGCCGGCTAATGCGGGGGAATACGGTGTGCGTAATCGCCAGTAAAAGTGATAAGTTTATCGGTATGGTTGACGATTACACATAATAACCGGTTATTGTGTATAATAGCCGATTTATCCCGTATTATATACCGTAACATGTATTAATTTAATATCACGGTTCATTTTTTTACATAAAATAAATGGAAAACTTTTGGGGGTGCTGGAAACTGACCTTGGTTTCCTCGTAGGAGGCTCCGAACGTGTATTGCGTGAGTTTCGCATCGGTCTTCTTGATGTAAACGCCGACTGTGGCCGCTCCGTTCATCGGATACATCGGTGAATTCTTGGGTCCTCCTGGTAGACTGACGTGCGTGCAAACCTCTATTCCTAGTACTTTGCTCAAAACTTCACCGGAGCACTTTTCCGCGTCGTATCCTGCGAGCTTCGTTGGTTCACTGGGTTCTTTTTCACCGGCTCCGTGTACTAAGTACAACTTGCTCCTATAATAAAATAACAGGTAAAAAAAATATGTCAATTACAGTGGTCCGACGGAGATCATTCTATCAAATGGTCCAAGAAAGCCAAAGAATACGAGGTATGTCTAACCTCAAGTCGATGACATCGATCTTGTCTTTGGGCATGTTGAGTACAGCTTTGATTTGACCGTTCTCTATTTCCACCGTCGTGTCCAAGTAAGAGGATGAATGCAATGATCCAGCGATCCTCAGTCCTGTCCTTGAGGTTTGTCCGGCATCTACTGTCAGCAGTCCCGTAATCTCAACTGTACCACTGTCAAAGAAACAAAAAGTTTGATCAGAGGATATAAGGGGGGTCTATAGCTTTTTTTTTTCTCGTCCTACATTCAGATTCATGTTCTGTTTCGGTTTTACAGCCTGTTAGTTAAGAGATTTCGAAAAATCTAGACAATTACTCTCATAATTTAGACACAGGGCCAGACTTGGAGATCTCGCAGCTCGGTGCTGCTAAAATAGTTTCGTGGCTCTCTGTAGTATCTACATGGGTGTATTTTTTGATAGTGGTAACAGTGCTGCAGCGACGCCGTGAAACGGAGCCAGGCCATGTCGTTTATACTAAACCTAAGTGAAATGCCTACCCCTCCCCGAGAGCAAAAAAAAATCGCTTCCCCCCCCCCCCAAGCGCGTGTACAGTGATAACAGGAACCTAGCCGGTTGTGGACGAGCCGGTCGGAATACTGTCGCTTTGTTTTCGAAGCAAGGGAAGAGGAAGCTAATTGGAAATTGAATGTGCAAGAGGTCGCAAAGCACGACAGCAGTGATTGGAGACGCTTTCCTGCATTACGACCTCTAGCACAATCAGATTTTTTACCAGCTCCAATTATTATAAACAGATATAGATTCAAACCATGGATTTTTTAAGCAGTTAAAATCAAAGTAAGTGTGACCCGCAATCAATATACTGAAATCCCGTTTAACGGTCCCCAATATTTTGCGGCCTGGTTAGTGCCGTCTTAACGCATACGGCCCGGGGACTAAATATAAGAAGGCCTCACAAAAACGAGAACCAGTTGAAATTTTCGAAAATTCGCCAGGCAGGGTCTCAGAAAAATCACTTGGCCCGGGGGCCCATGATGCCCTTAAGACGGCCCTGGGCCTGGTGCGATCCAACACCTTTCACACCTGCCCAAGTCCAGCCGTGTTAAGAAATGTGCGTGATGTCTAAATTGTAGATATCTCCATATATATGACGTCAATTTTTCTACAATTGCGTTTCCACTCACCTAGGTTCAACGTGGGTGTGGACGTCGACGTTCTTGAAAGAGCGTACGTCAAACCTCCCTCCGACGTTGACGCGTACGCTCGCTGTTCCGTTCAAGTCCAATCGGAGCGGTAAACCAGATGTCACCGGTATCGTGTAAGTGCTGTCCAGGAACATGAAGCTCCTGCTGAAAGTGTAGGTTTTGTCCTTGGAGAGGCTTTCGATAATGTCCATGAGCCTCATCGACGTTTCTCCTTGGTCCTGTTCCTCGAACTGGCTGAACCACAGCGAATTGCCGAATATCTTCACGTCCAAGGAACCGTATGGCTTCTCATCGAATTCAGACGTGACGTCGAACTGAAACGAGGAAAATCAAAATTATTTCGATCATTTTTGTCGCACCACGGTCACTTTCTGCACGCGAGGGCTAATTACACCGGGACCAATAATTTATTTGTTGTGAGCTTGGCCTGAGTCTGGTCTGGCCGTCCATGTACGGTCCCTTTCAGTGTACACGAGCTCCAAGGAAAGATTGAGAGATTCGGTACCTCTGTAGTCTAGTGGTCTAGGGCGTTCACCCGGAAAGTGAAAGGACGTCGGTTCGATTCCCCGCAGGGGCAGTAATTTTCTCTCTTTCCAAAATATATCTTCGCAACAGCCAGTTGTTAAAACCTTAGTATTTTGTTCACCAATGACAACATCAAATAACTTCATGTAAGCGCCAGCAACAGAAAAATTCAGGAATTACAGTTAATGCCACACCCGACATTTTATACGACTCTGATTTGCATATTTCCAATGATTTGCTTCCGTGCAACGCCCTCTATTGACAAAAATTTGAACTGCTTTTTTTTCTGTACAAAAAAAAAATCCCCTTTGTGAGAATAACTTTTTCGCAAACCGCATTCAAATATACCAATCCGTTCAATTTTTATGAACTTTTAAACTATTTACAAATTTATGGGACACCCTGTATATATATTCTGTGGAATTCTTGTAAATTCAAGTTCTGAATCTTTAAGGATCCTGAATAGCTATCTATAAATCTGATTTACCCTTCCCTGATTCCCGTGGGAGTTCGTTTCTCGGATCAAAAACATTCCTTCCGCTTCCAGTGAGGTTTCATTTCTCGAAAAAAATCTTATTTATCCCGTGAGGTAACGTTTTCTTGAAAGAAAATTTGTTCTACTCGTGAGAAGTTTTGTTTCTCGAATCAAAAAATATTTATTCTCCCTAATTTTCATGAAAGAATTTGTCACTTTAATGAAAAAGTTCTTTTGATTCCATTCGTTTTGTCTCTCGAAAAATAGTCTTTGTGATTCCTTTGAAATTTTATTTTCTGAATAAAAAACCTTGAGCTTCTCATCCCCATGGGATTTTGTTTATTGAATCAAAAGTTTAGTTGGGTTTTGTTTCTCGAATCAAATGGAAATCTGATCTCTATTAGGTTTTTTGTTCCTGGAATTGAAAACAAAAAAACCAGATTTCTGTTAGGTTTCGTTTCTCGAATAAAAAAAATCTTGATTTCTGTTAGATTTGTGTTTCTCGAATCCCAAAAATCTTATTTCTGTTGGTTTTTGTTTCTCGAATCCAAAAAATATATATAATTTTGGTTAGGTTTTGTTTCTTTAATAAAAAAAATCTTGTTTTTAAATCTTGTTTTTGTTTCTCGAATCCAAAAAAATCTTGTTTCTGTTGGTTTTTGTTTCACGAATCGAAACAAAATATATGATTTCGGTTAGGTTTTGTTTCTCCAAAAAAAAATCTTATTTGTGTTGTTTTTTGTTTCTCGAATCAAGAAAAATCTTATTGCTGTTGGTGTTTGTTTCTCGAATCAAAAAAATATTTGATTTCGGTTACGTTTTGTTTCTCCAATAAAAAAAAATCTTATTTCTGTTAGGTTTTGTTTCTCGAATCAAAAAATAATCTTATTTCTGTAGAGTGTTTTTTCTCGCAAAAAAATAGTCTGATTTCTGTTATGTTTTGTTAATCGGATAAAAAATAAGTATTCGATTTCCAATCAGGGTTCGTCTCGAATAAACGAGTATATTTCGATTACCGGGAAGTTTTGTTTCTCAAATCCAAATAACTCTTCTGACGCTCATGGGATTTTGTTCTTCGAATTAAAAAAAATGTGTTTTTTCGGTTTAGTTTTGTTTCTCGAATCAAAAAGATCTATTGGGTTTTGTTTCTGCAATAAAACCAAACAAAAAAATCAGATTTCCTTGAGGTTTTATCTCTGATTAAACATTTTTTTAATATTGCAGTGTGGTATTCTACGCGTTCTTAAAAAGTGTTTTTCCTTTTCATACCCGAGAGGGGTAAATTCTTCTAATTCCCACGGGATTTTGCTTCCAAAATAATAAAAAATCTAGTTTCTGTTGAAATTTTGTTTTTCAAATCCAAAGAATCTTATTTCTGTTAGGTTTAAAATCAGACCAAAAAAATTCATTCTATTTCTACGATGGTTTCTCTCGAATGTGAAAACTTCTAATTCCAGTTGGGGTTTGTTTTTCAATTAAAAAGTTATTTCTTGGCTTCCTCTGGGGTTTGTTTTCCCAATAAAAGAGAATGCATCTGGTTTGCGTGAATTATCTCTGCACAAAAGGGACTTGAATAAAAACTTGGCTAAAGCTCAGAGCTGACCATAATCACGAAGCGAGAAAGATAAAAATGAATATTATTTAGGATTTTGGCTGTATATAGTAATCGTTTGTGATATGGATATGGTGATTATTGCTCCGACTGTCCTCTCGAATCTGAGATATCCGTTCAAATATCTGTGATATTGGATGTGAATGCGTCTGTAACTAAGGCAACACAAATAGATTCCTCAGAAATATTTCATTGCAATGATATAAATTCCATTGTGGTTTCTTTTCAGTCTTATTGAATGAGACATATTTCAGGCAGGCAATGTATGATAAATATATGAATCGATAGTTGGTTGTTCTGGGAAATTCAATTCAAGATTATCATTTCGCTCAAGTTCCTTTCTCGAAATTGAAGTTTCTTGAGTTTCTCCGAAAATATCTTATCACATTTATTATACTTTGCACTGAATG
This sequence comes from Pholcus phalangioides, assembly GCF_987345545.1. Taxonomy (NCBI): domain Eukaryota; kingdom Metazoa; phylum Arthropoda; class Arachnida; order Araneae; family Pholcidae; genus Pholcus; species Pholcus phalangioides. The sequence goes on along the minus strand of NW_028301603.1, from coordinate 20,921,904 downwards.
AGATGTGCTATATAAAATTTCTACTCACCTCACTGTCCATGGTCTCAACCTTGTTGTCTGAAATTGATCTCTTTCCCCGAAGAAGTTTCGAGATGTCTTTTTGAGGGAAATACCCACTTGGACCGAAAAATCGCTCCATGACCCTTTCGATACCTTCCATGCGACCATCGAGCTGAAAATAGGACAAAGAGTTTTTTGTTACGACTACGAGTCAATGAAAACTGAGAATTAATCAAAATTCGGATTTAATGAAAATTCGCATTCAATGGAAATTCAGAATTAAAGGAAGATTTTCAGAATTAAACAAAGAATTTAAGAATTAAACAAAGAATTTAAGAATTAAACAAAGAATTTAAGAATTAAACAAAGAATTTAAGAATTAAACAAAGAATTTAAGAATTAAACAAAGAATTTAAGAATTAAACAAAGAATTTAAGAATTAATGAAAGCATTTAAGAATTAAACAAAGAATTTAAGAATTAATGAAAGCATTTAAGAATTAAACAAAGAATTTAAGAATTTAAGAATTTAAGTAAGAATTTAAGAATTTAAGAAAGAATTTAAGAAAGAATTTAAGAAAGAATTTAAGAAAGAATTTAAGAAAGAATTTAAGAAAGAATTTAAGAAAGAATTTAAGAAAGAATTTAAGAAAGAATTTAAGAATTTAAGAAAGAATTTAAGAATTTAAGAAAGAATTTAAGAATTAAAGAAAGAATTTAAGAAATAATTTAAGAATTTAAGAAAGAATTTAAGAATTAGAGAAAGAATTTAAGAATTAAAGAAAAAATTTAAGAATTAAAGAAAAAATTTAAGAATTAAAGAAAGAATCTAAGAATTAAGATTAAGATTAAGAATAATATTAATATTTAACTAAGATTAAGAATAATTAGAAAACGAATTTCAAAATTAATAAAAATTTAGAATAAATGGAAAACGTAATTTCAGCATTGATGAAAATTCACAATTAACGAAAGGAAAAAATGTAGAATTCATGGAAGAAAAAAAAGAATTAATGAAAATCCATAATTAATTTCAAAATATTTTCAGAATTAATGGAAGAAATAAATATGAAATTACTGAAAATTTGGAATTGAAAAGTGTTCAGTTTGAGAATTAATGAAAATTCACAATTAATGAAAGAAATCATTTCACAATAAATAAAATTTCAGAATTAATCAAAAATCCGAATTTTAGGGAATACTTTCGAAATTAATGAAAGCCTCCAATATTTTAACGCCGCTATTTGTTTCAGATCCCTGGTCTTCCCCCCCCCCCACTCATTAAGTAACCATTGTGTTCTAGGGGCTACCATTTACCACCGAAATCCAGTCTAAGCGAGAGAAACAAATAACTTTATTTACTGAAACAATTTTTTCTGCACCATTCAAAAAAAAGAAGAATTTTTCTGCGAGTTTTTTCCAGATTTGGTTCATTCTAAAAATACACGTATTGTTCTCTTGTGTTTGTTTCGGTTTATTGCATTGCCCTTTAAGGATTGAATCTGAATATAAAAGGATTCAAGAAATAAGGGAAAAAGAAATCAGCGGAAATCCTTTTTTGAATGCTTTCAAGAAGGTCTTGAACTCGAAGGAGGTTTAACAACAAGAAGATAAAGGTACAGCACACACGAGGAGAAGAACCTTCTCCGACTGACTTGGCATTTTGTGTGTACATCTTGAGCCTCTCACTGTTTCTCGGAAAATATTCGGAAGTCTTATCTTTTTTTTTATTCTCATTATTCTTACTTTTCTTTTTTTTTTTGTTTCTTTGAATCGAACATAAGAATATAAAGAATTATTTCTATTTTCCTTTAAAAGCTCTTAAGGTTTTATTTTTTTACGTTGAATCTTCAGATAATTAAGCTTCATTTCGAAGTGACATCATCAACAACATGATCGTGATTCCTCTTCCTCTTATTTTTGTTGTTCGTATCGTAACATCCATTAATGTCTACGCAACTCGATTTAGATTTCATAATCGATGATTATTTCCAATTCGTGAGAGATTTGAATTTTTTTCTTAAGGATTTAAGATTGTAAGGCTTTTATTTATTATTTTTTTTTACCGCATTTTGACGTTGTGTCGTTGTACAAATAAAAGGAAATAATTTCAGAATTATTGAAATTAATGAAACTTCTCAATAATCTGGGGCCCCTTGTAAGTTAAGACAAACAACTTTTTCTTATTGGTGGGAATGGGGGGGGGGGTTCTTAGAAAGATTACAGGGAGCCCGTGAGCTTGAATGAGAATCTTGTTATTTTTAGATTACTATACGCATGTAATAAATATTTTTTAAAGGGTTCATGGCCTTTATATTATTAGCAGAGAAGAGCCGGGGGGAATAGAATGTTCGGGGAACACAGAAGATCAAGAACAAAAACCTTTTTTAGTATATATATATATATATATATATATATATATATCACACCCCTTTTCTCATTTTTTTTCTCACGTCACTCCCTAACTACAGCTAATTTATAGAATCCTACGTTATACAACGTATAACATAGGATGCAAGTGCAACATATCATGCAAGTCGGAAATACATCGCAATAAATGCGTCTATCAATTCAAGAAACAATCTTGTCAATAGAATGTTTCTCATTTAAGTTTATGACGAATGACCCTTTGGTTGTGTACATCGAGTGAATTGAGAAAGGCACCACATATGTGATACCAAGTCACCACCAAGCATTTACTTTAAAAGGGAGGGGCGGGAGGGAGTCTCATGAATAAAAGCACTCTACGAGAAAAATGTTAGTCCATGAAATTAATTCAGGCTCAACGACCTTCCATGTTACGTAAACACAGATTTTTGTTCATATTTACTACTTGTAGTTATTATTTATTGTTCGCTTGCTAGTTTATTCATTAATTATGGATCAAATTTGAGAGATTAGGCAAAAAAATATGCGTTCTTAATGATTAACAAGATTTGTTTTAATTAATAAGCAGTTAGTTTAATAAACACTTTAATGAAAAAATGTTTTTAAAAAATCCGATTTTTTTTCTTTTTTTTAAATCATGATTTTTTTGCATACCGTTGTGCGTAAAAACGTATCAGAACTAAAAAAAACGTCTCAACTCAGCTGAACAGCTATTTACCCATACATGCATCACATAATGTAGTTTTACCAAATTCTGCACATGAATAATAACCAATGAATAATAACCAATATTAACCAAGTTAATATTTTTCGACCGTATTTTCAGAAAGAATCAACCGATTTTAAAATATTTTTATATTTTTTTAAAAACTAAAAAAACGCAGAACGATGTATGTGAACGTGAAGAGGGAAAATGTCTACATTTTAGGTTATGAACATTTAATAACGCTAGTGTATTGTTTATGAAGGTCTTTTTTTTTTATGAAGAAGTGAAGTCATTGGAAATATTAGGAGGGAGGGAGGGCTCAAAAATATCGGGAAGAAGGATGGGGGGGAGGGTTGAGAAACACCGGGTACTCGCTACAATAGAAAATACTTCTATAGTTGAAAAATAATTTTGTATAATAAAGCAAGGATCGCTATGCCACAACCATAGAAATGTTATGAATATTCAAAATATTATAGCAAATCAACTAAAATTATTCTTCCTACTAAACGAACTCAAATATAATCCCCGCATTTGGTAACGGTGACCCTGAGTTTTGCCCATTACGACGCGCAAGATACGCATTCTGTCCTAACTTGCAGCTGTGTTGATGGCGCCGTACACAAGATTCGAAGTTAAAAAGCATGTGAATAGAGTGAAATCTTATATTAAAACAGTTCTCCCAACTTAAATACCGAAAAATAATTTTATTTCATTGATCATAGATTACGGAAATTACGATAAAGCACATTCACATTCCGTCACTGTGTGTATAGGGATAAAATATATGCCGAAAGGGAGCAGCGGTTCAAAAAGTTTGGGATTCACTGCTCTGGAGAAAGTGTCTCTGGAGTGGTACCAGTTTCATGTGAGTTGTTGCTATCCATGTGTTAATTGCAAGTTCAAAGGAGAATACTAAATAGCATTCTACAAAGGACCCCCGCGGCTTTCCTTTTACTGGCACAGATTGTCCGTGGACTTAGTATTATTGCCAAAGGAGTTCCATAAATATCATTTTGTGGCATATGCAAATTGCCGTGCTGCGACGTGCACATTTGGCGCCGCAGTCCACTTGCATATAAACCGGAATCAACCTGGAAGCACCGCTGCTTTCTACCTCGTTCTTCCTCTAGCCACCACATCCACGCTGGTCGTGCTGATGATGTAACTTCTTAATTTTGTGTAATTGTTTACAGACCCTAATACTAATATTTAATCGTTGAATGTTTATTTGTTAACAGTATAATAAATAGTTGTTAACCTTCAGGTTAGTACTTTCAATATGGAGTCCCACGCCACCACAATCTTATTGGTACAAAGGTTCTGTGGAACAGAATATCTTAAGAACCCCTGGCTTCGAGCGATATCACAAACGGCTGAACAAAGGCATTCATTCATATCTCAGACGATCTTCCAATCCAACCTTATTGAACTGAATGTTGGTGTCGTCTCGCTCTGCCAAGCGACAGTATTACTGGGCCAATTTGGAAAAATTTTCCAATAGATTATTTTATTTTTTTCTCCTCAAAAATGTACCTGAAATACGTATCTGATAAGCTTGGGTTCTTCTATCCCAAGCGAAATCTAACACATTTCATCTTTTTTTCTTTAAAAAAGTAGAATTACCTGCTTTTGGAAAAAATTGATGTTTTTTAATGGAATTTTAAGTAATCAAAGGAGTCGAACTAAATCTCAAGAGATTTTATATCTGCATATCATTCGATGTATTCAGAAAAGAATATGATTTTTTTCCAATCCTAATACTTTGGGAATTTAACAACGCGCATTTGTTACTAAAAGCAACGAAATTCCCATGTTGGCTTGAAACTCGCCAAGCACTTAAGGTTACCACCTCAGTACCTTACATAAGGTTTAAAAAACTCGTCACCAATAACAATAAAATATTTGACGAACCAATAAATGCACATCGCGTTTTGATCAGGAGGATTTGTGAAATAGAGTCATTGTTATTTTGATTTTTCGTGTAATGATTCCAGCCACTCACCTGAAGGAGATTGCAGCTGTGGCCGAAGATGTCTACTGTCAAGTTCATCATGGCTGAGTGCGGCAGGAACGAGTGCGTCGGGAATACCAGCTGCGAGTCGACGTGCACGCCGGAGTCCAGAGATTCCAGATAGAAAGACGCTTCGTGAGCCGACGAGAACTTCCTGAGGTCCGAGTTGTACTTGTTCAAGAGGTATAGGTTGGACATCATTTCACGGATGTCTTGCCTATCTGGGTGCTTGCTTTTCTCCAGTGCGTGAAGGTGAGTCCACACAAAAGAACCAACTGCGCAGAGGAGAAGGAGAGTGAGACACTTTTGAAGATAAGACATGCAGAATGTCAAATAAATTCTTAAATAGGTTATAAGTTCATAAAAATTGAAGGAATTTGAATATTTGAATATTGCGAAAAGATACTCTCACAAAGACTGTTTTTTTGAACAGAAAAAAAATTGGTTCGAATTTTTGTCGATAGAGGGTGCGGGACTGGAAATATGCAAATCGGAGTTCCGCAAAATGCAAGGCGTACGATTAAAAGCTCATTTCTGAATTTTTCCATTACTGGCGCTTACATAAGGTTTTCATTGTGATATGGTGATGGTGTGTGTTTTCATTGACAAAGCACTGTGGTGCACAAGGTGGCCAAAGCACCATTGGTGAAGTTGTTTTACTAATAAGCCACGAATTTTTGCGAACGTTTCGGACACAGAAGAGATCAAAGAAATGTTCAGGTCCAAAATTCTGTGAGTTATGTTTGCGCAGCGTCCTCTATCGACAAAAATATGAACTAATTTAAAAACCGTTCGGGAGAATTTTTTTTTATAAATCGTATTCAAATTCACAAATTCCTTCAATATTTATGAATTTTTAAACTATTTATGAATTTATGGGACACCCTGTTTAATATCTTCACACATAAGCCAATACTGACCATTCAAGAAAAAAAAATATTTTGATTGCTTTTATGCTTATTTTATGTCCAAATGCCCTGTTAAAAAAAACTAATTAATTAATTTAGGTTGATGTCTTTACCAGGACCATCTGAATTAGGCACACATATGTGTGGTTCCGGTGTTAATTTGAAAAAGAATCATTAAAAACTATTGAAAGTCATTTAATATAAATATTTGAGATGAATGTTGAAGCGATTTTTCTCTCTAATCCCACTCATTCCAATATTAGTGTTAACCAAGATTGATTAAACCTTCAGTGAATTCTTCATAGAACAGCTCACCTTGATTGACTTGTTCGTTCGTCAGCGTTTCTTTGACGATCTGAAGATTGTCTGCAGATGGACAGGCCATAACAGCCAAATACGATGCGATTCTGATTTCGGTCCTCTCTTTGTAGTTGGTGTAGGTCAGGAGGAACATGTCACGCTGCAGAGACAAAACATGATTTATATCAGTAACAGGTATTTAGAGAAATGAAATGAGGGTGTGGTTTTTTTCAGTCTTTCATTATAGCCATGTTATCTGACATCACATAATAATCAAATTGATTACATTAAAAAAATCATTAAGTGTAACTGGCATGTTGCCGGCACCATAATAGTATTTGGTGCATTTTCAACGTGACCCGATCATGGCTTTCGCAATCAAAATTCACAATTCAAGAATTTATGAATGGAAATCAGACGAAAAGCACAATTCTGCTTGAAGATCAAGTCTACGCTGTTTCTCTTTAAATGTAGCATGGGGCAATTTTCCCAACATGTTCTTGTACAGTGTGTACATAATTAACGTCCACCTATTCAGAGCTTTCTACAGCAGTAACTATTCATCAAAAAAATTACGAAACTTTGGAAATGTAATCAAGAAATGGAAAAAAATTGGGCGAAAAAAAATTACAGTTCTGACGTTCATAACTAGAGGGTGTTTTCTCCGCCAGTTATAGTGCAATTATGTGCGCATTAGCAATATAGTGCACATTCTGTAAATTATGGGTGGCATTGATTCACCACGTTCACATGTTTAAGTGTTTATTGTTTCACCCATAGAAGTTCCCCATTTAACGCCATATCATTTTTGTGAATTTCCAGCACCTCTACGTGGCTGCAAGTTATGGAGTCTCCCTGGTATCAGCTTTACCGCTCTGGAAGGATGAAATTGATCCTGCTTCTTCCGTAGTCCACCCTTCTTGTCATGCAGCAAATATAGATTTGTACGTTTGGTTTAGTAGTAGTAGCGTAGCAAATATAGGTTACGGTCTAAAAATCGAATCAAATTTAGAATGCGCGAGAAGTACATCAGACTTTTTGGTACTCTTCTCTTCCATGTCGTCATCTAAAAATGTAACGCCGATGTGTGGGTGGGCATTGGCAGACGTAGTGCAAGTATTGTGACATGACCGTTCAAAGCAACGGGCCATGCACACTTACGAAAAGCCACATGACGTTGTATCTTGTAGGCGTCCGTTGCCAAATTCTTTTTCCATTCAGCTTGCCAAAGGTAAAGCATTCTGTCTTTCAAGATAGTGCGGGCATGACTCCTTGGTCAAGGTAGAACAACCAAGTCTTTTAATGTTGTCGCCTTCTTTGCCAGTTGGTCCGCTTTTCCGTTCCCAACAATACCTGCATGCGATCACTTGTAGATACCATATAAGTCAGTGGTTCTTAAACTTTTTCAGTCACGACCCAAAATGAACAACAAGGCCAGCTTTGCTATCCATGGAACTGTTTGTTTTTCAAAATTGGTGAAACCAGTGACGCGATAAATGCATTTATAACTTAATAATCATCTAGGAAGCCCTGCATATCAAGTTCGGGTCGTGACTCATAGCCCAAGAATCCCTGGCTGTTGGTGGAGTTATAGGACGCATCTAGGAAGCCCCTGCGAATCAGGTTTCGGGTCGTGACTCATTGCTCAAGAATCTCTGGCTGTTAGTGGAGTTTTACGACCCATCTAGGAAGCCCCCCCCCCTACGTTAATCAGGTTTGAATCGTGACTCATGGCTTACGTGCTGGCTTACATCCCTGGTTTATCTCGAAATACCATAAAACATTCTTGAATAAGTACGTGAGCGGTAATGTCAAACTCACGAGAGAGTTTAAGACGTCATATAACTCCCAAAAAAATCCTGAAAATCCCATTTTTCTTTTCTAGTCCGCGCTACAAAAGAGTCATCTCATCTTTCACACACTATATCTATTCATTCCAATTAATTAGTAATCATTCATCTGAAAAGTCTTCATATTGGGTGTTTCTGTCTCTCTCTCTCTCTCTCTCTCTCTCTCTCTCTCTGTCTATCGTAGAATGTATGAGCGTATATTTGGTGTTTTCGATAGCATTTACCAGGAATGGAAACTCTCTCTCCCTCTCTCCTCTATTTCTCCTCCTCCTCCTCATCATCCCTCAAAACTTCGTTATTTGCTTCGCCGTTAGAGAAATGAACAAGGAGCAGCAGCACCAACACCACCATCAGCAGTAGTAGCAAACTACTGCTAGCAAAGAGGAGAGAAGGATTTGTTGGCGTCGCTAATGAGATCGAGAGCTGCTGCTCCTGCTCCTATGAGAACCTATGCAAGTATAGGTTCGAAATGCGAAGGCATATATATATATATACACACACACACACAACATACTACTTGCTGTCACATAACTGAGAGAGAGAGAGAATGTGAATGTATGTGAGAGAGAGAGAGGAGGATCCTATCTATACTATCTTTCAAATGGTAGGAAAAGATATTTTACCGGAATGTCGCAGCTGAAACGTCGGAATGCTTGAATTGCAGCGAGTCGCACTTCAATCTTGAGCTGAGGATTTGTGGCGCATCGCTCGAGGATCTTCTCCCGGCCGTAGGCGATTCCAATGTTGCCAATTGATTTCAAAGTTAACAGAATCTGAAGTGAAAAAAAAAAAAAAATGCTTAATATATACACATATATACATTTCCAAATACACATTTGAATTTTACTTTTCCGGTTTAAAAATGATAAATGTGTCTTATTTTAAATGTTCGAATCAACTGGGTATACCGATCGTAGTAGTGTTTTTTTAACATCGTGCCGCGGGTCAAATTTGACCATCGAGGTCATCGGATGTTGAAACCTCTAGGACGAAGTTTTGTAAAAATGAATCTGAATGATTTTTCTTATTAGTATAGGGTTGGGAGTTTCATGACCTATAAACAGATAGGAAATGCCTGAAAATGCATTTATGCCCTAAAAAAAAACAAAAGATATGACCGATAAAATAAAATTAAAAGAAAAGATCCAAAATTTTCCTATCGTATTTCCCCGGTAACATTAATTTCAGCTAAAATGCAGGATTTTTGCTGAAGGGTGGAAAAAGTCCTGTTTTAAAATAGAAAAAAAATGGAACGATTGAACACACATTTTGCAATCAATTATTTCAACCGTTTTGTAAGAAATGAAAACAGAGTTGTCCTTTCACCAATACTTCTTTACCATACGTCCCGTTCGACCAAACGAATTGTATGGTAACAATACTTGCAAACGGGATTCTTTTCGATATAGTTATCATTCGTTTATTGTTATCAAAAACCCAAGTACCGATGTGATCATATTAAGCAACGTGAACTGTATTTTAAAAAATCAGTTACAGACACGGAAATTCTTCAGTTTACTAACTACCACACGTATATATCACTGAATCAGTAAGTAACAGGTGGACTCACCGGGAGGAACCTTGGGACAGACCCTCAGGTCCTCCTTCACCCGGCTATGGCCTTGTGAGAGAATAGTAAAGGAAGTGAAAATATTGAGTCCTTGTTATTTACGTAACCTGCCCAGAATCTATTGGATGATGAATCAATTTGCATCCACATTATTATTGGGGGGAGGGAGAGAAGGACAGTAGGAGGGAGCCTTGAGGAAGACCACCGGGAAGCCTAAAGTAATACTTAAGACTAGCTCGCAACAAGTCTATCCCTTAACATTTTATCTCCAGCTTGAAGAGAGGAGAAAAGGATTCAGTAATGTCAGTAGGATTAATGCCCTGAACACTAACATCCACCCTCTTAATTTCAATCCTGTAAAAGTCTTTTAGCAAAAGGCAAACGAACTCATTTTCCTTGAAAATGCTGAACCAGGCAGAAAAAAAAAAAACCTCGAAAAATGTGAAAAAAATATGCCTTCAAAATAATTAAAAATCATGACCGAATGCCTTAAAATGACTCAAAATCATCCAGAAATGCTTTATTGCTTGAAAATAGCAAAATATGGAAAGTCATAAAAATCCAAGCCTTACTCATTGGTATTGTTTGTTCCTTTATTATAATGACAGTGATTCAAACCCCCTCTATCCAACATGAGTTTGGGGAGGGAGGTGTTCATTATAGTAGTTCCACTGTGGATTCTAACAGGCCTGTGGTAAAAATTGCACCGTCATCCAGCACAGACGGGCCACATTCAGAGAAAATATGTCGGTTGGGTTTCAAAATTTTTACTATGCAATATAAAATGTTAAAACAATAACCCATTGAGTCACACGACACATTTTATTTCATTACGACCCGCAACTGTTTATCAAACCAAGCAAGTAGCCCGCGACAGGTTTCCAAATAAATCAAGTGGCCCACTCTCTCCAAAATATTGAGCCAGTTTAATCACTTGAAACACTTTTGATAGTTCCGAGAAGACGCAGATTGATAGCCCAGAAGAGATGCAGATTTGGTAGCTCAGAGAAAACGCAAAATAATAATTGAAAGAAGACACAGATTTGGTAGCTCAGAGAAAACGCAAAATAATAATTGAAAGAATACGCAGATTGATAACTCAGAGAAGACAAAAATGTTATAGCCCAGAAGACGCAGATCCTATTGCTCAGAAAAGACGCAGATTTGATAGCTCAAAAGAAGCAGATTTTGTAGATCATAGATGAAGATTTTGTAGCTCATATAAGATGCAGATTTTGTAGCTCATAGAAGAAGCAGACTTGATAGCTCAGAGAAGAAGCAGACTTGATAGCTCAGACAAGATGCAGATTTTTATAACTCAGACAAGATGCAGATTTGGAAGCTTGGAGAAGACGCAGATTCGACAATTCAGAGAAAACACGTGATATTATCGAAGTTCAAGGGATTCAACAAAATACAGTTTGGATATCAATAGGCTACGTCAAGATAAAATATTTAATAAAAAAAAATTTATAAATATCCAACAACGAATTCTCAACCTCAAAAATGGTTTACAAATCAATGTATTTTCAAACGGTATGCTTTTGAATTGCGATTGATCTGCTCGTTTTTGATGTCATATATATAATAGGAAGCTTCTTGTCCGGTTCGTAAACACGCGGCTCAAATAAAAATCGATTAAAAACATTCGGTTCAATTTCATCTTTTATCTCATTTTATCTTTTGCTTGGACACGTTTTTTTTTTTTTATGATGGCGTTTGTATCTTCTCTTCAAAACTCGGAGAATCCTTAGAGTGTTGTTATATTCCATAACACCCACGTATTTTTGAAGCTTCAAAACCTTTCCGCCCTACGCTTGTTATCACCCATTCGCAGTACAAGCCAAGTACGTGACTTTAAGGTGTCTTTTCGAGAATGTTCTTCTGTTCTCTCACGTCCTTTCATACCTCCTATCCATCGGAACACGTGCATGTCGCCACAGCACGCGCCTCCGAACAGTATGTGTGTGTGTGTGTATGTGTCTATATATCTCTATAGAAGATAAGCAAAAAAAAGTAATATTAACGCTCGAGACATTTTGCTGATGCGAAGAAACATCCATTCGGAAACATTTCAACGAGGAATACCGAATTTTATAGGAAATATCGCCAAAACATTCCAATAAGAAACACTTTGGACGCGGACTGTTGAAAGTTGCCTGCCAAGAATTTAAACACCGGGAAAAAGTTTTTTTTGGCAGCTTAACTGCTAGACTTATATTTCGCTTTGTTCCAGTGGGTAAGTTATTTGAAACCGATAACCTCGCCGTATCGAGTGAATTTTGTCGTGCCTGGTTACCCCGCCACACACAAATAAAGCATCGTTATTTTTTAAGGGTCGGATTCACCGACATGGTTTAAACTGTAGTCACAATTTCTGGATAGGAGATCAACATAGATTGGTTAAAAACCTGAATTTAACCAATCCGTGCGGATCTCTTATCAAAAAAATTGTGACTTCAGTTTAAACCATGCCGGTGAATACGTAGTTACGTATTCCTGGAAGTGACTTGAGCTTGAATGTGCCCTGGAGCCTGATTTTCTGCATGATCAAGTCTATCTAATCTTCATCCCTACCCCTTAAATCAGGGGGTGCACAGACATGCGGTATTTCTACCTAAAGGTGGACGAAGGGTCGAACTTTGGAGAGGGCGCAAAAAGCTTGGGGTGGGTTGACACAAATATTTTCTTCGCGAAAAATGTTAAATAACCACATTTCTCAAAAAACATTCAAATTAACGGGAAATAGTTAAAATAGGATATAAAAGGTGTTTTCTTTCGATATTGAAATTTTTTCCCGAGATATTTTTTCTTCTAATTTTTGGTTGGCTTGAGGAAGCGAGCGCCCCCTTGCGCAGACCAGAAACTAGTATATGAAAGGTGGTCACATGACCTGTATTTTACGGGATATTCCCTTAATTGTGGCCATTCCCATTTTTTATAAATGCCCCTTCCCCTATTTTCAACAAGGCTTCCTTCAATTTTTAAAATCAAGAATTATAATTATTTCATGGTTTATAAATTATATTGTGATGATTATCACTATCATAATTATAGCCACCTCGCATATTTGTCGAACATATATGTAATTTTTGGCCCCAGTAATTATTTCCCAAGATGTACAAAAATATTTAATGTACAAAATCAGTACTTCTAAAAGAAATGAGGATACCCCTGACAACAAGGACATTTAAGAAAATACTCCCTGATAACAATGACTTTTTCAGAATACTTCTGACGATAACGACTTTTTACTGATTCTACTGATATCAATAACATTCAAGAATCCTCCTGACAACAATGACGTTCCAGAATACTCCTGGCAACAGTGACTTTTCGAAAATTTCCTTGATGAATACTCCTGACAAAAACGACTTCTTAAGAACTCTCCTGACAACAATCACGTTTAAGAGTACTCCTATCAAAAATGACGTTTAAGAATACTCCTATCAAAAATGACGTTTAAGAAAGCTCCTGGCAACAATGGCTTGTTTAGAATGCTTCTGACGATAATGACGTTAGAACAATCTTTCTGACAACAATGCTCGTTACAACACGACTTACAACATTGAATCATCTGCTGACATTGATAACTTCATATATCAGTCCTGACAAAAAGACTTTTGAAGAATATATACCTGATAACTTTTTTCTTATACTTTCCCAATAACGGTGACTTTCCAACAATATGCCACAACAATGATATTAACGAAAGATTCCCCCCCCCCCACCACTTACATTATCACGAAGATGGCGTTTCATTCATTTCAAAAACAAACGAGAGAAATTTAAGAGCGAATAAAATGGTCATTTATTTTACAGATGACGAGATTTGTTTTCGAGAAAAGAATCCCTTTCGGGAATCTTTATTTTTTTACCTCCCAAAAAGGCAAAAAAAGACGAAAAGGATAAGAAATAAGAGAGAACTTAAAAGAGAAAAATAATAAAATATATTTAAAATATAAAAAAACACAGTCAAAGCCGGTTTCACCACGTCACCATGGGAACGGTTTGAGAAAAGGTAACGTGATAAGCAGTCATCGCCATGGCAACGGATTGGGTGCGGTTGAATGGGGGCGATAGTCACAAATGTGAGGAACAAAACAATCCTTCCTTTTGCTAGAGGCGGAAGACCGGAGTAGCTTGCCTACGCCACTGTAGCCCGGGCCTCTTACGAAAGACTTAAAGATGAACTCGACTAGTGTGTCGCTTTTCTTATTCTTTTTCTTCAACCAAACACACACATTTCTTAGAAATTCGGGGAATATAAGAAAAAAGATTTAAAAATAAAGATCACAGTAAATCACCCGTAAGAACAAAAGATATTTGATTTTTGTGTTTGAGATTCCAGGAGTTGTGAATATATGTACACACGGTACTCTTCCCACGTGTATTTACTGATGGTTACTCTATCAAACACACTTTCTACACATTCAAAAGTAAACGTTAAACGTTTCACCGACTCCTGTCAACAATGAAATTCGAGATTCTTGACAAAAATGACTTTTTAATAATTCTCCTTACAACAGTGATATTTTAGTACACTCCTGACAACAATGACATGTTAAACGTGCTCCTGACGATATTGACGTGAAAACAATGTCGCTTAAGAATACTCCTGATAACAATGTCGCTTAAGAATACTCCTGACAACAATGTCGCTTAAGAATACTCCTGACAACAATGTCGCTTAAGAATACTCCTGACAACAATGACTTTTAACGAGGCACATTACAGCGTTGTATTCAACAATGAATTGTCTGCTGACAATGAAGATTTTTATACATCAGTCCTGACAAAAAAGACGTTCAAGAACGCTCCTGACATAAAAGATTTTTAAGAATGATCCTAACAATAAATATTTAACAACAATGACGTTTAAGAACGCTCATAAAAATGATGTTTGCTCTTGACACTTAAATTAAAATTTTGTATTTTAGGAATTTTTCCGAAATACTTTTCCGAATAAAATAACATTTTTCCACAAAGTGTTACTAAAGAAACAACTTTCAAAGCTATTCCCCCAATAAAACATTATTTTTATACTCTCTAGTAAACTTTTAAAAATGACAACCATGACTCCCCAGCAGACTTTTGAAAGTGATGACAATGACTATTAAAAGTGGACATGATAATAATGATTTTCAACAATTCTCAAGACAACAATGGCTTGTTAACAACGCTGCTGTTGCCATTAATGACTTCTACACATCACTTTTAACCTGGGACCGTGAAAGCAACCTTCACGGTGGTAGACGAGCATCTTATCACCACGCCACTCTGGCGATTACACATCACTCTGACTCTTCTAGAAAGAATAAAACAAGAATTCCACAGATTTCTCACAACGGTAAATTTTTTAGAATGCTTTTGAAAACAAATGGAATTCTTTCAACAATGGTGTTGACTTTCACATACTCTCCAAAATAGGGATTTTTTTTTCTAGAACGCTCCTGACTATAATGATTTTTCGGCACTTTGGCTCGTGACATTAAAGATGTTTAAGGATTCCTCTCATGATTATAACTTTTACATTTCTCTTGACAGTAATGAATGACTTTTTAAAATTTCTCTTGACAGTAATGACCTTCTGAATGCTCCTGACGATGACATTTTAACAATTTTCCTGACAACAATGTATTTTTAAAGGTACCCTGAAACCCTACGTTTAAGAATACTCTTGACAATAATGACGTTTAAGAATACTCCTGACAGCAATGATTTTTAAAAGTACTCTTGGCAACAAATATTTTTAAGAATGCTACTGACGATAGTAATTTTTTAATAATGATTGAAAACAAGCACTTTAAACAATGGTGTTGACTTTCACATGCTAGTCTTTAAAATAATGGGTTGTTTTCCCAAGAATGTGTTGCTCCCGACGATAATGATTTTTAAATAATTCTCCTGACAACAATGGCATTTTTCAACCACACATACACACACTTCTTGAAAGAACATATTCAGAAAATATAAAAAGAAAAATATAAAAAAATAAAAAGATTGAAGTAACTGAACCGCAAGAACAAAAGACATTTGATTCTTCTATTTGTCATTCCCCGAGTAATAATATACATCGTCAACTCGACACACTATTGTTCCTTATTCTTTTTCTTTTCAACCACACACACACACACGTTTCTTAGGAATTCGGGAAATATAAGAAAAAAGATTAGAAAATAAAGATCTAAATAAATCGACCGTAAGAACAAAAGACATTTGATTTTTCTGTCTGAGATTCCCGGAGTTGTGAATATATGTACACACGGTACTTTCCACGTGGATTCACTAATGCAACTCCTCTACCAAACACACAAAAGTAAACACTGCCAATTTTCACATTAAATGTTTTTTTTGTTTTTTTTTTTTTTTTGTTCTCTCTCAATTTTCATGTCAAACGTTGATTTTTATAATTGCGAATAAAATTTATGTAATTATAGAAACTTGGAATTTAAAAATTGAATTTCTTTTCCCCGTGTCTGAAATGATTTCAAGAAAAACTTAATCAAATATTAAATTAGATATCTGTTTGATTGAAGAGAGTTTTTCCCGATGTGTCTTGTTTCTTGAGTAAATACGATGATCAATCTGGATTTCCTCCGATTTATGTGACCCCTCCCCATATAGTTTTAGATGTAATAACTAAAATATAGTCTATATATTGGTTTTAATGTGTGTGTATTACCCGTCATAATGCCTGCGAATTATTTCAACCAATCATTTATTTTGCGCCGTTATGCAAATCATTTTTCTTGTTCATTATTTTCCCCGCCAACTTCAAATTATTTCTCCCGTTACAAAAATTAATTTCCTTCACATATTTTTTGAAATAAATTCATTTCTTTGAGTTTTTATCTAATTAATAAGTTCACATCTTTCCATTTGATGAATTCATTTCTCTTTTTTTCTAATAAAAAAATTCAGTTCTTTTCACTAAATAAATCACCCCTTTTCCTCTCACCAAATAAATTCATTTTTTTTCCATCTAATAAATTCGATTCTTTCATTTCTTTTCATATAATAAATTCATTTTTTTCCATCTAAAACTATACATCCGTTTCACATTCACTTCTTCCCCTAATATAAATATAATATTATATATTAATATAATATAAAAATAATACATCCCCTTTATCCATTTCTTTGCCTCTATTAAATTCATTTCTTTTGTATCATTGATTCGTTATTTTTATTTCTTTTAATCTAATTAATGTATTTCTTTTACTTCTTTTTTATACGCTAAATTCATTTCTTTTCTTTCTTTTCTCATCCAATAAATCCATTTCTTTTCATTTATCAATGTCATTAGTCAATTTTGAAAATTCAAGAAAATTAATTTTCTTTCATTTTTTTTCATTTACCAATTTATTTTTTACACTTCTTTTCATTGGAGTTGTCAGTATAAGCTACCTATTTCATCATCAAAAAGTGGATCAATGCATTTAGGTAGACGCACCGATCCTCAATATTACCAACTAGGTAATGAAACGTTACAGTAGTTGGATACATGCGTGGATTTAGGTATTGCAATGAGCCGCATTCTGGATTTCACTGATCATTATCATGGCATAGTCTGCAAAGCTAATAGAATTTCATATATGTTATGTCCGGCATACCGTAAGTTTGATGCGCATACGTTGTCATATGCTTTCTGTGTGTACGTTCGCCCGACTCTGGAATTCTGTTCGCAAGTATGGAGCCCTTATAAAATCAAGGACATAAAGCTCTTCGAAAAGCCACAGAGGTCGTTTACCAAACGAATACCTGGCATGAGTGGTCTATCTTATTGCCAGAGACCCATTTCTGGGTTTACACTCGCTGGAATGGCGTAGAATCGCTGCAGATCTGAAGATGTGCTACAAACTAGTCCACCAAATTGTTTATCTACCATCGAGAGAGCCTTTCTTTGAGATCATAGACAGGCGAGTTAACCTACGTAGGCATCGCTTCCAAATAAGAATACCAACGGCCAGAAGGGATTGCTTTTTCCACGGATATAGATGCCGTGTGGAGAGAATATGGAACAGTCTTCCACCAGAACTTGTATGTGCCTCCTACGCAAGATTTGCTTCCGCTATTGAGGATTTCGACCTGACTCCGTATGTGAAGTGCTTCCCGTTCTGACTATTTATTATTTTTTTTCTTCCAGTATAAGTGCATTTCATGCCTTCTGGGGTTATTATTGTAAATAAATTTATCTCAATTCCTTTCTTTTATTTCTTTTCTGTACAATAATTTTTTTTTTCATTTTTTATCTAATAAATTCATTTCTTTTATTTCTTTTTTCTTTTTGTTTAATAAATTAATTTATTTTTTTACCCAAAGCATTCATTCCTTTTTTAACTAACAAATTCATTTCTTTCATTCCTTTCACTTCGTTTCATATCTAATAAATTCGTTTTTTTTCCATCTAATTGACTAATTATTTTCATTCATTCATTTCCATCTAATAAATTAATTTCTTTCCATGTAATTATTTTTTCATTTTTCCATATATTAAATCAAGTACTTTAATTCCTTTTCATCTAGTAAATTATCAAAAATTCAATTTTTAAATCTATTCCATTCCGAAATGCTCTATTTATTCTTTTCAGTTCCCTTATAACTCAAGAGTGAAGTCTCACAAACACAATTTTCTTCAGGGGAATTCACTCGAAGTATCTCGGAATCTCGAAAATATTTTCCAAGTATTGGCAATATCCCCAAGATTCCAAGCCATTTGAAGAAATAGAAGAACATCATTATGACATTGAAACACTTGAAAGAAATCGAATTAGAAAAGTTTACTCAAAGATGAAAAGAGAAGGGGACTTTTAAGATATGAATTTCCTCGATACGCAGCTTATTTTGTTCAATCGTCCATGCATGGAATGTTGAAAGTAGACATATTGAAGAGAATCATTTCTTCAGTTTTCTCCGGATCTTCAATATTTTTCGCTCGTCGATATTCGTTGTAACGGGGGGATCTATTTTTAGCTATCTATACGGTAGCTTCTTTTTCTTGGAAAGCTACCGGATATTGGAATTTATTGACAATAGCTTGTTGTCTCTTCTTCTTTCGACCAAACTGTAATCGTCTTCCAAAAGCTATAACATATACATACAATATGTATCTATCGCCAATCCTTCGAGAACTTTGCGAAAGTTTTTTTGAACTCTAATAATGTTTTTTTAGAAAACATTCTCCATGAGAAAGTAATAATCTATGCACGATTGAATCGATATGTAGGTCATTTCTGGAAGTTTCGAGATATTGTTGGTATTCGCAGTTGCGTGTATGTATTTTATCTGGTTTATATACATTCGAAGTATAGTTTGTGCTGTTCGATAAAGGCTTCCATGGATGAAAACGAAGATTCAATATGAGTTCATTCTTTCAACTTGTCGCTACCTAATGCCGTATCTCCTGTGGTAGAAAAATGCTTGCCTTTCAAAGATTCTTTCAACTTCGTAAACAAAATGCACGTCGGTGTCAAGTCTGGACTAGAGTATATGTGACACCAGTTGGACACGTGACTATCACGGAAACCCGATTGTTGCTGACACATTGATACGAAGAGGGAGAATTTCTTTTGTCCCGGTTTTTGGATCAGACATAAACACTGCTTGAAAGCAAACTGATGAACACCCTCCGGCATTCGACGGATTTTTTTTTAATGGGATAAAGATGACTATTACAGAAACCCGATTAACGCATTGACACGGCGAAGGAAAATTTCTCTTGTTCCCATTTTGCACTGCTGGTAAGCGAACTCATAAGCACCATTCAGCATGGCTAGTTTTTTTAATGGTATGAAGACTGAATGCAACTTTTTTGAAACAAAGAAACCAATATTTGGTGGTCCCCACATCTCGAGAATTGATTTTGTCCTGTGTCTGTTACTTTGCAAAGAGGACAATTTGGGACTGCTTTTCTGCTAGTGCACTGCTTGATAAATTCTAAATAACAGTGTTATTTTCCGACATACCTTCAAAAAAATTAAACTTGACAGACACATGTTTAATAGACATCTTGAAGTATCTTTCTTTGCAAAATGGGACAGATATTGCCACATGGCAAAAAAAGATAAGCAAAAGAAAAAAGATGTTCCTTAAGCAATTTTTTAATAGTTACGAATAGTGCGCGTTCTGCTGCAAATAAGGAAGGATAGGAGTTCATCAGTATGACGTGTGACCTCCTCATACACTGATGCACATTTGGCATCTGCTGTGCATGCTGTCCTCTAAATTGTTAAGAAGGGCTTAACGGATTTTGTCCCAGTCGTCCTTCAAGGCAGTTTTGAGTTCCTGTGTGGTTCGAGGAGGGTTGTGTCTTTGAGGAATACGTCCGTCGAGTGAATCCCAGGTGTGCTCAACAGAATTCTGGTTCGGCGAATATGCGGGACATGGCATGTGCTCTATGTCTTCATTTGCTAGTATGTCGGATACTTCATTTGTTTTGGAAAAACAAACGCATTTTTTTCCCATGTTATGATATTGGTCCGTTCCGTTGTCCGCAAACGTGATAGCAATACCTGAATGATAACATTATCCATGATTTTAATAAGCGGCGTCTAATGTATTCGGTAACCAGTTTTTTTTTTTCAGTTTTCCATGCCTGTATTCAGGTGAAAGAAAACTAGCCCCCAGTTTCATTTGATTTACTTTTTCCATTTAGAAAAATGCTTTCCTCCAAGAATCGTCGCCAATATCCATCACAAGATAGCGACTTTTGGATTCCTTAATCTTGACGAAAATAAAAAAAAGGTGCGGTAATGGTAATTATTATATGATAATGAACTTCTCATCCATTCGGGCAAATGCATCGATGGAAGATTCTCTTCAGTAGAAATCTTAGGGAGAAAGGTTGTATTGTATCGGAAACGGATAACCGATCGGCTTTCGGCGTGAGCTTGTGACGGCAAAGCACGTGTCTTCGATGGGGGTCCTCCTCGCGCTGAATACCAAACAGGTCAATCACGGGACTCAGAGAGCTCTGTACACACACGCACGACGCACGTATACTCCCAGTACTTCTGTAAACGCGAGTGTAGCTTATAAGGATTCGTGGCGACGGGTTTCTGGGACGCGTTTGCTGCAAAAAAACTTGTACAGATTCTCTCTCCCTCTTATTATATGCCTAGTATTTTTTTACTTATTGCTAGAACTCTGATGAACCAGTGCTCGTATTACCGATCGATGAACCTTCCATTTCATCAGAGAGAAATAGGGAGAAGAAAAAACGCTTTGATTTCATATCACACGAAATAAATTCAGATTCCGATGGGAACGTATTCCACATATTTTTGACTGTGGGTTAAATTATTCCAGTTGTTTGTGAGACGCGTATATCCCTGAAGAAATATACCAACGTATTTTTTTTAATAGCAAGGCCAGACTGGAATCGAATTCCCACCCAGCCCTGGAGGGCTGATGGTAAGATTACAAACGGTCCAGTAAACAGTAAACAGCCTAGGAAAGTGTATTTAATTGCAATTGCAATGCAATGCAATTTTTTGTAATAATTCAGAGAAGAATTTGATACGAAGGTTTTTAACAGCTCGCTAATGCGAAGATATACAGGGTGTTTCAAAAATAATCACCCGATTTGAAATGCGTATATTACGAAAAATATTGAACAATATATAGACACTTAAGATTAATTTTATATTGCATGTGGCTAATCATAATGTTTTTTTACAAACCAAATTAAAGGTGTTCAGTATCTCCACCTTGGGATGCACGGTCTATATACGGTAGTCAAATTCATCACAAACTTTTGCGAGCATGTTTGCATCTACTGCTTCCACGGCTGCTGTTATGCGTATCTTCAGTTCGGCTAATGTAGCTGGAAGGGGAAGGCATATAAACGAAGTCTTTTATAAACCCCTACAAGAAGAAATCGCTCACTGTGAGGTCCGGCGATCTTGGGGGCCAGTGGTGTTTAACTGAATCATCGGGTTCCTTTGCGGCCGGTCCATCGTTTAGGAATGCGATTCCTCAAAAGTTCTCGAACGTCCAAGCTCCAGTGTGGTGGTGCCCCGTCCTGTTGGAAAATGAAGTCACCCGAATCGGTTTCCAACTGTGGGAAAAGCCAATCTCTTGACAAACACTGAAGTGGCGGCCAAAGGAACATTGTTAGTGCTACCTGTCGGCAACTGCGTGAAACTCGAGATTTCCCTCTTTCTACCTATACATTATGCGATCAAAACGGATTAAAAGCTGAATAGTTCTGATTTTTTTTTTTTAATCGGATGATTCTTTTCGAAACAACCTGTATTTAGGAAAGAGAGAAAATTCTACCTTTGCGGGGAATCGAACCCACGTCCTTTCACTTTCCAGGTGAACGCCCTAGACCACTACACTGCAAAGACAACGAAACTCTCAATCTTTCCTTGGAGGTCGTGTGCACTGAACGGGACCTTACATGGGCGGTCGGCCCTAACTCAAGCCAAAGCTCATAATTGCTGACACTGTCACCAGATGGCGACCTATCCGAGGGGGTTCGATTCCCATACAAGGGCAGTTGAATTTTCTCTCTCTTTCTTAAATATATCTTCGCATCAGCCAGCTGTTAAAAACCTTCGTATGGATAGTGGAGAGTGACATCATCCTCGAAGAATTTGATATACAGTAAAATTCGGGTGGCAAATGTACAGGGTGCTTCGCTTGGCCTCCTAGACATATTACGATTTAACCATACACTAGAGCCAACGAGTATAATTTATAATCACATTTATTTACATAGGCGCGCGCCTACACCAGAGCGCTCGACATGCTCTCTCATCCAACAGTCAACAACTTATCCTCTTCGGCTCCATGGCCTTTTCACCCGATTCAATTATTATACATCACTTCATTTCACTTCCGACATACAGGGTGCTCCCATAAATTCGTAAATACTTAAAAAATTCATAATAATTAGAAAAATCAGTATATTTTTAATGCTGTTTGTGGAAAAGCTATTTTGAAGAAGAGAAAATTTTCTTTTTTTTTTTTGCTGCAGGGAAAATTTTCAAATCAGGGTTCAAATTTTTGTCGATAGAGCAGCTGCACGAAAGCAAATCACTGGCTGTATGCAAATCAGAGCCCTAGAGAATGCAGGGTGCACGATTAACAGCTCATTTCTGAATTTTCCTGTTACTACTACACCGCACACCATCCCTGGTTATACTGCCATACAGCAATTTACTACCGATCGAGTTGAACTGGAAATAGAAGTCCCATTTATCGGTGGTCACCTCAGATTTGGTGGAAAAAGAATTTGTCATCTATGTCCTTTCCCCAAGGATCGCACCCGCTGATCTAACTAGCATGTTCCCACTGCGCCATTAGGGGCCAATTATTTCTATTGAAGGATTTCATTGATGTTTCATCAAGATGTTGACATTGGTGTGGAAAGCACTATTGGTGAAGTTGTTTTATCTCAACCATGTTCACCAGCAAAGCTTTACGAACGTTAGGGACACAGAAGAGATTGAAGAAGCGTTCAAGTCCAATCACTCCGGCTGGACCTCTATCGACAGAAATTTGAACTTTTTTCTGGACCAAAAAAATTCCCCTTTCGTGACAATAACTGTTTTGAAAACCGCATTCAAATATACCAATTCTTTCAAATTTTTTCTTGAATTTTTAGACAATTCATGAATTTATGGCACATTGGAACATATGTAATGATGCCACACATCATTCATGCAAATAAGCAGTTAAAAAAATCATTCAAGTGCCCTCAAGTACTGGAAAGAAATCGTTCAATTGGCCGCGATCGGTTAAAAAAAATCATTCAAGGGGCTGACGCTCAGCAAAAGCTTCGGCACCCTTTGCGCTATGATACAGAAAAGTGAGGTGAAAAGTTTCCTCCCAGCTACTGTCAGTTGACTCCATCCCGAGAATTTCCGAATCATTCAGATACATAAATTCGAAGTCTCCGAATGAATGATTAACCCATCCAATTGCTCGCGAGTTCAAACATCCAGCATGGTAGCAGGATGAAAGAGCAAATAGCCGGAGGCTTGAATCGGCGCTAATGTTCTGAGAGCCCGCAGAGGCTCTAAACAATCGTTTGGAGTGAAATGCAGTGACTGTAATTGACTCGATTTCTATCCGCGGACCCATCCAAGTGCGATATACCAAGTCAATAAACCTCCCACTCCCCTCGCATTTAAATTTTTAACTGCCTTACATCATATTTATCTGAAAGACGCATCGATCGAAACGAGTCCGAGGAAAATCAGAATTCAACTATTCAGCCATGTTTCAGAAAACTTGGGATTCTCACCGATACAAAAGTACTGCATTAATTGGAGAATTCAATATTCATCCGAAAATTCGATGAGATTATCGATTGGAGAATGAACTTAAAATTTACTCATCTCTAAATTTCGAAGAAAGTATTAATGACGCTAATCATCTTCATTTAGACGTCGGGAAATCGATATCGGAAAGAACGGATTTTTACGATTGGATGATTTCTCGAGTCTTGTTCAGTGGCGTATTTACAGAAGGGCTTAACGGGCTTGAATATAATTCAGGGCGGCAAATTTGAAGAATGTTTAGTCCCAATTTTAGTAGAATCAGAACGTCGACGAAATTTCTTGTCCCACGGACTGGTGAATCCATGGATCCACATCTTGGAACAGGGCCCCCTAGGCTGGGATTTTTGCAGGGCCGTCATTTCAACTTTTTCCAGGGGGGGGGGCAAAGCGCATGCACTCAATGTATGTATATATATATTTGTATATATATATCATTTTTAGTGTATTTTCAAAAGCCGGAGGAGGCAACCGCCCCCCTGCCCCCCCCCCCCAAATGACGGGCATGAATTTTTGCCCCCTCCCCAAGTCACACTTTCAAAAGCGCTTCTATGATGAATTTATAACATGAAAAAACAAAAAATGATGATAACTGTACCGGGCCCTAGGGCTGTAGCCCTGTCAACCCCATTGGGTGATACCATAAACTCATCTCTGCCTGAAGAGCGAGGGGCTAGGTCAGTTAGCGACCAAAAGAATGGCCTAGAGAGTGAGATACAAAGTCTTAGGCATGAGATTGACCGGAAGAGTGGTCTAGAGAGTTCTTAGGCAATGAGAGTGACTTATAGATCGAGGGACTAGGTCAATGAGAGACCAAAAGAGTGACTTATAGATCGAGGGACTAGGTCAATGAGAGACCAAAAGAGTGACTTATAGATCGAGGGACTAGGTCAATGAGAGACCAAAAGAGTGACTTATAGATCGAGGGACTAGGTCAATGAGAGACCAAAAGAGTGACCTATGGAGTAAAGAACCAGATCATAGAGTGACTGAAAGAGTTAATCAGAAAGTGAGAGACGAGATCAGTCATCGACTAAAAGAATGACTTAGGGAATATGTGAGCATGGGAATTACTATAACAGTGACCAGTTCAGTGAGAGACTATAAGAGTGACTAAGAAAGTGTGCAAGTGCATGTGAGTGGCTTAGGACCGTATTCACCGACATGGTTTAAACTGTAGTCACAATTTTTGGTTAAGAGATCAACATAGATTGGTTAAAAACCTGAATTTAGCCAATCCGTGTCGATCTCTCTTCAAAAAATTGTGACTTTCGTTTAAACCATGTCGGTGAATACCGCCCTTAGACACAGGATGTATGTATTTACATGGGTGGTGCTAAGCGGACTATAGCCCAGGGCAACAAGTTTGGGGGGTGAGTGATCAAGAAAATTAGTTTAGAATGGCAGTACGGCGACAAAATTTGTGTAGCGGCCAAACCATAAATCTCTCTCTCTCTGGTCTTATTGCGAATAGGCATCAGGTAGGGAACCCAATCGAGTTACACTTTCATATTGAGCAGAGCAAAAATAGAACTCACCTTTCTTGTATCCGGGTTATAGCAGTTTTCTCCGAGGTTCTCGAATAACTTGTAGACGACGTCCCGGACTTCAGAAATTCTCGTACAGTCGTTCTTCATGCAGAAAGTATGGACGAGTGACGAAACTCCTAAGTATGCTTGCTCGTGTTGTCCGTCCAAAAGAGGCTGAATCAAACAAAAACACAATTATTAATTAATACGCAACACTATCGCAGCTTAATATACTGTATATATACTATACAGACTTCTAGTGTTACACTACTTCTAACAAAGACAAGGCCACTCCAAGTGCATGTTGTGGTCCCTCTCAATGTGGTTGGTGTTTTGTTATGGGGGGGGGGGGGGTACTTGTCTGGCTGGAAGTACCAGTTCACCAATTTACAAGCAATAGGACCTCAAATTTACAAACTTTAGTGTAACGATTTCTTTAGATTATAGAGTGGAACTCGGTTTAACGAATTAGATAAAACCAACATATTTCCACATTAAATCGGAGAAAATCGTTGTATTGAGGTTGGGATCATTACAAATACACGCAGAGACAAAGAAAAATTTAAATCGGAGTTATTTAGATCGGAGTTGGTTAAATCTGACTTGTCCGACTGTATTTGTGTCAATATCAATCCCGACAGAACGATTTTCTTCGATTCATAAAGATATCGAGTCGGTATTATCCGATTGATTAAATCAGGGTTCGACTGTACTCGCTCTCAAAAATCACATTGCCGGACCTCATCGTAATGGAGACCCTCCCCCCCCCCCCGTATGCACCAAAGCCTCTACTCGGGTAGGCCCATGCGTTAAGGTGGCCCTGAGACCAGGGCATTTGTAGACTGCACAAAGAAAGTCTCGGAATCACATTAGCAACGCGGAGTCACAAACGCAATCTTCATGCATCAGACGGCGTTGTTCAACTGCGTGGCTGCTCGTGTATTATTAGTTCACTGACTGAAATTTGTCCACTAATTTGGGTGGGTAACTTGCATTAATCAAAAAGAGCTGAGACATCTACAGCAACATAGTCTGTCAAAAATTTGAGTAGATAACTTGCATTCTTCGAAAATGACTAAGACATATTTCTTCAGAACAGCATACAGCATTAAAGTCCCTTTAATATGATGAGGAAGAAGGGTAATCTGCATTCTTCAAAAAGTGCTAAGTGCCAACTACAGCAAAATCTCTGGAATAAGTTGAATGGGTAACTTGCATTCCTCAAAAAGAGCTGTATAATGTACCTTGTAGACATTGCTCTGGGAAATTTCTAACGAATTTAACTCTAACCGGAATTTTGTTAATTGCAGGAATTCGGCCAATTAGTCACTAAGTAATTGCATCCAGATCAAAGAAAGGGGGGTAGTCCAATCGTACTAATTTTTTGGTGACATAGGGCGAATATGCAGTTGTTATTTAGCACTTAAAAATCTTTTTTTCGATTGGTGCAGTGATTTGGTCATGATTTGGTGCAGCGGTAATAGGTAACGGAAGCACCGATGGTAGAGATAAATTTTATTCTTCGGTAACTTTTCATTTTATGCTTTGGGGTATATGTAAATGGACACACTGTATGTTTGAAGAACGACCGATAGCATAACTTACTGTTAGATGTTTGATCATTTCTTTCGATGGAGTGCTCACGAACGACATGGAAGTGAACCAGAAATTCGCTTCCGAAGTGCTCACTTCTTGTCTCGATACCATGTCCGCCATCAGCTTGACTGCATCAGGTGTTGAGACGATTGGAAGGGCGTCCAAAAAGAACTTTCTGGAAGTTAAGAGGGAGGCGAAACAAAGTTCGTATAAGGCAAAGTTCAATTTGAAATTTAGCCGAAAGTTAACGTTTTGGGGGGTAAAAAGAAAATCACAACTTACCTTGGTTTGCCGGACGGGCAGATTTCTCCAGCTCTGGTGTACATGGATGTTAGAGCACTGTAATCGAGTTTCCTCAAGTTATATATGAAGTCGGCAAATTTCGCTGGTACGCTCATTGTGATTTCCGTGTCGGAAGCTTCGCACAAACTCTGCAAGGCTCTTTCGGCATCTTGGACAGCTGAACCTGTCGTTGCACTCTTCTCGTGGTTGTAAAGAAGGTGCTCCCTCAGAAGGCGGTAATCTACAAGGGGAAGATGGCAAAATTTAGTAGTTAAACACTAAATCTGAAAACAGTCATTGTGTTGCGACTGCAGAGGGTTACTTTCTGGGAGAGTTAAACACGACGTTGTTTCATAGCTCAAAATAGCTTTCGCTCACCATTTCCAGTGAAAGATTTCTGTCCGACAGCTGCGTAGGTGAGCTTCTGGGTGACGACCGTGGTGGCTCCGCTTCCTTCCCGCGAGAACGGGCGGAAAACGAGCAGCTCCGTACAACTTGAAGATTGCAAGATACCTCTTCCGACATTCTGCTCGCATTCCTGCTGACCAGCCAGCAGGGGCCGAGAATTGATCGACTGTAAAAAACCAATAACATTGTCTCATCACCATTTTTTAAAACTTGAAACGGCATTATATGAAACTGATTAGAATTTACGAACAATTACTTGATTCTGCAAGTACTGTATTTCATTTTTCGACTGGTTCGCATGGAAATGCACCGTTGCCTTTTTCGACTTGTGGGCCATATATTGTCCAGAATTACTTTTGGGGACCGTATTAAATTTCTTTTTCTAATGTTGTATAAAATCTGAACAATTTATTCGAGGGCCGTTTTAAATCTAGTTGGGAATCTAATTTCTTTTTTCGAGGACCGTATAAAGTCTAATTTACTTCTTCGAAGACCAGTATAAAATCCTATTTAACTCTTTCGAGGGCCGTTTAAAATCTGATTAACTTCTCCGAGAGCCGCAGGATTAACTTTTCCGAGGGTCTTTTATGAAATCTGATTAACTTCTTTGTTAGCACTACTACAAATAAACCGTACTTGCATCTCGTCCATATTCCTCTCCGGAACTTCTAACGAATCGGTACATGTTGGCGTGTGCGTGTAAGTGTTGTGAACCTAACGTGAAGTTTGTTTCTGTGTAATGCTCGTTATGTACAGTGCTGCCATCTGCCATCAGTTTCTCTAACTATGACTGAAGTGTGATGGTGGGGGAATAATTGTATCGTTGTCTGTTGGCCTATTGCTCACTGGGGCGAGACTTTTTAACGGGGAGAACGGCCCGCATTTGCGCATCAAAGTTGGGAATCACAGTCTTTGGGAGCGCTGTGTAAAATCGTTCATGAAATCTGATTAACTTCTTTGAGGGCTGTTAAAATCTGATAGACTTCTTCGATGGTCGTATAAAAAACTCCAATTTCCTTCTTCGGAAACCTGTATAAAATCTGGTATAAAATCCAATTTAACACCTTCGAGGGCCGTATGAAATCTGTTATGAGATCTGATTAACTTCTTCGATGGCCGTTTTATAAACACTAATTTACTTCTTTGAACGGCCGTATAATATCTGGTATAAAATCTAATTGACACTCCTTCGAGAGCCTCATACGACCTGATTGATTGTGATTTAAGTGAGGCGGAAGCGATGGGGGCTTCGGCGGGGTTGGGCCCTGTGGCTTACAGGCCGGGGATGCCTGCCGGTGGCTTGGTGTTAGTGTTTGTAGTCCTTTGCGTGGGTCGGCCAGTGGTCTTGGTGGCTAGCGGGGCTTTTTCTTTTTTCCAGCATGGCCCAGCAGCAAGGTAGCCTGCTTATATCCCACAAGGGACAGAGCGGGGGGCCATGTTTGGTGTTTGCATACAACCTGATTCACTTCTTTGGGGGGGGGGGGCGCATAAAATTTTATTAACTTCTTTGATGGTCGTGTAAAAAGTCAATTTTCTTCCGAAAGTCGTACAGAAATGGAAAACACTTATATATATAAAATCCCTCAAAATATTTCCTCTGACACATTAATAACCATTCCGATCGCACCACGATATCCTTAAGTATAGAATAGAATACGTCGGTTACATATTCATAATGAGGCCGTTTCTGAAAAACACTCTTCTACCCGTTTTCTTGAAGGGAAAAGAAAATGTTTACAGAAAAATGCGTTTAAATTAAACTAACATCATACAAGAGTGAGCGCATCACGTGATAAATTATGCATTACGAGCATTAAGGATTCTTCTAATAGAAAAAAAATAGAACAGAGAGAAGCATCGCACGCACAGCCGAAAAGTTAACTGGTGAACGCATCAAAGAGATTTATCAGCTAATGATGTTAAGGATCAGCAGCACCTGCGAGATGTGATCAATCTCCTGAATCACGGGTCGCTCACTCATTCAAGTAAACAACTCTCAGAGTATCTCCCGGCACATTCATTTTATTTTGTAAGAAAACATTTCTTGAGATTTTAAAAGCTTGTTTTCATTCAAATATGTGTGAACTTTGAATTAATAAATGGAAAACATTTGAAATTCTTATGTATTACAGTTTCTGTGCTCAATCCATGCCCCGCCCTGCCCCCCCCCCCGTATCTTTGTGGCCCGCGACCTCAAATCTAATTTTGTGAAAATGATCTGAGTGGCACATTACAGAACAATGAGTGACCCACGGCACTGTTCCAGAGCACTTAAGCTGCCATTGGTATCTTCACAGAACACTGAGTGACCCGCGGTGAATTTCCAGATCATGAGGGAGCCTTGGAATATTTACATCACTTAAGCTGCCCACGGTGCAGTTCCACATCACTCAAGTTACCTGTGGCACAATTCCAGATCACTCAAGTGGCCCACAGTGCATTTACGCATAAATTAAGTGGTCTTCCCAGATCACTCAAGTGGCCCACAATATATTGACGCATGACTTGAATGGCCCTCCCAGATCACTTTGGTGGCCCGCGACACGTTTTAAAACTAATGAAGTGGTCCGCACTCTCCTAAAGGTTGATCACCCTTGTTCTATATCACAGTATTATTATTATTATTTACACTACTCACAGATCCGTGTGAGAAAGGTGTTCCCTGGAGAGATGTTTGTGAGTTTTCCCGATCGGTGCAGGTGTTGAGGTCTTTGATTTTCTTGATGGTGAGCACTCCCGTCCAGCTCCTGCCTAGAGACTGGTATTCAACTGGACAACTACCGGATACATCCGTCTGTAAGAAATTCAAGTGATTAAACATTACTTTTCCACAGACTTAGAAACGTTATTATATATACATAAATTGATTTCTCCCCAACGGAAGAAATACAGTAGTTATAAATTACACAATTCAATATCTGTAGGGTGATTTCAAATAGAAATTCCCCTCAAATATTTGTCTAGTGAATTTTGACTATTTTTAGATGTACTTGAATAATGAATTCATTACGGTTTTATCAAGCATTATAATCAATGTGTTCGGTATGCAAAAACCGTAATAAAGAGTTTTAATAAAGTATAAAAAGTGGAAATTATAAGTCGATATTGACAAACAATGTTATTGAAATTCGGCTCTAGGTAGTTATACAAATACAAATACAAGGCCACAACAGGAAAAATGTCCAATGAGGTGGCTGATAAAAAGATGCCCATAACAAGTATGGATGTCATATATTACTAAAATACAGCAACCCAATTAAAAAATTCAATCAAAAAAAATTATAAACAATATTATCAGCCACCTCGTTGGGCATTTTGCCTGTTGTGGCGTTGTGTTTGTATTTGTATTTGTATATGCATGATAAAACAGTATAAAATGCCCATAAAATGTATTTATGCTTGTCTCGAGAACAAGAGGTAATACTCATTTATAATTACATCAGATCCTTTGCTTTCAGGAGAAAAAATAGCAGAGAGAGGCCTGCTTGGAAGGCAGTCTGATGTAGGATTGCTGCACGTTAAATAATGATAAATAAGTGATAATTGTAATCAGTAAATCAATAATGATGATTGTTTGGCGATTCGATAACCCTCTGCTACTTATCTACCGCACCACCATTGATCTGTGAGTTAGGACAGAAAAAGAAATATGTCCACTAATTGGGCGGGTAACACGCATTCTTCAAAAGGAGCTAAGATATCTACAGGGTAGACTGAACACACCAGCTTCACAGCTCAGAGAGATGTCAAGGCATCCACTGCAGCAAAGTCCCTTGAATAAGTTGAGGTAGGGGAGATCTTCATTTCTCAAAATGAGCTGAGAGTCATCTACGGCAGAATTTACAGCAGCAAAGTCTCTCGAATAAATTGGACGGATAAATTGCATTCTTCAAGAAGAGCTAAGACATCTACAGCATAGAACATTGAGGGACTGAACACACCTCTGAGAGATATGGAGACATCTACAGCAGCAAAGTCCATTGAAAAAGTTGGGAGGGGGTGGTAACTTGCATTCTTCAAGAAGAGCTAAGGATGGTGTTACACTATAGAAGTTTTATAAAAATTGTTTTATAAAACTTGATAAATGCAACCAACACCTTTTTCTTTCGCTCCAATGTAACCGATAAGCTTATTACATTTTTCACAAGTTTCATAGAAAAAGAACTTTTATCAACAGTGTAATATATTTTTATAGTGTAATCCCGGCCTAAAAGGAATGCCTGGAACATAATCTTCGGTAATCTTTTTTTTTTATCAACCCTTTGCCACCAGTTAAGAAACCTGCAGTTTTACAAAACACTCGTCCAATGTTGGCCGCATGTTCCCCATGTTTCATACTCTCCCCCTTTTCCGTTCGAAGGAAAAGGGGTACCTCTGTTCTGTTGAGTAATTCGTTGAATATTTTTCTGGTCTGGGGCACATTCGAGAAGCATTTGATTTGTGATTTCCTTACCTCAATGAGTCGTTCGTTGCCCTCAAGATTTCGCATGGAGTTCTGCAGAGCCGAAAGGACACCTCTCTGTATGTTGGTGATCCAGGGTTCGGCATCCTCTCCCGGACAGATCTCTTGTACGACACCATCCTGGAACGAGAAGCGTAGTATTCTCCTCTCGATAGACCGAGAAAAGTCTCTTCCTCCTTTGACTGGTACCAAATGATTGACATTGTACGGATCGGTCTGCTTGAGAGTCACCCCTCGCAACTGTTTAAGCAAAAACAAAAAGAACACAATTAATATTGATTTCTAAACAAAATAGTGGAATTTCATTGAAAACTATATATATATATATATATATATGAAGTTGGGATGGAAGGGCTTTCTTTTTGAATTAGATATACTCGTCGTAGGCATAGCTGTGGTCCTAGTGAAGGTACTATTCTCTGACTTCCTTGAGTGACTCAAGAGGAAGTGTCTTAGGTTCTGTTAATGTGACTTTTTTTTCTTTAACGATAGGTGCAGGTGTTAGCGGAATCATCTTTCTTTCAAACCCAGCACAACTCAGATCAATCGCCATGGCCAATTTACTAAATAGTGAATTGTGCCGGAAGTGTGTGCGTGTACCTAACAGTCCGAGTGCGTATCTAGTGTTGTGTCTTGATTTTTCAGTGCTGCCATCTATATTTCAGAAATGAAGTGTAATAATTGTATCGTTTGTAGGCCTGTTGCTCTTTGTGGCGAGACTTTTTAAAGGGCAGATCGACTCGCATTCGCGCCTCGAAGTTGGGAACCACAGAAAATCAACTTCAGCCGACCACCACTGTGGCGCCGGTGGGGTTCGAACCCGGAATCTCGCGATGCGATTCCGTCACTACGACCACTCGACCACCGCAGCGGCAATGTGGAGTTATCGGTAAACTAAAGATGACGTAAAATTAATAGGTCAGGTCGAGAACACTGGCGGAAGTGTTCCCTATCGCTGTTACTAGTGATCCTGACCAACTTGAATGAAATTGCAGCATATGGGCACCTGAATGAAGAGTGACTCAAAAGTGTACAGACTTCTAAGAACCAACGCTACATGTAGGAGTTTGGATGGTACAGTTGATCTAGACAGAACTAAACTTAAGGATTTTTGCGAAATCTCATTCCTGAAACGACTCAGAATTTTTCAGAATATTTATCAGCGGGGGTCTGAGAAGCAAAATAAAGTGTCAGGTTTGAACTCAAAACGTGTCCTACCGCCTTACTAACAGCGCAATTCGTTTCGAAAGCCATACCTTTAGAGCAGTAGTTCTTAACCTTTTGTGTTCCTTAGATCCTTTGCGCTAATAAGACAAAGACCAGGAACCCCCTTTGTAATAAGATCGAAGCCAAGAACCCTTTTACAGATGGGGCATCAATATTCAGCACATAATAATGTAGATACATTAAGCTAGTTATTTTCTCATTCAAGCAAACGGACCTCCCTGAAACCTCTTCAAAGACCCCCCCCCCCAAAAAGAGCCCTTGGTTCCCTCCGTACTTGACTGAGAGAGACCTCGAAAATAAGAGTCATTAGCGCCAATGGACTTATCCCAGTCAAGGTGACTCATCCCTGCTCAAGAATCTTTAGTTGCAGTTTTCAAAAGTGATTCTCAAAAGGTAGATAAGGAATCAATGAGATGGACCCAAGAACAAAGCAGAAATTATAGTGAAAATATAGCGAGTGACTATAGCATATCGCTGAGGGTCCTCGGTTCTCTCTTAGTTTATCCAATGAGGACCTCGTGCGATTGAGTAAATCCGTGCACACATCGAGGCGAGGTACTGGAGTGCGTAACAATGCATGAAAAAAACAATTGTGTTGTTTTGTTCTACCCCTCACATACTCGAGTAGTGAGACAAAGAAGAGAAAGTAGCCACTCAACGAGGTGTGCTACTTAAACAATCCGGTTTGTTTTTACCTCGATCTGTTGATTTTCGCTATCTGCTGATTGGTCCATTTCTCCTTTAATTTCTTTCTCTCTTCTGTGGAGGGACCATCATCATCATCACACCCTTACATTTCCAAACCCCTGCGGTAATTTTCTCTATCCTCCTCCTCTTTTACTAAGTGAGGACATCTCTTTCTTCACCCCATAGAATTTTTTTCTTCCTCGTCGCAACTCTTGGAACTTCGTTTCACTATGAGCGCAGCCTAAAGTTTCTGCCGAGTGAGTTGTGCCGGAAGTGCAAGTGTGTTTACCTAACAGTTTGAGTGCGTATATAATGTTGTGTCTGATTTTTCAGTGCTGCAATCAATATCTCAGAAATGAAGTGAACGAAGTGTAATTATTGAATACGTATAACGTTATAGGCATGTTGCTCTCTGTGGCAAGACTTTGTAACATAATTGTTACTTTTCATATTTGTTGCTACTACAAAGCCACACAGGTGCCTCGTCCTCCTCTGTGGAACTTCTAACGAATTGGTTCATGTCGGAATGTGTGTGTACGTATAGTGAAACTTCCGTGAAATTTGTTTCTGTGCAATGCTTGTTGTGTGTAGTGCTGCCATCTGCAATCAATTTTTTAAACTACGAGTTTTTTCTCGACTCATGGTGAGTGTAGTGTAATGTAAGAATAATACCGAATTATACCGTTGTAAGCCTGTTGCTCTCAGCGGCGAGCCTTTTTAACGGGGAGATCGGCTCGAACTTGGGAACCGCAGAAAACCAGCTTCAGCCGACCACCACTGCGGCGACGGTGGGGTTTAAAATCGGATCCTTGTGATGCGAGTCCGTCACCATGACCACTAGACCAACGCAGCGGCTCATATTTGTTACTAGAAAGATTCATTTCTCTCTTCAGAGATCTCTGTAGCACTTTTCACCATTTGTTGTGGCTCCCCCACTTCGATCTGATTTTTACCCGAGCTCCCCACACCATAATAACCCCTGACAATAAGGGACCATATCGCCTCAGGTTGAGAACCACTTAAATCGACTACAGTCGAATCCCATTATAACGAACTCCAAGTGACCGGAGAAATCCCTTCGTTATAAAGAAATTTCGTTAAAAGGTTTTTGAATTGTTCCTATGTAAACTTATCTAGAGGGATTAGAAAAGTGTTCGTTAAAACGAGATTTTCGCTATAACGGGATTCGTTAAAACGGGATTCGACTGTATAACACGTATATATGCCGTTACTATGAGAAAGCCTTCAAACACACACCAAAGCAAAGGTTTATTCCCTCGTCTAATCTCATTTTTGAAAATAGTTTATTCCAAGAAAAATAAACTTTATTTTTTGTTCTCATTCTCTTTCATCCGTCCCCTTTTCTCTCTTATCCGGTAATATCTCAACTATTTTTCCCACGGGCCGGACCAGTGAAAGGTTCAAGTGGTTGTATTGACCTTTTCCGATTCGATAGCGTTGGTATAGAAAGGCAAAATGATTGAGAAGGACGTTGAAAATATAAAAAAAAAAGAGAAGTAAACAGCAATTTCGTCAGATCGGTCAGCGATCGGGAAAGAAAATTCGTTTCCGCCCCCCCCCCCTCTATCGGCCAGACATCGAAAGCCGATCATCAGCCTTGGGGAAAGAAGAAGAAAAAAAGAAAGTTGGGAATTGAAAAAGCTCCATAGAGAGATTAGCCAATGGACTCTGAACCAATCACTGATCGATTTGTGTTATTTTTTTTGTTCTGTGCAATGTGGCTTGTTGTTTTTAGCACTACTTTCACTTCGATAAGAGGCTTTGGGACACCCGCTTCGCAACTGACATTACCAGTGTAACACTTAGATACGACATGTTGGCCCTTGTTGCACAAATAATAGATAGTGGGATCACCAAAGATGCATATTTACGAATTGCGCACGTATTGGATGGAGGGTGGTTTAATCGAAATCATGATCTCGACTCGGACGCGTGCGTCACTCGAGTCCTTGCTCTAGATTCTAACTATAGCACCTACGTCAGTAATTCCCTCATATCTTTCCAATTTCCAATTCTTTTGTGAAATTCCTCAAGTGGTTTGTTGAGAGATCAGTTATAACAAAATCTATTGCGCTATCAATGGAAAATAATTTGAGAAAATTACATAAGATACATGTATTTGTTTCTCGATATTTCATAAAAATTGTGAAATTACGTAACTGTTATTGTGATTTAAAGAATCTGTTACTCAGATATTTTTTTCAGTCCAGACCAGAACTGTACAGTAGGGTAATTTCATCTTGATGACCATCTCAATCAAAGGCTCGTACGGTTGGGTGTACTAAATTTATTTACAGGAAAGGAATAGCAACCTACATCGTGGGAAAAAACCTTGCCTAGAAAGCAACACACACAGGATGGACAACATCGTAACTGCTTTTTCGTTCG
This sequence comes from Pholcus phalangioides, assembly GCF_987345545.1. Classification (NCBI taxonomy): domain Eukaryota; kingdom Metazoa; phylum Arthropoda; class Arachnida; order Araneae; family Pholcidae; genus Pholcus; species Pholcus phalangioides. Next base: position 20,885,278 of record NW_028301603.1, on the reverse strand, counting down.
AACAACTCTCGAACTCTACTCAGCACGAGAGCGGATCTCGGACGCCACCTACATTTAACTGTCCTTGACTGTTACACCCTCTGTAACTGTAACAAACTGCTCTCTGATTTCAACTTTGTGACATGATACCCCCTTTTTGGATAAATATCTCCTTTGAACATGGATGATATTGTAATGGTTCCGCTAGTGCAGTAGATTGATAAGCTTCGACACATAGAAAGCGTTCCAACCAAGCTCAATCCTTATACTATAGCAATATGAATGGAGCTGGTGTACGGTCAAAAAAAAAAAGGGGGGGGGGTGACTAGACCCCATCGTACCTTGAAATACATTAACTTGTCTTCCCTTTTCAGGTGATCGTCTTGACCAGCAGGAAATCACATCTCGAAGGATGTGGAATAGTGTTTCCCAAAGTGGGCAGTATCGCCCCCTGGTGGGCGATGGAATGGTCTAAGGGGGCGATAGAACCTACTGATTTAACATAGGATCCTATGGGTTTACTTGAGTTGGGGGCGATGAGAGGAAAAAATTTCTGATGAGGGGGCGATGAGAGGAAAAAATTTCTGATGAGGGGGGCGATGGAACAAAAAGTTTGGGAGACTATGATATAGAACAAAGGTTCCCAACCTTTTTTTTCCGCCATGCCCCACCCAAGCATCTTGTAAAATCATGATCCCCTTTAAAAGCCAAATGTGGGTGAGATATAGGGCTCGTGTGGCCTTCTTTCCCCCCCCCCTACCCCCAAGATGGTAAGAAATTATTTGTTATAATCAATTTCTCTGAATTTTGAGCGACGAATTATTTTGAAACCTCAAAATTTTCTTGGAGAGATTCTCTGTGGTCCCCTCAAATTAGCATGTGTGCTCCCCCATCCCCAAAAAGTAGGTCCTGCTTATGTCCCTTTATACAAATACAAATACAAATACAAATACAACGCCACAACAGTTCACCACAATTTCAACCCCAGTTACTTCTCAGCTTAAAATATTTTCAACCTACGAGCACCATGGTGCTCCCCGAAGGCTCTAAGAGTGCTTAATGCTCATAACCGATCTCGTACTCACGGGATATTGATTGACTAACGAATTAGACCACCAGTTCTGGTTCAATTCAAGAAAAAATGTTGTTACGCCCCGGGGCGAAAACTGACCGACTAAAAAAGACGTAAACTGGCCAAAGCTAAAACGAACAGCTTCAGAATTGGATAAATGAACATTTATCCAATTATTTCGGATAATGGCAACACTTCACTTGTAAATATAGCTGTGATTCAGTTGCAGAGTCCATTGTTACGCGTCGTTAATAACATAGGCTATAAACTGAAAATAAAGACTTGGAAAAAAATTCAGGTACGGAAATAAACGTTTAATGGATGTTGAATATCAAGTTATTGGTGTAAGCAACAGGGCAATAACAAATGTTTTACGATCAAATTAATGATCTGTCCAATAAAGAAAAGTGTCGAGAGATTAAGAAGGGTATCACACACACACGGATTAGTGTCAAGACTATCGCTGATAACCAGGTTGTAATGGAGCAGAGTCTATAGTGCCGCAGCTACAACATTTACAGCTCCGTCATCAAGTGGCCGCTTGGTTGGAGATAATTTTTTGAGAACTAAATCGCCACCGTCTCTGATTACCATCCTTGAGATTTGCTCCTCCTCCCTCTATCGGTGTTGTTTATAATCTCGTGAATTCGTTGCAATAAACAAAATCATTGAAAGAAGGGGAAAACGAACTGTAATACGGAGATTAATCAGAGATTTGGGAATGTTATCTATTGATTGAATCGTGATGTCCGTCACGGAGAGAGATTCCGCAGAATCTATTTTAGTGTGAAACCTCTCTCTCTCTTTAAAAGGGGTCCATCGCATCATATAAGGCAAGTTTATTCTTCATAGATGAATTTCATAGTAATTAGGGGGGGGGGACCACCTCTACGACATGTTGTTCTCATGAGGAAAGAGCCTGTGCTTACAAGAAAGTTGTTATTGGCATTTTCTTTAAAGGAAAAACAAATTTAAGGTCATTCATAGAACATTCTATTTTCGAAATCCATTGAAAAAAAACATTCTTTTCCGAAGAATAATCACGCTCTCAATTTAGATGGCAGCACACCTCATTCACACACTTGTATGACGCATCTATAGAAAAATTCTGAAGTGGCTCGCCCCTCTTCAAGAGTATACTTTATTTTTAAATACTGCAAATTATATTGATGGACTATCGAAAACTGAATCTAATAGCCTATATGAAGTAGAACTCAGAGGATAGTGGAAAAAGCATACAACGTGGAAACCTTTAAACTTCGCTTAGCCCATAGTTTCCTAAACTTTTTGTTCCATCCGACTCAAGTGAACCCATAGGATCCTATATTAAACCCAAAGTTTCTACCACCCCTGGACCCTTCCATTGCCCCCTCCCCAGAGGTAACATTTTTCACTTTGACAAACACTGGCTCTTTCCAGAAGAGAAGGGGGAAATGGAAATATTTTTTCTCCAAAGGAGGGGGGGAGGCATGAGGAAAAACTGTGATCTAGAGCAGTAGTTCTCAACCGTGGGACCTCGTGGTGTTGAGATCTTCTAGGAAGAGGTGAAAATGAATTGGAGGGAGAGCCACAGAGGTCTCTCAAAAACTTTTTGAATGTGAAAAGACAGTTTCCATGTGAAATATAATGGGGGAGGAGGGGACTGTACCTAGTTCCAGAATATATATTCCAGGATATTACCACATGCCCGTGCGCCCAGGTAATTTTATTTTTATAGCATTATATTTATTTAGGCAACATTATATTACCAATTGTTGCGAATCTATTTATCAATTGTTGCGAAAGGCCTTGCACTTGCAAGGCTCTGAAACATGCATGGGAAAAAATTTATTTGTTTGGATGCCTGAGTATATTATATATGTATATTCTCTGTTTTTGAATTACATTGTATTTACGTCTGTTTTGTGTGTATATATATCCAAAAATTCAATTAATAAAAATATTTGTACTTGCCATCCACTTGGTGTGTTGATAGGCACGATTGTGCAAATCATTAAAGTTCCAGTTTCAGTTTATTACCTATTCTTCACAAGTCTACAGGGGACCTGCATGATTATATCTCGTACTATGTTTCCAACGTAAAAGAACATGCAAATATGCAAACTGTTACTTCCAATCAAGTACGGGGAATCCTGAAACCATCACTTTACCCACGGGCTCATCATGATGCTGAGAAGTCTCGAATAGAACCGAGACAATAGGGAACTCTAGCCATCCTCCGGAGACCGAACTCATTTATAAAAAAAATTCACCGCAAATTTGCAGAAAAAAAAATCAGTTCAATAAGTAGATTGGGGCCTAGGTAATACGGGCACAAGAAGAAAACGTGTTTCAAAGGGGGGTCCACGGGTGAAGAAACAGTTGAGAAACACTGATCTAGAGAAGTTATCACTTGACCTTTTTTGCCCACGGGCTCGCGGTCCCTCTTTCTACTATACTTCTTCTTGTGCCCCGTTCGCTGTCTTAACCGAGAGCCCCTAAATTCCAGGAGAGCGACTCTTTCTGCTTATTAAATCGATTTCTGAGTAAATTAGAACGTGCTAAAAATTTTATAAATGAATTCGATCTTCATGCAAGTGGGCAAGATACCCGTCAGCCTCTCTTTCGTTGGGAGGGGGAAGTTATCCGGGTAGTTCCACTAACTTACTTACCATATGGTAACCCTGGTCTATGTTCAGATAGAATTTCTAACCAATAGAGATTGCCGTCGGGGTGGGTAGTCCCGCAGGATGAAATTAGTGACATTTTTGCCCGCTATATTTAATTTTTCTGCTTCGAATTTGTGATTTTTTTTCTCACCGGTTTCCGTGCCCTGTTCCTTTTGTGATCACCTATCGTGACTCTCCTTCTATTTGATTCTCACCGTGCCCCCCCCCCGCCCTCCTAGACTGCTAGAATATCCCAAGGGCACAAGAGGAGGGCTATATGGCCCTCGGCTGAGCAAACCATTGATCTAGAGCATAATCCAGTGGTTCGTAAAACTTTTGTCACTTGCGGTCCCCTTGCCTATTCATGTTCATCTGCGGCTCCCCAAAATAGTTTAGTAGATATTGTGAATTTATATAAAAGAACCACTTCAAAACATAAATCAGCACAAATCAATATTTCCAGCTCGTTGTGATGCCTCTGACAAAGGTTGGTCACCTCTAGGAGCCGCGACGCACACTTTGAGAAACACTGGTATGACCCAAAAGCAGAGACAGAGGAAAGAGAGAAGCTTACCCTCATGGAAAATTCACATTTCGAGAGCACCTCAATGTCGACTTGAGCTCTCATCTGTAACTTGGACTTTTCATCGCTCGTCGATGATAACATCGTCGTCGTCGTCGTTTCATAGTCGTATGTGTATGTAGACCCAGGACTGTACTGGAACCTATTGCTCTCTATTCAACGAATAAATCAAAATATGATCACAAAAATGCCAAAAAAAAAATCCATACAATGATTAAGAGGAAACCATCAATCATAGCTCAACTTATTATCAGTTGCTATCATAATTAATTCTGTAAATATGGTAAAGGACATACCTGTACAGTGCCTTGCACATTGCTCCCTTTTTGTAACAGGAACTGAAATATACACACAGAAAAACCCAGGAATAAATAATCAAATTACTATCACAAATGCTAAGAAAAATGAATGCTAGCAAAAATGAAGCTAAATGGCAAATTGATATTTTTTGCTGGTGATACTGTACTATACGTTGAGGATACAGAAATGGAATGTTTCGTAAAAGATGTAGAGAAGAGGGGACTTGATTAAAATTAATTTCTTGCTTGTCAAAAATAAACTAAAACTAAGTATGTATAAAAAACTAAATAGTTTGTCGGGTAACAATGGTTCTTGAGCCCCACCAACGACTTTTGTAATTTTTACTTTGGTTGCCGTGGTTTCCCAACAATGCGTTCTAGACATGTACATGCCTTTACAAAGGTTTGTCACTTATTTATAATGAAACCTGTATATGGAGCAGTTTTAGGTTACCGTCAGGACCCACGAGTTCGATCTGCGAAGAAGAACACAGAAAACAGTTCTTTACCTACCTACCCTGGGGCGATCACAAATAGATAGCGCCTTAATGTCCCACCCGACTCCATCGGTAGGAAGTATACGTTTGGCGATATGACCGGAGTCGATGTGCGGTTAAGGAGTAGTATGTGGAGCAAACCCTGACAGCGAAAGATATTATAGCTAATAATAAATATGTGTAATCCAAATAAAATGGAATGTCATACATTAAATAATTAGATAAAATTATCTGTTCAAGATTGTAAAATTTACGTTATTAAATGATAATATTGGTTGATGAAAACCAAAATAGAAATTCAGCTAAACGTGTAAAAATTTGTCACAAAAACACAAATAAAACACTTTTTATAAAAAAAAACTACTCCTAGACAGCACCAAAAATATTGAGCTATTTCCATAGCAATTAATGTTACAAATTCCACAAAAAGCATTCTCTCAATTACAAAAATAAACTTAAATTATGCAGGTATAAAACAGTGAAATAAATTTACTGTTTAAAAAAAATAGGAATTTTATTAAAAAACAACTTGTACTTTGATCTCTGACTGTTCTGCCTGAGCATTTGTCAGTTATATGACTAATGAGCGCAATACCTAAATAACTAACTAAAATATCATACTAGCCTACTTACTCTGTTGCATTGTAAACTTCAAATTATGCATCTTATCCAGACCCGATGGAAGGGTTGCTAAATCCCTTACAGTTCACAAAAGTGTATGGTTATTGTTTTTTTTCTTTATTATATTTTTGTCGATATTGTTTTGCTTTGTATTTTGACGTTCATTGTGTTTTTTGAACTTCTGTTTGATTGTGTGTGTGTATGTATTTTAAATATAAGAAAAGCAAGTAACAGAATTTTGAGCACATGGTGATTAATTAAATCTCAGCACCAAGATCTCATTTACCATGAGGTCTTGGTGCGTAAAAAGTCACCGCGCACAGAACCCAAACAAGCATGAATATTTCTCCATTATACATATTTTTATTGTTTCGCCAAATTAATGCTTTGCTATTTTTGATACCACAAAACCCTTGAACAGCTCATGTGAAACCATGGCGTTTCACGGAGCACTAGTTGGAAACCTATGGTCTACAGCAGGTGCGCTCAACCTGCAGGAGACTGCGTTCCACTTGAGTGATTTGGAAACCTAGAGTAGGCCACTTGCTTCATTTCATGATAGGTTGCGTGTCACGATCAGTAAATTTCAGGGGTTCTTTAGGAAAATGCGGACCACTTGAATTATTCGGAATCCTGTCCCGTTTCACTTGCTTGATTTGATAAACGGTTGCGGGCAGCAATCGTGTAAAATGTTTGAGGTTGAGGACATGGAATGATTTTTCCCCCTCTACATTTTATATTGCATTGCGAAAACTTAAAAACCAAAAAAACGCAACATAGTTCTTCAAATAAAGACTCTACGCTGTATGGTGGTGCAATTTCACTCATAGGTCCGTTGCAAGCTACTTCGGGGGTGCAAATTTAGGTAGCCCCACCCTTTAAATCCCCATCATTTAATTAAAGCCCGATCAATACTAATGTGAAAAATTATTTAGCTCAATTTTGAAAATTACATTCGGGAGAACCACATCAAAGCACCTTGAGGGCCCCGGATTAGTTGAGTATGTTTATGCCAAACACCTAGGGGGAACCAAAGATCCCTCCCCTCTTGGCAATAATATAGTCGCTCATTATACTGTGTTTTCACTCCAATCTTTCTGCTATATTTCTGAAACACGTGTCAAAAGGGCCTTTTAGCAATCACTCGCGGACTAAATTAGGAAAGCACGACACATATAAGAATAGTACCTAGTTTCCCGGCTGCATGCAGCTGTGATTCACACTGAAGATTTCAAATAATCATCACATAGAAACAAGAACCCAATCGAAAGCCTTATTAAGCACCAAAAAAAAACAGTTATCATCGAATTATTTTTGTAATCATAGTTTTTTCCCCTAGAAATTTCCAGAAGCTCAATATTGTACACATTTCGCAAAAGACAGAGAAAGATATTTTTTCAGATAAAAGCAAATCAAAGAAAATCTTTAGAAAAAATACAAACTTCTAAGAATTTCGGAAACGGTTTTTCATTTGATTGTAGATTTTTTTTTTCAAAAAAAAAGATTTCTTTCAAGAAAATCGGTCTAAAAATAAGGAATTAATTCATTTCCTGTGATTTTAGAAGATTTTTTTTTCTTAATTTTCTAATTATTTTTGTTTCAACTTATAGATTGGAAAAATTTATTTTTCCTTTGCTATATATATTCAATGTAAATCAATTTCTTTATGAAATGGCAACGGTTGAGCTTTAAATACGACATTTATTTTTATACGAGTCGTGGAGAAATACTTTTTTTTATAAATATTTATTGCCGTCAATGTTTTCTCCCATTCATTCATTATTGTATTTCCCACAATGGGTCTTTACCCAAACTTAGATCGCAGGGGCTTCCGAGATGGGACAAATAGGGGCTCCTGAGAATAATGGGTTCCGCCCCTTCTGATTCGAAGGGACTTCCGAGAATCTAGTTACAGCCAGGGGGTTTTTGAGCTATCGGTCACGACACAAACTTGATTCATAGAGGCTTCCGAGATGGGTCGTAGTCAGGGATTCTTGAGCTACCGGTCACGCGCGCCCGAACTTTATTCACAGAAGCATGCGAGATGGGCCGTGCAAATCCACCTACAACTAGGGATTCTCGAACTATGGGCCAAACATTGGGTCAGAGGAACTTTCGAGATGGGTCGTATAAATCCACTCATTTTGGAAGAGATTCTTTTGTCACGACCCTAACTCGGCCGCTGTTGTGGTCGAGTGACGGACACGCATCGCGAGGTTCCGGGTTCGAACCCCACTGGCGCCACACTGTGGTGATCTGCTGAAGTTGGTTTTCTGTGATTTCCAACTTCAAGGTGCAAATGCGAGCCGATCTCTCCATTGGAAAGTCTCGCCACAGACAGCAATAGGCCTGGCCTACAACAGTACAAACACTCAATCATTACGGTTGTCATTACGCTTCACTCATACATGGCAGCACTGAAAATTCAAAAAACACAATACTAGATACGCACTCAGACTGTCAGATACCTATACGCACAAATACTTCCGGCACAACTCAATCGGTAGTAAATTGCCCATGGCGATAGACCGGAGTTATGGCTCGGTTTCAATGAATGAATGAATGAAACTCGAGAAATAATTGCCAGGTTAGATAAGGAACCTCACATTTAATTGGGAAGTCATGACCGGATAGGTTGCCTATAAGTTGATAGAAAACCTTGTAACCAAAGCTCCAAATGGGCATGCAGTTCGAACTTTTTTTGTAGGGAACACTCTGGTGGTTCTCCACTTGGAACCACCTGGTGGTAAGGAGATCATGGATAAAAATCAAGTAAAAGGGAAGCAATGACCCATTTCCTGGCCATGACCAGGGGTCCTCATGATCATAGGAGGCCTACCGATGAGATTTGGTAGTATGATTTTCGAGTATAAGTACGTATATAAATATTTCAGTTGTTACTTTCGGTATAGTCTGGGAAACCCACAATATCGCTCTTCTCGGGGACCCATGTTGAGACGGAACTGCATAGAACACTTACAAGAAGAAAGCTCACTGGTATGAAACGCCCGGGGTAGGCGTTGATCCAGTGTGATACGTTGGGAAGGAAGATTTATTGTGTAGGTTTGATGAATCGGTTACGAGAGAGAGCAATTTTTCCCGTATAATATGGCTCTTAGGAGGGACAGTTTCCTCCCCCTCCCCTCTGACCCAGGGGTCCATAAACATACATGGCTTTATAAAGGTTTGTTCATCCTAAATTTAGTATTGGTTGAATCCAATTCAATAAATGGAAAAGTCTTGCTCCTGAATGAAGATGAGGGGCCCTGTACAAACACGTAGGTCCTCAAGAATGAAAATATGGTCCAAAGAGAGGGGGGGAATGGGCTAAAACCGCAAGAAACAAACTTGGAAAATACAATACTTTTTATGATAATTTGAGGCGAATATTTAACAATATATATAAATGATGTTTTATTTGAATAATTACGATCAGAATACTACAGATTATTTTTTTTTTCCTCCTTGAACCATAATTCATTCATAATCGAGGCAAAATAGCGTGAGTTTCATAAATTATCTACACATAGTTTTTCATTGCTAGAAGTCAAAGCCAAGTAATAATCAAAATGGTCAATGCAAAAGGGTTTGTTACGTCCCTGCGTCTTCCATCGACGAATCCTCGCTTAAAAAAAACGAAAAAAAAACCACCCTATATCTGGGCATGTTGTACATGGCGCAAATACTGCCATGTCTCCATTTAGAATTCAAGGACTGTTATCATGTCAAATATTTCCAAATTTTGAAAATGCAAATTACAAGATCGAAGAACTTCATTAATCATGGATGTAAAAAATAACTTCTATCCATTTACTTTTCAGTCTAACCAGAATTTAAAATCCCTTCGATTTTCAGTGAAAATATTTGAGAAAACAAACATCCATGAAATATTCATAAACAGGGCAAGTTTATCATTTTATAAAGCGGCGAGAACCATTTGGAGATCATTTAGGAACCATTAGACACCCGTTAATCCAATAAATGTTCTCCTATGAAGAATATTCAAACGCGAAATTTCAGGTTTTTCAATCAACATAAATTTAATCATCGAAAAATAATGTAAGTATGAGGAAAAGATTCTGTAGAAGTTCTGATATTAATCACCGTAAGTGGTCATTATATTCTAAGATATGGTGTATTAAAAAAAAATTGAGTGTATCGTACAAATCAGCTTTATACCTTAGATTTAAAATTAAATTTTATTCAACTGTATTATTTAACTCTTGGACAACACGATAATACGATACTTTTTATGATATTTGGTGCGCGAAATCTGTTATTTTTTACCCTAAGAACCTAATGTTCACGCGATCGTGCAAAACAGCCGGCCACCAAAAGCTCACTGAGCTCTTGCCTAGGGATGCAGTTCCAACTTATAATTTTGTCCACAGTAAATTTACCGAAAAAAATTAATTCTATAAGTAGAGAAAGGGTCTCAGTCTTGGATGAGGAGAGCTGAACGAGACGTTGGGCCACGAGTAGAAAATATGGCCTGGAGGAGGCCATGGGCGGCAAGGATGTCCTAGAACGTGAATATTATTTCAAGGGCTCCCTAGAAATGAAAATTATTTTTAGGGACCGGAAGCAAGCGTTCTTAACCTGTTTGTTTTCCACGAACTCTTTGCGCCTATAGAATAAATGCCACGAACCAATCTTACAAAATAATATACAAATACAAGGCCACAACAGGCAAAAAGCCCAATGAGTTGGCTGAGAAAAAGATACCCATAACACACACACACACAAACATCGATGTCATATATAGTCGAATTTCATTGTAACGAACTCCAAGAGACCGGAAAAATCCCTTCATTATAACAAAATTTCGTTATAAAAGAATTCCAGGTATTTGCATTGTTCTTACATAAATTTATCTCAGGGGGATTAGGAAAGTGTTCATTAAAACAAGATTTTCGCTATAACGGTATTCGTTAAAACGGGATTCAACTATATGTATTTCATAAACATATGACAACCATATTTTTATGGGCATCTTTTTATCAGCCACCTCGTTGGGCATTTTGCCTGTTGTGGCGTTGTATTTGTATTTGTATTTGTATTTGTAAAACACGCAACGAAACTAAAAATCCAATTATAAAAAATAAAAACTACTACATATAATATACATGATAAAATAAAATAAAAAGCACATAAAAAAGATTATGGTTGTCTTATTATAAGTATGGATAAGGTTCTCGATTTACTTCAATATGATTACGTATTTCTTTTTAAAACTGTGTTAGATTATTCAATACATAGCAATGTAAAAGCAATGCGTTAATTCTTATTTCATCCAATCTCATGAAACCCTGAGATCTCTCCAAGGTTCCCCCAAAGGGTCCGTGGACTCCTGATTAAGAGATACTGGCTTAGAGGTTGAGAAGTATACATGTTACGATAAATCCGGTTATATATATATATACAGTATATGTTATACATAATAACCAGTTATTATGCATTATCGCCAAGCATTTTCAGTAGTTTGATAAATTTCTCTAAACTAATCACATTTACCGGCGATTATGCATAGTACCCAAGCATCGTTGGTAAATTTAACAAATACTAAAAAATTATCACTTTTACCGGTGATTACGCACAATACCCAAGCGTCACGTCGTTGGTAAACATGATAAATCGTACTTTATGATCTATTCACATGGTAATTCATTCGTGTATTGTATTATTACATCGGGATATGATCGTAAAATGTTTCCGACTATATTCATCACACATACTATTCCATACTCATTCGGAAGTTTTTCATATTTATCACATTCACCAATAACACGAGAATATTATGCATAATCACAGATAAAGGCAAAATACATTTCAAATATTTATCAAATTTACCAACGGCACTTGGTTATTGTGCATAATCTCCGGTAGAAGTGATAATGCTTTCAGTATTTGTCAAATTTACCAACGACGCTTAGGTATTATGCATATTGACCAGTAAAAGTGATAAATTTGTCAAACTTACCAAGACAATAGGGTAAATATGTGTAATAACCAGTTATTATGTATATAATGCCCGATTTATCACGTTGACTGTAACGTTTGCTGTGGTTATAGTGCATGATAGTTTAACCTATTAAAACCTAATTATCAGCACCATTGAACATGGATAGCATATTCGCTTAAGAGCTCTTTCAAGTGATTTACCATAAAATCGTGAAGGTAAATATCGATATAAGAAAAAAATATATCGATAAAAATCGCATTATAGTGATTTTATCTCATTCGGAAACGACTTTAACATGTTTTTTCCCCGGAAAATCAGACGTTGGCCATTACCATGTATTTGCCCCCAAAGATTTTTCTTAGGCAAAAGAAGAGTCAATATTTTCGTTCGAAAGAGCAAACTCTGCTACTTAAAACTAGTAGAAAAATAATAAAATGAACCTAAAAATATTTTTCCTCTTAAACTTCCGGAGATAAATGCATCTGCTTCAATCAGTGGCTTCCGACGAAAAAAGCTGAAATGTTTGAATTTAGAAAAAAAGTTAGAGTAAATAGAAGTAATGGAATGGTCGCCCATTCAAATAATTATCTTTCCCCCCCTTAAAGTTGGCTTTTTAACCATGCGTGTACATTAGCTTGGTGCCTTTTGCGTTTCGAAAACAAGATTTCTAGTGAAGAAACTTCGAACTGTGGTGATAAGATGGTCTTACCATACGTCCCGATTGTAAAAGTCTATCCTAGCACGCTCGGAAATCTCCAGGATAATCACGGTTAGGATTGTAAGTCGTTCATTATACCGAAGATCTCATCACAATAAATGTGCACAAAATTTTAAAAGAAAAAAAAAACATTGTATGAAATAAACCCACTTCCAACCTGTTGCTCTCGAGCACTGCAGTGCTCCCGAAACCACCCGAAAGTGCCCAATAAACTACTTATTTCTTACGAGATATTTATCGGATTTCTAACAATTAGTGCGTATTACGCTGATTTGAACGTGCGTGTATCTTGGGTGCTCCTCTTCTGACGAGGGGTAATGACGGTGCTCGGCGCTCAAAACATATTGAAGAGTCCTCTCTCAGACCCATCTCCATTACGATATTGTTACCTCCAAACAGGTGACTGCATCGGAATCACGTTTGCACAGGATTCTTAAAAAAAACGTTATATAAAAATATCCCACATGCTATGCGCTTAGGTGGCATCTACTAGGTGCTGTTATTAAAAAGTGGCAATCGATGAATATATTTCAGAAATGCAATTAAATTCGGCTAGTCTGTTGAGCGCTTAATATGGCATGGCATTTCTGAATAATAATGAACCTTGAAATTTGGAAACCCTACATAATTGAGCTGTACCGAGCACTGTGATTAAATAAAAACCAAAGGAAATTTCTGAACAAAATCCATTCCAGAGTAGGTTCCAGGTTAGGGTTCCAATCGAGTTGAAAAATTTTTCACACAATCGCCTGTACTTATACTACTAATTTGAAATTTCTCCCTGTTCCATCATAAAAAAAATTAAGATACAGAAATATGGAGGCACTTACCTGCAACTGCACTGAAAAAGAAGACTTCGAATAGCAGTGCCAACAGCACCGCCGTTTTAGGTGGTGATTGCATAATTTTCTACTCTATAACCATCGGTCGGCACTGAGAATTGGTTTTCTTTTTAAAAACTATTTGAAAAAAAACGATCCTCTTTTCCGAACCTATATAGAGCGAGAAAGAGAGCGCAACACTGCGCCAGAATTTGTCCAAAATTTTCTGAGGCCGCGTGAATATATATATGGCCGATCCTTGGCCAGAGTCCGTCGATGAAAGATTGGGATGGTAATAGGGGGGAGGGGAGGTTGGGGGAAGGTAGGGGGGTGCAAGAAGTGCGTGGCGAAGAAGGTTTACACACTCTTCTCAAATCAGAGCTTCGTCATTTTCTACGTCGTCGTCGTTCCTTGAAGTAACATGATGATAAGATAGATACTAGGCTCGGTGGAGAAAAAGAGAAACAGCAGCAGAAAATCTTGTTGTTTTCTTTTACCACAAGTATTAAGAAACGATCACTTCTAGTGCATCTTTTGAATTTACAAGGTCGAATTTTACTGGCGGAAAAATAATAACGGTTCAAGTCCGTTTGCAGCTTCCATTTTGAACTCAGGAGCCATTCCACATCTTAAGCAATGCGCTCTGAGACCACTAAGCGATTTTAGATTTTTATTTCAGAAATTTGGATCTGATTAGTATCATATGGTGTCATATGACCCCCCTCCCTTGTGGTCCTGCATATCCTAAGGGAACCACGGGTGAAAATCAAGTGGGAGAAGGGAGCCATTACTGGTGAATAACTGTGCTACAGTGACCCGATCAAAAAAAAAGGCAGTTGTGAAGAGATCTTTTTCCCCCTAAGTCAAAGGTTCTTAACCATATGTGTTCCATGGATCTGTTGCACTAATAAAATGAAGACCACTAGACATTTTTACAATACAATAAAGGCAACGAACCTTTTTGTACCCAATACAATAAAAGCCACGGTCCACTTCTACTTATTGAATGAATGCACCAGACGATTTGTAACAATAAAATGAATTCTACCGCCTCTTTGTACCAGTAAAATGAAGATCATGGATGCCTTGCATCACTGGAAAGAAAACCACGAACCCCCTGAACAAATAAATAAAAGACACTCTTTGTTCCAATAAAATGATGAAATAAATCCCGTAGACCCTCTGTACTAATTTTATATTTATTTATACAATATTGCTTGACAGAGGCCTGTACCAGGGAATGCGGTGGTGAACTTTGACAGAGAAGACGATTGACGTTACAGAGGAAATCAGAAACTGTTGTACAATCAATAATGTTTGAAGAGAGGTTTTTCCAATCGGTTATTGTTCGAATTTGAAACAATCTGTGGATGCAAAGATGTGTTTCAATTTTTGTGAATGGTAAATTCTATTGGAAAAGTATGAAGCTGGAGTTAAAAAGTTGGAAGTGCCCATATGAAATGGCCATGAAGGATTTTGAAGAGGAAAGTTAATCGAAAGAATGTCTACGGGTGGATATTGAGTTGGCGCTTGAGTTCAGTAACGGAGGCGAAGGATGACCAACAGTTAAAAATGAAGCGGACGGATTAATTTTGAATAGATTCCAACTTACCTATGTTTGAGAGAGTATGGGGGGTCCCAGATTTTACAGGCATATGAGGGTACAGGTCTGAGGGTCTGTCTGAGGTGATGGGTGGAGTTTTTGAGGTTCCGACGAACAAAAAAGAGTTGTTGGAGACACTTATGAAAGACGTAATCAACATGGAGATTCCAACGGAGGTCTGCAGAAATAATTACATCCAGATATTTATAATTAGAAACTTCGGTGATTAAAAAGTTATTGATAGTGTAAGAAGAATCGAGGGGAAGTCTTTTGCGCGTAATTTTTGTAAAAACTGTTTTTGAAGAATTAAGGGAACGAAATACACGGGCTCCTTGCACCAATTAAATGAAAGCCACATGATCTTTGCACCAATAAATTGAATTCCGCAGACCCTTTGTACCAATAAAATGAAGGCAATCAGGAGGTCACCGATAAAACAAAGACTACGGGCCCTTCCCTTGGACAAATGAAATGAAAGCCACGGACTCTTTGCACCAATAAAATGATAAAATGAATCCTACGAACCCCGTGTACGAGGACAAAGAATCCTTGCTGCAATAAAATTATTTCCACGGGTCCTTTGTACGAATGAAATGAAGGCAATGGACTTCAATTTTTATTCAGACGGCCACGGACCCTTCGAATTAATAAATTGAAGGCCACGAACTCTTTGTACAGATAGAATGAATTTTCCACGGACCTTTGTACAAATTAAACAGACGACATGGACCCCTTTCGTAAAAAATTAAATGAATTCCTCAGGGACCACTTGCACCAATGAAATGAAGGCCACGGACTCAATGTACTGATAAAATGAGGACTACGGACCATTTCAGACTATTGACTATCGTTTCATCGTGAGTATAAGTTAGAGAAGGCCCCAAAAAAAAGTTGTGAATGATTTTACACTTTGAGCTTTAATAAACTGAAACCGAAACTTTGATGATTTGCACAATCGTGCCTGTCATTACAATAAGTCGTGATAATACAATGAGCAGATGAAAAGTAGAAATATTTGTTAGTAATTGAATTTTTTTTTTAACTTATATGTATATATAGTTACGGTAAATGTGATAAATGGGTAATTATGCATAGTAGCCAAGTGTCATTGGTAAATTCGATAAATTCCCCTAAATTAATCACTTTCATCGGTGATAATGAATAGCACCTAAACGTCGTTGTTAAATATGATAAATACTTGAAATATATCGCTTTTATCTGTGATTATGGATAATACCCTGGTGTAATTGGTGAAATTGATAAATACGAAAAAAAATTCCAAATGAGTCTAGTATGTATGATGAGTCGGAGCCCGATATAATGATTACAAATTTTACGATCATACCCCCGATGCAATGACACAATACATGCATGAATTAACATGTATAGTACAGTAAAATCTCTCTTTTGCGGACACCGGCAGGACATAAAAATTCATCCGTAAAAGAAAGGTGACCGTTAATCAAGGGTTTGAAATTCATACTTTTATTATACAACGGGAAATTACTATTCGGCCGTTAAGAGGGGGTTTTACTATATATCATATAGTACTATTTATGTTTACCAACCACGCGAAGCTTAGGTATTATGTATAATCGACGGTAAAAATACTTTTTCAGTACTTATTAAATTTACCAATGACGCTTGGGTATTATGCTATGCATAATCACCGGTAAAAGTGATTAATTTAGGGAAATTTATCAAATTTACCAAAATGCTCGGCGATTATGCTCAATAACCGGTTGTTACGCATAATTATAGGATTTATCACATTTACCATAACACACATACACAAAACACAAATGTAAATACGATGAAATCTAACCTCAGAAAATATATTTATGTATAATATACATACTCGCATCCAAATATATAATATTTTCCCGTGCATATGTCAAATATGTTAATTGGGCGCACTGGCAGGGGGTGAGGAGCAAATGAGAACAGAAACTTAGGGAGAATGTGGAGGGTGGTCAAAACTGTGGTGTTGTAAGAAAAATGTAATTTTCGAGCTTTTTTTCAACAAAAAGACTTGACTAAAGACGTAAAAGCTAGAATTTCGGACACCGGCCGTAACATGAACACCGTTAAACCACAGAAATATCTTGACGAATGATAGTGAAATTATATGTTTTCCTCCAACAGTCGAAAAACACGCACGAGTGAAATTAAGACAATCAATCATGGATGGCTCCTAAAAACATCTAATGAATTGAAAAATAATACCAAAAATCCTCTTATGTGGATTTTGAATGTTCCACAAAACATTTGTGAAAATTGTTGGCTATATAATTGTTGTGTCTGGTTTGCTGTTAGTTCTCGTCGAACATTATCTAAAAAAAAGCAAGTTCTTTGGACAAAAAAGGACTTGGAATTAGTTCGTCACTTTCTTAAGGAGGGGTCTTGGTTTTTTTGGCATCTGGGAAAGCGTCTAGACTCGGTACAGACGTTGGTTTCACTCTTCCAAGTGCATATGCAAAAAACAATAGGTATTAGAGAGTTATTTACTGATATTTCCATTGACGTTGAAGAGTTGAAAAGAATTCAACGTCGAAGTAAAATACTCCAGCAATTGAATTTTATTGAATTCGATTTTTTCAGCGTGTAATAATTGATTAAAGCCTTGCCATATATGGAATGAATATTGATATGCTTGGTATGTCAGTGACGGGTGATGTCGATGTAACGCCATCTACTCACGGTTTTTTTATTTTATTTTTTTTTATTCGGAGAAATGAGTCTCCGACCTTTGCGAAGACGCGTCAAACAATTGTATTTCGTTTGATAGTCTAATTTTTTAATTATTTTCTAGTAAACAGCTCTGCATTTTGTACATGGAAACTTTCTGTCTTCTCTTAAGTAAACTTTCTGTATTTTCACTCTCGAAGCTGGTATACGTTGAACTTATTAAAGTACGTGTAAGCAGAGAAACGAATTGAAGTTTAATGGACGCACAAAAACACGCCGTCCGATCTAAACGAACACAAAACAACGAATGCAAACAAAATATGTGTTGAAACAAATAAAGAACTAAAGTATCTTAAAGTTAACGGTTAGCTGGTAATTTTCTAATATTCAATACTCCAACCTAAAATTAAACATGCTAACAAATCGAAAAATTACAAACGATACATGAGCACAGATGCAAGAATACTGAATGGATACAAAAAAGGAAAAAATATAAAGATACACGATGCAAACATCATTTTTCCTTCAATTCACACGTCTCTATCATTTCTTTCAAATGATTAAACCTTCCGCGAGGAAGTGGCTTAGTGAATAAGTCAGCAGCTTATTCTTGAGTCGAACAGTTATGCACATCTAGCTGTTCTTTCTGGTACAGTTCTCGAATGAACTTGCACCTCACATCAATGTGCTTCGTTCTGCAGTGAAATTCTGGATTTTTTATGAGTCTGATGGCATTCTGGTAGTCGACCTGTAGTAAAAGGACACCACTTGAAATTCCCAAGTTCTTGAAACAAGTAATGAAGCCATACAATTTCTTTTGCAGCTTGACTAACCGCCACAAACTGTCTCAGTTATAGAAAGAGCTAGACATTTCTGACTTTGACTTTTCCATGTTACTGCGCCACTGCTGCGCAAAAAACACCATGCCTGAAGTTGATCTCCTTGACACAGGATTCCCCTGTATAATCTGTACCACTGAATGCTTTTAAAGCACCAGCTTTGGCATCAGATGAGTACAAAATACTCCAATTCATTGTGCCCATTAGGTATTTCAATGTCCTTTTCACAGCATTCCAATGACACTCTTGAGGTTTGTCCAATACCCGAGAGAGCACACCAAGTGTGTAAGCTGTATCAGGTCGAGTGATCATAACCAGAAACATGAGGCTTCCAATGGCTTTTCTGTAAGAAACGTCAAGGGGGCTGGAACAGTATACATCTCTCCTGTTAAACAGCACTTTTCAATAGGCGTTCCTACTGGATTCGCATCTGTCATATTGAAACGGTTCGTCTACAATAAGATTCCTGTGGATGAAAATCGATCCATCATCCAAATAATTAATTTACATACCCAAAAAGTACTTAACATTATCTATTACAACTGCAAATTTAGGTTTGAATTGGTAAAGAAATGTATTTAACATTTCCAAGTCCTTGGAAAATATCAGACCATCATCACATATAGGATGAAGAAAAAGGTTTTCTCTGCATTAACAAATAAACGTGGATCTGAACTTGAAGATTTTAAGCCATGATTTCCTAGAAATTTGCTGAACTTTTCATTCCAGCACCTGGGGGATTGTTTCAGGCCATACATGCTCTTCATCAATTTGCAGACCTGATTTGAACCATTCTTGAAACCTTCTGGCTGGTTCAGGCAGATTTCTTCTTTCAGTTCTCCATGAAGGAATGTTGTTTTGATGTCAAATTGAGCAACCTTTATTTCTTCTTAGCAGCCACACTTAACGTTGTTCTCACAGTATCCCAGCGAACAACTGGACTGAACGTTTCAGTGTAATCTACATCAGATATCTGTCCAAATCCTTTTGTGACCAGACGTGAATTACATCTTGTCACTGCACCATCAGCATTTTTCTTCACTTTGAACATCCATCGACTCCTATGGTTTTTCTATCACTTGGCAAATCCACCAGCTTCCATGCCTTATGTTCAATCAGAGAATCCATCTCTTCTTGTAAAGCAACTTGCCAATGATTAGAATCCCTGGATGACATTGCTTCTGTATAAGTGACTGACTGATTCTTCACATTCTGCCAGCGTGAAATAATCATAAAGCCTGGACAGCTTCTCATCTTCGACCTGTTTCGTAAATTATAAGTATCAGTGTCTGACTGTGATTCAACTTGTTTGGAACCATCTGTGTCTTCAGCAACTTTTTCAGTAAACTCTGGATTGTTGACGAAAATCTGCTTGCTTGTGACTTCATTCTTGAACACAACGTCCCTTGAAAGAACTATTTCATCTTTACTGGGTATCCGTTCCCTGTAACCATCTTTATCGCCACAATACCCAACAAAGTACCCTTTCTGAGCTTTCTCATCGAACTTTTTCCTTTTCTGTTTTGGCACATGCACAAAACATTCATCTCCAAACACGCGCAAGTGAATTAATGGTGACTCCTTGTTATACCACAGTTCATAAGGAGATTTTTCCTCAACACTACTCGGTCCAGATCCTGTTGATAACATGGGCTGCGGTATTAACAGCTTCCGCCCTTAGCTTTTCTGGCAATTACTTGGCGTGTAGCATAATCCTGGCGACTTCCACAAGAATCCGATTTTCCCTCTCAATTGCTCCATTTTGCTCTGGTCTGTATGGCATTGAGGTTTGGTGAATCAATCCTATTTCTTTTACAGTGGATTCAACTTCTGAATTCTTGAACTCTGAACCACCATCAGTTAGTAGCTCTTTAACATTATGACCTCGAGTTCGTACTTAACAAGAAAGTGTTACACCTTTGAAGGAACTTCAGACTTTGCTTTCAAGAAGTATAACGATCTGTACTTTGAGAAATCATCCTTGAATACAACATAGTATCTGCTTCCACCCAACGATTTTTCAAGCATTGGCCCCACAGACATCTGCATGGATCAGTTCACTAACTGTAGTTATCCTCGTTGTTCTGGTACCGAAACTGAGTCTATGCATTTTACCATATGCACATGCATCACAAAAATTTCGACTAAACTGAATCTCCATACCTTTACTTTTGAGGAACTTCTGTACATGTTGATTGTTCTGATGACCTAATCGCTCATGCCACAGTTGAATGTCAGCATTTTTCACAGCAAAACAAGCTTTAGAAATTATGACACGCATCAAAAGCTTGTACACACCACTGAGTTGACGAATTCACAGCAACAGTCTGCTTTCCATTTCGAAACTTTTTTGTGCTTTGTGTAGCAACTTCGATGAGACCATGATTCAGAGCAGATGCCGATGAGAACAGATTCTGGTCAGATTTAGGGACATACAAAGCATTTTTCAATTGACCTGGTTTCCACTTC
Organism: Pholcus phalangioides; assembly: GCF_987345545.1. Classification (NCBI taxonomy): domain Eukaryota; kingdom Metazoa; phylum Arthropoda; class Arachnida; order Araneae; family Pholcidae; genus Pholcus; species Pholcus phalangioides. Next base: position 20,864,479 of record NW_028301603.1, on the reverse strand, counting down.
ACATACCAGCATTTCCACATCAATCGTGCCGTATCCTTTAGCATACATGAAAGTTCCATCACCGAGATGAATCGGTTTTGGCCCATCAAAAGGAACATACGATGAGAAGAAGTCCGAACGAGTCGATATGTGATGATATTACCCCTGATACCCCTGAATCAATTATCCAACAGTCCTTGTTAACATCTCAGACACGCATGAATGCTTGTCCCTGAGAACTCTGGTCAGAAGTTTCATTGTCTTTACTCGAACGGCAGTTCTTTTTGATATGACCGACATTCCCGCAGGAGTAGCACTTCACCCAGTTTCTTCTTTGGCTTTTGAACCTTCGAAGTTTCGAGCCTTTTTTCCGCCATTGAACTAGCATTTTTGGCCATAAATGTTTACAGTGCTCGGTTCAGATCTGCAAGATCTCTGTTCTTCAAGTCTCTGTTCATGAAGCCTGAGACTTTCAGTCAAAGTCGCTACGCTTCTTTCTTTATGGGGAACTGACTCCCAAGCGTTTTGGAACTCCAGATACTTACTCAGAAGGGTATTGAGTATCCTATTCAGCAACATTGAAACAGGAAGACTAACATTTTCTCCTTTGCAAATCTTGCCAAATTCGTCGCAGTTTTGATACATGAGAGGCGATATTGTCAGCTGGATCCTTGGTGTAGTTAAATAACTGCGAATACAATAAGTCCAAACGTCTCTCATTTTTTTGTTCGCATACAGTGTTCAATGCATTCCACATATCTCTGTCAGATTTGCAGGTAAGAATATGCTGCTTTGACTCACCACGAACACTCGACGGGATTATATATCGTGCAATAGCCACAGCAAACTTCGTTCGTTCAGGCTCGGTTGCATTTTCTTCCAACGAAGCAAGATACGTGACTTCTCCCGAAACGACCGGCGTCACTTTTCGGACAGTCGGCTGTAGTTCCACATCGAACTTCCAGCTTGTCCAGTTTTGTATACCTTCCAACTTATCGATGAAATGAAGCTTCTCCATTTCCCCACTTGAATTGGAAACTTAAACTCGAAAACTAAACTGATACTAAACTTCGCTTCAGAAGTCAAAATTCCGCAACCGTAGACGCGACCATTAAACAATCAAACTCACTAGTAAGTAGAGGGTCACTAGGTACCATAACCTGTTCAAATTATTAAAGTACGAGTAAGCGGAGAAACGAACTGAAGTTTAACGGACACACAAAAACACGCCGTCCGATATGAACGAACACAAAACAGCAAATGTTAAATAAAACATGTGTTGTCACAAATAAAGCACTAAAGTATACCACGGTTAACGGTTAACAGGTAATTTTCTAATACGCAATAGTACAGAGTGGTTTCTGAACGTATTTTGAGCATTTTTTAAGTTAAAACTGTAACTCTACGAGCAACAGTTGATCAGATAAAGTCCGGATTAAGACCTACAGGACTCCCTGGTATAGTGAAACCTCTTTTAAAGATCATCTCCATGAGGCCCCTCTCCTTCCTCCAATAAGGCCAATTTTTTTCTTCTCGCGAAATACATCGCCTATATATACATATATTCGATAGAATATATATATATATATAACACAGATTCGATAGATCCTGGGCGGTGCACAGTACCAAATGAAATGTACATGGGATACCGGAATTTCTATAGATTAGGTTTCATGTCTGATTTCAAACATGATTTTCTTCATGGAAATAACATGGAAAAACATCGACCTCGGAAATCCTTGTCTGGATCAGAAGAGTTTTAATCCGTACATAAGCCACATGACACTGTTGAACTTCAGAAGCGCGAGAGATTTCTGCCGTGCTTGTGGTGCGCGGGAATCTGCACCGCTTGAAGCGTGAGATAATGAATCAGTACAAGTTCTCCGAAAGCCATTTCTTCCCGCAATATGTCGTCGTCGTCAATGTAATTAGAATTCCAGCTTGAGAATAATAAGAGGGCCCACAAAACACGAGACGTTTATTAGTCGTGGGTGCTGTTACCACCTCGCATATACCCTCTCTCTTAATAACCCTTCGGCATTCGCAGGAGAACACAACTAAGCCGCCGCCACTACACTGAGTCACCTTCTGTGTTTTAACTCTGATTTTTAGTCGATATTTGTTCGTACGAGAACCTACAAGTCATATTTAATTAACATTTGGTTAGTGTGACACATACACACACTATTAACACCTGTAATCTGAACATGGAAGTAACATTGAAATTGAAATGTTTCGGGGAGGGGGAATAACTAATTCAATATTTTCGAGTAATCAATAAAGTAACAGTGGTTTTTCCTATTGGGTTCTTCTAAACCGAGCGCAATGCTAGTCTATCGCCCCTTTTGGAACATTTACTACCGTGTTTTACCGGTTTTACTCTCTTTCTAGGGGTAAGGAGTTGTACTGGAAGCGCATTTGCGTATCTTGTGACATTTGCGAATTGCTGCCACCTATATTAGAAAATAAGGGTGCAATGATTGAATACCTGTATATACCGTTGAGAGAGTTGCTCTCTTTCTCTGATAAGGAGAAATAATGAGAACCCAAAAAAATAAAAAATAAGATTACTTTGCAGACCGGCAAAAAATGAATAAAGGAGAAAAATTTGAGTGTCAGCGAAAATTTAATGAATAGGAGAAATAGTTTCAGGACTGATAAAGAAAAAATAAATAGGAGAAAAATATAATATGTCGACTGGCAAAATAGAGAGTAAATAAGGAGAAATAATTTGTGTACTGGGTGAAAATACATAAAAAGGATACAATTTGCTGACCGAAAAACACAATTAATAGGACAAGTTTTCTGCAGACTAGAGAAATAAAATAAATAAAAATAATTTACGTACCGGCCAAAAAAAAAATAAGAGAAATAATTTCGGCACCGGAAGAAAAATGGGAGAAATAATTTGCGTGCCGGCAAAAAATAAATAAATAGGTGAAATAATTTGCGTACAGGCAGAAAAAAATAGGATAAATAATTTGCGTACAGGCAGAAAAAAATAGGAGAAATAATTTGCGTACCGGCTAAAAAAAAAATAGGAGAAATAATTTGCGTACCGGCAAGAAATAAATAAATAGGCGAAATAATTTGCGTACCGGCAAGAAATAAATAAATAGGCGAAATAATTTGCGTACCAGCAAAAAAAATAGGAGAAATAATTTGCGTACCGGCAAAAAAAATAGGAGAAATAATTTGCGAACCGGCTAAAAAAAAAATAGGAGAAATAATTTGCGTACCGGCAAGAAATAAATAAATAGGCGAAATAATTTGCGTACAGGCAGAAAAAAATAGGAGAAATAATTTGCGTACCGCCCAAAAAAAATAGGAGAAATAATTTGCGAACCGGCAAAAAAAAATAAATAGGCGAAATAATTTGCGTACCAGCAAAAAAAATAGGAGAAATAATTTGCGTACCGGCAAAAAAAATAGGAGAAATAATTTGCGTACCGGCCAAAAAAATAGGAGAAATAATTTGCGTACCGGCCAAAAAAAATAGAAGAAATAATTTGCGTACCGGCAAGAAATAAATAAATAGGCGAAATAATTTGCTTACAGGCAGAAAAAAATAGGAGAAATAATTTGCGTACCGGCAAAAAAAAAATAAATAGGCGAAATAATTTGCGTACCAGCAAAAAAATAGGAGAAATAATTTGCGTACCGGCCAAAAAAAATAGGAGAAATAATTTGCGTACCGGCCAAAAAAAATAGAAGAAATAATTTGCGTACCGGCAAAAAATAAATAAATAGGAGAAATAATTTGCGTACAGGCAGAAAAAAATAGGAGAAATAATTTGCGTATCGGCACAAAAAATAGGAGAAATAATTTGCGTATCGGCACAAAAAATAGGAGAAATAATTTGCGTACTGGCAAGAAATAAATAAATAGGCGAAATAATTTGCGTACAGGCAGAAAAAAATAGGAGAAATAATTTGCGTACAGGCAGAAAAAAATAGGAGAAATAATTTGCGTACCGGCAAGAAATAAATAAATAGGCGAAATAATTTGCGTACAGGCCAAAAAAAATAGGAGAAATAATTTGCGAACCGGCAAAAAAAAATAAATAGGCGAAATAATTTGCGTACCAGCAAAAAAAATAGGAGAAATAATTTGCGTACCGGCAAAAAAAATAGGAGAAATAATTTGCGTACCGGCCAAAAAAATAGGAGAAATAATTTGCGTACCGGCCAAAAAAAATAGAAGAAATAATTTGCGTACCGGCAAAAAATAAATAAATAGGAGAAATAATTTGCGTACAGGCAGAAAAAAATAGGAGAAATAATTTGCGTATCGGCACAAAAAATAGGAGAAATAATTTGCGTACTGGCAAGAAATAAATAAATAGGCGAAATAATTTGCGTACAGGCAGAAAAAAATAGGAGAAATAATTTGCGTACCGGCAAGAAATAAATAAATAGGCGAAATAATTTGCGTACAGGCAGAAAAAAATAGGAGAAATAATTTGCGTACCGGCCAAACAATAAATAGTAGAAATAATTCTCGCTTTATTCGTAATAATTGTTATATATCCTAAATATTTAGGAGGATCTTTTTTCAATGGGGATTATTTTCTTCGGATTAACGAAAGTCGGTAATTTGGCTGAACAAGAAAATAACAAAAGATCTTTTTACCCTTTCTTATCTGTTGTAACAGCGGGGAGCACTAAAGTAGGATCAGACACGTTTGGAGCTTTCCACGTTGTTTGTTAAATAATGCCGACAATAATTAAACTACTATGTGGTTTTTTTTTTTGTTTCGTTCCTGTGGCGTCCAGAATGAAATCACATTCTTTTAGGACCAATCTGAACAGTGCAGAATTGTTTCTGGCACTGTTCTTCAAAACATCCATGGATAGGCCTGGAGAAATATTACAATCGTGTAACTACAGTCTAACCTTGTCTGCGGGTCAACCGGATAACGTGTCACGCCAGTTACCCGGTCGCTTTTTAGAAAATTCAATTGCCCTCTACGGCACTCTAATGTTATTAAATTCCTGATAATGCAGTTCAATTTCATTCCAGGTACCTTTTTCAAAAATTTTCATCGTAAATATCGTAAATAACTCGTAAAAACTAAAAACTCCCGGAAATGAAACCTGTCAACTCCCCCCCCCCCCCAAGCTGGTGCCGTGTCGGACTTTCCCCATGTGAAAGCCACGAAAATGCATCCGTATTCACTTATGCAACGAATAAAATCCAGTGCCAACAACCAAGGACCCGGGGGGAGAGGGGGGGGGACCTAATGCACAGATTTTTTGTGCCCCCCGTTATAGCGAAAATTTCGTTTTCGTTTTCGACAAAACCCAGGGCCCCCATTTCATGAGCCAGCTCATGAAATGGGGGGGGGGGGGGTTTCTTTAGTCCCCATAAATTGAATATATGGTTGGTACATAATACGTAAATAATATTTTGTTCGTGTGGTTGCACGTGGGAGGGGGGCGTTGACAGTGTTTATTCTGCAATACAGGAGTAGCCATTGAAGATATCCTTCAAAGTCATCGCCCTGGGTACCCGGACCCTGTATGTTGGGAGCACTGGTTATCTATACATACACATGATCTATATATATATGCACCTACATATGAATTTTCAATATTTGAAGAGTGATAGGCAAAAACTCTCGGTACTTGCTTTCTAACGCATGGGCCTTACCCGTGGGGGGGGGGGGGGGGGAAGAGTGGGCTCGGATGCAAAGGAGCGTCTCATGACTATTTGAGATCCGGCAATATGATTTTTAAGAGAAGTAACTGGTAGTCTGTGAATTTCAATCAGATAGGGGGCACTTAAACAACACTTGAAATTTATCGGGGGGAAAGAACCCCATGCATGCAACGGTAACCTGTTGAAGAAGAAGAAGAAGAAACCGTATGTGCAAATCTACGTCACAGTAAATAAAGGCACGGACGGCAGCCCTGTGAAGTTATTCCAACGTGCAACCGTTCTAACAGCTGTAACGTACGGGATAATTTCGTGCTCTGGTAAATACTGAAAAATCAGACAAACGACAATCACAACAGACAATCATTTACGGAGCTGCAAACAGAAGTACCACAGAGGCTGCACGAATGCACGGTGAGCGCTTTACCCCCACAGGCGGTTGCCCGATCCGAAAACATTTCCACGCTTGCATCGGCAGCGGTGCGAAACGGGATCCTTTCTTGCTTCCCGGTCCGATGCAGGTCGCACCAGGACTGCCAGGACGGATGTTCATACGGTTTCTTTTTCTTCCCCAGGTTACATTTGCAAGCATGGTATTCTTTTTCTCCCGATACATTTCAACAGGAATTCCGTTTCAACGTTTGCGGACCGGCCGTTTCGAAACATGTTAGCGCGTTTGCGTCTCATGTTAGACGATGCATTCTTTGATGACAATTGTTTGTATTGGTGTGTACTATCACCTCTTAAAGTTTTCCCCCCATCTTTTCTGAATCATCCGGTAGTACAGTACAAGATACATGAGCAGATGCCATTATGCACGTCGCCAATAAAGAAGAATAAATATTTGATCTAAAAAAATTATGATAGAGGTAAATAAATCACGGTAACAATCACATAGTAATTGCGTAAACCCGCTGTGGTTGTCGAGTGGTCATAGTGACGGACTCGCGTCGCGAGGTCCCAGGTTCCAACCCCACCGTCGGCACAGTGGTGATCGGCTGAAGTTGGTTTTCTGTGGTTCCCAACTTCGAAGCGCAAATGCAAGCTGATCTTACACACACAAAAAAAGTCTCACCACAGAGAGCAACAGGCCTACAAACAGTACAAGTATTCAGTCATTACACTTCACTTCTAAAATATAGATGGCAGCACTGAGAAAAATCAGACACAACGATAGATACACACTCGGACTATTAGGTATACACACACACACACTTACACTTCCGGCACAACTCACTAGGTAGTAAATCCCCCATAGATGATGATAGACCTGAGTTGTGCTCGGTATGAAAGGAAGAAAAAGTAGTTGTGTTAATAAACCGATTAATAAATAGTATTTTTAATAGTATTTCTACATAAGACAGTTAACAGCTTAACAGACCATGTTAAAAAGTAGGCGACCCCTTAAGAATATTAACAGCATTAAAGATTTATATCATTTTAATTCCGACGGGAACATGGCTCTTTCTCGTCCTTAATAACTTAATGTAAAATATTAACTGAATTAATCCTTCACTGGTGACAAACATCAAGGGCATTACATATAAATTTTTCGGTTAGCAAACATCGGGAATCGAATTCAATTATCCGAACGACACGACTAGGTAAAAAGCACAATTATATCACGGAAGTACTATTTCAAAAGAATATCGCGTACATAATCCTTGAGAGGGTGAACAATTTAAACGTACTCCGATGGGATGAATACATATTAACGATTTGAAATACATAACTGTACTTCTCGAGAGAAACTCTAATTAATCCTACTCTTATTATTCTTATTTTCTAGGGGAAGGGGGATCTAAATTGAGAACGGGGGGAAAGGAGGGACCTTGGGAAAAGAACCATAATATTCCATCATCCGGAATGCAAAACTCAACAACGGATACTAAGTACTGTACTTATTTTCAAAAATAACTCAACGTATTTTCGAAAATGTGTCTCTACCCTATTATTTAATGTTGGAAATAGTATCTTTTGAACGGGCTAAAAGAGGCTCTCGAAACTCGTGTTGGAAGTTTCGAAAATTGTTTAAATTCCGCATCTAAACGAGGTGGAATAATACTTCTCTCTCGTTTGTACGTTGTTTTCGATTCGAGTATTTACCGTAGGATTCTTGGAATTTTTTTTGGATCTGTTTTAAAATGTTTCTACGTTTAAAAGAGTAACGGTGTAACGATGAATCTTTTTTGGAAGAATCGAATTGAGCATGCAGATGTTACCTTGTCGGGCATTAAAAAGACGTGAAAAATACGGAATATTCTCCAATATTTTTGACTTCATTTTATTTTTTGTTTCGCCATTTATATGGGTTGACATCATCAGATGTTTTCGCTTCCTGATATTTTTGGGAATTACTTGGGATCCGGGAAATTCGTATCCGAAATTTCGTCCTCGAGACATTTCACCGCCAGGTGTTTCGTCCCCGGCGTTTGGACCCCCTGAAATGACAGTGAGTGGGTGAGTGGCCGTAGGAGTGACCGTATGAGTGACCATTTGAGTGGGTAAGTGACCGTTTGAGTGACCAATTGAGTGCTTAAGTGACCGTATGTGTGACCAAGCGAATAAGTGACTATGTGTGACCAAGCGAATAAGTGACTATGAATGCCCAAATGTGACGACCAATGTGACCAAGTGGTGACGATATAAGTGAGGGTATGAGTGACCGAGAGGGTGACTGACCGTATCAGCGACCGCATGATTGACCGTATGAGTGACCATGTGAGTGGGTGGCTGACCGCATACGTTACCGTATGAGTGAACGAGTGGGTTGGGTGGGTCCGTAAGCTCGATCCTGAGGAAGAACATAGATAACAAGGTCTCTTTCCCTAATGAATTTGAGGGAAACCGCCTCAAGTTCATGACCGCACCTTCATTTCAAACCAAACTCCATTGGTAGTAAATTGCTGTACGACCATACGACCGGAGTTGGAGTGTGGTGAAGTAGTATTTAAAATTGGAAATGTGGGGCAGTGACACTAATGAAGTACACCATTTTTGACCCTCTCCCTCCTCCGTCGGCAAAAGTCAGCAAAACGCTGACCCTCTCCCTCCCACGTCAGCAAAATTTCATCATCAGCTCTGCCCCTCTGAATCTCAACTAGGCTAACCATATTTCCTCGAGAGAAATACGGGAAATTGGGATTCCAAATACGGGAAAATACGGGACATCGCCAATTATCGCCAAGAATGACGCTAAAAGTGAACAAAGTTGCTAAATATTGCTGAAATTACGGAAAAATCGCAATGGCGGGAAATGGAGCAATTCAGCAAATTGCAGTGGATTAAAATGAATTCCACGAAATAAAACGTTCAAAAATTAATTAATTATTTATAGTTGTAATTATCATAATATAATTTATGAGTTGAAAAAGAATGTCAATCTTTGACTTCAACAAAGAATAAAAATCCAAGTAGGCGTCACGTAAAAAACGGGAAAAACCGGGACACTTTTGCCAAAAAGTCGGGACGGGCAGTAAAAGGAAAAAAACCGGGACTGTCGCGGGAAATACGGAACGTATGGTCACCCTAATCCTAACTCATATTTTCATAAAGGGTGGTTGATGACGTAAGCATTATCCAACCCCCCCCCCTTGTCATCAAAAGTCAGCAAATCGAAAACCCCCTTCCCCCCCATCGATGATGACGTAAAAAAACCATTGAACGTTGAAGTTGCTGGCACAAGTATTGCAAACGATATGCGTTGGAAATGGTCGCCGATCTTGGTCGCCGATTCGACACCCAAAATAACAGTGATGTGCCGTTTCAATCAGTGGCATCATCCTGACTAGAAATCGTTACCTCACCACACACATATAGCCAGTACCGCACTCAAGGTTTTCTCAATGGGGGACGGGTTTCAATTATTTCTTTTCTTTCCATGAGATGGTTTCATTTTTTTAATCAACTTTTGTTTCTGTTCAGAAATGAGTAAAGGCAATTTTTTAGTTTTGACATACTTTCAAAGTAAAAAAAAATTCTTGTTTGGGCATTGTGGAGAATCTCTCGTGACCCCCTAGTTCATCGACGAACGGCAAACACTTTGGGAACCACTGATGAATACGATACATATGATAAGATCACTCAATGCTTAAAAATTGTGCACGATATATTCGTGGGAATTTCCACGCTTACGCGCTTAAAGTAAGTATACATTTGGTCCTACACTATTATGCCAGAATGACTTATGGCCCTTTCTTCAAGTGATATATTTGCATTATAATAAAACTCGAGAAAATCGCATAAATCCGAACCCCCCCCCCTCCCTCTTGCAAAATCTGAATTTCAACTATCAGATTTCCCGCTCCTTGTTAAATTGAAGTATACGGAGAAAGCTCGGCTGAGAACAACATTTCGGGAGCTCTTCCACGCTCACCTCAAGCTTCACATACAGCTCTCTTATCTGCGAAGTTAATGTTCAATCTTTAAGGCAATTTGTATAAAATGTTTCTGCCGCCTTTGGATATTTGATTTAAGGAGAGGTGCTTGTGGAACATTGTATTTCCCCGATCTATCAATATACTTTCGAAATTTTCACGGTATTTTGTTATACGTGGAAACAAACTGTAGAAGTCGCATGTGCCTGATTTTCTGCAATGATTCTGATCTGTATATCTTGATCGTTTAATATCATCGTCGTATATAAGAGCGGATCAAATGGAATCCTCTTGAGGGGGATTCATTAAGACGGACGAAAAGGTGACAGAACTAAACAAAATTATTTATGTCCATGAAAACAAAGTCCTCATGTCCGTCAAAGGCCCATTCACACGAGTTAAGTGATCAAGAAATTAACTAAATTTCGAGTCGTCGAATGCTCTAAAAACTCCCCTAGCGTAAGTAATCAAGTAGTGAATGCTCATATTGGATAATACGAAGCCACGCTCAATGGTGCATGCGCATAGTACCTACTTCATCGGGAAAAAAATAAACTAGACTCGATTCTACTTATGTACTCAACCCAAAGCTGGTTAGAGTTTTTTTACTCTTTAACCAGCTTTAACTTATATATAACCACCAAATCACTTGCCAATTCAACCAGAGTAAACGCCCTTGGTGTTTGCATACATTATAAAATAAGTTACTTGACGACTTGAAATTTACAGATTTGCCTTTGGATATTCCGACAGTCGTCAAACTTCTTAATAAGGGCTTCTTTTATGGCACTCTAAAAAATCACACCATGCAAACTACATAAAGCAACTTCACATGCTTTCACACGGTGTGAATTTTGTTGTTCAAGAATGTTCGTTGCCATGTTGTAAACATTGTTCAGGGATGCTTTTGCACTAAAATGTTATTTCTGCTAAATCCATCCTTATAGCCCAATTATGTGGATTTCATTTGTTCAGAAGTTTAAACGCAGCTTTCAAAGAAACATATGAGTGAGGTGAATTCACCGCCACTCAATTAACCAGAAGAAAAATTCTTCGCACGGAAAATCACCGACAACCACTCGCCACCCAGAGATCGAGTGAGCAACTGAAGCAGCGAGCGAGTAACCGAGGAAGTAAGGGGCTGAATGGCGAATGAACAAATGAGCAAGAGTAAGTGAGCAAGTGAGAAGTGACTAAGCTATTGAGTAAGTTAGTGAGAGTAAATGAGTGACCAATTGATTAAGCAAGTGAGGGATTAATTGAATTGATTAAGCAGTTGAGAGATTAAGTGATTAAGCAAGTGAGAGATTAATTGATTTGATTAAGCAGTTCAGAGATTAAGTGATTAAGCAGGTTGAGAGATTAAGGGATTAAGAAAGTGAGGGATTAATTGAATTGATTAAGCAGTTGAGAGATTAATTGATAGAACAATTGAGGACAATTTGATTGATCAGGAAATAAAATTGGACGTTCTCCGATGTGTTGTCACAAATGTTTTAAACCGTGAAATATGTGTGGCTATTCGATCTTGATGGCCCATATGGTTTCTAATCATATTGCCATGATTTGAGATCTGCAAAGCCGTATTTAATGAGCCATCAAATGGGTGATAGTTCAGTGATGCTTGGAGAGCATTTTCTGCCCAAGTAAAGGTTGATGTAGTTTTTCTGCCCTCAAGAATAACTCAAAAGGCAATGTACTTTCGCAAGAGCAACTTGGTATAAATATGAAGAAGGTCTTTGTGACGAAGATTGCATATTCCAACAAGATAATGCGTCAACTCATGTGTCAGGTCTCACAAAATAGTAGTTCAAGCACGAAAATATCGATGTCCTTTCATGGCCGTCTCGTTCTTCCCTGACCTCAACTCCATCGAAAACTTGTGGGAGCATCCTCAAGTACTTGAGGATGACGGCCATGAAAGGACATCGATATTTTCGTGCTTGAACTACTATTTTGTGTGACCTGACACATGAGTTGACGCATTATCTTGACGCAGGTAGGAGGCAATTTTCTTCCATCGGGCATCTAAAAGCTGCCATATCAAAGGCATGGAATGATGTATCTTGTGAAACTCATTGATTTGGTTAAATGAATACCAAATCGTATTTTTGCGTTGATTGCAAAAAAATTCCGATTTTTGTTCTGGTAAATTTATATGTAATTTTTGTTCGAATTTTACTTCTCTTTTCCTCAAAAACCAGAAAGTGCCAATCTATGTTTTTTTTCGATAAAATAATATGAAAACCTTTCTTTAAATTCCCCAATATTTGGTATAAAGTTAATTTGCACCTTCATAAGACAGCTTGGAATGTTTGATATTTTTACTCTTTGCTCCTTCTTGTGATTTCACTAAACTTCAAGAGTATCTTATAAATATGTCTCGCACTGTTACAACTGTCGGTGAATACTAAAGGCGTGCACATAGCCCTTATTTTGGAAATCTAACTGCAAAATTCCGTGTTAGACGATGTCGTAATTGATTGTTCCATTAATTCAAGCCTTCCCCCTCCCTCCCCCACACCACTTCTAGTTGATTTCATGAGCACCTATCTCGGTCACTTCGAGTGTATAGATCAACTCGGCAGCGACTATTCTCTGAGCTTTCGGCGTAAGACGTGATCAGAGATATATTTGTACACGCGTCTGAAACCGTTCCTGTTACATTTGCGTGTTTGTGTGCACTTTGTAAGTGTGTATGCGTATACATATTATAATGTTATACAGCAAATTGCTTGCCATCTCGAGCATGTTTCTCGAGGATTGTATCCTATATTACTATTGCTGGTGCTGTCTGTCATTTCCTGTATTTCCCTCCGTGACTTGAGCACCGATATCCGAATTCACCAGCACTAAGATATCTGTTAAAACGGCTTCCGTAGGTCCAATGTGACCGTAAGTCACATTTTTGTCAGCAGAAATACTTGAATCAGCTTCCTGTAGAGCTGGGGTGTCAAACTCGATAAGGCCCTGGGCCATTTGCTTCTAAATTACCTCTCAAGTGGGTCGCCAATTGTTGAAAATTAGTAATAGAAAAATGTGTTAATTGTAATCAAAAAATACTTTAAAAAATGTTTGCTCAGTAGGAATCGAAGGGAAGTGAAAGAAGTAATATTATATGATTGTAGCATGTGTGGGCAAATGAATGAAGTAGTATGTGTTTTAGCGTTGAAAAGTACGTGGTCGCTCATTTTGGTTCGAACAACCCATGTTGCAATTAAGAGTTGGATGGTGGTGTTACTCTGAATCCAGCTAGGATCACAGACCTGGATATTCTTATTGACGAGCGGCTTAGGTTTTCTGAACACTGTTCAGCGGTGGTCAAAAAAGCGTGCTGAATGCTCGGTTTCATTCTTAAAAAAGTCTCTTCGCGTTCTCCTTAAATCATTCTTCCGCTTTTCCGAGGCTTAGTTCGTGCTGCTATGGAGTATGCCGTAAGGTTTTGGAGACCATTCCTACAGAGGGACATAAACTTGGTTGAAGGGGTGCAGAGAACAGATACGCGTGTCCTTGTTTGCACACGGGGCTTGAGTTATGCAAACACCAAATATGACCCTTTTTCTGTCCCTTGCGGGATATAAGCGGGTCATTTTACGGCTAGGCCATGCTGCAAAAAGGAAAGCCAGCCACCAAAACCACGGGCCGAACTCCGGCCGGCATCGCACCACCGGATCTCCGAATATTTGCATTGGAGGAAAGCAGGCGTCGGCGTTATATGATCAAAGTTTTTAACAACTAGCTGTTGAGAGGATGTATTTTTGGAAAGAGAGAAAATTCAACTGCCTTGCGGAGAATCGAACCCACATCCTTTCACTTTCCGGGTAAACTCCTTAAGCTACAACCCGGAAAGGACGTTCACCCGGAAAGTGTAAGGACAGGGTTCGATTCCCTGCACAAAAGCAGTTGAATTTTCTCTCTTTACAAAAATTCATCTTCGCAACAGCCAGTTGTTAAAAAACCTTCGCATGGTAGCGGAGAGTGACATCATCCTTGCGTATGATCAAAGTGCTTAAACTTTTCAACGGGATGGATAGGATGGACCATGTGTTATTAATACACCGTCGATCAACAGCTTCGACAAAGGGACATCGGCATCGCTTAGTGAGAGACATTTCCAGGTTGTGGTGTCACAGGGAGTTGTTCTTTAATAGGGTTGTTAATAAATGGAATGGCTTACCTGCGGGGGTCATGAATTCTAACAGAATTGATGCGTTTAAAGAGAAGAACGATAGGCATAGTGTGGGATAAATCGAGAGAGAAGCTATCCATACTTAAATAAGACATCCATATTTTTCATAGGCATAATTTTTGAGCCACCGCGTTAGGCAATTTGCCTGTTGTGGCCTTTGTACTTGTATTTGTATAAAGCATAAAGTTAATTCTACCTACCTACTAATCAAGATTTTTATTGATCAGCTGTTGACACACAGAAAAATAATTGAGAATATTCTCTTCCGAATTTCTTTTGAGCAAATGCAATTCCTACTAAAAATTGCCCTTGCCTGAAAAATATGTGTTGTTAGCTGATGTTTTCCTTGAAATTGGATACTAAAGTTATTCAAATGCTCAGTAATACCAATTAAGAATGCTAGACAATCGCACTCGTGTCGTATGAAACGAAACATCTGAATGTTTCGTTTCATAAGACACGAGTTTTAATGTCTCGGAAGAATTTCCAGGAACAGTTTTACCTCGTTTAAAGGTAATTTTGTAATTGTAAATTTTGTAATTTTGTAATCCGTAGAAACGAAATACAAAAATATAAGTCAAAACAAACAATACGTTTCTATGTAATGAGGCAGCCAGTCGAATTCACTCTCCGAAAAACCTTTAAGAAATTATAAGAGTAATCACTGCTTAAGGCTTCTGGATCGGGTGAAGTTCAAAGCGTTCGTCACGGGCTCGAGAACGCTGCTGTTTTTATCCTTTACTCTTTGCAGCAAGATATACTTTCTGTTGAATGGCGCAATGAGAAAATTGCAATTCAAGAGTTTTTCTGGATGAATTTTCTTCAATTTTGCTGAAGTCTTGGAGCAAAATTCATATTTTTGCCAGCCATTGCCGACGTACCATCTTTTCTCACTGCTACTAGTTTGTTCATGGGAAGTTGGTATTTTTCCTTAGAGCATAATGTGATAATTTTTGCCACGACGTCGAAAATATATTCCTTCTTTGTGGTTTCATAAACAGAAAATATACATAAAACTTCTTCAGTCATAACTTCATTACATAAAACTTCTTTGCCGTCGCGAGCTCGAAGGAACAGAGTCATTCGAGCCACGTCTTGAATGCCCGAAATTCGGTTGAGTGCTATTGGAAAAAAAAAGACTGTACATTTGAGGATATTACTTTTTCAACTGGTCACGCAAATTACCATCTATTGCTGTTATTATTTCGACCATAATATAGAAGGCCTCCGCAGTCTGCTTGTGACGTCAGTAAGTAGTCCATATTCCCTAAGAATATTCAGGGGAAAAAAATTCCCTGCTCGTGCCAGTATCATCGTTGTGAGGAAAGGAAATGATCGGGCTCAGAATTGGCGATTTCTATGCCCCACATCCAAGCACTATGCGGTATTTGTGAGCCAATCAGGAAGATTCTACGCCAAAATAAGAAGAAACGAAATAGGATGCTGTGGTTCAAAAATGTCTCAAACTTGCTAAGTAGTCTGAATGCCGTTTATGGCAAACAGTGCAGAAGCCTTCTATCTCTAGGAGGTGCTTCCACAATTCGTCTCGATATAAAAAGATATCATGAAATGATTGCGGGCGCAGTGACCTAGGTCTATAAGATATTCGTGCCAAAGGATGTTTAGAGGTGTCGCGAGTTCGATACACGGTTCGTCCTTGTCAGAAACTTTCCTGACACAGGGGTACCACAGAAACGGACACATGACCGCAGAAAAGATTGCTACCGCATTGAGTCCCACATCAAAGGGTTAGCGCACCAACCTCTCGATGAGTATAAAAAAACAAGCCTGCCGTTCAGATTCGGCCATAAATTGATTGCATTATCACATTGATTGTATAATCATAAATTGATTGTATTATCCGGGACACACAGTAGGTCCCGGTCTAATTAGCCCTCGTGTGCAGAAAATGACCGTGGTGCTACAAAAATGATCAAATGATGAAATGCTTGCATATCATTCAAGACTGGCGTTTTCTGCAGCATTTATCGCCCATTTCTTAACCAAGGAACCATCGCTAAAAAGCTTGAAATTTTTCGTGAATATGTAGCGGATTTCATACATGTAATAGCTGATCTCAATAGTTCTCAACCAGGTGTCCTTGCAGAGGTTTTAGAAGGACCGTGTCAGATTAGAAGAAAAAGCAATTAAATTTTTTTTTTTTACATATTACGTTTTTAACATTGTTACGCAAAGGGGGTCCGTAGCCTTCATCATAGGGCCCCATCAAAGGGTTCATGGAATTCAAAATGTTAGGTACCCAATGCCGTAGATCCAGTGAAATACTGAATTTGGTTCGCCCATGGGAGCACAACATTTTCAATTCAAGGACTGATATGTGATGATGCTACCACTTGCGAACCAGAAATTTGTTTATATAGGGGTGACCATGTGACCTCTATTTTACGGGATATTTCCGTAATTCCAGCCGAACTTTTTTATAAAGAATGTCCCATTTTCCACACATTTTCCGAGAAGCTTCCCTCAATTTTTATTATTTATAATGAAATCGAGGATTGAGATTAATTTTTATAACTTATCAATTTTTTTCATTACAATTATGACTATAATCGTGTCCCTTCTAATTTAACTCAGAAAGAAGTTCTTGAACTTTCGTGTCCCGCGGACCCTTCGCGCAAATAAGATGAAGGCCCGGGATCCCTTCTGGGAATAAAATAAAAACCGCGGACACCTTTACAGAGTAATGTTTATCATATAATACTACTACTAGACCGAGTATGCACGTCGTACACATTGCTCAGCGGAATTTCTAACGAATGGGTACATGTCGAAACGTGTGTTGTGAGTGTATATATATATGCATGACCCTAACATATGTATGTTGTCTGAATTTTGCTTGTTTCGTGTACTTGATAGTGCTGTCATCTGTATTTCATATTCTTAAGTAAATATATACATTAAAAATATTGAATTGCACACTTCAAAATATGTATTATATACAAATATATATTCATATATTGTATATTTGCATATAATACTGCAAAAAACAATGACTTCACTGCTTTTTTTCTTTCATACTCACCTACCCTCTGAAACGTCCCCAAGGACCCCGAAGGTCAAGATTATTTGATCTTTTTCGTCGCACTACGTCTACGTTGATTATCATTTGACCGTCACCTACAATTCATTGCCTATTCCGAACGGCCGCGTTCGACATTTTGCCTTCTTTCATGCTTACCTAGAGTTTGGTGTGCAACCCCACGTTGTGGGACTCCCTGCAGTAACAATCTTTTTCTGTTCAGTCATGTGGTCGCCGCTCCTGTTGTACCTCCGTGTCAGGAAAGTTTATAACCAGGACGAATCGGGTATCGAACTTGCTACATTTCTAAACATCCTCTGGTACTTTAGGCGACCTGGGCTACCGCTCCCCGAACGAAGGTCAAGAATCAACTGCCTGCCTTGTAGAAAGGGTTTCTAGAACATCCTGTATGTTACAAGACATTTGAAAAATACCCAACGAATACTATTTTGATACTTCTTATTTCAACACCATTGCTCGTATTAAGAATCGAAACGGATTCCGATCATGTTAACGATTGGTATATTTCACACGCGCCACTGCTCTCGCGACAAATATTTGCGCTTCCTACTCCACTTCAAACGGGCACTTCAGTTTGATTTACTAACCGAAATTAAGCCAAGAAATAACGTAAACGATGATGCGGTGGTGAATCGTTCGGCCCCCACAACAACCACCACCAACGCCTTCGATCGGGAACCCACTTCAGGGTCGTCCTTTTAAAAGGAGAGGTTTTGCACCCGATTCCAACGAGCGCAAACAGTATTATCCGAGTAAATAATTGCACATTTTCTTCCTGAAAAGAGACCTTCAGAACTTCAACTCTTAAATTGGATATTGAAATATTGAAAAGTGCACCCAAGAGAGGAACTCTCCCTCACTCACAAAAGCTCCGTATTGACCGTTTTGCATTACAAAGACTCTCCGTCTCTCTCTCTCCAAAGAATATCGAATTTCTTCAAGTTTGAGAGAATTCCTCTCTTTCTGCAGGAATGTGTGAATACGTACGTACTTGCATTGCACGGGATTCGTATTCTGCCACGTCTTGGAATTGCTTTTAATATGCCCGCCGCAGATTCCTCTAAGAAATTTGAGTTAAGAAATGGAGGAATAAGCGGTGTCCTCTTAAAAGATCTTAATCTTTTTAATACTTATAAATCGAGATCGATCTTGTCCTCCCCTCGTTCGAGGAATCTGAAATTATTGGGAACAGGTTCGGGAGATTCGATTTCTCTCTCTTTAGAGCTTTTGAAAATCGAATTTTTCATTTTTAATCTGCTTTGTCTGTAATTAAAAATTTGGATCTTTGCTGAGATTGATGATGAGAGTTGACTCTATACTCACGAAAGAGAAGCCTGTGGTTACTTTTGATCTCGAGCGCTATCCAATGACGTGAGGTCGCTGTTTGATATTTCGATCTAGCTTCGGGTAGCAGCAGTACGCGCTTAACCTTCTAATAATAACCTATCGTGTGAACCTGGATCAGCCTCAACTAAAATGTTACCTTGACCATTCTGTACCATTCTTGATCATCCTGATCAAAATATTATCTTAGTCAATCTTGAATTGTAGATTGATCAGCACCGAAAATATTATGTCGGTCATTGTCAACTTCTAACTGTAGATTGATAGGCCTGAATCGAGAATATTATCTTGGTTTTCTGCACTCTAAATGAAATCAGAATCTGTTGAAAGCTGAGAGATTGACCAAAATCTCTTGGTTTTTTAATCTCAACCTTTAACTACAGAGCGATCGACCGCGAATTTTATCTTGGTCAATCTCAACCTTTAGCTGTAGAGTAATCAGCCCCTATGTGTGTAAAATCTTCATTTGTAATTGTAGAGTAATCAGCCTGAACCGAGAATATTACATTGGTTAGTCTTGACCTTGAATGTTATCTTGATCTCTCTGAACCTATAATACCTGTAATAACTCTGAACCTGTAATACCTGTAATAACTCTGAACCTATAATACGTATCATCTTGATCAGCCGGAACCAAGAATATTATATTGGTCAGTCTGAACTTGTAATATTATCTTGATCAGCTTAAACGGGAATATCATCTTCGTGAATTTAACAATCTGAAATTGTAGATTCATCTGCCTGAACCGAGAATACTGCAATCATCGATCTGTAACTTTAATCTTGTTTCGATTATGAAGATTTATGAAGATTATTTCGATTATTATGAAGATTATTTCGATTATTATGAAGATTATTTCGATTATTATGAACTTGGAATTTTAGTTTTTTTTCTCTGAATACTTAGAATCTTTCCTTGATTCGCCTGAACTCGCAATCTTTTCTTCCCCCATTAGTCTCATAACCCTCATAATTATTCCACTTTCACAATAACAAACGTAATGTAATTATGAATGGTCTAAACTAGTTTTTCCCAAAGTGGGCAAAATCCCCCTCCCCCCCACCGGAGAGAGAGATGGACCGTATCTGGAGGGCTGCAGAAGCTACAGATGCATTATTTGATTCTTTACGTTTGCTGATCACATGGGGGTGATGGGAATGTTTTTATTGTGAGAAGAGAGAGAGACGATGAGACTAAAATCGTAAATCTCTGGTCTAGCAAATTCATTCAGTCTAGACATAAGATATTATCTTGATTACTTCTGATCTTGGATTTTTGTATTGATTAGTCAATCATGAAGACCGACAGTGGCCTTCGCTTTGTCTCTAAAGGAGATATAAGCGATGACGTGTTGCCATTCTACTATATAAAAAATGTACATGTTTTCTTCATAATTTATTTTTCCAGCGATGTATAATATCTTTTCAGGGCTTTGCTAGGCTTCTCTGGCTTAAACATCGATATTGATTAGTCCGAACCGGGAACCTCATTGCTAAATTACAGTTAAATAGGTGGACCCTCAGATTTTCTACCACAAAAGGACTCCTGAGCTAAAAAAAACCGAACCTCGTACCTTAATGTGGAGAGAACCTGGGAACAAGACTACATTCCTCCACCAAAAAAAGAATACTATCTTGGTCAATATTACCTTCAATTGATCGGCCTGATCCGAGAACCTTGGTCAATCTCAACAATTAATTGTAGATTTTCCTGCCAAATGAGACCAATCCCTATACTTTCAATTACACTGCTCAAACAAAACAAAATTGTGTTCCTAAAGAAATTTCAATGGTTTTAGGGTATATTGAGGGGTTGCTGATTCTGAATATATGGCATTGGTTTTGTCAGATTCTGGCTCTAGTTTTTGAGACAAAGAAAAAATTAAATTTCAATGATAATACATAAGCAGCGCACAAATCACTTTCTTTAGAGTATGCATTATCTCAAAAATCAGAGCAAATCTGACAAAACCAATTCCAGATTCGAAATCAGCAAGCCCAAAATCGTCCTAAAATACCGGAAATACCTTCGAGAGAATAAAATTAGTGTTGAGCAGTCTTATAGATTGTTGAGCCAGAGCAGAGAATACTATCTTGGTTTTAACATTTAATTGTAGATTGATCATCTTGAATAGAGAACCGAGTGGCGTGATGGCAAGATTCTCGTCTAACGCCGTGAAGGCTGCCTTGACGGTCCCAGGTTCAAATCCGAGGAAGAATATAGCTAAGATATTTTCCCCTATTGAGCTTGCGATAGCGACCGATATATGGCGCCTTCAAATTTAACTCATTAATGACAGTAAATTCTAATATATTAATATTGTCAGACATGGTATTTGGTGAAGTAGTGTAGCCCGAACCGAGGATTATATAGCTGATCTAGAAATATTATCTTAGTCAATCTCAACCAGAGATCTCGTGATCCAATCAGGCATGTTGAAAAACAACCACAATTTTTCATGAGGAGTGTATTATATTTCCTCATAATTATCATTTCGTGGCAATTGCTCTTACTTTGGGTCGCTGTATTGCAGATATATTTGTGCACTCAGAATTTTTATGGGCATCTTTTTTTCTCAACCACCTTGTGGGGCATTTTGACTGTTGTGGCCTTTGTTTTTGTATTGGGCAGATGCACACCACTCCGTGTTTTTGACAGAGGAATTGTATTTGAAAACAATGTTCGCATTGTCTTAGTTTTGACTGCCAGTGTAGTTTAGAACTCAGAAGGTCCTTAAAGATGACTAATCATCAATAAAAATCAACCTTCCGCTCGCCCGCCAAGGTTCCATCCGTCCCACGAAAGTTGTTCAGTTAAAGAAGTATATCAATACACACATTACAATAAATAACTTGGATGACCCTATTTACTTCATAAAAATACGGGATATTGCCAATAAAACTGTCCAAGGCAAGTAAAGTAAAGTTGCAATTCACAGCCAAACCATTTGTCAGAGGCAAATGAATTTCTTGATTACAGCCAAAAAAAATTGTCAAAGGCATTAATTTGTCATGAAAATAATCCCCATTAAAGTAAGCCTTGTTAAGGGAAAAACGGGACAGTTTATGAAACTGTTGGGATGACCAAAATTACGATTATGTCTTGTGAAATGCGGGTCATATGGTCACCCTATATACATAATCACCGCATATCTGGGCCGCGGACTGTAAAGGTTGTGCATCTCTTCGTTTTAATGATAGTCTTTGATAGAGTAATTTAATTACAAAACTAATCACATAATTACTTCGAATCAAGTCGAAGACGATTGATTCAATGAATCTCGTATAAAACAGAAAATGCCAAGCTTACGTTATGGAAAAATAGGCTTTCACTAAATTAGAGTAAGCATTAACACACGTTATAGTGTATTTATTAAGCATAATTTCGATATCATGCCATAACGGTCACGATCATTTAGCCGTGATAAGCAGTGATTCCTAGCGAATGTTATTATAAACATGGCGCGTGTGTGTGAAATCTTATCCGGTTAGCCGGACGCTGCTCCGAACGATGACGAAAGCGTGGGGGAGGGGGGGGGGATCCGAGGGGGGGGGATCCCAATCCGATTAAATTTTCGGGGGGATTTCAGGAATATATCCCGGAGACGAGTATCAGCTTGACGCGTTTCCATCCGCTTCATTGGCAGAAATATCTGCTGCATGTCATGTGTCTCTCTAATGTTGTTCCCTACGCAGTAGGATTTATCCGACTGTGATAAAAAGACAGTCGTGAGAAGCTGTGATATATCGGCAATGCCCATGCGAGTCAAAGTTCCCCAAATAATGGGTGCTGGCATAAGTTCACGGATATTGTTTCACGGCTATCCCAAATATGACATCACATTGTCTATGCGACGTGTCTCAATGAGTAGTGCGCAGTTTCGTTAACGTGCCCTGAATAGGATGTCATCGTTCCTAAAAGAATCGATTTCTGCCGTACTTTTCATTTTCACTGGCCATACACAAATACAATACTGGCCACAACAGGCAAAATGACCAACGAGTTGGCTAAAAAAAAGATGCTCTTAAAAATGTGGATGTCAAAACATAACCAAAATGAAGCAAATAAATCATATAAACCAAAATAAATAATATAAAAGTACAAAAGAGTCTTTATAATTAACGTTCCACTTTGAAATGGCCATAAAAGGAAAACTACTGGACAAAATATTGTCAAACTTGATAATAGTTCACAGGAGGTCACGTGATTCAATTTTCCGCAGAAAAAAATAGTTAAAAACTCATGAAACCGTGTCGATCGCTAATCCTTTCGCCTGCGATTGTAGTTTAAACTCTGTCGGTGAATACGAACGTAATTTACAGAGTCTGCGAGCAAGTGAGTAAGTGAGCAATTCAGTGAGTAAGTGAACAAGAGAGTGATTGATCGAGTTAGAGAATGAGTAGATGAGCAAATGAATGAGTTAGTGATGGGTTGAGCAATGAGTAAGTGAAAAGGTGAGAAAATGAGTGAATAAGTGTGCATTTGTGTGAGTAAATGAGTGAGCATTTGTGTGAGTGAATGAGTGAGCATTTGAGTGAATGAGTGAGCATTTGAGTGAATGAGTGAGCATTTGAGTGAATGAGTGAGCATTTGAGTGAATGAGTGAGCATTTGAGTGAATGAGTGAGCATTTGTGTGACTAAATGAGTGAGCATTTGAGTGAATGAGTGAGTATTTGTGTGAGTAAATGAGTGAGCATTTGTGTGAGTAAATGAGTGAGCATTTGTATGAGTAAATGAGTAAGCATTTGAGTGAATGAGTGAGCATTTGTGTGAGTCAATGAGTGAGCATTTGAGTGAATGAGTGAGCATTTGTGTGACTAAATGAGTGAGCATTTGAGTGAATGAGTGAGTATTTGTGTGAGTAAATGAGTGAGCATTTGTGTGAGTAAATGAGTAAGCATTTGAGTGAATGAGTGAGCATTTGTGTGAGTCAATGAGTGAGCATTTGTGTGAGTCAATGAGTGAGCATTTGAGCAAATGATTGAGTGGGGAAATTAGTAAATGAGCAAGTGTGTGAGCAGGTAAACAACTAATCGAGTGAATGAGTTTTGGTAACTCACCCACTCTCACTCGGTCACATATATAATCGCTCTCTCTCTCTCTCACTATTACTCATATTACGTAGCTCAGTGATTCACTCCCACTCACTTGGTCACTTGAGTCCATTCATTTCTGAAAGAAGATTTTATTGAGTTCATTCTGGATGCAGGTTTTGATTGTGACTGCCCTGTTTTTAGACTAAATTCATTCTGAATGCTGGTTTTAAATTAATTTATTCTTATGATTTTAATTAATTCATACCGAATTAGTAAAAAATTTGCATCTCTTTCTATCGCACCGATAACACTGGAATGCGAATTCGTCGAGACATCGAAGATTAAAATTCTTGATTGTTACAGTTGATCTCATCTTTGATCCTATTTTTTTAGAGAATAGAAAATCACAAATTTCAACTATCTTTATCTCGGTGAATTTTTCAATTCAAAAAAAAAATTGCAACGGAATTTGAATTTCTTTCTCTCAATTATTTCATCGCACAGCTTAATTTCCTACTTTCCGCTCACATATTTCTCGTTCTCCCTTTTTGTTTCCAAAATTACAGAATCTCAACCATGAAAAAAACTTTCATTCCCGTCGCGCATTCTCCGTAAAACACCCTATAGACACATTTCTGACACGGGAAACATTACAAAAATCACTCTCACGCCAATATCAGAGAAACAAAATCTCAACGGAAAATCTTTCGATTCTCCGATTCAAGAAATTAGTTTGTTCACACAAGGTATTAAAGCTTGAGAAGAAATTTAGAAACATGTCCTCATTTTCTTAAGAAATGCTCAAGAGCAATCCAATTTCATTTTCCTGCTTCCCCCCCCCCCTCGGAAAATAATAGTAATAATAATGCCCATCATATTTTTTTTTTTCCACGCTAATTGCATCCGGTATTCAGCATTTCCCTAAGCTTAATATATTTCTGTTCTGATTCATATTTTACGTTGAGGACTTCTTTTTTTGCTCAATCTATATTCATTCCTGGAATTTTTATAACTATAGGCTTCTCTGAAAATTATAATCGGATAAGCAACGTAGGAGAAAAAATGAATGCATATTTATCAAATCATTAGAGAAATGTAAATTATATTCGTGGAAATAAGAGATGGCTATATACGACTTTTTTGAGTAAATCAGCTCTCATTTGCATCAGGGAAATTGCTGGAATTGTTTGAAACGAGTTCATTACTTTGAAGAATATGATGATGAAAGAATATTTGTACTTGAAATAAATTGATGGGAAAATATATATATGGAAACATTTTTTTTCCCCCATTCTCTTGAATGGAGATTTGAGTTCAAAACGGAGCATAAAATATACATATTCTTATGAAATTTTCTATGGTTTTAGCGAAATAGTTTTTTGATGTGTCAATCGAGATTTAGGTACTAGTCGCTTTTTATTACGTCTGAATAGCATTTGGAATTCCAATATTGCCTTGAGATATCGGGTTCATACTCATACGTAGATCAGATTTTAAGTTCTGAGTAAAAGATTATTTTAAGTTTAGCCAAATTTGTCAACTGTTTCTGGAATCATAATTGATCTCAGTCTCATTCCGAAATCTTATCTTAATTGGTCGCAATCTGGAATCTTGTCTCGATTGGTCTTAATCTGGAATTTAATTTTGAATAGTTTGAATCCGGAACCTGATCTTGATTAGGACAATTCGAATATATTGTCTTGATTATTCTAAAGCTGAAATCTTGTCGTGATTATACCGAACCTAAAATCATATCTTAATTTACCTCATCCTGGAATACTACTTTAATTTAGTCTGAAGCTAAAAGCTTAGACTTTAACTTGATTTATTCTGAAACTGATCTTGATTTTATCTGAATATGGAACGTTATTTTTATCTTTTTGAGCCTAGAATCATTAATCCGGAATCCTATCTCGTTAAAGTTCAGACTAGGGCTCTGATTTTAATTGGACTAAATCTGAAATCTTACCAAAAGTTTTACCATTGAAAGCCATTAAAATTTTTCATTTTCAACGCATTGATATCTGATCACTTGAGAGAAAATTATTGCTTAATTAATTCTTTTCTTCACATCATCGAGTTACGAAATCCATCAGAGGACAATTCAATTATGCTTAGTAAGGCAAGTTTACCCATGATAACAATCCTGCCAATAGAGCTGTTTTTCGAAGATATCATTGCAAGTTTTCCAGCTGGCAGCTGTGCCTCATCACAATATGCCTGCATTTGCTGAAAAAAAAAAATTGTTGACCAAGGAACTTCTTATTCTGTTTTCTGTCAGTGGAGCCATCAAGAGCTGAAAATAAGAACCTTACATAATTTCGTTTTTCGCATCGCACCAGGACAGGCAATATTATGCTTGTGAATGGAGAGGAATAAGATGTGATGACATATTTCAGTCATACGTATGTCTTTGTGTCTTCCTGGAAGACACGTGCACATGTACACAAGAACGAATAAAAGAAAACTGGTCAAATCTAGTTGCAGGGTATCTATCTGTCTTGGGCGAAGATGTGTTTCGTGTCCCGTGTTTATTTATCTTTTTTTATCCGATAATCCGTATAATCACAAAAGAAGCAAAGACCTCCTGCAATATTTCTGCAGTTTTTTCTTCTTCTCCTCTTACCGTTACTGCTGCTGGCATTGCAGAGTTTATCGAACTGCCTGCCTTCTCTGACACAAGGCAGAAACAAAAAAAAAACGAATCAAAGCAAATGAGCTTAATCAGATGTCGTTAAGAAAAGGAGATAAAAGCAGATTATTATTGCTTATGGGGATGCTTTTGCTTAGGAGCATTAAGAAACAACGTTATTTATTTTTAATAAATATCACAATCAATAATTTAAAGGAAGCCGTAGTTGATGCAGAATCATCAATGTGCATATCAGCAATATGATTATCTCCCCATGAAACTCGTAAAATTGATTAAGTGGTAAATTAGGATGTGGAATTTACAGAAAATTGTCGATTGGAGGAGGATTCTGGGAATAACGTGGTGACGTGATAACATCTTTTGATCACTTGATCTTTCTGTCATCCAGAATTCAATGGCACCAAAGGTTCATCACGACCCTACAATGTAAAGCTCAAATGGCTTTGCTTCCATGACTACTCTCCATGATTCCAACAAAGACCTCTCGAACCCAGATAATTGGCCTTCACATTAAGTAGGTTTTGGGAAAAATGATTTAGAATTAATTTTGAATTTCAAACGTACCGTTTGTAACTGCAATAGATATTCTAAGAGGTTATCGAGTGGTTTCTAAATTACTTTACCGATTCTAACACGACACGCAGGTCTAAAACATTCGTATCCACCCACGAAAGTTATACAGTTATTTACTACTAGTTTTGGTTCGGAAGATAAAAGAACACACCTAAACCCCACGTATAACATGAATTCTTTGCAAGTTTCTTGGAACCACGCGCTCTTCGGTCTGCGGGTACTTTATCACAGTCCGTAAATTATTTCTCCTATTTATTTATATCCCTTGCCGTAACGGTAATTATTTCCCGTATTTATTATTATTATTTTTATATTTCTATTATTTATTCCCTTTTTTGCTATTCTGCAAATTATTCACATATATATATATATATATATATATATATATTTTTTTTTTTTTTTTTTTTTTTTTGCCGGTTCGCACAAATAATTTCCCTTTTCCCTTTTGCGTCTCCTCAAACTATTTTTCATGTTCATGTATTTTTTTCTGGTTTGAAAATTTCAGTATGTCTTCTTTGGGGCCGTTCAAGTATTACGTAAGCAAATTTTTAGCCATTTTTGACACCCCCCCCCCCCGTCAGCAAAAGTCAGCAATATTCTAAAGCCAAGTTTTCCTAGAAGCAGGCTTTCTGCTGCGCTTCCAGCGTGAAAACTGTGATTGGTCAAAAAACCTGAATTTCAGGTTTTGAACCATCAGCGTTTTCACTCTGCGCAGAAATTTTACTCCTAGGAAAACCCGGCTTAACCCTTCCCCCCCCCCTCACCCTTGCCCGTAAAATTTCGTCAGCACTGCCCTCTACCTCCTAACGCATATTGGTGGGATCAGAAACATACGCGGGAGAGGGGGCACAGGGGGCTCGTGCTCCTTCCCCCCCCCCAGACGAAAAACAATTATTTTTTTAATGCAAAAATTTAAAAAAAAAATTAGAATTTCGAAAGAAAATACCTTTATATGTTATTATAATTTATTTCTGTTGATTTTTCAACGCTATTTGAAGGGTAAGAGCTCAAAATTTCTCTTTTTAAGAAAATGCGACCCACCCTTTAAGCCATGTACCCTTGACCCTCAGACCAAATGTGGCCCTGAAGGTTATCTGATGTGGCTTTCCTCCCCCCAAACCTGATTTTGTGAAAATGAACTAAGCGGCACATTTACAAATCGCTTAAATTACCCGTGGCACATTTTCCAATCACTGAAGTAGGCCTCAAAGATCACTTTCACATTCAAACATCACTAAATTAACCTGCGACACAGTTCCAGAACACTTAAACGATCCGCGGCACATTTAGAGATCCCTTGAGTGACATGTGGCACAGTTTTAGAGCACTTAAGCGGCCCGGACATATTTCCAGAGCACTTAAGCGGCCCGAGATCACTAAAGTGGCTCTGTAGGGGACTTATCAATAGGTAGAATGTTAGTTCAGGTGCCCAATAACTATCGAAAGGATTTTTTCCGTTTTTTGCACACCGAATAAGATGCCATTAAGAATATTTCATACGTTCCGAAAGGGTGGTTGATGACGTAAGCATCATCCAAACCCCCCCCCCCTTTCCCCCTTGTCATCAAAAATCAGCAAATCAGAAACCCCCCATCGATACTGACGTAATACTTGGATGACCTCCTAGTTTGTATATTTTTCTCTCTGCGGTTCCACAAATCATTTTTCTCATTTACGGTATTTATTTTTCGCCTTTCTACAGATTATTTCTCCTATTTGTTAACCTGTTTCTGGTCCGCAAATTATTTCTTATTGATGTATTTTTTCCAGTCTTCAAATTATTTCTCTCAATAATTTATAATCTTTTCCGGTCACGACAGCTAATTTCTCCCACTTTTTTCATGTTTTTACTATCCCACAAATTATTTCCTTCATTTATTTATTTTTTGCCAAATTATTTCTCCCAATTATCAATTTTTTTCCGGTCATTAAGTTATCTCTCACATTTATGTATTTTTGCTGGTCTGTAAGTATTTTCGCCTTCCGGTCCGAAAATTATTTCTCCCATTCATATATGTTTTGCCGATGCGTAAATTATCTCTCTTATTTCATTATTTTTTGCCGTTTCTCAAATAATTTCTCCTGTTTGTTATGCGTAATTTTTATAATATTTTATTATAGCCAAGTTATGTATTTGTCTATATATATGCACTTTAATACTTAATCAGAAAATACTTTTTCTGGTGGGAACGATATTTAATTGAATGCACGGCAACTCATCAATACCTCTATTAAGATTGTGAGTTTGCTCGTGTCTAGACTCGCTTTTTTGAATAAACTATTTAAATTGACTATTATAATTATTATTATACTGTAAGAAAAAGAAGAAAACTCCTGTTACACTTCATGTTTTCCCCTCTTTTAATTACTTTAGTTCTTTAATAATTATTCGATTCGTATTAAAATACCCAATAACATCCGAGGAAATATAATGTTCCTCCAATTAAGGAAAAAATTGCTATCGTCAACACTTGAGTTTCGGTTCGAATGATTCCCGGTAAATCACAAATTAATGAGTCTGTATATAAATGTACTGAGTTTTTGATTTGGAACGTCTCGGAGCTGTTTTTCTTGCTCATTAATTTGCCCAAAACAAAATATGTTACTTCCAATGGTGAGGAAAAAATTACAAATTCATCTTTAATGAATCAGGCAAAAATTCAACTAAAAGGCTTTATTTTTTTTCAGAAAAAATCTAAACTTTTATAGAATAATTATTTCGAAACGTTTCTCAGTTGATTACATTTTTTTTTACAACAGTTGGAATTGATATGTTTTAATTAGTCTCTCTGATATTGAATGGTTGGGCATATCATTAATTACCAACAGCCGTGGCATCTACCGAATGTAGAATAGCTAACCGCTCACAAGTTTTGCGTAAATGACGTCAACATCAAGAAAGAAATGGCACTGTATGATACGTCTTTTGTACTAAAAAAAAAGCGTAATAAAAAACTGTAATTTATATACCCATACATACCTGGGACAAGAAATTACCATGGACAACGGAATCATTAATGAAATAAACAGAAGGATCAGGATTGGATGAAGCACTTTTGGCAAAAACTGCGTAATTCTGAAGAGTCACGGGCCATTATGCCTGAAAAGAAAAGTGTTTAACCAGTGTGTGCTACCAGCACTGACTTATGGAGCTGAAACATGGACACTCACAAGCAAGACGATACAAAGGCTACAGACATACATAGGAGCATGGAAAGATGTATAAGCATCAAAAGGAGAGACAGAAAACAAATCACTTGCTCAAGCTAGTGGAGTCTCGATATCGTCTAACTCGACTGCTCTAGTAACTCGACATCTATTATTCCCATGGTCGGCACAGTACTAAATTCAATGGGGAAAACTTCTAACTCGACACATGATGACTATATCCCACTTAAGTCTCGAGTACGGTTTTTCCTTTTACCTTTGAAGACCAAGAACACCCCGATTCCTATCTCAGTGAGATATCGAAGCATTCCCAGAGTATGGGTGTGTCAAAAAATTTTATTAAATATCTTCAAAATAAGAAATAAAACTATTACATATAAATATCCTACATATAGATTCACACTTAAATCAGTACTCACCGATGGGAGGATCATAATATACGATATAATAAAATAAAATAAATAATCTCAACATGATAATCTTTCGAAAGATTAACATGATGTCCATCCGAAGACAAGCACGATAGCGACGGATTTTTACTGCATTATCGCAACTAAATTTTAAAAAATTGCCCATTTGTTAATCAGTTTGAAAAATTTCACGACATTGCACATTTGTATTTCAATAATTCTATGTTTTAAGCCCATTAGTCGATTGATGTGTGTTGAAGATTCTCCCTCACGTCTTTCGACAGCGTTACTTCTATCACTTCCAGCTATGTGGAATTTGAGAACTCGAACTACGAAAGTCCCAGATTTGATGATTCAGATGATTTCTGAAATTTTTGAGCGAGAAATGATTGAGGAAGCTATATCAAAATGTTTTTAGCGAGAGGAGGAAAGTTTTACTTATTGTGGGCAATTCCACTGCTCACTCACAAATAGAAGATCTTCACACAATCAAAATATGATTTTTTGCATTTAATTAGAGATTATTCTCATTACGGAAAATTTTCATAGAAAAATGGAGTAAAAAAATCTAAAAATAATAAAGATGGTGCAAAGTATAATTTTTCAATTATATACAGTTACATATACGGTTTCATAAAAACAATTGAAGGTGAGATAATATAAAATCACTCCAACTTGATATCCTCATAAGTCGACTCGGTCCCTTCGGGGTGACGAGTTATCGAGGTTCCGCTATATTTCTACTACTTATCTTTTTTTTGTTGGCCCAGAACTATTTTTCCCATTTTTCTGCCGCTCCTCGAAATTATTAAACTGCTTTCACGGGTCTGCAGCCATAGAAAGGTTGAAGAATCTTGACCTATGCCATCGCGGTCAACCATAGATTTGGAAACGCTGATACATATACAAAGCCACGTTCGTTTCCCCATCCCAAAGTACGCACAACTTGTTGTCACAGCGAAGAATTATCAACTCAACAGATCCTATTTTCCACTAAAAAATACCTCGAAAAAACTCCTTTTTGGACTTTTGTTTTCCATAATACCCACTCGAAGAAAAACGGCTTTTAAAAATGTGCAAAACCAAACTCAAGAAAAGAATACATCAAGTCTTCTCTCTCTATACTCTAAACAAAAAAAAAATAGGATCGTTTAAGTGGTATAAACGACGAAAAGTTGTTTTCGGATTTCGCGAGTCCTCGGTGAATTATTCATGAGTTCGCGTCAGCATTAAACCGTACACCGCGATACACTCACTCCTATTCTGACTATGATTAGGTGGTGGTGTCTTTCTTCATCCCACTTCATCTGGCATGGATTTCGAAGACGACGACGACGACGCAAACTTAAGAAATCGCTCCAGAGAGAGAGGGAATTGCGTGATTTATGGGACTTGATAGAGAAGAAGTCATTTTTCCTCGAACTTCTTGCATTTCTTTAAAAAAATAAATAAATGGAAATATTTTTCTTTTTAAAAAGTAAAACGAATTTTTAAATAAGGTACAGAGGAGGTACACATCCAATTTTTACCGTAGGAATCCCTAGATGATAAACAATAAAAATAAATTTTTTCCCCAATGAAAAAATTTATATATATATTTCGACATTTTCTGTGTGTGTTTTCGAAAATTGGATGACGAAATTTTTAGAAACACGATAAGAAAATATACTATAATGATATTTCTTTAAACAAGATTCGAGGATTATCCTCAATAATCCTTTTGTTTTGAACTCGTTAGTGTCTTTTTTTTTTAGATTTTTGTTATGAAATTATAATTTTTTTTATATATGCTTTTAGATGACACTCTACTTCTTCTGTGTTGTTGTTCATTTGCCATGAGTAATGAGCACATGAGCACGTTATAACGTAAATTATCGTGGGAGAAATGAGGGGCTTTAGAAATTTTCTATCGTTTTATAAGATTCTTTCCTCGCTATTTAATTTATGCTTTTAATTATCTATTACGTTGAATAACAATTAGAGTATCGCGTAAATCATTATTCATTGCCATTGGTGCGGTTAGATTATCGAAAGTTGCTGAAATTGAATGATGTACACGTATGTTCAAAAGTTAAGCATGGAATAATTAATAATAATAATAATAACATAATTACACATGATGAGAGAACTATCCACTTATAGTAGCAAACATGTTATATATGTGTTCACTGTTTGTGGATATTTTTTCTCTGCGTGTGTGGAAAAAAAAATGAAAAAAAAATTTTCCGGGTTCACAAATTTTTTCTCCTATCCATTCATTATTTGCCATTATTTCTCACCAGAGCTTCAGAACTGAAAATTACTGCTTAGTGGTTTTCTGCTCTTGATTTTTTTCAGATGAGCCTGAGCGATTTATTACGTGAGGCGTAAGCTTTGACTTATTTAGTGAGTAGATCTTGATATTTGATTGAAGAACAATGGAGGAAAGATGGAATCTACACACATCGGAGCTGGACGTTAAGGAGATTCCCGTCGTCGCATGGAGGTAAGGTTTCATTGATTAGCAATTTTCGAGATTCGGTGTTAATGAATTTACATATTTCCCATTATCCTCCTGAGACCTGCCATCCATTAAAATGGACGTTTTAGTTTTCCCTCCTATTGCGACAGATTTTATTGTAGCAAGCAAGAAATGGAATAGCCTCATAAGGGATGAATCGGAAATCACTTTTTAGCTTTTAGAATCTGGCAATGACAGTTTGTTTGGAGACCCCAGCAGAAAATAAAAAAATCTAATCAAAATCTTTATTAACTATATGAAACAAGTGGGATATATAATTGTTCATTGGAGCCTTTGTAATGGTACCTTGATTCGTTTAATCAAATTACACGAATATCACGAGTTTATATATAAAATTAGCACGAGATAGTCAATTGACAAAAAATATAATGTTGAATGGTGTGTAAATAAATGTACGGGAAGCCAATGGAAAGTCATTCCTGATCATTAACCATTTGTAATTATTTTAGTTATTATCAAGGAAAATGATTTTTTGCTAGACTTTTGAGGTTTTTCATGTTTGTAAACATCTATCTGAAGTGAAGTCATGATAGCAGGATAGTGAACCGCGATTGTGTTTTTCCTTCCCATAGGAGGTCGTCCCGCTCACCGTGAACTCGGAATCCATCACTGACCTCGTAAATAAGCAAGTGATAACACACATCCATCCATAAAACTAGCACATGGGTCGTTTCTCATGGGCATTCCATTAGTTTGTTTGATTTGTGTAAAATAATTTAGTGGTGAGACATCATGGGTTTTCATTTTCGTATTATAGGACGAAATCGTGGAGAAGTTGTTGGACGAGATTGTCAGTGAGGCCATCATTCCTAGGGCAAGTCTCTTGTATTTCAAACAAGTTTGTTTTCAGAAATTTATTATATATTTTTTATTCTTGTATCCAGTCCCGTCATTTAGGGGGAAGGGGGGCAGGGGGGCCGTTGCCCCCCTGGCTTTTGAAAATACACTAAAAATGATATATATATATACAAATATATATACATATATTGAGTACATGTGCTTTGCCCCCCCCCCCCCTGGAAAAAGTTGAAATGACGGCCCTGCTTGTATCATCATTGTAACATCTTGTAATACTGAGTAATTGATTACGGACCACTTGAACACATATTCCTTCCTTATGGTTGGCGGCTCTGATTCAAAACTTAAAATTTTAGTACATCCGTACAGTGGTGTATAATCTATGAGGTGTAGGTAGCTATAATGTTAGGGGGTATTACCGGTGCCCTTGTATCTTGCCTGTTCTGTTCTTCCGCAACCTTGAAATAGCTGGATGTTGGATTACAATAATTGTAGAGCAGGCATCTTCAA
This sequence comes from Pholcus phalangioides, assembly GCF_987345545.1. NCBI lineage: Eukaryota > Metazoa > Arthropoda > Arachnida > Araneae > Pholcidae > Pholcus > Pholcus phalangioides. The sequence continues at coordinate 20,830,200 of NW_028301603.1, read as the reverse complement.
CCCGTTGCTCGCGATCACCATGGTGCTCCCTGAAGCACCCAGAGTGCTCAATGCTCTTGTCCGATTCGGTGCTCGCGAGCACTTGATCGACGTTGATGCTTTGTACATATTGCATTCAAGGACTGAAATCATCCCGATTCCATGCATTCGTATGTCAAACTTGCCGCAACACTGCTATTCTTTTGGTGATGGGTAAAAGCAGTGTGCTCGCGACTGGAAAAAGGTTGAAGACGTCTCTTGTACTAATATCATTATTTTAATCTTGCTGTCTCTTTTTCTTTTCTTTCTTAATCTCTTTTTTTGCGGCCCAGCCGCATCCAGCGGTGTTTCCGACGTCTCTTTCAGTGCCTGTTTTAGTCTATTACAGGTAAGTAGGCTACTGAGGTAAGTAATGGTAAGTATTCTCATATTGTTTTTAAATATAGCTTGAATTATAAATTTGGAAAAAAAAACTTGAAAAGTAAATGAATTCTAAACTAAGAGGTCATTTTCCTAATAATAGTTCATAAACTAAGAGGTCATTTTCCTAATAATAGTTCATAAACTAAGAGTTCACTTTTAAAGAGGCTATTTAAAATTTAAAACACAAACTTATAAAATAATTCATCAATTTGATGAGTTCAAACTTAATCCGATTTTCTCAAGTAAATTTTCTCATTTATAAACTTAATCTCAACTTAATTGAACTCTGGCTCTATTATCTAATTAAGCGTGACTTTCTGTGCATCTCAATTAAATAACTTAGTCTTGGTAATTCTTGAAGATAAAATTGAAAAACTTGCAATAACACTCACTTCAACTCGATTTTAAGTGATGAAGGCATTAAACTGATTCAATTACCAACTCTCTCTCTCTCACACACACACACACACACAATTACTGAAATAATGATAAACTTAAATCTCTCTCTCTCCCCAAAACTGGATTTTTTCCCCCTTATTATTTTCTAACTAGAAATTTTAAAAAAAACTGATTGGGACTCGAATTTGCAGCCAACTCCTCGTGGTTGAGTCCCTGGAAGTTTCCTATTTCTGTAAATCTCGCCAAGAGCTCCATTCACACTTCATTTTCAATGTCAAATCCAATTTTATCAAAGTCTAAGGCCGGGATTACACTATAAAAGTTTTCTAAAAGTTCTTTTATAAAATTTAAAAATGTAACCAATAAGATTATGGGTTGCTTTTGCTCGAATGTAACCTATAAGTTATATTGGCTGGATTTTTCAAAGAATTTTATCAAACTTTTGCAGTGTAATCCCGGCGTACACTTACTTCCTGCTGTTTACCTCCAATTGTCGAAGTCGCTAAATAATTCTGGCATTTCATATTCTTCATTCGTAATGTATATGAAAGTATACTGTATATTTGAAATGCCGTACTGTATTCTGATGGTAAACTTGTTCACAGATGCAGAACTATTTCGATGTATTTATCAATCTTTTTCTTTTTTTGTTTATCTGTTTGTTCTGTCCTTCCATTTGTAATTATTCATCGATACTTCGTGTGCATCAATACAGATCCACGAGATCTCTTGATGAATTTGTTTCTCGCATGTACTATTTCATCATGTTAAATAAACTTTTCAAAAAAAGAATGACTTGAACATGTGTAACTTCGCAAAATTGGTGTATTTTTTTAATAATGAATCATAACCATCAGGAATCAATTTTGAAAATTTTCTCACATTGGTGGTGTCTAGATGAATTGATTCTGGGAAGATCTATAGAAGACATTTCTTATTTGGGAATGGTTATAGTTGGGGGTGGTCTTAACGAATTTACCCACCCGAGCTCGGCCTGGAGGCCTCAAGTGCAGAGTGGGCCCTTGTGATGATGTAGTCTGGTTACAAATTTCTTGTATAGTACGTATGTGAATCGGTAGATAGGTAATTCTAACCGAATAGTGGAGGAGGGAAGCCTCAGAAAAACACTTCGCCTGGGCATGATGCTTTTCAGACGGCCCTGGAGCCTTGTGACTGGGCTGTAGCCAGAAATGTCTTTCGGAGGGGGGATGTCCCCATTCAACGCGGGACCGAATGCTTGGCTCTCACATCCTGTATCATTGCCCTTAGGCTGAGATCTTTGACGGCCCCTCTGGTCAGATTTTTCACAAGTCCCCTCTATAGTGAACTTAAAATGTGAAAAACAAAAAAAAATGGTCTTACTTGGCTGGAACTTTTCTGCCCTATACTGGTGGGGAAGAACAACAGATTTAACCTTATATATTCTGTATACAGGGTGCCCACCTTCATCAATGTCTAATGGCTATTTCCTGAACGATTGGTTTTTGAAACAACTTTCAACTAGGAAAAATGTTTCAAATGATGTCGCCCATCATCTTAAATGCCGTTCAAATGAAAAAAAAATTATTAATAAAAAGGTTACAAAATTTTAATCTTTATACGGTCACCGTGTCCTATCAGTCATATCAAGAAACATATTTCTTATGCTCCAACATGTGAAATAGAAGTGAATTTTAGTTTTACGATCAACACCGACCGAGTTATGAAGCATTGAATTTCGTGCATTTTTGACACTTCGTTGCATTTAGTGAAGCATAATTTCGGCCAAGCTTAAGGGCCCGTACATAAAAAGTAACATCTAATAAACCGATTAAATAGATCTATATTTCTTTTTTCTCGTACAGCTAAAGATAACCCGGCCGTGCAATAGTGCGGCTCGTCCTTCGTTTTTGGGGTCATTCAAGTATTACGTAAGCAGATTTTCAGCCATTTTTGACCCCCTCCCTCCCTGTCAGCAAAAGTCAACAAAACACTGACCCCCCCCCCCTCCTCGCCTGTCAGCAAAATTTCGTCAGCAGCTTAGAATATTTCATATCTTCAAAAAGGGCTGGTTGATGACGTAAGCAACCTTCAAACGCCCCTCCCCCCCCCCTGTCATCAAAAGTCAGCAAATTCGAAACCCCCTCCTCCCCCCCCTCGATTCTGACGTAATACTTGAATGACTCCTTTAAGAGGGTTTTCGTCGAGCCACAGAATAGGAAAATATCTCACTGCATGTCTTAACGCAGAAGTTTATAATATTTGCATGGGCCTTTTCTCATTTAACTTCTAGTAATCCAGCACAACGTTGTCTGATATGTGTTGGATTAGCAAGAGCCTATTGTATTTATTTTTCGTCTGTGTCCCCAAATTATTTCTCCTCTTTTTTTTTTTTTTTTTTTGTTGATCCTTCTCCTAATTATTTTTTGTGCTGATCCGAAATTATTTCTCGTATTTATTTTTTGCGGATCTTCTAATTATTTCTCTTATTCGCACCGATCCCAGTTGCAAAAATATTGAAGAACATTCATCTAGATTTCACGTACTCAAATGATGAGCACGCATAACATACTTTTTTAAAACACATCCATTTTTTTATGTCTTGGTTTTGGATTGCATACGTAACGACCTCACCGAGATACAGTCTAAAAATAGATACAGCTCTTTGTACCGATGATGTAACGTTTTGCGAAGTGTATTTTGTTGCGCCGCTGAATATAAAACGTAATTCTTCCTAGTCTCAGCGAAGTCTATTTTATTCGATCTTCTTCTTTAAAAAGCACGCGTCTTGCGTCTTAACCTTTTACGTAAATGCTGAATTTTAAATTTCTACTTTACAAAGATGTTCAAGGGGTTTTTTTTTTATCAGAACCCTTTTTTAACTGAATAGCGGTTTTTCGTGAGAACATCGGAGGAAAAAGTCTTGTTTGCCTTAAGGGCCCCGAAAGCACTGAACTTTTTCCGTATTGTGCTGATGATGGAGGAAAACTTTAAAGGGTTTTTTTATAGTATGTTTTTTTTTCAAGTAGTTCTTAGGTGTGTGTTTGATCTAACTTCACTCACGCAACCAAAATAAAATCTTGCATGCAAGTGGATCAAGAAATATGTCTATAAAATGTTTCCAGTATTTTTTTCCGTATAATAATTTAAGATGGATGTAGTCGTACTTGTGGTATGAATTACAAATGTATTTAAAATGATGTTCCATCATGCTTCGGACGCGATGTAGATGTAACAGAGTGAGTGAGTGTGTGAGTCTCCATGATAAGAAGTCGTATTACATGTATTGTGCGGACTGAAATACAATATTTTTTTCCCTCCGACAAATAGGGTGTATAAAATGCGTGTATACATACATATATTGAGTATTATATGTGAACACAAATTATTAGTGATTATATAACATATGAGACATTAATAAAAATATACGATATATACGAAAATAAAAATTGAAAAAAAAATTTTTTCTTAATAAAAATTATATGTGCGGACAATCAGTTGAAGCGCGAGAAAAGTGCTATCGAAAATTTTATGGTACGAAAAATTAAAAATAAAACAAAATTTAAGAAGATATAAAACAAAGAAAAAGAAAGCCGAGAAGAAGATACAGAAAAAGAATAAAGAGGTGAAGGGGGGAAAAATAATTAAGACACAAATTAAAGGAAAGAAACAAAAATGAAAAAGAATAAATTAATATACAAAAAAGAAACAAAAGAAATCAAACATTTAAGGAGAAAAAATTTAACAAAAGAAAACAAAATTAAATAAATAAAAAGAAAAGATGCGAGAAAACAAAAAAATAATAATAATTTCTTTTCCCTCTAAAAAGAAAACAACATTTAAGTACATACAATAAAATTAAATTAAAATACGAAACTCTCGAAATACAGTTGTTGCCATACATTTCCAACTCGAGTTCAGTTTTAGCTCTGATTAGCAAGAGAAGATCATCTGCAAAAGCTACAATCTCGCTATTTGGAGGTAGATCTACCCTCAATAGAGAGTCATAGAATATTGTCCAAAATCCTGGACCACAGCACCTGTGGACAGCCCATCGTTACTTCTTTTCGGATGCAGTAACACGAGGTGGATAGACAAGCTGACCGCTCCGAAAAATAGTTCTTTGCTAAATAAAATAGATTCTTTGGGCAGTGAAAATCTCGAAATTGTTTCATAATACCTGGCCACCAGGCAGCATCGAATGCTCCCGTTACATCCAAAGCTATAGCTAAAACCTTTTTTTCAGAAAGCTGTCTTTCACGAAGTTTGAGACTTTGATGTGGTACTTTTGCCTGGTGAGAATCCAAATTGATGAGGACTGAGCTTGTCTCTGGAGTACAAGAAGTGCATTATTCTTTCGATCAACAACTTTTCGAGCACCTTTTCACTTACTGAAATCAAGCTGATTGGACGGAATTTCGATGGTTCCATTGATGTTTCCTTACCAGGCTTAGTGAAGAAACGAAGACACGAGTGTTTCGGAACGCGTGGAAACAGTCCTCTTGTTAGAAATTCGTTGTCTTCTATCTTATGTCTATGCTTCCTTTTGTTATTGTCTATTTCCGAAATTAAACGTACCATTCCTCTCATTTTGAATCATATTGCAACATGCGATTATCATAAAGATTATAACCATATTCTAAACTCAACATACTTCTCACATTACGAGCATTTATTTTTTTCATTTTTACGCGAGCCATATTTTAGCTTTAATTTACCATTTAGGGTCATTCGCACATTTTTCCGATTGAGATCTAGTTTTTCCTTTCCGAGTGAAATTGGTGAAATTGAATTTTGTTATAATTGCGAAGAGATCTATGTATACGCTTTGTAACTCTGGAATCAATGGTAATATCGTGTATATCCTGTTTCATTGTGCCCCCTTTTCCATGTTTACCGTAATAGGTATATTTTGCCACACTGTGAATTTACTGACTATAATGAAAATGGATTTTTACAATTATTAAATATCAATTCATCGAATAGAAATTTTATATTGGATATACACAATTTTTTCAACAATGTCATGTCTGTTTACTCTTTTTGAAGTTGATACGTAAATTAATCCTTCCCACCCACCCCCCTTTTCCTTTCATTTCATTTTATCTTTGTTTTTAAATAAGGGGTCATTCAAGTATTACGTCAGCATCGATGGGGGAAGGGGGTTTCCGATTTGCTGACTTTTGATGACAAAGGGGGGGGGGGGTTGGATAAAATGCTTACGTCATCAACCACCCTTTATGAAAATATGAAATATTTTTAATGGCATCTTACTCCGTGCGCCAAAAACGAGAAAAACCTTTCGATAGTTTGTGGGCACTTGAAGTAACATTCTCCCCCCTCCCCCATTGATAAGTGCCTTACACAGCCACTTTAGTGGCTTCCAGATCACAAGCCTTGATCTGGAATTGTGTCCGGGCCGCTTAAGTGCTCTGGAACTGTGCCACGCATCATTCAAGTGATCCGTAATTATATGCCGCGGATCACTTAAATAATCTGAGAATGTTCCGCGGTGATGTAGAACCGCACTGGGGGCCACTTAAGTGCTCTAAAACTACGCCACATGTCACTCAAGGGATCTCTAAATGTGCCACGGGTCGCTTAAATGTTCTGGAACTCTGTCCGGGTCATTTAAGTGATCTGAAAATTTGCCACGGACCGCTTAAATGTCCTGGAATTGTAACACGGGACACTTAAGCGATCTGTAAATGTGCCGCTTAGTTCATTTTTACAAAATTAGGTTTGAGGAGGGCAGGCCGCATCAGACAGATAACCCCCAGTGCCATATTTTGTCCGCTGGCCAAGGGCTTTTATGCGATTTATATCGCTTAGAGCAGTGGTTCTCAACCTGTTTTACCCACGAAGCTCTTTCTGGTATGTAATTTCTATGGCGGAGCCCGTAGTCCTATTTTTATTTATTCATCAAAGTTACTGATTTATTTTTATTATTCAAAAATATTAATAATTATTTTCTTCAAATTTACTGTTTTTTTATTTTTCCTCGATCGGCCGCGGAGCCCACGGGAGTTCAAGTTGAGAACCGCAGAGCACCGGTTGAGAACCGCTGGCTTAGAGGGTGGGCCGCAATGAATGTATTAAAGATAAATTCTGAGTTCACATGGCCTTCAAATAACATTGAAATTAACAGAAATTGATTATAACATATAAAGGTATTGTGTTCCGAAATTTCAATTTAAAAAAATACTTTTTTGCATAGGGGGACGAGCCCTGATGCCCTGAGCTATGTCTCTGATCCCACCAATATGCGTTATGATTCAGAGGGGTAGAGCTGATGACGAAATTTTGCTGACAAGGAGGGGGGTCAGAGTTTTGCTGACTTTTGCTGACAAGGGGAGGGGTCAAAAATGGCTAAAAATTTGCTTACGTAATACTTTAACGGCCCCTAAGTATGATTATTACGATTTCTTGAATTACGATCTATTTTTGTGTAATCATGGTGTTGTCAATCTTTGTAACGGGCCAATGGCCTATACGCAAATAAATTCATCATCATCATCATTATTATTATTATTATTATTATTATTATTATATTACATTTCAAATGTTAATGTTACAATAAATGTGATAAATATCTGGTTATTATGCATAATAAAACAATAGGCCGTCCATCCATTTGGTAGAAGAGGTTTTGAAAGGTTGTAGGTTGGTTTCTTTCGAAAGACCATTTTGGTAAGTTTGATAAATTTCCCTAAATTTATCACTTTTACCGACGATTATGCATATTTCCCAAGCCAAGCGTCGTTGGTATAAATTTGATAAATCTTACTAAATTCGTCACATTTGCCTGTTATTATGCGTAATCGCCATTTCGTATTGGTAAATATGATGAATCGGTTCCATTACTGTGATAAGATTTATTTTATTTACGTGACCGTACTTTTGTGACCTGGAGTCTAAACCGGATATAGTGAACTCTGATTTAACGGATTTATCCAAACATTCCCGAAGTAACCCCTATTTAACGAATTCTGAAATCAAAACTCGATATAACAAACTCCTAATTTAACAAATTTAACGATCATGCCCTGATATAATGATCTCTCACTTTTCTCACAAATTTTACGGCAACTTTCATTTAACTAATTTTACTATTGAAAACCTCGATATAATGATCCGTCATTCAACATATTTTACGATCGTTACCCAAAAGATTGAGCTCGCATTTAAGACATCTCATGATCGTATCCTGGTATAACGAACTTCAATTTAACAAATTATTTTGTTTAAAGAATTTTTACAAGCTTTTATAAGGCCCGAATATCAAATTCACCAAATACGCCAGGGTTATATGCATAATCACCGGTAAAAGTGATAATTTTTTTTAGCATTTATCATATTTACCAACGACGTTCGGGTATTACACATAATCTCCGGCAAAAGCGACAATTGTTTCATTAAACTTACTGAAACAATTGGCGATTACGCATAACAACCGATTAATAAGCGTTATTACATAGTATTACGCGTAACAACCAATTTATCACATTTACTATGACATTAACATCTGATCAACATAAAAGTGATTTGCTACACTAGTTTGCATTGCAAAAATTATTCGTCTCGACGTGAACTATAACCCTTCTTATTTTGGTGGTAGGGTTCCGGGACTCCCGGTACAATTCACGTAAACCTCCAACACTACTCTGACTCACCAATACCGTAATTTTGGAGACGCACATAACTGCAATTTTAAACCTCTCACTCTCACAGATTCCGAGGAGTCTAATTATGTCCGTTCTTTAAAAATAAACGATGTCTTTATTATAAGAGAGAAAATTGGCGATATATACATATAGGCAACGTAATTTTATTCCTCACTTAAATAGCAGTGTGTTCACGCACCAAGACGTGTTTCCTCCACACACAAGTTCGTTCCTCTTTTTTTTTTTTAATAGAAATTTTTACGTCCGAGTTGATGTGGCCATGTGGTGCATTTCCCGAAGCTTTCTACGTACCGATCAGTATGAGTTCGGAGGGAAAAATAAAGAGCCGCATACAAAACATTCAAGAAGAAGAAGAAGAAAGCCAAAATTTCTTCAAAAAAGTCTCGAGAAGATCAAGAAGCTGAAATTGTTACTGACTTGAGAGAATGATGACTACAGGATATACAGTGTATACGCGCCGCATCCTCTTGCCATGGGTATTTTTTTCACAATATGTTCCTGATCGTGTATTAGATTATTTCTCACATTTTTGTTTTGCAATTTCAGACATGATCAGCTTATATGGAGCCTCGCATCGACACAGCTGTCGTGCTTTTTCTATTTTTTAATACAAAAATATTTAACTGAGAAAAACAGATAGGGGTTAGTGTACCCTGATTCCCTCTATATTCATTTAAGAATAAACTGAGGGAAATATCGGTAAAAACATTATGACTCAGTTACGGTTATGCGTAAAATATCACTGCACTACGAAAGTTGACGACAGCCGGCTGATGCGAAGATAAATCCGGGAAAGAAAATTCAAAACGAACCGAACCCACGTTCTCTCATTTACCGCGTGAGCGTCCTGGATCACTAGACTACAAAGCCAACGAATACTCTCCTATGGGGACAGCCGTACCTAACTCAGGACAAAGCTCACAATTTTTGACACTGCCTGTAGGGTTCGTTTTCAATGAATAATTGCCACACACAATCATAAGCACTCTCTGCCACTTTTATATATAATATTTGGTTTAATCATGCTTTATCACAATAAACGTTATACTATTAACACGTCCTCCTCGCTTACAGCGAGCCTTTGAAATTACCTCCTGAGTCCACAGGAGCCACTCTCTAACTAACCGAAAACACACCAAGCTTCTTTTCTCTTCGTCGAGGGCCTTTCTCCCCCACCCACGCTTTCTACTCCCATCATGCTCCTTCCCAATGGGGAAAACCTTACATTACCCCCTTCCTAAGCGTGAAATATGCATAACATATTTTACAAGACAATCTGATTACATGCATTGATACTGATAATAGAAACTAGGATATGATCAAATAACACGATACTGATAGCAATAAATATTTACATAATTTGCAATAAAACGCAAGTAACCATTAATGTTCATTATTTCAGTTCACACAATTCATTCTGTTCGTAAACGTGATATCACGTCTGCGCTTACGTTGTCTGTCCCCGGAGTGTCCGCTTCCAGGTGTTGTGATGATGGTCGGACAGTATGAGTTTTTGTTCTGCCCCTACTGATGGAGTAATTGAAGCTCTGTCTGAGACTTCGTTCTTTCCTCTCAACTGGCAAGCCTCACATGCACACACAAAATTCCTTCGTATCCTTGACAATCCCCTCCCAATAAAATGAGTACTAGATTCTGTCATTTGTTTCTTAGCGCTCTTGTAATGTCCCTCAAAAGGAGTTTCACGGGCCCTTCGCAAAAAAACTTTTTTTTTTCCTTTGGTAAAACCAACCCCCAACCCCTTTGTTGAAGGGCGCAGCCCGCCGTATCCTCACTTACCCTTCGCTGCTGACTCCCATTCAGCAACCAGTGGGTCGCTTCTTCGAAATTCTTCTCGTGGGTTGAGGGCGTGCTCTGTTTATGTTTTTTTCTCTCATCCACTCCATCTCTCCCACCCTGCTTTGCCGGCATTTCGTTGTTCGTTATATGCTTCTTGTTCACAGCTGCGATCTTTTGGACCTTCACTTCCCCTTTGAGTAAGTTGATAATTTGTGGATGTAATATGGCCTCCTCACTTATGTGGGGTGTAATAGCGCACAAAATAGCTCTGTGGTGGACTACACTTGTTTTGTCCGTTCTGGGAATGGCCAGATTGATGTGTCTCAAACCTGCCAAAACAGGCTTTCCGAATGCAGGTTTCAAATATGTCTTTGCTTTAGACTCTGTCTTGTAGCGGGGGACCAAATCTTCTCTTAAGACAGAAATTTGGCAACCTGAATCAATCAATGCATTCACAATTTTTCCCTCAATGCTAACTTTCATTCTCTTCAATGCGGTGATAGATTGGATATATCCGGAATCCTGTCTGATATCGTCACTGATACCGATTCCTGTTACTGAAAACGCTTCTGTATCTTGTGGTACACTTTCCGTTTCTATCTGGTTGACTCTAGTATCCAAATTACCTGCTCTTCTATTACTCATGCTGACTCTGTTCTTATTTTCAGGACAGTTTCTTTTTACATGGAATCTTGACGAACAAATGAAACAACCTTCCCCTCGAAGTGGCTTCTGATCAGAATATTTCTTTCCATGGTCATGCTCACGAAAATATCTATTCTGTTGGTTATCATAACATCCTATGTCAGAAAAATTTTCTGAATGTGAACCGCTATTATTTGTCGCACTCGTGTAATTATCTACTTCTTTCGCGAGTTTGACTGCATCTAACCAACCGTCTGTTTCTTTCAACTGTATATAGGTTCTGATGTTTGGGGACAGGCTTTCCTTAATTTTATCAACGATGACCAATTGTTTCAAATCCTCAAATGTGCTAACTTCCCTCGACTTGAGGTATAAATCTACAGCTGTTTCCACCCTGACCGCATATTGACTACACGTTTCCTTCGTTTTCCTTTTCATTGTATCTAGATTCTTTTTATGCTCAATGGGAGTGATTTGAAATTCCTTCAAAATCATCTCTTTGATTCTGTTGTAATCATCAAAATCGGGTTCTGCCTGCCTCATACTTATGCATCCAGCCTTCCCCTTCAAAATGCATAGTATAATTTTCCCATGGTATTCCTCCGGGACCTCATACAACTTGAATATAGTCTCTGCTTGATGAAAGAAAAAAGGCCAATCCTCTATGTTTTCCGTCACCTCTGGTATTACACCTTTCATTAAATTCAAATACCCAATAAAATCATTATTTCCACGTGTTCCACGTCTTTCATTATGTTTTATTCTCTCTACCTCTAATTCGTGGTTTCTTGCTTCTCGCTCTGTTCTTTCATCGATAATACTATTTAGTAATTCTTTCACAAATTCTGGTTCATAATGAGGGCTTTTCATGATTAGCTCTTTCAAATCCACAACCTTTGCGGCTTTGGGGACTTCCACCCGTAACTCATCTGCTAAAATCAGCAGGTCCTCTTTTCGTCCCCTGGCAAAGATGGCCATTTTTTGTATTTTTTCTTTTCTTAAATCAGTATCTAATGAAATTACTGTACGAAAATAGTTCGGTTTCGCCTAACAAACAAAAAAAATGTGACCGCTCACCTCAGTATAGGCGAAAGTCTTGATGCTCGTTCGTTTCTGCCGATGGTCGAACTTTCACATAAATATTCCGATGTCCTGAGACACTGGTGACCACCCAATGTGTGATCAGCCACGCCAAGTGATCAGTCCTGATCCTTCTATTTTGTCAACCGCTTAACGATGATTTATTCCTGCGATCACCTTCGCACAAAATAGTCAGTTTCCATTCAGTATAGTTCTACTGATCCCACTTCTGACACCACTATGTAGGGTTCGTTTTCAATGAATAATTGCCACACACAATCATAAGCACTCTCTGCCACTTTTATATATAATATTTGGTTTAATCATGCTTTATCACAATAAACGTTATACTATTAACACGTCCTCCTCGCTTACAGCGAGCCTTTGAAATTACCTCCTGAGTCCACAGGAGCCACTCTCTAACTAACCGAAAACACACCAAGCTTCTTTTCTCTTCGTCGAGGGCCTTTCTCCCCCACCCACGCTTTCTACTCCCATCATGCTCCTTCCCAATGGGGAAAACCTTACACTGCCACCAGATGGAGACTTATCCCAACACGATGTCACACTCTGCTATGACTGCGGAGGTTTAGAACTGGCGGATGCGAAGATAAATCTAGGAAAGAAAATGCAACTCAATTCAAAAGGAATCGTTGGCTTTGCAGTCTAGTGCGCTCACCCGACAAGTGAGAGGACGTGGGTTCGATTCCTTCCCCGCAAAGCCAGTTGAATTTTCTTTCCTGTAGCCAGCTGTCGAAACCTTCGTAGCCATAGCGGAGAGGGATATCGCGCACATCTTCGGACCATTGCACAAGCTTAAAGTTTTTGGCTCACATTTCTGTGGACAAAACGAAACTTGACTCAAACCAGAATGGGTTCTAGTTACTCATTGAGCTTGTTTCATCTTTGGGACTAAACATACCCTATTAAGTGGACCGGTCTTCTCGATCCACGCACGTAAACTTCTTCGATTCGTTCAGTTAGTTGAGTTTAAGGTAGCTAAATCAATTATCCCATATCGATGAATTGGATAATTCGAACCTTTTTGCTATTTTGGGATGCTATTTTTCAATAGCATCCCTTCAGCCTCGAACCAACCAAATTCGACTGTACAAAAAACAAACGATTATTATTAAAAACAACCGAGGAGATCGAAGATTCCCCCATACTAGTTGTCACAATGATATTACTACAGTATGTACAATATTTTTCAATGAAAAACAAAAATTCTTAAAAGTGATATGTTATGTTAATTTAATATACACTGCTGGCCACCGTAAATGCAACACCCTGAAGGAAGCATGCAAATAATATGAAATTTACAACATGCATTAGCGGAGGTGATATATGCAAATGATTAGAATTTCAGCGCAGACGCACATCACGCGCGCCTGTGGCGCCACTTCAAAGCGCTATTTAAGGCTTGGAGATTTCGACGATTTGAGGTACGGCAATTGTGTTTTTCTTGTGGTTTTTCAAAGAAACGATCAATTATGCCTCGTAGAAAACAGCGATCATCTTTTGATCAAGTATCCGAGTTCGACAGAGGAAGGATAGTGGCCTACCGAGATTGTGGATTATCTTTCAGGGAAATCGGTAGTCGTGTTGGACGAAACCAAACAACTGTAATGCGGATATGTGATCGTTGGATGCAGGAGGGTACGACGGACCGACGTGTTCGATCGCATCCACCTCAGTGCACCACTTCACGTGATGACAGGCGTATTGTGCGTATGGCAGTGACGGATCGCTCAGCCACATCACGAACCATAGCACAGCACATTCAGTCTGTACCGCATCATCCAGTGTCTGCGCGTACCATTCGACGCCGTTTACAGCAGAGTGGTCTGTCCGCAAGACGTCCATCGCTTCGTCTACCCTTGACGCAGAACCACAGACGTCTCCGCCGCCAATGGTGCGATGAAAGAAGGATGTGGACGGCACAATGGAATGAAATTGTCTTTACTGACGAGTCACGCTTCTGTCTGCAACACCACGATGGTCGGATTCGAGTCTGGAGACACTGTGGAGAGAGGATGCTGAACAGCTGCGTTATGCACCGCCACACTGGTCCTGCACCGGGTATTATGGTATGGGGCGGTATTGGATATCACTCTCGCACTCCTCTAGTACGCATTGCCGGTACTTTAAAAAGCCAGCGCTACATCTCCGATGTGTTGGAGCCAGTTGTCCTTCCTTACCTTCAGGGCTTGCCCACAGCCATATTTCAACAGGATAATGCGCGACCACACGTGGCACGCATTGTCCAAAGGTTCTTCGTCAATCGCCAGATTGAATTGCTTCCCTGGCCAGCTCGCTCCCCGGATCTTTCGCCGATAGAAAACATGTGGTCCATGGTTGCTCAACGATTGACCCAGATTACATCCCCAGCTGCCACACCAGATCAACTTTGGCAACGCGTGGAAGCTGCTTTGTCTGCTGTACCCCAAGAACACATCCAAAGTCTCTTTGAATCAATGCCGAGGCGTGTGGCAGCGGTGATCTCCAACAATGGCGGCTACTCTGGCTACTGATTTTGGCAGGAGCCACACTTCACAGAAGTCTATAAATTTAATCATTTGATGCTTGGTCAACATGTTATCTACAAAATAAATATTGTTGCGATATCTCTTGTCTTTCTTGGTGTTGCAATTTGGGTGGCCAGCAGTGTATATAAATGTGTTTGTAAATGAGGCATGTTCATTAACAATGTTCTCTGCAGAAATCAGACTGGGTCGATAATTATTGACGTTATAGCATAGTCGGCGTTATAACCGAGAGTTTAACTGTATACAGTTCAAGAAACGGTACGGAGAAAGGAATCATTCATCACTCGTACTACATGGTACGCGTTGTAGCCAATCGGTGACCCAAAGGAGCTATTTAAATCCCACCCTTATATAAATATGACGTGATAATCATCGCATCAATCATTCCGGAGAATAAATAAACCAAGTATAATCACGTTAAATCCAATGTTAAATGTTCGATCAAAAACTTCGAGACACTCCTCGTCACCAATAACTCTGCCATCCATTAAAGTATTTTGTTTTCCACACCTCCTTAGAAAGAAATACACATTTGTTCAAGCATATTGATGAGTACGTACTTCGCAAAAACCGTAAAACGTGATCGTAATAATGATTTTTCAATAGCATCCACTCGGTTGTTTTAAATAGCTATTGAAAGAAAACAATGATAATAATTTTCATTTCAATCCCCAAATCGAGGACAAAAACCTAATAGAAATCTTTCTTCCCAATCCACGTACGTTTCAAGTGGTTTTTTAAGATGCTTGGAGATGAATTATCATTGAATAAAGTTGTTGCAACCACACACACATACGAAAGAAGGAAAAAAAACGAATTATCTCCAGACAACGCATCCATTTTCTCTCCCATTTTGTGTGATATCGAAGAAATTATTTTTCGATGATGACTATTTTAGCGAAGGAAATCGTTCCGAGGCGCGAGAGCAAAAAAAGAAATAACAATGTGATAATTCTTATTATTCGCGGAAATTGTTGTCTCGGATTAAATCAGTGGAACAAGGACATGGAACATGTAGAGGAGTAGTTCCAGAATATATATATATAATCATGTCGAGAGAGACCCGTAAACACATAAAAATGAGACAGGATGAAACTCTCATCACCGATATACAATCATTTGGATAATCTAGTTAAGCTCGGGTGGCCAAACAGAACACGCAGGTCGCGAGTTTTGGCGACGCATGATGCCTTGGTGAAATATATCTCTCCTCCAGAAAAATTCTTTGGACTTTTCTCTGCGATGGACGATTGAGAAATGCCCTCGTTTTTCTCTCTCTCTCTCTACTCCGGACTAAAGATGAAATATTTTGTGATAACGCAATCACGTAAAGATTGGACCGTGGAAAAACACACACACACACACGAAAGAGATTATTATCTCCGGAATCTCATTTACATTCAGTAGATGATCCTGTGATTTGTCTGGAAGGAAACCGGATAAAGAATGTCATTATTAACAATAATAGTTTTCTTGTTTTTCTGTCTAATAAAAATAATATGTTTTCTCATTGATAATTATATTGGTCATTTATAATATTTAATTACATACAGGCTGCCGAAAATTGTCTACACAGCGGATATCTCTGCAACCGTTGACACCTTAGAAATATACTTTCACTAACACAAAAAGTTTTCAAATAACGTGCAGTTACTCAATACGTCTTAAATTTTCCTTTGGGGGTCGTATTTATAACAAAAAAAAGAGGAAATTAACTTTCTGAGTAGACTCTTTGTGCTAAAATTTCCAATTAGTGAACCGTAGATGTGGCTCTGAGAAGTCATTTACAATTGCATATTCAGGGTGATTAAAATGTTTTCGTAGTTTTTCCTCAAAAACTGCTGATCCGAATACAGCGAATATTTAAAAAAAAATAGTTCAATTTTCCACCACCAGGTGAGAAAGTAGTGGTTTTTTTTTTAGATTTTCCCCATGGCCATATATATATATATATATATATATATATACGAAGTTTCAATGGAATACGTCTACCAGAACGGTAGCTACATAGGTTTGAGTAGTTTAGGTATACTGACACTCCTCCGACCTATGTAGCGCTCTGGATGACGTATTCCATTGAAACTTGGTATACAAGCTATATGGTCCATGAGAAAAAGGAAAATTCAATAAAAAAAGCACCACTTTTTCACCTGGTGGTCGAAAACTGAACTTTTTTTATTTCATAAATTTCTCTGCCATAGTCTCATTAAGATATCCTAAAAATTTGGCTACATGAGAAAAACCACGCATAGTAGAGAAACTACTATCGCCCTGTATTTTAAATTACAATATCGACGGAGATATTTGACTTTGAATTTTTCAACATTTATCACCAGTGATTGAGGGTGTGGTTTCATAAATTGCGAAACGTAAATTAAACAATGTTGTAAAATTCTTGAACTCCTCTCAAAATGCAATATCTTTTCAAATGAAGTAAGTTTTCATTCGATTTTCAGCAGGTACAAAACTAAGGGGTATGCATTAGACATGCCCTGGAGGCATGACGTTTGTTCTGAAGATCAGGAGTCCTGCTCGGTGCTTTAAAGTCAATTAAATTCCATCTGTACTCTAAATCATCTATTTAAATTTGCTACCACCCGCGCTGTCATCATTACGCCTCGCCCCACCTACTTTTATCCCGGTCACCTCCCTCTGAAGTCTCTTCTACCTGTTCCCAATTAAACGATAGCTAATTACCCAAAAAGGATATATACAATCTTATTTTACAAAATAATAAATCCTGGGCGAGGCTGTAATATAAAATTTGAACAAATCGCATGTCGCCCTTCGTCGCCGATTGGCTTCCCTGTGGTTGTTCATTGACCATCCATTTTTCTCCAAACGTTAAGTTTCAGCTTATATTTCTAAACAGAATAACAATAGTCGCATGGCAACACTCAACTCGAATCTCTATAAAAATTAGTAAAGAAATCATTGTAGAAAATAATAGGGGAAGATGGTGGCACAGTGGACCAACCCTTAAAAATTTATTTAATTTTCATTTTTTTGAGCTTGATATTTTTATTTATGTCAGACAATTAAGTAATGAAGGTTTACAACTGAAAAAGTATGTGTGGTCAAAACATATATTAGCCACTTTGCATAAGTTTGCTGTTTTTAGCTGCTTATAAAGTAAAATAGTGCTCCGTCGATATTTGAAATTTCTTGACAACCGAGACAGGAAGAATGCAAGAAAAAAATACTTAAGCTGAATACAAATACAACACCACAACAGGCAAA
Organism: Pholcus phalangioides; assembly: GCF_987345545.1. NCBI lineage: Eukaryota > Metazoa > Arthropoda > Arachnida > Araneae > Pholcidae > Pholcus > Pholcus phalangioides. The sequence continues at coordinate 20,812,424 of NW_028301603.1, read as the reverse complement.
TTGCCCAACGAGGTGGCTGACTTAAGAACATCATGGATCTCCGAGCCATTTTTTGGAGGCCCTACCTACTACTGCTACACCACACATGCATTAGGGGTTTACCATACGTCATAAAGGGAAGGTCGGGGAGTTGCGATCCTAAATACGGGATATAACTGATCCTTAAAAAAATTGTCAACGAATAAGGCAAAAAGTAGGAAATACTAAAAAATCCCTAATGCATTTCGACACGCTATGGGTGTCGTCTTCAGAAGATAAGAGTATCACGCTGACCGAGTTTCCCACTTGGATTTTAAAAACCAAATCTCCAATCTCGGTTGCTCAGCGGAACGAAAAAACTATACGTTTGTTCAAGTCAAACGTCGTGGCAAAGCAAAGCGCCTGCGTGTGTCTTTAGCAACAACCTGATTGGCTGTTTGCGAAATGGAACTATCCGATTGGTCTATTCGAATTTTCTTTAAATTCCCGCTCGTAATGAATTTAAGCCATGGCGACGCGATCGGTGGTGTTGATTTATTGTCATCATTTACTAAGTTATTTATGAAGGCCCGGATGTATGTGCCTTCGTAGAAGTCGATATCGGCCGTGGATTTCACTTTGTGGAAAAACTCTCGCTTTCTGAAATTTGAATGTATGGCCCTCTTGCAAGCAGTGAGTGGCGATGGTCGATTTTTCACATTCTTGATTCTTAACGCAGCAAGAAATTTAAATCTAGTTTTTATGGGTCTCCGTGTTTGTCCTATGTAGCCAAACGGGCAATCACCGCATGGAATATAATAAATGCCCTATTGTTCATTTTGTGGTATACCATCTTTGGGGGGTTTGAAACTAAAGTTTTTAGTAGGCTGTAAGGTTAAACTTTTTGAGAATCAGCTTGGTCTTACCCTTAAGATGTGTTTTATGGCAAAATTTGCAAAAATGAATGAAGGGTGGGTTGGGGGAAAAATGAAGGGCTGCTACAAATCACAGTAAACAAAAATATATTTGAAAAAACATTCAAATTAATAAAGATGTTCATATTCCATTGAAAAAAATAAGGGAAACTCTGACCTTAAATACGGTAAAATACGGGACGTCACCAACGGTTTATCAGAAACGTTGCCATAAGTCGGCAAAATCCCTGAAGTTGAAATTATTGAAAAATTGAGGGGGGAAAAACGTTGTACCCCTGACAAACACGTAAGGTGTATATTTTTTATTTATTATATAGCAATAATTATTATAATAATTATGGCTATAAATAACATTCATAACATAATTATTATAATAATGGCGATGTTATGATAACAACGTTTGTTTTCATAACATAATTATTATAATAATTATGTTATGAAAACGTTGTTTATTCAAGATTTTTGTCAAAATTGAAAATTTAAATAACCATCGCTGAAAAAACAATGCGGAACAACTGAAAATACTATATGTACCGTAATACGGGACAGAAGTGGTCCGTCGAATTGTTTGAAATATTTTACTGGTCCTTCGGTTCAGAAAGGTTGATAAACGCTGCTGTAGAGGGGAAATAACTTGATGGTCGGCAAGAAATACATAAATAAGGAAAACAGTATCGTTTCCAAAGTTTCATAACTTTCTGATGAATAGTTACAGTTACAGACAGCTCTTAAGCCTTGTAAAAAGAAAAACTGCATGATATTTTTCTCTTAAAAAATTATTCTTAATATCCCCGAAGAAGTTTGGTTCTCCATTTGAAAGAAAACAAAATAGAAAATAGAAAATTTCCGTTACCCTTGCTCAATAATGCATTTACTGATCCGTGAATCCATTAACAAATCAATAATATATAACGACTAATTATTTACTATAGGGATAACGACTTTTAGTGTAAATTTAGCCATTAATCATTGACCACACAAACTAATGGTGTTTTGAAATATTTGATATAGGCGGCGTTCAAGAGAAGCATGTTGTTCTATTAACCAAACGGAAAAGCTGCTAAACATCTTGTTGTCAAGTTGGCTAAATGTTCGTGAATCATCCATGTTTTGTTTATTTTGTTTCTGTGAATGAATGAATTATGTGTTGTTCGCTTTCATTAACGACGGATACGTTACAAAAAATATTTTAAAAAAAAACAAGCGCACGATTAATTATTTAGGGTTTTTCTTTCGCATTATCCAGCACAATTCGATCTTTTTTCGAGAGATTTTCCTGTTGTTTTCGACCCGTATTTTCTCATCACTCGCGCTATCGACAGGAAAAACGTTCAGGTCAATAGACCGACCGCACTCGAACTCTGACCTCTGCGCCGTAATGGAGCCTTTTGGCAGCTGTTCGCTGACCTTCGTCAATATGAATCTGATAATACTTGAACACTTATCGGGCTGTTTATTGTGAAATATCATGTGTGTGATTAGGAGAGGAAAAAAAATAAGGAATGGAGGTTCCAGAGTGTCATGCGCAGAGCATGCGTCCATCATTTCTTCAAGTCCCTCTCTCACACACGTACCCCTTTCTATACAGGAGAAAGACCTACAGAGCTTATTAATCGTGTACTACATCGTTATTATTGGCTCTTTTCTCTCACACATCCCCCGCCTCAAAATAAAATAAAATCCATTCTCACACTTTTTAACGTCGATCAATGAACCATTTTCGGCGATTGCGAAAATGCGCGGAATCTTCCCCGGAATCTCTGCAGCGCCTGTCAATGCCTATTGAGAAAGCAAAATGCTGTTAATTCTTCCTCATTTTCTACATTGTAAGTTAAATGGCAGCAGCGAAAACGAGGACAAGACGAGGAAATCATGAAACACGAGGACGCTTAACTGTGACACCGGAATTGAGGACGAAAGGGATAAATCATGGAAACGTATGAGGATTTTTAAATGGCGTTGAAAACGAGTATAAAGGGGAAAAATCATGAAAAATATATATGTATGTAAAGGGCACTTAAAACGACACCGGAAACGAGGGCAAAATGGTCAAACCACAGAAAACGTATGAACACGCTTACAACGACACCGAAAATAAGGACAAAAGGGAGAAATGAAAACACACCAGGGCACAAAATGACACCAAAAAAAATGAGAACATAAGGAAGAAATAGCAGAAAACTATGAGGGTGCTCAAAATGACACCGAAAATGAGGATAAAAAGGAAAAATAATGAAACGTATGAGGACGCTTAAAATGACACCAACAACGGGGACAAAAGGGGGGGGGGAATCATGAATCATCAAAACCAGCTTAAAATGATACCGGACAAAAAAATCAAGAAGTAAAATATCGAGTTATTTGGGGGGGGGGGGCTGAATTATACCAACAGGTAACCTAGAAAATTTTTTATTGCCAACAGTAACTTCTTTCGGAATGTTCATCCGGGATTTTTAGCTTATGTCCTCGTTTTCGGTGTCATTTTAAGCGTCCTCATATGTTTCATGATTTTTATCTCTTACTCCCGTTTCCGTTGTCACTTAAAGCCTCCACGTGTTTTTTCACAATTTCTCTCTTTTGTCTGTCTTCGTTTTTGGTATCAATATAAATGTCCTAATACGTTTCATGAAAATCTCCGTTTTTTCATTATTATCAGCGTCCTCACAGGTTTTGGTGATTTCTACTTTTTGTCCGGTGTCATTTTAAGCGTCCGCATACGTCTTCATGTTTTGTCACATGGTTTTTAGTTGTTTTTTTTTGTTTTTCCCCCCGAATTATTTTGAGTGTCCTCAATACGTTCTATGATTTCTTCTTTTTGTTATTTTCGATGTTATTTTAAGCATCCTCATACAGGGCCGTCTTAGGAGCATCATGGGGGCCCTCGGGGAAAAGTGATGTTTCTGAGGTCCTACCAGGCAAATTCTTGAAAATTTCAACCAGATCTCATTTTTATGAGGCTTCTTTTTTTCTTGAAGTCCATGCCGTAAGACGGCACTGTCCTCATACGTTTCCGTGATCTCTTTTGTACTCGTTTCCGGGGTCACTCTAACCGTCCTCGTGCTTTTCGTGATTTCTTTTTTATTTCCTCCTCGTGTTCGGTCTCATTTGATACTGAAACTGAAATTTTATTAACTTACGCACACACATAATATATATACAATAAATAAAAATACAAATTAAATACAGCACGACACATATACGAACATACACAAACAATATGCATGGTCCACTTTTGTTGTTCCTAAGGGATCAGTGCGATCCGTCCAGGGCAAAAAGGCAAGACCATTTTAAGCGTTTTTTCGTTTTCATTATTGCCAATTTGTCTCTTCTGGTTTGCGAGCTAATGGCAGCACATAATAAGCCCACCTCCCACGCAATGCTTTTACGCACATATAAAAACGGTTGAAAAAGAAGGAAAAATTACTCCGGAAAAACCTAAAAGGAGGAACAAAAGGGCAAATTTTCTAAAACGTAGAAGGACGCTTGAAATGACATAAAAAAGGAGGACGTCTGGTAACCATAGGGAGACGCAGGAGGTTCGCGAATACGCATCTAGATGCGTGATTCGCTCATCGAAATTTAATTTTACTTCTCAAAACTTCGTTGAGGCGTGAAACTACTTCCTCAAATTTCAGGTAATTTTTTTTAAAGAGTTATTTCTCTGTTTTTCATTGAAGAAACTAAATACCCCTCTTTTAACGAAACCAGTCCTCGTAATTTTTGAGAGGAGTGAAATTACTCTACAAAAATATTTTTTCGGATAACATCGGGAAGCAGTGTTTACCAATACGCATCCAGATTCGTTATTCACACATTATTCAAATGAGCCAGCTACTTTTTTTAGTACCACCTGTAATGCATAGGTTGAATATGTTTTCTTGTAGGGTTTTATGCGTAGATCAAGAATATGTGTGATAGCAATGTCACACACACAAAGTGGGAGCTTTATGCGAAAAAATCATGTTTTTATAGTAAAGATTGCTTTTTCGATTTAAAAAAATATTTTTCTGTATAAAAAGTGTTTTTCTACATGAAACTAAACATTGGTATCGTATATATTCTGTACGCAGTACTAAAGTCAGACAAAAACATAAGAGTGGTTATTAGGGATTTGGATACAACAACATCTTGCGATGAGATCAAAGAATCTCTCGTGGAGTTGGGTTACACAATTATTAGTGTGGTACAGCTAAAGAGCCCCCGTCATAAAGATGGTGAAAAGATTATGGTCCCAATACCACTATGGCTCATTGATTTGCCCAGGACAGATAAAAGCAAGGAAATATATCAATTATCTTCATTAAATTACTGAAAGATAAGAGTAGAAACATACAAAAGAAGGAAGGGGGTACACGCAGTGCTACAACTGCCAAGCCTGGAATGGGCACACAGCCCGAAATTTTTATAACGAAGCCCGCTGTGTCAAATGTCCAGAAAAACATCACACATCACAGTGTGATAAGGTAAAGGGTAAGGACTTACCAGTGTGTATAAACTGTTCCTTAAATCATCCGGCGAGTTTCCGAGGATGTACCAAAGGTACCCGGGGAACCTTAAAAAATCTGGTCCTAAAGCAATTACTGGGTCACAAAAACTTAGACCACCAAAGCCCAGGCTTTTTTCCGTCACAAGTTCAAGTGACGATGAAATTGAGAAAATAGACATTGAAGCTGAGGAATTACCTCAACAGCAAAAACCAACAGAAGTAAATAATAGACCTACAAGAAGGCATAAGACATAAAACCTTTTCCACCCCAGGTGTTATTAATTGAACAAATTTTCGGGTTTGGCTCATGGACCACATCTAAGTTCGATTTTACTCCTCCAAATTTCGTTTTGAGGAGTGAAAATACTCCGTCTAATTTTATATCATTTTTTTAATAGTTGGTTTTCGGTTTTCCATGAAAAAAAATACCCCTCTTTTAACAAAATTACCCTTCAAAATTTTGGAGAGAGAAAGGAGTGAAATTATTCTTTAAATTGTTTTCTCGGTTAACGCTGTTGGATTGGGTTACCAATCATCCTCCTTTAGGAGGACATATCCCCCTTTTTGATGTCATTTCAAGCGTCTTCCAAGTTTCGAAAAATTCGCCTTTTTGACCTCCTTTTCAGGTTTCCGGAATTATTTTTCATTTTTTCTGGAGAAATTTTTTCTCCCACTATGAAACATATTTCTTCATTGATGTGAGTGTTTTTGTATTTTTTTCCCCCCACACGCATTCATCAATAGCCGTCGAAATTCCCAGAATTTTTTGTTTCTGCTTTTTTTAGCGGTTCTGTTTTAGGCCGGGATTACACGATAAAAGTTTGATAAAAGTTCATTTATAAAACTTGAAAAATTCAAACTTTTATAGTGTAATCGCGGCCTTAGAGTTGGGGGAAATTATTTTTGTTGCCGGTTTTATTGGTCAGAATAGTGGCGTCATCTATTGGGGAAATCGGGATAAGTGACAACACTAAGGGTGCGTGCGCAGACGTCCTTCTTTCTTAGTTTTCGGATCTATATAGTACCCCATGGAGTTTATATTACTGGAGGGAGCATCGAGCCGCCGCGACTGCAGCGACATCGAATGCAAGGAAATCACGTGACTCGGTGAAAACAAAGTTCCCGCCTGGCAATTTGCCCATAGAAATGTACAGTTCGGTCTCTAAATATTGCGTTTTAAAGATTAAAAAAAAAGGATAGAGAACTCATCTAAAGATGAAAAAAGTTTAAATTAATGCTGGAATTTTCTTTCATTAATTCTGGAATTATTAATTATTACTTCAATCATTAATTCTGGAATTATTAATTATTATTTCAATCATTAATTCTGTAATTATTTCCTTAATTAATTATTATTTCATTACTTCTGGAATAACTTCTTTCATCGATTCTGGATTTGTTTCTTCCATTTATGCTGAAATTATTTCTTTTATTACCGCTGGAATTATTTTTTGATTTATTCTGGAATTATCTCTTTCATTAATTTTGGAATTATTTCATTCATTGATTTTGGAATTATCTCTTTTCTTAATTCTGGAATTACCACTTTAATTAATTTTGATATTATCACTTTCATTAATTTTGATATTATTACTTTCATCAATCTGGAATTATCTTCCATTAATGCTGGAATTATCTTCCATTAATTTTGATATTATCACTTTCGTTAATTTTGATATCATTACTTTCATCAATCTGGAATTATCTTCCATTAATGCTGGAATTATCTTCCATTAATGCTGGAATTATCTTCCATTAATGCTGGAATTATCTCTTTCTTTAATTCTGGAATTATCTCTTTCTTTAATTCTGGAATTATCTCTTTCCTTAGTTCTGTAATTATCTCTTTCTTTAATTCTGGAATTATCTCTTTTCTTAATTCTGGAATTATCTCTTTTCTTAATTCTGGAATTGTCACGTTCATAAATTTTGGAATTATCTCTTTCATCAATCTGGAATTATCTTTCATTAATTCTGGAATTAACATCATCGATGCTGAAATTATTTCTTCCATTCATTGTTGTAAACTCCTATATTTATGCCATTAGAAAATAATGTTGGCCACACCGTTGTCAGCACTGCCAAGGCGGAGACCGCTGACGTCATGCTCCCACCAGTAATATAAGCTCGATGAGAGAACTGTTGGAGACTATTCACAAGAAAATGAAACTTTCCATTACAATCAGTGCTGCCATCTTTATAGAACTGGAGAAATCTGAAAATTTAACTACGAATTTCTAGTTTTGCGTTTGATGTATAGGGTCACCAGATTCGAAAACCGAAAAAAGAGGACGCCTGCGCGCATCCTTAGTAATGCCACTTTTCCCAATTTTCACTATAGAAAGCGCCAGTATTCTTACTAATAAAACCGGCCGCAACAATAAGTTCTACCAACTCTAAAACAGAACCTCTAAAAAAAAGCAAAAACCGGAATTCTGGGAATTGCAACGGCTATTGGTGAATGCGTGTGGGGGGAAAAACCACTCATATATATATCAATGAAGAGATATATAGTGGAGAAAAAAATTTTCCCCGGAAAAAAGAAAAATTATTCTGGATACCTGAAAAAACGGGAGGACAAAGGAACGAATTTTCCTCAACGTTGGAGGACGCTTGAAATGACATCAAAAATGAGATGTCCTCCTAAAAGAAAACGGTTGGTAGCCCTGTGTATAATTACAGCAATAACAATAATAAACGCGCAATTACAGCTCTTCATAAATATTTCTCTTGAATCTGCTGCCACCTATCTTTGCAATCGGATGTGACAAATCGGCAAATGAGTTAACCAAAGTTTCCCATCCTTTTCTGTCCCATCGCCTTCTTCAAAAATTCCCCCCCCCCAACACATAGAATCCTTACTCGTAGCTTCTACCGCCCCCTGGAACATTCCATCGCCCCCAGGAGGCGTTAAAAGCCCAAAAGACTGAAGCAGGGTTCCTCAACTTTTGAGATAGTGCGGGCCAAAAAACAATTTCCATGACGACCACTGGCAACAAGTCATACAGTGGTATCTCTATTCACACAGTGGCGTCTTAACGGGTGACCCCAATGGGCCCCCCTCCCCCAGATTTCGAGTTAAATAGGGAGCCCTATATTAGTGGAGAATTTTATTTATTCTGAGCACATTTTTTTTTTCCATTGAATATGAATTTCCATTTGTTCTTAAATTACTCAATTATCAAAAATGAATTTTCATTAAATCTGAAATTGTTTTTCCACTGAATATGAACTTTTCATTAATTCAGAGAAATTATTTTTTCATTAAATATAGGAATTTTCAATGACACTGGGGCTCCCACTAAAAAAATCATACTACCCCCCCCCCCCCAACTTCCCTGTGGATCGTGGGCCCCACTTTGGGAATTGGGGGATCTAGAGTGTCTTGGAAATTATTAGCATAAGAAATTTGGTTTTGTTTTGGTATTTTGCGGTTTACATCGCTTTTCCGCATCGCAAAAATAATCGCTGCTTATCCGGGGGAATGTGATAAGCAACACCTGTTGCTCCTTTTGGCTACACACAATATATATAATAACGCTCACGAATTTGAGTCATTTTAGTCAGCTTATGTGTGCATTATGTTATGGATATTAGGTTGAGTATGTGTGTGCTGCCATCTATTTTTCCTTTCAGATTTTTAATTGAGTTGCAATGTTAGAATAAAAGTATTTTTAGGAGCGTGCTACTCGTTGTGTAGTGATTCCTTTCTTTAGCGTAGGGTTGCCAGGGTGAAAGAGAAATATATGCGGGACGTGTTTTTTCTCGGAAGATAGAGCCAGCACATATTCGCGCACTTCATTATGCTCATAAATCGCGACATTTTCACCTTCCTTTCTTCTCCTTTCTCTTGATTCCATTCTATAAAAAGAGTTTGGACGACGCGATTCGGTTGGTATCCCGTAAAATACGGGTCGTATGTTCACTCTGTATGCTTAAATTTCTGGCCCGCAAGTGTGCCACAAATTCCATTAATATTCCCGGAATCCACTTGGGCGGAATAAGCAGGCTATAGCCCAAGGCGTCAAATTTGAGGAATGAGTTGTCAAGAAAAGAAGAGTATATAATTTGAAAAAAAGGAGGAAAAATCATGAATTTGCCCTTGCCAGTGCGAGGGACTGGTTGTGAGCGACCTACAGAGTGTAAAAGCATGTGAGCGACCTAGAGAGAGAGGTGCCGGATAAGTAAAAAGCGACCTAAAGAGTGGCATAGAAAATGTGTGCACATAGGGATGACCTAGAGCAGTGTTTCTCAACCACCGGGCCAAAGCCACAGTCAAACCGGACCCCGAATGATTCACTGTATAATTTTTCCTTACTTACTTCCCACTAGCTATAATACCCGGCGCTGCCCGGGTTTTCTCCGTATGCAATGATACTTCGGCTAACGAAGATGATTCGTTCCGGAATCCAGGGCCGTCCTAAGAGCATCACGGGCCCCCGGGCCAAGTGGTTTTTCTGAGGCCCTACCTGGTAAATTCTAGAAAATTTCAACCGTATCTCAATTTTGTGAGGCCCCTCTTCTCTTGAGGACCCCCTGGGCCGTGCCCGGGTGGGCCCATGCGTTAAGACGGCACTGCCGGAATCACGTTCACTCTTTACGCTGAATAAAAACTCGTCTCACTGAACATCGACGCCACTGTCAGCAGTGCCGTCTTAACGCATGAGCTCACACCCGGGCACGGCTCGGCCTCAAGAGAAGAGGAGACCTCACAAAAATTAGATCCAGTTGAAATTTTCTATGATTTACCAGGTAGGACCTCAGAAAAACCACTTGGCCCGAGGGCCCACGATACTCTCAAGACGGCCCTGACTGTCAGGTGGGCAAACAGAAAATCTGCTATCGCTGAACCTCTGCCTTCCTCACGTGCAGTGCCGTCTTAACGCGTGGGCCCGGGGGCCTCAGAAAAACGAGATGTAGTTGAACTTTTCAAGAATTTTTAAGGTATTGACTTAGAAAAATCACTTGGTCCGGGGACCCATAATGCTCTTAAGACGGCCCGGGGGGGGGGGCTAATTGTGTATGATTGTAGGATTGTGGGATATTTTACGGAACAGGCCAAGTTTTACCTTATTATCCGGATTTCGGGAGGGGGTGATTACTCCCCACCCTACTTCTGGATCCACGGCTGGTCTTAGATTAGTTACTTCTGAAATACAAAGTTTCATTTGATGTTTTTTTTTTATATTGATAGATTGAACATTGTGTAAAATATACGTATGGGGGGGGGGACCAAAATCATTTAATGGCTTAGGGCCTTCAAACATCTTAATCTGGGCCTTCGCGGAGGCCTTCTGCTATAGATGGTGTTGGTAGAACACGCTCACACGAAGGAACTCCCGACGTAGAGCATGTGTATCAGAGAGAACGCATCGAAAATATCATGGAGATTATTTTCGGCGGCGTGAACCGTGAAAATCGAAGTGCTTATGAGAACAAGGAAAATGTCCCACGGTGTTTTCATATTTGAAGTTGTATTTTAACAGTAATTTCATTTTCTGTGAAACGTCGAGATACGACACATAAATCCTGAAAGTTATTTGCAGTTTTTAAAATGATTACCAGCGCGAAAGTTGAATTCAAAATCCCAGTCACCCAATCAGCCAATGGTACATAAATGACCAATTCACAAACATCGATCTCCTTACTACGAAAGCAAAGTTTCGGAGTGGGGAGAACAATCATCATCATTTTCACGGTTTTCATTCAGGCAAAACACAGAGGCAACAACTTTTACGCAAGAGGCGAAGAAAATGTCGTTTGTTTTTGTTGCATTTCCTTCAAAAATGCGCAAGAGTTGTCCACCCATTGTTGCGAGATTCATTATTCGGAGCCATTGTTGAATCAGCTTAAAACATGGAATTCGACAAAGCGTTTGTTCAGTCAGTGTTCCAACAAGCATCCCTCTTTCAACCGGACGGACGCCCATTGACGATCGAGGAGGAATCATTCGAAGGAAAAGGTCTGTTTCCCATTTCGATTTACCATTACATAATTATTTTAAATAACGTTCAACTTAATTCCAACAGTTCCTCCAACTTGTCTTCTTTATTCGTTAAAATAATTCTGATTATTAGATTATATATTATTTAAATCCGTAAGGGATCTCTTATTAAATTATTCAACCATAAGAAGAGGTATATAGAGAGAGCGCGTAGAGAGTCTCACAATTTCAATATCAAGTCCACCGAGTAGCATAAAGAGCTATCAGTAAATAATTATTAGAGTGAAATCTAAATAATAGTCGAGCAATTTTGATTGCATAAAAAATGATAATCCATGGGGGGTGGGGGGGAGGTCAATTATTGGGTTCAACTTGAAATCTTCACGTGATGATTGAACTTATTAACTATATTTGAAGCGGGCTAGTTCATGGTTTACACTCGTTACCATGTCTTGAGTCTCCACATTCTAAAGCCTGGGCCCTCTGTGGAAAAAGATTTTTCACGGGATTATGAAGAGTGGGAGTTTTTCGGGGCCTTCTTAGGAAAGGCTATTTCACAGGCCCCATAAAGACCGGGAATGTCACGGGCCTTCTCAGCAAAGAATGAAAAGCGGCGCCCATCAAAGCCTAGAGTTTTGCGGGGCATTCTCAGGAAAGAATTCCTTCACGGGCCCACGATGGCCGGGAATTTTTTCCGATCGTAGGGTTTGTAGGCTAGAGCCCTACCAACCAGAAGAGTTGACATGAAGGAAGCATTGGGGGCAGCCAGTCTTCCGGTATATACGGGACTCTATATCATATGCAGGAGGAGGGAGTGGGATGTATATTCATTAGTTATTTGGGGGCTGTGCTCCCTCATAGAATTCATCGGGAGTGGGGAGTTCAGAGAGCCTGAACTCCGAGGTTTTGGTCCTCATGCTATCAACCTCCAGTTTGGGAGGGGGGAGGGGTTACCATGGTCTTTTATTGAAACCATTAGTATAGGTACTGGCATCAAGTTCGTTTTAAGACAAGGTGGCCATGAGGAAAAGATATGGTTCAAACAGGAGAAACGGACTATGCTATATCCTAAAGGTTAACAAATTTTCAGGTCAAATTTATGGTCAAAAGAGTCTCCAACGGAAAGAGTCTTACAGGAATAATAGCCAAAAAAAAAGGGTTAGAAACATCAGTACCAGACAAAGCCATAATACAATTACAATAAGACCTCAGTACAACGTCTATCACTTTTAACGTCACCCTGCTTATAACGCCATTTTTTTAAAGGTCCATGCAGAATGATCAACAAATCTGGTTTACTCGTTGTTTAAAATCTCTTTTTTTTTTAATCGGTTCCCAAGGATGGCGTTATACCGAGGTCTGACTATATAACGGAGTAGAACCTCGCGATAACGGATGGCCACGGGAAGGAGGGAGTTGTAATCGACATCATAAAAGAACATTAAATAAACATTGGGTATCTAGTAGAGAGAATACAGAATACAATGGATACTTCCAATAAAGGACATTTCCGTTAACAGATACCTCTGTCACATGTCCGTTGACTGACATTTTTTTCCGAGTACCGTGTGACAGGACTTCAACGTATTTCAGTTCTCACCAGCGGACACTACCCGTTAACGGACAATTTTGGTCGTATGGATGTCCGTTATCGTGAGGTTATGGTGCCTTTTTCCTTTTCGGCACTCCCTAAACTAATAGTAATAATCAAACAATCACTTGCGACACACTGATAACCACTATCAGGACTTCCAGAATAGTCCTGCTCAGGGGAGTAGCGAACGAAAAAAGGGACAGTGGCAGACTCACTTACTTGGCGTAGTGTGAAATTTTACTATTTATACCCATTAGATCGTTATTACACTCGGACACACCGGAATGTCATATTAAGCCTTATAAGCCGGGGTCGAGTGAACGTCACTCATTGCGTAAATCTTCTCGAAGTAGTTCGCAAAACTCGAAGTAGCCACCATTATGGGTTCGACTATCGCTGCAGCGGTACCGCCCGGTGGTTATCTCTGTCCTGTGCGGGATGTTTTCTGTACGGGATGTTAAGGGGAGTAGCGGACGAGAGGGTCAAGTTGCAGACTCACTTACTTGGCGTAGTTCCATGGAAATTGGCAGGGCATTAATTCGTCACTCTCTATGGTCACACCCGGACAAGTCTTAAGCACTTTATAAGCCGAGGTCGAGTGAACGTCGACAGTACGTAAAACTTCCCAGAGTAGTTCGCGAAACCCAGAGTCATCATCACCAACACAACACGCATGTCACATGTAACATGATACGGTAAAACCTGCCCAAGTTGGACACCTACAGTTCCATTCAAAGTCTATCCAAGTTAGAGAGGTATCCGCAAAAGATATAGAGCAGAGTTTCCCAAAGTGGACAATATATCCCCCCCTGGGATGGTGAATTGGTTCAGAGGGCGATGGAATAGTCCAGCGGGAGTAGAGCCAATGGTTATAATATAGGATCCTATAGGTTGCGTCTCGAGTTCAGGAATAAAAAGCAGGACCGGAAATGGACACGAAGATATATTTTAGGCTACCGGAAACGGGATAAAAATTTCATTACATTGAGTTACATCTGGACTTCGTAACTTAAAATTCTACACAAGACAGAGAAGCACAGGCCCAGGGATTTGACAGAACCCTTAAGTTAATATTTCTCTCGGGTTTGGTGCCCCGGGTGCTGAACCAGATACAGCACTGAATCCTACCATTAATGAAGCATTAAAAACTACGTATGGGGGGAGGGGGGACAGGTTGACAAAATGCATGCTTGGATCGGCTGAAAGAGTGCTCAGTTGCATCTCTGGGTTGATCCGGCGAATCTTTCAGCGGGGCCTATAGACTGTGATCTTTGGTGAGCCAAGACAGATTTTTCACGGGCCGCTGGCTGTGATCTTTGGTAGACCCCTGCAGGACTGCAACGAGGGGGTAGCAGGCGGGTCCTTTGCCCCGGGCGCTGGACCAGAAGGAGCGCCGAATTCACCCTTTAGCCGCTTCTTTTACATGGCAAGGGGCGAAAAAATGCAGGTTTTCCCCCGGGTGACGAAGTACCTATTTGCGGCTCTGGACCCCGGGACAACAACACAACTATTTTTTTTTTTGGGGGGGGGGGAGTACGATTATTCAGAAGTGTTTCTCGACGGCCTTCAAGTGCCCGGAGGCACATTCACATTCTTTCTCGCTGAGCCGTGGGTAATATTGCCAAAATTTTTGCCGAATGGCTTTTTTATTACCATAGTAACATAGTACTGTACATAGAGTCCCAGGGTACCCGATGACACTGGAGGATCATTATTATGACTACTACTACTGCTACTAAACCACCCATGTACCTCGTTCATATTCCTCTGCGGAACTGGTAACGAATTGGTACGTGTTGGAATGTGCGTGTCTGTGTTGTGAACCTAACGTGAAGCATGTTTCTGTGTATAATTCTTGTTATTCATTATTATTCCTGGTTACACTCCAATATAGGGAAGGTGTCCAAGTTGACAGCTTTTACTGTAACACACATGTCAGAAGACATCAGGTGGGTCGAGCTTTTCAGGGGGGGGAGCATATATTAATTATTATTTTCCTTAATAATTTTCTCAATTTTCAGAATTACGTGTTATTTCAATGGGGTGGGACAAAAAGGTCTTTAAATTTGAACCTACGTAATTTATTAGCTAAAACTTAAACTGTATACATGCAAATAATAATTACTTCAAGATAATTTTTCTAATTATGCATTATTAACGCAAATATAGCAATTAAATAGTGGGAATGGTCTTATACAGGAAGTAATTGAATTAATCAATGCATTTCGAGAGTTTGGATTTTTTTCTCAATATTTTCTCATTCCCTTTCTTCCAATGTACCACTGGCTTTCGGATAACTCCGAGGAAACAATCTGGAGGACCTACCACATCGAAAGGAGTCCTTCATTCTGAACTCGATGACAGGAACTCGAAGAAACTAGGCGATCATCCGCGGTTGGTTGCGACTCGCCGGTACAGCAGCAGCGATTCTTATTAGACCTCATCCTTGTCTATGGTAAGCAGTGGAATCTACCCAGGAAGGAACAATTTGTTCGCAACGTGTGTATAGCGACAGGAGTATTACAATAAATTGTGATGTATTTTTTTGACGTATTTGAGTTCTTTTATTATTAACACTTTCATTTAGTATTTAGGTATATACAGTGCCGTCTTAACGCATGGGCCCGGGGGCCTCAGGAGATGAAGGGCCCTCACAAAAATGAGATCCGGCTGAAATTTTCTAGAATTTATAAGGTAGAGCCTCAGAAAAACCGCTTGGCGCGGGGGCTTATGATGCTCTTAAGACGGCCCTGCTCACGGGTCATGGCATCCACTTCCAGACGCCGATATCTTCTCTTAAGAAACACTTTTCTACTCCCGACTAAACCGCGGAACTATCGAGATCGTTAAGCACAAAGATAATTTCAATAGGAAGGAAGAAGGTCTGTGCACTTGAACAAGATATGGCACCCGAAAATCCGAAATACCCCTTGATAAGGACGTTAGAAAATCAACTCTTCAGAATTCGGACACCCTCTTTCAAATTTGAAGACTCCGATCCCCACCACCCAATCAGAAGCCGGCACGTCCCATCAACCTCAACGCGTGACTTCACAACGACGAGGTTGATCCTTCTGCGTCTCTAGCAAAAGTGTCAGTGGACAACGGTAGCCGCTGTGGTGGTCGAAGTGGTCATAATGACGGACTCTCATCACGAGTGCCCGGGTTCAAACCCCACCGTCGCCACAGTGGTGGTCGGCTAAAGTTGGTTTTCACTGGTTCCCAACTTCGATGTACATTCGTACATTACACTTCAGTCATAGTTCGAAAAGTAGGAGGCAGATGGCAACACTATAACAAGCATTATACAGAATTAGGTTCACAACACGGACACGCAGATTCCAACATGTACCAATTCGTTAGACGTTCCACAGAGGAATATGGACGAGGTGCATGTATGGTTTAGTAGTAGTAGTAGTGAACAACGGTCATCCAAAGAGGTCGTTTTGTCTCCTCACTCATCAAAAACGGCACTGAAGATGTCCACCGCAGTAGTTGATGAAACGTTGCTTCAAAGAGGCATGGAACACGACATTACAGCCCGAAAAAGGTATGAAATTTATTATAAACTCCGGCCGTGAAAAAAATAAAAAAGCCTGTTTCTTCTTCTTCTCTTTTCAGTGAAGAGATGACTTTCATTTTGAAAATTGGGAGGTGGCGGAGATTTTTGGGTAAAAAAGAATTAAGAAACGAAATATAAGAGTATTTTAAAGGGGCGGCAAAATTAGTAGTGCCCAGAGTGGTGACAGCCTGAGGTGCGCCTCTCTTAAGAGGGACCCGGGGCAACCTACCCCTTAAAAATACGTCCCAGGACTAGCGTGACCATATTTCCTCGAGAGAAATACGGGAAATTGGAATGGCGGGAAATGAAACATTGCTGCAAATTGCAGTGGATTAAAATGAATTCCACGAAAAACAAAGCGTTCTCCAAGACAAATGTGGGAGATTAATATTCTCAGTTATAGTTGTAATTATCACAATATAATTTATGAGTTGAAAAATAATTTCAATCTTTGACTCCAATAAAGAATAAAAATTCAAGTAGGCTTCGTGTAAAATACGGGAAAAACCAGGACACTTTTGCCAAAAAGTCGGGATGGCCAAAACTACAGTAAATACCGGGACTGTCCCGGGAAATACGGGACGTATGGTCACCCTACCCAGGATATAACTTCATCTGAAAAAATGACCCCATGCAAGCTGTAGTAAATTTCGAAGTTGTATCAAAATCTTTCTTGTAAAAAAAGGAAAATAAATTTATCAACATTTCAGTGTGAGATAAAGATCGATTGCAGTTGCAAGGAAATTAAAAAATCTTCATTCCAATCAATATCGCACACACACACACGCGCGCGCTAATTATACTGAGTGTGAAATAGAATAACTATTTTGATTTCAAGTTTCTGACTGAATTTTTACTTTACTGTTCCCATCAGTCACCTTCGTCCAGAAGCTACCATTTTTACATATTGATTGAAGCTTTTTTTATGCGTAACAATTTCGGTGAAATTTTAAAATAACTCAAAGAAATCTTGCCTTGTTTTATTCGCCAATATCTGATCCAATTCGAAAGACAAAGTAGGAAAAAAAAACCATCGTGCAGTGAACACCATGCACTGTATGCACCTCCACTTCAAAGTTTTTACTAATCAGTGAAGGATAGCAAATTACCACGTCTTGGGGAAAAAATTTTTTGGTTGAAAATATATTCAAATAGATCTCATTTGGCTAACACTTTACAAATCCGGTGATAAATTTGCCAATATAGAGGACGAAGCTAACACGTAAACACCTAAGAGGTAAGCCACACGTAATAACAAGGTTATATTTTTACAAGGTTATATAATACAGGGTGATTAAAATTAAAGTGCGTTTTTGAAAAGGCTGTAAAAAAGGTACCATTGGTCAGAATTACCCGATATTGCACCTGAATATACAAACATGAAGCAAAAGAGATTTTGAATGGCAAAATAAAAAAAATAGTTCAGAATTGACCGACAGATGGCGCTGTACTCGTCATTAAATGCCACTTAAAAGACGCGACCGTAAGAAAAAGCGTAGAAAAATAAGCAAACAGTGATGAAACCATCAAGAAAAGGATGTTGAAAATTAGCTGCGACTCAAGAAATGTTCAATATGCTGTCCATCGTTTTCTCCTATGAGCTGAAAGCGCACGACAGCATGTTCCACAACAGACCAAAGTGTATCAGGGGTGACGTTGTGAATGTGTTGCGTGATACGGTTTTTGAACTCAGCTAAGTTCACAATCGTAACACTGTACACAACATCTTTTAGATGACCCCACAGCCAGAAGTAACAAGGGTTCGGGGTCAGGTGATCGTGGCGGCCAAACTGTTGGAAAATGTCGACTGATAACTCAGTCATTGCCAAAATGGAGATTCAACAGTTGCTTCACTTGTGTTGCAATATGCGGAGGAGCGCCATCGTGCATGGAAATGGTGCTATCCACACGCCCGCGCTGTTGAAGTGCTGGAATGAGCTAGCTGCGCAAAAGAGATTCATACCGTGTCCCATTGATGGTACAGGTTACAGGACCCGAAGGACTTATTTCCTCGAAAAAAAAAGGGCCAACGATAAACGCTGCCATAAACCACCTTTGGAGAATGAAGAGGCAATTGGAGAGAGAGAGAGAACGGATTCTCTCTTGCCCATATCCTGCAATTTTGTATATTGACAGAACCTTGGAGATGGAAATGGGCTTCGTCTGTCCACAAAATGTTCCATGGTCATGCATGGTCCACTTCCATCCATTTTGTATGGATAGCACATTGCAGAGGATGTTTCGTAAAATTTTACGAACCGTGATGACAGGCATGTCCTAAGTTCGGCCGATTCCCTGAGCACTGCACGTTCCCAAAGCACTGCTTGAAGCTTCCTGCAATGCTGTAGACACATGCTCTACTGACGTCTAAGCAATTGCTTTCCTCACTCTGACACATTTCACGTCAAACGAACCCGTCTCTTCGAATTTATCAATCGTCTTCTTTAGACCGTTTGTAGATATCGGACCAGCGCCGCTTCTAATGCCCTTTAATGTCCGGAATTCTACACAGTCACCGTTCTAGCAAAAAAGTTTCAAAAGCAGAGCCCAATCCTTCAATAACAACGTCATTCCTGTTATTCTCTGCGTCTGAGAAGGTCTCTCAGACGCAGAGAATAACAGGAATTACATGTTCCCCCGCCTTTTATCACAATTGCAATGTGCGGTGCGCATGTCACATCTTTTAATTTGCATCTTATGACGAATGCAGCGCCATCCATCGGACGCCATGCAAATTTTTTGAAGTATTTTTTTCGTTTGCCAGACAAAATGTCATTGCTTCATGTGTATTCAGGTGAAATATCGGGTCATTCTGACCAATGGTCCTTTTTTTTTTACAGCCTTTTCAAAAACGAACTTTAATTATAATCACCCTGTATTATACATGGACAGAGAAAGCACCAATCGTGAAAAGAAAAGGCCAAACTTGGCTTCTAGAGATTGAATATTTCAGTTCATTTTCAACAAGTGGCAACCCGCTGCTGGCGGAGAAATTTTATTTTCGTTGGGTGTTTGGCACGGAACTGACAGTTAGAACATGACACGTCACAAAAATTCAAAACGTTATAACTCCCTTAATATTCGGTCGATTCTAAAAGGGAAAACACTTTCCTGTATATTAGTTTTTCACATGGAATCGCGTGTGTATTTTGGGTAGTCGATAGTTACCCATACTATTGTCCCTAGAAATAATGAATGTGCATAGGCTGTTGATCTGGTCTGCTTGCTATTGAAACCAATAGCTCAAATAATGCTCAGAAGAACAATTCAATACACGGTCATTTTAACTAGTCGCGGGTCGCGCAAAATTACCTCACGTGGTATATTGGCCACACCTGATATATATTGTGCAATAAACAATATATATTGGTTGACTTTTTCAATCCTTTCGAAATTTACGCTTTGGGCTCGGCAGAATCCTGTTCGAGTTTGGACGAGACTTTCTTCCAAATCGTGTAGATGATGCAGGAGAACCCACACATGGTTATCATGCAGACAGCATACAACTCTGGCAACATCATTAGCAGGCCTTGTACCTAATATTTAAGGAAGAACAAAAAGAAACAAATCTGATGATTTTTCTGAAACAACACAGAGGAAAGGTGTATTTAACTTTTCAGATATTGTGGGCCAAAAAAAACACACACATATATGTATACAGAGTCAGGCCCGTAGCCAGAAATTTCGTTCGTGGGGAGCCCAAAGTGATAGAACAATAAATTTGCCCTTTTTTTCAGTCATTTTCTCAGATTTCGGGGGTGGGGAACCAGACACCCAAGTCTTGCGTCAGAGTGGCGTGGTCGTAAGATGCTCGTCTATCACCGTGAAGATTGCTGCCACGGTCCCGGGTTCGAACCCGAGGGAGGATATAGATGAAATATTTTCCCTAACGAACTTGAGGTGACCACCGCTAGAGAACGCCTTCATTTCCAACCCATCTCACTAATGCAGTAAATTGCAATATATCGATATGGCCAGAGTTGGTGTTTGGTGAAGTAGTAGACACCCAAGTCCCCCCGGCTACGGCATTCTACAGGGTGCATAGCTAACAGCATGATCCGGCGAACCGTTGATCATGGGGACATACCTTCAACTAGAAAAAGTATTAAAATAACGTGTATAACTCAGATACGAGATTCATGTTGCAAGGGGTTTTATAGTAATTAAAATAACTTTTTTATATGGATATCCTTGTCCTCAAAAACCCAATTAGAAAGTTGTTGTCCTATCTGGCCTGAGGCCAACAAAGAAAACAAATTCCATGTTTCTAAGTGCAATATCCGCTGAGATATTTGAATTCAACAATGGAAGAATAGAGTTGGGAAGGAACAGCATAAATTAACGGACTACCCTTCTTTCCCTCGTTTATGCTGTTCTTTCCCAACTTATCTCCGATTTTTGAATTCTCCTGACTCTGAAATACTCCTGACAGAGATTATATATAAAATACACTGAAGTGCCACAGACTTAGGGGAACAGGCTATGAAATGCAAATGTTTCACTCTCACTGTGCATATGGTAAATTTTCGCACTCAATTCTTGCTTTGTAGGTGTGGCAGTCGTTACCAAAGCCAGAGCCGCCCTTAGGGTGGGTATGGGGCGGTTGAGGCCACACGGGTAGTAAAGAATATTAACTAATTAAAAACGAAGCAGCCCCGCGTTTGATATAAGGGCTGCCTATATATAATGCTAGAATTTTATCAAACTACTCATTCCCATAGTTCAGTAGTTCTCCCCGTGTATAGAAGCAAATTTCAACGACGTGTATTTTTATTTACCTCAAACGAAAACGATGACAGAGTTATGATGGACAAGGCCACGGCGACGTTCTGAATTCCACTCTCGATGGCAATTGTCTTCCTGACGGCGACATCCTGTTTCGCCATCCAGCTCAGCGAATAGCCGATCAGGAATCCCGCGAGCGGTATCATCGTGACTGCTGCTATAAGCGTCCAGTTGATGCTGGAGAAGACTCCCGGGTAAACGATGGTGTTCATCAACGCGCAGGCCACCACGATGATCAGGAGAGCGACGACCCCACCGATCTGAGGATAGAAAAAAAATGATTTGAATACGTGTTCCTATGGCAAAAATTCTTCAATTTAACGAAAAGTTCTTTTTGTCAGAAACAAAAGGTATGCAGCCAAACTTGGGAACTGAGGCTATTTGAACCCCCCCCCCCCCACCTCCACCTCAATCGATAATGTATATGTTACTGCCAAGCCTGAAGTGCGGCCAATTCGCGAAATGGACGAGAAGTTTGGCCGAAGTCCGGTTTTCAAAAATGATTTGAACTTTGACCGGCCAATCCACGAAGTGGCCGGAGATCCCTGCCCAAAGTTTGATGTGCTGCTATAAGATGGTCCGGTAGGCACCAAATCCATTTTTCATCGCCAACGTGTGATACATGGCTTATATACACAGTAGAGCTTTAATGTATTAACTGCATATGACGAGATAGAAAAAAAAATGAAATTTGAGAGAGAAAACTATGTTCAATAATATGTATATATATATATATAGACATATAGTTTTTCCTGTCAAAAATATTGAGAAAAGAAAATGATTACCGCATCGTGGCTGAGGTTTGATTGTTTTGCCATAACTAACTTGGACATAATTATCACGAAAAAATACGCCAACATAGTGATGACCCCGAATCGTGTCTTTTGTTATCGGACTTTGGGCAGGAATCTTTGACCACTTGCTTCGTGAACTGGCTGGCCAAAACCCGAAATTCGGACATTAGCCGTGTCAATATTCAACGCTAGGCTTAGTAACACAATGCAACGCAATCCTCCCCTCTTGCATACAGGCTCGAGTCCCGTGTATACGGGACGACTGGTAACTTCATGGCCTCTTAATGTTTTTTCTTCGTATGAGCCAACCTCTGCATGCAGTAAATTCTGTGGCTGACCATATTTCCTGGGGGGGGGGGGGGATCACCAATTCTAGTCAAAAACTATGAGCAAAGTTGCCAATTTTAATTAAAACCACTGGAAAATCGCCAGAGGCCGGAAATGAAGCACTACTACAATCCACGGTATGTAGCCTATATTCAGTGGGGCTTCACCTGGGAAGCGTTCGTTCTTGCCTGAGTTTGAATCCAGAGACATGTTTAACCGGGGATAGGGGGGGGCGAGTTCTAAGCGAAGCGGGCTAACTTGCCCAAGGAGGTAAGTTCGGTAGTCTAGAAAATCAGAATACAATGGAAGGCACCATGAAAAATATGGTTTCATCGTTTTTATTTAACTTTTGTACCACAGCTAAAAAATTTATACGAAAAATGCTCACCTTTGTAGCATAGCACGCTATTCTCGGACTAGTCCAACGCAGCAAAATACCCGCTAGTGCCGGGATCGTGACTAAAGCCAGCGAAGTGGCCATCTGCTTATAGGGTATTTCCAAACCATTCGTCTGCACCAGGTGCCCGTAAATCCACAAATTCAGAGGCATGCAACCCAGGGCCATCAATGTCGATATGGATGTCATCGTTATGCTACATCGACAAAGGGTAGAGAAATTAATTATTTCATTAATGCTTACTGAAAGATAAACTTGAAAAGAATTGTGCGTGTGTGTGTGTGAAATGAATATTGTACCACATGTTCAGCTATCGTTCTTTCCCCCCCCCCCCAGGGCCGTTTTAACGCATCGACGAGACCGGGCACGGCCTCGGAGGGGAATGGTGATAGTGAGATTTGGTACTTGATTTAATTTTTGCGGACCGCCAAAAAAATCAATCAGAAAAATAATTTGCGGACCGGCAAAAAATGAATAAATGGGAGAAATAATTTGCGTATCACCTCATCAGTTTTTCCGTCGTGAACAACGGATAACTGATGAGGCGCAATGCAATTTACGAATTACAAATCGCAATAACATGGTTTGTAAAAAGAAATTCTCATGTTGAAATTACCTCAAGGAAATATCGCCGTCCATGTAATAAGTGAAGATATTAGATATAGCGCCACCAGGGCAGCACGTGATGAGCAAAATGCCGAACGCGTAGGCATCTTTCAGGTTGAGCATCTTGATGACAGCGAATCCAAGGAGAGGCATCACGATGAATTGGCTGAACATACCCACTGCGATACCCACGGGTCTTCGGATATGATTCCATATCTGAAATAAGACAAGATTCACACATTTATTCTCAAGCTTATGAACGAACCAAGGCCTCAGCTGCAGAAGCGGGAGGGGGACCTGATAGGTCCAGCCGTCACCTTCCCCCCCCCCCTCCCGCAATGTGAGAAAATGACTGATATACAGGGTTCATAGCTAACTCCTGTTGCCGCAAGTTACTGACAAGCCGTTGATACTAGAGGCATATTTTCGGTTGGATAAAGTATCCAAATAACGAGTGGACCAGAGATACGTCATTCATATTGCAAGGGGTTGTTGTATGGTTATTAAATAAAAAATTAGCTTTTTGTATGAACACCCTGCCCTCAAAAACCCAATTAGAGAGTTGTCGTCGTGTTTGTCCTGAGGCCAAAGAAGGAAAAAAATCCACGCTTCTAAGTGCAATATTCGCTGAGATATTTTTGAATTTAAAAAATCCAAGGAGAGTTGGGGAAGACAACACAAATTAAAAAGGACAACATTTTCAACATTTTTTCTCCTTCATTTATGGTGGTTTTTTTTTTCAACTTTCCTCCTATTTTTGAATTCAAATATTTCAGTGAACATTGCACTTAAAAACGTGGATTTTTTTTTTTTTTTTTTTTTTTGGTGGCTTCATGAGAAACAGGGCAACAGTTTCTAATAGTGTTGTCCTTGAGGACACGGTGTCCGTCGCACGTTATTTGTATACTTTTTCTAATTGGAATTATGCCTCTGGGATCAAGAGTTCGACAATTTGCGGCGAGAGGAACTAGCTATGCACTCTGAACACGAAGTAACATGCTTAGGTCTACTGTTTTATCATTTTGGTTTCCTTCGAAATACCCGTTGTCTCCCCCCCCCCCCGGAAGAAATTACAAGCTACGATCCTGTTGTAGACGCATTCGTTGCTATTCACTAGGGATACAACTACACAAGTCCCCCCTCCCCCCCCCCCCCGAGTAAGTTACCTCAGGTGTAGAAACACGCTGACTAACTGTTATTTCGTTTCCTGAACGCTTCAAACCCTGGTCAACATTCATAGTCCCATGAGCTTCAGATCCTGGCACCTCAAATGAAGTCAATTAGATGTGTGGAAAGATTAATATCCAAGCTCCAGCATTCAATCTATCCCAGAGAACCCCCCCCCCCCCCCATCGAGCCCATGTGGTACGCGCGGTTCTCTTCTTCCTTTTCTTTCTATCTTTGAAACTTTGCGGATTTTAATTTCATCCCTGTACCCGAGGGAAAAGGCCTTTTCAGTCTCCCATTAAATTTTATTGAGTGAGCTGCGCCCCTCCAAAAATAAATGAATTTAAAATGTAACACGCTTCTTTTCCTCCTCCTACGTACGGGCTTGAATCCCGTATGTACTGGACGACTGGTAACTTTCAGCTCCCTCAATGTTTTCTTCACGTCAACGCCTCTGCCCTTATTTGAAGTCAAACCTTGGTATAAAATCACCCCTTGGGGGGGGGGGACTGAACAAAAAAGAATTGCAGTCGACCCTGATTTAATAAATCAGGTAAGGTTGAAATTTTTATGCAGCTGTGTATATAGATGAAAAATCGAGTCATCCCCTTTCCCCCTACAGGGGAGTTTTTATGTTTGCATTTTTGTGTTGTTTCATTTCACCTTATAGACGTGGGAGGGACCATTACCTTCTAGAGATACATGTATCTCTAAAGCCCCGTTCACATATGCAATAAAACATCCCGGGAAGTTCCCGGTAACGGGGATTTTCGCTGAAAACCATTCACATAACGTTTAGTTTATGCCGGTAATCCCCCCCCCCCCTCTTCTTTCCGGAAGTCGTCACTGGTTACGTGGGTTGAGCGGAAGTGCTTGATTCAAGATGGCTGACGAAGGAGCTTACAGTAGTTTCCGTGGCACAGAGAAGGTCGGTGTCGACCACCAATCCACCCCAAGAAAGATGGGCTTTTTTTGTTGAGCTTTTCTCCCACGAGGGGAAAAAAGTTGTCATGCCGGTAATTATCACCAAAGCGACCCCTAATCTTGCACATGTGAACGGGGAGGTAATGGAAGGACCCGGGTCGTGCCAAAGGTTTCCAGAAGTACAACAAGCCTTACCTAATGTATCACTCCGCCGAGGTTGTAACATCACAATCCGGGTACTTTGCGTGGCTGTTTTGGATGTTTTTAACGAGGCATCATGCGTTAACGATCACATGCACACATTTATCGTCATATTTTATTTAAATTCTTCAAGTTTTTAATATTCATTTTACTTTTTTGAGTGGTGGCAACGCAGAGTGCGGCTGCACGCGTTTTTGTCTTTCCGTATTGTTATCTTAGAGTTTAATTTTTTTTTTCCTTGTGTTATATTTCTGAGTTATTTTTTTATTTTGCTTTAAATTTTTACACAGTTTGGTGCTATATTTTGTTTTAACATGCCTAAATCAAAATTGTGCTGCTGTCCGAGATGTGATGGAAACATCATCTGTATTGATGATCAAATATCCTGCAATAAGTGCGAAGTGAAATTTCATTTTTTCTGTGCTGGCTATGCTGAACCCGCATTCAGAAAGTTGCGTAAACCAGTCACTAATTGGAAATGTTCAACCTGCCTTCAGACTGCCTCAGCTTCAACAAATGCTGAATTTACATGTCTCGATCCAATTGCTACTATGAGTCAAGACACAACTAATACAAATACGACGCCACAACAGGCAAATTGCCCAACGAGGTGGCTGACTTAAGAACATCATGGATCCCCGAGAAATTTTTTGGAATCCCTACCTACTACTGCTACACCACACATGCACCCCCCCCCCGCGGAACCCCCCACGAATCGGTACATGCGGGAGTGTGCGTGTACGTGTAGTGCAACCGAACGTAAAGTTTGTTTCTGTGTAGTGCTTGTTATGTGTAGTGCTGTCATCTGCCCCCAGTTTTTCTAACTATGAGTGAAGTGTTATGGTTGAATGATTTACCGTTGTAGGACTGTTGCTCTCTGTGGCGAGACTTTTTAACGGGGAGATCGGCTCGCATTTGCGCCTTGAAGTTGGGAACCACAGAAAACCAACTTCAGCCGACCACCACTGTGGGGTTCGAACCCGGATCCTCGCATCACGAGTCCGGCACTATAACCACTCGACCACCACAGCGGCCATCTAACGTCTAACATCTCTCCGTCTATTCTTAACAAGAATACAAATAGTTCATCTGCATGGGATCCGATTATTAGCAATCAAATTCCGAGTATAGATATGATTGACTCTGCAAAAAATGTTGTGGGTGATTTAACCCCGGAATGTCACAATCTCCTCCTGGCAATCTCTGGTCTGATTGAGAATCATACAATATCCATTAAATCGTTCATAGAAGAAAAAATTGAACAACATGAGAAATCACTACAATCCATAATTAGACAGATGGAAAAACAAAGGGCTGAAATTGCCGAATGTAAACGAGAGCAAGAGCGATTGACTATGGAAAATAGAGATCTGAAATCTGAACTCGATTATCTAAAGATCGATCTTGTTGACCTCCAACAATACGCCCGCAAGTGCAACATAGAAATTATCGGTTTGCCAGAATCATCAAACGAAAATCTGACTGATCTAAAATCTGATCTCTGCTGCAATTTTTGGAAGTTCCTAATCTGGTGGACTGTATTAGTGCTTTTCATCGTGTACCAACTATGCGTAAGGACCGCATAAAACCAATTATCTGCAAGTTTAACACCAAGGAAAATGGTGATATTGTTTTGAGAGCTGCACGTGAGAAAAAAATATGCGCGTCCAAGATTTCTAGTAATCTTAATAAAGGAAACAGTTATTTTCCGGATATTATGCTGAGGTGAGCTCGGAAAGAAAAGTCATCACGTCTCCGCCGGGACTCGAACCCAGGCCCTCTTGCATACCGGGCAAGCATGCTACCATCTACACCACTAGAGACACATGAATCTGCCTTCCTAATGAATCTGCCTGCTTAGGAAGGTAGATTCATGTGTCTCTAGTGGTGTAGATGGTAGCATGCTTGCCCGGTATGCAAGAGGGCCTGGGTTCGAGTCCCGGCGGAGACGTGATGACTTTTCTTTCCGAGCTCACCTCAGCATAATATCCGGAAAATAACTGTTGATATCTCTGGCTGAGAAAAAAGCCATCTATATCTCTCTAAATCTTAATAAAGTTCACATAAATGAACATTTAGCTCCTTATACGAAACAACTGTTGTATGAATGCAAAAAATTCCAATCAGAGAATGATTTCCACTTTTGCTGGGTCCGTGATGGCAAAGTCCATCTTAGAAAGCATGAGAGATCAAGAGCGATACGAGTAAAGTTGTTGGAGGATTTGTATAATATTTCTTAATATTTTATTTTTATATACAGGGTGATTATAAAAAACTATCCCGACATATGGGCCCCTAACTACCATACCATTCACAGAAACTGAATGAAATTTTGGCATTAGGTATTTTGATGTAAGGACCGCTCAAGAATGATATGGAAAACAACAGTGTCACTCTAACAGTTACGGTTACAGTGAGAAAATTTCGAAAATATCAAATGGCAACACCAAGTTTTTTGTATTGGAATGTGATCTCCATTGTGAAAACCCCTAAATAGCGTTCGAACGGCAACTGTGGCATGAAAATCACCGGCGGTAGATAGGCTAAAAGTGAGGACAACCAATAAGGACAGAGAAGCAGCATAAAATAAAGCATTTTATTGTGTTTGACAAATTTTTCACACAACCTTGTGGAGGACTAATCAGGCTGGGATCTCAAACGGTGTGACGAATGAAACGAACATTAATGCTCTGGTGCACGGCAAAGTCCTTTTTAATTTTTCCTTGCCTAGCTCCGGGGATTTTCGTGCTACAGGTGCCATTCCAACGCTATTTTGTGTTTTTCAGTATGGAGATCGCATTCCAATACAAAAAACTTGGTGTTGCCATTTGATATTTTCGAAATTTTCTCACTGTAACCGTAACTGTTAGAGTGACACTGTTGTTCTCCATATCATTCTTGAGCGCATACCTCAAAATACCTTATGCCAAAATTTCATTCAATTTCTGTGAATGGTATGTTAGTTAGGGGCCCATATGTCGGGATAGTTTTTTTATAATCACCCCGTACATTAATTTTTTTTTTTTTTTTTGGTTAATTGACAAATCAAGTGTCTTCTCAAAAGTTTATGCTCTCTGTTAATGCACATAATTATTTAAATACACTTTACAACTAAGTCAACAAGTTTGGTATTCTCATTAAGATAATGAATATACTAGAGTACAATGTGGACTATTTCAATTTGGACTATTCAATTCGATTTAAATTGGAATTTTTTTTTTTTTTTTTACATATGCATGTTGGTGTTGTTTACATATTTTTCTTCAGTTATAACTTTATATTTATAGACAGGTATTCTGACTGATTAACTCATATAAAATGATATTATGGATTTAAACTGTCATAGTATCTGCACCCCACATGAACTTGAAAAGTTTTTAGGAAAATGTAATGTCACCAATCATCCTGTTAACTCGATTGCTGAACTTAACATCATTCATTTTAATATTTGTAGCCTTAGATCTAATTTTGATTTTTTGATTGCTTTGATTTTGTTGATAACATTGATTTATTAATCTTGTCTGAGATATGGGTGAGTGAGGAGAAGCTAAAACTTTTTAATATAAATGGCTTCCAGAAATTTTCATGCTGCAGATCCTATAATAACTCTGGTGGTGTGTGCATTTTCTCGAAAACCTGCCTTGGATTGGTCTTGACTGACCCAGTACAAATTAATACTGCTGAAATTGTTCAGCTACTTGAACCTTCAATTAATTTATTAATAACCTGTATTTATAGGTGTCTCAGATTTTCTCCAGGAGTTTGAAATTTTATAGATTAATATAAAAAACCCGTGATGTAATTATTATTGGTGATATTAACATAAACATATTGGATCAAATTAATACTAATCATTATGAATACCTCAATCTTCTGTCAAGCAATGGTTTTTTACCCATGGTATCTCAAATCACCAGACCTTCCTCTAAGTCATGCATTGATCACATTTTTATAAGAGATTCTTCACGGCTTTTATTTTCTGAATCTGTAGTCTGGGAAACGGATTTGACCGATCATTACCCGATTCTATGTAAATTATCATACTCTAATATTAATTCTTGTCCGGTACAAAAATTCAATGTTTATAGAAAAAAAATTATTAATTATTCCCAACCCGTATATTCTGTTATCTACAGAATTGTACACTTTGCATAAATAATTCCCAAAGTGATGGTGCTTTTGATGAATTTATTGTTAAACTTGAAACCATCATAAATAACCATACATCATATCGTGATATTAACCTTTCCAGACGGATTTTGATAAAACTTGGATTACATCAGAGATAAAACATTTAATTAAAATAAAACAGAAACTATATTTTAAAACTAAAAAATATCCATATGATCAGGAGGTTAATACTGCATATTATAATGTCACACATTACCTAAAATACGAAATCAAAATTTCTAAACAATTTTGCTTCTCTCAACAGTTTTCAAAATGTGATACTCCTTTCAAACGATGGAAGTTTATTGATAACACAATTGGTAAAAATCGTAGCAATCCCCTTCCCAATAACATTGAACCCCAAGTGCTTCCTGATAAATTTAACGATCATTTTGTAAACATTGTTTCATCACCCATTTCACCGTAGGATAACTACAAAAAATATGTCCCCTATTCTAACAGATCTTTTCTCATCTCCCCAACTTACCCAGAAGAAATCATTTCTATTATAAATCGTTTATCTCATTCGGTTTCTAGTGATGATATTAATTCATTGATTCTTAAATGTTTTCCGTACCATTTAATTATAATACTTACTAATTTGATAAATAACCGCATACTAAATTGTGTTTATCCTAACTTTTTGAAAACTGCCACAGTTTTCCCAATTTTCAAATCAGGAAATCGTAATGATTTACGTAATTATAGGCCTATTTCCTATAAAAAAATACTCTCATTTCTCTCTCATACTAATTTTTTTTCTCCTAATCAACATGGGTTTCTTGCTAATCATACCACTGAATTTGCTTTACTAGATTTTAGTACATACGTAATACACAATCTTGACAAATCTAGAAAAACCATAGCTGTAGTCCTAGACATAAGAAAAGCCTTTGACAGTGTTAATCATGAAATCCTTCAATATAAGCTTAAGGCATGTGGAATTAGAGACATCCCCCTAAATCTCTTAGTATCATCATATCTGACGAACAGATCTCAGAGAGTAAAGTGTGGCTCTCATTCCATTAAATTTTTAGGGGTTAACCGAGGAGTCACCCAGGGATCTGTTCTTGGCCCCCTTCTCTTTAATGTATTTATAGAGGATTTATGTAATCAAAAATTGATGGCTAGATAATCACGTTTGCGGATGATACAGTCATACTTTATTCTGCTGCTACCTATGAATCTCTCCACATTACAGTAAATTCTGACATGATAAAAATTAGAGACTGGTTTCATGCAAATGATCTTCAACTTAATATCTCTAAAACTAAATAGATCAACTTTTCTTTGCATAACATTCCTGCCTTGAATATTGAATTTATGATTCATAAACCTGTATGTAACATTAAAACTAATTGTAACTGTCATAAATTAGAACAAGTGAATACTATAAAATATCTAGGTATTTTTATTGACTCTGACATGAAATGGAATTCCCATGTTCATAATCTGCAAATAAAATTAAGATTTACAATGTATAAATTTTATTTTCTAAAATATTTTGTTAATCGCTCTTTTTTAATCACCCTCTACTACTCACTATTCCATTCTTACTTATTATACTCTTTACCTATTTGGGGTAGTGACTATTTGACTAACTTAAAATTATAAGGCTAATTTTTAATGACCATTATACTCCTTTCATCACTCTCTTCAAAAGTATAGAAATTCTACCACTTATATTTTTATAAATCCCTGTTACTTCTCTTTAAACGTCAATACTCCCTACCATTAATATCCACTCGATCTTCTGCTAGGCATAACGCTACATATTCTTTGCCAATTGTTCACAAAAACATTTAAAAAATTCATTTCTCTTACCTAATACCTAAGTCATAACTCTCTGCCCATTGAAATTAGGAATGCATCCTCTCTTTACACGTACAAAAAAAGTACCTCAAAAGATATTTATTGTCTATTGATGATATCTCCGTGCACTTTTAGTCTTCTGTTGACTTTTTTTTTTAAAGAAATCGCCCCTCATACTAATTAAAGTAATTGATTTTCTCCCATTATATTTATCAACATTTTAAATATTTTGCCTTTCTCACAGTAGCTCAATTATTCAAATCATATTTATTATCTCTAAATTTGATATTTAAAATGCACCCACCATGCGTTGCCGTTACTATTAATTTTTTGTTTTTCCCCCTTCACCCACCTATTTGATATTCAACTATCAATTTCCCTCCCCATTTATATTTGCGTTTACGTAAAAGTGTTTATATATAGGTATTTCCCCCCTCACACATTGTACTTTTTTTTTTAATAACCCATCATCCAGTATGTGACAGTCATGTTCACTGTTCACCTTGGATGAAAAGTTGTCTCTATTTGTATATGTATGTTTGTACATTTCTTTGATAAATTAAATAAAAAAATAAAATAAATATTTACCTGTTATTGATATTTTTCGTACATTTGTTGTAACATTTATATTACCTGCTTTTTCAAAAATATTTGCTGGGAGCAAAAAATATCCAGAAATAGGCCTACTTATTGGGAGAAAATTTGGAACCTCTTATTTATATTTATAATTCATTAATTTAATATTCAGTGTTTTCGTATGCCATACTAGGTTAATAGTTGTAATAAAAAAATTAAAATTCATCACATGAATTGTAAAAAAATACATGTTGGTTGCTAGCTTTAAATGCTTGAGTAAAGCGGAGCGCGTGTATGCCGTAGGACCCGACTTGTGACGTCACGAAGATATGCTTCAGGCTTGTAGTATCTAAAACCCAACTTCGAGGCGCAAATGCGAGCTGATCTCCCCGTTAAAAAGCCTCGCCACAGAGAGCAACAGTCCTACAAACAGTACAAATATTCAGTAACTACACATCACTCACTTCACTTCTGAGATATAGATGGCAGCACTGAAAATCATACACAACACTAGATACGCACTCAGACTGTTAGGTACACGCACTTACACTTCGGGCACAACTCACTAGGTAGTAAATTGCCTATGGCAATAGACCTGAGTTGTGCTCGGTTTGAAAAAAAAAAAAAAAAAGTATCTAAAACCATGGAATAAAGAATACCTGATACGTTATTCTTTCCTCCATGATGTAGAATCCCTATTTACACGTCTAACTAATTTAAAGGCGTCTTGGTAGTATCTAGTTGGCTTTGACCGTGCCTGGGCTCATGTCCCCTCCCCCATCCAGATGCGGGGCCCCTAGGATGGGGCATTTGGTGGGCCCCCAGACCAGACTTCCCATGGGCCCCTTTATGGTGAATTTATGGCGTGAAAAAACAAAAAAAAATGAGAATCGTCCCGGGCCCCAGGGCTCCTTGTGGGGGCCATGGCTGGGCTAGTCCATGCGTTAAGACAGCTCTTGGCATGGGAAGCTAGATATTTTCCGTTCCACAAATCCATATTTTTATCAAGCAAACTAAAAACAATAAAATATGAATATATGACAGAATAATATGTAATCAACTTATTTTTATTTTGTTTTTTCCGGGTAGATACCTACGCAACTGCAAGCAGGGGAGGATATAGAGCATAGTCTCCCAAACTTTTTGTTCCATCGCCCCCTTCATCAGAAATTTTTTCCTCTCATCGCCCCCAACTCACGTAAACCCATAGGATCCTATGTTAAATCAGTAAGTTCTATCGCCCCCTTGGACCATTTCATCGTCCACCAGGGGGCGATATTGCCCACTTTGGGAAACACTGATCTAGAGCAGTGGTTCTCAACCTTTGGAAGACGGGCCTCGTTGATTTCTTTTAGGGCCCTTTCACACGGAGCGGATGCGGATGCGGATGCGGGTCCGGAAGAAGTTTTAACAATTGGAATATACTGCGCCTTTCAGACGAGCCGAAAAATCTCCGCACCTAGGAAATGTTCATGCGGGTCCGGACGTCGTCCGCATGTGTCAAAACCTAAGGGCCCTTTCACACGGAGCGGATGCGGATGCGGACGCGGATGCGGATGCGGGTCCGGAAGAAGTTTTAACAATTGGAATATACTGCGCCTTTCAGACGAGCCGAAAAATCTCCGCACCTAGGAAATGTTCATGCGGGTCCGGACGTCGTCCGCATGTGTCAAAACCTAAGGGCCCTTTCACACGGAGCGGATGCGGGTCCGGAAGAAGTTTTAACAATTGGAATATACTGCGCCTTTCAGACGAGCCGAAAAATCTCCGCACCTAGGAAATGTTCATGCGGGTCCGGACGTCGTCCGCATGTGTCAAAACCTAAGGGCCCTTTCACACGGAGCGGATGCGGATGCGGATGCGGATGCGGGTCCGGAAGAAGTTTTAACAATTGGAATATACTGCGCCTTTCAGACGAGCCGAAAAATCTCCGCACCTAGGAAATGTTCATGCGGGTCCGGACGTCGTCCGCATGTGTCAAAACCTAAGGGCCCTTTCACACGGAGCGGATGCGGATGCGGACGCGGATGCGGACGCGGATGCGGATGCGGGTCCGGAAGAAGTTTTAACAATTGGAATATACTGCGCCTTTCAGACGAGCCGAAAAATCTCCGCACCTAGGAAATGTTCATGCGGGTCCGGACGTCGTCCGCATGTGTCAAAACCTAAGTGCGGGCTCCGCATCCGCACATAGAAGTTTTGACAATAGGTTTATTCGGGGCTATTCAGACGATGCGGATGCGGAGCGAATTCGTCCGCATCTTTGGCTACTTTTTGAAGGTGATTTTGCACGGAATTTTTTTAATTATTTGCCATAAATACCCTTAAAAACACCATATGATGGTCCCTGCTCATTAATATAATGTACCTACATACGTCTATCCCTTCGTTTCCTTCTGAGATGGAGATATAGCAACTTCAACTGCCTTTTGTCGATATTTCACAATTTTATACTATAAAACCTGTCAACAACGGCCACTGACGAGACCAAAATTACGTTCTGTTCATTACGAATATTTAATTGACTACATACTTTAATAACTTTTAAATTTAATTTAAAATTTTAATTTTTTTCTTTTTAAATTTTTAAAATTATTTAAAAATATAAATATCTGAAATATTATTTTAAATATTTGTCATTTTTAAAAATTTTTAATCTGTTAATTTTTTTATACTTTAAAAAAAATACTTTTATTAAACAACGTTATCCACGTACGGTGTTCACTCAGGGCCGGATTAAGACGTTTGAAGGCCCTAGCAGTTGAATATTTTTGGTGGTTCCCTCGATACCTACCAGTATATTTTACTCAATATTTAGTCTATAAACTTAAAAAAATGAAATTTTATATTTCAGAAGTGACTAATCTAAGGATGGGATTTCACTCTAAAAGGTTTATGAAAGTTATTTTATAAAACTCGAAAAAAGCAACTAATAAATTGCAAGTGCAACCGATAAATTTATTAGTTGCTTTTTTAAAAGAATTATTATAAAATTTTTATAGTGTAATCCGTACTTGAGGCCGGGATTATACTATAAAGTTTTGTAAAAGATCTTTTATAAAAGTTAAAAAATTCAACCAATAGGCGCATCGGTTGCATTCAAGCAAATGCAACCGGTGATCTTAATGGTTGAATTTTTCACGTTTTATCAAAGAGCTTTTACAAAACTTTTATAGTGTAATCCCGGCCTAAGACAGAATTGTGATGTGAATATTTCTAAGCACAGACATTTTGAAAGTCTCAACCCCTCCCTTTTTTTATACTTGCAAATTCTTTGATGTTTGCTGAATTTTTTTTTTTTTTTTTTTTGGAACATCGAATGTTTTGGATATTTTTGGATTGGATTTTTCGAATATTGGATGTGTTTTTGGAATTTTCTTTCATATTTTTCCGAAAAGACAGATTTTTTTTCTTAATTTTTTGAAAATATTTTAAGATATTTTCTCCCATCGACTACTTGTGAGGATCGGAATGGAGGCATCTTTAGGCTCAATGATAAAAACCACCAAAGAATGCCTCTAGGCTGCCTATGGGCACTGAATCAGGAGTGAAGGAGAAAAATAATTACAAAAATTGCGAAAAAAACAGTTTATATGCACGAATTTCGAACTAAAGATGCGGGCGATTCGTCCGCATCTTCAGCGCTCGTTTGAAAGGGTATGCGGACCCGCGTCCGCATCCGCTCCGTGTGAAAGGGGCCTTATGTGAGTAGAAAGCCCGGTAACACGCACGCCTAAGGCCCCTTTCACACGGAGCGGATGCGGATCCGGAAGAAGTTTTAACAATTGGAATATACTGCGCCTTTCAGACGAGCCGAAAAATCTCCGCACCTAGGAAATGTTCATGCGGGTCCGGACGTCGTCCGCATGTGTCAAAACCTAAGTGCGGGCTCCGCATCCGCACATAGAAGTTTTAACAATAGGTTTATTCGGGGCTATTCAGACGATGCGGATGCGGAGCGAATTCGTCCGCATCTTTGGCTACTTTTTGAAGGTGATTTTTCACGGAATTTTTTTTAATTATTTGCCATAAATACCCTTAAAAACACCATATGATGGTCCCTGCTCATTAATATAATGTACCTACATACGTCTATCCCTCCGTTTCCTTCTGAGATGGAGATATAGCAACTTCAACTGCCTTTTGTCGATATTTCACAATTTTATACTATAAAACCTGTCAACAACGGCCACTGACGAGACCAAAATTATAAGCCGTTCTGTTCATTACGAATATTTAATTGACTACATACTTTAATAACTTTTAAATTTAATTTAAAATTTTAATTTTTTTCTTTTTAAATTTTTTAAATTATTTAAAAATATAAATATCTGAAATATTATTTTAAATATTTGTCATTTTTAAAAATTTTTAATCTGTTAATTTTTTTATACTTTAAAAAAAATACTTTTATTAAACAACGTTATCCACGTACGGTGTTCACTCAGGGCCGGATTAAGTCGTTTGAAAACCCTAGCACTTGAATAGTTTTGGGTGGTTCCCCGATACCTACAAGTATATTTTACTCGATATTCAGTCTATAAACTGAAAAAAAGTGAAATTTTATATTTCAGAAGTGAGACTAATCTAAGGATGGGATTTCACTCTAAAAGGTTTATGAAAGTTATTTTATAAAACTTGAAAAATGTAACCAATAAACACATCTGTTACATTCGAGAGAACTTAACTGATCCGCCTATTGGTTGCATTTTTCAAGTTTTATAAACGAACTTTTATCAAACTTTTATACATAGTGTAATCCCGGCCTAAGACAGAATTGTGATGTGAATATTTCTAAGCACAGGCATTTTGAAAGTCTCTACCCCTCCCCTTTTTTACTACTTGCAAATTCTTTGATATCTCCTGAATTTTTTTTTATTTTTTTTGAAACATCGAATGTTTTGGATGTTTTTGGAATTTTTCTTCCATATTTTTCCGAAAAGACGGATTTTTTGTTTCAAAATATTTTGAAAATATTTGAACTTGTGAGGATCTGAATGAAGACATCTTTATTCCCATATTCTATGTGGCTCTAGATTAAACCACCAAAGAATGCCTCTAGGCTGCCTATGGGCGCTGAATCAGGGGGTGAAGGAGAGAAATAATTACAAAAATTGCGAAAAAACAGTTTTTATGCACGAATTTCGAACTAAAGATGCGGGCGATTCGTCCGCATCTTCAGCGCTCGTTTGAAAGGGTATGCGGACCCGCGTCCGCATCCGCTCCGTGTGAAAGTGGCCTAAAGTAGTATAAATACGTAAAAATGAATCGGTGAGCTATTCCCGGCCCTGTTTGACTAGTGTCAGGACCCGGCGGTTGAGAAACACTGATCTACAGTCTATGAAACTGCATCTAGAGTCTGGAGACCATATGTTCCGCATTTTGTCACGTATTTTCCGTGATAATCTTGGGTATTTTTTGTTTCCCCCCCCCCCCATCCATCCCTACTTTTTTGAAAAATGTCCCGGTTTAACCCGTTTTTTTAGTCGAAGTTTTCTTGAATTCGTTGTTGCAATATTATCGTATAGAAGCTCCGAAAATTTCATGAATTATCACATTCCGCTTGGGGGAGAGATATCAAGTCCCCCATAGATGCCCCTGCCTGCAAGTATGCCAGACTAACCCGAACACGCCCTGGGGCTTCATGTACAGGGGGGCTCGTGGTAATGACGGTTGGTGCTATGATTTTCGAGAGCGAGAATCATAGAAATATGAATGCATGTGTTGGCTGATACTTCTAGCAGAGTATGGAGCTCATAAACGTCACTGCCCGAGGGACCATGGTGCTGTTAAGACGGCCCTTACTAGTTCAATATTGAAAAATCGAAAGCCATACCTGGTTGAGGTATACATCAGCCCCCATGGCGATCATAATGATCACGACGACGAATACCGTCGACCAATCCAGTATACGTTTGACGAACTCCTTGGAGTCCACATCGGTCCCTTCGGTGGTCAAATTGAGCCGACTCGAATTCATGTCGGCCGTACTTCCCGATTAACATTGTTTCTTCCCACTGCGGGTGCCTCGAACTTTCTTTCCCACTTCACTTTGCGATGCGTGTTTTATCTACTTCGGGTGATGATTGAACGGCGTGTACGACACAGAGGGTGATAAAATAAATATAGATTTGACGCGTGCGCAACGCCTTCGTCACAGAATGTCTTTGCACAAGAAAATAATAACCCCGTGGAAAAATACCGATCTTTACTTTCCTTTATATCAACTGAAATTGCTGAGACCCATTGTATAATAACCGAGAAACCGCGATAACTCGACATTCATTATTCCCATGGTTAGCACAATGCCGCATTAGATGGAGAACCTCTACAATTTGATGCATGGTGCCTGAATCTCCCTTAAGTCAACTACGATTTGTACTGTTTTGTCAAGACTAATTTTTATAAATTGCCCCGCGCATTGGCCAATTCAGAAAATTTTACGACATTTCTCTCGCTGTACTTCAAAAGTTCTTTGTTTCATAGTTTTTGTAGTTGTTTTTGTTTTCGTCGAAGATCCTCACTTACACCTTAAAAGGTTTGGTTACTTTTTCTGCTATTTTCCTTCTTTTAATTTCAGCCTTATTCTTACTCTTTTTCTGAATTTCTTTTTTCCCCTTCCTTTTACCTTTTCCTTTCCTGAATTTCCGCTCATCTCCTTTCTCTTTTCGAATTTCGCCCTCTCTTTCTTACCCTTCCCTGAATTTCTGCTTATCTCCGTTTCCATTTTGAATTCCGACCGCCTCTACATTTTTTGAATTTCGACCACCCTTACCCTTCCCTGAATCGTCCTTTCCCTTTTTGAATTTCGAACTCCCTTCCCTGAATTTTCCTCTCATCTCCTTTCCCATTTTGAATTCCGACCTCCATTATACCCTTGTCTAAATTTCCACCCATTTCCTCCCCCTTTTTTGAATTTCGACATACATTCTTCCCAATGTGTCTGCCCATCTCCTTACTGTTTTCTAAACTTCTGTCCTTTTTTTCTCTTGATTTTTTCAAAAATTTCTGCCCCCTCTATTTTTCTCTGGAAAAACTTTTCTACGCCCTTCATCTGAATTTCTATTTCTTCCTTGTCTTTCTTTGAATTTATACCCCTTTTGCGTATGTACATTATAAGAAAATAATAGTATAGTTATATATATACAGGGTGTTCCATCAAGACCACCCAAATTCTGCACAGCCAGATTCCTCGCTTGGAATACATAAAAAATGCCCAAAGAACTGTACCTGTACGACCCATCGTTTGCGAGAAAAATGCGAAAGAAAAGTATGACGTTATATCCGGTGCAAGAAAAAAAAATTATTGGAAACATGAACATTGGTATTTGCATATGTTTACATAGGAAGATTTTCAAAATATCCACCGATATCGAGGCATGAATGCGCGCGCCGTGAAATAACGTCAAGCTGTCGTTTGAATCGTATTTAAAGTAGAATTCCTTAATACAACTCCTTATATGAAGGCGTCTTAATTTAAAGGGCACTTGATATGACGTCATACTTTTCTTTCGCATTTTTCTCGAAAATGCCCTTTCTTTGGTCATTTTTTACGTATTCCAAGCGAGAAATCTGGCTCTGCAGAGTTTGGGCGGTCCTGATGGTGTCGGTGGTAACTATCGACCGCCTAATACTTACGCATGATTTCTAGTGAACAACTAATATGGAAAAGTGTTTTCACTTTTTTGATCTGACCCATAATTAATGAGTAATAAAGCTTTTAAAACTGGTGACGTCACTTCAAAAATCCTTCCAAATTCACCAATCGTACACCAAACGTATAACTTGGCGTTTGTGGAAATGCTTGTGGCATGAGCGGATCCAGAGCTCGTTGTTGGAAGGAGTGATTTTTTACAAAATAATAATAAATAAATAAAATGAGTTATACACAGTGAATAGGGTGACCATGTATCCTTCATTTTGTCCCCTTTTTTCCGGAATAGTCCCAATTTTTTGTTTCTTTCTCAGTCCCGAATTTTTTGAAAAAATTTTCCTCGTTTTTCCTACTTTTTGGTCGAAGTTCTCTTGAATTTGTTATTTAATCGAAAACGTTTATACACGTTATTTCCAACGGATTGATTGAATGCAATATTGTCACATAAAAGTTTCAAAAATTCCATGAATTATCGCGTTTTCCTTGAGGTGAGTGATTGCCCCAAAAATCTGCGCCTGGCTTATGTATGTATTACTATTGAAATTCAACTTTCACTTCATCCCAAAAACTAGAGCCGATCTGATAAAACCAATATCAGATTCGGAATCAGTGCCCCAAAAGCAACCTAAAATCACTGAAATTGTTTTTAGAGCAAAATCAGTATATATTGAGTAGTGTAATCAATAGAAAAAAAATCCGAAACCAAAAATTACTTTAAGTCAATTCATAACATAACAAGTTTGATTAAAAGTTTCCGAGAATCGTTGTTATTATTTTACTGTTTCCACCAGTCACACATTCGTCAAGCTATAATTTTTGCATCCTTCATTGAAGCCTTTTACGCGTAAGGGGCCGTTCAAGTATTACGTAAGCAAATTTTTTAGCCATTTTTGACACCCCCCCCCCCCTTGTCAGCAAAATTTCGTCATCAGCTCTGCCCCTCTGAATCCTAACTCATATTTTCATAAAGGGTAGTTGATGACGTAAGCATTATCCAAATCCCCCTCCCCCCCCCCTTGTCATAAAAAGTCAGCAAATCGGAAACCCCTTCCCCCCCCCCCCCCATCGATGATGACATAACACTTGAACGGCCCCTAACAGTTTCGATGAAAGTTAAAAAAAATTCAAAGACAAATATTGCCGTTTTATATTGATCAACATGTAATCTGATTAAAACGACAACGTAAAATAACGATCACGCAGTAAAGCCAGGTTTTCCTAGGAGTAGAATTTCTGCGTCGTGTGCAGCGCGAAAATGCTGATTGGTTGAAAACCTGAAATTCAGGTTTTTTTTTCAGGTATTTTGACCAATCAGTGTTTTCACGCTGCACGCGCTGTAGAAACCTGCTCCTAGGAAAACCCGGCTTAAGCACGTGCGCGCTGTATCTCTCAAAAAAATTGATTTGATATTGAAGGTAAACAAATCGCCGCATTTTGGCAAAAAAGCCAAATTGCCCCATTTTGGCTAAAAGAATTTCAAACAGATCTCATTTGGCTCTAACACTTTACAAATCTGATGATATATAAATTTATTTATTTATACTATAATGTTGGCCGAGGCCTAAACATGAGAATGTTGTTGATGTTGACAGAAAAAAAAGTTTTACATTTTTCGAAAATATAAATGGCGTGGGTGAATCAACGGCAGTGGAGGGGAGTAATAAGTTCCAGTTAGTAATGGTATGCGTAGGGTGACCATACGTCCCGTATTTCCCGGGATAGTCCCGGTATTTTCTCTTTTTTTGGCCGTCCCGACTTTTTGGCAAAAGTGTCCCGGTTTCTCCCGTATTTCACACGAAGCCTACTTGAATTTTTATTCTTTATTAAAGTCGAAGATTGAAATTATTTTTCAACTCAAATTATTTTATGATAGTTACAACTATATATGGGATATTAATCTCCCACATTTGCCTTGGTAAACGTTTTTTTTCCGTGGAATACATTTTAATCCATTGCAATTTGCATTAATGCATCATTTCCCGCCATTGTGATTTTTCCGTAATTTCAACAATATTTGGCAACTTTGTTTGGTTTTGGCGTCGTTTTTGGCGATAATTGGCGAAGCCCCGTATTTTCCCGTATTTGGAATCCCGATGTCCCGTATTTCTCTCGAGGAAATATGGTCACCCTAGGTATGCGGAAAGAAGCTGAATTTAAAGCAATCGTTGGAAGCGGGTTTATGACTGTTTGAGTGACCATATAAGTGGATGAGTGACCAAGTGAGTGTGAAATCAACTTTAGGGGTGAATTAATGACCGTACAAATTACTAAATGAGTGACAGAATGACTGACCACGTCAGCGACAGAATCTGTGTGTCCAATTGAGTGATTACTGATTGACCATATGAGTAGCCGCGTAAATGACCGTATGAGTGACAGAGTGATTGACCATGTGAGTTACCGAGCGATTGATCAGTGAGTGTCTGCAAAGATAATTCCCCTCTTCATCCTCCCTCTTATAGGTGGTTATGTAGTACTTTAACGGACACTAAGAATTTGGAATTTACTGTGAGGCATAAAATAATTGTTCCCAAATTTACGTTGCAGCGAAATTTTTCAACAGAAGCTGGAGTATAACAGTCCTGAAGAAAAGCATCAAAATCCCCCAAGCTACCCCCCCCCCACCATCACGCTTAATACGTACGCCAATGCATTTGTGACAGCAATAGACATATTATGCTTTGTGCAAATTTCTGCCGCATACCCACCTAAAATTTACACATGGGGCGAAATGTCGGGTGTGAAATGAGATATCCGGTCCAACTCACGTAGTCACTCACTTGGTTACTCATACGGTCACTCACTTGATGATTAATACGGTCACTCAC
This sequence comes from Pholcus phalangioides, assembly GCF_987345545.1. Classification (NCBI taxonomy): domain Eukaryota; kingdom Metazoa; phylum Arthropoda; class Arachnida; order Araneae; family Pholcidae; genus Pholcus; species Pholcus phalangioides. Next base: position 20,769,704 of record NW_028301603.1, on the reverse strand, counting down.
TTGATCATTCACTTTGTTACTCCGGCGGGCATTTCTACGGTCAGTCATACGGGCAGGGTAGGTGAAATGCCAATCGGTAAATGTCCAACTTACGTGATCATTCATGCAGTCACTCATACAATCATTCATATGTTCACTCATACAATCATTCATGTGTTCACTCATACAATCATTCATATGTTCACTCATACAATCATTCATATGTTCACTCATACAATCATTCATATGTTCACTATATGGTCATTCATGGCATTGCTCATGCGGTCAGGGCAGGTGATATGTCAAGAAGTATATGTTCAACTCACTTGATCACTCATACGGTCACTTACTTGGTCATTCTTACCATCAATCATCTGTTCATTCATACGGTCATTCATACGATCGCTCGTAAAGTCAGGGCAGGTGAAATGTGAAGGGAGTAGGTTTCCAGTTTACTTGATCACTCATAGGGTCACTCAGACGATCAGGGTAGGCAAACTGTCATCGGGGACTAAATGTCCAACTTACTTGATTATTCATACTGTCACTCACGCCATCATTAACATGTTTACTCGTACGGTCATTCATACGGTCAGGGCAGGTTACTTATCATGAGTAAATGTCCAGCTCACTTGGTTACTCATACTGTCACTCACTTAGTCACTTGTACCATCATTCATATTTTCTCTCATACGGTTAGGGCAGGCGAAATATCGGGGGGGTTGGGTAAATATCCAACTCACTTGATCACAGATTGAGTCACTCAATTGGACACTCACCGGGTCGCTCATATGGTCAAGGAAGGCGAAATGTCAGGAGTGAAATTTTCGGGGCGAAATTTCCTTGGGCCAAATGTAACGGGGATGAAATGTCGGTGGCGAAATATCGGGGGCAAAGATTCCGTGAACAGTGGGTGATGTGACTGACGGCGTACCGTTACCACAAATCGAAAATGGAAAACTTGTGTGTGTGCGGGCAGCTGTTTCTCTCTTTCCTATCCTCTTCTCTTCTTAGCAACACGAACGGGAAGGGGGGGGGGGGGGTAATATTTTTGTGTATTCACCTTTGCTCGTGTTGCAAGTGCACAAGTAATCCCCATATCTTCCACGCTCATGGTCTGAAGACACGATTTTTAACTTGTACCCAAATACGTAACGATAAAGAAAAATAAATTGCGTATTTGAATGTTTGCACGATCGTGCTCATTGGCGCAGTGGAACCTCCCCGTTAACCCACTCTTTTTTGATTTCCGGTGCCGTGGAATAGGACTTTAATGTGTTTCACTCCCCGTTGGCGGACAGTAAAAACTGGAAAAATAATTTTTTTCCAAACTCTTAATTTATTAATTTGTGGTCATAAACCGAGAATTTGACATGTTCGACTAAAATTATGTTTAATCCCAAGTTCGTATATTGGTAAATATGATAAATCGTAAATTAACTGACTATAACTATATGGGCCATTATGGTGAACTCGAATAGTAATGCTAATTTTGGTTTTTCTTGTTGATAAACATATGAAGAAAGCCAACATTAAAAGACTGACAATGTGTTATGAATGTTTTTTTATTGTCTTCTTCACACTTATTTTTATTTTATTGCAAAATATGTGCAGTGCGCATATCATGTACGGATAAAAAAAATTAATTGGTTTAATGAAGAGAACAAAGGTTATAAATTTTGCCAAATTTATCAGACTTTATAACTTTATTTTTGAATTATGCATAATCGCCGGTAAAAGCGATAAATGTAGTGGAATTTAATTAAACTTTCTTTACATATATATATATACTAGGGGGGCTCTGCCCTCCTGCCACCTTTGGCGGCCAACCCCCCCCCCCTACTTCTCTTCACAACATATCTTGTTTATTTCGTCCCACTTCATCAGCGTGCTATGGAAAGGGACGTGTGAAAGCACCAGCTTACTGAAGAAGCGAATTTTAATAAAAATAATAATAAAGCAACACAAAACAAATGAGATTCATCAAGTAACCCCAGAAAACTTATGGGCTAACTATAGGCTAACTCATGGGGGGTCCCCAGATTCAATTCGCTGAATTTTAGGGGGCCTCACACTGGATATATCTTGGACTACAGATGTGTTGCAAATTTTACAATGTTAAACAACAAAAATCAATGAGATACATCCAGGGGCACCGAATTAGAACCTGTCAACATTTCCATGGAGCCCTGACCTGGAAGCTTGTCGGACACCCCCCTGTGAGGGGCCACGAAAAATTTTCATTTTTATCAATTTTACAACGAATAAAATCCAGGGCCCCACATCCTGTAGCGGGGACACAATACGCAGATTTTTAGTGGGGAATCCAGACTGGATTTATCTCAGTCTTCCGCTGTTGCAAATTCTATAATGTTAAACAACAAAAAAAGAATCAGATTCATCCAGGGCCCCAAAATGAAACCTGTAAACATGGGGGCCCCCGACTTGGAAGCTTGGCAGTCATCCCCCGCTGCGAGTGCCATCAAAAATTTTTATTTGTATTCGTTTTACCAACGAATAAAAGCTAGGGCCCCCAATCACTTGCCCGTTGTATTCGCATACTTTCAGTGAGCCCCCATACTGGCTTTATCTCGGGCTTCCGCTGTTGCAAATTCTACAACAGAAAAGAATGAGATTCATCCAGGGCCCCCAAAATGAAACCTGTAAACATGGGGCCCCCAACTTGGAAGCTTGTCGGTCATCCCCCGGTGCGAGTGGCATGAAAAATTTTCATTTGTATTAGTTTTACCAACTAATAAAATTCAGAGCCCCAACCAATTACCCGGGACACCAATTCGCATACTTTTAGTGGGGCCCCAGACAGGCTTTATCTCGGGCTTCCGCTGTTGCAAATTCTACAACAGAAAAGAATGAGATTCATCCAGGGCCCCCAAAATGAAACCTGTAAACATGGGGCCCCCAACTTGGAAGCTTGTCGGTCATCCCCCGGTGCGAGTGGCATGAAAAATTTTCATTTGTATTAGTTTTACCAACTAATAAAATTCAGAGCCCCAACCAATTACCCGGGACACCAATTCGCATACTTTTAGTGGGGCCCCAGACAGGCTTTATCTCGGGCTTCCGCTGTTGCAAATTCTACAACTGAAAAAAATGAGATTCATCCGGGGCCCCCAAAATGAAACCTGTAAACATGGGGTCCCCGACTTGGAAGCTTGTTGGTCATCCCCCGGTGCGAGTTCCATGAAAAATTTTCATTTGTATTCGTTTCACCAACGAATAAAATCCAGGCCCACCCACGCAACTACCCGTGACCGAATTCACAAATTTTATGCCCCCCCCCCCAGACTGGATATATCTTTTGCTTCCTTTGTTAAATGAAAACTTTTAACTTATACGTGCAATGCCCCCCCGGGTACCCGACCCTGTTTGTTGGGAGCACTGCTGTTGTATGTATAATATACATATCTCTCGGCATGACCACCCTCCCTCGCCAAGGACAGGGGCCACAACGATTCTTATCACTTTTTGATTTTTCACACTATAAATTAACCACAGAGGGGCCCCAGAAAAGCTGGTTTGGGGGCTCGTCATCTAAATTCCAGCCTAAGGGCTGGAAGGATGTAGGAGCCTCTCGGTACATGCACCTAACATGGTCCCGATGGGTCACATAGGTCCCGATATGCGCTACAGTTAAATGAATAATTGACCCAAAATCGTAACCGACTTCCGTAACACAAAAACGTAACAGATTTCCGTCACCCATTTCCGTAACATAAAATCGTCACTAATTTCGGTTGCTTAGAAACAGTCCCTTTTCGAGTTTGTGATTTTATATTATAGAGTAGATATACAGGGTGATTATAAAAAAAACTATCCCGACATATGGGCCCCTAACTATCATACCATTCACAGAAACTGAATGAAATTTAGGCATAAGGTATTTTGATGTATGCGCTCAAGAATGATATGGAAAACAACAGTGTCACTCTAACAGTTACGGTTACAGTGATAAAATTTCGAAAATATCAAATGGCAATTTCCACATGACCTTGTGGAGGACTAATCAGGCTGGGATCTCAGCCGAAGAAACGGTGTGACGAATGAAACGAACATTAATGTCTGGTGCACGGCCTTTTTACTTTTTCCTTGCCTAGCTCCGGGGATTTTCGTGCTACAGGTGCTATTCCAACGCTATTTAGTGTTTTTCAGTATGGAGATCGCATTATAATACAAAAAACTTGGTGTTGCCATTTGATGTTTTCGAAATTTTCTCACTGTAACCGTAACTGTTTGAGTGACACTGTTGTTTTCCATATCATTCTTGAGCGCATACATCAAAATACCTTATGCCAAAATTTCATTCAGTTTCTGTGAATGGTCGAAACGAAAGAAGGAAAAAGATGGAATAAAAAAAATAAGAGATGAAGACGAGAAACTGAAAGAAAGGAGGAAACGGAAAACGAAAGAACAAAGAAAGATAGAAAAGGAAAGAATGAAAATGAGAAAAACGAAAAAGAAGATGGGAAAACGAAAGAGAAAGAAGATGGGAAAACGAAAGAGAAAGAAGATGGAAAACGAAAGAGAAAGAAAGCAGGTGGAGAAACGAAGGATAAAGAAAGAAGGTAGAAAAATATGGAAAGGAGATGAAAGAAGGCAAGAGAATGAACGGAGATGGAAAAATGAAAGAGAACGGAAGAAAATGGGGAGGAAAAAGGTAGAAAGAAACAGAAAATGGGGAGGAAAAAGGTAGAAAGAAACAGAAAATGGGGAGGAAAAAGGTAGAAAGAAACAGAAAATGAGAAGGGGGTAAAAAGGAAAAAAAAGGGGGGGGGGAAGAGATTGGACGGAAATTGACTGATAAAATGGAGAAAAAGGAAGAAATGAAGGAAGAGGAAAAAGAAATGACTGAGAAAAAGAAATGAAGAGAGGAAAAATGGATAAGAACGAAAAAAGAAACCTGGGGATTCGGGTATTGTTATAACTTTCATAAGGAACGGAACGGACCAACATTATAATTTGGACAAAATTCATTTGTAGTTATTGAGAGAGACTTCGGATGTTATCAATTTTTTTTTTCTATTTTGCGCACTCTGAAGCTAATTAGCTTAAAAACCTTAAGGTTTAACCATACTTAATTTTTTACAAAAAGTTATGATTATCAGGCTGCAAGACTGTGTAGGAGGCTAGAAGATGTTCTCCCTGTTGATAAACATTCCCATACTCGAAGCCATTATCAGTCCGTAGGATGGAACTGTGATCCACGTACGTGTGGAGCTGTTTTTGCGACAGCCTATAATGAAGGCAAATGTATGATGGAAAAAAAGTCCTCTACTTCACAGTTCTTGATCACTTTCTTTCAGTTGACCAGATTCAAATTTCTTTTGCCTGGAGACTCAAGGGATTTATGAAACGTGTCGTGTATATTAAAAAACATATCGTAATTTGTAATATACATTGGACCAGTGTTTCTTAAACTTTTTTAGTCCATGGTCCCCTTGCCCATATTTTTTTCCCGTCGCCCCCTCCAAGAGAGAGACTCTTTCTACTTAATGAATTTAACTGAAAGTAGATAAAGTAAAAAGTAAATTAAAAGTAAAAAGAATATATCCTTTTATAAATAGCCTTTTCATAAACATTCTGTGTTATAACATGCAAAATGTTTATAAAAGATTGATCTCTGGATTCCGGGCCACTTGCTGATCCAGAGATGAGGGGAAGCGATAAGGTGTGATCTTTCCCAAGAGTCAAATTATATCGGAAAAATTAATGTGTCCTAAAAAATACAGGATGATTCAATGAAACTGCACAATAAGTTGCTCTTCCCATCATATCACTCAGAATTCGACCCTGTCCTGGGGGAGCTAGATTTCAGTGAGCTTCCTTCTAATCGTAAGGGTTCTATGCAGAGCAGCCTCAATATCATGGGAAGGGGGGTAAAACGATGTTTCGCGGCTGTATACTTAACTGGAAATGAGGGCTTACTCATTTACGTATGTACTTGCAAAGATCAAAGTACCAGATCTCAACATGTAGGCTTCCTATGGGTATGGGACCCACAGAGTCATGCTCTGACAAATGGACATGGTCTCTTCTTTGAAACAGCTCTGCTAGATTCTGAAGTAGGGATACACCTTTTTCCCACCATATTTCATTCTTTACTTCTTCGGTCTTTCTCCCCCCCCCCCCCCAGGTACCTATCACTTGATTTTCGGCTGTGGCAATGATAGAATATCCCAAGAACACAAGGAAGGCCCATATGGTCCCAGATTGAGAACCACTGTACCCCACACAGTTCCATTGTAATGCCTCACAATGGCTGACCAACAACAATGCAGTATGTGAAGAATTTTAGCTTAAATAGAAAGAGACAGCGGTCCCGTTTTAGAATAAAATAAAAATAGAAACTATTGGACATAGTGCAACCAATTACATGGAAAATAGAAAAACAGTGCTGTTCCCCCCCCCCCTTTTACTAATACCCGTTAACTATACGTCCCATTCAACCAAACGGGATGTATGGACACTGTGCTTGCGAAGTGGACTTTTTTTGTGTGTACGTGTGAATATAGTTGTAATTCGTCGTTATCAGAAACTCCTGAGTCCCGATGTGATCACATTAAGCAGCGTGGACTGTTTTATGAATAAAAAAGAGGGAGTGAATGAGAAAGGAAGAAGAAATAAACAAGACAGAAAGAAGAAATCAGACAGGAAAGAAAGAGTAGAAGAAATCCAGGAGAATGGAAAAGTTGCAAAGGAAAGAAGGGCGAAAAATAAGAAAGAAATGAGAGAAAGAAAACATTTATAAGGAAAAAAAAGTGAGGATTAAAAAGAAATAAAGCAAAACCCAAACAAAGAAGGGGAGGGGGGAAGAGGAAAAAAAGAAATAAGGGAAAAAAGGAAGAAAGGTAAGAGATGGAAAAGTAAGAAAGAAGCGAGTAGTGTATGTGAAGAAAAGAAAAAAAAGGAAGGAAAAATTATGCTAAGAAAAAATTAGATGTATAAAATTAAATTATAAAGCGTTAGGAAAGGGACAAGACAATAGGAAAAAAAGACAAAAAATTAAAATACAGGGGAAATAAACTGAAAAAGGATAAAAATATTAAAGGAAAAAAGAGGATAAGCAAAAAAACAAGAAATGATCGAAATGAACAAACAGAAAAATGAAAGGGGAAAAAACAGACAAAAAAGAAATTAATGGATTTGTGAAGAAATTATCATTTTATATGATTCCACCACATTAGCCAACATGCCGCCAAACTCAAGGGACACTAGATTTTAGAATGTTGAGGTCTGATCCATTCCCCAGCATGCAGTACCACAAGGGAAGGGGCCCTCAAAAAAAGGAGAATGTATTGAAATTTCCGGAAATTACCATGTAGGGCCTCAGAAAAATCAGACGGCCCTGCTGGCAAAAACGAGGTTTAATAACCATCACAGTATACATTCAGTCAAGTAAATAGGTTTTTATAATAAAGATATTTAAGAATTTTCCAGAATCTGATTTAAACTTCCTGGCATGCTGGCTTCTCTCAATATTACTGGCTAAAGCAAGGGGAATACGGTACCTAATTTAATTATTGAGTCAGTCACGTGTATCCGAAAAATTTCAAGGGAATCTCTGCAAAAAAAATTTTCATCTTCCTGGACTTTTTACTGAGTCAATCAATCGTCGATAACATTTTTTTCGTTTGAGCTGATCTTGAACTTGGCCTGCTCTATGCTTGGTCCTTTAATGTTATTTATTTATTATTGATAATGTTAACCAACGTTCAAGTTTCAGATATGTCTTTTGAAAAAGTGAATAGTCAATGAAAAAATTTGTGATCTATAACTTTGAGGAAAAATGAAATATTTTAAATTGATTGATGTTAGTTCAACTTATTTGCCTATTTATTGCCCCTAATTGAAAAGATAGATGGTAGCAGGTTCCGAAGTGAAACAGTAATGAAGTACTGTATAATTGTGCATTTATACAGGGTGCATAGCAAACGGGAGTATGGCATTTTACTGGCGAACCGTTGATCGTAGAGGGGTATACTTCAAATTAGAAAGAAAAAGCTCCAAAATAATGTGTTGTACTCAAATATGAAATTCACATTTCAAGGGGTTGTATAGTTATTAAAATAAAAAAATAACTTTTCCTAGTGTCCCCGTGTGCCCCAAATCCCCACACAAGGAAGTTGTTGCCCTGTCTCAACTGATACCAACAAAAAAAATCTATGCTTCTAAGCACAATATCACTGAAATATTTGAATTCGAAAAAGATGGAAAGTTGGGAATAAAACAGCGTTAAATGTAAGTAAAACTGTTTTACCATACAACTGCATGAAAATGTAGGTATACAAATACGTCGCTAGAAAATTTCGCAGCAAAGTATAAATAAAAGGCAGAGAGAAATCTATCTTTAAGCTATGTGTGTGTAGGCAGCATAATGCAGAGAATCTTCATTTTAAAATCTAGGAAATGAGGAGAGCGATTATTGGATCTTCAATAAATAAATAAATTCATCCTCACACACACACACACACACACACACACTCTCTCTCTCTCTCTCAAAATCACATTTGTGATACTTGATTGAATAAGAATTTTCTTGAAATTATTTTTAGTAATTTCATGTAGAATTTTAATGCATTATATCTTAAGGGCGGCAAAATTTATTCTCCTCAGGCAGCAGAATTTCCAGGATCATCCCAGAGTTCAGGTATTTCATAATAACTAGTTATTTCATTAAATAACTGATCAAGTCAGTTAAAGTGTGTAATAGAACAATAATTCCTCATTTTAAGTAGTTATTTTATGAAATAACTAATAATAGTGAAAGTGTAAAATAAACAATTTGGCTGAATTATACAGCATACAAAATGTTAATTTAGTTATTAAGTGAATTCAATTATTAAAGTGAAAGGTACAAGAAATGTTCACCTTTTACACCTACTGAAAGCTAAATGTAAATGTGTTTCTTTTTATGCTTTAATGGAGTGCAGATCGTTATGTTATTCTATGAAATAGCTGGTTATAGAATACAAATGAGTTTCATGCTTTTACTGACTCAATCAGTTATTCCATGAAATAACTAGGTATTACATAGAATAACAGATTTCATACTTTAATGTCAGTTTTTAAGACAAAACTTCACAGAATCTTTGGCGTCATCATAACCAAATTTGACTGTATAAAAAAACACTTGTATATTTGTAAATGTTAACATTTATATACTTGTATGCAACTGTTATTGTTATATAAAAAAATAATGGTTGGAAATTTTTTATCTTTAATTTAATCAAATCACATTTTAAAATATATACATATTAAAATATACAACTACAAGAGCCATATCACAGCATTGTGTGATAATAGCTTCTTTTCCCTCGTTAAATTTGTGAAAATCTTTTTCTTTTGGTAGTCAAACAATTGAGTTCCGAGTAGTTCATAATTCTGTGCTGTTCGAAACGGTACAAAGTTCTGTGTGATTATTCGGACAGTCTTCATCAAACATAGCTCTGCGGCTTTCAACAGTATCTAATTCTATTTCCTCGGCTGACGGAGGCGACGCGAATGGCAGACCTAAGAGACAGCAAAATAAAATTGCAGAATGTGGATGAAACAAAATGCACAAAAATGGAGTTACTGATATTAATAATGTGATGAGATTAGATAGTAATTTATAATTTTAACCTTTTAAGCAGTACTTAAAATTTTCCTTATCTGCATCATAACTGCCACAGTGGAAATCACTAACCCTTTTAGAAATTGCCACCTAATTTTATTTTAAGAATTTTTTTTCCGATCTCTGTGCTGTGATAAATGCTTTCCGCCATAGAAACGAAAATAATTTAAAACACAAGAAAGGGGAAAATTATTGTTTTTGGTTATTTATGCTGTGACCATAAACATGTGGGGTCATTCACGCAAAATAGGACAAAAAAAGAAAAAAATAATTTTAAAAAAAATGCAAAACCAGAAAATCCAAAAAAATTCTTAAGGACACTTCTTCACTTGCCAATAAATGAAATATAGAAATGAAGTTTGTTAAAAATTCATTGTGAAAAACAAAATTAATTTAAATTTAACCATGTTAAGAGATGGGCAAATCCGACAAGGCATTTTGCCTGTTTTAGCGCTTGACTTGATATTCATGCTTGACAATTGCAACAAGTTCCATACAGGGTGTTCCTGAACTCATGGGCCAAACTTTAAGGGCAGGTGAAATACGGATAAAGAAGCATTTCTTGTATAGCAATCTGGAGTCAGAAATGAAAAGTGTAGGCAGAAAAACACTGAATGTTAAGGAAATGGAAAAAAAAACCTTTTTATTTACATCATTGTGTGAAAGTCTAGCTAAGGATGGTTTGGTACAATGAAATGCTGAAACGTCTGACCACCATTAACAGTGACAGCTTTAGAAGTGTCGATGCAATGATTGGCGTACATTGTGGTCAGTAGAAGGCAGCACAATGCAGTCTTCTGCTGCAAGCAGTCAACATCATTTGAAAAGCATATTTCAAATGTAATGGGCCAATTTATGCTCTCTGAGAAAACAATCTCTGCATCTTATGAATCGATGTTGGTGATGGCAGATGTAAGCCTGCTACATGTGAGCCTACTTACTTTAATTATTAATGTAAATGAAAAGCTTTTTTCATTTCCTTAGCGTTTCGTGTTTTTCTGCCAACAACTCCGACCCCACATTGCCATAGAAAAAATGTTTCTTTATGTGTATTTTACCTTTCCTTACAGTTTGGCCCATGAGTTCAGGGACACCCTGTATATCTTGGTATTTAATTTTCAGTTTGGACAAGCACTGATACTATGAATAATTTTTTTATCAATTGCATTTTTATTCATTTTTTTATTTGTGTTTCTTGCTCTTTTTTTTTAATTTTATGGGGGGCAACAGATTTTTAATATGTTTCTGTTTTGCTAGAGCGCGAGTTGCATTCTCAAAACAAAGTCATTATATGAAACATTACTACAGCTTGATGTTGCAACCAAGAAATTTGGATTTCACTTTTTCCTCCATAACTTACGATCAAACATTTCTTCTGGTTACCTAATGCCAGAAGAAAGACATTTTTACATGTTTTGCGACATTGATAAAAAAAACTAAGCATATTGAAAACATGCTTTTCAGAAATAATAGATTTCTCTCAGCTGAAACAAGTGGTAAAGTGTGTGAAAATAATTTCCAATTATATATTTCTCACAAAAAAATAGCCAGGATTAGAGCATTCAATGAAAACACTTGCCTCCTTTTCCCTGAGTAAATCTCATTATTGTGAATAAATTTACAATTCTAAGTGATTCAAAAGGAGGTGCGAGTGATGGCTACATTCTTCTTAACCTTTTCAATATTTTTTAGTTTATAGGTGACAACTGGTGTTGTGGTGCTTCAACAAATGTTTTAAAAATGTCACAAATGGAAAAGAAAAGCTGGGTAAATTTTTAATTTGGCTATAAAGTATTGATGAAAAATATTTAAAATTGTAAAAAAGATTAAATATTAAAGTATACTGGCTCCTAAAAATATATATATATTATAGAAAAAAATAATATACTTTTGTTTTAAGATAGAAAATTATCATTTCAAAATTTGAAAAATGTGCTGGGAACAGCCATTTGGGGGGGGGGAACAAATGCTTAACAAATGCAAATTTGTTTAGGCAAATTAAAAAGAAAAAATCTACAAATGCAAAAATAAAAATCAGAGCAGTGACTTTTTAGAAATGGAGTATAAATAGAAAGTGACAAAAAAACGTTGTGTCAAATATAATTAATGTAAACTGCTGGAGACACAATTTAGGCCAATTTCATGAAAATCGCCCATATATAGCCTCAAAGGGAAAGGAAAAACGTCATTTTTCTCCCTGTTCTGTTATCAGACTTTCAACAGAAGTTGACTCTGCCCACTGACAGTTGATTTCCAGGATGAGGGGGAGGAAAACATGTTATCAAAACAAAACTTACTTTATTTGGGCTCAGGGTTGCCTTTTTGCAATGGGTTAAAGAACCCAAGATATGCCATGGGCTGCTTGAGTAATCTGGAACTGTAGTGCAGATCACTAGATTGATGTTAAACAGTGCAGAGGGACACTTAAGTGACCTATAAATGCGTCGCAGGTCATTTGAGTGATCTGTAAATGCGCAGAAGGCTTCTTGAGTAATCTGGAACTTGCATTCAAGAACTTCGCAAAAGGCCACAATGTGGATAAGAAGCACTGTTCAGGGCTCAGCACGGATCATGGCCTCAAAACTAGTGAAAATAGTGACCAAAATGTTTAAAAGTGACCAAATAGTGACCAAAATAATTTTAGACAGAGACCAAATGGACATTGAATTTTGATTATTACCAAATTGAATGAATTGAAAGTGAATTTAGTTTTTACTAAACTTTGTATTTCAATGGAACTCATTGAAATTGGTTTTTTTACATAGTACTGTGAAATAAATCAAACTCAAACACATTCTGCTAACCAGAAAAGTTTTGAATAACTTATCAAATTTATCAACAACTATGCGTGAGAGAGTAACATTACATCCTTTTTAAGTAACAGTAGCAATGCCTTTGCATGTTGCTTTCCACAACCCATCTTAAAATCAATTTAAGCAGGAAAAACTTCAAAAACGGGAAAAAATTTTCACATTCAAAGAAGGAAAAAAAAATGAAATACAAAATTTGATGAGAGAATTTGTCCAATCTACATTCTAGTGGATTTTTCATTCATGTTATGCTATGAATGACAGTATACAAAATGTACTCAAACTTTTTTTAACTAGTACAAATTTTATTTACATACCTAGGTTTGTATTCCAACAAATTTTAAGAAATTTACTATAATGATTTTAAAAAAAAACCTTATAAAATTACATTTTTACAATATTATTTTAAATTATTAAATTAAAATATTACTTAAATTACTGAATTAAATAAATTATTAAATTGAATAAAGTATTTAAATTATTAAATTAACTAAATTATTTTAATTGTTATACGTTGAGGGAGGGCAATCCACCCCACCCCCCCCCCCAGCGTCAATGGCAGAGCCTACTGATGCATGTATGATGTATATCAATTGTCATCTGCTGCACCCCTAAGACCTTCAAGTCTATGGCTGGACTGGGAAGGGTGGGGCACCAAAATAATAAGGCCCTTTGTGAGGGAGAAAATAAACCAGTTTTGAAATTGTTTGGTTTGAGAGAAAAATTTGTAAATATTTATTTTCCTTTTTTTTGCACACAACATACACCCCTGCAAAAAAAACATTTACTCCTTTACCCAGAAACAGTACAATTTTGGCCCCTCCACCTGTAATTTTTAACAGAAAAATTTTTAACTCCGCGGCCTTCCCCGGTAAATTTCCCATGAACCTTGTAAGCACCAACGTAGCGGCTTTTTTCCGCGCCAATCAATCGCTGTTTTGCGGCGGTCAATTCAAGATGGCTGACAAAGGGCACATAAAATTACAAAAAAATGTATCATTTATAATATAAATCAACCTAATATGCGAAAATCGATAGAAATATATCGGGAAATTAGCATAAAATGAACACAAAAATCGAATCAAAGACCAGTGCCGTCTTAAGGCATGGGCCCACCTGGGCACGACCCGGGGGCCTCAAGCGAAGAGGGGGGCCTCACAAAAATGAGATCTGGTTGAAATTTTCGAGAATGTTTGGTAGGGCCTCCGAAAAATCAATTGGCCCGGGGGCCCATGATACTCTTAAGACGGCCCTTTCAACGACATACGGGGTTTATAAATGCGGTTGATACAGAGTTCATGAATGCTGCTGTCAGGGTTACCTATTTTAGAGCGAAAAAAAGTCGCCACGTTAGCTCCGACTCCTCCCGTAATTTTCAACGAACAAAAACAGTGAATTTGCCCCCCCCCCCCACAACCTGAGGCTCCCGATTTACCATGGCCGTAACACGATATTTTTTCTGGAGGGGAAACGTAATTTTACTGCCCCTTGACTGTGAAATTTGATAATTTTGCAAATAAATTTAGTTGCCTTTTCTTAAATATACCATTCCATCAAAAATGCCGTTCGAGGCATTGCCCCCCCCCCTCCCCCCAGTTTTGGATTTGATCACGGTATGTAGCAACCCGGGCCGCAAGTACGAACGAAAATTTACTATCGCCCAGGGCCGGTATCCATTTCTTTAACGGAAAAAGAGTAAACTCGGCATCCTGGCACCCTTCCTCGTTCAACACCCGTGGAACCAGACCCCGCCCTCTCCTATTACGGTCATAACAGCGACTCGAGACAAAAACGTTTTAATAACTTTCGAGGTCTAAAAAGGGGATTGTTTTACACAACACCGATATTAAGTCAACAATCGGTATCGTGAAGATGCTCTAAATTAAGTTATGGCCAGAAGCGGATAAAGGTCGGTTGTTGACAGCCCCGAGCATAAAAAAAAATTAATATTAGGCCCCTTAAATTAGGAAAAACAGTGTAAAGTAGGGGTCAGAGGCTTGCTCGGTGTGCCCACCATTAAATCCGTCTCTATTTACAGCTCGCATGCACGTTAACTGAGTTTTTATCAGTCTGATGACCAATTTTCATCTGATTTGGAAGCCCTTGTGTTAAACTAAACGTTGAATTGCAGGATTCTGTGATCTTTTCATAAACAGTTCTCCTTTCGATCATACCTGGGACTACGGTTTCTTGCTGAGATTTAAATCCAGTTAGAAAAATAGTAAGAATTTTATTTCTAGATAGATCGCGATTTTCAGTCGGATGATTTTTTTTATTGTAAGTAAATTCAAAATACTTGGGAGCTTCTTTAACCTTGGCCACCTACAAGAGTATTCTCCAAAGCGTATTAATAATACGCTTAATACGTATTAATAGTATGCATCTTTAATACGCGCGCTTTGGTATTATCCCGCTGCGCGTAAGTTAGTTTCTGCACGGGCTCTCTTAAATCGTCATTTCAAATATTAAAAAAAATTAACAAAAGTAATGATAGAACAAACAACAAATGTAACTTGCTCGATGCTCCAAGAAAGGAATTCGGCCCTTAGGACTAAAACTTTTTAAAACAAATAAAATAAAGGATCAATTTTAAAATACGATGAAAATGAAAAAACGAGTGAGCACGCGTGGGGAAATAAGAAAGAATGGTAGTAAGGGGGGGGAATTCTTTATTGTAAGTACGCCTTTTATGCTATTTTTTTCCGACCAGCTTTTCCATAAAATGACTCTTTAACCAAGGAGCTTTCTTTCCAAGCGCCTTGAAATCAAGTTATGCTGACGTCACACGGTATGCTCCCAGGAAGATAAGACGCCTTCATGTATAGGGGTTCTACGGGAAGGGAGCTAACGATCGTAATTCAATGAAGGGAGGGAGAAAATTAGCGACCTTGAACCTTTAAAGTTCTTCCTTGAAGAAAAAAAAAAACACTGACAGCAGAAAAGCGCACGAGACCAAGGTTTTTTTGCTAAAAAAAAAGTGGAAAAAGTGACCTGAGCCTGAAAATATGTAATAAAAGTGACTAGTTTCTAAAAAAGTGACTTTTAGTGAAAAAAGTGACCCGTGCCGAGCCCTGACTGTTTAACCAAACAATAATTGTATAAAAAATAATTTAGTTCATTTTCACAAAATTTGATTTGAGCTTGCAGGGCACATCAAATGGTTTTAAGAGCCATATTTGGCCTGTGAGCATGGTTGAGCATTTATGGATTAAAGTATGGCAAAGTGCTAAACATTATCTAGCAGGAAAAAAAATAGAAGAAAATACAAAAGCCACAGAAAAACTTCTGTAAAAATTTTTTATTTGACTAAATATAATTATCACAACCTGTACCATCTCAGCAACAGATATACAAGGACCCAGGGGTTCAATAATGCTGGCTGCACTGTGGTGACAGCTGAAATAGTTTTCTTGTTCCAGGAGTGAATGTGAGCTAATCTCTCCATTAAAATATGTTGACACTCAGATTAACAGATCCCAGTACAAATACTCTATAATTATACTCCAATCATAATTTGCAATACAGATGGATGGCAGCACTAACTTCAAACGAAGCACCATTACTATTACAGTAAAACTTCTCTTAACGATCACCCCAAAGATGCGGTCACCCGTTTTACAACCAAATGATAATTTCCCCTTGTACAATAAAAGTATGCTTTTCACACCCTTTCTTAATGGTCACCCCCTCTTCTACGGATGAATTTTTCTGTCGCACTGGTGTCTGCAAAAGAGAGTTTTTACTCTATACTACTATTTAACCATGTGGGTACCTCATAAACATCCCTCTTGGAAATCCAAAGAATCAGTGTATGTCAGAATATATGTTCTGAGGGTATGTATGGCCCTAACCTATTTATATTATGAGTGTTATGCATGTTCTGTGTTTTAGTGGTGCTGCCATCTGTCTTCCATATTTTTTAAGTAAAAGTGGCAGATGCTTAAATTTTTGTGTTCCACATAAAACACTAGATATGCACTTCAGGCACAACTCATTTGCTCCGGAAAAAAAAGTCAAACGGTAGTAAATTTCCCAATGGTGATAGACCAGAGTTGTCCTGAGTTAAGAAGTCATTGCCACGCCTTCATTAAGGGCAAGCATAGGCTATATCAAAGGTGTTCAAGCTTTTGAAGAGTGCAGGTCACTTCACTGATTTGAAAACGTGTCGCAGGTACCTACTTAAGGGTAATACCTCTAACATGGGGAAAAGTTAAAATATCATTAAAAATACTACTTAACGATTGATTTATTAGAAACTTTTTTCACATATTTTTTATTAAATATACTTTGCTATATGCTGGTATAAAAAATTTTACATATCTTTAATACTTGATATTTTTTTAAATTTCAAAAAAATACACTAAAAACAGCTTGCACGCATGATAAAATGGCATGACATCAATGTAACCATACAATATTAAAATTAAAATGAAGGAAATTGTTCTTTTCATAAAATGAACTAAAAGATTGAAATTTCATTGAATCATCCTTAATTAAAATTTAAATTTCCAAAAATTCAAAAAAAAAACATTTTTTTTTATAAATCAAATATTTATGAATGGATTTGAAATATTTTCGTTCACTTCATGAAAAAAAAATATATATATATATAAACCGTTTCCTTCATTTTAATTCCAATACTGTATGGTTCCATTGATGTCATGTGATTTTATCATTCGCCCAAGCTGTTTTAATGTATTTTTTTTTTAAACTTTTAAAAAATTAAGTATTAGAGATATGAAAAATTTTATACCAGCATAGGATAGCATATTTAATCAAAAATATGTGAAAAATATTTCTAATAAATCAATGGTTAAATAGTATTTTTAATGATATTTTAACTTTTCCCCATGTTAAGAGGTATGTGGGCCCCTTAAGTGATATGGAACAGAGCCACAGGTTACTAATTTGTAAATGAGCCATGGGACACAAATTATCTGTAAATGTGCAAGAGCACATTTGGTCCATGGGTTCAGCATGTATGGGATATGTGATACGTTATATAATGTGCCATACCTAACTTTTTTTAATCAGGACACCAATATGAAGAAAAAGAAATGATAAAGCCAATGTGAAAAATAAACTTGTCCTTACTTTGAAAGTGAGATAGCGGGAAATGGGCAGGAGCAAAGTTGAACCTGCATCAACAAGGGGAAGAATCTGGTAAATTGGAAATAAAAAAAAGATGAGCCCTAAGTACTAGGAAAAAATGCTCATGGTGCAAAAAATTTTATATAATATTAGCTGTGAATGAATAAGAATGACACAGTCTATGCTTATTATAACTACCACATGTTAATGCAACTGTCCCATCATAACCACAGTACAATATGTCCCAAATTTCTTTCTATTCATCACATGTTAATTTTCATCCAACATAATAACAACCTACAAAGACTATTCAATCCAATACAACGTCTGAACTCAGCTTCCCTTCATTTTTGCCAAGAAATGAACGAAATCGGTCCTTAAAAGTGTTTGAAATTGACCCTTGATAATAAAAATTCAGCAAAATCTCCTGCAATGGCAAGAGAGGCCATCTGATAAACACCTGTATGTGACAGTTGCATGTCTGACCCCTCACAATTTTTTCAATTCAGGGTTTCTCAAAATCTGAATTTGGGGGGGGGGGCAAAATTTGTTCAGTCC
This sequence comes from Pholcus phalangioides, assembly GCF_987345545.1. Taxonomy (NCBI): domain Eukaryota; kingdom Metazoa; phylum Arthropoda; class Arachnida; order Araneae; family Pholcidae; genus Pholcus; species Pholcus phalangioides. Next base: position 20,751,635 of record NW_028301603.1, on the reverse strand, counting down.
ACCATAAAGCCACCTCTTCCCACAGAGCAAGAGACTAGGTCAGTGAATGACCTGGAGAGTTTGCAAGCATGTGAGGAAACGAAAGAGCATGCAAGCATAGTGAATGACCAAAACAGCAACCTGGAGTTCAGTGAATGCCCAAAAAGAGCAACCTGGAGTTCAGTGAATGATCACCCTTTCATGTGAATGAGAAAGAGTGACTTGGAGAGCAAGGTACCAGGTCAGTGAATGACCAAAAGAGTGAACCTAAGGATGTGCAAACATGCGAGTGACCAAAAAAGCAAGGGACCAAGTCAATATTTCTCAACCGAGTCAAACTGAGCTGTGAGCGATTTGATGTTTCATTTTTCCCATTTACTTTCTATGACCAGCCTTCCACTTATACGAATAAATTAACTGGGCAGCGATCTTTTGTTTCATAGACTCCTGGAGGGTCGGCGGAATCATTTTCATTTACTACCAATGCATGAATGGCACATTTTGAAATTTTCATTTTTTCTGATATGCAAATTATAAAAAACAATACATTTAGGATTTTATGGGAAGGTGGCATTGAAATTGACCTTCTGACACTACAGGGTACCCGGAGCATTTACCTACACCACAAGGACATAGTGATGTATTGACCTTCAGTACAAGAGATCCTAGACATCAAAAAGGTTAGGAAACACTGTTATAAAGGTTGAGAGCTACTGAGCTAGAATATATGCAAACATGTGAACCTAGAGTCACCAAAAGAGCCACCTAGGGAGTAAAGGACTGGGGCAGACAGCAATGAGTGATCTAGAAAATTAGACTACAATGAAAGAAGAGTAGAAAAACTGTAATTCTGTATCTTTTTGAACCTTGAATTGCACATACACAGTCTCTGCATGCAATTAATTATTACAATTTCATTATTATTTTTGAATCTGATACATTTTCATTACAACTTTTAACAAAAGGAATAATATAATTTTTTTTACTCCAGTCAAATATGAAATTCTTTTAAAAAGATTAATTTTTTCCAAACATAACATTCATTTTTCATGAAACGCTGAGAGTCGTTATAATGCGAGTCGACTATATTTATGGAATGAAAAAAAATACATATACATTTCTGAAGCTATCAAAGAAATACTAACTTTGTAATTGACTTGGGTCTTCATGAGACAGCTGTCTGACTAGAGTTTGTTTCGGAACGTTTTCATTGACATCTGCTTGCATCTTGGCAAAGGTAATGAATACCTGCAGACAAAAAAAGAAAATACATATGTATATAATCATATTACAGCCGGAATTATCTGTTCATGAAATATGATTCAAAGAAAAAAAAGACAAGGCACAAACCTGGTCAAGAGTTGTTTGAGATACAGAATAATCCTCGATGGGTAAAGCCTGACGAACCCTCTCGATTTCTTGAAACACCACAGCCAATGGTAGCGAGGGCATCAGATGGAATTCCATTTGATTCAAGTGCTGCTCCTGAAGAACTGCAGCATTACCAAAAGTTTGTAAAAAGAAGAATTTCACCTCGTCCATCTTGGCTGTGCCACCCCCCACTCTTAGCGTCAGTGTATAGCCAGCACCATATCTGAAATGATATTTGTGTGAATGTAGCGGTAAAGTCTCATGTATTTTGACAATGTAATAAGAAAATTTACAGGATGGGGCCAAAAATACATGACACATTTCAAAAATTCATATTAAATCAACCAATTGACATGCAAGAGAATGGTGTGCAGTGAAATTCAATTTTTTTTCTTCTTTTTTTTTTATATTTAAAAACTCATTCAGAATTTCACACGCAGATGGTGCTGCACCCAAGAATTGTAAACAACAGCAGTAAAAATTTTATACATACAGCACTTGTTGAAGTTGAGAACTTTTTCATATCACCTATAATCTCATAAACATTCCTCTGAGGGGAATTTCTAATGAATTGATGTTCTAGATAATGTCGCTCACACACAAGTCCTTGAAACGAGTAAAGGATGAAACAGAATGCAGGACACGCAGACTTGAGATATTAGCTGTCTCTCACTATAGGGTTCACAGATCCGTACTTCTCGTCTGCCTTGAGGCAATGACGACAGTACTATGGGCACAGATTTCCCTACAGTAAGCATTTCTATGTACATTTCCTTTAAGAGGCTAGATCTTTCTTTTCCTGTCATCTGACTCTGGTGAGAGAACAGTTTTGATCCCATCATCTCTCACATCCACATCAGGGATGAATTCATTTTCTGCTTCTAGAATTCTATGGAAGAAATATGCAGCAACATCTGAGTAGGGTGATGTTTTTCTTCATCCTGTGCTTAGATAAAGCATAATTTTTTTATGGGCATATTACACAGTCGAATTCCATTATAACGAGCTCCAAGAGACCAGTGAGAGAAATCACTTTGTTATAACAAAATTTCGTGGAATTCCAAATTTTAGCATTGCTTTTATATAAAATCATCTGGAGGATTAGAAAAGTGTTCGTTAAAACGGGATTCCACTGTAATATATAATTTATAATATATATATATATATATATATAATCTTTTTTTTTTTTGTGGTGATATACGCTATATTTATGTTGTGCTGTTGTATTTTGATTATATTTTACATCTATATTTTTTTATGGGCATAATTTTTTCAGCCACCTTGTTGGTTGATTAGCCTGTTGTGGCCTTTGTATTTGTATACAGATGACCCTCAATTTTCACGGGTTATGTTCCAAGCGTCCCAGCGAATACAGAAAATCTGCAAATAACTACGACCAGAAAATTTTGTTTTGTGGGCATATAACAAAAAGAGCAGGGTGCGCCTAGGGTACAAAGAAGCATTGGGGGGAAGAGTTATTTTCTGTGATGATTTCAGTAATGTCTTATTGTCATTTCTTCATTTAATTAAATATGTAAGAGTATATTGGCAATGCTTCATATACCAAGTTTTAAGTGGAGAATCGTTATTACCATGTGCTACTTATTTGCCAATCTATTGGCGATTTAAACTTGCAAAGCCCATCTGCTATATTGCTCATTCTCTTAGTGAACTTGTGTCTCCCACTTCTTTGTGTGGGGATACGACTGCACTTTCAGAAGCAGTCATCTCGATTAATTCCACCTCTGTCAATGTATCTAGATTGCTATTTAATTAATTGCTGGATTTCTTCTACGTCCATATCATCGATCTATCAGTACTTCATCGACCTAACATGAAAATATCTTTTATAATCTTTTCGATTGGTACTATATAAATGGAAGGGTTTTAGAGCACTGAAGTTTTTCCCCAACACAAATTGACTGTTTCCATATTTATAGTTTTCACGGCTACAGTGCTGACACAAATGTCATTGGTGATGGTAAAATTCATTCATAACTTAAGATGTTCAATATTCTTTGATTGGATGTACAATCATCACAATCAAGTAATGTGTACAGTGAGCCTTAAATGCTCACATCATATCCTGATGAAGTGACTGGATGATATGTTGTGTTATAATTATAAGACATGTAGAGGACATCCTGCGTGGTAGATTCATTGATACCTTAATGATACGCAATTGACTTTACAAAAAAAATTTGACATATTGACTATGCATAACAAAACAGTTTTCATTTTCTTTTGTCTTTCAGAAAAATTTGCAGAAACACTTTTAAAGTCCAGAGAGCCATCGTTAACACGTACAATTTAAATTTTGTTTTGATACCAGAAAAAATGCAATAAATGTTTTCTCATAAATGGGAAGAAGACCGCAAATGCAGAGAACAGGCCGCAAATGGTCTCTCATTCCTCATGTCCAAGGAAAATCCATATTTCCTCAGGAAGTCTAGGCTGATGATGCACAGGTCTTTCACATCAGCCGCAAAGATGGTGTGTCAATAGGTGGTGAACTTCATTGAGGCTTTCAATTTTCTGTGCATAGTCATTTTCTCTCCTGGGACTGTCTGCAGCGTCAATGATGGTGGCTTTCACAGTGGTGGCATCTTTAACATTGGCAATTGAGTTGGCGACATCTTCCTTGATGTCAGCAATGGAGGTGTTGACAGCCACGATGAAGTTGGTGGCATCTTTAATGGCAGTGATGGAGTTCTTCTTTCATGGCTGAGTTTGTGGACTGGATCTTTTTCTTGATGCCTGATTTTATCTGGCCCATCACAGACATCAACTATTTCAGCTACTCTCGCATCTTGTCCATGTCCATCCCTCTGATCTTTACAATTCAAGTCTTGAATTATCCCATTTCTGACACCAAATTGTTCCAGTTAATGTCACGCAAGTCCTTGAAATGAGTAAAGGACAAAACAAAATGCAGGACATCACAGATTTAATTAGAACAGCTAGTTATGCATATTCACAAGCAGAGATTTGACAATACATGCTAAACATAGAGCCCCTGAAAGACGACTTCTCAAGCATACACAAGAGTCTGTTTTCTCGTCTTTTCTCCTACCATCAACTTGGCACGAGCCTTATATAGAGGGGAAGAAAACTCCAGAAGTTTATAGAAGGTTATCTCTTTTCTTCCTACAAATTCCTCTGGCATCAAGACATCATTCAGAGCATCAGCACTGTTGCCAAATTCCCCACGTTTGACGGCAACTTGACGAGATTTACAGGAGAAAATGTGTTATTTTCATTTTTTCATAAGGGAATGATTATTTACAAGCAAAAAATGGCATGATAAATTAGGACTATTTCTATAATTTTCATAACAGTAGTTATGTTGTCAGAGTTATATTTTTGTTTCATGCTACTGTAAGCAACTCGCTTCTACTACTTCTTAATCATACATGCACCTCATACACATTCCTCCACAGAATTTATAATGAATCAGCCCCTACCAGAATGTCTGTTCTGAATGTATGTGTGGCCATAACGTATTTATGTTGTCAAGCTGCGCCTGCTCTCTGCGGAAAGACATTTTCAAATGCAAAATGTACTTTCCACATTGATTTGCTGCAGAATGTACTCTCATAAGCAAATCAATTGATTTTTTTCCCAAAACTAAAACCTGATTATGATGATTAAATGGACAAAATCAATGTGGCTATTTTCTAATGAGGCCAAGCACCACCAAAAGATTAATCATTTTTATAGTACATACTTTGCATACTTTCATTTTCATACAAAAGTAAATTTTTTTCAAAATTTCTCATACACAAAGTATAAAATCAGAATGAACATACTTGTTTTTCATGAACACACTTGTTTTTCATGAACACACTTGTTTTTCATGAACACACTTGTTTTTCATGAACACACTTGTTTTTCATGAACACACTTGTTTTTCATGAACACACTTGTTTTTCATGAACACACTTGTTTTTCATGAACATACTTGTTCTCATATACAAAGTATAAAATCAGAATGAACATACTTGTTTTTCAAATGTTGCGTGCTTCCTAAGCACTGGAATTGTCCATTCACCATTATTGCCAGTCTTGTGCAAAGTGCTTCACATTCTTCCATGCTACATATAAATATATATTCATACATTATGAGCAAAAATGGAAAGCATTGAGAGGAAAATGCTGAATAAAATCTGAAACAGGCTTTACTTACTAAATAAAACTCCAGTTTATCGTCATAGAGGCAATTTACTACCAATTTACCTCCAAAGAGCCTGGCTGTGTATAAATTAATGCAAAATCTAGAGACCTGTTTAACTAAATGCAGGTTTTATGTACCGTGTATAACGGAAAATGTGCGACACATCATTCACTCACAAAAGGTAAAGCAGTAAGACTGCTTTTCTGGGAAAACTTGGCTTAAATATACGTTTTATGTAAGTATAGTTCATGCTTTGTGTTTATGTGCTATCTGTCCTCCAAATTAGAAATGAGAGACTAGCATTGACTATTTTTCCAAATGAAATGCAAACATTGCAATGTTTGTCAGCAGCTGTGGCAAGATTTTTTTAAAGGAGCATACAGCTGACATTTAAGCCTCAAAGTCGGTAAAACAATTCGTGCTGATCAACCAGAGCTAGTTGCTGGGTTTTAACCAGAGTTTCCGTGACATGAAGTGACAATGATTTCCATATGACTTCATAGCAACGCTGAAACAGACTGAACAACCAAGTCTGTAGAGTCAGCTCAACGTTGCACCATTATTACTAATGTGCGAATGAAATTAAACATGATTGAGAAACAATCAAACAGATTTTGGGGAACTAGAAAATTTGCAAATGGGAGTTTTTTGGATGGACAATGCAATTTTTCACTAGCTTTCACTTCTAAGGTTGGTCATCCATCTTCTGCAGGTCCAATGTGGTTGCTTAGTTTAGTTTTTATCTATCTTTACTAGTGTTTTATTTTTTTTTTTTTTCATCCTGCATTATGGATATGGGCACTAAAACATTTCCCCAGTGACATATGTGACAAAACATTTAGTGTAATAAGAAAGGAACTCCATAAACGCAGACATCTGATAACCAGTGTCTGAAAAAAAAAACATTCCATAATATAATCTCTAACCTGTGAGATGTCAAAATCACTGAATGTCCTTCTTTTACTGTGTCATTGATGCAATTCCATAGGAATCTCCTTGCTTTTGGATCCATACCCGTAGTTGGTTCATCCTAAAAATTCAGAGGCAAGATATATAAGCCAAGTTTGGGATATCATTAAAATAAAGCAGTATGAGAAAGAAAAAAGAAATTGCTTGAAATGAATAGTGTGGATGTTTATATGTCTGAAGAAAGATGAAATAGATTAGAAAAAAAAGTTTGAATCACCAGAAAAACAACAGATGGACTTCCAATAAGAGCTATTGCTGTTGAGAGCTTTCGTTTGTTACCACCTGAATAAGTACCAGCGCACTTCTGACCATGTGCAATGAGACCAAGCTTGGCTATTCCCCGTTGTGCAATCTGAATCAGTACAAAATAAAGAGCTTGTTGTATTCATCGATAAATTACAGCAGAACTTTGATTATCTAATGTAATTGGGACAATGGTATGCCGGTAAATCAAATTTCCAGGTAATGGAATATGCATGAATTCAAAGGTCCAGTATCGTCGATACTACTTTTTATCGAATATGTGTTTAACAAACAGTTTTTTATCAACATAATTTTCAAAAGTAAAACAATGTTCTTCTCCCACTGCATATTTTTTACTCTTTTTTTTGCCTTCATTATCATCGGAAGGAGAGTTTCAGGTTAGGCAATAACTTTCTCATCACAAATGAAAAAAATTATTGCTAAGAAAGTAGACATCAGTTAAATTTGGTTGAGGACAGTTAAAAGGGAATTCCTGAAAATTGAGGTTCTGTTATACTCACCAATAGTGCTAGGGAATTTGAAACGATTATATTTATGAATGATAAAATAGGGAAAACTAATTTCTTTTATCCTCAATCTGTTTTGCTTCATCTTTTAATGGAGTTACATAACATTTTAGCTCACTGAGTGCATTTCATTATTTAAGCTTATTTATTTAAATAGCTTATTTATTTAAATAGCTTATTTATTTAAATAGCTTATTTTAATCAATTGCAGAATAAATAATGGTCAAAGTACTTTGTAAACTTTGTTTCTAAAGGTACACCGTTTCTCAAAATGTGCGCCGCCAGCTTTTGTCAGGGGCGTAATGGCAAGATGGAGATATTTACTTGTGTACTTATTTATGCTTTCATTATTTTATAAACAAAAATATCTATTAAACTATTCTGGAGAACCACAGATGAACCATGAATTGGAAAAAAGTTGTGGATGACAAAAGTTTTAGAACCACTGCTCAAATAGCTTATTTTAATCAAATTTCAGAGTCTATTTTATTCAAATAAGCTCTGAATATCATTGCATAATAAATAATGGTCAAAGTACCTTGGAAACTTTGTTCTCTGGTATCCCTCGTATTCTAGCATAAAACTCCAGATGCTCATGACCAGACAGCAACGAGTCAAGTGCATCAAACTGAGGGCAATAACCAATGTTTCGTCTTGCATTGTCTCTGTCTGTTTTAACGCTGCAGAAAATGAAATTCAATGTAAACTTAGAACTCAATCAATCAACAATATTTTTCCCCAAAAAATTAGTAAAAACTTGCTAGAACATGCTATTTGAAAGCCAAATGAAGATACTCGATTAGTGAAAGGACAAAAAAAAATGTTCATGTACATCTGGCCATGAAACAATTTAAGATATCACAAATTTTATTTCTTTTTATGAAAGCAATTAGAAATGGCAGAGAAACATGAAAATACCTGCAAGAAGAGATGAATGCATTCCCGGCTGTGATTTGTGTTTTCCCAGTGAGCATTTTGAAGGTCGTAGTTTTCCCAGCTCCATTCACACCAAGCAATCCAAAACATTCCCCAGGATCAACAGCAAGACATAACTGATTAACAGCTGGATGTTGTCCTTTCTTATACACCTGTACAAACAAGAAAAATAATTTCTTACATCGAATTTATAAACAAATGATCCTGATGTAAAAAACAGCTCTGAATGTACCCTCTGTAAAAAAACAGGTTAATGAAAAGACAAATAACTTGATCTTACTTTTGTCAAATTTTCTAATCTGAGAACAGCATCCTTACAACGTCCTGATGTAACTCGCATAATTTCCGCAACAACATCATCATCTTCAATTTCTGAAGTGGGCGATAAACTTCCATCATGAGCTCTATATTCGAGAATGTGATGAAAGCAAAAAACTACATAATCGTATATCTTAAAATGTTGAACATATGGTGGTAACACTTACATTCTTTCATGTGATAGCAAAAATTCATCTTTACTATATATCGCACTTGTAAAATAACCACCAAGCATCATTTATTTAATGGCTCTTAACTCACCTCCTCTTGATGAAGAAGTTGTATTCAATCAGAAGGGTCAAAGTGAAATAGACCAGTCCTTGAATAAACATAAGCATCAGGTTGCGTCCTAAAAATGACCAGCCTAGAGGCTCTTGGAAATAACCCATATCTAAATAAAACCAGAAGGCAAAATGAAATTATAAAACCAATAATAATGGTATAAATAAAAATATTGATGACATTTATTGAAATTTAAAAAATAACTTGAAATAATTTTTCCGTGCTATATTCAAGACATGACCATGGACATCAGGGCTGGACAAATCTATTGCCCGACAGAGAAATGGGGGAGGGGGAATATTGAGGCATGTAAAACTTCCACTCACGCATGTATTTTTTTTTACCACATGCGTGATGAGGGCATGTAAAAAATTCAAAAAAATAGAAGGATTTTTGGCAGCAAGAGCATGCATAACATGGTCACAGGAAATTTTAAAAGTTCAAACAAATGAGAAATGCAAAAAATATATATATATACACACTACATATATCTCATTATTTAAATTCTTGAGTCAGTATTTTTATCAACAGACGAGTCAGAGCAACACATTTGTTTTGAATGTGTGGGGAGAATATTATGGAAAGGGAAATTTTGTTAGGCCACACTATAAAAGTTTGTGAAAGTCCTTTTACAAAACTTGATAAATACAACCATTGAGCTTATTGGTTGTATTAGCTCGAGTGTAACTGATATGCTGATATGCTAATGCTCATTGGTTGCATTTGTCAAGGTAAGTGTAATATCAGCCTTAGACTAGGTGACCATCACTGATCAAAACTTGGGGAAAAATTGTATGGGAAATTTTTCTTGTTATAGAAATTTTTGAAATTTCATAAAACAAAGAAGTATTTCGATTTGTTTTTAATATATAGGTGCAATGTTTTTAATTTTCTACATTATCTGCGTATATTCTCATCAATAGATAGCAGCATATTCATTTTGAATGCATGGGAAAAATTTGCTGAAAAGAGAAAACAAAGCAATGTTTTTCGGGCATGTATTTTTTTCATAATTATCATGACCAATACTGCCTCAGCAACAGATACAGCCTGTTTATAGAATACACAGGGTAGACGATGCATTTAAAAAATTCATTTAAAACAATCAACTGATTGGCATTAAAAAGTGCAATTTACACGTAACATTTATCATGGCGTAGTTTTTTTTTTCTGACAAATTTAAAAAATATAGTTTAAAATTTTACTCATAGATGGCACCATATAACAAAAATCTTGATGTAACAAATGAAATGTAATACTCACAGTGCATAATCAAATTTATATGAGCAAATATTATATGAGCAATTTTTTTTATGAATTTTTAAAAATTCATAACTATGTGTACTATTTAATTTAAAACTGTGTTAATGCCCACCCTGTGTAATAAACAAATTTTAACATCTACAGAAAAACATGATATTCCTGTGATGAAATATATCTTTTACAGATATCCGATTATGTATTTATTGCTTATAACTAGAGCCCGGATTATATGCACTAAAAAAGTGGCAAAATATGCTCTAAAAATAGGCAAATATGCACTTAAAAATACAAAAATATGCACGTGAAAATGCAAAAATAAGCACTTAAAATGCCAAAATATGCACTGAAAATCCAAAAATATTGCATTAAACACCCCAGAATATGCACTAAAAATCTTGAAAAGTCAAAAATTCCAAAATATGTACAAAAAATGAGAAAATGTGCATTAAAAAAGTTACCATGCAATAAAAAAACAGATGTGCTTTTAAAATGCATCTTTTCTACTTCATGCATAATGAAAACCGAAAACCGTAATTGGTGAAACGGGGTTCCAATGGATAGTTATAATCCATCAAACCCCCTTCATCATGACTCTGCCAATTCCTGTGCGCTTTGCAATGATATATAGATTCTAATAAGGTGGGTGAAGACGTAGGTTCACCTGAGACCCAAGGGTTTTTGTTTTTTTTTTCAATTAATATTGCACTGATAACAGTGCTGATAGGTTCAATCATTCTTCAATGAAAGAGTTATACAAAACAATAAATGCGAGTAGTGAGGATGAGTATAAATGTATTCACAATTTTGCAGCGTCAACAAGAAAACCAGGATCAATCATCATCTACAATAGCCAAAAAGAGGGTCAAGTCAAAAAAATAGAGTTTTTTGTTTCTTTCTTTTCTTCTCAAAAAGGAGTCTTATCAGGGCCATGGTGAAACTTTCACCATTAAATAATTAAGATATAATATGCAATTAGATAATAGTGATAATATGTGATTAAATGTATTTACAATGTACCGAAATGCAGCATTGCTTTGTCTCAAGAGCCGAGCTATAATTTCGTAGTTTTCAAATGTTCATAGACCTGGTAACACAGGTCGAGTCATGTGTAGAAAATTTTTTGGTCTTTTTAATCGTGCTTTGTGTTTACTGTCGTATGATGAAATCTCCGCAAGGTGTAGAAATTCAGAATCGTTCAATTTATCAAATAAGTTCTTTGCATATGATGTTACATCAGCTACTCAAGAATCACGTCTGATATTAACGTTTCTAACGTACCAAGGTAGTCCGGTGTATCTCCTCAGAGTCTTGTTCTGAAATCTCTCCAGAGCGATGATATTCATTTTCTTCGAGAACAACCAGACAGGCGCAGCATACAGAAGAATCGGTCTAATTGCCATCTTATATAGAATAATTTTATTTCGAATTGAAAGACTTGAGTGCCTGTGGCTTAGTCTGTTGAGCATGACCAAGGCCACGGTCGCCCTACGGATGGCATCAACACACTGCCGGAAGAAACTGAATCTCTTGTCCATTATCACCCCCAAATATTCATTTTGAATGACTGGATTGATTATAACTCCTTGCACCTCTATGTGTGCTTGTTGTGGTAATGAGGACTTGTTAGTGAACCACATGAATTTGGTTTTATCTGCATTCACTTCAACACGGGTTCGCACACACCAGCGCTCGACTTCCTCATGCATATGTATTAATTTACAAAAATAATATCCCCTCATATATATATATATACCGCATATGCAAACTTCTATATATTTTTTATTTAGGCTTTTTTAATTTCTAGTTTGTTGCAGCTGCTCAATAACGAAAATACCAGTAACAAAAGAATTTAGTCTATTTTCTAAAAATAATTGAACACTTTGACATATCTCTAGAAATAGCCTTACAATAAAACAGTTAATATTCGTAAAATACTTTATAAATATATATTAATTCACTAAATTTCACCTGCGGGGAAAAAAACGATATTTTGAAAATATTGTGAACAATATTTGAAAAATTATAAATAAAAATTGAGTGAGCTTAAATAAACGTTCAAAATAAACCTTCAAAAAATTCTTTGATTTTATGTATTTATATGCATTAATGCTAAAAAGGCCAAAATATGCAAATGCATATGCGCTTGCATATAATCCGGGATCTACTTGTAACAATGGTTTTCAACTGCTGGTCGGCAAAACATTTCACCCAATTAAGGGAGCTGCTGCATAATTTTAGATTTAAGAAATAAAGTACCACCTCTGTGTTGGTATTTATTTGTCTCAATCTTGAGCACAGTTCTGTGAATTATTTATCCCATTTCCACTGGTTCATGAAATTTAACTATTTTTAGCGGTTCGCAGGTGTAAAAATGTTAAAGAATACTGGCTTATATCATGCCCTTTCATTCATTCTACACCATACATGCTGTACACCTTGAGCAATTAACTGATGTTCTTTTCAATGTGGACAGGATGACAGGTTATGATTTTCAAGACAAGCAATGAAAGTATTTCTTTTCTGTTGGTACATTTCGAAAAGATTATTGCATATCTCTTGAATTTTGTATGGCAGAAGGCTATGGGAATGCAGTTGCAACAAGCTTGTGCACAGGTAGAAAAGGGAAAAGAAAAAAAGCATGGCTTTCTAATTTATTACTCCCTTGAGAAACCTGATTCAGTCAGTGTATCATGGGCGGAGATATGGGGGGGGGGGGGGTCCAACAACAAAGATAGATTTGTGTAGGTGGCACAATATATATATATGTATACATATAGATTGAAAGATCATTATCATGCCCAACCCTCCCCCACAGACATCTCCAATTCTATCTCCGCCTATGCAGTGTATACTGCAGGTTTTCGCATTTCGGTTAGCAACGAGTGGTATATACAGGGTGATTATAAAAAAACTATCCTGACATATGGGCCCCTAACTATCATACCATTCACAGAAACTGAATGAAATTTTGGCATAAGGTATTTTGATGTATGTGCTCAAGAATGATATGGAAAACAACAGTGTCACTCTAACAGTTACGGTTACAGTGAGAAAATTTCGAAAATATCAAATGGCAACACCAAGTTTTTTGTATTGGAATGTGATCTCCATTGTGAAAAACCCTAAATAGCGCTCGAACGGCAACTGTAGCATGAAAATCACCGGCGGTAGATAGACTAAAAGTGAGGACAACCAATAAGGACAGAGAAGCAGCATAAAATAAAGCATTTTATTGTGTTTCACAAATTTTCCACATGACCTTGTAGAGGACTAATCAGGCTGGGATCTCAGCCGAAGAAACAGTGTGACGAATGAAACGAACATTAATGCTCTGGTGCACGGTCTTTTTACTTTTTCCTTGCCTAGCTCCAGGGATTTTCATACTACAGATGTCATTCCAACGCTATTTAGTGTTTTTCAGTATGGAGATCGCATTCCAATACAAAAAACTTGGTGTTGCCATTTGATATTTTTGAAATTTTCTCACTGTAACCGTAACTGTTAGAGTGACACTGTTGTTTTCCATATCATTCTTGAGCGCATACCTCAAAATACCTTATGCCAAAATTTCATTCAGTTTCTGCGAGTGGTATGATGGTTAGGGGCCCATATGTCGGGATAGTTTTTTTATAATCACCCTGTACATATTTTTTCAGCATATCTTTTTTTTTTTCTTCTTATGAGCAAGTTGAAATTTCTGAAAGAACATATACCAAAAACTGACAAGGCTTCATAAGAGAGTTGATTCTTAAACATGTCCATAAGGCCTCTTCCTAAACAGTAATGTGGAAAAATCAGATATACGATTTTCAAAACATCCAGAATCTTCTGAAGTTCCTGAAAATATATATTTATTTACATGAGTGACATTGATAAACAGAAAAAGAATTGATGTGATGCATAAATATGATCGCACATGTCTCTATACATATTGCTTTGTGAAGTTAGTATGCTTAAAGCTTGTTATAATGGAATTTATGGGCATATCATCACTTGAACGATGACCATTTGTCACAAACATGCTTTTCCTCCTTATTCAAAAACAGCACTGGTTACAAATGTGCAAAAGAACTGAAATGTAACTTAATTTAAAAAACAATACCACATTAAGTTTGCTTAACATAACTTCTTATATACAATATATATACAATTCATAGCTTACTGTATCAGCAAAAAGTTCTAATATGTAAGTTGAGAGTGTTGTCACGATTCCAATAAATAAATTGAGGCAGGCTAGTGCGACAAATGCTGAGCTAGGGACGTTGAATAAATATGTTGATGGGTACATCAGCGGAATAGATGACCACCTAAATCAAAGGGGGAAAAAGTAAACATAATCAAAATGACACAGAAAGTGTTTAATTTATTTAATTCCACCTCAACTATCAAAACATGAATTTAAAGAGTCTTGTCAGCCCGCACATGATTTAACCCTTAAACACTCAAGGATGGCCCAGAGTTTGAAGGCTTTTGTGAATGGCAGGAATATGATGAAAGCTTTTGTCAGAGGTGGGAACCAGAAAGGCAAGTGTAAGCCCTACGAGAGAGTGCCGAGATAAAGAGTGGTCAAAACCAGGGTTGTCAAATTTGCTCCCCGGGTAGATATCCATCTCCCCCCCCCCCCATAGCATAGTGCAGTGTTTAGAATATGTATATTTTAAAGTATTTTTGAAAGGTTTTTTTTGGGAGCAAAAATATGATATTTTTGGAATAACGAACACACACTTTTTCATAATTCTTTCAACTACCTTTTTTTATGTAAGTATTTAGGTATGAGATTCGCATATTAAAATGTTACAAGAAACCGCAAACAGAAAATGTAACCATGAACTTTGATATGTAATATATGTATTATACCTGATATGTAATATGTGATACACATATCCAAAGAAATTATTGCTTATTTATAACACATAATAATTTTTCACACACACAAGCAAATCCTTGCATAAATAAGTTGAAGCCTCTATAAAGAAGTAAACATATATATGTAAACTGAATTTTCATTCAAAAAATATTTACACGTTTGCATTACATTTTTATAACATTACGAATTGTTAGATTATTATTATTAATCCAACAAATCTAATGCACTCAAATCCTCAATTTCAACCGCCACTCGGAGTCTCAAGTCCAAGTACCAATCCCACTCTTTACCAAATTACTTAAAAACAAATCCTACCAAATTTTGGAAATTACTCAGACCTAAATCTGTTGGACCCACTTCTCTCAAAACCTCAAATAAAAAATTCTGCTCAGTTTTTTCAGTTGATCTCACTCCACCACAATACTCATTCGTTGATTCTGTCCATAACTTAAATCCCGCCCTTTTCACTAAAGAAGGTATTTTAAAGGTAGTAAAAAAACTGAAAACCCATTCTGTAGGCCCTGATGAGATTCCAAGTTCCATTCTTAAAAATTGCCCATAAGAAATCTCAGACTATCTTCTAATCTTATTTAATGTCTCACTGAACACTGCCATCCTCCCCATCGATTGGAAAATCAATAAAGTTATTCCCATTCACAAAACCGGTCCCCTCTCCGACCCACTTAACTTCAGACCAATATCTATTAGGCCTACTTCACCCCATTGTAAGATTTTCGAACATGTTATAGCAAAGGAAATCTGCGCTCATTTAGACTCCATTAACTTTTTCTTTCCCAACCAACACGGCTTCAGATGATCCCTTTCTACTACATCCCAACTGTCCCTTTTCATGCATGACCTTTCCAAAACCATTGATAACAAGTCAAATTGATATCTTATTGGATTTTTCTAAAGCCTATGATAAAGTTCCAGTTCCATACAATAGACTCCTCCTTAAATTTTCAAATCTTGGTCTTAATGTACAATTGCTCAAATGGTTAGAAGCTTTCCTAAAAAATCATAAACGATTTGTTCGTTTTAAAGATCATGATTCACCTTTTGCCACTGTAAACTCAGGTACTCCTCAAAGAGCGGTTCTCTTGCCTTTACTGTTTTTATATAAACTATCTCCCTGAAACCTTGAACTGCACCACTAGATTTTTTGCTGATGACTGTGAATCTGTGGTGAGATTCGATTTGTATTTTATCTCACAGATGGCGGCACTTGTAAAGCCGATGCCATTGGATTGTCACGCGAGAAATCGGGAGAGAAGCGATCGAACCATCAAGAGCTCAACATGTCGCTCCGTAGATTTTTTATTTCGTCTTATGTTTCGTGTTGTAAATAAATAATTATTTTTAGAAATTTATCAATTATCCTGAATCCAACATTTTATTCAAATCACGCAACCTCATAACCCAAAAATCTATTGCACAATTAATCACAAATCTGATCAAGAAACTCTCCAACATAATCTTGTTATCTCAGATTGGTGTTCATTTTGGCATATGCCTATCAACCTATCTAAAACAGTTTTCGTGAGAGCTACTCGTAAAACTCTTCCCCTCCAATTCTCATACTCGATCAATAACCTAACCATGTCCCAAGTTTCTCAATTTAAATATCTGGGGTCTCAGCTGATCTCTCTCTCTCTCCATCGTTGGAATAATCACATCTATATGTCTACCAGAAATGTCTCAACAAACTTTTTTCCTTTGCCGCAACCTCAAACAGTCTACTTGTGACATCTGACTTCTCTGTTACCAAACTTATATTTCTCCCTTTCTTTCTTATGCAGCTGAGGTCTGGGACACCCACACATCTAATAACATTGACAAACTTGAATCTAAAATAAATCCGCCCGCTTTATTCACGACTGCTGGTCCATTTTTTAGTTTAGTTTCCGATCTTAAACTGGAACTTAAGCTCCACCCACTCGCTACTCACCGATTTATCTCCCACTTAGCCATGCTTTACAAGATTATTCATGGTCATTTAAATTTCGATACATCCATTATTCTGACTAAGCCTTCCTATGTTTCCAATAGACTTGACCACCCCAAAAAATTAAAACCAAGTTTTGCCTCTAGATTGTTTTAAATTCAGTTTCTTTCCCAATACCATAGGTGAATGGAACAAGCTCCCCTCTACTATTGTTAACTCCCCCACGATCTCTGATTTTTGTCAAATGTTTCAAAGCATACGTGACAAACAAAATAGCAAAAATAAATAAGTTTTATACAGGTACATCAGACTTTCATAACTGAAATATCAAGAGACAAAAAATAACATTATCTCATAACAAAAAGAAAATAACTTTGTGGGATTTTAGAATTGAACATTGGCAAAGAGCACCTTCAAGTGAAACAACAAAAAGTAGTTTTCTCTAAAAATAAGACCTAACCAGAAAATAAGCCTTAGCTTGATTTTTCAAGATGCTCATACTATAAGCCCCTTCCCGAAAATTAGCCTGTTAAAATTGTCAGCCAGATGAAAGCATTCTGTTGCTATGCATGGCAGGTTGTCTTGTATAAAGTGATATTAATAAACAATAATGTTATTGACATTTGCATTTAATGATAATTCACATTATTTCTATAGTTTTAAGTTCCCAAAAATGGCTAATTTGGACAAGTGGAAAACACCTCCAGAGTAATGAATCCTCAGAATGACTGCTATCTCCTTCTCTTAAGCACAGATAACTTTTTAATTATTACTGCTCTTTTAAAAATATTTCAGAATTTAATTTAATGAAGCGGGGATATTCTTCAATAGTGAGTGTGATTTAAAAAAAGAAAAACTTAATGGTTCTGGTTACATAGCTAAAGGTTTTATTTTTGACAGATCAGGACACTTTTGAACACATTTTACGCAGTGTTTGAAAAATTCGGAGAAAAAAAAATTCAGACACCATCCTGATTTCTCAGAATTTTCATTACCCAAATTCATTTGTTTTACCACAAAAAATTTTCTTGCTGCAGTTCTGCATACAACTCAAGGTTCAGATACAATTATGCAGAAGTGGGTGTGTTTATGTGTGAACAATTATTCCCTTGTTGTATGGTCAATTTTATTAATCAAATACATAATTTATGGTGCACCAAAAATGTATACTTAGACATAATATAAGATGTATACATAAATGATGCACATACATGTTTAAGTCACATATTTTGAGGTTGTGGAAAACGAAATTTAATTTTCCCCATTTTGCTCAAAAAATCTGGGTTCTTTTACCCAAAAAACACAGGTTTTTTTAGAAAAACCCGCCCGGGATAGGTTTTTATAAAAAACCCCGGGTTTTTTACAACCCAAAACGATTGAACGAGTTCACTTTGAGAAAAATATTTGAGCATCGAGGAGTTCAGCAATCACTGTATTTTTACACATTAGTCAGCCTGCTGAGAAATGCAAGTTATGGAATCCAGGTAATTTATATCTGAACTCAAGAATTGATTGAATTGTTAAGCTTATGAAAAATAAAAGGATTTAGTGATGATATTTATGCCAAAGATAAATTGTGTTTAACAAAGAAATCAAATAAATAAATTATTAGGTCATTAAAAATCTGAGCCTCAGTGATGAATGTTGAAATTTTTCGTGAAATTAAAAAAAGTAAAAATATTTATTACAGTCAGTCCTGCTTATAACATTACCACTTAGAGAGTTTTCTTGCTTAGTACAACTTGTTTACAGGGTCTCTCAACTCTTATTAATATTCATCGAGATTTCCCATTTAAAGCCTTTTCTACTTATCTTTTCATGATGGTCTCTTGGAAAATATTATAAGCACGACCTACTGTATTTTCTTTTTTTTCCCCAAGAGACTGATATTTACATCGGTCTCCTGAATGTATTCAGCAATCCTCAATAAACCTTGCTTAACTCTATATGCCAGGAAAAGATCCAATCCAACAATCAAAAATCTGGTGTGAATATATCCCAGTTAATATGGTATAAGGGTTGATGAAAAGTTCACAAAATATTATAGAGCATTCACAGGAAATACATATAGCAGAAATGGAAGAATGAATGTAGCTTCACATAAATTATTTTATAGAAGCAAACATGAGCATGCACATACTTGTATGATAATTAATATGCGCTACTGATTTCTATTCAAAATCTATCACTCAAGAGGCTTACCCATAAAGCAGAAGTAACAGCGAGAATCCGCCTATGTTACGAGAAGAGACAAAGGCTTCTTCTTGAAATGCGTAAAATATCAACAAGCAGAGGGCAAAGGGAACCAAAAAATTCAGCTGAAAAAAAAATCAAACAAAAATTTTCAAGTAAGAGCAAATATAGGATAACAGCATGTTTACGCGTGAAATCCTCAAATACAATTTTGTCACACTGATAAAACTATCATCCTACGATCCACATCACTGTATAATTCATATGTGAAAATTTTATTCATCTATATTGAAATTTCAAGGAATAGAAGATGTTTGTCCATTTTTCTGTAAAAAATATCAATTTCTCTATTTCAGATCGCTCTATGCTCTATGCATTTTTTACAAATTAGTTTTAAGCATATTAATTTCTATTCAGATCTGTCAAAAAATTTAGACATAAAATACAGCAGTATATAATCCACATTATCAAATTTTAAGTTTTTTATGTGTATAATCTGCGAATTATGCACAAGAAAATATGGTACACTGGGGAGAATATACATGAGGTTTTTTTGTAAAGTGTCCTACCATAAAGTAAAATTCCAAGTTTTCCGGTTTTTTGGCTGACATGACAAAGTTTTTGTCTTTCGATGTTTCGCTCACATGGGTGGCAAACATTTTCAAGAATTAAAATCTTGCATAACAGCGGGGAAAAGGCCACAATTATGGCTTCTCACTGCTTCGTCAGGATTAGTCCATTGAGCAAGATTTTTCCCTCTGGCCAAAGTTGTTGCAAAGGGCTCTGAATAATGCTTGGGTTTCAATCTCATCATTTGTAAGACACTGTTAATCTTCATCCTCTTTCTTTCTGTTCAGGGAGAAGGCGTAAGTAGTAGCCTTCCGCCCACGTTAAATAAGATTTTAATTCTTCAAAATGATCACCACTCGTGCGAATGAAACATCAAAAGACACAAAAACTTTGTCACATTGGCCAAAAAACTGAAAACTTTGAATTTCACTTTACGCGATGGCCATGAAAGCTTTGTTTCATTATTCTACCATAATTTTTCATGCATAAACCAATGAAGGTAGGGAGGAGTGATTTGGTTCACATATGTAGGTGATCCTAAGGTACATGTTTGAATTTCCCACTGCCTGCAGAAGCTGCAAGTTAGCAATGAGTGAGGAAGTACGAGTGCCATTGAATTTTCGTTTTGAGAAAATAGTAGGAAAAACTTGAACACAATGCCACTGCATTACATTTTATGCGAAGCTTGGTGATTCCAGAGTGGAAGCAAGACCAAAATTTAACAGACCTTCAGAGATAAAGAAATGAACAACACACAAATGAAAGAGTGGTAAAACTGCTTTAAAAATGGCCACAGATCAATGAGAAAAGTAAAGCAAATTCTGGTAGGCCCTTAACATCCAAAAATAAGATTATCAGACATGCCAACTTTTGGAATCCTGAGATTCTTCCGAGGGGGGTATCCCCTCACAGACTCGATCAAGGGGGGAAAAAAAATCGATTTTTTTTTTTTAAATCAATTAAAACTAAGTTCTATTGCCCCCCCCCCTTCCCAAGGCAGGTTCTGAATTACCCACGGGCAGAATATAATTCCATGCCAGTCTTTCCATGCAGAATAGAGAAATCACATCTACATACTGTTCATAAAACATGAGTGTTTCCTTTCGTGGATGCTATCAGTGATTGATAATCTATGATTATGAACTCTTAAAAGTTTTATATTTAGCTTTATATAGCTTAAAGTTTTATATTTAGCTTTATATAGCTTAAAGTTTTATATTTAGCTTTATATAGCTTAAAGTTTTATATTTAGCTTTATATAGCTTAAAGTTTTATATTTAGCTTTATATAGCTTAAAGTTTTATATTTAGCTTTATATAGCTTAAAGTATTATATTTAGCTTCATATAGCTTAAAGTTTTATATTTTCTTTCTGAAGACATATTTAATCGGAGGAAACTATTTAAAAACTTCAAAATACAAAGCTGCTGACGAAAAAACTTGTATTTACCGCAGGGCTGTTAATGGGATACAATAACTAATATACAGGAATTTCGGCAACCAAGGTCATGCCCCTGATAAATGATTGCAGATAAACGCTAGGTAATGCCTTTTATCTTTTAAATGCCTTTTTATCTTCCCCCACATCAACAAGGCTTGTGAAGTGACTTGCTTGGTCTTTCTTAAAAAATCATTCTTTTTGCTGATTATATACTTCTGAACTAATTATACAACCAACTATGAACATTTCACAGGAACTCAGATGAAGTCCTTTCTTGGTGAAAGCAACTTTCCTTCTGTTTCATTAACTGTGGGTAGTAAAGTACTGCAATAGCAATGTCACATTAACAAATTAATGAATGGGAAGACAATAAATAAAATTCAAACAAATATTATGCAATAAAAAATTAATTTAACCTGATATCAAATTTCTATATCAAATAATCCTCGCCTTTGCCGTGGTTGGGAATGGACGTGCTTTTATCGCGCTCCGCTCACTGACCAATAGAAGAAGTTTTATCCGAAACCGTTGCCGGGGGATTACCGCCACGTCAGTGCGCCATTTTGTGTCTTTCTTTGTTTTTCTTCGTTCTCGTGAGTTTTACTTAGCGTGTTGTTTATTTTTGGGACATATTCTGCTGTGTTCTCTTTTTTTTTCTAGCACACGCTGGATTGCGAGATAAGTGGTTTTTTTGTTATTATATTGCTCTCAATTTTTTTTAAATTTTCGTTGTGTATTTTCGATCGACTTAAATTTTTTTTCCTCGTTCGCATTTCATTTTCATTGAATTTTTGCCAGGTTTGTGTTTTTTTGCTTCTCTGATATAAATTCGTAGGTTTTTTGGACGTTAGGGTTAGCAAACAGTGTATACTTTTTTCCAGGTTCTCTCAATAACGTTGTTTTTCCCTCCACTTGGGCCTATAGTTGTAGTGTTAGTGTGATTTGAGAATTAAAAATTAAGAAGTAAAAATTTTGCTTTGTAGCTTAATACTTTTTTTAGAGTGTGTTCTATTCTTTATAAACATATTTATTTTATTCTTCGTGATTTAGTGTTGAGCATTCTATTTTTCGTAATTTTTTCGTACTTTCTATTTTACGTAATTTTTTCGTACAATCTCTTACATATATTTCGCATAGTAATGTATTTTACATTATTTTAATTTCCTGTTAACGTTTTCATTTTCCTATTTTTAATTATTATATTTATCTAGCTTTAGCAATAGTGTTAGTATGCCTCGACCTCGACTAGTGTTGTGTAGAGCTTGCGATGGGAGGTTTCCCTGGTCTAGGGGTATAGTAGCTGATAGTTTCAACTGTAAAGGGTGCTTGGATAGGAAAAGGCTGGAACTCGAGGTCGAAGCTTTACGGGAAAAAGTTAGGGTGCTAGAGGACTCCCTTTATAATGGAGCCTCTGGTCGTTGAGCCACCTGTTGATGAAGAAGCAATCTCCACGAACAACGACAGTGTAGAGGGCGAATGGGTGGTCGTGGATGAGGTAGAGGACGATAGTGATAGGGGTTTAATCATCGGCGATTCTATGGTTAGGGAACTTGGGAACCGAGTGTGTAGGGATTTTCAGGGTTTCGAGCGCTGTTGTCTTCCTGGGGGGAAGATTGGCAACGTACGAGACGTTTTTAATCGCCGAAAGTTGCCCTTGCGGGTGATTCTGTGGGTGGGAACAAATCAGGTGGGAGCGAATATTAGTGAGTCTCTGTCAGAGTACCGGGATTTACTATTATCTGCTAGGGAGGGGGGTTCAGATGTGGCAGTGATTCCAGTGCTGCCAAGGGGTAGTAGGGGGTATAGGAATAGGATCCACCAATTCAATATAGGCCTGAAGGACATTTGCTCCTCACTTGGGGTGACGTTCTTGGAGCTTCCCGCATTTACCGATAGGTGGCTTCGTTCGGATGGTATCCATCTAAATAACAGGGGTGTCTGGGAGGTTTACGATAGTCTTAGGTCAGGTTTTTTACTCCCAGACCACGTAGTCGGGAATGCGGGTTAGTTAATGATAATCACAACAGTACTGACGGGGAATTACCCACCTCTGACTTGGATGGCTTCTGGATTGACAACAAACCACCGGGCAAATTAAAATGTGTGTTAATAAATGCCAGGAGCTTGGGTAATAAGAAAGATTTTTTAGAAACTATGATAGTTGTGGAGGCCTTGGATCTTATAGCCATTACAGAATCTTGGGCAAACGATGGGGATGTATCTTTCTTACATATCTCAGGATACGATACTTTTTTGAAAAATAGATCTGATAGGAAAGGGGGTGGAATGTTGATATACGTGAAATCCTGTTTGAAGGCTAGAGAGTGTAACGTGCAGAGAAGTGATATTGAAACCATATGGGTTGAACTTGAGAACAAAAGATGTCATAAACTTATTGTTGGGGTTGAACATGTTTCAGTGGGGGAAGAGTTTTCTTCCAGTGATCATCGTATCGTCAGATTTCACTGTAGCTTTTCCTCGGGTAAGGTTGATAACAAAAGATTGGTTCCTTGTTTTCGGAGAACTAACTTTGATGTTTTGAGAGGAAGGTTAGCGGAAGTTTTCAAAGACCGGTTGGAATCAGTAGGGGTGGTAAGTCAATGGGAAGAATTTAGTACGAAGCTGTCCTCTGCTTTGCACGACGTCATACCCTTTGTTCGAAAAAAGCGTGTTTGTACATCGCACCCTCTATGGTTCACGGATAGCGTGCGGAACCTTTATCTTGAAAAGAAAAGGGCATTCAGAGAGTATAAAAGTGGACGAGGTGACCTATCATTGTTTACTGATAAAAGAAGACTGTTGAAGAAAGTGATAAGGGGTAGTAAAAAGGAAGTTGAATCTAGGTTGGCAGATAACATTAGCTCTGCCCCAAAATCATTTTTTCGATACGTCAATAATGGATGTAAGGGGACAGTTGTCTCCCTCTCGATAGGAGGCTCTAGAGTAGAGAGCAATGTAGCCATGTGTAGTGCTTTCAATGACGTTTTCGTGTCGGTTTTTAATGGAGATAATGATATTCAATATACAGGTGTTATATTCAAGTAGAAGACGTGGAGGTCCTAAATCTTCTAAGAAATGTATGTGCAAGCAAACCACCAGGACCAGATGATATCTATCCCAGTGTCCTCAGGGAATGTGCTAATGAATTGTTGGGGCCAGTCGCACAGATATACAGGGGTAGTGTTGGAGGTCCTAAATCTTCTAAGAAATGTATGTGCAAGCAAACCACCAGGACCAGATGATATCTATCCCAGTGTCCTCAGGGAATGTGCTAATGAATTGTTGGGGCCAGTCGCACAGATATACAGGGGTAGTGTTGGAGGTCCTAAATCTTCTAAGAAATGTATGTGCAAGCAAACCACCAGGACCAGATGATATCTATCCCAGTGTCCTCAGGGAATGTGCTAATGAATTGTTGGGGCCAGTCGCACAGATATACAGGGGTAGTGTTGCTGAGGGTATCGTCCCAAGAGATTGGAAACTTGCTAACGTTGTTCCGATATTTAAGAAGGGTAGTAGAGAAGCTGTGTCAAATTATCGTCCAGTGAGTTTGACGAGCTCCCTCTCGAAAATTTTGGAAATTATCATCAAAAGGCAGTTTGTGAAGTGGATAGACGAGAATAATGTATTGTCGGATAATCAGCATGGGTTCAGGAAGGGGAAGTCATGTGTAACTAACCTCCTTTGCTTCTATGATCACGTGACTAAGGCTTTGGGTAAGAGCAAAAACGTAGACGTTGTTTACCTTGTTTTCCAGAAGGCATTCGATTGGGTCCAACATGGCAAACTCGTGAAGCGTTTACACAAGATTGGAATTGGGGGCAACTTGCTGAATTGGATAGAATCGTGGTTAAGAGATAGGTCGCAACGAGTTATGGTGAACGGGGAATTCTCTGGTTGGACAGACGTCACAAGTGGAGTTCCTCAAGGAAGTGTCCTTGGCCCCATACTTTTTTCACTTTTTATCGATAAACTCGATCAGGGTATCGATGGGATTACTAGCAAATTCGCAGATGATGTGAAGTTAATGGGGGTAATCAGGAATCAAAGCGATAGGGAGTCGCTCCAGACCAATCTAAACAGGATTGCAGCATGGGCAAATGAATTGAGCATGACGTTTAGCGTTAATAAGTGCATGGTCGCTCATTTTGGTTCGAACAACCCACGGTTCTCTTACGAGTTGAATGGTGTCACTATCCCGGATGCAACTAGGGTCACCGATTTGGGAATTCTCATTGACAAGAGACTTAGGTTTTCTGAACATTGTTCAGCGGTGGTCAAAAAAATCGAATAGAATGCTTGGTCTCATTTTCAAAAAGGTCTCTTCGCGTTCTCCTAAAGTCATTCTTCCGCTTTTTCGAGGATTAGTTCGTCCTGGACTGGAGTATACTGTAAGGTTTTGGAGACCATACCTACAGACGGACATAGAATTGGTTGAAGGGATGCAGAGAAGAGCTACGCGTGTCCTTATTGGCACACAGGGCTTGAGTTATGAAGAGAGACTGCATTTTTTGAATATGTTTGCATTGGATGAACGCAGGTGTCGAGGAAATATGATCGAAGTGTTCAAAATTTTCAATGGGATGGATAGGATGGACCATGAACAAGTACACCGCCAATCAACTGCTTTTACAAGGGGACACCAGTTTCGATTGGTGAGGGGCAATGCAAGGTTATGGTGTCGCAGGGAATTTTTCTCTAATAGGGTTGTTAATAAATGGAATAGCTTACCCCCAGAGGTAGTAAATTGTAACACAATTGACACGTTTAAAAAGAAATATGATAAACATGTTGGGGTAAATCGAGAAGTTATCCATTCTTAAAATAAGACAACCATAAATATTCTTTATGAGCATTGTATAATATTTTATCATGTGTATATATTGTTTATAATTTGTGTTAATTGCATTTTTAATTGGGTTGCTGTTTTTTTTTTTTTTTTTCAAATATATAACATCCATATTTTTATGGGCATCTTTTTATCAGCCACCTCGTTGGGCATTTTGCCTGTTGTGGCGTTGTATTTGTATTTGTATAATAAATAATTCGATATGTAAACTTAAGTGTTAACAATAATTTGATTTGGTTATGTGGATAGTTAACATCAAATGTAGATTCTATTTATTTTTATTTTTATCTAGCTTTTTCTCTCCCTTCTATATTATTAAAAAATTTCCATTAAATTAAAGTGAAAAAAAAAACCGTAGCATGAAATTTTCTCTTATATCAGCTTTTGGTTGCCATAATTCACTCTTTAATTTAATTAATAAATATATTTACACCTATTGGGCCAATATACTTCGTTCTTTTTATCTTTCTTCCAGGTCAAAAGAAATGAGATTTATATGTATCACAAGAGCAAAGATGTCATAGGGTCAAAAGTATTTTACTAGCTTTTAGCTACTGCTCTCTTTCCTATCCCAGCTTTCTTCATCACATTATGAATTAACTGTTCTACCATGTTCATTCAGATTTTTTTCTTTCTCTTTGCATTTTCTTTCAAATATTGTAAAACATGTAAGTTAATTGCAAACTCTAATTTGTATAGTAATATCGTAATTTACTGGAGACAAATAAATTGTTATGTAAACAAAGTCACGTCTTTGCCAGTTGCATTGCGGTCACCAAGACTTTTTTTACGGCTGCTCGATGGAAATGACCACAGCTGTCCTCTATGGGTGTTTTTCCTAACGACGACAGCAATCATTGACGTCACAACAACGTGAAAGCTCGCATAATGTCTAATTTTCTGCCAAAATCTGGAGAAATGTTAACAAATCCAGAGAGCGGGACGAAGGACGAAAAATCTGGAATCGCCCGCCTAAATCCAGAGAGTTGGCAGGTCTGGATTATTATTGACCACGCTAGAACTAAAATGATGCCGGCTCATTGAATCACGATCAAAGAACTTGCAGACAAAGGGAGCATTAGCATTGGATGTATTTATTTTATTATAACTGACGATTAGGTCTTCAGGAGATGCAATGTCAGTCATGATGACAATCTTCTTTCCTTTCCAGTGGCATGGTTCGCCATGATTATGAATCGCATGACACAACCATCACCTAGAGTCCCACCAAAAAGTTCTGCGTTGCAATTGGCAGCCTGTCAAAACTATTGCAGTAACGTTGCTCAAGTTTGTCTGCCATTTCTTCAAAAATGAAAATGCTTATTTACACTTCCTCAATCAACAGTCTGTGGGCAACTGGCAGCTTTTGCAGGCAGAAAAAAATTTAAGCATGTGCACTAGGATTGCCCACTTAAGTGCACCAAACTCCGCCTCCACAGCTTCATTGGTTCATGCAAAAGAAATCATGGTCGTATACTTTTTTGAACAAACCTTGTGTATATAAATTATATAAATTCATATGAAATCACATCCTGCTCACCATGTCCCAAGTATATGCTCCAATCCAATAAACTATGGGCTTCACGCCACTGACAAATTGCAGATGTTTGGAACCCGATGCTCTATCCTCAACAAGGTACATGATAAAACTGGCCGTTACAAATGACATGGAAAAAATTAGGCAAACAGCATAAATCAAACTTATACCAGTTCTTGCTCTGAAACAGAAAAAAAAAACATGATGAGAGAAGGAGAAGAATGTCCATGAAATCTTACATAGAAAATCGGCTAAGAGTCACAATCTGGAAAAAATTCCTTACTGCATCATTCATACTGCATATCACCAATAGGCTTAATCAAAGTTCTACTGTACAGTAGTCAGTGATTTTTGAAAAATAATAAGCAAAAAAAAAAAAAACGGTGATATAATTGAAGTTCTGATTCCAAAACACTATACAATAAGAACCACTGGTCAGAATTACTTGAAAATTTGCATGGATACCCCTGACGCAATGGAATTTTCTTTGGCGAAAGAAAAAAATACTTTAAAATGTACAAGTAGATGATGCTGTACTTAACCAGAGGTATAATCTATTTTGTACAGCCACATTATTTAGTAGTTCAACAGCATCAGTTGTGGAAGTGTCCAACTTTTATCAAGATGAACATTGGGACACCAGCAAAGCAGTTGCTGAAGAACCATTTGACAATAACAGGATGACATAACACCTAGCCGCTACATTCACCTCACCTTAATCCTTGCAACTTTTGGCTTTGGGTGGGGGAACCATGGGCGGAGATACAGGCCCCCCCCCCAAGTATCAAAGGTGGAGTCAACTGATCTAATGTATATGTGTATATATGAATTGACATCATCGTGCTCCCCAAACTTCCAAGTCTATCACCGCCTATGGGGGGAACACCTCAAAATGTTATGTACATTGGTCGGATTGAAACTTTGGTGAATTGGAAGCACATCCATATCATTACCGTGACATACTCGGATCTGTTGTTGAACAAGAATTTTTGCACTTCCACCCCATAGCCAGACTATGATGTCAACATTAAACAATTCTTGTGTAAATTATAGTTTTTTTAATTACTTCATTTTTGTGATGTTTCCATGAATTATGAAATAGTGCCATGCTAAGTTAAGATTAAGTTATCTCGCTTTATTATCATACTCGCTTCGTCGGCAAGTTCTTTGACGGCATCATCTGAGTCCTAGCATGGTCAATAATAATCTTATTTCTGAATGTTAAGGGCCTACCAGAATGTGCTTTACTTTTCTCATTGATTTGTGGCCATTTTTAAAGCAGTTTTACCACTCTTTCATTTGTGTGTTGTCCATTTCTTTATCTCTGAAGGTCTGTTAAATTTTGCTATTGTTTCCACTCTGGAATCACCAAGTTTCACACAAAATGTAATGCAGTAGCATTGTGTTCAAGTTTTTTCTACCATTTTCTCAAAATGAAAATGCAATGGTACTCGTACTTCCTCATTCACTGCCAACTTGCAGCTTCTGCAGGCAGTGGGAAATTCAAACATGCACCTTAGGATCCACTTACATACATGAACCAAATCACTTCTCCCTCCCTTCATTGGTTTACGCATGAAAAATTATGGTAGAATAATGAAACAAACAAAGCTTTCATGGCCATCATGTTAACATTAAGTTATCGTTTACCCTGACTGGCCATCATTTCCATTCTGCGAGCAAATTTCTCACATGTTGGATGAGTACAGTGTTGCCTATTTTACATTGTTAAGTATTTTTTCCCCTTCCGCCAAACAAAATTCCATTGCTCAAGAAATATTTATGCAAATTTTCAAGTCATTCTGACCAGTGGTTATTATTTTGCAGAGTCTTGAAATCTGAGGCATTAATTATGCTTCATTAAACATTGTATTTACCTAGTTTTTTCAGTTTTTGAAAAAAAAAAAAAAAAAATTTTTGAAAAATCAAAAAAAAAATTCTCTGAGTCAAGCTATTAAATAATTTGAATTTCAAAAGTTGGTTTTTGGTGAAATGCAAGAAATATTTATAGATTAATTAATATGGAAATAGTGTTAATCACATTAATAAACATTTTATATTAATTATTAGAAGTTTTAATTTTTCAGAATTTTTGTTTTTAATGTAAATGCTATTTTAAAAAAAACAGGTTTTACCAACCCTGGAGGGCCCTTAAACTATCTCAAAAATTTTAATAAAGCAAAAAATAAACTCACAGAAATATAGGTAGGTGGCCCCAGAAAATTTCTTTGCATGAAGACCCATGATGCTACTAGGATGACCGTATTGGACTATTTATGTTTAAAAAATGTCTGTGACATCATGGAAAAGTCGTTATTAATCTTGATGGGATTCCTATTTTAAAGTTTCTAGTCACGGTGCTTTAGATTTACATAGTTCTTCATTCTTTACAAAAATCTGCCTAATTTTTAAAAAATTAAGCTTTGGCAATTACTTTGAATAATTTAGAAATATGCTCACACGCAAATTAGGACAAAGCATTATCATGCAGTTTATCTCACTTTGAATACTTACACAACATCATCTTGCAACTGGTTTTTTGTGAAATTCATTGGATGATTGGTAACTGATATTCCGTAAAGTTCGGGATGCCAAGGTATATTGGATCGAAGAATGAGATTATTTACTGCATTCATATATGCAACAGATGAAGCCCAGCCTTTGTTATTGAACCAGACCTACAGGAGTAGAACAAAAAAAAATTGTGAAATAATTATATTATTGGTTAGGTTTCCAGTGAAGGGTTCTGACACCTAAAATCAGATAAAATACATGTATCATAATATTGGTATAGAACGTTGATATACCATATTTTAACGTGTATAAGGAACCCTTTTTTACCAAAAATATGGTTCTAAAAATAGGGGGTTTCTTATAGATAGTATTACACATATATATATTTTTAAACTTTTCCCAAATTTTAAGCCCATAAAATAGGGGGGGGGGTCCTCATACATGTTTAAAATACAGCATTTTAATTATGGATGAAATGTAACCATATTTCATTTCCATATTTTGAAACCAAAATGATTTGGGATTTACTCATTAAATAAATCTCACATCAACATCCTCATTCAAGAAATTTCTAATCCAAATTTAGATCTTGATTTAAGTTTATCAGGTTCAAAGTTTTATGTAGGGAAAGACACAGGAGACACATTCTCTTTCCCTAAGCCCCCTCTCCATAAACTAAGTCATGTTGATTCTAGGATACAGTGAAACCTCATTACAACGATATACTAAAAACTATAAATCCCGCTACAATGGTATTTTTTCTAGTCTTGTATGGAAAAGCCTATACTCTAATGTTAAACTGCTGCCTCTCTATATAACAATATAATCCTTGTGTAAAATTTATCTTGGTCTGCAGAGTACTTTTATATCAAGGTTTCACTGTATTTTATTGATATGATGAGTCTGCATCTTCATCCTCGAAATGTATTATAACATATAAACATGACTTGAAAAGTCACCATCAGTGTTTATATCATTCTAACATAACGATTAATATTACATCTTGATGAATAACTGTGCTCACTAACTTCTACAAGGCATAGAATAAAATCAACATACCATATATATATGTATAAGAAATCAATAAGACGCAATAGCAGGTTTTTTAAAAATCAGGATTTCTGAAAATCTGCTATCGTGTCTCATTGTTGGAGTTTGTCATATGTTCAAGTTCTCTAAAGCTAGGATCATTAAAAAAGTAAAATCACCAGCATATTCTGGTTTCTACAAAGGAAATTTTAATGAAACCTATGTGAAATATTTTGTTAATGATAGAAAATCAATACCGTCAATTCCTTCTCTATGGAATAGATTTCTTGTACCGAAATATGTTACAACACGTTGCCACTTCATAAACCAATCAGAGAATTCACACAGGTAAAAGAAACATCATCATCAACAAAGCGATTGTTGTCTTTTTTTCAATCTGTAGTTGTGGTCCGTCGTGATAGTCAGATTTTTGGACCTTTTCATCCCAGACCATTTTATTTTTTATTCTTTGAAAGTGGAACCCATAGTGTTCGAAATCAATCATAAGGATCAGGTTTTAGCTCATTAATTTGGATTTTAATTTGTCGAAAAAAGCATTGTCCCCTCATCACTATTATACCAAAAATACTCATGTCTGTCTTTTTTGTTCAAAAATTTATTCCAAAATTGGGGAGGAGTTGGCTTACATATGGGTCAGTTTTTGTGGAGAAAGACCTATTCTAATGTTATTCGTGGCAAACAATCACACTTAAATTAAAGCAAAAATACACAAAAACTACTTTTTATACAATATGCAGTTTCTGTACTAGGGTTGATTTCTGCACCAAATGTAGCATTTGTCGAGCTTTTATAATTTTCTACCTTAAATTTAGATAGCATATATCTAAATTTCGTGCCAAAAACATGTATCAATATATTTTGCTTGTTAAAAATAAATATTCATTGTATTCTAACATTCTTCATGTCAATGAATATTTATTTTTAACAAGCAAAATATATTGATATATGTTTTATTTAAACTATTTTGTGATTACTGTTATGTTTGGCCAAGGTTTGACAAATTGAAAAGAAATTTAGGCAACAGCCAAATTTCTTGAAAGCCGAACATGATTTTTGCTCGAGAAAAATGGTTTGAAATAATGTTTTCTCGCATTATTACTTTCCACTTAATATCATTGTATGAATTCAATGAAGTGTGATTCAAAAAGATTCCAGCAAGATTTTATTTCCTATTTCGCAAATCGTTATGCCAATCAATTTGTAAATTCTGGAAAATTCGAACCTGACTAATACTATCATAGTGGTTCTCAGTGTGCGTCGCGGTGAACTACAACATTGATGAGTGCTTGTTCAGTGCTTCTAAAAAGGTTTTTTTTTAACGATTCTAATTTCTTATCAAACTATTCTGGGGAGCAGTGGATAAACGTTGTCATGGCAAGGGAGCCACGGGTGACCACAGTTTGAGAACCATGTTAATAAGTTTGAATAAGGTTTGACAAATATTAACACAAACAATCAAATATTCGCCACTATCACTAAAGGCCTGTTTACACGAGGCAAGTGCTTTAGTTGGTAACTTAATTTTAACTTACCGATTCTTCTTGAAAATGTCCACACGATAGGTGGTAAGTTGACGCTCATTGGATAATTTTTACGGAGGAGAGTGCAGTTAGCGCATGTGCGCTTCAGTCTACTCAAATCCACGGAGAGAGAAAGACGCACAATGCGCGGGAGAATAATAGTAATAATTTTTTATTTATCTGGCATTTAGAGAGGTGCTTTTTAAAGCTCACAGCTTTCGTAACGATGGATGAAGATGATCAGGTAGAACTTACGAATACTGAGATCAGAGCCACATTATATATATTTTTTAAAGAATATATATTTATTCACTTTCACTTACCCAAGAGGGGAAAAAAGAATACACAACATATTATAAACTTATGTAAGTCATCGAGAAGAAATATAAGATTTCTCTATTTCTCCTCTAAGTTGCAAATATCGATTATATGATAGTTTAATTGAAGTTAAAGAGGAGATAAATTATGAATTATGTAAGCCGAAAATACGGGAGAAGATTCTTGGCATTCGTAGGAAATTCTAAGGGTTAAAAATTAAATAATAAAAATTCATTAAACAAAAATTATTTCCAAATTTTCGAAATCATTATTTTTTAATTTAATCTATAGAGATGATATCTTTATGTT
This sequence comes from Pholcus phalangioides, assembly GCF_987345545.1. Taxonomy (NCBI): domain Eukaryota; kingdom Metazoa; phylum Arthropoda; class Arachnida; order Araneae; family Pholcidae; genus Pholcus; species Pholcus phalangioides. The sequence goes on along the minus strand of NW_028301603.1, from coordinate 20,718,461 downwards.
AAATACAGTATTTGATCATGTATTTTTACAACAGATGGCAGAAAATTCGTTCTGGACGAGAGAAATATTCGAAACCTCCCTCCAGTTTTTAATATATAAATCCTCCCCACCTGATATATATTTTTGAATCTTCAATTTTTTTCAACTCCTGACATCACGTCAACAGAATATTCCATAGCTTTTTCCAACATCGAATAATTTTTAGCTTGTTTGTTAAGGTAATTTTCATTTCAGTAGTTCAACAAACATGGCTAAGATATTTTTCAACAAACTTGAAGCTTGTGTCCTCTGGCCACCTCACCATCCAATATTTCCGCGGAATTCTAGCGAAACTTCAGTAGACGACGGAGTATGAACAGGTTCACGCTTGAGATCAAAATAAACCCCTCCGTGAGAGAGCAAAAAGACCGCTCCAGCACGGCAGGTCATGCCCACTAGCTCATGTGCATAGGTCTACTTAACCGGAAAAAATAGAACCGTTCTTATCTGACTTACCAACTAAATCACTTCTGCACTTGCCCACTAAAGCCGTGTAAATGGCCCTTATCGTCTGCATACATTGTATCGTACTTGGCAACTAAAAATTAAGTTGCCCACTAAAGCACTTGTCTCGTGTAAATGGGCCTTTAGGTACTTCTATTAATGACTTGCAAAGTTCGTAAATCGAGGATTGGCTAATTATGATTTTTTAAAATCAAAATTACTTTTCGCACCGCACTGCGAAATTCCTAAGCCCAGCCCTGGTTGAACGTGCATTTCAAATTTGATACAAAAAAAAACGCCTATAAGAAGTGACAAATAAAAATGAAGGTGAAAAAAAAGTTGAGTTAATAAGTTAAGCAATGAGTTATACATACCTTAACATTATCAAATACTTCAAGTGATTTGAATCTGATTTCAAAATATTTCAAATTCTCTAAGATTAGCTTTAGTTGGTCTTCCGTCACAAAATCTTTAGCAACAGCTTCAACAAAGTTCCTGATGAATGTGAAGTTCACGGAACCAAATGGATTATTCAAACCAAAGGAATACCCACCATACCTTGAGAAACATAAGATTTTTGAAATAAATGGAAAGTACAGAATCACGTGGACAACTAAGAAAAATCAAAAAATTCAATGACATACAGTCATCAAAGTAAAAGAATTCAGAACACAAATAATTTAAATGACGATAAACTTTGCTTTGAAAAATATCATGAAATTTTCATGGAATGTGAGAAACATATTTATTTACATTTGCCTGAAATACTTCTTTCTTGTTTTCATCAGCCAATCTGAGATATTTCTATCTGTCATGTTGTACAAAACATCAGTTGTGCTCAGGACTACGTGGGCCGGTTCAGGACCTGCAGCATTAGCTGGACAAATCTCTACACCTGTGTCGCAGCTACAGGGCAACAGGTGATAATCCTTGCCTTCCGTGACATTTGAGCATAGCTCTGAGTGATTTATTTCCACAGGAACACAAGGAAGATTCCGAGTAGAACTAAGATTTAAAAAAAAGGAAGAAAAATGAGACAGAATTTATCAGAATGAGAAGCACTGAATGAAAATATAAGGTGAGGAAAATACAAATTGCAAGAACTGATATCTCTCAAGTACAAATCATCAGCATATTAATCAGTACTACTTTCGGAAAAGCAAGGTATGCATAACTTGAAATTCGAAGATATTTTACCAAAGAATGCAATATCTGAATAAGGATGTGTACCAACAATGACACATAAATTAGAAAAATGCAAAAGCAAAACAAATCAATTTACTCGAACATTTAAGAATGTAGGTCATGATTAAAGACCGGAAGTTCAGGTAAAATGCCATAAATGCCTTTTTTTTTGCTTATGTTGAAACTCTTCTGTAAAAACGCCTTTTTTAAGTTTTCCTGGCATAAAAATGTCTATTTTAACATTTTTCAAAGTTTATTTGGCGATTGCAAAGGCCATATTTTGTAGAGTTTAGATATTTCGAGCATTGAAAACTTAAAAAGAATTGCTCTTTTTAAAATCTATGACTCAGTATAAATTATTATCGGAACATCCTTTCTTTCCAGCCCCTATTTAAACACAACTGGGTACAAGTGCCTGAGATACAGAAAATTTGATGTAGCCATGTAACTTTGCTTTGGCCAGACAGCATCAGACATAAATGTTTTTGTTTTAGATGAATGCAGCCCATGTAAGAGAAAAGATAATAAAAATTAGAAATTTGTTTCTTCACATGTTTTGCACCACGTCTTTCTCACGCATTGGAATACATAGTATTAGATATAACAACGTTGTACAATGCAGCCCAATGTATAGCTGATGACTGTGCCAGGAGACTATCAGTTGGCATCATGGCTTACACATGGGCAGGGCTCTGACTCCCATTTTGTTTCATTTTATTTTTCGATAAATGCACAGCAAAAAACCATGATAAGTTATTTTAGAGAGATGTCAAGGTGGGAAAAGTCGTGAGACACTTTCCCCACCCCTTTGACAAATAAGCCTGACATATTTTTAACCCAGAATAGTCATGTCTAATAAGTGAAATTTGCTAAATGTAGAGATGATTGTGTTTGTCGTGTAAATAATTATTGAGCTCCGTCTTTATTTTACTGTGGAAGGCTGAGATGAATCTTGTGGTTGTCTAGTTCCTTCCCTCTTGTGTTATCTTTCCGTCCGATATTCATTAAATGCCCAAGATCTGAACCACCGATCGTTTGTATAGAGTGGACACACACTCTTTATGCATCACACTGTATGTGCTTGTCGGAAAATCCTAAATATTAAATGCTTTGCTTTGACATCTCAATCTTTTGAGCTCAACAACAAATTCCTTAAATTTTTCTGATTCTTCCAGTAAAATTTTTGGAAATTCCGAGTGAAATTGAACAAGAAAATGTGTGTTCTCTTGAATAATATATTCTTCCTTTTGTGAGAGAGACACACCTAATGATTCACAGATAATCAAAGATATCATCGCCATGTTGATGAGTCAGTTTTCTTGTTCCCACATGAATGCTTCCGGTACTTGTAAAAGGAAGATGAGATTCCTTTCCTTTTTTTTCTTTCTCTCTCACTGTTCGTAACTTGTTGAATTTTTTTTATTCTTGAAAAGCCGATTTTTTGCCTTCAGCATATTCTGAGTTGACTTTTTTTTTTTAAAAAAAAAGGGAAACAAATATTTATTTTTGTTAATCAAGACTTAAATAATTTTGAGACCTTGCGTGTCTTTCAATTTTAAAATTTAATTTTTTTTTTCCTTTTCTCTCCACTGTTTCCGATGCTTAAATAATAAAAAAAAAATTGTGTTGTAAAATATTATAAGGGAGAGAAACTTTGAAATAATGTTATATGATTGAAATTATTCTCTGTCAGAGAAAGCGTTGAATTTGAATTTTTTTTAAGATTTTCCTTTATCTAGATTTAAATTTTACGGCGTGTCGTGAAACAAGAATATTTATATATGATGTAGCATATCGTTGGAAAGCTAATTTTTTTCCCCACACAATGATGTTAATGTTTTTTTTTATTTTGATGAATATTTATGCATTCAATTCAGGAATCTTATATTGAAAATTATTGTTGTCGTTAAAATCTTTGTTTGTAGTCCTTTCATTTTGTCAAATCGACCCCGTGATGTTTTACTTTTGGTTTCATGTTTTGGTTGGCCCCTTCATGTTTGGTGATACAATTGGATAAAAGTTTAGATGACCCAATTTGCACGACAAATTAGAGGGTGCATTTTCTCAAGCCCCGCCCATCACTCGATTTTCATTTTAATACCGGAAAACTTTGGAGGCGTGCAGTTCATCAGGATCAGTTGCACGGTAAAGTGCAGGTCCCTCGCGAATAAAAGTTCCCCCCCCCCCGAAACTTATAGTCCCAAGTCACTCTACCCCCTACTAGTTCTGAACTGCCAAAAGTCGTAACGAAGGAAGGATTTCTTGAAGATGTAAGTTCAGGAAAAATAACTACAAGCCAGTATGCAGAATCGTCTCGTCATATCAGTTGCTCTCGAATAATATCTGACCAAGGAAAGAAGGTTCTCCCAAGTGATCACCTACGTACCTAATGGAGAAATTTGGCAGTATTCACGTGAAATCAAGTCCACAAAGGTTATAAGAGTCCATGACATCCATGCTGCCCCGAGTGGTAGCACAACTGGAGAACTTTTGGTGGTGTCCGACTTTGAAAAGCATGTGCACGGACTGTCACCTCAGCAGGTACAGAGGACATTATTCTTTCAAGTCAAGTGTCTGGTGGCCAAGCAGTCCGCCGTTGTCGAGGAAGATTTTGGTGACTATAATAGGTTCAAATCGAAATGAATTGTCAGGAACTGTCTGTCCCTTCAGAAATCTGGTTTTCAAAGATACTAAGATGATGAAACCAGCGTGGGAGAATGTGAGTAAAATTTCCTTTTTTCAGTTTTGTATCTTGAACGGTCAGGCAAATCGATAGTTTTTAAGCACCCAAATATGTTGCGTTAATACCAATAAGAAAAATTAAGGGGTCAGAAATTTTTTTTTTGTGTTTATCTTATGAATATGTATGGTTTTGAGAAGGACTGAAATTTTGTTTGTTTATGTTTTGATTTTTACTTATGGTTGAAACACTTTTGAAGATGGAAATATTTTTTTTTGTATGTTTAGTCTTGTGAAACAATGAAAGTATGAATTAAAAAAATAAATAAATAACCTTACGTAACTCAAACTTCTGTGTGTTGACATACTTCCTTTCGTTTTTTGTGACTTAATTGTTAGGGTTAAAATGCTTTAGTGCATATTGTTTCAGGAGAATTACTCACCGACACACAAAGGGTTGTTGCAGGCACGGTAACAACTCATAGTGCCCCACTACTATGATCACCAGGCCAAATGTTTTTTTTGTTGGGGTACTGTCAGTTTAAATAGTACTCAGTAACTTTTAACCATAACATTTGGTGCCCGTCACAAACACCATTACAACACTGGTGCCGTGAAAAACTTGCACCAGAACAGACACACATATTTAATATTCTATTAAATTGTCCAGAGCTGCCCTCAGCGCTGTGTGAAAGGTCCCACACTTGAAGAAGTCTTGTATATGTGGTAATATAAATGAAAAAAACAGTTAAATTTTTTTCAACAATAAAACAAGAGCTATGTTTCAACCATAAAAACGGTTATAAATATTCCAGATAATACAACAAATAAACGAGAATCATTCGTTTCCTGGAATCGCATGATAATTTCCTCTATAAGCTCAGTGTCTAGTAATGGTGGCCCTGGAACCAATCTTATCTCGAGGGACCACAAACACTTTATTTATAGCGTGAAATCAGTTTACTTTGGACAATAATGCAGTTATTAGCTGTAAATTGAATGAGTAAATGGAGTAAGTGAACCCAATTTTCTAGCCAATTTTTGGACTCGTAACCTTGGCTTTTAGTTATTTTACCTTTCTGTAATTAATTATGACTTTTTTGGCACAATGAATAAAGAGAAATTTTGAGTTATTAGCCTTCAAATAGCAATGAAATTAACATAAATTGACTAAGCAACATATAAAGTTATTTTCTTTTGATATTTAAATTTTTTCTTGGGAAGGGGGAACCCTATGCGCCTTGATTCCAATATGCAGTAGAGGGGGGTAGAGCTAACAAAATTTTGCTGACTGGGGGGGGGGGAGAAATTTAGAGTTCAGCTGATTTTAGCTGGCAGAGGGTGTGTCAAAATGGCCAAAAATCTGCTGACATAATACTTGAATGGTCCATATCTGAGTTAGGTTTAGTTCCCATTAGCTTGGATAGTCGATGTTCTACTGTACTTCATTTGAATTTTTAAAACCTTATCCAAGGTAATAAATATTAACATAGAAATGATGAAAATTGAGTACTTACAGAAGAGGATCTCCTTTCACACATCTGGTTCCATAACTTGAATTTGAAAGAATTTGATTGACATATTTCTCATTGATTGAGCTTGAAGTGTCTTCATTACTAGAATTAGAAAGAAAAAAATGCTGTAACAGAAATATTTATCAAAAAATTAATGAAGCTATTAGTTGAAACCAAAAAGATCTTATACTTTTTTTAACTCTGTGTATCTCTAACTTTCAAATGTACAGAAGTCCCTGCTAGCAACTTCATCAACTGCAATTTTGAATAAATGAATTGCAACCATAATTTTGAGTAAATGAAATTGGCATGCAGAGTGAATTAATTTTTTACTCACTGAAGAGCTATCCTTACTTCTATGCTTGATCCAGAGATTTACCTACATATTCTCTTCTTAATTTTTTCACCCGAATGAATCTGTGGCTGGAAACTATCAGAACATTATTTGCCTCTCATGTTAGGCAGTGTACACCCAATTAATGCTCAACCCATGGCCCGCAGGCTAAATGTGGCCCTCGGATTCATCTCATGTGGCCCGCAACCTAATGCTGTAAAAATGAACTAAGCAGCACATTTATAGATGGCTTAAGTGACCAGTAGAGCAGTTCAATATCATTTAAGTGACCTGCAGCACAGTTCAATATCGTTTAAGTGACTTGCAGCACAGTTCCAGATTACTTAAAGAACCTGCAGCACAGTTCCAGATTACTTAAAGAACCTGCAGGATATTTACAGATCAGTTGAGTGGAATGCAACATAATTCTACAGCACTTAAGTGGCCCGCATCTCAGAAAAATCAGTTTACCAAGGGGACCTATAATGTTCTTATGACAGCCCTGCACCAAGTGACTAGCAACATATTTACAGATCACTGAAGTGACCTGTAACACAGTTTTAGAGCATTTAAACTACCATCAGTACAATTCCACATCAATTATGTTAACTGTGCCACTGTTTCAGATAAACTTAAGTGGCTCCCAGGCACACTTCCAGGTAATTTTTAAGTGGTCCAATGGCACATTTACAGAATGTGCAGTCAAATCATCATTGGTCATGCGAACCTAGCAAAGCATCTACACAACTGTGGCAAGTAACTACTTGGTGTCAGAACAATGAACAAAATTATCTAAACTTTTCCCTCTTGGGACACTAACACTTGATGACTATGATGGAAATGATCTGAGATGCTTTCAGATCACTAAATGGCCTGCGATATATTTTCGAACCAATGAAGTGGTTTACACTCCCCTAAAGTTTGAGCACCCTAGATGTATATATATGTAAGTTCTAACCTGAAAAAGACTTTGTTGGGTGGACCATAGACCCACGGATCGATTTCTAATGGTGGTTCTTCAATTAGAGGTGGAATAATTAAAGACATGGTCAAAGATATGCAAATGAAGGCAGCTGGTAGAACAATCTAAAAAGCAAATAAAAAACATGAATAATTATCACAAAGGGGAAAAACCACATTCATTAATTAGATCATGTTTAACAACAAATTATTTTTAATCAAATTTCAAAAACATCATCAGGAAGAAATTAATCTAGACCAATAGTTCAAAACATCAAGCTTACTTGCTTTTGAAAATTGAAAAAATAATACACAACACTTATCATAGTGAGAAATAGGATTTCAAATTCCTGGATGTTATGTCGAAACAAATTTTTGAAATGATGTTTGTCTTCTCTAGGAATTGAATCTGATTAGACCACTTGCCCAGTATACAAGAGGATCCCGATATGATTCCTGGAGGAGACAAACAACTTTACTTCTGAAGATTTATTTCTTTACAGTTTTCTTCCTCTTCTTTATACATGTATATATACACACATATCTCCCCCTCCGCATTGACACAATACAAAAGCATATTTTGTTACGTTATAACAGGGATATCAAACTGTTAGGCATGCTTCAGTAGAGGGCGCAAAAAAATCTGAATTTCTTAATAATTTCCTAACTAATCAGCAATAAGCAACATTTTCTCTATGCTGTGTGCATGCATGCCACACACGGTGGAAGAAACTGTGCCTGAATATCCAAAAATTTATTATTGGTGAATATGATAAATTGATTTACCATGTACAGAAACAATTCTGTGCACATAAAACCAAAATTAGAGGGAAAATTAGTAAGTGTTTTTTTTTTTCAAGCAGTATTTCGATAAAAACTGAACATTAGGGGGTGCATGAAAACGTTGAAAGTTTTCAGAGGAGGGAACGCCTAAAGATTTTGAAAACTCAGTTGTTGAAAAAATGATCAAGTAGAAAAATGATCAAATAAAATTATCAAGAGCAATTATGAAAACTCTTGCATCATGAAATTGACTTTTCTTCAACATTAACTAAGAAATTCAGAAAAATAAAATATCAAAATAAAGTACAGTTGTACTCGGATATAACAAAGTCACACAAGAATGTGCAATATCCGATATCCGTTGTAACCGATACATGATAAATACTAGAGTTTAATGAGAGAAATTCACTTAAAGCAATGTTTTTCCTCAAACTGGTCTGTGAAGATAAATGGTACTTAGACTTAAAATGAAAACTATTCATATGTAACAAAATATTATTTACGTGGGTTTGAATAGAATATTAGATATGTATACTGAGTCAGTGGTTCTCAACGTGTGTGTGTTGCAGCTTCAAGGGACGTCCCTAACCTATGTCAGAGGCAAGCTGTTGATATTGCCTGTTCAGGACTTTGAAGTGGGTCGTTATTAAAATATTCAAGGATGCCGTGGGTGGCCAAAATTCACTGCTGTAAGTAGTCTGTCAAACTGTTAGACATTTCAATGGTTCTGACATTTACAAAGACTGAGAAACACCAACATAAACTATGGCTATGCTGATATCTCTTTATTTGACCAGTTCTGAGAATTAAGAGAACCAAAGCTATCTATAGCTATTGATGGCGCTGAAAGAATACACCCATAGCCTTTCTTGGAATAGTAAAGTAGTACCTCATATTCATACAGTTTCTGAAAGAGAATTTATGATTTCATGGAACTTAATCTTATGAATAAAATTCCATTGTTGCCAAAAACTTTGTTACATTCAATATTCATAAATACAACAATTCATTATAAGTGATATTTTTAACATTATTTCGGTATTGCACATTCACTTGGACGGGAATTTTTTTTTTTTATAACCACTGCTTCGTAATATCCAATTTTGTTGCAGTGGACTTACGATACATGGCTAATTACCTCACAAAACAATCCCTTTATATTTCTTCTGGAATGATGGAAGCGCTTTATGTGCAGGGCCATTATTTGCTGGTGAATGAGCTTGGCTCCAGTCACTCTCTCAACTGCTGGTTCAGGAATAGCAGGCATGTCAATACTCTGAGAGCTGTCGCCACTATTAGCTGGAAAAAAAATTATCAAGATTTTAAAATATACCATATGGTAAAGTAGCACAAACAAGCAGATCCCCAATGACAATTCTGTACAAGAAATACAGCAGAGTAATTAAGGTGAAAATGTTTGGTATAATATTTATGAATATGAGGGAAAATCAGAAAGAAAAAAAATTAAAATTTAAAAATATTTAAATTTTTCTCAACAGAAGCAAAGCATCAAGCATAATCACTTAATTTCGGCAACATACAGAAAGTACCACATATAGCAAAGGCATTCCATTCTTGAAACTTTGAAAGTCCTTTTTATTCTCTTATTTTCTCATAAGAAAATACAATGAAACCTTGATATAAAGCATACTTGTCAACTACTATGGATTTCTACCAAAAAATACGGAATTCAGGTGAGTCGCAAAAAATTATAAACATCTGTTTTGATTGGAGATTTCTCTGAATTCTATTATCCTATCGAGTACAAAATGATATCACACAAAGACATAGTCTCCGAAGAATGAATACCGAGCTAAATTTGAAATGAAGTGAATCTACCTTGTTGTTGATAGTCACTGTAAAGGTTTGCTTTGTTTGACTGGCCGCACATCTAGAAGTTGAGTCCCCAGGTGGGCCCTCATATTGAAAACGTTTTAATTGCTGAATTAAAAAATAAATGAGCAAAAGTTTAATAATTTATCAAGTTTCTTCATAATAGTTTTCATGGATAAGTATATACAAAGAAAGCAGATGTCGATGACGGCAAAGCAGTGATAGTGTTCTGTTCCAAAAAATCGAAGAGATTCCATGAAGGATGTTCACGGTAAACAGGGCCAAATTTAAACAAAATGTTACTTTAAATGTTCGCCAGAACTGATTAAATGCCCAATATGTTAAAGTTAAAGAAAACAATAAAATTTATTTGAATTTCCCAAAAGTCATGAGGGGAAAAATAGAGCCCCCATAATTATGATTGTAGAATGGTTATTATATCGAGAAATAACATTATTATCTGTCACCGAAATTTAAGTTGTCATTGGCATTTCTTTTGAATTTGTTATTAGCACCACCATAAAATGCACTTATAAGTATTGATTTGCAATAAAAAATTCAAATTGATTAATTAAATAATAAAATTCAGTTTCACTCTGTAAAATGATTTACTGCACGATACCTTCATGTACTACATAGAAAGTAGCTTCACAGCAACTTTATTAATACTTTCAGAGGGTAGATAGTTTTGAAATAATGATGTTATATTAAACACCCCCCAAAAGGATAAAAACCTGGTGAGGAATTTAAATTCATATTTTAGGTGACTTTAGGTGAAGTATGAAAAATATTGTAGCAGTTTCAAGATATCCTCAAAAAACATTGTTATAGAGGGATTTATCATATTAAAGGGCTATCATTGTATCGAGAGGAGTTTAACATAAGACTTTAGGCAATTTCAAACAAGATTCAAAAAATATAATTGTAGAGGGATTTATCGTTATATCAAGTATTGCTGTAGCAAGGTTTCACTGTATATTGAATTTTTTTTGAGTAAATCTACTTTTCTTTTACACTAGCCCACATATTTCAATTTTTCAAATTAATAGATGAGTGTCTGTTTGACTTGATACACACACATTTGATATATTCAAAACATGTTAGACACTCACCTGTAAAATAATTTTTGCTGGCAGACTTGGCAACACTAAACAAGAAGCAGAAGAAACAAGAAGCAGGTTATAACAAACAAAAAAGCACAAAGCAAGCTACGCAACATATTCACATGTGACTGTATATATGTATATAAAAAATGGAAACAAGCAGACAAAATGCAGAACAAACATCAATTAAAATACATCTAGCAAAAATTTTAATATCAGATGAGCCAACCGATGTAATTTCTATATATGCTGCATTTACTCGCATATAACGAGAAATTATTTTAGAGATTTCATTTATGTACAAATAGCACAAGGCAAGCAACCACATTTTCTTAACAGTATCATCTTTTGTCTACTCGGGTTCTACCTCTGAAGCTTCGCTACAACTCTCCTCTTTTTCAGCCTTACTTTACACAGCATCGTCCTCGATCTGCCGATTTCATATGAGATGCAGCATGTTCTGAATGACTTTGAAATTAGTTCTATACTCTTCAATGCAACTGACAGCCAGGTATCAAGCTGAAATTAACTAATCCTTTTCTCGTGTGCATAGGACAACTTAAGTTTTTGAAGCAGTGAAAAGTGACTAAAACCCTTGTCCTATAAGAGTCATTCTCACGAAATTAGACTAAACATGAAAAAAAAAACTTTATATAGAAAATGTCAACCAAAAAATCCAAAAAAATTCTTAGGGACACTTCTTTGCCTGCTAATAAATGAAATATAGTCAGCAATGAAATTCATTAAAAAATCATGGTTAAAAAAGTTAATTAAAATTTAACCATGTTGAGAGGGAGACAAATCTCTGACAACACATTTTGCCCATTCCGGCACTTAATTTGATATTCATGCTTGGCAATCCCAACATGTTCCATCTATTTTGGTGGATTATTTTTAACTTAGACAAGCACTGATACTCTGCACAATTTTTTTTTGTCAATTACATTTTTATTTTTTATTTGTGTTTCTCGCTCCTTTTTCATCAAGTTCATGGAGGAACAACAGATTTCTAATTTCTCTTTGTTTTGCTAGAGCACGAGATGCACTCTGAAAGCAAAGTTTTCAATGAAAAGTTACAGCAGCTTGATTTAGCAATCGAGAAATCGGATTTTTTTTATCCCCCAACTTGTGATTAAATCTTTCTTCTGGTTACTTAATGCCAAGAGAAAGCCATTTTTGAATTTTTTGCAACACTGATAAAAAAAAACATGTTGAAAATGTGCGCTTTTCAGAAATTACAGATGTCTTTAAATTGAAATACGTGGTAAAGTGGTAATAATTTTCAATTATATATATATCTCACAAAAAAAAATATCCAGAAGGACATTTAATGAAAACATTTGCCTCTTTTTTCCTGAGTAAATCTCATTATTGCGAATAAATTTTCAATTCTAATTGATGTAAAAGGAGGTTCAAGTGATGGTCATCCTTCTTAACCTTCATAACAAAAAAATTGATAGGGGGCAACTGGTGCTGAATGAATGAATGAATGAACGCCAGGGTCTCTGCCACCGGACTTATCCTGTTGCCGAGATTTCTTCCAGCCCAGCTTCGTGGCAGAGTCTGGAACAAAGTGAGTGTGTACACCTAACAGACTGAGTGTGTACCTAGTGTTGTATATGATATTTTAGTGCTGCCATCTATACTTCAAATTGTGAGTGAAGTGTAATGATTGAATATTTGTAATGTTGTAGGCCTGTTGCTCTCTGTGGCGAGACTTTTTAACGGGGAGATCGGCTCGCATTCGCGCCTTGAAGTTGGGAACCACAGAAAACCAACTTCAGCCGACCACCACTGTGGGGTTTGAACCCGGATCCTCGCATCGCGAGTCCGTCACTATAACCACTCGACCACCACAGCGGCGGACAACTGGTGCTGTAGAATTTTAACCAATGCTTTCTAATTATCACGAATGGAAAAAAACTGCGAAAAATTTTCATTTGGCTATAAACTGCTGATAAAAAATATTTAAAATTATGAAAAAAATGAAATATGAAAGTATATTTATTGGCCCTAAAAATATATATTATTGGAAAAAAATAATATATTTTTGTTTTAATATAGAAAATTATCATTTTGATATTTGAAAAACGTGCTGAGGACAGCCAGGAGAAGGACATTTCCGTAACAAATGGGAATTTGCTCAGGCAAATTAAAAAAAAAAAATCTACTAATGAAAAAATTAAAAACAGTGGCAACTTTCCTGAAACTGGAGTATAAGTAGAAAGTGACGAAAAAAAAAGTTCTGTGTCAAATATATTTAATGTGAACTGCTGGAGACACAATTTAGGCCAATTTTGTGAAAATAACTCATAAGCGAGTTAATACAATACTTGTTTTTGAGCAGAGTTCTTTTGGTTCAAAAATTTGTTCCTGTGTTAGTGAGAAGAAGAAGGGGATGGTTTAGCTTATATACTCATTGGTTATTGAGCAGTCTCACCAGCAGCCATGCTTCCTACAGCAAAGGTGCACTAATTCCGGCTAGCAAAGTGGATTCCACGCAAACAGAGCCATCTTTGCAGCTTCATGGAGTCCCAGAACCAAGCAATGCTCTAAGACTCCTTACAAGTTTAACACAATTGGTGGCAAATTCTATGCAGTCATCAAACGTTCCTCATGTGCCAAAAGGCTCACGACCAGTGTCCAGGTGAACCCATGCATTAAGATGACTCTACATGAAGCCATTCCACAAATATATATATATATATAAATCCACATGATAGATGCACCATTTCGTAGCCTGCAAACAGAGCCTATCTCACATCCAGCTAAGAGACTGAAATATTGTATAAGTGACTTTTTGCCAATGGGATAGCCATTGATATGATGGAAAAACATAATATTGCTGTCTCGTAAAGTGTCGGCGAAATAAAGAGAAGGTGAAAAGTTTTGAGTCTCTTTTATTGTTTCATTTATATCTTAGAAATCTTTTTTCTCCACCAAAATGTGTCTAATTTTGGGGCTCAGCTTACATACAAGTTTTGAATTTTTTGCCTTTTTGCTAGTGGGGGGGGAGTCAGATTATGCTCGAACAGGCTTATACACAAGTAAATAAGGTATTTCATTTTTTTTCACTGAATAAAAACGTGGATACACAAAATCACTGCAACTAGACAGTTGTGAAAAACAACCAGATTAATTATATAGTAATGATGAACATAGTAAATAATTAACATAATCATAACATAAATAATGTGCTCTTTGAGGAATTAAATTTTTGTAATTGAAGAATGATTGTTATATAGTCTTACGAACACCAAGTTTGGGTTATGAATGAATTACATCGAGTATAAAATAATCGAGAATTAACCACTTTATCATTATCAACAGCCAATCATACAGAAGTTTCATACCATGTCACATAAAAGCCACACCTAATTAGGCTTAATGTTTATAATTAGCTTACTTCCTGTTCTAAGGTCAGTGCCTGAGTTTCCGAGTGACCATGAAACACCACCTCCAAAAATCCTGATAACATTTTGCTTACTGAAGCAAGATGTAAGTCTTTCAAAAAAACTGCTTCTTCTTTCAGCCTCGATGGTTCTTGTAACTGAAAAATTATAAAATTTTAGTCATTTTTACGTTTTAAGAAACTCAATATTTGAAACCCTGAATTTGATATCTACGGTACCATTTTGAATTTAAAACTCATCAAAACCATATTTGATTAATATGCCTGAAATTAATGAATTACTAAATCATGTGCGTAAACAGTTGAAATTTGATATTAAATCTATTGCACTAAAGCAGTGGTTCTTAAAATGTGTGTTGCAGCTCCTAGGAGTGACATGGCATGCTGGCGATATTGATGTGTTCGTGTTCTCAATGCTTTGAAGTGTTCTTTTATAGATGTGTAATATCTTCTGGACAACCGACAATGAACTATGACTAGGACAAAGGAGCCATGGGTCACAAAAGTTTGAGAAGCACTGCACTAACAAAAATAAATACAAGGTTTTTGTAATGAAGCTGACAATACCCAGAGTCCTCTGTAGCTTGATCTGACAACTGGGCCAAACAACTAACCCCACCAAGTTTGGTGGGGACTAATGACAACATGGGAAGGAGTCAACGAAAAAGAATGTAGTTTCAAACACTGTCAATGGAGAGAATGTAGCACTGTGCACTGTTGAAAGAGAGGAACAATATTTTTCCCCCTTAGTTTCCTGTGACTAGAAGAAGAAACTTTTCCCATCACTTCTCATTTTGTGAGCAAAAATGTCATATCTTGCCAACTTCTGAAGTGGGGAAACGCCCATATGCTTACTCAACACAGATTTATTGCAAAATTTATCTCAGCATACTCCTTTCATTTAAAGTTCTAGGACACACTGTACAACCAACACTCCACTCACCTTGTTCAGGAGAATTAGCATGTGCCAGACACACATCATTTATAGCTGATGTGCCTGCCTCACCAGTTACTTTCAGAAAAACCTGAAAGAAAATATGCACAGATGTGAGTGCAGAACTTAAAAAAAGTTCTAGTGAACATCTGTAGTCATGTTCTGTCAACAATTAACAAACTCACTCATCTCTTTCATCTGAAATTTGTTATGTTTGACACATTGAAAGATTGCACAAAAGCGTAATGCTATTTATCTAATGAAAAGTAAAAGCATCTGAAGCAAAAAATAATAATCATACCACATGGGTTATCATACCTCTTCCAGAGTAGTTTCTGAAATGCCATAACTGTTGATATGAAGATCCTGCAAACTATTATCTAGAGTGCTGAATAACTTCTGCAATCCTGATGATCTGTCCAGTGAGGCTGGAATCAAATAAGAAACTTCCGAACCAGCATCGTCCACCAGTTCTGCTTCTGGTATAAACTTGTGAAGAAATTCAGTCAAGCAGGGTGTAAGGCTAAGATTTGCTGTGGGAAAAATAAATTGCACCGAAGTTAATCAGACAAGAAGCCATATAATGTCATAGCTGCCAACTTTGGAGAATGAGAATTAGGAAGACTTTTGCACAGATCCAAATTCCATACAAAAATAAATGTAAATGGGATTTTTGGAAAACAATGTAGGGATTTTTTCCCATTTGCAAAAGCATGACACCATACAAGACATTGCCAATTTGCACCAAGTTGCCAATCATCTCCAACCAGTAGGTTAAATCACCTGTCATCGTTACTTCATTCAAATTAAATCACAGAAAACCAAAAAATTGTCATTTGGCCCAAAACAGGGCATATGGTCAAAGCATATCCAAGACATTGTGCCAATTTGGAATGTCAATAGGCAGAATTGATGCTAGCTTGTTTGGCGAAATTTTGTTCCCCCCCCCCCAAAAAAAAATATTTTTTTATAATTTGATGCAATGGCAACAATTCACATCAGCTTGTGACATCATTTCGGGAATTAAGAACAAAAGAAACATTTTTTTTCCAGGTGAGGAATAATTTTTCCCCCAAAAAGTAGGGACTTTTTACAACCACAGTTGAAAAATTTGGGAGATACAAATTTTTCTGGAGTCCGGGAGATGAAGTAGAAATTCGGGTTGCTTGGCAGCTATGTACTGTATAGATTTAAAAAGCAATACATTAATTTGAATTTCCAAAATGAGATTCAGTTCTTTCAAAGCATTTTACCCCAAAGGCAACTGGCAAGGGAAGGTGATCGCTTATCGTAAGTGAGGCTACCAGAATGGTCTGATTGTCTATCCACAGCATATATGTCGGCTATTCCCTCATCTGTAAACTGTGAATGAAACAAGATAAATATAACTCATCAACATATTGATAAATGAAATAAATACTGTTTCTTTTCACAGACAATTTCATCAATCATAATATAATTCAAGAACTAAAATTTTTCATTCACCTGGAAACTGAAACCTAGATTCATGAGCAATTAAAATCGCACGCAAACTTTTATCATATAACTGCAACATAAAACTACATGAACAAGGTTCGTTTTCAGCAGCTCCAAATAATAATAAAAAGAAATATATAAATAAAAATTCTACTGATAAAAACAAAAATATGAGGCATACACTTCCAACTTGAGTGTTAGGAACTCCTTCCATGTAAGACTTTCTACTGGCAGTGTCTTCAATACTTTTCATTGCTTCCAAATTGGCTTTCACAAACGTTAAGTAATAACCACTTCCAAAACGAGCCTTCAGAAACAAGGATGAACCACAGCATCTCAATTTTCCATTTGCAATTACAGCTATTCTATCACCGAGAAGATCCGCCTCGTCCATGTGATGTGTGGTCAGAATGACAGTTCTTCCTAAAAAAATAAAGTGAAATATCTAATCTATTGCTTAAAAAATTATAACATTACTATATCAGTAAATTAAAAAGGTTATATCATGTTATACAAGAAGTTTCATCAGAGAAAATTGTTTAAAATCCAAATATGAATGAATAATTTTATTTTGCATAATCAATATTGCTTGACCAAAGCCTATACCAGAGAATGAAGTGGTGAAATTTGCAGAGGTGACGTATATGTTATAGATAAAATCGGAAACTGTTGTACAATCAATAATTTTTGGTGGGAGGCTGTTCCAATCGGTCACTATTTGAGGAAAGAAACTAAATTTTAAATTTATTTATAATAAATAAATATTAATCAAATCATTATTATACCTGTCTTGTACTTCAATAGCAATTCCCATACTGATCTTCGAGCATAAGGATCTACACCAGCTGTCGGCTCATCTAAAATTACAGTTCTTGAACCTCCAATGAAAGCAATTCCAATCGACAGTTTACGTTGCATACCACCTGTAATGATTAGAAGTTAGCTATTTTTACTCAGCAGTTATTTGACAAACGATACCACTAAGAAACACGTCAAATACTTGATAAAATTTTAAACTGTCACTTGGGTTGAAACTACAGTCAGAACTCATTATAATGACCATGAGTTACTGTAACCGATACGATGTCTCAATTTTTTCCTATTTGCCCCATGTGATTTTTCATACAATATAACGACCTACAATCCTATACACTGTCTAAGCCCAGCTCTGTACTACCTTCTTGCCTCATTTTGTGCAAAGAAATGTACGAAATCCGTGTTTTATGTTTGCCAAAATTATGTTTGACACTGACATTGGAGAACTTGGCACATTGGTGTAAGTAATTAATTGTCACAATTTTGTTATTATTTTCTAACCTGATGCATTTTCACTGCAACTGCTTGCATTTTCCCAAATGAATGATATAATATTATATTCCTGACAATATTAATTCTCTCACTTAAGAAACAGATTTTTTTTAAACATTCCATGGAATTACCTCCTAACGTCTGTTTTCCAGGGAACACAGGGAAGTGGGGTCATTATAATTAACATTTACTGTATTATGTGATTTACAAATTAAAAAACAATTTTTTTTTTTCCATTTGAATTACTGTATTTTGAAGTGTATAAGGAACCTCTGATTTTTAGGCTCAAAATTTTGAAGGAAAAAAAAAGGTGGAAAAGATATATTTAATACTATAAATGGATAAGAACATCCCCCCTCCAGTTTTGGGCCCCAATTTATAGCAAGGAGGGATTTTTTATAAATGTTAAAATGCTTTACACTTTTTCAAAGTGAAACAACTGAATAATGAAAACATACCCATATCAACTAAAAACATATATTTAATATGAATGAAAAAAGTATATTTAAATACCAGATAAATTTTTAGCCTGCTCGTTTTTCTTATGGAGCAATCCCATATCTTTTATCATCTGCTCTGCTTCTTTTCCAACATCTTTTTCTTTCGTGCCTTTCAGACGTGAATAAAACCATAAATGTTCAGTTACCGTCAATCTGAAATATTCAGAGAAGTAAACCAATGATCATCATTTCTCAATTATTAATATCTATTAAGATAAAGATGCCAAATTTGAATATTTAAGTACAGCAATATGTAGTCTTGAGCAATGTGAAATTTTTCAACATATTTTATAAAAAAAAAACAAGAAATATAATCTGATTATATTATCAAAACGATTGAAGAACATCATTTCCATGAAACCTACTCATCAAAGAGCACATTGTGTTGTGGACATGTTCCAAGACTTCTCCTAATCAAATCCATATCAGTATGAATATCCCGACCATAAATTTGAGCAGTGCCTTTGGTTGCAGGAAACATGCCAGTTAAGATGGAACTAAACAAGAAAAAGAAATTTAATCCCAATTCATATATTGAAATGGTTTTCATTTATTACTTTTTAATACAGTAGAACCTCTGTTCCAGACAACCATAAAATGGACACTTTCAACAATAATTTTTTTTCTCAATAGAGGACTGATGTTTTTCCCTTATTTAAATTCTGTTTTGACGTTTTCTATTATATATATATATACATTGGTTATTTTCTTTCTTTTTTTCCTTAACCCCTTGAACTGAAATGACATATTGTAAGAACACTATCTTCCATTTATACAATCTTTTCAAACAAAAAATATATGTACATCATATAATTTTCAGGTTTTTTTGGGGGGAATCTAAGCAATGCCTCCAAAAACAATGGTGAAAAATGAACAGATTTTTTTTAATTGCATTTTATCAGCTGTCCATTATGACAACTAATAACGAAATTTATTTACAATAACAATAACCCCAGAAGGCATGAAATGCATTTATAAATGTAATTTAATTTAAAATCATAATTCCTAATTTATCTTTTATTACATGCATTCATGTCTTTAAAATTTATAATTCAGTTATGTCATAGAATAACTAGTTATTTCATGTGATAACTGATCAAGTCAGGAAAAGTGTATGATAGAAGAGTAATTCTGCACCGTTATGCTATGAAATAACTAGTTAAGGTATAGAACACAAGCAAATTTTGCGCTTTAACTGACGTGATCAGTTATTTCATGACAAAACTACATATTCTATAGAATAAGGAGTTTCATACTTTAATGGTAACATATATATTGCTTTATTAATTTTCTTTCAAAGGAAAATATAAATCAAAATGCTCAGAGAGGCACATTCTTAGCACTAAAAATCTAAATTGGGGAAATAAAAATTTATCCAGAAGATTCCCTTAATCCAGAATCACCTAGGTCCCAAGGAGTCTGGATTTGATAGGCTCTAAAGTACTGTAATTTGATATCAATTAGCATAAATGCAAAGTATCTGCAAATACCAATCTATTATTACAACTAAAAGTAAAATGAAATTTCACTTTCACATCACAATACACTAACAACAAGAAATGATATCCCACACACATGGTAGAACAAAAGGTCTCTGTAACAAAATCACAGCTAACTGTTATTTAGACAAATCGATGGACATTGACAAAGATGGACAATACAAATAGTTAAATTCATTAATAGCAAAATTAAGCTCACATGGTTGTAGTTTTTCCTGCCCCATTATGACCAAGAAAAGAAGTTATCTGTCCTTCATAGAAATTCAGACTCAGATTGTCAACAGCCAGCTTTTGATTGTCATACATTTTGGATAGGTGACATATAGAAACACCAAGGGGTAAATCGGTGGGTTCTTCTTCCATGTCAGCACTAAGGCCTGTAATTGTATTAAAAAATTCTTTCAGTTAAAAAAATTCAAGCATTCCATAGAAACAAACTTCACATTAGGTTCGCAACACACACACATTCCAACATGTATCTATTCGTTAGAGGAATGAATGTTTACAAAGTGCAGGTATGGTTTAGCAATATAGTAGAGCCTCAACCATGGGATCAAAAAAAATTCTGCTAATGGGGAGGCATGATATACAGTGGAACCTAGTTTATACGACTTTCACATTCATACAATGGTTGGCTTTGGTTGCAACTGGTTCCCACACATTTTAATGTTAAAATGTATATGTTACTGTGTGTAAAAGTGATACACCGGTGATTATGCATAATCACTGATTGTCTTGATAAAAAGAGTTTGATTAAATTTCACATTTATCACTTTTACCGCCGATTGCGCACAATTCCTAAATAAAATTGGTCAAAAAAATAATAACAAATTCCCAAAACAACCATAAGTATTCTTTATGGGCATTGTATAATATTTCATCATGTGTATATATTGTTTATAATTTTTGTTAATTTCATTTTTAATTGGGTTGCTGTATTTTTGAAATATATGACATCCATATTTTTATAGTCATCTTTTTATCAGCCACCTCATTGGGCATTTTGCCTGTTGTGGCGTTGTATTTGTATAAAAAGTCTAATAAATATGAAAAATTTTATAACCTATCTTCTCTTTATTAAACCATTTTACTCCTATATGATACTTGTACTACACATATTTTGCAATGAAAATTAAATTTAAGGAAAATAAGGGTAAAGAAAATTTAAAAAGTAAAAATTTAAAAGTAAATTTAAGTGTAAAAAAAATAAAAACATTCATAACATTATCAGTCTTGTAAGGTTGGCTTTCTTCAAATGTATTAACAAACAAAACCTACATTACCATTCGAATTCGCCATCTTGGAAAATAAATGTTTAATTAATTAATTGAAGAAACATAATCTTTGTAGCATATGATAAATTCTCGGTTTATGACCAAAAATTGAAGCCCAGAAATGGTAAATGCAGTAAGTGCCAAATCACAAATTTTAAAGGAGAGCAAAAAACAAGTTTCGGGGGGCCATAGATCAAAGTGTTAAGTGACATCTACTGGCGCATTTTTCCCATACTTAGAGTGAGTTGGAAACTCACATTGTTTCCAAATGACAGAAGACTTTTTTTGCGAATGACTTGGTATTTACTATGTTTTGATGCAGAAAAGCAAAATTGGTACTTACTGCATTTATCATTTCCTGTCTGAAATTAATAAATTAGAGTTTGGAAAAAAAAATTAGATATTGCCTGATTTTACCGTCTGCTAACGAGAGTGTCTGCAAAAAGGGAGTGAAATACATTAACGCCCTATTTCATGGGACCAGGGATCAGAAAAGTGTCTATTAACTGGGAGTATCCATTAGAGGTGGTTAATTTTATTGGTTTTGAATAGCTTCCTGTTATGAAAATTTTCATTAGAGCAACCTTAGCCCCTTAACTACCCATTGAATATTTTTTAAGCCACCAAGTAGTAAAGCTGACAGAGCATATTAATCATTACATTATCGGGTAAAAATGTATAGTGGCCAAGTTTACAAAATGAGGATTAAGGAGACTTTCACACTGATCCAAATACCTTTCAAACACAAATATAAAAAGGATTTCTAAGAAATAGAGCAGGGAATTTTCATGCATAAAAATAAATTTATAGGGATTTGTCTCCTTTGGATAAACGTGACATTGAGCTAGCCATCACCAATTAGCATAAAATCACAATCATCACGAAATAGTAGGTTAAATTACGGTACCTGTCATTCATTACTACACTCAAATCAAATCCTGCTAATGCATAAAAACCACAAACATTTAACAGGATGCATTCTCTCAAGGCACAGATCTTCTCACCTGTTCGATTGTCAAGAACTCAAACTGAGCTGTTTGTTAAATTTTGACTTATCCCTTCGAAAATGAAACATTTCTTCATGATTTAACACAATGGCAAAAATTAACATTATGCTTGTGATATATCATTTGGGGGGAACAACTGTCTTTATCCGGGTATATCCTTTACGAATCATTTCTTCCTATCACAGTGAAAATTCTGGAGATACAAGAATGTTTTGGGAGTTCAGGAGATGAAGTACAAATTTGGATGACTCTGCAGTTATGAAAATCAGGGGCGTAGCCAGAAATTTCGTTCGGGGGGGGGGGCACTTTCATTTCGGGGGGGGACCAACGTGACAGAACAATGGATTTCGCCATCTTCTTCCCTTTTTTTGGTCATTTTCTAACATTTCAGGGGGGGGCCAGACCCCTAAGTCTCCCCCCCCCCTCGCTACGCCCTTGATGAAAATGACATACATCTAATAAAAGTCCAGAAAGCCTGCCAAGTCTTTCATATAGATAAGTAAAGTCTAATGTTGATGACTCAAAATGAATTATAAAAGAACCAGACAGCTGTTTTGGGACAACAGTGAGCTCCAAAATAGTTGTGTGATACTTTTATAATCAACTTTAGGTCATCAACGTCAAACTTTACTCATCAAAAGGTAAAATAATAAAAACTCTTAAAAGGTATTACTTTGTATTGTCTTAGTAACAGCAAGTTCTTGTGGTTATTACAAGCACATAAAAAAGCCAATGAAAGTCGGTTCTTGGTATTTCTTGAAATTTACATGAGATATGTTACAATGACTTCTGTGCTTTACAAGCTATTCAGTAGAGAAGGTTACCATTATCATTCACTAAAAAAATCATAACAAAACTTTGATAATTTTTTACTCACTGTCAGATATTCTTGTAGTAGTAGTTTTTTTGTCATCATTCTTGCTTCTCAATGACGGACACCAGTAAGACTTGGTGAACATAAAATAGCATGGTTTTGGAACACCATACTGTCCTGGATAATAATAAAAATAAGACTGAATTTAACACAATGTATATCATATTATAATAAAGTCGTTCCACTGCAATTCTGAAAAAAAACCTCTATAAACTTTAAAAAAATCATATATATTTAGGCCTATAAATAATCAATCCAATTCAATAATAAATAATGACCATTACAGACCTGGAAACACTGCCTCTATGTACCATGTGAACAAGCCATATATAAAACCATCTAATAAAAGGGTTAGCATGACAAAAAGCATGTTGAAATCATCTCCTGGTATTGGACTATCAGCAATGTTTGACCACTGAGCACCAGCTCCTTCTGATTCATGATGTGAAATGTAACTGCAGCCAAAACCGAAAGCGACATTTGATAGTAAGCTCTTGAATAATAAAAAACAAAAATTAAAATTAGAGCTAATTTGATGTAGATACATAAAAGCCGAGAAACAAAAAGAATTAATGTGCATTTCAATGGCACACAAGAACACATTTTAATTTTACTATCAACGTGCAAAACTTAAAAGACAGTAAGGGCATACAATACCATGGTTTGGAAAAAAACATTATAAATAGATATCTACTTTGACAGCAGAAACAAAAATTTATTATAGAAATACATTACACATAGAATTTATTATTAAATCAGGATTCGGTGAAATTGGGGACTACAATTAAACAGAAAAATGTCACAAAACAGCTATTAGTTTTAATATCATGAAAACTGCAAGCCTTTTTTAGATATCTCAACTTCACTTTGTTAAACTAACACAGCCACAGCTTATCACCACAAAGAGGCAATTAATTCACAACAATTAAAACAGGTATTTATTAACAGAGTTCTCAATTTTCACTGTTAGTTGTCACTGTTTCTACAACTGGGTTTTAACTCACCAATCCTTCTTTCTGTGCAAATGACATCTTGTCCTCCCACAAGATCGCAAATGGGTATGGCAGGTAGATTATGAAGAAAAGAATACCACCGGCGGCAGCAGCGATGTTGGCTCTAGAAAACAGTGTGCTTAAAAGGAATGACAGCATGATTGTCGAAACACAATAGCACAAGAGAAAGACGTAAATCACTCCAGGATCACTGTTCTCGATGATTTCACCATACTGAAATCAAGACAGAGGTAAATTAAATAAAATGCTTCACTTAACAAAAAAAAATTACAGTTGTGCTCTCTTTTCTGAATAATACTTTACATGGACTTGCTGTAATTCCCTGCATATAATCCACAGCGGTGTACAGCAATGTCAATTTCTCTAATTCTAGGATAAAATTCCTCTTATAACTGGCAGTAGACCTCAATCCATGAACGAAATATAACATGAGTTAAGTTCATCACCATAATATGTGTAACAAATGTTTGTTAAATTAAAAATTTAACACAATTAACCTTTCAAATAAATTTGAATGTACACAAACAAGGTAAGATCTTGAAGTGAGCATTCTGATAGTGATTTGTATAAGTATAACCACCAATGTTCCCTCTAAGATGTAAAATCTGAGAATAAACTTCTAGCATAATGACAAATTGCTTTACTGCACACAGAAAAACAGCTTTGAGCAGGTAAAAAAAATTTTTAGAGGGAATGTTGATCATCACTAATGAAATCCTAAGGAATGGAAGGGATTGTTGGTTATGTATTTCAGAAAAAAAGTGTTGCCACAATACTTGCTCCTGTAAGCCATCTGTTATTTTTCAAAAAAAATTTGGATTAGTCTGAAAAAGATTTATTTTTCTTCCAACCTCAATATAAAAACTGTAGGTGAGACACAGTGACCCATAGCCAGATAATGACTCCTTTAATGGGGGAGGAGAATCACTGAGGGTGTGTATAGTGAACGGGGGAGGTAAATTTCCACCTCAGACTATGTACCAATAATACAACTTTTTCACTGAACAGGAACGAGATCTGCCTATGCCCACAAAAGGCAAATTCCGTTTATTTTTTTAACATTTAATCAGCAGATTATAGGCAGGAAATTATAGCATGTTCTTTTCCAGGCTGTCAGTGTTTTTTTAAAAGAAGATAGCTATTTTAGCACTAAAATAAATGTTTTTTCATATGTATCTAAATACACTAATTCGTACTTAACATTTACAGTGATAATATGAAAAGATACCTAGCCTAACTAGATGCCTTGTATTTTGGCAATTACAAGATATCTTACATCCTTAAAACCTTATTTCGACAATGCCGAGCCCAGCTAGCTCTGTATAGAAGTCTTTGCTTGAAACATGTTTTCTATCCCCCCCCCCCCCCCAACATGTCAGATCAACTGCCAGTGGGTGGAGTCAGCTTTTGTCCAAAGTTTAGTAACAAAAAAAGGGACTTTTTCCTTTTGCTTCTGGGTGGAGAGGGATGTGACAAAATCATCATATGAGTGCAAAGAATAAATAATAGAAAAAGAGTATTTCTATTCCTTGTGTTTTTTTTTATTATTGTTTCCGGTGGTGGTGGTGGATTTTTAGGATACTTATCAGCTACACAAAATAAAAAAAAATTGAAAAAAATGTGTCATTTTACAGATGGTTTAATGATTTCTACTGTGGCAGTTATAATGCGAATCAAGGAAATTTTAGAAACTGCTTAAAGGATTAACAATAGTCTAGAATAAAAAATTACATAAAAGTAGTAAGAATAAAATAAATTATATTTTATTACCAAGTAATATTGTATTTTCACTTACAACAAGAATTATCATGAGCAGGAAACAACTAAGTGCCATTGTAATGAAGGATTTTATGAACCAAGTGACCCAAAGGATAGCGTTGCTCAAACCCATTGCTTTCATGACTTCCTTCAAGCGTTTCTCTTTTTCATAGACAATGCTTTTGACTATCATCGACGCTGTGAATATCCATGAGAGGACCATGAAGAGAGGAAAGGTGCGTGATAAAGAAGATACAAACCTGAAGGGAGAAATTTAAAAAGAAAAGCAAGTAAGCATATTTCAAAAGGGTTTAATTTAATATCAATTATTTTTAAATTTTTTTAAAAATAGTTTTATACTGTGTTAGAAATAATTCCTCCAATAGCAAGCACCAGACAAATCTCAAAAATTTAACATGCCCACAATTCAGGCAAGTAACTCAAAATAACAGATACCCGAAGTGATATTTTACATTCGAAAAATATTTTATTACTGAATTTACTAATTTCAAAATTTTAAAAATAATAATTTATTTGCATGTACAAAATAGAAATTTTGAAAAAGTACAAAAATTCAAAACAATGTTGTTATTAATTTGAAATCTCCCATCAATTATAATTTTCTGCTCTCTTGGCAATGAAAGAGTTGTTAAGTTTTTGGTCACCCAGGAACAGTCTTAAGAATGTCATAGACTCCTGTGCAAAGTGATTTCTCTAGAGGCCCTCCTTACCTAGCTAGAGATAGCTGCTAACCAGTTTACATATGTATTCTCGAAAATTGTAACTAATTCTAATCTAATCTAGCTTTATCATTAGAGCCCCCAGACCATAACCAAGCCCATGCATCAAAACGCCACTGTGTTCACTCTGTTTTTGGAATCATAACTGATTTACTATATGGAACAGGACTTTGGAAAGCTGCAAAGTACACAGATGTACACACAATTCCTACATAGGAGGGGGCTCCAGTCCAGGGGCCCTGAGATGAATGTCATTCTTATTTTTTACCCATACAGAGTGAACATGACGTGTGCTGCCAAACTAGGTGGGGGTGATAGATGGACCAAAATAGAACATGAAACACCCACCTTACCAACCCTGTCCTATCTGGAACCATTTTCAAGTTATGGTAGATAATCGATTTTGGAAAAAAAAAGTGGCAGGTCTGAAAAAACCTGAATTTGTGAAATTGCTGAGACCTATATACAAACTAAGCACATATTTGAAAAGAACAGAAAAACCCTATAAGGTGACACCAATTTCATTCAAATATCTGGATTTAATGGTGAGCTACAAGCGTTGAAAGATAATATGGTCCATTGTAGACTCTTTCAAAAACTGGTGCAATGGACAAGTTTTTCGTAAACTTGACTGGTTGTAGTTAGACGGATGTTTGCGTAATTGGCGATTAAAATTTTAGCGACAATTCACTTTTTAACTTTGTCAATCCTTTAGCGCTTGTAACTTGCCATTAAATCCAGATATTTCCATGAAATCAGCGTCATCTTATAGGATTTTTTCCGCTCTTTCCAAATATGTGCTCAGTTTTCTTTTAGAAACTTTAAAAATTTGAGTTTTTAAGACTTGACACTTTTTTTTCATAATCGATTATCCACCATAACTTGAAAATAAAACTCATTCAAAATAGGAAAGCGTTGGCAGGGTGTTTCATGTTTCACTTGGGCTCATTTGACAGAACATATCGCGTTCACCCTGTATATTTACAATACCTGTACAAAAAGGCTTGTGAAAAATCTTGGCCTGGGGCTTACTAAAGATCACAATCAATTGCAGGATATAAGGTCCATGGCAACACAATGTGAAAATATCAAGGTTGTGAAAATAGATAACCATACACGAGTTTTATATATATACAGTAGAACTTTTCGAATTTTGGATAATTCTAACTCTCACAAACTCCCATTGAGATTTCTATCTAATTCAATGTTAAAATTTCTTGTGTAATTCAAATTTTTTTTCGATTGTTATGAATAATTCGAGGTTAGAGGAAGAAAATCATGGTCTTTGTATGAGCAAATTTAGTTTGAAAAAATTCTGCAAGAAGCCAGACTTTACTTTTCTCGACCAAGTCATTAAACAACAAATCTTAAAAGACAAATAAAAGTTTAAGAACTGTTTTTCTCTACACTTCTTTCTTTGATAATTTAATGTTTATTCGAACATTGTTCAGCTGGAGTGCATCAAGGAGTACCACTCAATACCGATAATGTTGTTCAACCTATGGATCAAGGCATACCAAGGCCATTCAAAACCTGAATCTTTTATCGTCATTAGTATGGAAAGTATCGGAAAATACAAATCTCAAATTGTAATCAGTTAATAAAAGTATATTTCCTTGATAGCATAAGAATGATAAGCAAAATTTGTGGAAAAGAGTTTCTTGATGGATGATCATGAACTGTTTCCTTAAATCAGGTTTTAAGCACGGTCAAGAAATTCTAGTGATGCTGATTTCAGAACAGTAGAATAACATTGCAGCTAAAATCAAATATTATAATTATAAATTACTAAAATTTGGAAAAACATTTTGCACCTGATAATAAAATTTTTATAATTGATAACTATATACATTATCCTATGTGAATGTTGATGATAAAGTTGCAATTTGTAGCCATTTTACAGATCCAGGATTAGTGATTCAAATTTTGGGGGATAATTCAAACTTCTTTCCAGTTACTTTGAACTTTGAATTAGCCAAGTTGGACTATATAGGTTTCATCATGACCACCTAACAAATTCTGTGTAATTTCAAACATGTTTGTAAGATCACTTGTATCATTGCTGATGAAAAAAAGACCAAATAAATAAAAGTGTTTTAATTTTTTTTTTTTTAACATGGCCAGATCAGACAACGTAACTGAAAAAAATACATGTCCAGTCCAAATTTTGGGCAATAGATTTGTTCAGTCCTGTCCAATAGCAAATGGCTAAATTCACTAAGTTTGATAATGCATAACATAAGCTATATTACAAATATCTAAAACCTGCTTAAACTCACTGATCAAATATATAGCAAGGATATGGAAATTGCTGAAGATAAACCCCAGTTTGAACATTCCGTAATGTTTGTAAATAGATTATTGCATGTTCTATCAAGTCTTGAAGGTAGGCAAACCCATTCGTTATGTACTTGAGGTCTACCACAGGATTCCGCCTCGGACCAACGGTACTAGTCCTGAAAATAAATTTGATATTCATAAAAACACCTAGGTCATTATAAGGAAAAAAAATTACAAAAATTGTGTTTAAATCAGTAAGCATTTTTTAGTAGATAGTTTCCATTTGTTTATTATTATAAATAATAGTTACTTTAACATGGAGTCAATTTAAAAATTACAATGATGAAGGGTATACTTGGAAAATGATTATGAAAATTTAGCTGATTCATCAATACACACCTGTCTTGAACAAACTTTGTACTGTCCACTTTGCTGGCGGGCATCCTGATTTTGTACTGAACAAAATTAGGAATTTTTTTTTCTCCCACTTCTATATTTGTGAAGACTATGCCTGCCCACAGTTTATTGTCTTGCATTAGTCCCAGGCCTTCTTTCACGAGATAATATTCTTCATCGAATCCCACGAAACGATCCATGTCAAAACACTGGGAACAAATAGAGATGATAGAGTCAGCATGAAAACACACCATAGAATGCTTGCGTGCTAGTGTACACATTAACAAGGATGGAGAATGATTTTTATGGATAAAATGACCAAGCTAATACAGAGGCTAATGGCTACAATTCGATGGCCCTTATAATGATCATATGTTATAGTGATCAGTACTGCTAATATGTTTTCATATAGCAACTAATCTCACATAATATTATGTGTTATGAAAACATATTTTTCCCTTTTCGAGATAACAACCATCTGGTACAATGTTCATTTTTGAAGAAATTATTGGGGTCGTTATAATGTGGGTCAACTGTACAAATACAGAATTTCTACTCACACAGATATAGTTGATGCTAGATTTTAAGAACAAGCTTTCTTTTACAAAACTGATCTTCCATCCCGAACAGCTAATGTTAAAATCTGCTATATTTTACGAATGCTCATTTCTATGAACTCTATCTTATGAACTTCATTTTTCTTCTGCTATTTTTCCCAGTTATATTATTCTTCCAGCCTCCTTTGAATTCGTTGAAGTAAAAAAATAAAGCTTCAATTTGGACGTTCTATGTGTCTTAAGAGAAAATAGAGGAAGAGTAGAGAATTCACCAATTTGTTCATGACCAATATGCAGGTGTTTTGCAAACATGTGCCAGGAAGAATATTTGATTGTTGGCAGGGGTGACTACGAAGTGAAGATGTGTTGACAATATAATTCACTCTTTAAGTATTATGATTGAATAAACTGATGGTTTCAGAAATATGATACATTGGTTATTGATTCGATAGGTCATTTCTAAATCAGGAGTCAATCAAACTTTATTTCAGCCAATTGCTGTTTGTCTACTTTCCTCTTCACAATGTCAACAAAAACTTGAGTGGATGAAAAAAAATATTTTGAAAGAAATTAATGTGTGAACTCTCTTACAAAGTACAGGATTCAAGAAATTGCAATGAGTCCTCTAATCAAAGGTCAGCAAAAGATCATTCCTATGGCAAGTGGTTCCAGCGGCACATTTCACCATCCCACAAAAAATTTTGAAGTGAGATTTTTACGAAATGTTATCCTACATCAATTTCATTAAACTTATATTTACCAAAATGTTGCAATGAAGCAAACAAAACTAAATGATTTTTATGGAAATCATCAATAAAGGGGTGAATGACTAATCTTTTATTTCCAGCATTTCTTTCATTGCTCCTATTTACTAACTAGTTATCAAGTCTCTACATGATCGTAAAAAATACTATCAATAGTATCTCATATTTATTGATTTTGACAAAAAGTAAAAGAACTTCAAACAAAAATCACATCAATAATGACTTGTCTCATCGAAGTTAGTTCCCTAACACTTGTAATTTGGAAGGCATTTTCTTAATTTCCACAGCGATATAGACAGACTCATTTAAATGAAAATTCCATAGTTCATTCAACATCATTTCATAAAAAAAGATATCTTAAAGATCAAAATTACCTCTAAATAATCCCTCAATTCTTTGACAGCTGTGTTCAGTTTCTCCAAAAATTTTGGCCAATCCTCATAATTTGCAAGAAGATCTTCCACTTGATCCAATAAATCTGATAGAGTCCCATTCACTCCAAAAATGTTGTCCACATCAAACCCATATTTTTCCAATATTTGACGAAATGGAAAAGGAATGGGATCTCGCAAATTCTGAAAATATTTTTTTTAAGAAACAGTCAAATCCTCAAAATCCAAAATTAATCTCAAATTTTAATTATTTAACTAAGCAAATATACCTTTATATGCAAGGGAACGATTCCCACATCACACATCAAAAAGTGATTAAGAAAGCAGCTGTGCTCAATTCTTTGTTTGTGATGGGAGCAGTTCAAGAGTTAAAGAATATGGGTGAAAGGGAGAAAAAACTGAGCAAATAACTACATAATATTAATAATGAAAGGATGACGTCACTCTCCGCTATACATATGAAGGTTTTTTAACTGGCTGTTGCAAAGATGAATTTTTTGGAAAGAGAAAATTCAACTGCCCTTGCAGGGGGTAGCCTTTGTATATATAATATTAATATACTGTTTGATCCATTGTAAATAGTGAAGTCATAATGATACCCTAGCATTGATGAATTAATCATTGGTAATTTTTAATCACTTTTGTCGTACCACTATCATTTTCTGCAGAGGAGGGCCAGTTAAAAACCAGGACCTATAATTTAGTGCCGATTCCAAAACAGCGGCACGCAACATTTTGCCTCCTTTTTCTTTTATACTCACTGAGAGGTTGCTGCACTACCCCTCTGTGTGGGACTCCCTGTGGTAGCAAGCAATTTTCTGTGGTCATGTTGTTGCCATTTTTGTTGTACCCCCTAAATGCACGCAATGTAGTCAGAAAATATAATTTTGAAGAGTAATTTCACTCTTCTCCAAAATTTTAAGGGTAAAGTGAGGGGTATTTTTTGTGTATCAGTGAGAAATAACTTTAAGAAAAACCTAAAATTTGTGAAGGAATATTTTCACTCCTTAGTAAAATTTGAAGGAGTTAAATCAAATTTTGATGTATGAATCATGCATCTAGATGCGTATTGGGCAAACATTGCTCCTGTGTTAGGAGAGTTTCTAACAAGGACGAATTTGATATTTATGATTTGATTGCGACACCTCTAAACATTCTTTGGTACTTCAGGCAAGTATCTCATTGACCTGGGCTACCGCACCCATTTTTTATTGATGAATTGTTTTTAAAAAATACATGCCCAGTCACAAATTTTACATGCCCCAGGCATTTTAAGCAATAAATCTGTTTACCCCTGATGGGAAGCCTGATATGGGAGGGGGGGGGCATTATTTTCGAGAATGAAATCAATTATGCAACCTTGCTGGGAAAATCTGAAAAATGATTTGTCAAAACATTGTGACGTTCTCTCTTATTTGGTGACTTATTCTTGACTTCTGTGACCTTTTTCCTCACTTCACGACTTTACTGGGACTTCTCAACTTTTCCACAATAGTAGACACTTTGCTATTAACCAAAAATTATTCATCATACTGTTACAGTGTTGCAAGATTCAGTTCAACCATGCAATATAAATGAATATAGATAAATTTCTGAAATAATTTTGGAAACATTATAATTTATCCTCAATTAGTCAAATGTAAACCAAATGATACACTGAAAGCATTGGCTAAAAATTTAATAAATAAATAAAAGCCTAATATGAATATTAGTGGATAAGATCAAATTGAAGAATCAATGCTGTCTGAAAGAAATTTAAGAAATAACATCAATCTTTGCAGGAATCAAAGTGTCATCACTGTGCTAAAAGGATTTTACATCACTGTACTAAAAGGATTTTACATCACTGTGCTAAAAAGGGAAGAATTAAAAGTTTAACAAATAATTCATATATAGTCAAACCTGATTTAATGCCACCATTTATTCCACAGATTGTGAACACTACAATGAGTTTAGCATTGTATCAAATCACTGTTGAATTTGTTTTAATTCCTATATATGGAACATTTGTTCACTAAAATTTTCGTGTACTATGCTGGGTTAGCATTGTATCAGGGCTTGACTATATATCTTCATATAACTCAGGTTGAATTTCATCTACCTTGATTAGCTTCAAGTAAATAGAAAACTTCTCAATCAAATCCTTTATCTGAGGAGACCATATATTGAGCCACAGATTGCAGAAATTTATTGCATCTTCTACGAACCTGAAAGTTTCATTTACCTGAAAGATAAGCACGAAAAAAATATATATATATAGCACATCAATCAAACAAAAAAATAGAAATTGTAACGAATCTATTTTTCCAGTATGGACATTTTTACTAACTCTGTGGCCACATAATATGCTTTGTTTGTTTATACGTTGTTAAAAGAAGGTGAGAAGAGAAAATCTATCTTCCAAGAGAAGAGAACGTGAGTTGGAATGTGACTTCCGTCCTGGAAGGTTGTCTGTTTTGAGTGTGCTTCGAAATAAAGGCTTCTTCGTTAAGTTCCATAGTTTCGTGTATAAATTGGACACCCCTGCAATATCAAGAGTCTGGGGATATTCTGCCACCTCACGGAAAAGAGACGCACCTCCGACGCGACGTCCCCTTATAAAACTGGCGCCCAACGTCGTGGCTCAAACTCAAAGCAGTATAAACGGACATTCGATCTCAACTGTGAGGTTCCTGATAGCGCCTAAAATCGAAATGCCGTACTTGGCCAAAGGTAAGAAACGTGATTTGATCCTACTCGCTCTAGAATTAGGAGATGAAGTTCCGAATGATTCGCGTGTAGTAGATCTCAAGCATATAATAACAAAGTCCTCCGGTTATGAGGAAGAATTCGTGAAAGCCCTGCTGGCTACTATTATCATAGAAAGAGAGGGAGAAGAAGAACGAGCTAGAATAGCTGAGGAAAGAACTAGAATCGACGAAGAAAAAGAACGATCTAGAATCGCCGAAGAAAAAGAACAATCTAGGATCGCCGAAGAAAAGGAACAAGAACGTTCGTTTGAACTTGAAAAGATGCGGTTGCAGCTTGAGTTTCAATGACTCTCGCAACCGGCAGAAGAGCCATCCGTCGCTCTCATCGATCAGCCCAAGTTCGACGTGAAGAGGTTGATCCCGAATTTCAATCCGAGTGAAGATGATATGTCGCTATTCCTAAAGTTGTTTGAAAGACAGCTAAAATTCTTGAAAGTGGAGAAGGTGAGCTGGGTTGCGTATATACTGGGAGTTTTGCCGAATGAAGTCGCTAAACTCATTGCTCGAGAACCTGAAGATAAGGCCCATGATTACGACCACATCCGGGAGGTTCTCTTACGCCGTTTCAAGCTGAGTGCGGAAAGGTTCCGGTAGCTCTTCTCTACTCACAGAAAATCACCTGGAAGTACCTGGAAGGACTATCACTTTGAGATCCAAAGTTATTTCGAAGGCTGGCTGTCCGAACTGAACATTAGCAACTTTGACGAGCTGAAAGATCTGGTGATTTCGGATCAGATGAAGAAGAGGACTCCACCCGAAGTAAAAGAACATTTTCTGGATGTTTGGAGTGAGTGGACTACCCCTGATGAAATCGTGGAGAAGCTTGATGCTTATGATAACCTTCGAAACAAAAAGAGTGAGATCCAATGTGAGAGGAAGAAGTTGCAGTCAAAGCAACATGAACCCCCTAGGTTCCCAGTGCGACAAAGAGACTTTCATTCTAATCAACGTGCGAATCCGGAATCGGAAGATGCAGGACGTCATCCTGTCTTAAGATGTTATGGTTGTGGGGAAACTGGTGTTACCAAGTCCCGATGCCGAACGTGTAATCCTCCAACGGATAGACCAGGACCCAGTGTCAATGCTTTGGACTTATACAGTTTATCATCCCATCCTAATACGGAATCGAAAGATGCCAGTAGCAGTCATATCTTAAGATGTTACGGGTGCGGAGAACCTGGTGTCGTCAAATTCCGATGTCGAACGTGCAATCCTGGCACGAACATCCCAGAAGTTAGTGTCGACGCCTTGGACTTTTACAGTTTCTCAACCAAGAGACGTCAAAGAAATGTTATCGAAGTCATGATCTGTCATAAGCGTGGAGCAGTGTGTGCTGACACGGGTGCCACATATTCGGTGGCAGGGGAGAAGCTATACCATCTCTTACAAGAACATGGTTTGCCCTTTTCCCACAAGACTATCGTTATGAGACTAGCCGATGGATATGCTCGTAGAGCCGAAGTCCTAACAACGACTGTGGACATCAACGTCCAAGGTAAAGTGATTCCCACGGAGATGATGGTGCTACCACAGGCCAGAGACTTGAGAACTGAACTTCAACCTGACACAAGAGTGTCAGCAGTTGCCCGTAGCTTCCCGTTCTGTTCGTCAGGAACTACTCCCAAAGGAAAGATGGCTGTTACTGGCTCCTCGCCGAGACGTCGTCGGAGCCAGAGGGGGAGATTGTAACGAATCTATTTTTCCAGTATGGACATTTTTACTAACTCTGCAGCTTTATACCATATAATACGCTTTGTTGTTAAAAGAAGGTGAGAAGAGAAAATCTATCTTTCAAGAGAAGAGAACGTGAGTTGGAATGTGGCTTCCGTCCTGGAAGGTTGTCTGTTTTGAGTGTGCTTCAAAATAAAGGCTTTTTCGTTAAGTTCCGTAGTTTCGTGTATAAATTGGACACCCCTCCAATATCAAGAGTTTGGGGATATTCCGCCACCTCACGGAAAAGAGACACACCTTCGACGCGACGTCCTCTTATAAAATTACATTTTTGAGAATATATATATTGCACGGAATATATATGTTACTGCCAAATCCCAAAGTTGGTCAATTCGTGGCAGGGCCAGCCCCTATACATCAATCCCTATATCGGTCCCTATGATTTGGGTTCATCGCTTGCATTGGCATATTTTTTCTGATAATTATGGTCATTTATAATTATCCATAGTGATTATGGTTAGCTATGGCAACCCTAACAACCAAAGGAATCTGAATATCAATATCTTAGTGATCCATATTATAAGGATTGATATACAAGGGCCGCGGAAAGCCAGAATTTCAGAAATTGGCTGGGTCAACTGGGTTGGCCCTGTTGCGAATTGGCTAACTTCAGTCTTTGGCAGTAATATATATATATATATATATATATATATATGCACTATAACATATATACTGTAGTTGCATGGAAAGCTGATTGGTCAGAAATAAGGTTGATCACAAAAGAAATTCTCAATTGAATAGTTTACTTTAGTATCAGAATACGAATGAACCAAATTATATTTTCAGCTCAGTTTCAGCTGATAATGGCAATATTCATACTCATAATCCTGAATTCAGCATAACCTTGATTTTCTTATGAGTTTTTTTTACTAGTAATTCAAGTTATAAGGAAAAATGATTCAATATGAAAATGTCCCAATTTGTAAGCGAACATTTCATTTACAAACTTGAACTAAAAAAAAGGAGAAAAAGGTGATTTAATAATAGAAGAATAGCCGTTTCGTTATACCAAGAAGGACCAATATGGTCAAAATGACCATAGGTTAATTTTCAGTACATACTTCAAATTTGTGTTAATTTCATTATGCTTAAATGGTCATATGAATGTGAAGGTTAGCAATAAAATATGAATTTTAAGATTTTATTCAAATAAAATTACACTATTAAATTTTATTTCAAATTCCATTTGCCGACGAAATGGGCTTAATCCCCTCAGTTCAGTTTGGCTTCATTCCTGGCCGCTCCTTACCAGTGCAGCAGTTGATTTGTCATGATATATGGCAGAGTGCTATAGACTCTGGACAAGAGATTGGTGTAATTTACGTCGATTTCCAAAAGGCATTTGATAAAGTAGACAGATTGCTACTACTGAGGAAGCTAGCTTGCATGGGGGTTCCTGATAAAGTTGTGAGGATAATTCAAGAACTGCTGTCAGACAGAATTCATCAGGTTCGCGTAGCCAGCGTGATGTCTAGAGAATGTCAGGTGCCAAGCGGAGTAGTCCAGGGATCGGTGTTAGGCCCAATCTTATTTACTTTGTACACTTACGATATTACTCAGGCTGTGACACCCATCTCTCTATTGCAATTCGCTGATGACGTGAAGTTATTCTCTCCAGTGGAAAACACCAATTTATTTTTTACACTTCTTTTCATTGGAGTTGTCAGTATAAGCTACCTATTTCATCATCAAAAAGTGGATCAATGCATTTGGGTAGACGCACCGATCCTGAATATTACCAACTAGGTAATGAAACGTTACAGCAATTGGATACATGCGTGGATTTAGGTATTGCAATGAGCCGCATTCTGGATTTCACTGATCATTATCATGGCATAGTCTGCAAAGCTAATAGAATTTCATATATGTTACGTACGGCATACCGTAAGTGTGATGCGCATACGTTTTCATATGCTTTCTGTGTGTACGTTCGCCTGACTCTGGAGTTCTGTTCGCAAGTATGGAGCCCTTACAAAATCAAGGACATACAGCTCCTCGAAAAGCCACAGAGGTCGTTTACTAAACGAATACCTGGCATGAGTGGTCTATCTTATTGCCAGAGACTTCAATTTCTGGGTTTACACTCACTGGAATGGCATAGAATCGCTGCAGATCTGAAGATGTGCTACAAACTAGTCCACCAAATTGTTTATCTACCATCGAGAGAGCCTTTCTTTGAGATCATAGACAGGCGAGTTAACCTACGTAGGCATCGCTTTCAAATAAGAATACCAACGGCTAGAAGGGATTGCTTTTTCCACGGATATAGATGCCGTGTGGCAAGAATATGGAACAGTCTTCCATCAGAACTTGTATGTGCCTCCTACGCAAGATTCGCTTCCACTATTGGGGATTTCGACCTGACTCCGTATGCGAAGTGCTTCCCGTACTGACTATTATTTTTTTTTTCTTCCAGTATAAGTGCATTTCATGCCTTCTGGGATTATTGTAAATAAATAAATCCAGAAAATTGCATGTAACATAACCGATAAAAAATATTGATATTTGGAACGTTATAACTACAGTTGCATTTGCACATCAACCTTTTTACATTTTTCAGTACTTAGGTTACATTATATATGTAAAGGCATTTTCCACTTACAAATTTCTTACCCACTGAAATGTACCACTTGTTATGTTATTGCATTCCCCAGTAGCACAACAGTGTTATAATAGGCATACGCTGAATTTTCTCTCCCCCTCTCTCGAGGAAGGTTCAATTTTTTTTTCTTCTGAAGGGGGGTAACGTTTTTTTCCTGGAAAATAATACTATAATCCTGCCAACGACACCTACCAAGGTAGCATTACTGCGTTTCACTTTTCAGCAAGTATTGGTAAAGTTAAAAAGGCATAAAGCAGTCTAATTTTTACCAGCTTTCAGATAACATTCAGTGATTTGTATTACTATAATTTTTAGCCAAACTAGTATTTTTATTTTATCATTAGTCTATCAGTAAGGATGGTTTCAATTGGACGATGTGAGAACATCTTTGTTAAAGGAAATTTGATGTAACGATTCGACAAATATTTGCTGTTCATGTAATAGTGTCTATAACATTACTGGTTAAAATGACTGCTGTGGACTTCTAGTGTTAAGATAAAATGACAAGATCTGTTTTCCTCAAAATCTGAATTGAGACAAAATGAGACAAATCTGGATAAAACATTCAAATCCTACTTACTAGAGCTCACTAATGAACATCTTGCTTCAACACAAGACAATGCAATCAGAATTTTGATCAAAGAAAATGATACTAATTAAGTTTTACATTTACGAGGAATATTCAGAATTTTCTGTCTTAGCTACCACATACTTTATAAAGAGATGAAGAATGCTGCATGTGTGCTGAATCTCATACTGCTTCATGGCAAAAGTAATGAGCTTATTAATCCAGGCTCTTCAGGAGAGCAAAGATGCACACTAACCAGCCCATCCATCATCTGATTCAGGACAGTCTCTCACAAGTAAATAAAGTTAGTTACATTCATTCACATTTATAACAAAATTAACGAGATTCATTGACAAATTTCAATGATCGATTCATTCATAAAAATTAAAAAATGTTACTACAGAGAGAAAGTTTATTTTTGTATCCTTCTGAAGATGCCTCCCCCCTCCCTATCTTACCCATGTTAAATACGACTCACTTTAAAGGAATATTTTGTGGAACCGATTAGTCATAAAATGGGGAACACCTGTATGTATATGCAGATATGCATAAAAATTTTTAGTGAATCGTGAACAAAGAATTGTTATTAGCATTTAATTTGTAGTAATAAGTGATAAAAACATTCATTTCTTTAAATTCTAATGTTACTGTACTACGTACTAATCAGGGGTGTGAAACTCTTGGACCATGAAGAAACTAGTAGCGGCCTGCAACGTCTCAACAAGGTCCAAAAAATCTTCTTTTTTTTTCAAATTAAAAAAGTATATATTAATCTTATTAAAATTTTTAAATAATTCATGTTTATTTCATTTATTAAAAACCCAACAGTGAAAGCTGCTACATA
Organism: Pholcus phalangioides; assembly: GCF_987345545.1. Taxonomy (NCBI): domain Eukaryota; kingdom Metazoa; phylum Arthropoda; class Arachnida; order Araneae; family Pholcidae; genus Pholcus; species Pholcus phalangioides. Next base: position 20,678,908 of record NW_028301603.1, on the reverse strand, counting down.
TAATGAAATCAGTTACACATTCGAGAAACATTTTAAGCCTATAGTGACGGTTCCTTGGTAAAAGAATGGATGATATAAAAGCTGCAGAAAATGTCTATCTTGAATATCTGCAAGCATTTGATGATATTTTTATATTGAGATCTATTTAAGTCGAAAGAATAATAGTAATAGGTGATAACTTGTGTAACGTGTTGAAAGGAATATTCCCAAATGTGCAGCGTTTTTCAACAGCACTCAACAAAATTTCAGGTATTAGAGACATGGCTCAAATGACTATTTCTTCATGCTTGCAATATGATCATGACAAGCAAAAATATAAATTTTGCTTTAGCACCAACAGATAAATTTTAGGAAATACATTCAGACATTCTTAAACTGCAATCTTTCTACTGCATCATTTATCAGCAAGTCTTTCATTTCAAAGAGTTGGAGATAAGCAGCAGCATTCTCAAGGCTATGATGAACACCTTGAACTTAAGTTTTAGGTGTATAAATTGGATTTGTTTAAAAGTCATTTAGAAGAGAATAATGTCAATTAGTTTTCTATGTGTCAACAGTTGGTCCATAGAAATCTTGATAAGAGGGTAGAATTACAACCATGCATTTCTAAATGTATGGTTGGCCATCTGGTTGGCGTATGTCATTTACGAGCTATTAGTTGATTGTTGACGCCGTCCATGTACGGTACCTTTCAACATATATACATGCTCCAAGGTTGAAATATTCTATCTGCTTCTATAGTTTAGATGGTAGAGCACTCGTCCAGCAACGCGAGATACCGGGGTTCGAGTCCCCGTGGCGGCAGTGATGAATTTTCTTCCTTGTAATCTTCATCTCCACAAGTAACCAATCTTTCAATGAATCTTATAATTTTATGTGGTTTATTTATAATTCTTTGTTCACTTCCCTTCGAGTCCAAGTGAACAAATTTTTTAAATACTTATAAGTATTTTTAATTACTAATCAACCAATTTTAATTCACAAATAAAATTTTTATTACTAATATAAACACAGATTTTAATTTTTCATACCTGGTAGCCCAATCAAACAAAAATTCTAAAGCAAATGGCCCAGAAAGCAATTGAGTTTGACACCCCTGCTATAAATACCAATAACATATGTCTTTTGTAAAAAAAAAAGTTTACAACCATTTCTACTGAGAGCCAAGTCATAACTACTAGTAAACTACAACTTCTTACTCTTCTCATAACTGCCGTAGTTCCTTCAATGTTCGGTGAATATAATATTTTTCCTCTGACGAACGGTTTTATTTGATACCAAATCATGCGAGTCATCTGTTCATGTTCCATCAATTCAAACAACTTGTTACACTTTTCAGCTATGAGAAATAGAAAAAATACATAAAATGTTACACTTACGATTTAAAATTGTATAGTATTTTTTCTTTGGATATAAATAATAAACCGGATTTATTATTTATATCCACAAATTAAAACTTGAATCAGATCATTTGTTTTGTACTGCAGTTGTAACAGAAAAAATAATAATCTGAGCTTTCACAATGCTTTAGTTCCTCATGTTGCCACTCGAGAGAGTGGTGTTCAAATTTTTGTCACATGATTGCGACAATGCTTTATCAAAAAAAATGTGAGATTCAAAACAATTGTCTCAGTACTTTAATTGGAATTTGATGCGACAAACATTGTATTGGTGCTTCTTTTAACATTAATAGCAGAATGTGGAATTCTTCACAGTCTCATCCCCAAGCATTACTTCAGAACACGTGATAAAAATCTTCCTGAGTGACTGATTTTTCCACTCTTTTTAGAATTTTCATCAAGGGACATATTGGTTCTGTTTGGAAATACAAATTTCTGACGACCTCCAACTGTTCTTGATAACATTATTACATGGTACTAAGACTTTTTTCCGCCTTGTGAGGTAGACGATAAAGAGATCCCAATTTCGCTAGGATTTATACCCGCACAGTTTCTTCTCCCTAAAATAAAATTTTCAATACCCCGATATAGGGCATACATGCACTCAAAATAAGGATATACTCACTTGTTGTATTGTCATAAATATATTTGCGTTCTTTTTGCTCTTGCAAGATTTCTTTCTGGTCCTTAAGCATTCGCATGAGTTCTTCCAGATGACGAGCTGGACCTTGAGCATCTGGATCAAATAAAGATGCCCAATTATGCCCGCAGGTCAAAACCTGGATCAGATTAGTTGTCTTGTTTTGATTTAGCGAGTCCAACAATATAGAAAGCTTTTCCCAAGTTGAGTTGATGTTTTTCACAAGATCTGCCAAGCTGCCAGTTTTCTCAAACTGAAAAATTTGGAAACAAATTAGTGGATCATAAAACCATCAAATTCTGATTTAATGTTTAGGACAAGGAACTACAACACTGTAAAGCAATGATATCAAAGTTTTGTGTCCAACGGATCACTTGCCCCTAGTCAACATATATCTATGGTAAAATAGTTTATCAAAGAACTGCTTAATCTTCTAAACGGTGAAGACTCATATATGAGTTCGAAGACAACTGCTGTCATTTCGTCCTGAACTCGTATATGAGTCCAAAGACAACTACTGTCATTTTGACTCGAACTCATAAATGCGTTCGCCAGGAACCAGTTCCTTCCCCCATCTCATTGTACGGTTAGTGACAGGTACACAGTGTCGTCAAACTGCCCCTTCCTGCAACAATGCAATCCTCTCCTCCCCAAACTCATCAATGTTTGAAAAGAAGAATAGCTTATTGAGAAAACAAGGATTACTTGGTTTGAAAAGGGCACAAATACCCACGTTGTAGTTGAAAAAAGAAAGAAAAGAAAAAGTTTACCAGTAAATAAGAGATTTTTAATTTATTTGACAAAAATATTTATTATTTGTATCTGTGATTATTCTTCATAAATAATAGACGATGGGTATGGTCAACTAAATGCTTACATAAAATCCTTGGAAAAGCAGTTGAATCAATACCATTTCCACTCTTCTTAATCACATCCTCATATCCTCATGCCCTTTTAACATTCTTCACTTTTTTTTAACTTATTGTAAGGCATTATATGGCATCATAAGATCTCTACTCTGTGCTGCTTGTAATCTCAATGTGAGATATGATGCAGAATTACTTCAAAAAATACAAGTAAAAGAAAGTTTGTTTCTATTTTAACTAAGTTTGAACGATGGTTAGACCTTGCTGCTAATAAAAGCACTATTTTAAAACAAAAAAGAAATTGACTGTTTCCTTCAAGAAATGAAAATTCTCATCTATATCTTATTCAAGAACAAAAACATAGTAAGTATGCTAGTACTGCTTGTGTCTTGTCTTTTTTTTTCTTTTTTTTTGAAGGAAAAGCAATACTTGAAGAATTTTTAATTGTTTTTCGGATAACTCAAGGTTTTTGATAATCCGAGGTGGCCCTGATCCCATCTACCTAAGATTTTCAAGAGAGAGAGAGAGAGACTACTATAGAATAAGAAATTTTTCTTAAATGAAGGCTACAGTCATTGAAAATGCACATTTAAAATTTTAACAAACCTCATAGATGATACTTTTTATTAGGTTAGCCAGTTTATCCCAATCAGCTCTGTGTAACTCTTGACCAGTGTTTTGCATAGAAAGATTAGAAACCTGTAAAATCAATAAGATGTTTTAATCTCTAAGAGAAGTGCCATGCTGAGGATAGAATATAATAACCATGTGATTTTTGGCAATCACTCTTTCTTCATCGGCCAGAAAGAATGTTTTTTTTTCTGTCTTATTTTATTTAAGAAAGCGGGAAAACAAATCTGCCAATTATACCTGATCAAACAGTTCGGTGTAGTTTATATTCCTGACTGAACCAGGCGACATTTCATCATTCATAACGGCAGACAAAACACACACCTGCCACATCAAATCTTTCTGTATGGAAACGGGGTGTCCTCCTTTCTTATGGTCGCTGCGAAACGGGATGCAGAAATCACTGTACTTAGTGAGAAAGTGGCCAACATCAAAAATCTGCAGAAATTCAAAATATTGCTATAGAATATGCTCTGAATACTAGTAGAAAGAATTCTTTTTAAGTATTATTTTGATATTGCTTAATTTTTACACACATACAGGGTGTCCTGTAAGTACTGATGCAGCCTTTATCTTAACCATTTGCCATCAAGGTATGGTTCCGATTTAAAAAATGCTTACAATGTGTTCATGAAACACTACCAGTTTTAAGGGTGAAAATACAGTCATAAATAAAAAATCTAAATTTTTGTAAGGATCAAAAATAATGTCCTCTAACTTCCAATTAAAAAGTTGCTGCCCCATCTCTCTGACCAACAACAAAAATCATGTTTCTAGGTGCAATATCCACCAAGATATTTGAATTCAAAAAACAGAGAAAAGTTGGGGAAAGAACAGCATAAACTAACTGACATCGCTACTTTACGTCATTTGTGCTGTTCTTTCCCGTCTCTTCAATTTTCAAATTAAAATACCTCAGCAAATATTGCAGTTAAAACACGGGTGTTTTTTTTTCTTCCATGCAGACAGGGTAACAACTTTCATAATGGAAGTTAAAGGACAGGGGAAGACTTTTTATTTTATGACACACACAACACACTGCATTTCCACTCTCAAAACTGGTACAGGCTGATCCCTGAACACGTACACACACATTTTGAGCATTTATTAAATTATAAAGCCATACCTCTACAACGAGCAGTTGATGAGATAAAAGCAGCTTCAGGACTTACAAGACGCCCTGTATATTTCCTTAGCAAGAAATAATTTCTTACAAGAGGTTAATAATATCAATAATGTTAACAAGAATTAATTTTTAGATCTCATCACAATTGTATTTAAAAAACTCAAAAGGCAATCTCTGAGTAACAAATTTCTCATCCATACCTTACTTCTAAAGTGATCTTTGCATCAATGTTGATCTTTATACTGTATTTACTGTAATTTCCCATAATAAAGCAACAGCTTTATAAACTTTTAGAAGTTATTTTTTATCTTTTACACTTAATTCAAAAGTAGATTGTTCACAACCACTCCCTCCCGTTTTTTTATTACATATATTTTTCATCCTTGAATAGTATACATGAACTTTTTTAGAGTAGCAACAAGGATAGAGGAATAGATTGGTCAATAGAATAGACAAGTATGGTAGAATCCCGTTATAATGAACTCTAAGAGACAGAAGAGAGAAATCACTTCGTTATAATGAAATCTCATTGTGAAGGAATTCCGGGTATATGCATTGTTCCTATGTAAACTTATCTGGGGGATTAGAAAAGTGTTCTTTAAAATGAGATTTTCGCTATAACGGTATTCGTTAAAATGGGATTCGACTGTATTAGCCTCCTCAAGCTAAACTAGACCTACTACTAAACCAGACATGCACCTCGTCCATATTCATCTAAGGAACTTCTAACGAATTGGTACATGTTGGAATGTGTGTGTGTATGTATAGCGAAACCTTAAGTGAAGTTTTTTTCTATGTAATGATTATGTGTAATGCTGCCATCTGCAATGAATTTCCTCAAACACTGGCTTCTATCTCAAAACCCATATTAGCAAAGCATAGCTATATCTGTTGATGTTTCGTCTACATTTGTAGTAAATGTTATGAGTAGGCAATCAAACTAATGAAAAGATAAAACTGAAATAGTTTGATGGACAAATGAAGATTTGTCTCTCTGAGCTTATACAAGTTGGGAATTTTGACTCTCTTACTGCAAAAAAAAAATTAGTGGATGCAGATTCTTTAAAATGTGGGGAGAATCACTGAAAATGTGTGTAACGAATAGGGTGGGATACAGTGCTCTCACCTTCCATTTGCTTATACCAACAAATAACAATGCACTTTTTTTAGTGAAGAGGGAAGGTGATAGTCTCCTTTCCCCTATATCTGCCTACGTGTCAAAAGCATGGTGGTCTTGTTAAATCCCAGGTGCCACGTCACTATGGCAACTATAAAATCAGAAATGGTGTCTAAAATTTTCCGTGTGTCATTGCTAAATTGGAGGCTATAAATCACACAAAATTTTCTGGTTTCATGACTGTGTCTTTTAATATAGGAGCATAGGAAAATGAGATGAAGTTCCGGAGAAGTAAAAAACATTATGTAGGACCATTTTTCTTGAGATTAAAATCACCCTTGGCTCTTAAGGACCTAAATAAAACAAATAAAAAACTTTTCAATATGTGAAGCTCTGGTCTTGGAGAAGTAAAAATAAACATTATTTATAACCATTTTTTGTGAGATTAAAATCATCCTTTGTTCCTAAGAAATTTGGCTAGCGTCTAAAAAATTTTTCGATTTGTCAAGCAGCCCTGGCCTTGTTATGAATGAAGAGCAATGTCAGGTCTTAATGCAAATGAAGATTTTGATGATTGGTAAATTTCCATACAGAGCATATACCTGCCTCATTCAGATAGATGTACATAGATTATATAATACTAGATATAAAATAGAATTTAAAAATTGAAAAGTGGGGGGGGGGAAAGGCCAAGTAGGATGTTTAACGTAATGCAAAATTACTTGTCTTCAACAAAATTACATATGCAATACAGAAAGCAATTGCATTTGTACAAAAAAAATCTGCTGGGAAAAAATGCAGTCGATTTTTCTATATGCAACTTGCACAACCCAGCAGCAAATTCAGTACATACACAAAAGGCTTATATATATTATATATATTATATATATTATATATATTATATATTATATATATTATATATTATATTATATTATATCATTTTGAATGCTCTGTAATTATTGCTAATAATTGGATACACAATAAAATTAAGGATAATTAATTACCTTCTGTAAGTCTGAAGCATGTACTTCTGATAGTTCACCCAGGTCTGATTTTTCTCTCCAATCAGTCCCCATTAATTCTGGCCTCCTACCTGAATCATTGTAATTTGATAGTATGCGAGTCAGGTTCAAACTGCCTGAAGGTGTAAGAGAAACTTTGGCGTAAACAAAGACATGATGCAGAATTTTAGCTTTAGACAGATAACTAATAAATCAAGAATTTTTGTGACATTGTACAGGTCACCATAACAAATTTTTACCACTAAAAAAGTTGTTTGAGGCATATAAAAATGGTGAAAAGTGTGATTTCATGTGAGTAAAAAAAAGTTATAACCATTCATTTCAATTACAATGGATAAACGTTTGGATATTAATATAATTATGGATTTTATAATTTTATGATTCTTGAGTATTTCCTTTGAGAAAAAAATTTTTGCACATGTGTTTTTAGATTTTGTTTAAAATCAAAATTTTCCTCAAAAAGAATTTAAATGCATCATCCAATTTCAAAATACAATAAATCTGAAGTGCAAAGAGAATTCAATTCATCAAGAAAAATTCCTAGTATATGGGCTTTCAAAATTTTTCCAAGGACAACATGAAAAGAACAAAAAATTGTTCCCATATTAATCCACAAATTTCAGTGCTAAATTCTATAGAGAGAATCAACTCACCAGTCACTGGTTTCTTAGGATCTCCTAGTTTTTCTGCCAAGGTGTTCAATGTAACCCAGTCATCAATAGCTACTTTGGCAAATCGTGAAAATGAAATCGGTTCATCTTGATTGTCCACCACATTCTGTATATCTTCTGCTGCATAGACTAGACTAAAAAGAAATTAAGATTCATGTAAATCTTGGAAAATGGGCAAGTAGTCATTTACAATAAATACTATTGTGCATTCATTTTACTTTTTTATATGACAAATGCTTACAAGAAAGTGACCAAATATTAATATGCTTTACATATGCATCTAGTATCAAAGTTTCGTTAATTCTCATTGAAAAATAGCAGTCAATCAATTGAATGTGAGGTGGCCAAGTTTAGAACAAGAAAATATGGATCAATTGGGTCACACAACATATTTTGGCAAAAATTTTGGGACATTAATGCGACATTAATCTAAAATAAGATGGTCTGTATTTAAAACATGGAAATTATAACTTGTATTGCAGCATTACATTGTCTTCTACATGCTGCACAATATAAAATGGCATTGTGCACATATAAATTGTGATAATCAAGGAAATACTTTGTCATGCTATATGAATCATACTTTGTCATGCCTATAATCAGGGATTTACAACCTCAAGTTTACCAGTGGTTTGTTCCAGCCCACCAAAATGTGTTCCTAAAAAAAGTATGATTACACAAACCATAAGCTTGGTTGTCCACTGGAAGCGAGTTAAAACGATAAACAAGAAGTCTGTATTCACAAGACTGATCCATTGCACAGAAAGTACGAGAACTTAGTCCATTAGCAGTGATCTTCAGCTACTGATTTCCAGATACAACAGCAGATGAGAAAAATTGCGATTCAATTGGGATTGCATGCCGCTTGCCTTATCTGCGCAGGTGCAGTATGGTTTTGTTTACTTTTTTCACGTAATTCGCTTTGTTTTTTTTCTCTCTTCTCCTGTGTCTCTCTCTTTTTCTCTCATTTCCAACATGAACATGGATGCTGTGAATATTTGATAATTGCCATTCATGGGAATGCCATTCAGTCGACTGACAAAGGATGCAAAAGCCTTATCAATTTCTGCCTATGTTTGAAAACATGAACTCTTAGTCTAATTCAGATAATGCAAATGTCCTTTTGTTGGTGACCATGCTTAGATTTCTTCACTGTTGAATTGTATTTGACTAGTTGCAATATACTCATACAAAAGAAAAATTAATGTTAATTTCAAATTATGAAAATTACAGAAGTGTTTAAAAATCAATACAGAAGGAGCTGGGAGGATCAGCAGTGGCTCTAGGGCTGTGCAACCTGTGGAGATGCATGCTACACTGCTGTAAGAGGTGCGCCAAAATAATTGCAGAAAAATTGGAAATATTTTTTTTGTCTTTAAGAACTAAAACTATGAATGTAACAAATTAAATGATTCATTAAAAAAAACTAATTTTTGATGCATTTCACCTAACTGGAAACAGATGCGAGTTTTCAGGGTCATTTTACTGGTTCGGCTTATATGCTGGAATGGTGCAAAAACAATGTCTCACATGAGTGAGAATTTTGTCCCAAGCTGCCCTTTTGGAGAGAATTGAAAAAACTAGTCAAAAATATGTGAGTTCAAAGAATGTACGCAAAACTTGGTCACCTCCCAAATTTAATGGTACAATATTTTCTTTACCTGTTAGTTACCTTATTTTAAGAATCATTCAATAGTGCAACATTTCTTAACTATGGTCCACGATGATGACAAATGTGGTCTACAGGCAAACTTGACAATTTGATTTCAAATGAATGAAAAATTATTCAATTGCTGTTATTTATATTACTAATATCCATATAGGTTAAAATGAAAATTGTACTTTCATACTTATAGGTTCACCAAGTAAAATGTGGGTAAATGTAATCCTAAATACGGAAAATATCACTGATATTCCATACAAAAACTGATATTCCACCAAATGTTTTATAGCCAAAGGATGTAATTTGTGACAAATTTGCTAATTACTGCAAAAATAGATGAAGGTGGGGCAAATAATAGGCTGCTGCAAATCGCAGCAAATAAAATGTATTTGACAAAAAAACATTCAACATTCAAATGACGATTACCATATTTCATTGAGAAAAATAAGGAACTGTGATTGTAAATGTGGTAAAATACTGTAAATTGCCGATTGCCATCAAAAACATTGCCATAAGTCTACAGTCACTAAAAAATTTAGAAAAAAGCATTGAACCTGAAAATTTTTTAGTTGAATATTTGCATTTATAGCCATAATTATCATAATTATGAAAATGCTGCTTAATTATGATTTTAGTAAACATTAAAAATTTAAATCAGCATTGTTTAAAAAACTGGGGACAAATGTATAAAACTATTTGAAACAACTGAAATTTCCTGTAATACGGGATATAGGTGGTCCATCAAATTGTTTCAGATATTTCACTGGTCCTTGGGTCTAAAAAGGTTGAGAATCGCTGCAGTAACAAATAAGGTTATTTCAAAAAACACCATTCACTATATCTACATTAGTAGATAAAAACTTTCTTATCTAATAATGTAGTTCCTTATCTAATAAATGTGACCCTCGGAGCCACATCAGATGGTTCCTAGGGTCACATTTGGACCGAACATCATGGGGAATAAAAAATAAGTCATAATTCCCATGTGGGGTGGAATAAATAACTATTTGGGGGTTGCTGGTACACAGTCTTGGTCTGTAACAGTTTTCTTGCCAAGTTGTTTTTGTTGCGTTCTACCACAAACATAGCAAGCCTAAATTTTAGGAATTCAACGAATTCCAAAATAACATTATAGAGCAATTAGCAGAGCTGCAACTAGATGCTCTGTCAGCTAGGGCAAGCACACATTTTGGCACCCCCCCCCTCCCTTGTAATGTTGAAGGACAATTTAAAGTGTGAAATTTGCACAGCTTCCCTTTGACCCAATGTCTGGGGCATCAGACTTGCCTGATTCCCTCTTGTTGCTGCTTTCAATTAATCAATTATTATAATATTAAAGTGTCAATAAAATCATACATTCTAATATAATCATTTACAGAACAGATTATCATTATAAATATTATGTAGATAGCAAATTTTATATAGTTTTTTCAGAAATAAAATGCTTATTCTCAATGACGGTCACTTCTGAATAGTGGCCACATTTTCACGGTCCCATCAGTGGCCGTTGTAGGAAGAGGGGTTTACTGTTTATACCTTAGTTAACTGCCACTGTGGTGGTCAAGTGGTCATAGTGACGCACTCGTATCACAGGGACCCAGGTTCGAGCCCCACAGTTGCCACAGTGGTGGTCGGCTGAAGTTGGTTTTCTGTGGTTCCCATCTTCGAGGTGCAAATGCAAGCTGATCTCCCTATCAGAAAGTCTTGCCACAGAGAGCAACAGACCTACAAACAGTACAACTATTGTCGTTGCACTTCACTTCTGAAATATAGAAGGCTGTACTAAGAAAAAATCAGACAACACTAGACATGCACTCAGACTTAGAGTGACATTTACTTTAGATATTTACTTAGACACTTTACTCTAGACATGCACACTTACACTTCCGGCACAACTCACTATGTAGTACATTGCCCATGACAATAGACCTGAGTTGTGCTTGGTTTGAAAAAGAAAAAAACCTTAGTTAAATTTGAGAAACCAGTATTCAAAAAGGTCATAATTAGTGTCTGCCACTAGATATATATTATGAGAAAAATTAATGTTGGATAGTTGATTAATATTTAAGCACATTTCCTGTAAATGCGTGCATATTGCAACTTTATTTATGCCTTTAAGTAAAGCACAAATCAAAATGATAATCAAAACCACAATGGCGAAATAAATAAAGTATTAAGCTTACCTGGATGAAAGATTAGAGATTTCAAGATCAAAGTTTTGATCTGGAACGGTAGCATGGCATGTGTTATTAAAGGTGCAGAGAGCACTTCGGATGAAAGGAATGAGTCCAGCAGATGGCATGGCCTTTACGTCGAAATAACCTGCAACATGTAAATTTTTTATTCATCATTGCTAGTGAAGGTAATCTGCTCTTACTCATTCCTCCAGGATGTGAATTCAAGTGTGCAAAATCAAAATCTAAAGTACAAATGCACGTATTATGATTACACATATGTATTTATATATAATCAGAATTAATTACTATGCATAATGAAACCCCTGAAATGTCTCTAGAATCTCCACAATAAAAAAGACAAATTTACGCTATCTTCAGGTAGAATCTTGTTTCCCAACTCTACTCATGCACTGGACAAATGAGTGAAAATGTATACTAATGACTCTGAGTTGAAAATTTGTCTTGAAATTATGGCTTTGAATTTGATTTTAAGTGTGCAACCGCATGGGAGAAGTGTCAATTTCCCAGTCATTACCCCCAAAAGCAGAATATGCTGAATACTGTACATTGCAGAACAATCAGTGCTGCTGCAGAACAATCTCAGTAAGAATTGTAAGAAAAACTTAGAAAACACTATTGCAGGAATATATTATAGTCGCATCACGTTTTAACGAATACCATTATAGCGAAAATCTCGTTTCAACGAACACTTTTCTAATCCACCAGTTTACATAGAAATAATACAAAAACCTGGAATTCCTTTATAATGAAATTCCATTATAAGGGAGTGATTTCGTCGATCTCTCGGAGTTCGTTATAACGGGATTCGACTGTATATATATACATTAATATAATATTGCATATTATATAACATGTGGGTGTTATACCGCAGAACATTTTCGGTCAGCAGAACAATGTAAAACATCCTGTTTTGGGAGGGTGTCAACACAACCCATTAGTAGTATAGTTATAGTAGACCATTAAATTATTAGAAAGAGAAATAAATTGCCTTTTGGGTTAGATAATACAAATGAACGACCGACGTAGTTGAAACCAAAATTGCAAAAGAATTGCAAAGAAGGTTCTTTTGCAATTTTGGGTTCAACTACGTCGGTCGTTCAATTGTATCATTAAATTATTGTTAAACCATTAAGTGAATGTACTGTCAATATTCGCAAGGCAGATCGTGAAGACTGGAAAATGGATTGGTAAACCTTTTTGTGCAGGCTTTTTATTTAAAATAATTCAGTAAAACCCTCTTTTGAGGACAACAGCGGGATGGAAAAAATTTGTAAAGAGAAGTGAGCAGTAATCCAGGAGTTTGAAATATATACTTTTACAACACAGATGGAAATTATTCAGCCATAAAAAGGGGTGACCAGGCTGGGGGGTGATATTTGAGAAAGAGTTTAACTGCTGCCCTTAGGAGTGTGTGACAGGTGCATTCATACCAGACCCTACAGTTACAGCAACAGTTTTTGTTTGAATTCTGAATTTTTATGTGTGCTGGCATCAGGGTTTAAACTAGATAAAAAATTTCTTTTGCAAAAAAGCGAAAATGGGGAGAAAAGCTCTACCAAAATGCTACAATGCTAATGTAATGATTGATGGTTGGATGTCTACTCGTTCTGTACCTCCTGTACACATTTTTGCAAAAGTGGCTAAAAATGCGACAGTAGCTTAAACCCTGGCTGGCATTATTTCTTTCATTTATTCTGAACTTTCAATTATTTCTTTCATCTTTTCTGCATTTTTATGGGTGCTGAAACTATCTCTGTCAATTATTTTCCTTATTTTTCATGCATGCATTTTTTGATGCCCACTCCCTTCTCTCACAGAATATGTAGAATCGGGGCTGAGGGGCGCCAAAATTATTAAGACACCTCCTGACCCCACAATTATTTTTACACCAGGCGTCACATCTGGTAAGGCCAGCCCTGGTATCTATAATTTATAAAGATATACCACAACGCAGTGTAATTCAGTATCAAAAGGGTGAATGCTTTAAGGACACTTGTTAAAGCGCTTTAACAAGTGCCTTTAAAGCATTCTCCCAAATTGATAGATCGCTCCTGAATTAAACCAAATCAACCATATTGGGTTTGCAACCTGTAGTAACGATTTCAGAAATTAACAGGAATAACTTCGTTCAGGTTTGAGTGTTAGTTACTGTTATCATACGTACATTGCTGAGCATTGTATTTGAGGCCTCTGCTTCTGACCCACATGAGAATAAGGAACAATGCTAGTGGCCATAATATTTCCACAATGAGTCGAAACTAAAAGTAGTAGAAAATTAATATTATATATAATCCATTCCAGGAATTTTATTTGCACTTGAATATTTCACTCACTGAATAAAAATGCAAGATAGAACACAAGATATGCAGTAACACAAGATATGATGCACAATATTCTTGAAAAAATAAAAATTAGTGCAATATTTAAATTTTCAAAGAATTACTTTTTTACAAATTAATTTCTAAAATATTTATTTTTAATCTGACAGGGTTTAAGCTAGATAAAAAAATTCCTTTAACGAAAAAGTGAAAATGGAAGAAAAAAAGCTTTAGCAAAATGCTACAATGCTAATGATCGATATCTACTCATTTCGTACCTCCTGTATGCATTTTTGTAAAAGTGGCTACTACTTCTTTCGCATTCTCAAATTTGTTTCCACATTTTGCAAAAGATACGACCGTAGCTTCACCCTTGCCCAGAAGAAAAAACTGTAGATAAGATGCAACAGTATATATACCAAACACTGTATATATCAGCACCAAGGAAGTTTCCAAGTTTTTAATGCATAATCCGTGGACTAAAAGCGGGAAAATATAGTACATTGCAAGAATAGGTGCATCTTATAATCAGGGGTCTGTCTAGAACTTTTTTGTAGGGTCCTGTTTTTGCGAAAATTTTCCTTATCTTTGTGAAAAGTAATTTTGTGGAAAGCAAAATAATCTAATTAATCACAAAATAAATGGAAGGAAAAAAATTTATGATTTCATCAATTTGTATTTCGTGAAGGGTCAGTTTTTTAAGATCCAGAATTTCATGAAGGGTTCATTTTTCAGATCCAGCATTTTACGAATGGTCCGGACAAAAATTTTGGCTGGACAGACCCCCTGATAATGTATTGTGTTTTGTTGAAAAAAATGTCTTTTAAAAAATGGTAGGCCTATACACATCTAATTTACAGACAAAAAACTTGATATACATTGTAAATGAATAACAAGGGTCATGTTTTTGTTTTATCTTAATAAGGTATTTACCTTATTTCGCCTGTGCAGAGTAAAGTTCTTCCAAAGGAGAAGATAGATTTGGTTCCAAATACCCATATTTAAAAAATATGAAATATCTATGAATCAAGAGAAGTCAGTCAACATTGCGATGGGAAAACATCATGTCCCGATAGGATGATGGAATTTTCAATGAATTGGTGATTCTGTAAAATAAAACAGGAGTCATACAAGTATAAAACTACTTTAGATAGCAATATGAACACACAGTAAAACTCTACTTTTGTGGACACTCGTTGGACAAAAAAAAAAATCGGACTGTAAAAGGGTAACCCCATTAGAGGGGGTTCCTGTTGAAACCGTAAAATACAGTATTCACAATAACCAAAATGGTTCTTTATTTGCAAATAAACAAAATTCTAACGACAATATAAATTGTGTTTAAACATGAAAGTACACAATTGTTACAAAGATACAAAACTAAAATTACTAAAAAAATATTAAACAAAGTCTATGTACTAAATTTAGATGTTTTGGAAAAACTGATGTTTGGTTGGTTTTGCTGAGTACTCTAACCCCTTCTAACATTGGCTTCATGTGGCCCACAGGCCAGCTGTTGGCCACCCCTGGTATAAATCATTGGCTAAAAATTCCTCAATAGATTTTGGCAATTTTTTAATCCATTCCTCTCACACTTCATCATTGACATCAGTAGATTCATCACACAAATTTCTTAAATGCAATTTTATGATGCACACAAAAACAATCCAACCAACCAACCATTTAAAGCTTTAAAGTGGATAAGTCTGAGGTTTCCTGCAGCTTCTCGAGCTTTTTCTTGTAGGTAAACTCTTGCTTTTTTGCTGAAACAAACCAATTGTATGCAACTTCGTCTATGGCAAGTCCTTCTTTCTTCGGAAAAATTTTTCCTGGCTTGTTTTTCGTTTTCCAGCCTTCTTGATAATGTTCCTTTTGCTTCAAAATGGGTCATATGTGTCCTCCTGACATTACATTCATTTGCAAGAGCACAAACTCCTGTTTTATGTTTTTCACTCTATTCGATGGCCAGGCCCGAAACTACTGCGGGGGGCAGCAGGGCCTTCTTAAGAGCATCATGGGCCCCCAGACGAAATGATTTTTCTGAGGCCCTACCAGGCAAATTTTCGAAAATCTCAACCAGAACCCATATTTGTGAGGCCCCCCCCTACCTTTTCTCTTGAAGCCCCGGGCCATGCCTTAAGATGGTGCTGGGGGGGGGGGGGGGGGTAGGCGGGTGTGGAGCATTGAGCCAGACAGAGCGGACACCCGCTCTTGTGGAAACCCGGCTTTAAAATATCAAATAAATCGTGTCATGGTGGGAAAACCCTTAGTTTTCGATTAAGCCGGGTTTTCCTAGGAATAGGTTTGTTGCGTAGCGTGAACCGAATTAGACTATTTCGTGCCGACAGAAACGAGTTACATAATCACTCTACGCGTTTGTGTTTTCCTAGCAAGGTGCATCAGATCAGGGCGGCTATATAAAGTATATGGCTTTGGCAATCAGCTACCCTGTCGTCTGCATGCTCCTGTTTGAAGGAAAGGAAAAGAAAACAGTCATGCTGCTTTTCTTAAGCCGGATTTTCCTAGGAGCAGGTTTCCTGTGCCGCGCGGAACGTGATTCACCCACCGCGACACGCCGTCCACTCACCAGTAAGAAAAGCAGCATGACTGTTTTCCTACAGAGCGCAATACGGCTCACGACAGCGCTTTACGTCGGGCGTGATTGGCCGACTGCTTCTGGAGGAGTCAAATGCGTCGTGCGCCGCGGTTTTGCCGAAATTCTCTTCACTCTTGTGTGTTTTATTTCCCTTCCCTTCAAACCGGAGAATGCAGACGACAGAGTGGCTGATGCCAAAGCCATATACTTTATATAGCCGCCCTGATCTGATTCGCCTCGCTAGGAAAACACAAACGCGTAGCGTGATTATGTAACTCGTTTCTGTCGGCGCGAAATAGTCTAATTCGGTTGACGCTGCGCAACAAACCTATTCCTAGGAAAACCCGGCTTTACTGGTGAGTAGACGGAGTGCCGCGCTGGGCGAACCACGTTGCGCGCGGCACAGAGAAACCTGCTCCTAGGAAAACCCGGCTTTAATGTGCAACTATAATTTCCTATGGATATTCTCTATTAAAACACACACGGGATATTGATAATATAACACTTACGATTCTGATGATATGGCTTCGAACTCCATTGGAAAAGCTAGAGTCATTTACGAAAATTTCAAGAGAAAAGAATGAACATGCGACTTTTTCAAATGACAACATTATGACGGCGATAACTTCGGTTTTTTGAAACGTGGACAAGGAATTTAAGGATAAAAAAAACTACATGAACAAACTGACCATACTTTATCAAGGAAATTACGGAATCTTATTTGTCAAAAGGAAAATGGGCCATTTCCACCAACGAAAAAAAACTCGCTAAATGAAAGTAAAACTTCTAATTGTTGCTAAAGTTTTTGAAAGCTCACCAATGAATTTTGAAGGTTCACCAATGAATAAGGTGACCACATGTCCCGTATTTTCCAGGACAGTCCCGGTATTTTGTTTTTTTTGGCCGTCCCGACTTCTTGGCAGAAGTATCTAGGTTTTTCTCGTATTTTACACGAAACCGACTTGACTTTTTATTCTTTATTGAATTCAAAGATTATATTATCATTATATTATGATAATTACAACTATAAATGAGAATATTAATCTCCCACATTTGTCTTGGTGAACGTTGTTTTCGTGAAATTCATTTTAATCCACTGCAATTTGCAGTAACGCTTGATTTCCCGCCATTGTGATTTTTCCGTAATTTCAACAATATTTGGCAACTTTGTTCGGTTTTGGTGGCATTTCTGGCAATAATTGGCGATGTCCCGTATTTTTCCGTATTTGGAATCTCAATGTCCCGTATTTCTTTCGAAGAAATATGGTCAGCCTAATCATACATATTATCCGAATTTTTTTGTGGAAAGAAATAATTTTTCTACATAAAAAATCGATTATTGCAAATGTACGAATTTTATCACCAAAATTTTCGTCTCATGAAAAAATTTTATGCTAAAAAATAACAAAAAGAACTCTATCTCTCTATTTTTTATTCATTATCGCATGAGTTGCCTGAAATTTCGAGATCAGATAGCAGCACCAACAGTATGTAAATCAAGCCTCAGAATCTCTGTCGTCTGCTTCTTTCCAGGTCACTTGTTTTGGACATCTCCTTGTGTCCTGAAAAAATTACTGAACTGGAAGTTCGAACTTCCCGTTCTGTTTGTGGGCTTAGCTTGTAGGGAACCAAACAAACCGACTTCTTGTCTGTCGTCTGCTCATTAAAAGGTTCTTTGTTTTGGACGTCTCCTTATGCTCAAATAAAATAACCGAACTTATAGTTTAAATTTCCAGTTCAGTTTATGAGCTTTGTTCATAAGGAACGGAGCGGAATAAAGAATATAGTTTTTTTTTACTTTAAACTTCATCATCACCTCAATAGTCACTTTTAAATTTGAGATTAGATGGCAGCACATTACTATGAAGTGGAGTGTGGAAGAATTCACTTTTTACGATCTTACCTGTCGTCTGCTTGTGTGAAGATCCTTTGTTTTGGATGTCTCCTTGGGTCTTGAAAAAATTATCGAACTCGAAGTTTGATCTTTCAGGTCAGTTCATAAGCTTTGTTTATAAGGAACAAAGCTGAAACTTCGTCATCACCACATAAGTGAAGTTGACCATACGTCCCGTAGTTCCCTGGACAGTCCCAGTTTTTTCTTTTTTTGGCCATTTCGACTTCTGAACAAATGTCTCCCGGTTTTCCCCGTTTTTTACATGACGCCCACTTGGATTTTTATTCTTTATTGAAGTCAAAGATTGAAAAATTATTTTTCAACTCATAATTTATATTATGATAAATAATTACAACTATAAATAAGAACATTAATCTCCGTCATTTGTCTTGGTATATTTTATTTCGTGGATTTCATTTTAATCCACGGCAATTTGCAGTAACACTTCGTTTCCCGCCATTGCGATTTTTCCGTAATTTCAGCAATACTTGGCAACTTTGGTGTTATTCTTCGCGATAATTGGTGATGTCCCGTATTTGAAATCCTAATTTCCCGTTTTTCTTTCGAGGAAATATGGTCAGCCTACCAATGAAGCTTTTTTTGGATCACGTGATCTCTCATACAAGATTCATTGAAAGACTTATTATTTGTGGAGATGAAGATTACAAGGAAGAAAATTCATCTCTGCCCCCACGGGGACTCGAACCGCGGTCTTTCGCTTGCCGGACGAGTGCTCTACCATCTAAGCTATGGAAACAGACGAAATATTTCAACGTTGGAGCGTATATATATATATATGTTTAAAGACAAGGCCCCAACTAGGGAGGAGCATGCGGGTCTGGCGCAGGGCCGTCATTTCAACCTTTTCCGGGGGGGGCAAAGCACATGTATGTATGTATATATATATATTTGTATATTTTTGTGTACCATTTTTAGTGTATTTTCAAAAGCCAGGGGGAGGGGCAATGCCCTTCCCTGCCCCCACCCTAAATGACGGGCCTGGGGTCTGGTGCCCCGGTCACTGAACCAGAAGGGGCTCCGAATTCACCCTTTAACTGCTTCTTCTAGATGCAAGGTGTGCCAAAATTCCGGCTTGCCCGGTTGACAAAGTATCTAGTTGCGGCCCTGTTGAAAGGCTCCAACACTCGACGGCAGCAATCAACTAATAGCTCGTGAATGACATAGGCCACCAGATGGCCACATGCATATAGAAATGTCCTCTCCACTTGTTAATACGAGATTCTTTGAAAAACTGGTTGTGAAGATCACAAGGAAGAAAATTCATCTCTGCCTTCACGGAGGCGAAACATTCTATTTTTTTCCATACCTTAGAATTAGATGGTAGAACACTCGTCCGGCAAGCGAGAGACCGGGGGTCGAGTCCCCGTGGGGCAGAGATTAATTTTCTTCCTTGTAATCTTCATCCCCACAAATAACCAGTCTTTCAATGAATCTTGTATGAAGAAGTAGAGAGGACATTTCTATATAAGTGATGTCCCTTCAACCAAAATGGTTATGGAACATACAAACCGTATCCAAGATAGCCAACGTGGCGATTTCCACGGAAGTTCATAAAGGAAATAAATCTAGATGAAACACAGCCCCCCCCCCCCCCCCCCGCTTCCCGTCGTGCCAGAAATCTTGTTCGGAGGAGGACCACTTTCACATTTCTGGGGAGCCGAACCAAAGTGATATTATTACAATAGATTTGGCCATCTTTTCCCCTTTTTTCGATCATTTTATCACATTTCGGGGGGGGGGGGCAGACCCTCAAGTCCTCCCCCTTCGCTTAATGGAGTACAGTGAGTCGAAGGCAGACTATACAGCCTCTCCTTCCCCCCCCCCCGTTCACTATACACATCCTCCTCGATGATTCCCCCTTTCAAAGAACCTGTAGCCACTTAAGAAGTAACTGTGGCGTAAATTTGAAACTGTAAACGAGATGTAAAATACAGGGGCGTAGCCAGAAAGAGGACCAAAGTGATAGAACAATATATTTGGCCATCTTTTTCCCTTTTTTCGGTCATTTTCTCATATTTCGGGGGAAACTAGACCCCCCCAAGTTCCCCCCCCCCTCCGCCTCGCTACGCCCTTGGCAAAATTAATGTTTTTGAAATAACATACAGCAGACTGTCTAATTATAAAGCTGTTAGAATTCACAAGTTAGTAGGGAAGACTGTTATACCCTGGCACATTATTTTTCACAAACTTTTTTTCCTATTTTCAGAAAAAAATCAACAACGAAAAAAACAAATACAAGGAAAATACAACCCCCCCCCCCCCAAATGCATTTCTACACGCGATGGGTGTCGTCTCCAGGAGATATAAAATATCACCTGACCGAGGATCCCACTTGGACTGGTTACCAAATCTTAGCTCTCGGTTGCTCAGCGGAAAGAAAAAAATATGTCTGCCCAAGTCAAACGTTGTGACCAGAATGTTCTGAGCAGACGTATATTTTTCTTTCCACTGAACAACCGAGAGTATTGCCCCCCTCGCAATTATTAATGACAAGAAACCTTCCCCGCCCTTTAGTACGCGCTTGATTCCCGTATATAAAGGGATGATTGGCAACCATCAGCCTTTCTCCCCCAACGTTTTCTTCATGTCGATGCTTCTGTTTCCAGTGATTGGAATTCTACACCCTCATATCAACAGTTCCCACACTTGAACCCTTGCACTGCCATATTAATTTCGTGATGCAATGTCATTTAGATATGACTTCATAATTTTATTGCATTATTTCTCACTATGATAACATCGCTGATAATGCTGATTACGTTTAACAATTATCGTATCTTTTGAATCATAAATTCCTCATGGGATAATAAGGGCTCTGACTATTTGGCACGAAAGGGCTCTGAGCAAGTAGGGGGGGGGGAACTGTTGAACCTTGATCAGGGCAGGAACTACAGGAAGGGGGGGGGAGAGCAAGTGAACATGGTGGAAAAATTTGGGGGGGGGCAGTTTTAGGTAAGAACCAAGAACACGGTTATAAAATTATTGAATTTTAAAGTTGTGGGGTGACAAAATAATATTTTCCCCGGATGGCAAAAATCCTAGTTACGACCCTGACCTTGACCATAGTAAACCTTGAAACATCTGAAATAGTGTTAATACAGTAGTATTTGTTACAGTCTATCTGATATTTTTTGGAGTGTGAAAGAGTATAAGTGCAATACATGTCTTGCAACTGAGAGTGGTTCTAAATCATTTTTGTGACCTTGACAGTATTTTGCAAGTAGGCACGTTTTAGTAAAAAAATTTGTGCTCTTGTTTTTTCCGTGTTTCTTTACAACATTGCAAGTTTAGTGAACCATATTTAGTGAATGTAATCGTTGCAATCACCTGATGAAATATATACCAACCCAAGCACCAGGGCCGTCTTAAGAACGTCATGGGGCCCCGGACCAAGTGATTTTTCTGAGGCCCTACCTGGAAAATTCTCGAAAAATTCAACTACTCGTTTTTCTGAGGCCCCCGGGTTCGGACCCGGGGTCGGCCCATGCGTTAAGACGGCCCTGCCTGCTTGGTGAATAAAGTTATTGTTATTTCAACAAATGGTGGCACCGCTTGAAACAAAAAGATTGTGTACCTTGAAACGGTATAAAACATGAAATTTTTTTAGTTTACCTTCCAATACTGAACTTACTAGCTCTTCTTCTTTTGCATTCAAATACAACTTATGTATTAAATTTTAGTTCTATACCCCAGTAGCACACTGATAAAGAATGAAGTAGAGATTTCGATGCCGTTCGACGTTGTTACCAATATCGTTCGACGTAGAAATGGTATACATTTTTCGACGTAGTTCGACATAGAGAAATTTGGATTGTTTCAAAAGGGATTAATTATCGTACAAGATATTCTCCTTCTAACAGAGTAAAATACGTTCGATATTCATTCGACGTTCCGACGTCGGACCGGTGTCAGTACGATATCTTAAGGATATCGTTGTGCTAATACACTCTTCTTTCTCTTACCAAACACTTTAGTTACCCCATTTCTTCTCTTCCATTCACCGTTTATTATTTCCTGGTCAAATTTGTTGGAAAAAACTTTACAATGTAAGATGCGTCCAACAAAATCCGTTCTCTTAATAAGAGAATTTCCTCAGGAGTGGGAGGTGAGCAAAAATTTTATTCTTCATTAATGCCAGATATAGCAAATATTGACATCACGGGGATGCTGTACGTCTAACGAAAACAACTAGTATCAAAGGAACTGACAGAACTGAAGATTTAAAAATTAATTATGCACTTGATCTACATAAATACGTTTCTACCTGTATCGTTGTTACTTTTGTACAAACATACCTGGTGATTGAAAACTCAACGTATAAACTTTAAGGGGAGTTAAAACACACAAAAAAAAAAACCAACCCACAGAACAGAATCACATAGTAATGTATCACTGAAAAAAAATTCATAACTGTGGATGGTAAGAAATTTGAGTTGTGTTACGTGTACACGTACTGTCCTCGTGTAAAGTATCGCTAAATAAAGAGTTTTTCCACCCATTATTGGCTTGTCATTTGTGCACCTTCATTTATCCTCCAGCTGATCAGGTTGTGGTTTCCGGTGATACATACATTCCTATGTGATTCTGTTTTGTTTTTGTGTTTTCTTCTTCCCTTGAAAGTTTGTAGGCTACATTGAGTTTTGAATCACCCTGTATATTAATAATCTCATTTTCTGTCATTATTTTGATATTTTTTATTTTTATACATGATTTATATTTAAAATACTCGCAACTTTGTTCTATAGTAGGCCCAATACTTTGTTTTTTATTTTACTTATTTTTTTTTTTTTTTTTTGTCTTTGCAATTTAACCCTGTTTAAAGGTACAACAGTGTATGTTTCGGAATACAAAACCCTTGTTATAACTTGGAACATTTTTGCTTTTTCAAAAACCATATTTCATAATTACGGGAAGGTGATCATGAAAGGGAATTTAAATCCCACATGTGATGTGTGTTTCTGATACTAGGCCTACCAATAGGCGTACGCAGA
Organism: Pholcus phalangioides; assembly: GCF_987345545.1. Taxonomy (NCBI): domain Eukaryota; kingdom Metazoa; phylum Arthropoda; class Arachnida; order Araneae; family Pholcidae; genus Pholcus; species Pholcus phalangioides. Next base: position 20,655,755 of record NW_028301603.1, on the reverse strand, counting down.
ATTTTCTCGAGAGGGGTTTCAGATTTTATAAAGAATTTACATGAACAGTTTGAAATGCTCTATATATACAGGGTGAATCCGACTTATTCTGCCAAACGAAAGGGGATTATAGACAAGCTCAAGTGGATCATGAAACACTCCCACCAACCCTGTCCAAGCTCAAACCGTTTTCTAGTTACGGTGGATAATCAATTGTTGGAAAAAAATGCGCCAATTCTCAAAAAACCAGAATTTGTGAAGTTTCGGAAAGATCTATACTCAAACTAAGCACATATTTGGAAAGAGCAGGAAAAATGCTTTAAGTTGATACCAATTTCATCGATATATCCGTTTTAATGGCGAGCTACAAGCACTAAAAGATTAGAGAAGTTCAAAATCGAATTGCCGCAAAAATTTTTAATTTCCAATTCCGGAAACAGCCTTCTAACTGCAATCGGTCAAATTTGCCAAAAACTTGTCCATTCGAACAGCTTACAATAAACCATATCGGTTTTCTGGTACAGGAGAAATTCAGTCGTTTGTTTGCAATACATAACTGAAATCAACGTTTGTCGAAATAAATATGGAACGAAAATTCGTAATTGGCGGTTGCAGATTCTGGCAACAATTTGGTTTTGCACGGAAAAATCCTATAAGGTGACATTACTTCTATCTACAGGGTATCCGTATTTTAATGCCCAGCTACAAGAGCTCTGAGATCGGTGAAGTGAAAAATTGGCACTAAAGATATAATAGACAGCGCACGCTATTCATAAAACTTGTCGAACGTGAAGAAAAGATAAGCAGTACTGTTGGGGAAAGAACAGGTTCTGCGCTATTACATTTGGCTCGTTTTCGCAGAACATGGTGATTTCGTGTTAATGCTAGGATGTTGTTGTAACGAAATTTCACTAGATCAAGTTGACGAAAACTTTCCTTCATTTGGTCAATGAATTTCATTCATTTTTTTGTAAAATATTTAGGGAATGTGGGATTCGAAAAAAAAAATCAATTCTATATAATATAAACAAATATTGAAAAACGAATTTTTTTTATTTTCCAAAAGGGATAATTCCTAATAATTTAAGACTTTTGAGTTTTTAAATCTTATTATATAACCTATCTCTTATATGCAGCCTATTTCATTTATATTTTTAAATATTCTCTTCTCATTCACTTTGCCACTTTTAATTTCGAAAATTTATTTCAACTAGGGGTTATTAAAACATAAAAATTATCTTCCAAGAACATTAAAATTACTCTAATCATACATTTATTTTGAGTATATAATTATAATACATCATATTATGTTATGTAATGTAACACATTCACACTCATACCATATATTCAGTCATGAAATATTTAAAGAATAAGTAAAAGTTTCATTTCCAACATTCCTGAAAAACCTTTTATAACCTTATCACAAAAAAATGTAAACACTTACATAATATTTCAGGAATAAAATGAATTTTTCAAGAAAATTGCAAAACCTCATCGTCAGTACTTTTCTAAATTATAAGAAATGAAATTTCGTGTAGCGTATATATGTAATGACTTAGAGTACGTAAATGTATGTTACATGTGACATATATGTGTAACCTCTTCGCTCCAGAAGTATACATATGTGAATCTTCATTTTTTTTTTTTTAGGCATTAAGTAGTTTTTAGAATGATTCTTTCTTCAAGTTAACATCTGAGGTACACATAGTGACTTCAGATCTTAACTCAGATGGTCCTAATAAAGATATTGACTGAAAATTAATTAATCAAAAATAAGACAGCACGTGTAAATCGTCATACGAATAGCCATAAGGAAAGCATTGCCAGCGAGATTCCCTGACCAGCCTTTTGACCGGAGTTACGTGACTCCGATCTTTGCTTCACATAGTAACCCCTCGCGCGCTCTCTATATTATTCTAACTCTGTGACCAAAACCTACTAAAATTACTTCGACGAACGCAGATTTGAGCAATGTATTGCAAACAAATGACAATTTCTCCTGAATTAGATGACCAATTTGGTTTATTCTAGGCTCTTTCGAAAGCTGGTAATTTGTCCGATTGTATCTAGAAGGGTGTTTGCGGAAATTAAAAACTTTGGTGGCAATTTGATTTTTAACTTTGCCAATCTTTCAGCGCTTGTAGTCCGCCATTAAAACCACATATTTAGATTTTAAATTGGTGTCACCTCTCTCTCTCTCTCTCTTATAGCATTTTTTCTGCTCTTTCCAAATGTGTGCTCAGTTTAGGTATAGGTCTTTAAAAAACTTCACAAATTCTGGTTTTTTTCAGACTTCACTCATTTTTTTTCCATAATCGATTATCCACCGTAACTCGAAAACGGTTTGAGATGGGACTGCGTTGGTGGGGTTGGGGTGTTTCACGATCCACTTGCGCTCGTCTATCTTTCCCCCCCCCCCTTTCGTTTGGGAGAATAGGTTGGATTCGCCCTATATATAATTATTTGTTCTATGTACTGTATATACAGGATGATTACTTAACAGCAGAAATCCTCAGTTATCTCGTCAAACTTGATCTGCTTGATTTCGGTCACTCCAAAATATCTCGGGTTCGTAACACGTTTTTATTTCCAATGTGGCAGTTATATGCGGATCAGGAAAATTTTAAAAATCATTTAAAAGGTTAATTCCCTTGCCGCATTTTACTGGCGAACTGTTGATCCTAGAGGCATCTTTCAATTAGAAAAAGTATCTAATTAACGTGTAGAGCTCACATATACGTCATTCATGTTGCAAGCGGTTGAATGGTTCTTAAAAAAAAATTAACTTTTATACGGACACCCTGCCTTCAAAAACCAAATTAGAAAGTTGTGTCCCTCCCCTTATTATGAGATCAACAAAATCAATTCTACTTTTCTAAGTGCAATATTCACTGAGATATTTGAATTCAAAAATTGGGAAGGAAAGCAAAACTGAACTTTTTTCCGATTTTTAAATCCCAATATCTCTGCGGATATTGTATTTAGAAAAGTGGTGTTTTTTGTGCCTCAGGAGAGACAGTGACACGACTTTCTAATTTGGCTTTTGACGACCGGGTGTCCGTATAAAAAGTTAATTTTTTTATTTCAATAATTAAACCCTTTGTATGACGTATCTGAGTCGTACACGTTATTTGGATACTTTTCTAATTCGAAGTATGCCTCTGGGATCGCCAGTAAAATGTGGCAAGAAAAATCAAGTAATTACCCTGTATAATCCTTTGGGGAAAAGGTAAAGGTCGTAAATAAATCCTTTCTAGAATTCTTCTTAAATTCTCGTTCTGTTTTTTATTTCTTTTGCGTATATGTGATATTGTTTATTATCATTGCCCGAAGAAATTCCAGGTATAAATAAAAAAACCATAAAAATATTTCGACCAATGCCATAAAGATAGTGTAGATCCTCCTGCAGTTTTTTTTTTTTTTTACAAATAAAAGCAAATCAAAACAGGATTCAGAAAAACTTCACGAAAGATTGAAAAAATTGAAATAGCCATCGAGAGCCATTTTTGTTGAACACGGTTCTGTTTCTGAACGATATATATGACAAATCTGGATTCATTTTTTTCGTTTGTGTGACACAAAAAACGTGAATACGCGAGCGCGCGTTCTATATATCATCTTTCAGACGAAACCGGATTTATCTTTGAAAAATTGGCAAACGAACTTGCAATCACACCATTGGCCGTTTTCTGAAAACTCACAGCTCCGATCTATTGCCAGTGAGGCAAATTATTACCGTTTTATCCTTGAAGAAAAGTAATTACGTAGGGATGTGTTCATGGCCCCATGGGGGGGGGGGGGGCTAAAAGGGGCAAGAGGACCCGAGACGATTCATACGCTTTTTTTTTTGCACGTTATAAAATCACTATTAAGGGCCCTATAAAGATCCCAGCTTAGGTTTTCTAATGCAGGATACGGCGTGCCATGGATGTGGTTTGTTGATTATTTCAACAAAAAGAAACGTGCACATATCTTGTGCTACATGAGATAAGTGCTGCCGCCTGTTATCTAAAAGCAAAAGCTGGCAGAAAAGTGAATGAATATATTTTTGAGTTGTTGTAGTAGTAGTTGTTGTTTCTAATTTCTAAGAATAAGTTTCTAATGTTATCAGATGTTTGAATACTTTTTTTTTAACTGGAACATGGCTTGCTTTATTCTTCGAAGCCAGGCGAACCAATTCCCAGCTGAGCACCCCCTCCCACACGTTGCTTTCGACTTCTTTTGAATAACGAATGCTAGGTAGACTGATCATATTTCGTCCAGAAAAAAATACGGAATATTGAGATCGATAATACGGGAAATTGCCAAAAATTATGCGAATTTGTCAATTATTGCTAAAATCGTAGAAACATTGCCAATGGCAAGAAAGGAAGCTACCGTTCTTGTCAATTAATATGCATTCTACGAAACAAAATTTCAACATATTAGATGAATACCCACATATTCATGATGATACTGTAATTTTATTATTAGGGCTCGGATTTCTGTCTTTGCATACTTTTTTTATTATTTTTTTGCATATTTCGCTATTTTTACGTGATAGAGCATATTTTCAAAATTGGCTAAAATTGGTAAATGCGGGAATTTTTTAGTGTGTGAGGGAAATTTTGAAAGTTTTTATCTAATAAAAATAATAATAATTATTATTTTTTTAATTTTGTGTTTTTTATAGCTAAATACACTACTTGGCTAGGTATTTTTACCTGTAGATGGCAGCACATTAGTTTTGAATTTGTAGGGAAAACGTTCAAAAGGGAAATTTTTATTAGTTAGTAAAACGAATTTCTGTTTATACAATAAGTAATGGTTAAAAATAGTTTAGACTGTGCATCAACACTTTTCATTATCATATTATTTTGTTATTTGAGATAGCAATGAAAAATTTTTAAGACATATTTTTCGTTTTATATGGCATATTACAGTTTTTCAAGAACAGCATAAATGCATATTTTATAGAGCATTTTTTTTTGGAGTTTTTAAAGCATAAAATCATAGCCCTAGCAATTTTCCTATTATAATTTGTAATTTGGGAAAATTCAATTCATTAAATATACGAGGAAAACCGGGACATTTTTCATGTAAAAATGTCGGTACGGTGAAAATTAAACAAAAAAATAAGGGTATGCATCGGGATATACTCGTATGGGTCACATGTTCGGAATATGCATGGTTTTGCACTCCCGACCAAGCGTTATGGCCATACGGGATTTAAGAGTGAACCGGGCGGTGCAAATCCTGCCAATAAAGCACCGGTTGGCAGGGCCGTCCGTCTTAAGAGCATCATGGGCCCCCGAGCCAAGTGATTTCATTGAGGCTTTATCTGGCGAATTCTCGAAAAATTCAACTACTTCTCATTTTTCTGAGCCCCCCGGGCCGTGTCCGGGTAGGCCCATGCGTTAAGACGGCTCTGGCTCTGCCAGTAGGGTGAGACAGGTCAGCAATTGAGTACCAATGGTTCGAGAGAGGTGCCACTCCCTTAATTTACCCCAGTTTGCCCATGTCTATGATACAGATCTTACACCATGAGGTGATCTCCGGGGTAAGCTCAAAAGTTTACTCCGTCCCATCCTTTTCATAGGATATGCGGTATTAATCCGTTGACCGGACGCCGCAACAGCAATCCAACCCACCACAAGAGGAGAGACACGACTTGTGTCTCAACTCACAAGCTTGTAATTGCAATCTCCGGGGTAAATATGGTCGGTTTACTTTATTCAAGGAAAGAATGATATTAAATCACGACATCATATCAATGCTGAACTATGTATATCGAAATGTGTATCGCCACAAACTATTTTTTAAATGAACTTGAATTTCAATATCTTTTGGCAAAAGATAACTTTCAATAATATTGACTTCAAAGAAAATAATCTCTGCAAATCGAAACATCAACATGATAATTGAATGGGGGGGGGGGGAACAATAAAATTGAAACAACGACATAAAATGTCGTTATCACGAGACATATGGCTCACGAAACTTGACGTTTTAGTAGACAATAAGCAGGAATCAAGTACATCTATGAGCCATCCTTGAATCGCAAAGCGACTTGGTATTGATAGCAAAGCTCCCTCTATCAAACGCATAAAGCTGAATAATTTCTTCAAATGGTAACCTTAAAACGCGTCTAAAAACTCCTTTCCAATAAAGAAAATGGCTGTCACATTTCACAACCTCATCTCGCACATCCAAAGACAATGTATCTTTATTATCTTTACTTTTATCTTTTTCAACCTCTTAATGGCTTTGGTGGCCATGTGACAAGTGCACTAACCATTATTGTTGCACTCAACGGGGAATTGTGTACGTACACTCAAGTTCAAGTGATCGAACAGGTTCACCTCCGAACAGGTGGGTCGTGTCAGAATTGTGTTATCGAGGGACCTAATGGCAAAACTCTCTCAACAATACAATGGGCCCTAGAGGACAAAGTGATTTTGTCGGGCTTTTCTCGCAAAAAATCATAGTATCAGGTCTCATTATCATGAAAGAACTCCGAATCGTTCCCGGGTGAGTCAAGGTGTTAAGACGACCCCTAACTTAGGGGGTCATTCAAGTATTACGTCAGCATCGGGGGGGGGGTTTCGGATTTGCTGACTTTTGGTGACAAGGGGGGAGGGGGTTTTGAAGGTTGCTTACGTCATCAACCACCCTTTTTGAAGGTATGAAATATCCTAAGCTGCTGACGAAATTTTGCTGACAAGGGGGGGGGGTCAAAAATGGCTAAAAAATCTGCTTATGTAATACTTGAATGGTCCCTTACCAAGTGCAGCAAAGAGATACGAGTTCCAAGAATAGTGTCTAGGACCAAAAAAATGCATAGGGATGGGGGAAAAGATGTCCGCACAAACTTAAAGAGTAAGAAGAAAGAGAAAATGGCCGGGGGGGGGGGATCTGAAATGTAAGGGCGTGTAATTGTAATGTGGGGATGATCCCTCCGCAGGGGAGGGAAAAAAAAGAGAAACTGGTCAATCAGCAGATAGCGAAAATCAGCACATCGAAGTGAAAACAAACAGGATTGTTCAAGTCGTGCATCCCGTTATAAGTGACCTCTTTCTTTTCTCTGTCTCGCTGCTCGAGTATGTAAAACAAAACAATACAATTGTTTTCGTCACTAGTCTCTATTATGCATTCCTGTAGCTCGTGGACACCTGACTATGTGTTCGGCCTAAGAGTGCATGTTTGTGAACGTCGGTGCAGCCAAATCTATCTTTCAGATCAACAGAGGCAGATTTATGGTTTTTCCGTCTGTGGGCTGCACAAATCTTGTCGCTGTTCACCCATTATAGTCTAATTTCTTGACCAATTAATGGTCAAAATTGCGCCCTGGGCTATAGCCAAATCCTCCTAGAAGTAGTATCTAGGAGGCTTTGCTATAGCTCGTTTGGTCCCCCCCCCCCTCCGTATGCATGTAACTCTTTTTCTCCCTCACACGCTTTCACACCCTCTAGGTCATTCTTTTGGTCAATAACATGCTTACACACTCTTTTGGTGACACTCCCATGCTTATACACTTTTTATGTCTCCGTTTTTGCCACTTTCATGCATACACTCTCTCTAGGTCTCTTTCAGTCACTCCCACGCTTACACACTCTCCGGGTCACTCTTTTGATCACCCTCTCTCCGGGCCATTATTTTGGCCATTCACACATTCACAATTTCTTTTGCTCACTCATACAACTGCACACTCTCTAGATCAGTCTTTTCGTCTTACACTGTGATGGAAAACACTCTAGGTCAGTGTTTCTCCAACTTTTGTTATGTTGCGGAACCCTATAGTGAAGATTAATGCACCGCGGACCCCCTGGGGTGCCAATTAATGATACGTGTAACTAGCGTAGCTCTCCGTTAAATCCAGATATTTCGATGAAATAGGTGTCACTTTAAAGGATTTTTTTGCTCTTATGAAATATGTGCTTAATTTGCGTGTAGATCTCTCAGAAATTTCACAAGTTTGGGTTTGTTTAAAGTTGACGCATTTTTTTACCATAATTGATTGTCCACCATAACTCGAAAATAAAACTCGTTCGAGATAGGACGTTGTTGGTAGGGTGTTTCATATGTTGTGACTTGTGCTTGTCTATCACCCTCTTTCGTTTGGCAGAACAAGTCACATTCACCCAGGGGGTGAACTATCTCTGCGGTCCTTAGCCGAAAAAAAGTAGTTAAGCCCCGATTTGTCCTTAGATAGCCAGTAGTTCGACTTTTCGGTACTATCTTATAGTTAAGCTCATGGAACGTCTCACGAATGTTATCTTATATGTAATATAATCGAATGTTATCGCATGTAACGTCTTATTTGGCGAGACAGCATGGCCCTAGCCCAGGTCTCAGACTCTAACATGGCCCTCAAAGTAATTGAAGGTATATTTATTAACACACAAATAAAATTTTGAATTTATAAATTAGGCTTAACCACGTACCCCCCCCCCCCCTCACCACCACCACAGCTACTATCTTCCCTACTCGTTTCTAGGTTCTTGGTGAAGTGGACCAAACTGTTATAGCAGCGTTTCCAAATCTGTGTGCCGCAGCATAATGGAGTATCATGAGATTTATTAGGGGGTGCCTCGAGATCACTCACATAGCCAGAAAATTTTCGGGTGAAGGGCATTGGCGAGGTGCGGTTTTGGATTGAAGAAGGCCAAGCAAGAATTGATACCCCCCCCCCCTTTCCCTACAACTAAGGTCAAAAGTTTTTTGTTCCTTAGTGGATACACGTATTTTAAATTTGGAGACCCTTAATTATCTCGCCCAGAGCTAATTCTCACTTGTCCATGTAGAGATCAGGTCCAGCAGTGATGTCTTTTAAAGGATAGGCATCTGTTTTATCTATTCGACGCATTTGATCTAATACACGAACAGTCCATATAGAATCCAACGGATCGCCAAGGGACAATCAAATTTAAAAACACTTACTGGTGGCTGTGATATCCTTTACAACAGAATCGGAATATTCCAGATACAAACGAAAGACACTTTTCAAAAACAAAGAACGAGGGACTCGTTTCTGAGTTCACTTGAACTTGTAAAACACGCACAGATGCTGCAGCTTCGAATCACCGCAATAAAATAATAAAAAAATATATGTTGCTTATCAGTTAATAATACGGAATATATTGAGAAAAAAAAGGGTCCCAAAGAGGAAGGTATATCTATCTACTGTTTGCATTTATATCAGTTAGCGTGTCACGAGGCGTACAACACCTTATCAACACTTTTTTTTTTTTTGCCTGACGTCGGGTATTAAAAATAAAATAAACTGATGGGAAAAATAGAGAAGCGTTTCCTTTTTCAATATTTTCTGCACCTTCCTTCCTGTAGTTCACCTGTTGCTCACGCGTTGGGCACACAATGAGCGGAATCGCGATTGGGAATTCGTATAATTCTATCAAATACGGTTACTCGCTATAACCTAAAGTGGAACTTCATAATAATTGAAAATAGAGAAAAAAAATCTTTTTCAAATACCTTTTTACAACGAATTGACTTTTCACGTATTTTCCGCGCAAACATGGCTTAGGGCCCTTTCACACGGAGCGGATGCGGATGCGGGTCCGGAAGAAGTTTTAACAATTGGAATATACTGCGCCTTTCAGACGAGCCGAAAAATCTCCGCACCTAGGAAATGTTCATGCGGGTCCGGACGTCGTCCGCATGTGTCAAAACCTAAGTGCGGGCTCCGCATCCGCACATAGAAGTTTTGACAATAGGTTTATTCGGAGCTATTCAGACGATGCGGATGCGGAGCGAATTCGTCCGCATCTTTGGCTACTTTTTGAAGGTGATTTTTCACGGAATTTTTTTAATTATTTGCCATAAATACCCTTAAAAACACCATATGATGGTCCCTGCTCATTAATATAATGCACCTACATACGTGTATCCCTTCGTTTCCTTCTGAGATTGAGATATAGCAACTTCAACTGCCTTTTGTCCATATTTCACAATTTTATACAATAAAACCTGCCAACAACGGCCACTGACGGGACCAAAATTATAAGCCGTTCTGTTCATTATGAATATTTAATTGACTACATACTTTAATAACTTTTAAATTTAATTTAAAAATTTTAATTTTTTTCTTTTTAAATTTTTAAAATTATTTAATAAATATTTATATCTGACATATTATTTTAAATATTTGTTATTTTTTTTAATTTTTAATCTGTTAATTTTTTTAAACTTAAAAAAAAATACTTTTATTAAACAACGTTATCCACGTACGGTGTTCACTCAGGGCCGGATTAAGACGTTTGAAGACCCTAGCGCTTGAATATTTTTGGTGGTTCCCTCGATACCTACAAGTATATTTTACTCAATATTTAGTCTATAAACTTAAAAAAATGAAATTTTATATTTCAGAAGTGACTAATCTAAGGATGGGATTTCACTCTAAAAGGTTTATGAAAGTTATTTTATAAAACTTGAAAAAAGCAACTAATAAATTGCAAGTGCAACCAATAAATATATTAGTTGCTTTTTTAAAAGAATTATTATAAAATTTTTATAGTGTAATCCATACTTGAGGCCGGGATTATACTATAAGGTTTTGTAAAAGATCTTTTATAAAAGTTGAAAAATTCAACCAATAGGCGCATCGTTTGCATTCAAGCAAATGCAACCGGTGATCTTAATGGTTGAATTTTTCACGTTTTATCAAAGAGCTTTTACAAAACTTTTATAGTGTAATCCCGGCCTAAGACAGAATTGTGATGTGAATATTTCTAAGCACAGACATTTTGAAAGTCCAAACCCCTCCCTTTTTTTATACTTGCAAATTCTTTGATATTTGCTGAATTTTTTTTTTTTTTTTGGAACATCGAATGTTTTGGATGTTTTTGGAATTTTCTTTCATATTTTTCCGAAAAGACAGATTTTTTTTCAAAATTTTTTGAAAATATTTTAAGATATTTTCTCCCATCGATTACTTGTGAGGATCGGAATGGAGGCATCTTTAGGCTCAATGATAAAAACCACCAAAGAATGCCTCTAGGCTGCCTATGGGCACTGAATCAGGGGTGAAGGAGAAAAATAATTACAAAAATTGCGAAAAAACAGTTTTTATGCACGAATTTCGAACTAAAGATGCGGGCGATTCGTCCGCATCTTCAGCGCTCGTTTGAAAGGGTATGCGGACCCGCGTCCGCATCCGCATCCGCTCCGTGTGAAAGGGGCCTTAGGAAACGAAAGAGCAATCATGCAATCGGCATCGATTGGAATAAGGGCAGGTGGTGTGGAGTTAGGATTCGGGATTTCCCATGTTGAAAGTTCTAACTTGCCTAACTTTTTTTAGGCCGTTTGACAAAAAAAAATGGTAAATCTCTTTGAAATGGCATCGTCATCGCTTTCAGATTATTACAGCTGTAAGTATCACTCTTTATATCACAACAAGTTTGAGCACAAAGCGCTTTGTCATTCATTTTTTGGAGTCAATCTAAGTTCGAATGGTAGCAGTTACTTTAGAAATAGGTTAAAAATAAGTGCCTTGAGTGAAAAAAAAAATTAATAATAAATAAAATTTTTATCTAAAATAGTAGTTGAAAGCATCGGAGGAGATAGACGTGAAAGTCTGGGGGGGGGGGGGGGCATGATGATGAAGATGTCAATTCATATATACGCATATACATTAGATCAGTAGGCTTTACTTTGACGTTCATCCCCCCCCCCCTCCCGTTTCTCCGCTCATGGTTGAAAGCTGCCCAGATCAAAGTTGAATTGTAATACATTCGGAGGAACTCTGCCCAATCAATAAAGACCATTCATTTTTCGTTCAACGAATTTAAACAGGCGGCACATACACCGAAAAAGAACGTCCCGGGATCTCGGTCCATGTCACTATAATGGAAGAAAAAAAATTGAAAAAAAAACATGATGCCGCGTCATGGAAGATCGCAGAATGAAGGTGCGTGAGATAACTGATGTTGTGGGCATTTCGAAAGAACGGGTTCACAGTATTATCCATGAGAAATCAAAAAGGAAAAAGCTTTGAGCAAGGTGGGTGCCGGCGGCACCGTGCCGCGATTGCTGATTATTGGACAAAATCGAACGTAAAAGACATTTCAAAAGAAAATTTGTCAATATTGGCTCATAACCCTAAAAACTTTCGGCTTTGATTTTTAATTGTGGGTGAAACATGGACTCGTCACACCATACATAAAAGTGAGAACAACAGCAGTGAATAGAGCGTGGTGAAACGGTACGAAACCAGGCAAAGATTGTTTTGTCTGCTGGAAAAGTGACGGCCACAATTTTTGGTACTCTCAAGATATATCGGCTATATAGACTACTTTCAGAAGGGTCAGACAATGATTGGAAAAAATTTTGCCAAACTTCTGGGAAATTTGAAAGAACAGATGCAGATTAAACGGCCAAGATTGATGCACAAAAAAGTACTGTTTCACCAAGATCCCGTCTCACAGATTCAACATTGCAATGGTCACGTCACGTGAATTAGGCTTTGTACCAATCTCTCATACACAAAATTCTTCAGATTTGGACGAAGGAAATCCTTTTTTTTCTACGCCAACATTATATCACGTGACCGCCGTCAGGTCTCCACGGGGATATTTTGTTCTGTTTTCTATGGTAGTCTCGACTTGCGAGATGGAAGATAAGCTATGAATATTGATGATTGTGTATTCAGTGCTTTAGAGTGGTTCTTTCTTAGACTATTCTGGAGCGTCGCAGGTAAACGTTGTCATAGCAGGGAGCAACGGATAGCAAAAGTTCAAATCGGAAAATCGTTGGCAATCGTTGTAAAATAGTATCTTCGAGTTGCACTTATGACTGTTCAAAGGAGAACTCATAACGTTTCAAAAATATGTAATAAACGTAAAATGTTTCCATGTATTCCCATTTTAATTGGGTTGCTGTATTTTGGTAATGTATGACATCCATATTTGTTATGGACATCTTTTTCTCAGCCGCATCGTTCGGCATTTTGCCTGTTGTGGTGTTGTATTTTGTATTCAAATATAAATGAGGTATTAAAACTTGCTACTGCAAGGAAAGTCCATAAAACTCGTGTTTTCAAGCGTGATAAGTCAATCAGATACCTCATGTTTTCCAAATAAAATTTGTCTAATTTATAATATATAAACTATATCATAGGGGCCGGAACCTAGAGACTGAGACCATTTGAACCCCACAATAAATTTTGTCAGGGGGCTGAGCCCCTCCAATAATTTCTGAAAAAACAATGTAATGCACTCTCCCTCATCTGCGTGCGCGCTCAAGTCCCGTATATACGGGACGACCAACAACTTTCAGCCCTCCCAATGTTTTCTTCACGTCGGTGCTTCTGGACTATATTACTTAATTGATTAAATACGCATTTTTTCAGAAGAAATTATAATTAATCAGCAATTGATGTGAAAAACAGACAAAAAATAAATGGTGATACCGAAAATAACGGATTGCAGTTCAATTTTTTCTTTTTAGAAATTGACATTTCTATTCTTTTAGTCATTTAATTTCATTCAGACATATTAATTGCACAATAAATCGTTTTCCTTGAGACCACTTTTACGGTTTTTTTTAACAGTATATTTCGCTTAATTTATGTAAGTTAAATAATGTGTTAGTTAAATAATTAGTTTAAGGTAAGGTAGAGAGAAACGCCGCTTCTCTCTCTCAAAACTTGTTTGTTTTTAATTTTTTGAGCACCAAATTTTTACTTACAGAGATTACAATACAAATACTCAAGATATTTGAAGCCTAAAAAGTACAATTTGTCCATTTTTTTAATTTATGTTTTGGGCTGTATGAAGTAAAATACAGTGTAATACTGTACAGAAACAACTTTATAGGGGGGCATGTAGGGACGTGGGAGGGTTATTAATTAGGTTTAAAAGAATTGAAGAAATAAATGAAAAAATTCAACGAAAAATAGTTTTTCCCGCAAACAAAACATTTTTTCGAAATTGGCGAGTGTATATGATGAACAAAACTTTTTTTATTATATAAACAAATCACAAAACACAAACATATACACAAATACAAACATACATATAGATACAAACGCTTTGTGACTCCAAGGGACTTCAGTAAGTTCACTATGTTTTAGCCAAAAGGAAAGTATTTTTTATGTAAGTTTTTATAACGTTTGAAAAATACAAGGAAAGTGTAAGAATTCTCAGCATTTTTCTACGTTGAAAATTCTTTAATTTCACTTGTATTTGGAATTGGTGAAATAGAACCAACAACATATTCAACACTCACTGTGAATTTTATAAAAGCCCAAAACTTCGAACACGTTGAATTCAAATAATAGTTGATTGATTGATTGTTTAATTACTTAATATAACGTGGTTTCGAAAATTCCTCAGACGGCCATCGCGGAACATCTCTGTGGAAGCACTTTGAAAAACACCGAACTGTCCTTTCATTGATGGATGGTAAAATTAGAGAAAAATAAGTGAATTTGTTGTCTCCAAATTAGAGACAACAGCCAACCACGGTAGCTCTTTTGCCGGCAGTGACGTGAATAATGATGGTGTGCTCCGCGTGAAAGAAATCAATGGACTTGTGTGTATATGTGTATGTCCCACGCCTCCATTATATACCTATAAGATCTGCTACGTATATGTCACTTCTTTTGTGTTTTTTTTTTAAAGCGGGTTTTTGGATTAGTGGGATTTTAAAATTTAGATAGTGTAATCATTTGTGTGCTTATGTATGCGTATGCTTTTTGAAGTGGCAAAACTGCCTTACGACAATTTTGTTATTGATAAAGTTGGGTTGGAAAATGAGGTACCTATAGATGGTCGCCTTAGGTTTGTTGCTGAAGAGAACTTGTTATCTAGGCTGTGGCAAGAAACCCTCCTTTTTTTAGCATAGCCATTTCAAAGATCACTTGAGAAAGAAAAATATGTCCTTAGGATCCGAGAAAACAAGTTATGGCCCTGGTTACAATTTCCCCATTACAGGGTTAAGAACCCCGATTCAATTGAATCTGGGGTTTTAACCCCTACATTAAACCCCCCCCCCCCATATTTCACTAAATCTCAAGTGCCAAAATTTCACTCAATCACAGTATCATAAAGCTCAACTGAACATCTACAGGGTCTATAGAACTTCTGACGCACTTTTTCTTAAAAACCAGGGATGTTTTATCATGAAGCATTTATTCAATGATGTCTTCAGAGGTGTCCCGACACATTAACTAACTGGATCCTAAACCGTTCGGAATATTCTCAGAATTCAACTAGTCATTTCAGTCACATATCATACGCATTTTGGTGAGATAAAAATGAATGCAGTGTTCACGAATTTATTATGTCAAGGTGAGTGAAATCGATTGTGTAACGCGACCCTGAAGAGATATCGATCTATAATCTCTCGGCGGCTTCCTTTCAAAGACGACGATAAAAAGATAGGGCAATGGATATATATAAGCATTACTCACTAATTAAAATACCACTCATGTGATAATGACCAATGCCGATTACGTTATGGTCAGTCACAGAGGCAGATTCATGGTTTTGCCTCCTGTGGGCTGGACAAATTTTACAACCCTTCTCCAATTCTAGTCGAATTTTCTGGACCACTGGGATTTGTATGTGGGGGGGGGGGGGGATTAACGTGGTTCCGTTGCCCCTTTAATGTAAAATTCAAACAGTATTCTTGTTCGTCCCCAAAATTTGCCTCTCGAAGTAGTTGCACTCTTCGCCCCCCCCCCCCACGCTAGTCAGGACCGTCTTAAGAGTATCATGGGCCCCCCGGGCCAAGTGGTTTTGGTTCTCCGGAGGCCTTACATAGTAAATTATAGAAAATTTCAACCAGATCT
This sequence comes from Pholcus phalangioides, assembly GCF_987345545.1. Classification (NCBI taxonomy): domain Eukaryota; kingdom Metazoa; phylum Arthropoda; class Arachnida; order Araneae; family Pholcidae; genus Pholcus; species Pholcus phalangioides. The sequence goes on along the minus strand of NW_028301603.1, from coordinate 20,639,986 downwards.
CATTTTTTGTGAGGCTCCTCTTCTCTTAAGGTGGGCCCATGCGTTAAGACGGCACTGCCCCCAGTTCTGGCCCTGTACGAGACCATCCGTGGATCCTTGGGCGATATGTCAGTCAGGAGCGGTAACTATATTGCGTAATAAGGAAACTGTTATTTTCCGAATATTTTTGCTGAGATGAACTCGGAAAGAAAAGTCATCACGTCTCCGCCGGAACTCGAACCCAGGCCCTCTTGCATACCGGGCAAGCATGCTACCATCTACACCATCCACCCACACAAGAGGGCCTGGGTTCGAGTCCCGGCGGAGACGTGATGACTTTTCTTTCCGAGTTCACCTCAGCAAAAATATCCGGAAAATAACTGTTTCCCTTGATATCTGGGGATGAGAAAAAGCCATCTATCTCATCCTATATTGCGTTAAGTTCGTTTGCCAAATAATAACGGGATTCCTTCACTGTACGAATTTTCCATAATTTTCGTAGATTTTTCTCATATTATTCGACTTTTGAGAGGGTCATCATCAACATAGTTCAACTCTAGCTCCACGTTTTCCTAGGACAGGGTTCCGGGTTCTTATGGGACAAAACATTAGTCAATGCTTTAGTTATTTCTTTCATTAATTATTGAATTAATTCTTTCATTAATGCTAAAATCATTTCTTTCATTAATTCAAAAATCATTTCTTTCATTAATTCAAAAATCATTTCTTTCATTAATTCTAAAATCATTTCTTTCATTAATTCTAAAATCATTTCTTTCATTAATTCTGAAATTGATATTTCCACCAATTTCAGAATATATGTATACATGTATTATGTTATGTAGGTCTATGTCTTTTTGTACAATTACTCCCCCCCAACACAATATTTTTTAACCCTTACAGCGGCAATCCCGAGACACATCGGCAACCCGAAATAACTCGGATTCTTAAAACGCTCTTATTCCGGCAACTCTGAGCCCAAATACCGTTGTAAGTTTTCTTTTCCTGATAACATGTTTTCTTCCCCCCTACCCCGTCCTGTTCAACCGGCAGTGTGGGTGGGGTCAACTTTTCTTCAAAGTCTGATAATGGAAGGGAAGAGACACGCGATATTGTCCTTTCCCCTTCAAGCTACTATAACATGGAGCTTACAGCATAAATAAAAGAAAACTAGTTTTTCCTTGTTTAATTTTTATCATTTTTTATTTGGGGTGGGGGAGCATTTATTATGCTCCGCAATCGGAAAAAATATTATTCTTGAAAATAGTTGGCAATTTCTAGAAGGTTTTAGTGATTTCCACTGTGGCAGTACAATGCGGATCGGGGAATTTTTAAAAGCAGCTTAAAGAGTTAATTAAGGGGAATCAAGGAGGTAGGACAGGACGATCTCTCTGGAAAAGAGTTTCGAAACTTTACTATTTGAGAAAGCACGAGGTCCCCCAGTTGCGGTAGTAGTGGGAAGAAAAAATTCAAATCAAATGATTTTTAAATGAAACAAGGTTGCAGCGCATTGATCAGGAAAAAAATCTATATAATATAAAAAATCAGCTACCGCCGGGCTTCACGTCCCTTTAAGAAGTTCCGTTTTCGTTAAGCACTTAAACGGAAATGGCTCTATGCTCTCTCTCTCTCTCATAGATCCACTTCGTAAATGAGAACCGACGATAGTTGTGTATGCAGCTGTCTTTTACGTTCGATAAAAGTGGATCTGTAGCATTTGGTGAAAAGCGACAAGTATATAACAAGCATTCGCAACGTGGTAGCGTGGCCGAGTGGTCTAAGGCGCTGGTTTTAGGCACCAGTCTCGTTGAGGCGTGGGTTCGAATCCCACCGCTGCCAAATTTTTCCACTCTTGTTGGCTTCTCGTTTTTTTTGGTAATTAAATGCATCAATCCTGCGAACGCACTTATTTTATCAATAACCAAAGTAAAGCTAGCTTCAACCAATTCTTAAACAATACCTGAGCAGGCCTTACCCTGCAGGCCTGGAACTTCGGCAGGTGTGAAAAGTGCGCTCGCACCGGGCCGCAATTTAAAAAAAAAAAAAAACCTCTCCTTTGTGCGCGGGCAGCTATCGATGCTGACGTAATACTTGAATGACCTTGAATTGCTTAAAATCTGCATCCCCTCCTATTGGAGTTACCAATAGTGCGCACAAGGTGAATGTTCGTAGTTCTTTCTTCCGGTGCTTCGACTCGATGTTTTACAGTATAGCCTCTAGCACGCACATAGCTGAATAACGACTGATCCATAGCATATCCGACCTTTGTGTCTACAGGCCTTAGTATAATTTTTTTGTGTGGGTAGTGGCACGACCACCTAGGTTATATAGGAGGTCGTGGTAGTGGGCACGATATCCAAATTTATTGTCAAAAAGTGATAATATAGCTGTTACCATTGTAGCATAGCAGCTTTTTTTAGTGGTTCCTGTGTCATGAAAAAGCCTAATGGGCAACTTAAGGTTCTGGGGAGAACACTTCTGAGAGACTTATGAAGCTGTTTTTTTAATTAAAATTTTCTTATATATTCTAGGGAATATTCATATTAAAATGAATTTTCCATGCAATTGGTAGCAATGATTTTCAAATCTCATTTTGTTGTATACAATATTGTTGCCTACCTTTGATTGGGTAATTTCAGTCCTTAACTATCTTTGATTTTAGGAAATCTTGTGTAAAACACAATCCCGAAAAATATGCCTCATTTTTCATGAACATTTCTTACATAAATACATTAGAAATGAATAAATAATTGAAATGACTTTTAGTTATTCATTGTAAATTCATCATTGTATATAAATTCACATTCTTTGTCATTTCTTAAGTAAAGAAAGTAAAATTTTTGTTCCTAACAATTTTTTACAGAACTTCATATTAAATTGGCATAAGGAAAAGCTTATTTATACTACAAAAAACCAGAATACAAATACGAAGACCAAAACAGACAAAATGTCCAACGAGGCAGCTGAAAAGGTCTATAATTGTGTTACACTTTTACAGTTGTGTTACGCTGCTTCAGGGTTCCCACTCAAAGTATCACGGGAGAGGGTGCCCCCCGAAACAATATGATCAGACAAAAAAAATTCCCTCAAAATTTTCTTTTTAATTTTTTAAAAATTAAACAAAAATCGTAGCACTATATTTCAGTATCTATAAGATTGACTCCAGCCAATGCAAAATGAAAGAAATCACGTGGTTAAAAAATAATTTTTGGCCAAAACGGTGAACCATAGATAATTCTTTTGTCTTCTTTTCACAATATATATTACATTCTTTTTTGGTGTCTCTCAGCTCCAGTCAGCCAGCTCTATTCTTCGATGCACAGTAAATTATGAAGATATTTAAGAATGATGTTCTTTCAAGACCACTTTCAAAAGCACAGTGCGAAATGTGTAAATTACAAGGTCCAGTGTAAATAAGTTAAGGGCTTAAATAGCAAGCTATTGTAATGTTTGCTTTTAATTGAAGAGATGCCAAAAAAAAAAAAAAAATTAACAAAAATCTTAACATAAAGGTTGAAAATTAAAATACTATGAGCTTAGTCAATTATGGTGTGATCTATTTACATATTACCTATCTTATACTTTGGAATGTACTTTGTGGCACTAACTTCACTCACTTTTATCAAAAAGTAATTAAATGAGGATGACTCTCACTTCTGTGACACAGCTCATATCAAGTCATGTTGTTGGATATCATTAGGAAAAGACATGTGCTTCATTAAGAATTCTTTATAAGGAATTTGCTTGGCAAAAATGGTTTTATTCACATTTATCTCCAACCCCTTTGTCTAATTGAAAGGAAAGCAGCGCTGATTTCAGAGGTAAAAAAAATTGTTTTAAATTGTGGTGCTGCTTCCAATGAACGATGAGCCATTGTAAAATATTTCACTTTTGTGAAGTAAGCTAAGATTCTCAGAACTTGCTTCACGAAAATATAAGTTCAAATTTTGAATTCTTTTAATTTTTGCCAAGGTGGTTTTTCCACGGTTTTTACTGCAATTTTTCCACTATGGCAAAAAAACTTGCCCACCCTGATAAGTGTGTGTGAAATTTTTAAATACCAATTTTAAGATTACTTTTTTTTAAAAAAAGCCCTCTTTTGCAAAGACTTTTTTGAATTTTTTTTCCCACATTACCAAAGTTAAATACATAAAATTGAAATAAATATTACTGTATATGGATGCAGGTTTCCAAATTCTTTTAAATTGTGAAAGAGAAAAACCTCGAAGTAAATATTTGGTTAGAAATTCACAATAAAAACAAAAACAGAACCAGTACCATCAAACAAAATGTATTAAATTACAAATGCAATAATTTATTGATACTAAAAAAACTCAAGCCTACAGTTCCGTATGTACATGAGCAAGTTGTGGATTAGGCATCTCACTAGGCTTGATGTAAACGCCTTCCGCAGTCTTCCAATAGCAAGAGCTGTCAGCGTAAGAAACTGCACATATTTCTCGTTGTCCTGAAATCGGCCGTCCATAAGTATGACCAGTGACACCGAGCCACCTGGGAAACAAAGAAAAATTTTTCATAAATTATAAATGAACGTAAGAACTAATCATAACATCATAAATTGGTTTTCTCCTTTATATCTGAAATGTTCCCAAAAAATCTTGAGAAAATCTTCTCACACACTGCCAATGATTTAGTTTTGCCATACTGTATTTCTAATGTGCATAAGGAACCTCTTTTTATCAGAAATTGGGTCCTAAAAGTGGGTGGGTTTCTCATACATGGATAATACTATAGATATTAACAAATTACTCTCAATTCCTCTAAAAACACAAATCTTCATAATGTACAACATCACAAGTCATGGGCAATATGCAAGAAATAGTTGATGTATCTGATTGAGATGTATCAGATGAGAGTGATAGGGAATTTAATAGTTTCCATGATGTTAATAAAAAATATAACGTGTAAATAAAAAATATCTTTGAAATTTTTTTTCCAAACTTGAAACCCAAAAAAATTATGGGGTTCCTTATACATACTGAAATAATGTTGCGAAGGGCAGGAATTTGAAGAGGCTTTTGTGAACGCATGCAAGATACGCGTACCATGTGACTGTTCAACTAGAAGAGCACGATTCTAGGGACTCGGGCAGTAGAATTCAAAGTGAGAAGGCCTATGTTTAGAAGGCTGCTCTAGTTTTAGCAGGACTTCTAGTTCATGTACACAAAGGCATTTATTTGTTCTCAAATCCTCATTCCCATGAGTTTTTGCCCATCTTCAAGTCCCGGCAAAGAACCCGAGCAATCCTCGTGACGAGGCAATCTGGTGAAAGGAGTTCAATAAGCCCCAGCTGCCACAACAAAAACTAGTGTCGGAAGCGGCACACTACAAGGACTTGGATGGCCAAAACAAGTAGTATGGAAAAAGACGAGATAGAAGAACACTTCAAGCAGCTAATGGAGATGATGGCCCAGATGAAAGTTAGCATGGACAAACTGGAGTCCAGGATTGCCGGCAAAGAGGATGTTGCTGCTGTCAACATGTCTCTCGCTGTCATCGAAGAAGACATCACCTCATCTATTGTGGATACCAACAAATCCATCACTGCCTTCAGAACAGACATACACAAGGATCTCGAAGAATTCCAGGGAAGTGCCAAGAAAAGCTTTGGGGATTGGACAGCTAAGCCAGACTTAACTCCGATAGGCAATGCAAAAGGAACTATTAAGAGATCCGGTTCAGTCTGTTGCTTATGAAGGAAGCACCCTGCATCTAGTGTACCATGGCTCACAGCAGCATGGTGGGGGAGCATGGACTCTACATAGAAGGCAAACTTGATGATTTTCCATGCTGGATGGGCATCGTCCCTGAAGCAAACGTCAGCATCATTTGGAGAGACCTGGATCAAAGATTCCAGCAGTGACTTCTCTATGTGTCATCATTGTTGACCCTGCAGACAGTCACGGAAGAGGTGACTGTGCGTAGAAAGTTGGAAGTCTCAGCGAGGTTGGTGTCGGTCGCCTATTGCCATGCTGTCTTCGCAGCCGACATCCGGGACTCGTGCATCCTCGGGTTGGACTTCCTGAAGAAGCATGGACTCCTTTGGACATTCGGAGCGACCAGTTGAGCACAATGAAAGAACAGCAAGTCATCCTACATGGAGGCCTGTCACTGCAAAGTCCTTCCTTGGAAAGTGATGGCCATTCAAGAAGCAGGAATCCCAGGCAAGGGCCTGGATGATGGTGGGATTGGAACAGTTCTTTTGAGAAGGCTGGGGAGCCTAAAGAGACAGATACAGCATCGGAAAAGAACATCTCAGAGAGAGATGCCTTCTCCTTATCGAGGAGACCAGTCCACGGAACTGCCATTGCTGTCTCAAGATGGAAATATGGAAATAAGTGTAGTGCAAATTTCTAAGAGGGATGTAAAGAATGCAAATAGGAATAAGAGAGATGCCATAAAAGCTTGAAAAAAAAAAAAAGAAAACTGACCCTAGAATTTCTTCAAAAATGTCTGTTGTAAATATTGTTACCAACAGAAATTCTTATACTATCTAAAAACTATCATGTGCTTAACTATGTTTGCCGACAAACATATGCAAATATTACAAAAATAAATAGAATTTTTTTGTCTGGTCATTCACGAACACTTACATATCTGTGTCAGCATGCTTTAATCTAATACTACCATCACGCTCCCAGAAATCAGAACTACATGTTACAATCCAGTTGTCACCTGCACAAAAATGAAGAGAAGGGGTTGTGAAATCAATCAATTCACTTTCCAATTCTTGAAATAGAGATTTAAAGATTGTATATATTTTACAATTATTCTTTCTGTAGTCACAATATAATTCTCCAATCATGAGATGAGACTTGGATACATATACCAAAGTAAATCTATATTAACCTGTATCTCCTTCACCTATAGTTCCAAACGCACTAACTTCTTGATTTCCAGAAAGCGGTGATGAGAAATGGTGACTGTGAAGGTTTTTCTTTGTTTCTAAATGCTCAAGCCGAATCGTATCGCCACATTTAATGGGTTGCCTGCACAAAGGTAAAATTGTGAAACTCTAAAAGCATAATGACATAACTTTTTTTGCAAATAATTTTTTAACAATATATCTGAGACTTAATTCTTGCAGAGCATCTTCAATTTGTATAACAATGCATGCACAAATGATTTATAGATATCTTTATGGATATCTAAGCATTCAATTACAGAAATTTATGAACTTTTGAAATTAAAATAATAAAAAGCTGTGTGGTGACATTAAAATACTTAAGTATCATTAAATTCCTCAATTCGGTGTACAGCATTTCAGTTTTCACTTTCAGTGTGTACCGTAAAACCTCTTTTAACACGAGAGTCTCACTACAGTGTTGAGCAAGTTGAGCATTGTTAGAACGTGCATGCACGAGTGTGTCTCTGCTGTTATGCTTGGCAACTTATTGCCAAACACTTGCTACTTTATTAGTAAATACACCTGTAGGCAGAATAACATTTGATGTGGGCCACAGGCCTGCAAACGGCTTTACCACTTACTTGATTGATCTCCCTTTATCAGCCCAAACCCCCTGCCCCCGAAAATATTGTGACTCCTGTTTTCACCTCAACCAGAATGCATCTGGTGATTGGTGGTGATATAAATTAATCCCATTAAACCTGTGCAACGATTAACAAAATAAAATGTAAAAAATAATTAAATTTTATTAAAATAAAAAAAATATTAAATTTAAATTGAAGATCACACACACATTAAAAAACAAAGATAGCAATGAGGGAAAAAAACCTCAGCCAAGGTCACCAGAAAAGCACACAGCAATCATGCGCACACGCGTTCCGACAATGCTCAACCGTTCAACACTGCAGCGATACGCTTTACTTTTAACCAGCTTAATCAAGACCTAAAGTCAACCTATCAAAACATAATCCAAAACTAGATTTTTCAAGACCAATATAGGAAAAGATATGATTAACGTAACATTGATTAAGAGAGATTTGAGAGAACAATGAAACCTTTTGACAACTAATAGGACCAAGCAAGTGTGGTCCCTGTTATTGAGAGGTTACTGTTGTTAACCACGTTTGATATTTCTGAAACATAGATTAAAATTTTTAATTGCGTGTAGAATTGTATAACAACCTATGCTACAATTAATTACAGGAAGCTGTTTTGTAGCACGCTATTTATTTTGTATTGAAGATGCACATTTTTTCATGAAAAACTTTGTGACTTTCAATCATTAATTTCACTGAAAAATTTGATGAAAAAGAATGTGTATAGCTGCGGCGTAATCCTTGTATCCTGGAACATGTATTCTTTAAATCAGATTCATCCTCCGATATAATCAACTACTGTTTTATTTAGGGCAGTATTCTCATATAGTGCTTACCTGGGCATCCTTGGTTAAACAGCATGAAAAATAAGGACTCTCTGGTCTATGATATAGCCACTTGTCAAATTCAAACCCTAAATTCTGCTTTATTCTTTTCAAAATGTATTTAGTGCACCAGTTAGCATCTACTTGGGGAACCTCCAGGGTACATTGACTGCATTTCTAACACTACTGACATAGAACCGTAGTTATTTTTATGTTCAGAGAGCTCAAGGAAGGAAAAACTCCCTCAAAGCAAATCTTTAAGGTTATTTTTCTTATGTGATAATCCATCACTTTTCTTTCATTTTAATTTCCAAAAGTCACTGTTATATGGAAATCGTTGTTCAGAGGTTAACCTTAATGTTAATCAAATGGGATGCGTTCTGTTACAAGAAAATTTGGCCATTGTTTAGAGGTTACTGTTGTTCGGAAGTGATGGTTATAGGAGGCTTTACTGTATAAAACTCTCAGTAAAGTAAACTAATATTTATAATCACCAGAAGGAAGATAAGAGTAAAGTAAAAGACCCTAACACAGTGTTATCTGAAAAACTAATTTGGAAGAATAATTTTACTCTTCTCGAAAACCTAAAGGGGAAATTTTGAAAAACGAGGATTATTTTTTAAAATCAAAAACAGAGAAATAACTGTACTGTAACTTAATAATAATAAATTACCAAAAATTCAAAGGAGTATTTTCACTCAACAAAATTTTGAGAGTAAATTTGAATTTGGATGCATGAATCATGCATCTAGATGCGTATTGGCGAACACTGCCCTAACATGGAGTCTGTTTATGATGAGAAATATGCAGCCTAGAAATATTGCATTCATTTGCAGAAATATTGGATATGGTGAAGATGTTTTACCACAACCAACATTTTGGTTAGTTACACACTGCAAGAAAGGATGCGTTTTTTAAAGCAAGGTGGTTCGGGTGCTCTTGCAGTGCAGTGAACAGTATCATCATAAATACAACTGTTGCTATTGTTTGATTACAGAGTAACTGTGTAATAGCAATTGTGTTTATCAGGATTTATATCTAAATCTTGTTTAAAGCAAGGTAATTTTGAAATACATTGGTATCTGACATACATCTGCATTTTTGAAAATAAATTTATTCTTTTTTGACCAGCCTCTGTATTAGAAACATATATACTGATTCTACTCATTACAAATGACATAAATGATATTTTTTGTAGGCATAGTTTTTCAGTTCCTTGTTAGGCGTTTTGCCCGTTGCTGCCTTTGTATTTATATAAATAAAAATGTGTGTGAATTATTTTTTTTTGTATGTCTTAAACATTTATTTTTTTATTGCAACCATGCTTATTTATTTTATTTCATGTAGTTTTTCAAAATCCACTGTAAGAATCTGACTGAAATCTACATTTACAAGATAAATTGAACAATATTTCAAAAGTAATTGTTACCCTCGCCTGCACATCTTGCTGTTTTTTCCTTTGATGACCCAATGACTATTGATATCATCCTGTTTGCTATTACCAGTAACGGACTAAAAATTTAAAATACACAAAATCAATATAGAAATAATAAAACAAAAATAAATTATTGCATTCAATTATAAAATCGATTTCAAATTATATTTTTTAGAGATTTTCAAACTATTTGCTGTCACACTAGTGTCTCATTTTATGGAAGGCACAATAGCTATTATTCTATTCTATACCCACCAATGTCGAACCGAAGATAGGTGTGATCACTTAGATATTAGGCAGTGTCTTATGTGAACATTTTGCTGGCACCTACTCATCAGTTATCAGAGCATGTTACTTATGAATAACACACCATCTAAGCTGCATGTGTGTGTTGCAGTACACTGTGAAAAAGCTTGTGTGCATGCAAAACCATTAAATATTTTTCATTGGCATGTGTAATATGGATTGACATACCATGCACAGAAAAAACGCGTTAGTGTATATATATTTATTAAAATTTGACAAAACTTATTTATGAACCAGAGACAACCCCTAGCCCCCACAGCAGAATGTTTTGTTTGCATTGTTCTGCAATGAGCCTTCAACTGACCTGACAACCTTCAAATGTTCTGTCGTAAAAATTCTCATAGTGTTTTCCATTTGAAAACAAAAATTCTCCCAGATTGTTCTGCAACGTACATCAGTTTTTGGCACATTCAGCTTTCAGGGCCCTGGCTATGTCACCAATGACAATATCTGCTTTTAGGCTGAAGATAATACATATCACACATGCTAGAGAAATAGGCCTTTTATTTCATGATTTTTGGAATTTAATAAAATGTTATTTATTCACAGACACGCAAAAGTATGCTCCTAAGCAGTTTGACTCTCTGCCACCTATTAAATTTCTTTTCCGATTTGTCAATTATGACACTTCATAACTCTCATGTTTAAAAGACAGATATATACATTTTAAAAAATTAGTATAAGTGTATATTAGCTTATAGAGATACAGAATAGTTTCTCTTTCAATGGCAAGTTCGATCACATTTAAGCTAACCTACCTGCTGTCCACTTCCTGATCCATATTTTACTTCGTGGGAATGCAAACGAACAGCAAAATTCTTGTTCAGGAGCTTTATCACTGACCCACATGTAACGTATGCATATAGAGCTGAAAAAAATTATGGATAAATAAGATTAAGTACTGGCATGCAAACCTGATTGGTCACAAAAATTTCATTTTTGGTGAATTGTGACTGTACTTCAATTCACTGAATTTGTTTCCACTGGAGATGACTTCCCATTCGAAATATAGATTGTCCTTTTAACTTATTACCAGGAGTCTGTAGTGGCACAGTGGTAAGATGCTTGTCTTCTACTATGAAGGTTGCCATCAAGGTCCAGGGGTTCGAATCCAGGCATGGAACATCAGAAGCAAGTTATTTACCTACCAAGCCCGGGGCAACCACAGATGGATGGAGCCTTCATTTTCCATCCAACTCCACTGGTTGGAAATTGCAGTATGGCGATATATGACCAGAGTTGGTGTGCGGTAATGTACTAGGGTGTCTGTTCAGCCAAAATTTGGGTCTGTCTTCCGGACCCTTCACAAAATACATATTAATGAGATCATAAATTGGCATTTCATTTCTTTGTGATTAGTTAAATAGATTATTTTGTTTTCCCCAAAATTACTTATTTTTCACAAAATTAATGACCCTTTTCACAAAAATAACGAAAAAATTCTCACAAAAATAAGATTGATTACACTCAAGTGAACCTATAAATATGAAGGCTAGTTAGACTGAGACTCAATAATCCTCAAACTACAGTTTAAATGTGGGTTCACACTGATTGTATTCGCTAGACTAGAACAAACAGGAGACTTTGGCTTGTTTGGTCTACATTCACACTTCTTTAGGTTGCTCACAAGGTTTTAGCTTGGGAAAATCCAAAAGCATAAGTTTTCCTGGAGTGCTTGCACAGCATTTCTTAAACCCCATGATTATTCAAGCTGCATTGGTATTTAAAGGTGAATTTGCCGATTGTGCCTTTATTCAAAAGATTTGCCCTGATCCTTTATTCAAGTTATTACAATTCAGACTAGTAAGTGTGAGTGCCGTATTTGTTTTTACAAGCTTTGGTGATGCAGTGCAAAGTGCTATTCCATATCTGACAGATGCCATAAGACTCAGAGCATGTACTTTCACATGCTCGAGCAATATCAACTCACCTTTAACATATTTACGATCACAGGCATAATGTTACGTCCAAACACCAGCGGAATAAATTTTAAACAAGTTTCTCGTGTTTTCTTTCTTTTCAAGAGAAAAGACCATCACGAAGCTTTATAGCAACCCTGTTATCTACAGAAGTTGCTTTTTGTTTCCCTCCTTTCTTTATAATGTATCTTTCTACTATATACATGTAAGAGCAAAAGAGAACATGTAGGGCGAGGGTGAAAGGAGAATTCTAAAAATAAACTCCTTACCTATACTACCTATTATACTCTTATTAAACCCTCTGATCTATAGTACTTATTATACTTTTTCCTTTTACATATTTTTTCTTTCCCCCTTCCTTTTTCTAATGCGCAGTGAGGTTAGGACAAGGTTGCCATATTTATCACTGATTCTGTAAATAAAGATAATCAAAATTTCTTGCTAAAACCCATGGGCAGAGATACAGGGGAAGGGAGGCACATGGACAGTCCCCAGTACCAAATGTGGAGCCTACTGATCTAATGTATATGCGTATATGTGAACTGATATCATCATCATCATCCTGCCCCTCCCCAGACTTTCAAGTCTATATCCGTCTATCACTAAAACCTTAGTGTGGTTAAGCTGATTCATCCTTGAAATTTTTCCAGCAAACTAGACAAGGATTTTTTTAATTCAGAAAACAACACATCTGGAAAAGAGACTTCCTGGATATTATGTCTAGACAAATATTGGAAAGAAAAGTTAGTTGTCCTCTACAGATATTGAACCAGATTCCTCTTACAGAACAGAAAAGCGCATTATCTAATACACCAGAGACTCATCACCTTTCCTTATAGTATCCGTTAGTAACATGATGCACTAACAGCCGTATTCACCAACAGAGTTTAAACTATAATCGCAGATGAAAGGATTGGAGATTTACATTGATTGGAGTTCAGGAGTTTAACCAATCCGTGTCAATCTATAATTCTTTAACCAGTAATTATAGTTCAAACTTTGTTGGTGAATACATCCATAAGAGTGGAAATACTGCACTGCAATAGTCGCCCCAGGTGGCAACAGTAAAAAGAGTTTTTCCATCTCAGATCTGGCTAAGATTTCGTAAGCGGGTTGCCCTAAATTTAGAGATTTCCAATTTTACCAAGGTTTTTGCCCCTAGCGACCTAGAATTTTTTATGCTCATCAAATATTTCTGACATTGTGAAAATCAAGATGGCAGACAAAAAAAGAAATGCAGCATTTCTTTTTTTGGCAAGCTAAAACTTGGTGAGGAGGAATTTTGAAACCCATGAAGAAACTACTGGCCACAGGATTCATCAAAACATTACACTTGGATTTTATGATCCCAATCTGGTAAACCAATGCCAACCAATCAACTGTTCAAAACCATGCAAGCGACACTTTTTTGGCAAGGCACTATGATTTCTTTTGCAAATATCACATCAAATTCTGTCAAAAACTGAAGTGTTTTTTATCTGACTGAAGAATGCTCACCCATGAAAAAAATTTCACAACAAAAGGGTGCATAATGCAAAACAGTGCTTCGGCTTATTGCTCAATAAAGAAATAATTTCAATGATGACGAACACAATAATGGGACCTAAAATGCTAGTGCTAATTGTGCTGGTAAAAATAAGAAACCAAAATGGTGCTAAAATAGATAAGGATAGCATGTTGGCTTGAAAAACATTGTTGCCAATGAAACATTTTCAAAGCACCAAAGTAATCAAGTTGGTGACAAAACCACCAAATTTAGTGCAGTACTGCTTACAGAATCTTAGCCACAAATCTAAATAAGACTTTCTGGATGTTATGGAAAGGCAAATTTTGGAAAGAAGTTAGTTGTTCCTTCAGGAATCAGCTCATAATGCCATGAAAGCGTGTTTAAGGAAAGGAAAATTGTGACTGATCTACTGGATAGCACATTTGCTTGATAGACCATTGATTGGGAAAAATCGCATTGTAAAATACAAGAATTTCAGCTTCAAACAAATATATTTCCATATGCGGCAAGAAAACAACCCTTTCAGAGATACTAATGCATGTTTTATGGCAAAATGGATATGTCCCCCCACCCTTTCCCCTAAGAGTGGGGCTCTTTTTGAGCAAATTCATAGTGTAGAACAAGAGTGATGAACCTTTAGGAGAGTGCAGGCTACTTCATTGGTTTGAAAACCAACAATGTTACTTAAGTGACATTGATTTCTATAAATGTGCCGTAAGTCACTCAAGTGCTATGTATATAAGTTGGTGATCACTTGAGTGGTTGGTAAATATGCCCCAAGCCGACTGAGTGACTTGGGAGTGTGCCACAGCAGGTCACTTAAATGATCTGTGAATGTTCTGTAGGTCACTTTTTGTACTGTGGGCCGCTTAAGAGCTTCGGAACTGTGCCACATGTTGCTCAAGCGATATGCATAAATATGCAGAGAATCACAGGGCTGTAAATAGATAATTTTCAAGCATCAAGCACACATTTTGGCGCCCCCATATAATGTAAAAACAGAAATTAAAGGATGAATTCCCTGTATCCACTGCCCAAACACCAGACCCACCTGCCCCCCCCCCTGTTGCGGCCCTGGTCAATTAAGTGATCTGTAAATGTGTTGCAAGACACTTGAGTGATCTGGGACTATGCTGCAGGTCACTTGAGCATGACCCTTAGGCTGGGATCTTTCACAGACCCTTCTGTAGTGAATTTATAGCATGAAAAAACAAAAAGATAATTATAATTGTCCCAGGGCTAGAGCACCTTATCAGCCTCCAAGCTCGAGTTATCTGTAAATGTTTTGCAGGTCACTGGAGTGATCAAGAAATGTGCCGCAGATCACATTCAAGTAATTTGGATCTACATAGCAGGCTGCTTAAGTGTTCTGGAACTGTGCTACACATTACTCAAGTGATATGTAAATATACTGAGAATCACATTACAGGGCCTACAACTAGATAATTTGTAAGTCGGTGCCCCCAAAGAAGAGTTTGCCGAAATCTGCTGCGTATGTTACAAAACAATCGGTGCTACTACTAAACCATACATGTACCTTGTCCACACATTCCTCTGTGGAACTACGAATTGATACACTTGGAATGTGCATGTGTTGTGAACCTAACGAGAAGTTTGTTTCTGCGTAATGCTTGCCGTTAGTAGTGCTGCCATCAATTTTTCTCACTATAAGTGAAGTTTAATGGTTTGATAATTGTATCATTGTTGGCATGATGGTCTCTGTGGCAAAAACTTTAAAAAGGATCAGCTCGTATTTGCACCTTAAAGTTGGAAACTACAGAAACCAACTTCAGCCAACCACCACTGTGGCACCATGATGGTGCGGTTCGAACCCCGGTCCTCGCAATGTGAGTCCATCACTATGACCACCACAGTGGCAATCAGTGATACTGCAGAACAATCTAGAAGAACAAGAAAGGTATAGAAAATGCTATTATGGGAACCTCTACCGCAGAAAATTTCCAGTCAGTCGAGGTCCAGTTGCAGAACGCAAAACATTCTGCTTCGGAGGGTTGGGGCAACCCAATTTTTGGTGCCCCATGTAATGTAGAAGCAGCAGTTGAAGGGTGAATTCAACAACTCTGTAGTCCCCTCGGTTCGGGACACTAGACCCACTCCCTCTCCCACAGTTATGGCATTGGTTGGAAAAGTGATATGGATCCACCGCGAGTCCCTTAAATGATCTGATCCGTTTATGTGCTGCTTGATTCATTTTTCACAAAATTAAGTTTGAGGTCATGGACCCACATCAGATAACTCAGAGAGCCATATTTGGTCCACTGTAGGGGTTGAGCAGGTTTGGTGTAGAAAAACAAATAAAGGGGGAGTGCCCCTTATGGGGGCGTATAACACGTCGTGTAATAGACATGACAGTTAACAAATAATAAAGCAATTTTGGAAATATGATTTTTTTTATTAAAATGCAACAAATATTAATTCGCCATACATTATAATTATTAATATTAATGGACAGTTACTTACAAGCATCAACAACTTTGAACACGTCAAGTACAACGAAACACACAAATAAAACAACGAAACATGATAGAAAATGGCCAGTGGAATTCATTTTAAATCTTAAATAATTTTAAATAATCACCGCAATGATTTTAATTTATTTTAAATGTCAGTTTAAAAGACCTGCAAACTCATGTTTACCACTACCAGACCAACAACAACAAAAAAAAATTAATGGTGTTTGCTAGTGATGTTGCCACTCAACAATTTATCGATCAATTAAAAATGTTTGTAAGTTTAAAGTTGAATAAAAGTTTGAATAACTTTTAAATATTGAAAAAATTCCCAATATATATATATAATTATGTGAGAAAAACATTTTATTTATTTATTTTAAATTGGTAGTTATCGAAAAAATTTCAATATTTTTCCTCTTTCTTAAGAAATATAGTTATTATAAAAATTTGGAAAATCAACATTGGCAACACCTACATCATCCACATTTGAAATGAGGTTTCCCAAATTCTCATTATAAAAAGAAAAAAGTTATTAATTAGCATAAATTCAGAAGCATTAGCACTGTTCAACCAGTCAGGACCTTCCCCCATCGTGTAAGTCAAAGTTACATCTATAATATAAGTTATTTTTAACTCGAATATGCCCATTTCCTCTAATTTATTTACCATGTTCTGCCGGTAACAACAAAAGAAAATGTTTGTAATCAGACTGAATGAGGGATTTATACAGGCCCCCTCATCCTAGAACGTGGCCTGTAGGCCCGTCAATCTTTCAAGGGACCCCCTTTCTAATAAATCTGAAAGAATGTATGGTTCCAGGGTAGAGCCCCACGCAACCTTCCTCATGTGGGGATGGGAGAGGGGCATGAATTAATATCGTTGTTTTCACTCTATTTGATTGATTTAATTGTTAATATGCGTTTCATTACTTTGAGAAACTTGGGGACAATGTTTATAATTGTTATTTGGTTATGAATATTTAACGAAATGCATCATTACTGTTGATCACCACACATTATGACATGCATGTGGTCTCTGAATGTGAGTAAGCGTTCGAAATAATCAATAACTATCAATTAAGGAACAGCTGTGGTATAATCTGTTTGTGACTGGTTTTTTTTTTGGCAAGAAACTATCGGTTGAGATGAATCGGCAAAGGCAAAAATAGATGCCATGTAAAAACCGGGAACAGGTATGTTGCCAAGAGTGAAATAGTATCATGCTTTCAGATGTATTTGTTGCTGAAGAAAAAAAGTCGCTAATACATTGCCAAAAAGGGATAATACTATAGCTGTTAAAGTGGAAAAATGGCATGAAAATATGAACAATAATTGACAAAGGCAGTGGAAACATGTATGGAGCTGGACATTTATTTCAAAGACTAGCAGTGATGTCATGCCCCTTGCAGAATATTTTAGAGACATGACACCAGACATTTATTCGATATATGGCATATTTGATTAATATCATGTCACCGGCTTGCTGTATCTTTTGAAAATAATAAAACGATTAATTATTGCATCTATATTATACTTAGCACAATACAATTTAATTTTTATTTTGTCATGATGACTCGCACGAGACCGGTGCACGTGCTTTGCTCACTGATTCCTATTAACCCTTCAAGCCAGTTTAGAAATTTAATTTAATTTAATAGAATGATTATGATGACTCATCATCTGAGAGACCAAGGCTAGTCATAAATATTCAGGAAGCGCAATGGTGAGCAGAGGAAAAAAATCACAGAGAGAGTGGAGTGAGATGTACAGCATACGATGATCCACAAATGGGCCTGCCGTCTGTGACATGCCAAGTACTGAGATCTGGGCAGAGGGGTTAATGAGCCCTTTGTCATAATAACTCAAATGTTTGATAATTGCCTGAACGTGATTAGTGTAACTTATTGATTGATAAGTAACCTTTTTCGATTTTCAAGAGAAATAACTATTTTACTGGGTTTTTTTACAGGTTCTTATTATAAATTTCTGTTTTAAATCAAAGTCACCATTACGTCATTTTGCATCAGAAGAGAAAATTTCAAGATGCCAGTCCGATCGAGTGGCTTCAATAACCTTGCTACAGGTTCAAAAAGGGACATTTTAGAATCGGCTTCCAAAGCGGTGGATCATCTCATGCTATCAGATGGCTCATATTCCGAGTTAGTTGACTGCTTGAAAATGGGTGGAAGTAAGTTCTTTCAACAATGATACAATGACAACAATTTTTCATAAATAGAGTGTGCTACAATCAACACTCGTTATAACACCCTGCGTTATACCTGTTATTCCATTACTGCGACTGATAGGATAAATCCCAATTACTTTCCACGTGAAAAATATCCTATATGTTTTCCTTTCGATATAACGACCATTCAATATAATGTGTCAACTGTATTAAACTATTTAGGCCTATAAGGGATCAAAGAATTTAACTTCTAAGTTAACTTTTACTTATCGAGCACAATAATTCTTTTGGGCTGTTATGCAGTGTTCGAGGCTTCTTTGAAGCAGATATTTTGTCCACTACTGTCGTGGACATCTTCAGTGCAGTTTTCAACAAGCAAGGAGACAAAATGACCTCCTTGGATGACCATTATCCACTGACACTTTTGCTGAGGATGTGGAAAGATCAACCTTGTCATTGTGATGTTGAGCAAGTTATGTGTTGATGTTGGTGGGATATGGTGGCTTCTGATTGGATGGTGGGATGGGAATTTTCAAATTGGAAAGGGGGGAAATTAGAATTTGGAAGAGTTGGTTTCTTAACCGTCCTGATCTTGGTCTTCCGGATTGCCAGTTTACCATATTTTGCTCAAGTACTTCCTTTCTTCCTTCCTGTTGAAATTTTCATTGCGTATAACAGATTCTTTTATTTTTGTAATAAAACATTGAGATACAATAGTTCGAAATAAATGTGTAAATTTATATGCAATGAAGCTTGTTTGAAATGTTTTTCCATTTATGATTT
Organism: Pholcus phalangioides; assembly: GCF_987345545.1. NCBI lineage: Eukaryota > Metazoa > Arthropoda > Arachnida > Araneae > Pholcidae > Pholcus > Pholcus phalangioides. Next base: position 20,621,051 of record NW_028301603.1, on the reverse strand, counting down.
GATTTAACGCCAAACCCATTATGTTGCCAAAATATTTTGGGATGGATGGTACCGTTAAATTGAAGTTCAGCTGTATATTTTCAATCAAAAAAAATTCTCAAATTTTTTTTTTAAATGTTCACTTACATTAAAGGTTAAACTTAAAATTGCTTAGTTCCTTTCATATCAACAATAGTCTTACAGGTTATCAAGCCTATATTTGGCATTGTAGGCCTTCTCAGCAGTAATTAACCTAGTTTTTCATCATAAGAATACCCAACCCGAGACGCCAACGTCAAGAAAAAATTGGAGAAGGGGAGGCTAGGGTTGCTGAATGTCAGTATTGATATTAGGGCTACTGCTGTGCAGGTACATATGCCACCACTACCGTGGGTGAGGATGAGGCATTTGGGAAACTTTCATCTGATTTATACCGCTCTGTAGGCAGAAGCTTCTACAGCTTTTGAAATTGAAAGGCTGCGTTCCTGAATTTGTTCACAGCTTGTAATTCTCAATCTTCATTTAGATTTTCCATCAGAGAGTGGGTTGAATGACAACGATTATCCTGGTGCATCCGAGTTGGGCATAAGTTTCCACTCTCTGGCTCAACTGAATGTGACAAAGAAGATCCCGCTTCCACCTGAACTGGTTGAACAGCTTGACTGTATCCTTTCCTGTATGGGCTCTGCTTTTTTTTATTTTGTTATCATTAACCTTTTTTTCAATTGCATGCTTGCAAAATAAAATGTTTAAAATGATCATATTTATTTGGCCATGTAATTGTAGATTTCTAGTTTTTAAGTTTTCTTGTGTAAAAAATTGTGTGCTTCTTATTGAAATTTTTTTCTGTTAAGCGAACAACGTCACTCTTTGTAATGACAATCATTCATCAATCTTCTTTTAAAGTAATGAAAAAGAAATCTCTAAAGTTCCATGTATGTTATTTTTTAAAACATTTGACTGTATTTTCTTGACAATATAAATGTTAGTGATGCAAATGGATCGCCAGATGGGGCTTTTTCCTGAAATAGGAAGAGCGTGGTTGACTGTTGATAGCAATGTGTTTCTTTGGTCTTTCCATGATGGGCAAGTTTTATGATTATCTTTCGCTCAGTTTCAATTCTGTATTTGTTTTTTGTTTTTCTCAGTAAATATTGTGAAATTAAAATGATGCAGACATAACTTTCTTGACTCTTTCTGCAGCTTGGTAGAAAACACCAAAGCAAATTCTATATATCTTTCAATAAAAAGTAGGCTTTTCTCCAGTTTTCAGCAGGTGTAAAGTAAGGGGTACAGTGATATCCAGAGTTGCATCCTCTAGACTTCCATCACCCTGCATTTATGTTATGTCATCTTAAAAATTATTATTTTTTTAATTAGAAGCATTTTGAGCAAAGTTTGAAGGCCTGTGACATCATGTTCTCAGAGAAATGTTTTCCCTAAGACAATTGTATCCAAAGAGATGAATATATAAAGAATGGAGAATATTTGCAAATTTACTTCCAATCTCCTCCTGATAGTTTTAGTCTGATTTTACTCAAGGGGTGTCATTCAAGTATTATGTCAGCATCGATGGGGGTGGGGGGTTATTATTACATCATTATTCATTCTTTATAAAAATATGAAATATTAATGGCATCTTATACTGTGTGCCAAAAGCGAGAAAACCTTTCGCTAGTTTGTGGGCATATGAACTAACATTCTTCCTATTGATAAGTCCCCTACAGAGTCTTTTTAGTGATCTCTAAATGTTTCGCGGATCCAAGTGATCTGAAAATGTGTCTGGGCCACTTAAGTGCTCTGCAATTATGCTGTGGATCACTTAAGTAATCTAGGAATGTGCGGTGAGTAACTTGAGTGATGTAGAACCTCATTGTGGCCTGCTTAAGCACTCTGAAACTGTCACATGTCACTCAAGGGATTTCTATATGTGCCACGGGTCACTTAGGTGTTCTGTTGCGGGTCACTTAAGTGATCTGTGAATGTGTCACGGTTGCTTAAATGCTCTGGCATTGTGTCACACATCACTTGAGCAATATGTAAATGTGCTGCTTCGTTTATTTTTACAAAATTAGGTTTGAGGGGCAGACCACATCATATAACCCCCCAGGGCCACATTTGGTCTACAGAGCAAGGGTTTACCATATATGGCTTAAAGGGTGGGTTGCAATGAATTTTTTAAAAAGATATTTTGGTTCCTACCCTTCAAATAGCATTGAAATTCACAAATTTATAACAAAAAAGGGTTTTTTTTCCCCTTCAAAATTTTATTTTTAAAAAATATTTTTTGCATTAAAAAATTAATTTCTGATTGTCTGGGGGGCACAAGCTCTCTATGCCCCCCCCCACCTGTGCATACGTCTCTGATCATAGCAATATGTTGTACTAAGAGGTAGGGGGGCAGAGCTGACGAAATTTTGCTGATGGGGGGGGGGGGTCAAAAATGGCTAAAAGTTTGCTGACGTAATACTTAAACAGCTCCAACCTAAAGAAAAACCCTTGAAAAAAACCACCAAACACTACACCTTAAAACTGCTCTTACTCGCAAACATTTTGCTTTCTAATTGTCATATTCTATCCAAAGAGAAATACATTAAAAATCTATGTATTCAATGCTATTTAGATTATAGGGGTTAGAGAAAAAATTCTTGCAAAAACCTAATAAAAACTACACCTTAAAACTGCACTTACTTGCAAACAGTATGCTTTCTAATGGCATTACCTTGAAAAACCAATTTTATAAAAATGCATTTTCATTATATAAATAAGATGCAAAACGATTTTTCCCCTCCCTCCCAAGAATTTCCTGTAATGAGCCACCACTGGTATAATAATTACATAAATAATTGCCATATATCACTAGGTCTATTATATTTATGTAGGCTACAACATATATAACTTGCTTTCCTCATGTTCTAGTGTCATAAACCTGAAAGAAACCCAAAAAAAAAACTGAGAAAACCCCAAAAACTGGGGAAAAACCCCCAGTTGGTTGGGTTTTTACTCCTGAGGAGGGAGGAACTTGAAAAGTTTATCTCAACTTACGTCATCAGTCTTGGAACGAATCACTAACTTAAGTCAGGGCATAGAGAAAGGTGTTTCGCTAAGAAATCAGCTTTACAAAATGTCTGGGCTTGTGAATGCTAAAATAAAAGGTTTTAAAAAGGTATCTCATTAATGGCACTTAAATGCATTGCCGTTTTTGTTCTTAAAATACCAGCCAAATTTTGAAACTTCAACATGGCTGAATGAATGGCAGAACTCTGCCGTCGGATTTATTCTGTTGCTGAGATTTCTTCCAGTTCAGCTTCGTGGCAGGGTCTGGAACAAAATGAAATTTTGATATTTCAACAGGGTTGACTAAAAATATAATTTAAATTAAAATTTTAAGAAGGGTGCCACAAGTTTGTAACCTTATTCTAAAAAATGTAGTGAATGTAAAAGTTTGGCAATACCCGTATCAAATGATAGCATTGTAAATCTCTTTCTGGTTATAAGATTAGGGTTGACTCTAATCTTTTGTAATTTACGGCAACCAAGTCTGCAGAATAGAAATTTTTTCTCAGTTATGTAAATTAAGGAAAATAATAATTAAAGATTAAAAGGCACGATAGATGTTGCTGTGCAATATAATTTTCCTATAATATAATAGAATGCTGATAAGTTGAATCTTTGAAGGATATGCTCATATTTCGTCGCAATTTTCTTCTAGGAGCGATTTGGCTTATTATGATGAACTCACAGATGCAATTTTATGTGTAGGACTTGCGAAAGCAAAACCAGGTAAAAACATTTTTTGTCTTGAGGATCAGAACACACTTTAAATTACTGTTTCTGACTTTTTACATATTTTATAAATCAAGTATTTTTAGAAGTACCATTAGAAGTTAACTGGTTTAGTTTTTTCAATCCTCTGTCACATTTCAGGTGTCTTCCAAAGTTTCATACATTACTTGCTGTGTCTTGCAACACCTCTCGAAATAGTGCTCTTGGGTGTGAGTTTCGGGCAACAAAATGAAAGTATGTATTTGTATTACATTTTTTTCCAACATTTTTATATTTTAGCTTAAACAAAAGAAGGCTATATAATTTTTTAGGATGTTTGTTATGATGGTATGGTTATATTTTTCAAGCACTCTATATTTACTCATGTACAGGCATGTTTGTGTATAAGCTTGATTCCCAAAAATTATAGATATTCTAGAGGAAAAAATTATATTTCTTAGACCAAAAATGTAAAAATCATCAAAATCAGATTCCTCTTCATTTTTTGAGCTGCATTAAACAAGACAGCTATAATGTTCTTATATCATATAAATCAGAGCTGAACAAATCCCAGGCATTGGGTAACCATGGCAACTAAAAAATTGGTATTGGTGCTTAAAATTTTCTTAGTGCAGTTACTAAATTGCACGCTGAGAGCAGCACAAAATGTTTAGAATTTATCAGCATATCTGCCAACATGGAAGAGGGTCACTATACCCTGAAAAAGTCAAAAGGAACATCGTTTTTACCTTTTTCTTCAGGTAATTTTTCTTCAGGTAAAAAAATATTTTTTGATGCCTAAAAACTTATTCTGCTGCCTAGATTGGCTAAACTTGTTATAAATTACTATCAAAAGTATCAAAAACACAGGCGAAATCTTTTCAGTCTACAGGCTATTGAACTTGTATAAGGTGGATTAATTTCATTTTTAAAACATTTTCCGTCTTAACACATAAGGTAATATGGGTACTACCCTTTGTGTGTGATGGTTGCATAATTTCCATGCCAAGGAAGCCACAAGGTTAACATTTAAAAATGACTGTTTTGAACAATTTTGTGAAACCAAATTTAAATGTGTTAACATATTTTATCACAGCTTTTCTCCCATACTGCACTTTTGTATGATGTAACTGTTGATTGAAATATATTTTCAGACTCTTCCCCTCATGAAGAAATGCATTTATTACCGGAACCACTGTTCCGATTCGCAACTGATAATATTATTATGTCTTGCTTTGGCGCTACAGAGAGTGGCAGGATTTTCCTAGGCGGTAGAGATGGGTGTATCTATGAGTTCACGTATCAGGTGAGTAAATGCCATTCACTAGAACATACAAGAGTTGAAGACGATCTTTTTTCTAGATTGGCAGATAAAAACCTGCATCTTCAGTAGGCTTATTGGATTGAGCACTCAAAAATTATCCGTATAACGTATAAAGCATTGTGTTGGCTTTGCAGCAAAATGTTCAATTTAATCAACATGGACAGACAAGCTATTCAGACCCATGCCAAGCATGTAAAATTAGAGGAGTTTTGTAAACAACCCCAATATTACTATATAATATATATATAGTTAATTTTATAATTATAATTAATTTACATCAAATTTTTGGCTAAAAAATTGCCTGGAATTTTTTTAAAAATTTTCTGGAAAATTCAGGGGAACTTGTTTATGAAAATGAGTATGAACCCTGATATATATATTTTTTATCACTTCAGGCTGCAGATGGGTGGTTCAGAAGAAAATGCAGGAAAATTAATCATGGCAGCAGCGCATTTTCTTTCTTGGTCCCAGCATTTTTTCAAGTTTTCTCAAAGCAAGGTAATATTCTGTTCATGTTAATAAGAATACACATTTGTTTGTTTTTGCATGATGTACATTTATCGAAATTGAAATTTCTTCGCACAAACACGTTATAACACAACATGTTCAGTAATTAAGGTAATACCCACAAACACAATATACAAATACACATTATACTTCCACGTGATTGTCCAAGGGATTATAATATCCAGGGCAGAATAAAATTTACACATATTGATATACACATGTACTGGGTGCCGACAACAGATCAATAATTGGTATAATATTGTTCTCAACATATGCATAAAGCGAGAGAAAAAATGTAAAATAATAAACTTGTAAGTGTAATCTGTATTATATTTTGTTTATTTTGCTGATTGGTAGTTTTTAAATTTATGTAAAGATTTTTCTTATTTTATTTAATCATTCAATCTAATATATTCTCTAGAGGCTGTGTATAAACTGTTTTTGCATTATGATTTTATTTGGTTTAATTATGTCTTATTTAATTCAACATTGTCCAGTTTGTCTCTGGCAATGCTTAATTTCAAACCATTGTAGAATTTTCTGAATAAAAAATAAAATTTTATAAAGATAAAGTTTATTGATATCATTGTGTCTTGGATTCTATCAATTTTTTTCAGATATGTTATTTGCAAATTAATATTACTTAATTTTATGCAAATACATTAATTTGTAAAACTGAAGTAGTTGCTATTTAAGGATTAATTATTTTTAGATTAATGCACCCAATATTTTTCATGAATCTGAATACTCACTAAATTTGAAATTCAGTCATACCTTTGTACTCAAATTTTTTACAACTAGTCTGATTCTGTATAGTGGATCCTGCTTGTAACACTTAGAATATTTTCTGGCTTGGTACAACTTATTTTCGTGATTTCAACTCCTAATACTCATCTAAATTTTCCGTTTAATGCATTTTCCCCACTTACAATGTGTTTTGTGACAGTTTTTTGTAAAATGTTATAATTGGGATCCACACACTATTTTTACGAGCAAAAGAAGTTTCAGCGGGCAATGACTGTTTTAATATTGCCATTGTATTTGCAGGAACCTGTCTCTTGAGACTTTATTTCCTTCAATAGCTTTGTGAAAGAAAAAACTATTTTCTGACTTTTGCTCTCATCACGAGTTCAAGAATGAATGTACTAGTGCTGAAACAATACATTACTTGGGAATAGTGCATTGGCAGTCACCTTATTTTAATTTATCTTATTTGTAATGCATTGAAAAAATATTTTCTAAGTATTTAACTTGGCCATAATTTTTATTTATTCATGCATGTATTTGAATAATGCCATAAATGTTGTTTTGCTTACTCCTCAGATGCCATCGCACAGATTACAGTAGACAACAGCAGAAACATATTATATGTGCTGTCCGAGAGTGGAACCGTTCAAGTAAGAATAATAACTGTGTTGGCATTCTTTTCCCCGAAGATAAAAATTTTCAGTCTATTGCATGTGCATGTGTTTTTTCTCTGGTACTGATCAATTGTTATTTGTCATGCAAGCATGTACTACAGTCTGTAATCTGCAATTTTGTATGAATGATAATAATGATTTATATAAAATTTGAGTGCCAGAGTGATAAGGTACTCATCTACTACATGAAGGTTGCTGTCGCGGTTCCAGGTTCAAACCCAAGGGAGGATATAGATAAGATATTTTCCCATAACAAGCTTGAGGTGACTGCCAATAGACAGTGCCTTCATTTCCAACCCATCTCATTAATGACAGTAAATTGCAATATAGTGGGCCCCATGTTTTTTTTTTTTTTTTCACTTTTTATCGATAAACTCGATCAGGATATCGATGGGACTGTTAGCAAATTCACAGATGATGTGAAGCTGACAGGGGGTAGTTGGGAATCAAAGCGATAGGGGGTTGTCCAGACCCACTTGAATAGGATTGGAACATGGGCAAATGAATGGAGCATAAAGTTTAGCGTTGACAAGTGCATGGTCATTCATTTTAGCTCGAACAACATGCGTTTCTCTTACGAGTTGAATGGTGTAACTATCCCAGATGCAACTAGGTTGACCAATTTGGGAATTTTCTCATTGACGAGCGGATTAGGTGTTCTGAACATTGTTCAGCGGTGGTAAAAAAAATTAATAGAATGCTGTGTTTTATTTTCAAAAAGGTGTCTTCGCATTCTCCTAAAGTCATTCTTCCGCTTTTCCAAGGCTTAGTTCATCCTGGACTGTAGTATGCTGTAAGGTTTTGGAGACCATACCTATGGAGGAACATAGACTTGGTTGTGAAAGGGGTGCAGAAAAGAGCTAAAGCATATCCTCGTTGGCACATGCGGCTTAAGTTATGAAGAGAAACTTAATTTTTTGAATATGTTTACATTGGATGAACGCAGGTGTTGGGGATATATGATCAAAGTGTTCAAAATTTTCAACGGTATGGATTGTAATTTATTAATTCACTGTCAATCAACTGCTTTTATGAGGGGACACCAGTATCGTTTGGTAAGGGACAATTCTAGGTTATGGTGTTACAGGGAATTTTTCTCCAATAGGGTTGTTAATAAATGGAATAGCTTACCCCTGGGGGTAGAAAATTCTAACACATTTAAAAAGAAATATGATAAACATATTGGGGTAAATCGAGTAGCTATCCATACTTAGAATAAGACAACCATAAATACATTTTATGGGCATTGTATAACATTTTGTCATGTGTATATATATTTATAATTTTTGTGATTGCATTTTTAATCGGGTAGCTATATTTTAGTAATATATGACATCCATAGTTGTTACGGGCATCTTTTTCTCAGCCACCTTGTTGGGCATTTTGCCTGTTGTGGCCTTGTATTTTTATAAGATTTATATTAAAACTTGAAAGTTACCATTAACTGACAAGAAGACAGATTGAAATTTTTATTTGGAAAATACTACATGAAGACATAGAAGTATAATTTCACATTGATTATTTCAAAGTATGGTAGAACCGCTATTATCTGGAATAAAATAAGCTGAACCCATTTGTATACAAGATATTTATGCAGAAGTTTAAATAGGGGGCTTCAAAACTAATAGATATCATTTGGGAAGTACAATAGAACCTTATTGTCTCAAAAACTATATTTCAAAGAAAAAAATTCTTTTCATCTGATTGTGTTAAATCATTTTCAACTCTGCCTCAAAGCACTTTTTTTTTATTAACTTTTACATCTCAAATGTCCAAACACAAAGTAAATAGAAGCATAAAATTTTTTTCACATAAATCTGTTTCCCTCCCCCTGCAGATGTGAAAAAAGTTTCCATCTTTATGGCATTTAATTCCAGTTCCTGATGAAGTTACTTTAATCGGTTTAAATTCTCTTTCACATTCTTTATCAATTGCATAGAGAACTCCATCTATGTCACAACATAATCTAAAACAGGAATTCCCAACCTGTACTCATGGAGCCCTTGTGCGCATCCCAAAGGCTCCATGGACACTCCAGGACAATGAGGTGAATAAGTAAATTTGTTAAATAAATAAAAGAAGATTTATTAAGTGCTCTGCCATAGAAATAATAGGCTAAAAAGGCGAGAACCGCTGATCTAAAGCGTTTATTAATTGAATTTTTCAATGAATTTCAATTCATTGACATTTTTTTCATAAATGCGTGCATAAATTGAATCATGTATATTCTGACACATCTCATGCCTATCATTGTACTAACTGTATTTTTTAAAATGATGAAAATAGGTGTTTGATCTTGGTATCGATGGTTCGACGATGAGAAGAATCGCATCATTGAGCCAACAGTGCATTATAAATAGGGCATCCAAAGTTGCTATGTATGTCTTTTTAATGAGATTTTATTGTTGAATTTCTTTCATATTGTACAAGATAAAATGTCAATCAACTTATGTTTTTTTTTATTCGTCATAAAATCCTGTCAAGATTTGATAAAGCTAGAATTATAAAATTAGTATTAATTACTGAACATTGCGTATTCCATTAATTATTTTGTTTTTGCCCTTTCCCTTGTTATTTAGCAAAATTGACTTTTTTCTGTTGCTTCCTTGTCTCAAAATTTTCAGAGACACATAAAAATCACATGTTTTATGTATATATATTTTGTAATAATGTATCACAACCTCTCGGCAAATGGAGATAACTTGTTCCAAAATCAATACTCATTAGCTGGAACTCAATTTCCTATAAGTTTCTGTGGAAATTGAAAATGACTTGTCGTGTTGGTTGGCTTTGGTCTTCTATTCAATCCATTTAATATAATTCTAATTGCGGGCCAAAAATTTGATATATGTTTTGTAAATAAAGGGAAATGTTACAGGAGAGATGTTTAAAGATTTTTTTTAATATGTGTTTCTATGGAGCTTGCTTGTATTATAAAGTTAATATTTCTGTTATTTATTGAAATGGAACTTGGTACTTTATACCTATGTGTGTAGTGTAATGAAAGTACAGCAAATTAATAGTGTTATCCCAATATTGACAAAAATGGGTGTAGTGCTCTTTACGTTTGATATACAGAAATACCTCTCTTTTGTAGGCACCGGCGGAACAAAAAAATTTGTCTGTAAAAGACGGATAACCGTTAAGCAAGGGTTTGGAATGCATACTTTTATTATACAAGGGGGGAAATTATTTTTGGGCTATAAAACGGGTGACTGCATTTAAGGGGTGTCCATTAATAGGGGGATTTTACTGTATTAGCAAAAAAAAATGACAAGGCTGAGATGAGCAAATTCTCAATTAGATGAAGGAGAATTTAAAGCAAGACGATACTGAAGAGGTGTTTTATTTTACACTGTGTACGCAATCCTGTCGGGTTTTGGGGTAAAATAAAAAAGATGTTAATGGTTTGCTATGTAATGTAGGTTTGGTATGCATACGAGTCACTGTGATAGCATTTGTTTCTCCCTTAATGGTCCCAGGTCAATTAATTTCCTTGTCTCATCCATGCAGATTGAAATGATAAGCTATGAGAACATCTGAACTGTGTTAAGTCTGATCCTAAGAGTGGCCACTGAAAACACTCATTAAAGTTTTTTCTAAAAAATTAATTTCATCTATGCATAAGTGTAGTCATGCTTTTACATGGAATAGCTCAAGATTTATCTGATAAAAGAAAGAGGTATACCTAGAAAGTGATTCCAAGGCAAACACAAATTAATCAGGCTCGAGTGACAGCAATTCTAATAATGATTCAGAGAAAAATTCTGCTCACAAGGTGGCATAGTGTATGTCCATGTGTGATCATCCATGTCAACAAAAATGTTTGTTTGCTGAGATAGAAAAAACCTGAGAGAAAAAAAAAATCTTAAGGCGAGACATTCCTCACCGAAAATATCACTATATATTAGTTCATACTCAAAACTGTTTTAATAAAACACATTGTATCATGCTAATTTCTTTACTCAGCTATGAAAAATTGTAAGCAGGAAAATGCTTTTTGAACAGGAAATCTGTGATTTATATATAGTACGAGTTGGAACCACGGAAATAAGTCTGTGAGCAGGATCCACTGCGTTGGCGTATGCAGGGGGGGGGGTTCTAACCCCCCCAAGCCGAGATTATAGTGTTATTTTGCAGGAAAAAACGTAAACCCCCCCTTGAGAAAGTTCTGCGTAGGACTATGATCCACTGTATATAATTATAAAAATCTAGGAACTTTTTTTAAATATTTTTCTGAATGCAATATGTTTTATTTTTCTCAATGAAATATGTTTTTAATTTGTTGTCGATTATTTATGACACTTCTTTTTTTCAGGACGATTGATCCAAAACATTTCGCACCCATTGTTCATGTATCTGCCATCGAGTCTTCTGAATCAAAGCAAGTGAATCTTGTGGCAATCACTTCAGCTGGTAAAAATCTTGCTTGAATTGTTATGGAATATTATTCATATTATAAAACTTTCACACTGTTTCCTGAATATGGTGGAAGAAAAATTTGTTGTAAAGTTATGACAACTTGTTTTTACAGGAGTGAGGTTGTATTTTTCGACGAATGCAGATTCTACAACTACGAGGCCTTATATGCTAACTTTGTTGCATGTTCGAATGCCTCCAGGTTACACTGCCAATTCCATAGGGGATAAACCAACCAATGTTCATCGGGCTCTATATCGTAAAGGTAAGTTCCCCCACCAAGTAATTTCAATTGGTTTATTTAGCAGACTATTTAGTACAGTTTTGCAATAAGTTTAACTCCAATATAACTTGTCTGAATTGTTAAAAGGAATCTTAAAATATGTTTAAGTCAAAGTTTTCACTCAGCCCCAGAACTTTTTCCATATTTTGGTGCTAAAACTTTCCCTTAACAGTTTTTCCCTTCAAGTCAAAATTTTTGGGAATGCAAGAAATCTAAAAAATAGCATTTTTGCAATTTAGCAATATGATTTAGTATTTAGCAATATGATTTAGTATTTAGCAATATGATTTAGTATTTAGCAATATGATTTAGTATTTAGCAATATGATTTAGTATTTAGCAATATGATTTAGTAAAGCAATAGAATTCATCTAGCAATAGAATTCATCATTTAGCAATATAAATTAGCAGATTCATATAGCAGATTCATTTGTCTGCTTGAAAAAAGGGAACTGCTTTCTCATGAAAGTAGGACAAAAAAAAAACCACTAAAAAATCACTGCATTTTTCAAAAGATAATAATCTTTTATACACTTTATTTATAGTTTGTTTAATTTATATGAGTATCATGTATGCGTTCATTTTCATAATACAGTATGTGCATCTAGTTTATTTTTAAATATTCTCATTCAATAATTAAGTTATGATTAAATTATAACATTGTTATAAAGTTTAATCCCATTCACTAATAAAGCTACTCAAGGTGGTTTAAAGTTCCTTTTACTTTCTTTTTTATCAATTGAATCAAATTCTACATAATTTTTTCTTTCAGTTTTTTGTGAGCTAATATATTTTATATGAGGTTCTTTCTTTTAGAAAATACTTATTTTTAGTATCTTCTAAGGCTCAGACTTCATCCAAACAGGTAGAACCTCTCATATGCCTGTTAATTTTTTACAGGCTTCCTTATGTTGGCTTGTTCCATAATAGAAGATCATGATTTTTTGTTTACAACATGCAGCGATTCATTTCTTGCTAGTAACAAATTGGTGGAAACAAATGTGAGTATTATTCATTCTAAAGATGGGGTTATTTCACACCTTTGTAACTTATTGAAAAGTTTAAAAACTTTTTATAAGTTTATTTTAAATTCAGCTTTATATTTTTGCAAACATTATACCCAGAGTTGGGATTTTTACGTCAAAAACTGGTTTAAACTGTCAAAAGCCTAAATGAATGCTTTTGGATAATATTTTGATCATAATAGGTTGATAATATGATTAGTAATTTACTTTTTTGTCCGTTACATTTTATTTTTGACATTAATTTATTATAATAAAACAAAGCATCATATAATTTGCAATTTCAAATATTTTGACATACAAAGAGTCTAGAACAGTATACAATTTTATGGTACATTTTATCTAAACTACTGATTACCTGTGTTCAATTTACTAAGTGAGATAGAGCTGTTTATTCGCAAAATAAGTGGTAGGAGATAACAGGGTTAGGTTTTGACCTCAGAAACTTGATCAGTAAATCAAATCAGTAATCAAAAACTACAATTGCTGCTGACATAAGATTCTGGGAAAAACCTAGTATTTTGAGTACAACATACAGTGGAATGTCTCAATAATGGACACCCTTGGGACAGAAAATTTTGTCCACTAAAGGGGCATATCCATTAATAGCATTAATAGGTGCTAAAATACATGTAAGCCTGTTGATGAAATTCAAAAAGTGTCAGTTAATGGGATGTGTTCACTAATGGAGGTTTTACTGCATGTGCAAATTTTCCACGAGTAGACCTGTCTCCTTCACTTAGGACCTCCAAAATAGAAAAATTGAAAACCACTGTATAGGCCAACTCCAAAAAATTGACACATTTAGGGGGGGGGGGTGTATATTTCTCTGGTGTAAAGGTTATACAGGCTGTTCTTTGAGCCCTGATTCAACCTTTATCTCATCCACCATTCGTCGTAGAGGTGTGGTTTTAATTTTAAGAAATGCTTAAAATATGTTCAGGAATCACTCGTACACCAGTTTCGAGTGTGAAAATACAGTGTGATAAAATTAAAAAAAATTAAAATTTTTATACAGTCCCATGCCCTTAGCTTCTAATCAAAAAGTTGCGGCCCGTCTCTCCTGAGGCCAAGGAAAAAAATTCCACGTTTTCAAGTGCAATATTCACTGAGATATTTGAATTCAAAAATCAAAGAAAAGTTAGGAAAGAATAGTATAAACTAACAGACAGCTTCTTTCCCTCATGTATGCGGTTCTTTACTAACAGTTCTCAGTTTTTAAAATTCAAATATCTCAGCAAATATTGCACTTAGAAATATAGAGGACAAGGGGACCATATATATATTTTTTTATTTTGACAAATTGTATTTTCACTCTCGAAACTTGTACAGTTATTCCTGAACATATTTCAAGCATTTTTAAATGAGAACGATACCTCTACAATAAAAAGTTGATGAGATAAAGGCTGAATTATATATAGGACTTACAGGACACCCTGTATATATCAACTCAAACTATATACAATCAAACTCTAAATATTTTTCGGCCATCACTGGACAAGATGGCAGCAATATTTTTCTAGAGGATCAATGGCTATTGTGTGGTCAAGAAGGCAGGGGTTCAGAACTATTTCTGCCAAGATATACCAGCTGGCCAGCATTCTCAGTCCACAAACTTGCGTACTTATTATGTTTGGATAGATTTTTTTAAAAAACCTTTCACAGTCTGAATTTGGTCCACCAGCTAGAAGTTGTGTTTCCTGCTACGGGGGTGTTGGTAAAACTTTGAATTTTTTCCTCAAAAACTAACTCGTACTTGAGCCAACCAATATAGGAGAATATCCCAAATATATGGGAATGAATTTCGGATATTGTGGCGAAGCAAACTTAGGAAAGAAAAATTGGTTGTCTCTGTCAGGAAACTTACCATAGACAGTCTTCTTATAAATCAGTCCACAGAAAATTAATTTTTAAATGAAAATTGCGTATTTCATTTTAACATTTTATGCATTGTGTAATCATTAAAAAAATCCTTATATATGGCATTTGTGTTTTCTTTCAAGAACATTATAAGCAACATTGTTTTGGAAGTCTAACAAGAACTGTATTCGGATAAAAATTTGCTTAGAATGTGTCTGGTGTTTCTTGTTGTGATCATTAAATGTTTCATCAGCAATGTGCTCCCAGTGTATATGTTACTACCAAAGCTTGAAATCGGCCAGTTCGCAAACTGGCCATTCCAGTTGACCCGGCCAATGTCTGAATTTTGGAGTGGCCCCTATATATCTATCCCTAAGATATCAATATTCTGATTCCTTTGATTGTTAGGGTTGCCATAGATAGCCATAATTGTCACAAAAAAATATGCCAACATTACGATTTTGACCCTGAATTATAGGGCTTATTGTATAAGGGCCGGCAAAAGTCAAATTCTTAGAAAGCCTGGCCATTTCAAATGAACTGGCTGATTGCGAGCTTTGGCAGTAACATATATATATATAATATATGGCTTTTTGTTATTCAAATTTTCAGGCTGGACTTGGCTTGGATGGTCATGTGTGGGCGTTAGCAGAAATTCCATCGATGAGTTTAGCAAAAAGTCGGTGGGAAAAACCTTCAGTGGAGGTTGCTTCAATGACTGATCCCCCATCGCTCATTACACAGCATAGTGAAAGTCCCAGACAGTTTGTGGTACTTTCTACTCAGGTTAGAGGAGAAATATTCTTTCAATGATTAACAGGCTTCTGTATGAATTTGTGTTAATTCAATATTTTACACAATAGCTAATTTTTTTTTCTTTCCTTCAGGGAACTTCAATTTTGACCAAACCAAGGCCTGTGGATCAATTTAGAAGACTGCTGTTGGCAAGCAAAGGCAGTGATAATGAAACAGTGAAAGCTTTTTTCAGAATACATGGTGTGAGTAGGAGACATTTCTTAAAATTGGTTTGATGAAACATATTTGATGAAATTCATTTTTTCAGATGTCTGTCAGTCAAAATGCACTGATATACACTGACTTCACCTCACATTTACGTCATTTGTCTTAAAAATGATTTTAATTTTTCAATTACATTTTGGACGAAACTGGCAAGTTTTTGATGCTTCATCTTTGAAAGGGAAATGTTTCCCAGTGAAAGGGGCATTGGGGGAGAGGAATAGATAAAGAACAGGGGTGATCAATATTTAAGGGACATTCTTGTATTTTCTTGAGTGCTCTGATTTTTTTTTATGCTAGTGATTCAGCATCGGCAGAAATTTATAAAATTATGATTGTTGAATACTTAGATTATAGTCATTTAATTTTGATAAAACTTAGTTGCCTCATTATTTTAACAGTCATGATATCCAGTATGCACTTACATTTATTTTTTATAAATTAATATTTTGAGGGGAGATATATCACTTCAACCACATTGAAATATACTCCTACTGATGAATTCACGTGCAATAATGCACTAAAAGCATGTTACTTAGAATTAATTTCAATTTTCTCCAGAATATTCTAGTGTGAAGAATATTTTGTAATCAAAATTACTCACTTAAAAATGGAATATTGCATCTGTATAATTTTTGGCATCATTCTACTGTGTGTCTGAAACCATTCAAGGGTGATTTTCTTTTTATTATTTCAGGAGGCACAGGCTTGTGCGATGTGCTTGATTCTAGCTTGCGACCAAAGTCCTCAGAACCAACAAGTAAGTGGTCATAGTTTAAAATGTTACTTTTACAGCCTATTTTTCTTTTGTATTTTTCAAAATTTATTGTGCTTTTGTTGAACGCAGCTTTTTATACATGCATTTGTTACTAGTACTAGTAAACTAAATTATAAGTAATACAAAGTAATATTATGTGTTAGATTTTTAATTTAATATATATCAGGTGCTTATATGCAATCAAGCCAAATATATGAAATTTTTTCAGTAATAATTATTTTCCCTAGATCATGCTGGAGTTTAATCAATTAAACATTTTTCGTTACAAAATCATCATGGGTAATAGAACTTAGAGATGAATAGCAACCAAAACCAGGCACTAAAAAAAAACAATAATTTTGATGTTTCAGGGTAGGGTCTATCAATGTTTTTCATGAAAAGAATTTTGTGATACGCCTTGATCTAATTGTAGTGCTATTGATCATTCTGATTCACCAATGTTAATTTATTAATCTAAATGTATAATTTTGATTGGAAATTAGTCGTTTATTTGGAGAACTCTGATTCAATGTAGCATTTCATTTAATCCTTATCTTCCTTATTTCTGCAGGTCTCAGAATGGGCTACAAGAGCTTTCTTTGTACATGGTGGTAATGTGAATGTTCAGATGAACATGACGACTGGTGGAGAGGGTGATAGTGGACTCGATACGCTGTCAGTTATGGAGCCGTCTCGTAATCCGAGTACTATCTCTTTATTATATATTAATATCACAATCTCTTTCCATATTCAACTAACAGCATAATCTTGTATCAGCTGTTTAGGACTTTCTTGTTATTTAACACCATAAGTGAAAAGATCAAAAACTGCTGATCAGTTCACATTAATCTTTTTCTCTGGTCACAATCAACACATTCATATTCTTTTAATATTTGTTATGTGAAGACTTCAGCAAGAGTTCTCTATTTTTTAAAATTATTTTCCTGCACATAATTTTGCAATCTTCTGAGATTTTTCAATTGTATCTTAGGTTCAGTGTAGCTCACTTTTGAACATTTAGTCATATGACTTCTGAATGCAAATGCATTGCATTCGCAGGTGTTCCTGATTTTGTGGACCAGGCACTGTTATACATGATTAGCTGCACTCAAAAATTGACATTTATGAGCTCACCTCGCATCGATAAAAGCCTCTTATTTTAGCATTGCTAAGTCCAGACATTTTGTAAAGTGGATTTTTCAATGAAACACTCTTCCCTATACCCCTTAGTTTGTACCTGCTGAAAATCGGAAGAAAGCCTACTTCATTAAAAAGGATGGGGCATTTTGAGGGGGATTTAATGATTTGTAATTCCTGCTTAAATGGCTAACCCTTTAAGTGGCACAGCAGAAATCACTAAACTTCCTTGAAAATTCTGATTTTCAGCATGTGTACACTAACATGAATTTAAGGAAAAGTAGAGAAAAATCAACTTTACAAATATCTAAAATAAGAGACATTTAACCACTTTACGATCGAGAACGTAGTATTGTGTCCAAATGCCAATGGAATAAATTCAAACAAATTCTCTCAATTTTCTTTTCTCTCTCTTCACCTCTGCAAAACTTTATAGTAACCCTATCAACTGAAGTTCCTTTTTCTTTCCCTCTGTATACTCCTGTTAATGATTTTTTTTCCCACACAGGTAATGTATCTTTTTATTATATTCATGTAATTGTGAGAGAGAACAGGTAGGGGGTGGGTTATAAAATAAATCTACATCGTACCTACTCTCTTATCTACTTATCAATTATGCTGTTTTCCTTTCATTTGTTTTTTCCCTTTTACTTTTTCCCCTTTTCCTTTTTCTAACGTTTGTTTAGGTTAGGATACCATATTTATTGCTAATTCTTCAAATAGGGATCATTCGAATTTCTTGCCAATAGCTTGTAAGCGAATGCGCCTCTTATTTCCTAGGGGCTGTCAATGCTTCTTAAAGTATTAATGGTTTTGGATTTTTTCTTTTGACTTAACCTTTGTTTTGTATATTATAACAGCTTGGGCAAGCACTCCTGCACAAAGGGATATTTCCCAACTGCATGGTAAGTTCTTTTTTGTTCAATTTAATTAGATTTGATCATTTTGTAGGTTTTGTTTGATTATTACAAATACAACACATACACTGCCGTCCTACACCTAAAAAAGACATCTAAAAAAACTAAGAAATCAGATACCGCCAATTTCCTTAGGATTTTAAGTTTTTTTGTTATGCGACTAATTTCTTTAGTGTTTTTTTACTATTTCTAAACAATATACTACCTCCATACTTAGGAATAATTTCGGGTAGTTCACCAACATTACTTAGCTGGAAAAACGTGAAAATGAAAAAAAATTGGCATACACCTTTTAGGCTAAAGAGAGCTATATACTCCGAGATAAGGGTTCTGTGGTGATAGATTTCTCTCCTGTTCTTGAGGAAATACGGTCAGTTAAGAAAAATATTGTGTTGTATGTATCTGATGTTCGTCTAGAACACCTTTCACTTCGATTCATTGGTGGTCGAGGGTTTGTGCACCTCTCAGGGTTTAAGCTAAGATTGCATTTTTCGCAAAATACGAAAGAGAATCTTAGAATGTGAAAGAAGTAATAGCTACTTTTTCAAAAATGTGTACAGGAGGTACAAAACGAGTAGACATCCAACCATAAATTATTAGCATTATAGCATTTTGTTAAAGCTTTTCCCCTCATTTTTGCTTTTTTGTGAAAGGAATTTTTTGCCCAGCTTAAACCCTGGCACCTGTATGAATGAGAAAAAATGTTAAAGTGTTGTGTTTATTGATTCAAAAAGTGTGATTTTGAAGAAAAAAAGATTGGCAAATTCTTGCTTTTCCTTCCATCGTCTTTTCCATTTACAAACTTAATTGTTGGAGTTCTTAACAAGTGTAGACTGTATTAAAAAACCATAATTTTTCTTCATTTCCACCAAATTTTAAGTAAATAAAGCAAATTGTCTCCTTAATTTTGTGAAAATTGGTCACCAATGAGAAGGCATTTCTTTTCTTTTAGGGGTCTACAGTCCTGTACGCCCACCCATGATGTCACCTCCAAGGAATACTGGTATATTCAGTCCATTGGTTAATCAACCTGCTCATTTCGAAAACGAGAATACAGGTCTCGGAACTGAAATTTCGTTTTCATCTAAACATGATGGACTATACTTGTATTATTCTCGAATCATGAGGTAATAATCGAAAGTGTATTTTTCATATCGGTTAACTTTTAGAAACCAGCGATCATGCACATGGGGTTGGTTGAAGAGACAATGAATTGCTTTGGAGGTTTTTTTTAATAGTGTTTGTTTTTGTGTTGTATGTTAATTGTTATAAGAAATGCCCTGAAATTTATTTATCGTTAATATTGATCTCTAGATAGTCTCATTCTAATCTTTTTAGAGCTAGATCTTGCTGTATATTCAATACTACTGTGCTTGAAATAATTACATAGAATGATTAGAAAACAATTGTTTTAATTTTTGAAATAGTTTAATATAGAAAAAATATAATAGATATGCAAAATCATTTGAGGAAATTTTGTTTTCAGGCCATTGTGGAACATGAAGGTCATCACCATAGAAGAAATCCCATTCCATAATCCACCTCAGACTCTAGTGAGTTATTAAGAAATTACGTTTTTGATGAAATTTTATTTCATGTTACAGGAAAACAATAAAAATATGAACAGAATGTTATGAAATTATATTGACGGCCTAGTTCAAAAAGGCATATCAGAGTTGATCCTCAATCAGTTTCATACAAAGTGAATTATTAACATGCACATATCTCAAAACATTTGAACTGGAGTTGTCCATATGTTCAATCTGTTCTGCCCCAAAGCAGAATATGCAGAACAATCAGTGTTACTGCAGAATTTTAAGGAAATTGTAAGAAACACTATTATATAGTGATTTTTACTGTAGAACATTTCCAGTCAGCCAAGGGCTTGTTGCAGAACAATTATATGATTATTATATATTAATTTTTATGCTCAGAAATAATGTTTGAATATATCCATCATGCTAAAAAAATTTTCTTTGTTTTTGGCTGCTTCTAAAAAAGTTTGGCTATCACAGCGACCTACAATGAAATCTGTCTCGAATGTAATCAAAAGATAGTCATGTGGAGATTATTAAGTTTCTGATGTGCACCTTTAATTACACAGAAAATTGTTTTGGTCACTTGATCTGTTTCATGTAGGTTTCACTGTAATTAGCTGCATGGATTGAAAATTTTGGCATAGTAATAACATCATATCCATGTTTGTTATAAGCAGGTCTGCCTGTATTATGTTTGTGAAATTGAATTCAGTAAAATTTAATATTAAATACACTTATGGTGGTGTCCTTTTTTTATGCAGGTACTATTTAAAAAATATCACATTCTGATCAGTTAGTTCACCAGTCATCTGGGTATGATGTCTATGTAGCCATCATGATCCTATGCCATAGCTGCCAAGTTCCAGGACAATTAGCCGAGATTTTAACCGTGATTGTAAAAAATTAGTACTTTTGAAATGAAAATTCCCAAAGAATTTATTCAAAAAAAAGTTTCTTTTGTTTTTAATTAGCAAAATAACACAGGCATGAGCATTTTTTTTAATAGTGTACTTCATACATGCTCTCGTGGCACTTGTCCAGATCACTTAATTAAGTGACCCGCATCATGTTTTTGAATTAGCAAAGTGGCCCGCATTCTCCTAAAGGTTGAATACCCTTGATGTAAATTGTCGCCATTGCATCAAATCACAAAAAAAATTAATGTTTTTAGAAAAAAAGACAAAATTTGTTAAACAGTCAGTGTTGATTCAGCCTTTCGACATCCGAAATTGGCGAGATGGCTTGCATATGCGCTGACTATATCCTGGCTTGGGCTTGATGCGTTTTTTTTTTTTTTGTTAGCTTGATTTGATTAGAAAGGAGAAATGACAGATAATTTAACCTACTAGTTAGTGATAATTGGTGTCGGGGTGCTGCTCAGCGACGGCATGTACGATGTCACAGTTTTGCAAAGGGGAAAAATCCTTACAATTTTACTTTTGTTAATGAAAAATCTCTACATCGTTTTCAAAAATCCCTTTTTATATTTATTTTTGTGAGGAATTTAGATCCATGCAAAAATCTCCCTAATTCTTATTTTCAAAAGATGGCAGCTATGCTGTACCATCATGCTGAAGTATCCAGATGAGTGGCTAAATTCATTTACAGATTTCTGTCCATCTTTAAAATGTCATAATTCATAAAGAAGAATACCCCTGAAAAAATCTGGGGAGGAAAATCACCAGGAATAATTTTTTCCCCTCGCTATTACCATTAGAGTATACCATTAGCGTTGGTAATTTATTGTGTTTCAAATCAGGCAAAAATAATTCCAGTTTTCTAAATAATTAAAATTCTTTTTTTATTTCTTGATAGGTATATAGCACTGTCCCTGGAAAAGACCTGACAGAATTTTTCTTGCAACTGAAAGCACTTAAGGAATTCATGCAGCGTCACTATGTTTACTTTAATAATGCTACTAATGAAAGGTAACTACTGTCTGCTATCGTTTATATCCTCAAAGTCTGATTTGATTTGGAATTACTGAAAAAATAATCTAATATGATTGGGATGAGACCATGTTTGTAAATTGAAATTTCTGTACAATCGAACATGTATCAATCAAAAATCCATTAATATCTGCATCTCAAATTAGAAAAAGCCTCTCTGCTGAGAGCAGGCAGACCTTCAACACAATACTTGCATAGCATGAGAATTCAGGCACTTGCATTTCCACTTAAAACATGCTACAGCACCAGCATAACACAAAACAAGCATGATTCTGACAACATAAATAGGTCGGGACCGTGCATACACACACAACACGTTTCTGCATGTACAAATTTGTAAGAAATTCCCCATAGGAATGTTTACAATATGCATGTATAGAGAAGTAGTGGTATCATCTGTGAAGTAGAACCTCTCAATAACGACACCCTTGGGGCCAAAAATTTTGTTTGCTAATGGGGACTTACAATATTGTAAGTGAAATTACATGGAACCGTAGGACTTTCCAGGCTTCACAAAATCTCAAGCTTCAAAATATGTTAGCACTCGAGAGCATTTGTTTTTTTTTCTTTTTATCTCTATGAGTTTATAATAAGCGCATGTACATATATATATTTTTATGGAAGTGAAATTTTAACAAAATTATTTGTACCACAACTCTAAAAAAAATAAAGCTCACCTGATTTTACTGTCTGGGGATCAGACAAGTGTTCATTAACGGGAAGTATTCATTAGGATTAGTTAAATGATTAATTAAATAATAATTTTGTTGATAGAGACTAGTACTAGTTTCTATCAAATAAACCTTTAAAATATGTATAGGCAGACTGGTCAGCTTCAAAATATGCACTTAAAAATGTCAAAATATGCATTAAAAACCCAAAATATACACTAAAAAAATCCTGAAAAACTTGCATATTTTCTCATTTTCAATAATTTTTATTTAAAAAGTCACCATGCAAAAAAAAGCAGATATGCTTTTAAAATAAATATTTTCCATTCCTTAGTGCATATTCATTTACAAAAAATATCCCCACATATACCTGCATATGCAAAAAACTTCTACATATTTTTTATTTCTAGTTTGTTGTAGCTGCTCAGTAACGAAATACCAATAACAAAGGAATTTCGACACAGTTTCTAAACAAATTAAATGTTTTTGACATATCTCTAGAAATACTCTTAATAGAAGGTGTTTGGAAAATGCAAACATCTCTTTACAGTTAACCCCCCCCCCCCCACAGATGCAGTCACCCTTCTTTTATGGCCAAGTAATATGTTATTATACATATGCCCTTGTATAATAGAAGTATGAATTTCAAATCGCTGATCACAACTGTCACCCCTCTTTTACAAACAATATTTTTTGTCCTGCCAGTGATTGCAAAAGAGGTTTTACTGTATTATCAGCAATATTTATTTGAAAAATTTTATAAAAGTGTGATTCCCTTTAAATAAACTTTTAAAAATATGCACGTATTCTGGAAATTATTTGCTTTTACGCTTTCATATGCATTAATGTGAAAAAAGGCCGAAATATGCAGTGCATATGTATATATTCCAGGCTCTAATTATCACTAAGAAAATTGCCATCGGGTTATCAATGTTTTGCTATATTAGTTTTTATAATTTTATCATTACAGATACACTTCATATGTTTGTTACGTGTTTCTCTTTTGTGTTTCTTTCATGCGAGTTGGAACTTTTGCATTTTAAGAGTTTTTCTTTTTCATCTACAGAGTGATAGCAAATGGTTCTTTTATTAGCATGACTAGAACTTCACCCGAAATCACAACAGTAGGAGCTCAACAACCTACCACTTCTCAAAGTGAGACCACAACTGATTTTTAAAATTTTTACTTATATAGTGATTTTGATTGCTTTGCTTTTTTTTTTTTTTTTTTTTTGTTCATGCACTACCATGCTTATGTGTTTTCATTAATGTGTAATCATACGAATGGGGGGGGGGGTGAAGTTTAATTTCTAATCATTGGTACATGTAAATGATTATCTTAAATTTAAAAAGAACTTCAGTTAACTTATTTTTGTTTCAAAAATTTTATACACTTAGTTCATCTGATTAGAGTACATGATACCTGTCAACAAGCCTGAGTTTGAATCCCATTTTGAGAATAGACGTATTTGCATTGCTGTCCAAAGTTGACAGTAGGCACCAATTTATGGGTCTTGGTCTAATTTACCCATTCTAAATTTTTTATGGTTTGACAAAATTAGATCACGTGATTAAATGTGCAGGAAAGACAAAATGTTGGCTGGTGGGAAGGGCCATGTGGGAACCTGTGATGGATGGGTTTATATGAAATTCGGGAAATTATTGTTTTCCGTTCCCTTCCATTCCTTTGAAATATAAGATAAAAATTATTTTGAACCACAATATGGCAAAATTACATTATGATTACAAAATTTAAGAAATAAAAAATGCAATAGGCAAGTTTTACTGCAAAATGAAAACTATGAAAAATATCTGAGATAACTTTTGCTCTGTCTTAATGAGTCTACAAAATCCTCAAACAAGTGGGATACAAGAAAGTTTTTATGGCGATGTCCATATGTTATTCACAGCCACATGTAGCTCTCAAAAACATACCAGGCTTTTGATTTGCGACCAAGAAATTGCTATTGCTGGTCATTTTCCTGTACTGTTTTTTTTTTATTTTTCATGAAGCAGTTTGTGGGTGTTATTTCGCCATGTCTAAGGGGATATTGTGTGGAACTCTGGGGTTTTAAGCTGTGCATCCACCCTGATAAAAATATACACATAAATTGCTTTTGAAGTTTCTGAATTGAACACTGGAAACATTCTGATGTACAAAGGGTACAGTGAACCAATGAGAATTGGAAATCAGAGGTGTGTAAACCCTTTTGGAATTTAAGCAAAATGTTCAGTGCTCTCTGCTGTTTTTCATAGTACGTGTTTAAATTGTGCAGTAATATTGGGTGTTATTGCATTGTGCGTTTTTAAATTTTGTGACTAACTGCATCAAATTGCTGTTAAGTGGTGTTATGCATGTCTAGTGTGTACTAAAAATAAATATAAACACAGATTTCCATAATCTTACATCAATCTCATTACATTATTACAGTATTCTTCATTGCCTTTCAAACCAGCCAAGAACTTTTTTGCCCATCTTGTATATTTGCTGCCCCAACTATTTGTAGTAGAAAGAATATCGTCAAATCTTGAGATAAATGCTCATCTATTTTAATTTTTATACATTTGGTGTTGGGGGATATTTTAGTTTAACTGGAATTAGACAAATTATTTAAGTTCAATGTAATTGCATCAATTTCAGAATCACTGTCTACACAAATTGAGTTTTTTCTTTATCTGGGGGAGTCATTCCCTCAGTTGTATCAAACAGAAAATTGTTTAATTTGTTTATATTTTGAGGCAGTCACCAATGTATCTAAGAGGCCATTCAAATATTATGTCAGCAGATTTTTAGCCATTTTTAATCTTTCCCACGTGTCAGCAGAATTTCGTCAGCTTTGCCCCCTCCCATCTCCTATCACATATTGGGATCAGAGGCTTATTCAACAGGGGAGGCATAGGGGGCTCATGGCCTCCCCCAAGAGCAATAA
Source organism: Pholcus phalangioides (assembly GCF_987345545.1). NCBI lineage: Eukaryota > Metazoa > Arthropoda > Arachnida > Araneae > Pholcidae > Pholcus > Pholcus phalangioides. Next base: position 20,595,556 of record NW_028301603.1, on the reverse strand, counting down.
AAAATTTATTTTTGATGTAAAAAAATGCAAATATCGTAAGAAAATACCTTTATATGTTATTATAGTCAATTTATGTTAATTTCAAATGTCATTTGAAGGCTAATAGCTCAAAATTCTTCTTAAAGAAATTCCTTGTGCCCCACCTCTAAGCCTTTTTGCCCCTGAAAAGATCGATCCTACATACTTCCCTGATTGGGATTGCCTCTTGAGAATATGCATAATGAGTCCAACCACCACTATCTGCACTCTGTAGTGAACTTTGCTATGGATGCACAGGGATCATTTTTCACATAACTGAACAGAGAACACAATATTTTTAACTTGTGTTTTACGTTTTGAGCATTAATTAATGGAGTGGTATAAATTGCTGTTTGTTGTAAATTGCAGAGCATGAGCTCTTGTCTTCATCATGGTTCAACAAATTCCAGAGATATTAATCAGTCCATATAGAGATGATTGCTTAAAAACAGCCATTTAAATAATTTGGGGCAATTCCTTCCTATATAGCTATCAATGCAATTATTGTCGATGTGTCTGATCTTGACTATAGCACAAGGTTGGCCCACATCACGCATGGTCAAGTTTTTCAGGTAAATAAGTACACAAATTAAAGATGCCATTACGAATATTTCATATTTTTCATAAAGGGTGGTTGATTACGTAATCATTTGAACATCCCCATCCGTTCGTCATCAAAAGTTAGCAAATTTGACTCCCCTTCTTTATACTGACGTAATACTTGAATGGCCCTTGAGTGTATGTCAAAGAGTAAGCATTTTTTTAAATTTATTTCATTTCTATTTTATCTGCAGTTGGTGATGCTGAAGTACAGGAAAGAACTTCACTTCAAAATCTTCAGTTCCTAGTGAGTCATTCGTGTGAGGTCTTAGGCCTTTGGAAAATTCTATGTGACCATCAGATCGATGTTATTTTTGGTTTATTGGCAGAAGTAAGTTTTTTTCCCACTAATCAAAAAGTATGGCATGATAGTATTATCCAAAAAGTTTTGCATTTTGCAGTGTTTGTCTTAAATTAAAAATTATTATGTGATTCTTCTCCAGAACATGCGAGAACAGCTGAAACAGATGACTTATAAGGACTTTATTGTTGATGGTCTAGTGGTAAGTTGTTTTTTATTCTCACTTATTTCCATAATATTTTGTATGGCTTATGCAGTTGCAGCTTGATTTTACTAACTAGTTCCAAACAATATGTAATGTCTTTGAACATTTTCCCATTCACGAACTGATCCAATCTATTCTGCACAAGCCATTAGAGTGCTTAAAATGTCAACTTTGTCAGCAAAACACATTCTTTCATTGAGATGCTTATTATATTCTGACATTTGATGTAGCCTATCCCCCTTTTCACATTTTCATATTAGCGGTTCCAAACTTTCCAGGGCTCTCACTCCTACTTTTGGTAAAATATCCTACTTTTGACCTACTTTCTCGGTTTTTGTCTTACTTTTTATACTTTTTTTTAATCAAACCCTATCAAAAAAATTTGTATAATTGATTTTAATTGAAGAAGGAATCATCGATATAGTGCCAAATAATGCAAATATAGTAGATTGCAATTAATAATTCTGCCAAAGCAGAAATTGTATAGTTTTTAAATTTATTTGGGGATTGTATGTGGACTACAGTCTAATCCGGTTATAACGAACGTGAAGAGGCCGGAGGAATCACTTCGTTAAAACGAAATTTCGTTATAAAGGAATTCCAGGTTACCTGGCATTGTTCCTATGTGAACTTATTTGGGGGATTAGAAAAGTGTTCGTTAAAACGAGATTTTTCGCTATAACTGTATTCGTTAAAACGGGATTGGACTGTATTTGGTGGTTTATTAATTTTTCATTTACTTAGTTTGAGGTCCAACAAGTAGAGTAGTGATTAAAAACTTCTGCCTGGTTGAAGAAAAAAGTAATTTTGTATCCTTTTCTACAAGTATATGATCTATATATCTTTTTCTCAGCTACCTCGTTGGGCATTTTGCCTGTTGTAGCGTTGTATTTGTATATAATACTCCTAAATGGAGAGCCCTGAATATTCATTAATACAATAGTCATGCAAAGTGGTTTTTTTTTTGAAGCAAAATACTGGCCATATAAAAGTTCTTGAGGTGTGGGTGTACTTCTTTGTATGTAAATGTTAACTCTGCTTCTTAATGACAAAAATTTTAAATCATTTCTAATAATGATCTGTATGAAGTCTGGTCATGTCTGTATAGGAATATGGTAGAATCCTATTTTACAAATTTCTTAAATTTAATAATTTTATTTTTTTAAGTCTGTGTAATAAATAAGGCTTTCGCAGCCATCATTGAACTAATAAAATTTTCTGGATATTAGGCCAATGGAATTGAGAGTATTTTAAAAAAAATGTTTTTGAAAAAGTGTTAGTCCTATAGTTTGTTTAATTAGAGCTTTAATTAATCAAATTGATTAATTGAGTAATTTATCTATGATTAGCTATAGTACTGCTAAAAAACAAAAATATGTGCTTAATGAAATTTTAATGATATCAGGGTATATTGGGGCTGCTGATTTAAAACTGTTATTGGTTTTGTCGAATTGGCTGTAGTTTTTGAGATAATGCATACTCTCAATAATGTGATTTGTATGCTGCTTATGTAATACCATTGAAATTTGATTTTCACTTTATCTCAAACTAAAGCCAATCTGACAAAACCAATGTCAGATTCGAAATCAGTATTCCAAAATCATCCTAAAATCATCAAAATATCTTTAAGAACAAAATCAGTGTTGAGCAGTTAATTAATCAATTGGTAAAGTGTCAATGTAAGGTACTCTTCCATTATAATCATACAACACATTTTCGGCACCAAATTGGCGTATTTTGGCTTGTTTCTTTCTGCATGCCATATTTAAAAAAATGGAAAGAATATTTAACACTAAACGGGAAGCATAAATTAGAAAACAATTCACCTAAACAAAAAGGTGTCAAATGGTATGGTTATAACGAAAGGGTGCCCAATGTAAGATTGTGTTATTACGGTTTTCCCTTTCGATTGGAGAAGAACTTCAAATGCATAGGGTATTGATTCAAAATATGAATATACAAGGCGTGGTTCAAAATTAAGGGGCAATCACACACAGTAATGAAATGAAAACAATTTAAAAAATGGCAAATTTATTAATAGTTTCAAAAATTTACATGATTTTATTTTTCTACATAATCACCATGTCGTTCCAAACACTTTTGATATCGTAAAACAAGCTGTTTCAAACTTTCTGCATAAAATTTCACCGCCTGGGATTTCAGCCAGTTTTGCACTGAGATTTTAAATTCCTCACTTTCCTCAAAACATGTAGACACAAGCCAATTTTTGAGATGTTGAAAGAGATGGTGGTCACCGAGGGCGAGATCAGGACTATAAGGGGATGATCAAAAATCTCCCATCTGAATTTTTGAATTGTTTCCATAGTGTGTGCGGACGTGCATTATCGTGAAGCTCACTGTAAATGTCGTGCAGGTCTTTGTGAGCATCTATGAGCATTTTCAGTACCCATCGTGCACACATTTTCCGATAATTTCAGAGTTTCAGTCATGATTCTCAACAAATGTTGTCCTAGAAACTTTTGGAAATTCTAGAGAAAGATTGTGTATCATATAGCGACAATTTTCTTTCACTTTTGCATTCACATGCTCAACGAGATCGTCGGTCCAGATTCTAGGTCTGCCAATCTTGAACATTTGAACGCCCTTCCTTAAACTCACGACACCATTGCCTCACTTTTCCTTCACTCATTGTGGTAGGCCCTTATGCTTCACACAATTGGCGGTGAATTTGAGCAGCATTATATCCTCTTGCATTTAGAAATCTAATGACTTATCAAATTTCACAACTGGTGGGATGTGTTATTACAGCACTCAGACCTGCCAACTCTCCTGATTTAGGAGGGAGACTCCAGATTTTTCATTCTTCCTCCCGGTTTCCGGATTTATTAAAATTTCTCCGGGTTTTGGCAGAAAATTAGATTTTACGCGAGCTTTCACGTCGTGGCGTCAATGATTACAGTCGTCGTTAGGGAAAACACCCATAGAGGACAGCCATGGTCATTTCCATAGAGCAGTCTTAAAAACAGTCCCTGTGACCGCATTTAAGCAACTGGCAAAGACGCGACTTCGTTTTCGTAGCGTTTATCTGCAATCATTTATCAGGGGCATGACCTTGGTTGCCGAAATTCCTGTATAATCGTTATTGTATTCTATTAACAGCCATACGGTAAACACGTTTTTTCGTCTGCAGCTTTGTAATTTGAATTGTTTTAATTGTTTCTTCCGATTAAACGTCTTCAGAAAAAAAATATAAAACTTTAAGCTATATAAAGCTTTTAAGAGTTCATATACCCAAGATAGAATCACTGATAGCATCCACGAAAGGAAACACTTATATTTTATGAACAGTATGTAGATGTGATTTCTCTATTCTGTATGGAAAGACTGACATGGAATTATGTTCTGCTCAGGGGCAATGCAGAACCTTTCTTTGGGGGGGGGGGGTGTAACTTTTTCTTAATTGATTAATTTTTTTTTAGATTTTTTTGATTGAGTCTATGAGTGCCGGGAGGGGCGGGTCCCACCCCCTCGGGAGAATCTCTGGATTTCAAAAGTTGGCACGTCTGTGCACTCATTTTACCATACTGTCTTGCAAAGGCAGACAACAGTCAAATGATGGCAATATGGCAGTTACATTCCCAACAGACCAAGTAATGCTATTACGCATGTGCGAACCCATCTAAATTGCCATTCGTTTTTCATATGTGATTGGCCCTTAATTTTGAACCGTGCCTCGTATTTCAGCAGAATGTCATGCTTTCACCTCTCTTTATTTGCATATAATAAACAAGTAAGATTGATGATGATTTTAATTTTTGTATGTTTGAAATGTATTATATTTTCTATTGTCAAGTTGTGTGGATTCCTGTCATCAGCATTGATAACCTATTACCTTGAGGATGATTCAGATACCTCATCAGTTAGTAAAAGATTGAGGGAAGTATGCCCAACGATCTACAAAGCTGAAGATGCTGTGATTTCAAAGGTAAGAATGGTTATGGGACTTGATTTTGGATTATGGTAATTTTCAGTCATGAAATTTCATGGATGGTTATGGTTTCCGCAGTGAAATGTACAAGTAGTAATTTGTGCTTTTGAAACAAATGCATGCTTCTAAAACTCGTGTTATATATTATGAGTTGTGTGTGGACAATTTATTTATTACAATATGTGCTCTGCATGTATTGTTTGCATTCTAGGCTCAAGAGATGGTTTTGAATTCCAGAAATACAATAAATGCTTTTGAGAAAAATAAAGAACTGATGGAAGCACTGAAGGTGAGAGTTTCTCTGACTCAAGGTGTGTCTACATAGGCTAACTCACCCTGATTCCTGTTCATTGTGGTTTTGCTTTGCAAATTCGACAAAATTCTCTTCCTCTCTCCACATACAACCTAGTTCAGACAGCAGCTTCGGCTATACAAAATCAGAGACTCAACAGATGCTTCTGTCTCAAATCCATCATTGGTAGAGCCTCCCAAGTGCAATATTCGTCTAGTGTGTGTTGCTTGGCTAGAGGTGAAATATTTTGTGACAGCTGTGTTCACATGGATTAGAAATAGAGGGTCTAGGTCAATTCGTCGCGATCAACTTGTCGCGCGACAATTCGTCGCAATCAATTTGTCGCAGCGTCAATTCGTCGTGCTACAAACTCGTCGCGGTACAAATTTGTCGCAGAGTCAGTTCGTCGCGGTACAAATTTGTCGCAGAGTCATTTCGTCGCGGTACAAATTTGTCGCAGAGTCAATTTGTCGCGGTACAAATTTGTCGCAGAATCAGTTCGTCGCGGTACGAATTTGTCGCAGAATCAGTTCGTCGCGGTACAAATTTGTCGCAGAGTCAGTACGCCGATCAAATAAATTTTCAAAATTCAGTTTTCATGGTATTCATGCCACACTTCCCGCTTTCTGGCGGGATCTCCATTTCTCGCAGCGAGGGGCGTTGGGCGAACACACGAAGATGATAGATAAGTTATGATAAAATAAATTTTTAAAATTAAATTTTCACCGTATAAGCCGCACTCCCGCTTTCTGGCGGGATCTCCATTTCTCGCAGCGAGGGGTGTTGCGGGAACACACCAAGATGATAAATTAGGATCAATGCCCATCCCAAAGCACAATTTGCCTAAGGGGTCATTTAAGTATTACGTCAGGATCGGGGAGGGAGTTTCGGATTTGTTGACTTTTGATGGCGGGGGGGGGGGGGTTGAAGGTCGCTTACGTCATCAACCACCCCTTTTTGAAGATATGAAATATTCTAAGCTGCTGGTGAAATTTTGCTGACAGGGGAGGGGATGGGGGTCAGTGTTTTGCTGATTTTTGCTGACAAGGGGGAGGGGGTCAAAAATGGCTGAAAATCTGCTTACGTAATACTTGAATGGCCCTAATTCACTATTGAATATGTATCTGCCATGTAGAGAATACATCTTTGAGGAATTTTTTACCGACAATATATCTAAGGCTAGCATTACACTATGAAAGTGTTCTAAAAGTCCTTTTATAAAACTTGAAAAATTCAACCAATAAGATTATCGGTTGCATTTGCTCGAATGTAACCTATGAACTTTATTGGTTGGATTTTTTGAGTTTTTAACTTGAGCAACTTATCCGGTGCAAATTAAATTTTGAAAATGTATGTGATCGCAATTTATCATCTCGGTGTGCGCCCCAACTCCCCTCGCTACGAGTAATGGAAATCTCGAGAGAAAGCGACAAGTGTGGCTTATCCGGTGAAAATGAAATATTAATTAAATTAAATTATTAATTATTTCAGGTTCTTGTGGAGATACTGTAGTGGTTAATGTTGGTGGGAGTCTCGAGTCCACATGGGACAGATACAAGTTTACACTTAAAGAGAGCCTCCGCTGTGCTGTAATTTGGGGAATATCATAAACACCGACATTTTTTTACAGAATTTTAAAATTTTATCATAGAAAAAATGATTTTTTTAACATTTACAATAATTGAATAATAAAACATTAATATCAATTGTAATTTTAATTTCGATGTAATTTCGATGATTTTTTTCGAAATGACAAAAAAAAAATTTAATAAACTGTGTGCATTTCTTGATGGAAAAAAACTTTTCTTCATGTTTATTTTTTCACGTATGTGACAAAAAACCTACATACAGATCGCGTGACGAGTTGACTCTGCGATAAATTGACGTCCCGACGAATTGGTTACACGACAAATTGTCACTGCGACGAATTTGTACCGCGACGAATTGGCTCTGCGACGAATTTGTACCGCGACGAATTGGCTCTGCGACGAATTTGTACCGCGACGAATTGGCTCTGCGACGAATTTGTACCGCGACGAATTTGTACCGCGACGAATTTGTATCGCGACGAATTGGCTCTGCGACGAATTTGTACCGCGACGAATTGGCACTGCGACAAATTGATGCGCGACGAGTTGAGCGCGACAAGTTGAGTGCGACAAATTGACCGGCTACGAGAAATAGAAATCCCATCGAACCACTAAAGAACAATGTGTAGGCTAGCTTGCACATGTAGATGCACCTTTACATGATCGCTAACCTTTCTAAAAGTCTTAAAAGAAGAATTATATATTCTGAAGTTCCTCTCATTTTAAAGCTTATTAGCAACAACTATTTACTCATTGGAAGAAAAATTTGTTTGTCCAAAAATTATAACATTTCCATATTCTCTAAAGATCTTCAGGTCAATGGAAAGGTTCTATGATTTATTTATTTTTTTTTCCTGTGGAAAACTCTGGTGAGCAATCATTAGCCAATCATTAAGTTTCTTTTCATTTCTGGTGCATGATTAGCTTTCTGTAATAAGGGTGTAAAATTGAAATCTTGGCTCAATTGACATTTTATTCTAAATCAGAAGAGTTATTGAAGTTGTATCCACACCCATTTACAAAAATTTATTATTTTGAGAACCTGTATTTATTCATGAGCTTCTTAACGCTGAGTACCTCCATGATAACGAAATCTGGGGAAAACTGATTTTTTTAGGAGTAAGTACATAAATTGTTAGGTGTTACTTCCAGCCAGGTAGAAGGCCATCACTTTACCTGAAAGGCTGATGAGACTGCCCCAATTATACAAGGTGGAAGAGAAGGCCTCTGGGCACATTTTAAAAATTAATAACAAATCAACCAGTCAGCTTCAAAGGGTGTGGTTTGCACTGAAATATTCATCATTATCACATTCCAATATGAGTATCTTTATTTAGCTCTTGCTACACCTAAATGGGTGAAAGAGTGCTCGTGATACAATATGGCTTTATGTAATGCAAATTGTCATAAACATTAATTACATCTTGTGTATTATATTGGATATTTAATGTAATTATGTTAGTTTTTTTGTTTTACAGCCCACTGTATGTGAAATTTGAATTTTTTTCAATTTATGTAAAAAACAAAAACTAGGCCACGATAAGTGTTTTAGTGCAAACTGCACCTTTTTATGTCGATTAGTTTATTTGATGTTAATTATTAAAATGTATCCAGCACTTCTTCCTGTATTATTGAAAATATGATATAGCTAGAAAATTTTTATCTTACCACAAGAATGACTATGTGTCTTGCCATTAAATGATTAATGTTCATTTTCTTCAATCGTTTTTCATTTTAGCTGTGTAAGAGCGTATGTGCTAGTCTAGATGTAGAAGAAATGTGTAATCTCTTCAGAGGATCTAACTTTTACTTGGGGATAGTTGATTTGTGTCTCACCACCGCACAGAAAATTGACCCACAAAAATTAGCCTTGCATTTTTACAAGAATGGGAAACCAGCTAATGACCAGCAGGGACAAGATATCTTCATGCATAGGTAAATATATATAAAAATCAATTTTCAGAACAGCACATTCTATATTATTCTTGGGTTATTGTAAATTTTGAGTGCTATGATCATGATATTTACAATGCATCGTTTAATTATCCTTGTTAATATTTATAGGGAAAGGATATACAAAATAATTTTGGAAACGATTGGTGATTTAATGGCGAAATCTGCTAGGTCTCACCCACAAGCACCGAATGCTTCGAGTTCTTTCACTGAGCAGCCATCACAGCAACAGACTCTATCTACAGAGGAAGCAAGAAAATTTGTAAGAACATATTTATTTGAGTTAATACCATCCATTTCGAAAGTTATACCTTTTTATTTTTTAGTACAGTGAAACCCCCCCCCCCACCCCTCTTAATGGTTATTCCTCTATTATGGCTGAATAATTATTTATTACTTTTATTTCTTTTCAATAAGTAATTTTTTTACAAATGAGTTTTTCTGCCAGATCAGTGTCTGCAAAGTAGAAATTCAAACACAAAAGACACCAACAGACAAATCACCCAATGAGGTGATCCAACAAGTTTCCACCAAAAGTTTATCTTGATTCCTAGCTTAGCATGGACATCCTACGAAGAATGACAGATACCACAACCATAAGTCATCCGATTCCACCTACCAATGAAGCTAGGTTTCATGAATCCACCATAATTCGCAGCCTTTCAAGGCCAGATTTGAACCCGGTTCCTGAGAATTCAGTCTCACTGACCTGGCGCCTTACCCCATTTTGTCGCTATAGCAGTATAGGTATAAAAGAAGGGCTTCATACTTTATTTGATAATAGTGAAAAAGCATGTACTCATAGCCTCTCATTAATCCGACAAATATTGTACGAGGGTGTGCCAGATTACAGAAAACTGCCTAAAATGGGAAATTTTTTTGGTCTCTTGATATTTTGTTTTATACAGGTTTAACTGTAAATGATTTCTTTCTTTTATATTGCAGTGCGAAATCATGTTTTCAACAGCGGTAAAAACAGATGACGAGCTGTTTCATTCCACTATGTATGATTGGCTGATCGAAAATCAACATACAGAGTTATTGTTGACTGTGAGTACAATTCTGACATTATTTACTGTACATTATTACTTTATATTTGAAATTTAAACCATATTTATATTTTACTTTATTATACAGTAAAACGTCAGATTACAAAGAACTAGGTTTATGAGTCTCACAAGACGAGCAAAATTGTAAAAAAATGTATATAACAGATTTTCACATTAAAAGCAAGAGATGGCTCTAATACAAATGCAGTAAAACTTCGATTAACCATCACCATCTGGACCAGGGTTGTGACAGATAGCAGAAATCTCTTGATGCATATGTACAATAATATGATTTCACTGTGTGCTTGGGAGGAAAAGGAAAATAAAATCCCTTTTTAAAAAAGTGAATAACACATATTGTATTTAATTTTACAAAATGATCAATATAAGGTCAGCTCAGGCAGTGGCGATGTTGAAAATAGTGTTTTTTGTATTGTATCTCTTCCAAAATTCTTTCACAGTCATGGCATCATCATATGAAAGCAAGCCTTTGATAAAAGTTTTTCTGTAACACTGCTTCATATTTTCATGCTCTGGTCCATAGGCTGGATAAATGGAGTTGTACTCACTGGGAGAAAGAATGTTGTTTTGCCATCATCACTTCTGAGTTCACAACAGGGGTGTGTCGGGGCAGTGCTTCCTGCGGCAACTGCTTTTCGGCCATATGATTTCCAACTTGAGGCACGAAAATGTTGTGGAACCATTCTAATAAAAACTGTTTGGTCCACCAAGCACTATTTTGGGCATAATAGTTCACAAGCATTGCATTCATATCTAAATTTTTGAAAGCACATGGTTTTTTGGATTTACCGATTACAAGCATGGGTAATCTATGATTGTCGGTGACATTTGCACAGACCATAGCGGCGGTGCAATCTTTTTGGACCTAAAAACCTGTGGCTGTTTTTTCCGTATTTTTTTCTTAGACTATGACGGATAACAGAAACTGACGGTTAAACGAGTGACAGTTAATCAAAGTTTTACTGTATTGCATATACCAGAACCTTCTAGACAAGCATGATTTTGAATAAGAGGCTTTGGGTATTCACATTGTTTGTTGAGCATCATATGATCAGAATGAAGGCAACAAATCTCAGTATGGGCAATGCTGCCTGAATGTAGAGTTATCAGATTCGAAAACTAATAAAGGAGGATGCCTGCGTGCACCCTTAGTGACGTCACTTAAACTCCAATTTTTAACAATAAATGGTGCCACTATTCCGACCACTGAAACCGGCCACAACAATACTTTTTCCCATCTCTAAAGAAAAAAAGCTGAAACAGGAAAAAGTTCAGAGAATTTCAACAGCTATTGGTGAATGTGTGCAGAGGTGGGGGAACCACAAAAACACTTGTATCAATGAAGAAATATATGTTTCAAAGTGGGAAAAAAATTCCAGAAACCTGGAAAGGAGAACAAAATTTCAAATTTTCAGAAACGTAGGAGGATGTTTGAAATGACATCAAAAAGGAGGACAGTTGGTAATCCTATCTGAATGAGTTCAGGGACTGGGCCCTCACATTTCTTGGGATTCCTTTTGTTATGCCAATTCATGAAAGACCAAATTAAAATATATATTTTCAAACCCTGATTTAACAAATCGGAAAAAATCAACAGTTTAATTCGTCAAATCAAGAAAATCATGGTGAAAGTGATCAAGAGCAATAACTTACTCGAAACTGCAAATTTTAAAAGCTCCTTGGGAGGGGAGGTTGCTGATACAGATTATTTCTGACAATAATGGGGGGGGGGGGAGGGGAAATACAAACTTAAGAATAAAATCAGGATGCATGGAAAAATTGCTTGATAGAAATTGTTTGATGCTTCCAACATTTTTATCGAATTCAGTCGAAATTTGTCGTTTTTTCCACTAATAAAAACAGGTTTTTTCTTCAGCTGACCTGCTATTTTTACTTATCAAGATGTAGCACGAAATTGAACTAAACATTCGGACAACACAATGCTTTGTGGTATTACACGGATTGCTGAAACCTTCCCACGTACATCCTTAATGGGTTTATTTTCTCCTTTACTCATAAAGGAACATATTCCTATTCCCCCCCCCCTTTTTTTTGTTCGTCTCTAAAGAAGGGCTGAAGATCAATTCTCAGGAAGTCAAATCTTCGGACTGTGGTTTTTGGGAGGGGGGGGGCGAGAAATAAGAAAAAAAAATTGAATATTTAAAATAATATTCATTATATCAAGATTTCAGGAAAAGAAATTGTTAAATTGAGGAATTGGTTGAATTAGGGTCCGATTGTATAGTCAAATCTCTCTATCTCGAAACTGACAAGACCAAAGAAAAATTTTGAGACAGTTTTCGAGAAATAGTGTTTTTGCATAAGAAACTAAAAACACGCTAAAAATAGAGAAAATTTTGATTGATAAAAACTAAAAAGCCTGTACTGTATTTTACATTATACTAATAAAATTATTGGTGAAGTTTGATATGTACAATCACCCTATATGCAAATACATACACACTAAAAAAAAAGTTTTGCATCCCCTCTAATCCAACACGCGGTGCACCAGACTCGCCCCTTCCCTTTTCCCCAGTTAGGCCCTTCTAGCAACAGCTGCAAATATTTCAGGTCCTATCTTCCCAGTTTGCTCCACTAAATGTCATAGTGTTTTTACAGCATGTTTAGTATTTTTCACTCACACTTTTTCTTAATTTCTCTGTAGAAGCTTCTGCTGTATTTTTGTCACCCAAGTTGGCCGTACATTCAACAATTTCGGTATCAGTTAAGGTGCCACAAGTTTGTAGTGAACTGTCCATTTTTCCACAAAATCTGAAAATGAAATTTCTAGCTTCATGCATAAGTAATGCCCCCTTATGTTCTGAAATTTCATCTACCTACTCTACACTTGTTCTGAGATTCGTTGAAGTTTTAGCAAACCATCAGATTTGATTCCTTCATCACTGAGATGACAGCTTTCTTGAAGAAATTTTGAATTGTCTGTTGGCTGACTTTTTTTTTGCCATGCTGAACAAGCCATCCACATGGCATTCACCCCCTATCAATCATAGTATTCGCCTATGATTGACAAGATCCATCAACGCAATAGATAAAAAAATTAATAATACTTTTTACTATTTTCCTTTAACCTCTGGAAAAAAAGGGAGATTTACGCGAAAGAAAATGAATTTTAGAGGTTTTATACTATCATCGTGGCTTGACCTTTGGGATAGAGGTTTTTGAAAATGTCTTCGAGACAGAGGTGCAAATATATTCATTTAGTACAGTAGATGCAAGGATTTTTTCATTTTTTGAGATATAGAGTTTTTCGAGAAAGTTTTTAAGAAGGCTTTTAAGGCAAGAGGCTTGACATTGTATGCATATGCATATTACGGAAAACCTTCAAACGTTTAGGGGGGAACTTTTTGACTTAGTCCCATTCATTAACACACCACTGACTATGGGAGTGGCATTTATGGCACAAGCAATGAAAAACTTTCATCCTCTTATTGTGTGCATTAGTGCTGCATCATTCTGAAATACCCCTTCCTTCAATATAAAATAAGTAAAATTATAATGCAATGAAAGAATTTGGTCTGGAATTTTGGCCTTTTGCAATGGAAAAGTTGTTAATGAGAAATTTCAAGCATTGAATCAAACTATATGTTGTGAATTAGTTTTTCGTTTTTAGAATTGCATTTTTAATTGGGTTGCTGTATTTTAGAAATATATGACATCCATATTTGTTATGGACATATTTTTATCAGCCACCTCGTTGGGCATTTTGCCTGTTGTGGCGTTGTATTTGTATGTGAAATGTTGAATGTAATGAAGATGTTTAGATAATTGAGTCATTCATGTTCAGCTCAATGCCATTATTTTGAAGTTTTTTTCCTTTGATCCAGACCAAATCATTGTTCCTTGAAGAGTACCTGAAAAGAAGAACTGTAATGAATCCAGATTGTTCGTACTCCCTCGATCTCTTGTGGAAGTTTTACGAGAAAAGCGAAAATTTTTCTGCCGCTGCAAGAGTGCTAGCCAAATTGGTGGACAAGAATGGGTGAGTTGACATTTCTTTTTTAAAAATTTATGGTTCTGTAATGTAATTGATTTGTGTATTTATTTATTATTGTCTATTCTGTGACAAACAAATTGTAGTTCATGTATTGAATTGAGACTTTTCTGGATATTATGTAAAGTTAGGAAAGAAGAGTTTGTCTCCTCTGGGAATCAAACCCTGGATGTCTTGGAATCCAAGCAAGCTCAATCACCATTATACCACAGAGACAGGTTTCCCCCCTCCCCATATCACATTAAATTTAATGTGTCGTGGGTTGAGAAAAATATCTATCTCTTTGGTTCATGTAGGCCCTATATCAACAGCAATCTAGAAAAAAAATCGAGTTAACAGAAAGGTTCCAAACAGCAGAAACTAACCCTTCTTTAATGTGTGGGGAGAATCTAATTTACCAATGCCAGTTTTAAAGATCACAACCTTTGGCATATTTACAGATCCCTGTGGCACTGTTCGAGATCACTTAATTATCATATTTTAATGTGTGTAGGAAACCCCCCCCTTTTTTGCCAAAAATGGGGGCCCCAAAAATAGGAGGTTTCTTATGCATGGATAGTATTATGGATATCAGCACGTAGCACATTACTCACAATTCCTAGCAATTTACAATGAGAGTGACTAAGTGAATTAGTTTATGTAGCTGGTTTTGATGTATCAGATGATGTATGAGAAATTTAATGGTTTCTATATGGTGAATAAAAAAATGTCTGCTTTTTTTATATCATAAAATAAAAAATATCTTTGATAAAAACTTTTTCCAAATTTTAATCCCAAAAAAATCAAGTAGTTCCTCATACATGTTAAAATATGGTAAGTGGCCCATGACATTTTCTCAAATCAATGAAGTGGTCTGCACTCTCTTAAAAGTATATGTCAACCTAGGTATACACTTTATTGCTAAAAGTCTCTCCTTTTTTGGAGTTATTTTCTTGAATTTGTAGGAAAATGCTGGGCAAATCGTTCTGAAATTTCGGTCATGTGAACACTATGCTTGTACTCATAATTTCCATTAAAAATTTAGTCATGTGCATTTAGGGAACCAACAAAAAATTATTTTATTAACTTCATGTGCAATACTTGTTTGCATTTCATGAGAATAGCACATATATTCATGAAGATATAAATGTTTTTTTATAAAAATTCCTATTTCCATTGCATGTTTTTTGCTTATAACATTCAGAGTTTGCAACCAATTTTTATGAAATTCAACAAGAAATTGGCACTAAATATGCAATCCCAGTGTAGGAATTTAGAATGTGACAATTTTTATTATTCAAATGAGATATAAACATTTTCAGTAAATGATTTTTAACTGTGCATATGCAGGAACTATCTTTTATTTTTTCATAATTTGGTTGCCAGATATATAATGCAACTTATATAAAAATTCCAGCTGAATGAGATGAAAATTCAGAAAGCTATATGCAATATCATGAGGTGTAATTCAAGTTAGTGGCTGAGAGTCCCTGAGTGATAAGGAATTTTCCACAAATTGGTATTTCGATTACTTTCTGTCATTTGATTATGTTTACAATAAGCCCACAACTTTATGCGAATGAATGAAAACATGATGCCATATAAGAGAAATGTTTGAACATAGCACATGTGTATGATGTCAAAATGAAGAAACTGAATGAAATAATCAAATGACAAAATATAATCGAAATAACAATTTGTGAAAAATTCCTTATCCGGTAACTTAAATTACAGCTCGTGATATTATGTATAAAAATTCTTTCTGAATTTTCACGACATTCAGCTGGACTTTTTATATAAGTTAAATCAGGGCGCGGTAGCCCAGGTCGATAAGATACTCGCCTAAAGTACCAAAGGATGTGCAGAGGTGTCGCGAGTTCGATACCTGGTTCGTCCTTGTCAGAAAACTTTCCTGACACGGGCACAGCAGAAATGGCGGCATGACCACAGAAAAAATTGCTACCGCAGGCAGTCCCCCATCGAGGGGTTAGCGCACCAATCCCTCGACGAGTATAAAAAACAAGCCTGCCGTTCGGAATCAGCAATAAATTGTAGGTCCCTGTCTAATTAGCCCTCGTGTGCAGAAAATGATCGTGGTGCGACAAAAATGATCAAATAAGTTAGATCATATATCTGGCAACCAAATTATGTAAAAAATGAAATACATAATATTCCTGTGTATAACGCAATTAAAAATTATTTACTAAAAGTACTTGTATCTCATTGAATAAGAAATTACCAAATTCTAAATTTCTGTACATAGTATATCATGTATAGTGCCAGATTTTCTGTGAATTTTCATAAAAATTTGTTGAAAATTTCCATGTCATAAGCAAAAAAGATGTGCAATGAAATTTGGAATTTTTATAAAAATCATTTATATCTTTGGGAATATACATGCTATTCTCATGAAATGCACATGAAATGCACTTTGTGAAAGTTACAAATCATTTCAGTTTTTTATGATACAGGTTTGATCAAAAACCTTTTTTTCTTGTTTAATTTTTTGTTTGTCTCCTAAATGCACTCATGACCAAATTTTCACAATTTGCCTAGTATTTTTCCAGAAAGTCAAGAAAATGTCTGAACTCCAAAAAAAAGACGGACACTATATTGCCAAAAGTCTTTCAGCTAGTTGTAGTAAATTCGATGACTGGTGTTTTTTATGTCACCTGATTTTTCAATTCGTTTTTTCCCCAGTGCGGATCTGAATTTGGCAAAACGAATAGAATACTTATCCAGGTCTATAATGTGTTTGAAAAGCTCAGAGATGCGTTCATCTGCTGCTGCTGGAGAGGGTGAATTCCTGCATGAGCTGGAAGAAAAAATGGAGGTAAAATAAAATATTAAATCAGCAAGATCACACAAATATTTATATGTCCATAATATGGTGAATAATGTACCACATGTGCCTTCAACCATGTACACCATTGGGGGGTCACATTTGACATTTTACTGAGGCCCACATGCCACTCAGTTATACCACAAACATTTTAAGAATTTGGTAAGTCGCAAATGGCCCACTGGCTATGCGTTGAATACTGCCTTATGTACAGTTTTCTTGTTTGAGTGCAAAAATGGTTCTAAAGTGTGAATAAATTTTCGACAATGATGAATTTTAAGAACTAAAACTTATGTATATTTTCATACAAAACCTGAACACTTTTGATATAATCGTCATATAGAGACCTCATTATTTAGTAAGCTCAATGCATGTAACAAAGTGTGTACAGTGGAACTTTGGTTAATTATCTTAATTCGATCCATGAATGGTGCTCATTATCCGAACCGGTCGTGTATCGAATAAAACTTTCTCTTAGGAAATAATGGGAACTGAGATAAAATTTGTTCCATGATTATTCATTCATAAAAAATGACTGATAAAACGGCATTCAATCTGTAACACAACACAATAAATAATACAACAAACTATACAAAATATAATGCCAAAAATAACCAATAATGATAATGTTGTTGATAATTAAAATACTGATAATGTTTAGAAATTAACTTATTCTAAATGACATGAGAGAGGAGGACTATTGTTTAGAATGATTTACAGACTTTCTGTTGTTTGCAAACTTTGAAAACGAACCTATCCAATGACACTTGCTTTTGCCTCTTAGGATTTCTCAGAAATGGGAAATTGTATTTTTGTTGGACAGATTCATTGCTTGCACCCCTACAGCTTTGTTTGATTGGTTCCTTTCTGCAAAATTTTATTGAACAATACATGTGTGTATGAAAGCGAAAAACTCATCAGCTCAGTTGTGATAACAATAAATAAAGTGTAAAATTTTTGCGTAGCCGGTCAATTTGTCGCAATCAACTTGTCGCGCTCAACTCGTCGCGCATCAATTTGTCGCAGTGCCAATTCGTCGCGGTACAAATTCGTCGCAGAGCCAATTCGTCGCGATACAAATTCGTCGCGGTACAAATTCGTCGCGATACAAATTCGTCGCGGTACAAATTCGTCGCAGAGCCAATTCGTCGCGGTACAAATTCGTCGCAGTGACAATTTGTCGTGTAACCAATTCGTCGGGACGTCAATTTATCGCAGAGTCAACTCGTCACGCGATCTGTATGTAGGTTTTTTTGTCTCATACGTGAAAAAATAAACATGAAGAAAAGTTTTTTTCCATCAAGAAATGCACACAGTTTACTAAATTTTTTTTTTTGTCATTTCGAAAAAAATCATCGAAATTACATCGAAATTAAAATTACAATTGATATTAATGTTTTATTATTTAATTATTGTAAATGTTAAAAAAATCATTTTTTCTATGATAAAATTTTAAAATTCTGTAAAAAAATGTCGGTGTTTATGATATTCCCCAAATTACAGTACAGCGGAGGCTGTCTTTAAGTGTAAACTTGTATCTGTCCCATGTGGAATCGAGACTCCCACCAACATTAACCACTACAGTATCTCCACAAGAACCTGAAATAATTAATAATTTAATTTAATTAATATTTCATTTTCACCGGATAAGCCACACTTGTCGCTTTCTCTCGAGATTTGCATTACTCGTAGCGAGGGGAGTTGGGGCGCACACCGAGATGATAAATTGCGATCACATACATTTTCAAAATTTAATTTGCACCGGATAAGTTGCTCAAGTTAAAAACTCAAAAAATCCAACCAATAAAGTTCATAGGTTACATTCGAGCAAATGCAACCGATAATCTTATTGGTTGAATTTTTCAAGTTTTATAAAAGGACTTTTAGAACACTTTCATAGTGTAATGCTAGCCTTAGATATATTGTCGGTAAAAAATTCCTCAAAGATGTATTCCCTACATGGCAGATACATATTCAATAGTGAATTAGGGCCATTCAAGTATTACGTGAGCAGATTTTCAGCCATTTTTGACCCCCTCCCCCTTGTCAGCAAAAATCAGCAAAACACTGACCCCCATCCCCTCCCCCGTCAGCAAAATTTCACCAGAAGCTTAGAATATTTCATATCTTCAAAAAGGGGTGGTTGATGACGTAAGCGACCTTCAACCCCCCCCCCCCCCCCCGCCATCAAAAGTCAACAAATCCGAAACTCCCTCCCCGATCCTGACGTAATACTTGAATGACCCCTTAGGCAAATTGTGCTTTGGGATGGGCATTGATCCTAATTTATCATCTTGGTGTGTTCCCGCAACACCCCTCGCTGCGAGAAATGGAGATCCCGCCAGAAAGCGGGAGTGCGGCTTATACGGTGAAAATTTAATTTTGAAAATTTATTTTATCGTAATTTATCATCTTGGTGTGTTCGCCCAACGCCACTCGCTGTGAGAAATGGAGATCCCGCCAGAAAGCGGGAGTGCGGCTTATACGGTGAAAATTTAATTTTGAAAATTTATTTTATCGTAATTTATCATCTTGGTGTGTTCGCCCAACGCCACTCGCTGCGAGAAATGGAGATCCCGCCAGAAAGCGGGAGTGCGGCTTATACGGTGAAAATTTAATTTTGAAAATTTATTTTATCGTAATTTATCATCTTGGTGTGTTCGCCCAACGCCACTCGCTGTGAGAAATGGAGTTCCCGCCAGAAAGCGGGAGTGCGGCTTATACGGTGAAAATTTAATTTTGAAAATTTATTTTATCGTAATTTATCATCTTGGTGTGTTCGCCCAACGCCCCTCGCTGCGAGAAATGGAGATCCCGCCAGAAAGCGGGAGTGCGGCTTATACGGTGAAAATTTAATTTTGAAAATTTATTTGATCGGCGTACTGACTCTGCGACAAATTTGTACCGCGACGAACTGATTCTGCGACAAATTCGTACCGCGACGAACTGATTCTGCGACAAATTTGTACCGCGACGAACTGACTCTGCGACAAATTTGTACCGCGACGAAATGAGTCTGCGACAAATTTTCACCGCGACGAACTGACTCTGCGACAAATTTGTACCGCGACGAACTGACTCTGCGACAAATTTGTACCGCGACGAGTTTGTAGCACGACGAATTGACGCTGCGACAAATTGATTGCGACGAATTGTCGTGCGACAAGTTGATCGCGACGAATTGACCTAGACCCAAATTTTTGCCAGTAATGAGAATCATTGTGCCTCTCTTAACTAAGTCAAAACTTTTTCTTTAAGTTCTGCTGTACCTCAAAATAGAAAACAGTTCTTTAATATTGCTTTTGTAATGTTAGAGGACTATGATAATCATTGCTAAAAACTGAGATTTGATTTGTCTCATCAGTAAGATCACTGACCCCCCCCCCCTTTTTTTTATCGGCTGTTTTTACTTTCAAAAGACATGCATTGGTTCTTTTACTTTTTGGTGACAACACTTCAATGTTAGTTCTGTTAAACAACAAATTTTTTTTTTTTCTCTAGGTTTCTCGAATACAGCTCCAGATTTTGGAAATACTCCAGCATAAAACTGTTCCTGGAATTCAGGATTCGATAGCGAAATTGAACTCGAATCTGATGGACATCACTGAAGTATGTATGATGATGATGTGTGTGTGTGCTACAGACCTTATACGGTCAGACCTTGTTAATGAGAAACCCTGGGGAAAAAGAAAATTATTTTGCATTTACTCAAATTTATATCCAATAAAATTTAAACATGTTCTCTTCGATGGGACTGAATACAGATTGTGCTTTTTCACATCAGTAAGGTGATTAGCACATTTTATCGCCCTAGAATGCACTAGAAAATTTTTCAGAAGTCAAGTGGTAAGATGCTCATCTAACATTTTGAAGGTTGCTGTCAGGTCCCAGGTTCAATCCTGGGGAAAAATACGTAGATAAGACATTTTCCCTAACAAGCTTAAGGCGAATACCGATAGATGGTGCCTTCCTTTCCAACTCAACTTGGGGGGGGGGGGTTACTTTTTAATAATGGATGCATATTCGTTGTAGTTTTCTCAAATTCATTATGATTATTTCCTTTTCATACGGTAGACTCTATAATCCAGCCGTGCGTTAATGCCCATCCAATAATGCCGCTCTTTTTAGGTAGGTTTTCTTAAAGCACTAAAGAAAACATGTCACTGTATGCCATTGCGCAGAAGTTTGTATCATTAAAATGGACTTTTTCAATTGACTTCCAATAATTCGTCACATCCTGGTCTGATGTGCTGGATTAATGAGAGTCTACTGTACTCGTAAATATTCGATCATTTTTTTATTGAATGAAATGTAAAGAAATATTTATCATATGCTGAATATACTGACATGTAATTATTTTTCTAGCTTTTTGAAAGCTATGCTGTGCCGTATGATCTCCCTGAAATCAAACTGGCCATCATTCGTTGTGCAGATCATCATGATCCAAATTTGGTCGAATCTTTGTGGCAAAGCATTATAGATAAAGGTATCAGTAGAAGTTGTGAATTTATGTGTTTGGAAGCATTTATTTTTTCTCGACTGCCAAGTCTCTCGGATTCGTAACCCATCTCCCTTGTAAAATTCTTGAATCTCCCGAATTTTGACCCTGATCACAAAAAAAATCCCTACTCTCAGGGGAAAAAATTACTCCCAAAGAATTTAACTAAAAAAAATTGCAGTGTTTTTCAGTCCCAAATGATGGCATGTGCATAATGTAAATGTAACGTTAGTGCATCAAATCAAAAAAAAAAAAATTTGTTTTGGCAAGGAAAAAAAATGGCAAACAGAAAAACCAAACAATTTTTCTATCACAATTATCCAAATAAATCAGCGTTGATTTCAAGTTTAATGTAACTTTAAAAATTGCAATAAACTTTACAGTTTAAGGTCAGTTTCACAGAGGTCAATATAATAGAGTTCGTGAATAAGTTCAAAGTATCTCACCAAATTCTGGAACCCATACAACTCTATTTCACAAGCCCAACAAATGCACTAGAAATATTTTCAGAAGTCAAGTTTTTTCAGGCTGTGAAAATGGCAAATCCTTGAAGCATTGTTGCTGGTATGTACAGCACAAGAGCTATAACATCATTAGATCATGATCACCACAACATTATCGCCAGACCATGATTGCATCTTTGCAACAATCTTAAACATGGTTTTAGTTCATGAAAAACATCCTGACTACCTGATGTGCCTCAGCACAGACTATTAAGTATTAGGATTCATATTAGATTAATTTCCCGGCCAATGACAATGTAGGTACAGAAGTAAAGATGAGAAGTAAAATGTTAGAGCAGCTTCAGTCACAAGCAACATATATCAAAGATTTCATCAAAGCCATTTACATATTTTCACATTTGAATGTTATTTCAGGATGGCAACAATATGATCAGCTTCGATTACCGACAAAAGACAGAACAAAAAAAATAATAATCTATTTAACTGAATATTTGACTATTGCTGACCTTTACACCAGGGGGGGGGGGTTATGGATATGTTACAATATACATTCACACACAATCAGACAAAAGTACGAAGACAGTGAACGAAAGAATACAAAACGCTAGAAGTAAGAACACAACAATTAAAAGAAATAAAGAAAAATTAATATACACTCCGTAACCTGTAGAGATTATTACACAATCCTTCCATCAGGTCTGGATGAGATACATAATTGTGGATTTTTCCAAAAAGAAAATCTCTTCTATATTTTTTTTTTTGTGTAAGGATTTTGGATCCGCATGAAATCTCTTAAATTCTCTTTTTCCAAAGTTGGCGGCTATGTAAAAGGTTTTTCTTTTCAATTGCATTCCTTTATTTTCTTTCGATGATCTCTGAGAGGATGAAAATTAATTCTAATATATGTATTTTTGCATTTCTCTGTTGTCCCAGAAGTCACAGCGTCATGTGGAAATTCGCTGGAAGCACGTGTGAAGATTTTGCAGCAGAAAATTGAATCCTTGAGTCAAACATACATGAAGACTGCCAAGTATTTTCCTATAGGTATGTTTATGGTTTTGTTGAAAATTGCTACCATATTTTTCTGCATATAATTTGTGGATTGTACGTTTAAGAAGCCCAGTATAATCTCTTAGCATGGATTATATACCGTATTTACTCGTGTATAGGATGAAGTTTTTATTCAATTTTCACTGCTTTAAAAACCTAAGTCATCCTATATGTGCAAACAAAGAATTGTTTTTTATTTTTACAGTGCAAGTACAGTGCACGCTGCTTAATGTGATCACATAGGGACTTGGGGTTTCTAATAACATCAATCTTTATTGCCAGTTGCGTGGAAGAGTATACTCCTAGAGGCAATATCAAAGTAATTCAGGAAATGCACTTGACGTATTGGAAGATGATGCTTTGTGGAGTGTGAGTGAAAAGGGGGAGAGCTGTATTGAAGCTTCAGAGGGAGAGTTCGAGTTGACCAAATGTCAGTTTCTAGCCTCGAGCAATGCCTGTGCCTATCATAAAAAAAGAGCACCTTTACAGCAAGTTAGGCATTCAAATGCATGAAATCAGGTGATTTTAATTCTTGAATGTGATTTGTAAAAGGTGATTAACCGGAACTTTGATTAAGTGCTTGAGAGCACAAAATCAGAGTACTATGGGTGCTTTAGGGAGCACTATAGTGTTCACAAGCAGGGCAACAAGAGCAACAGATTAAATATTCCTGGAGCGTACGAAATATGATACCATTCTAAGAAAATATTTTTCATTGTCTTTTTTTCGTCCAACACGTTTTTGAGAACGCAGGTGTCGGGGAACAACGGTTGGCATTTTTAATGCAATTAGGCATAGCCACCCTTCAGAAACGCCTACACTTTTCGAACCATGCATGTGGTTTCCCCCTGATGATGACCCACTGCATAGGTTCTATTTCACTCTCATTCAATTTTTTTTTCCTTTTTCTTAAAATAATTCTTTGTGTATATATATTGCTCTTTGCTTCCTGCCCCCCTCCCAGAAAAAGTTGAAATGACGGTCCTGACTGTGGAGTTGTTTTATTTTTAAAAGGGGTGGGCGTTAACAAAAATATTCTTGTAAGTAAATTTCACTGCTCCAATTTATAAATATCTGCTCAGAATCCTATATTTTGTTGCTCTGAAATGAACTTCGTCACTCCCAACCCTGCATTTTTCCATTTTGGTCTATTGCCTTTCGTTGTGAGCCAAGGTGAGTAAAAAGAAAAAGTAGCCGCACTTATATTGTACCCGGGAGATCAAAAGAGGAAAATTCATCACCAACACTTCACCGACAAACAATTCATAGCGAGTGAGTGGATGTGAGCAGGTAAGTGAGAAAGTGAGTGATTGATTAAGTGAGTCAGGGAGATAGTGAATTAGCAGATGAACAAGTAAGCAAATGAGTGAGTCACTTATATGGTCACTGACTCTTTCACTCAATCATTTACTCATTCTATCATTCATACTCTCTCTCAACTGCTCAATTGGTCACTGACTTGATCACTCACATGGTCACTCATTCATTCACTGATTCACACAATCTGTCACACCCATTCTTATGGTCCCTCACCCAATCGCTCTTTTTTGGTAACTCACCCATGTGGTTATTCACTCACTCATTCATATTATCAGTCTTTCATATGGTTACATGTGAAAACTCACTCGCTCACTATCTTATTTGCTAGGTAATTCACCAACGCGGCTGGCCACTCACTTGCTCAATCACTCAGTCACTGGTGATGAACTGTGGTCAGTGAACATGGCAGAAATTTTACATACATCCCGGGAGACAGTTAAAAAGAAATAGCGAATAAAAAAAAAAAGTCCACCCTTCAACTTTTAGGAGAAATAGCAGTGAGTAGCTAGTAAAATCGCCCAATGTGATTGAGTCTTTAAGATTTCTCATTGTTGGTGCGTGAAATTTGCACATATGTGGCTAATACACAAGAAAATATGGTAATTATATTACCTTGAAGATAATTTCATTGACATTATAAATTTCTGCAACATGTGAAATATACCACATAGTGAGCCATTAAAGATATAATGAAGCAATATTGCCTTCGTAATTAACATCACTTTGTGAACCTTTCTATAACATTGCTTGGTTTTTAGTCTTTTATTGAATTAGCTGAAGTGGCCGCATTGCATGATTTGACTATGTTTAGACCTGCGAATTCTCCAGATTTAAGCGGGAGACTCTGGATTTTTCACTCTTTCTCCCGCTCTCTGGCATTATTGGAAATTTCTCCTGATTTTAGTCAGAAATTAGATTTCCCTCTGGATTTTAGTGAAAGAGGGATGCGTTAGAGGATGTAGAATGAACTAGAGTTGCCAGACGATTGCAGATGGCAAAAATCATGCAGTAAATGACAGGTGTGTGGTTTTTTTAATTATCAAACTGGTTCATCCAAGAAAAATAGTACTCATCTGACAACTTTTAAATTTCGCCAGCCTCTGCATACAGTGATAATCACACTCGTCTGGCAACATCCTTAACCAGTCAAGTGGTTACGACGGCATTTGCTGTCGCTGATATACGTAATGGTGTTGCCTACGGCAGCATTTGCCGACACACAGACTTTTCACATAGATATGACGAAATAATTTGTCGTACATGTGCTGCCATCTCTGTACAGCCATCCTTCTACTTTATTATCTCATCACTAGATGGAGTTGACAATTATATTTCAAGGTCTGAGATTATTAATACTATTATCTTTGTCATGCTTTGCAAAGCTGCATCCCCATCGTTTTTGTTTCAATTTCCAACTGCCTTGCGAAGATGCATCTGTTTTATTACTCATATATGTTTTAGCAAAGGTTCAACTACTATGGTTCCACATAAATCCATCAACAGCATTTCTTTTAGTCACAGGACATTATGACCGCCCCTCCCCACTTTTAGGGTGTCATATTATGTCTCGACACATTCGAGCTATAAAAGAACATGCTATAAAAAAAATATTTTAATATTTCAAACTTCCAAGAAAAGAGGAAAAGCGCGCACATTTTCAAAAAAAAAGTGGGCACTGCGGGTAACGCTTGGAGAAATTAATTGGACAGTTGACTGGTTAAAGACTTTTTTTTTTTTCATGCATAATGTTTCGAAAACCAATTAACCAACTCGTGCAAATTCCTCGCTCGTCACAGCGCTAACTTCAGTATATATGTAGATTTCCCCCCCCCCCTTCATTGCAATTCTTTCATGCCGTCATAATCACCTTAGATTACACAGAATCATCAGGGGCTGTGCAGAAGCTGCTTGGGGGGGATGTTTTCCTCAATTTTATTTTTATTTAAATCAGATCGATTAGGGAGGGTTTTCCTCCTCTCCCTCGGAAATTTCTGGATCCCAAAAGAGTTGGCACATCTGTATATGTAATATTTTTGCATAAGTTGGATTTCTTTCGATAAAAGTTTGCATTGAGAAGAAAAAATTACAAACTTGTACCTTAAATTGTATTTGGTTTTGATTTTTAAAAATCTCAACTTCTGTGTAGTTAGAATATTTTTAAATGCATTATAGTTGCTAGCACATATTAATGCTTTTATTCTAATCATCTTTGCAGCATTCATCGTCAAATATCTTGAATTCAAATCATGTACAATGAATTGCCATCTGAAGTGGGTGTATGAAATGTTCCTACGTATCGGTCTGCCTATGACCGATCTTCTAAACACATACCACAGAATGTATCGTACCAAGGACGTGTGTTGGATGAGGGTGAGGAAGCCGTTCCACCTCCTTCAAGTGCTGTGTCTACTCATCGGAGAGTTTGTCAACACTCCTTCATCTGTGTCGCAGAATGAAAGGTTTGTGATTTCCCCCTCCTATTGTAGAACAAAATCTGGAAAATGGACACCTAACAACCATATTGGTTGGCTTAAAATTTAATGTTCGGCACTAGTGACTATGTGTGACATAAAGATAATGCTATTCATTCATACCAAGTTCGTGTAAAAAATAGTTTTTCTGGTTAATGACCATACAATGTTGGTTCATCATTGTCCTAAAAATGTAGTGTTTCTTCCTTAGAGAAATTTTACTTATTCTAGTCTGTGGAGCTAAACCTCTATTATTTGTCCCTTGTTCATTCAAAGCTTTCTCGGGGTCTGTTCAGACTTTTTTTCATAGGGTTCTGTTTTTGTGAAAATGATCCATAATTTGGTGAAATGTGATGAGCAAAACAATCTATTTAATTCTGTACAAAAATAACAAAATTTAAAGTTTATGGTTTCAAATTCTGTGAAGCAGGGCCATAACCAAGATTTTTGCAATTGGGAGGAGGAATATGATTTTGCCACCCTCCATCACTAAAATTTGATAATTTTATAACATAGGGTTCACAAGGGTCATGAAAAAATCAGAGAAATCTGGTTTAAAAAAGCCTGTTTTTGTTATCGAACCTGGAAAATTCTGACAATGGACCTGAAAATTGTCTTGATTGTCATCTGATCAAAAGCAAAAAAATAATAACAGAAAGCTTTTTTTCCTCAAAAAGGGAAATTGCTGAGAATGTAAGTTGTCATCCAATAACATCATAAACATTAATGGATCCGTAAATCTCGCACCGGAACGCAAAAAAAAACCGTAGATGCTGCCGAGGAGAAACAAGGATTTCGTAAGTCCTTATGGAAATATTGTAACTGCATACAAAGTGTTTCCAAAAACATTGTAACTGCACATTGTCGAAAGCCATGCATAAAAGGTACTGTATCAGAAAAAGTCAGTTGCGATAATTTCATAAGTTGACTTCAGAGAGCAACATCAGATGAAGCATCATGTACTGCATTGTGAATTTCCACGTGGGTGTATTTAATTTGAAAAGAATGTGTGGTAAAAAAAACTGTTTTCAACCTAGAATGGGGGGAGATAAAACCTGAATCTTCATGTTATTGAAATGTGAAGTTCTTGATTTAAAAAAAAACAAAAACATAGCACTACGTTCAAAAATTTCTGAAACTTATTTTATTAAGGAAAAATGAATACAGATAGAACCTGTTTATTTGGTGTTTCCTTCAAAGTAACCTGTGCAATTATGTATTTTTGCCATTGTTCATACAAAAAAAGCCTTATTTTGTTGCATCCTCTAGTGCTTTTGTCCCTGCTTGCTCCACATCTTCGGAGCCCGAGAATTGTTTCCTCTTAAGCAAATTCTTTATCCAAAGAAAAAGTCACATATGTGGAGGGGGAAGATAAGATCAGGGGAATAAACAGGTTATTAAAGTATTGGAATGTGCTGTTTTGACATGTAATCTGACACCAGGAGGGACCTGTGAGCCGGCACATTGTGATGATGATTTGGCCTTCCAAAGATCTGGTCGATTGCATCTCATCAAAGAATCATGCAGACCTTTAAGGACTCGCAGGTCCCTCCTGGTGTCAGATTGCCTGTCAAAACATCAATACAATACAATACAATGATTGCTGATTACTTGAATACAAATACAACGCCACAACAGGCAAATTGCCCAACGAGGTGGCTGACTTAAGATCCAATACTTCATACCTCGTTTATTCCCCTTGATCTTGCCCCTGTATATGACTTTTTTTCTTTTTCCTTCGATAAAGAATTTGCTTAAGGGGCAACGATTCTCAAGTTCAAAGAAAGGAAAATGTGACAAAAAAACTTGCAATCTGCAGTTACATCTTTGTATGAACAATGGCAAAAATGTATTGCACACGTTAGTTACTTTGAAAGAAACATCAAATAAACAGATAGTATCTGTATTCATTCTTCCATAATAAAGTAAGTCATAATAAGTAACTTTTTGGATGAAATCACTCACACACACAGAAAATAAACTTTATATACAGGGTGGGCAAAAAGTCCATAGAAACCAGAAAAATAACTGAAATAAAAAACTTTTGCAGGGTTAACATTGCTGGGTCACTGGAATTTTTTTAAGACGGGGAAAAACAGCCAATAGGTGGCGCTGGTACGAGCGACTTTGATGGAAATATGTGAATGAGACGGTTATAAGAACTTGCACTCCTAATCCGCAACCAGTTCATTATTGTAAACCGTGTATGTGAACCTGCTGCACTCTGCCGTTGTTGGATTTGTGACTCTCATACAATGTGTTATCCCCTGTGGTGGTGGTCATGTGGAACACACACTGCTGTAATGATATTTGGAGGCATTCTGTTCTTTATTTGCATGTTTTCTCTGACTTGTGTATGTCAGTGCCATCTATCCTCTGTTTTTTGCTATTTTTTTCCCCTTCTTAAAAAAATTCCAGTGACCTAGCAATGCTAACTCTGTAAACCGTTTTTTATTTCAGTTATTTTTCCAGTTTTTATGAATTTTTAAAGTTTCTACACAGACTTTTTGCCTACCCTGTACATAGATTTAGTGAACATGACTAAAAATATTTAGAACTGGATAAGACTGTGCAATTCTGTGCATACTTGAATTCCATATTGTGTCAAAATGCTCTGTCACTTATGTGTATTTTCTATTAACAGGCGAGGTTTGGTGATTTTATGTCTCGATTTCATCGCTGGGTATCTGGTCGACTTACAAGCAATGAGTGCCATAGACCAAACAGTTTCAACCTTATTAAGGGACTTCAAAACAGTTCAACACAGTTTAGAGAGGCTGACGTTATAATACCATCTGCTTTTTTGGCGGTTTTTTTATATATATTTCTCCCCGCATTGCATACGAACGAAACCTCATATTTGAAAAAAAAAAAAACTTCACTGGACTGTTTCCAATTTTGTAAATTATGTTCAAGCGGTTTTTTTAAATAGTGAAGTGAATGTTACTGAGTATACATTTTTGTGACGCTACTTTCCATTCTGGTTGTAATTTATGCCGTACTATCATACCATACAACTTTAGGAATAAAATTTGTTATTTCAGTTTTAGAGAAAAAACCAACTGTGTTATTCGTAAAATTTATTATCTTCTGAATATTTTTGCTGCTGATAGAATTTACTTTGGGACAATTCAGTAATTGAATACAGTCAACTCTCATTTTTATCCACCCATACACACTTGATAATTAGTTTTTAAAATCGAAAATGGAAGACGGTGAAACAAATTTGAGAAATAAAAAATAAGAGTTGGTCGCTTGCAATTATTTGACAATTTCCAAAAAAAAAAAAAAAAAAAACCTTATTTTTGTTTGCTTCATCATAACATTTGGCAATAATCAATGGGATTTTAGTTTCCACTCATGGTTATGCAGCTGCGCTTTCTCCTCATAGTATCCAAAAAGTTAGGTCATATCTTTTCTTAAATTTTCTGTAGCTATCCATCTGATCTTTAGAAATACTCAAAGTTTAATTTTGCTTGTTTCAAAAAATTTCTGTCGATTGGAATTTCTACCTCTCATTTTCTTCCTCAGCCAAGCAACAAGTGTCTCTTCAAGCTCTGAAAATCACAGCTTTCCTGAAATATTTTCAGGATGATGGAACTGCTGGATCCACTTGCCGCAGAAATGAACTCTTGCTGGTGTTTGATTAGAATACTCAATGTACTTTTTGGAATCCCATACATTTTGACAATTTCTGTCTTTGTAAGAGCTTGCACATTAATTTCTGTTAGAATCTTCCTTCCCTCCTTTCCCCCCATTTACTGTCAAGCACAATCTTTTCTGTTTTGTTGAAATCAAAGAGGTAAGTAGACGAACAGCAGTTAGTTTGATCAACTCCCGCCTTAATATAAGCTAATGCATCCTGTCATTTCTGAAACCACCAGTTTATCCAATCATAATGCACAAAGGGTAAATTACGTTGTCAAGGCATCTTCACTTTATAGTCAACCCCACCAACAACTGAATGTGGATTTTCATGTTGATGACAAATTGATGCCCTCTACCTTTCCCTCTTCCTGTATTTTCTCTCAAGACACATAGAATGACCGAATTGAAGTTTACTTTTGGGTACAATGAACTCGGAGTTGGCTGGAAGAATAAAATAGCGGAAGAGTTCGTAAAATAGGGAGTTAATAGAAATGAGAGTTCATAAAATAGAGTGGATTTAAACATTATTTCTATAACATGCTGTTTGGGACAGAAGACCAGTTTGCGGAAAAAAAAGCATGGTCATAAATTGAAGGTTTGTGAAATTTAGCATCCACTGCATTATTAGATGCTGGGTGTCTATCAAACCATACACTACACTTGACTCTTGAGCATGATGTGCATTTTAAGGTTTTGGGTGGCCGTTGACAGCAGCAGCCAACATGTTTAGCATATTTTGGCCTAATGAACTGGTGCACATCAAAAGTGTTGGGGAGGGCATCAACCACCTTCAATGTGACCCTCGTTCTTGTGGATCCCACTTTGGATCCTCTGCACAATATTCTCTTCGACTGAACGAAACGTGTCTCAAGAAATGTTCATTAGTCTATGATATGTTATTCTTTATTTAGTCAAGTTCAAGACACCACCAGATAGACCTTAAGATATTTCTATAGTCAAAAGTCACATGGACAAAGATCTGGAGACCGAGTTAGCCATGCAACTGGAAACTTGCTACAAATGACCCTTATGTTTGATAAGTGATGTGGACTGTGATGAACATTCCTTGTGTCATGTTTTGTGCAGTCGAAGAGAATGTTGTGCAGAGGATCCACAAGAACAGGGGCCACATTGAAGGCGGTTGATGCCCTTCCTAGGGAAGTGGCTGTGATGAATAAAGCATGATGCTTCCTTCAGTTTCATCTTTCCTATTCATCTGTCTGTTTTGTTAAACTCCTTTTTTTACAGATTGCACAGCCCCACATTTTTCTATCTAGCACTTTTTTTTTTTTTATAATCCTTCTCATGTCATTAGCATCACCCCCCTCTAAAGTGCACAGAGGTTTTGTTGACTCATTCTGGTTTAATTTTCTTGATCATTCATTCAAATTCTCAGCCATAGGTTGATAGACAGGCCCCCTGCCAATATGTCTCTCACTCTTTTTGTCCCTCATATACTATACCGCTTTTCATTCCTCACTCACTCCTATGCGTACAAACTCTCTAGGTCACTGTTTGGTCATTCACATGCTTGCACTCTCTATTTGTAAGTTCTGTGGTCACTGTATGAGTCACTCACATACTTCCCCTCTCTCTAGGTAACTCTTGTGGTCTCATAGACTTGATCCCTCTTTTGATCACTCACATGCTTACACAATCTCTAGGTCATACATTGACTTAATCCCCTGGCCCTCCAAGTCATTCACTGACTTTCACACTGTTTTGATCACATGTTTGCATGCTCTCTGGGTCTTTTTTTCTTCCAAACAGCGCAACTCAGGTCTATCGCCATGGGCATTTTGCTACCTAGTGAGTTGTGCCTAACAGTCTGAGTGCGTATCTACTGCTACCATCTATATTTCAGAAGTGAGTGAAGTATAATGATTGTATGTGTATAGGTCTG
The DNA here is from genome assembly GCF_987345545.1 of Pholcus phalangioides. Lineage (NCBI taxonomy): Eukaryota > Metazoa > Arthropoda > Arachnida > Araneae > Pholcidae > Pholcus > Pholcus phalangioides. The sequence continues at coordinate 20,563,392 of NW_028301603.1, read as the reverse complement.
TTGCTCTCTGTGCAAGACTGTTTTAATGGGGAGATTGGCTAGCATTAGCACCTCGAAGATGGAAACCACAAAAAACCAACTTCAGCCGACCACCACCAGTGACAAAAAGGTTCGAACCTGGGTCCTCGTGATGGAAGTCTGTCACTATGACCACTCAACCACCACAGTGGCAAATTTTTCGCCCTCACTTTCCAGGCAGAGGCATATTAAGTTTTGCCACCCTTCTTGCAGTCTATTCTTAATTTTCTTGACCATTAGTCGCCCTTAGTTATAGCCTGCGTGGCCTCTCCTGTAAATATGCCTTTGGTTATGCATGTTTACTTTTTGACAGGTGCTGCCATCTATCCTGCAATTATAAAAATTGCCATTATACTTTAATTTCAAGTTCCAAATAAACCAATAATGTGTTCGCCAGTGGTGTTTCAGAACTAATTTATTTCTTTAGCACTATTTCATTCCTTCAAGATGTTCTCTGATAATTTACGACTAGCTCCCGAGAAACTTGAACCACTGACACCCTACTCAAAGTGTGCATCATGGCTTCCTGGGAACGTCATCAACCTTGAGGTTTTTTTTTATATCAGGAATGTCGCTTTGAGCTGGTGATCACAGCCCCACAAAGGTAGAGCTGACAAGGCTCCAGCCGGGGCTGATTTTTATCATTGTTTTTCCACACTAAATTCATTGGGAAGGAGAGCCCTACCGTCAAATGTGGGGGCCATGCTGATGATAATGTTGTGTGAATGCTGACAAGGTGCATATATGGTTCACAGTAGTAGTGGCTCTTTTTTAGAATATTCTGGAGAGCTGCAAAAAACAAGGAAGCTATCAGGTGACAGAAATTAGAGCACCACTGCTTTACACTTACACAATCTATTCGAAGCTAAAAATATAATTCCATAAAAGGCATTATTTCTGCTTTTGACAAATATAGTTGGTAAGATAGATTCCCCTGCTGCCCAACATTTGATATGCTTCAAGCATCCAGATGAGTTTGGTCATCACTTTAAAAAATTATCAAAAATTTAGACTCGAGGTACGTATGAGTTTCTGAACTTGGGTAGAAAGTAAGAGGCCCAATGTTTACACACAAGTTTTCGTGACCAGCCAAAACTTTCAAAACTGTTCAGCCATGGTGTTCTCGAATTTTCCCCCTTAACATTTCATGTGCGGCTATAGTAGACACTTTTATCTGGCAACAGTTCAACACGAGTGAGCACATGAATCAGTGAATGAGCAATTAACTGTCTATGAATGAGTAAGTAAATGAGCAAGCAAATGATTCATTGAATGAGCAAGCAACTGATTCATTGAATGAGCAAATAAGTGCACACATGAGTCAGTAAATTTGCAATTAGTGAGTGAACATTTAAAAGAATGGGTGAGTGACCAAGTGAATGAAAGAGTAATAAGCAATTGAGTATGAGTGAGCAGATAAGCAAGCAAACCAGCTCACACACAAACCACTCTCTGATGGACTCACTAGGTCATTGCTTACTCACTTGATCAATCATTGGTTTTCTCACTCATGTGAAACTGTTGGTCGGTGAATTTTCCTCGCAGTGAATTTTTATAGCGGTCACTGTTGTTGGTGATTCTTTTGTAAAGGGTGACATATATCACCATGATCAAACAGGCAGCCAAGACAGTTCCACCAGTTAAACGAATGTTTGATCTCTAACATTCAAATGGTTTTTATTTAGAAAATAACTTTTGTTCCTAATTCTAATTAGAAAAAATATAAGTACACATTTTTACTTTATATTTGCGTAACATCTTTGATGAAATAGCTATACATCATTAACGTCAATAGAGAGCATCAATTACTTTCTTCACATTCTCCGTGAATGGATCAAAAGAAAAATTTTTTTGAACATGACTCCTACCAGCCAGACCCATTTTTTGTGATAACGTCTTATCCATTACAAAACATTTCATTCTTGCAGCAAAAGCATCTGGCGTGGAATCACAGAGAAACCCAGTCCTGCCATCGACGACTGTTTCCAAAGGGCCACCACTGTTGCAAGCTATAACGGGTCTGGAACAGAACATTGCTTCGATTGGGACAATACCGAAATGCTCATTTGACGGAGTGTACAGCACCGCTATGCTGTCGTGATACAAGATGCGTTTCTCTCCATCGTCGGGTGATTTCATGAAAGATATTTTCTCCAGTACACTGCACTGTTCCGCTTGTTGTTGAAGCTCGAGAAAGTGTTCCTTATTTGCTGTCACACGCTCGTCATAACCACCAGCGATGACCATACTTACTTCACTGTACAGCTCTCGTGGCAACTGACTCTTCAATTTCCCTGAAATAATAGAAGATAGGTTTTGATAATGTCACAATGTCTTAATCTATGCATCACATTCAAAAACTATTTGTCTTTCGATCATCAAATGTAAAATCTTACAATGTTAATAGTTGATATATAATGCAATATATCGAGGGTGGCCAACAGCTGGCCCAAGAAGTGATTTTGTGTGGCCCGCGACAATGTAAAAGTATCCAAGTAACAAAGAAAATTTGTGATCATTATTTGAACTATCTGTTCCAACAGCAAATTTCTTGATTAACAAACTTCTTATTTCTAGTTACAAAATTAATTTAATAACTAATTCATTCAATTAATAATGTATTCTTTATGGGCATTGTATAATATTTTATCATGTATATATATTGTTTGTAATTGCATTTTTAATGGGGTTGCTGTATTTTTGAAATATATGACATCCATATTTGTTATGGGCAACTTTTTATCAGCCACCTCGTTGGGCATTTTGCCTGTTTTGGCGTTGTTTTTGTATTTGTAATCCGGGGAGTGGCTTTATACACTGAAGTTGCATAACTGATGCTGCCTGCGACGCTATAGCTGACCATTATGTTGGCCTGCGAACAGAAAGAATTTGGCCACCCCTGCAATATATCAAGGGAGCTCTAAAAATGTTCAGGTCTGGAGCTTTCTCCCCAAACTCGTTAAGATGGCCCTGATTTTTGCTATTTTGATCATCTAAGACTAAAATACTTTACCAAGCGCATGGATAGCAAGCAATATGTTCTTTTTTCTTTCGTATCGATTAATCGACAGGAACATGATCTTTCTTTTATCATCCTTTGATTCCTCATCAGGAACTGGATATGACAGAATAGCATCACTCACAGTGGGATATAAAACCTGCACCTCAATATTTTTCAGGGACTGGAATGTGTCGTAGAATATCCCTCCTGTTTCACGTAAAAAAACAATGAATTATATAAAAAGGAATGGATTTAACCACACTTTAGTTCGGATCATATCTACTTTTTCATGAAAACAATTCGCACTCATAGCAAATATATTGCACAAGGAAAAAAAAATTAATCCACTATATAATTAAAACCATTGAACATGAGAGAAAATAATTAAACATGAAGAAATATGATGCATGCAAGAAAAAATATCATTCGTATATTAGTCACTTCCCACTATAAAACGGATGCTTCCCACTTTGAGAATAATCCAAGTGAGTTTTTGTGACCAGCAATATTGCATTGGTTGCAAGGGCTCCAGATACTTGGCCCATGACATTTCACCTGCTTTGACAGTATACGTCACAAAGTGTGTGTCTGTGAGTGTCTGTATGAGTCTGTGAATGACCATATGCAAGAGTGAGTGAGGAAAGCAACCATGCACTCACACACACACTTAATAACTCATACCATCACTCATTGGGTTTCCCATATGGTCATTCACCCACTGACTTGGGTATTCATAGTCAATCACCCACTCACTTCTAGGTCACTTATAGTCAGTCCTTTGGTCACTTGGTTACTCATAGTCTGTCCTCTAGTCACTCGTTTACTCGTACCGTCATTCACACCCACTCATTCATAGTTCACTGACTTGGTTACTTGCTCATTCACACATTCACCCACTCAATTACAGGTCACTCATACAGTCAGCGAAGGTGAAATATCGTGGAGCATGTTTCTGGGTCCTACTGTAACCTATGCAATGTTACTGTGTTGTAAAAACTCAGAGATAGTATTCTCAAAGTGCAAAGTATCAAAATTGTAGTTCCATACACCAAGTGCAAAATATTCGAATTCAAAAAAATGCACTTAATCAATTCCACCTCTTTAAAAAAATCTGCTAAGAGAAATAGACATTTCGAGTGATGCCATTGAAACAGAAACGGTTCAAAGGAAAAAAAGTCCCACAGGCATAGTCTGATTAAAATGTTTTAAGGCCGAGTTCGTAAAAGAAACAGAAAGCATAGTAAATAAATTTATATTACTGATTATTAGGGCTGGGATTTTCGTAACTGATAGGATAGGAAATGCTCTATAAAAAATGCATTTGCGCCCTAAAAAAACAAAATTTACGAATGAAGTAAAAAAGTCCTTTTCCATATTCCAGTAATATTAAGTTTAGCAAAATAATGTGAGAATGAGGCATATGAATGCAATTAATACTATTTTTTAAAAAAATAGTTACTAACGTTCATTTATATATCACAGAATAAGTAAGTAACACAAGCAGGTTTAACAAAAAGGGGATCTTAGGATAAACCTTCAGGTTCTGCCCTTCCCATGGCTATTTCTTGTACGAAAACTGTGAAGGGCGTGAAAATATTGAGCAGATATATATGTCTCCGCAGAGAGAGAGAGACAGTAGGCAGACCTATACAACAAGATAACATAATAATTCAAGCATTCATCATCTTTGCTTCAAAATATGGAAGAGATACCAGCACAAGCAAGAACACAGCTCTGAGAACATAAATATGTTAGTGGCACATGTACACTCAAAATCTGTGCTATGGATCACTTAAATGATCTATAAATGTGCTGTGGGCTGCTCGAGTGATCTGAGACTGTGCTGTGGGAAGTGATTTGTTATTGTTCTCTGAATCATTCAAGTGATCTGTAAATGCAGGGGTGTAACTAGATACTATGTTACCTGGGACAAGTCGGAATTTTGGTGCCCCTTGCATGTAGGAGCAGTTAAAGGGTGAATTCAGCACCTATTCTGGTCCAGTGTCTTGGGGCACTAGACCCGCCTGCTCCCCCCCCCCTAGACATGGCCCTGTGTAAATGTGCCATGGATCATTCAAGGAGAACATGCTACTGCCGTTTAAATGCTCTAGGACTACACCACAAGTCACTCAGATGATCTATGAATATGTCATGGGTCACTTAAGTGAACTGAAAATGTACTGCAGACCACTTAATGGCTTTGGAACTGTGTCGCACATTACTCAAGTGATATGCAAATGTGCCACAAGCCATTTCAAAGATCTGGGAATAAGCTGCTGGCTACTCAAGTGATATAGAACTGCACTGCGGGTCACTTTTGTGATCCGTTCATTCAAACAGATTCATTTTTACAAAATTAAGTCTGAGGTTGTTTAAGTCATCATCAGAGGGCCACAGGTTGAGCATATACCCTATCACTTGAACTTTGAAATTGTATAGGTAACAAATTTGAAATGAATACTTGTATATTCACTGTTGACCAGCACGATATCAGCCATTCCTGTGGTCTTCTCTTCAATCCAGTCCAATGGCGACCTGTATAACTTCTTCAACCAATTTTTTCTGGTCGTGAGAAGCTGGTCAGGGAAATGGCAGTAGAATATCGTCTTGGCTTTTAAAAGTTTCAAGACCGGAATGCAACAAGAAACCTGGTCACAGAAAACCAGGTCAGGAGTGAAATCAGACATGAAACATAACACGTGGAATGCCGCCCACAGCATCCTCAGATACGCAAAGAATGCATGAAGCCGTCCACAGATACTCCTTGGAAGAAAGTCTCCTGATACCTTGACATCGAACGTCCCGTCTCTTGTTTCTTTGAAGCAATGGCTCCTATCATGATGCGATGTCACCATACGGATATCATGGCCTTGTTTCTTGAGTGAAAGGGCCACGTCCACCACTAGTCTCTCTGCACCACCGATTCCCAGGTCTGGATGGAGAAACACGATTTTCATAGTGCTGGAAAGAATTCATTGATACTATATACACACATATTTTACTTTGACGTTTTTTTAAAAAAACGGATTATGAAAACATTGAGCATAACTCGAAAAACATTTGATTTCCATCTTGAATGATCTAAACCATAGTTTCCCAACCTTATTTGTCCCACTTCTTCCGATTTTTTTTTCTCCCATCGCCCCCCAAGCAAATCTATCCCATAGGATCCTATGTTATACCCGTAGCTTCTACCGCCCCCCCCCCTGGAACTTTCCATCGCCCCCAAGGGGGCATTAACGACCACGTTGGGAATCACTGATCTAAACCATAGTTTCCTAACGTTTTTTTTACCATTGCCTCCCCCCCCCCTTCTTCAGAATTTTTTTTCTCCCATGGCATGGATTCAAAGGGGTAGATCACCCCTCCTAAGAGCCAAATAATATGGAAAAGTTTGTGTCTGTAAAATGCAGGATGATCCAACAAGCCTGCACATTGCTCTGAACGCATGCCTCCACTATTCCACATCCTCCTCCACATACATGCCGCCACTGTCTTCCACAGATGAAGATGCCTGGATCCTGTCCACTCCACTCGTGGCTGAAGATGCCTGCCTCTGCTCTACTTGTAGATGAAGACGTCTGCCTCTGCTCCACTCCACTCGTAGCTGAAGATGCCAACACTTCATTCTCAGCTGCCTTTGCTCGATTTACAGCAGATACATAATTCACCTTGTTTGTCCATTTCTATTGTAGTTTTGAAAACCGGGGGGGGGGGGGAACAAACCACCCACGGGCCTGTTGCTGCCCACACAACTAATCCCTGTACTTGACTGGAAGCCACAGCTTTACACACAACGAAACCTCGATATAACGATACTATGCGGACGAAGAAAATATATTGTTGTATAGCGATTATCATTAAACTGAGATGGAGCAGTCTAACATTAGAGTGCAGACATTTCCAAACGAGATTCGAAAAAACATCATTGTAGAGGGATTCGTCGTTATATTGAGCAGCATGGTCTCACTGTGTTCATACATTCTTTCTCTCAAAAATTATAACAAGTTACCAGTTTTCACCATGTAAACCGCTGAACCTTTTCGCCTATTTCACTTGAAAGCCTCATTTTACCACGGCAACTCCCCTTGCATTTGATTTTTACTTATGCCCCCCCCCCCCCATCCGAATAGCCCAGGACCACAGGGAGACCACATGGCAACACGATTGAGAACTATAGATTCACTGTTTAAAAAAAATGTTCCTTTAATTAACTTAATTAATATGAATTATTAGGGAAACGGTTACAAAAATTATAACAAATTATAGAAACGTTCATGGTTTCAAATACTTACTTTCAGTACCACAGTGATCCAAAGTGAAATACCATCCAATTTAGTCTACGTAAGCCAATTGAGCATGTAAACAAAACTGTAAACAAACACTCATCAATACAGACGGCTTTGACTTCTTTTTTACAAAAAAAAAAATTCTGATAAGAAAAACTCCAGAGAGCAATGCGCCCTCTACGATTTTTACTTGGCCAATTTACATGAAATCAATAGGCTACTGGGATGAACTTGTAGTTGATTCATTCTGGTTGTGCTGCCATCTACTTTCAAAATTAAAGACGACTCACTTGGTGATGATAAAGAAGCAGTCATTTTCATACAGTACATCTCCTTACTAGCGAAGCTCACAAAACTGAACTGATTGACAAGTTCAGTTATTCCTTTGAGGCATAAGGGGAGGTGAAAAAAAAAACAAATAACCTAAAATGAAGCAGACGACAGCAGAAATTTTCATTCAGAACGGTTCCGTGTGAAAGAAGCCCACTAACTGAACTGTCTCGCAAGTTCAGTTCTTTCTTCGGAGCATAAAGAGCCGTCAAAAACAAAGACCCTTCAATAAAGCAGACGGCAGGTGAAATGAGAATTTCCATTTCACTAATTCACCGCTTGATGGGGCTGTACAGGTCTTGTATATACAGGGTGCCCTGTAAGTCCTAATTCAGGCTTTATCTCATCAACCGCTCGTCTTAGAGATATAGTTTCAGTTTAAAAAATGCTCAAAATGTGTTCAAAAATCCCTTGTACCAGTTTTGAGAGTGACAATACAGTGTATCACAAAATAAAGAATCTCAATTTTTATATGGTCCTTCCTCATCCTCTAACTTCTAATTAGAAAGTTGTTGCCCTGTTTCTCCTGAGGCCAAAAGAAAAAATCTCCTCGTTTCTAAGTGCAATTCGGTGGGATTTTCAAAATCAAAAATCAGAGAACAGTAGAAAAAATGGGAAAGAACAGCATTAACTAACGGAGAACGCTCCTTTTCCTCATTTATGTTGTTCTTTAACAAGTTTTCTCCGATTTTTTGTGAATATTGCAATTATATATTTTTTTTCCTTCGTTCGCCTCGGGTGGAACTAGGCAACAGCTTTGTAATTGAAAGTTAAAGGGCAGGTTGACCGTATAAAACAGTTGTTCCCCTGGGGGTGCGGGAGAGCATTTTCGGGGGTGCGAGATGGAAAAAAAAACTACAGCATGTTGACTGATCATTCAAGAAAATTAAAATGATGATAAAAAGTGAATTTTTAAATTCCTAAAAAAAAAAAATATGAATCATACCAATATAGACTTCTGCTCACAGAAATGCATCGTACGTAAGCTGACCATATTTCCTCGAGAGAAATACGGGAAATTAAGATTCCAAATACGGAAAAATACGGGACATCGCCAATTATCGCCAAGAACGACGCCAAAAGTGAACAATGTTGCTAAATATTGCTGAAATTACGGAAAAATCGCAATGTCGGGAAACGAAGCATTACTGCAAATTGCAGTGGATTTCACGAAATAAAACGTTCACCAAGGCAAATGTAGGAGATTAATGTGTTGTTATTTGTAGTTGTATTTATCATAATACAATTTAATAATTCAATTTATAATTCAATTACTTATTTATTTATTTTATAATTCAATCTTTGACTTCAATGAAGAATAAAAAATCAAGTAGGCGTCATGCAAAAACCGGGACACTTTTGCCAAAAAGTTGGGACGGCTAGAAAAAGAAAGAAAACCGGGACTGCCCTAGGAAATACGGGATGTATAGTCACCCTTGTCGTACGAATTTTGCGTTGTAGTTTCTTTTTTGATTAAAGATCGCACTTGTTTTCCATTTCGGTTGAGAAAAGATACCATTGTTTACCTAAACTATTTCGTGGTTTGTGTTGGTACCTCGTGTTATTTGCATGTTGTGCTTAGATCTGACACTGTCGTAAACACACGTGACTTAGGAAAAACGTCAAAAAATTAGTCGAGAGAGTGTCAAAGAAACATTAATTTATATAGTTGTTACAGCTGTGGAATCTATTCAATGAATCTTTTTCTACAAATCTCAAAAAATGTTAAAATATAGTAAGTGAAAGTTAAATATTAGCCATAATCGATAAGACATTAAGCAATAAGTAAAAGAATTCATAGAAATTAATTAATGGATAATTAACGTTACCAATTACAGAAAAAAAACCTAAATTTTCTAACATAAAAACGTATTATCCATAAGGCTGCGGGAAAGGATATTTTGGTGATATATCATTTGGCACTGGTATAAAAAGTTTTTATTTTCTGACATATGAGATAAAAGCCGGATTAGGACTCACAGGACACCCGGTATATCTAATATAGCGCAGCAGTGCCATTTTGATTTCATGTTAATTGAAAATCACGAACGAACCGTTGTCGAAGTAAAAGTAAATCACCGGAGAAGGGGGCCGTAACATTTTTAAAATCTAGAAGGGGGCCGTAACTCCGATTCGGAAATATCGTGGCAACGTGTTCAAATAATTGGGGAGGGACCTCAGGCCAAACACATGCCCGCCAAAAAATTATTGAAATAATATAATAGACAAGATTTTTTTTTCAAATTTATTTTGGTATAGCCATCTCAAGAAATTTTTGGGGGCACCTATTCCGATTCCCCAGTTAGTGTTTCAAAGTTTTGTTCACGTTTCCAGTTCGCGCCGCTTAACGTGATTACACTGGGAACCGTGATTTCTGATAACATTAACCGAATGATAACTATATCGGGAAAAAGTCCCGTTCGCAAGCGGTGACCATACATCCCGTTTGTATATATATTTAAATATTCGAAAAATCGTTCTTTTTTATTCCAATTCTACAACGGGATTTTTTTTATTTTGATCTCTAAAATACTGCATTTTTGTTATTTGGCCAGCGTGAGGCGGCTGGCTAGATTTACAGGGGGTACCTGTGAATGATGGTGGTGGAGAAGGGAAACCTAACTTCATTTTTATTAAAGAGGAATCCACTTTCACTCGAAAAAGAACCTAGATTTTGTTAGTAAATTTAGTAGAAATGTTTACTGACGTTAGTAAACATTTCTGAAGGTAAAATCTTCTCGATGGAGGGTCAGTGTCACCCCTACCGTCTTTCTTAGTAATATTTCTGTTGAGTATATAGTTTGAGTCATATTTCTGTTGCTAAGAAAGATAATGAAAAAAACCTTTGGCATACGATAAGGACATGATAAATCAAGTCAAGGAATTCTAAAGCTTTTGGTCTAGAGATATAAGCAGAGAGAGTGTGCCCAGACCCTGTCCGTCTTTCTAGTGTTAACCTGAGTTGCAAGCCAAACTTGGATCACAAGAGGCTTCTAAAATGAGTCGCAAAGTTTAATTATGTGTGATTCTCATAAATCCAAGGCTCATAGTGCAACTGAGTTTGAGTTCAGTTAGTTTTTAGAGTATAGTTTTGAAACAGTTTTTAATTTCGAAATAAACCTATGGTTTGCTATGGTCATCGCGCTTTTGATTTTGGCTTGCGGCTAAAAAAAGGTCAAGAAATTCTGCCCTAAAGTTACGTATACTGTGCATGTATGAGTAAGTTACCAGTGTGTATCCCAACGAAAATAAAAATAATCATGTGAAATAAAATGTGAGATAAATATACACAAACACACATTAAAACAGATAAAATTTTTAATTTCTTTAGACACTGGAGAACGTTCTACAAGCAACAAAGCTCTATAAACTGACTGGAACGAACGTGACCATTGATGATAAACGAAACATGAGAAAATTTCTTACATACAAATAATAATTATTATTTAACAAAAAAAAAAAAGACAGCTCTCAAGATTCAGACAGAAATAATTTAAGAATATAACGGTAAATGCAAGATGGAAAAACTTTACAAGTCAAAAAACATTGACACGCAAACTGACAAGACGCACATATCACATATTTACACCGACATACACTAGATGTAGCATACGCAACGACTTCCTCTTTTTTGCACACAGCCCATATAAAGCTTAAGACATTTTACAAGACGGGGGGAAAAAGCAAAAAAAATCAGATCATTTATTTACAGGGCGATCCAATAATGATAACAATAAAAGTCCTTTCCTCTCATGTCAAGAGACTGTCACTCGCCGGAACTTGACCAATGCACAATGATATGATGGCTCTTAAACTGGCTTCTGCTCCTCTTTTTTTCTATACAAACTCATTGGTTCCCGGTGAGGTCAGAGGTTCTAGACTCTGTAAATAATTTTTTTAATGGGTTAATTCATGCAGATTAAACAGAATCAACAAATAAATATCATGATATTATAGCTAAATTACATAGAGCCACTCTTAGTGGGTGCGCGACAGATGTGATAGTACCAGGCTACAGGGAATGCAAATAAAAAAGAAATGCACCTGAAGCCCTACATATTTCATATGACTCAAATAGCATTTGTTAATGATGGGTGTTTGCTACAGGGAAATGTCTGTTAACTGTTAAGTATAATCAGAGATAGCCTTGGTGGGGGTATCACAATGATGCCAGTATATATATACAGGGTGTTGCCTTGAAGTGGCAACAGACTCAGAGGGGTGATATTAGGCATCAAGAAGAGCAATAATTGCTATACAACATGGTATCGCACACCACATTTAGTCAGTGAAAATTGCAAAAAAAGACATCAAGAGGACAGAGAACTCCGCAGACTTCACGCTCCCTGGACTTCTTTTGGGGGCACCTTAAATCACTCGTGTATCAGACGTCTGTGGAGACACTGGAGGATCTCGTAGCACGGATCGTCATCACTGCAGAAGACATTGCCAGCACAACTGGGGTATATTTTTGAGTGCATCTGACAATTGGTACTCTGTCACTGTCAGCTGTGCAATAACCTTCACAGCCACAACTTCAAACAACTCCTGTAATCATTTCTGTTCATCTACTTTCTGACATTACAATACAGCCTGAGCAGCACAGTTCAACCATGCTGTCAAATGAATGTTTTTTTCTACTTATTATTGGCCCTTTTTGTCCCACTTGACATCACACCCTTCATAAGTATTTTTGCGATGTTCACCGACAAAACGTGGTTAGCGATACTATGTTCTATGGCATGTTCTATTGTTCTATGGCAATTTTTGTTCCTCTTGATGCCTAATATCATCCCTCTGAATTTGTCGTCACTTCAAGGCAACACGATGCATACAATAGAACTCTTTTACAGACACTGGTGGGACCACAAAAACTTGTCTGTAAAAGAGGAGTGACTAAGAAAAGGGGTTCCTAAAAGAACCAAATGATATTAGGTTTAGATCAAATGAAAATTGTGTCAACAGTTGTTATAAATTTGTTAATTTTTGGATGAGTGTGGGGAAACTTTGTGAAGGGAACGCAATCGCTACTGCAAAATGGACTTGCCATAGGTAGTCATGTGGAATCCCATAATATGTGCTGGCGGTTGGCAGACAATATCGTCCAACAGGCAATCGGTAGTTTATTCATCTGAGTAAAGAAGAACAATGCAGCGTTATTCGTTTTTTTAGTGGCTAAAAGATTTGGAGTTCGTGAAGTGCATCGGCAAATGAAGGCAGTGTATGGTGAACGTGCACTGTCATTGACTTGTGTGCAGGACTACATTACCGGTACTACTTAACCATACATGCACCTCGTACATATTCCTCAATGGAATTTCTATTGAATTGATACATGCCGGAATGTGCATGTACGCGTTGTAACCGAATGTGAAGTTTATTTCTGCGTAATGCTTGTTATGTGTAGTGCTACCATCTGCCATCAATTTTTCTAACTATGAGAAGTGTAATGACTTTTCACAGAGTTGCTCTCTGTGGTGAGACTTTTTAACAGGGAGAGACCCGTATTTGCGCCTCAAGGACTACTTTACCAATATAACAACTTTATCACCACACAGCAATTTCCAACCAGTAGAGTTACGCAGGAAATGAAGGCGCATCCATTGGTGGTCACCCCAGGTTCAGTAGATAAAGAACTCATTTCATAGTTCTTCTCCAGATTCGAACCCGCAGACCTTGACAGTAACCTTCATGGTGGAAGACGAGCATTTTTGCACTGCACCACTCAGGCGCTCATGTGCGCAGGACTGGCACAAGTGTTTCCACTGTGCATTCACTTTCCTGTAGTAGTTTCTCTGTAATGATGGCATAACTGTACTGAAACACTCCCACCGTCTTGCTGATGTCACTTATTGTGCGTTATCAGTTTGTGTTGATTATCTTTCGACTTTTTTCACCAAAGCATCTGTGATGATGAGGTGACATTGACCAGGTCATGTATCATCATTCACAGATTCCTGTCCGTCGTGGAAACGCTTGTGCCAGTCCTGCATGCATCAGAGACAGAGAATGTTCACCATAGACTGCCTTTGTTTGCCGATGAAGGCAGATAAAAAAGTTGTATTAGCGGTCTGCAGGACTAGTAATTGGCTGCTGATCTAAGCAGCCTCTCCAGGAAATTATGTTAACTGTGTAAATGCTCTGAAATGTCTGTGAGCAACCCTATGTCCAAAACTGACAGGAAGTAGTTAGAGATACGGACCCTTTGCCTCATAAATGCTTTTGGCACTTAACAATGAAGTCAACATATATATACACAGGGCACATAGCAAACAGAGGGTATGGCATTTTACTGGTGAACTGTTGATCCTAGATGCATACTTCCAACTAGAAAAAGTATCCAAATAACATGTAGTACTCAGATATGTAGCATCATGTTGCAAGGAGTTCTCTAGTTATTAAAATAAATAAAATTAACTTTTTATACAGACACCCTGTCCTCAAAAACCAAATTAGAGAGTTGTTGCTCCTGTCTCTCCTGAGACCAACAACAGAAATTCCATGTTTCTAAATTCAACATTCACAGAGATATTCAAATTCGAAAAGTAGAGGAAAAATTTGGAATTTGAATATTGCACTTAGAAACATGGAATATTTTTGTTGGCCTCAGGAGAGACAGGAACAACAACTCTAATTGGGTTATTAAAAACAGGGTGTCTGTATAAAAAGTTAATTTTATTTATTTCAGTAACTGCACAACCCCTCGGAATATGAATGATATATCTGAGCACTACGTTATTTGGAGACTTTTTTGTAATTAGAACTATACCTCTAGGATCAAGCGTTTGCCAGTAAAATGCCATACCCCTGTATATATATTGACACATTTACTGAATAGGAAAAAAAAAAAAAGCAACTTACAGATGGATACGAATGTGCCGGGTGATACTGATTTTTCTCTAAGCTGAATTGATCTTCCGTGGTTTTCCTGTATACAGGATTATCAAAATTTAGGCTTGTCCTGCTCTTCGTGAAGAAGTGCCTGTATGCACCATACAAGACCTGCAACAGAAATGCGCAAATAAATATCAAAACAACCCGTAGATTTAAAATAAAATTATCACAAAGCAGCACAAAAAAGACAAAAAAAAACAAAAAACCATGGATATGTTTGAAATCATAATGTAAATTTTGTTCAACACTTCTAAGTTGTCTCATGCCTTTAATGCAGTGGTTCTCAAACTTATGCCACCTGTAGCTTCCTTGCTCTATGGTCATCTTTTTTCTGAGCTACAGATAAACAAACTACTTCACGGCATTGAATAAGCACACATGGACAGGTCACTGTCCATATTGCCTGCCTCTGACAAAAACTGGCAACAACCCCAGGAGCTGTGATGCACACTTTGAGAAACACTGCTTGAATGACTGAAAACTGAATGATGCAGATTTGCGTTTACCAACTTCAATTTCTTGGCAAATGAAAAACCTTAATTCCAGTCTCTTATCAACAGTGTTAAGTTGCTAGTGTATAAAAAGAATACAGTGTATAGGCCAGGACTGGACAAATCTCGGGCGCCAAATTGCACAAGTCTTTTAACATGGGGGAAAAGTAAAAGAAAACATCATTTAGGACCGGTTTTCTATAGAAAAATACCATGCTTGGCCACTAAGAAATTGGGCTGGCACCTAAATATATTTTTTGATTTGTCAAGCTCTGGTCTAAGCATTAACATTAACCGGGGTTTTTTTGTATCACTATCACTTCATGCTCACAAGAACAAAATTAGTCTACTATCACTTATCGACTTATCCATAATTGTACCTCATGAAAATTTCTCTGAGAAATTTCTAAAGAGTTGGGGCATGCCACAAAGATTTATGTGTATACTAGGTGTAGCCCTGACATATTTACGATGCCTGATCAATGCATGCTTTGTGTTCAAGAATGCTGTCACCTATCTTCCACATTGGAAATGAAAGTGGCATATGAATGAATTTTTTTGTGTCTGTACAAAATCTTACTGGAACCCACAATTTATAGTAGATTCAAAATAACTTTCATGTCTTCTGTCAAAGCTGTGGCACTTGCCATTTGGTGTGAGGATTTCTAGCAGTACCTAACAATAGGAAACAACCTTCTTGGTTTCTTGCTTTTGAATTCTTAAGAATATGGCAGTCCTCCTCAAACTCAGAAACAAGCTTCACATTACGCACAGAACATACATGGCACATTCCTGTCATGTACCAGTTCATTGGAAGTTCCTCAGAAGAAAGTATAAAAGCTGCATGTGCTGTGACAAAATATTCAGGAAAATAAATCACAGCATTGGTGCTAAATGCAAAGGCTGTAGAGCTAAAGGAAACGATGCTCTTGACTAGGTGGAGGGGAGAAGACACCAAACTCATCTGTTAATTACTAACAGGAAGGCAAAAAATTCATGCTTGCTCTTTCAGACTGACTATCTAGTTGTGGCCAAGGTTAAATGTGATGCAGCAAAACTTCTGCATTAAAGACCCCCTCTATAATGACAATTACCTACAGTATAAAACAATATCGCTCTGATTCTGGTGCACTTCCCATAGTGTTAATATATTTCCCATCAAAATAATAAATCCTGTATCCAGTAGAAATGAATTACCTTTTGGGTTAGATAATACAATTGAAAGCCGACATAGATGAACCCAAAATTGCAAAAAAACCACGGCTATATGCATTTCGGAACTATATGAAGTTCTTTTATCAGTAGTAGAAGTGTTTCTGCTACTGATGAAGGAACTTCATATAGTTCCGAAACACGTATAGCCGTGGTTCTTTTGCAATTTTGGGTTCATCTATGTTGCCTGTATCCAGTTCCTCAAAGTAATGCTACATGAGAATTACATTTTTTTTCTGCTAGTCCAATAAACAAAGACTCACCAGAGCGAGTATCAAAACTGCTGTCATCAAGCATCCGATAATGATACCAGCAAGTTTCCCTGTGTCATCATTATCAATGTCTGGACTCTGAAGTAGACTGCTGGTATTTGAGCTAAGAATTGGATGTTCATCAGAATCGCTCGAATTCTTGCTGGGAACTGGAACTGCTTCGCTGGTGGACGTATGCACTAGGTTAGAAGAGAAAGAATATTTTGAATAATTTAGTTTAAAAAAAAAAATCACTGGTTAGTAATATGGCACTAACATGAGATAACACTGTGCCACATTTTTTCTAAAGGGCAACGGAAGTCTTCATGTCATATACATCTCCATATTTTATTTCTCGTAGGTTCAAAATCGACAAGACATCAAATGAAGGAGAGACTATTGAGCATTTCAAGATATCTAATATCGATACCTATGATACACTCTGAATCTCCATGGAAAAAAAAAAAAACATGGACATCTGACGAAACATATTGATAACTATTCGCTCTTTTTGGTATTGAAACACAAAATTGTGTTTCAATTTAATTGTTATACATTTTTGTAACATATTTCAGCGGGAAAGTTGAACAATTTCATGTTGGCATTGAACATTCAAGAACTGGATCCTCATCACCAGGAAAAAGGATTCATCAATACACTGAAAACCCCTGTATCAAAGGCAGGGCCGAACTCTAATGGCCCTGTGCTAGACCAGTTTTGAGACCCTCTTCAATATTACGAGAGAGATGTGATATAAGGGTTAGACCAATTCGAGGACATCAGAAGAGTTACAGGCATGTGGGTGCTCAACTTTAGTTTCATGTAGTCGATTTTGACTTTGCCACATTTTGCTCTGCCACATGATAAAAACTTTAACGCAGCATTCCCAACTCCGACGCCACTGAAGAGATACTCATTTTTGCTTTATACATTCACCAAAATTCAATTTTTGAGGAACTCACCATGTCTTCAAATTTGGATCTGTTAAAAAAAAAATTTTCAGAGGAGATTCCAGAAATAGGGCCATCTTAATGCATGGGCATACCAGATAGTGCAGATAAATGAGTCTCACTTTAACGAGGCATATGAAAAAAAAAAAAATGTCTAATACTTGAAATATAAGATTTTAAATCAAGGTGACTGGCATTTCGTCTAATAGGGTGACGACTCCAGAGTCTCTTCTAACAAGGGGCATGGTGCTGTACGATGGCCCTTTCATGGGTAAGGATGACAGGGCTCTAGAGACCTTATATAAGCATTGGTTTTCTATTTTTCCAATATTTAAAACTAAATTTTTTTGAAAATATATACTATAAGGAAACTGAAAAATCTTATTCTAGAAGTTCTGTCAAAAATCAAGGCCACATTCAAGGATGCGGGGGCCGCAGATTCACTGCCATGTATGGGTGCCTGCTAACAAAATTACATATCTTTCATCAATAGAATTTCAAAGTTCTGGCTTTTTTAAGCAGTTATAATAAAATATATGTAATCAATGCAATAAAATAGTTTTATGCTGCCCCTAATATTTCGCAGTATGCAGCGATCGCACCTGCTTAAGTCTGGTCTCAATCATAACTAAATTTCGTGCAAACAATTTTCCCCTCTTCCCACATCAAGTCCAAAATGAATTTTTTTTTATAATTTGCACATCATAAAAAATTGAAATAATAAAGTACGATTTCACAGTACAAAATGTATCATTCAAGCAAAGATGGTGATTGGGCATAGATTACAAAGTGCTCATGGGAATATGCGAAAAATACTGATTTAGAGTTTGTGCAACCACGTGAGTGACCAAAACAGTGGATAAGCATGTGAGTGACGTATGAGTGCAAGCATGCGAATGGCCAAAACAGTGTGCATGTATGTGACTGACCTAGAGAATGTGCAAGCATGCGAGCCATAGGCGCCAGGACCTAAGGTCTGACGCACTTTGAGTCCCCCCAAATAACTTCTGAAAAAACAATGCAATGCACCTTCCCTCTCCAGCATACATGTTCGAGTCCCATATGTATGGGATGACTAGAAACTTCAGCCGCCCACCAATGTTTTAATGTTGCCACCTATGATGTGAGTGACTATAATAGTGTGTGTGACTTAGAGAGCAAGGGATTAGGACAGTAAAACCCCTTTCACATGTGCAAATATTGCGGTAGCAATAAGATTTCTAACACCCGCTTGACAACTTTTTTCCTTTGTAAGGAAAGAAATGGGGAGCAGTCACTAGCCCTGTTCACATGTGCAAATATTGCGGTAGCATTGGGAGTTCTAGCACCCGCTTGACGACTTTTTTCCTTTGAAAGGAATGGAGAGCAGTCATTGGTGAAAATTCTTGAAACGGGTTTAAAACCCGCTTTTTCTATTTCCCATGTGAATGGGACTTAAGTGATCAAAAGAATCTCTAGTGTGAGAGAGGGATGTAAAGAGTGATCCAGAATGTGTGAAAGTATGCAAGCAGTGACTTTTAAATAATGATTGAAATAGAGGAAGGGTATCCATGTTCATGGCGATGGGGGGGGGGGGGGGGTTGCTACATCAGCAGGAATGAGTGGCCAACTGAATCAAACCAGAATGGGTAAAGGCGGCAAAAACCATAAATTTGCTTCTGAAGGGTCCCTGAACAATCTTTTCAATATTTTTTATACTGTAAATTTGCTGTAAAAAAAATCATTATGAATGGGACTGGGAGGGGGGCACCCCTCCACGGAAGCTTAGGATTCGCGATGGGGTGGTCCCGGCTACGATAAACAATGCAGAGCCGCCACCCCCATAAACAACACAGGTCTGTCCTACTTACAACCACCAAGAAAAATCAATAACGCGAGAGAAGATCATTTCAAATCTACCGCCAATCAATTTTTTCCCCCAATCACAACAATATACACATTTCCCACAACAAAACAGAACAAACTTACCAGCTGCAGCAGTCTCATTCAAGCACAACACGGACCTGATATTGACGAACAACACCGAAATCAAGCTGCCGTAAACACTAATGTTCCAAGCCATGCTTGCTTACTTCCTTCCTCGTTGTAGTACGTACGTCGATTATTGAATGTGTGTGTGCGGCGCGATTATTATTATTATTATTTCGGGAAACCCTCTTCGGGGTCTGTGACTGCGCAGCCGTCGCGTCAATGCGAAATAAACCAATAGCACAGGGTAGACAAACCCCAGGTGCGCACAATCCCCAGAGAGAGAGACACTAATAATAAAACCTAAAAAAAATTCTCACGTGCGTCGTTATGATGAAGGGGGGGGGGGGGAAGAGTCTAAAAATAAACGCAGGGATTTCTAGAGCAGAGCAAAAAATCGTAAAAAAGTGCCCAAGAAACTGACAACCAGAGCAGACGAAATTGAGCAACAAAATCCCTCACCCAAGCATAAAAAAAACGCTTTTCTTATTCACACGAATTTGAGTAATAACATTTTCTCCCTCACACACGAGAAATAAACATGCTCAAGAATATATATTGAAGGTCATGCTTCTATTTCTCTCTCTCACTCTCTCTAGAGAGGAGAAAAGAGAGAGAGTGAGGCCGAAGAAAAATCTACTATTGATGTCACAACTGTTGTGAGGCGGGCGAGTTGTGCGGGGTGAACATGACTCACGCTCATTTGAATCTGAGAGAATGACGTTCTTTGCTTTTTTTTTTTCCTTCTTTCAAAAGGACGAATTTATTCCTACAATGAGCGTCAATGTGCCCACGACCGCAGATGTTTTCTTCGGGCTGGCGACGACCCCGCGAGACTCGCACTGGAACATGTACATCGGACGCACGGAGAGACATGTCCGTCTCTCATTTGTTATGTTTATTTATTTCCCTTGGGGGCGAAATTGGAAAATTGCCTTCCATAATAGTGTCCAATTGCGTCTTGGGAATGGAAAAACTGCTATTCATTTCAATTCCAGTAATTATGCTCCTAAGTCACGCGCCCAAAGGAGGGAGGGAGGGAGGGGGGGGGGAAGTGATTTGCATTTGTTTGGAATACATCATCACGAGGTCTTGAAGAATCGGTCAGTCGTGTTCAGGACCGCAACTAGATGTTTGATCAGTCGGGGTAAGCACGCATTTAGGCACCTCCGGTAATGTTGAAGGAAAGATTAAAAGGTGAAGTTTGAACCCCTTGAGTTGAGGCCCTGGTCGTGTATGTTGGTGGCAAAGAAAGTTACTTAATTAAACAAGGTTTACGTGAAGTAGCCAGTGGGTCTGATGAAGTCCCAGAAAAAGTTCGGGCCCCGATCAAACACGACTTTTTGTGTGTGGGGGGGGGGGGCACTTTATATATATCATTCTTTGAGGCAGTGCCGTCTTAACGTATGGGCCCGCGGGCCTCAAAAATATGAGTAGTTGAATTTTTCCAAAATTTGCCAGGTAGGGCCTCAGAAAATTCACTTGGGCCCATGATGGCCTCATAAGACGGCTCTACAAGAGGGTCATGGAAGGCCCGTACGAATGAAGATGCCAATTCTGGCATCTGAATAAGCCCCGGCAATTTGTGGGCCTGGGCACGTTCCTCGTTTGCCGATGTGAGAA
This sequence comes from Pholcus phalangioides, assembly GCF_987345545.1. Lineage (NCBI taxonomy): Eukaryota > Metazoa > Arthropoda > Arachnida > Araneae > Pholcidae > Pholcus > Pholcus phalangioides. Next base: position 20,542,365 of record NW_028301603.1, on the reverse strand, counting down.
GTAAGCCTTGCACGTGGGGTCAGCATCAGTCGGAATGAAAATGAAAGCAGTGACTATGACGCAAGGCCGTTAAGGCAGGTGCATCCGCACAAGGCCTTCTTGGGGGGGGGGGGGCCCTGAAGAGGGCCTAAATTCAAATTCTTGCACAGGGATGGCCCTGGCCGTACGCACAATTTTTTCAAGGCCCCCCCCTCCTCCCGCGTGCGTTAATGCTATGACATACTGTAGCATACATGGCTCCACACATCTGAGTCTGGGCATCCTTGGGCTGGTATTTTCAGTGGGTCCTAGGATGTGCTGTCTCAATAACGCGGGCTCATGAAGATTAGATCTACTTAAACATTTCAAGAGTGAGCATGGACATTGCATTTCTAGACAGCAGACATGCATTTCTAGCCGGGGGGGGGGGGGGGGGGCTATGCCATGCACTTATGGCGGCCGTTCCTAGGTTGTGGTTTTGCACGGGACCTAAATCAGTGGTTCTCAAAGAATGCATTGCGATGAGCTGCCGACATTGATAAAGAACCGAGCAGGCGCACAGACTATTCTGCGGAGCGACGGCTGAGACACGTTGACTTGGTCAAGTCGTTAGTGACAAAATTTTCAGAACCACTGCTCCAAAGTGAATTTATAGACTAAAAAGAAATGTAGGATTCACATTAGATACATAAAGGCTTGAACCCTCTCCCAGCAGCACCGTAGCCAAAACCTTGTTTCTCCCCCTTCTCGCTACAGCGTTGCCTCTCCGTGGCTCTTCCTGAAATGCAGAGGGTCCAACTCTTCATTTAAAAAACACTGAATTAAGTACACCGTACATATCTTTGGCACGTCCAAGGGGCTATTCAAAGAAGTTGATGCTAAAATTAATGTTTAAAAAAATCACTAGAAAGAGGGAAAAGAGTAGTGTCACATTTCATCAGAAAAATTCACCAAGATATACGGTAGGTGATTGAAAAATCTTCGGTTCTTGCTACTTTTCAGTCTCAATTTTTCGAGAACACAAGAGAAATAGAAAAGAAAAAAAAAAATCAAGAATTTTAATAACGCTTTAATTTCCGCTCAGTAGCGTAAGCAGACTTTTCCGCTTTGGGAAGGGGGGATTTTTTTCGCGTTTACTGCAAAGTAACATTAAAATTTTCACGTACCAGCACATGCATACATAACGGTCTAGAAAAGCGAAAAACGGGCATCTTTACATTGCTCACTCAAGCTCGATTCCAGTTACGAGGTATTCACACAGTTCAGGCTCGAATTTGAAGGGGAGGGAGTACCAAAGAGCTAGATTATATAGAAATAATTGGTCGATCCCGTAAAAGTAGAACCTTTACAATTATTCGTCACTCCTTCCCTCTCCTGCGTATTATTAAAGCCTACTAGATAGACTAATTAATATCTAGGAGGCTTTGGTATTACGCGATGGAGTCCGTATATACGGGAACTCTTCAACACTCCCCCACCCCCAATGTTTTCATTTCAAAGTCTTTGACGGGTACAGAAGCTTGCGATTAGGAATAAGGTTGAAGAACCCCCTCTTCCCGGTGTAAAACATGAGGATGTGCGTTTCCCGATGAAACAATAAACGCAACACATGCGGATATTGATTTCCCAGAGGCCTCACGAAAAGGTTCGGAAACCGGAAATTCCGCTTTGTTTATTATTGGAAGCTTACTTGATTTGTTTTTTTTTAATATTTTTATTCTCAAGAGGAAATGCTAAATACGCAGAGGATGGATACTTGACGCAGACACGCTCGATTTATTGACTGTTCGAAGAAACCGTTACGAGGAAGAGTAATTACTCGATATATAAACATTGGACGTCATTATATTGCAAATGAAGGCGGCGCCACTAGTTTGATTTGGCAGCGGTACCTTGATTGAAAAGAAATCAAGCTACAAACCTTACAGCGACATCAACGAGATATCTCGCCTAGTCAAACACACACACCCACCCCTTATTTCGAGCAATGACGAGTCCAGAAATCTATGTAAAACAGGCTTTTTCGAAATTTGTATTATTGTTAATACATAAGAAATAAAAGAAAAAGATTTTATTCGAAAAAAGATTTTTGAGGGACAGGTTTTTTATTCTTTCGCCCTTCCCAGCCACCCCTTTTATTTTTTTAAACTCCTCAAACCCGAAAGAGAGGAAATAAAAAAATATAATGTTGAGGTAAATTACACAACAATTGATGTGGATTAAGACTGGAGGAATTGTTTCGAGAAGGAATTTTATTTCTGTCATAGGAATAACTCATCAGGCAAATCATTTTCAGACTGGAGCCAAGAGGCACTGCCTTAGGGTGACATTGGCCATTGACGGACATGGGTACCTGTAGAACACCTTTTATTCAATAAATATTCAAATATTTTAAAAAAATCATCAAAATTAGGTAAGATGATTGAAATATTAACATTTGTATAACGATTCATTAAAAAATCACATTAATTTGTGTACTATGATAGCAGAGTGTCCTGTCATGCTCATTTTCACACTCGTACAAGTTGTTTCGGAGAGGAAATGTTATAGGGAGGAAGACCCAATATCCACAGGAGTTGAGCTATTGGAAATGTTTGTAGTGGGGAGGGGACTCGTCCATGGGCTAAAGTTTACACTTGTGCCAATATCCTAAGCTCTCTAATTTCTGTGACTGATGATGTTTCATGTTGAGATATCCTCACATTGTTCAGGGTATATTTTTGGCAGAATTTCAAAATAGGGTCACATTTCATCCCTTGTGAGGATGCTATTCATATTTCGCATAATTTTGTTCATAATCATCTTTTTTTAGCACCACATTCCCCTCCGCATCCTTTCTGCTCAGACAGAGAATAAGATATACTTGTAATTAAACTTTTCAAACATAGAGATGGCTTCAAGGAAAGCACCATTGCACCACCTGTGTGTATCAAAGATTCCTCTGCATCAGTATGTAAGTCAAACGTCTTTTATGCATCAGCATATTCCACACAGTGGTGATATTTTCAGTGACTGATGAAATTAATTCAGACAACTATTCTTCTCATTTGCTAATGGGACCTAATGTGTACTGTCATTTTTCTCAAGCAGGAGACATACCCGCTAAACAATCATCTGCTCTCAATTGACAGAAAGGCATATTTACAGGGAGCTAAATGGGCTATAGTACAAGGCAATAAGTTTGGGGGTAAAGGGAGAAAACTTTTGTACCCCTTGGACCATAGTAAACCTCGAAACACTTGAAATAGTTGACAGTATTGCTTTCTGGCTGATGTTTTTCGAGTGCAAGAGAGATTAGAAATATATAACCTTACAACTGAACGTGGTTTCAGCTCTTTGTCTATAGCATTGACAAAGAGTTTCTTCCCAATGTTTCAAGTTTAGTGGAACTATATATTTAGTAATTATAATCTATGAATTCTCCTGATAAATCCTACCAAGTACTCAATCATTTTTTCATCATGAAAAAGTTAATATTTTTCGCAAATAATAGAGACATCATGTACCTTGAAACAAAAAAGGTAGTACAAGATGAGCATTCTAAAAAGTACAAAATTTTTTAATACTTCTGCTTGAGTAAGATATATTAGTGTTTTGTATCTATAGGCTTTTCTTTCTCTGTATCGCAAACTAGATGACACTACTTTAACATTACTATCTACGATATTTTTCCCACCTTTTTGACCAGTTCTATTGTATCGACTGGAGTCAGTTCTTGTGCGCTCTATGATAAGCAATGATTTATATATAAAAAAAACCATTTTTCCTGTAACATTTATATTCATAATTTTACCAGGGGCATAGCCAGAAATTTCGTTGGGGGGGGGGACCAAAGTGATAGAACAATAGATTTCGCCATCTTTTTCCTTTTTTTTCTGTCATTTTCTCACATTTCGAGCTTGGGGGGGGGGCAGTCCCCCCCTCGCTATGCCCTTGAATTTTACCCCATTTCAAGGTACAAGACCCCTTGTTGTACATTGGAATATTTTTGCCTTTTCAAAAATCCATATTTTATGATTACAGTAAGAAAAAAAGATTTAAAATTTTTACAATGTTTTATACAATGTTATCCAGTTACTGAAAATGAATTTAGTGAAAGTTTACAATAAAAATTGACTGAGAAAAAAGTTTTAAAAATAATGTGCCAAGGTATAACAATCTCACCTACATGTAAATATGTAGCTTTGTGGGGAAAAATGACATTCATTTTACTTCACACATACATGAGTAGTAGAATTTAATTAAAAGAGCCCCCACAATGGCTGCTTTTCATTAAGTAGACATTGGATTCAACCTGGATCAGAGGTTCTTGACCAGGGACTCCTGGTCCCTTGGAGAGAGGGATCTTTGGAGATATTTGGGGGGGGGACCACAAGCTTTTGGATGAGAAAACTATTAGCTCTGTTTTTATACTGAATATAATATAAAAAGTTCTGTGGCGTTCAATTTTATTGGTACATTGGGTCCACAGACTTTGTATTGTGTCCCATGGACTGCCCTTTGTGTCAATAGAAGGTCAAGAACCCCCTGACCTAGATGATAACTAGAAGAGATAACACGAAGTGGGATACAATAGCAGTTTGGCTGAACCAAATTGTATAACTGCTGTCAAAGAGTGCATATTTTGCTGCAACAGATTCATGATATTCCATAAATTTGCAATATCTTTTATATTCTGGGGCAGAGAAAAAAAAATATTTGATTTTAGCTGATTGCATTATTGTTTACACTGTATAAGAACTAATACCGGAGAGAGAAATGAATTTACTACAGTGAAAAAAAAGTGAAGCTTGATGTTAAGCATGGTATATTGAATCTGGTATACACTGAAGCAACTGAGTGTAACCCGGATGCTTCAATGAACATATTCATTTCCACAGGTACAAAGTCTCTCAGACTTTGTGTGCTCGAAGCTTGTATCCGACCCAATACCCATAAGGTCTTAATCGATGTAATAGTTAAGCTATCCCATTTATGGATTCTGCTGGTACGAGTCAAAGCATTTATCAGAGTTCCGAATATGAGAGAGGGTTCCGTTTTTTACTGGGCGTAAATAGTACTCCTGACTCAAAAAATATTGAAAAACTTAAGTGGGAACCAGAATTTTCATTCCCTCCCTTCCCCGAAGTCGCCCCTGACATTGTGCCTGCTCTGACCATATGAGTGAGTGATTGACTGCATGAATGACCGGATGAATAAGTGAGTGCGAGTGACTATGTGTGTGTGAGTGAATGATCAAGTGAGTGGCCATATAATAGGTAAAGTGAATGGTCGTATGAGTAACCATTATGCAATCGTTATATTGTGTATAATTCATAAATTATTGTTATATGATTTCACTGTGTTGAAAAAATAGTATTTTTAAAGTTTTTGCAGCTTACTCATCATATTTACACAAGGTTTGAAATGTCAAAGCTGAAACGTCCGGGACAAAATGTCCCACTCACTCAATCAGTCATAAGGTCATGTACTTGATCACTTATCGGATAACTTGATCACTAATATGGTCACTCATTCAATCACTCACAGGGGAAATATACTGGGGACAAAATGTTCCAGGGGTGAAAAGTAGGAGGCGAAATGTCGGAGGTTAAACTTCCATAAACCAAGTAAGCCAATAGATGTGATATGTAATAAATATCATTCAAAAGAGCAAAAAAGCTTAATCATGCAGAAAAAGGTATTTAAAGAAAGCATATATAAAAAAATACAAGAAGAGTTGCAACACATTCAAGTCAACTAGCTTATTATTTTATGTGCAGTTGGATTTTTTTATTGCATACTAAATTTAAAAAATGACTTATAAACAAAAACCTGAATAGTTTATTTCCAGGGTTTAAAAGTTCACAAGTATAATGCAGTATTTACAAGCTGACTAGCATCATGTAGCTGACTAGATTAACAAGTTACGTATAAACAAGCACAAGACATGAAGGTTTAAAAAAATAAAATGCATGCAAAAGTTATTAAATTTTCCATTCCCTGAAGGACTAACACATAGAACAGGACATGCAACATAAATCACAAGGAAAAAAAAAACATGTGCTTAGAGAAGACGGCTGTTTTCAGAAATGCACAGAAGCCAATGAAGCAAATATCATTGAAATCAATATACCATTGCCAGTGGCAGCCGTCACAAAGATACTTTTCTCAGTCACAGAATATGGTGCCGAAGATGTGTAAAAGTGTGCAGTATTCTTAGTAACAGAATTCCCCTTTTTACTTATGGATGTAGGGGAATAATATCTAGTCGATGGTAGTACATACGTGGCTAAGAAAAAAAAAAATTTTCAACATATTTTCAGATATTAAAAAGAAAAAAAACAGATTATAACTTCAGTTTTAATGAAAAGGCACTATCAAATTACACATGCACTCGTCCAATTCCATAGAGGAATATGGACGAGTATATGAATATGTTGGAATGTAAGTTTATAAGTTGTGAACCTAACATGAAGTTTATTTCTGTGTAATGCTTGTTATAGTGCTTCCATTTATTTTTAAACGATGAGTGAAGTATAATAATTGAATTTAAATACCGTTGTATGCCTGTTGCTTTCTGTGGCGAGACTTTATAATGGGAAGATTAGCTAGCATTCGTGCCTTCATGAAGAGTGTCATTTTTAACAATTTTGAAATTTCTTTCCTTATACAATATTAAACTTGATGTGAAGAAACACTACATACAAATGTAACAGAGTTGCCATTTGATTTCACGAACTTCTACTTCACAAGCTGACATATTTCCATGAACTAATTCTCTGATCCAAACATGCCATGTTTTTGAATGTCTTTCCTATTTAAGAACTTTTGATTTTACAAAATAATTGTTCAAGTCTGCTTAAGATTGTAAAAATGAACATCTGCTATGATATCAATTATTGGAGTCAATGCATATATATATTGCCAAATATTTAATAAAATAAAATACCGCAATAATCATAGAGTAAATGAACTTGCATTACATATATATGAAGTGTTTTGGGTAAAAGATTGAAAGTATCTTTTATCACCATGACGAGGATGAAAGGTTTGTAAAATTTTTTAAACTTAGAATAGTAAAAGTTTGAAGTGTTCTCATCAGTTATTATTTATATTTTGAGCATGCCCCCCCCAGAAGGGGCACAATCAAAAGACTAAAAATATTTTAAAAAATCTGTCTAACAGAACCTGTTTTAAACGGAAACTTGTGTTCAATGGAAAAAATCTTAGTCCTATGATTTCAATACTAATACATGTTAAAAAACCTAGATTAAACTAAATATGTTAAACGCAGAAACGGAAATTGTACCCTCTTAACAGAAAATTTAACACAAACACTGAGTTCTTCGTGATCAACTGCCCAAGGGATTCGTACAAAATTGTTAAAGTGCTCTACCAAAATTTTTTACTGCTTGCCATTGAGAGTTCTACATCATCCATCCTTAGATCAGCAAAAACCGTTTCGGTATTTGATGCTGTGGTTTTGATAAACCATGTGTAATAGAGCAGTTGCTTTCTGAAATTGTAAAGGAAATTTTCGGAAAAGCAAGCTTTTCTACGGAAGAAATCAGAGCAAGGGTTGGATTTCCGAATGATACGCAAGACTTACAAAATTTTATGCAATCTGCTTTCCTTGATCGCAGTGCTGGAATTAGGAGGTGCAGAGAGCAACTACTCGGATGGTAAAATTCAAGGGGCAACATATTTTAGGTGGGAACAAAAACACTAATAAAATTATTGAATTTTACAGTGGTAGAGGTGGCAAAATTATGTCCCCCACGCCCAGAAAAATCCTAGTTATGCCTTAGTGCTGAAGATTACATAAACATAGATGACAATATAAAAACTGAACCTAACATGACAGATACTAACATCCTCATCGAAAATTTTAGAGAAAGTCAAAAAGAACGTAAATGTTGTGTTGCCATTTCAGAAGAGAAACAGTGTGGGGTGAAGTTTTATGCAGATGCTGTCAAAACATAAATATTTAGTAATTATAAAGTAAATAATGTATATTACTTTATCTATTTTCAAATTATTTACTTTGTTTTGAATTAATTTATTTTATTTCAATTACATACCAGGTCGTTACACATTATGTTAATTGAGCGGAAACTTGTGTTAGATGAAAAAAAATCTTGGTCCCTTGTGATTCTGTTAAAGACAGGTTTTACTGTATTTGTACAATTATTAAAATATTGAAAGAAAATACCTTTAAATGCTATCTTAATCAATTTCTGTTAATTTAAAATGCTTTTTTAAAAGTTAATAACTGAAAATTCTCCAGAAGGAGTTCCTCGTGCACCCCTTCCAAAGGTCGATCCTGCATATGCCTCTGCATGATCCTACAGTTTTCCTTCTCAGTGTGGCCCAGAGAACATAAAAGGTTGGACACACTTGCTTTAATGCACATGAATAATTTACACTCAAAATAGGATAAACTAGAACTTACCTTTTGTTGAGAGTACCGAAAATGTTGTTGGTTGTGTCGTTGCAGGGACAACTAAAACAAAAAGGAAAAAAAAGTTTATTCCCCATAGCAAGGTTCTCTGCTAGTAAAATTAGAGCTTATCAGAAGCTGTATAAGATACAATATATTAAATAACCCGAGAGCAAAAAAAAGTCAGGATTTCTGCCCTCAAAATTTTTATAGTCTGAGTGTTTAATGTTTTGTACTGTGCTTGTGTAATTTTAATCTTCTATATGCAATGAAGCTTCCTTAACTTGAGACTGGAATAATACAGAATATAAATTTGAAAAATGTTATGTTTATACTTTTCAAATTTAAATTCTGTATTATTCATAGATTTGAAAATTTTGGAATACAAGTTGCTCTACGACAACTGAATGACCCCCCCCCCCCCGCCTGCCTACTCAGGGGTTCTAATAAGGAAAAAAATGAAGGGTTACTGGGGATGTCAGACATCTGGCATATTAGGGATTGAATAAAACACGCTGGGAAAGGTAAATGCATTATTTTGTGTGTTCCATGAACAGGAATGCTTCATAAAAATTCTTTGGAGCTCAAGTGACCTGAATCCTTAGGGTTCTGCCACCTATGCAAAAGGCATGGTCGAAAATAAAATGTGATTCACAATCCTTGGCTTTACCCTCAAGGGCTTTCTGGAAGCTATGTGCTATATATTTTCTGAGTATTTATAAAAACAAAAAGTAGAGATCATTTCAATGTATTCTACCACCTTTTAGGAATCAGCCCATCTTTTTTTGAAACGCCCTATATGTTTGCTTACGGCTGAAATGTAACAAAAACAATTCTATACCCTTGTTTTGGAAGAGAAAAACAATTTTATTTCTTAAAGAATGCTGGTTAAGCAACAAAATTTTCAACTGCTGTCAAAATGACAGCTCAGTAGTTCTAGGTAGTAGTTATTGTAAAGAAAATCAATGCAATTACTTAAAATGTGTTTTTGGGCTAAAAGATTTCTTTCAACCAATTAGGCAAAGTCAAGGAGCGAAATTGTCAAATTTTGAAAAATAAAGTCGCAAATGGCGATCAAGGTTTAAAAGGCAATCAAAGTTTGAAAAAGTGGTCAGAAAGACCATGCAGTTCTAGTGTTAATACGAATTTCATATTTTTTCTGTTGATATAATCACTAATTTGTTGATTGATATGAAATTTTATTATTACTATTAGTGTTTACTGATAGTACTATTATTTTGTTAGTAACACTGCTATTGTATTTTCGACTCCATTTCGATGTTTAACTGTGATAAATTTTACAGAGAAGTATCTTCAGATATAAAATGCAACAGTATCATATTGAGAAAATTACTTATGCTTCAGTAAGCAAAGAAATGCTTGAAATAATTAAACCGAGACGCTGTTGTGAACGCCATTCCCTACATCGTAAATATTCAAGCATTAGCAGTTGTATAGGCAGACTTTCTCATTTTAATTAGAGAAAAAATATTTTTTTCCGGTCAGTTACTATGTTGCAATCATCTCTTTTGTTCAATGTAGATTTTTTTCCACACAAATGTCAGAAATTGCAGGGCTACAACAATTCGGTTTATGTTAAAAAGCACAGAGATCTAAGCAAATGTCATTCTCACAAATCACGGCAATCAGAGTAGAGGTTTTTTTTTTCAAAGTGTAAAAGTATTTCATAAAGCTTAGTTCACTCGCTTTGTGACTGTTCATGATTAAAGTTGGGTAATACCTTTTTGAGTGCTTACGTTTTTGAGAAGGGGACACCTTTACTATAAATAACAGTTTTTAGTGTCTTTGCCGGACTCCTCAATGCAAGATAACGTGATGAGCAGTCCAAATTTGTGTGTGTGACAAACAAAGCTTTTCTTTAACCTTTTAATGGCCAATGTCCCAATTGGGAGAGAGAACATCAGTTTTATTAATTGAAAAAATATTTTTCTTGCATGAAAGCATTTGATTTTTTTTTCCTGAATACATGAGATTCCAAACTTAATTTACAAAACAAAAATTTTATTCAATTCAGCAATTATGGCACAAACTTAATTTTTTAAATTACCTATTTTTAAGGAAGAATGAAATTTAATATTTTTTGTTTTGTTTTTAATGTTGCTTCCAGAAACCATACAAAAAATTTTTTTTCATGAATTTTACAGTTGATATCTCTAAACTAAAGGATCAGGATAGAAAATAACAAAAAAAATTAGAAAATTAATTCAAATCTTAATTCGGCTGGTAAAAGGTTAGTTGAAACTTTTCTTTCAATTGATAATTTGTTCTAGGCTGTGTAGTTTGATCATGTTTAATTCATGTTTTTTTGTACAAGTTAGTTTGAAGCAAATAATTTATTTAAGTTTGTTGTGGAACACAATGACGATGTCTCGAGTATTTTCAATGATTTTTGATTTGATTCAATTTAATATATTCATACTTCCACCTCACAATAACAAACTATTGGTTTAGTTTTACAATTCTCAAACGAAAAATGAGAGAATAAGCTAAAGATACAAAATCAAGAAAAAATGTGTACCATTTTGCGAACATGTCCTTCGATCAGGATTCAAACTCATACCATCTGGACAGGCACAGGTGAAGTTAGCAGAAAATATATTGATCCTTGGAGCACGCAGACATAAATGTGAGCACATCCCATTCAATTCATTGCAATAATTCATACCTGATAATTATAATTCAATGATTGGACAAAAAAACAATTTTTTCCATGAATTCCATATTGAAGGGTAAAAAAATTTAATGCATCTGGTGCAATAATAATTAATGATTGCAAATCATATTATAAAAAGTTTAAAAGTTTACCCAATGGTTGCTTGTAGCTGTGATAGACATGGACATCCATAGGCGAAAAAATCTTATTCACCACTACAGTCCTCTCTTGACCAGTAAACTTATTTGCCTTGTGAATAGCTTCGGTTTCCCAATCGGTCCAGAATACCCAATCCTATATACGTAGCAAAATAAAAATGCAGAAAATGAAAGCATAAATTATAACCTCAAAAACTCACGAAGGGGGGAGGGGGAGAAATGGTAATGCAAGGCAGTAGCCAGGGAATGACCTGAGGGTTCACCTCCCCTTCCAAAATGTGGAATTAGGTTTTAAAGGATTGAATAAAATGTGAATTCCCCTATTTATCCCTCATATAAATACTTATACCACAATTACGGATCGTAATCATGAGTACATTCAACAGACCTATTTTGGAATATAGCCGAACCTTGATATTGCATCAGTATTACAAAAAAAGAGATGGCTTGATAATTTGGGGTATCTCCCAGATAATTTGAGATGCTAGAAGTCAAAATTCCTTCTCAAAATCTCTGCTTATCCACCAAGAACAAGTTTTGTTTCATTTTGTCTCATTTTTTCTACGAATATGAGTAATTTCAGTTTGATGGGGTCTTGTCAAGGATTGAAAAGGGTCTTGATTCCTAGACTAAGGTGTTCAGTATACTCCAGGTTAGAATTTTTTGCAGGCTGTTCTATAGTAGATTTATAGGTGCGAAAAAAAATAACATGCATACGAAGGGCCCCCGCAGGGCTGAAGCTCCTGCCAGCCTCCCCTTATAAAGGTGCCACAGGTCGTGGCAGCTTTTTTTAAAATGAATTAAGCCATTGAATTAAGTGCAAAACAACTAAGAATGGGTATCCCTTACCCGCATACTTGAAATGTAGTTTTCTATTCTCTTCCCCCCCCCCTCCGATAATCTGAATTTTCAATAATTCGAGGTGGTCTCTGCCTGTTTACCTCAGATTATATCAAGATTCTATGGTATCAACAATTTAAAATTAATTAACAGAACAATTTGATATAACCCTTTTTTTATCATGGCTAGATTGCAATGTGGGGGGGGGGGGGCGAGTTATACCCATTGATACTCATGGCATAACAGTATTTTACTGTATATAACAAAATACAAATGCACCTACTCAAAGCAATGGATGTACTGTGTATTATGTACTACTACTGTGCACCTCGTTCACATTCCTCTGCGGAACTTCTAATGAATTGTTACATGTTTGAATGTGCATGTACACTGTGAACCTGAAAGTGAAGTTTGTTTCTTTGTAATGATTGTTATATGTAGTGCTGCCATCTACCATTAGTTCTTCTAACTATAAGGGAAATGTAATGATTGAGTAATTGTATCGTTGCAGGAGTGTTGCTCTCTGCGGCAAGAATTTTTAACAGAGATTGGCCTGCATATGTATCACAAAGTTGGGAACCGCAGAAACAAACTTCAGCTGACCACCACTATGGGGATGGTGGGGTTCGAACCTAAATCCTTGCAATGAGAATCCATCATTATGACCATTTGTATTATCTGCTGAAATTTTTAATGAAAATTGATTGATATAATAGCGAAATATTCACTATATTCTTGATTCTTGCTTCGTTTAAAATTAATTATTCAATTAGTTGTTTGAAGTTAAATTAAGGTTATGTAAAGCCTTTGTGTTTGAAAAGAAAATCAACTAATTAGAATGATTACAAGCATAGCAATGCCAGCCACCAGTTTTTCACACACAAAATTTAATTTATTGCTCTGCCTTTCTGAATAAACTCGTTTTCATGTATACTGATAACAGTGTGTTCAAATAAATTTCTGAGTAAGATATAATTAACAACAATAAGAAATGAAAATTCACTCACTTCAAACACATCCACAGAGAAAGGGTGTCCTAGTATTGCATTAGATGAAATAACAACTCTTCTGTTTGAGCCATCGAAGTCAGAGCTTGAAAGAATATGAAGCTTTGCATCGACCCAGAAAAGCCTCTTGGAAACCAAATCTAATCAAACATTAGAAACAGAAAAGGAAACGTCACTGAATATATAGTCTGGCCAACAGATTCTGATGAAACTTGGGCACCTAATTATTTAAAAAAATGCATCAGTAGAAAAATTAAGACCTAGACTTGCATCTTAGGTCTTAGAACTCATTACTGATGTTTTTTTAAATAAAGATGCCCTGACATACAAGATCGTTACTACTTCTAACTCAGCTTCAGCAGTATACTGCTGTCGATGTTCATTTTTATGAACCTGTATAGACGTGAAGAATTAGTTTATAAAATTGGAAGTTTGTAAATGTGAAAGACGTTTACTATTCCCTTATATTGTTTGGGGCCAGAAATTTAGTTCAAAACAATGTGTGGTTTGTAAATTAGAGGTTCCTAAAATCGAGCTTTGACCATATTAGTTTAATAAATAGAAATTGGAATATTTATTTGAAAAACGCTAACCGAGACATAATCCATTTGGCCACATTATATCTGTATTGATTATAGAATTCCTATGGCTACCATCCATACCAGCACGTTCAATCTTAGCTGGCTCACCCCAATCAGACCAAAACATCCACCTTAATGATAAGACGAGAAAACAAGATTAATGATCTGATACATGTTTTTATACATACATTATACACACAAAAAATATGTATATATTTTTTCATGTGAATATCATTCACAAGAGAATAATAAGTCAATGAAATTATTGCTGGTTTGACATTGATATATTATGCACACTTACCCAATACATCAGAGAAGAGAACAATAAGAAAAATTTCTCTACATTAAGTTATACTGAATTATAGATTTGTTAAAAAAATTAGGAAACCTTTGCTTACCCTTCAAGAGGATTAACAATAATCGATCTTGGTTCATCAAGATTTTTAGATATCAAAACCACACGATTGTGTCCACTGATATCAGATACTTCTATTGTGTTTTTCATAGTATCTGTCCAATATATAAGATCATGTATCCAATCTATTGCAACCCCATCTACCAGTCCGACCTTGCTACCTTGCAAAACACTTATTGGTGATGCATCAGGAAGCGGAGCTCTGAAAGGGGGAAAAAATTGAATTCTTAATACAGAAATATGAAAAATCATCTGATAGTTGTCATATAAAGTTGCTTGAATAACAACTTCAGACTAATGAACATCAGATGGAGCAGTGTTTCTGAATGTAAGGCCAGTGGACTAGAGGTGGTCTGAAAGACCAAATAATTCAATTCAGACTAAATGAAAACTTATTCAGTTGTATGCAACTTTTATTAGTACTACCCTCATTTATTAAAATTAAAAAATTAGATCTCACTTGTGTTGATCGATAAAAATAGAGGAAATTGCGAGATCCTAAATACCACTACTTAACTGTACATATGCACCTCTTATACATTCCTGAATCGGTACATGCTGGAAATGTTCTGAGTATGCGTGCAGTCTAATGTATTTTTGTAGTCAAGAATTATGCATGTTCCTTGTTCTAGTGGTGATTGCCCCAAAAAAATATAATTATCAACAAAATTTCAAGTTATTAAAATTATTAAAGGATGGGGAAATGAAAGGCTACTAGAAATCAAAGTTAATTGCAATGTAGCTTGCAAAAAAACGTTTAATAGGACAAATATGTGCGATGAATATTTATAAATTACATTATGGTAATTATGCTGTTAAAAAAATTGTGTATTCACAATTTCAGTAGAAATTGCAAATTATAAAATGAACTTTGCTGCATAAAAATACCTACAGGGATGTCTCGTAAAATATGTGTCATAGGCTAACACCATTCGTGCTACTACTAAACCAGACATGCACCTAGTCCATATTCCTCTGCAGAACTCTTGCTATAAGTTGGTGGGCCATCGAATTTTTTCCGGAATTTTATTGGTCCTCAAGTTTAGAAATGTTGAGAAACCATAAGATAGAACAATGAAGGTAACATGAAATCGAAAAAATGCAACAGTTGCATTTTATGGAGCAGAAATCACTACAGCCAAAGATTAAATATTAAAACATAATATATACATACTTATTTCTATCGGATGCATTCCTAAAATGTTCACATAGAACCAGCATTTGATAAATCAGTACTCACTTTTTTATGTTTTCTTCAGCAACATCAGTCCATACAATGAACTTCTTCCAGTAATGGTAATCCATGGCAACTGTACTACGCAGCTTGCTTGCAACTGACGTGTATTCCCATGTTTCCAGATTGATACGTCTTATGTCATAACGGTTTGAGAACAACAAAATCATATGACCATCTGAATATTTAAAATAAATAAAAACAATTACACAAGATTTGTGAAAAACTGATGTTTTGTCGCATTAGATTTTGCAAAAGCACTCATGAAGCTAATTCTTTCAAAAACTATAAACATTAATTAGTCGCAAAAAGCTTTTGGGGGCATCTTTTAACAACCTTTAACTTACAATAAACTTTCTTTTCAGGTTGTGCTGATAAAATAATACTACATACAACAAGCAGATAAAATTTTATAATTAAATGGAAGGAACTTAACTTTGATGATATAGAAACATGTAAAAATTTACACCATAGGTATACTAGTTTATGACCAGTGAGTTGTGGCTATCTCACATATCTGGCCTGCAGACAGAAAAGGTAGTGCTTTGCTGATCACGATTACAGAAAAAAGCCATGAGAAGACGAAAAACTTAGTTTTTTTCGAAATAAAAGTTCTTTTTTTTCCTCATTAATAAGCTACCTCAAATGATAAAAAATAAAAAATACAATAGCTCAAATTTACCTTGCGCTTTGCATCGGTGGTGGTTGACTGGCTCTAGGCTGTAACCAGGCATGCAACTGCACTTGAAACTGCCTTTGGTATTTGTACAGAGTTGTGAACATGAGCCTGGCATTTCACATTCATTGATGTCTGAAGGAAAAAAAAAAAAAAATCAAAATTACATTCAAATAATCCTGGCCATATTCCACAGATTTTTTGACTGATATAACCTGAAGATCATAATCGTGTTTTTTTGTAAAGATTTTTAATTCCATGAGTATTTTCATAACATGAAGAAAATATAACCTTGACAAAACTTTTGTGCAGTAGATTCTCACTAATCCAGCACAAATCAGATCAAGGTTGTACCGGGTTACTGGGATGTAGTTGAGAGAAAATTCATTCAAATAATAAAGCAAAAAAATTCTGTATAACAATAATTATTACTCTGGTTCCAATGCACTTTTCATAGTGTAAATATATATTCCATCTATTAGTTTATCACAGCACTTTCACAGGGTCATTGGAGGAAATGGTCTTTCAACTTTCTTTTCACTTCTATCAACAATTCCAACATCATGTCGTTGAGCTTCGGTGATTGCTCAAATGATGAGAATAGTATTCCAAACTTCATTTCATAGTCATCTTTGGTGAAGGATGCGTTATTTTATTCAGAATCCTCTGTGGTCAATTGAAATGTGCATCTTTTTGTTTACCATTGACAACAGCACCCATTAAGTGACTGAAACTTACTTATTCTAGTATTTGTCTTCAATAATGTTTTGAATAAATTTGATATATAAAGGCAAAGTTTTATTCTTCTCAATAAGGGCTTCTATTTATTGTGTACTATACATATAAACAAGAACAATTTTAGATACCTTCACAAGTTTTGTTATTGTCAGTCAGCTTATAACCTGTGTAACATTCACAACGATAACCTGCAGATGAATCTATACACTTCTGTGAACATCCACCATTATTATTTTGGCACTCGTTGACATCTATGAAACAAAAAAAAGCAAGATTGTTTTAAACATTTGTTCATTAGTTTATGTCAGTGAAACCTATACAATACAGCAGTCAAGAAGAGTTCACAAGGTTTTCACGAACATGGATTTTAAAACAAACGAAACACATTTCTTAGCATAGCTTTCAAGCTGATGCAAGGTTGTAACCAGGAGGGATCTCAAAAGGATTGCTCCCCACCCAGAATAGAAATGTCTGAAAATATCTGCTATAGATAAAGTCACATAACTCGCCATTGAAACTAAAACAATCATCAATTTAATATATCTCCCCAAAACAATTAATTCAATTAAAGCCTTGCAACACACACTACACTATCACATGCAACTGTCAAATTCTTATGATATTGAGACATTTGATCATTCCCTAAACATAATAAATATGCTTTATTTTATCAAGTTAAATGAAAAATGTGTAGTCTGCCATAAAACAAAGTTTTGTTCCACCAAAAAAATTTCTTATACATGGCAAAAATCCAATAATATCCTTCAATAGTGTTGTTGATAATCGCATATATAATGATGCTACTCTCAGGTTTCCATGCACTTTTCATATTGTTAACCATTTCTGCATCAGGCAAGCGTTAGCTGCAACTGTTCAAGATGCACAAGATCAGCTAGTTGAATATCTGATCTGATTAAACATTCATTGTAGTGATGCTAATATAGAGTAATATAGTATGGGGAAATAGAGGTAATTTAACATTATATAACAAAATTTCCACTTGGGCAGACATATGTGAATTACTTAAAACAGTACACTCTCATTCATGCTTTGTCGTGAAAAATTCAATGCTACAAATTGCATTGATTGACTTGGGCAGCCTGTGTACATTTTCCTACTGTCCTTACAAATTTTAGTTGACACAGACAATAAATTTTACACTGACTTTTATGGTCATTTTTTTCTTGTTCGTTGGTGGAACAGGCACCAAACAATGTTGAATCTTCTGTGAAGCCTTGTCAAGTTGAAGGTTGAATAGCTTCAGTGCCAAATAGTGAATGAGACATTGCTCCACAATTTCATCAGTGCACTCAAGAATGAAGTTGACAAATGGAGAAACTTATTTCTCTTGCCTTCATAAAAAACCATATACCCCACACAACCAGATGACATAACATTCATATTATGCTACCACAACAACACTGGCTTGCTTTATTGTAATTTCCCTATGACGCTCGTATATGCCTATGGTATTAATGCCCACGAACATCAAGACCTACGCACATTCGTCCCTTGTAAGCGAAAGAGGTTAAATATATTCCATCTATAATGATAACTCCTTCATAAGGATATGTTTCTTCAGTTTCTTGAGTATTATTTTATGATTCTCATTATACAAAGTGATTCAGAAAAGATAGGAAAGCTTTAAGAGATGATAGTACACACCAATACAAACAATTTTCATCAAAGAATGCATGGTCTAACATGAAATGCAATAGCGTGTTATGAAACGACCGTCCCTCAAACGTTAAAACACCATTCCTGTTTACATTAATCGGGAGAAAAAGAACACCATGCATGAAAATGTAAACCTGGGGAAGAAGAAACCGTATGCAAATTTGCATCACAGTGAATAAAAGGTGAGGACACCATCCCATACATTACAACTGTTAGAACGGTTGCACACTGGAATAACTTCACAGGAATGGCATACGTGCCTTTTATTCACTGTGATGCAGATTTACATATGGTTTCTTCTTCTTCCCCAGGTTACATTTCCATGCATGGTGTTCTTTTTCTCCCGATTAATGTAAACAGGAATGGTGTTTTAACGTTTGAGGGACGGCCGTTTCATAACACGCTAGCACATTTGCATTTCATGTCAGACCATGCATTCTTTGCATTGGTGTGTACCATCATCTCTTAAATTTTTTCCATCTTTTCTGAATCATCCTGTGTAGGTCTTTCTCTATTATAAATAATATAAATTATTTTTCAGTATTATTAACTAACCCTTTTCCCCACTTCCAGCTCAACAACACTTATGTAATAGTAATCATAATTACGTATATTTTTTAAATTAACATTGGTTCATGTGAATTATCTCCATGAATTTGATTCTTTTCTCTTCACATTTTTTAAATTAATTTTGGATAACATGAATATAAGGTTTCTCATATTCTCTATTGATGTATATTGTTGTGCAAAACAAATTTATTCAAATGTAAGGTAGAACTTTTGTTACATAGAAAAATTTGTTTCACGTAAGTTTGTTATATAAAGACCCTACTTGCATATACGTTCCAGGGTTTAAGCTGCGGCCGCATTTTTCCCAAAACACGAAAGAAAATCTTAGAATACAAAAGTAGTAGTAGCTGCTTTAATAAAAATGCATACAGGAGGTACGAAATGAGTAGACATCCATCCATCAGTCATTATCATTTTAACATTTGCTAAATTTTTTTTTTCGCTTTTTTACTAAAGGAATTTTTTACCTAGCTTAAACCCAGATACATATGCAAAGAGTTTGAATGTACCATACGAAAATCACTTACGACATTTGCCTCGTGGTTCATCCTCCCAATTACCACAATCATTCTTGCCATTACAAACGTAACGCAAAGGTATACAGTGGCCTGGAGCACATTGAAACTCTGTCTGTTGATTGCAAACTTTGTTCAAAGCTGAAGGGGAAAACAAATTTAATAAATACTGTCAAATGATTTTATACAGTAGCTTATGCATTCAATTTAACGAATCAGATACAAAGTGTATCAACAGAAAAGACTTCAAGATATGCATATGCAAAGGGGCTTTTAAAAAAATTCATTAATTTGTTGAAAACAGAGATTCTGATCTCAAATTTGTATCTCGAATCAAGGAAAAAAAATTGCTTACTAGGACAGTCCATTTCATCAGAACCATCTGAACATTCTTTAATTCCATTGCATTGTTGAGGACCTGGTATACACTGGTTGCTGTGGCACTTGAACTGATCTGGTCGACATGTCACCGTACCTTTTAAGCCAATGAAAATGAGTCTTAAAATTCATAGTTTCAAACTATTTTTGATACACATGAAATGCATGTCAAATTTAAAATGGCTGCTTTTTTTAAATGCTATTTGCACAAAATGAAAAAAAAAAAGATTACATGCAATTTTATGTAATTATGCAACAAAACAAGCAGTGGGGATCATGATGGAGGTGAATAACTTTAAAGTGTAATTCAACATTTATTATTCCCATGATTAGCACAATAATAATTTCAATGAGGAAAATACTCAAACTAAACCTCTCCCTTTCTACTATGATTCATACTGGGGACAGTCTTAAGAGCATCATGTAATAAACTCAGGCAAAGTAATTTTTCTAACATTCACCTACCTGGCTAAAAATGTCTGCCCACCAATTTACATGCTCTTACTTTAGAATATTTCACAGAGATCTCATTTTCATGACGCCCCTAGGCCATACCCAAATAGGCTCATGAATTAAGAACACACTGATTTATATTAAAAAAATCTTTAGCGTAGATATCTTTAAATACCAGAAAATACTAAAAACCTTTTTTTTAATATTTCCTGGTATTTTCCTTATTTGTTGATTTTTTTAGTATTATTAAGCAAAGTCATTTAATCTTCTGTACTGATTTATATCACCATTAACTTTTTCTGCGATCCAGGGGTGGCATATAATCTGAATCATCTAGGAATACAGAGAAGAATGATAGCCACCTCTCGCCTTCACTAAAAAAATTGTATTGTTGGTTGGCATAGACAGGCAGATTGAGGTGTGGATAATTGACCAATTTACCTCTGAGAAATATTAATAAAGAGTTTTGAAGGAAACAACTTTACTTACAATTTCTTTCATCAGACTTATCAGGACAATCTGGATCTCCATCACATACCCATGCCTTATGAATACAGTCCCTGGAGTCACACATAAACTCTTTGGAATTGCAACGTGAATGAATTTTGGTGGATTGTGGACATGAATGCTCATCGGAATTATCATTGCAATCGACATCTCCATCGCAACGCCATCTCTCAGGTATGCACTTGCCATTGAGACACATGAACTCAGACGAGGAACATGTGACATTTGCTGTTGAAATAAAAATAATCAAAATTAGAATCAGGTGATTTTAATTTAATTAATGAAACTCTGAGAAATGTACAGGGTTTCAAAAACACGATTGTACAAATATTGAAAGACATCTTCTTTAGAATGAACAAGTGTAAAGAATTGAAAATATCAAAAATATAAACTTCAGCCTATCAATAACACTCATATGCATGTAGCATGATCGAAAACATTCCAAAATTACCCTATTCCCCCCACAGGGAACTAAGAAGTTGAGTTGCAAAGAATCTTGTTGGGGAAAGTTCACCCATGACTGCAAGTCTCATGCATAGAATTTGAAAAGAAATTTGCGATAGCACAGAGCTGCATTGTACATTTGTTAAAAGGCAGCTCAGGACAGATTTCAATCAGAAGCAGATATGATGGGATCAGTACAAAGGAAAAAGAAAGCACTTCTCATGACAAGACGAAAACTATACTGAGAGCATTTTTAAGAGATAGTTAGAA
Organism: Pholcus phalangioides; assembly: GCF_987345545.1. NCBI lineage: Eukaryota > Metazoa > Arthropoda > Arachnida > Araneae > Pholcidae > Pholcus > Pholcus phalangioides. Next base: position 20,520,827 of record NW_028301603.1, on the reverse strand, counting down.
AACTTTGAAGCAATCTTATATGTACATAATACATGCGTGTATTTAAATTTATATAAAAATACAGAAAAATTTATATTTTTAGTTAGAAATGATACCAAGCACTTACGGCAGCTTTTCTCATCACTTCCATCACCACAGTCATCATCTTGATCACAGTACCACCTTATTGTAATGCATTTGTTATTTGCGCAAGTGAACTCTTCTTCTGTACATGTTATTTGTTCTAAAAACAGAAAAAAAATTTGAAATAATCTACAATACTTTGTTGACAAATTTGAGTACGGAAATAAAATTTTTTCCTTTCTTGATGAATTACCACCACCAAATGACAGTTTGCAAGATCATGCGAAGAGAAGTTCCATTTTGTACATACAATTGAAACTTGATATAACAACCCCCTTTGTTTCGTCAAAAATGTTATATTGGGAGGGTCCTTACATCGAAAGTAAAATATATATCATAATTGTTCTCTGAAAACATTTGGGAATTATATTACCTGTTGTTGTAATGGAATAGTTGCTATAACATGGGATCTCAATAACGAGAATCAACTGTATTTCTAATTTATGTAATTATATGATACAAGGTTTGACTACAACCTCAATTTGTTTTTGGTAATTTTTTCAGCATCGAGGCGAATGACACAGTTCGATAACAAATATTGTATTTTTTATGCTTTTGCAGGATTACAAGATTTGAAAAGAAAGAGAAGAACGCTTGCATGGGAACTCTTTTTAATGTCCCTTTTCCTAATTTTCACAAAAGATGATGTTACTAGAAATCAGAATTGAATGTTGTTGGCATCCCGTTTCCTTTGTTTCTGAATAAAAGAGAACAACCCCCTACATACATGAGATTAGATGTTAGTGAGTAAACAACGGTGTTCTTAAAATGGATGTTGCGGTTTTTTACATTCAGGGCCGTCATTTTCCTAGAACAGTGTTTTCCCAACCTTTTTTGTCCCATTGTCCCCTTCAGAAATTTTGTTCGCCCATCGCAATCTAACCCATAGGATACTATGTTATACCCGTAGCTTCTCCTCTGGAACATTCCATTGCCCCCCAGAGGGCGTAACGACCAGGAGGATTTCTGTTAATCCTATGCTTATGTTAGTAACCCGACTTTTTACATATATTACGTAGTTAAAACAAAAACATACATGTAACAAAAAAAAAATCCAATTAAAGTGAGCATCTTTGTTACTTCTATTCATGGTTTTTTCATTGTTCAGGTGCTCATCATAACTGAGTTATCAGAACTAAGAGTCACACATATTCAATCTATTTCTTTCAGCTGTTCCTCATCTTGAAACATTTAGCAACAGATGTTTTGTTGTAAGCAACTCCAGCACCAGCAGGTAAACAATTTTTAATGTGATGCTGTGAAAGTGAAAATTCTGGAAAATCGCAGCATGGAATGAGATATTGCGAACTGAATCCCATATTTAAATTTTCTCTTGAATACTCAAAATTGTCAATTGCTTAAAATGACTGCCCACTCCATTCATTGTCATATGTCTTTCCCAAACATCTATATAACAAAGAATCACTTGTAGCATCTCAAACTTTCAGATGGAGTTCAGCTTTCTGCGGTTTCCGAAATTTTATATTTATATAATGTAAAATTCAGGTATTTTTACTTTAAAATATGTTAGACAGAGGGCAGCACCAGTAAAACATGAATATGTTAGGGCTCCACAAACTCAGAACATACATTGTGGCATGTACTAAGTTGTCAGAAATTCTGCAGAAGAATAATTCTGAGGTGCATGTAGGATTTTGTGATACCAGTAGATGTAAGCCCATTGCTTTGTCACTCCTTCAATCCGGGAAAATAGAATTCTACATGCGACAGATTCGGTTTGCCTTGACAACACAAACACAGACCACACATGAAGCATACATTGAGACAAGAACGCTAAGAAATGTCATCTAATATTTTACAAATTTCCAAACTCTCTGCACTTATGCACACCATGATTGCAATGCTGCAAATTACATTATACAAATTACATTATTATTATATTATGACGGGAGAAAGAAAAAAAATTATCTGTGGTTGCTAGTGCACTGTTTCGGAGTGGGAGCCCTGCATAGATATATCATTATATCGTGTAAGGTTAACTATGTATCACAACGTAAAATTTTTAATATTGCCCAGCTCTATTCCCCAAAGCAGTTAAACAAAACATTTCTTTGAAAAATCGTTGTCAGCACAACTGCTCTGCGACACCCCTGACAAAGGTTGGCGGCCCACCAAGGTCAGTGCCGTCTTAACGCATGGGCCTCACAAAATGAGATCGGGTTGAAATTTGAGAATTTGTCAGGTAGGGCTTTGCAAAAATCACTTGACCTGGGGACCATGACCAAGGTGCTGTACCGCACAGTTTGCAAACCCTCTGAATTAAACTATTGAATTGAGAACAAAATATGCCACAATAGATACGAGTATGCGGTCTGACGATCCTCCCCACTTCTGAAAGTTGATTTCTATGGTTTTTTTGGATAGCTGGAGTTCTCAATAATCCGAGGAAGCCTCAGTCCCATTCAACTCAGATTATCGAGACTCTATTGTAAAAAAGGAAAAGTTGTACCTCAATGGTAGGAAAGATTCCGATGAGGATTGAGAGGGAATCTAACTCATAACAACTGAACATATTTAAGCTTTGGTACAGTAGGGGAACTTTCAATTACAGTGCTCAAGAAAATATGTATGCAATGTATGAAAAGAGAGGGTTTAATTTTCCTGATTTGGTGAAAATAAAAATATAAAATAAATCTACAGCGCTAAAATCTTTCGAAGATAGAATAAAAAAATTTCAGAAGTTTTAAATGCCGTTAATAGTTAATAATATTAGTGATAACGATAAATTCAAAATTAATGGTTATAAGAGAGGTTAAATAAGCCTGATAAATTTAAATAGAGCATGCACTAACTACAGTCTTCTTTCTCATCGGAACCATCGGGACAATCTTGCTGGCCATCGCAACGCCATGTGATAGGTATGCACATGCCTGAGGATACATTGCAACTAAACTTATCGGCAGGGCAAGTAATGTTTTCTGCAATACATAAAATATATATAAATATTATGTATTCACATGCAATAAAATGTAAATGACAGGGAGAAGCGAAATAATTTCAAAATTACTCTTAAAAGGCTTCATGATCTGCGATTTGAATATTTTAATTTCATTGAATAATTAAAGATAAGGTGAACCTGAAGAAAAGCTCTGGTTTAAATCTAATACTTTTATAGATCGCTCTTAAACATCATTTCAATTATTAATGAATTTGTAACTTACGGCAGACTTTTGGATCCTCATCAGATTTATCCCCGCAATCATCTTCATCATCACACAACCACCTGTTTGGTACACACTTGGCATTAGCACACTGGAATTCAGATTCAGAACATGTTCGAGACTCTGTGAAGAAAACAGCGAAAAAAAACCATGACTAAACCATATTTAAATTGCAAATTTTTCTGTTACTATACACGGAATATTTATTAATTGTGAAGACCATAAAGCAGCTCAAAGTTGACCGATAATAGACAGCACTAGTGATAAGTCTTTCGAATTAAAGAAGTGAAGAAAAGAAAAACAGTTTATACTCCTTTGTCGATTTGGGCATGTGCAACTGTCAACAATGCTGTCATGGCTCAATTTGACTGAATGTTTCATGCTTATAATTTATTGTTCTCTGTTATAATTCATGATTATATTAAATGCTAATTATGTTCACCAATTAATATTCCTTATTTTTAGCAACATCTTAGCATCTGCAAAACTAGAATCAACACAGCTATCGGCTGTCCATCATTGGCACATGTTGCAATATAAGGTGGGGGAAGTGCAAAAAAAATAATTTGCACGGGGCCAACGATACGCTTAAAACGGCCCTGGGGGGGGGGGGGGTACACCTCAAATGCGCCCCATGATAAAAAAAAAATTACATCAGTACCTACCGTATTATCCATAAAATCTATATCAGCTTTCGTTAAAACAAGGTATAAATGATTAAAACACAGCGAAAAGAAAGCTAAGACACTCCACACAAAGAGTTTGTTGATAAATTCAAAATAAAGGTCAGGACGGTCTGAACCAGTGATAAATTGATTGTGTATGAGGCTTTTGAAGAGATGTCATAGTCATCATCAGCATCACTTTGAGGGGCAGGCACAGGATGATCCCCATAGACATTAATGTTAAAATTGCCGATTTTACCGTAGAAATGCGGAAATTTAGTGGGGTTTCCGCCACATCAATAATTTTAAAAATTGAATTGAATTCTCGATTATCGAAATATTGAGTTTGCTCAGAGATACGAGAAGCCAAGAAAATTAAATATAAAATAATTAACCGGATCTACTTTTGAGTTGGATATTCATGCAAAAACAGGCAGATCGATAAACTGGAACTACGAGAAAATTTTCAAAATATCTGGCACCCATCAAAAAAAAACAAAAACAAAACCATTCATTTCTATGTTTCTTTAATTTAAATTTGTGTCTTTCATGAGTCGCGCAGGAAGTCGCAATATTGGTTACCTTGTTTACGGTTTGTATGTCCCTCAAGAAAGAGGGGAATATCACGTGATCCAAAAAGTCTCATTTCAATTTCTTTCTCGTCGTTGTGCTATTGGAAGACAAATATAATATGGGTTTATGGTGAATTCGTGGATTGATTAGGGTGATAAAACATCCCGCATTTCCTGGGAAATTTCCGGTTTTTTGTTTTTCTGTCCGTTCGTTCTAATTTTTTGGTAAAAGTGGCCCGATTTTTAAATGACGCCTACTTAAATCATATCATCATTATAAGTTATACAGTAAAACCTCTTGTGGACACAGACAGGACAAAAAAATTCGTCCGCAAAAGAATGACCGTTAATCAGGGTTTTGAAATACAGTACATACTTTTGTTATACAACTGGGAATTATTATTTGGCCGTAAAAGAGGGATGACCGCATCTGAGGGGTATCCATTAAGAGGGAGTTTTACTGTATTATGATAAGTACAACTATAAATAAGAATAGTAAGTCTTGGTGAACGTAATACAAATACAACGCCACAACGGGCAAATTGCCCAACGAGGTGGCTGACTTAAGAACATCATGGATCCCCGAGCCATTTTTTTGAGGCCCTACCTACTACTACTACACCACACATGCACCCCGCCCACACCCCCCTTCCCCGCGGAACCCCCCAACGAATCGGTACATGCGGGAATGTGCGTGTACGTGTAGTGAAACCTGACGTGAAGGTTCATAGAATTAATTTTAATCCACTTCAATTTGCAGTAAAGCTTCATTTCCAACACCATTGTGATTTTTCTGTAATTTCAGCAATATTTGGCAACTTTGCTCACTTTTGGTGTCAGTTTTAGCTATAATTGGTAATATCCCGTATTTTACCGTATTTAACTCAAAGAAATATGGTCAGCCTGATATTGACTAGGCTAGGCATGCAAATGATTGAATTCATTATGTAGGAGAAGAAATTAACATTTTATTCATTAAGTGATAAAAATTTAGCAAAATAAAATTTTAATTTATTTAAATTGTAGAAATACATTTTGCATTGCTTGCATGATTATACATGACTATGTATGTATGACCATATTTCTTCGAAAAAATACGGGAATTTACAGGATATCGCTAATTCTTATCCAAAGGAAAAAAAATAAGCAAAGATGATTGAAATTGAACTCCCAAATCGGTGATCCTAGGAATTCTCATTGGCGAGTGACGGGTTTTCTGAACATTATTCTGCGATGGTCAAAAAAGCATACAGAATGCTCAGTTTTATTAGTAGAAAAGCCTCTTCTGTTCTCCTAGTCATTCTTTTCCTTCTCCGCCCTTAGAATGCTGTAAGGTTTTGAAGACTACACCTACAGAAGGACATTGACTTGGTTGAGGGGGGGGGGTGCAGAGAAGAGCTCTTGTTGATGAACAAAGCTTTGTGCTACGACGTGATTTGTTGAATGCGTTCATGGAGGAATGCAAGTGTCGGAGAGATATAATCAAGGTGCTTAAAATTTTCAAAGAAATGGATAGGATGGACTATGAAGTACAGGATGTTTGGTAAACCTAACTAATGATGTATAAAGTTATTTTGTGACCACGGAAGCATTTTCAAGCAGACCCGCTGCTTCTAAAAGGAACTATTTCCCGGCACTAGCTAACAATTTCATTTACAAACACTAGTGTTTTATTTTTCACTGTATATTTTTCCTTTGCATTTTCACTTTAACTATTATAAAGTTGGCAATGAGGTGAGAGATCGAGTTTCTTTTTTGTGAATTGAGTGCGTCGCGATTTCGTGGAAAACATTCATCACATCATCCATATTTTCCACACGGCCCTTGGTGTACGTATAACTTGAACATACGTAATAATAATATACCATGCAATAATCAGACATTGCACTTGATCACCGGGCAATATTCACACAGATAGTAAAAACCGGAACACGTATATCGAACGCTATCTATCTGCACTTGTCACCAGTAAGCTAAATACTATTAACTACTTCCAGTCTCTCCTTGGACTTCACACACTCATAAAACTTTGTTATTTTAAAAGAGAAAGTTCCTTTTTCTCTTAATAGAAGAGAAATAGAAATACGCAGTTGGTAAGATAGAATCGCTAATCGATCTACGATTGGTGAACTCGAGTAGTGAAATTGATGCGTAGTGACTTTTTTATTTGAGGTCAAACCTCAAACAATAAGAGGACGACGGACAAATTCATGTGAGGTTCGATACTAAATGTTTACAATTTCTTGATTGAGACGGTGATTAAGATACGGGGAGACTTATTACGCAGCAATGTTTATAGTAAATATTGCAAAATATTGCATCATGTATTGATTTTTGACCGTGTGAATTTTCTGTGCGTCCCATTCAAATCTATGTGGTCATCGTCTCATTATTTTCATCTCACTGATCGAGAGACTCAGATGAGACGTATTCAAACGTAAAAGATAAAACAGATAGGAACAAGAAGCTGATGTCATCACAAACATTATGTAAAGAGAATAATATTGATATTATTATTGTTTACCGTTTCATTGGGAGCAATCAAACTCGAAAAATAAACTTGATCGGATTGAAGCGGAGAAATACGTAATGCCGTAATACCCGTATTGTGCAAAGCAAACAGCAGTGTCTACAGGGTCCGGATGTTGATGATATTTGCATTATTTGGCATCTTTTGCATTTTCTGTTTTTTCACTCTAAGGCCGGTATTACACTATAAAAGTTTGGCAAAAGTTCTTTTATAAAACTTGAGAAATGCTGCCAATAGGGACACCGGTTGCATTTTCTAGAATGTAATCAATAACCTTATTAGTTAGATTTTTCAAGTTTTATGAAAGGGATTTTATCAAAATTTTATAGTGCAATACCAGCCTTAGGGTATTTTAGTTTTAGGGTATTATTTTGACATTTTTGGGATATTTTTTCACTTTAATTTTTTGACAATGGGGAGTATTAAAAAAAATTATATAAATAATGATTGCATTAAACACTTATGAAAAAATATGATTGAATTTCTTGGAAAATAAAAAAAAATATTTTTGGCTTCCTAATTATACACAGGATATTTTCAGCGAGGGCCTTTCATTTTTTATTTCAACCTCAGTCTGCCGGTTATAGTCCCACATCTAGCAACAGGGTACCTGGTGAGATTCTTCACGGGCCTCTCGATGGTGAATGAATAGTGTGAAAAATTATAAGAATCGTTTCAGGCCCCGAGTTGGAGTCCTCAGTCCCAACCTTGTGGAGGCCATAACACCAGTGTTCTTCACCGATTCATGATTTATAACTCATTTATTAGAGAAAAGAGGTATTTTTGGTGGAATATAAATGTTGAGAAAAAATTTACGCATGATTGTGATACTATCAAAACTTTTCCCTTTCGACTTTCGAACATAACTGATATTTAGAGAACTTTATTTTGTTAATTTGATGACATTTTTTCTAGTTTTTAGGGTATTTTTTCAAGTACTTGAAAAACTTGGGAACGGTGACCGATTGAGTAAAACAGCGGTATGTTTATTCTGAAAGCCGTAAAAATCCGATAGATGTTTCAAAATTAGTTACAAATATTGCCGCCAGGGGCGCTGTATGCTGAATGAATGAATGAACGCCAGAACTTGGCCACTGCACTTATCCCGTTGCCGATGGGGGGGGGGCACTGTATGCTGTAATCGCAGTTCGAGAAATAGGCTATAATAAAATGCCTTTGCAAGCAGTCGCTGCAGTCACATCACAATAGATTCAAAAATGTGCACCTTTCGCAGCACAGAGATGGCGCGAACGATCACTATTGAATTGTACGTAGCAGTTTTAAAGCAGTTTGTCGTCTGGGTTGGAGGATCGACGAGGCAATTCGTGGTTCATTCGTGGGCCCAACCACACTGTACCACAACGGTTTTTGCCTTTCTTGAGGAACACTTCAGGAATAGTCATTGCACTGAACTATTCCACATTTACTGGACCAGACATGGATTGGCCTCCATGCTCATCTGATCTTACCCTCGGGACGACTTCGACTTCCTTTTGTGGGACAAATTGAAGAAAACTTTTTTCCGAAACAATGCTCTAATACTGGGTGAGCTTCGAGATTTGATCTATGAGGCATGTGCGTTCCGTTGAGCCACTACAGAGTGTGACTGAAAACTTTATTCTTCATTTGCGCCCTCTTTGTGCTGCGAAAATTGCACATTTTTGAATCCATTGTGATGTGATTGCGACGACTGCTCGCAAAGGACAGTTTATAGCTTACTTCTCGCACTCCTAACTGTTGAGACAGGGCGGCGAGCCATGTTCTGGTTAGAAGGAAGACTCCAAACTGCGATTACAGCATACAGCGCCCTTTGTCGGCAATATTTGTGACTAACTTTGAAACTTCTTTATCAGATTTTTACGGCTCTCAGAATAAACATAACGCTTGTTTTATTCTTCTATCGACCATCATCGTTCCCAAGTTATTTCATTTTAAAACCAGAGTCCTTTTTTGGGACATCCTGTATGTAGGTGGTAACAAATATTACTATCTAGTGAAGCGATTCTCAAACAAAGAATGTGCCGTAAGCAGGGTCAGAGGCGTATTTGCAGGGGAAAATGGGATCGCTAAGCAAGATATAACTCGGGGCGGCAAATTTGAGAAATGAGGGGCCAAAACAAAATGAAAGACACAGAATGGGAGAAAGGCGGGAAACTCAAACAGTTCCTCGATCTCTAGGCAGAGGCGTAAGTCAGTGAGTAACCAAAAGAGTGATCCAGAAAGTGTACAAGCATGTTAGTGATCAAAAGACGAACCAAGTCAGTGAGCAATCAAAAGAGAAATTGCAAGGATTTGAGCGGCCAAAAGTGTCTTAGAGTGAGAGACCGGGCCAATGAGTAATAAAGAGTGAACAAAAGAGAGTGGAAAACATGTGAGCGACAAAAAGAGATTGTTCTAAAGAGTGAGGGAGTACGTCAATGAGCCGCTGTGGTGGTCGAGTGGTCATAATGACGGACTCGCATCGCGAGGATCCGGGTTGGAATCCCACCGTCGCCATAGTGGTGGTCGGCTGAAGTTGGTTTCCTGTGGTTCCCAACTTCGAGGCGCAAATGCGAGCCGATCTCCCCATTAAAAAGTCTCGCCACAGAGAGCAACAGGCCTACAACGATTAATTATTCAACCATTACACTTCACTCATAATTAGAAAAACTGGTGGCAGATGGCAGCACTACACATAACAAGCATTACACAGAAACAAACTTTACGTCAGGTTTCACTACACGTACACACACATTCCCGCATGTACCAATTCGTTAGAGCTTCCGCAGAGGAATATGGACGAGGTACATGTGTGGTTTAGTAGTAGTACGTCAATGAGTGACCAAAAGAGTGTGTGTGCAAGCGTGTGATTCATTCGAGCTCAGAGACCTGCTTGAAACCAAGGAAACCCCCCCCCCCACCTCTGCCAAAAAGGTCTGTGGGTCCCCGTGCAAAAAACACTGTTCTGCAGAGACCCACGGCTAACTAAACCACTGAAGATTTTTGGCACAGATGAGGGGTGAACACCAGGAAGTGTGTTTCTCTGGCCAGTGGCTCCCTACAGCCAGACTAGACTTTTTTATAGTGCAATCAAACATTAATCTTTTTTTTCTACGCATCTTGAATCAAAAGGACTTCACCAAATAAATGCCAGTGAGTTTAAACTGGATTTCAATCTACGATTACGGCGAGATTCTCGAATAATGATATAATTAGAAAACGAAATCGTACAGCAAAGGATGTGCGAGGTCCTGATAAAAAGTATAACAACGTAAAGATAGAGATTGAAAAGATATTCGAAAAAACAAAAATAGAAACACTTGAGCTCTTGAAAGGCGGCGATGATATTTATTGGGTAAGATCAGGCGCTAATGATTGCATCGGGTCATGCGCATCAAGATGTCCACCACTTTTCAGACGTATTATTACAAAAGAAATACTGATTTCGCGCTCAGAAACTGAGACATCAGGATCTGTTTTTCAACCAACCCTATGCAATTGATCACAGTTCAAGAGCGACTCTTCTATGGGCCACCTATCAGAAATTTCACAATGAATGGATCATATTCTTAAGATAAAAAGAGTGATAATGATTCAGATAATCGCTCATTAACCCCCTCCCCTCCTTCTTTTTGTTAATGAAGTTTTCAATCGCTTTTGAGATTTTATTACGTATATATTTTTGATTTTTTTTTTCTCAAGGACGACGGGAGCTAGTCTTTACACCATTAACATAACGACGGTCAGTCGATGGTGGCCTTTGGTGATCTCCGTTATCATTTTACAAAAAAAAAATCGATAGCGTTGACCCAGAAAATATCTAAAAAAACAAATGATTGCTATCGGATTTCCATAAGTGAAAATTTTATTATACGAAATATCTGCATTGAATAATTGCACGAAATAATTGCATTTTTATTTAGCTAACTGGCACTTCGACTTATCCTGAGAGGGTTGTTCAAGTCAGATTAAAAACAAAAAATTATTAAATTAAAAATAATTTCAAGGGATGGAATTGCATTTATAAAAGTGATAAATATGTTTACTCAATTATGACAAATGCTCTTGTGATGCCCTTAGTCCAACATTTAACTCCTTTCAGCATAGAAAGAGTTGTCAGTACGTGTACAGGGACAGTCTACTTCACTTCGTCACCAGTGCTTGAGCTCAGAGGAACTCTTTTGGAGGTCCGAATAGATGGAAAGCACTCTGTGCGAAGTTCGGTTGGTAAAATAGATGTAGGAAATACCCAGGTCCTCGAAATCCTACAGCGGAGCACCCTTGGCAGCAGGGCTGAGCACGATTGCCCATCATGCCCGAATCATGTAAAAGTTTTGGCAGGGCGTGTATTTTTTTTCAATCACATGCCTCGCTTCTGCCTAAAGAGCGAGGGACTAGGGGAGTGAGCCGGGCCGCAACTAGATGATTGATCAACAGGGACAAACACGCATTCCATCTCCCCCTTGTAATGCTGAAGGGAAGATTAAAGGGTGAAATTTGCACCCGTGATCATGAATCGTGGAATTATTTTCACGAATTTCATGAATCGTGGAATTATTTTCACAAATTTCATGAATTGTGGAATTATTTCTTTCATCAGTTCTAAATTTTTATTCCTCCTGAAAAAAAAGCTGTTTCCTCTTATTAATTTTATATAAATTTTTCATCAATTCTGGAATCGTATTGTTCTTTTATCAATCTCAAATTTTCAAGTGGACCCCAAAAATGTCTGGGTCCCAGCCCAGGCCGCTAAGACGTAAAACGTTAAGACGCCCCTGAAACCAGTGGTGACACAAATGGATTTGTAAGGTGATTCGTACGACCCATCTTAGGAGCCCCTTCTATCCAAGTTTGGGTCGCTACCCATGGGTCAAGAATCCTTGGACTAGAACGACCCTCCTTTACGTACAATGAGCGATTCTGCCCCCATCAGACGATCTCCTCAACACAGAGGAACAGGCAGGAGGATGCTCAGGAGGTCAGTGCCCCCTAATAAGTCGACCAAAAATTAGAGAAAAAAAATAATTCGGTGAAAAAAATTTAAATATCGAAAGAAAATATACCCTTTACATGCTGTATTAACAAATTTGTCAATTTAAATGTTTCCGGAGGATGATAACTAAACATCTCTCGCGAAGAAAATTTTTGTGCTCCCCTCTAAAGGTCGATCCTGCATACGCCTCTGCCCGAAAAGCATATTAAACAACTATCAATCACTAATTGGCTATAATTTCTATGGTTTCTCGAAGGAAATCTGCTAAAATATTTCAGTCAACGTACCACTCAATCTTTGGATCTTTTTTTTTCATAGCCACCCTATCCTTATCTAGAATCAATAAGCATGGATATATACGTAATCCATCGAACATGATAATTTTTTTTATAATAGGTCACTATAATATGGTAACAGCCATTTCTCGTTTCTGATTGGCTCCTAGTAACCAACCAAAAAAAAAGTAATAATAATATTGGAGATCTGATATTATAATAACATTCTCTCCGACGATAGGTTTGAAAGATAGGTTTAATAACGACGATAGGTTTTGAAGTGTTTATTACATTCCGGAATCAAACTTTAGCGAATTGAAAAAAAAAAAACCTATTGGAGAGGTCAAGATCTGGGAAGTAGTTCCCTCAATGGAGAGAATTCCTTCCTTCCGTTTTATCTAAAGTGTTCTTCTTAATCTATATGCAGTCTATATCCAGAAATAGTTCTTTGAATATTTTCAGTGTCAACTGATAAAGCAGATGTTATGAATAATCTATAAATCGGAGAGAGCAACAGGATCAATCGCGATAATCAACATCTTTCTTCTTGGCGTAATCAGGGGGGTCTTCGACGTGTGACCCGTGGACTATTTTCAGAAAATAGCTAAAAGCATGTAAAGACTATTTGAGGGGCCCCCTACCTTTTAGTAAACATTTTTTTAACAGGTTGAAAAAATTTATGTAGAAATATTTTTACAAATATTTTTTATTCATTATTTCAAATTTTTACATATATTTGATTGTGTATGCTATCCTTATGCCAGTACAAAATTTTTCACATCTCAAATACTTAATTTTTTTAACAAATTTTATAAAAAAAAAAGCGCATAAAACACAGCTTGCGCGCATGATACAAGATCAATGAAAATGAATAAAAAGTTATTCAAAATAAAGGAACTGTTCAGTTCATAAAATGATGAAAAAGATTCGAGATTCATTCATAAATACTTAAGATATAAAAATTAATTTTTTCTTTAAATTAAAAGTAAATTTATAATTTAATTTTGAATAAGATTGAATCGATAAAATCTTAATCTTTTCCTTTTTATGTACCTACTGAAGTTTCCCCTTTATTTTTACTAATTCTTTATTCAATTACATTGATTTCTTGCAATTTTATCATGTGCCCAGGCTGTTTTTAATTAGTTTTCCTTTTTGAAAATTCGGAACAAATTAAGTACTGGAGATACGTAAAATTTTGTACTGTTGTAGGTTAGCACACGCAAGCAAATTGGTAAAAATTTGAAATAAATCAATGTGTGTGGATAAATGATATTTTTACATAAGGAATGTTTTACCATGTTAAAAAGGAGGAGAGCCCCTTAAATAATATTAATAAAAAAATTCGATGAGGCCCGATGCGAGCTGCACTAGATGTCATCAGCAACGTTATGCGTTTGGCAATGCGTACAATATGGCTGGGGGGGGGGGGGAAACACATTTTGAAGGGCCCTGATTTCATGGAACTCGGGAAAGAAATGCCCTCCACTGTGGCTTACGTCCATCTGGACACTGCGAGTATCTCATACTTTTGTCAACCGTGGCTCCCTTGCCCAATTCATGATTCATCTGACACTTCCCAGAATAGTTTGGTTATTTCCCGTAAAGAACCACTTCAAAGCATAAATAGGCACACAAATCTATACCTCCAGTTCACCACGACGCCCACTTTGAACTTTGAGAAATACTGTCTTAATGAGGCAGAATGCGTGCCCCTCCGAACTTATGGTATGCATGAAAAAACATAATAACCGAACCTGCCGAAAATGCTGAGAAATCTATAATGAAAGGTGATTTCATAATAGATGGAAATAATTCATAATTAATGAGAAAAATAATTTCAAGCATTAAAGAAACATCGGAATGAATGGAAAAATAATTTCAAGCATTAAAGAAACATCGGAATGAATGGAAAAATAATTCCAGAATTAAAGACAGGAATAATTTGAGAATTATTTAAAATAATTCCACGATGAATAAAAGAATCAAACTGTTTCAGAATAAATAAAAGTCTTCAATTATTTGAGGACTCCCCGTTCAACTCGGGAACCCGTTGACCTTTCTAATATCATTACTTTAAGCTCTTTCGAATCTGAATTCCATCTCAGAATTAATTCTAAATAAGAATTGGTGGCCCGCCTGAAAAGTGTCAGTTTGGCTCACAATGTCTGAAAGGTTGAAGACCCCTGGCTCAATCATTTTATCGTTAAGCGGGAAACAAACCCCCCTTCTGAAATCGAAATTCATTAAACTTTTGAATAAGGTGAACTACCTGGAACTGCCCATTAGAACAGTGCTTCTTAACCTTTTTCTCGCCCGTGCCCCCCCCCCCTCACCCAATTTTTCGCCCAACCTTCTTGCAGGAACGAGACCCTTTCTACATATTGAATTAATTTTTTTTCAATAAATTTATAGTGAACGAAAATATTGTAAAAAGATTGGTAATTCAGAGAGCTTCCTTCTTGTTCCTTTCAGAGCCGTCCCAACATCACTGGGCTCTTGGGAATGAGCTATGGGGCTTCTTGAAAATCAAGAAGCCCCATACTTAGCTGGAAGTACTTTAGCTTACACACTTATTCTCGAAAATCATTAGTACCAAATCTGAAATAGCCCCCTCATTCCCCCTCTCCCATTGACACGAGACCTCTCGGAAGTGCCCCATAGGTTAAGGTGACCCTAGCATTAAGGTCGGTTCTGCTACAATCTGAAGGTAATCACACTTGTCCCACCATATTTCACTTAACTTTATTTCTTCACATATGTCCCCCGGTCGAGAAAGATCGAATTTTTTCATTCTTCTGTCTCTTAAGTGGTTACGGTCATGTCCGCAACTAGATGTTTCGTCAACCGGGCAAGCACGCATTTCGGTGCCCCCTTGTAATGTTGAAGGAGACATGAAAGGATGAAATTTTCGCCCACTCTGGTCCGGCGCCCACCTGCTCTCCCCCTAGTTGCGGTATATATGTGTTATATACAATATATATATATATATATAATCCTATCGTTTGTAGTACTCTGGAATTATGCCTCCTCTTTTTTTCTTTCAGCGGGGCAACTTCATTGATTTGCCAACAGATTTATTGAGTGAAATTTTTTTAAAGGCCTGATTTTTCCGCACAAGTGTGGAATTTTCCCAGGGCCCCCAAAAAAAAAAACAACAACTACATTCACTCGAATGTAACCAATGCACTTATTGGTCACATTTTTCAAGTTTTATAAAATAATTTTTATAAAACACAGTTTAATCCCGAACAAGTTACAGATGAAGCTCATATTTTGACCTGAACCATCATTAACCATCATCAATTCATATCCTATATATTCATATTGTACTTACGTTATTTTAAATGCACTGATTTAAAAAAATATATGATGTCCATCATTATACTATGACTTACGATTTTATCAAATTTTAAAATTTAAAACATTAAATATCACCAGAAAAGGCATATTTTTTAATCGTATTATAATACACAGAATACCAGACAGAAAAAGCATCTGAGAATAATAATAGTCGTTAGATGGCGCCACATTTTTATGATTCAATAGCTTAAAAAAAAGAAATCGACCGCAGTTTTTGAATCCAATTTTTTTTTCAGAATTTCAAAAGTTTCATAAAAAAATTAGAAAACGAAGCCCCGAGTAAAAAAAAGGGCTCTAAATCATTGAAAATTCATATTCTAAATTTCTAGTATTTTTTTTTCATTTCTGATTCAATTATTCCATTTTAAGTTTGTTACGGCAATTCGATCCACTTCAAAAGGGCATTTTTTTGTAGAAGTTCAAAATGGGGGCGCACGCAAAGTTGAGACTTTGGAGGGAGGAGGCTCATTCTAAAAAAATTTGAATTACTTTCCTTCAAAATCATTCAAATTAACAGAAACTTATTAAATTTAGCATATAAATTCGATCTCAAATTTTACAAAAATATTTTCAATTTTAATAGTCTTCGATAGTCACAAGCAGGGCCGCAACTAGGGGGAGGAGGCAGGTCTCGTGCCCCGGACCAGGGGGGGGGGTGCAAATTTTATTCTCAAACTTTACCTGCAACATTACAAGGGGCCGCCAAAATGCGCACTTGCCCCCGGTGGCCAAGCATCTAGTTGCGGCCCTGGTCACAAGCCTGCGATGCTCTTACCTGCATACGCCACTGGGCCCTGAATTCGTCAAGATGGGTCCTAATCCGAGAGAAAAATCTGAATAACCGCAAAAAAGTTTGTAGGTGGCATTTAAATATGAGACAATTGTCTATCAAATTATTACATAAATATCAGCTAAATTATAATTATATTACTTACCACAATGTTCCTCGTCAGAGTTATCACCGCAGTCATCATCGTCATCACATCGCCATGTCATAGGTATGCATCTACCATTACTGCATTCAAACTGGGAGACCGTGCACTCAGCTAATTGAAAAAAAAAAAAAAAAAAAAATTTAAAATTTCCAATTTACAAATTTTATGTGTATTTTATTTCATTTGCTCCGAAAAATGATCCCCGAATTCTTGTTACGGCCCTTTGGTGGCTGTGCCACCTTTGTCTTAATTTCGCTTCCATCGGAATGTATCTGAACTATATTCATGTAAGAACAAAAGAGCACACGAAGTGTGAGGGTGAAAATAGACTTAAAAAAAACACCTTTCTTATCTATCTTATCTATTATACTCTTTTTCCTATTATATTTTTCTCCTTTCCTCTTCCTTCTTCTAATGTGAAATTAGGTTAGGGCGAGGTTACCAGATTTATCGCCGATTCGTCAAATAGAGGTAATCCAAATTTGTTGCCATAAGCTGGCACGAAATGGTTAATTCTGAAGTATGACTTTTTCGTACATGCTTCGAATAGAATAAAAATTGTTCAACCTGTCCAAAAATTTCTCTCATTAATTCTGAATTTCCATCAATTCTTACTTAAATTATTTCTGTAATTGTGAATTCTCTTCGATTATTTCTCATTTATTCCGAATTCTCATCAATTCTGGATTTTTTCGTTCATTAATTCTGAATTTTCATAAATTTTTATTTTCTTTCATTAATTGAACCATTACTGGAATTTTGGAATTATTTCTCTGATCAATTATTTCTATCATCAATTCTGGTATTTTTTCATTCATTAATTCTGAATTTCCATCAGTTCTGGAATTATTTCTCTTATCAATTTCGGAATTATCTCTCTCGTCAATTCTGGTGTTTTTCCATTTATTAATTCTGAATTTCCATCTTTCAGTTCTGAAAATATCTCTCATTACTTCGGAATTTTCATCAATTCCATTTTCCCCCCCATAAATTCCGGGATTTTTTCTTTGAATAAATATAATTTTTTATTGTAGCTGCAATTATCATTGAACTATTTCTTATTCTTAATTTATCAATTTTGAATTTTCATTTAGTTCTCAGATTACTAGGCCCTAATTCTCACTAGTTATGAAATTATTTTTTTCATCAATTCTGAACTTCCATCGATTCAAAATTTTCACTAATTTTTGTATCAATTTAATTGTCTTTATTTTTTGAGTGGATATTCTCCAACATTCCTGTATATTCTGTTATAATGCAGTAACCATTGGATGCCCGATTCCCCCCTTCCCCACAAAATATATTACATCGGAGCTAACAGGGTACTAGTATGTGGGAGCCCAAGAATCGTGACCTTATATATATTTTTTTAATTACTCATACATTGAATTCACCAGAGAATAGGTATAGCGGCGAATATTGAAAGTCTCGGCCTGGGGCCTAAATCAAGAATGCAGGGACACATTGTAATTAAATTTCACGAATATCAACTAAAATTATGGTACAACTCGGGTTCTCAAACTGTGCATCGTCAACATTCGTCAGGGAACATCGCGGAGTGCTGGCTCGACACAAAGGTTTTTCGAAGAGATTTTTCATTAAATCGCTCTGGAGAGCCGCGGACAAACGTTGATTGGGGTAAGGGGCACTGCGAGTAGAAAAAGTTTGAAAACCCCTGGTATAATTGAAAAAACTTCGGTATTTTTGTATATTAAAGTCTGGGTTCTTAACCTCCTGTGCCAATAAAACGAGGATGACGGAACCTTTACAATGCATTGAAGTTAATCATTTTCTAATCCAAGCTCACGCCCCCCGGAATTTATCCAAAGGCTAACCCAGAGGGTTCATGGACCCTTGGTTAAGAACCCTCGACTTAAAGGAACCTTTTAATTCAGTGCGATTTCAATCAATATTGATACTCGTTGGATGAAATCGGATACGTTCCAATGTACCGAAAATGCCATAATTGCAATCGTAATTAATATAGAAATAAAACAGGGCAATATATAAAAATGAATGAATATGACAATGATTTCAAGAATTTCTAAAATTTACTATTAAAAAATGTGACTTACCTGAGACTGTGGATATTGACATGGCACCGATGAAGAGTAATGGTAAGTACCACCTCATGTTGTGACTTAACCACATGATTTCAATTAAATAATTAAAATTCCTAATCAATAGGACGATTTCTTTACAAACGCGTATAATATAATATAATCAAATTAAAAACAAACTAAACGTCCTCAAATAAAATCGAAGAGGAGCGAACCTACAACGCGACCATCGAACCGTAAGGAAAAGTTGATACTGACTGACATGCGGCGGGAAGACTACTATAAAAACTTTTAACTCCGATCGGTGGTTGGCGAAGGCGAACATTTCTCGCCAACTTCATCACTGAACTGATGAAATATCAGATTATTATTTGATAATAAATCTATAAAAACATATTTTTATATTTTTTTCCCCCCGATAAACACTCGGAGTGTTGAAAAAAAATTAGATTTTATGAATCTTTTAAGCAATGCAAAAACAGAAAAAAGGTTGCTTCATTCTACAACAGTGTTTCCCAAACTGGGTGGTATCGTCACTTGTGGTGGTGGGGGGGGGGGGGTGATGAAATGGATGAAAAAAAGACCAAAGGGTGATAGACATTCTGCAGTAAAATGTTGAAGCCCACGGGTTGGCTCCGTGAGGGGACCAAAAAAAATGGGCAGAAAACTTTTCTGAGAAAGAGCAGTTCTCAAATTTGTGATCTTAGGATCTTCTAAGGGGGTTACGGGCAAAAAATAAGTGGAAAAGGAAGTCACAATAGGTGGTGAAGGGCAGGGGCAGCTCAAGAAAAAAATCTACTCGTGCGGGGACCTATTTTTGACACCCCTCCCCCCTGAGAAAAAAGTCTACCTATGCTGGACCAATTTTTGACTGCCCTCGAGAAAAAATCTCTGCCCGTGTAGGATCTTTTTGGAGCTCCTCGAGAAAAAAAATCTGTACTTGCGTGGAACCTATTTTAGGTGGCCTTCGACAAAAATCTCTGAACGTGCGGAACCTATTTATGTCGTCCCTCAAGAAAAATCTCAAATCTCTACCCGCGTGGGATCTAGTTTGTCCCCCCCCCCCCGGGGGAAAATATCTATATTCGCGCGAGAATTATTTTTGGTGCCCCTCGGAAAAAAACTCTGCCCGTGCGAACTATTTTGCGCCCGTTCACCACGTTCTTTGTCGCCAAAGCTTTTTTTTTGCTCTTTCACCTCGGATTTGGTATCTCTCTTAGAGCGATGCTCAATGCGGTCGCACGGCCCAAGAGCCGCCCGAGATAGGTGAAGGGAGCAACTTTAAAAAATGCAGTCGAACCCTGATTTAACGCCACTTTCGATTTTGAAGAATTCTGGCGTTTTTGGAATCACAAATTAGCCCGTGTAATCCGTTCCTGTATATGGAAGACTAACTGTTACCCGCGGCTTCGCTCTCGTGGATTTGGTAAATTGAAAACTGCTCTGCGATGATTCCTCCGTCCAACATTTGAACCCTTCAAGTTTGAACCTTAGGGGTTGAGTTTTCTGCGATTTTCTGAATTTTAAGCTTCAGCGGGGGGTTTCAACTCGGCGTGATTTCCCTGTATCATCTTTGAACCCCCTTATAATCCCCTTAGGGGTTGAATTTAAAAAAAAACAACATTTCTTACTGAGTCTTTACATCATAAAATGAAATTCATGACCAAATTTCATATTTATAGCTTCAGCTGTTTCAGCTTTGCGATGATTAATCAGTCAATCAGGACATGCTATTTTATATGTATAGATTTTTCCACCAAATATTTCGAGAGTTGAGCGGGGTTTGGCGCAACATGAGGGGGGGGGGGAGGCTCACTATAACGAACTTGGACAGTATTCTTGTGAAGAAGTAAAGCTTTTAAGTGCAATACGGTGAAAAAAGTGTGACTACTTTCAAAGTCCAGCAAAACTGCCCATAAAACCAGCGCATGGAGGTATCAAGCCACCACGTCCATATGATAAAAATTCAGCAATATACTTTTAGACCAAGGACGTTCAACCTTTTGGAGAGTACGGGCCATTTCATTGTTTTGGACTCGTGTCGTGGGTCCCTTGGGTTACTTGGAAATGTGCCTCGAGCCACCCAGGTGACCTGAAATTATGCTGTGGACAATTTAAATTATCTGAAATCGTGCCGCAGGCAAATTAAGGGATCTGAAAATGAGATTCGAGTCTGTTAAATGATCTGGAAGTGTGCCAAGAATCACTAAGGTGATCTCTAAAAATACCGTGGGCAGCCTAAGTGAATTGTAAATGTGTTGCAGGTCACCTAATTGATCTGATGCGAGCCAATTTAAGTGAACTGGAGGTGTACTGCAAGTGATTTGGAAATGGGCTTGGGATCACTTAAGTGGTCTGGAAATGTGCCACGAGGCCCCTCAAATGATTTAACAATCTATCGTGGGCCATTTTTGTGATTTGGTTATTTGTTGCGAGCCACATTTGGCCCACGGGCCATGGGTTAAGTATGCATATATGTTTTAGACAGTAAAGTATATCAATATGTGTTAAAAAAGTGTTACTTTCAGCGGGAAAGCAACAATCACTTTGATCGCCCCCCCCCCACATCATGTAACTGGGCTTCTAGGCTGTGATCTTTGATGCAACCCCCCCCCCCAGGCTAGAATTTTTATGGGCCTCTGTAGTAAATTTATAGTATAAGTAACAAAAAATTAAAAAGATTCATCAAAGGCCACCAAGCCCTGCCCGCTTGAGGTTTACGATGTTGAGATGGACCTGCATAGAACCCACAAGAGAGAAACTCGCTGAATTTCAGCCAAGGGTCTGGAAATCCAGATCCGGATTACGGCCCGGTGCAGCTACACCCAAGGCCCACCATTCTACTAGTTTCTAATATTTTTAGTCATATATAATTCAAGTAATTTCATCGAGACCGAATAATCTATTTTGCTAATTAGAAAATATTTCTTGATTTCTAAGAAGAATGTATCTTAGTTCTCAAATTTTCTGTGATTTTTCTGATCAAACTTCATTTTCTAAAAAAAAATCAAATTCATAGTTAAAAAAGGGAAATTAAAAAAAAAAATTATTAAAGAAAATCTCTTTATATAAACTGACATAAACAAGAAAATCGCCTATTGTTTTATTCTACTTTTATTAGCGCAATCTATCGCCAGGAAAAACAACTTACAGGATAAGCACAAATACATTACTAATCCAGGCATCAGATTTTGAAAGAAGAAAAATATTACAATAATAATTTAAAAGTAGTTAAACTGCACAAATTGAATGTTTATTAAAATGCGTATTAAGTACTTAATAAAAAAATTACATTTAAATATTTATTAAAATGTGGAATTTGGTGGGGAATGAAAGCGCCATCTATCGGCAATCGCCCTAGGCAGGTAAAGAACTCGTTTCTTATTTTCTTTGCCAGAATTCGAACTCGTGGACTTTGCCGGTTACTTTCATAGTAAAACGGGCATCTTACCACTGCGCCCCCCCCCCCGATCATTTCATAACAAGGACTGTAAATTTGTACGACCCATCTCGGAAGCTTCCTTGGGGGCCATTCAAGTATTACGTAAGCAAATTTTTAGCCATCTTTGACCCCCTCCCCCCCCCCTTTGTCAGCAAAATTTCGTCATCAGCTCTGCCTCTCGGAATCCAACTCATATTTTCATAAAGGATGGTTAAGCATTATCCAAACCTCCCTCCCCCCCTTGTCATCAAAAGTCAGCAAATCGGAAACCACCCTCTCCCCCCATCGATGATGACGTAATACTTGAACGGCCTCTTGAGCCAAGTTTGAGTCACGACCCATCGGTTAAGAGCCCCTGATATAGACCAAATAATTTATTTAATTCAATTAAAAAATTTCTGAATACTCAAAAGAACGCATTTTAAAAATTATAATGAGTTCCATAACTTCTTCAGAATCAAATTTCATTTTTAAAAAATGGAATTTGCAGTTTAAAAAGAAAAAAAAATTAACTTCTTTAAAATTAATTGATAATTTTCTTCATATCAAATGAGTGAAAATTATCATGTAAAATGAGTGAATGAAAAAACAAAAAAGTATTTTGTTTTAAATTAAATTTAAGCGTCACCTATTACCTAGAAAAGCAATAAGAACCAATAAATTATCATCCAAGGCTGAGATTTATTAATTATATTCAGAAAAGAAAATATTCTACCGAATATTAAATTTCAATATAAAAATTTGAAAATACATTTAATCTCATAATTTCAGAATTTGTTTAGATTGAATAACACGTAAATTCAAATTTGAAGTACTTACAAATGAATAATGTATGTGTAAAAAAAAAGTCGAGAAGTGTTCAAATGCCAAAATTACACTACGAAAGTTTGATAAAAGTGCTTTTATAAAACTTTGAAAATTCAACCGTTAAACATATCAGTTACATCCGAGCAAATGCAACTAATGATCTTATTGGTTGTATTTTCAAGTTTTATAAAATAATTTTTAAAACTCTTACAGTCTAAAAAAAATCTATAAATCTTTCATGTTACAAATAATTTCGTATATCTCTTTTTATTGAATCGGTACAATAATAATATCGTACTGGGTGTTTGGTGAACAGGTTTCGAAAGAATAAAAATATGCAGTGAAATCCACAATATTTGAAAGCAATTTTGTATATTTTTCCAGAAAATAGTTATCTGTAGAGGTGAAATCCGCAATCTTTTAGTACATTTTCGTGAAGATTCTATATTTTTAACGAAATAACTATCAGTAAATCTATAGTATTGTAAGAGTGATTTTTTACGTATTTTTCAAGAAATAATTATTATATCATCTAAATCCACAATATTACTATTTTTTTTTTGTTTATTTTCATGAATATTTCTTTTTTACAAAATAATTCCATAATCTCCAATATTCATCCAGAATTTTCTTTTCTTTTCCCAAACTAATCATCAGCTAAATCAACAATATTTGAGGGTAGTTTTGTGCATTTTCAGAAAATAAGTTATCAGTTAAATCCACAATACCTGAGTATGTTTATACGTTTTCGACAGCTTTCTATACTTTTCGCAAAATAATTAAACATCAGTTAAATCCATAATTTTTGAGTATTTTTTGTACATCTTCGAAAGTTTTCTATACTTTTCACAAAATAGTTATCTGTTACAGCTACAATATTAAGGAGGAATTTTGTATATTTTTCAGAAAGTGATTAATATTAAATCCACAACATTTTCGAGTATATTTTGCACATTTTCGAGAATTTTCTGTACTTTTCAGAAAATAATCAGTTAAATTCATAATATTTGAGTATGCTTTATACATCTTCGAGAATTTTATTTTACTTTCCATAAACTAATAATCAGCAAATTCTACAGTATTTGGGAATAATTTTTCATATTTTTAAGAAACTGAGATAATTTTTACTGATAATTATCAGTTAAATCAGTTTAAAAATATATGAGTAATTTTAGAACACGAATTTTTCACAAAGTAATTATCCACAGAAAGCAATACGCAATATTCAAGAGGAATTATGAATATTTTTTAGAAAATAAGTATCAAGTTAAATCCACAATGTTTGAAAAGAATTTTGTATATTTTTTGGAAAATAATTATCAGGTAAATTTACAATATTTGTGATGATAATTTTGCATTCTTCGTATTAAGTAATCATTAAGTATTATTGTAATAATAGAGTTATTATGCATGTGGTATTAAGTAAGTAACTGTATCAAGTACTGTATTTTTCGAGAGTTTTTTTTTCTATCCCGTCCACAAAATAATTATCAGTTAAATCCACAATATATTTGAGAACAATTTTGGATATTTTTCGCAAAATATTCATCAGTTAAATACGTAATGCAATTTTAGATTAATTTTGTGGATAAATTAATCTCAAATTATATAAAACCTCTTCGGGAGGGCTGCATTTGGCCAACGGGCCGGAGGTTTACATCCCTTTTCTCTATAATTTTCACATATTAATTATTAGCTAAATCCACAATATTTGAGAGCAATTTTGTATATTTTTCCAAAAAAAATAATTATCAATTAAATCCGCAATATTTAAGAATAGTTCTTTTTTGTCGTAAAATATTTATCAGCTAAACACGTAACACAATATTTGAGAGGAATTTCGTAGAGAAATGTTGAAAACGAGCTTTGCAGAAAAACGTATTAAGAGAGTTTTCGTTCTGTACACGAGAAGGGTTATCATTCATGTTTTTCTCCCTCATTTTGGCGCCAGGTTAATGGTTCGTGACCAGTTGGCTGTATGATGCAATTTCTAGTCTCCATTGAGACAGGTAAGTTCAGGTAAAAAGAAAATCGAAGTGATGGTGTGTGAAGGGTTTCCCCTACAACAACACTCTGCACACACACACACACATTACTACTACTCAATTATTCGCCTCGTATAACGATTTGTTTGTATGACGGAAACTCATAGCACGTGTTACATCAGTCGGGGCTTTCCCGATTCCTGTCAGCTGCTGTCTCATGCGAAAAAAAATTGTATTATTATTATACAGGAACGCGCGTGCACGGGATATGCCACATGCCCGATTTTTTCTGGTTAGAGAAGAGGTTCTTATAGACTTCCTTAGGAAATAAGGGGAAGTGTTATTATTATTATACCTTGTAGGTTATATAAGGAGATTTCCGATTGATCTCAAGACGCTTCTGATGTCAAGTGATCAAAAAATATAATAATTCAT
Source organism: Pholcus phalangioides (assembly GCF_987345545.1). Taxonomy (NCBI): domain Eukaryota; kingdom Metazoa; phylum Arthropoda; class Arachnida; order Araneae; family Pholcidae; genus Pholcus; species Pholcus phalangioides. The sequence continues at coordinate 20,495,481 of NW_028301603.1, read as the reverse complement.
TCCACGAATTCATAAATTACACACACACGCACACACATTTTATCCCTATTGTCCAAATCTCTATCTCGTTTTTAAGGAATTCCGGATTTTTTCCCGCTCAATGGTGCACCTTTCTAAAAACGTACTGAGATAATTGATATTTTTTCAGCAAAACGAATGTAAATGGGTGTTGTTAGCATATTTTTAATACAATACATCAACGCAGTGATTTAATTGGCCAGAGCGTATATTTTAATTGGCTTAAATGTTTAATTAAGGGTAAAATATACAGTTTACCTTAATTGTTTCAATGTTATCCAATAAACAGATAAAATTTTGCTTAGCAAAGTTGAATAGTTGTTTTCCTTGAAATTTATTTCCAATTCCATCAATTTTGTGCGAATTTATAGACCTCTGAACACTTAAAATTTCAGCAGCTCTCAAAAAATAACATCGAGAAGGAATAACTTTTTCTATAGATTCCAAGATTCCACATTTCTAAATCCCAGCAAGCCTTCATGAGCTGCACCCCCTCAAAACCCGGCGTTGTTTCACTACATACATGGGTACTTTGATCGAATAAAACAATTCTTACCTGATTATCATTAAATAATCTCTACTGTCTCAACAATAATCCCGTGATTGTACTTGAATTTCAGGAATGTGAATTTTTCCACAGGTACAGTAGAACCTCTCTATAACAGACATCCATGGGACTGAAACATTTTGTCCGCTAATGAGGAAGTATGATATACGGTGGAACCCCGTTTAACGACTTTCACATTTATACGACGCACAGTGGAGGTACTTGACCCGAAAACCTGGCCAAAATTATTTTGACACATTCAGTACTATATTTTGTACTGAAATATCGACTAATTTATCGTTAAAATATTAAAAAAAATAGTTTTTACGGGATAAATTATATAAATTATGAACATTTGTCAATATATTTTGACATAAATTACATAATTTCCTCAGTGATGAGGGAAATTCCTCAATAAAGAAGAAAAAAATCCGATTGATGTAAGAGAAGTTTGCGTTTATTGTTGGATCCCCGCGAACGTTGCGGAGATAATTTTACGCTCATTGGCTTATTGATTTAAATTTGACATAATTCGTTATGATTATTTACTTGTTAATATTAAAATGTCGACACATCTCTTCGCTTGCATTTTCCTCTGTTTCTTTTGATTCTAACATTATTCTCGAAATAATTTGAGTTTTCTTTTATCCTGTAAGTTTATTTCCGCGAATGCGATGTTCCTCAAGAGATGTAGCACATTCTTTCTCCGCAGTTTGTGAAATTGTGTGACAGGAATTTTTTTTTTACCTGTTGGATGATTTTCACATGATGCAGCTTCGGCAAACATCGACAAAGCTTCTAATGGGCTTTAACTGCCGTGTTTTTTGTTTTAAATGGCCTTGTTATATACATATACAGTCAAACCTCGTTAATGAGTCACTCGTGGGAGAGCAAAAATATGACTTGGTAAGCGGAGTGACTCGTTAAACGACGTAAGCCATAGCTGTGCCAATTCCTGCCTGAGGACAATTGGGACTTCCAAAAAGTGACCCGGTAAGCGGAGTGACGTGTTAACCGGGTGACGCACTAACGAGGTTTAACTGTATTCAGTTGGTCATATCTATCTTATCCGTAACTAAATCTTTCGATGATTTTGAAGCTTTATTTTTGCTATCTGCTCACGGCGTCATTCTCGTATTACTATATATATATAGCAAAAGTTATTTTTGTTTTTTGAATTTTCTGTAAGGTTTCCGAGCTACTCCGTTTTAATTTTTTCGATCTTCTGTTTGCAATATTAAATCACTTTTTTTTTCGATGCCCGCGATCGAGCTGCTACTATTAATGTGTTAAAGGTGCCTTTGTCACCAAATCTTACCAATTTCTTGAACATTTAAGTTTTTTTTGCAACACTCTTACTTGCACGGTCTATATATTTAATTTTAATCAGCATTATTTTTTATTGCGTTAAAGTTTACTAGAAACCTTCTTTACGTGATGCTATCTGAAAAATGGTCAAATTAAGCGGAAAATGTCATAAATAATGCGCCATATTATATTTGTCTTTATTATATTGCATGGTAATATAAAGTCGATGTCCAATCAACATATTGATTTCTGATTATCCTGTAGAAAAAAAAAAACTCAAATGAAAATACTTATAAAATGCGAATTAGTCTATCTCCGCCTATTGCCCACGTGAAGGAAAATTATTATTTTTTTAATCTTTTTTTATAATAAAAATTTAATATAGACGGTCTCCCGGGGAAAAAGTGGTGTGGTGACCCGGTACTAAAAAAAAAGATGCGGTGCTGCTGGATTGATCCATCCAACATCGGTTCAGATTCAGAGGTATATTGGATTGGCAGGTAAAAAAGCCCGAGAGAAATATAAAAAAAATACAGAATTCATTCATTGCTAGAACCAAGAGCAGCCAGGCATCAAACTCGTTGCATATCATAACATTTGCATGAAAGCAAGCCGATACATGTTTATAAACAAGTCATCTGAAGTAGGCCGAACCAGCCTAGATGGACAATTCGAGAGTCATTTGTCACTGAAGTTGTTCGTCAATAATTACCTAACGGACACTAGTAATAAGAGATGGTCATTAGACTGACGGATACAGGTATAATCTGGTTTTTACAGGAAGCGTACACCACATGGTATCTGTGGTTAGCGTTCATTATCTGCATATTATTTATAGTAATCTAGAGTTGCAGAGAGAGAGACCTTGACGTTGGTGAGAAGCAATCATCTCTAAGCTTTTTTAGCCTTCGGCCTCATATGTAAAATGTTTCCTTTTACTCTCAAACATATCATCTCATAATAATTGTTCTAATGACTCCACGATTATCAATTAATTGTTCTAATTATTAATAATTTTATTCGCATAAGTATTTAGTGTTATTTTTTGTTTCTTTAGTTACATGACAGGATTTCGTCATTTCGAAAAATTTTAGGGGGTTCCTAACGGGTTGACCGTTTGCAGGGGTTTTACTGTATCACTGAGGTGCCTGAATTTGAATGTTTCACTATGTGAACATCACTGAGAGGATCGAAAAGAAATGTTTCATTATGTGAATATTACTGAGGTACCCGAATGAACATGTGAATGTTTTGTCTCTTCAGCATTCCATAAGTAGGAAAAAAAAATAAAGACATTCCATAAGAGGGCTTGAACATGAAAGTTTCATAGCACGAACTTCCCTGAACACGGGTGTTCTCAGCGCATCGATATAAAAGAAAAGCTTGAAAACGAATGATACATGACGTTAGGGAGGTGTCTCATGGCTTCAATATTGCAGAAGTGCCTGATCGCCGATATTCTCAAAGTATCGATATAACAGAGGTGTTTAAACATGAATGAATCATGGCACTGACATAACTGAAGTGTTTAAACATGGACGTTTCACGGCTTCAATATTGCAGAAGTGCCTGAACGCAGATATTCTCATGGTATCGATATAACAGAGAGATTCTTAAACAAGAATGATTCATGACACCGATATGATTGAGGTGTCTAAACACGAACGATTCATGGCGTTGATATTACTGAGGTGTCCAAACATGAATATTTCATGGCATTGATATTACTGAAGTGTCTAAACGTGGGTGTTTCATGGCTTTAATATTGCAGAGAAGCACTTGAACACAGATATTCTCATGGTATCATTATGGCAGAGGTGCTTAAACACGAATGATCCGTGCCGCTGATATTACTCAGGTGTCTGAGCATAGATGTCTTGTAACATCAATATTGCAAAAGTGCCTGAATGTGAGTATCTCATAAAACTTATAGTACTCTCATTTGGTTCAAAAAATGCCGTCGATATTCTAGAATTTCCTGAACATGAGTTTTACAAAATTAACAGCATGAATTTGTTTGGGAACATCGCGGCTGTTGGCATCACTTTTCCCCGAGTGCCTTGGTGGTAAGATGCTCGTCTGTCAAATCGGGGACCCACAGGGCTTCGAGTCAAATCGGAAGCCCTACATTATTTGAGAATTTTATTTATTCCGCGATCATTTTTTTTTATTAAATACATTTTATTAAGTACAAAAAAAAAATATTTCTGAAAGTATTTTTTCATTAAATATGATTTTTCATTAATTCTGAAAGTATTTTTTCATTAAATATGAATTTTCCTTAATTCTTAAATTATTTCCTAATCAAATATGAATTTTCATTAATTCTTAAATTGTTTCCTAATAAAATATGAATTTTCATTAATTCTTAAATTGTTTCCTAATAAAATATGAATTTTCATTAATTCTGACATTATTTTCCCACTGAACGTGAGTTTTTCATTAATTCTGAGAAATCATTTTTTCTTTAAATATAAATTTTCATAAATCTTGATTGCTCCCACAACAAATAAAATTGCCTCGCCCCCGGGGCGTTGGCCCCCATGGATATACAACAGCACTCATGAAGAGAAATCAAGACATTCCTACCTGAGCATCTCCACTGGCTGAGCTAGAGAGAACTTTATGAGAAAAGAAGACAGGGCTGTGTGTGTATAAAAGAATCATGTGATGCAATATCAATGAATAATTGCTTTCTTTCTTCTGAAAAGTGATAGCTTATTTTGTTTTCTTTACACCAAACTTCCTCTTCCTCCCTCATCGAAACCGCAAAAAGAGAGAGATAGATAGTAACCATCTTATTATAATGGTTGTTAACCCCCTTTTCCTATTATGTAGAAATAAAAGATGGACGTGATCTTCGTCTTCTTCAAGTGTATGGGATACGCAGGATCCCCTGGATTGAGGATTGGATGTGATTATGGTGATGATTGGAATCCATAGAAAATGTGTGTCCATTACTACACTACTACTTAACCATACATACACCTCGTACACGTTCCTCTACAGCAGCGGTTCTCAACCTTTTTTCACTCGCGGAGCTCTATTCAGTGTATAATTTCTATGGCGGAGTCCTGTTTGATTCGAAGAGCCCTTTTTTTGTATATACTTTTTATGGCAGAGAACCTTTTAGGCCTCTTTTATTTATTTATCTATCAAATTTACTGATTTATATTATTTTCCTCGAGTCGTCGCGGAGCCCCTGGGAGGTGCACACGGAGCACCGGTTGAGAACCCCTGCTCTACGGAATTTCTAACGAATCGGCACACGCCGGAATGTGTGTTCTGAGAGTAGACCTATGTGTGGTCTGACGTATTTATGTTGTCGAGTCGCGCTTGTTTCATGTTCGTGCTCCGTTACTTAGGTGATATTTAAATGTTCCGCGGGGTCTTGAGGTATCTAAAACTGTGTCACGGGTCACTTAAGTGATCTGGCAATGCACCGCTCAGTTCATTTTTACAAAATTAGGTTCGAGGTCGCGGGCCACATCAGATGACTCCGAGGGCCACATTTGGCCTGCGGGTGGCAAATTGAGCATGTGTGCAGTACGGGCATATCTGTGTGGGCAAGCCTGAACGTGTGTAGTGGTCTTTATACAGTAACTTTATACTTACTCGCAGAGTAACACCCACAAAAACGCTGTGTACCTCGACATTGGTTCCGGAAAGTAACTATTATAGTCAATACACTTATTATAATGATATCCATCGTTCCACGGAAAGCGGACGTTACATTGAGAGAAGGTTAAATCGATTGGTTGAAAAACAAATTAGCATCTTAAAAGAATTCCATATTTAGACGGAATAAAAAATCATATTACTCATTTTGTTATACAGGCTGTCCTAAATTGTTTGCACAGCGGATATATCCGCAACCGTTGACTTGCGAAATATACTTTTAATTACAAAATGCTTTTGAACGTCATGCGGTTATTCAAAATGACTTAAATTCCACAAGAGATCGTATACATAAAAAATTTAGAAATTTCTCTAAATGTATACGGATTAGACCCTGTGAGCTAAGACTTTCAGTTAGTGAAATGTAAATGCGGTTCTGAGAAGTCATTTACGAAAAACTAGTAAACTAGTTCTGTAGTTATGTCCTTCAGTAATTGTGTAACTATTTTTTCATTAATTATAGATTTTCATCAAAAAATCACGAAAAACCTTTTTTTTTTGTTCAGCCTTCAGCCGTACTGAGAGCAGCTATTTTCTGACTATTCCCACGGCCTAAGGAGGTTAAATGATAAATTTTTCGGGTATATTCAGGGTCTTTTCTCGCATGGACAAACGGGGTACATGCCAAGAGGCCACAAATTTTCAGGGCCACAGAATTAGCTGCATTTTGCATTACATAGGGAAAGGTCTGTAGTATATATCAAAGCCGTTTAGATACTATCTAGGAGGCTTTGGTAGGTAGTATCGGGTGGCGGCTAGTATCGAACAAGCGTTGTTTCTAACATTTGCTGCAGGTGGTAGCGCCTGTCAAGACACCAGCATGTTGGATGAAGGAAGTAAGTTCGGCCACCAATTTTAGTCAAGCCGTAGTGTTGTTGATACGTGGCAGAAAATTGGATTTTTTTACTAGTGTTTTGAGTGAACGAAAATGACTTCTGGTTGTCACAGCTTGCTTGAAAGTAAGTATACGTTTTTTTTTGTTTATTGTTGAAACAACATTTATTGTCCTTTAAGTTGTAGGCCATAAATTTCCTAAGCTAACTAATACGTATGCGGTAACCGATGTTTTGATCCATGATGTTGCGGGTTGTATCGGACAGAGTTTAAGGTTGATAAGAATTCTACCCTCACCGATTTTTGTTTTGTTTTATAGGACAATATAGGTAAACTACATCAGAAGTGAGGGGAAAAAACATGAAAGCAGCTGTAGAAAAAGTTAGAACGAAGGAAATGACAATTGCGGAAGGGAGTAAAAGATATTCTGTTCCCAAAAGCTTACTAGGAGATAAAATGAAAGGTTTTGCAGAAGGTAAAGAGGTAGAAATAAAACCATGTCAGGGAAATGTTAAGATTTTTCCATGAACATTCAATAATGAACAGGAGATGGAGTTGCACAATGATTCTGCCGTATCTACCACGATTTTGAACTTGCCCGGTCCTTCAGATCCAGTAGCAGATGAGCAGAAGGAGGAAGTTCGAGAAGTCTTGGAAGTATAACTGCCTCTATTATTGAGGACTCTCCCATAGCAACTGCATCTCAAAATATTTTAAAGGAGATATCACGCACCCCACTTTCTAGCAGTTCAAATACAAAATTTATATCAAGACAAAGTCGTCAGCAAAAAAAAGTGAAATTTTTACCTCGACTAAAGTAAAATACAAAGCCGAACTTGATCGAAAGAAACTAAAGAAGAAAAGAAAGAATCTATATGCAGCTGAGGGAAAATCGGGGAGAAAATCGTCTTCAAATAAATAGAGAAAAAGTAAAAAAAAAATGTATCAGTTAGAAGACATGTTGAAAATGAAAGCAAAAATTGAACTAAAATCTGAAGAAAAAAAAAGGAGAAGGATGCCAAGAGACTCACTGGATCATGTGTGGTGAAACCTTTGAAGAAAACTGGATTCAGGGTAGGATTTGTAGAGGTTGGGCTCACGAACATTGCGCCAATCATGAAGGAAACAATGTTTTATGAATGTGATGTTTGTTTTGCCAAAAAAAAGTAAAAAGTAAACACAGAAGGCATTTGTTTCTAAAACGAATTGTGTTAAATTTTCAAGCACTGATAATTTTTTTTTAAATTTTTTCTCATTTGTACCACTTCCTTATCATGCATTAACTCAGTTTTAAGATCTGTAATTTGCACTTCTATAAATTTCTCAAACATAACTCTGCCTAATAATAAAAAGATGTTTGTGAAGAAATAAAATTTTTTCATTTATTGCATATATTTCGTAAATGCGAAAATTACATATCCCTACTAATGAGTGTTCCAATGAATGTTTCACCAACAAAGGGCAAAGTACGCAAAAACAATCAGTTATTTTGTTTGATTTTTAAGTCTCAAGAAGCTACAATGAAGTAGTTTCAGCTTCTTCCTTTGGTTCAGTGGTTTTCAAAGGTAGTCATTCAGTGGAGACTTGGTTTTCCATGGTTGCCGTGGTCGCACAAAGTTTTCTTGGATGCACTTAGTGAGGATATATGTGATGCACTTATATAATAGAGACTAGAGACGAAAACAATTGTATATTTTTTTGTTCTGCGCCGCACATATCCGAGAAGCGAGAAAGAGGCCACTGAACGAGGTGCGGGAGTTGAACAAAAATGTTTGTTTTTACCTCTATCTGCTGATTGGTCCGTTTCATCCTTTTCTTGTAAATCCTTTCCTTTCCTTGTCGTTCCATCCTTTTCTTGTAAATCCTTTCCTTTCCTTGACGCTCCATCCTTTCCTTGTCGTATAGCCCAATGGGCCAGGACGAGGCTTAGATGATCATTCTTTTCTTTCTTTCCCTCTTCTGAGGACGAATCATCATCATCATCACATCCTTACATTTCAGAACCACTCCGGCCATTTTCTCTATAGGCTGTTCAACCCCGGTGATTCGCCCCTCCCTTTAAATGTGACTAGCGTAACTTTACGGAAATATTGATTTGGCCGTCGGATGCAAAGCGTTGAGGACCCCTAACTTAAACGATCTATAAATGTGCCGCGGAGTCACTCAAGCGGAATGGGAACGTGCCAAGGGTAATTTAAGGAATCTGTTTATGTGGCTGCTTAGTTCATTTTTACAAATTTAAGTTCAAGGTTGCGGGCCACATCAGATGACTCCGATGAAAATCGCTAATTAATGGAAGAAATTATTCCAGAATTGATAACGATTTAGAGTTATCTACAAAGAAGACTTAGAATTGATGAAAAATTTAGGATTAATGGTTAATTAGTTTCAACGGTTAATAGCATTGATATAAAGTATATAAAGCATAGTAAATTGAGGAGTTTATTTTAAAAAAAGGGAACATTTCTATTTGTTTTTCGAAATGCATTTTTCAACGGTTTCTGAATTTTTGGGATGAGCTCCGTCGGATTATGCAAACGGGAATATTTTTGGTAGAAATAACAATGTATAAAGTTGGTCGTTTCCTTCTACCGAAAGGAAACATTGAAAAGGATGACCAATTAAAAAGTCTATTTTTTTATTATAATTACATATCTCCTTGCAATACCAATGACGTATCTGAGATCCACACGTTATTTGGATACTTTTTCCTAATTGGAAGTATGCCTCTCGGACCAACGTCCACAGTAATTTGTGGCTAAAGGACTAATCACCTTGTATATAGTTGGAAATTCCAAGGGCATTTATGACACTGTACCGTTGGTATTTGGTTATAATTGAACAACTGAAGACACGAATCACGCAAGTTAATTGAGAGATCTAGTTGACAGTCTCAACGGAACCCCTTGAAATATTTCACGACAGCTTGAATTAGTGCGTTGGAATTTTTCAAGAGTGGGGGGGGTTCCGTGGTATATTTTTACGATAAAATTATATTGAATGGTGGGTTCCCAACCGATATGAACTAACTCGAGGGGATCACTGAAGTAGGATCTCAAAACTTCTATACTACTGCGACTAAATCTACATGCACTTCGGCAACATTCCTCTGAGGAATTTCTGAAGGATTGGTATACGTCGGAATGTGTGTTCTGAGTGTATGTGTGACCCTAACGGATTTATGTTGTCGGAGTTGTGCTTGGCTGGTATTGCCTGTCTTCCATAGTTTTAATTCTTTTGTTATGCAAATATCGTGTTGAGAGACATTTTCAAATGCGCGTCCGGCTCGCATTCGCCCGCGGAAGTCGAACGACTAACTACAACCGACCACCGAATTCTAACCGATAGACACACAACCAGAACACTAACGCTATTCGTATGTTCAAAGTACTGTACAGCAATTAGGTTTAATCGGCACTTGAGTCGATATGAACCCCTTGCTGATAATGACCGAATCTTAAACGAATACAATCAATGTTAATTAAATAAAATAATATATATAAATTAGTATTTTAGACAAATACTGTTTGGACAATTATCCCATAAAATCAAATACCAATAAATTTTTAACAAAAAGTCGATAATAATATAGCAAATACAAAAATTGTATTAAAAAAGAATTGATTCTTATTTCTTAACAATTTATTTTATTGAAATTCTGACAATATTGCGACAACAGATGGCGCTTTCGAAATCGTGGGTTTTTATTTTATTTTAATTATTCAAGCTTTTGATCTCCTGGACTTGATCTGATCAATTGCGATAGAACCTCATTCCATTATACAATTTGAGCTGAAAGTCCACGACAAAAATCGAGAATGTACGAGAATGTGGTGTTCGATGAAATGCTTGTCCGACCGAACAAGGATATTATATTTTCCAAAAGCCATTCTGGAATTGATAACGATTCAGAGTTCGACAAAGAGTTAAAGAAATTTCAGAATTGATGAAGTTCTCTCTCTCCCTCTCTCAATTTTTAATTTAAAATAAATTAAAAATTTATTTAATTAAAATTATTTGATAACTGCAGAACTGATGGAATTGATGAAAAGTTAAGAACCAATCGTTGATTTGTTTCAGTGGTTAATTAATGGTTAATGCAGGAGCTTATTTTCAAAAGGAAACATTTCCACTTTTTTTTTCGAAATGCAATTTTCAACGGTTTCCTAATCGTTGGGATGAGCTCTGTTAAGCCCCTTAGCCAGAAATTTCATTCGGAGGGGGACCAAAGTGATAGAACAATAGATTTGGCCATCTTTTCCCTTTTTTCTAAATGGATCTTTTCTCCTTCGTCATTTGCTCGCATTTCGGAGGGGGGGGGGATCCCCCAAGTCCCCCTCTCGCAACGTCCTTGGTTCTGTCGGATTATGCAACAGGGTTTATTCAGACGGGAATATTTTTGGTCGAAATCACAATGTTGGTCGTTAACAAAAGGGAACATATTCGCCTTGCTCATCCACACTTCGGTATTTTTCATTCAAAAGGGGCTATAACAAATCAGTTGTCCTACTGGCGTTAAGGAATTCTTTTAAAAACGGCAAATTTTCACTCAAAAAACTGAACATTTCCAAAATTTAAATTCTGGAGAAAAAAGTTTTATATTTCTATTGTGAATTTAGTAATTGTGGAAATGCTCCCTTTAGAAAATAAGCCCCTCAATTAATGCTATAAGTGATGGAATCATTTCTTTCATTAATTCTGAATTTTCATCAAAATCTTATTATTACTTCTTTCACAAATTCTAAACACCCCATCATTTCTGGAATATGGTGGCGAAGAAATTTTCAACATTCCAGACTTGACCCGCGTTACAATTTTGATCATTTCCACTAATTTTCATTCAAATAACGGAACGTTAATAAAATTTAAATTCTGGAGGAAAAAAAAATGTTTTTTACTTCTAATGTACATTTTATAATTGTAGAAATGCTCCCTCTTATGATGAAAAATAAGCTCCTCAGTTAATGCTGTATATAACCGTAATTGCGGTCCCGGTGACGTAATTACAATCCCTACTTTCTTAGTAACACAGGAAGCATTAGCACGCCGGTGATTGGTTACTGCGAGCAAAAAAGCTAGCAAGACGTCACGAGGCGGAGTTTTGGGCGAAACTGAATTTCAAAGTTCATTAACGAAAAATGAAAGCATTTTTTATTGAATCAGTAAATGATAGCCGGGCGCTCGCTTCGCGATCCGTTTTTATTGTCTTCTCGATGCACGTGAACCGCATTTGATTAAATCAGAAAAAAAAAAATGGAACTTTTTTTTAGTAAATTAGTAAATCACTAGACTGACTGTATTGAACTGCCCGAGCGCAATGGGGTGCTCTGTCTTTCTGTCATACAATCCTTGATCAATCAAGTTTCTGATTGCGCCTTTTGCAATACGATTTTATACAACTTTATTATTTCTATGATTATTTATTATCCGTGCCCGTTGCACCTCACTTTAACTTGATTAATTTGATTCTTCGATTTACATAATTTTTGATTTCCTTGCACTATATGTAATCTTTGACGTATCAATAAATTTTGGTTTTACCGGAGATGCCCTGTTCCCCCCCCCCCCGGCGAAGTGCTTACGTTGCTTCTTGCGACAGAGCCTGAGTGTCTCGCGGTTTCTCCAGTTCTCCAGTAAATCACAGCACAGATGGAAGGATAGGTTTCAGACCGAATTAAACGCATAACCCACGGTGCGTGAATCTCGTACTATAACCACTCCAACTGTGGACGTCGGATTCAAGCACAATAAAATGTATCTATTGTTAAACGTCGCCAGCGAAAATTTCACCATGAGTGTGATTCATCACTCATTTCTGCCAATCACGATGCGCTAAATTTCCACAATGTAGCTAGAAATGTAGGGATTGTTTATAAGAATCCCGGTGCGACCGCACCTGTTGCAAACCCTTTAAAGACGGCTCCGCTTTGAATGTGAGTACTCATTGAAAATTTCAATTTCAGTCATTATAGTCCGTACTTATCGTCATCAGTTCAAGATGGGATCAAAAGTAGTGATGGGAAAAATCGAGACTAAGTTCTACCGTATTTAATACGATAAAATTTATCTCTAGATATAAAGAGACAGGTGTGGATACTTCGACGGCAATAAAGACGACTTGTTTAGTCTGATCTGTCTCGAAAGAACACAATAAATCAACCATCATCTCATATTATCGTCCTCTTCGACCACCACAGCAACGAATCTGAGCCACGATTGCTCGCGTTAAATCATTTGTGGGAGCCATATTTCACACCCTTAACGTAAACAGTGCTTGCGGTTTCCGTAGTTGAGGCGTCATTATTACATATAAAGCATTAGTATTGACCTTCATTCCCTAGAACTTCTAGTACTATTCCTAGAAAAAAAAAATCATTCTTTTTTTTTTCAGTGCGTTAGGAGGGGGCAAAATAACAAAATCGTCGTGGGTAATAAATTACAAAACGCTGGCCATGTCCAGTTATGAAGTTTTCTAATTGCTTTACACTCAGAGAGAGAGAGAATTCTGTCTTTTTTTCTTTCTTTTCCATCGAATCATCCGAAAACTTACGAAGGGTTTGTACCGGTTTGAACAGTGTTTTTCCCAAAGCAGTCAATATCGCCCCCCTCGTAGGCGATGGAATAAATTCAAGCAACAAATTCAAGGGTACCACAGCATTCGAGCGATAATTCGTTTTGGTAAATTCACGTTTGGTGATGTACTCGGGCTACAAATTGGGGTTTGCCACGAGATGAAATAGACCAGTTTTTCCTGAAGTGGGCAGTATCGCCGCCCCCTGGGAGCTATGGAATGGTCCAGAAGGCGGTAGAAGCTTTGGGTTTAGCATAGGGATCCTATGGGGTGGCTTGAGTTAGTGAGCGATGACAAGAAAAAAAAATTGTAGAAGAGGGCGATAGAAAAAAAAGTTTGGGCAACTAAATGCTTATGTCGTTTCGAATCACCAAATGAATAACGAAAATCTTGCAAGTGGTTTGAGTTTTTTTAACCCCTAAAGAAAAGATCCATCATTAGGAAAAATCGTTCCCCATGCAGGGCCCCTCACCGAGGGCGCTAAATTATTTTTTTTTCATCACAAATTATAGGAAGGGGCACAAAAATAGACGCTCGCGCAATTTGACTAAATGTATTTTTGTTTGTAATTGATAGCCAAAGGAACCCACAGCCCCGAATCAAACTGGGGTGCCGAATTGTTGAATGTTTTCATCAGTTCTTGAGCTATTTCTTTCATTAATACTGAATTTCTATTCTGTACAAAAATAATAGTATAGTAATAAAAGTATAGAACAAATTCTGTATTTATATATTTCATCTATTCTGAAATTATTTTTTCATCTATTCTGAAATTATTTTTTCATCTATTCTGAAATTATTTTTTCATCTATTCTGAAATTATTTTTTCATCTATTCTGAAATTATTTTTTCATCTATTCTGAAATTATTTTTTCATCTATTCTGAAATTATTTTTTCATCTATTCTGAAATTATTTTTTCATCTATTCTGAAATTATTTTTTCATCTATTCTGAAATTATTTTTTCATCTATTCTGAAATTATTTTTTCATCTATTCTGAAATTATTTTTTCATCTATTCTCTCTTCTCGCTCTGACATTTCATCATTTCTAGAATTATACCTTTCATCAATTCTGGAAAAAAATTTCTGGAAAACATTTCTCCCGAAATGTGAGTAAATGACTGAAAAAAGGTAAAAAGATGGCCAAATCTATTGTTCTATCAACTCGAAATGAAAGTAGTCCCCCTCCAAACGAAATTTCTGGCTACGGGTCTGGGCACAGTGGTCCGAGGTTACTTCTACTAAACCACGTATTCAGCTCGTTCATATTCCTCTGCGGAACTTAGTGGTCGTAGGCTGAAAAATGCCAGGCCTCTTACTTATATATATTGAAGTTCCTCAATACGAAAATCTGAAGATGTCACCTGTTGAGTCTCTGAAAAATGATGCAACAGAGAATAACGGCAATGTGAATGGAAATATATAAGAATACCATAGAAATGGGGGCTTTAGTGGATGGTGTTTTGTGTGAAGGGTACTTACTGGCAAGAGAGAGAATAGATAGTTTTTTTGGAAACTATTATATGATACGTGAAGGTGCTTACCGCACGAAAAAGAAGCCTTATAAATAAATTGGGACGGCATGAGATTAAATGCCTTATTAACACACTTAATTCCCGGAGTGAAATGCCTACGAAATGGCTTCTCTCCAGACACACAAACATTTTTGAAAAAATATTTTTCTTTTTTCCCCCATAGATGAAGGATAAATGGCTGTGTAAATTGATCCGTCAGCAGTGGCGTATTTGCGGGGGGGGGGGGGGGCTAAACGGGCTATAGCCCAGGGCGGCAATTTCGGAGGAAGTGGCAAATTTGGAAAGGAGGAGTCAAATAAATTAGAGTAGAATAGGAGAAAGGCAGTAAAAAACCGTAAATCCGCTTCTGCCAAGATGCCAATGAGCGACCAAAAGAGATGCCTACAGAGTGTGCAAGCATGCGAACGACGAAAAGAATGACGTATCAGGTCACTGAGCAACCAAAAGGGTGTGCAATCATGTAACCGAAAGAGTGACTTAGACAGTGTTCAAATATAGGAACGACTATGAGATTGCGATACAGAGAGGGATCAATGAGGGTAAGTGAGCAACTAAAAGAGCGTGTGAGCATGTAATTGGCCAAAACAGTGTGCTGCACACTGTGTGCTGCACACTGTGTGCAAGCATAGAAGTGACCGAAAGAGGGATCTAGGTGGGTGCGAGTATGGGAGTGACCGGAAGTGTGGCCTAAAGAATAAGGAAACAAACAGGTCAGTGCGCTGCAAAAGGAGTTACCTTGAAAGTATGCATGCATGGGAGTGGCCTGGGGGGGGGAGGGGGGGAGGAAACATGTCAATGAGCGACTTAAATAGTGACCTAGAGAGTAAGCACAGGAGTGACCCAGTGAGTGAGGGATAAGCAGGAGGATCTAGAAAAGTGGTTCTGCACCTTTAGAAGTCCACGGCCAGTTTATTTGTTTTTATAAGAGGAACGCCCGCTCATACCATAGGCGGAGATTGACTTGGAAGTCTGGAGGGGGCACGGTCATTATTGCTGGGGGGGGGGGGCAAGATGAGGACGATGTCAATTCATATGCATGTATATACATTAGATCAGTCGACTTCACCTTTGACACTGGGGGGCAATGAACTCCTCCCATCCCTGTATCTCCGCCCCCTGCGACGATCAGAATTTTATTTTTTTAATGCGAAAAATTTTTTTAATTAAAATTTCGGAAGAAAATACCCTTATATGTTATTATAATCACAATTTCTGGTAATTTCAATGTTATTTGAAGGCTGTGAACTCAAAATTTATATCTTTGATAAATTCATTGCGACCCACCCTCTAAGCTATATAATGATAAATTGCATAAACGTCCTTGGCCCACGGACCGAATATGGCCCTGGGGGGATGCGGCCTGCCTTTCTCAAACCTAATTTTGTAAAAATGAACTAAGCGGCACATTTACAGATCGCTTAAGTGTCCCGTGGTACAATTCCAGAGAATTTAAGCGGCCCGTGGCACATTTTCAGATCACTTAAATGACCCGGGCGGGACACAGTTCAGGAACACTTAAGCGGCCCGTGGCACATTTTCAGATCACTTAAATGACCCGGGCGGGACACAGTTCAGGAACACTTAAGCGATCCTTGACACATTTAGAGATCCCTTGAGTGACATGTGACGTAGCTTTAGAGCACTTAAGTGGCCCCCAATACGGTTCTACATCACTCAAGTTACCCGCGGCACATTCTCAGATTGTTTAAGTTATCCGCGGCACATTCTCAGATTGTTTAA
Source organism: Pholcus phalangioides (assembly GCF_987345545.1). Classification (NCBI taxonomy): domain Eukaryota; kingdom Metazoa; phylum Arthropoda; class Arachnida; order Araneae; family Pholcidae; genus Pholcus; species Pholcus phalangioides. The sequence goes on along the minus strand of NW_028301603.1, from coordinate 20,479,248 downwards.
GTTATCCGCGGCACATTCTCAGATTGTTTAAGTTATCTGCGACATATAATTACGGATCCCTTGAGTGATGCGTGGCACAATTTCAGAGCACTTACACTCAGCGAAACATTAGAGACCACTAAAGTGGCTCTGTAGGGCACTTATCAATAGGGGGGGGGGGATGTTATTTCAAGCGCCCACAAACTATTGAAAGGTTTTCTCGTTTTTGGCGCACCGAGTAGGATTCCATTAAGAATATTTCATATTTTCCTAAAGAGTGGTTGATGACGTAAGCATTATCTAAACCCCCCTCCCCCCTTGTCATCAAAAGTCATCAAATCGGAAACCTCCCCCCCCCCCCACCATCGATGCTGACGTAATCCTTGAATGGCCCCCTTATATTTCTCCTTGATGTGATCTCCGCCTATGCATAAACCCCACTGAAAATGGCCATTTATTTTTTAAATTTTTAGTTTTTTGTAGAATGAGTTTGAAAAAAAAGCTTCAATTGAAAATTCATTATTTTTTATGAAATTTTATACTAGTAATGTTATTAAAAAATGAAACGGAAAAACATAAGAGAGAGAGAATTTCAAAGTAAATTTATGTTTCAAACATCACGTATTACTAATAGATGGCAGCACATTATATGACTTTTCTCTGTTTTCAAGTTATAGAGTGCCATATTTTTTCCGGAAAAATACGGGAAATCGGGACTCAAAAATACCGGAAAAATACACATGGTTGCCAATTATTGCCAAAAAATTATGCAAAAGATAAGCAAAGGTGCCAACTATTGCATAAATCATTGAAAAAGTCACTATAAATGAAACATTACTGCGAATTGCAGTATATTGAAATGAATTACATTTTAATATAAACTGCTGGTACGCGTTATATACACATGCTAATGCTTTTCAATAAAATGCTTTTTTCCCTCAAAACTAAATTTTTTGTTAGATGAGGAACATTTTTCCGAACACCGCTCATTCAAATGTATCGAAACTTCATGTGTCTCTCAACACTACAGTGTTACATACTTTAACGCGAGCTTTTATGATTTTAAATGTTGGGGTTTTACAACAACATGCAACTTTTTAAAAAATCGTCAAAATGTACCCATATTTTGTGCCATAATTTTTTTAAAATAAGTTTAATAAAAAAAATCCTCGTGTTAAAGTATGTAACACTACAGTGTTGAGAGACACATGAAGTTTCGATACATTTGAATGAGTGTGTTCGAAAAAATATTCCTTATCTAACGAAAAATTTAGTTTTAAGGAAAAAAGCATTTTAGTGAAAAACAATAGCATGTGTGTATATATATATAATGCCTGCCAGCAGTTTATATTAAAATACTTTTATATATAAATATTTTTAGTACAGGTAGAACAAAAACTTGCACACAGTTAGACGCAGGAAATTTCATATTTAAAAATTGAAAAAAATGTGTTTTCGGAAAATTTGCTTGCACCAACCCCCTTTACTGTTACCCCTCAGATACTTTACTGTACCCCTCTTTTACTGCCAAAAAATAAGAATTCCCATTTTTTTTACTTTCTTCAATAACAACATCCCCTATTTACTATCGTCTCCATTTACGGACAAAATTTTTTTTTTGTGGGATTTTTTGCAGCAAAACATGGCTGACCATATTTGCTAGAGAAAAATACGGGATACTGGGCTTCGAAATACGAGAAAATACAGGGCATTGCCAATTATAATGATGCCAAAAGTAAGCAAAGTTGCCAACTCGTGCTAAAATCACCGAAAAGTCACCAATCTCGGGAAATGAAGCACTACTGCAAATTGCAGTGAATTAAAAAACAACACAAATATGTGAAATGAATATTCTGATTTGCAGTCGTGACTATCGTAAAGTAATTTCAGAGTTGGGAAGATAATTTAAATTGTTGGTTTGAATATATATGGATGACCGTATGGCCATCTTAGCGTTTTGATACATTTTCATTTTTTTTCATTTACGAACATAATTATCGAATTCCTTCTGCAATATTCCGTCCGCCACCATGAATATTTTGGAATATTTTCTACTTTCACCGAATCCCTTGGAAGTGATGAACCAGATCGTAAATTGGCCATAACATATATACGTTAGGGCAGTGTTTCTTGGCTTTGTTTTCTCCATGACCCTCACCATTGGCCTATATTATTTTCTCCCCGAGCCAGCAGGGGGTACGTGAACTGAAAAAGGTTGGGAACCGCTGACTTACATTCGGTGCTTTTCAAAATGACTTGAGTTTCCCGCGAGACGTTTACAAACCAATGAACTGATCCGCACTCTCCTAAATGCATTGTTCTGCGCCTTTGTCTTACAGCATTTGCTCCCTCATGGAAATGAGATAAGGTTAAAATTCTCAAGAGTAAGTATGCAAATTGGTAGGCAGCCAAGCAATTTCTAGGCATGTAGGGAACCAGTGTTCACCAATACGCATCTTGATGCATGATTCACGCATCAAACTTCGATTTTACTCTTCCACATTTCATAGAAGAGGGAAAAATGCCCCAAATTTTAGGGTGTTTTTCTTTTAATAATAGAGTTATTTCTCTGTTTTTCTTTAAAAAAATGTCCCTCTTTTCACAAAACCATCTCTTAAAATTTTGGAGAGGAGTGAAATTACTCTTCAAAATTATTTTATCGGATAATACCGAGTACAGTATTATGTGACATAGAAACATAATTCAACTGGAGCTACTGTTGCCAACTATCGTTATAAGAAATAGAAAATTCTTCGATTAAAATTGGCGACCGATTTTTGATTGATGTGCCGCACAAAATAAAATGATGCGAGGTATTAATAAATATTTTATAAAAGTAATAATATTAGTTTAATCATTAAGTTTGCTTCGAAATTTTAACAGTTGTTGTTTGTATGTTGTAAAATAACGTTAGCAAAGCAAAATGTAGCCCTCCTTGGCTATTAGAAATTGTAATCGAAAAAAATATAGACCATAAATAGATCGATTTTGGTTTTTCTTTTGCATTAGAATTACGGAAACCCTAAGAGCACTACATTTTTTGCTCTACTAACGTTACTTTACAACACACAAACAGCCACTGTTAAAATTATCGAAGCAAACTTAATGATTAAACTAATATTATAGCTTATGAAATATTTAGTGATGTCACATCATATGTTTTTGTTTGGCAACCAATCAAAAACCGATAACCAATTTTAATCGAAGAATTATAACAATTAAGCTTTTTATATGGTAGGTGGCAGCAGGAACTCCAGTTCAATTATGTTTCTTACTTGCTACATAATACTGTACTGCAGTATTATCCGACAAAATTATTTTGAAGAGTAATTTCACTCCTCTCTAAAATTTTAAGTGGTTGTTTTGCAAAAAGAGGGACATTTTTTACAAAGAAAAACAGAGAAATAACTCTATTAAAAGAAAAACTCTTGAATGAAATTATAGCTGTAAAATCGAATTTTGATGCGTGATTCAAGCATCTACATGGCACATTGGCGAACGCTTCTGTACTGTGCTATATATAGTTGTTTTCAATATTTTCTAGGAAGCCTATTTTTGCTGATATAGTTTCATTTTATCCCCTTTATTGGTTATGAACAAAAGTAACTAAGAAAGGCACCCTGTTTTCACGGAGAATAAGTTTACAAAATATGGACGTCTTAGAGTCTGAGAATTATTGAGAATTCTACCGTCCGTGTGCACAGAATTTTTTGCTGGGCAGAAATTCCGTGAGCGGAGAAACAACTGGTCTGTGCAGGTGAAATAAAAGAGATGTGATCTATCTGAGGAAGAAAAACTATCCTGGTACTAGTGTTCGCCAATACGCATTTTAATCATTGGAGCCCCACGATCGACTATAACGGAAACACTGACGTCACACTCCTCTCAATGGTGCCGTCTTAACGCATGGGCCCACCCGGAAATGGCCAGGAGGGGGGGGGGCTCACAAAAATGAGATCCGGTTGAAATTTTTTAGAATTTCGCTAGGCAGGGCCTCAAAAAAATCACTTGGCCCGGGGGGGGGGGAGGGCTATGATGCTCTTAATACGCCCTGCCTCTCAAAGGTGGTGAAAACAGTCAACCTGGGGTTTCAATGACCACTACGATTGGCTATATTGATAATATGACGTCACACTTCGCTGAAAGGCGACGGATTAGTTACAGTGGGGTTTCAAAGAACCCTACGATTCGCTTTCACGATAATACTGACACTTCACTCAAAGCTGGCGAATGAATTGGGCTAGGGTTTCAAGGAACCCTAGGTAGAGTCAATCGCTGTTCCCTGTGCTGCTTTTTTAGTGATTAGACGTCACTGAAGCGGCAAAACTTGTTTCCTGTTCAAAGATGGAGTCCGCTCTTGTTTCTGTTCACCTTAGGACTTAGGTCATAAGCGGATACAGATTCCTCGACCGAATACGAAGGGGGCGAATGTCCGCTTATGCCCTTCCGCCTATGTTAATAATACAACAATTTCCTCAGTAGCTTCTTTGCATCCATCGCATTTATGTTCGAACTTGCAGTTGTTGGCGAGGTCTTGGGCGAGCGCTTGGAGATCGTGCCGTTCCATTGCTGAGGGAAAACAAAGACAAAAATTACTGACACGGAAAATTATCCTTCAGAAAATTTACCCACATCAATTTAACAAGTGATGATTGTTACTTCTGGCAACGTATTTGATTACGATTGGCGATGTCCCGTATTTTATCCTATTCGAGATCCCAGTTTATTGTATTCTTCCTCAAAATGGAATATGGTCATTTAAATATATTTTTTCGAGAAACACGTTTTTTGTTATTGCGTTTGTAGCGGTTCTTTATTTTTTTTCCCACTTTTCATCAATTTTAGCAATAATAATTACCGAATTTCATTTAAGGCAATAAATTTCATTTTTTGGCAAAATTTAGTGATGTCCCATACTTAGTCATTTTTGCATTTTCCTCGATGATGTATGGTGAACCTAAGTATATAGAGGTGTAACATTTATTTGAACTCATACCGTTATTACTAATATCAATCACAATTATTTAATAATTTTTCATTCATTTAAAATTAAATTATCAAGTCTGCCTGCGGGTTACCTCTGGTTAGCGCACCATAGGTTGGGAAACGCTGCTCTAAGGAATTCCTAGCGGATTGATACATGCCGGCATGCAAGGACGTCATTTCAACTTTTTCCAAGGGGAACAAAGAACATGTACTCAATGTATGTATACAGTATATATACCATTTTTAGTGTATTTTCAAAAGCCGCGGGGGGGGGGGGAGCTACCCCTCAAATGATGGGCCTACCGGCCGAATCGTAACTAGAAGGGGTGGGGGGGCAGAAAAATTTAGGGGGGGGGGGCTACACTTTTAGGTGGGAACAAAGAACATCAATACAAAATTATCGAATTTCAAAGCTGCGGTGGTGGCAAAATAATGTTTGTCACGGGTAGCAAAATTCTTTGTTACGGCCCTGTATGCCGGAACGTGTTTTTTGAGCGTATTTGTGGGCCCAAACGTGTTTATGATGCCTGAGTAATTTGTGTTCCGTTTTCTAGTGGTTGTGCTGTCATCTGTCTTCCATATTTTAAAGTGAAAATGGCAAATTCTTGAATTTTCGACGTAGATTTTTACTGGGAGATTTTTTGAAGATAATGAGACAATCACTTAAAGATGGTACGTCTGGCAACCCTAAGTAGAAGCTATGGTAAACAAAATGAGTGGCAAGTGTGGAAAGTTTGTGGTCTTTATAACGGTCAAGGGAAAAAGGTTGGCCAAGTATTCGTCGCTTTCCAGAAACTACAGTGACGCCATCTGGAATTAAGGAAGGAAAACGGCTGCATGCTCATCCTCATATTTTGAGGTTTTATAATCCTGTAAAAACACTATCCGAAACGGAATGATGACGCAATTAATCGGAGCGCAAAAATTCCTCATCAGAACAAACCAAACTCGTAAACAAAGCGGTCAACCAACTTCGATCATGGGCGGACATAAATTAAAATATAAGCTAATAATATATATATATATACACGTAGTAATGTCTCTCGGTATGGTCATGCGCAAGCCGCCCCATCTCATTGAGATAAATGCTGTCAAGCAATATCTCCACGCATAGTGATGCATTTTAAGCTCATTAGACACGCTCGTTCAGTCAGAGAAGGTAAGTGCATATCTTCATATGGGTATCATACGCGGTATGAGTTAACCATACTAGAGGTGTCGAGCGAGAATTTCTCAAAGAGATTAGTAATACGCCAAGTCAAAAATCGTTGCTCCAAATACAACCTCAGCCTCACTTATTGCAAACCTTTGACTGATTTTACACGAATTCATGAAACACACACGGGGGAGGGGGGATCCTTGGAGAGATTTCAGAAAATCCGTGAGCTTACATAAGGAAACAATTAACCCATTGTTTTCACACATTGCTTCACACTGAATATTATTTTGTATGGGGGGGGGGGGGAGGAGTCCGTGGCATCCATTGTATTCACCGCAGAGATACACAGACTTCACTTTATTAGCACGAAGGGTCTGTGGAACACAGAAGGTTTAAGAACCCCGTATCTAGCGTCCTCCTGCGAGCGTTTCAGTGGGGGTTACGTTGGGTACGACAGAAACGTAGGCGGAGATACGGGGGGCCATGGGGATGCATCGCTTCCCCCCCCCCGCCAGCGTCAAAGGTGAAGGTTAATAGTCTAATGAATATGTGTATATATAAATTGACATCATCATCATCTTGCTCCCAGACTTCCAAGTCTATCTCCGCCTATTCGCAGACAGTCTCGTTCGACTGGAACGAATCTTGCGTACTCAGCAGCAAACACAACATGCGAGAGGGGTCGTAGTTGTACCTTTCCTTCAGAACAGTCCTAGCACCATATTCAAGCAAGACAACACCCAATCAAATTTTCAGGACTCATCCGAAGCCCCAAAGACATCACTCATTGACTCGGCTGCATGTTCACCAGATATGAAGTTTCTTGAATGTGGCCCAGCGGCAAGTAGCCCATCATCACTGCCCACCGGATAACCGGATAGCACCAACTAACCGTGGACTCAGAAGAAAGCAGCCGGGCAACCCTGCCTAGCAGCAACGTCGTCTCAATAAATGGGCCCACCCAGGTACGGCCCGAGGGCCTGAAGTGCACGCGGTTGACGGGTTTCATGAAAATGAGATTTTCAGATCTTAAATTGCAATGTCATGAAGAAATCATCGGGATTGAATAGAATGTTTCACCAGCCAAGGTCCCTTTCTGGTATCGCCAATGCTCACCGAAACACCAAATATTCGACTGATTTAGGAAGTCCTTTTTTGGGTGTTGTCTTGCTTGAATATGGAAGAAGAGCCTCAGCTTCGAGACCGGGCAGAGAAGTGGAAAGAAGAGTTCCGTGGACAAGAAAAAAAGGCGCCCAAGGAGGAGAGATACCCGCATTAACGGTGCAGATCCCAGGAAGAGAAAACGGAGCGGGAGTAACGCAGGAGAGTTTCAGAGCTGACAAAGTGACGGTCGTAACAGAAACCAGACGCCAGGAGTTAAGAGGAAGGGAAAGCCTGGTCAGAACAGTGACATGGAGAGGCAGGAGGTAACAACCACGAGTTGAGAAGAGAGACAACAGGCGCTGTTGAAATTTGTTCGTTTTTTTATTCTCTTTTTCACAGAACGATGACACAACACGGCACAGAGATGGTGCCACTAGAGGAACCGGAAAAACAAGGGATCAGGTTCCTACAGTTCAATGCTGACACAGCGAGAGGAGCAATGCTACAAATGGCTCACAATGCTGCTTGCAGCCATGGGAGTCGACGTTATATTGGTGCAAGAACCTTGGAAGCATAAAGGAGCGGTCAGAGGAATCCCACAGGAGTGGAAAGTATGGTCCTCAAAGAACCTGAAAGCTGCGGTCATCATAGCCAACAAGAAGATAGAGGGAGCAACCATCAAAATTGGAGAACACTCGACCACAGTTAGGGTGCGAGTGAGAGGAAAGGAGATAACATTATCCAGCTGCTTGCTACTCATCGTCATACGAGGAACTGGAAGAAGCACTCGACGAAATGAAGGAGATGGTAAGGAGAAGTAAAGGAATACCAGTGATCATAAGAGCCGACCCCAGTGGTTATCACGAGGAGTAGGGGTACAAAAAAAGTGACGACAGGGGAAGAGCAATCCACGACATGACTATGGAGACGGGTCTTAAAGTAGTCAACAGAAGGAATACAACACCGACATACGACCTTGACGGACGAGAGGGATGGCCGGACTTGACGATGAGCAGTAAAGCAGAGGAATTGAGCGGATGGAGCGTAGGAGACGAAATCACTGGAAGTTCACATAAGTATCTGCACTTCTGGTAGGGGAAAGAGCAACCAAGCCCACATAGAGGAACGTATAGTACGTCTATCAGAAGGATCAATAACTTCGCGAAAAAGCTCAAAGGCAGGACACAACAGATGATAGACAATATCAAGAAAACCGGAAATGTAGATCAACTGGACAGAATAACTGAACAAATAACGGAGGTGATAAAGCAGACGGCGGATAGGACCCTAGTAACCAGAGAGGCACCGAGAAAAGGGAAGGCACCGTGGTGGACCGCGATATACAATAAGCTGGTAAGACGAACTAAAACGAAAGAATGGAGGAAGTTATGCGCGAAAGCGGTAGACCCATTCGGGAACGTATATCATGCGACAGTCAAGACAAGGAGGTTTACGGCCCAGATTCTAATGGGAGAGGAGGCAGAGAACATGGAAGAGGCATTGGAACAGCAGCTCCAAAGACTCTACCCGATAGATGAAGAAGAGCAGGAATGGCAGAACAGAGAGAGAGGACAGGAGACAGCAGAACATGGTCAACATCAGGGAAGGACGGAGCCAAGGATAACGGAGAAGGAGATCCAGAGATCGCTGAATGAAACTGGAAACATAAAAGCGCCAGGCCCAGATGGGATAACAATACCAATGCTCAAAAAGATTCATACCCGGAAGGAATACCGAAAAGGAATACCCGGAATTGCTCACTGAGTTACATAACAAGTGCCTGGATCTGGGTAGCATACCGAGGATTTTCAAGCTTGGGAAGATAGTATTGATACCCAAGCCATGGAAGCAACAAGAAAAGTTGGAATCGTACCGCCTGATAACACTACTATCTCATACGGGAAAAATTCTGGAAAGAATACTGGTGACTAGGACTGTCTATCATCTGGACAAGAAAAAATTCTTGCATCCAAACCAGTACAAATTCCAGATGGGGAGGCCGGCGGACGAGGCGTTGTGTGATATAATAGACAGTCTACGAGAAAAAAAAGCGAGACAAGAGCATACGGTATCAATATCAGCTGACATCAAGGGGGCATTCAATGCTCTTCGTTACGGAAATCTCCGGAAAATAATCCAGCAACTGCCGACACCAACAGAGCTGAAGCTGACACTGAAAGCTCTCTTGAAGGGCCGAAAAGTTCTGATGGAGGTAGAAGGAGAGACAGTGGAGCATGCACAGACAAGAGGATGCCCACCGGGATTATGCTCTGGCCCCCTCATGTGGAATATAACGATGGATGCGCTGCTAAAAGAAAGGTGGAGGGAGGGGGGTCAGAGTACAAGCGTTCGCAGACGACCTACTGCTGTTAATCTCGGAGCCCAGATGGGATGATGTAGAGGAAACAGTTGGAGAAGCGCTGGAGACAGTTGCAACAAGGATGGATTGGAACGACCTAGAGCCAGCACTCGACAAAAGTGGTTACATGTGGTTTAGCACACGAGACAAGCGACCTAAAATCAGGATGAGAATCCAGAGACTCACATGGAGAAAAGAAATGAAATACCTTGGGGTGCTTATCGACAGCGACCTGGATTGGATTCCACATCTTCGACAGCAAGGAAAGAAGGGCAATGCAAACCTACAGAAGATGATGGCCATAGCAGGTCCAAGATGGGGAATTAACCAGAGGATGAGGAGAGTGCACTATGACCAGGTGGCAACCAAGACAGTAACGTATGGAGCAGCCGCGTGGTACGCTAGCCCGACAGAGAAAATGAAAAGACAGCTCGATAACACCCAAAGAGGGTTCATGTTCTTTATGACAAGGGCGTATCACAAAATATCGACGGCGGTAATGCAGAGCATAGCAGGAGTACCCCCCCCCCGAGTTTGTATACTGACTTCGTATGCAAATCAGCGAGAATATCCAGACTCAACAGAAGGGTGACAGGCTGATAGTACCAGAGGAGGTGGAGGGAAGAGCTATAGGATGGGGCGACCACCCAGCTAACGAAATCCAAGAGCAACAGGTCGTAACGACGGAGCGAGAACAAGCCATCTCATACGAGGGAAGGACAGTATTTACGGATGAGTCCAAGACGGATAGTGGAACAGGAGCAGCGTGCGTGGAGTATCAAGGGGGTGAAAGAGTCAAGTCCTGGAGAGAGAAACTGAGAGAGGAATGCACGGTATTTCAAGCAGAGCTGTGGGCGATCTGAAAAGCAATGGAACAACGGGAGGATAATTTGGAGAAGGTGACCATATATTCAGACAGTAAATCAAGCTTGGAAGCTGTCAATGACCCTTTAACAAGACACGAAGATGCTAGAGCCATAAGAAGAATACTGAAAGAGAGGACGAATGTAGCACTGATGTGGGTGAGAGGCCATGTGGGCGAACGTGGAAACGAGGAGGCAGATCAGTTGGCGAGGGAAGCGACGAAACTGGCGACAACGTCCCAGGAGAAGAAGATCGCTGCGGCAACGGTCAAAAGAATAATTAAGGGGCAGACAATAGTGGAATGGCAGAAGCAATGGAATGATCCAAAAACAAACGGACGGCTTATTCATAGAGTCATCCCAAAAGTCCAGTGGAAAGAACGTTACTGGAGTAGGGAAAAGACAATCTTCTTCTCGGGCCATGGACCGTTTCCCACCAACTTCAAGCGTTTCAAAATTTCCGACAACGAGCAATGTATATGCGGAGGAGTGGGAAGTCCAATTCACTTTGCCACGGAATGTGGCCACACCAGTCGTTTCCACTTAGTTAAGGTACGGCCGCAATTGGAGAACGAGTGGTTTAAAAGAATGGCCAAGGATGATAAAGCTCTCAGGAAAATCAAGGAACTGGTTGGCTTTTTGGAAGAGAACGTGGAGTGGCTCCATAATAAGCGGACGGGAGCGGCAGATCGAGCGACGAGCCCACCTGCACCCAGGAGAAGGAGTGAGAGAATCAGAAGACGTCACGAGACAGAACAGGAGACGGAACGACAGGGAGAAGAAGAATGGACTGAGGAAGAAAATGACGATCAAGAGGCAGACGATCCAGGCTCCGACTCCGACTTCCAGTGAGGACGAGGCGAAGAAGGAGGGAAGCAGGAAGTCACGATTAGTCCAAAGCGTATTAAAGACTATTAAAAAAAAAATATTAATACGCTTTGAATTAGTCTTTAATTAAATAAGTGCAAAAGCTGTTCTTTGTAGGCAAAGGTCGCGAGGCAGCTCCCTTGAAACCATGCCGGATGACCGGCTGGACTTTTAGGGCTGGGCGACGGCTGGCCAGGTGTCAGGCAGTTGAATGCATTCTGTGTGTTGTGCACTTAGTATACAGTCGCTTTCGTGGTCCTGGGTATTTGGGGGGGGGGGGGGGACACACTCATACTTCCGGCACAACTCATTCGGTAGTAAATTGCCTATGGCGATAGACCGGAGTTGTGCTCGGTTTGAATGAATGAATGAATATGGTGCTAGGACTGTGCTGAAGGAAAGGTACAACTACGACTTCTCGAATTTTGTGATTGCTGCTGAGAATAAGATTCGGTCCAGCCGAGATTGTCTGCGATATCCACCGTAACCCCCAATAAAACGCTTGTAGGAGGATGCTAGACACAGGGTTCTTAACCTCCTGTGTTCCACAGAACCCCCCCCCCCTCCTTCGTACTTATAAGATAAAGTACGCGTTAGGGATTTTGGAAGTGTTAGGAACTTTGTAGGTGCTCGAATCTTGATTTTTACGTGAGAAATTTGGTTTCCGAATCGATTCAGTGAGTGCTCAAACCCCTGCTATAAATTAGCATGGGTGCTCGAGTACCCGCAGCATCCTCGGTTCCAACACCACTGCTCTAGACGTATACGCTCCTGTAAGATGTTCTTTTGACGCTCAACCTTCTGCGGATGCTGTCTGGACTTAGACGCTCCTGTACATGCTGTTTTGACGTTGAAGCTTCTGTAATGTTCCTCAGACATTGAAACTTCTGCTCTCAAGACATTGTGATTCTTGTAGATGCTCTTTTGAGTTTCTTCAATGTTTACAGACGCTGAAGCTTCTGTTGATGCTGTCTAGACGTAGATCCTCCTATAGATGTTTTTCTTGACATTGGGCTTCCGCAATGTTCCCCAGACGCTGAAGGTTCAATGAAGTTCTCTAGATGTAGACTCTGCTCTCGATGTTCTTTTGACGTTGCGCGTCAGTGATGTTCCCCAGATGCTGCAGCTTCTGCAGATACTCCCTAGAGTCCCTGCACACCCTAGAGCTGCCGCTAGAATGAATGTCACAGACCCCTTCAAAAAATAATATTCAGTATGAAGCAATGCGAAAACAACGAATTGATTGTTTCCTCATGTAAGCTCACGGATTCCCTGAAATCTCTCCAAGGACCCCCCCCCCCTTCTTTTTAAGAACATCCCTGATTAATTCTATAAGATGACGACAACCTCGATACCATCTGATACGTTATGCGGTACAACCCATTGTATTGTAAGGCACCGAATGGCCAGGTGCCACTGAATTGTAAAATAGACGCGAAGGAATACAGGCATCAAGGGCGTAGCGAGAGGAGTGGTCCCCCCCCGAACGAAATTTCTGGCTACGCCCCTGACAGGCATGTAGTGTTATTAGTGAAAGCAGACAAGAAATCAGACCTCGCGACTACAAACAAGTAAACCTAATTTTGTGGGAATGAACTAAGCGGCACATTTACAGATGACTCAAGTGACTCGCGGTATAGTTCCACATCACTTGGGAGACCCGCAGTCAGGCCCGTCATTTAGGAGGGGGGCCGTTGCGTCCCCCCTGGCTTTTGAAAATATACTAAAAAAGGTGTATATATATATATATATATATCAATGTATGTATATGTGTGTATATATATACATACATTGAGTACATGTGCTTTGCCCCCCCCCCCGGAAAAAGTTAAAATGACGGCCCTGCCCGCAGTACATTCACAAATCACTTGAGTGGTCCGCTGCGTAATTCCAAAACACTTAAGCGGTTTGAAGCAGATTTATACATCACTTAAGTGATCCGCGGTGCAGATTAACGTGGTGCAGAATCATCCGGAAATGTGCTGCTAGTCACTCAGGTGATCGGAAAATGTGTCGTGGCCAATTCAAGTGATCTGGAAATGCGCTTCGAGTCACTTGAATGATCTGGAAATGTGTTACGAAACACTTAATTGATCTATAAAAATGCAGCGAGCCGCTTAAGGGATACAGACGCGTGACGTGGGCCACTTAAGTAATCGGTAAATGAACCGAGTTCATTAAGGTGAACTGGGGGTGGGCCGCTGGTCGCTCAAGTGGTTTGGAAATACGCTTGTGGAGGGGGTCTCTTAAGTGATCTGGAAATCAGCCGCAAGCCACTGAAGTAATCTGGAAGTATGCCACGGGCCACTGAAGTTATCTTGAAATGTGCCGCGGACCACTGAAGTTATCTTGAAATGTGCCGCAGACCACTTAAGTGGTTTGATAATCTTTCGTGGGCCATTTGAGTGGTTCTGTTATTTGTCGCGGGTCACATCAGATGGATTCCGAGGGGCCACATTTGTTTCGCATGGGTTGTGCCAGATGACAAATTCAACGCCACCCCAGATATGTGATTAGGTTTGAATATTTTTCTGTTTCAGACTGGCAGCATGCACTGTAACCAAGTGAACCATATTCACGTTTAATTTTACACCCGTGTCGGTAGCATATACATGTAGTTCTTCCCTTCTTGATTCTTTTTCGTTGCCAACCATTCCGAATCAAACTTTCCTAACCATTGAAATGCTTTTCACCGATTGATATCTTATACATGTTAACCCGTAGCGTTCATTCAATCACACCAATGAAGTGCATGCATCTGTGAATAGTGTCGCAAGTCTTTGTCAAATAGAAAAGATATTTTCTTTTTTTCGTTTCCTTAAACACTTTTCAACACCAATGACGCATTTGTTTACCCGTTTCCACGGTGATGATGCACGCAAGTTCAGTATCAAGGGCATGTACCGTCAATACCAGGTATACCATGGTATTTGCTTTGAGCTTTTTTTTGTACCAGTGAAGAGATCAACACAGGAGTGTGGATGTGATGTTGAAGGTGAAGAGAGAAAATCCATAATACATGCATTATTCGTCGCGAGGCGTTCGGAGTTGACAGGACGTGTTTGTAATTGTCTCTGGAGGAAAACAATTTCATGCGATGAAGCTCGATCCTGTGAAAATCAATCATTATATACGTTTTGCCATCGATTGAATCAAGTGCAGTGAGTAAATTTTCTGTATTGAAGCTGTGAAAAAAAAACCATATTTCATAAACTTAAAAATTGAAACGCGGACAAATGTTAGTCTTGCGCTAATGCCCCGTGCGTTACGTCTGAAATATGTCAACATGAGATTATGCGTCCTGGATAATATATATTAGGTTAGTCTTCCAGTTGACAACGTGTGGGCTTGACCGAGCAGGAGCGTCGGAAATGTTTCACACCTGTGCGTGCTCAAACCCGAGGTACCAAATAATGGAGTGGTATTCGAGCACCCACAGCACCGCCGGCTCCGAAGGTTCCGGAACCAAGGTGTCTTCTAATGCTTAAGTTTCTTGAATACGAAGCCAATAGCTTGATTGAAGCCGTGTCCACACCACCCATGATGCAACACGCCGAACGAAATGCAAACCTATATGGGGAAGGTCTTAGCCAACACCCACCAGCTTTAGCAGACTCTTTCCCTTCTTAAAGCTGGTGTTGTGGCCAGTAACGAATTAAAGTCGGTCGTGGCCCCGGACGCAAAAGAAAACATTAGGCCCCCCCTTGAATTAGAAAAAGTGTAAAGTTTGGGTTTTTCAGGGCCCTTCAGAAGTTGGGGCCCTGGGTGCGCGCCCGGTGCGCCCGCCGTTAAATCCGCCTCTGGTTGTGGCTTAGCATCCCTACGTGGTTCCCAACTTCGAGGAGCAAATGCGAGCCGATCTCCCCATTAGAAAGTCTCGCCACAGAGAGCAACAGACCTACAACAATAAATCATTCAATCATTACAGTTCACTCATAGTTAAAGAAACTGGTGACAGATGGCAGCACTACACATAACAAGCATTACACCGAAACAAACTTCACGCCAGGTTTCAATACACGTACACGCACATTCCAACATGTATCAATTCGTTAGAGGTTCCGCAGAGGAATATGGACGAGGTGCATGCCTGGTTTAGTAGTAGTAGTAGTAGTAGTAGCTTAGTAGCCCTATGGATGGCGTTGGCGCGATGCACTGTGTTGTTTGAGGTCAAAATCGCTTGCTCCGTGCTAAACCTCTCTTCCTAACCAGTGTTTTTTTCTGGTTCAGCATTGCGCGGCGTCTGGATCCGGCTTAAAACCGTGTAACGTTTGTTAAAGTGTCACGAGTAAGAACACTTTTGCAGGATAATACGTTCCGCGTGCAGCGCCGTCTTAAGGCATGGGCCTACTTTAAGACAGCCCGGGGGCCTCACAAAAATGGGATCTGGTTTGGATTTTCAAAACTTTGCCTGGTAGGGACTCAGAAAAATCATTTGGCCCGGGGGTGGGGACATGATGCTCTTAAGACGGCCCTGTCCGCGTGTCCCTCCCCATGTGTCCCAGCAAACGAAATTTTGCTGAGGAGTTCCAGAATGGGGTGAAGGGAGGTCCTTCAAACTTTCAGAAATTCTGTCCAAATTAAACTTTCCACGAAGCCCGCGGGCCACCAAGTCAAACCGCTTAATTTCCGAGTATTAAACGGGGTTCGCTCTCATTTTGAAAAAATATATATATACATACTCTTATTTTCTGAATTTATTTCTTTCATTAAATTTGAATTTTTATTTATTTTCAAGAACAATTCTTTCATTAATTCATTACAATAAATTAATTAATGAATTAATTAATTCTTTCAAATTGATTATTTCTTTTATTGTATCGGTAATTCACCCCGCCAAACCTGAAATTATTTTTTCAACAATACAACAGACAGGTGGGTCTGGTCAACACATTCTTAAGAAGGGGTGTTGGTCTGGTGCCAATAAGCAAATGTTACCTTTCAACCTCACCTTCAGCATTACAAGGGGGCACCAAAACGCATGCTTGCCCTGGTTGACCAAGTATCCAGTTGCGGCCCTACCTCAATTTAACACAATGATTCCCAACGTGGGCGATGGAAAGTTTCAGGGGGCGGTAGAAGCTACAGGTATAGCATAGGATCCTATGGGTTAGCTTGCGTTGGAAGAAAAAATTCCTGAAGAAGGGGGCGATGGGGGACAAAAAGGTTGGGAATCTATGATTTAACAGGAGGGAAAAAAGGGTCCAACCTTTATTATACCCCCATGAGAAATTTTCACAGCCATACCACACAAAGCAAATGATAATAGCTATTACCATTTGCTTTGGTTGACAATAGTCAATATTTTTTTCCCAAATAACTTTCGCTATCGTAGTGGTCTTAGCTATCGACAGATGGCACTCCAGTCGAGGTAATTTCAATGCAGGATGCGCGAAGTTTCATTTTCGTTTTATGTAAAAAAAGCCCTCTGTATAAACAACGCATAGAGAATTTTATTCAATTCCTACGAGAGTTGGCTCGGTTTTATTATATAAGGTCACGCAGGTCGAGGACATTGACGATTTATGAGGTCGCACAGGTTGAGTGAGTGTCGTAGATGCACGTGATCAAACGTTTTTATCGTGACTCTATTCCTTAAATCACGATGACTGAAGAGGTAGGTTTAGCGCTCAAAAAATAATAAAATTTCTACTCATTTTTTTTACGACCAGGACCTTAAATTTACGAGATTTTCTCATGAAATACATACAATAAAAAACCTTGCGAGGAATCACGTATAAATATCGTAAATTTATGAATAACTCTTAAATATATTATATAAAATATTTTATCAAACCTCATTCAACTTATACAACATTTTTTTTTTAAATTTTAAATAAATATTTTGAATTCGTTGGAACTAAGGCTGGGATTACGCTATAAAAGTTTGATAAAAATTCGTTTATAAAACTTGAAAATGCAGCCAATAAGACTATCGGTTGCATTTGCGTGAATTTAACCGGTACGATTATTGGTTACATTTTTCAAGTTTTATAAAAGGGCTTTTATCAAACTTTTACAATGTAATCCCGGCCTAACAGAACAGCATTCTAATTTTTTCTGAAAAACTCAATTTCAGTCTTGGAATATCAGAATTTAAATTTTTACAGTTAATTTTTCAAATTCTCTTAAACTTTAGTCCATTCAATCTCCGAAACTTTGTTTTCGAAAAACAATTACGATTGTTCGTAGAATTTCCAGAAATTTATTTTTTAAAAAATCGTAACTCAAGAAGCATTGATTATAGTTTTAAATTGTCCGACTACCTTTCTCAGCACTTTCCTATAAGCCTTTCAGACCCTCGTGCCACAAATGTGTGGGTTGCTTCCCCCCCCCCCCCCCACTGTATATTTTATTTCTTTTGACCCCACAAAGTCCCTGCTTTTGAAGAATTATGTAAATTTTGAGTTCGAAACACGGTTAATATGTACTTTAGGGGCTTTCACCAGAGGACAGCACTTTCAACTTTCCAGCTTTAGTCTTGACACAACCCAGTCGAATTCATAGGTGTCCCCTACCCATTTGTGATTTGGTCAGCTCATATCTGTGTCTGATACATACAGATAGGACAGACATTCTCTTAGAATGTCCAGACTGTTCAGCACTGAAAGAAAGCGCGCTCTGAAAACATGGGCTCCTTTTTTTTTAATGTATTTTCTATTTGTTGAATCTTTCATTTTACATGAAACTGATTCGAAAACTTTCAGAAACGGAACTGTAGATACATCTGAATAGGGTGGCCAGATCAGGCAACTGCGAAACCGGGACAAATCTCCGTAAAAACAGAGGCATAATGCTAATTTCTTGATAAAAAGAACAGACAGAGAGAAAATACAATGATGAACTGCACGGCAAATGGGTAAAATTGCCTATTGGTGGTGAACACTTATCCTCGTCACACACATACAACACCCACTCTAAATGATATCTAATCTATAGGAGGTGTTGGTTTTGCTCGCGCTCGGTTTGTTCGGTTCAGAGTCGAATTGCAAACCTGCAATGCAATAGAAATATTGTGCATTACTTTGTATGGTCATAAAGCTATATTGTTGAAACGAATAAAAATAAACCATATTGTGAATAGTTTTCGAGTGTGGGCAAAGCCTAATGGAAAATGTGAATGGAAAAACTGAAGAATAATTTTTTACAACAAAGCAAGGTGGCTGCTCTAAAATCATAAAAATTAAAAAAAAAATTTTGAATAATATAATGAACTAGCTATAATACCCGGCGTTGCCCGGGTTTTCTTCAATGAGGCTTTTTTGGATCACGTGATATCTCCCTCTTTCTTTGAGGGACATGCAAACCGTGTCTAAGTTAACCAATATGGCGACTTCATGAAATACACAAATCTAGATTTAAAGAAAAGTAGAAATGAATTTTTTCACCCTTTTTTAAGGGGCGCTAGGTATTTCGATCCCCCCCACCCCCGAACTTCAAGTTATTTATTTCTGCCTGTTTTAGCTTTCAAAAATGCTTAAAGCTGTGGAATTTTTTCGATGTACTTATTACAGGCCCATAATTAATTTTAAAATATCCTAAATTATATGAATTTATGCAGTTGAATATTAAAAGACAATACGGAGATATTAGTTTTCGTGCTTGAGAAGATGTAAATAAAAAGTTGAAATCGATGTTATTGCATGGATATCCAACTCAAAAGTATAGGTCCGGATAATTACTTCATATTTAATCTCCTGGGCTTCGTATATCTCTATAAGCGACCTCAATATTTCAAAAATCTAGAATTCAATAAAATTTTAAAAATTATTGATGTGGCGGAAAACCCCACCAAATTTTGCGAATTTCTGCAGTAAAATCGGCAATTTTAACACTGATTTCTATGGGGCCATCCTTTGCCTGACCCTCAAAGTGATGCTGACGATGATTATGGCATCTATTCAAAAAGTCTCATTAGTGGGAGGACTGAAAAAGTGGCAAACCATTACAAAGGCATAAACTATTATACATATAGTAACAGGATTAGAGAAGTGACAAACCATTGTAAAGGCATAAATCACGTCTGCATTGCTAGGGAACCGCGGTAACCAAAGTAAACGTTCCGAAAGTGATTGTTGAGGCCCAAAAATCATTGTTGCCCGACAGTTTTTTTGCCCGTTTGGGGCATTTTCCCTGCTCTGATGAAATTTTAAAGTAGCCTATCGTTCAAGTCGGGTCCCATTTGGTATATATGCAAAATTTGGCGACGATCGATCTAAAATTGTAGATTTGTATAGGTAAGACACACACACACACATGGAAAATCAATTTTATACATATAGATTATATGTATCGCGAAAATAATTATTTCTAGGAAGGAATCAGAGATTGGGAATCCGATCCGCACTGGGTCCCACGTCTCATAGGAGCGACCCTGAGTTTGAATACCAAGTTGGCCATTCTGTACCATTACGATGCGTAACGTGACCTTTCCGTCAAAACTTGCGGCTGGGATGATGACAGTTCACTAGATTCAAAGCTAAAAAAGGTGGGTAGTTTGGAATTTCGGAACAACCCAGTTCAGCCAACTAAATATTCGAAAAATAATTCAATTTGTTTAATCTTTGATCACCTAAATTCAGAACCCGAACAAATGGCAGTCCCGAAAGCACTTTCCGGGACAGGGCACTTTTTAGCAAAAAAAAAACAAAGCGGGGACATCTGGCCACCCTACATCTGGAACAAGATTCCAGGTGATTCTGATGATGATTAGCACAAAATTCAGCTTACAAAGCGCAAGTGCATCGATATCAAAGAAAATGTTCCTTTGCCGAATCCTCATTTGTTAGCCGAGGCAGACAAATCATGAAAAAAATCTTCGTCAGCCGAAAAATTCGTAAGCCGATGCGTTCGTTAGCCGAGATATCACTCCATTATCCAGTAATTTTTCGCGTACCTTTCAATGGTTAGTAGTATCAAAGCCTCTCCTACATGCTACATCTAGGAGGCTTTGGTAGTACGTAACTAGAGGGTAGGTATATAAACCAGACATACACCTCCGTCCATATTCCTCCGCGGAACTTTTCACGAATTGGTACATACGAAAGTTTTTAACAACTGGCTGTTGCGAAGATATATTTTGGACGCCAAGACACTTGACGACTTACACTTGTGTAAGTCGCCATCTGGTGGCAGCGTCTGCAGTTGTGAGCTTGGCCTGAGTCTGGTCCGGTCGTCCATGTACGGTCCCTTTCAGTGTACACGAGCTCCAAGGAAAGATTGAGAGAATCGGTGCCTTTGTAGTCTAGTGGTCTAGGGCGTTCACCCGGAAAGTGAAAGGACGTGGGTTCGATTCCCCGCAGGGGCCGCTGAATTTTCTCTCTTTCCAAAATATATCTTCGCAACAGCCAGTTGTTAAAAACTTTCGTATGGTACCGGAGAGTGACGTCATCCTTGTGAATTGGTACATGTTGGAGTGTGTGTGCAGTGAACCTTCCGTGAAGTTCGTTTCTGTGTAGTGTTTGTTATGTGTATAGTGTTGCCATCTGCCATCAATTTTTCTAACTATGCATGAAGTGTAATGATTGACTTGTATACAATTGTAGGTTTGTTACTCTCTGCGGCGAGACTTTTTAACGGGGAGATTGGCTCACATTTGTGCCTCGAAGTTGGGAACCACAGAAAACCAACTTTAGCCGGCCACCACTGTGGGGTTCGAACCCGGGTCCTCGTGATGCGAGTCCGTCAGTATGACCACTCGACCACCACAGCGGGGTATACGTACTATAGGTTGGGAATTATGGAATTCTGTGAAATCTATACACATAACATATCCTGACTGATTCATCATCACCGAGACAAAAACGGCTGAAGCTATAAATATGACATATGGTCAGGAGTTTTATTTCATGATGTAAAGACTTACTAAGAAGGGGTTTCCAAAATTCGACCCCATAAGGGGTCGAATTTTGGGATATAATGGGACATAATGGGGATTCAAAGGTATATAGAGAAATCAGGCCGGGCCGAAACCGCTGAAAGTATAAATACGAAATTTGGTCAGTACCATATTTTATTATATAGGGCCTCACCAAGACGGGAGTTCTGGAAATGTAACTCCCCAAGGAGGTCATGAAGGGAACTCAAATGTTATTCGAAGGAATCGTCGCCAAAAGATTTTCAGATTACCAAATCCACGCGAGCGAAGCCGCGGGGTAACAGCTAGTTAGGGGCCGTTCAAGTATTACGTAAGCAAATTTTTAGCCATTTTTGACCCCCCCCCCCTGTCAGCAAAACGCTGACCCCCTCCCCCCCCCCCTCTTGTCAGCAAAATTTCGTCATCAGCTCTGCCGCTCTGAATCCTAACTCATATTTTCATAAAGCGTGGTCGATGACGTAAGCATTATCCAACCCCCCCCCCTCCCCCCTTGTCATCAAAAGTCAGCAAATCGGAAACCCCCCCCCCCCATCGATGATGACGTAATACTTGAATGACCCCCTTATAGAATAAAATAAGGAATAACACGAGATTTCCGTGAAAAATCTTAAATCTCGCAAAACGTTGCACGATGACTCGCACGCTGAATAGCAAGACATAAGATTTAAGTCGGATCATATACGATATTTATCGAAGCCAATCAGAGCCATTTCTCAAACTCCCATCACACTAGGAGAGGTAAAGAAATACGTATTAGCAGAGGCAAAGAAAAAGCAGACGACGCTAAAACAAGTTTGGTGGCGGACGGAAAACTTGGAAACGCGTGCGTTTGTTGTTGTTTATTCGCCTCCTTGAGATGATTATTATGTGAGAGTGAAAAACAGAAGAGCATAAATGGAGAGCATCTTTACTATTTGTTGGGGGAGCGGAGACAATGGGCGGATCGAATCCCGTAATTATGAGCCTCGCGAAGGTGAATAAAAAAATTCAAATATTTTATACTATTTACTGTTGAAAACATAAAACTTAACCTATAATATCGATATTATGCATGTTTTGTCGTACGTGTATCTCGAGTATCAATATTATGCAAAGTTATGATGTGTTGTCGAATATGCACATATTATTCGAGTAAGTCCTTAAAAAATTCAGATTGAGCATCGATATTACTGGAAATTATGCGAATATTGCTGAATGCCTAATTATTCTGACTAAGTACTTAGAGCTTTATATTGAGTTAGTTCCTAAAATTTCACAGTGAGTCCCTAAAACTTCACATCGATACTAAGGGAAGTATGCACATAATCTCAATGAATGAGTAAATATCTTAATTAAGTCCTTATAATTTCATCTTGAGCATCGATATTACGCAGTTATGCAAGTGTTGTCTGACGTGTAAGTATTTCGAGTAAGTCCCTAAAACTTTACATTGATTATCGGTATTATTGGAATTTATGCGCATATTGTTGAATGTGTAAGTATCTTAACTAAAGAGAGAGTTTTTCTCAGCCCAATACATTAGGCGATATACAATACATACAGGTTGGGTTCGATTCCCCGCGGAGACCAGATGACTTTTCTTTCACATTTGCATAAAATCTATTTCCTTGATATTTTGAGTTATTAAAATTTCGCGTTAAGTTAGGATATTATGCGAGTATTGCTGAATGTGTATATACCTCGAGTGTACTTCATACCGAGTAAATCGTCAAAAATTTATATCGATAGCATACGAAGTTATGCGCATATTTTTGAATGAATGCCCCAGTACCTTAAAAATTTATACTGAGCATCGATATTATGTGAAGTTATGTGCATATTGTTGAATGTGTAAAAATAAGTATCTCGAGTATTGGTATTATGCAGAATTATTAAAATATGTCAAAAATGTGTTGGCAAGGACCAGTATCTGAAATGAAAGGAAAAAATTCAGGTTCTGCGGTATCTTGAAGGTGAAAAAATTCAAGGTTATGCTCTTCAGTATCGATATGTTCGAGTTATCAAATGTGTATCATTAAAGTATCTTGAGAGTGAAAAATACAAAAAAAAATCTCCATATTTTATCCTGATATTTCATAAAGTTTTTCGAACAAAATCAGAGGTATTTTCTCCAAATATTCCGCATATCTACTACGATGAAGTTAAAAATTATATCGATTAGGGGCCATTCAAGTATTGCGTCAGCAGATTTTTAACCATTTTTGACCCCTTCCCCCACCCCACCTGTCAGTAAAATTTCGTCAGCAGCTTAGAATATTTCATATATTCAAAAAAGGGTGGTAAAGCAATGACGTAAGCAACCTTCAAACCCCCCCCCCTTCATCAAAAGTCAGCAAATTTGAACACCCCCGTCGATGCAGACGTAATACACAAAAATATGTACATAACACAAAAAATTGGTGGAAAATTGAGCGCTGAAGGTCATTTTAAACTAATGAGTGAAACAATTCCCGAAACTAATGAAAATTTTAGTGCTGATGAAATAGAAATAATTGAAAGAACTGATTCCAACACAAAATGGAAATTCAGAATTCATGAGAGAAATAACTACAGAGTAGATAAAAATTTAAAATTAATGAAAAAAGTAATTCCAGAATTGATGAAAATTCGGAATCAATGGTATGAAAAAGATTCTAGAATTGATGAGAATTCAGAATTAAAGGAAGAAATAATTCCATTTCACCGTTATGAAAATTCCGTATAATGAAAGAATTCCAGAACTGATAAAAATTCAGAATAAACTTTGGGGGAATGGATGAAAATTGAGAATCAATGAAAAGAATAATTCCAGAATCAATGAAAAGAACAATTCCAGAATCAATGAAAATTTAGAAATATTGGTATAAAAAAATTCCAGAAATGATGAAATTTCAGAATTAATGCAGGAAATAATTTTAAAAGAACTGGTGAAAGCCCTCAATAATTTGCCGTGAGTGCTTGCTGGTCCTCATTGAAGAGTGGGGGGGGGGGGGGCCGGTGCGTCCGCACCTCTCGCAAAGCCCCCAAGGGCAGTTCTGATGAAACTTTCCAACTTTTTTTTTTTTCTAATTTTTCCAGCGATTGCTCTGGACGGTGTCATGCGAGGGATAGCAGCTGGTACGGTGATGCACAAAATGAAAGACACCGAGAAGATATACAAGAGGAAATTCAAGGTGGACTTGCAGAACATGAGGCTGACGTACAGCCCTTCTCGTAAGCCGCTTTGCTGGACCAAAAACCCCGACAGTAAGTCTTTACAAAAATAATCCACTTTTTTTATGAATTATTTTATTCAGAGGTTGGCTTCACTGAGCCCTGCGCTTTCCAGGGATTCCAATGCTATTTTATGAGAAATTCAAACTGGTGGGCAACTTGAAGAAAGGTGTAATTGAGTGCTAATAAAAATGCGATTACCCACCAGAAACGTCAAATTTGTCGTAAAATTTCGGTGGAGAAAAGTCTATGGCCCGGTGTGGCTGCTCAAGTGATCGGCCGTGGTCCCAATCTTTGGTTCAATGTTTACAACTTTCAGGAAGCTCCTCTCAAAAGTTGTATTATATATATCCTGAGGAAGGGGACAGTTGGTCAGAAGTGATCTTTACTGTCCCTGTCCCGAAAGATTAGGGAACCCCCTCTTGGGGGGGGGGGTAAACCAAGTGACATCCTCTTGAGCATCATTAATAACACTCGGGACTATCCAAACGGCATGAGCCACAGTCCGGGAGCGCCATGTGCATGAGGAGGGAGTGTTTCATGTGGGTTTTATCCATAGACTAAAGATATAAATTATTATTCTAATAAATATTATTCTTACTCTGTGGTTTTATCACTTCAGGGTATAAGACTGAAATCTATTGGTAGATACTTACTGGGACAGAGTAGGAGCCATGTTCTGGTTTGGTGGTGGAAGATACTATAGATGCTTCCTCATTATGGCACATCCTGTGGCAGGGTCCCTGGGCAATGATCTTTGGTGGCCCTATATAGAGAAATTATGGTGTGAAAAACAAAAAAATAAGAATCATCCCGGGATTCCGGGCTGTAGCTCTGTCATCCACATCCTTGATCGGGGGTATGTACAGCCTATTGGGGGACTCTCAGAACATTACTTGGCTGGGGGGTCCATATTGTTATTAGATGTCTTTGACGGGCCACAGTAAACGTGGGAAGGGAACACCTTAAAAAAAACATATGCATTTTTTGCACTCTATGCAGTTATTCAGAAGTTAGTGCAATAACTAAGGTGTTGGTCACTCCTGAATGGCCACAGAGGGAAAAACAATTCTAACGGGCGGAATGTTAGCAACACTGGCCTAACGACAGAAAAAGGCCCTCTCGATCAATTTTATTCTTCACTGGAGACCCAAATGGGGCCGAAAAGCCCACCATTAACCACTGGGAAAAAATCTAAAGGGCCCACCACATCTTGCGATAACGGAAAATATAGTTTTTTTATATAATGACTATTTCAATTATAAATAAATAAATATATATATATATATATATATATATATATATATATATATATATATATATATATATATATATATATATATATATATATATATATATATATATATATATATATATATATATATATATATATATATATATATATATATATATATATATATATATATATATATATATATATATATATATATATATATATATATATATATATATATATATATATATATATATATATATATATATATATATATATATATATATATATATATATATATATATATATATATATATATATATATATATATACACATAATGTTTCTAAACGATATCACTAATTATCGATTATTATTATTGTTTTATAAATATCAATTTCAAAATAAAGTGTTCCTTTCCAGGGCCACCCTTACCAGACGCGGGGCCAGAGGTGTCTTGATAATTTCGGTGTCCCTTAGCGCCGATTTTGTATATTCTGTAGGGAGGAGAATCGAAACTTCAGAAAAGGAAAGAATATAAATGAAAGAAGTTATATTACAGCACCCATGGAAATTCAGAATACATGAAAGAAATAATTTGAAATTTTTTTTTGAACAATTAAGAATCCCAGAACTGATGAAAATTCTATAATTGATGAAAAAATTCAGAATTTATTTGAAAAGCAATTCCAGAATTTGTGAAAAAAATAATTTCAGAATTATTTATTTCTAGATGTCAATGCAGAATCCCAAAGTTGAAAATTCAGAATTTATGAAAAAAATCAGTACGGCGCTCCCCCAAACTCGGGGCCCGGTGCGACCTCACATGTCGCACGGCCCGATGGGTGGCTCTATTCCTTTCCTTGGCTTATCTCATTTTTCTAGCTTATCTTTTTCTGTCAAAAATGGAAAAGCTCTTAAGACTCGTGTCGATTTTTATAGAAAGGAAAAAAAATGACAATGCATACAATCATTATGCGTATTGGACTTTGTTATTGTTTCTTATTATTTTATTTTTTCGTTGCGGCCACCACCTGTACATTCACTGATTGATGATGACTCGGCGATGTATTTTCTTCTTGACACTTACCTTTACATTTTCACAAAAAAGATATTATTCGTTGTTTCAATGACTTACCCTTCATTTCATTTTGGGAATAGTTTTTAGGGCGTGTTTATTTGCTCACTGATATCGAAGAGGATATGGCCTCGTATCTGAAGCCCCCTCCCCTTCCAATTTTTTTCCCCGTGTAAAAAATGTTTCTGCGTTTGAAATCATTGAGAGTGAAAGATATCGGCCGTCTCAATAGCATCATGGGCTCCTTGTAAATAAACTCTCTGGGAACCCTCTACAGCAGAGGGTGCACAACCTCCGGCCTGAAAACAACTTTCATCCGGTGTAAGGTGTTCCGGTCAGAAAGTAGAAAGTATCAGTAGTAAGATATAAGATAAGGCCATATCTTCTTCAAAAAAATACGAGAAGGCTGGATAATTATGAGGCATACGCGTATCGCGTTTACAAGCACGTACATATTAATAATATAAATGGACGTATCTTGCGCATACACGCAACTTGTTATCATTTGCAGTAGCTTATGCTGGATGGCCATCCACCAGAAGCTACTATGACTTGAAACATTTCACGTGTATACGCAAGACCGCTATAGTAGTCTTGCGCATATACGTGACTTGTTTTCGCTCGTAAACGACCGGTCTTAGTCTCAAATTTTGGTACCAGGCTGGCCAAGTACCGTGACAACAAGGTTGGTTATATGTCATGGTCAAATTTGCGTCTATGACATAGCCCACCCTAATGATGATGGGTTTTTTTTTGTGGTTTACATGTCTCCGGTATGACGTGGTAAGCTATTTTTCTGCCGTAATGACGGAGAGCGGGACTAATTGCAAAACGACGCCGCACTCCACCAAACTCGGTGGTATTATGATACAGATGCCATGAGATTATATTTCAAACAATATGCTTACAGTATAATCTCGAAATCATCCCAATCAATTTTTTTGACACTGTGTTTCTCCTAAAAGTTTTCTTTCCAATGGAGCAAGAGCTAAATCGAAAGCAAATTGTGTTTCATGATCATCCGCTGACCCCGAATGACTTCCTCGAGGATATTGCACGATGACTGATGTCGCAAATATATATATATATGCGCTTGTTCACGCGCTCGCTACGTAGCTATGTGATGACGTCGATTGCGGATCATGATTTCGATCCGATCATTTAGAACGGGGATTCTTGAAATTTTACAGCCGTGCCCCAAAATCAACGACAGGATCAACTTTGCGACCCATGTTTGTTCTTCGAAATTAGAGAAACCAGTGACGTTGTAAGGGGTCATTCAAGTATTCCGTCAGCATCAATTGGGGGGGGGAGGGGTTTCGGTTTTGCTGACTTTTGATGACAAGGGGGGGAGGGGGGTTTGAAGTAAGACGCCTTCATATATTATCGCGTGTATTAAGGAGTTCTAGTTTGAAGGTTGCTTACGTCATCAAAGACGAAATTTTGCTGACAAGGGGGGAGGGGGGTCAGTGTTTTGCTGACTTTTGCTAACAAGGTGGGGGCTAAAAATCTGCTACGTAATACTTGAATGGCCCCTAAGTGGACTCCACGTCTCATCTAAGAAGCTCCCTACAAATCAAGTTTGAATCGCTGGCTGTAAGTGGATTTGTACGACCTATCTCGGAAGCTCCTTCGACCCATATAAGAACCCCTGATTTAAAAAAATATCGTTCATGGTCTTTCTCCCTCCTTCCCTATGACTATTACACATACAGCTACACACATTATCACCATTCTTTTACATACTATCTACAATTTTTACTATGATGATAACCAACCAAGATCACCAAATTATATGCTAACATTCGACAATGAAAGCGAACCTTACAGAAACGAGTTTTTAAAGTAATAAAGTCACTCAGTTTTCATCAATGTCAGGGTAAGACCACATGATTGATCAATATTCCGATCACGAAACGTGTCTTGACAACACAATCATTGCCAAATAGGAATGTAATGATAAATAGTCACATTTTTTTTGTTTTCCGCTCTAGGCATGGGCCCCATGGAAGCGGGAGCCGAAAATCCACCCTTTAGTACTTTCTAATAGTTATACCATAAATTTACTATTACGGCACTATTTAGCTGTACATGTACCTCGTACATATTTCTCTGCGTAGTTTCTAACGAATCGGGACATGCCGGCCATGAACAGTGGTTCCCATACTCGAAGCGCAACCCCTTCTTTTCACAAGAATTTTATTGGTGACCACCACATAGGGTGACCATATTTCCCGTTTTTCGTTGCATTCTCTATTTTTTATAATGAACTAAACGGAAATAACGCTTTAATTTCCGTAATCAACGATGAATGAAATAAAATTATTTTTCGGTATTTAGTTGACGGAATTGTTCATTATAAAGATTTCGAAACTACCCACATGCTTTTTTAGCTTTGAATCCCGCGGAGGGTGCCATCAATAGACGGAATGCCTATCTTGCGCGTCGTAATGGTGCGGAGCGGGTAACCGAACACGGGATCACCATTACCAAACGCAGGGCCCAGTGTAAGAATATTTTAGGGTTCCTTTTGCAAGAGGAGCAATTTTAGTTGATTTAAAGTAAATGTTACATTATTTTGAATGCTCAGAACCTTTTCATGTTTGTGGCACAGTCACACCTTGCTTTATTATACAAAATTATTTTTCAACTGTAGGAGTATTTTCTATTATAGCGAGTGCCCGCGGTATACTCCCCACAACAGTTTTGATCTCCACCTTCCCCCCCCCCCTCCTTCCGACATTTCAAAACCCTCCCAATATTCTCAGTGACTTCACTTCATAAAAAGAGCTTCATAAACGACTCACTGACGTTATTAATTGTTCATAACATAAAATGTAGACATTTTCTCTACACGTTCATATCGTGTAAGGTTTTTTCTAATTTT
Organism: Pholcus phalangioides; assembly: GCF_987345545.1. Lineage (NCBI taxonomy): Eukaryota > Metazoa > Arthropoda > Arachnida > Araneae > Pholcidae > Pholcus > Pholcus phalangioides. The sequence continues at coordinate 20,449,665 of NW_028301603.1, read as the reverse complement.
TTAAAATCTGTTGATTCTTTCTGAATCCCCCCCCCTTCGCATAAATAGTAACTTGGTCTATTGATTGTTGTACATGCAGAATTTGATTAAATTACACTGCATGATATATGTATGGGAAGTAGCTGTCAGTTGAGAGTAGATAAAAGTGAAAGTCAACGGTCGCCAAGTGGCGACCAGACATTTGAGAGTGGGGATTAAGATTTTTTTCCTCCAGTCGCCACCGATTTTCTTTCCGCATTTGTAGCAATTATAGTTTCCTTAACCCATTCACGCAGACAGTTGGCAACAAATGTGGATGATCAAGTATCATCAATCTGATTTTAAAAAAAAACTGGTTTCCTTCATTGCATGTTAGAAATAGAAGGGGAGAAAAAGATCAGTGCAGTAGATTTCTCTTCAAACCCCCACCCCCATGTATAATTTTTCCTCTATCTCTTTTTATATAGTAGAAAAATAGCGATTTTTTTTTTCTTCCACACATAAACAGGAACAAAAAAATCGCTAAAAAGAAAGATTAAAAAAAATGTGTTCAAAGGTTAAAGTGAAGCTTCGCGAGATGATGAGGAAAGAGGTAAAAATAGGGAGAGCTGGAATGAATTTTTTTCCATTTGCGTTGGAACGAGATGTCTCGTCCCTGACCGTTAAGAGGTTAAAATTAGTTTCTATAGTAAAGTTTTTTTTCTTATTGTGGAGGAAAATAAATGTTCCTGAGAGAACAGGTTTTAACCAGTGGGTGAATAGATTCCTCCGGGCACCCTACCGTATAAAGCTACCACCATAAAGTAAAGGAGCAAGGGTTGAAATTATTGGCCTTTTTTTTTCCTTGTTTACGTTCCTGAGTGGACACTAAATTTAGCAAGTCTAGTCGTCACCACACTGGATAGTATAAGGAAGTTCCTTAGTTATTAACCTGGTATGAGTTGAAGAATTTTTTTAGTTTTGAGACATTTTTACTTATGTTGCGAAAAATGTTCTCACTCAGACGAATCTCTCGCCCCCTCCCCTAGTTCCTTTTATTCCTAACCCCTCCGGTTCCCAAAGTGGGTGTCACGACGCACACTTTAGGAATCTCTGACCTAGAACATAGTGTCCCAAACTTTTTGTTCATTCGTCCCCTTTCTTGAAAAAAAAAATTCTTATTGTCTCTCAACTCAAGCCAACCAACAGGACCCTGTAATAAACCCAAAGCTTTTACCAACCCCAGACTCTTCCATCGCCCCTGTTGCTCAGTTTGAGAAACAATGACGAGGCAAAACCGTTGCACCCCACAAGGGTATGGGTGGCAGTGCTTCAGATGGAGACCCGGGATGGTTCTTATCATTTCTTGTTTTTATAAATTCACTATAGAGGAAATCATGCAAAAACCTGGCCTAGAGACTTTGCTGCAGGAAGTCTGTGTCATTGGAGCTACTTCCATCCTTGACAATGGCTGTCACGCTTTGAGGCAGGTATTCAGCCGACGTGTCTCAAATGTGACGCTAGTGATGCTTATCATATAACCAGTCGCAGCTTCTCATAACTCAGACAGTGTCTGCGGTGTTGGGTGGTATTTTTCTGTACAGGGTTCTAAATATGCGCAGAAGCGAGTGAGCAACTTTACGACATTTCCCTAATTCGGTTACAATTCAGTTTAGTATTCTCTGGAACACCTCAAAAGCAGTCTCAGAATCGCACTCAAAAAAACTATCACTCCATTTGCTAGTTTCTAACTTCTAATTCAGCACATAGATGGCGTGAGTTCACTTCTTGTTATTGTCATCCCGCAGTCGACCTGTACGACGTCGATGAGGTTCGAATCGGATGGGGCACGGACATCTTCAACAAGCTCCAGGCCAAGGTCCGGCGCCGGCGGTCGTCGCCGTTCGCCGTCTTCCATAACTACGACTGGGCCAAGGAAGAGCACTGCTTCTCGGTCGTGTGCTCTGACAACAGGATCCTCAACCTGGTCGCGCCGAACGAAAAGACCAGGGACGCTTGGGTCAGGGGCCTTCGACACCTGCTGGCGACCTGCAAGAACTCCAAGATCCAAAAGGCGCACGGCAGGTAAATGCAACTCTCTTTATGAATTCATACATTTTTGAATTAGACATGGATGGTGTCTTTGATCATGAATCTCTGATGTCTCTGTAGATGGCTCATCGATCAAGTTCGGAGGGCCGACGTCAATAATAACGGCAGCCTCAACTTCGACGAGTGCCTCGCTCTTCTCCGTCAAATGAACATTTCCATGGACAGGAAGGAAGTCCTCAAGATTTTCAATGTGAGTCCTTCGCATACCAATCAAGATGCTGACTGCTTATCTCAGTGGTTCTCGAACGTTTTTTTCCACTCACAGCTCCCAGACTAGCGTGACACCCTTGCCCCAGTGATAATTTACCCGTGAACCTTTGTCCCTAATGTTCCATGTTGTCGTGATTAAAAAAAAGCAAAAACAACACTGGTGAATTATCGCTGTGGCGATGGTACCGTGATTGACTAATCGCTAGGGCAAGGGAAACTCCGTAAATCCCTTGCTATATCTATCATTTACCCTTTACCCGTGGATCCTTCATTCTAGTGATCATTCACCTATGGCACCTCGAGATCCCACTGGTCGGAACAGATAGAAAAGAGGACGATAGTCCAACAACAACTTGAACATAGTGGACTTTCAACCGTTGAAAGGAGGTTGAGGGCCCACTAGTTAGCCCAGCTAGAAAAGAGATTGAGAGCCCAATAGTTAGCCCAGCTAAGAGAGAGGCCGAGAGCCCACCAGGCCAGAGCCAAGCTAAAAAATAGGCCGAGAGCCCAACAGTTAGCTCAGCTGGAAAACAAAAGAGGCCGAGAGCCCAACAATTTGATCAAGGGAAGAGAGGCCTAGAGCACACCAACTGGGACAACATGAAAATAGGCCGAGAGCCCAGCAGTTCACCCAGTAAGGAAAGAGGCCCCCTTACCCTAATGATCATTTACATGCAGCGCCCTTGACCCCAGTGACTACCCACTACCGTTATTCTCCTTAATGGTCATACATTCTTCGACCACCTTACCCTAGTTTTCGCTTACACGCGGCACCCCTTCACCACCCACTACCGTAATTCCCTTAATGGTCAATATACTCTTCAACCCCACTTACACTAGTGATCATTTACATACGGCACCCTTGACCCCAGTGACGTTCCCTTGGAAGCTATGGGAACAAATCGGCCGAAGTATAATTTCTGTATCGATCACCATGTTCACACATTATACATTTACCATATCACCATATTTTCTCTCATTTATTTCCTTCGCTCAATGTGACGCCGTGAAAAAGCATGGCTCCCTCTTGGAGCCACTATGCACACTTTGAGATTCCCTTAGGGCCGTATTCACAGACATGGTTTAAACCTGTAGTTACAATTTTTCGATAAGAGATCAACAACATTCGATAGTTAAGGCCCCTTTCACACGGAGCGGATGCGGGTCCGCATACCCTTTCAAACGAGCACTCCAAATTCGTGCATAAAAACTGTTTTTTCGCAATTTTTGTAATTATTTTTCTCCTTCACCCCTGATTCAGCGCCCATAGGCAGCCTAGAGGCATTCTTTGGTGGTTTAGTCTAGAGCCACATAGAATATGGGAATAAAGATGTCTTCATTCCGATCCTCACAAGTAGTCGATGGGAGAAAATGTCTTCAAATATTTTGAAAATATTAAAAAAAAAAAAAATCCGTCTTTTCGGAAAAATATGGAAGAAAAATTCCGAAAACATCCAATGTTCGAAAAATCAAATCTAAAAACATCCAAAACATTCGATGTTCCAAAAAAAAGAAAAAAAAATTCAGGAGATATCAAAGAATTTGTTAGTAGTAAAAAAGGGGAGGGGTAGAGACGTTCAAAATGCCTGTGCTTAGAAATTCTGTCTTAGGCCGGGTATACACTACAAAAGTTCGTTTATAAAACTTCAAAAATGCAACCAATAGGCGGATCAGTTAAGTTCTCTCGAATGTAACAGATGTGTTTATTGGTTACATTTTTCAAGTTTTATAAAATAACTTTCATAAACCTTTTAGAGTGAAATCCCATCCTTAGATTAGTCTCACTTCTGAAATATAAAATTTCATTTTTTTAAGTTTATAGACTGAATATCGAGTAAAATAAACTTGTAGGTATCGGGGAATCACCAAAAATATTCAAGTGCTAGGGTCTTCAAACGTCTTAATCCGGCCCTGAGTGAACACCGTACGTGGATAACGTTGTTTAATAAAAGTATTTTTTCTAAAGTTTAAAAAATTAACAGATTAAAAATTTTAAAAAATTACAAATATTTAAAATAATATTTCAGATATTTATATTTGTTTAAATAATTTTAAAAATTTAAAAAGAAAAAAATTAAAATTTTTAAATTAAATTTAAAAGTTATTAAAGTATGTGGTCAATTAAATATTCGTAATGAACAGAACGGCTTATAATTTTGGTCCCGTCAGTGGCCGTTGTTGGCAGGTTTTATTGTATAAAATAGTGAAATATCGACAAAAGGCAGTTAAAGTTGCTATATCTCCATCTCAGAAGGGAACGGAGGGATAGACGTAAGTAGGTACATTATATTAATGAGCAGGGACCATCATATGGTGTTTTTAAGGGTATTTATGGCAAATAATTAAAAAAAAATCCGTGAAAAATCACCTTCAAAAAGTAGCCAAAGATGCGGACGAATTCGCTCCGCATCCGCATCGTGTGAATAGCTCCGAATAAACCTATTGTCAAAACTTCTATGTACGGATGCGGAGCCCGCACTTAGGTTTTGACACATGCGGACGACGTCCGGACCCGCATGAACATTTCCTAGGTGCGGAGATTTTTCGGCTCGTCTGAAAGGCGCAGTATATTCCAATTGTTAAAACTTCTTCCAGACCCGCATCCGCTCCGTGTGAAATGCCTCTAAAACCCTGAATTTTAACCAATCCGTGTCGATCTCATCAAATAATTGTGACTATAGTTTAAACCATGTCGGTGAATACCGCCCTTATTCATTTAGATTATTTCATTACACAAATGTCGCCAAAAACCTGACACCAAAAAGAAATGAACACTCCCTTTGTTCTTCAAAATTTGACCCATCTTTAACTTGGGCAATAACTACCCGTATTGTGCTGTACTTAGCTTGTAAACGACACATCGTCGCTTATTTGGCGACATTCAAAATAAAAATTAGCCAAATTTTTATGGATTTTATAACGCAATTTGAATTCGAATTTATATTAATTTGTGGATTATTGCATCTTTGTGACGAGATTTTTTGGTGTATCGATTATAGTCGGCCAACTTCAGGAAAAGTCAAGTCGATGGCGAAGAGTCGCTCGATCCAGACGAGTTCGTGCGTTTCTACGACTCTCTGACGAGAAGACCAGAGCTCGAAGAATTGATGATCAAGTAAGATCACCGCTACACACACTACTCTGATGTGAGACCATGTAATACATATATGTTCAACCCTTGGCTCTTGGAGTCATCTTATGTTGCCCGTGACCTCAAACTTAATTTTGTAAAAATGAATTGAGCAGCACAGTTCCCGATTCCTTGAAAGGCCCGTGGAACATTTACAGATTACTTAAGTTACCCATAGTACGGCTCCAGAGACATTTATAAAAAAAAAAACGGGTATATAAATGTACCCGTGGTGCATTTAGAGATGTGACACAAGTGGCACATTTTTACTGATCCGTAGTGTAGTTCGGTATCATTCAAGTGGATCGCGGCATTTTGGCAGATCATTTGTGACTTGCGGCACATTTGAAGATCACTCAAGTGACCCACGGCATATTTACAGTTCACTTGAGTGATCCGCGGCACGGGCGCGGTAGCCGAGGTCGGTAAGATACTCGCCTAAAGTACCAAAGGATGTTTAGAGGTATCGCGAGTTCGATACCCGGTTCGTCCTTGTCAGAAAACTTTCCCGACACAAGGGGTACAACAAAAATGGCGACATGACCGCAGCAAAAATTGCTATCGCAGGGAGTCCCCCATCGAGGGGTTAGCGCACCAACCTCTCGACGAGTATAAAAAAAACAAGCCTGCCGTTCGGAATCGGCAATAAATTGTAGGTCCCGGTCTAATTAGCCCTCGTGTGCAGAAAATGACCGTGGTGCGACAAAAATGATCAAAAATGATCAAATGATCCGCGGCACAGTTCTAGACTACTTAAGCGACCCGAGGCATATTCAGTTTATTTGAGTGACCCGCAGCAAAAAAAATCAAGTTTGTGACTTGGCATTTGAGAGATGAAATCAAATTTAACGCAGCATTTCAGGGATAAACACATTTGGCGCAGCATTGTAGCAATAGATTCATGTTTGGTGAAGTTTTCAATCGGTTGTGCCGCAAGAGATAAAATAAGTTGAAAAACCAATGTGTGTTACGGGGAAAAATATTCTTTTTTTGCTTTTCTCTGTTATCTGTATCAGTGATCTTGAACCTTTTTCAAGTCACGATCACCGTCCATTTTCATCACTAGAACATTAGAAGGATAACACCCGTATACTGTAAGCTATTGAAACTCCTACATAAGGCTTGAACTCAAATTAACATAATACTGGTCCTTGAATTCAATAAGAAGCATTCGTCAATGGCTCGAAAGTACGAAATGAAACACACGGGTGCCAAGTGAACATGGCGGTGTTCGCGAGAAGCAACAGGTTGAAGATACCTGATCTATTCAACCGCCCCCCCCCTCCCCTTCCCGGAAGATTTGTACGGATTTCTTATGTTTAAAGTTCAAAAAAATTCCAATGGTACCATCTCCTTTGTGCTCATAGGTACTCCGTTAGCCGGACAGCGTTACTAGGAGCCGATGAACTGCGCAACTTCATACAGAAAGAACAAAAGGTAACTGCAAGATGTCCCGATGGGCACGTAGTCATACTATAGCGCTTTTATCACTTATGTGCATTTCCGAAGGGTTGTATCGCGAATATGAATTTCTTAAGTAGATTTCGTTAATGCGTCATTTTATATAGAATGATTTCATGAATGACACTTATTGTAGGTGGACGTCAGGGTGTCGGATTGTGAGCACATTATAGACCACTACGAGCCGAAGGATGACAAAATACCTGGGTACATGTCTTTGAAAGGTATGGTTATCACCTTTTCAACACCAACACAGACTGACGATATTTCTTTGAGGTCAAAAGGGACATTCAGGGAATTTGTACCTGACAATAGATCAAATCACTTCGATCGAAGTGAAAGTTTGCCTATTCGGGACCGTTTTCTGGACGTGTTGCCAACCAAAGTACATGTTATACGTATAGATATTTTACCCACATCGCTTTTAATGGGCTGCTAATGCGATTCGGCCCAAGGGGGCGATCTCATTTAAAATCAATTGATATACAACGGGGTGCACATCCTTTTCAGTCATCCACGGGTTGGCATGCAGCAGCCTCGAATTGGATTCCAGGAAAGTGAAAAGATTTTGTATTTTCTGGAGACACAGCGGGCTTCTAGCGATTCTTTTCTTCCGTAAGAGCTGTGAAGTAGACCAATCCTCAAGAGAAAAACAGTGGTAAGAGATGGTGAAGTGGACATGATGAAACAATGTTCTAGCGTCCCTATTTCGCCGCAGGAGCAGAAGTAATTATTGGATACTCTAAACCCCTTTAAGTACGTTGGGAAGGGGCCGTGTTTGGTGAACAAGAGGATTTTTGCTCTCGGCCACGCTTCCCTAAACAGAGTAAGCTAAGGTATGTACCGTATCGTATGTATTGATATCTACTACCGGAACACCTTTCGCTACGGGCCTGATAAAACCCCTTGGGGAGGGGGCGTATTTGACCCGTTCGCAGGAGGTTTTGCATGCACCCCTGATGTACAGCATCTTCAACCTGTTGCTCACGAGCAAGGCTTCGATGCTTTAGCATGTTTTTATTTTGTAACCACGATTGACTCTGCGGTCCAGAGGTTTTTTTTTCGCCATTTCGTTGGTACGGTTGATACTTTATAGCGCCCCCCCCCCCACCCCGCAATGAAGATGGGCCCTGCCATTTGTCCCTTTGCAGTTTTTGTATAACGCCGCTGTGGTGGTCGAGTGGTCTCAGTGACGGACTCGCATCGTGGGGACCCGAAACCGACCATGGCCCCCGCTCTGTCCCCGTAGGGGATATAAGCTGGTCACCCAGAGGGTTTGGGGCATGGGGGAAGAGCGATGCAATATCCGGAGCACTAAGCACCCAAAGACCACCAGCGGATAAGAAGACAAAAAGTTGAGGTTACATGGGCAGGTGCATACGTACGTCGCCAGCAGGCCACGAAGGGGGCCCACAAATAACTATAGACACACATATATAAGATACATAAACATATATATACAAGCATATAAACACTCATATATATATAATATATACAAGACAGGCGACATTGTCCATTGACAGCAACGGGAATCAAGGAACTTCATTGTCTATCAGAAGTCGCGCACAAAGACACCGTGAGACAATCCCAAAATATCGCACATCGTGGGGACCCGGGTTCGAGCCCCACCGTCGCCACAGTGGTGGTCGGCTGAAGTTGGTTTTCTGTGGTTCCCAACTTCGAGGCGCAAATGCGAGCCGATCTCCCCGTTAAAAAGTCTCGCCACAGAGAGCAACAGTCCTACAAACAGTACAAATATTCAGTCCCTACACATCACTCACTTCACTTCTGAGATATAGATGGCAGCACTGAAAAATTAAACACAACACTAGATACGCACTCAGACTGGTAGGTACACACACTTACACTTCCGGCACAACTCACTAAGTAGTAAATTGCCTGTGGCGATAGACCTGAGTTGTGCTCGGTTAGAGAAGAAAAAAAAAAGTTTTTGTATAGCTTATGAGTTTTGCTAAGAATCTCGTATTCGCGAAGGTATTCCCATTATCGTAAGTAAGGGGGCCGTTGTTTCGTGATGCAGACATGTCCAGTCCGCTTCGACAGAGGTTAAACCAGGGCTGCTCTTATCAGACACGGGGCCCGGTGCAAAATTAATAGCTGGGCAAGAGGTGTCTTGATAACTTCGGTGACCATATAGCGCCGCTTTTATACATTCTGTGGGGGAGGTGAATCGAAAATGAAGAATAAATAAAAAAAATTATTCTAGCACCCATGGGGGGAAATACAGAATACATGAAAGAAATAATTTGAACAATTTATATAATTCAGAATTCCAGAATTGATGGTAATTCGGAATTTATAAAAGAAATAATTCCAGAATTAATTTGTTTCTAGATAACAAATGCAGAATCTCAGAATTCATGAAAATTCTGAATTTATGAAAGAAATTGTTAGCGTAAGTGCGGGGACAAAATGCGGCCGCACCTGTCGCACACCCCTAACGGCGGCTCTCGGTCAGTATCACCTTCATTAAAGTATGTATTAGCATGTCCCCCGGAAAATTCATCGCTGGGAACAATCACTGACAACAGTTCCACACGAGTGAGCAAATGATTGAGAGAATGAATGAGAAAATGATCGAGTGAGCCAATGTGTGAGTTAGTAAAGGAGCAATTAAGTGAGTGGGTAAGGGAGTTACGGAGGAGTGATTCAGTGAGTGACTCGCTCACCTGTTACTTGACTCGCTAGCCTTCTATTCACTATACAGTTCGCTCTGCCACTCTTGCACTTTCCTTCACTCACCCCTCTGTCATTTACTGACGCACTCACTCATAGCTTGCTTACTCATTCCTGTCAAACTTTCGTCTTTTGTGAATTTTCCCATAAATCATTCCATAAAACGTTCCAGGTTTCACGGAGTTCATGCTGTCCAACGAAGAGCGGATCATGAGCAAGAGACACAGGATCATCTACCAGGACATGACGCATCCGCTCTCCCACTACTACATCGCCTCTTCGCATAACACGTGAGTAAATCCCCCCCCCCCAATGGCCGGATATATTCTAGTGTCTTGTTGAAATGTATATGCTACGGTAAATATGATAAAAATGCGGTAATTACACATATAACTATCGGTTGTTATGCATACTTACCGAGCATTACGTTTCATAAATTTCCCCTGAATTTTTGTCATTTATACCGGTGATAATTCATCATACCCAAGCGTCGTTGGTAAATTTAATAAGTACTAAAAAAATTATGAATCGAATTATACATGATAAATCGTACTATATGATATTATACTATATAATTATCAGGTATCATTACATCGGGGTAGGATCGTAAAATTTGTCATTATATTGGGGTACGATCGTAAAATTTATTATAACTATACCCGGTTTCGCCTATATTCATCATACATACTAGAAAAATTTCTATTTTTTTCATATTTATCAAATTCACCAATTACACTGAGGCAGTGTTTCCCAAAGTGTATGTCTTGGCTCCCACGGGCCTCGCTAACCTTCGTTAGGGGCGTCGTGGCGAGGTGGAGATATTCATTTGTGTGCGTAATAATGCTTTGAAGTGGTTCTTTTATACGGGAAAATATCTACCAAACTATTCTGGGGAGCTGCAGATGAAGCATGGATTGGGCAAGAAAGCCGCGGGTGTGTGTGTGACACAAGTTTGAGAACCAACTGCACTTGGGTATTCATAATCACAGTTAAAGGCGATAAATTTCAAGTATTTATCAAATTTACCAACGAAACTTGGTTATTATGAAAAATCGCCGATAAAAGCGACGATTTTTTTAGTATTTATCAAATTTACCTAAGACGCTTGGGTATTATGCACATTCGCCGTAAAAAAAAAAGTGAGAAATTTATCAAACTTACCGCGAAGATTGGCAAGTATGCATAATAACCGATTTAGCGCATTTGTCGTAACATGTATGCACAATAGAGATCGTCACTTTATAATCTCGTTATCAAGACTGACCCTTTATTTTTCACTAATCTTTACGAAGGTACCTCCTCTACGGACAACTTGTTGGGTCCAGCAGCGTCGAAGGATACATAAAGGCTTTGCTCAGGGGTTGCCGCTGCCTAGAACGTGAGTATATGAAATTTGAACCTATTCCAAAAAAAAAAAAGTCATCTACGCTGAGCATCGATATGCTGCGAGTCCATTTCCAAACAGTGCTGAGGCGACACTTCGGCATCGATTCATAGTCCCTGAAGGACTATGTACGACGCTACTATGTACAATCCTGTACGATGTGTATGCAGGCAGGCGCGGATCCAGATTAATATGATGGGGAGGGCGAACGAATAAGTGGGGGCAAATGGCACAGCGGTGAATTAGTACGTCCCGTATTTTAAGGGACAAAACCATTATTTCCCTTCATACAGTCGACGCCGATTATTACAACCACGGATAATATCATTCGGATAGTGTTATCATTTTTGCAAAGAACGTAACAGACCAATACCATAACATGGAAAATTATCGGGTCTTCGGATAATGCGATCTTTTTTCCCGTCGAAAGTTTTTTTTCCTCATTCTGAATCTAAGATCTGACCAAACTTTTTGTTTCCCCTCTAAAGTTATCGTTATGAGGCTATGTAGGACAGGACGCTTTTTCCCCCTCCAACCCTCCCTTGTTTACAAACATTCCCGTACTCAATGTCTTAATCAGTCCGTAGTATTTATTCCCTGTGATCCATATACGTGTGGAGTTGCTTTTGCAATGGCCTTCCTGTAGTAAAGTCGGGTCAAGTATATCACCTTTTCTATTCAGTTCTTGATTAGTTTCTTTCAGTTTACCAGATTCAAATTTCTTCAAAAAGAATCTTATTTCGTGATATACAACAGACCATATATGCTCAACCCATCTCCCGCGGGACAAATGTGGCCCTCGGAGACATCTGATGTGGCCCGTGACCTCAAACGTAATTTTGTAAAAATGAACTAAGCGATACATTTTCAGATCACTGAAGTGGTCCGTGGTGTATTTACAACATCACTCAAGGAGACCGCGGTACAGCTCCACATCACTTAAGTGGATCGTGGTACATTCCGACGTCACTCAAGTAGCCCGCAGCACATTAACAAATCACTTTGGTGTGACCCACGGCACATTTGCAAATTATTCAAGTGGTTCGGGTTGCATTTTAATGTGACTTAAGCGGCTCGCGACACATTTCTAGATCACTAAAATGATTCGAACTTCCAAAAGATTGAGCACCCTAGCAATAGACAGTTCCATTTTAACGCCTTACTATGGCCGACTAACAAAAATGCAGAATTTTCGCTCAAAGGGGGGAAAAAACTCGTGTTTGAGAGAACAATTAAAAAAAAATTTCGAGATTTCTTCTGAAAATTTTGCAGCCAATTATGTGGGAAAGAAAAACAGTTGTCCCGTTTTACCAGTACGTCCCATTCAACCAAACGGGACGTATGGTCGTACTGGCAAACGGGATTTGTGATATAAACGAGTTTTCGGATATAGTTATAGTTCGGGTATTGTTTTTAGAAACCCCGAGTCCCGATGTGATATTGTAGATTGTATTTCTGCCTTGGGGGGGGGGGGGGCGATCACCCCCAATTTCCTGGATCCATGCTTGTGTGCATGAGTGCAATGAATGTATAATTGGAATGCTTGGCTTTCATTGACGGAAAATGTCCATTGTTGTCTTCTTCCGCAGTGGACACATACGATGGGAAAGACGGTGAGCCCGAGGTCTTCCACGGCTACACCTTGACCACCAGCATCCTCCTCCGCGACATATTGACTGCCATCAAAGAGTACGCTTTCCGGAATTCTCAGTAAGTAGGTTTCGATGCACTACATACATTTGCATCACCGGAGAATTTATTCCCGGTCGCACAAAACAAGCAAGGCTCAAACTCTTCTCCCTCTCTCTGTTACTAGTTGGCGATACTTGATCAGTGCCCATACTTGATATTTCTTTAGGTCGTTTCAAAATACTTTTTCAAGCGATCGATTGAGGTAGGGGGATGCACAACCCGCAGCCCGCCTAGAGGGTTTCATCTGGCCCGCAGAAGGTGTTTTGCGGTAGAAAAGTGTAAAGTATATCAATACACTCAACACGATAAATACGCCCAGGCTGAACATATTTCCTTCATAAAAATACGGGGAGAATTAGGGGGATTTATACGGGATATCGCTAATTATCGCAATAAAATTGTCAAAAAGTTAAATTGCCCCCCTACAGCCAGAAAAATTGTCAAAGGCAAGTAAAGTGGCCATCTATGCTATGCTGATAAATCGATAATTGCAGGAAATACAGAGCTGCTGCAAATCACAATTAATAAAAATTTAATTCACCAAAAAAGTATGTTTGACAAATATGTGAGATGAATATACGTATTCATATGACTATAGACTATAATTATGAGAGAACCATAATTATAAAATATAATTCAGAAGTTTATGAAAATAATCTTTATTCCAAAAATTCAAGTAAGCCTTGTTGAAAATGCCGAAAAACACGGGATATTTCATAATTGTGTGACTCGGGGGTGGGGGGGTGGGGGGGGGGGTGTGCCGAAATCATGGAGTGCCCCGTAAAATATTTGTCATATGGACAAAAGTTTAAACAACCCGTATTTTCACCAACACGTATTTTTTTATTAATATAAATAAAAATTCGAGACAAAAATGAGTTTTTTTATGAGTTCATCATCCAAAACTGACATGAATTTTGAATTTAAGGTGTTTCATGTATACGTCGTAAGATGGCGTTAAAAATACAAAAATGATTCATCAATAAAGTCCTCGATTCGATCAGGGACACAGCGCAGAGAGAAAATTGTTCCCGAAAGGTTAAAAAGAAAATTAAGAAATAGTGTGAATTGAAATTTAAGGTTGATATGGATTATTCATTTTTTGACGTTTTTCTTTCGTAGGTATCCTCTTATCCTTTCGATAGAGAACCATTGTTCCATTCGCTTTCAGAAGAAGATGGCGCGACATTTCGACACGATACTCGGCGGTAAGTGTACGATGCGATGTATGTTCGTGGCTTACACTCTGCAGTGGGCAGGGCCGCAACTAGATGCTTGGTCACCCGGGGCAAGTGGCATTTTGACGTCCCCCTTGTAATGTTGAATGGTTTGAGAATGAGTTTACGTCCCCTCGGGTCTAGCGCCCGGGGAACGAGACCCGTCTGCTCTCCCCCCCCCCCCCCGCCCCTAGTTGCCTAATCGACCCTGGCAGTGGGAATGATTTCTGGTCTAGGTCACTGAATTCACCGTTTACTTTCCTGTGACTAGAAGGCATGCAGTCTGTTCCGGACTGCAAAAAAAAAAAATTGGCTGGATTTTCCACGCGTGTCCGACCTTCATGAACGCTCTGATGTCTGTATCGGATGGGGAGCGGGGCGCGTCTGGTAATAAAAGTAAAAAAAAAAGTCTGTTCCGGTGGGCCAAGGCACCGAATTCACCCTTTACCTTCCTTTGTGAGTAGAGAGCGAATGCATTCTGGATGCTCACTCTGCCGTCACTAGAGAGAATGTAGTCTGAACGCTCTGCCGTAACTAGGGGGAGGAATGCCGTCTGGGTTCTTGCACTCCTTTGCCGTGACTAGAGGAAATACATTCTGGTTCAGAGTTCCAAGGCTCCGAATTCACCCTTTACAAATACAACGCCACAACAGGCAAATTGCCCAACGAGGTTGCTGACTTAAGAACATCATGGATCCCCGAACCATTTTTTTGGAGGCCCTACCTACTACACCACACATGCACCCCGCCCACACCCCCCACGCGGAACCCCCAACGAATCGGTACATGCGGGAATGTGCTTGTACGTGTAGTGAAACCTGACGTGAAGTTTTTTGTTTCTCTGTAATGCTTGTTTTTGTGTAGTGCTGCCATCTGCCACCAGTTTTTCTAACTATGAGTGAAGTGTTCTGATTGAATGATTTATCGTTGTAGGACTGTTGCTCTCTGTGGCGAGACTTTTTAACGGGGAGATCTGCTCGCATTTGCGCCTTGAAGTTGGGAACCACAGAAAACCAACTTCAGCCGACCACCACTGTGGGGTTCGAACCCGGATCCTCACATCGCGAGTCCGTCACTATAACCACTCGACCACCACAGCGGCAAACCTTCGTTTTCCCGAGAATGGGTGGGGGGGGGATGAAGTCTGGGTGATTTAACTCACACTCTCCCCGACAGGAAGAATGGCCAAAATTGAGAACTGTCGATAGAGCCTAGGCAATACCTTCTAAAGAACCTTCCTCTAGAAGGTGTTGGCTTCGGCCATGTATGGTTGGAAAGAAAAAAAAGTCAGTGAGCTTACACCCCGCCGCGCCGCGTCTATAGGAAATGCAGTGAGTTTGATCTGGAGGACCAGAGCGTTGAATTCTACCTTCACCCATCTACATAAGCTGATGGAGGGGAGAGGGCAGTTGAATTTTCTCTTTCCAAAATATATCTTCTCATCAGCCAGCTGTTAAAAATCTCCGTATGGATAGCGGAGAGTGACATCATCCTCGGACTATGAAAATGATCCCGTATTTCAGGGAAATAGGTACACATATGTGAACTGCCCATAACCATAGTCATGGGACCCCGCACAAGATGGAGTCTGGCAAGGCTATGACCCAGAAATCAATCTCATATGTTGATATTTAATTTTTACTCTATATATTTATTCGAATATCAGTATAAAGGGTACACGCTAAAAAAATTTGTCGTATTGAGCAAAAATATTGCCATTGTCAACGGTGCAGGGGGGGTTTACGGAAATTTCGCCTCCGAAAATTTCATCCCGGATATTTCGCCTGCCCTGACCATGTGAGTGACGAAGTGAGTGGGTGAGTGACTATATGAATGACCAAGTGAATTCGTGAGTGACCGTATGAGTGAACAAGTGAGTGGGTGAGTGACCGTATAACTAACTGAAGGAATGAATGAGTTCCGAATTAGCGATTAAGTTAGTGGCCGTATTAATGATCGAATGGGATATTTCGCCCCCGATAAAATACCGATATAAATATATTTTATCGATTATACATGATGTAACTATATCATACGGTCATTCGCACACCCATATGGTCACTCAAAGTCAATAACCCTCTTACTTAGCTACTCCTACGGCCATTCATTCGGCCATTCACTTGGTCACTAATACGGTCACACGATCTTCACTCGGTCACTAATGCGGTCACTCGCACGCTCACTCACCTAATCACTTGATCACTTGCATAATCACCGACTCAGTCACTCATACGGTCAAAGCAGGCGAAATGTCAAGGACGGAATTTCCGTACTTCGGTGTAAAGTGGGGAGCGATGTCTCCAGTAAATCAATCTGTTTTGCCCCACGCGAGAGAAGTAGGTGGTGACATCTTTCTTACGAATACTCGATGATTGGGGCAGATGAACTTTAATAATACGGTCTCATACATGGTAATTTATAGTTATTAATTTCCGATTTGCGATTAGTAGGCCATCTTGGAACTTAAAATATTGCCTCTTTTTTTGTTTCTCTCTCAACAGAATACCTTTACAAAGAACCTATTCACGATAACGAAACAGACCTACCTTCACCAGAGCAGTTGGCGAGAAAAATCCTGATAAAGGTCAGTGAAAGCCAAGTAAAGTGGTAGAATTCACGTCGTTTGGATCACTTATTATAGAAACGGACTTGGATATAATGTAAATGTTCGACTTGGAGCGTATTGATAACCTTTGATTAACCTTGCATGTAACTACCGTGAAAATAAAGAGGGGTAATAGTACACGCTAAGGCAAGCAATTTTCCTAATAGAACCCTGGGTCGCAACCCACTCATTTGAGAGTTACATGCCCCCCCCCCCCCACTCTTCAGAAGTGGCAACCTTGCTTACATCTCCAGGAGTGACGGTGAAATTTCGTCTTTCCGATCGTAGGTGATTGCTAAGGGGAGAAAATATCGCCCCTTTTCTTATTAACTGTATTGTGTGTGTGTGGGGGGGAAGATTTCCATCTCGGTACTAGGGTTACAATAGAAGATTTTTCCCCTTTTTGGGCGGCATTGGCTGTAAGTCCATGAAAATATGTGAGCAAACAAAGCGATTTGTGACCGTAGGTTCCATAACGAAAAAAAAATTCTCACTCCCAGAGTTACACTAGGATCTTTTTTCCCTCGTTTTGGGCGCCAATGGGTTGAATTCCAATGAAACAATGCACCGAACAAAAAAGTTATTCGCCACCCTAGGTTCCATGGCAAAAAAAATTTTCCTCATTCCTAGGGGTTAAATAAGGACCTTTCTCCCCCCTCCTCTTTTTAGGTTTGCCAGCGACTTAAATCCCATGAAAACCATACGCCAATTAAAAAAAGTCATTTACGACTTCTAGTCAAATGACAAATAAAAAAAAAAACTTACTCCTAGGGTTGCATTAGAATCTTCTTTCCCGTCCCTTTTTTGGCGCCAGTGGCTTAAATTCTACGAACACATGGTGCTGAACAAAAGTCATTTACAAACTTATGTTCCATGGAAAGTTTTTTGTTTTTTTGTCTTGACGTGTGCTTTGCCTCATTTTGACGGTAGGGTTCTGAGACAACCCGTTTATATTCTTATTCATGTTCATGTATCGTTGAAGGCCAAGAAATCGACGGCAACTACCTCACAGGAAGAAGACGACAACGAAGAGGAAGGGAGTGACAATGCCCGGCACCTTCCGGTAGAAGAAATCGACGGAAGAGTTGCTGCTGCGCCAATGGTAACTAGTGCTTTTGTTGCAGATCTTGCTGCTAACATGACCATGCAGTTTTAAACATGCCTTTCACCAAGAAATTGTTAAGATTTGCGTTTGTCATTGCAGAAGCACTCTGGCGGGGGCGTCGCTAAAGAATTGTCGGACATAGTTAATTACTGCAGCCCGACGAGGTTCGAATCATTCGGGGATTGCATGGTCAATTGTGAGTCATCATTATTTCTCCTGCTTGTAGATATATTGAACATTCCGATCCGAATGGTCATCCGAAAGAAATATTAAATTGGGGTTAATACCTCGCCAGGTATTAACCCCCCCCCCCCCCCATTTACGATCACGGACGTAATATTGCGTCCGTGGAGTAAATTCAAACAAGTTCTCTGTTTTCTCTCCTCTCTCGCTTAACCATCGCAAAGCTTTATAGTAACCCTATCTACGGAAGATTTTTACTTTCCCTCCCTCCTTTCTATACGCCTGTTAATGATCCCCCCCCCACATATATAATGCATCGTTCTATATACATGTGTAAGAGCGAAAGAGACATATGAAAACAGGACTCTTGAAAAAAAACTCCCTTATCTATTATACATTTTTCTTTTATGTTTTCCTTTCCCAGTTCTATATTTTTCTAATGTGCGTTTCGGTTAGGACAAGGTTACCACATTTATCACTGATTCGTTAAACTCACGCACTATTAACCTCTTTGCGATCACTGGCGTAATATTACGTCCAAACACCAGTGGAATAAATTCAAACATGTTCTCTGTTTTCTTTCCTCTCCCTTCACCATCGCGAAATTTTATAGTAACTCTATTATCTACGGAAGTTGCTTTTTCTTTCCCTCCTTTTTTATAATGTATCTTTTTACTATATACATGTACGAACGAAAGAGAACAAGTAGGATATATATGCTCAACCTATGACTCTCGGAGTCATCTGATGTGGCCCGTGATCTCAAACCTAATTTTGTAAAAATTAACTGAACGCCAAATTTACAGATCACTTGAGTGACTCGCCGCGCAGTACCAGAGTACTTAAACTGGCTGTGTCACATTTGCAGAGCACTTCAGCGACCGGTAGCGCAGTTTTACATAACTCAAGTGATCTGCGACACATTTAAAAATTATCAAATCACTTAAAAGGCTCGTGGTACATTTCTAGATCATTAAAACTGCTAATGGCGTATATCTAGATCATTTAAGCGACGTCAAGCACATTTTACTGCCAAGCCTTATTAGCAGTTCATCTCCGTGGCACAGATAATACATACGTACCGATTCTAATTTATGACCCAATTAACTTACACTTCCATTTTATTTCTTGGCGATTTTTTTTTCTTTTTAAAAGGGTGATAAACCCTCGTTTTAAGATGCCATGCACAAACTTGATCTAGAAAACGATAATTTGTGATCTAATTAACGTATATCTTCAATTAGTATCTTGGCGAATTTTTCCTTCAGTTCACCATTAAAAGGGTGATATACCCTTGCTATAGGTTGCTACGAACAAAAATGATCTAGAAAATTAAAATTTATGACCAATTAACATACTCCTTCCATTGATATCCTGCCGATTTTTTCTTTTACCTCACCGCCAAAAGGACAATATACGCTTGCACTAAGACGCCTTCATATATGAATGGGCTGTACCTTGCGCAGCGGAATTTTGGCGTGATTTTTTTTTTCTTTCTATCCATCTCGACAGGGAAATTCTACGAGATGGCGTCATTCCAAGAAACGAAAGCAGAGCGTTTGGCGATCGAGTCGGGCGCGTCTTTCGTGTCCTACAACAAGAGGCACTTGTCGAGGATCTATCCAAAAGGTACAAGGACCGACTCCAGCAATTACGATCCGATCCAGTTCTGGAACGTTGGATGCCAGCTGGGTAACTACCGCTTAACATTATTAGGACATATACAGGGTGATTCAAAACTCAACGTACAAACTTTCAGGGGAGGTAGAAAACACAAAAAAAAAACAGAATCACATAGGAAACCACAACCTGATCTACTGGAGGATAAACGAAGATGAACAAATGGCAAGCCAATAATGGGTGGGGGAAAAACTCCACTTTATTTAACGATACTTTACACGAGGACAGACGTGTACACGTGAAGTTTCACAACAAGTGCTAAAAGTTCTTACCATCAACAGTTATGCACGCAATGAAACGTTTAAAGAGTTTTCCCCCAACTATTGGCTTGTCATTTCTGCATCTTCGTTTATCCTCCAGTTGATCAAGTTGGGGTTTTCGGCCATACATTCCTATGCGATTCTGTTTTTTGTTATCAGTTTTGTTTGTTTTTTGTTGAGTTTTGAATCACCCTGTATAAGAAATGCCAAGTACTGTATGTATGTCGTTTGTTTGGCGATGAAATTCCACCTACATGTGAAAAAAATGTAAATATTATCACGTGTTTTTTCTTTCAGTGGCGTTGAATTATCAGACAATGGACAAGCACATGTACCTGAACGAGGCAAAGTTCGCGCAGAACGGAAGATGCGGATACGTGCTCAAACCCCGTTTTTTGTACGACGAGACAAGTTGGTACCTTCCTAATTATTATTCGTGTCCAGTTTCGTCATTATCATCCTTTATTAGCCCGTCCATTTTTTTTTCCGATTTCAAATTTATTTTACAATTTGTGTGAATACATGTTTATACAGGGTGTTCTGTAAGTGCTAGCACGGCCTTTATCTCATCAACCGCCTGTCGTAGAAGCGTGATTTCCATGTAAGGGTACGTCCATAGTGCACCGCTTCCCGCTTTATTGCTTAAACCGCGGCAGTTGTAGAAGGCGAGATGATCCCTCGCGATTCTAGCCGGTGGTGGTTATAGTGCACCGCTCGCGGGAGCGTCTGCTTGCATGAGCAGTTGGCATCGTGGAGCTATCACGTGGGGATCTATTGTGTTTTTGTTGACAACAAAAAATATTTATCATAAAATTAAACATGAAAGAATGACGAATGCACATGAAATGAATAGGACTCGCCTTGAAGTTGCTATAGGTTTAGTGTAATCGCTAATAATAGTTAATTAATTAATTGATGATAAATCAGCGATTTCGCTTTTAGTGCCACAACAAATTTTCGATTAAAAAAACGAGAATTAATCGTTACAAAATTCCGTTTGATTTAGTTTTATCGTTAATTAGTTTATATTAATGATAAAACTAAATCATGATCGATAATCAACTAATAACGATAAAACTGAACTGGCCGTTAATTAGTTGATTAACTAATTATCGGCCAGTTCAGTTTTATCGTTATTAGTTGATTAGTTAATTATCGATCAGTTAATCGTTAATTAGTTAATCAACTTAATTAGTTAATTAACTAATTATCTTATGAGTTAATTAACGCTAAAACGAAATCCAACGGTATTTCGATTAATTAACGATATCGTTTTTATTACGTCAACTAATTAACGATTAGTATTAACAATAATTAGGCGTCATAAAAACTCCGTTGGATTCAGTATTACCATTGATGATCCTTAATTAATAACCGATTTCGCTTATATTATGCCATAACTAGTTAACGATTAGTATTGACAATAATTAATTCTCACAAAAACTCCAATTGGATTCACTATAATTGTTAATTTTCCTTAATTACTTAATGATTAACGATTTTGCTTTTATTATGTCATAATTAATCAACGATTAGTAATAACGATAATTAATCGTTACAAAAACTCCGTCGATTTACTATTCCACTATAAAACGAACACAGAGGAAAGTATCCGTTTTAAAGTGCAAGCGGTGAGCCGGTCAAGCGAGAAAAAGAAATAACAATTCATTCCGGTTAAAGCGGGTAAAATCAGTTTCAGCCGGTAAAAGCAGGTAGGCGGGCGCACTATGGCCGCCCCAATGAGTTTTCACGATCTATTTTTAGCCGCGATAAAGCGAGTAGCGAGAAGCGGTTCACTATGGACGTACCCTAAGAAATGCTCAAAACGTGTTCAAATATTACCCTGTTCCAGCTTTAAGAGTAAGAATACAATGTGCCACAAACTAAAAAAAATCTAAATTTTTATGCAGTTCCCTTATCTTCTAGCTTCTAATTAGAAAGTTGTTGCCTTGCATCTCCCGAGACCAACAGAAAATTATAAAAAACGATAATTCCATATTTCTAACTGTACTAATCACTGAGATATTTTAATTCAAAAACGGAGAAAAGTTGGGAAATAACAGCAAAAAAAACTTAGACAATGCTCCTTTCCCAACTTTTCTCCGATTTTTGAATCCCAACATCTCAGCGAATATTGCAGAATAAAAACATAAGACCTCTTTTGTTAGACTCAGAAAAGATAGGCCAACAAATTTCTGATTGGAAGTTAGAGGATGGGGGGAACCGTATAAACATTTAGATTTTTTTATGTTGGCCTAACTCTCGGCCGATTCGCTAACTGGCCGTAACTTAAATATCTAAAATCATATCTATGGTCATTCATAAGGGGGAATTAAATGACCGACATCCATTATCGAAATCTTGAAAAATCTGGCCACCCCCCTAATTATATACGTTTCCAAACCGGATATCTTGCTGATTCCCGCCAACTATTACTCATTTATGACCAAATTATGTTCTTCAAAAGGCATTACTTTTTTCCATATCCCTCACCCCGTTTTTCCTGTAGCGTGTTCCCAGGGGTGGCTCTTGGACCCGTGCGGCCTGAAGGGGTGTCAAATCCGGATTGAAAGGGCCAAAAAAACTCGTTATAAAAAACGTGGTCGGGAGTAGCCAGAAACAGGTCCCGTACGGGTAGAATTTTTTTTTTTTCGAACCACCCCTGTGAGTTCTTTATAGGCAGAGATGTTTGGCGGGCTCCTTACAATTACTTCACCCTAATAATTTCATAATTTATAGTGTTAAAAAAACTAATGAAATACATTCTTGCTCCCCTCCTCCCTTGAGCCCCGTTAGCCTCTTCCCGTGGTGGATGCATGCTCAAGGTTCCTGGGGGTCTATTACGCTCATGTCGTTATGCCCGCGTTTCAAACGTGTTTGCGGTGCATTGTGGGATAGATTTACGTCACCATCGCTAAAGGTTGATTTTTCTCACATCGTTACTAGCGATTTTCGTTATCGACATCGCTACGTGAAACGTTAACTAACGAGAACCGGAGACCACTCGTTATGTTCGCGTTACGGAAATAAACATGGCCGCTCGCGCGTACATTTTTCGATGGTGAGAGCAACGGAGACAAATTAGTTAGAATTGGAAATTATTCATTCATTATTAATTTATCAAGTTGTTCATTATAATGAATAATAATTCTCTGAATTACATTACTTAATTTAGTAACATGATTTAGAGACAGCATTATCGTTTAAAATGTTATCTGTACACATACTGATTGGAAAAAATTATTCATAGTGGTAAATCGTTATAAATTATTATACTCGGTACAAAGATAAATCTCTACACAACGTTATTTTTTTTTTAAATCTTGCATGGAAATGTCTTTATTCTAATCTTAAACTCATCTCAATGTAACAATATTATTTAACTGGTAAATCTCTCTATCGCGATGTTTTCAAGACATTTTGAAATTTGCTCAATATTTTTTTGCATCTCGTTCAAAATCAACGTCAATATATATTTAAACGTCTCCAGATTTTCCCCTTCTTAATTCGTTTAATAACATTGATATTTTGTAATATGAATTAAGTGTTGCTACTTTCTGTGCAGTACACAGAAGTGTAATGCAGTAAACACCATTACACACACACTATACTCTGTACACTATAAAAAATCTTATAAATAAAAAATCTATAAGTAAATTTTATTAATCAACAAATAAATTTTTTCTAATCCTTGAGTGCATTTTCTGATCGGAGTATAAAAAAGACGTCAACAACAGTGTAAATTTGGTGGCACTTCATTTTCATGAGTGAAACAAGGAAACCAATTTTCTAATTAATGATGTAAATAAAAGGTTACTTGTTCTTGATTTTGACTTAATATCAAGACGGTAGATAAATGTGTTAAAAACATGGTAATATATGATGATGATATTGTTGATAGTCGTTTTGGAAATTCATAACATCATTGAACTTCAATAGAAAATCATTTTTTAAACGTAATAATTTCGAAAATTTCCCCGCGCCAGTATCATGTGCGTGCATAGCCTACCTTTTTCTCAAATATTTGATGAAAATAAAAATAATCCGGATGAATTAAAAAAAATGCAGCTTAGAAAATTAGGGACAACCAACACACACTAACGCGTACAAATAAATAAAATAATAATAACGCACGTGCTGCAGCACTCGTTGATAGTGATGATGATTATCAGCAGCGGAGAAAATTATCCGATTGGTCCATCCCTTTCGGAGCTAACGCAACTCTCGGACCAGGGAGTTTTTCGTAAAATAGATAACGACATACCGCTGGTTGCTGAGAAAAATCAAGTTTTTGACCATGATCGCTGAGATTTGCGTTATGAGGCTCGTTGAGAATTTGCGTTAAGGGCGTGACGTCACTAACGACCTCGCTGTATAACGACGTGAGCGTAATAGACCCCTGCTGATCTACTGGTCACACAAGTCTCTGTCTAGGAGGCTTTGCATGCTCCCAGAACAGGTCAAAAATCGACAGTTCTGATCATTCAATGTATTTTCGCCGAAACTCGCCAATAAAAGACTTGAATATGTAATAATATTTTAACGTTTTTCGAATATATTTCAGTTCCATACGATCCTAAGGAGAAGCTTGACCCGAGCTACCAACAGTTCCTAACAGTGACGGTGAGTTTTCACGAAATTAACATATGCGTGTGTGTGTGTGACGTAACAACATCTTGAACACAGTACCCATCAATCACACTGTCATTTAACGAGAGTGGCAATAATTCGCAGGTCATAAGCGCTCAGCACCTTCCGAGGCCGAGCAAGATGAGCGAAGGCGACATCGTCGACCCTTACGTCTCAATCAAGGTGGTCGGACATCCCCTGGACTCTCAGAAGAAAAAGACCAGCTACGTCCAGGATAATGGTGAGTCAAAATATACCACGTAATCATCTTCACATGATCGGCCGATGTTAAGATGATCACGGATCTGTGGATTTTTCCTCTCATTAATTCTGTATTTTCATCAATATATTCTGGGATCTTTCATTAATTCAGAATTCGTATCTAATTCTAAATTTCCATTTCCTTAATTCTGAATTTTCGTCTCTAATTTTGTGATTTTTCTCTCATTAATTGTGAATTTTAACCAATTCTTGGATCTTTTCTTTGATTAATTCTGGAAATAGATATTTTTCAGCATTCCTGTACATTCTGTGATGATGCATGAGCCTTTGGATACCAATTACCTCCTCCCCCCCCCCCCAGAAAAGATATAAAATCGGGGCTAAGGAGCCGTGAAATTTTTCCGCATCGGTCCCAGCTGATAACGGGCGACCCTGTCTGTACATGATAACTTACGATTCCCCTTTGGATTGCTTACTTATAAATGTTTCTTGCAGGTTTCAATCCGGTCTGGAAGGAGATGTTCTTATTGAAGCTGAACATGCCGGAGCTGGCCATCATCTGGTTCAAGGTCAAGGACCAGAATTTCAGCGGTAAGAACGAGATGCTCGGACAATACGCTATTCCTTTCACTTCGATGGCGCAAGGTGAGAGTCTGACGTCCTAAATTACAATGTAAACCATTTTGAAAATGCGATTTATGCTTGTAAAATACACGAATGGGAAGAACAAGAGACACCATAGAATGTTCATGAAATATTACGAAATTCGAAACACGGATGGAATAACATGTTCTGAGCCCGTGATCCTTATTTTGAAATATAACATGCGTTTAGTCGCAAGAGTGGCATAAGTAAAGACGATCATCATGTGCTATTCGTGTTTCCAACTGGTTCTTCAGTATTTTCATCGCTACATGCTGCTGCTATTTTTTTTTAATTTCTCTTGCACCGCTAGATAGCGCCGCAAGTTTTCTTGAAAATCTTTATTTTTGCCGTAAGATGACACTGGTGGTGTATCTTAGTAACGCCGTCCATTGCTTTCAAAATAAAGGAAAAGAAAGCAGCGTCATCTAGCGGAAAAATGTGCCATTTCCAGCAGTCGTATGTAGTGTGGGTGAGTCACTTGACATGCCAGAAGTGACACATTCTCCCCGCTAGATGACGCTGCTGATTTTTCTTAAATTCATTTATTTTCACCGCAAGGGGACTCGGATGACCTTACTGAAAATTTTTTAGGAGTTTCCCCTCAACTTGCGGTTTTCATGAAAGAATTCATACCTTTTTCTTATCCGACAATTCAAGCAAAAAAAACCGGAAGTGGGAGGGAAGCTTTTTATAGTTAGGCTGACCATATTTTCTCGCGAAAAATACGGTAAATTGGGCTTCGAAATTGTCTGTTTTTGACGTATTTCCAACGAAGCCAACTTGACTTTTAATTCTTCGTTTTATTCTTCAAATCAACGAATGTTTTAATCTTTTCAATTCAGGAATTACATTACGATAATTACAACTACAAACAAGAGTATTCTTCTCATACATTCGTCATGTTTTTTTTTGTTTTTTTTTTTATTCACTGCAATTTGATGGTACTTGCGCCAAAAAAATCAAAATCCAATCCGATTCACTGCAATTTGAAGTGGAGATTCATCTACGCGATTAGCGACTTTGCTAACTTTTAGCATCTTTTTTTGGCGATAATTGGCATTGCCCCGTATTTTCCGAAGTTGATTTTCCCTTATTTTTCTCGAGCATTTTCCCACTACCGTAATATCGAACGTTTTGTGCTTTCGGTCACAAGGTGGCTTCATTATGGAATTACTGGAATGTATTCTGACAGATTAACACACTGTAAGACAAACACTGTTTGTTTTAAATAATTGCGTAAGTGAAAAATTAAAATTCCGTGATTTATGGTAGTGATACATTCCCAAAAAAAAGGAGAAATTTTTCACAAGTTCATTTTTTTTATTTTCACCAAAAGAGGGCTCTGATGGTCATAGGCGTACGCAGAATTTTCTCGGGGGGGGGGGGGGGGTTCAATTTTTTTTCTTTTCGGGGGTTTACGTTTTTTCCTGCAAAATAACACTATAATTTCGGCTTGGGCATATTTGCGTATGCTGATGATGTTACTGAGATGATCGTTGTTTTTCACCCCAATTTCCGATTTTACCAGATCCTGTCATGATAATTCCGGCAAAAAAACCTGGCCGATTCATTTTTCCTGATCAAGAACCAATTAGGTGAAACTGCACAGCAAAAAAAAACCCGGGGAAAAATTAAATCATCCAGTGGCGAAAAAGTGATACTTCCAGCAGTCAAGTGACACCTATGCTAGTAGTTCCTATGTAATGGTGGGCTATTGTTAACCGTGTGGTGTTGTGTCCCAGTTAGTCCTGATTTTGCTTTCAGAGATCGTACACTTCATTTCATTGACATGCCCCCCGCTGTCCTGGGATATTCTAAGTGCGGCCACGCGTGAAAATCAAGCGGAAGAGTCATGACAGCTGGTTGAGAAGTGGGCACAAGGAACTATGAAAAGAAAAAAAGTGAGGAAATTTAAATGAAACTAAATTTCCTGAATATTTAAATGAATTAAATATTCAGGAGAAAAGCGTGACACTACTTTCAGAATCCAGCAGAACTGGCCATATTCACACCTAGGCCCAGAATATCACTTTCCCCAGTGGCCCATGAACCAAAACAAAAAGTAATCTCACTGAACTTTAAGCCAAGGGTGCAGCATTGACCTTATTTTATCAAAAAAATTTTGTTTACTATAAATGTACTCAAAAAGTAATAATATGAAAGGTCCCACTCTTGGATGGGGGGGGGGGGGTGACACGAGAAAATATATATTACAAAGCCGGCGATAAAAGGTTTGAGATCCGTCAAACATTTCAAAACAAAGATCATGCTCAAAAAATGTTATATCATGTCATAAACTGTTTCCAAAACGTTTGTGTCCTTTTTGGAATTTAGACATTTTTCTCGAATTTCTAGAAAAATACTGGTCAAATCGTTCTGAAATTTTGGTCACGTGGACCCAGTAGCGGATTAAAGTCGGTCGAGGCCCCAGGCTTAAAAGAAAATATTGGGCCCCTTAAATTAGAAAAAAATATGAAGTTTGAGTTTTTTGGGGCCATTGCGAAGTCGTGGCGCCCAGTGCGACCGCCGTTAAATCCGCCTCTGCGTGGACCCTATGCTTGTACTCACAATTTCCAGTGAAAATTTAGTCATGAGTGCATTTATATAGGAGACCGACAAAAACTAATAAGAGAAAAAGGTCTTGATCAACCTTGTGTGATAAACTACAAATGATTTGTAATTTTCTAACTGTGTTCAATACATGTGTGCATTTTCGTGAGAATAGCACGTATATTCACGAAGGTATGGATGTTTTATATAAAAATTCCAATTTTCATCGTATGTTTTTCGCGTATAACATGCGGATTCGGCAACCAATTTTTATAAAATTCAAAGAAAAATTGGCATTATACACAGGTGACACCCTGTGTAGGAATTTAGAATGTGACCGTTTATTATTCAATGTGATATGAGCATTTTTAATAAATGATTTTTTTTATCGTGCAATGATCAGAAAATACGGATTTCATTTTTTTTTCATAATTTAGTTGCCAGATATATAATGCAACTGCTATAAAAATTCCAGCTGAATGTCGTGAAAATTCAGAAAAATATATATGAGAAAGCGTAAGCTGTGATTTATGTTACTGGCTAAGGATTTTCCACAAATTGATATTTCGATCATTTTATGTCATTTGATTAATTAAAAAATAAGCCCACAGCTTCAAGTGAATGAACGAAGACGTATCTCATGCTTTTTTAGAGAAATTCTTGAACATAACACGCGTTAATAATGTCAAAATGAAGAAACTGAACGAAATAATCAAGTGACAGAAAATAATCGAAATACCAATTTGTGGAAAATCCCTTATCCAAGTACTCTCAGCCAGTAACTTAAATTATAGCTCATGATATCACGCATACACCTTTCTGAATTGTCACTACATTCAACTGAAATTTTTTGCATAAAGTGCACTGTATATCTGGCAACCAAATCATAAAAATATATATATATATACATATTTCTTGCGCGCACACATTTTAAAACTATTTACTTTAAAAATGTTTGAATAATGAATTATCACATTTTGAATTCCCACACATGGTATCTCATGTATTTTGCCAATTTTTCTGTAAATTTCATAAAAATTGGTTGAAAACTCCACATGTTATAAGCGAAAATCATGCGATGAAAATTGAAATTTTTATGGGGAAAAAAAATTTATATCTTCGTGAATATACGTGCTATTCTCACGGAAAAGTATTTCGCAAAGTTAGTACAATATTTTGTGAAAGTTAAAAAAAAAAACTGCAAATGATTTGTATACACCATATCATACGGGGGGTTGGTCAAAAACCTTTTTCTATTATTTAATTTTTTTTTGTCGGTTCCCTGTTGGGCCATTGATGTTGACACGGTCCCTCATAAAAAACCCCAAACATAGAAGAGAATTTCGCTGAACTCGAGGCCTCTTGTTTATAAAATGTTTGTTCACTATAAATTTTTACTCAAAATCACTAAAGGTAGGGTCACACTAGTATCAAGTCTGTCCCAGTAGTCTTTCGCAAATAATGCACTCGTGACTAAATTTTTACTGGACATTGTGAGTACAAGCACAGGGTTCAAGTGACAGTCAAACCGAAAGATACCGAGGCCACATCGCCATATGGCAATATCGGCTCATTGTCCACACGGACTGGATACCTCTGGCAATTTATTCATAAAAAAGCATACATTACAAAATATACATTACAATCATAACAATAATAAAATCATAATCTAAGTGTAAAATCAAGTGACCGAAATTTCAAAACGATTTTTAATTGGGTTGCTGTATTTTTGAAATATATGACATCCATAGTTTTATGGGCCACGTCGTTGGGCATTTTGCCTGTTGTGGCCTTGTATTTGTATTTGATTTGTTCTAGAAGTTCAAGAAAAATGTCTTAACTCCAAAAGGGAAACAGACTTTTGGAGTGTGTATGATATACACCTCTGTTTTTTTTTTATTTCACTAGGTTACCGTCACATCATCCTAGAAAACAAAGAAGGTCAGTCGATCGCTCCAGCCTCGCTGTTCGTGAAGGTGACTGTCGGTAAATACAACACGCCGAAGCCGTACAAAAAATTACTGCCGTCTCGATTCCAGAGATGACCAATCAGAGTGTATAGCCGTGCAAAAAATTACTGCTGTCCTTGCTACATGGTGGCTAATCAGAGTGTTTGCCGACGAACAATTTCTAGAAGTTTCTGCTGGATCAGAAAAAGGAAAAGAAATGTGCCATAGTGTATCCATCCGTACATGGATATGAGTCAAATATGATTTTCTGATAATACTGTACTTATGTCTTGTCTTTTTTTTTTTTTTGTCATTAAGGAAATTCAAAAGCTAATTAGCACCGAAATATTCCAAGGATTTTCTAAAAATAAGCCAAAATTGGCTGCTATACCTTTGCTGTAATCTAAATCATACCCATGGCCCGCGGTGTCGGTAGTCTAAAGCATACGAACTCAACCCGTGGCCAGCGGACCAAAATTTTGTTAATGTTAAATACCGTGGCCATCAGAGTAATCTGATGTGGCCCACGATCCCCTCAAACCTGATTCTGTGAAAATTAACTAGCAAACCAAACATACACCTCGCCCATATTCCTCTGAGGAACCTCTAACGAATTGGTACATGCTGGAATATGAGTGTACGTGTCATGAACCTGACGTGAAGTTTGTTTCTGTGCAGTGTTTGTTGTGTGTGATGCCGCCATCTGCCATCAGTTTCTCTAAATATGAGTGAAGTGTAATGGTTGAATAACTGCATCGTTGTAGGCCTGTTGCTCTCAGTGACGAGACTTTTTAACGGAGAAATCGGTCCCTGCATTTGCGCCTCGAAGTTGGGAACCACAGGAAACCAACTTCAGCCGACCACCACTGTAGCGACGGTAGGGTTTAAACCCGGGTCCTATAAAAATAAACCAAGTGACGCATTTAAAGATTACTTGAGTAACCAACGGCACATTCCCAGAACACTTCAGTGAAGCGCGGCACATTTCATTATCACTTAAGTGACCCGAGGCGCATTTAAAGATCACCTAAGTGGCAAGCACTACAGTTCCAGATCATTTAAAGAACTCGTGTTTTATTTACGGATCACCCCGAAACATTACCACTACTACTAAGTCACACATGTACCTCGTCCATATTCCTCTGCGGAATTTCTAACGAATTGGTACATGTTGTGACGTGCATGTCTGTGTTATGAACCTAACGTGAAGCTTGTTTCTGTGTAATGCTTGTTATAGTGCTGCCATCTACCGCATATTTTTTAACTATGCGTGAAGTCTAATGTTTGAAGATTTTAGTG
Source organism: Pholcus phalangioides (assembly GCF_987345545.1). Taxonomy (NCBI): domain Eukaryota; kingdom Metazoa; phylum Arthropoda; class Arachnida; order Araneae; family Pholcidae; genus Pholcus; species Pholcus phalangioides. The sequence continues at coordinate 20,418,677 of NW_028301603.1, read as the reverse complement.
TATCAATTAATAATTAATTAATACACTTCACTCACTATTGATCGAAGATTTTACCGTTGTAGGCCTGTTGCTCTCTGCGGCGAGACTTTTCAATGGGGAGACCCTTGAGGCCCTAGGGCCTCTTACGGTCTTAGATTCTTAAGACCACAATTGGAATATTGGATATTCTATGGGAAGGGGGGGGGGCACAGAGCTGTGAAAAAAAAAAATCGGGTGTAAGACAGTTTTTAAATGAAACATTCAAAAAGTGTGACTACTTCGAGGATCTAGCAGAACTCTCCACACAACCAGGGATTGGCCCCGGAACATCATGTCCATATGAGATCTAGTACTATGATTTTCGAGTGAATATGTAAATTCGTGAGCTGTTACTTCCAGCCAAGCACAGGACTCCCGAACATGAATTTGCCCGAGGACCAATGATGTTGACATGGCCCCGCATGAAGAACTCCAAACGAAGAAGATCACCGAACTCTAGGCCTCTTATTTATAAAAATTCTTGTTCACTATAAATTTACTGAAAATCAGTAAAGCCAGGGCCATACTATTATCAAGTCTGGCCCAAAAGTCATTTGCAAATATTTGCTTCTTTCCCCCCCCCCCCCCCCCCCCCCCCCACGATGCAAAGAAACGCAACAGCGGCACGATCTGGCTACACACTCGCCCAATGTTCCTTGGCGAATATTTCCTTCCAGAACAATTTAATACGTCAACACGTGTTGTGAAGGTTGGCGTTCTTCGACTAATGTGTGGCCAGACGGATTTAGAGATTCAGTGTATGCTTGAGCACCCATAGCACCCCCGGCCTGGAGCCGCCCTTACAGCCAAGTTATGCAACTTTTGAATGTGTGAACTCCCGGGTGATCTCTTCAGCACAGCGGTGCTCGCGAATATTAGGCTGAAAATACCTGCCACCATCTATAATTAAAAATTTCATAGTGCCCACATTAATCCTCAAAAATTGGTTGAATGTTTTATTTTGTGCTGCTATCTGCTGAGCAAAATTCGACACTAAAACAAATCCGAAACTGAAGTTAGCCTATGTCAACTGGAGATGGCGTTAATCTAAATAAAAAAAAAATTCGTAGGAATCAATACAAATTTTTATCGATAAATATATTTTTTTTTACAATTATTAATTGTGAATTCATTGAATGATAGAGTTTATGCTTTAAAAATTTCAAAAGTTAAACGTTTATAAGTATTATTATTTTCTTACGGAAGTAAGGTGGTGTTTCACGAAGGACCCCTAACTTTAATATATAATTCGGAAACGGTAGGGTGACCGTACGTCCTGTATGTCCCGGTATTTTCTGTTTTTTTTGGTCGTCCCGACTTTTCCCGTATTTTACACTAAGACTACTTCGTGTCATGTCAAAGATTGACATTTTATAAATCAAATTATTTTATAATTACAACTATAAATGAGAATATTAATCTCCCGCATTTGTCTTGAACGTTTTTTTCGTGGAATTCTTTTAATCCACTGCAATTTGCAGTAATGGTTCATTTCCTGCCATTGTGATTTTTCCGTAATTTCAACAATATTTGGCAACTTTGGTTTTGGCGATGTCCCGTATTTCTCTCGACAAAATATGGTCAGCCTAGAAAACGGTAATAGAAGCATTAAACCCTTAAGAATCCTCAAAATTTTAGTTACAAATTGCACCGATAGATGGCATTGCCATAAATAGGCTGTACATAGTGGATAATGCAAGCAGCCCTCGTTGCATTCACATCCAAAAGCGATTCAAAATGTGCACCTTCCACACAACACACATGTCGCAAACGAAGAATGAAATTGTCGGTGACTCTCTGTAGTGCAATTCCTCCAGCTTGTCGAGTGTTAAAAGATTGTTGCGGTAAACAATGTCCTTCAGTGTGCCCCACAGATAGTAGTCACAGGAGGTGAGGTCGGGTGACTACGGAGGCCAATCCATGCCTTTTCCCTTGACTGTCGAATAGTTCAACGCAATAACTCTATCATCGAAGTATTCGTCCAAAAAGTCAAAAACGGCTTGTGTATGGTGTGGGCGAGCCGCATCTTGCATGAACCACGCCGTGCATGGTCGATCGTCCAACGCTTGTTGAGTGGCGACAAATTGTTTCAAAAGCGCAATATACCGGCCAGTCGTCACCGTTTCTCGCAAGAAAAAGGGCCCAATGATGCCTTTGCGGGAGATTGCAGCCCAAATGGCAAGTTTTCGGCAATGGAGTGCGTAAGACAAATGTGGGTTTTCGGTACCCCAAAATCGCCAATTGCGTCTGTTAACGACACCATCCAGATGAAAATGCGCCTCGTCTGTAAACCCTATTCGGGTGACAATGAAACCAGAACCATCAACCAATCATGTTTAGCATCTCGTTAGCGAAATCCTGTCGTTGTCGTTCAGCTCGAACTTGTATGGCGGTGCCAGCATTGAATCTTGTACGGAAACATGTGTAATGTCTTCCGCAGGATTCTTTCCTCGCTGGATGGCGCGATTCCAGATTCATCTGCAAGCCTGAAGACCGATTTATTCGGATGACGCCGCAAGTGCAATAACTGCAGCAAGTGTCGTTGCATTTTCAGGTGTAACGACCAGGTGGGACCCACATTTCCGACTAACGCATCGGCCACGTTGCCTGTCTGTTGAAATTTTTTGAATAGCTCACGAATTGTTTTCCCATCTGGGCCTTTTGCGACTTGAAATCGCGTTTGAAAGCTTCTACCTTGTGGCAGTAGGGCTGTGATTTAATCGGTGGTACAATAAACACACGTTCCTCCATGGAATACATCATTTCCGGAATTTCTTTCATCATACGCTAATAGCGGTCACGTTCCAGCGGCGAAATCTTCGACGACTGATATCGCGTTCTGGATAGCGCGTTGTTTAATAAAAGTATTTAATTTTTTTTAAGTTTTATTCGTTGTTTTCTCTGCGAGTCACTCAGTCCAGTATTTCAAACTCTTAGTTTGAAAAACATTTTGCATAAAACCTATTTTTTTTTCTTGTAATTATTTTTCTCCTTCACCCGATTCAATGCTCATAGGCAGCCTAGAGCCATTCTTTGGTGGTTTAATCTAGAGCCCCATAGAATATGGGTATAAAAAATGCCTTCAGTTCGATCCTCACAAGTAGTCGATGGGAGAAAATATTTTCAAAAGATTTTGAAAAAAAATAGCTGTCAGTAGTATAGGCTGGTTCGACTCTGGACCACCATCGACATTAGGGAAATATATTTCGCGTTTTGATATTCTATAAATTCTTCATCCGACTCCAATGTCGACGACTTTGTTTTCGAGTGAAGAAACTATCACATCAGCACGTCTGTGAACCGGCTTCATCGTTTCAGTGGAGAACCAGTTTTTGCAATTGAGGTTTACAAAGGAGATTATTTCGTTTTTCTTTCCTTAGTTACGACTTCGACCATATTCAGTTTCACAATTAGTATAATATTTCCCTCTTCACGCGATGTCCATAACTAACGTGGAAGTTGATGATGTAAAATTTAAACACCCATCTACGGTTATTCTTTGCGGCTGTTCACAATCAGGTAAAACAACTCTAGCAAAGTCAATGATTCATAAAAATGTGTTTGGTGATAAATTGAAAAATGTATTATGGTGTTGTTCAGAATTCCAACCCTGGCTTTTGGAAGAAAAAACTATAAAATTTGAAAAAGGAATTCCAGATTCATTAGAAAATTGGGATTTGATTGTAATCGATGATTTAATGTCTAAAATTGATGAGAAAATTTCTCAGTTATTTACAGTGAATTCTCATCACCATAAGATTAGCGTAATTTTGATTTTACAAAACTTGTATCCAAAAAATAAAATAATGCGAGATATTAGTTTGAATAGTCATTACATAATATTATTTCGAAATAAACGTGATTGCAGCAATATAGTAAGTTTTGGCAAGCAAGCTTTTCCTCGAAATTTTGATTATTTTTGGGATTCTTATAAGAAGGCGGTTGCAAAGAATTATGGCTATTTAGTCGTGGACTGTCATCCTCAAAGTGTAGAAGTTTTGAGATTACGAGACTCCTGTTTTGCCGATGATAAAGGAATTCATTGGGTGTACGTTCCAAAATGAATAACATAAAAAGAAACGTTGATTTCCTTTCCATATTGAAAAGTTCTTCTCCAAGTCAAAGAAAAGCTATTTTAAAGACAATGTCTCCCGATCAGTTGAAATGTCTTTGTGAAATCTGTCATAACGTGTTGCGAGGTGTTTTGCCAGTGAATGTCAATAAACTGAGAAGGTATAAAAAAGCAATGCGTGATTTAGCTTCCAGATCACTCTCGAATAAAGTCAAAAAAAGTATATTAATCAAACAGAGTGGTGGCTTTCTTCCATTTTTGATTCCAGCAGTTTTATCTACGGTCGGAGGGATCGTTAGAAAATTAATTGAATAATGGCTAACAAAATGGCTCTAGTGCCTGAGAACTTCATATATTCGCAAAAGTTTCAGAGCAGACCTGAAAACAGAATCGAGGATGAAATTTCCTTACTCATGAATGAACGGAAAATTCCAGATGATCAAAAAGTAAAATTATTAGGTTCTCTTTTGACTCGATATACTCGTTTGATTCAAACCCCCTATGAAGCACTTAGGGTCAGCATGGATACTAAAGAAGAGAAGGATACTAAAGAAGATGAATTTTCAAAAAATATTCCTGCAGATATTTATAATGAAATTATGTTGGCAGTTCCTAAACGCTATGAAAGGTTTGTTCCTGATATACTTTACAAAATGGAAAAAGCTGGTATAAATTTCAATGAAAAAGGTGAGATTAAAATTCAAAATTCACCATCTATATTGAAATCAAATATTGCGGATATATTCTCATTTATATCACGTTCAAAGAAAACAGAAACTGCTCCCCTCGGGTTCTATGAATTTTATGAACGTTTGAAGACGCAAAATATACCTAGGTCTTTTATTGCTAACAAATACCTCACGTCATTAATTCCAGAAGAGCCATTGCCTTCACAGCAGAGTCCAGAAACCTCTGCATATTTCAGACCTACATACGGAGATGAAGAAGATCCGCAACGTTATCAAGTCTCAGTGAGAGGGAGAAAACTAAGTGACCTTGTAGAAAAATGGAAGCCTTACTAAGTAAAATTTATTACGATTATCGCAACCCAGGTGGTTTCGGAGGCGTATCCCGCTTGGCGGAATCTTCAGGAATCGCACCGAGAGATGTTGGAAGGTGGTTAGCCTCTCAAGATGTTTACACACTTTATAAACCTTCAAAGCACTCTTTTTTACGGCTTGAAACGGTGGTGAAAGATAAATCTTTTCAGTTTCAAGGGGATCTTATTGATTTTTCCAAATATGCACGATTTAACAATGGTTTTAAGTATATCTTGATTAACATTGATTGTTTTAGTCGATATGCATATGTTATACCATTAAAAAATAAAACACAGGACAGTGTTTTACAAGCGTATAAAAAATTGTTCAAAGTTGATAAACCTAAAAAACTTCAAACAGATAGAGGTAGCGAGTTTTACAACGCAAAAGTACGAAATTTTTTTAAAAAACAAGGCATCCACCATTTTTCGTCTTATTCTGAAAAAAAGTGTTCGTTAGTAGAGAGACTCATCAGAACTATAAAAACGAAAATATACAGAATATTCGAACATCGAAATTCCTATAAATATATTGATATTTTACCCGACATCATAAAGTGCTACAACAACACGATCCACAATAGCATAGGAATCTCACCTATCAAAGTGCATAAGAAAAATTACAAACCAAAATCATATGCTGTATTCGATGAAAGCGTCTTAACAAAAAGATTCAAGTTTCGAGAAAACGATCAAGTGAGAATATCTAAAAGAAAAATACCATTCCGGAAAGGATATTTACCTCAATGGAGTGATGAAATATTTTTGATTCATAGAAGATACAACACCGTTCCACATACTTATAAGTTGAAAGACCTTGCTGGAGAAATTATTAGCGGGCGTTTCTATTCCCCAGAGTTACAATTAGTTAAAAAAGATTTTACCGATTACTGGAAAGTGGATACGATTTTACGATCTCGAGGATCTGGACGGAATAAGGAGATTTTAGTGAAGTTTAGAGGATTTCCAGATAAATTCAACCAGTGGATAAAGCAATCATGGCTGAAATGAATTCTCAGTTTTATGTAACATTGGCTAGTAATGCCAGTTCAACTATGTTCAAATCGAATACTCAATCCCATTTCATAACAAAATTAGCATCTCCTATTAATTTCACGGAAATGGATTATGAAGTTGGACTTGTTGAAATAATCTGTAACAGGAGTTGGTGGAATGTCACTGATGTTAACAACAGATATAAAGTATCTTATGAAGACGAAATAGAAGTGGGTGAAGAGAGAACTTATAAAATATCAATGTTTTTAACTCATGATGGCAAGAAAAATGAGAATATATTTGATACTATTAATGAAAACATTGCATATTATCTTAAAAAAGAAGAGCTATCGTTTCGATTAGAAAACGATAACGTTCATCTGAATATTCCTGAGGGTTATGAAGTTCGTATCACAAAAGAACATGCACCAAAGATGCTATATATGTTATACTTAGCTGAAGAAGATATAATCATCAATAAATCAGGTGAATTTAGATTCAGACCAACATATTCTAATATTTCAGGACAATATATTGAAGTAATCAACAGAAATAAAATTGAAAATCCTACGTTTACCGTTCCAATAACTTTCGATGGTGACTTAATCAAAAATCTGAATGAAAACATCAATTCCATCGTGGGAAGAAATGTTGTTACGTTTTATCGAGATGATAATACTGTCATTATGGATATCATGCCAAATTATGCTGTGTTAATTAGCAAGAGACATGCTCCTATTCTTAGCAATATTTTTAGTATAGATGAAAATGAGAAAGAAATAGAATCTATTACTTTTTTTAATTTTAATGAAAAAGATATCAACAAAAGTGTGTTAGAAAATATGGAGTACTTTAAAATTATTGAAAAACCGATCAAACAGAAAGAAAAAGTTCATAAATCTGATAACTTAGAAATACCTGTTGGTCTATATACTATTCCAGAAACGTTTCTGTCGAGCTTTAAAAAAGTTTCTATGCGAATATTGCCCAGTAAGAAAGTGGAGATGGAAGTTCCTAAAAAGCATGAAATTGTCTTCTGCGATGAGTTAAAAGATATGCTAGGGTTTAGCGATTCATCATTTGAAGAAGGAATCTATACCAGTGAATACCCTCTAGATTTAACGGCAGGTCAGTCCGAGCTTTTTGTTTATTGCGACATTACATCATATAGTAGAGTGGGTGATGTCAGCGCTCCACTTCTACGTATAATTCCTGTTTTAAAAGATGAAAATGAACAGATAGTTCAAACTTATTCATCACCTTTATACTTTCCAGTGAGAAAAAAATATTTCGATACAATAGAAATAGAGATACGAAACAGTAGCGGATCCCGCGTAACCTTTACTTCAGGGAAAGTGTTCTTAGTACTCAGTTTTAGAAAACAACCCCGAAAAGTATAAAATCAAAGTAGCCTAGCTGCAACCTGAACATGTTACCTGTTTCTGAATGCACTGAATATTATTGTAATCAAGCCGGAGGAAATGTCCCATATTTTCAAGGCTCTAGATATCAGAGAGGATATGGATTCTGGTCAAATTTAGGTCGTTATGCCATTCCAATGATTTTTTCGGCTGGAAAATATCTTGGCCGTCAGCTAATTAAAACAGGAAGCAGAGTTGCAGAAGATGTAATTGGCGGAAGAAATTTTAAAGAATCTGCGAAAGATCGATTAAAAGAAACTGGAGGGAGTATAAAAGACGATGTTTTGAGAAAATTACAATCTGGAGGGGCTATAAAAAGGCGAAAAACCAAACAGAAACCATCAAAGAGAAGCAAAAAACGGAAAGGAAATAAAGACATTGATATATTTTCATAAAACATGCAGAAAAATAAATGTTACTGTCTGAAATCTGAACTAGAATTGTTTTCGGAAAATCCTGTGCAGTTAGCTATAGAGAATTCTTCGCTTGTTGAAGTTCGTCCAGTGTCAAGTATAAGTGATAAATCCCCTATTGAATTCTTTGTACCCGGATCAAGTGAACATTATCTTGACTTATCTAATGCTCTGATACATTTACAAGTCAAAGTTGTGAAAGCTGATGGATCAAATACTGATGAAGCAAGTGATAAAGTTAGTGTGATTAATTATATCGGTAATACATGGGCTTCTCAAGTGTCTGTGTACCTCAATGATAAATTAATATCATCTAATCCAAATTATGGTTATCGAAGCATTTTGGAAGCCTTATTGTTCTATCCCGAAAAAGCTCAAAACACCTACCTTACTGCAGGACTTTTTTCTCATGATACACCAAGCTCTGCAGATGAGCCAGATCCCACAAAAGCAGTAAGACCTTTCAACATTGGTTTAGCTAAACGATATGCGTTTACGAAAAACAGCGCTACAGTTGACCTAGTCTCCCCTCTTCATTTAGATTTGACTCATCAAAGTAAACTTATAATTCCAAATGTCTCACTTCGATTAAAATTTGAACGCAGCAAAGAAGCATTTGTTTTGATGGGGACTAGTGAAAATTATAAACTCCTCATACAACATGCAGCTTTACTCATTCGAAAAGTTTCAGTGTCACCGAGCATATTTCTAGCTCAACAAAAGGCTTTGGAACACGCAGTAGTTAAGTTACCTATCAGGAGGGTTGATGTGAAAAGTTTTACGCTCGGTTCTGGTGTTCAGTCTAATACTGTTAACAATGTATATATAGGACCTAATCCCACTCGAATCATCGTTGGATTGGTATCGAATGCCGCATTCAATGGTAATTTCAAAAAGAATCCATTCAACTTTAAAAACTATGGAGTGAATTACATCTGCATTCTAAAAGATAATCAGATGATACCTTCAAAACCGTACACCCCTCAATATGATTTGAACTTGTATGCAAGAAGCTATATGAGCTTATTTAACGATCTACACAATCAAGACATAAACATAGCTTATACAAACTTCAAAGATAATCTATGTTTATACGCCTTCGATTTAAGCGTGGATTATAATGCAGACGAAAGCCATAGCTCGCCGGTAAGCAACTCTTCTCTAAGCATCGATCTCAAATTTGCTGAGCCCTTATCAGAAACGGTGAATTTGATAGTGTATGCAGAATTCCATAACGTTATTGAAATCGACAAGGCTAGAAACATTTATATTGATTATTAAAAAATGGACACTGTAACGCTGTGGACGTTGGCTCTGAACGATCCTGTTCTGAAAGACATTTTTGGTGGAGTTTATGCGTGTGATAGACTCCCTGAAAAAACTAAACATTTCAAAGCATTCATTGTGAATTTAGACCCTGCTAGCGAACCTGGAAGTCATTGGGTTGCTATTTATTTTGAAAACGGAAAATGTTATTATTTCTGTAGTTATGGTACGAGACCTAAGATTTTGAAAATACGCAAATTTATTTATGACAACGCTAGATTTTTAGAGTGGAATGAAATCACATACCAAGGACCGTATTCAAAAAGTTGTGGACATTTCTGTTTGTATTTTTTATGGCATATAGCTAGAAAAAAGCCTTTGCATGGATTATCTAGAAACACTGAATACAGTGAGAATGTGGTTGAAGAATTTGTGAAAAATAATTTTGAGTTAATTAGCGCTGATTCGCTCTCAGATATATGTCAAACATGCTCTAGCATGATTTTTATCAAAGAATGAAATTCCATAAATTTATTGGTAAGAAACCGGTTTTCTGGTATATAATATATTCTGTTTGAACCAATCAAAGTCTGTGACAGGTGCTTTCTCTATAAATTGAAAAAAAATAACCAAGTCGATTTCATAATAACTCAAGTGATGGAGCGATACGGATTCATATTCTTGTATAGAGCAAATGAAAGCGATAAGGAATACAAACCATATTTCTACAGTGAAAAGTTGTATTCTACAATACTAGAATGTATTCAAGCTGCAACTACGAGTGCAATTGACGTTCCTGAAACGCTACCATTAAAGCTGGGATATTTCAAAATTCTCAGCAACTCTGAGATTGTGAAAGATTTGAATCTTGGTGCTCCTCAATTCAACAAACAAAGCAAGAAGATGATGGACTACGATAACGAGTGTTTGATCACCATCTGATAAAACTGAAAGAAACTTTTTGTACCAGTATGTTGTAACTTTCATGATTTTAATATGTAAGCCATGTAGGCAAATGTATAGAAAAAATAAAAATAGTCGTACAATCAATCTCCTGTCTCCGTTCGGTTATTTAGCATCTTGTTTGCTTAATTGGGAATTTCTGGTATGTGGGATAAGAGACTACCTACACACACCCACATGCACTCCAGTGCTGTGGGTTATTAAACTTTCATGAAGAGGGTCGTTGTCAAGGTGAGACCAAGGGGTTGTCAAACGTTTAAGATAACCTTCAAAAACTATAGGTCATTTCTGGAAAAAGTATTTAAACTCATCCAGTCTCAGAGCTAACTCACATTCACTTCAGAGCTCTTGGATCTCTGCATCTTAAGCATCTACAAGTCATCATCATGAGCGAATCGGGTAAGTGTACTTAACTTATTGGCTATTTATTATTTTCATTATTACTTTTTTACCCTAGAATACTAACTAAAATAAAAACTGTATGGTACTTAAACTATCGATTCTTCTTGGTATACGTATCAGAGTACACAGAGTTGATATTCTAGGTTTAAACAAAGACGTATATCTTGAATTTAAAAATAAATTTAATTTTTCAATAAATTTTTAGAGACTGGTTCAGATACCATATCCCAAATCGAAAAGAAATTGAAAAGGAGAAATAAAAACTTGAGTAGTAAGTGGAAAAAAATTTGAATTTTAATTCTAACTAATCTTGGAATTTAAATATAAAATAATGGTGATTCTTATCATACTTCAGACCTGTTTATTCAAAAAATTTCATTTTCTTAGCTAGCTCTCTGTTGAAGAAAAAACAGAAGAGAAGAGATTTTGACATTGAAGAGAATATCTCATCTCCTCCAATCGGGAATCATCTACTGCAAAAAAAATCGAATAATGAGATGAACTTTGACCTAATTTTGTTGAACGATTTCGTCAACAAACCAAAGGACATCCCCAACTATAAAATTTATGTGGGGAAAGGAATTTGCCTTGAAACTACTGAGTATAAAAAGGCAAATTATCTCAATTTCTACAGACTCGAAAATGGTCTGATAAAAAATCGGTTCAATGTGAATCTGGAAATGTTGGATAACCTAATGAAGGGGTTACAAAGTGTCTCCGACTTCGTGAAACTATATGAATGATTTGTGTTATTTAGACGGGGAGAGCTTATAGAATGATGTCTATTTGATATTGATTTACAGGGAGTGGTGTATTATAGAACTTGGCATTATTTTTACGTAATGCTTATTAATGGGAAACATGGTATGGACGTTATAATATTTACTATTGTAATTGTGATTTGTAGTGTGATTTTATTATATACTCGATTCATTTATTTGCTAGCTTATAAAGTCTAGTTTTTGGAAGTAAAATTTTGAATTTACATGTCACAGCTGTCCCCTTTCCAAAAAATGTTTGCAACCGAAAAATCATCCTTCAATGGCTACATAGTAAACTACACAAAATTGTTACAAAATGCAGTAGATCCGCTCGGGGCATTAATTAACAATAAGAGCGAAATCAAGAAAATAATCAAGTCTCATTTAAGGCAACAAAGCATAAAATTTTTTATCATTCTGACTATAATTTTCATCAAGAATTTAGATACCGACACTAACTTCAGGTATGCATATTTCAATTCATCTACGCAAATAGTTCTAACTGTGAATCTAATAAATACAAAATTGAAGGATGCATTTTCTAAGGTTCTAAACTCAATTGAATCTTATATATTTCAAGGTTCGGGTTGGAAAATATATAGAGTAGAAAAAATTAACATCCATATTGGTGTGTATCATCAATGGAGAGGTGGGTGTCATACAAATCTACCTGAGAAATTAAATAACAAAAAAGCTGTACTAAATATTCAATGTAGTGATAATTTATGTTTCATTTATTGTGTAATTGCAAAATTTTTTCCTTCCCGGTCTCACAAGCAACGAGTTACAAAGTACACAAAATATGTGAAATATTTCAATATGAAACAACTTGAATTTCCTATGACGATGTCTAAAATCCCAACCTTTGAAAAATTAAACAAAATCTCTATAAATGTTTTCGGATTTGAAAGTAATGTTTACCCTTTATATATAAGCAAATACAAATTTAAAAAGTTTGTAGATTTGTTGCTTTTCAAAGATCACTTCTTTTTAATTCTTAACATAAATCGATTTTTATATTCAAAGCCAGGCGTACATCATTACTGTAGGAACTGTCTTCTCGGATTTCACCGAAAACATAGCCTTGACAGGCATGAATTTTTTTGTATGAACCAAAAACCTCAAGCAATAAAAATGCCTGACAATCCGCAGTTAAATTTTAAAGAATTCAAGTTAATGGTGAAGCATCCGTTTGTAATTTATGCTGATTTCGAAAGTTTAACAACGAAACTTAAAACGGTTATCCCCTCACCTGAAAAATCTTACAATACACCTCTAGAGTTTCACCAAGTAATATCATATTTTATTTTAGTTCTAGAAAACGATGATAAGATAATTTACCAAAAGTTTTATTGTGATGTTGACGCAGTGAGCAACTTCATCCATACAATAAGAAACATTTCTAAAAAACTAATAGAAAGAATGAAAATCATACTACCGCTTGAAGATAAAATAAGTGAAGCCATTAATAAAAATACGTGTCATATTTGTAAAAAAAAATTTCAACACAGTGACATTCGCGTTCGTAATCACCATCACACTCTCCCTCTTGGTATAATTGGTTATGCCCATCAAAGCTGTAACCTTGCTTATCAAACAACGTACACAATTCCAGTAATAATCCATAATTTAAAAAATTATGACTCTCATTTTATCTTAAAAGAAATTCCCTCTAACTTGTTCAACAATATCACAATAATTCCTAGCACATTTGAAAAATTTTCATCCTTTACTTTGGATGAGGTAAAGTTTATAGATTCTTATTCATTTTTAAACGCTTCATTGGATGCTCTAACTAGAAATCTAATTAACGATGGACATGAATTTAAAATATTCAACAAAATTTTCGGAAGTTTTGAAAAGAAAGAGCTCTTAAAAAGGAAAGGTATATTCCCATACTCATATTTTTCTGACCTGTCGGTATTAAAAGAGAAAAACTTACCTCCTAAAGAATGTTTTTATAATATACTTTCTGGAGAAACTATCACAAACGATGAATACGATCACGCCAAACTCGTGTGGACGTCATTCTCTTGTAAAAGTTTTTATGACTACTTGTTATTATACCAAATTACTGATGTTGTCCTTTTAGCTGAAGTATTTCAGAATTACAGGAAATCTGTTTATGACGTATTCGAGCTCGAAGTTGTTAGCTTTCTATCATCCCCCCAACTCTCCTGGACAGCGGGACTGAAGCATTCAAAAGTTAATTTAGAACTCTTTACAGACTATGAAATGTATTCGTTTATAGAACGAGGGATACGAGGTGGTGTTTGTTTTAACGGACGTAGGTATGCAAAAGCTAACAATAAATATATTCCCAACACTTATGATTCAAACAAACCAAATGTCTACATAATTATGTTAGATGTAAATGGACTTTATAGTAAAGCATTGATGGAAAAACTACCGATATCGAACTTTCGCTTTCTCTCTGATTATGAAATAGAGAATTTCAATCTGATGGATATCTCAGACGATTCGGATGAAGGATATATATTAGAGGTGGATCTACATTATCCATCTAAGCTTCATGACTGTCATAATGAATATCCACTTGCTGTGGAACATTTGAAACTTTCAGAAGACATGATGTCGGATTATCAGATTAATCTTATGAAAAAATTTAATATAAAATTAAGCTCCACAACAAAACTCGTTCCTAATTTCTATGACAAAAATAACTATGTAGTACACTATAGGAATCTCAAATTTTACATATGTCATGGTCTAGTGATAAAAAAAATCCACAAAATATTATCTTTCAAACAAAAAGCGTGGATAAAAAGTTACATTGAACTGAATAACCGCTATCGTCGAAATGCTAGCAGTGAATGTGAAAAGAATTTATATAAACTAATGAATAATAGTTTTTTTGGTAAAACTTGTGAAAACCCTCGAAAAAAAATAAATGTGCGAATAGCGACCTCAAGCGAAGAATGCAAAAGATATTTGGGAAGCCCTAATCTTGAAAATTTTTTATGCCTGAATGAAAACTTAGCCTTATTCAAAATTAGAAAAAACACGCTGTTACTGAACAAACCAATCCATGTTGGTTTCTCGGTTTTAGAACTTAGTAAGCTTTGGATGTATACATTGTTTTATGATAAATTTGTGAATTTTTATAAAGATAAAGTGAAACTTTTATACACGGATACTGACTCATTTGTACTGGAGGTCCATACAGCTGATGTATATAAAGATCTGAAAACATATTTTTCAGATATAATTGATTTTAGTAATTATGAAATAACAAATTCTCTGCACAACGAAGCAAAAAAAAACCAACCGGGTCTCCTAAAAGATGAGACTTGTGGTAAACCTATTGATGAATTTGTAGGGCTCAAGCCTAAAATGTACAGTTTATCTTGTCCTGGTGAAAATGACAAAAAACGTGCAAAAGGGATAAAGAAAGAAGTAATTGCTAAATACACTATAAATGATTACAAACAGATTCTTTTGAATCAAAATATACGAAGAGATATTCAGCATTCTATCATTTCCAAAAATCATAATGTTTTTACACAAGAACAAAATAAGTTAAGTCTGAGTTGCTTTTATGATAAAAAATATATACATGTCAATGGTATCGATGTCAGCTCTTTAGGACATTTCCGAAATAAATAATTTCAAACTTCATCTTTTACGACAGCATTCATCTACCTCACTCAGTTCAATGATAGCTACACACTGGAAGAACTAAATTTCCCTGGTCCGTTGGGTGAGCGTGAAGTAAAATCAATCTTGAGAAACGCTTCTGAAATGTCTTGGTACATTTTTGAATGTAAGGAAAATGTAGATAGAATATGTAGAACCTGCAAGTCATTTGAAAATTTTTTGATATTTGATAACAATTTGACTAAATCTTATGAAGTAATGTTGTCAACAAAATTATCATTTGAAGAAGTATTGAATACCATATTCAATTTAAATATAACAAAAGTTTTCCAATCAACTATGTTCAGTGTGGATTTTCGAAGAATTGCGCGATCCGCGATAAAAACAATTTCAAATGATATTTTTTTTTTGAATGCAGCTCATAGCGTAGCAAATGCTCATTGATGTATAGTTTAAATTTCTGAAAAAATGTGTCCAAAAGTGACGTTTATATTTTAATTTGAATATTTTATAAAATGTTTTTCAGCAAAATTTAATGGAAAGTATGAAACATTGTAACGGAGTTCAAACACACTGAGATTTAGTTTTTATATATGAATTGATGAGAAAGTTATATATATATATATATATATTGTATGCATATTATACATTATTGGAACATTTGTGATTCTGCTTAACACATTTTTGTATATAATAATGAAAAGGAGGAGGAAAATCATGGACTATCATTTTTGCTCTGTTCTTTTTTATATTTTGATTTTTATCACGGAGTATCATTCACATTGCTATTTTTCACATTTTGATATTTTCAAAAAATCAGTTCAGACATGAAATTTGTAATTTTTTAAGATTTTCACAAACTTCGATTGCACGCATGTGAAACTTGTATAGAACTTACGTAAAAATGTATATGAAATAAAAATAATGAGGTATATAATCACAGGAACTTGCATTTTCTTATATAATATATTACTATTTTTGGTATTTTAACATCAGTTGTATCTGAAATTACTTTCTGTTATGATTTTATGTATACGAAAAGCCTGTGATAATTTTTCAACCGATTGTGTCACTCAAAAAGAAAAAAAACCGATTGAATGTATGCGCTTTTCATGTTTGTATTTGAAATAAAAGAAATTCGAATAAAAGAAAGGACTAATTCGAAAATGGGAGTTGTAGGGAAAAAAATTTGTGTCACTACGTTTGCAAAATGTGACTATAATCAATTTTGTAAGCGTGGTGATGCATATTGACTTTTCCATATCCTCATGATTACGAAGCTAATGGATTTTGACTATTCTTGGCGAATGGTAAGTAAAAAGTATATATTAATAATAAAATAATAATAATAACAAATATATGTATTCAAGAAATATATATAAAATGTTATAACTAATAATACACAACAATTAATTTTTTATTGGATAAAATGCAGTCATCATTTGAATAAAACATAAAAACATAATTGCAGGTATAAATTCTTTTTTGAATACTTTTATCAATTCTTATAATATCATGATAGAGTTGTTTTACAAATTGTGAACAATAACAAAGAACCATAGATGAATGTTTAAATTTAACATCATCTTCTTTCGCTATGAACTTCATGTAGAGAAAATATTATACTTCTTGGCATTAGCACTTAGTGTACTCAAACTTGTGATGAGAGTCTACTTGCTTCACTCGAAAACAAAGTCGTCGACATTGGAGTCGGATGAAGAATTTATAGAATATCAAAACGCGAAATATATTTCCCTAATGTCGATGGTGGTCCAGAGTCGAACCAGCCTATACTACTGCTGTCTTTTTGGAAAATATGAAAGAAAAATTCCAAAATCACATCCAATGATGTTCCAACAAAAAAAATTCAGGAGATATCAAAGAATTTGCAAGTAGAAAAAGGGGGGAGGGGTGGAGACTTTCAAAATGTCTGTGCTTGGAAATATTCACATCACAATTCTGTCTTAAGCCCGAATTACACTATAAAAATTTCCTAATTATTCTTTTACAAATGCAGCCAATAAGCTGATTGGTTGCATTTGCTCAAATGTAACGTATTGCTTTCTATTAAAGAGTCTGCACCAAAAATTCTGACCCATCCTGTATAATGCTATCGCCTAGGACAGATGTTCTCAACTGGTGCTCCACGGAACTCTTGGGACTCTGTGTGCACTTCCCAGGGGCTCCGCGACCACTCGACGGAAATAAAATAAATCAGTAAATTTGATAAGTAAATGAAAAAAAAGAGGCTTCAGGGTTCCCCCCAAGATAAAAATTATTCTAAAAAAAATCTCGAGTCAAACAGGGCTCCGCTATACAAATTATAGACCGAAAAGGGCTCCGCGACAGTGCCGTCTTAAGGCATGGGGCCCACCCGGGCACGGCCCGGGGGCCTCAAGAGAAAAAGGGCCTCACAAAAATGAGGTCTGGTTGAAATTTCCGGGAATTTGCCTGATAGGGCCTCAGAAAGATCACTTGGCCCGGGGGCCCATGATGATCTTAAGACGGCCCTGCTCCGCGAGTCAAAAAAAAAAGTTTGAGAACCACTGGCCGAGGATAACAAGCGCCGGAACGTGGGGGCTCAGACCATTTGAGCCTCTTATACGAACACCTACTGCGTTCTATCGACAAGTCTGTACGAAGCGTTTTGAGTCGCACTATATGACTTTATCTCTTGAGGATCACAAGCACCGGAACATGTGATCTCAAAGTATTTGAGCTGCCCCCCCCCCCCCCCGCTCCCATACAAGGCAACGCATTCGTTGCTTACTATCAACAAGTCTGTACCAAAAGTTTCGGATCATCCTGTATAATGAACCATAAACCCTTAGGATCTCAAGCATTCCCTTCCTGCACATACGCTTTATATATAGTCCCGTACATACGGGACGATCGCTCACTTTCAGCAGCCTCAGTTTCTTCATGGCGACACCTCCCTGCTATGAATCAGTTCTCCCAGAAGATGAATGAACAAAATTTTAAAAAATATTGGGCTCCTAAGAAAGGCCACGTCGTTACAAAGGCCTGATTATATCTATGGCGACGGATTTCACTAAATGTAACAAAAAAAAAGCCAAAGTTTATATCGAACGCGCCATTCTGTTCCTGTTAGTACGAGAATCAAGAGCCCCTTTTTTTTCGATCTCCCCGATCATCATTTGTTCGTGGTCAATTCTAGCCAACACCATTCTACACATTGTCTTCATCAAGCCAAAACGACATGTCGGGCGTTCAAACTTTCCTCGGCCTGCTGAGCCTGATCCTACTGGGGAACGTCTTCCACTACATCTCGCCACTATCCAGCGCCGAATTCGATCCGAGCAATGAGACTACGGCCATCCGAGACTACCAGGATGCCGGCGCCAACCATTCCGAAGAAGAGGATGACCGTCGTGTCGGGAACCCGCCGGATCGGCAGTCGTCGACACCGAAAAGAGACGACAACAACGGCGGGTACATCGACTGGTCCATCACCAGAACCGGCAGGTCCGAAAGTCTCAGGGAGTCATCGACACCGAAGAGAGACGCCAATGGCGGTTACATCGACTGGTCGACCGCCAGCACCGACAGGTCCGAAAGCCTCAGGGAGTCAGTGACACCGAAGAGAGCCAACAACAACAATGGCTGGTTCATCGACTGGTCCGAGAAGTCCGAAAGCCTCAAGGGATGGTCTGAGCCGGGACGACCCAAGCTGCAGACGGACGCCAAACGGGTCCGAGATCCGAAGTTCATGGAATGGTTCCCCGGAAGACGGTCGGGACTGGGAGCAGGCCCGTCACCGTCGGAAGAAACAATCTCGGTCGATTCCGGTAAGTCCGCCGCAACGATCCCAGGGATGTCGTCGGGGCGCAAGGCCGACGCGAACGCTTCCAGGACGCGCGATATGACGTCGGGGTTCTTCGATTTCTTTAGGGTCATCGTCGTGTCGATGAGGAAGCCGAACGTCACTAATGCCCCGCCCAAGAAGCCTGTGGACAGATTCCCTAGGCCCTTTAGTTGGTTACCGAGCCCCATCTGGTGGTCGAGCATCGTGACCGGCAACACCAAGAAGAAACTAGGGTCGCCGTCATACACGTCGGTGAGTCCCGATTCGGAACCGGATGCCCAAGAACAGACTTCTCGTTCCGTGGTGAGACTTGATCCCGGAATGACTACGCCGTCGAAGGCAGTGATGATGGCCATGACAGCAAGGCCCCCGGGACTCGAAGACGGCACCGTGAGTCCGAGCACCAGGAAGCAGAGGCACGTCCCGGATTTCTTCAATTGGTTCTTCAAGGAACTTACTCCTGTTGCCCGTTCTCCCGTCAGGGCACGAGTCGTGATCGACAGGCCCGAGAAACGGTCACCCATTGCAGCGAACCCCGTGTATGAAAGGTCCGTGGTGGCCACCTCGAAAGATCGGATGGTGGACTTCACCGAACCGACCGCTCAAATCTGGAATGAAGCCGGTGGTCGCGTCGGGCTGCGGCAGGCTCACCGGGATCTGCAGAGGTTCCTTAACAGGTCGGTCCACCTCGCGCTGAATCCGTTCTCTGACGACGTCGGGTTCATCGGCGGCAAGACCGTCGACGTGGACGACTTGATCATCGGTAAAGGAGACACCGTCGACGATGACGGCAAAGACGGCGTCGCGGAGATCGAGAGAGAGATCGCCAATAAGTTCCACCAGTCTCCCAAGGGTTTGGGACGCGTCGAGGGACATGGAGTCACCACGCAGGAGTCTGACAAGTCGATGACAGGTGAGACATTTTATTGACTTGAATAGCCATCCCTTGGCGGCTTTTTTTTGCCATTTT
This sequence comes from Pholcus phalangioides, assembly GCF_987345545.1. Taxonomy (NCBI): domain Eukaryota; kingdom Metazoa; phylum Arthropoda; class Arachnida; order Araneae; family Pholcidae; genus Pholcus; species Pholcus phalangioides. Next base: position 20,398,912 of record NW_028301603.1, on the reverse strand, counting down.
TTGTTTTAGCGTGATGAATGTTTCGCTGATTGGCAACAGTGCGAGTTGGGTTGGCGACAGTAAGGCTTTAAGTTCTTAAAAAAAAGGGGGCCATGGGTAAGATTTGATTCCTTATACCAAGAGTTTCTTTTTAATTGGCGACACACAGACGAGCGTTTCGCTTGAATTGGCGACAATGGAAACGATTTTGCGAAGAAACTGATTCACGCCAACTTGACAACGTGCTAGAAACCTTAGATCCTGCTCCGTTTCTCTCCTGTTGAAGCTCTTTTTAAAGGTGCGTTCCGAAACCGAATCTGGTTATTGGGGAAAAATATTTTTTCTAATTGGCGACTTTATAAGTTTCGCTGGTGACGAAGCACGTGTGAGGACTATGAAATGAGGTCCTCATTTCATAGCAAGAGTTTTATAAAAACAATAAGAGTTGCCCGGCTTAATCGGGTTTATCGGCGGCACCGTCGTGCTGGGACGACGCCAAGCTTCCGGACGACTTCATCGGTGGTAAAGAAGGCCCCGTCGACGACGGCGGAAGAGATGGTCGATAACCCCAATTAATCCGATGAATCCGTAAGCGCCAAGCCAGAACGAAATAGCATGACGGCAATGATTCGGTGACAAAAACCTGACAGCGTGCTAGCAACCCTAGAGAATCTTGCTCTGTTTCTCTCCTGTCGAACCAAAGGCGGATTCCGAAACTCAACCTAATTGCTAAGGAGAAATATTTTTTCTGATCGGCGAAATTTACGAGTTCCGTTGGCGACGAATTACGTGTAAGGACCCTGAAAGGGTTAAATTTAAAAAATATGTTTCATAGTTGATCAAAGCTTTCTGATTGGTTAATATTCTCTTTGTCTCGTCCGCCTAGTGACCCGGTCGCAGCAGCACGGGACGTGGTCGTGCTTTCTGGCTTTCTTGACCAAGATTTCGGCTCTGTTGTTCGTGGTGATGTTGGCGATCGGCTTGCTGGTCGTCGTCACAGCCAACTACAACAAGAGGTTCAAGACGCACGTGTGAGTATGCACACCGGGTTCTCTGGTATTAATGCTATGGCAGCTAAATCGCCAAGGGAGTGACCAAATATCCAAAATACCGGGACATCTATCCGATTCTTGCTGAATATATTGCCTACTAACGGCCAAGTTACAGCCATGCATATCGGTTCATCCTAGAATATCTGTGGTGAAACATCACCGTGGTTCCTATTCCTCCATATTTTTCCCGATCCTATTTATAACAAAGGTGACCAGATTTCAATGTAACGAAACGGGGACATCTAACCAATTTTCACCATATCGCTTGTTTGTATTCTCCTGATTTAAAAATCAGACGGGGCTTTTCCGTAATCGTAGATTGTGATAGCAAATCATATTTCCCGATTGTATTTATACTTATATCAGGAAGCCCCGGCTGAACAGATTTCAATGAGACGAAAGCGGGACAATGTGCTACTTCTCGCCAAATCGCTTGTTCAAGACCAAATTAACACACACACACACAATCTCCCAGGAAAATTCATAAATTCATGATTGTCTGGGACAATCGAGCAATAGCTTATTATGTTCGCTGATCGTATTTATACCTATAAGGCTGACCAGATTTCAGTGTGACGAAACCGGGATCCAGCAAATTCTAGTATATATGTATCTTCGTATATGTGTATAATATCGCCTCTATTTACGACCTCATTATCAATGTGTTCTCCCAGAGGCCAAATCCAATCCCGAATCCTGACAGGTACTCGAAACCAGTGTGGTTGGTCTCTACACATATCCCTCAACACTGACTTGAAGGAGGGCCCAATGGCCCCTACAAGGGTGGGACTAACAGGGCTCCAGCCGAGGGAGGATTCTTATCTTGTTTTTCAAACTATATTGGGGGCGCGTGAAATATCTGACCTGAGGGCCCCATCAAAGAATAGTCTAGGGCAGCGGCTCTCAACCGGTGCTCCGCAGAGCCCTTGGGGCTCCTTGTGCACTCTCCAGGGGCTCCGCGGCCGCTTGAGGAAAATTAAAAAAAATAACTATAAATATTTTTAAATAGTAAAAATACATCAGTAACTTTGATGAATAATTAAAAAATTGGCCTACGGGGCTCCGCCATGGAATTCTTTTACTAAAAAGAGCTCCGCGAGTCAAAAAAGGTTGAGAACCGCTGGTCTAGGGGGGCCTTGCTGTGAGATGTAGGAGCAGTGGCGTCGGAGCATGGACGACTGCTCTCTGAAACACCCATGATAATTTATGCCATGGGTCTGAGCACCCATCTGAATCGATTCAGATTACGTAGGAAAAAAAGACGAGCACCCGCAAGTTCAAATCACTTCCGACACCCCTATATGTGACGACCATGTGTTGGGGGTCTCCGCATTTCGGCACTCCTCACATCATTCATTGTACCGGTGATTTTGAAGGTAGAGAAAATGGGCGAGAGAGAATCCCACCTTCAGACACGGATCCAGGATCCATGAGTACTTAGGTCGTACAGCAAGAATGCTCAATTTTTGGAGAGTGCGGGCCGCTTCAATGATTTGAAAACGTATATCGGGCAACCTAATTAAGAGATCTGTAAATGTGTCACGGGCCACTTGAGTGATCTGGAATTGTGCCATGGGTCACTCAAGTGAGATTTAAATGGATCAGTTAAATTATCATTAAATTGGCAGAGGGCCACTTGAGTGGTCTAGAACTGTACCGTAGGTTTGGATCTGTAATTGCCGTGGGTCACTGAAGTGAGCTTTGAATGTGCCACGGCTGCGAATGTGCCGAGCCCTTGAGGTGGTTTTATAGTAACATTTAGTGATCTGTAAATGTTACTTAAGTGCCCACCACAGCCACTTAAGTAATCGGCAAATGTACCACATGCCACCTAAGGAAACTGTAGGTGCACCGCGGGCAGCTCAAATATGTGCTTGAGGTTGTATAATTTTATGTGGATGTGCGCTGTTGGCAGCAATCTGCAAATGCGTCACGAGCCACTGAAGTAGTTTCGAAATGTGCCTTGGTGATACACTTACGTGATTTAATAATCTTTCATGAGCCACTTGAGTGGTTTGGTTATTTGTCTCAAGCCACATCAGGTGGCCATGGGTTGAGCATTTTATTATGTAGGCCCTGTAGCCGAATGTCCCACAAGCATTTGCCTAAAATCTCAGCCCGTCTTTTAATATAATTATAATGTTATATTGTCTTCGCAGGTTCCTCACATTGAATGTCAAAGATTCTGACCTGAAGCAAGTTCTGTGACGGGAAAAAAACGGACTGTGTGACAAGTTCTCGAAATTATTCTTGGCTGCGGAGGGAGGGATTGTGTTGTGAATGTTGAACATGATAATCCTATGTGTATATAATGAACATGATTCTCGCATGATGTATCGAATATATAAAGATACATGTAAAAATATATTATTGTGTGTATTTTTATCGGAATAAATAGCTGTTGTACATAGTTCAGTTGGTTCTTATTTGCATAATGACTGACCAGGCACAGTGACAAAATAAATGGCAATTGCACACATACCCACCCATAGGTGCATTTATGGTCTAGCTGCCTGTGGGGGCTACATGAATTTTACCGCCCTTCTTCCACTCAAGTCTGATTTTCTTGACTACTATTTCCTCGAATTCACCACCCTGTGCTATAATCCCCCCTCGCTGAAGGTATACCTGTGTCTCTAAGGGTCGTATTCCCCGACATGGTTTAACCTGTAGTCACAATTTTTAGATGAGATCAACATAGATTGGTTAAAAACCTGAATTTAACCAATCTCTTATCAAAAAATTGTGACTATAGTCAGGGCCGTCTTAAGAGCATCATGGGCCAAGTGGTTTTTCTGTCGCCCTAAAAGGCAAATTCTCAAAAATTTCAACCAGGTCTCATTTTTGTGAGGCCCCTTTTCTCTTGAGGCGCCCATGCCTTAAGACGGCACTGACTATAGTTTACCATGTTGGGGTGTGAATACCGCCCTCAGTCACTCCCGTGCTTGACGCTGTTTTAGTCACTCACTTGCAAACGCTCTAGGCAGGGTTGTTTGGTTTAAACCTTGATTTTAACCAAGTGGTTAAAAAAATCAAATAAAAGTGGCCTAAATATAATTTTTTCCTTGAAAAATATATTGGTTCACTATTAGCCAAAATTTTTCATTTTTATCACATTTTATATTCTTGGGGTATATTTTGATGGTATATCTTTAAGTGGCATAAGATGGTTGCAATTCGCTGATGACGTGAAGTTATTCTCTCCAGTGGAAAACACTAGGGGCTTAAGAATTGCATGCCAACAACTTTTCCAGTGGAGTTGTCAGTATAAGCTACCTATTTCATCATCAAAAAGTGGATCAATGCATTTAGGTAGACACACCGATCGTGAATATTACCAAGTAGGTAATGAAACGTTACAGCAATTGGATTCTTGCGTAGATTTAGGTATTGCAATGAGCCGCATTCTGGATTTCACTGATCATTATCATGGCATAGTCTGCAAAGCTAATAGAATTTCATATATGTTACGTACGGCATACCGTAAGTGTGATGCGCATACGTTGTCATATGCTTTCTGTGTGTACGTTCGCCCGACCCTGGAGTTCTGTTCGCAAGTATGGAGCCCTTACAAAATCAAGGACATACAGCTCCTCGAAAAGCCACAGAGGTCGTTTACTAAACGAATACCTGGCATGAGCGGTCTATCTTATTGCCAGAGACTTCAATTTCTGGGTTTACACTCGCTGGAATGGCGTAGAATCGCTGCAGATCTGAAGATGTGCTACAAACTAGTCCACCAAATTGTTTATCTACCATCGAGAGAGCCTTTTTTGAGATCATAGACAGGCGAGTTAACCTACGCAGGCATCGCTTCCAAATAAGAATACCAATGGCTAGAAGGGATTGCTTTTTCCACGGATATAGATGCCGTGTGGCGAGAATATGGAACAGTCTTCCACCAGAACTTGTATGTGCCTCCTACGCAAGATTTGCTTCCACTATTGGGGATTTCGACCTGGCTCCGTATGCGAAGTGCTTCCCGTACTGACTATTATTATTATTTTCTTTTTTTCTTCCAGTATAAGTGCATTTCATGCCTTCTGGGGTTATTATTATTGTTATTATTGTAAATAAATGGTGCAAGTGGTTTTTTTTTCAAAAAGTCTCATAAAAGTGGCCTGAATACATATCTTTTTTCATATGAAGTATCTTAGTTATTTAAAGTTATACACAGAAGCCAAAATTTCTCATTCTTACCACATTTTCTAACCTTTGGCTACATTCTGATGCTCTATCTTTAGCAATTCATGAATAAGGATTGCATCACACATCTAAATGTAGTGGTGTATTATCTCACAGGGTTTCTTTTTCCCTTCACGAAGAAGCAGCTACAGTAGTGACACCATCATGCTAGGGGCAGGTGGTCCTATAATCCAATAAAGACACCAGCTGTCCTTAAAAGACAAAGACTAGTGTATTAGTTGTTACATTACCTCACATACATTTTCATTTTCTTTCCCATAAGTAGCAGCACATCTCCTACTGTATATTTCCCAGTCTTAATATTCAGTGCCCGAGTGGCATGGTGGTAAGATGCTCGTCTACCATTGTGAAGGTTGTTGTCAGGGTCCCGGGTTTGAACCCAAGGGAGGAGGATATTGATAAGACATTTTCCCTAACGAACTCGAGGCGACCACCGATAGACAACGCCTTCACTTCCAACCCATCTCACTAATGGCAGTAAATTGCACTATAGCGATATGGCCAGAGTTGGTGTTTGGTGAAGTAGTCTTAATATTCAATAGTTTTTTATACTTTCACGCACACACACATACTGTTAAGCCCAGTTAATCAAGGTTCTACTGTGTAGTAGTAACAGATTTATGAAAAATAATCAGCTATATACAGGGTGATTATAATTTAAGTTTTGATTCCAAAACTATATAATAAGTACTGATCAGAATGACTTGAAAATTTGCATGGATACTCCTGGAGCAATGGAAGTTTCTTTCGCAAAAGAAAAAAGTGCAAAATGTGCAAGTAGACAATGCTGTACTTGGCCAGCAGTATAATCTATTTTGTGCAACCACATCATTTCGGCACTTCCACCCCATCAGTGTGTGGATAGAACTTCTATTAAGATGCACATTGCAATACCAGCAAAGCAGCTGCTGAAGACCCATTTTGACAGGATGCACCTTAACCCTTGCAACTTCTGGCTGTGGGGGTACCTCAAAATGTTACAAACAGTGGTCAGATTGCAAACTTTGGTGAATTGCTATCTCCAGCACATGCCCTATATGTTAGTTCCTCAGGAATATTAATGTGGGGGCGCGTTTGGTTTAATAAAGCTGAATTGCAAGCACATCCACATTATGACCATGACATACTCCGATTCTGTTGTTGAACAAGAATTTTTGTGCTTTCAACCTCATAGCCAGAACGCGCTGTGGACAACATATTTAACATTTCTTACGTAAGTTGTAGTTATTTGTTCAATTACTTCGTTTTTTGTGATGTTTCCATGAATTATAAAATCGTGCAATGCTATAATTAAGGTATCATTCTGCCATGACTGGCTATCGTTTCCATTCTGCGAGCAAATTTCCCACATGTTGGATGATGTCATTAATTTTACATTTTTAAGTATTTTTTCCCCTTTATCAAATGAAATTGAATTTTTTCAGGAATATTCATGTCGATTTTCAAGTCATTCTGACAATCGTTTTTTTTTACAGTGTTTTGAAATCAGAACCTTAGTTATAATCACCCTGTATATCGTAAATCATTGCTAATTAATCTGCATTATTTATGCTTCATTAAATACATTATATTCACCTAATTTTTATTACTTTTTGCAAAATAGCTTCCTAATTAAGTATACTGAAAATAACTGGAGAAAAACCTTTATATATTATATGATTAATAATAACATTAAAGGAATTTTCAAACACAGTAATCCATTGAGTTAAAAAAATAATTAAATTGCAAAAGTTGGTTTTTGTTAAAATGTACTAAATATTTATTGATTAATTAGCATGGGAATAGTGTTAATTACATTAATAAACATTTTACTTTAGTTAATTATTGGAAGTGTGAATGATTTTTCAGAAATTTCATTGTTTTTAATGTTAATACTATTTAAAACAAAAAAACCAGTTTAAACCAAAAAAAACCCGGTTTTTTGGTTTTTTTACCAACCCTGGGTCTAGGTCTCTCTTTTGGCTGCTCACTAACATGGTTTCTTGTTTTATGGGTCTCTTTTGATCATTTACATGCTTACTTGCACATATTCTATCCCTTTCCGGCGCTGTGTCCCCATAGTGAAACCACTTTTTCAAAATTCCATCAAAAAATATTTGCATAGAAATCATTTAAATCCTATTAACTAGCTTAAGACTTAGATTTTCTGTCAGAGATGGCAGCATCATACTGGTTTTGTTTTGTAAAAGTAAGTGGTAAAAAAATCCACTATTTTCCCTATAGATTTTGCCCTATTTGTTGAAATCAAGCCATTCAATAAACTTAAAAATAGTTTAAAATCAAATTATGGTTAGTTTCAAAAAGGTGGTTACACACTGAGGACACCGTATGACTAGAGCAATGAGATACCCCAAGTGTGAAACCACCATTCTGAGATATATGTGTGTGACCTTGTTTTTCTTCATTTTCACCCCTGACAATAGGTGACAGCAGCAATGGTGTTGAAACATCTCAGATGTATATTTGTAGAGTTTCCAGGGTTAAAATGGAAGACACAACATATGCTATTTTTTGACCCGCACATAACCATTCTTTCATTCTAGTGGTTTTACATTGGCTATTGACAACTACTTTCTATATGCTTTTTCTCTCTACTGTTTTAATTTTATTTTCTGGAATTTCTTCTACCTTGAGTACCCCCTCCCCCCCACTTTGAATACTGTGCATTTATTACTTTTATTGGTGGTGAAATGCCTATAAAATTCCTTAGTACAGAGGAAGCCACCCTCTGATCCGGAGTCTAATCTAATGCATGGGATGATACCCCAGATGAAGGAAATAAAATAAAGCTTACTGCATGGAGGATGATGAAAATGATGGTGATGTATACACTTTCCCCCCCCCCCCATGCCTGGATCTTCTTGACAATTTCAGCAGATTGTTTGGGAGAAAAAAAAAAAAAAATCAAGAACCAAAACCCAGATTTCAAAGTGGGACCATCTCAGGATGGTCCCACTCAGGATGGTACATTGCCAATCTTGTTCTTATTCTATTTTTCAATGTCACTGATGGAAAATTTGGCATTTCGAAGAAATTTATACGCCACTCAAGAAGGAAAATTTACACTGCCACCTCATTGAATGATGTACCGGCTATGAATATGCTTATGTTGATCATTCTGGCCTACAAAATCTGTGAAAAGGGAATTTTTTAAACAAAATGTTGCTTTTCTTGCATTACACCCTATGAAAGCTTTCAGTATTCTAGGTGGGTAGTGTCTCCACTGTGCGACCACCTGTTGTTCGCTAGATTTTGATAAAAATAATAGTTGCAAAATACATCTATACGACTCCTATGTACTGAGCATATGAAGTTAGGTTGGCCAATTTTTTTTTCATACAGTGCCCTTCAAAGGGTTAAGTGAGCCCCGGCACATTTACAGAACACTCAGGTGACCCATGACAAAGATCCAGATCACTCAAGTGGCCCGTGGCACATTTCGTGAATGTGCCAATAAAGTGGTCCACACTCTCCTAAAGGTTGAGCACCCTTGCTGCATAACATCATACCTTTATAAAAATAATTCAGCAAACAATGCATGTAGTGATTGATAACATTTATAATAACAATAAACACATTTCTGATCATTCATCGTATAAAAAAATACTCTTATGTACAAAAAAGAAAAGCATCAGCAGCGAGATGCAACACATTCCGCAAAATGCACGAGTTGCTTGATTCCGAATAGATACAATGTGATAATAATTTACAGGATATCTATACTATATATATCTCATATGCGTTTGGAATTTTTATACACACACACACACAGTTAATTTTCGTCCATTAGAAGAACATGAGCGTCCAGCCACTCAGCAGAATGGTGAAGCTGTCGGATCAATGGTCTTGAACATGTCTTTGAGCGAAGCATTTGATGCCTCATCATTCACACACTCGGGTTCAGTGACACTGCACAAACTATTGTCGACTGCCAGGTCAAGCGTCAGTGCACTGATGACGCTGATGGATGGCAGGACGTCTTTCGGGGCATTGCCCTCTGCGAGTAGAGGTGGCAGCTGCTTCTTGGGCCTCTGGTTGTAGGAATTGTATTTGGAACTGCCCTTTGCTGCTTCGTCATCACAAGAGTTCAGTGGAGATGCATATTCCATGCTGCTCTTTCTGTTCCTCAATATGTCCTTTCGGGATGACGACTCCTTGTTGGTCTTTGGCTTCTTCTCCGGCTCGGACTTAGGCGGCGTACTCGTGGATTCACCATCCTCTTTTGTTTCTTCCTCCAAGGTTTTGTTCATACCACTTTTCGGTGTCGGATTAGCCAGTTGCAGAGGTTTCCGTTGATGCTGAACTTTGTTTGCAAGTTCAGGAGCGAACCTTGTTCTTCTTGGGTCCACTGGGTGATGCAATTTTGCCATCCTGGGATCAGATATTGCACGGGGTAGGTGACTTGCAGGTGAAGAATTAGTTCTTGATAGCCCCGATTGGTAATTCGGCAAGACCGCATCTGTGACTGAAGAGGAATGTGGTGGTGTCGTGCTCGCAGCGCTCCTTGGATCCATCCTACGAGTCCTGGGGTCCAAAACTTTAGGTGCAGCTTGAGGCTGCAATGGTGGCAGCTTGATATCTGGCAACGTTGGCCTGTCCAAAACAGGAGGCGGTGTCAATATCGATGCCGGAATGCTGTTTTCGTGAAGGGGAACACTAAATCCTTCTTTTTTCTGCAGTTTCAGCTGGCTGAAGAGTGGCAGTTCTGGAAGCACAACAGGGTTGGAAACCAAAATACTAGAATCTTCGAATGTCTTGTCTTTGGCATGGTGTTCTACGTCGGCATTAGAATGCAGCATGTGTTTCTTCAGCCTTGGATCATTGAGTAATTTAGGATCCGAATGACTCGCTTGAATGTAAGGAGCATAATTGAGAGGTTTGGTAGTCACATTATGTAGCTTGTACGGTACGCTCGCGGATAACCCATCGACAACAACGGCAGAAGTCCGGTTAGGTATCACAGGATGAATATCCCTGTGATTTGCTATCCGTGTCTCGAGCGGGAGGATGGGAGGAACACTATTGCCGCCCATACTGACAGTAGGCTTCAGTGGCACTGGCCTGTCTCTGTTTTTCAGCCTGGGATCTCTTATGGCTGCTTTTTCGGGTGCCTTTGCCACGGACGGCAAAGTGTCACCCACCACAACAGTATCAGATTTCTCCAATGAGCCACCAGTCGGCTGAACGCCCCCAAAGATGATGCTCTTCCAAAACTCACTGTTCTGATCATTGTTGCCAGACGAATTTATTTTGGCCTTTTGCATTATGTTTGACATTATCTGTGAGACATTGAGGTTTGGCAAAGGAGATGCTGGAGCTTGCTGCTTTACTTTGGTCGGTGGCTGAAGGGGAAAAATAACACAAAACAAAAAATTATTTATGAAGGAGAAATGCACGTTTTATATTTTATTATTCAGATATTCATAGAAAAATTACATCCGAAAAAATAGGCTCGTGATTGATTGAAATAGATGTAACAATTTTTTCATTTCTCAGGCACAGAAGACAATATATAAATGTGAGGATATCGATAAGATATTTTCCCTAACGAACTCGAGGCGACCACCGATAGACAGCGCCTTCGCTTCCAGCCCATCTCACTAATGGCAGTAAATTGCAATATAGCGATATGGCCAGAGTTGGTGTTTGGTGAAGTAGTAGTATATAAATGTGCCCGAGGGGTGCAGTGGTAAAGAGGCTCGTCTTCCACTATGAAGGTTACCATCAAGATCCATGGGTTCGAATCTGGGCATAGAACATCAGAAGCAAGTTCTTTACCTACCAGGCCTAGGGCGACCATGGATGGATAGAACCTTCTTTTCCCACCCAACTAGAAAATTTTCGTACGGTGATATATGACCGGAGTTAGTGTGTGGTAAAGTAGTATATAAATGTGATTAAAGCCCTGACTTGAAGGACTGTGTAAGTTTTGAGTTAGAAATATGGTGAATATAAACTTTTGGGGCTTCCATCAAGGGGAGGGTCTACTGTACATAACTGCCAACTTTAGAGAATGAGAATTATGCAAATTTTTGTACAAGTCTGAATTTTGTACAGAAACTGTATACCAACAAATAAAAAATGGACTTTTTCGTGCTAGTCATCACCAATTATCGCTCAACTGTCATTTAAATTACCTCTGTCATTACTATACTCAAATCAAGATCACCATCAGGCCCAAAAAACAGGACAGACATGCTAAATGAGATGTATCGTTATCAAGGACATCAGTCACCTTGTTGATTTGACTACCATTTTACTACACACGAACTTGGGTCAAATATCGCCATTAGGCAATTTCCAACCATGGTGGGAAATGAAGGCCCCATCTATTGGTGGTCGCCCCCAGACTCTGTAAGTAAAGAACTTGATTCAGATGTTCTTTGGTCAGATTTGAACCCATGGACTTTGATGGTAACCTTCATAGTGGAGAACGAGCATGCTGATTCGACTGTGAAAAGTAACCTCTGTTCTTGTTGTTAATGAGTACAAAGTGTGGGTCGGTCTAGCTTACAACATTTTTCAAGCAGCCATTGTGAAAACCATTGTTAGCAGGAAAATTCAAGATGAATATTACTAACGGTTGAGACCACAAAAACATGGTGCACTAAGCAGGGGAAAATGTCCTTGTAAGTGAGATCCACTTTTTTCTTTTTTTCAAACCGAGCACACCTCTGGTCCATTGCCATGGGCAATTTACTACAGAACCAGTTGTGCTAGAAGTGTGAGTGTGTGCAGTGTGCACCTAATAGTCTAAGTGTGTATCGGGGTTTAAGCTGGATAAAAAATTCCTTTTGCAAAAAAGCAAAAATGGGGGGGGGGGGGGAATAGCTTTAGCAAAATGTTACAATGCTAATGTAATGATTGATAGTTGGATGTCTACTCGTTGCGTACCTCCTGTACGCATTTTTGCGAAAGTGGCTACTACTTTTTTCGCATTTTACAATTACTTTTGCATTTTGTGAAAAATGTGACCGTAGCTTAAACCCCCTGGTGTGTATGTAGTGTTGTGTTTGATTTTGCAGTGCTGTTATCTATATTTGTGATGATTAAATATTTGTACCATTGTAGGACTTGCTCTCTGTGGCGAGACTTTTTAGCTGGGAGATCAGCTCACATTCCTGCCACAAAGTTGGAAACCACAGAAAATCAACTTCAGCCGACCACCACTGTGGCAACCGTGGGGTTCGAACCGGGGTCCTCGCAATGCAAGTTCATCACTATGACGATCACTCGACAACCACAGTGGCAGCAGAATTCATTGTATTTGCTCTGAGAAACGGGTGGCTATGATACTTTGCTTTGTTGCATGACATCTCTGCAACAATTTGCTACCACTATTAAAAAACTGATCATCACGGGCTCATACGAGAGAAAGCGATGAAGTAATTCCATGCTTCAGTAAAAAATTTGTATTATTGCAGGAGGCCAGATGTAGACATTCGCCTCTGTGTTCACTATACACACCCTCAGTGATTCTCACCCTTTCTGTTTGAGGAGCCTGTATCCACTTATATTCACAGGCCACATCAGCTGACTTAGAGGCAGAACTTCTCCTAACCATTTATGCCAATGAGATCAGCTTCATGAGAGCCCAAGCTTAATTAATCACCTCCAAAATATAAATTCTTCCAATCATTATTTGAAGAAAATTTGAATCTAAAACACATGGAGACATAATATCAGGAGAAAAACTGAAGAATTTTCAAAGATGCAGATTTTTCCAAAAAAACACATGAGCATTTCGGCTGTTGTACCAAGCTGCATATACATTAGCAAGCCCCACCTTTTGCATAACCATTTACAACTCATTCAAGGAAATCATTTTCAGAGCAAATCTTCCGGGAACCATAAGAGCTGAACCAACAAGTGAGCAGCACATTCATGCCTAACCCACGCTTGAGGTTACATTCATGCCTTCAAGAGTCATCTGATGTGGCCCGTGACAAATAGCTAAACCACTCAAAAGGTCCATCAAAGATTACAATGCTCAACAAAAGAAAAAAATCATGTCCTTTAGGAAATTTTAGTGGTTTTATGGTATATCGTGACTGCAGTTTCTGAATCTGGCATTGGTTTTGTCAGATGGGCTCTAGTATTTGAGATAAAGTGAAAATTAAATTTCAATGGCAATACATAACCAGCATACAGGGGTTGGACAAAATAATATGAACACCTGTGAAAAAAAACAATACTCAAGGGAACCTGTCATATACTCCCGCCCTCTAGTTTGGACGAGTGCCACCTAGCAGGTGAGAATGTGCACACATCAGTGTCTAGTCGTAGCAGTGATAGAGCTTCGATGCAAAATAGGATATTGGAGCCTTAAAACTTAGTTATGGCTGACCTCACAGATTTCGAAAGAAACATGATTGTTGGAGCCGGTCTTGCCAAGGCCCATAGTAACGAAAACGGTCACCCTTGTTGGTGTCAGGTGTAGCACAGTGTCGACGGTAATTACAGCCTATACCAAACAAGGAAAGACATCATCTGCCAAGCAAAACAGTGGCCGAAAGTTTTAATTCCCCAATATACTATTTCGCATCAGAATGCTATCACTGCTATGACTAGACGCTGATGCACATTCTCGCCTGCTAGGTGGCACTATTTCACACTAGAGGGCGGGAATATAACAACAGGTTCCCTCAAATGTTTTTTTTCACAAGTGTTCATATTATTTTGTCCAACCCCTGTACAAATCACATTGTTTAGAGTATGCAAAGGCTCTTATCTCAAGAACTAGACCAATTCAGCAAAATCAATGTCAGATTCAAAATCAGCACCCTAAAATCACTGAAATATCTTTACCAATGATTTACTGTATGTATTTATAATACACAGTTTCAATATAATTTGTATGCTGCTTATGTATTACCATTGATTTGAATCTGGTGCTGGTTTTTTCAGATCGGCTGTACTTTTTAAGATGAAGTGAAAATTAAATTTCCACTTCATCTTAAAAACTGCAGCCGATCTGAAAAAAAATCAGCACCAGATTCAAAATCAGTGTCCCCAAAATCCCTAATATCTTTCAGAACAAAATCAGTGTTTAGCAGTGTTATCAAATCACTTGAGTGGCCTGCTGTAAATTTACAAACTATTTCAGTGGCTCGCTGCACATTCGCAGATTATTTAAGCCGCCAACAGTGCATGTTCAGACCACTTACATACATTTGAGCGACTTGAGGCACACCTCCAGTTCACATAAGTGGCACGTGGTACATTTACAGATTACTGGTCGATATGTTTTTCCAGATCACTTGAGGCTTCGGGTTAACTTGAGTTGTTTGTAAAAACTTACAAACTCACAAATCACTCAAGCGGCTTTTGATGCATTTACAGTTCACTTAAGCAACCTGCTGCATTTTTATAGATCACTTGAATGGCTCTTGCCACATTTCCAGATTGCTTAAATCTTCAAGCTGAATCAAAAATGTAGTCAAAGGGAATGATTATGAGGACTCGTCTTCTAATAGGCCAAGGCTAGTCATAGGTATTCAGAAATAGTGATGGAGCAGCAGAAAAAAATTGGCATGCTTTCAGATCACCTGAATGACTAGCAGAACATTTTCAGGTGACCCAAGTGGCTCGTGACATGTTTCCAAACTAATGAAGTGGCTGAAACTGACCATTTGGTTGAGCACCCTTGGAACAGCAGTATAAGTTTGCAAGCTTAGGCAATTACAGGAACTTACCACGAGGACAAAACCTTACTATCAAAAATCCCTTAATGTTCCCGGAAAAATAAAAAAAAGTGACTTAGAATTGACACAAACAATTTCAAATTTCGGTTTGAACTGTACATAAGTTTGTGAATGTTTCAGCTCGCACATGAAAATGCAGATATTAATAGCAAGCTTTCATTATCTATACGAAATTTTGAAAATCCTTGGATAGTCTCTATACCGTATTCCCCCACATTAGCCAGCATGCTGCCAAACTCGAGAGACAACAGATTTTTGAATATTTGGGGGGGGGGGGGGGATCTGGTGTGTTCCTGGCATGCTGGGAAAAGCAAGGTTTAATTAGGATCACTGTATGCATTAAGCCAATTCAATGGATTTTAATACAGATACTTAAGAATTATCCAGAATCTTTAATTCAAGTTGCTTGGCATGCGAAGCGAAATACTGGTGTATTTCCAGCATGCTAGTCTCCCTCAATGTTTCCCGGCATACCAGCTAATGTTGAAGAATATTGTAATTGTCAATCTGAATAATTTGTTGTAAAGATTTTTACGTTTTAAGCACTTGTAAAACACAAATGTTTATGTCTACATCATACTTTAGAAAATAAATCAGTAGGATGATGAAAGAAACGATCTGAAAAGTGGACATGGCTTATGACAAATGCATGATTTTTAACGAATACAATTTCAACAGGACCTACCATTTCTTGCAGTTTCTTCAGGACTTCAGTGAGAGGCTCATCTGTATCATCGTCATCATCATCGCTACTGCTATAAACTTTTGTCTTCTCCGTTTCCATTTCATTGTCAAGCTTTATCGTCAATTCAGAATCACAATCAGCAGAAAAACTTGAGTCTGCGTCCAGATTCTCCGCCCTGTCGTTTTCAGCACACATTTCATCTTCAGGATCGGTGGACTTTAATTTCTGGTGCTTTTTGATCCGCATAAGCAACTCTCGCTGTTTCCGGGGCAAGTGACTTGGTATGCAGATTGACTCCATCGCCAGCATCTCTGTCATGTGTGCCGGAGACGATACAGATAACGAAGATGAACTGAAAGACGTACTGTCTTCTTCTTCCTCCTCGTCTTCTGGTCTTTGCTCAGATTTTGCAAGACTTTGTTCAAAGGAACTGGCTGAATCCTCAAGGCTTCTGCAGGGAGACGAAACTTCACAAATGGTTTCAGTTTCACCAAGTTCACTTTTGATGTTAGCTTCCTGTGGCATTTTCTTGACAGTTTGGTCATTTTGAGGGACTATAAAAAAAACGAGGATAGACCTAATGTTAATTATTGTAGTAATAAATTGATAAACAAAAAAAAATTAAATTAACTTACAATACATTCAAGTTTCCAAACTTGAACGGTATAGGAATTGATTTTACGTTTGATACTACTATAAAACTTTCAAAAATTAGCAAAGTAATTTTCACCTTGAGAAACTGGTTCTCCATGCTTCGCCGACATCATATCGACCAAAGCTCTGATGTTTTGCCAATCGAGATTCAGCCTCATGTCTTGATCCTGGTTATCGAGACTCACGTTTTGAACTGGCTTCGCCTGTCTTAAGTCTTGGTCTTGCTGGAGAGATCTCATGTCTTGGTCTTGATCCAAATGCCTGACTTCTTGTTGGTGTCTCGCGTGTCTCATGTCCTGGTCGTGTAGCTCCTGAGCAAGTGAACAAGCATCTTCTTGGATATGATTCGGTTTGATGTTAGAAAAAGGGGGCGGCAACTTAAAGGAAGGCAATCTCGGCGCAAAAGCCTGCTGCACGTGAGGGGCGGGGCCCATTGGCGGGAAATCCTGAGGCACCTGATGGGGGCCTTGGTTTTGTTGCCCCGGACGGTTGTTGAAATTCTGCTGCTGCTGCATCTGTGGTGGAGGCGGACCTGCCGCCGGGAACCTTGGAGGCATCTGAGGTTGACCCATAGGGCGAAAATTCGGCCTCATATGTGGTGGAGGGAAACCAGGAGGATGCATATGACGAGGAGGAGGCAAACCAGACGGCACAAAGTTTTGCTGCATCTGATTATTGGAGCTGGTTGCTGGGAAGTTCTGCGGGGAGCAGTGAGGAGGACTGTTCATCATGGTCTGGGGGTTTGGTCCCAAGAACGGCAGACGAGGAGGGGTGACAATCGATTCCATTTCATCAGACATCATGGGTCTTGGAGGACTCATCATATCATCAGAATAATCTTGAAAGCTAGACGGCAAAAAAAAAACAGATTACATGAAACAACCATATAGCATACCATCTAAAAATAATTTTACAAAAATAAAAACAGCAGTTGGGAAATGGAAAATTTGATTACTGCATTTTTACATTAAATGAGATTAAATCAAAAACAAAATGAACTCCACATCTGATCATCCATCTCTACTTAAGTCAATGCTATATCACTTCGACATTAGTATTTTTCAAAATAAACAGCAAATTTTTCAAATTTCTTTTTTTTTTTGTCATAGAGCGGTGACAGAACAGGCTAGAAACAGTTGTAAAGGGTGTTTTCCTAGCATGCATAACAGTACTTCACCAGAACCAAGCATCATATTTTTTTTCGATGGATTTGCTGCTATTCCAGAGAGCACGAGTTCCCAGCATGATGAAGTGGCCCCATTTTCACCATGGAATGAGGAATTACTTGATTACTACATTTCTGCTGCAATTGATTGGATGTAGTGGGCCTATTACATGGCATCCCCTCCACACGCGATCTCTACTTTCTCCATTTCTTAAAGTGGGACCGACCTCCTAGGTACGTGACCAAAACCATACAAACAAAACCTCTAAGACCTTGTAGCCTTGCAGACAAAATTAGTGTTTGATCAAGTAACCTTGATGCTTCAGATCTCATGATGAACAACACTTGTTTTGCCAATCACACGTCTTCAACCAAGTTTCAACCAAGAGTTTTGAATCACCCTATAGATCCAGTGCATTATGCCAGGGAGATCACATGGGAACTATAAGTTTCTTACAACAATATTAATCTATTGATAACTATATCCAAAAGAAACCCAGAAGGAAATTTTTTTTTAATGCAAAGCTAGTTGCAAAATGTTTAATCATGTCACTTCATTCCACCTCTACCCATTTTTGTTTTCTCTTTTATCATATCTCATATCATTTATGAGTTAAAAAGATTTTTGTTTTTCTTCTGTAAGCTAAAATCCTTACCACCTCCCTTTTTTTTCGATTCAGACATAAGGAATAGAAATGTTTAATATTCACTTTTAAACACATAACAAGTGTTCCCAGAAACAAACATTATGTTAGGTACAGAACACATACACGGCACATTCTGCCATGTACCAATTCATTCGAAGTTCCGCAGAGGAATATTTACAAGGTGCATTTGCAATGTAATAGCTGCTATCACGGCCCAAGACATTATTGTGAACTGTGTACAGAAACGTTTCTTAACAAAAAAAGGAGGGAATGGGACATAACTTCTAGCATCCTACAGTCTTTCAGTTGCTAACGATAATAGGAAAAAAATAGGTCTGGTTTAATCTTAGCTTCAAAACGTACAAAAAAAAAATAGTTTTCACAGAAAATAATTGAAATTGGTAATATTAACCAAAATCATGAAAAAAATGAATTTTTTTTCGTGTTATGAAAAAGCTCTGTTCCCTACCTTGCAAAAGATATAGCAGTACCCAAATACTCTCTATCATCATCCCTCATTCCAATAAACTTTGTCCAATTTACAATATATAGGGTCTTAGATGTTGGTTTAGGAAGGATATTTTACTCATAAGAGGCCCGGGGATTGGGGAGGGGGGGGGGTGTAAAACATATAAGTTTGGAAGAACTGATCTACAATTTTTATAGCAAAGAATCTCAGATATTTCACACAGCTATTGCAGAAAAGGACATAAAAGCCATAACAGACAATGCAATCAATGATTGATGCAACCTGAATAAATTAATCATGTGTTAGCAATAGCCCTTAAACCACACAAACTGTTGTAAGGTACTTGCGAAAAAAAGAAACCAAATGCTGCCTCACGAGATTTGGAAGAGTTCATTGTAAAGAAAAGAAATACAGTATATACTCATGAATAAGCCAACTTCCCACCACACACTTCAGGACCACCAAAACCACAATAAATTGAAAACCAGTGTATAAACCAATGCCCAAAAATCATAACATCTTAAAAGGGGAAAAACTTTGTAAATGTTGTTGCATGAAAATATATGAGAAATCATTCAAACTTGCTAAGGCCCATGATACACATGCTACTAAGTAGCATGAAAGCATGTCACTTTCGTGCATATGTGCAACCAATGAGATTACTGATAATATTTGCACGAATGTTGCCAGTAATCTTTAAAAGGCTTGCTGATGCTCTCACATAAAGGCTATAAAATCTACACAAGTCCACTGGATATCAAAGCCAATAGCATTTTTGATTTTCTTTTGCTTTAACATCATTGGTTCTGTGGGTTTGAATATAGCTGCAAAAACCCAAAAACCAATCTAATTATTAGTAACACCATCTAAAGTAGTCCAATAGTCCAATGATGTTGCAGATCTTCAAGGGAGTTTCGTGTGGAGGCCACATAGCTATATGATTTGATGAAGTGGGGGTTGATATTTTCTCCTCAGACCCGTGTATAAGTTGACCCCCCCCCCAAATTAAGGAAAAACATTTCAACCAAAAAAACTCAGCTTATACACAAGTATATACAGTAACTCTATTTTTTTGGCAGATTTACATTTGACACGTTATCATGGAAAAGAATCTCTTTTGACTGGAGCAAGAATTACATTCAAACATCACTTTCCAAGTTTGTCGATAGAATAATTCACTAAAAAAATAGTTTGCAAATATTGAAAACTGAAAAAAAATGTTTTTGTTTAGAAAAAATTGAAACTTTTTTTTTTTTGCAGCACGAACCCTTTGATTTTGATTATTATAAATGTATCAAAGGAAATGGATTCAAGGAAGCACATACTTTTCATGGAAATCAGAGTTTTCTTCCGGACCCATCAAATGGATCTGAAAGGCGTCAGTTCCTTTCTCATGACAAAGTCTTTCCATCTGCTCCTGCCAATGCTTTGTTTCTTCCGCTTCTCTGATGTAACGAGGTGGTGAGCCCAGCAAACACTTCCTTTTCGGAAGAGGGTCTGGACTCTTGCTGCGCCGCTTTTTGCAATGGTCTTGCTGCTGTTCCCTTTGGTCCCTTCTCTCTTCACTCCTATCACGTACATTGCTGGAATTGTTGTTGTTATTGTTATTGTTGTTGCTGTGGTTGTTGTTGTTGTTATTGTTATTATTATTGTTGTTGTTGTTGTTGCCACCTTTTAGACACTATTGGGGAAAAAATTGATACAATATGAAATAACAATACAATATAAATTTGTACACATGATTGGAAATGCAATTCAGAGAAACTGAATTCTGGAACACTTGATGAACCATAAATTATGAGATGAGGCAACATTATTGAACTGGGTAAATATGCCGGACAGTTCCAAAAATTAAAATGTCTGAAATATGTATTTTATGAAATAATCAGCATGAGAAGGAAAGAAGCACAGATACATGTGAAATGTGGTGGTTTCACTTCACATTCAAAATAATATAAACTACTTATGTAATAACTCCAATAATGCAAAACAGGCAGCACTGGTCAGCAATGACACCAGTAACATGACAAACAGAACATAAATAAAATAAGCTGGGAATGTTGGTTTTACTGTAGTGAAAAAAAAAATCCTGTTAGTAAACACAGTGAACACTGCAACAACGCTATATCTGCTGCTTTGGAAATTGTTAACAAGTGAGAACTGGTATGCAAAACATTTATGAGGATCATTTTTGCTGACTAATGAAATACCATAAGTTGGGTGTAACAGTGCATGCAGGAAGGGTCCCTCCAATTTACTCGTGATCCCCACCCCCCTTGCAAAAGTGGTTCCAGTGTTCACCCCTGGTTGAGTAATATCAAAATTATTTGAGAAATTTTGGTTTCAAATAAAATTCTGAAGGGCTCAGAGCTTTTCATAATATATTTCACATGCCTCAGTTGAACTCAATTGCATACTCTTCCCTTTTGGAAATGGAAGGCTGGATGAAACCCCCCTTCAATGACAAATGACCTGTGGATCAAAGGTTGTGCAGCTCTATGACCTTTGATGCACCAAGCAAAATGCTTTGGCAGTGGTTACCAACATTTCATGTGTCCTTTGAAAATTCATAGAAGGCTTGCCTAACCCTAGAAATGAGTAGAAGGCTTGCGTATCACAAGAAATGCAGAGGAGGCATTTTTAGACCCCTAAAATTGATAGAAAGCGTGTATAACCCCTTTGTATATTATGCAATAACCCAATGTGCTGATTGTTTATTATTTTACTCCTTTTTCTGCCATAGCCAATTACTTTTTGTGTACCCCTGAATGTCTTATCCCTCATCCATGTGCTTACACCTAGATATTATTTCACTCTATAACATAAACATCATATAATTTTTATTTTAAGTTGTGTCAGATGAACTGTATAAGAAGCGAAAAGTTACTTACATCTTTTAAGAGACGTTCGGTTTCTTCTGTTAGTGGATCATGCGAATATCTACAATTTTCTCCAGCATAGCATTTAGCACCAGTGTGAAAGAATTTGCAAGGGAACTCCTGTGCTTATCGTTAAAGAACAAACCAAAATATATGCAACAAAACATTGAAAAGTGCATGTAAAATATATCCCCTCTATTTCAATTTTTTTTTAAATCTCATAGTAAAATATGCAGTCAGAATTATTACAGTTTACTATATATATTCAGAAAGTTTCAAAATCATTCCTTAAATTCTTGTAAAAAAAAATGCATACACATATCAGGGCTGGACAAATCTATTGGCCAGAGGCATGTAAAACTTCAGACTGAGCACCTATTTTTTTTACAACATATCAACCCGGTCATACAAAAATATAGCAAATTTGAACTCTTCTCCCCCCCCCCCCAATTGACTATGATGCATGTGTTCCTACACACATGCGTGAAATGAAATTCCACAGAAATGCTGTCTTTGGCAGCCATGACACAAATGTGTATTCTCCACATGTTTTGTTATATTTTAACAATCCTAATAGTCAGCAGCCCGGTGCAGTCAAGGACCCTCATAAACTGCAACTGCACTCAAAATGAAGTTATATACTGCAACTGGGCTTTTTTAGAAAATGGAAAACCTCACTTTCATAAAAATAGTATACCCTGGTAGTATTCACGGTAGAAAAAAAATTCTTAGTTTGTATAAATATATATATTTTTAAAAATCATGGCCCTATTATATAGTAAGTGTCCGAAAAGGATAAAAATTTTACGAATGATTCTAAAATTATATATATATTTATTATATTAAATATATTTATTCACATTTTCTTCTATATAAAAAAATATCAGAAAAAATGTCTCAAAAATATGTGACCACTGTTGTTACCTATCAAATAGAAAGTAAGCTATCTGTTATAATTTTCTAAGTAAAGTCAGTTGATTTCAAACTGGTATGCAGCATGGAAAAAAAAAGAGAATGTATTATGAAAACATATATTATTTGCTTTTATGCTACATGTCGGTGTAATGTTTATGTCAAAATATTGGTTAATATGTTTTGATGTTAAAGGCTAGATTATTCCTTATGAACATTGAAAATATAGCAACCAGTATTTTAGCATAGAAAATTTTAAAAACATTATGCAGCATAAAAACAAAAAAATTATAAATTCATACATGTTGTTCATTTTCATTGTGTACATTGGTTTAAAACCAAAACAAAAAAAACACATTTTATTTCAGGAATTATAACATAGTTTTGTTTCTATTCAATAGGTGACAGCAGAGGTCCTAGCTGACAAATTAAAATTGCATGACTTGTGCTTATCGATTCATATCTAGAGAAAAAGTTTTTGATGGGAAAATAAATTGTATAATGCACATTTATCTCAATGGCACAACTAATATAGCAACAATTCCTACTATCAAAAGGATATCATGCATGTATGGACAATGTCTTCTTTTAGAACAAAACCCACCGATATAGTAACGACATAGTTCTTTCTTTTTTGGTGATGGATGAATAAAAGGACAATCAGATCCCTGTCAAAAGTTAAAAAAAAATTAGATAAAATATATAATGAATATAAATGTTAATCTTCTGTGTTTTTTACATGAAATTCCATGATACATATACTTTGTTATTAGTAAATAAAATACTATAGGACAAATTACTGGACAAATATGGAAATGTTACGAAACCAGAGTGAATAATGATGCAAATCGGATACTAAGTTATATGAATATCAAAAATCAGTGCCCTAAGGAAAAAAAATACAACACCTCTAATGAAAGATATAGATTTTTTCCATAAAAGCATAGATTTGTTCCATGAAAGAATCAATTTTTAATTGAATCAAGTTTAATTTCATAAAATACATACACTTACGGCCGTGTTTACTGACAGAGGTTTAACTGCAATCTTAGGTTAAAGGATTATAGATTGAAACGGATTGGTTAAATTTGGGATTTTAACCAATCCATGTTGATGTCTTATCCTTTAACTTGTGATTGCAGTTAAACTCTGTTGGTGAATATGGCCATTAGAATCTTTTCTCCATAAATAATGCTAGGAGAAATATGATACAAACAAGCATGGGGTTTTTGGGAAAGAAGGGAGGGCAATGATTGTCGACTCAAGATGACCATGGAATACAAATAGTTTTAGTTACAGTCAGACGTTCATATAACATTGCCCCCGGGGATAAAATGCAAATGACTTCCTAAGCAGGGTGACTTCGTCAGATCTTAACAAATCTAGAAAACATTGTCAGATTTCTCATGAGAAAGACATATTCCTCCAACAGAAAAATTTTCCAAAATATTTTACTTCTACGGCCTATTTTTCAGCCGCTGTGGTGTCAAGGATTTGTTGAGTCAGGGGATCAATAACCTCAATTTATTATGTGAATTTAACTGACATTATAAGAATGGGTGATGTTAAAATTAAAGATGTTATAAGATTACAGAGGAGATCCGATCTATCGTACCACATCTATACAGGGTGAATGTGATCCCTTCTGCCAAACGAAAGGGGATGATGTGAAACACTCTACCAACCCTGTGCTATCTCAAACTGTTTCAGTTATGGCGGATAATCGATTATGGAAAAAAAATGTGTGAAGTCTGAAAAAATCCAATTTGTAAAGTTTCTGAAAGACCTACAAGCACAAACTAAGCACTTATTTGAAAAGAGAAGAAAAAATGCTATAAAGTGGCACCAGTTTCATTGGAATATCTGTATTTAATGGCAAGCCACAAGCACTGAAAGATTGGCAAAGTTAAAAATCAAATTTTTGTTTGTCAAAATGTTTAATCACCAATTCTGCAAACACCCTTGTAGCTACAATTAGTTAAATTTAGCAAAAACTTGTCCATTCCAACAGCTTTTGAAAGAGCTTGTAATAAACCATATCAGTGTTCCAGTTCAGGAGAAATTTAGCCTTTTGTTTGCAATACATCACTAAAATCAGTGTCATTTGACGAAAATTTGGAATTGGCAGTTACAGATTTTGGTGAAAATTTGATTTTGCAGAAAAAATTGTACAAGGTGACACTATCTCTATCTATTTGTATTTAATGGGATCTATGAGTGCTGAAAGATTGCTGAAGTGAAAAATTGAATTACAATGGATTGAAATACCTTATTGCAATTTCCTTCTTGAAAATATTTGCATATCTTTCGTGCGGCTGCTTTTCTGATTTTGCCTTTCTTGTCAGCTAGTACTTTTCGCTTCTGCATTCGCTTACAAGACAATTCTTCAGATAAAATTTTTTTCTTTTGCAGCTTCCGAGAAGAAATTGAATCTTTCAGTTTCCTTTTGAAAGCCTTGTCACTAATAAGAAAGAATTAGTTATGAATCAGTGAGATATCAAGCAAGAAAGAAATTTGAATTTTTAAATAACCAAAAAAAAAATGTATAGTTGGACTTGCTTGAAACTGATATATTTATGAATTTTTACATACAAAAGAAGTTTTTCTATTTCCAGTGAATTTAGTATTGCTTATCAAAACAGTAAGGTATGGATATAATGAAGTTAGCATTAAACAAATATTTTTGTTGTGTTTTTGACTTCGTTATAAGCGGGTCAGACTATATATATGATATAAGAGAAAAATACTAACTCCTTATTTCTTATAGCATAAATCTAGTACAGAAGCCAGTGCTATTTTAATACATTGCCCGGGGGCTTACAAGAAATTGGGCTTCATAAAAATGGAAATTTTCGAGAGTAAGCATGTAAATTTGCCAGGTAGAACCTCTGAAAAATTACTTGGCTTGGGGGCATGATACAGGGAATCTTTCCTAGAGAAATTTTTTGTTTGTTTGTTTGTGTGTGTGTGTGTGTGTGTGCGACTTGGAAATTTTAAACTAAAATACCCGACATTTTGGAAAAATAAACATAAGAATTCTCATAGCGCACTTTCACTGAGTATGACCCAGGATTTTATTCCAACAACTGGGTTCTAGGGGTCTAGGAGAATTAGATTACAGTTATACTATTATTGCTACTACTAAACCACTAACGTACTTTGTCCACATTCCTCTATGGGGTTTCTAACAAATAGGTACATGTCACAATATGAACTTATGTTTTGTGAACCTAAGGTAAAGTTTGTTTCTAAGAAATGCTTCTTAAGTATTGTGTGTCCAGTGCTACCATCAGTGCTGACTGGTTATTTTTTGCTTGTATCGTGCATGCATTTTTAAATGTTGTAAGCCTGATAGATTGACATTACTTGTCCTCATCGTGAGAAATACACCACAACTCAGATATATGTTCAGACTACTTAAGCCTTGAATGCAATTTTTCAAGAGCATTCTCATCACGGCCGTCTCAAGGGCATCGTGGGACCCTGGGCCAAGTGATTTTTCTGAGGCCCTACCTCGCAAATTCTTGAAAATTCCAACCATTTTTGATTTTTGTGAGGCCCCTCTTCTCTTGAGGTCCCTGGGTTGTGCAGGGTGGGCCCATGCATTAAGACGGCACTGATTCTCATTCAATCATATTCAAAAACTTAGAATGCACGGTGGAAAAAAGTGAGCTTTTGAAAGATATCCCCTTGACTGTCATCCAATTTGGTGGTTTTAAAGGATTATAACTAGTAATAAGAATGATCATTACCTTTTTCCTTCAGGCCTGGTATCGGGAGAATCTGACATGCCTCCTCGATACTCAGCCAGTTCCTTGGCATAATCAATGATGCCATCAGGCAGATCCCTCTTTTTCTTCGCATTTCTAGCACGGTAATAACCCTCTGCATCGGAATTGCTGGCTTCTTCATCAGTCATGCCATTTTCCGCATGCTTTGCCTTTTTAACCTGATGAAGCAATGAGATTTTATACAAAATTAACACAGCCATTACACATTGACAAATTCATATTAACTCCTTAGAAAATTTAATTTTCAATCATCTCAGATATTATTGGGAGAATAAATTTATATCAAAGTGAAGTGTATCCAATATGCATCTACAATCACTAGTGCTAGGATTTCTATGACTTTGCATATTTTTATGCATTTTGCATATTTTGCTATTTTTAAGCGATAGAGCTTTTTTTCATGATTTTCAGTAATTTAAGGCATTTTCTCATAACCTTCAGAATTGAAGGCATATTTTTATATTTTGGAGCATAATTTTGCACAGATCAGTATAACAATAAAAAGGAATTTTTTCTGCCCAAGCTCCATCTCCTGCAATTGACGATTTCAGCAATAATTGGCAATTTTTTGGTGATATTAACAACTATTGGCAGTTTTATTTGCATACCTTTGATATTATTTTTGACAATGATTGGCAATTTCCCATATTTTCCTCAAGAAAATATGGTTAGTCTATTTATTAAAGTATATATTTAGGTTTTTACATCATGGTTTTTAGTTTTGTTAGGGCATGAATGCATATTTATGCGGAATGAGAAATATACTGTGGGTTTTTAGGTCATAAAAATCCTATCCCTAACAATTACATATATTCAATCAATATCCAAAAAAAAAGTTTATATTCAATCAAAGGATGCGATTACTAAACACAAGCCAATTCAAGATATAGGAGTCAGTAAATCCTATGCCATTGCTTTACAAAAAAAAAATTAGGAACCACAAAAAATTTCTTAGGAGAAAACCATTTCTGCTAAATTGACCTAAATAACCCTTTTTTCAACTAAAATTAATAGGACTCTACTTTTACTGTCAGACCACTTCACCAAAACACCACCTCTGACCATATATATTGGTATATGGCCAGTATACAACACTATATTGCAATTTACTGTCATGAATGAGATGGGTTGGAAATGAAGGTGCTGTCTATCGATGGTCGCCTCAAGCTAGTTAGGGAAAATATCTTATCTATATCCTCCCTCAAAGTCAAACCCGGGACCGTGACAACAACCTTCACGGTGGTAGACAAGCATCTTGTCACTCTACCTTTACTGTAAGACCAGTCGAGGCCCAGGCTCTGTCCCTTGAGGGATATAAGCCTTTTACCCCGAGGGGTTGGACCAGGCTGATGGACTTGGTGACTCTTTTCTGTGTTAGTAGACATACAGACATAAAATTCCAAAAATTTTGTGTAGTACTCCAATTTAGTGATCA
This sequence comes from Pholcus phalangioides, assembly GCF_987345545.1. NCBI lineage: Eukaryota > Metazoa > Arthropoda > Arachnida > Araneae > Pholcidae > Pholcus > Pholcus phalangioides. The sequence continues at coordinate 20,371,334 of NW_028301603.1, read as the reverse complement.
AACATGGAAGATTTTAGGCATCAACACCAATATTCCAATCGACCTGGCTCTGATCTATAGCTTCTACATTGCCCCAGGCTCTGTTTCAGCATCTCCAGACAGTGATATTATGCACTTTGAGAAACACCGGTGCACATTTTTTTAGAAGCAGAGATAGGTGTAATTTTCCATGTGGTTGAATGTGAGAAACATGACAAGTCTATTTGGATTAGAATGCAATATCAAGATGTCTTTTTTTTTTAAATTGAGACTAACATGCTAGCTCAAATCTAACAATGTCTCATCATTTCAATCTAAATAAACATTTTATAGTTACCATCGACAACCCCCAACTGGTAAGACCCACTCATTTTTACAAAAAAACACTTACTGTTGGTCTGTTATTTCGATTTTCTTCAAATTTGCTCAGCCTTTTCTGTCTTTTCTCCTCAGAGATATTAGGTGATAAGCCCGTCGACTTCTCATTTGATATCTTTGAGGGAGGAGTGGACCCTGCTCATGTGAAGAGAGCAAAAAGAAATAAAAATTTAATTATTTTCATGTATTTCAATGGATGAACTAGCATAATTTAAAAATGCAAGTATGCATAAATGTCATGTTTTTAAAACATATATAATAAGTAAACAAAAAAAGAACAAATAGACGTTACACAAAATATTTATTTATTCAATATTATTTGGCTGAGACCTATAACAAGGGAATGTGGTGATCAATATTGATACATGTGTAAATATGTTTAAAATTATATGTAGGGTATTTGTAAGTATGTGCATCTCTAACACGTTTACAGTGTCCGAGGTATGCTATCTCTATCTTCCATATTGGAAGTGAAAGTGACAAATACCTGAATTTTTGTGTTTCGTGAGTATCATGTTGTACTGCAACATGCTGTCTGTGGAGAGATCCTTTTTGAAGGGGAAGACCAGTTGTGCTTCACCCCATAGCGATAGACTGGAGTTGCGCTCGGATTAAAAGAAAAGTTTGTGCCTCAGAGTTGGTAAACTGTGGGGGGGGGGGGAGCTATATTACATGCAGTGGTTAGCTGAAATTTGTAATACATGGAAGAACCAGATATTCTCGGAGAATATAGAGATATTTGCGAGATATTGGTATGATGTCCTGGGTTTCACTCCATCAAAATCTGGTCATTATACTTCAAGAAAATAAATTTATGTCGTATGTCATTTTTTCATGAACATCTGCATAGCCCACTTTTTTTTCTTTTGATTGCAAGTCTAAAACAACTGCTTAGTTATTGAAGGCTGGGATCTTCAACCAGTGTGTGCCACATACATTTAGGGTGCAAAATATAATTACTAGAGATCAAACAGAACTGTTGTATTTAAATTTTCATTGCATTTTTAAAAGTATAATTTCCCTGCTCCGAACATATTAGAAGAAAAATTACAATAAACATTTTTATTTCACGGTAAAAAAGACTGAACCCATTTTAGTTATGAGTAGCCATCTCTGTAGATCTAAAAAAAGCTAAAATAAGGGGCTTTGAAGCTAATAAAGAATTATGGTCTGGATATGGGAGTTGTTTCTGTAGTTTTACATTTTTGTATCAAACTCTATCTAAATCTGAGAAACTCATTTACATATACAGTGGACCTAGGCTAATTCAATCTTGATTAATTTGAATTTTGGAATAATTCCAATTTTGAGAATTCCCCTTGAGTTTTGTATCCCATTTAATGTTAAAAAATAACCTGTCTAATTCAATTTTTTTTTCCTTATTCTGGGTAATTTGAAGTTTTATTTAGATGCATCACTAGCAAAATGTGTTTTTTTCAGAATGCCTGGCTAACATTTAGTTATCCTTTTCTTTATTCCACGATGTTTGTTTGTTTCTAAACCTGTTTTCAACCTTATTTAACCTTAACTAACCTGTAGCCTATATTAAAACATCAGAAAAATCATACAAAATCTAAACTTTTTTATGTGGCTTGACGTAAGAAGCAATAATTTCATTACCAGTTCCACAGACTGGCTTTGTCTTTCCGAGGGCTTGTGGAGCTTTACTGAATCTCTGTTGACTTCATTATAACGAGACAATGGCAGATACACCTTACAAAACACTACTACAGCCTACAAACACTACTACTCAGTGGAATACAAAAGTTTGTGTGCGTGCGTGTGGTAATCAACTTCTCCACAGACAATTTTTAAAATCTAGATTGCTGAAATCTTGGTTTATTGTCTGGTAAAATGTGTTGGAGATTCCCACACGTCTCACTAGCATTATTGTTCGTTTATGAATGTAATGTAAATGTTAGCAACATTTTTCCCCATGTCCAAACACGGTTCTTATGCTTGTTAAACTCTAAAAAAAATTGTGGAGGACTTATGGATGCAGACATTGGTGAATAAGTAGGGAATAAAGTCTCATATTAAATCCATATTCCATAATTTGCAGAAGCTACAGACATGTTACACTCTTTTCACATGCTACAGATTCGTCCGTATGGAGGATTGGACGTACAGAGATATTCCATTAGTGCATAGACGGAGATAGACGTGGAAGTCTGGGGGGGGGGGGGCACGATGATGTCAATTCATATATGCATATATACATTAGATCAGTCAACTTCACCTTTGACGCTGGGGGGGGGGGATTGCCCCCCACACACCCGTATTTCTGCTCATGCATTAGTGGCGTGAGCAATTGAATGGTAGCTTCCACATGATATGGACGAGTCGCGGTACAGAGAAGTCGCCGTCCACTGCCACAGCAACACAACTGCTGTACCATTTCCAAGAACATACTGGCCCTACATGACTAATTGCATGCTTTGCATGCTACTGACATTCAGCCGTAACTGAACTGCTACTCTGTAATAAAGTAGAAAGCAATTATCTCTGAGTGGATGATTTTCAGTGCGACAGATCCACTGCACGGACAAATCCGCAGCATGTGAAAGGAGCATAAGATAAAACAAGGCTATTAAAGCTAAAAAAGTCATTGCATCTTTCATTCTTTAAATCAACTTACAGATTTTGTACAATGTTTAAGATTAAGAAGAAAACAAATTAGAGTTATGTGTTTGCAAATGAAATATAGTTCCAAGATTGTTAACTTTTTTTTATACAGACACTAAGTAGTTGTAACAACAAGAAAACTGGCAATTTTTTATAATTATTGAGTGTTTTTGATTTTTTGTGAATGTATTTTGCTATCCTATTTTTAGGAATTGGATAATTCAAACTTTTTTGCTGTCCCCTTGAGCTATGAATTAATCAATTCCACTTTATATAAGAAATATTGTTAAACTGAAAACATGGAAGAAGGATAACAATGTAAAATTACAAAACAAAATATTGCAGTTTACCTCTATGTTTGTCTGAGGATATTGGTTTAGATGCTGTTGATGGCGGAGGAGGTGGTGGTTCTCCATCCATTTCTCCACCAGAGTCCAAAATTTCACCTTCTTCCAAATCTTCTTCATCTTCTGTATCTTCATCACTATAGAAACATTAAAAGAAAAAAAAATTCAATTTCCTAATACTTAAATTTTTTTTTTTCTTCCCAAGAATATTGTTGCCCACACACAATACAGGAATTAACTATTTATCAATTTTTAACAAAATCGGAAATTAATAACTTTGAAAATGCTTAGACTACTTAATTTTTCACATGTATACAAAATCTTTTTATAGAAAAAATGTTTTGTACATTCAGCTTTTTTTACAAACAATAAAATTCCATATAGATCTGAATCCATGGGTAAACTAAGTTAAAAGGAATGCACCTAATAGACAAAAATATAACCCACATTCCAACCAATCTAACTGTTAGTAACTACCCGAGGTATGACTTACCCTGGTCAGCAAATTGGTGAACCAATGTTTGTACACAAAATAATAGTACAGTGTAACCTCTTTTAATGAACTTCTCCTGTTAACTGTTAACAGACATGTTTAAAGCCTGCGGGAACAAGCCTTCAATATATTTCGTTATATATTAATGGACACTCCCAATCAACAGACAGAAACACATTGGTGTCTATTAATGAGAGGTTCCACTGTATCTTTAATACTTCTAGAATCAATACAGGTCAATTTTTTAAATAAACATTGAGTTTTTCTTTATCAAACCAATTTTGTCGCTCTAATCATTGACACACTATTTCCATAAGACTAAGAATTTTTTCACATGCAAATTTGATTAATGATTAATATTCAGTGGAAGAGATTAACCTAATTTTAATAATATTTGAATAGGATGTTCATTTCTCTCCATGTTTTCTAGAAAGTGTTATATGTTTTAGGCAATTTTTTTCCCTTCCTCTCAGGCAAGGCCAGAACTTAACTGCCCTGGGCAGCAAACTTTAGGGACTGCAAATTCTAGAAGGGAATAAAAACACTATTATAAAATCAAGTTTGGAACAGGACACAATCACAACGGGAGAGGCAGCATAATCATGTTTGCTGCCCCAGGCTCACAAAAATCCTAGTTACTGCTCTCAGCTCCCATATTGATCTTCATATACTGTAATTCCTTATTTTTCACAGTTAATAAATGATATTAATTTAAATTATACCAGGTCGAATACAATTTGACATTGACACTGTCCTCAAAGCATGGACTGCACAAATAAATCAAGGAGCATTTCATATTGTTTAAATTCAGCCAATAAGATTTCATTTTCATACAAAAGGCAGAGGCATTGGTGTATAATGTTCTGGCTTCAAGTTTGCAAGGTCCTAATCCAAAATGTTCTTTCTTACTACAGAAACATTTTCCATTTAAGAAGTTTTAATTACTCGATATTTTCATATTATATCCATAAATCAGGTTCACTATCCCACCTCCTTTCAGACCAACTGCAATCACCTCCTCGTGCTGCTAGCTTTTTTAACACATATTTGCCAAGGAAATCCGTACCCACCTCGACTCGGTTAACTTTTTCTTACCCTAACCAACATGGATTTAGATCGTTATCTGTATCTACCCAGTTAACACTTTTCATACATGATCTAACAAACACCATTGACAAAAACCTTCAATCCAATGTCATTTTCCTCGATTTTTCTAATGCATTTGACAGGGTGCCCCATAATAAACTTCTACTAAAACTTTCAAACCTTGACCTATGTGTTTCAACTGCTTAAATGGGTGGAGTCCTTCCTCATTGACCACAGCTAATTCATCTCACTCAAGGGTCAGAACTCCCCACTTCTTCATGTTGAGTCCGGCATGCCCCAAGGTTCGGTCCTCTCACAATTACTATTTTTAATTTATATAAATGATCTACCTAACTCCATTAACTGCATATCAAACTCTTCACAGACGATTGTGTCACTTACAAAACAGTTTCCAATACATCTGAACAAGAATCCCTTCAACACAACCTTAACATTATTTCTGAATGGTGCTCAAACTGGGAATTGCCCCTCAAAATCAGTTTTTATGAAAGTTACCCACATTTCCCTTAATTAATCAACAATTCTTTTATCGCTGAGGTTTCCCATTATAAATACCTGGGCGTTATAATTTCTGCAGATCTCCGCTGGAATCTTCACATTAATTATATTTCTCGTAAATGTCTCCAAAAGCTCTTTTTCTTCAGTCGTAACCTGAAAAACTCCACCTGCCATGTCCATCACCTGTGTGTTTCCAGACTTATATCCTCCCTATTCTCTTCTATGCCTGTAAAACTTGGGACACCCCCCCCCCCATACTCAAACCACACATTAATTATGGGAAACATAATTCAGTGATGGTAATAAAAGACAGTGGGCCATAGGCATCGGATCCTAAGGGCTGAGGCCATTTGAGCCTCCGAATAAATTCTGTGAGGAGGCTGAGCACCAACAATAATCAATGGATATACAATGTAATGCACCTCCCCTCTCCTACATACGTGCTTGAGTCCCGTAATACAAGACGACCAACAACTTTCAGCCCCCTCCAATGTTTTCTTCATGTCTGCGCCTCACCAGTGGGCTATGATTTAGATTGCTATTCACATATATTTTGAGTGCAAGATTCACATTCCAAAAATTTCGCCAAAATTTGTTGAGACAATATTTTCACACTCAAAAAAACTTTGTCACATAACCAGAGTACAAAACTGGAAAAACTGTGAGTATAATTATATATCATCAACACAGTAGAAAATTTTACTATATAGGCTTATAAACTATCTCGATCTAGGCCTATATGTAAAAACTGTCTATTACCCCAAAATGTCTTGGGTAAATGTCCCCAAAATGTCTTGGGTAAATGTCCCCAAAATGTCCCTACAAGGTTGATGTCATCAATACCTTATTGAAATTTTGAACTTATTTTATCTCTCCTAATTCACATGAACACATGCAAATGTGAACTAGTACATATTACATATCCTAAAAAACGTGCAAGGGAAACAATTTTTTGCCATGTGTTGAGGATTTATTGCCACCCAAGAAAATTTTTGTGATAGAAAATAGTCTTAAACCAGTCAGGCCAGTACCCTTGAACTTTTGCATAGTTTCATCAATCTGAAATTTCTTTCATTAATTCTGAAATTTTATCTTTCACTAATTCTGAAATTTTATCTTTCACTAATCCTGAAATTTTATCTTTCACTAATTCTGAAATTTTATCTTTCCCTAATTCTGAAATTTTATCTTTCCCTAATTCTGAAATTTTATCTTTCACTAATTCTGAAATTTTCATTAATTCTGAATATATTGTTTCATTGTTATTTCCTTAATCCTGAAATCATTTTCCTTTCAATACTGTAATAATTTTTTTTGTTTTGAAATCATTTTTCTTTCATTAATTTGGAAATTTTATCTTTCACTAATTTTGAATTTTCATCTTTCACTAATTTTGAATTTTCATCTTTCACTAATTTTGAATTTTCATCTTTCACTAATTTTGAATTTTCATCTTTCACTAATTTTGAATTTTCATTGATTCTGATTATGTTGTTTCATTGTTCGTTCCTTAATTCTGAAATCATTTTTCTTTAATTAATTGTGGATTATCATTATTCATTACTCAGAATTAATGAAAGAAATTTCAGAATTGACAGAAGATATGATTTCTCAGTATTAACAAAAGAAAAATGATTTCAGAGAATTAATGAAAGATCCATTATTATTCATTATTCTGAGGTTATTCCTTTCATTAACATGAAATTATTTTATTTTAGTAGTAAATATATGAATTGATAGGTATTTCCATCCAGGTGGGGAGGCCTCCATAGCATCGGGAAGATTGCCCCATATTGCCGGGAAGACACATCCCTGTTATTACACCATTTATTATAACGAATCATTAGCAAAATAATTTGCTCAAAAGTTTTGAGTCAAAACCTTTGAATCCACAAGCAACCAATCACTTCATAAATATGACGCAACAGGATTCTACAAAGTGGTTAAAAAAAAGTGAGCCACGAGAGTCTTCACCTCTTCATTGCAATTTCAGTGCTTCAAGGCAATTCTTTACGTCACCAGTGAGGAAAAAAGGGAATCGTGTGTATATGGATGAGCAGTTTCTCTCAACTGAAAGCAAAACAAACATCTTCTACCTCTACATGGTTTCACTAAAGAGGTAGAAAAAAAAACAAGTTTTTAGTGTTTTTTTTCATCTGAGGGCAAGGTACAAAAACCTCATGCGCTATCTGAAGCCTACTACGAATGGTTATTGAAAAACACAGGGGCGTGAAGGCAAAAAATAATAATAATCATCTGACGCATTTAAACTCAAAGGCGTAAATAGTTTTATTGTGCGCATGTATAATGATGGACGAAGTAAATCGTGCCAAGATTGCCCACACAACAATATTTTTTATGTCTCAACGTGGTAGACCTCTGGATACTTCCAATAAATATCAATGTTATAATATTATAATATTAATAATATGTTCGCTCTTCATGTGGCAAATCTGCAAATTTTATCATTGAAAGTGAAGGCAGCAAGAGGGGGATGGTAAAAAAAAGCCCAAGCTGTTGAAATCCTATGTGTGTGTTAGGGGTAAATTTTACAGGGAGAAAAACCTGAATATGTTGTAGAAGTTGGTGGAAAGTCCTCGTGCTGTACAGTGAAACGAAAACTTGACCCTACACGAACAGTACAAAAATTCAATTAAGTGCATAGCATTTCCCTAGGATTTTTGCCGCCCCCACAACTTTGAAACTCGATAATTTTACAATGGTGTTATAAAATTACCGACTCTTCGTTTCCATTTAAAATTGTCGCCCCCCCCCCCCAAAGCAGAATGTGCCGAAATTACCGCTACTGCAGAACAATTCGGAATAATTTTAAGAAAAAGTGCAAAAAACACTATTACAAGGCAGTTAGAAAATAAACTAGGAAATCGGGCTCAGAAACTGCCTAGGCCGGAATTACACTATAAAAGTTCGATAAAAGTTATTTTATAAAACTTGAAAATTACAATCAATAATCTTACTGGTTAAATTTTTCTAATTTTATAAAAGAACTTTTAGAAAACTTTTATAGTACAATCCCGGCCCAAAACGCCAAATTATTTCGTAGAAGAAAACGGCACAAAGACTGAGACATCTCCCAAGTTTATTTTGGACAAGATCCCTGGAATATTAAAAAAATAAAGGTGAACCTTGAGCGGCGCAGAGTCGAAAGAGCTCCGCGCGTGGCCGTAAATAACGCCTGCCTGTCTCCCCTCTCTAGAAATGGGACGAGTCTCCTCGCGACATTGCTAGTAATGTAGAGGTAAAACATGGCGGAAAAGAAGGATGATGATGGAGGTGGTGGAAGGAGAAGGGTGCTATAGATATTGTGTGCACGTACACTTAGCAATGGCGGCTGATCGAAAAATAGACTTCCTTTCTGGCAAACAAGGCTCAGCTGAAATCATTATTTCGATCTCCTCGCGGCGGATTTCCACCGAAATTTCGAAACATCCTTGCGAAGGAAAGAAAAAGGTCACCCCGCTTCATTGTAAAACTTCTGCGGCCCTTCATCACACACACAAAACCGTATTACACTGAACACACTGGCCGACGGGAGGCCCCTCCGAACCAAGCAAGGGGATGCAATGGTAATTGGACAACAAAGTTAGTAACGGCACAGATTATTAAAGATAGCACGTGTACAAAGCTTTTTAATCGAGTACAAGCCCCCCGCCCTCCGAAAATGCTAGGACCCCAAACTCATTTAAGACATCAAGAAAAAACATCTCTTGTGATCCCCTCCTTCGACAAATCATGCAAAATTAGGTTTACATAATTGAATAATCTAATTCAATCGAATATCGGGAGGAGGGGGGGGGGGGGTACAGCTGCTAATCAAGTAAAGGAGCCTAAACAAGCAATTAAGGGTGCCACAGACAGTGCCTGTTTCTCGCATGGGCAAACGGGGCACATATCCAGTGTTGAAACTAGTGGGGAGGGTGACTGCCCCATGTGGGAAAATTTAGGGGCGGCCGTTTTATATAGGTAGGAGCATGGCCCCCACAAGGGGTGGGGTGGGCTGACAAGGCTCCAGCCCCGGGACAATTTTCACGATTTTTTTTGCTTTTTCACGCTATAAATTCATCATAAAGGGGCCCGCAAAAGATCCCAGCCTAGGGGACCTGCTTCAGGATGTGGGGGCCATGGGTAGGAGCAATGAACACCTTAATAAAGTTATCGAATTTTAAAGTGGTGAGAGGGCGGCAAAGTAACACGAAAATCTTAGTTACGGCCCTGCCCAGGGCCCACAATTATTCGAGGCTCATTCGAGATATTTCAATTTTTATAGAAATATTAACAAATACTTATAATTTTTGATCGTCTTTGTGGGGGATACACGGGGCCCTCTACTCCTGCATACGCCTCTGCCTCCAAGCATGCTTTATATAAGGGGCCCGAAAAATCGTGTTTAACCAGAGCCCGAACTTACGAGGAACAGGCCCTAGCCACAGACAAAATTATTGGAAACGTTGGGAGGGCACAAAAATATTGAGGTGGTGTAAGGGCCGCAACTAAGGGAGAACAGGCGGGTCTGGTGACACAGGCGCCGGACCAGGGGGCGTCGTCTTTTGCCATTCCTACATTTCACAGGGGAGCCGAAATGCGTTCTTGCCCGGTTGACAAAGTATCTAGTTGTAGTATTTATTGACAAAGTATCGGTTTGAAAAAAAGGAAAAGTTGTGGCCCATTACGTTTACGCCCATGGCCAGCTATGAAAAACAAATAGATGTGAATAAATGAAGGAGGTTGAGTGAAAACAACCCCTTAGTTGGGCTGAGCAGTTTTCCGCCTTGGGAGGGGGGGTTAGAACCCCCTTTGCGTATGCCAATGGACACGACAATCTTTTTCGGAATATTATTCACTTCACATTTTTTTGTGGACTGAGCAGTTTCTTCACTAAATTTTTCAGAAAATCGATACAGATGTTTCGGCGTTGGCGGGGCCGCTGCTAAAGGAGTGCGTGATCCCGCGATTACCTGTCATTCTTTCCTGTACCGTTTCGTATGTCTGTGATCGATTCTGGATTATCTTGTTTTTATGTTTATCCGTAATATACGCGCGCGTTTCTTTACTTTCATTCTTTATCGAGCGTTTCTCGAATGGGTTTCCGCTGAATTCCACGGGTTCCTAGAGTTTATCATCTTATAATAATCATAGTAGTTGCAGGATGAATAATCAGGGGCACCAAATTGTTGAAGATATAATCAATGGTGGGGGGGGGGGGCAATTTTCACAAAAACGCACTAGAGAGAATCCTGGGCCTCCAAACTCATTAAGACCGCATTTTGAATAGTGTGCAGATATACAGTGTCCTGTAAGTCCTAATTCAACTTTTATCTCATCGACCGTTCTTCGTAGACGTATGGTTCTGATTTAAAAAATGCTCAAAAGGTGTTCAGGAATCACTCTACACCAGTTTCGTGAGTGAAAAAAAATAAGGTATATTTTTTTATATAAAGTAAAAAAATCTAAATTTTCATACGACCCCCCCCCCCCACCCGTCTTCTAGCTCTCAATTAGAAAGTTGTTTGGCCTGTCTCTCCTGACGCCAAAAAATAAAAAATCCATGTTTGTAAGTGCAATGTTCAACGAGATATTTGAATTAAAAACTTGGTAAAAAAAGTTGAGAAAAACAGCGCTCCTTTCCCTTATTTATTGTTCTTTTTTCCAACTTTTCTCCGATTTTTGAATTCAAAAATACCTCAGCTAATATTGCCCTTAAACGCGTGGAATTTTTTTTTCCAGGCCTCGGGAGAGATAGGGCAACAACTTTCTCACTAAAAGTGAGAGGACATGGGGACCGTATAAAAATTTATATTTTATGTCAAAGTGTATTTTCACTCTCAAAACTGGTACAGAGCAATGCTTGAACACGTTTTAGCATTTTCTAATTCCGAACTATACCTCTTACGACGAACGATTGATAAGATAAATGCCAATGAGGTAAGGACTTACAGGACACCCTGTGCTTACTGTCAGGCCCATACCTAAGCTTTCTTACCCCGTGCAGGCAAGTATTTCCAGACACCCTGACTTCAACATTTGAAAAATACAAATATTACAAAATAGGGCCCTATATCAGAGCCATCTTAATGCATTTAATCATGTGAAATTTGTGTTCATTCATTCATTGTACTTGATTCTGTTATCCTCGGAGTGATATTTTTCTATGGGAAAACCAAAGGAACTCGAGCCCCCGGTAGTATCGTAAGTCGGTACATGGGCGACCACAAGGAATAGGCTAAACGGATCTAGACGGGTGGGGGAGGATCACCAGGATCGATCTTATTCAATTTTTTTTTTCAATTAAAAATTCAGAGGAATAAATTCGAGGGTTCCATCAACAATCCTAGAGAAGGGACTCCAGGAGGGTATGTGGGAACCATGACGCTTCAAGTGATAAATTAAATGAATAAAAAGCATCAGATCCCTCCCTAGCGACCTCAATACCAAAAATGATCAATGAAACGTCGATAGAGTATCCCTTGGCTACGGTACCAAAAAACATCACAAAACTCGAGTAATAGAGCACTTGCCGTGTGCGAAAAACACTTACGCGAGCCAGTTGTTAACAATCTGCTATCCAAAAAAACGAGGGTACAAAAAAAAAAAATCTCTCACCGGGATGGCTCGTGTTCACCGAAAATCGCGCGCATATACACAAATCTGACATATTGCCATGCCACGCATAGAAAAGAAATGATTTTGTTAGGGCCAGATTTCCGCATGTACCAAGGCACCAGAGAGAAATTCAAGACCCTATAAATTTGGAAGGCTAAAAAATTCTTAACGTATTTCGAAGACTGACCAAAAATTTTTTACCCTTGGCGTACAAACCATCTCCCCAAATGCCCAATCGATGCCCCACCGTGGACGGAAAGCAGCAAAGGAATTACTACGCAAAAAATTTCTTTCTCTTTCCAAGTATTCTACAATCTGAACAGAATGGTACAGCAACACGGGAACCCCGTTGCAAGTGCCCTTAAACAGGGCCCGCTACTACTACTAAATCACAAATGTACCTCGTCCATATTCCTCTAACCGTAACTAGGCTGGAGCAATCGGGGCACTGCCCCAGAGCCCTATGCCAAAAAATTTACTTATTTTGCATAATACCACTGGGAGGGGGGGGGGGGCAAGAAAAGGCCTTTTCCGGGGCTCCGAGAAGGCACGCTACGCCCCTGGTCCTATATAATTTTGAAGGCACCAAATACTAACCAACGATGACTAACCAAATATTTATGAATCCAGGGTTTTAAAATTTTTTCGGCCATGGCCCCATCATGAGCCCAATTTTCAAATCGGGGCCTAACTCATTCGGAGAGTATTTTCTTCTCGTGTCGTCTCCCCCCGTCTTATTCCTTCCACCATCTTCCAGAGGCGAGGCTTGAAACTATTGAATTGATTTTCTCAGTAATAAGGTCGATCTCTGAACCCCTAGGCCTTCCCTCTTGTGGGGGCTTAGTAGTGCAGGGCCGTCTCGACATCGCTGGTTCTCCGAACAAAGTGACGTGGGGGCCCCCCATATTTAGCAGCAAAAACGAATACATGTTCCTATAACGGGGGGGGGATGCACCTCGTCATCCTTCCAGATTGGAACTGTGGTGAGTAGGCTATTAGTCCACCATCATATAGGCCCCCTACGAACATGAGCCGCCACCCCCCCCCATGCGTACAATATGTTCTTGCTCCCACCTAAAATTTTCCGCCCAGACCAGCTGCCCCCCTTCCGCTCGCACCCTGTAGTTCTGGCCCTGGGGGTAGGAAGTTAGTTCTATACAACGCCTGCTTAGCTCAGTCACCTCGCGAATGATAATCAGGCCCTGTTTATCTCTAGGACGAACATATCAAAGGATCATCATCGCAATGTGAAAGTTAATTCACCACTGAAACACACAAGAATCGAAGGCGCTTTTCATCCTCACTGTAATTTTTTGAGGTCATTCCAAGAAAATATCCTCGAACTAATCAAGGTTATGTTCGAAATTCACGCAGCACTGCTCTTTTCTTTCCTTATATAAGATACGCATGGGCTGTTTTTCGGACCGTAAGTGAATATAAGAAAAGGGCTATTCGGACTCAATGCACGGTCATGGGACAAAAAAAGAATGGCGGTTTATAGTGGCTTGTTCCGTTATTCTTGTGATGCTTGAGGTAATGGCGGCTCCAAGTACACCAGTACTAAGGACTGGGGGTTCTTAACCAGCGCTCCACAGAACGATTTATTTCATGAGGACTGATTTCTATTGAGTATTATACCGAAAAGGGGTTCGTTGGCCTACATTTCATTGGCACAAGGGGTGTCCCGGAACAGAAAGGGTTAAGAACCCCGATTTAAGGGGGGAATCGAGAACTATGCATCTGTTCGGAATTATTCCCTAAAATTGCCGCTTCCCAGCTGGAACTACGACTGGTTCGTTTTGTTTTACAACGGTCACATTTCCAGATGAGGGCTTTCCCCCCCCCCCCACATGGGAGGAGGACTTTTTTTCTTATGCTGTAAATTTCTTTTCAGGAGCCCTTGAAAAATTATAGCGTGGGGCCCCATGCATGTGCGCTATAACTCCTACGGAGCCAATTTAATAGACAACCTCCATCAGCTAGACCAGTCTCGTCTCCCGGCTTTTCCCATCTTGAAGCAACAATAAGGTATAGGGCTTCCATTATCCAACCAAGGGGCAATATCCCCCCACTTTGGAAACACAGTCTGGCTCCTCAGCCTGTTGGTACCCTGAGAAATCTTTGGAATACGAAGATAAATAAGAATCTCCCACACTCCTCCTCTTAATGTCCCGAGGCCCCAAAGCATTTTTTGAAACCTTTGCGCGAAATTAATTTAATAAAATATTTTACGTGAGTATGTGTGGTGTCTTCAATAATTTGAGACCCCCCCCCCCCCGGTTGCCTCGGAAACGTCTTTTTCGTACGTGGTGCGGCTGCAAGGCCCAGGACGCCCGTCTTTCAACATGGGGGAAGAGGAGGAGATTTAAAAATTGGATCGGAAAATAATTCGGGGAGAAGGTAAGAATCCCAGCATAGGGGCTTCGCACGAGATTTTAGGGAGCCCACACGGGTGCCAAAAGTTGGAGAGCCATTGCTCGTAATATCGGTTGCAGCTGTGGTACTTAACCATGGATGCTTCATGCTTGGTACCCCTTTGAAGGTTTAAGGGGAAGGGGGTCTAAACTTCGATTAAAAGAACCAATTAAAACTTATTGTTTTTACTTTTTATGAGCTAAATATTTTCAGCCTTTATCTTATTTGACAAAAATCCTTGGAACACAAGGGTTAAGAATCTTTGTGTCGCAGTGTGTGCAAAAAAAAAAGTGAATTTCAGCCATGTCTAGTAAGAAAGAGTCCTTTGGATCATTCAAAAAAGAAATATGGAAAGTTCAAAAACCACAGGAACTTAAAAAATCTTTAAAGTGCAATTAAAAAAAATCAAGACTTGTTCCCATACTGTGTGCCGCTACCCACTGAAGACGCCGAAAACAAACGAGTACATTTGCTAATCCAGTGTTGAGATTTCGTACGTTTCCCACATCCAGGGTCGGACTTGAGCAGGTGCGAATGGTGCGACCGCTGAATTTTAGGGGCCGCAAAACAGGATAAAAAATAATTTAATTACACATTTTGTGAGACTTCGACATCTTATCAAAGTAAAAACTTATCCAGACCAGCATCAGAGGTTTTCCCACATACCCAGCCCCACGGGCTGATTGTGGGAATAAGGACGGGCCAGGTTGGCCTATGAGGGGGTAAAAGAAAATACTGTTTTTTGTATATTTTTCTTCCAGTCTTGGAAAAACTTATACAAGACAAGGAATTCCTAATATCCAGACATTCAACCCTCTGGCCTAGGGTTTTCACACAACCCCTTCTTCAACCCAAGAGCATGGCCCCCCCACAAGGGGTGGAATGACAAGGCTCCAGCCCTGGGGCCCGGAACAATTTTCACAATTTTTTTGCTTTTCACGCTATAAATTCATCACAAAGGGGCCCGTGGAAGTCTGGTCGGGGGGGGGGCCCGCAAAATATCCCAGCCTAGGGTGCTGCTCCAGGATGTGGGGACCATGCCCAAGAGAGTGGAGTTTCTGGTGGACCTGGTGTCGTGGGCGCTGAACCATAGAGGGCGCTAAATTCTTCCTTTTTAAACCAATTGTTCAAAATTACCCCGACGGCCCTTTCACTGTTGTTCCCTGCATACAGTTATTGTAATGCAGTGGTCTCGGAGCGCACTGGTAATTTTTCCGCGGACACTATTATCCAAATATATATATTGCGGAATGCACTTTAATAGAAATTCATGAAATAATAGTTTGATAGTCGGGTGCTGTGACGGTCTAATGCGATTTCGTGGGTGGGGGCGGTTGGTGGAAAGTAACAATAAGCCAGGGAACCTGGGAGTGAGAGATACCCCAGAGAATATTTTAAAAAAAAAGTTCTCGGAGGGGACAGTCACCCCCTTTCAATCTGTCAGTGATCGGGTGCCAATATAAAGCTGGCGTGTGCGCCAATGCCCACAGACACAGGGGAGAAATGTGAAAACTCGTTGTAGATGGCCACAAAATACTAGGCTTGTCTGCCCACATTATACATAAATTATTCGTCATTTGGAAATTTTTACTCAACTAATCCAACCGTAGGTACATTTGTACATAATCTGTCCCCGCACTCTCTAACCAGGGGCGGCTCTTAGGCCGTGCGGGACACCAAATCCGAGTTGAAAGGGCAAAAGAAAAAGCTTTGTCGACTAAAAAAACAGTCGGGGACGAAAAAAATAGATTCCGCCGACCCTGCCTTTGGCCGTGACCATCTGCTGGGACCGTTTTGGCGGGCTACCTCAGGAGAACATTGGTAGTGTAATAAAAAAAAAAACGGATTCATACGAGACTGGAACCCCTCATGTTAGGCAGGGCCGGAACTAGAGGGGAGCAACTGCCCCGGGCGGAAAATTTAGGGGCGGCAGTTTTAGAATGGAACAACGAACACCGTTGTAAAATTATCGAATTTTAAAGTTGTGGGGAGGCAAAAATCCTAGTTATGGCCCTGATGTGGGGGGGGGGAGAGAGCACGAGTCCATGTTCTGTGAATTGGGCGTTTTTGATCAAGTCTAACACAAACAATGAAAAACTCAGTGAATGTAAACCTCGGGAAGCGCTCAATGGAAAGAAAACGTGAAAAATGTGAAAGCTATGTATCAATGCAACTTGAGTACATACACCCCCCCCCTTCCCCATATAATAGCGGTCCCGTGAACTTGAGTGCATAACCTGTGAAATTTTTTTAGGCTATAAATAAAATTGAATCGGGTAGTGAAAAATCCTGCCCTTCAGTGTGGGGGGGGGGGTGTCTGCTTTAGCAACATATAATTCTATAGACTAAAATACCTGACGTAACTTACAACTAATAATTAATTCCTGATCAGGGAAATGAAATTATGAAATATAGGTGCACGTTAACTAGAAAACAATTTTGTCAAATCTAAATAATTCTAATAATTACAATGTTTTATAAATAATTTTTTAAATTAAACTGCATGTGAAGAGTAAAGTGTCAACTATTGCTGTTTAGTGTTTTCCTTGCGTGTGTTAGCATTAAGAACGTTCCCACCTGTTGTCCGAGGTAGGTAAGGAACCCACGGGACCTGCAGGAATGGAAGTGTTAGAAAGGGTCAGAGCAGTGTGAAGTGCCCACCATTTGCTGGTGTTTCAGCAATTACGAACTTTCTCAACCTATCGTAACACTTGACCTGCGGGGTACGGTAGTGGTTCAGGCATGTGCGACTGCCGGAAAATTTAATGTTTTCCAGATTGAATTAGGTATAGGATTGCGTATTTGAGTACACACGGGCCCGGCTATACAGATATTTTTACGCTAGAGGTCTCCAACACATGCCCCCAAGCAGTTCCGGATCCAGGGGGGACGATCAAGCCCCTCCAATAGCCATATATGGGGAAAATACATTCCGTGGAATACGGGACGATTCGAGCAACCTACACAATAAATCACCCTTCCCAATACGTTGCCCTGGATTTGCACCTACCCGAGGCCCTCAGTAACGTATGGTATAGCATCGTGCCAGTGGCGCCCCTCCACATCCTGGACCCATAGGCGACTCCCTAAGCTACTTTTCACGGGCCCCTTCTATAATGAATTTGTAGCATGAAAAAACAACAATGACGGTGATTGCCTCGGGGGTCCCCAGGACTGCAGTTCTGTGTGTGTGTGTGTGTGGGGGGGGGGGGGCTATAATACTGCCCTACGTACCTCAAAAATGTCAAATTAGGCCCCTTCTTGACTTTTTATGTTTACTACACGTTTTAGAGTTCAATTCAAAAACAAATAAATCTTATTCCTATGTGCATAAACAAACACATCCTAAAAAAACCTTGCAGCACCGATTAGACCGGGAGTATATGGCATCATCTGATTATCCGCCAGTGTCCGACACACGCACGCATGGACGAGTCCATTTAATACGATATGTACTTCCAGTAGGGAGGGGTGGAAGGGTAGCACACACACACGGACGATGCCACACAAAAAAATTCTCTCTACACCAACGTAACCTCATTTTTAACCACGTGCTCCTATTCTCGCAAAAATGTTATTTCACTGAGAAAAAATATTTATCGAAACAGCTGCTGAGCAAACAATACCACTACACCACTGTCTCTTCCATACACCCTTCCTCTCCCATCCCAACTAGCCTACGCCACTGTCCCTTCTTTCACACCCCCGCCATCATGACGGGGAGAGGGAAGAAAGGGTGACATCACACTGGCATGGTAAAAAGAAATTGTGATTAACATACACTATGAGAAAACTGTTTTTGTTTTAGATATTTTAATATGTTGTTCATTCCCCCCCCCCTCCTTATTCTTCAGGGCCCCTACGATTGTATAGTGCAATATTAAATAGACTAATAAAAGTGAGGGGTGGGGGGGCCCCTCACCCATGGGGATCCATGTCCCGTACTACTCCGGGATCTAGTCCCAATACATTACTATGGGAATCGTAAACATTTATGTTCTAACTTTGAATAAAAATTCGCACCGTTAAATTCCCCCAGCTGGGAGCTAATAATATTAATAATCAAAACTAAACAACCACATCTTGTGTGCGAGAACTAAATAAATAAGAGGCAAACTAAATAAAAAAAATTATCAATGTTTGTGTATTTCATTTCTTGTACTTACTTTTATATCTCTCATAGTCTTCGTAACAAATAACACAACTAGGCCTAAAACCGCCATCGCAATCACTAACCAGCGCCATTACGGCAGCCATCTTGGATAAAAATAATTTTCACACTCACCCTCGTATGAACTTTCCAGACGATATTTCCGAACTCATGCAAAAATGTTTACGTTTCCTTTTTTTTTTTTTAAAAAAGAACAGAATATAAACGGATATATCCGTCACATTAAGGGGGGGTTGGGAAATAGATATTTATACTGGCCATTTCTTTCTTTTTTTTTGGTATTATAGTTTCCCCATTACCGTTAAGAAATAAACTTATATATTTAAGCTATAATAAAATAATTATATAATAAGTTCTTGGTTGCTATCATAATAATACTCGACCTTTTATCATCATCTCCGTCAAATGTGTTGTTGTTGTCTTTGTTAGCCTCCCCCATTACTACGGGCGGGGATGCTACTTCGCTCTGGAATGCCATAACATAAATAATCCCAAGGATGGTGGTAGGTTTTCTTTCTTCGTTCTTATTGTAAAAAAATTTTTTTTTATAATATATATAAAAAAAAATTGATGGTTATTTTTTCCTTTTAAAAAAAAAAAAAATTATATATATTGGAATATAAAATTTTTAAACCGGTCTATAAAATCCAGAGAGATGCATCTTGACACTTTTAAATGAGACGACGAAATTCCGAGACGACGAATTGAGTAGAGAGAGATTGAGTAGTTGTAGTTGAGAGAGAGCGAGAAATATAGTTCTCGTTGTTTGAATTCAATGGCGTCTTATCAACGAATGGAGGTCGGAGGAGGAAAAAGAAAAAAAAAACGGCTCACCGTTTTCTCGCGCTTTCTCGTCCGCGTTGTTCGTTTGGTGCTCTGACGTCATGCGACTGGATTGGACGTTCAATTGTGATATTACTTAGTGGTTCTAGGATGACAGGGTTGCCCCCTGTAATGGGATTGAGATCAGAGTGGGAGTTCCAGACTTTCGTTTCTTTTTTTTTTTTAAACTCAATTTTTCTTATATATTCGATAGAAGAATTCTTCTGAATACATGAAAAAATTTGAATGATTCTTATAATGATTATAATATTTTTTTATCAGTTTAGAAACTATTTGGGATGTGGATGGGTATTCTGGACATGTTGTGACGTCATAGTAGTCGCCATTTTCTGTCTAAATGTTGCTTGTGTGATCGGAAGAATGACTAAAAGAATGACCATGGAGAGCAGTGGCGTCGGAGCCGGGGGTGCTGTGGGTGCTCGAGCACCCACGAGAATTTGTAAAACAGGTCCGAGCACCCACAGAATTGATTCAGAAATCGAAATTTCCTATATGGAACTCAAGACGAGCACCCACAGGTTCGAAACACTTCCGACGCCCCTGATGGAGAGAGCAGGACCAGGTGAGCGAACAACCAAAAGAGTGACATGAAGATGAGTGTGCAAGTATGCGTGTGAGGAAAAAAAAAGTGACTCAAAGAGCGAGGGACCAAGTCAGTGAGCAACCAAAAGAGTGACCTAGAGTGAGGAACCAGGTCAGTGAGCAAAGCACTTGAGTAGCGTGGTGGTAAGATGCTCATCTACCACCGTGAAGGTTGTTGCCACGGTGTCAGGTTCGAACCCGGAGAAAATACAGTGTTACGAAAAAATCGTAGCATAATTTGTAAAGACCCCCTCAAACTTGCCAATATGCTGTTGCCAAACGAAAAATGCATCGGTACGGCGCAAAATATCTAGATTTTTCTGGAACATTGATTTTCTGTCCATACGGCGGGGCACCAATTCGGGAACTGTAAAACGAAGTTTTCTGGAATAGTCGTTTGTCTCGAAGATTTGACCGTACCTATAAATAGTGAGACGATCACAAGAGAGCAGCGAGAGTTGCTGGATTTTACGTTCGAGAAGTAGAAATCTGAATTGGTTAGCGTGTATCTGCTTGTACATGCATGTAAAAATTGCTGTTCTGTGAATAAATTTATAACGTCCTGCAAAGTGTTTCCATTCTCTGCTTATTCCAAGGACTTTTGAGAAATTATCCGGAAAAATAGGTAAGATGTTTTCCCTAACCAGCTTAAGGCGACCACTGATAGATAACGCTTTCATGTCAAACCCAACTCACTAATATGGCAGTAAATTGCAATATAGCGATACGGCAAACTTGGTGTTTGGCACTGAGCAACCAAAAGAGTGACATGGAAATGAATGTGCAAGCTTGCGTGTGACAAAAAAAAAACCTAGAGAATGAGGGAACCAAATCAGAGAGCGAGGAACCAAAAGATTGACCAAGAGAGTGCAAGTGAATGATCAAAAGCATTACTTTGAGAAAGAGGAAGAGCCGCCCGCCGCCCTTGGAGGGATGTGTGGCATGTGCGGTCACACCAGGATCCCCGTTCTGTGGGGAGGGGCTGCATTTACAGTCACTGTAATTTATTTCATAAATTCTGAATTTTAATCAATTCTGGAAATCTTCATTTTGATCTAGAAAGAAACTCTTCATTTTCTTTTAGATGGAAATCATTTTTAGTCATTTTTGACCCCTTCTCTCCTTGTCAACAAAGTTTCGTCATAGTTCCCTACCTCCTAACACATATTGGTGGGATCAGAAACATACGCAGTAGGGGCTCGTGTGCCCCCCCCCCCCAGACGAAAAAAAAATTTTTTAATGTAAAAAGCATTTTTAAAAAAATTGAAATTTCGAAAGAAAATATCTTAATATGTTATTATAATCGATTTCTGTTAATTCTGATAATCTTTAAATGTTTCACGAATCCAAGTGATCTGGAAATGCGTGCGGACCGCTCAAGTGCTCCGGAACTGTGTCACGCATCACTCAAGTGATCCGTAATTATGCCACGGATCACTTAAGTAATCTGGGAATGGACCGCGGGTAACTTGAGTAATGTAGAACCACACTGGGTGCCGCTTAAGTGCTCTAAATCTGTGCCATATGTCACTCAAGGTGTCTCTAAATGTGCCACGGATCGCGTAGGGGAAAGCGGGGTTATACCGAACAGCGAGGAATTCCGAACACCGTTGTTCTCGGTCATTGTTTGAATCTAGAGGGGGTCTGATTATTGTTGCAGCCTGGCAGCGTCCACCGTAAACTCATTCAGCAGGCGTTGTCATTATAGCTGTGTTAATGCGAGTGGTGTGTAAAAAAACATTTTTCCGTAACTTTCGTTAGTAAATTGGTGCTAATTTTTATAAGAGATAGGTAAAATAAGTTCGCGTTTAGAATAGTGAGCTTGGTATCATCAGATTCTATGTTTCTTTAGCTATTTATTAAGTTGGGAGAAAGTTTGGTTGCTGCGTACGTTTCGAGGTTAGATTGCGAAATTGCCACGAGGTGTCGTTTGGGGCAATTCCGAACAGTGTGAAAAAAAAAGTCTATGAAAACCTTAACTGCATAATGTCAAATGTTTTGTAGTTTTTTAGTAGGTAATTAAACAGGGTGTCTACCTATAGTAAATATTTTCATGAACTATAGCAAATAATTGAGTAATTAGATTCCCCTTTTTCCCTTAATGTTCAGCATTACCCCGCTCTCCCTAAATGTTCTGGAACTGTGTCACATGTCAATTAAGTGATCTGTGACTTTATCACGTGCCTATTTGAGTGATCTGAAAATGTGCCATGGGCCGCTCAAATGCTCTGGAATTGTGTCACGGGTCACTTAAGCGATATAAAAATGTGCCACTTAATTCATTTTTGCAAAGTTAGGTTTCAGGGACGCAGGTCACATCAGATAACCCCTAGAGCCACATTTGGTCAGCGGACCAAGGGTTTATCATATATGGCTTAGAGCAGGGGTTCTCAAACTTTTTCCACCCCTTTCCCTAATTTATGCTTACCTGCGAGCTCCACCGGCTCCCCAGAGCTGTTTCACAAAGAATCTCTTCGAAAAACCTTTGTCAGAGTCACCGCTCCGCGGCGCAGTTTTAGAACCCCTGGTTTAGAGAGTGGGTCGCAATGAATTTCTTAAAAAGAAATTTTGAGTTCTTCAAATAGCATTGAAATAAATAGAAATTGATTATAATTAATTATTTTTTAAAAATATTTCTTGCATCAAAAAAAAACTTTTTTGTCGGGGGGGGGGGGTGCGCAGGTCAACGATCAGAGATCGCTGATTCCACCAATATGCGTTAGGAGGCAGGGGGGCAGAGCTGATGACGAAATTTTGCTGACAAAGATGGGAGGAGGGGGGGTCCGAGTTTTGCTGACGGGGAGAGGGGTGAAAAATGGCTAAAAATTGGCTGATGTAATACTTGAACGGTCTCTTACTCATGTTTTTCATTCATAAAAAACTGTTTCAAAATAATTAACATTATGCCCTCTTTACTTAACCAATTGAATAACAAAATTTGCTTCCTCAGTAAATTTCATCTTATATTTTGGTGGACATGGAGAGGGGGCAGGGCCGCAACTAGATGCTTGGTCACCCGGAGCAAGCACGCATTTTGACGCCCCTCGTAATGTTGAAAGAGAGGTTTCAGAATGAAATTTGCACCCCCTTGGGTCTAGCGCCCACGCCACGAGATCCACTTGCCTTCCCCTCTAATTGCAGTCCTGGTGGGGGTGACAAGTTAAAACTTCGCACCGGGTGCCACCCTTAGAATAAGATAATAATACTTATATTTCTTCTCAATGGTGCCACCAGACCTTGCTTCGTCACTGTACGCGGGTGGACATTGTTCCTACAGCGTTAGTCGACTGATCTAATGTATATGTGTGTATATGAATTGACATCATTATCTTCGGTCCCCCAGCAATAACGACAGTGAATCCCCAGACTTTCAAATTTACCTCCACCTATGTATTTTTTGATTTTTACTCTGAATTTTCTTTTGGAATTCTTGAATTTATTCTAAATTTCCATGATTTTCATTTTCTGAATTTTCGAGTCCTCTCTCTCAAAGAGGAGAAAAATTGGGTTAAGGAACCCCGCTTTTATTATCGCACGGGGCCCCGCGTCTGGTAAGTGTGGCTCTGGAAAGAGGGATAAAGTCAGTTAGAGAGAGTAAGAGTGAAAAAGTGACTTGGAGAGTGTGCAAGAAGGGTCGCGCAACCAGGTTCTTGATCAGCTGGAGCAATCACACATTTTTAGCGCCTCCTTGTAATGTTGAGAGAGAGGTTGAAGGGAAAAATGTGCTCCCCTCTAGCCTGGTGCCATGGGCATCAGACCCGTCTGCTCCCTTTCCCCCCGCCCAGTTGCGGCTCTGCGTGAAAACATGTGGCAGACCACAAGAGTCACCTGGAGAGTGGGGGGACTAGCTCCGTGAGTGACCAAAAGATTGAACAGAATGTAAACAAATGAAGTTATTGCAAATTGCAATGGATTGCAATAAATTGCACAAAATGTGATACGCTCACCAAAATAAATGTGAGATCTAGTTTTAATTATCATAGTGAGTTAAAAATCATTTCAATATCTTTGACTTCAATAAAAAAAAATTCAAGTAGGCCTCGTGTAAAAAACTGGGGAAACCAAGACATTTTTGGAAAAAAGGTCAAGACGAAAAAAAAAACCGAAATTGTCCCCAAAAATGCGGGACGTACAGTCACATCATGAAAACTGTCAAAAAATTGAAGACTGAAAATGGCGGAATTATTCCTCCATATAGAAAGTTTTATAGTGTTTCGATGGCAACGGTTTTCGTGTTTGAACGTCAGCCATCACAACATATTTTGTTCCTATTTATGTAGTTTTCTGAGCCGAGTTATTGAGGTAAGAACTCATGTTTTTATATTTAGTTAAATTTAGATTTTTTTGTGTGATTTTAAAGAATTTCAAGTAAATCTCGATAAATATTAGATTTGTAGATTTTATCTATTCAAAGAGCTTAATGGCTCTCTTTGAAAATAAAAAATGCGTCTCTCTTGATATGGGTTCTCATGTTACAAAATCCTCATTTTGTGTGCATTACTTAGGTTCAAGAGGATAACCAAAAATGTCGGACAGTGAAGGGAGTAACGTGTCCGCCAACGAGAGTGAACCAGAGAGCGAGGTATGTATATTTTAAATTAATAAGTATGTTTTCCTTCACAGTGTCTATATGGAAAGTGCAATTAGAAATGTATGTAATGAGTCGATGGGAAAAATCTTAATCCTTGAATCGATAGGTGCATCTAAAGCTTAATTCATAGGTGTCCAAACCTAATAACCGAAATGGCCAATATTCAGATAGGTGTTTCGATAATGTGGGGGGGGGGGGGCAGGGTGGCCCGCCGAGCTCTTTTGCAATGTGCTGGGCATTTTCCTTATAGGAATGGGTCCTGGGCAATTATGAAATTTTGGAGGCCCCTTATATAGTGGACACTTGTTATAATGATCCTTCAAGTTATAGCGTACAGTCTATTACTATGACCTATAAGGTAAGTCCTTAATAAATGTTTAGGTAAAACAACTATCATATGTTTTACTTTTGATGTAATGACTTTCCCAATATAAAATTGTTTGAAATGTTTTTTCATCGGGATAAGGGGGAATCTTTATATCGAGCGTTGAATGTATGTCTTCTTTGAGGCAGAGGTGTACACAGGCGAAAGGGTTATGCTTAATGTACAAAATGCAGCCAATATTGGACCCTGGGCATGTGCCCTTGCGAGAAACAGGCTCCGGTAATGCGAGTAATATAACTTGGGGCTAAGATTCCATAATTGGGGTTGTGCTGAATTCGATGAATATTTTTTTATCGTCAACAGATTACCGCAGCGCTTTGACTTTCAAAATTTTTGATGGTGACAGTAATTTTTTTTCAAGCCAACGTGCTACTCTTTATCTATTTTAGTGACACTTTCATTTTTTATTATCACCCGTGTCATTGCCTTCTTGAACGTCTTAAGTCTAATTATCATGTTTGGGGTTAATTTTCCAAAAGCAAGCAAACTTTTTTTCACGCCAAGCTGTTTTTGTGGCAGACAAAGAACACAAAAAATGTAAGTTATTACATGAATCAATCTAATATGTGATAAACTGCGAATAAATTATCATTAAAAAATTGAATTAATGAAATATGCGGTTAGTTAATGAAGTTAATAAAGGGTTGTCAAAACTAGCAAACACCAATTATCAGGGTTGTCAATTTTAACATGTAAAAGTTGTTCCTTCCCTTTTGGCGCTGACTACAAGTAACAGTGTTTGTCATAATTAAAATTTGGTGAGCATAAAACCTTCAAAAGAAACTAATTTTTTGCTCGAAATGCATGATTATTCATTATCATGGCTACCACACCAAGAAATTTAGTTGGCATTGGGTTGCTGAAATAAAAGAAAATCCAAATGTAATGGTTTGTTGAATCCTGTGTCCAATACTTTCTTCTATGGCTGTAAAATTTCTCCTCTCCATGTTCTAGCTTGTCAGAAGAAGAATCTCAGAATATCTTTTTTCGTAGTCAATCTTGATTTTCACAATGTTGAAGATGTTTGGCGAGTAAAAAAAATCTAGGTTGCCTAGGTTAAATTGGAAATCTCCAAATTTGGCTTTACACTGCTTCTGGAATATCTGGAATCTGCCCGCTTATGGAACAGTTATAGTTTCGTCTCTCTTTTTTTTTTTTGACGACTTCCTTTTTAGCCTGTTAGTGCTTTTCTTCTTGGTCAGACATCTTTTGTCCGTTATTTCCCCTTTGAGTTGCTGTTTCCAGCCGTTTTTCACTGTTGGATAGCCTTTGAAGATGTCACTTCCCTGGAGGTCACTAGTAATAATAGGCTTTTGCATGGGCATGCAGTGTTTGAATCAATAAGCATTTGTAGCTTATTTTTTGTTTGTTAAAATGTATCGTATATATTGTTTTTCCCATTTTGTTACATTCAGTTATCTTGTTGAACTATCTCGTTTAGGATTTATTTCTCTTATGTTGTACATTCATATTTCCATTTTTTAATTGTTTTGCATACTAGTGGTTTTAGTTTTGATCTTGCACTCATGCTTTTACTGAGCCCAGAGACTGTTTTCAATCAAACCCAGAGAACTTTTTTTGTCCTGACTGTTGTATTATTTAAAAGAGTGTCTGGGTTTTGATTTTTTTATTCTAGAGCGTAGTTATATATAACCTGTATACAGGAGGGGACTGTTGTATAATTTGAAAGAGAGTCCTGGTTTTTTATTATTTTCAATCCTATATCTGGTCTAAGGATGTTATATTTTTAATCTCAATCCCTTATTTAGTCTGAGAGTGTTGTTTTGTTTGTTATAGTTTTTTTTTGTTAATTTTTTATTTCCATTTTTTTCCCCGTTTTAATAGCCTCAGTATTATTATTTTTTAGCAGTGTGGTGGAGATTTTTTTCTTCTAAATAAAATATGTCTAAAACAGGGTTGGGGTTTTGGACAGAACACTCAGGATAAACTGCCCAAAAGTGTCTGAAAACTGTCTTAAACTGTCCAGAACCTCCAAGTTTCAAAATGTTTCATAACCTTCGGTTTTTTTTTTTTGTGATCCTAACATATAAAAAAAACTAACAGAAAACAAAACTAAATCAAAAATATTTCAAAAGGTGTCATTTGGTTTTTTTTCTAAGTTAATTGTTTCACCAAATTGATGGTTTTAAGGTGGAAATCTGATAGTAAATTAATATCACTCATATAAATATTTAAATAAACACTGTTTTCAATTTTTTAGTTTGTTATAAATGTTATTTCTACTTCACATTTTATTTTTCATGTATAATTGTGAAGGAGGTACCGTATTTAGAACAGCGGGGCTTGTCCAAAACCCTGCAGAGTCGGTCCAAACACTTTTCTTTAAAAATACATTATATTGAAAGTACCAAATACGCATAGTCACAGTTATAATCATTGCATTATTGTGAAACTAAACTAATTATAAATAAAGGAAAATATCTGAAGAAAATGAGACCATTATGTCGCACCTTCACATGACTAACAGAACACAATTTCACAAACACTTATTACGCCTATATGATGATAAGACTTAAGACCCAAAGTTTTCGTTAAATTTTAATTGCTGCTAAATGAGGCTAGAAGCTAATATTTCACAGAATAAATTAAGGCTATATTTACGATCCTATCACATGGGGAGAGGCAGCAATAAGAAAAACACTGGAAGGCTTATCAAAAAACTAACACATTGTTTTTATTTTTGTGTCCCCCAAGTTATGCATCAATTGAAAGAATATTTCCAAATTTTGTTACCTTAGAAATCATCTCGGCACAGATAGGGCAGCTAAATTTGTTATGTGTTATCGAATGTTAAAAGACATAACTGCGCTTGATTATTAGTGTTTGATTATTACGTAAGTTTAATTTCATTCTGTAGTCATATCTATTGCTTTTTTTTAATTTTGATGTTTCCATAAATCTAATATCTAACTTTAAGACAGTTCAGTTTTCAATTGTTTGATAACCTGATATCAGACATACAACCCTTTATATATACTGTTTTGAATTTCAAAATTTTATTATATTTAATGTCTGAGGACTGCGTACTTAACGTCTATGAAATTTTCCTGGTACTTAAAAATTTTTTTTGATTTGTCAAGCCCTAGTATAAACTATAATAAGACAAAGAAAGTAAGCTTTAAAATTCTAACATTCAAAGCAGCGCTCTCAAGTACAAAAGCTTATTATTATTATCAAACTCTAGGGGAGACTTCACCTTAAGAAGGTTACAAAACAGACCAAATGTGAACAACGGTAAAAAAAATGGCAAACCAATAAGTCAAAGGAAATAATTGACCGAAAAAAAATCTGTCAGCGGAGTAAAGGGGCCAACCAGGAAGAAAATTGTGAATAGGCTAAAAGCGAAATTGCCAAAATTCCGGATGTATGGATTGCTGCTGTTTAAGGACTTTTTTTTGATTGCCCGACTTTCTATTGCATTGTAGTTAAAAATAACTTGTGTGGATGCTATTTCTGTCATTTATGGAAGTATTCTATATTTACTTGAACAATCAGGTCCCAATGCATTTAATAACAACTAAAAATTAACATTGCATGTATCACAAAAAGTCTTTTGTACACTTAGAAAATAGTACACTAGGTATATACAGTCGAGTCCTATTATAACAAACTCCAAGAGACCAGAGAAATCACTTCATTATAATAAATTTCATTATAAAGGAATTCCAGATTTTTAAATTGTTCCTATGTAAAATTATCTTAGGGATTAGAAAGTTTTCATTACAACAAGATTTTTGCTATAACAGTATTTGACTGTATTGTTTAAAAAACCATTGTGTTGAAAGTAAAAATTATTCAATAATCATTTCACATATTAATCAAATAATTTTGGGCTATTTTAAACATTGCATGCAATCAATGTGTGCATTTTGGATGGGGGGAATTTTCAATTGAAATCTAGTTTAGGTTTTTGCTGTAGTGGCTTAAACCACAGTTTAGACTGTCAAACACATTCGTGCTGCTAAAATTTTCCAATCCTTCTTTTAGTGAACAAGAATGCCATTTTAGGATTTGAAATTTTTGGGTTCTAGATTTTTTGTATATTTCTGATCAATATTTTAGTTTTTATACTATGATTTTGCATGTTTTTGTTTTATCTTTTAAAGTTATTAATTGCTAGAACACTTTTTGAGTACTTAATATTCATTTTCTCTCCCCCCCCCCTCCAGGCTGAACAAGAAGCGAAGAGTGATGCTGGAAGTGATGTGGAAAGCGATGCCGGAAGTGGTCAAGAAGGGGCTGATGACGAGGCTGAAGAAGTCCCAGATGCTGAAGCTGCTCTTGAAGATGTAGGGGATGAAGAACCAGAAGGAGAAGACATCGATGAGGAAGAGGAGGATGAAGAAGAAGAAGATGATGATGTAAAGTTTTGAATTGTACTTTTACGAAAAGAAACATCTTGCAACATTCATACCTCATTCAGAACACACTGTTTTGTGATGCATATTTTGTATTTTCATTATATTCTGCAGTGAAATAATATATAAGCATGGGAAGCTGTTTATGTATTACTAGGATAATCTGGTTTTAATGAGATCAAACCGGAATGGGCGTGGTAGCCCAGGTGTATGAGGTACTCACCTAATGTACCAAATAATGGTTTTTTAGAGATGTTGCAAGTTTTTGATACCTTATTCATCCTTTGTCAGAATCTTTCCTGATGCAGATGTATTACAAAAATGATGACAACATGACCATGGGAAAATATTGTCACTGCAGGGAGTCTCCCACTAATGGGTTAGTGGACCCTCTTGGCAAGATATGTATTAAAAAAAACAAAAACCATTGAGCGTTGCAGTTTGAATTTGGCAATAAATTGTAGGTCCCTATCTATTTAGCCCTCTTCTGAAGAAAACGATATGCATGAATGAATGCCAGGACTCATCCTGTTGTAGAGATCTCTTCCAGCCCGGCTTCATGGCAGAGTCTGGAACAAAATGTGTGTACCTAATACAGTCGAATCCTGTTGTAACGAAATCCAAGAGACCGTAGAAATCATTTCTTTAAAATGAAATTTCGTTATAGAGGAATTTCAGGTTTTTGCATTGTTCCTATGTAAATTTATCTGTGGGGGGGAATTAGAAAAGTGTTCGTTAAAACGAGATTTTCCCAATAATGGTATTCATTAAAACAGGATTCGACTGTAGTCTCAGTGCGTATATAGTGTTGTGCCTGATTTTTCAGTGCTGCCATGCAGAAAATGATGAAATAATTAAACGAAACTGTAAGTCCAGACATGGTCCACGCTCTGTCCCATTTTAACGAAATTAATTAAACGAAACTAGAACACCTAGCCAATATTCGTCAAATATTGCCTAGTTAGGTTCAGTAGTTGAACCAAACCATATTATATTATGTTCTTGCACGAGAACCCAAAAATCAGCAGAGGCATGTTTTTTAAATTGGGACATCTAGTCACCATATACA
Organism: Pholcus phalangioides; assembly: GCF_987345545.1. Lineage (NCBI taxonomy): Eukaryota > Metazoa > Arthropoda > Arachnida > Araneae > Pholcidae > Pholcus > Pholcus phalangioides. The sequence goes on along the minus strand of NW_028301603.1, from coordinate 20,340,851 downwards.
TATTGTTAATATTTAGTGATTCATTTTCCTTTATATTTTCTTGGACATTTTCAGGAAGATGACGAAGATGATGAGGAAGATGAGCGTGGAAAGAGGAAGAGGAAAAAACCACGATATGGAGGTTTCATCTTGGATGAAGCTGAAGTCGATGACGAAGTGGAAGATGAAGAAGAATGGGAAGAAGGAGCTGAGGACATCATTGACAGAACCAGGGCCAATGAAGAGAACACCTCTCGTGACATTGACAGTCATAGGCGTCTACAGATGATGTGGACGTAGGTTCCTGTTTTGTTTCCCTTCTAATCTTTGTATCAGTTACATTCATCTTATTTGCATATAAATAACAGTTGCCAAGTCTCCCAGACTCCAGAAAAGTTCTCATATCTTCCAAATTTTGATCATGATTGAAAAAAATCCTTAATTTTGGGGGAATTATTCCCAAAGAATTTAATTTACTTGGAAAAAAAAAGACGGTTGCTTTTGTTTTTTATCCCCGAAATGACATCACAAGTATAAATCGTAGTCATTGTGTCAAATCACAAAAAAATATTCAATTTTTGAGGGGAAAAGACAAAATTTACTAGTTAGTCATCATCAATGCTGCCTTTTGGCATCCACAACTGGCGAGATGACTTGTATTTGCTTTGGTCATGTGTCCCATTTTGGACCCGATACCGATTTTTTTTTTTTTTTTTTGTTGGCAAGATTTGATTCGAGACTAGTAATGGCGGGTAATTTCTTTCTAAAAAAATTGAGTTCACATTCTGGAGCCTTGTTCATTAAAATTTTGAAAGGTGGCAAAATTTTGTCGTTCTCTTTCAGTTTATGAGGAAACAACGGAGGCAAACTGTAATACATCAGAAATCCATGGTATCGCATGTTGGCAAAATATTAGTTGCAAATTGGCAGTTGTGAAATTAAAAAAACGTGACATAAAATTTTGCCATTTGAGCACAGATTTTGGCCTACTAGTCGGCGACGATTGGCGACTTGGTGCTAATTGGTGATGTCTTGCACTATGTCACGTTTTTGAAAGGGTGGAAAAATCCCATCAATTTCACTTTTGTTAATGAAAAATCCCACATTGTTTTTCGGAAATCCTTATTATAGTAATTTTTGTATGGAATTTGGATCAGTGCGAAACCTTTCTAATTCTCATCCTCCAAAGTTGGCAGCTATGAAATAATTTTAAACTGAAAAATTAGCTTTGTTATGCATATGTAATCTTGACCTGTAGTCTGTATGTATTTTAAATTTGTGATATTAATATTGAAAGTTCCTTATCCCTCCTGGAATTAATTACATTGGCTGGACGACAAAAGAAAAAAATAATAATAATGCTTTTTCTTTTTTGAACAGAAGTACATTTTAGTCTGTATGGTGGTCAATATTGTAAAAACATGTTTTTTCCATCTTTAGATCTCAGAAGGAAGATGAGATTGAAGATTATTATCGTCGGAAATATGCTGAGTCCAGTGCAGCTGAGAGAGGATATGGAGAAGGGGACCAGGAGCTGCCAGATGAAATCGCTCAACAGACTTTGCTTCCTGGTGTCAAGTAAGTTTTTCTATCACTTCAATTTATTTTATTTACTTTCATACATGTTCCTTGTTCAATTAGCCTTATGTCTGTACGACAGACTTCTAGTTATCAGACCCTAGTTTAAAAATTCTGCTGGTGACTGGTGTTCGTTTCCTGTGTTATGAGAAAATTATTCCTGAAGTTTTTGTGGTGTTCAAAATTTTCTAACCATTCAAGATAACAAGAATACACAAGTTTGATTAAGTAACAATGATGCTTTTAAGCGATGTTTCTGAAGAATTACTTAATTGAGGCAGCAAGAACATTGCGAATGATCAAAAATTAATGTCACAATATAATTTCATGATATAAATGCAAAGCAAGGAATGACCAAATTTTCTGTATGTCTGTTAAATGTAAACTTAATTGTAATTAGTATTGATCGTACTAAACCAGTGGTTTTAACCTTTTTTATTAGTCCTCCTCCTTCTGATTATCAGTGAGTCTGTAAAGTTGAATTTATATTATCGCACCTCTCTTTAAGTAATCACATCATGGAATGATATGTTTGCATCCCCTGGTTAAGAACCATTGTACCTGACCTCTTAAATTTATGTATATAATCTACTAACATAATTTTGTACTAGTTACATTATCAATGAATAAATTTTTTACTGCATTTAAATCTGTATTGCTATATATTTTAGAGATTTTTTGAAAAGAGTTTGAATGGAATAAAACTTTTTTTTGTAGTTGCCTCATTACTTAAAATATCTATGGTAAATTTTTAAATTATTTCTTCTCTACTGATTTTTTTCCCACACTTGAAGTGGCACATGTTTGACAATGTTATTGGAGGGTTTTTTTTTAAATTTTAGAAATATCAAATTAATGTACAATAGCAACCATATAGTTATTTATAAACAAAATCTCATGAGTTTAATTCTATTTCAGAGATCCAAATCTATGGATGGTTAAGTGTAGGATTGGTGAAGAAAAAGCAACAGTACTCCAGCTCATGCGGAAATTCATTGCTTATCAATACACTGAGGAGGTATGTTGAAGCATTTTTTGAGACTTCGAGTTTTATTTGTGAAAATAAGTGCCAGAGTTGATACAAATACGATACAAATACAAAGGCCACAACAGGCAAATTTCCCAATGAGGTGGCTAAAAAAAGATGTCCATAAGAAATATGGATGCCAAACATTCTAAAAATACAGCAACCCAATGTAAGAGCATGTATCACAAAAAAAGACTAATAGCTAATAATATATAATGCACTGACCATAAAAAAAATATTATGGTGGTCTTATCTAAGTATGGATAGGGTCTCGATTCCTCTAATTTTAGCATCATATTTCTTTTTAAATGTGTCAATTGTGTTAGAATCCCTGTCCTGATCCGCAAAACAAGGTTATTCTGTTTGTGGGAAGAGTTGTCTGGAATCATTCCAATTTTTTAGCCTCACCAATATCTTCCAGTTAGAAACCTGATTCTTTTGATTTTTTGCATCCTTGTAAAAAAATGCTTAAATTGTGTTTCACAGAAATCAAAAATTTCCTGAGAATATCCCCAGTCCTTGCAATCTCAAAGTATCCAGGTTTTCATAGTAAAATATAAGAAATTGCCATTTGTCATCAATTATGGTATCAAAACTGGGCAAAGTTTCTAATTATTGTTAAAGTTTTTAAAAAAAATAAAAGCAAGTCACAAAAAATGAAGGGTTTTTGCAAATCACAGTGGATTTAAATGAATTCTGGGGGGCATTTAACATGATGCATATCGTCCCTTTATGTCAGAAGCATGAATATGTAATGTCCTTGGTAAAAAAGTACATGGAAAATGACGTTTGAATTCTACTCATGTTACTCTATGGAAGTTATTTTCCTAAAATGTTTTGTAACATGTGTTTCAATAGGGATACACATTCATGTTTCAGGCAATGAATGAATGAACGCCAGAACTTTGCCACGGAACTTATCCCGTTGCCGAGATCTCTTCCAGCCCAGCTTTGTGGTAGAGTCTGGAACAACGTGTTTCAGGCAAAACTTAGATATCAAAATAAGGTATCCAATCAGCTGATTAAAAAAAAGAGGAAATTCGCACATTCGTGCTTCTGGTGTGTGGAAGGAATGATATGTGATATGCAGGGGAACGATTCGTAGTTATAATTAGCTTGATTTCAGTGAAGAATAAAAATTAAGTAGACTGTTGAAAATACAGAAAGAAACGACAATTTTTATAAATTAAAAAAAATGTTGGGAGAGCCTAAATTACAGAACAGGAATGTCTCTGGAAAATTAGTCATATGGTAATGACAAAAAAATCCCAAATGTTCCCTTGTATTTGTGCGACATGTTATGTTTTTTGCCACAAAATATTTTGCCACGTGACAAACTACAGATTTTTAGGTTTGGGAATTGGCAATATGCATTTTCCTCTTGGTGTGTGTGTAATCATTTTGGCTAAGAAAAGTAATCCCTCCGTCCTATATGAATTAATTTTCTGAAAGCAAGGGATTTTTACACAACTGTGTGGTATTCATGATTCAACATCTCAAATCATTGAGGTTCATGATAAAATGTGCTTTAAATAATTCAGTGGTTTAGAGATGGATGTAAGTTTTCAATGAAGGAAGATTCAGTGCCTACGATGGGGCATGGAGCATCAACCACCTTTCGTGACAGGATTTGGTTTCCTCAATTAAGGGAAAAATTCAACAGTCCAATCTCCTTACTTGCTGCAATTTTGAGAGAGATCACAGTTATTTCTTCATGAAAAAAACAACTTATCTATTAGACATTGCATTCACTCTGGATGCAAAAATCTGTTACATAGCAACTGCTGAAATCCTTCCTTAGTATTTGGCTATTCAGAAAATAGCTAATGTTGTTGCATCTTTGATAGCAACATGCTGTGTAAAAAATAAACAAATGTTAGTTTTCTGTTATAAGTGCCTGAACAATAACAAAAAATAATATAGAAAAATTGTGAAAGATGTTTCTTTCTATTAATAGTGTTTTCTTTAGTATATTTTTATTTGTCTGAAAGCCAATCACACACAAGACTTACTTTCTCCAAGGTCTTGTATTTTGATATCAGATGCAGATTCTTTCTATTACATTTATTTGGAATGTTCTATTTATATTCAAATTATACTCTTACAGCCTCTGCAGATAAAAAGTGTTGTCACTCCAGAAGGTGTCAAGGGCTACATTTACATTGAAGCTTATAAGCAGACCCATGTTAAGCAGGCAATACAAGGAGTTGGCTCTTTGCGTATGGGCCAGTATCAACAAACAGTAAGTATTACAAAAAAACATTGAAATAATATGAATTTTTAAAATGCTTGCTAAATAAATATATAAATATGCCTATATACTCTTCATATAAAGGTGTCTATATATGCTTACTTGCTTTAAGCTTAAGGTAATAAATAAATGTCAGATTTTTTTATGCTTCATTTTTCCCTTGTGCAGAACCTTCACTATGCAAATTCCAATAGACACGATGCAAGTCCCTTTGATGTACTGCCTGTCAGTGGGCCGTCCCAAGTTTGGTATTAATTTAGTGTGTGCTGCTCGGCTTGCAATGAAATATTTCATGACAGCCATATTTCCAATAAACCGTTCAAGAACAATGCATGTGAACACACCTTAATAATGTGCATTTATATTATCTATAGCTACTTCTCAACTTACGAACACTATCCCTCTCAAGTATTGTCAGTAAATTCAATTGTGTACATGTTGAAATTATATCATTTATTATGACATAGATTACGTTTCCTTTCTATAGTGTTTTTTTCTCTCTCGCTGCTGTAGGCCTGGCTAGTCTTAAATTTCTTCAAAGGTGGTATGCTTTCAAATTCATATATGAGCATGAATTTACTTAATTCATACAATCTACCATGATTTGCAACAAATACATGGTATATCAATCAACTTCAAAACTGTACTTTCCTTGGAAACATAATTCTCCAATTGAGATGAGGAAATTACTCAGGTCTGGTTGAATATTATTGCAACATATTTCCAAGGTTAATCCAAGATTCACCAAATGTTTTGGTTCATAACTCAAAAAGTCTATGTCTATTGCTAGTTAGTCAGGGAGTGGCTGTATATTTAAAATGGTATTTAAAATGCTTTCTTGGAGAGATTTAAACTTGTAATACAAGCAGAGGAATGCCAAAAATTATCTTTATCCATCAAGATATTCTTGAAAATACATGAATTCAGCTTTTTTTAAAAGATCTCACGTACGATGTTCAAAAAGTTTTTTAGGAACAAAATTTATAGTGAATTTTAATGTATTGAAAATTTATAAATTTAATATTTCTTGTAGATGGTGCCCATTAAAGAGATGACAGATGTTCTTCGAGTCACAAAAGAGCAGGCTCAGCTGAAACCCAAACAGTGGGTCAGGTTGAAACGTGGTCTTTACAAAGATGATCTGGCTCAGGTTTTTATATTTTCCAATCTATTTCATGCTAAGCTCATTTGAAGTGATCTTACACATTATGATATACGAGAGACTCATATTTTTTTATAAAAACTGATTTTCTACATATTTTTTAGGTTGATTATACAGATGAAGCACAAAACCTTGTCCATCTGAAGCTCATTCCTAGAGTTGATTACACACGCAAAAGAGGAACGCTGCGCTCCGCCAATGTAAGGATTTCAAATTTGTAGAAAGTACATAGAATATTTGTGGTGTGTGTATCAGAGTTCCACTGAAAATTTATTTGTGCCATGTTTTATGTTTCCAAATAGTTTTTAATGCATCTGAATAATAAGTCTAAGCTAAATGAAGCTGATTATGGAAAAGCATTTGTCAAGTTTTGGTTTCATATCTATATTCCTGTAGGATGCAGAAAAGCGGAAAAAGAGTCGGAAACCAGGTGCAAAATTGTTTGATGTTGATGCCATAAGGTTTGTGTTAATTTTTAGAGTCTGCATGGATGAAGATTTTTGTTAGCTTTTTAGTTGGTTGTGTTAATCCATGCTAACTATTGATTGCTAATATATGTTAAACTAGCCTCTTGTCCAAACAACATGGGAATAAAAGAGGTGTTGATGACTGTGATAGATGAAAACTTTTGTGGAATAAGAGTAATTTGAACACTAGATAAGGCTTATTTGATCATTCAAATATGCTTATTTTATTTTATTTTTTTATCATTCTCGTGGCATATGTGGAATATTTTCATGTTCTGGAGTGCATGAAAAAAAAAAAATTAAATTAAAGCTATTACTTAAAGTGTGATTTAGTTCTGTTCAATACAATGACACTTTCCCGATATCAGAATCAGGTAAAAAATTCTTCTAAGTTGTCCACCTAGACAGTGTATGTGTGTGATCTGAGTCAAGCTACAATGTTGGATAATGCTCCCAAGAACCCATCAAATGACTACCTATCATTCACCTAATCCTTAAAGAGAAAGCAATAACATTCAAAACAAAAATTTTGGTGAAAGTCATTGATTTTTCTGCAAGATTAAAAGTGGAGGGAAAGATGTTGATAATGTAATTTTAATACACTATTCTGAGTTTATTATTTGAAATTTGAAATATTGTATTAATACCACTCGACCCTGCTAATTACTTGCAGAGCTCTTGGTGGTGAAGTCTCCACAGATGGAGATTTCTTGATATTTGAGGGAAATCGTTACAGCCGCAAGGGATTCTTGTACAAGAATTTTGCACGATCTGCCCTGGTAAGATCATTTATTAATTTTCAAAAAAATTGTGTTTATCAATCTTACTTCAATATAAAAAATTCTGAAAGTGTCATTGTACACCAGGGTTGTCCAAAAATAGAAACCCCCTTGTTTTTAGACATTTTTGATACCTTAGCATTACATAATTTCACCCCCCCCCCAAATTCTTGGCCGAAGAATTCACTTCCTTTTTGTTCATTGTTTATATAAATTGCTGACCACCACCAATATTTTTCAGGAACATGAAAAAATCTGCTCTATATATTTTTTTCTAGTTGTTTGAACATGAGATAAATGAACTGTTTTGTTGATAATCACAGGCAGGGGTAAGAAAAAATCTCTACCCATGCAGGACCTATTATTGTCCCCCCCCCCCCAACCCCTTTTTTTCTGGTCAATAAAGAATTTTTTCATTGTTTCAATCAGATTTGACTTTGCCTCTCAGAGTGGTTGCATGTGTCGTATGGCCCAAGAGTCACCCAGATCTCAAGGGGGGCGGGCTGAAATGTTGGAGCATAATTCAATCCCTGAATCATTCCCCTAGAAGGGCAGATCATTGTGTGGGGTAAGAAAAATAAGAAATTGCTCCCAAAATGCTCAGGAATCTCAGACAAGCTGTGCAAACCAACTGAAAGGATTTGACATCCATGACTAGGGCTTAGATACAGTCTGTGTGTGAAGCAGTCTGATCTCAGATGGAACGATGGAAGGTATTTGGTTGTCCGGCATACTCACCTGACTTTGCCCACCAGGGATTATCACTTGTTCTTGGATCTCAAAACACCTTGGTGGTCTGCATAAGCTGATACAGGCTGCTCAAATGGAGAAGGGGGGATGCCCCCCCCCCCCCACCCTGTCCTTTTGCCTATGCCAATAATGCAATGCTTTCACTGAATTGTCCCTCTGCATCAGCCAGCAGGACAAATCTATTTGTCCTACATTCCTGGGGCATGTAAAAATTCTTACCAGTCATGCACCAAAGCAGAATGTTTTGTATGGTTCTGCAACGAGCCCTCAGCTGATTGGTCATTTTCTGTTGTAAAAATCCCCCATAATAGTGTTTTTTCTGCGTTTTTTCCTAAAGTTCTTCCAGATTGTTCTGCAGTAGCACTGATTGTTCTGGAACGTATGTCGCATATTTCGGCATATTCTGATTTGTGGCAGGCATGTATTTTTTTCAACCACATACTCGACTCAGTCACATAAAATACCCCCAAAAACTTTAAACACTTTTCGTGGTTTGATTATGGTTATTGGTGGTCTGGTATTCACAAAATTCATCAATTGAAAAATCATCAGTTCAAAAATTAGTCAATTGAATCATATCCATTCTTCCTATGTCTTTGCAAAACTGGTTAAATATGAAAGAGAAAAACTAATGAGAAAATGTAGATCTTAGTTAAACATTTAATGAGAGCTGAGAGAAGTCAATTTCCAATTTAATACCTTATAACAAGCTTGATTCTGTGAGACGGACTTAAATAAGCAAATAATTTGCTGTTGAATAAGTGATAAAAAAATATATTTCACATTTCTTGAACATGTGTATTTTAAAGCTATCTATAAGGGTCATTTTTTTTTTGTTATTGTATCCTTGTTACATTTGTTATTTTGTTTTTGAAAATTTACTTCTTAATTTTTTTTCCTGGTTATGTTAACAACTATTTCCTATCATTTCATTCACCCTAATGAGAGCTTTCCCCTTACAGGTTGAACATAACTGAATTATTTATTTATTAGAATTATTTTATTTAAACATGATTTAATTATGTTTTTTGTTATCTAGATTATTGATGGTGTGAAACCAACTTTGTCAGAGCTTGAAAAGTTTTCAGAGAAACCTGAAGGTGTGGAGAAAGAGCGTATCCTTTTACAATTATGTGTTATTTTTTTCCCAAATGGTCTTGAGACCTATAAAATTTAACTTTTTCCTCTTTATTGTTACATAACGATAGGAGAAAAAACTCGTCTCCCAATGAAATATTTGATATTAAAGTATTTAATGATTAGCTTGAGAAAGTGTGAAAAACATATATTAATGATTCCCCAAATTCCTCTGGATGCATGTGCAAGAAAATGCTGGACAGATTTATGTGGAGGACATTGATGTGTGATTTGACATTATTTCAGTGACAGATTGGTGTTGAATTGCAAGGCATCAATGCATAATGCTATATCTATTCTTGAAACTCTTCTATGCAAATGTCTTTGTAATTTTTAATCTTCTAACATTGATTTTGAGCTGTTGATTTACTGCTTAAAAAAATACTGCCAGATTGCACAAATTTTCCCTTGACGGCATTAAAAAGTGTGCGAAAGTAATCGGGATCAGGGCCATAGCTTTTCGCCTGGAGACAACGTTCAAGTTGCTGAAGGTGAATTGATCTATCTGCAGGGTAAAATCCTTAGCGTGGATGGAAATAAAATAACCATGCTGCCTTCGCATGAAGACTTGAAGGTGAGCTAATAAACTATTTTATATTTTTTATGCATACTTGAAATTTAATTTGAGTATTTATTGTGTCGTGTTGTTTTTATGAAGGTTGACAAATAAAAGCTTGCATACCTCATTATTCAAGAAACCTGTCTCGAATAGCAAATGAAAATGGGATATGATTATACATTAGCTTTTAAAATATTATCTCCAGTTGATTTCTGATTGTGTACAACCAACTTATTCATTTCACTTAAAAAAAGTTCTAGGCTTCCAGTGATGTTTTCAGCTGCTTTCATGTTGTGATAATAGAATCAGGTGTCAGATAAATGCTCTTTCAAGAGAGGAAAAAAAAACATAATAATCACTTGTGAGTAAAATAACCATTCGATATAGACTGCAGGTGCATGGATTCAAATGCTTCAGATTTACGTAGAAGCCTTTCAATTTTGTGGCCTTATTAAAATCTTCTAATCAAAAACCAGATTATTCTAATTTTTTATTGCCTTTATAAAAAGAATCCTCAAATTGTGCTTTGCTTGTGTGATAAATATCTAATAAAATTTTCTTTCCCCAGTTTCCTTACAATCCTTTGCTGGCCATGTTTCCAAACAAAAAAATTGTGGAAAATTTAAATTTCAAGTATATGGGGAACTGCTGATTGTCATCAAATATTATACCAAAAGTGAACAAAGTTACCAATTATTGCTAAAATCACTGATGGCTGGAATTGAAGCTCTGCTGCTAATCAGTGAACTGTAGATTAAAAGGAATTCTATGAAAGAGAAACATATAAAATGACAAATTATATTAGATAAAGAATATTCATATGTATTATAATAAAATTATCAAATAATAATTCATAAGAAATTACAGTTACAAAATTTTAATCCTTGATTGCAGTGAAGAACAAATAAGCTTCACATCGAAAGAACAAGATCTTCGTAAAAGAAAAAAAGTCAGACAACCAAAACTATGAGAAGAAACAGCAGTGTCCCAAAAAAGTCATAGGGTTATTCATCGTATGAAATCCTTCCAAAAATCCCCCTTTTATTTTCAGACATTATGACATGTTTTCTTCGACAGCAAAATGTTCAGTCATGTGACAAACTAGATTTTTCAAATGTGGCACCTATGCAGGTGTGGGATGACTTAAGTTCCCGCTCCGATTTCTATTGCACTGGCTTTGTGAAAAGAGTGGTGTGACTTCTTATTTCAATCTGAGACCATTTTTCGGATTTGGCCTGCAGTCTGAGTCATTTTGATTTCATACTATGCAGTAGTTACATATCACACACAAAGCTGTTAATATGGGTTTATCATTTACTAGTGCCACCTATTCAAACAATACGTAAAAACATGCATGCCTTTTTCATCGCACAGGTGATTTAGACCTACGGTTGTCACATTTTTTTAACCCTATGTATTCCAGTACACTGAAAAGAAAATTTTTCAGATAAAATGTGTGGTTATCTTTCCAATTTAGTAGACCATTGGTGTACGCCCCAAAAAAAAATTACATAACTCGAACTGTCAGAATAACTCCAGCCATGAAAGTTTGCATTCATCTTTCAAACGTTGTTTGTTCTGATGAGAGTCAAAATTGTTCCGTCAATTGAAATCCCCCCCCCTCTAATTTTTTAAAGTATGACTTGATTGTTAAAATTATCCTTTACTGTAGAATTATTTTTTAATTTTATTTTTTCTTCCCCAGGATCCCTTGGATTTTCAAGCTCATGAATTGAAGAAATACTTCAAAATGGGAGATCATGTTAAAGTGATTGCCGGTACTTACGAGGGTGATACAGGCCTTATCGTCAGGGTGGAAAACAACGTGGTTCTTCTTTTTTCTGATCTCACTATGCATGAGGTAAGATTGGTCAATTCTTACAGGATATCACATTTGTTAAATTTTTTGATGTTTTTAATCATTTTTTCTCAAACATTTATCATATTTGCATTTCTTCAATGATTTCTTTCTTTTTTGTGTAACACTTGAAAGACACCTAAGATATTCAAATCAAAAAAGTATAAAACTAATATATATATATTCTCTCAAACATGTGCGTGCGCACAATGCTATTGGAATATTTTATTTATTTTTTAATCTTAATACTGTACTATGTGATAAAAGTTTGAATTATAAGAGAATCAGTTTTTTATAAATAATTTTATTTATGTAGTGGATCAGAATATATTGTTTACATTTACTTATATCATGCAGATGAAAGTTCGGCCACAAGATTTACAGTTATGCTCAGACATGGCTACTGGTGTTGATTCATTGGGACAGTTCCAGTGGGGTGACCTGGTCATGCTTGAGTAAGTTCAGCATTTAACTTTCATCATATTGCATTTCTTGCAAATTGTATATTAATTATAGATTAGATAATAAATATAGTGAAAACCTTAATGCTTCTAGTTTTAGAAAGGGGGGAATGTTTATCACAGAAATTACAAAGATTTTGGGAATTACAAATTATGTGATGACATGATACCCCAAGACTGAAATCGAAGGGAAAAAGCAGATATTGGGGGTTGACTAAACTATTCATTTTGATTCTTAAAGTGAAGATAAACTTTCTTTCATAATTTGAAAAAAAAACCTTATTTCAAGTATGCATCAAAATTTATACATGTATCTCAGTCTTTGCACAATGTACCATGAATACAATGTACATTTACTTATTGTTGGCAGTTCACATCCACTCGCATGAGGACCACTCGGAAAATGTTTGGCAGCTCTTCAGTAAATTGCATACAATCCACAAAACAGTGATCATCTGGGTTTTTGAAATAAACAGTCTCTTGCCAAAATAACCAGATCTTAACGTGCTGCAAAGCCAATGTTTTTATTACAATAATAGCCATTATCCCAAGGGTATATCAATTTAGTATTATATGAGTTGTCCTGTCGCAAAACTCGTTATGTGCCATCCTGAGTTTTTCACAGAAAGTGAAAAAAAACTTTTGTAGAGTGTATTTTTTGAGCTGACTGCTTTTTAAAATGTTAAAGTTATGCTATTAAAATTTCAAATCTCTAGCAGTCATTTCGGAAAAGACACTCGTATGTTCCTATTTCACTCTTTCTATAAAATATATCCGAATGGCCCTTTACGAGTTTTGCAACTGGACAACTCGTATCTTCCTAACTTTTTAAGACATTTTTGTGTATCTTGAACTTTATTTCTCATCTGTACACTGAACTGCTGTATTGACAACTGAAATGTTCTTTCTTAATTGCAGCCCACAAACTGTCGGTGTTATCGTCAGGCTTGAGAAAGAGTATTTCCATATCCTAAATATGCATGGCTCTGTAAGTTTCCATTGGTCATTAGCGTTCTACATGTGATTAAAATTAGATAATTTATGCTTTTGTATGGTCTTGCAATGGTTACTTCTCTAATATTTCTTGGTTTTTCAACTATTTTAAATTTGAGGTTGTTAAAGTCAAGCATCAAGGCGTTTCTAAGAAGAAAGATACAAGGCGAGCTGTTTCACTTGATTCAGAGCAGAACCAGATTCAAGTTCGAGACATTGTCAAAGTTATCGATGGCCCTCACTCAGTAAAGTTTTCATTTTAGAACATTAGAGTTAGCTTTGTATAGCAGCGGTTCTCAACCTGTGTTCCTCATGTGGCTCTGCTGCTGCTTGAAGAAAATTAAGTAAATCAGTGAATTTGACAAATGAATGAAAAAAAAGGGGCCTACAAAGGTCTGCCAGAGAAATATATTTCAAAAAAATGTGTGCGAGTCAAAAAAAAAAAGGTTGAGAACCACTGGTGTATATTGAAAAAAAATGATGGTTACAATCTGTTTTTCATACACAATAGCTATATTTAATATCGCATAATGTGTCACAGTTGCTGTTTTGAGTTTTCACTATAAAACCCTGATTTAATGTATACAGTCAAACCCTTATTTAATGAATCAGATAAAACTGACATACTAATTATTTAAATCAAAGAAAAACTTAGTTGAGATCACACAAATTTTCACACAGGAACTGCTAAAAATTAGTTGAATCGAGGATTTCGTGATAGTCCAATTGTATTTTTGAATTCTCTGTATGAATATTCATGATCCTCTTGATACTAATTCAACAATTAAAAATGTTTCTTCCATCAGATTTGTTAAATTAAAGGGTTTGACCACATATATATATAATAAAAACTGACTGCAGATAGCGAAATATTGATAAAACATTCTGTAACAATTATTTTTTTTCTGCGCATAATCCTGTATTAAAAATTTACCTAACACTGATAATGCATATGCACAGTGGCACAGTTTCTTGTTCATTTTCATGTTTTGATTATGTTTGCAGGGAAGGCAGGGTGAAATAAAGCATCTTTACAGGAGTTTTGCATTCCTTCATTCTCGTATGATGTTAGAAAATGGTGGCATCTTTGTTTGTAAGACGCGCCATCTTGTCTTGGCTGGATCTGGTGGTAGAGTAAGTATTCACCCTGTAATATTGTGTCTACTGATGTTCTACTTCCATATGTTGTTAGTTATTTTTGCTATCACATAAGGGTTTCTCTCCAGACCATCCAAAGTGGTTACTGTTTCTAAAAAAAGCGGTGTCATTTTTATAAGCTTTTTTACACTGCAATATTAATTTGAATAAAGTTTATTCAAAATTATCTGTGAAAATTCACAATGTGTTGTCAAAGAGTAAAGAAATTGAAAAAAATATAAAGCTCGGTCATAATGTAGTCAGTATTCTTTGTCTTGGGAGACGAAGTGTTTATTATAAAATTCAAGTGAGTTCACTCTAGGAGATCTCCTTTCTATGCCATGTCACCATGACTCACCAGTCTAGGCGCATCCTAGTGGCGGAAACCAGACTTCAGCATCACCACCAGATCACGTTCTTTCTCTGGGGGAATATGCAGAAGGGATATTTAACTGTCCTGTTAATCTTTCAAAATTAATAAAGCCATAATTCAATACCATGAACTTCCATCAGAGGTGTCTGACAGGGCTTCGAGATGAGTATTATCATTTTTTACGGTTTTTTCAATCTGTAAATTCACTATGGAGGGGCCAGGAAAAAATCTGACTGGGGGCCTGCCTAAGACCCCAGCCTAGGGAACTGCTGAAGGATGTGGGGGGGGGGGGGTATCATGTTCAGTACTCAATGGTTCTTTTGGAACTGGTCAGATTTGGTATTGATTGCATTTTGATGAGAATTAAATGTCTGTCTCTATACTCGTGACATGTTTTGAACTCATCACCTTATTTAAAAAGAAAATCTGCCTGTGTTGGCTTAGTTTATTTCGAACAGTACTTCTGCTCACCCCTGTGTAAAAAAGACAGGTAAGAGGACTTGCTAGATCAGTTTTGTAATGATTGGTTTTGGCACTTGTCATGAGTTTGAGTGAATTATTGATGAGCACTAAGGTACTTTTGTATTCAATGTTTATTTCTTAAGATCGATATTATCAAAATAATTGATTTGTATCCCTGTATTTTTCATAGGCAGTTTCAGATCACTCTGGGAGATCTCCTTTCCATGCTATGTCACCCCGACTCACCAGTCCGGTGCATCCTAGTGGTGGAAACCAGACTTCAGCATCACCAGCCAGATCGCGTTCTGTCTCTGGTGTTGCTCGGGGAAGAAGGGACAGTGACCTCATTGGACAGACTGTTAAAATTACTCAGGGTCCTTACAAAGGTGATAATTTTTGTTTGTGTCATTTACACTATATTATTGTCGTTTCTCATTATAACACACATTCAGGTTTTTGCACCTGATAGACATTCGGTTGAATTAGGACCTAGATAAAGTCGTCTGTTGTGCTGCACTTTTCTTTGTCTTTCATTATGTTTGATATAACGAGGAGTTGCTATATGTAAGGGGGAAATTTTTTCTTTCTCTCTTGCTTCTCTGTGCATTTTCGATATAATTTCAATGTGATATATTTTTGTTTTCCTTATTCCAAATCTAGGCCATATTGGAATTGTGAAAGATGCTACTGAAGCCACAGCACGTGTGGAATTGCATGCTAAATGCCAAACTATATCTGTGGACAGGGCCAGGCTTGCTGTTGTTGGGTGAGTTTCTTATAGGTTGATAAATTTTTCAGGTGGTTAGAAGTGCTGTGTAGCAAATTCTGGCATTATTTGACTTTGTTTGGATTTCAAATACAAATACAAAGCTACAACACAGACAAAATGCCCAATGAGGTGGCTGAGAAAAAGATGCCCATAACAAATATATATATCATATATTTCTAATATATGATATGCTCTTCCGTCTTTTATTTTATATCATATATTAGAAATATATGATATAAAATAAAAGACGGAAGAGCGGCATAGTGTCTATGCCACTCTATGCTTTCAAAAGCATAGAGTACTAATACCAAACACCAATGCTGACCATATCGCTACATTGCTATTTACTGCCATTAATGAGATTGGTTGGAAATGAAGGCACTGTCTATCGATGATCGCCTCAAGCTCGTTAGGGAAAATATCTTATCTATATACTCCCTTGGGTTTGAACCTGGGACCGTGAGAGCAACCTTTGCAGTGGTAGAGACGAGTGTCTTACCACCATGCCACTCGGGCGCAAAAGCATAGACTGGCAATGTATTTTCTAGTTTAGAGTTGTATCAGTTTTTACCAATCTTGACCTCTTCAAAATGTTCAAAACTCAATCTTTTCCAAACTTCAAATCTTTTCCCATTAATTCCTTAAAAGTAGTGTCGTGAGAGTGCTATACTTTAATAACCCAATTTAATTAATGACTGAAGAAGTAAAGTATGAATAATAAATGCATATTAGTTAACTAATTGTGCTTAGGTGCAGATTTCTGTTTACTTGAATAAAATTAAATTCAAACCATGATAAAAAAAAATGACAAAAATCAATAAATGATCATTATAAATTAGGGTTGGGTTGGCAATGTTTTAGATCCAATATACAGTTAAAACCCGAGTACAGTAAAACCCTTCTTTTGCAGACATTTTTAAGAAAAAAACATTTGTTCATAAAAGAGGTGGTGACTGGGTTTTCAAATGCACACGTTTATTATATAAGGGAATTATTTGGTCACAATAGAGTGGTTAAAAGTGGCTTTCCTGTATTTATCATGGTTTTTACTGTATTGGCCACAACCCTTGTATCTTTAAAATGTCCAAAATCTCCACCTCGTAACTATACATGAACATTATGGCATGAAGTTGAAATATCTTTAAACAGATAAAAAAAATCATTGTTCAATTTAAGAAAAAAAGTTAAATACTGGAAAATTGGTTGCTGTTTGTTTCAACCATTTGAAAATGTGTATTGTAAGCCACTTAAAATTGTCAAAACTAATATCAATATATAGGCATTTGAAACACATCCCTGGTCAAAATGGATGTGATTCTGTTTTCTAACAAAAATTTTCTGATGCTTGTTATAAGTAGAAATTGATTTGAATTTAAAATTTAATATGAAAAATAGTTAAAACTGTTACTACATCAGTTTTAAAGATTAATGTATTTCAATAATATTGGCCAATTTTGACTGGTTGAAATTGGTGTGACTGGCCAAAATTGTAACCCTGCTGTAGCTGTGTAATTATCTTCTTTGCTTTCAAGAAGTAAATTTTTACACCATTAATTGTTATCGTAGTGGACCTACCAAAGGGAATCTGTCGAGTTACAGCAGAACGCCGATGTATGGTAACCAGACTCCAATGTATGGAACAGGTTCCAGAACACCGATGTATGGCTCTCAAACACCTCAGTATGAAGGTCAGTTTGCAAAAACCATTTCTATTAATTTTAGCTCTAGTTTATTTTAAAAAAATATACAATTTTGATATAATTCTATGTATCCAAACAATTTGTAAATTTTTTTTCACCTTGAACAATCTGAACACAGGGGCTCCTAGTTTTTCAGCTAAAGTAGAGATAGGAATAGTGCTCAAAACATTCAGGGATCATGATGTATCTTACTTCAATGGATTTGGGTATTAAAGAAGGGACTCAATTCACAGTTTTTGTTTTTCTTTTCAGCTGGAAATAGGACTCCTCATTATGGCAGCCAAACTCCACTCCACGATGGAAGTCGAACTCCTAGTCATGGAAACGCTTGGGATCCATCCAATGCGAATACTCCAGCCAGGTGACTATGGACAACAGGCATAGAATTTGATTGTGCTTTATGCGAAATAACTAGTTAAATAATGAGCTAAATTTTTTTAATATATCAGGCCTGACTTTGATGACTACCAGTTTGAAGAAAACTCTCCATCGACTAGCTATAACCCTGCGACTCCAAGGTACCAGCCTGAAACGCCACAGGGACCATACACTCCCCAAACGCCTGGCAGTGCCATGTTCAATACAGATCATAACTATTCCCCATATCAGCCCACACCATCACCAACAGGATATCCAGGTAAGACAAGTATCTCAATTAGCAAGCACATTAATGTCATTTGATACACCTGGGGTGGGGGGGGGGGGCTTTCTGGAATGATTTCAGGGAGCTTGGGTAAAAAAATGATCAACTCTTTATTTTTGTATTTTAAATATCTTAAAAAGGGGATGAATGGCTGAGGGATCTGTGAAACACAAAACGTTAAGAACCCCTGATATAACTCCCCTTCCCTCCTGTCTGGTAATTTCATTTTATGCATTTACAAATATTAAAATTGTAATGCTGAAAACCCTCTTTGGAGGAGCAAAACATCAACTGAATTTTATCAATAAACTAATTAATTACATGTTTGGATGAATAAATGCTGCACAAGGATATTCTGTCAGCAACGCTGATTTAAAAAGACATTAACGACGGCATAAGCTTGATGGCCATGAAGATAATGCAGCCTCTTGACATGACATTAAGTATGATATTTGTTTTCCATTTCCATAAATATGTTAAAGTTTTGCTACTTATTCCCTTTGCTATAATCATGCCAATACTATAGCAGGGTTTCTGGGAAGTCAGGGAAATGAAAAATTATGAAGGACAATGTAAAGTGTTTGTGTGGCAAAAGTCAGAGTTCTATGAAAGTTGAAAAAGAAAATTTCGAAATTTGGAAGGTTAAAATTTTGAATTATATTTCTTTTGGAGTTTTTTGGTCAGGGAAATGATCAAGCAGATTTTGCTGAGGGCCCTTTATTTAGTGAGATATATATGTTCTGCTGAAAGTGTGCTTTTTCTGATCACCTTTTTCAAAGGTGATCTGGGTTTTTCAAAGTGGTGTTTGTTTCTACAACTTATGTTCCTACAGGGTTCTCCTTAACCTGAAATGTCGGGGAAAATCAGGGAAATAAAAAGTGGTCAGGGGAATGTGTAAAACATTTTGCAAAAGTTTGGGATACATACAGATATTTGACAAACGTTTTATAAAAAAAAAAAAAAACTAACTCGAAAAAATTCGAATTTGTAAGATTGAAATTTGGGTGGAATGTAGTTTAGACCTCTTCAGAAAGTCTCCAACTGGGGCACCTCGGAAACGTTTGTTTGTTTACCTTCTGCTTCAACTGGATTATACTGCCTTCTCGGTCTGCTTGGGCTTTAATCCTGCTTAGTGAATAATATTGCCATGTAGAGAATTGACATGCTTTTCCAGTTGTGGTGAAAACAGAGTTCATAATTACAGTCCGGGGGCAGGGGCCCCTTTTAATGGCCGGAGGAGGGAAGCCGTTTGCGAGCCGCAGGGCCGCGCCGAACGAAGTTCAGTTTACAGGTGCATCAACTGACTTGCATATTCACATGCACCTATGTTAGTGATTGGATGGAACGTTTTCTGCACTGTTGAACTACGTGTCATTTCACTTCCATCGCACGTTGTTGCAGGATGTTCTGCTCAGTCGCGTTTCAGCACCAATTTTTTTAAATTCTTGATGGTGCTGAATAGCTTCTGTTGGGTCGAGGCCTAGTAACTTGCAACCCCGCGGAATTCATTTTTCTGGTGATTTTAATTTTGTATTGTCGCGACTTAATTTTAAAGTAGTAAGAGTTTACCGCCCATTCAATTCCGCATGGATTATTTGAATTTATTATATGCATTTTGGATTATTTCACATGTGTGTGCCCTAATGATTATCTTACGTGTTTGTGCCTTAAGGATTATTCCCATTTCTATGGGATTATTGCTGTGTGGTGGAGGATGTAAATAAAACAGGTGAGGGGTAAAAAAAAAAACCGTTTTATTTCCCTTTCGCAGGGTTCCATTAGACTCGGCACTGCTTTTTCACCAAATTATACCTTCTCCCAGTCAAGAAGTAGTGTTATGTTGGTCTGGGTTTAAGCATGTTTCAGAATTGCCACACACATGGGTTTTCTCCTCACACAATACTGGACCTTTCTTTACTTTTCTCGCAATACGATGGCATTTGTGACTCGAAAATCCGCAGCAAGCTGTAGATGGTTTCGATTAATTTGAACTAATCGAAACGATGGCTTCAATTAGTTCGAAATACTGGATTTGATTAATTAAACACCATTTCCTTTTATAGATCAAAATTAAATATTTTTTAGATTTTATGATTTTTCTCATTTTGTTTGAAATATTTTTCTTAAACATTTTTTTAGGTCAAAGCCCCACTACTTATGGAGCCTCGCCAAGTCCATCTGGATATGCAGGAACTCCATCACCATCCACTTACATGTACGGTAGCCCTAGCGGTTTAGCGATGACACCTGGTGCTCCGCCAACACCTGGAGCAGGTTAGTTAAATCACTTTCTTTTATTCTTGTTCTGTATGAATTGCCACTCTTCCCCCCCCCCCTCGTTTGTTATGTATGAATTTGTGATTGTGGCAATGGTTTGATATTTTTCAAATTGAATTAGTTACATTGTTGTTGAATTTGCTGGACTATGAGATAACCTTGTCCTATTCCCCATTTAAAACATTCTCCCACTTACAGTATTTTTCATTGTGGTTTTTTGAAAAACATTATAAGCGGTATCCACTGTAATTCATTATTGGAGGGGAAAGAAATTCTCTAAATAGCCAGTATCAATAACTACAGACTTTTTGGAATCCGAAATTGGCGAGATGACTTGTATCTGCTCTGACCATATATCCTGTTGATTTTGTATGTCCCATTTCAGGCCTGCTAGTGAATTTTTTGTTGGCGAGATTTAATTTCAGAATAGTAATGCCTTTAATCTACAGGTTGGTGATTAGTGGTGAACTTGGTACTAATCAGCGATGGCTTGTACGATGTTTTGTTTTGGCAAAGGGGAAAAATTCCTATAATTTTACTTTGAGTTATAGAAAATTCCTACATTGTTTATAAAAAATATCCTTTTTATATTTATTTTTGTTTGGAACGCAGATTTGCGCAAAAACCTCCCTAATTCTCATGTTAAAAAGTTGGTAGCTATGCAGTCCATTGTATCAATTGCTGCTAACTTTTCTGTGCTGTATTGCTGAAAACTTTTTACATCTGTCCATAGGTTTAGAACATGCTGCTGTGGAATGGCAAACTACAGACATAGAAGTAGTCATCCGAGACACACATGAAGATGATGGGCTGAGTGGCCAAATTGGAGTCATCAGGGGAATATCTGTGAGTTTTGGATAGGATTTCATTCATCTTATTGCACTATATATATTTCATGATTGCACAAATATATATTTCCAGGGTTCGTACGGGTCAGGGAAATCAGGGAAAATGGTCCATTTTTGTTTTAAAACCTGGAAATTTCAGACAACTTGGAAATCGCCATGATTGTCTGATTGGGGGAAAAAGGTCGGTAAAAAAAAATTCCATTGGGATAAAAAAAAGGGAATTCGGATAACATCGTAAATATTGATAATCCGTAAAATATCATAATATATCGCAAAAAGAACTATAGATACTGCCGAAAAGGAACGAGGATTTCGTAAGTCAGCTTGGAAAAACGTATTGCTATTGTAACCTTATCGTAACTCTTTCTAGTGTTTCCAGAAACAACATAACTGTGCATCGTAGAAAGCCATGGGTACAAAGCTCAGTTGCGATAATTTCGTAAGTTGACCAGTTAGCAACGGCGGATGATGCACGTGTGTATTTTATTTTCCACGTGGGTATTTTATTTGAAAACAATGAGTTGTGTAATTAAACTTGTGTGGCCGATAAAAACCTGAATCGTCAGTAGGCTGATTGGAATTGAAGCAGTCAAAAATGACCTGTATAAATTGTGGTGTCCGCTTTGCGGCAAAACTCGCAACATGGACATAAGTTATCCAGAACCATGCCAAGCATATGAAATCAGAGGAGTTCAATGAACAACCCCCAATTGCTAAACTTAACGGTTCTAGTGCTTACACGTGTGCAAGCCAACTGTAAAAAGAATTTTGATGCAGTGAAACCAACTACATCTTTGACTAATTATGTCACAAACGAAACAACTGTAAAGGCTTAAATCTTGTGGGCATTGAAATTGTAGAAAAGGGAAATCTTTCATTTCTTAATGGTGTTCCATTTTTCTTCTCCATCAGGCGTATTTGAAAAGCATAAATGCATGTAAAAAAATTACGATAATGATGGCATTATGATATTGTAATTAAATTTATTAATTTATATAAATTTTTTGATTTAAAAAAAAAACCTGGAATTTTTTGAAAATTTAACTGGAAAACCTGGAAAAGTCTGGGAAATTTTTTTACAAAAATGAGTATGAACCCTGTATTTCACTTATTTGCTGGGTTGTGTCTGACAGTGATTTTAGTTATGGAAATTATCATAATAAAATTATTTTTTAAAGAAAGTTGATAGAAAATCTTTTATTGAAAGATTTATTTATTTTTGTCAGGGTGGTATGTGCTCTGTGTTTTTGCCGAAAGAAGACAGAGTCTTGAACATTATGGCAGAACATTTAGAACCATCCATACCCCATCAAGGAGACAAAGTAAGTTGTATATTTTAGCACTGTGTTTGATCTTTTTCTCTGTACAACACTGGTTGTGAAAATGCCAAATTTATTAATCAGTGACATTATAGAAGTTATTTGGACTGTTCTGTTCACGTAAACAATGAATTTTTCTTAACTTTTCTGCCGCTTCAGAGGTGATGTATTTCATATTTTCCTCGCTACTCAAATTATTTTTCTTTCACACTGCTCTGCTATTAATCTGAATTGTTGCTTTTATTGGATTGATTGTGCTATTCATCTTCTGGATGAGCTGAAATGGAATTTGTGGTTCTCATTGTGATGAGATCCACGCGTTATTCCTTTTTATTTGCTCTCTTCTATCAAAGACTTTTCTACTGCAATTTAATTAGTATTGAAAGTCGTTGCTTTCCTCCTGTAACTTACGACAATTTTATAGAGCTGAAATGTTTCGGGAGGGGGAGGGCATACATCTACATGTACCCTCTCCCAGAAACATTTCAGCTTTTTAAAATTGGCGTAAGCTACAGAAGAAAACACGGGTATTGTTTTGGAAAAAAAATTAGTGGTTGTTTGGACATCTCATGTTTTTTTCCCCACTGATTTTCCATTCTCATCAATATTTGCAGGTGAAGGTGATATATGGTGAAGACAGGGAATGTACGGGTACTCTTGCTAGCATAGATGGTATCGAGGGTGTCGTGAAGCTAGACAACTTCAAGATGGAGAGCACGAAGACGGAAGTGAATCTTTTCCCACTGAAACATCTCTGCAAAATGTACTCTGCGTGAGAGGATGAATCCACTAAAAGCCCACATTTTCCTGATGTATATAAGATGAGTGTTTTGTTTTTGGTTTTTTTCTGTACTCGGAGACAAGTGCACACATTCCTTTATTGAGAACATTCACATATGTACAAGTGATTTTTTTTTCACATGTTGCAAGGCTCAAAAACTCAAGCTTTTGAATGAATCTATTGAAGAAAAAAAGGAAGTAAAAATAAAGAATAGCTGTTTTAACATAGGTGATGTCTTGCAATCTTTGCTCGTCCAGTTGTTCATAACTAATTTTGTATGCATTTCCTGTGTATAACCCGCAGGTAATCCAAGGGTAAAGTTTTTTTAAATATATATCAGCAATATAACAATTATTTTTTCATTCCAAAAAGTTTAATTTGCTCGTACTTTTTAACGTGCAATGGAGAAATGGTACATATCTTACCATTACTTCTGAAGAAATCAGGATTAAGTGCAAAAGTTTTCAATTTGTCTTTTTGTATTTCTGTACAAAATCCAGTAACAGACTATTTCAGAACATGGGTTATATTGGGTCTGACAATCCTAGATGGTATAAAAGTCACCAGGGTTCGTACGGGTCAGGGAAAACCTGGAAAAGTCAGGGGAAAAAATTTTTACTAAAAAAAGTCAGAGAAATCGGGGAAAATGGCCCATTTTTGCTTTAAAACCTGGAAATTTCAGGCAACAACCTGGAAAATCTCCACGATTGTCGTCTGGTCGGGAAAAAAGATTGATAAAAAATAATGAGGGAAAAAAAATCCATCGGGATGAAAACGGGAATTCCGATAACATCGTAAATATTGATAATCCTTAAAATATTGCAATATAGCGCAAAAAACGTTAAATACTGCCAAGGAGGAACGAGGATTTCGTAAGTCCGCTTGGAATTGCTACAACTAATTGCTGCAAGTATTGCTACAACTTTATCGTAACTTTTTCTAGTGCTTCCAGAAACATCATAACTGAAATGTGTTACATAATCACATGTTTTCCAAGAGTGGCGCATCAGCTCAGGACGGCTATATAGTATATGACCCTGACGTCAGCTATTCTATCGGGATTTATGCTCCGGTTCGAAGAAAAGGGAAATAAAACATGAAAATAAAAAGATCGCTGAAACCCGCTGCACACGAACGACGCTCAACTCCACCAGAAGGCTTCTAGGAAAACCCGTCCTAGGAGTAGAATTTCTGTGCCGTGTGCAGCTTTAAAATGCTGATTGGCTTAAAACCTGAATCAGGTTTTTCCCACCCATCAGCGTTTTCACGCTGCGCGCGGTGTAGAAACCTGCTCCTAGGAAAACCTGGCTTTAGGTGACAGAGGCTGAGGCACGTCTGGTTTTACAGGAGGGAGAAGACAGAACCCACTTTTTTTTACCCTTCAGAAAATAACTCCAGGAGGTGTTACATCAAGGGTGTTCAACTTTCAGTAGTGTGTGGGCCTTTTCATTGATTTTGAAATGTGTCGTGGATCACTGAAGCTGACCTGTAAATATTTCTGGGTCAATTGAGTGCTCTGAAACTGCCGCAGTGATCTGTAAATTTTCCACGGGTCACCTAAATGATCTAGGAATGTGCCGCAGCATACTTAAAGACTGTGGAACTGTGGTGCAGGTTACTTGAGTGATCTTTAAAAATTTCATGGGTCGATTGAGTGCTCTGGAACTGTGCTGCAGTGATCTGTAAATATGCTGAGACATATTTACTCACCAAAGAATGTGCCACGGGTCACTTGAATGAAGTGTAAATGTACACGGGTCACTTGAGTGGTCTATAATTCTGCCGTGAGTCACTTAAGTGTAGATGAACAATATCGCAGGTTACTCTAGTGATCTAGGAATGTGCCACAGGTCACTTAAGTGAAGTGGAACAGCAGCTTAGGTAACTTGAGTAATCAGGAACTGTGACCGAGCCCCTTGAATGACCTGAAACTGTGCTGCAGGTTCTCTTGAATGATCTGGAAATGTGTCGCTTAGTTAATTTTTTGCAAAATTATGTTTGAAGCTGTGGGCCTCAACAGGTGACTCCGGGGCCACATTCGGCCCATGGGCAATGGGTTATGCATGCATATGCTACATTTCTATTCACCTAGACAGGTTTTTTCTTTCTCTCAAAAACATGGGCGAAAATGGATCACAATCATTAATTGGACTTTTAAAGTAACAGTAGAAATTTGATGAATTTCTTTTTAGTTTTGCTGTTTACATTGTTTTCGGTACCACATTCTGTGGAAATGAAAGTTTTTTAAATTCGTTAGAACTTTCAAAATATCAATAGTTAATACTATAATTAAAATATATAAGGTGTGAATCTCAATGGCACAACATTTTTAAATGCCATGATTATTTGGGAATTCAGTTTTTTCCCTCCTATTTTTTTGTCAATGGTTTTCCTATTTTTCCTACTCTTTTTTTTTTTTTCCTTCAAATTTTCACTTCTAGGCCTGCCTCTAACCTAATTTTGCAAAAATGAATTTAGCGGCACATTTACAGAGTCGCACCACAGTTGCATCCCGTGGCACATTTACAGATCACCGAAGTGATTTGCAGTGCAGTTCCACATCACTTAAGTGACCTGTGACATATTTATACATTGAATTACCCGCATCTGTTCCACATCAGTTAAGTTTCCCATGACACAATTACAGAACACTTGAGTAGTCTGTAGTACTGCTACACACACATGCACAGTCAAGTGGCCTGTAGCCCCTTTACAGATCTTTTGAATAACCTGTGGGGCAGTTCACACGCCCGCGGCACATTTACAGATTACTTAAGAGGCCCGCACTCTCCTAAAGGTTGAGCACCCCCATAGTTTTTGAGGGGCCAAATGTGAATCTCGTTTCTGCCTTTGCTCACCAATAAAACTCTTCCAGAGCTATTATATTCTTTGTTTGAGATTATTATATATTCATCAACTGATAACATCAAACCTTAGGACAACTGTTCCCATATAATACGTGTTAGACATTCAGAGTTAGACATTCATTCATGTGAGGTAATCGGGTAAAAATAAGCTGAAATTCTTGTTAGCTGCCTATTTTAAAACCATATCGGATCGGAACCCATAGTGTTGGTAACCAGAGAAAATCTACGTCTTATATATATATGTATTAGGCTCGGAGGTGAAATCGTGGGCTAGGCAGATTTATTATAACACTATTATACAATTCTATGACTTATTGGCCTGTTCACATCAGCATTATAAAGCCGTCTTAGGTATGTGTATATTCTACAAGAGGGGGTACACAACGTCTCCCCCGCGACGATAGAAAAGTATCAATACACACAACACGATATATACCTAGCACAACCATATTTCTTTCAGAAAAATACGGGAAATTGGGCTTCGAAATACGGGACAATGCCAATTATCCCCAACAGTAAGCAAAATTGCTTAAGTGGGACGTTTATAACGCGAGGCCCGGGTTGCACCCCACGTGAGAATTGGGGCCTTTATGACGTGAAGCCCGGGTTACACCCCACGCGAGAAGTGGGACCTTAATGGCGCGAGGCCCGGGTTGCACCCCACGCGAGAAATGGGACCTTTATGACGTGAGGGCCGGGTTGCACCCCATGCGAGAATTCGGGAGTTTATGACGCAAGGCCCGGGTTGCACCTGACGCGTTAAGTGGGACGTTTGTAACGCGAGGCCCGGGTTACACCTCGCACAATAAGTGGGACCTTTATAACGCGAGGCCCGAGTTGCACCCCACGTGATAAGTGGGTCGTTTACGACGCAAGGCCCGGGTTGCACCCACAGCGAGAAGTGGAACCTTGATAACGCGAGGCCCGGGTTGCACCCCACGCAAGAAGTGGGGGCCTTTATAACGCGAGGCCCGGGTTGTACCCCACGAAAGCGGAAACGTGAGACCTTTACGACGGGAGGCTTGGGTTGCACCCCACACGAGAAGTGGGGGCCTTTACGACGTGAGGCCCGGTATGCACCCCACGCGAGCGGAAACGTGGGACTTTCATGACGTGAGGCCCGGGTTGCACCCCACGCGAGCGGAAACGCGAGACCTTTATGACGCGAGGCCCGGGATGCACCCCACGCGAGAAGTGGGACCTTGATAACGCGAGGCCCGGGTTGTACCCCACGAAAGCGGAAACGTGGGACATTTGCGACGCGAGGCCCGGGTTGCACCCCAAGCGAGCGGAAACGTGAGACCTTTATGACGCGAGGCCCGGGTTGCACCTGACGCGTTATAGTAACTGCATTAATTAAAAAGTTTTTGTCCCGTTATTCCGGGACATTTTGATTTTGCTGCATAAAAAGCGGGACATTTGTATTTTTTTGGTTTTTGCTACTGTTTCTTCAGTTATATTTTGTTTTTCTTGCATCTTCATATTCTACGTCCTGTATTTCAGGACATTTCTATTTTTTCCCGTATTTTGTCCCGATTTTTCACATTGCGTCCTTTTTTTTTCTCTCTTTTGCATTTGTTTTCGTATTTGTGATAAAAACCACAAAATATGGTTGCCCTATACATAATTTTCTTAAATGCGTCACTGTTTACGGTTATCCAATTCTTTCCTCTTCTCAAATCGTACTTAAATATTATGCGTTTTATCCTTGATCTGTTTCTCCTATTTTATTCTTTACAGCTTCCAACAATTCTTTAACAATCTTATCCACCGAATATATTATAATTTTTGGATCCCTTCCTTGTATTTGGTCAACTTTATATCTTTCACTTAAATCATTTTTCCCAAGCATTCTTGCATTTTCACTATGTCCTAATTACTCTCTACTTCCACCATAACTGCTCCTTGCTTGGTGATCTTTTATATTAATTTTCTCTCTTACTGGATTAACATCCTTTTTCAAAGTTTGTATCATGTTTTCTGTTTGCTCCAAGGTTTTTATCTGAATTATATTTCTGTTCTTGTCTTTTTCACCCTTTCCAATTATTGGAGTATCTTCCTTAATTTGTTCCTCTTTTTGTTTAACCTGACTTTCTTCTATTATCTTCGGACTACTTTCCCTCTGCATTCTGAGGTCTTTATCTCCTATATTCTTAAATACTAACATAAGTGTATCGTCTAGTCTATTCCTCGTCTAATTTTCTTTATAGTTTCTATTCCTTTTTCACCCATTTCTCCCATGCACAGGAGTTCGTCAATAGCATGCTGTGTTGTTAACCTTCTACTGTAAAGTTCAGCCAGATCTATTTCTTGGCTTTCTACCCCATAATTAGTAAATTGTTCAATTTCTTCCCTCACAGATTTTTCTAATGATTCTTCTAAACTATCTGCCATATCTCTCCTTATCTGTACTTCCTTCAGATGTCTCAATTCTTCAACCTTTTTCTTTATTCTTCAACTCATTTCTTGTCCTTATATTTTCTTCCGTTTCTCTGTCTAATAACATTTTAATTTCATTATCCACTTTCGCTAAGTGTATAGCTTTCTTCATCTTATCCAAATTGGCATCGAAATTTCTCATTACATTCCTGTATAACTTTATTATATTGATCTTTACTGATATAATCAATTTCAATATGAAGCACCTGCATTTTACTTTAGTTAACTGATTTTGTATTTCACTAATCTACTTCTTTCTTCAAGAAGAATCTCTAATTCTAAGATTCGTCTCTTTTCTTGTTTTCGTCTTTTAAAATATTCTCTAGTTCTATTTGTTTCTCAAATTCCAGATCATTTACTTGTTGGATCAAGTGACTTCGCACTTTCCGCAATTCCCTTATCTTAGTCCGCTCATCGTAGCTCTTGGCAACTTTTCGAAATTCGACCAGTATTTCGTCTATCTTCCCTTTCATAGCGTCCTTTGTCACCTTAGATATATGTCCCAGGGATTGAATTCCCTCTTCTAATTTCCTGACACTACTTATTGCTCTTACTTGAGTTCCAAGTTCAGAGACCTCACTGCTCATACTACTTCCTGCGTTTGACGTCTTCAGTTTCGTCGGGTGAACTGTTGTTCCGACTATGCCAACCTTCCCCCGTTTGCCGACACAAGGTCGCCCGGCGCGAACCACGAGGAGGTGGGGGTAGGCTTCCCTATTTGTTATCAGATTTATTATATTCTTCAGCTTCGAAATTTAAGTCTTGAATATATTTTCTTTCAATTTCACTTTTTCATAACTGTTTCTGATAACATATGGCTCGCACCACGCGATAAGTGGGACCTTTATAACGCGAGGCACGGGTTGCACCCCACGCGATCCGAAACAACGGACATTTATGACGAGAGGCCCGGGTTGAACCCCACGCGATAAGTGGGACGTTTATGACGATAGGACCGGGTTGCACCCCCACGCGATACGTGGGACCTTTATAACGCGAGGCCCGGGTTGCACCCCACGCGAGCGGAAACGTGGTACCTTTATAACGCGAGGCACGGGTTGCACCCCACGCGATCCGAAACAACGGACATTTATGACGAGAGGCCCGGGTTGAACCCCACGCGATAAGTGGGACGTTTATGACGATAGGACCTTTATAACGCGAGGCCCGGGTTGCACCCCACGCGAGCGGAAACGTGGGACCTTTATAACGCGATCCGAAACAACGGACGTTTATGACGAGGCCCGGGTTGCACCCCACGCGAGCGGAAACGTGGAACCTTTATAACGCGGGGTCCGGGTTGCACCCCACACGATCCGAAACAACGGACATTTATGACGAGAGGCCCGGGTTGAACCCCACGCGATAAGTGGGACGTTTATGACGAGAGGACCGGGTTGCACCCCACGCGAGCGTAAACGTGGGACCTTTATAACGCGAGGCCCGGGTTGCACCCCACGCGATCCGAAACGACGGACGTTTATGACGCCAGGCCCGGGTTGCACCCCACGCGATAAGTGGGACCTTTATAACGCGAGGTCCGGGTTTCACCCCACTTGAGCGGAAACGTAGGACCTTTATAACGCGAGGACCGGGTTGCACCCCCACGCGAGATGTCGGGACCTTTATAACGCGAGGCCCGGGTTGCACCCCACGCGATACGTCGGGACCTTTATAACGCGAGGCCCGGGTTGCACCCCACGCGATACGTGGGACCTTTATAACGCGAGGCCCGGGTTGCACCCCACGCGATACGTGGGACCTTTATAACGCGAGGCCCGGGTTGCACCCCACCCGAGCGGATACGTGGGACCTTTATAACGCGAGGCCCGGGTTGCACCCCACGCGAGCGGAAACGTGGGACCTTTATAACGCGAGGCCCGGGTTGCAACCCACGCGAGCGGAAACGTGGGACTTTTTTTTTTATGAGGCGAGGCTCGGGTTGCACCCCACGCGAGCAGAGACGCGAGGTCGGGGTTGCACCCCCACGCTAGAATTGGGACCTTTATAACGCGAGGCCCGGGTTGCACCATCACCATCTAGAGATAGGCCTCTGCAGTGTTGGCCAGAGTTGCCAGGTCCTTAAAAAATTTCCAGCCAAAATCCTCTTCAAAAGTAGCCAAAAAGTAGCCCAAAATATTTGAACTTGTGCTGCCATCTATGAAGCAACAAGCGAGCTACAGTTTGGCGATATTCTAGTCTGGAAATGTGTGGTTTATAGCTTTTCTTATTATAGTCCAGTAACCCCCCCCCCCCCTTTTCCGTAAAAATATGGGGGGGGGTATTTACAGAATAAATTGATTTCTTCGAAAAGTTGCGAAAGTCAGGGCTACACATTTTCTCTCCTGGAAAAACGGCCCAGAGATGGCCTGGAGTAGAGGCCGTCTTAAAAGCATCATGGGCCTCCGGGCAAATTGATTTTTCTCAGCCCTCTATCCAGACTGCAATTGCCTACTTACCAATTCACATGCTTAATGTGGCAAATCTTAACCATATCTCATTATCCCCCCCCCTTCCCCCACCGCTCTTCATTCAAGGCCTCCGTGACGTGCCCGGGTTTGCCAATGCGTCAAGACGACACTGCCTCAAATTGTACATAGGTGCCTACGACATTTGGTACAATGATTTTAAAAATTAGGTATGGGCTTTAAATCCCAGACCAGATTTTTCACGGTCTAGTAAACAAAAAATTTAAGAAGAGAGTTGTCTTCTTGTCTACTCTTCTGGGTTCGTTTTAAGAGCATCCAGGGCCCCGAGAGCCAAGTGATTTTTCTGATTCCCTACATGGAAAATCCCCGAAAAATACAACCACCTCTAGTTTTTCTGAGGCCTCTTCTCTTGAGGCCCCCGAGCCATGCCCTGGTGGGCCCATGCGTTAAGACAGAACTGGTTCCTGGGCTTGAGCTCTGCCAGCTCCACGCTTGTGAAGGCTACGGTTTCTTTCACAGGCTTCTGTGGTCTAGATACTGTGTTTCCCAACCGTCGGGTCAGAGCAACACCTTCTATAGCAGAAGGCCTCCGTGCGAAGCTCGTGAGGTCACTGAAGTCTCCTATTTCCCTTATAGTCATTGCATATACAACATACTACTTCCCTTATACTACACTGGATATATGATAACCGGCCGTGGTATCATAAAGGTTGAAAACTACTATCTAGAGCCTAGGACAGTTCCCAAGTTTTTGTTTTACGGTCCCTTCAATTATTGGGTGGCAAAGGCATTATGGTTGAAAGTTCTGGCTTTCCATAGTTGGGTGAGATGCCCCCCCCCCATCCCCTCTGCCTTGTCAGGAAGCAAACACATGAGGTGGGGACCGAAGTGAAAAAGAAAAACTTTGCTTGCTAGCAACGAAAAATAGGGAGAAATTCACCATGAACACAATTTTGGAAAAACCGCCCAAAAACCCGCCACCCGCCAAAGTCAAAAATTTCCCGCCGAACCGTTTTCAAACCAGCCCAATTTGGCGGGAAAACCGCCAATCTGGCAACTCTGGTGTTGGCCGTAAGCGTCATTCAGACAACCTAGCAAGTTTGCCACATTTTGAAACACGGCATCCTTATTTTGGCGAAGAATATACCTGATTGACTCACAAATACCGCATAGTGATTGGATGTGGGGCATAGAAATTGCCAATTCTGAGCCCGATCATTTCTTTTCCTCGCAATGATGACCGCGCAGGGAATTTTTTTCCCTCTGAATATTCTGAGGGAAAATGGACTACTTACTTGACGTCACAAGCAGAGTGCGAAGGCCTTCTCTCTCTAGGTGGTGATTGTTGCACCTTATAACGCGAGGCCCGGGTTGCACCCATCGCGAGCGTAAACGTGGAATCTCTATGACGAAACAGTTAAGCACCCGAGTTGATGCACACCAACAAAGCATCGCGAACCGTAGTTTTCTAACGCGAAGCTCAGATTTGATCCCTACGCGTCCGATCGCGTAGTGATAAACTTTATAAGCGGGACATCCTAATGGAATTTAGCATCGTTGTTCGTAAGCTAATCCACCCGTACCGCTGCAGCTAACGCCTGGAAAGAAAAATGAAATTAAAAAAAGAAACATTATGTCCGCTACGCGACAATCGCCTAAATGGCGCGGGCTACTAAAATTATCAGAAATGTCCGCCACGCGACAATTGCCTAATTGGCGCGGTCTACTCAAACTTTTACATATACGGCACGGTTACGTATATACTGCTGTTAAGCATTTCTTTGTATTGAGCGCTGTAGCCTCAGTGAAGTTGGATCCAGCAGCAGCCAATCGCCTCTCTCACGAGCCGAATAAATATGCTTGCTTCCATTCTATTCACAGCTGTAAATGCCTCTACTGCCACTACATTCAAATATGTCTGCCTTCGCTCCATTCGCAGCTGAAAATATTTGCCTCGGCTTCATTCACAGATGAAAATGTCTTTGCTCGGGTGGGCTTGTTTGGGGGAACAGGAACGATCGCCCTTGCCAAGTATAGTTGCCTGGACGAATACGGACATCCTTACATCCCGGTATGAATCCAGTACTCTGTTACGTTCTAAAATATAAGTTGCCCATCATGAATATCACGAAAAAACAAATTTTAATTTTAAATGAAATTCAAATATACTTTTCATTCAAATGTACAGGGTGTTCTGTTAATGGACCGACGAACTCATAGGGTTGTTGGTAGGCATCAAGAACAACAAAAATTGCAATGGAACATGCAAACCACGTTAAGAGGGTGAAAATCGCAAAAAACGCATGCAAACGAGTCCAGGAGACGAAAGGTGGATGTCAGTTGATCGCTGAATGCGTTCGTTCACCATATCTGACGTAAGCAACGTCGTGAAGCTCATGCGCAGAAGTAGGATCACGCGCTGCGGACGACGTAAATTAGCGCTATTGCGGTAGTAAGCACGTGTAGCAGTTATATACCTGATATCTTCGAGCGCATTCGGGAATCGGTTTTACGTCTTTGTTGACTGTGCAATGACGTCAGCGGCAGCCACTTCCAACAACTCTTGTAATAATTAATCAAATAAATCTTTTTGTAGTTATTGTACTTTTTTTTTTGTCGTTCCAGCGTGACGTCGAAACCTGCGTTTTTTTGGGGGATTTTCGCCCT
Source organism: Pholcus phalangioides (assembly GCF_987345545.1). NCBI lineage: Eukaryota > Metazoa > Arthropoda > Arachnida > Araneae > Pholcidae > Pholcus > Pholcus phalangioides. The sequence goes on along the minus strand of NW_028301603.1, from coordinate 20,307,139 downwards.
CTAAAAAAATTGCGACACCATGTTCCATTGAAATTTTTTTCCTCTAACTAGACTGACCATATTTCCTCGAGAGAAATACGGGACATTAAGATTCCAAATACGGGAAAATAAGGGACACCGCCAACTATCGCCAAAAATGACGCCAAAACCAAAGTTGCCAAATATTGTTGAAATTACAGAAAAATCAAAATGGTGGGAAATGAACTATTACTGCAAATTGAAGTGGATTAAAATGAATTCCACGAAGAAAAACGTTCACCAAGACGAATGTGGGAGATTAATATTCTTATTTATAGTTGTAATTATCATAAAATAATTTATGAGTTGAAAAATAATGTCAATCTTTAACTTCAATAAAGAGTAAATATTCATGTAGGCTTCGTGTAAAATACGGGAAAAACCGGGACACTTTTGCCAAAAAGTCGGGACGACCAAAAAAACAGAAAATGCCGGGACTGTCCCGGGAAATACGGGACGTATGGTCACCCTATCTATAACGTCTACTAACAACCCTCTAAGTTTTTCGGTCCATTAACAGAGCAACCTGTACAAAAATTTTGGATTGATAAAAATCAAAGTAGCGCTAAAGCTCTTTGGTCAAGAATGCTTGGTCTCTTCGCGTTCTCCTAAAGTAATAATTCTTCCGCTTTTTCGAGGCTTAGTTCGTCCGGGACTGGAGTATGCAGTAAGGTTTCAGAGACCATACCTAAAGAGGGACATAGACTTGATTGAAGGGGTGCAGAGAAGAGCTACGCGTGTCCTTATTGGCACACGGGGCTTGAATTCTGAAGAGACACTTCATTTTTTGAATATGTTTACATTGGATGAACGCAGGTGTCGTGGAGATATGATCGAAGTGTTCAATTCAAAATTTTCAATGGGATGGATAGAATGGACCATGAACTTTTAGTACACCGCCAATTGACTGCTTTTACAAGGGGACACCAGTATCGATTGGTGAGGGACAATGCAAGGTTATTGTGTCGCAGGGAATTTTTCTCTAATAGGGTTGTTAATAAATGGAATAGCTTACCCCCGGAGGTAGTAAATTGTAACACAATTGACACGTTTAAAAAGAAATACGATAAACATGTTGAGAAGCTATCCATACTTAGAATAAGACAACCATAAGTATTCTTTATGGGCATTGTATAATATTTTATCCCGTGTATATATTGTTTATAATTTTTATTAATTGCATTTTTAATTGGGTTGCTGTATTTTTGAAATGTATGACTTCCATATTTTTCTCAGCCACCTCGTTGGGCATTTTGCCTGTTGTGGCGTGGTATTCATATAAAATGTCAAAAGGTGCCACTTGGTCTAAGACCGGCCCTGCCTACACTGTATGCTAGGTCGGGTCTGGTGAATACCATAAGATACATGATAGCTCCGACTACTTCTCTGTAAAGAAATGATTCATCTGCTTGTGATTCAAGACCATTTTCCTCTGATGGCACTTTCAAAATAGGTGTATGAACTGGTCTACAATTTTCCATACCAAATTTTTCAGCATTTTCTTGCATATGCTTGTGTGTGTGTGTGTGTGTTGGCTAATTATGATGTTTCCATAAGAAAACTTTTCAATTTTCAATCCTAAGAAGTATAATGCTGGTTTACTGATAACTTTAAATTTCATTTTCAACTGTTAATGAAATCTTCAGCTTCTTGCGGATCAGTTGCTGTGACTAGGCCATCATCACCATATAAAGCTAGAAGTAATTTTCTGTTGTTATGATCTCTGATGTAAAAACAAAAATCAGCTTCAACAAAAACCTCCATCACTCTGAACAAAAAGTCTCCAAAACCCGATCATTATACCCCTCAGGTTGTTGCGTGTAGATGGTTTCTCCTAGATTACCATACAAAAATACTGTTGACACATCAAATTCAGTCAAATGTAATATCTCACTTGCTGCAATACTGATTATCGAGCGTATTGTTTCTAACTTGGTTACCGGACTGAAGGTTTGATTGTAATCAATACCATGATGTTGACTGAATCCTTTGATTACAAGTCCCGCTTTATACTATTATATAATACCATCTGGAATCTTCTTGATACAATACACCCACTTACAAGGTATAGCTTTCGATCCTTTAGGTAATGGCTGTAGAATCCATGTACAATTTTCTCTTAAGGAATTCATTTCAGAGTCCATGGCTTTCTTCCAAAATGTACTGTCTGTAAAATTCAGGCCTTTTTTTAACATGAAAAGATTGGGAGAGGGGTTGAAAGTTACTGGTCGTCCTGTATATACTACGAGACTCAATCGGGTACGCAAAAGGGGGGATAAATTGCATTGTTTTTTTCCTAAATTATTGGTGGGGGGGGGGGCAGCAGCAGCTCCCTAACAATATCTATTGTTGGTGGGCCCTTAAATGACCTCAGCCACTAGTTTCCCTGATCAAAATAAATATTTTGTCAAATGTGTTTTTATTCTGGAAATTATCTTACGAGATCTCCCCCCCCCACCACCCCAGAGGATCACAACCCACACTTTGAACCCCTGATATACTGTATTCGTAGTTTCTAATGCTCTATTGGTAAGTCCCACTGTTCTCTCCCCGACAAGGAGCAATACCATCCATCCTATAGAATATATATATATATGCGCAGGTCTATACACCGCAGGTCCGGGGGGGGGGGCATATGTAAATGTTATAAACTTGCAATATATGAACAAAATTTATCAAACCTACCGAAATGGTTTGCGATTATGCATATTTAGCGGATTTATCATATTTATTATTACATATACATAGAACAGGGATGTGCATAGAAAGCAGTGGTTGAGAGCGGGCCGCAACTAAATACTTTGTAAGCTGGGGAAAACACACATTTTGGCACTTGACTCGTTTATTGTAAAAAAGAGTAATTAAAGGGTGAATTTCGTGTCCTCTCAAGTCTAGTAACCGGAACACTAGACCCGCTTGTTCCCTCTTAATTGTGACACAGGTAGAGGGAGAATAAATTAAAATAGTATAATAAATCACTTCTTTTTAACAATTACAACTGTCACGTTCGGCAAAATGTTATCAAAAAGGATTTTTCTCTGCATATCTAATAATATCCACAAAGAAAGAAGTAAAAGAAAAACTAAGATTGTTTAGAGCAGTGGTTCTCAACCAGTGCTCCAGGGAGCTTTTAGGGCTCCATGGCAGCTCGAGAAAAATGCAAAAAACAGTAAATTCGGAAAAATAATTATAAGTATTTTTGAATAATAATATTAAATCAGTAACTTTGATGAATGAATGAAAAGTAGGCCTACGGGGTTCCTTCTCAGAAATTATATACCAGAAAGGGCTCCGTGAGTCAAAAAAGGTTAAGAACCGTTGGTTTAGAGTACTTGTTACTGTATTATCATCAACAGCTTGAGAATTTTTTTACTCTCATTTTATTGATTTTTTATCATTCGTTGAAAAAAAGTAGTTTCACAACTCTGCAACATGACCACAAGTCACTACTGGTACTGCAGTTTGTTATAACTTATTTAACACACCAATTCTAGGCGATTATGTATACATATAAGCTCTTCTCTTGATAATATAAATCCCACCATACACACAACATATTATTTTGGGCTTTTTGAAATAAAACACAATTTCATTTCATAGGATTAAAGAATGGTAGCTCTGACTCTAGAATAATGCCATCATCCAAACGATATCAAAAAAAGTGATCTGCAGATTTTGTAGACTGTGCTTCTAAATGCCGAAAAATTTCATATTTTTTCGAAAATAAATCTACGTCATCAGAACAAAATCTACAGAACCAATCAACCAACGCGGTTGTTTCAATTGTATCGACCCCTGTTCAGGGCCATCTTAAGAACATCATGGGCCCCTGGGCCAAATGATTTTTCTAAGGCCTTACCAGGCAAATTTTCGAAAATCTCAACCAGATCCCCTTTTTGTGAGGTGCTGGGTGGGCCCATGCCTTAAGACGGCACTGCCTCTGTTACTTCTAGTTGTCTTCAAACTGTATCGCAGGAGCTACAAAAATCAGATGAAGATGAGTGGTGATGAGGAATGAAACTAGATCTGAAATGGCTACTAAGAAACAATTCATATTTGACCGAATTGAAAAAAACGGGAAACAAACGAAATCATATTTACGTTGTGTGTAACATATGCCACGAATACGAATATATAGCCGAAAAACACTCTCGAAATGGTATGGTACCCATAGCTGAAGGAATTCGAACTGATTCTAAAGAAAAATTGAAACTGGTAATTGAACATCTTAAGTCAGAGATCCACAAGAAAGTCACAGAACATCATGAACTGGAGAAAGAATGGAAGAAAGGTTCCACAAAACATACATGGATGAAACAATTCCATAAACATTCGGCAGAAGTATTAGGATTTCTTATTAAGCTCGCTTTTGATGCTTATTCAGATAGTTTACTAGTATGGTTTCTCTTTGATCAGAGGTATGGTTTTGAATCAATGGTTATTGTGTCATTATCCCCATTGTGCATAATTTTTGATTGCAGCACGCCCTGTAAACTTCTGCTAGATTTCTTGCTGTGATTTTTTTTTTTAAGTTTTACATCTCCACTCTCCCTGTTTTACATCTCCGCCCTCCCTGTTTTGCACATGTTATGCAATGTTTGCTCCATTTTCTTCTCTAGTATATCATATCATTAATATTCAAGTCAATGGGACTTATAACTCAACTGGCCACACTCCTTGTGGAATGGAGCTTATATAGCCGTGGTGACTGAATCTAGTTTTTGTACTGTTCTACTTGCTACCGATGGTGAATCATGAAAATAGTTTTTTTGTTCCTTTGGATATCAGTATGAAATAAATGTAATAGTTTTGATTAATTAATAATATTAATAGAGTATTCATTTAAAAAATTGAATCATTAGCAAAATTTACAGTTATAATTAATTAATGATTTTAATAATTAATAATTTTATTAGTCAATATTTTAGTAATTAATAATTTCTTAATATTTTTATTAAAATTTGAAATTTTTGCCTGCTATATCATTTGTACGAACACACTGGAACTTATTCCGCTTTGAGTGCCCTTTTTTCCTAGTGCCCCACCAGTCCAAATTTCTTATAAAATGGCCTGGTACAGCCATGAAGACATCTGCCAACATAATGTAGTTTTCAAACCGGCTTTTCCAACTCATTTCTGTTCCTGAGCTGACGTTTATTTCAGCCTCTTTATCTTCATTTTCATCTTCTGAGCAACAGCTATCTTTCTCCGATTCTTCATCATTGGTATACTTTCCCTCATTTGAAAGTTCATTTTGATCATTTCTTTCGATTGGAAATGTCACTGTATTTTCAATCTGCAATGGCTTCTCTTGAAATACCACATCACGACATCAAATTAATGTCTGCCTGTCTTTGATATAGATGCGATATCTATCTCATCTCCATTGTATCTGTAAGATAAACCTTTGTTGCTTTCTTATCCATCATCTTTGAGTTGGGATATGAGCATAACAGACTCACCCAATGCCTTATTGAAGGCTTCTTTTTCATCCATAGCTCAAATGACTTACATTGTGAACCGAAAATTTTCCAGTCCTGTTCAAAATATAAGCTGAGAAGTATTGATAAACTCGGTCCATAGGAAAGCCAGGAAGCTCATTTCTTTGTTGGAGTACTTGAGAGTTCTTGCCATCTCAACAAGAGTTCTTTTCTCAAGTTCGCTACTTCCATTTTGTTCAGGAGTATACGGTGCAGTAAACCTGTGAATAATTCCATTCTTCTTGAGAATTCTTTGGACTGCTTGGTTGCTATTCGTATTGTGAAAAGGGGTCCCACATCTTTGAAGGACAGCCCTGTTACATCTGATTTATGCTTCTATGCATATCACAAGCTTCGAAAGTTCCTATCAAAACTAATAGATGAAAATAAAAAAAATCTACACACTTTCAATTAAAAAGAAATTGCATAAATGGTACATAAATATTCAGCCTCTGAAAGCAAATACCAACATCAGTTCTTAATTTTACAAGTCTCTCTCGATATATATACTGAGAGTACAATATTTTCATCTTTGATATGTGAGTACTTAAAAATTCACCAAATATTCACTCATAAACATTTCCCCCCCCCCCGTCTCCATGCAGGGTCGCAACTAGGGAGGGAGCGAGTGGGTCTAATGCCCTGAAAACCGAATTAAAGGGGGACAGACATAAATTTCACTCTTTAATCTCTTCTTCAAAATGTTTTTTTTTCCCCAAGATCAATAGTTTTCACTCACCGTTTCATCTTTACGCTGCACCTTGTACACTTTGGCTTCTGAGCAGGTCCTAAGTAATTTGTGGCCTAAAACACAGTTTTGTTTGAATCTTTCGTGAACAGACAAACTGAGAACCAGAAAGCATCATTGGTAGCAACAGCTTTACTTTGAACAGGTTTGCTCTGCTCCTTTGCCTTTTGTACTTCACACTCTTGATCGTCAAGATTAGCTTTGAGTGCTGCTTTCTATTCTTTTCTAGGAATTTCTTAGCTGCCAACAGCCCGATTCTTATCCTTTTCCAATGACATCCACAGAAAATTGTGTATTTCCTAAAATGCATATACAATTTTAATATAATAAACACAAATAAAATAAACAATAGAGTAGAAAATGCCTCCATAGGGAAATTCCTTCCATTCCTTCAAATGGAATACCTCCATAGATGACGTCACTCTCTACTATTAATACAAATGTTTTAAATTAGCTGGCTGATGCTAAGATGAATGTAGGAAAGTAAATTCAAAGTCCACTCACTCTTGCTGCCTGAGTGCACATAAGCTCTAACAAAAGAGGTTCAGTTGCCTTTGTAGTGTAGTGGTCTAGTACGCTCATCCAGCAAGTGAGAGGGCATAAGTTTAATTTCATTTTTTTCCTAAATTCATCTTTGCACCAGCCAGCGACTGAAACATTCGTAATAGAATACGTTTTAATTAAAAAAAGCCTGATTTTGGAAATTTATTTTTTCAAAAGAATTTTTTGCCCCCTCTCAAAACTGCAAATAGGAGAGGGAATAGACGGCTCTGGTACCCAAACAAGGAAGGTTGCTGAATTCACCTTTCCCATCAATTTAGGGGAATTGATAGTTCTATAACATTACTCGACAAGAAAAACACAATCGGCAGCCTCCAGAAAATTATATGCTCTGTAACTTAAAACAGTCTTTTTGCTCCATGTTAGTTCACATTTTATGTGTAATTTCTAGTTTTTTACATTGAATTATTGAACCAGAAAGCCGATTTCAACTTTGTGCAATGGACAAGACATGTTATTTTTCATTTCATCAGGAAATTAGAAGTCAAATAAAAAAAAATATGCTGTTTATGGTCACAACTATAAGTAAATGATCAGTCAGGGCTCGTATTTCAGCACCCTCCTTGTAATGCTGTATGAGAGGTTAAAGGGGAAATGTGTGCCCCTTTCTACTCTGCACAACAAACCCATCTGCTTTTCCCTAGTTGTGGCCCGATCCTGCTTCTACTCAAAATGTTTTCCCACTTAGTACGACCCGTTTTCCTAGTTGAACTCTTACCAATTAAGTTTTACCACTTAGCAGTGGTAACTCATCACAAAAATTCTTGGAGATAGCCAAAATAGTTTACAATGTATTATTATATGGGTGCAGCCCCAATTTCCACATTGGCAAATGGGGCATTTGCAGTGAACCTCATGATTTTAGGGTCTTTCTCTTTATCACTAAATCTAAACATATATTCATTGACTTGACAAATTATTTGACTCCAGTTGGAGGGAGAATCCACTACTTTTTTGTTTTGTTGAGGACCCACTGAAGTTAAAACACCAAGCCCTGGATACGGGTAATCTATTGATTTTGTTAAACAAATTATTTTTCACATTATCTGTACATCTATGAGGTGTTGAAACAATAATACTCTATCAATACACCATTAATGTAAATAATTTGCAGTAAACCTAATCCATAAAACGGTTGTCCCGACATAGTACAATATCTGGACTACATTGTTATGTATCGAAATGTCCGAGGAGCAGCAGATGTCACATATCTACCAGATCTTGTAGTTGTGGACGATATAATGGCAGATCAGAGCATCTTCACTGGTTCAGACATCATTGGAGGCAGGACCATCTTAATGCATGGCCCGGAGGCCTCAAGAGAGAATTCATCACCATCAATTTCTTCAATAGTAGTGACACTAAAAACAATTTCATCATTCAAAATTTCAAAGCCTTCATCCATTTTGTCACATTACAACCGAAACGAAACATTCGAACACACAGGCTACTCTGTCACAACTGAGACTAGTATGTAACATAATAGCGACTGGTTAGTGATGGGTTTGTGGCTCACTAGATCAATAAACTCCTCCAACACTGGCAAATAGTCACTTCCAGCTTTATACACAAGAGTGTAAAAGTGATCAGCAGACAATTTCAAAGATGTCTGTTTGTGGATACTCACGTATTGTTTAGATGATGACGGATAGCAGAAACTGATGGTTAGTTGAAGTTTTACTGTATTATTTAAATATATTCTAATTTAAAAAATAGAAGACATCATCAGTATCCTTGGGTTTTTCCAGACATGCCAAAACTAGTATAATAGCCTGAGTTAATCGTTCCCTTTCTCCTTTTAGACTCCCTCTTGCCAGCACAACATGCAAAGCACCCAAAACAGAAAGAATATATTGTTTCGTGAAAAGTGCTGCTCTCTCTCTCTCTCTATATATATATATATAATCACATCCATGAAATATATCAACCAGATGGAGAAGTTCTTACCCCAGCTTGCCCCGCAACTCCATGCATAATCAGATAGTTATTGTAGTGGCAGCCCTTAAGAAAATCCACCATTCCCATTCAGAATATACCTAGAAAGATAAAAAATTAACAAAAAAAACATTAAAGAGTTATGTACGCCACGCGACAATTACCTAAATGTGCGGTCTACTCGAAAACAATATTACATTGTGTCTGCTACGCGACAATTGCCTGAATGGCACGGTCTGTGCAAAAACAATATTGCATTATGTCTGCCACGTGACAATTGCATAAACAGCAGGGTCTAGTCAAAAACAATATTACATTATGTCTGCCACGCGACAATTGCCTAAACGGTGCGGTCTATTCAAAAACAATATTACATTGTGTCTTTCAAGTGACAATTGCCTAAACGGCCCAGTCTACTAAAAAATTATTTAACATTATGTCCGCCACGCGACAATTGCCTAAACGGTGCGGTCTATTCAAAAACAATATTACATTGTGTCTTCCACGCGACAATCGTCTATACGGCACCATTTTAACATCTATTCTTTAATTGAGTACATAAGGCCACTGAGCAGCTGAAGTTATCTGTCGGCTACATTTGCAGGCAAAGATGCCTGCCTCCACTCCATTTACAGCTGAAGATGCCTACCATTGCTTCATTTGAATCCAAAGATGTCTCCTCCAAAGGTGTTTTCCTTTGCTTCGTTCACAGCTGAAGATATCTGCTTTTGCTCAGGCTTCAGTGGTGATAGTAGTGGGGAATAGCAACAAGCCCTTGCCAAGAGCTGAATAATACGGAAAATTTGTCCCATAAAATATAGGACGATATTCGAAGACTATGCAATTCGCCTGTCTCTGCACATCATCCTGGATTAATACTGCCATTCTTCCGTCGGCCCAGTACAGTCAGGTTCTATAATATAAAATTGACAGACATGAATATCACATAAAACAAAGCTTAATTCTAATATATTTTAAAAGAAATTCATATTAATAAATTTTTCATTCAGATATATGCTACATCCATAATAAATGTTACAATGCCCATTTTAATTCAGAACAACTCACTAGGTTTACTAATGCTTTGAGATCCTTATTGTCACTGATTAAGATGGCTGTGCCAGGCCACTACCAGCTAAACAAGATCAGAAACTTTGACCTCTCTCAGTTTTGAGCAGGAAGTGAAATATTTCGCAGCACGAGTGAAAATCTCAGCAAACTTCCTCAGGTTAAATACAGTATAGCTTCGACACTTGTTTTTATGAACCCATATATCGCAGCAATATCTAGTCTATAACATAAAATCACCTGCTTTGAATAATAAACATAAAGTGCCTTTTTAATATCCAACCACACAATAGAGGGGCCACTGTGTCCGTATTTCAAAAAATGTGCACGAGAGATCAAAGCTTGTAAACATGTTGATCATGCTGTATTGTTTATTAGGCATATTGCAATGCACATTTGTTTGACATTTTTTTCTTATATTGTATATTGAGCATTACGCAGCATTGGACATTCTAGTCCATTGCATGTTACACTGCATTGCATATTATGTGACACTGCTGATTGAGAAGTATCAAGTATTGTGCTATATTGCATAGGGGGTAGCATGCATAGGTGTTTGCAGAATTTTCTAAAAAAGGGGGGGTTTACGTTTTTTTCCAGCAAAATAACACTATAATCTTGGCTACACCAATGGTAACATGTATTGCGCTCTATTGGATTGCATAGTATGTTGTGTATTGTGGTGCTGCATATAATGCACTGTATTGCATATTGTGATGCTTTGCATATCATGCTGTATTGCAGATGATGGTGCATTGCATATTGTTGTGCATTGCATATTGTTCTGCATTCCGTATCGTGCTCTCTTGAATATTATAGTGCATTCCGTATCATGCTCTCTTGAATATTATAGTGCATTCCATATTATGCTATATTACCGATGGTGGTGCATCACATATTGTGCTTTAGTGTACATCATCACATAGTGTGCTATACTGCCGATAGCTGCACATCATATGTTGTTTCATCTTGGGTATTGCAGTGCATTAATTGTGATACATCCAGTCTTGTGCTGTATTGCTTATTGTCATCCATCGTGGATTGTGCTGTATTATTGATTGCAGTGCACACTGTATTGTACTTTATTGTCAATGTTGTTGCATTGCATATTGCTATCCATCATGTATTGTGCTCTCTTGGGCATTGTGGTGCATTGCATTCTATTCTATAGCGTATCATAGTGGTGCTCCATTGTGTATTGTAGTGCTTTGATTGTGATGCATCACAAATTATGCTGTATTGCCAATTGTAATGCACTGCATGGTGCATTGCTTATGTATACATCGAGTATTGTGCTGTATTGTTAATTGTAATAGCACATGTATTGCGCTGTATTCAGGGCTGTAACTAGGCTGGGGCAACTGGGTGATGCCCCAGGGTGCCGAGCCAAAAATGTGTCATCGTCCCCCCCACATTATATTATTTTGCATATTTGTTGGAAATTAGTTTGTGTGAAATAATCTGCAAGGAAAACTTTCATTCACGATTGTGTTCAGCTTTTTTTCTCGTACAAAGAGAAGAACAATTAACACAAAGTTGATTCACATCCTGACAAAGGAAGTCATAGCTTTCAGTTCTTCAGACTTTTTTTTGTCTGTTCGGAAACCACCTGGGCATGGCATTGTACACTAGTCAGTTTTAAATATTCTTTTACTGGACTGGTCGCCGGGATGCCGTCCTCGACCTTGTAGCATAGAGATTGCAGACAGTATTGATGACTAATGGAATGTAATCCAAGGGACACATCAATCAATGTGTTCGCTTTGTGCAACTTCTTTAGAAAAAAGTAATTTCTGGAGTCCCAAGTCTTGAGAGCTGAAGTTAGTGGAATACAAAATGATGGAATGGAGCGATTTTTTTAATTTCTCAAAACACAACAGCATATACCGTCATTTTGTTAGTCACCTTTTTTTTTTTGAGCGTCAAAATTAAAAAGTATGGTAATACATGTATGTTATGGTAAAAGCTAGGTTTTACCAAGGTGAGTTGGTTAAAAGCCTGAAATATGCTTGTATATATATATAAGTTCGAGCTTTTATCAAGTCAGTGTATGTTTTTAATGGATAAATTAACCATTATGAACTTATTAGTTCTGGACTCATTATTATATTTAAGTATAATAATTCAATAATTATAATAACTTAATTATTAACTATTGAATTAATCAAACATCTAAAACTGACTGCTAGCGAAATAATGCCCAATTATCATTATTTAATTAGTTTAAACTTCATATTTCGAAAAAATTAATTTGAACAGTTAAAACCTGTTTTCAGTGAATCAATTGACCATTGATCGTTATGTTCGTTATTGGTCACAGTATATTAATTAGATAATTAATAAATAATAATTTATAATTAGTGTAAGGAAATAATTTTAACAAATTGTTAATGGCAGAAATGAATAAGTTCATAGCAAGGAATTAATTTATTTGTTTATTAATTTGTTATAATTATTAAATTAAAATTATTAATTGATAAAGAACTAATAAGTTCATGATTGATTTATTCATTAAAAACAGGCTTCGACTTGGTAAATCTCTGAAATGAAAACATTTACAAGTGTATTTCAGGCTTTCAGCAACTCGCCTTGGTAAAACCTAAGTTTTAAAACCTTCTGACTTTTACCGTAACATATGCACCAGTGACACCAACAAAACTCTAAGTTATTTCTACTTGATATTCATGACTAGAACATACAAAGAGAAAAAAAAAAAGATTTCGAAACAATTAGTTGGTTATTTCAGCCAGCATTAGAAACTACGGAATTCGTCGCTGAGAATAACAATTAAACCCGGTAAGAAAATATTTTTTTATGGATATTATTTATTATAGTTATAAATCATAATTATAAATTTACAGTGAAACCTCACTACAATGATACTTGATATAACAATAATCCCTAAACGATATTTTTCTTATTCTGCAGAATATGGTTATATAGAGATTTCACTGTATTTTATAGTCATTATAGTTAAGGCCCTATAAAATATGCGGGATAAAAATGATACATAATAAAATCACATGATTTAAAACTATTTTTTTTTTGGCAAGCTAGAGCATTCATGAGCTGAACCACCAAAACAAATAGGCCTACTGTATAATGCGATTGTGGCATTCAAAAACAATTTGATATGGTGAACGTATTTGGTATAAAAATGAATTATTTCATGCTACTAATTTTTTTTTTTTCAAAAACAGACCAAAATTTAAGTTTTAATTTTGTATCATTTAGTGATGAAAAATTGACACAGAGATGCTGGTTCATCTTATCACAACTCATTGACGTATTTCAGTGTTTCTCAAGCTGTGCTCCACAGGCAGACTTGTTAAAATCATTCACCCGTTGCAATTGATATCAGTAATATGGGTTCAAATAAAAAATTATACCTTCATACTTAGATTCACCATGCATCATCGACGAGAATGCAGGGAATTACTATCTTAAATACGGGATATCACTAAATTTTGCAAAAATGCAATTTGCCAATTATTGTTATAACTGCTGAAGAGTGGAAATAAAGGGCTTCTACATATCACAGTTTAAAACAAAAATTTGAAGTATTTCACAAAAAAAAAAATTCAAACGATTGGACAACCATATTTCATTAAGAAAAATAAACTGGAATCTTAATAATTCATAAAATACGGGACATCGCCAAACATTTCCAAAAGTAAGCAAAATCACTAATCCTAATTAAAATTATGAAAATGCTAAACCTGACAGATATGCGAGATGAATCATTTTTTTTGCCATAATTATATTTTATATTATGAAAATGCATGTATGTATTACAACTTTAGCGATTATTACAAATTCATATAAGTGTTGAAAAAACAGGACAAATGTATTAAAAAAAAATCAGAACGAAAATTACAGGTATGTCCCGTAGTACAGGACACAAGGAGTCCAAAATGTTTCAGACATTTTACCAGTTCTTGTTTCCAGAAAGATTGAGAAATTCGGATGTATTTGAGCAATTGAAGTTAAAGGGTGTCATGACCCCCGGCATGAAAAAACAGCAATATATGTATTTTGGATTCTATTTGTTTCATGCAACAAATCTAGTCCAATCATAAACAGAATATCTGAATTTTAAATTAACATTCTAAGTACTAATAATTGTTCCTTTTTCTTTCATACTTGTCTCAATTTTTTTCAACATTTTTGAAAATTGAATTAATTTCAAAATTTTAGGCAGGGATTTTCTACCATCCGTAAAACCATGAATGGGGGAAAGAAAATTATAGTTGAAATTTTTTTATAATCAGAACTCCTGTTAACTGGGAATTCATTAAATTTTTAACTAGTTAACCAAAAATTTGTGTAACTGGTAAATCAGAAATTTTCAATTGATTAATTGAATTTCAAATCAAATATTTTCAAAATGCACACCATATCATTGAAGCAGAAGTCACCAAGTCCAGTTTAGAGATTTTGTCAATTTGAACTTTTGAGTCATTATGGAAAGTAATAAAAATTATCTTAAAAGATTTCTCACAGTAGATTTACTGATGTTTAGATAACTGGATCGTGGTTTGTAACTGTTCGTATCATGAAATAATTGATATTCTAATTCACATTGCTGCAGTATAGTCTGTCAAATAGTTTTTATGGGCTTAGTGACTGTTGTTTAAACGCCAGACGATATATAGCAAACGTATTGGTAACTATACATATGTAATGTCAATTACATAAAGGATCCCTGGAGGGAGCATTTATTTTTTCTCAATATGTGAAGGAAACAAACCTCCTCTACCCCAAGAAGCACATTAACATCTCCTTGCGAGCAGTAATTTGGTACCCCTCTGGGTTACAATAAGTAATTTACATTAAAGAAAAAGATTAACATATATTTTATCAGCATATATATTACACTAACATATTGTCAGCACACCATCACCAATGAACCATGCGTGTAGCTCCATGTGAATTATGCATATAATTCTCTACACTTTTTTCCCATTATTTGCTATATAAGAGATCCGGTCTTTGTTTTTTTTATTAATGTGGTGATACTTTCATTCTTATATAAAATTGATCCGTTTTTCTTCCAGCTTCTCACATTTTTTTTATATATATATATATATATATATATATATATATATATATATATATATATATATATATATATATATATATATATATATATATATATATATATATATATATATATATATATATATATATATATATATATATATATATATATATATATATATATTAGGTGTTTAACATCACTTGTCGCTTTCTCACAAAAGATGCATTTAGGAGATATTTTATTAAATCTTTTTTGTTACACACCAAATGCGCCATGTTATGTTAGAACTTGATTGAAGTAGAAATCACCCTGCACTATGTTCATTGACACACTTGGAAATATTGCACGTCTAGATCTTCCATTTGTATCAATGAGATTTTAACTATTGCATCTATTTGTCTCGTCTCTGTTGCCTCCTTAGCTTTTTTTTTTATCTGCATACTCATTTCTTAGGTTCCGATTATGGACTTTAACCCAATGGAACACTATTCTTTTCAACTAAAATTTTTATGAGTATTTTTATCTTTGTTATTGATTTCCCTTAATGTCTGTAGTACTGATTGGTTGTCACTATAGACATGGACACCTTCCTATTTATTATTGTGAATGTGGTCTAATATAGTCCTTTACTGCTGTCCCATTTCACCTTTATATACTGCACTCTGCCATGAGTCAGTCGAGTTGTGTCTTCATAGACTTAGTGAACTACTGCATAACAGACTTTATTGGCTATTTTTAAGCCATTTGCATATATTGAATAGATGGCTTCATCGGCTTCTCATTTACGCTCCATTCCATTCTAAGTTTTTGCCAAGGAGGTATATGACAGTTTTTATCTATATACGTGCAATACATTTTCCAAATACTGATTGAGTTTTCTTCAAATGATTTTTCTATTTTATTTTTTTCATCAGATTTTTTAACTTGATGTGTGAGTGGTATCCCTGCCAACATCTACATAACACTGTTAGATAGTCTTGTATAGCATTTAGTTACTATTTATTATATAGCATTTTCTTCTGTATTGTTTTATAAATTTTTCCTTTTGGTATCTTTGGTCGTTGAACCAAATTTCATGATCATAATGACACATTGTAAATTTTCTTTAAAATCTCTGCTGCTATTCCCCAACTGGCTCGCATTTTCTAAGCAGCTTTTTGTGTCTTCTCAGTGGATTTCCTTTGGATATAATAGAGATGCGTCCAAATAAAATTTATATTTATTATGCTAAGACAGGGCCACAACTAGATACTTTGTCATCTGGGACAAGCCGGCATTATGGCACCCCTTCTATGCAGAAGAAACAGTTAGAGTGAATTCAGTGCCTCTCTGGTTCAGCACCCGGTGCACCAGACCCGCCTGCTCCTTGTTGCAGGATCCTTCAACAAAAAAAAATGAGGTGCAAAGCTATAAAGAATTTTTATTTCACACACACCTATCCACTAAATATAAATATAGGAATAATTTCTTAATCCAAGGCTGCCAATGGAAGCAACAATTAAATATGCAGAGCACATATTTGTCAAATCTTTAAATATATTTCTTCATTTGAACCTAGTTTTTTCAGAAAACTGGTTATTTTATGTTAGTCACCGATTTTGAAACTATTTTCAATCTTCATACTATTGCAGTAGACTCGCTAATTCAGCACATGTGCGGCAAATTACCGGATTAGTAGAAGTTAACATATTTAAATGGGCTTTTTCTTCTGTGCAAAGACACTTTCTCTCAAATGCTCGAAGAAAACCAGCCTAAAAACGCTGGATCACTGGATGCGCCAGACTAACATTTCCAGATTATCGAGTGACTACTGTACATTCCTAGAAACTGGTGGAGCAATTCTGGAATACTATCTACAGTTATGCCCCACATATTAGATCAGGACCCTAAGCTTCCCAATGGTGGGCCCCGGATCAGATTTTCCACAGGCCTTTCTATATTTAATTCATAGTCAATTCTTTGTTTCTTCACGCTATAGCCCCAGGGCTGGACCCTTGTCAGCCCCACCCTCATTAACACAGTCTACAATCGAGAAAATAAATTTTGGTCTTTGAATGTGATAGAAGTTTAAGAAAGCAATTTTAAACAGAAATCACTTTTTGATGAATCAACATGCCTAAAAATTTGATCAATATTAATTCAAATATATTTAAACATGGTCACTTATCTGAAATATATATACACAGGATGTTTCAAAACTCAAAACTTTTAAGGGAGGTAGAAAACAATCTCATAAGAATGTATGACTGGAAACCCCAACCTGATCAACAGGAGGATGAATGAAGATTCAGAAATGACAAGTCAACAAAAGGTGGAAAAAATGAGATTACTGGAATAGTTTTATATTGTTTGTGTTTGCTTGCTGTGCAATGAGATTCCGGTACATTTTTTCCATGTCATACGCAGTTACTTAAATAGTATGTTTGCACCTTGATAGATTGGACATGGTGGACCCTTCCCATGATTGCCAGATTTATCTAGCCTGGATTTCTCATGGAGGACCAAAAGCTATGGTCTACGAGACACCTATTGACTGACACAACCTCATCTCAAGAATCTGTCGCAGCTGTAAACATCTGCGAAATACAGGGCACTTATGAAAAGGTTCGACAATCAATGAATCACCACTAAAGCCTGCATAACTGGATGTTAAGAACTGAACACTTGTGAAACTTAAAAAACTTGTATAAGGATAGAACGTGTGTTCACTCATTTGCTTGCTATTTCTGCATCTTCATTTAGCCTCCAGCTGATCAGGTTGGGGGTTTCCGGTCATACATGCAATTCCATTTTGTTTTTTCTACCTCCCCTAGAAGTTTGTACATTGAGTTTTAAACCACTCCGTGGATATAGAAATATAATTTATATATAATAGATCTAATCAGTTTCTTTGTATAAATCCAATTGCAACGTCCCTTGTGGGAGTTGCTTGTCTGGTTCAAATATCCAGCAATTTGTAGAAGCAAAAGATAAGTGGAAAATTGACAATTCAATTTTTGCATAAAAATGTTATTTATTAAGTTCGGAGAAACGTTTACACAAATATTAGATTTTTCAATATATAAAAACCCTTGATATATAATTCTGTCAATTTTGAAATCTCATAAATTGAATGACTACAAACTGGTATGTCTATTAACTGCCAGCCGGACACTTAATATAAGAGGGCTCTTCTGTGTAGCCCAATTACTCTTGGTTGAGGGTTGGATCAACAAGATAAAACGTTATTGTACGTATCCTTGATGAGGCCAGCTCCTTTATTTTTCGTCCAACGTCTCTTCAACAAGGTTTTAAATCTATGAAAATAAAATAACTTCGATTCCGGACCTGCCGGGAAACAAATTTAGATAATTGAACTATCACGTAATGATCAAACTATCGGATAATTTTCCTGGCCTAAGATCAAATGAAATGGTTGTATGACGGACAACCAACTAAACCGGACCATCCAACTAAAGGGTTTTACTTGAGTATTACAAAGGCAGAGTTGACTAGCCAAAGAAGGAGGAATTTATACACATACATTTTATAAAAATTTAAGACCATATGTCGTCGTAAGGCCTTTCTGGCTCAACAAAATCATATTTGCATATTTATGTGTTTACAAAAATAATCACAAAGAAAATATATCGAAAACCTGGCAACATGACGCAATCTAGAGAGCTGATCAGACTCCAAACTACGTCAACATTGAATAAACAATACTGAAAAATTAAGTGTTCCAACAGAGCAGCCCCAGCCAAAAACGAGTACAAATAAGTTTTCCACATAACGAGACATTGTAATACCCCCGGGAGATCCCTTAATGAAAAATAAAAAATATTTTAAGATGAACAATTAACCCTCGTCCCAACGACATGGGAATTGGATCTCTCCACGAAAATAACGACATCGCCATCATGAGGAAAATTTATATGGGACGTCAGCAGCCCGACCTCTGGCCCGTTCTCGTTTGACAGCTGTAAGATCCCACCTGCCAAACTAAGCGAACATTCTGGTCCTTACCAGTAGCAGAGAGGTCCCTGGGATCTAAAATAAAGAGGAATTACCCACATAAACGACAAGATCACTATTAACGTAAAAGGGATCTGATCTCTATACATTATAAAATTTATGAACTTTAAATTTGCATAAAATTTTTATTAAATCAGATGTTGATAAACTCAACTAAAATTTATAACTGGGACTAACATTTGATCCATTAAAATCGGACCAGCCCTAATGTTACACATCAAGTAAAATTAACAAATAATTCCCCCCCCCCCCCCAATAATCAGCTCAAACCCAATGAACAAGAACAGAAAAATGAGGGATGAGAAAAAATGTAAAAAAAAAATTGTGTAGACGTTTTCATTTTAACTTTTCTCAAGCCGGTTAGTAATATAGATTAGTTTTCGGTCCTCCCTATACCCCCTTTCCCATAAACAATCACCTGGCCTCTATTCCACGCGATCCAATTTAAAACCTATATTTTCTTTTTTGCAGAATTAAAGTATAGAATATACCCAATCATTGGAAAAATTAGAAGGGGGTCCAACCCCCTTTTTTTGAGAATAACCTTTTCAGAGACCCTAAGAAAATCGCTGTCCCAGGAAGACATGCTATGGCTGTATTATTGTGGTACATTGTTTACTTTGATGTATTGTGGTACATATCAGCAAATCAAGAAAATACATGCACCGAGTATGAAAAAAAATAAAAAGATGGTGGACAGGAATTTGTAAAAAAAAAACCAAATTGCTTTGGTAAAACACGATCAAAATGTATAAGTTTATGTCTGAGTATTAAAATAATTTTCAATATTTGATATGTTAGCAATGTATTGTTGATATCGTCATTTAAAAGCAGGAAACTTATATTTTACAATTCAATAGGTAAAGTGTTGTAAATTTTAAGAGCAATGTAAAAAAATATTTGAATATTTTTTCTATATGGAGGGAATCTCAAAGACCATATGAGATAGTCTCAAGGAAACATTCATTTTGGGTGTGCAAAGATTTTTGTTTTTGTGTAGAAAGATTATTGCTTTATAAAAAGACAAGTTGTCGTAGGTTTAGGATATATTTATTACATAAAGGTCATTTGAAGTAGAGTATCCTAAATCCTATCCGAGCAACTGATTTATATTCACATTTATAAATTTCATCAAAAGGATGCCTACAGCACTTTTTCCAAAGTTTTTCTTTTCGAAGAATTAATTCATAAATCTGATCGACCCAAGGCTTCCTATATTTAAATATTTGGTTCTTATTGAAACTAAAATTTTGCTTAATAGAATCTATAGCATGTACGAAACTTATGTTGAATGTCTAGATTATCAGAAGAACAAAAAAAATTTATAGTTAGAGAGAAATTCAATAAACTATAAAGCGGTTTATAATTAAGTTGCGTGAATAAGTGTCTCCTTGAGATTTAAATTATGTGGATTAGTAAACTTGACCCTGCACACAACTGCATAATGATCTGTAACATCACATTTAAAAATGCCCGATACAATATCCATATGTTTTGGAGAATAACGAACAAATAAATGATCAATGCATGTTGCAGTATTTACAGTGACTAATTGGATTGATCTCTCTATACGATGAACCTTTTTCAGAGAGATTGGTTAAATAAATCACTGATGTATGGTTGATCCGATATCAATATTCAGGTCACCTATTAGTATTAGATTATCAGCAGTAATGTGCCGGATCAGACTCATGAATTCATTATTGAAACACTCGATTGTATAGGCATGCGAAAGATAACAATACATATTCCGCAATTTGCAACAAACGCATTTCCTACGACTAATACACCTCCTGATCTAGATTGATCTTTACAACAATAAGATTTATCAAAGTCTTCAATATTATATACATTAATTTCATTTTCAAATCTCCAAATTTCAGATAAAATTAAAATATCTATTTCAATCAAATGTTTGTGAAGAAATGTAAGCAAATAATCAGATATAAATGATATTACTGAAGCCAAAATATTTTTCTAGAGAGAATGCTCACGTCCCGTAAAAACAGGACGCATGGTTTGCGTGTTCAAATTCGCATATTGGTACCGGCATCGAAAATAATCTTGATTGCGGCATTGCTTGGAAAAAGGGTTGGCCCACCCGTGGATATTTCTAAACAATCCTTGCAAAAACCATCCGTGTAGAGGGATTTATATGGATGGAGTATCTTTGAAGTGAAGCTTCACTAAAAACCATACCAAGAAAAGGGGAATTCCCTCCCCAAACAATATAATTCTTACAATAAAAATTTTTAAAAATAAGATTTGTAATGCCGAATATAATAATTAATATTCATTAATGCCAATAAAAATCAAGATGTACTTACGGTAGGAAATATCCAACGATCGTGTCCCACAGGATTTCTCGCCTTGAATCGACGTATCAGGACTCCGTGAAATATTTACAGATCCATTGGATTCTCCCTACGGTTAAAATAAATTAATGGAGATAAATAAATCGTTAACATTAAATCATTCCTCAGAAATTCAACGCAGTCACTCGATAGTGAACATTTCCCCAAAATTCAAGTTTGTGCACGTATTTGAGAGACTCGTGTGACGTCACGGCATCCTCATTTGCATATTCTTAGGAAAGGAGCAAATTGAGCCGCTTGTAGCGTCCGCGCGGATCCAATCCGAGGCGCGATGACGTCAACACGCCCCACGAGAAGCGAGGGGCTGAGGACGCGTGTATTAGAACGCAGTTCCTTCTCGGATTCGGGATGCAGCCACCGCAGTTTACGATCGTTTTTGGAAAGGAATGATTTCAGCAAGCGGGACCCCCGAAATGTGAGAAAATGACTGAAAAAGATTGCCAAATCTATTCTATCCGTTTGGTTCCCCCGAAATGAAAGCGGACCCCCCGAACAAAATTTCTGGCTACGCCCCTGGATTTCGGCTCCCCAATCCAGCCTAGATATAAATTCACGAGGAAAAAAAAGTCGGCATTAAAATAAAAAGCACGATAAATGCTGAAAAACAAATCCAGTCAATATAAATACAATAATGAAAGAAATGAAAAAAAAAACTAGGATTAATGAGAATTTGAAATTAATGAACAACGTTTAATTCCAAAAATAATGAATAGCAGTTAGATTATCAATTTCACCAATTTGTTTTATTAACCAAAATTCAGGTTTAATGAAAAATTATTCCCTCATAATTTTCCTTTCATATAATTAATGAAAATTCCGATTCAACAAGGAAAATATTAAACCGATTTCTAAAAAATTTTAATGTCGCTGAATTTTTTAAATCAAAATTCAGAACCGATCAAAATTCCGAAATTAACGAAAAATAATCCCATTAATCAAACACTCAAACTGTGTCGCGACGCCTGACGAAGAGATAGTCAAACTGCTCTGGGGAGCTGCTGGTGAAAACCTGTGGCCCTCGGAGTCAGCCACAACTGGAGGGGGAGATCATGCGGGTCTGGTGCCCCGGGCCAGAAGGGGCGCAAATTTCACCTTTTAACCTGTTCAACATTACAAGGGGGCGCCAAAATGAGTTTTTGCCCCGGTTAACCAGGCATCTAGTTGCGGCCCTGCTCCGAGTCGTCTGATGTAGCCAGTGCCCTCAAACCCAAAATTTTATAAAACTGAACTAAGCATCACATTTACAAAATCAGTCTAGTGCTCGTCGCGGCACACTTACTGTAGTGCAGGAGAGAGGTCTTCAACCTTTTTCCAGTCCCAAGCACTGCCTGTACCCATCATTAAAAGAGCACCCTTACGCAGTGCCATCTTAAGAGCATCATGGGCCATATGATTTTCCTGAGGCCCTATCTTGTAAATTCTAGGAAATTTCAACCGAATCTTATTTTTGTGAGGCCCCTCTTCTATCGAGATGTTCGGGTGCCGCAATAGAAGAGGGGCCTCACAAAAATAAGTGATCGCATTTTTCGAGAATTTGCCAGGTAGGGCCTCAGAAAGGCCCGGAGCTCATGATGCTCTCAAGACGGCTCTGCGTTAAGATGCATTCTTGCCGTAAGGGCAGTACCATGAAATGATTTCAATCTTGAGTGCAATGCCTCCAAAAAGGTGTTTAATTGGAACGTTCATAGGTGTATGCAGAATTCTCAAAAAAAGGTGGGGGGTTCAATTTTTTTCTCTTCTGGGGGGGGGGTACTTTTTTCTTGCAAACTAACACTAATCTCGACTTGGGGGAGTTAGAACCCAAAGCCGCCGCCGCCCCCCCCCCCTTGCGTACGCCAATGGGAATGTTAATCAAGTGTACTCACGAGCACGAAATCTGGTACGAGCACTCAGTACTTTGTGGAGCACCGTGGTGCTCGCAACTGGTTGAAGACGCCTGCACTAGTGCTACGCTCCGCAACACGTGTTCTCAAACCTACGAAGTGCCCGCACGTTTCTAATGAGCACCCTTTTGACATAAATGAATGTAAACACAAAGTGACAAACTAATGTACATTAAACTTATAAACTGATGAAAGTAAAAACTAATGAAACAACGAGATTCTAGTATTTACCAAAAATTCTATTTTTATTTTGAATTTTGTTTTAAATTTGCAAAAAAAAACAAAAATCTGAATTTATTGATAATACCGTCTTATCAAATGTTAAAGCTATAGTTACGGAACGATAACTGATACGATAATGAACACCACACATTTTTTTTTGGAAAAAGAAAAATTGCTAATTACGAAGGATCGCGCACGCGAGACTCGAAAATATGCGGCTGCGCAGTAGTGTCACGAGTGCACGCGAGCAGCATCGTTGTCTGAATATGCGCCGTGAATAAAATTTCAGTTTCCTGCAAACGCGCGTGCTGCCCTGCGTCAAGTCGCAAACGCCGCACGCGGCTCAATTTTCGCCTTCCTGACAGGAATCTATGGAAATACCAAATAAAAATATGTCTTTTCCCATCGTTCAATTCCGTATAAATAAAAATCGGACCAACGATTATAATTTTATTCCTTGCGATATAGGGAAAAAGTAGGCTAAAAAAAGATTATCGTTATATCGAGAGTTCAATATTAGATAATAGACATTTCTAAGCAAGCTTTGAAAAAAATATCGTTGCAGCGAGGTTTCACTCTTATATAATAAAAAATTACATCCCCAGTACGTCACAGTTTTCTTACAATAAAATTTTATCAATTTATAATCTCTAATAATTATAATATTCATTTATTAAATGCCGATAAAAGTCAAGATGACGTACTCACCAACGATCATCCGCCCCGTGCTTAGGTCGTCTTAGGATCTGTATAATAACTCCGCATCGATGAATAATTAATATTTTACGCTTAAAATAAATTAATAGAGATCAAGGAATCGTCAACGAGAGTCTTTCCTCAGACGTGCAACGCACTCGATAGAGATTTTGAAGAACTTGTAGGCATGAGATGCTTCCCTCGCGTGTGACGTCATGGCATACTCATTTGCATATTCTTACAAAACAGGAATTTACGAAGTATCCATGTGTTTTCTCTCCTTATCATTTCATTCCGAGAAAAAAGTAAACTGTAATTAATGTATTATTTTTCCTCCTGTAATTTTTTTCCAATTAAATGTCTCTTAAATTAAGCTGACCATAATGAGTCGAGGATAATACGGGACATTGAGATTCTAAATACGGGATATCGTGTGTTCGATGTTGCAGATGTTGTAGCTGTTGTTATTTACTGCAGTTTTCTTTCAGTTGTGTGAACTCTTCTCCCCAATAGGAGTAGGGACGTCTTAAGAGTATCATGGGCCCCGGGCCAATTGATTTTTCTGAGACCCTACCAAACAATTTCTCGAAAATTTCAACCAGATCTCATTTTTGTGAGGCCCCTCTTCGTTTGAGGCCTCTGGGTGGGCCAATGCCTTAAGACGGCATTGAATAAGAGCCTAGAAGTTCGCTTCATCATCCATTCTAATTCCTTACCATTCTTACTCACTCCCCCCCCCCCCCCCCCCACCAATGCCGTCTTGACTGCATGGAGCCTTCGAGCACGGCCCGGGTAGTCAGTGTTCAAATTAGCGTAATAATAATTGGTAGGCAGTCATTTTTAACCAGGTACGGGGAGTGTGGGTGGGGGGGGGGGAGCGCTCTCAGAAAAATCACTTTGAATCCAGAAATCATGTTTAGCACTCCGCTAACAATGGTCTATTATTCTTCACACATAATCAGATGCGCCGACATGGAGAAAACATTAGGGGGCTAAAAGTTGATGGCCGTCCCGGATATAGCACGTACGCAGGAGAAGGAAGGTGTATCTGCAATGTTTTTCGGAAATTATTGGGGATGAGGGCTCAAATGGCTTCAGCAACTATAGGTTCCGGCACTTATGCACATAATCCACTTACACCTGTATATAGCCAAAGATTCTCTGAGTGTGTGGGTCACGATGCAGACTTGATTCGCAGGGGCTTCCGACCCAAGTTGATTCCCAGAATCTCCCGAGAAGGGTCGTGCGAATCCAGTTACAACGAGGGGTTTTGAGCTATAGGTCCCGGTCCAAGCTTGGTTCACAGGGGCTTTCTTATTGCGTCAATGGTTTCGCTAATTTCGAAAAACAAAGTTCCATGGAACGCGAAGCTGATGCCGTAGTTGATTTTGAGTCGCGGCTGAAAAAAATTACGAGCCCCTGCAATAAAGATTCGGTGTCTCTATGAGTGCTCATTTCATGGATCCCCCAAGGGGAGGTCTGACAGACTTTAGCCCTGGGGCCCGGGACAATTACTATCATTTATTGTTTTTTCATGCTATACATTCACTATAGAAGGGCCCATGAAAAGTCACGTTTGGGGGGGGGCAGCTAAAGATTCCAGCCTTGGGGGCCCTGCTCAAGGATGTGGAGGCCATGGCTCATTTTACTTATCTACTCTCAGTATAACAAAGTAGCAATATGGGTGCCCTTCTGATGATGATGGCTCGAAAATCCATTAAAGCCATCCTGTTGTAGGACACGAAAGATGGATTTGTACGACCAATCTCTCGGAAGTCTCTGCGAATCAAGTTTAGGTCGTGACCCATAGCCAGGGGCGTCGGAAGTGCTTGGAACTTGTGGGTGCTCATCTTGATCTTTACATGATTTATGAATCAAAATTTAGGTTCTCCGTGAGTGACCAAAAGAGTGTGCAAGTATGTGAGTGACCAAAAGAGTGTGCAAGTATGTGAGTGACCAAAAGAGTGTGCAAGTATGTGAGTGACCAAAAGAGTGTGTGAGCATGGGAGTGACCAAAATGACTTAGAGATGCAGGTGTACTTGCAGGAGTTGGGGGGGGGGAGGGCAAGCGGGTTATAGTACAGTGGTGGCAAATTCGAGGTAAGAGTTGCCAAGAAAATTAGACCAGAATGGCGGCAAAATTCATGATCATCAAAAATCATTCCCTTTGGGAAAGAGCGCAAACCATACCAAGATGGTCTCTCTGGGCGGTCAGCGGTCATGTCTGTCTGTTCAACTTAAGGCCGAAACAAACTGCATTGACAATCACTTCCTGTGCATCGAAATTTTCGCGTCACAGAATTTCCGCGAATCAAAATAACCGACGTCTCTGACATGAATCGAAGCTCGTCACGCCAGTGAAGTGTGGCTTTAGTGTGTTTTGGCTTTTAGACAGGTTTCAGTGGTAAATACAGGATGATTCTAAATTCATGGGACAAACTTTAAGAGGTGATAAGAGGCGTTTTCAACCACCCCATCGACAAAAACCTGGCCACGCCACTGATGGTGGCCAGGCCCACGGCCATCTTGAGAGCATCGTGAGTCCCCGGGATAAGAGATTTTCCTGAGGCCCCACCTTTCAAATTCTCGGAAATTTCAACCAGATCTCATTTTTATGTGAACATTTCTCACCTTTTTTAAATTCTCTTCTTCTCTTGAGGCTCCGGGTGGGCCCATGCGTTGAGACGGCACTGCTCAGGCCATGTTCGGATGGGCCCCATGGTATCATGTATATCATCGGTATATGAGGGGTTGCCATGGCCCTCACAAGGTTGCGACTGACAGGGTTTCAGACATGGGACCCAGGACGAATTTCCTTATTTTTGTTTTTTCACTTACAAATTCACTGTGAAGGGGCCCATGAAAAGTCCAGTCGGATGGGGGAGTGGGGGGGGGGGTCCCACCAAATATCGCAGCCTAGGGGCCGTGGATATAGGATGTGGGGGCCATGGGACCCACCTCTCCCCATTCGGTAAAAAAATGCATTATTGGCAAAGACAGGAGCCAGGGAGTAGTGCCGTCTTAACGCATAGGCCTACCTGGGCACGACTCGTTGGCCCCGAGAGAAGAGGGGCCTCGGAAAAACGACAAGTAATTGAATTTTTCAAGGATTTTCAAGGTAGAGCCTCAGAAAAATCACTTAGCCCGGGGGCCCATGATGCTCTTCAGACGGCCCTGGAAGAGGGGGGCCCCCAGAGTTTTCTTTTTTCTTCCCGGAATGTTTTTTTTTCTGCTTTTTTCAGCGGTTCTGTTTTAGTCGGGAAAAATTATTGTTGTGGCCGTGGTGTTTTATCGGTTAATAGTGACACCATCTATTGTGAAAATTCAGATAAATGACGTCACTAAGGTTGGGCGCACTTCTTTCTCCGTTTTCGACTCTGTGGTACCACTACCTCCTATATACAGGAGGATGTATATAGGAGGTAGTGGTGGTACCCATACTCCATGATTCGAACTTGGCGCTCTATGATCCCGATTAAATTTAACTTTTTGTGCTGCCATCTATTGGCATATTTGAGGAACTCACACTCACTTGACGGAAGCATAGAAAATCAATCAAATTCAATAAAATTGCTACCATGAGCCTCCCGTTAAAAACTTTTATGAGGGGGTGCTGAATCCCTAAAATTCATGAATACAGAATGGAATGCACCATTCCGTCTCCTGCGTACGCCGTACGAGTCCCGTATATACGGGATGAATGGCGATTTTCAGCCTCCCTCTATGTTTTCTTCGTGTCGACGATCGGATTGCTATACATATGTTATACAACCAGAAGCGAATTAAGGCCCCGGGCACAGAAGAAAATATTGGGCCCCTTAAATTAGAAAAGTATAAAGTTGGGGTTTTTCGGGGCCCTTCAGCAGTGCCGTCTTAACGCATGGGCCCGGGGGCCTCAAGAGAAGAGGGGCCTCTTAAAAATCAGATCCGGTTGGAATTTTCCAGGATTTACCAGGTAGGGGGCCTCCAAAAAACCACTTGGCCCGGGGACCATGATACTCTTAAGACGGCACTGGGCACCCCCTAACTGAATATTTTAAAAACTTTGTGTGGAAAAAATTTCGATTTTTGTTGTATGTTTGTCAGACAGCTTGTACAGTTTTTTTTCACCAAGTTTTGAATAATTGATAATAGTCACAGTTATCAACGATAGATGGCGGAAAAATCGTTAACTTTTATGAGTGTCTCTTTTAGCACTAGATTTACTGTGACAATGAAATTTTGGTTTCTATTTCACGTGTTTGGTGATATCGTCAACAACGGTTCCCGCGAGATAGAGGCTGGCAGGGTTCTAACCTGGTGAGACCAGGACGTAGCCTCCACACAGGGAAGAAGGGAGGGGACAGGACTCCAGAGCTCTGGGTTCTTCCTCAATAAATCCAATTTTGTTTACTCTAGATCTAAGCCGAGAGGCCCGGCTGCAATATGCGTTATATATGGCCACCATATACAGTATATACGGGGTGATTATAAAAAAACTATCCCGACATATGGGCCCCTAACTATCATACAATTCACAGAAACTGAATGAAATTCTGGCATAAGGTATTTTGATGTATGCGCTCAAGAATGACAGTTTTCCATATCATTCTAACAGTTACGGTTACAGTGAGAAAATTTCGAAAATATCAAATGGCAACAC
Organism: Pholcus phalangioides; assembly: GCF_987345545.1. Classification (NCBI taxonomy): domain Eukaryota; kingdom Metazoa; phylum Arthropoda; class Arachnida; order Araneae; family Pholcidae; genus Pholcus; species Pholcus phalangioides. The sequence continues at coordinate 20,278,456 of NW_028301603.1, read as the reverse complement.
CAAGTTTTTTGTATTGGAATGCGATCTCCACACTGAAAAACACTAAATAGCGTTAGAATGGCACCTGTAGCACGAAAATCCCCGGAGCTAGGCAAGGAAAAAGTAAAAAGGCCGTGCACTAGAGCATTAATGTTCGTTTCATTCGTCACACCGTTTCCCAGCCTGATTAGTCCTCCACAAGGTCATGTGGAAAATTTGTGAAACACAATAAAATGCTTTATTTTATGCTGCTTCTCTGTCCTTATTGGTTGTCCTCACTTTTAGCCTATCTACCGCCGGTGATTTTCATGCTACAGTTGCCGTTCGAACGCTATTTAGGGGTTTTCACAATGGAGATCACATTCCAATACAAAAAACTTGGTGTTGCCATTTGATATTTTCGAAATTTTCTCACTGTAACCGTAACTGTTAGAGTGACACTGTTTTTTTCCATATCATTCTTGAGCGCATACTTCAAAATACCTTATGCCAAAATTTCATTCAGTTTCTGTGAATGGTATGATAGTTAGGGGCCCATATGTCGGGATAGTTTTTTTATAATCACCCTGTATATATATATATATATATTCCAATTTGCAATAAATCAGAAAAGAAGCCCACTAAAAGTCTTGGCTTCGGGCCTTAGGGGTAGGGGATTCATTGAAAACCATGACCAATCAAAGATGGAATGAAGGGGGAGAATAAGATTTTTTTTTTAACACGTTAATTGCTGGAGTTTTTGGCCCACCCCAGCCTTCCTATTTAGTCCACCAGCAAAGAAACAAAAAATGGTGACTTGTGGGTATGTCCTATTATTTTTTTGGATCATTATGACTCCAGTCACACTGTTGGATGCCTTTCTCCAATGTCGCCCACCAGTTTAAATTTCTTATAAAATGACCTCTGGGGGATCCACGTCATCGATATTCATCATGAGTCAGGTGCGGATCCAGAGTTATGTGTGGAAGGCAACGACTTAATGCGCATTGATGGTCTCTTCTGTCCCGTATTTCATGGTGCAGACATAGGCGTAAACTTATTGAAAATGTTGGGGGGGCTCAGGCTCTAATGGAACCTCGTTTATACGACGCGTCGTATAAATGCGAAAGCAGTACTGAAAAACGAACTTTTTCCGAAAATTACCCCCCCCCCCACCTTTTTTTTACAGACGTTTCCGAAAAAAAATTTTGTGGAAAATCTGTCGTTTTGATTCAAAATCTTATGCTTGAGAAGAAATATACTTATAATACTATCATAACATTACTGTTGCTAAAGTCTCACGCAATTTTACGGTATTCATTTCAAGATTTAACAAAAAAAAGTGTTATTTAAACGTTATGTAAAACGTCCTTTACTTGACAGAGAACACCGTTACAAAATTATCGAATGTGGGGGCGACAAAAATCCCAGTTACAGCCCTGGCTATCAGCATACCGTAGCCCGTTCAATAATTATTTCAGTACCTGTCAAAAGCCATTGAACACAGGGCCACAACTAGGGAGGAGCAGGCGGGTCTCGTGCCCCGGGCGCTAGACCGGATGGGGTGCAAATTTCATTCTAAAACCTCTCCTTCAACATTACAAGGGGGGCGTCAAAATGCGCGCTTGCCCCGGGTAACCAAGGATCTAGTTGCAGCCCTGATTGAACCAGTCAATCATTTTAAATTTTATTACTTTTTCAGTAAAAAATATGCATGAGAAACTACAGTCGATCCCGCTTAGTTTTTCCGCTTACAACGTTTCTTCATGATGGGTTTTTGAAAACCGTAAAACACTGTATTTCAGTGACACGTTTTCACCAATTGAAAAATTATGTGATTCGATTGATAGAAAAGGTGTTTTCCAAAGACTTGGGAGTTCGAATCGAAATGAAAACGTCGATTAATTGAAGTGTATACAGGCAGGGTCCTGGGTAAAGCAGGAATTAGGAGGCTCTTGCGACAAGAGTCAAAGATGTTAATTGGTCAGTGAATGTATGTTGTTTGAATTTCGGGGGCTCAAAGTTATAAAGGCTTCATTTGCCCATGAAGAAATTAGGCCCTGTATACAGGGATAATGTATAGAAATGAATAGCAACTGAAGCAAAACCTCGTACAAATAAGTAAGGTCAGAAACGTAATAGGGAGATATATACAAAGGGTTCCATTACATTTTCCTAAATACAGTAAAATCTCCACAAATGATCACCTGCACTCAAACACAAATATGCATCAGTGGCCGCCTCTATTTGGCGTAAAATTTCTATGGTGGAGCCCCGTACGCTCTCCTCTTATATTCATTTATCGAATTTACTGATTTATTTTCTTCGAGTGGGTGCGGAGCCCCCTGGAAGTGTACACGGAGCACCGGTTGAGAACCGCTGCTTCAGTGAAAAGTTTCCCAAACTTTTTGTGTTCCATAGCTCTTCTTTAAAAAAAATTTCTTTCTCATTTCTCCCAACTCAAGCCCACCCATAGGATCCTATACTAAACCCATAGCTTCTATCGACCCTTTGGACAATTGCATCGACCCCTTCCCCCAGGGGTCGATGTTTCACACTTTGGAAAGCACAGCTTCAGTGGCCATTCTTGGTTATTATACAACTTAATTTAATGAAAGGTCACGGGAAATTGACCTTTTTATTTTTGATTTATTCATTTTTTTTTTTGCACTATTTATAAATTTGTTATGATTAGTCCTGTTTGTTGCATTTATATAAATTAACCTCTTTTTAGCATTAATGTGTGTATAAATGTATGTAATTGAAGAATTTTCAGAATAAGTGCAAATTTTCAAGTTGTGCGGAAGATTAATTAAATTTTTGTAATTTTTCAAATTAATATTGCTCATAAATACAATAAAAGTTCGTTATAACAACAGCTCACAACCACAAGAAAAGTTTTCGCTGTAACGTAGTTCTCATTATAAACGAATTTTCACGTTTCGCTCTGTAAGAACATAAAATTATTGAAAATTGCTGCTTTATCTGCATTGGGACGTCTTTGAGATCATTTCGTTCTAATATTAACGATTGAACGGAACTCTAGTCATGTGAAATTGATTTTTGATCTCAAATCAGTTGATTCTCTAAGAGTATAAGACGTTTTCCATAGAATTTCGTATCATCAAAGCGGTTTAGATGACCAACTGAACAATTAAAAGTCTGAACTTATTACATTCATGCTCACTTCCATGGATTTATGGATCAGGCAACATCGTCTATCGAATCGGAAATTCGACATTTTCAAATAGTTTGGTTGCTCAACTCCAAGGACCTTCTAGCTACAATGGACCATACCCGAAGCCCGGGTGCTTTATTTGCTTGTCATTTCTTTTTTTTCTAGTAAAAAGAAGTAAAATCTCAGGAGAAAAATCCGCCTATTTTTGACATTATTCATGTTTTGTTACTTGTGTGCACGTGTAGTTTGCTTCTTTTTCGAGCAACTTTTTCTTTCTATTAGTGAGCAGCTACGGTACTAATAACTAGAAATTCCTAAATAAAATACATGTAGAAATCATTTGCATGAGAATGTTTTTGCAAATGAATATGCACCGAGATAAATAGAAAAGATGCATTTAAAAACGCATTTCCGTTTTTTGCTTGGTTATTTGTTCTTTAGCACATATTTTCTCAGTTTTAGTTCATATTTAGCCATTTTTTTAAGTGGAAAATTCGGGCTCTAATTACAGGCGAATCCCGTTTTAACGAATACCGTTACAGCGAAAATATCGTTTTAACGAATGGTTTTCTAATCCCTCTAATAAGTATACATAGGAACAATGCAAACAATCTGAAATTTCTTTATAACGAAGTGTTTTCTCCGGTTTCTTGGACTTCGTTATAACAGCATATTCGACTGTATAACAATCATTTAATGTATTGTTACCAAAGTGAATGTGACAAGGGCGTAGCCAGAAATTTCGTTCGGCAGGGGGGGACCAAAGTGATAGAACAATAGATTTGGTCATCTTTTCCCCTTTTTTCGGTCATTTTCTCACATTTCGGACGAGGGGACCAGACCCCCAAGTCTTCCTCTTCGCTACGCCCTTGGAATGGGACTACCCCTGAGCATGAGCGTACCCAAGAAAACCAATCTATTGGGGGGGGGGGGGGGACACACGGAATTTCTTCCAGAGAATTTTTGAGTTGGTGCCAATTTTCCAAAAGCATTTAATTAACAAAAATTTATTTGATTGTTGGGGGCGTAGCCTTTGCCCTTGAGCCCCATTCTAGTTTGATCACGGTCCAAGTAAAAATATACTTTCATTCTCTCTCTCTCTCTCATTGAAACGAGCACAACTCCGGTCTATCGCCATAGGCAATTTATTCAGATCTAGTCATGCCGTAAATCTGAGTATATCCTGCCAGGATCCCCCAGATCTCATGAATCCCGAAATCCCCTGGGCGGGGTCATGAAAATGACTATATACAAAAAATATATTCAGAACAGTATATGCATCTTTATTTATTCCAAGGTTGGACAAACCCCAAGTGCCAGGTCACCATGGTGACTGGAAAATCTGTATTCGCGCCTAAAATTTTGTATATGTGATTGCTAAATCAGAATCTAGTGATGGCTCAAAATTTTCCGATTTCATAATTGTCTTCCAACATAGAAAGGAGCAGAGCCACAACTAGAGAAAGTAGGTAGGTCTGGTGCTCCGGACGCTGGACCAGAATGTGAGTCGAATTCACCCTTTAACTGCTTCTTCTACATGCAAGGGGCGCCAAAGTTCCGAATTGGCCCAGATGACAAAGTATCTAGTTGCGGCCCTGGGAAGGGGGTCATCAATTCCCAGAAAGGTTGAAAAAAGATTATTTAAGATACTTTTCTCGTGAAAAAACCATGCTTGGCTCTTACAAAATTTGGCTGGTGCCTACATTTTTTAATGATTTTTGTCGAGCCCTGTATTTATTTATATTTTATGATACAGTGTATATTTCCCCCAAAATCAAATTACATGTCACTTATTTAAGATTTATTTTACTCTCATATATCAGGTTTTAAATTAGAAAAATAATAAATTTTTTTAGTTGCATAAATTTCTTATTAAAAACTCGATTCAAATATTGTCCCTTTTACAAGTATGCAAGAAAAATGGAGTTTAAATTTTAAATATGATTGAAAAAAATAAAACATGGTAAGTTTTATTAATTTATTGATATGTCTAACAGAAAAAAAAGTATTTTATACTACGCTTTATTGATTATAACTATTAGAGGGCTGCAAAATCTAGATTGTTTTTGAAGATTCTGAATAAATTATCATTAAAGAAAATGTTTAAAATGCATGAATTTATCAAAAATGTGTAGCTATATTTAATATTGCTTACTTTTTCTGTCAGGAAACTGTGCGGAATCACGAGGAACTTTTCCGTTTTCTTGTAATACAACATGTTTTACTAACAGAAGGTTATACTGTACGTGCACAACCGAATGTGGTCCACACAAACCATAAAATACTGTGGAACTGTCTATCTCAACATTTGTGGGGGTTTTTTTTCAGGGGAAAAACAAGGAGTTTACTTCAAGTGGCTCCAAACACAGCTATTCTTATTTTGCAGAATCACAAACCTCGTCTAGATTTTTCTTCACCACCGTAATTTCTTTATATTCCAATTAGGATCATCTATGTCGGCGTCCTTCACGGATGGCCATCCATTAAGCACAAAAGCTTTTAAAGCCTTGACCGGCGGCGTCAAGAAGAATGTAGTTTTCAGGATCAGAAGGGGGGTCCCCATATGGACGGATGCCTCCAGGTGACATATTCCCCACATAAGCGACACGCTATACACTCCCCGTCCTTCTAATTAGGAAATGGTGATTGTATTCAGTAAACCTGCATTGAAGCAGCCGAAACTGAACCCTATTGAAATGCTCTTTGTCAGCTGCAGAAGGGGCGGCCCCTTTATCATGAAGAAAAAAAAAAATACATGGAATAAAAAGTCCGCCAAAGATCCCAGGCTAGAAGCCCTTCTCCAGTATGTGGGAGTCCATGGCCGTGCTTATAGCTCGCTGAGTGCCCCCCCCCCCGGGAAACACGCCACTAGATGCCACAGACGGGCTGTAACTAGGAGTGAAGATCATTTTATTGTCGGGAAAGGGGGGGGGGAAAGCATCGAAATACCTCCTTGAGATCGACTGTGATGCCGCAAGATATTTAAAATTTCTAACAGTGCTGCGAACGTAAACAGGGTATGTAAAACCCCCTCTTTGCGGTCACCGGCTGGACAAATAGAAATTCGTCCGTAAAAAAGAATTGATCGGGAAAGGAGGAACCCTATTAAAACCTTGAGAATAATTCTTCATTTTGAAATAAACACAATTTTTTGAATAACATAAGTAAGAAATACTACATCCTTTTCAGAAAAATTCCCCAATATAATTTGCAATGGAACATAGAAAAAATTACAGTATTTTCCGATAAATAGAGGTCGCATCCTGTAAAATGGCCGGAAAAAAGTGTTTGTGGAAAAATCGCCACTTTTTTTTTTACATGTCACAGCTTCGTATAAAGGCCGAAACTCACTGTACTGACGTGACGTGATTATTCCGAGTCTAGGTGTGGAAAACGTATCCATGCGATTTTTTTTGGGGGGAGAGGGGAAGATTGAGCCAGCTCTCCGAAATTAATAAGGGGGGGGGGGGGAGTCTCGATCCCATTGGCTTAAAACAAGTTACGACTTAATGCACTTAACATACGACTTAATACAAGTTACGCTTACGACAGGTCCAAGCACTTCCCTGTGAAAAATCGGGGTCCTCGCGAAAGATCTGTCCAAAAGCCCGGTCCAACGGAGACAGGATCATTTTAGTCGTGGAGGGAGGGAAGAGTATGTAATTTTTTCACCCTCTCCCCGAATCCTCCTCCGATCGAAATGATATTTTTCGTCTTCCACCCCCCCCCCCACCCAGAATTAGCAGTCCCCACAAGAATTCCGCATGTGAAAACTGCCTTCTTCCCTAGTTCCGGCCCTGGCTACCTAAGTGTTGGAGTACTGGAAACAGGGCTGGGGGGAGGGGTCAAATGTCTAGGGTGCCGGACCAGAGGGGGGGGGGACGCAAATTTCACCTTTTAACCTCTCTTCAACATTTATTGAAATACCGTATTTAAAATTTCTATATAAGAGTGCTGCTAACGTAGATAGTTTGAGAATCCCTGATTTATAAGGAGGAAATTTCATATTCCTAGTATTAGAATGCAATAGTACCCGGCTCAGGGGGCTTTGAAATTTTCCATTCATTTCTTATTTTCTTTTTTTTTGTGTGTTAATTTTATTTTACTATTATTTATTTGATTCCCCTCAAAGGCACCGGAACCTAGGAGTGGAGGATATTTGAGCCCAAAAAATTTTGTAAGACGGTTGAGTCCCCCCCCCCCCCCAATAGTTTTTAGAAGAACAATGCAGTGCGTCTCTCTCCACCCAATGTTAATTTCTTCATGTCAGCGCCTCTGTTGTGAAGAACTTGTTAATAAGCTTAATCATTGTTCACTTTACCTCCTCCCACTTTTTTTCTTTTTTTGTGTTGCATCATGTCCCCATCCCCAAGGGTCACACTCAACAAAAGAAGGAAGAGATGCTCTTGAGTTTACCGACAGTGCAAGCAAGAGAAAGGATCCCTCCCCCCCCCCCCAAGTTATCTACACTGGTGCCTTCAGGCACCACTCTGGGAGGACGCAATTTAGGATGAATGGATGCTGGATTGATTCGGAGATAAGACTACTATTGTCACAGAACAAGTGCGTTGAGATTCTGAAGAAAAGTAAAAAAATAAAATTTCGAGCAGATGGATTTCTACTATTTAAAGAAATTTTTTGTCAAAAAGTTTTTTCTGAGAAAAGTGTGAGAAACATATCCACTCGAATTTTTGGGGGGGCCGAGCCGGCTCTTCTAAAATGGTGGGGGGGGGGGGGGCTCGGGCCCACGGGCCGGATACAAGTTTACGCCTATGTTCTACCCCCACCCCCAGTCAAATTTTGTTGTGAAGGGGCTTGAAAAATGTTTCGGCATCGGTCCTCAAGATCTGTTATGAATGGGCATTTAGAATGTGCTTTTTTCCCCAATATTTTTCAAAAAAACATTGAGGGGGGGGGGGCCTAAAAGTTATTGGTCCTCCGCATATACGAGACTCAAACGTGTACGAAGGAGAGGGAGAATGCATTGCACAATGGTTTTTTTCAGTAATTACTGGGAGGCTCAGTCCCCTTACAAAATTTATTGCGAGGGGGGGGGGCTCAAATGGCCTCAGCCTCTAGGTTCTGGCACCTATTCTTTATAGAGTGTAATTTATTTCGGTTTCAATATCATTGCTTCCCAATTTTCAACCTTCCCCCTCCCCCCACCATGCATCTTTGGGCTTATTTTCATGTCGGCGCCATGGCCGTCCTCCGGTCACAGTGAACAAAAGAAGAGACACTCCATCGAGAGACACTCAGTTTTTGCCACAGGCAAAGAAGAAAGAGCCCCCCTCAACACCGCAAAGAATCTTCCTCTCAGCCGTGCCTTCTGGCAGTAACCGATGGAGGGTGCAATTGGGGATTGAACGGCAGGGAAGAAATGAGATAAACGTATTGTCATGGAACAAGAAAGCCAAAGACCATCCAGATTTTTTAAAAGAACTAAAATTTTGTGCAGATTGTTTCCATTAACTAATTCATAATTAGGACAACTTTTGGTTAAAAAAAAATTTTTCATCATTGCAAAATGAATAAGCCATATTCATACGAATTTTTGGGGGGGCTGAGCCGCGTCTTCAAAAATGTTGGGGGGGCTCGGGCCCATGGGCCCTATAGAAGTTTACGCCTATGGGTGCAGACCCATTCTCCCACACATTACTAGGCTCTTTCCACTCAGAGGGAGGCGATTGTCTTTCCCAAGCGCCGGATAATACGAGAAAAATTGGTCTGTCCCGTGAAATTACAGAAAGAATCCTGCGAACCAAAATCACCCAGGATCAGTGCCTGGGGGAAGGGGGGGGGGTCCATAATCCTTACATATTAGCTCAACTCTATTAAGGGGGGGGGGACCTTTCTTCCCTTGAGATACATAAGCTGGCACAAGTGAAACATCTCTGAAAAGCTACCCTTCATTCCTCAGCAAACCGGCCCTTCACAGAGGTGGCTCCTTAATAGAGGTGAAATATGGCGTCCTTTTTCAGAGAGGCTTTACTATCAATATAACAAAACAAATCTTTCCCGTTGATCTTCAGTTCTATTGACAATAGAAAAAAGCCGGGGGGGGGGGTTAGAAGAAAGTTGCCTGATAATTAAAGGGTTGTGTGCAGGAGCCACCAAGTCCAGGAGTGATCACGTCCTCAAAATGGTATTTAGAATTCTTCGCAGGTCTCTATCAAAAATCTTGATGCCCCTCGGGGCAGGATACTTTTTTTTTTATCTCCCTCGTAGTGGTAGCTGCGATAAATTTCGTACAACAGAGAAGGACTTCGTAAAACTGCCCCTAAGAAGAATCTTGGCCAAAGGAGGCCCCTTCTAAGGGGTTCTACTGGAAGGTTATTCATCTGATGCCCTCAAATACAATGTTGTTGGTTCAATGCGCTGCTGATGGAGAGGTGAACTTTTTCTCTTTTTGTAATGGGAATCCATCTTGAAATTGAGCTCTTTGGCTCTTGGCTATAGGGCTTTACAATCATAAAAAATTTTGATTGAAAATATTTGGAGTCAAATATTCGTATACTTACTTCATCCTATGCGAATGTTTCTTTGAAAGCTGTGCGTCCTGATGAGTATTAATCTTTTATGTACAGTATATATAACTTTAAAAGATTTTTAGCATTTATACGCACAATAGGCAAGGCGATATGCAAGATTTCCACGAATTTCTGGGTGTACGCAAGCCTCGTGCACATGTCTAGGGGTTCGTAAGTCTTTTGCGCATATGTCGGGGATTAAGTAAGCTTATGACGCATTTCTAATAGAGCAGCGGTTCTCAACCTTTTTTGACTCACGGAGCCCTTTCCGGTATATAATTTCGATGGCGGAGCCCCGTAGGCCTATTTTTTATTTATTCATCAAAGTTACTGACTTAATTTTATTATTCAAAAATGTTAATAATCATTTTTTTTTTCAAATTAACTGTTTTTTTATTTCATTTTCCTTGAGTGGCCGCGGAGCCCCTGGGAGTTCACACGGAGCCCTTAAGGCTTAATTCCTTAGGGATCCGCAAAGCATCGGTTGAGAACCGCTGTAATAGAGTAAATACGACTTCTATACTCATTCTTAGGGGTCACCTACGAATTTTCAGGAATGAGATATTCGACATGCCAAGAGGTCATGGAGTCTCCTTCCTATTTTTAGGATCTAAGAGATCAACGACACCAGTGTGGTATCGGTATCACGACTTTTTGTGGGGTAAATCTATACATGTCTTGACTCTAGGAGATTAATAATCAACAATAATCGCGACTCTCGAGATTATTAATCAACGATAATCTTAACTCTTGAGATTTACTGTTCAACAGCAGCAATAATCCGTGACATCGGTTGCATATCGGTATCACGACTTAAGCAACCAGACTGTTGAACTGCCAGTGTGAGCGAGTCGTGACTAGAGATTTACCGTTCGACAACAAAAACAACAGTAACCAACGACACGGGTGTGATACCGGTATCACACACGACTTAAACAATGTGACTATTGAACTCTCCTCGCGTGTTTGAAGACAAACACACACCAATGAACACAAGCATCTTCGTTGACATTGACCAATCTTCAGTTAGAAGACCCCAAACTTTCCCCAACCAAGAAACAACCACAATTTGAAAGAAAAAAGAAATGAAAGCATTAAAGTATTACCGGCACCAGTGTCAGCTCCATTCAAAAACAACTCATTTACCAACTCATTTACATGACGACATCTTTTATTAAATAAATCATCGCTATAACATGGTGATCCAAAGGCCAAAATAGACACGGCAGCTGCTGACCTTGACTTTTCGTAATAGCAATACATTCGTCTCTTGCTTCTCTTGATCTTCATTGTGTTGTGTTCACATTATCTTCAAAAATATTCTCTCTGTTCGATCGTATATTTTCTTTGAAATTTTTCAAGTAAACAGAGAAAACTGGTAACCAAAACCGAATAATATTTCCCATAATTCTGTGGTTAACGTTTCATTTCCTTTCGCGGCTTTGGTGTGGTATCTCCATGGATCCATCGATCCCGATTCCCCGAATAAATTTCTGATAGTTTCAGCTATAAACTGGTTACAACTTGGGGAATGGTGTAAAAACCCAAAGACATACTTTTTAGAAAAGAAGGCCAAAGAAAGTATCCGTTTAACCATAATAGTTAATAATAAAAAAAGAAGGGGGGGGGAGGCCCTTAACTTACCCACGGTCAAGGATACGTGGAGGACAAAGTGGCCCCCCTCCCCTCTTCCTATCTTGTGGGCAATCCACGCCCCAGACTAGAATGATATGTCTGCGGTTTTTTTTTATGGACGATTACTTTTTTTTTCTGTGATCCTTGTTGTTGACCCTTTTATAGATAGTAGCTATGGTAGATGACGCTGTTGTTGATTCGGTGACGTTTTGTGATGGCCCAATTCTTCAAGATTATTATTATTATTATTTTGCTTTTTTTCACGATTGGTGTCGGTATAGAATGTGGTCAACGGAAATAGTATATTGCCATCATTAATTGCTATTAAAATGAACCGTGAAATCATTCGATGACTCGTAGAAACGAAATGAGTGGGGCTTATTATATATATGTTACGGTAAATATGATAAATGCGGTTTTATTATATTAAAATTATTATGCATACTTACCAATTGTCTTGGTAAGTTTGATAACTTTAACACTTTTGCCGGTGAATATGCGTAACACCCCAGTGTCGTTGGTAAATTTTATAAATACCGAAAAACTATCACTTTTGCCGGTTACTATGCACAATAACCAAGTGTCGTTGGTAAATCTGATAAATACTTGAAATTTATCACCTTTTATATGTGATTATGCATAATACCCTAGTGTAATTGGTGAATTACATAAATATGAAAAAAATTCCAGATGAGCTTAGAATGTGTGGCGAATATAGTCAGACCCCGATATAATGATAACAAATTAAATGCACTCCTGTGCATTTTTATAAGGGTACGCAAGCCTCCTACGCATTTCCAACGGGGTACTTGGGAATCACGGAAGGTTAAACCTTTAGCGTGATTACATAGATAAGCATGTTGATGTCGAGCTAGTACAAAGATGCAGGAATTCGTGTTGCTGTCGGACAGTAGAGGAAGTTACGGGAGGTTTCCTCTCTTGTTACGGAAATAGATAAACATATCCATCCTAAGTAAAGCAGTGTGTCAATGTGTCACCTAGAGCAGGTCGATTTCACTTACAGCAGCGTGTCAATGTCATATTCAGCAATCGCCACGCATAGCAGATACAAAACAAAATATCAAACATGTTACCTGCCTACCTACCCCGGAGACACGAAAGTAATAATTAGGATGGTTATCTCCATTAATAACTCAAAAAAAAAAGGAACGAATCTCTTGACCTTCATGTTTTGCCATGACGAGCAATTTACCGAAAAGATTAATGAATATTTAGTTCCATTTTCAACAGGAAGGAAGCAACGTTAAGTCTCTCACGTGATTATTGAACAGGAAGAGAGAGAAATAAAACGATCATAAAAACTGCGCTGTAATCAAAAATAATCAAATAAAATGAGCCTAATTTTACTTTCAAGTGTTTATTCTACTGAAACGAGAAACCAACCAAGTGTGGAAAAAATGTTTCCACGCCAACAAATTCAAATACATATTTTTTTCCATTTTTTTTCAAAAAGAGAAATTTTCCATTAAATAATTATTTTTCGAATCGCAGTTAATGGACAAAAAAAAGAACATATAGTGTTACATAATCAGTTTTCCGTTATTAGCTGTCTTTCAAAAGTTTATAGAAATAATTATTATTTGCGTGGGAAAATGTTTTTGTTTTTTTTATTCTCTCTATAAACGTCGTCGTTGTCAAAATCGTAGCAGGGATTTTGTGTGTTTTTCCGGTAATGTTCCGAACTGTGTCATGCTATTTCTCTTTACCGGTTCGAGGTAGGTCTGTCTGTCTACCACGAGATGACCCTTTGTCACGCTTACCGCACGTTGTGTACCTGACATTAGTTATCTGACAGACCAGACACGACCCAGGCTCTGTCCCTCCCGGGATATAAGCCTTTTACCCGTGGACATTAGTTATCCAGCACCAGGGCCGTCTTAAGAGCATCATGGGCCCCCGGGCCAAATGATTTTTCTGAGGCCCTTCTAAGAAAATTCTCAGAAATCTCAACCAGATCTCATTTTTGTGAGGTCCCTTTTCTCTTGAGGCCCCCGGGCCGTGCCCGGGTGGGCCCACTGTCCAGCAAGACGGCACTGTCCAGCACGACCACTATTTTCAGGACAGGGGGGGGGGGGATCCAGTGAACCTTTAATAGCCCTTTCCGTTTTGGCGTTTACAAGTTACCCGATGGAGCAAAGCTATTGCAAAACAAAAAGTTATAAATTACGGTGAAATTCGGTCGTAACGACATCGAAGTTTCCGTCGTTATATCTGAGGTTGATATTTCAATACCTCATTAGTATGAAAAATATAACTAGATGCAGTTAAAAATACTGAACCTGAAGTTCTTTCATGGGGTGACCATGTTTTAGCGAGAAAAAAATACACGAAATGGCGATAATAAATAGTGGGAGAAAGGGACGTTGTCAAATCTCGTCAAAAATTTTACCAATTGTCGGAAAAATCTCCAGTTATTTCGCATAAAAAACCCTTGGCGAGAAATAAAGTGCTGCAGCGTGTATACATGCTCAACGTATAGGCCGTGGCCTAAATGTGGCCCTCGGCCTCAAACCTAATTCTGGAAAGTGAACTAAGCGGCATATTGCTAGATCGCTTAAATGACCCGCGCCGCAACTCCAGAGCATTTGAGTGGCCCCAGTCACATTTAAATGCTCTACAGACCTTTCAAGTGAAACGCGGCACATTTCCAAATCACTTAAGTGGCCCGTCGCGTATTTACAGATCACACTCAAGTGACCCATGGCACAGTTTCACAGCATTGAAGCGGAACGCGGCACATCTCCAAATCACTTAAGTGACTTGGAGATGTGCCGCGTTCCTTTGCGGTACAGTTCCCCATTACTTAAGTGACTTATGCCCCCCCCCCCCCCGTATTTGCAGATCAGTTAATTTACTCGTGGCACAGTTCTAGAGCAGTGGTGGAGGGCCCGGCTCCAGGTTCAAGTTTCCGGTGCCCCGGCGCTGGACCAGAGGTTATGCCCAATTCCCCCTTTTGCTCAAAGGTTACTCAAAATAAGCAACTCAAAGCGACTACATAAGCGACTCAAAATAAGCAACTCAAAGCGACTACATAAGCGACTCAAAATAAGCAACTCAAAGCGACTACATAAGCGACTCAAAATAAGCAACTCAAAGCGACTACATAAGCGACTCAAAATAAGCAACTCAAAGCGACTACATAAGCGACTCAAAATAAGCAAAAAGATCAGATTCGCGACCCCTGAAATTGTTAGTAAGTGGTTGGTAGTAGTGAACAGGTTAGTAAGTGGAATTGTACGACCCAATTCGCAGACCCATGAGAATCAAGTTTTGGTCTTGACCCATAGAATCCCGACTGTAAGTAAATTCGTACGACCCATCCGGGAGCTAATAAATTGTTGGTTGTGACCCATAGCTCAAGGATCCCTCGCTGTAAGTGGATTTATACAAGCCTTCTCGGAAGCAGCTGTGAATCAAGTTTGGGTTATGACCAATAACTGTTTGCGTTAATTTTCCAGTTATTGACCGGCTGAGTTTAAGCGGCTGAGCGACCTCCAGGTGTGAGCGGCTCGCGGCACATTTACAGATCACTCAAGTGTCTCCCGCTTACATTCACAGATCATTCAAGTAACATACGGCGTGGTTCCAGATCACTTGATTGAGCGGCCCGCGATACATTTTTTAAACAATGAAGTGGCTTTACAATCCTCTAGAGGTCAAACACCCTTGTGCTACAACGAGAAAGCATGCAGCGAATCAAAATGCACTTCACGAAAATGAAACACAGTTGAACCTGACAATTATGTGAAATGAATATTCGTATTTCTGCAAATTTTAATGAAGATTAATTGCATTAAGTGTAATACATTATATCATTCATAAATTAAGCAAGTTGTCTCCATCCCCCAAATATTGCAAAGACCGCGAACTGAAATAAGCTTCATTAAAAAACGGAACATTTTTATTTTCTAAAAGGGGACAAAACTCGGTAATATACGGGAATGTCCCGTGGGCTCTAATTCCGGGAATTTCTTGGGTAAACGCCACAAGAACGGCAGCAGAAGTGTCGTTACATACAAGGTCATTGTGATTTCATCGACGTCATAAGAAAGTCTCATTAACGCAAATTAATGGACGATAATAATTAATATCATCGATGTGATTAATTATATTGTTCAGTATTTTTAGTTTCGTCACTTATACAAAATTCTATTCAACGTGGCATTTTTCTGGATCGTTGGACGTCGATTTTAAGCACAATTGTCTCGAAATCGTAAAAAAAAAAAAAAAACACTTGATTTTGACTGTATTTTTACCCGTTTTTTTGTCTTCAACAGATCCATTAGCAACAATCGTGGCATGCAATTCATGTAATTTAAGTTTTGTATCCACGAGTGACTCCAGTAATAGGTTTTTTTTTCTATTTTTTTTGTATCAGAAAAAAATAAATAAAATAAGGAACGCGCTAAAGTTTCGTGCGCTCTAGATTTCGAGGCATTTATGAATTTCCGTCTGAAACAATGAATTTATTTATTTTTTTTGGTTATTTTCCATCGAATTTTCAGTCTGTTTCTCAGGAAAAAGTCTTTCAAATCGATTACCGCAATTCCTTATATTACAGCCGTGGGGCTTATACCACATTAGAGGTTGATTTTTAGCTCTTGTGGCTAATTCAAGGCTGGAGAAACCACGAGACACCCAAGCTAATTCAAGGCTGTAACCTATTCGATAACTTCAATATAAGCGTATACAACAGAATGCATCAGTTTTTTAAAGCATTTCCCTATGGTGTGCAAGTTTCCCGTGCATTTCTAGGAGTAATTTCCCACGCATCTCTGGCGCGTAAGCTTCCTATACATTTCTATATCGCGCCAGCTTACCACGCATCTCTATATGAAGTTCTAGGAGTAACACACTTCCCAGACATTTCTAGCGGTAATACAACCATGCGACCTTCCAACCATTTCTTTGGAGCGCAAGCTTCCTACGCACATTTGCCCATCTTTCATGTGCAAGGTTTCCATGCACTCCTTTCGTACACAAGCTTCCTACGCATTTCTAGTGCAACTCTCATGAAATTCTAAGAGTATAGCACACCTTCCACGCATTTCTATGGCGTGCAAGCTTCCCACGCATCTCAATCGCGCGTAAGCTTCCTAAGCATTTCTATGGTGCGCAAGCTTCCCACTCATGTCTATGGCGCGTAAGCTTCCTACGTGTTTCTATGGTGCGTAAGCTTTCCACACATTTCTATGGCGCGTAAACGTCCTACGTATTTCTATGGCGCGCAAGCTTACCACGCATTTCTGGCGTGGCGGTAGCACATTTCCTCACGAATTTCTAAAGGCCCCTTTACACGTACGCTTTTGCGTGCGCGATAGCTGTAAACGACTTTAGAACCACCTTCAAGAGTGTGCGTGTAAAGGTGAAAAAAGTGTGTGGTTAGGAGTTCGCGCTTGAACTGGTCATTCCAGCGTTCAATCGCGAACTCAAAATCGTACAAATACAAATACAACGCCACAACAGGCAAATTGCCCAACGAGGTGGCTGACTTAAGAACATCATGGATCCCAGAGCCATTTTTTGGAGGCCCTACCTACTACTGCTACACCACACATGCACCCCCCCCCCCGCGGAACCCCCAACGAATTGGTACATGCTGGAATGTGTGTGTATACGTGTAGTGAAACCTGACGTGAAGTTTTTTTTTTGTTTCTCTGTAATGCTTGTTATGTGTAGTGCTGCCATCTGCCACCAGTTTTTCTAACTATGAGTGAAGTGTTATGATTGAAGGATTTATCGTTGTAGGACTGTTGCTCTCTGTGGCGAGACTTTTTAACGGGGAGATCGGCTCGCATTTGCGCCTTGAAGTTGGGAATCACAGAAAACCAACTTCAGCCGACTACCACTGTGGGGTTCGAACCCGGATCCTCGCATCGCGAGTCCGTCACTATAACCACTCGACCACCACAGCGGCCACCACCGTACGTCTAAACGTAAACCCCCTCCCCCCTTACAGGCAAAAACGGGGTGAATCCCTCGCCTCCTGCGTCGTCTTCCTTCATTATCTTTCTAAAAAAAGATATGCATACAATATAAATAATTTCTTTCAGCGATAATATTAGTTGCAATTTTTTTTCAGAGTCTTTTTGACGATTTTTCTTCTCTTTTCCAACGAATTGTTTTTTTAAAGAAATAATAAATTACTTCCAAGTGCCGTAATTACATTTACCCTCAGGGTGTGGGAGAAATTTAAAATGATTTAACTCTAGGGGCTTTTAACCCATAAGTTCTATTTTTTCTCTTTTTAAAGAAAATAATTGCCTTTTTTCCAATAGAAAATAAATATTTTAAGAAAGATCAGTTTGAAAATTTGAAATTAACGATAAAAGTATGTACATAAATCCATAATTATTTCAAAATAATGCGATAATTGATGAAAGAAATTATTCCAAAATTAATAAAAATCCAGAGCTGAAAAAAGAAATAATTTCAGAACGGAATGAAAGCCTTTTTCAATAATTTGGGGCCCTTTTTTGATTTGGCACCATTTCCGTTCACTCACCCGTTAAGACGCCTACCACTGGCTACAGAAATTTCGGAAAAAAAAATCATTTTATTATTTATAAATTTATTCAATAAACATATTTTTAAAATTGGAAATAGATCAGGGGAACACAAAGTTGATGTTGATGTTTTTAAGTCGCTGCTAAAAAGGTTAAGAACATCTGATTTGAATTTGATGGTATAAATTTGACTTCAACACACTAGAAAAAAACTTTAAAAGGGATTTAGGGTTGTGGAAAAAACTTCCATCATCTGAATGTCTGAAGGTTAACAATGATGCTGTTTAAAAAGAAGCCCCCCCCTATTCATTAGATTCAGCCAACTCTGCATTCATAGCAGGTGTTCAGTGGACAATGTTCTGTATTTTTTCATTATAAGATCACAAAAGATGTCCAAAGTGATGTTCAAAATACCTAGTAGTAGGGATGTTTCATGTTATAAGATAATCGCCGATTTCATTTAAAACGAAAAACCATTAAATATCATGAATGATATCCAACTAAAAACGTAGTGCTATTCGGACTTTTAATTTTATTGCTGTCATAGCATTGACACACAATGGAATGTTTTACACGGGTAAGAATACGTGTATACAGTTGCTGAAAATTTGAAAAACATTATGCTTCAATTTATTTGTTATTTTTTGTATTGTTATATGAATTGCTTATGCTCGACAGCATTAAACTGAAATGATTTTTTGAGGATATGAATACAACCGAGAGAAATTTATCAAGAATTTCTTAAAAATATCTGAAATAAAGCCCTACAAAATAACACCATAATTTCAAAAAAGTGCAGTGAAACCTCGATATAACGATACTCAGCGGACCAAGAAAAAAATATTGTTGTAGAGGGATTATCGTTATATCGGAGGTTAGCATTAGAATATAGACATTTCAAAAAAAGATTTGAAGATATATCGAATCCATCGGAATCATCTTTATGAATACGTTGTAGAAGGATTTATCGTTATATCGAGAATCGTTACAGCGAGGTTTCAATGTAATAATTTCTAACCGCCCTCCAATCCTTCGCGCAAGAACATCCCGCTCCGGGCGTGAGGGGAAGATTGTACGTGTAAAGGGGCCTTAAGCAGGGCCGCAACTAGGGGGGAGCAGGCGGGTCTGGACCCGAGGGGACACAAATTTCATTCCGAAATCTCTCTTTCAACATTACAAGGAGCGTACGCAGGGGGGGGGGGGGCTCCTATTCATTTCTATGAGTACTTAAGGCACGAAAGAGATAGCAAAGGTTGATATTTTTAATGTAAGCATACTAAAGATTTCATCAGTTTTTTATTTATTTCATATAACATTAATAATTTATGGATCGATTTACTTTTTTTTACATTCGTGATATCAGTTTACGCACCCCCAGGACAAGCTCATATTTTTGGCGCCTCCTTGTAATGTTGAAGGAGAGATTAAAGGGTGAAATTTTCACCCTTTCTGGTCCGGCGCCGGGGCATAGATCCACCTGCTCCCCCTTTAGTTGCAGCCCTGTGCAGCACAGTAAGTCGAACATCTCTGATTAGTGTCTCTCGATTATGTAAAAATTTTATAATGTTTAGGGTTTTTGGGTAGCATATCATCAGCTACTTCCCTTAAGACATTTCCCTGTGTTTTGTTTTCGACTGTGTTGTGTTTTATCTCGATGAGCATTCATTTAGCGGAGATTTGTGAACAATACTCTCCTGGCTCGTTCATTCTCTACACACACATATGCTACATACCTTACACACATGCACAAACTTGTCTTTTTCCTTTACATACCACCCCTGGTGATCTGTAAGTCGCCAGACAGCCTGCAAAGGCTGGGCAGCGACGGAAACGTTCAATTCTGGTCTGGTCTGGTTTATTGTAGTTCTTGTCTGCACATTTTAAATGCTGTTGATGTTGAATCTTATTGACTTCAATGGAAATTTTCGGTGATTTTAAGAATTGTGATGTACTTAATTATAAATTAATGAAAAATATTCCAGAACTATTGATTGGAGTATTTTTAGTTGATAGCTCATTTCCAGAATTATTGAAAGAAACATTTTGAGAGTGTTTGATGGAAAAATATTTAGTGTCCAATTAATGGAATAGAAACGGACATTTCATCAATAATTCCTTTCAGGAAGATAGCTCCACGTAGGAAAGACTGGCAGCGCTAGATGAATCATTATTTTTGTATTTTTGCAGTAAAAATTCTCCATAGAGCAGAGGTCTTGAATGTATGACCCATGGGCCACGTGTGGCCTTCAAAGCTTTTTTTCAGTGGCCCACCAACGAAAAAACATATTTACAGAGTTTTTATTTATTCATTTATTAAGTACAAACATATAATGCACAAATACACACACTCGAGGGACTGTAAAGTCCTTCCAGCAGGCCTAAAGGAATTAGTTTTTATTTAATTTATAGAAATGTGTTGGGTAAAAAAAACCTCAATGAAAAAATTTATTCCAGAACTAGTGAAAGAAGTAGCCTGCATGTAATTTCAAAATTACTGTTAGAAAACATTTCAGAATAAATTACAGAAATAGTTTCTGTTGAGTGAATGGCTTTTGATTTAACGAGAATTTTTTTCCGAATTAATGAAAGGAATAATTTCATAATTAATGAAAGGAATAATTTCATAATTAATGAAAGAAGTATTTCAAGAATTGATGAAAAATATTTCAAAAACTAATTATATATATAAAAATATTTAATAAAAATGTTAACACCCTCCGGCCATCTTAACGCACGACCTCGCCAAGGGGATACGAAATCGATCGACAATATTTTTCCTTGAGGGATCTTATTTTCACATATGATCGATAAAATAATAACTCCAAATACAAAAATTATTAGCCTCGAAGATATAAGGGCCATATCTTAACGAATCGGAGGGCCCGAGACCGAAAGTAAAAAAGGGAAAGGGGTAAAATGGTAAAAATCTTCATTGACTCTGAATGATCATGGTTGACTGTGACTCTATTGGCTGACCCATGCATTTATATTACAGGAAAATCGACAACGAATTGGCACACAAGGATACATTAGACTCAGAATAATCGATTTATTCCGGTATTTCACGAGAATTCACAATAAATTTATCGATTCGGTTTTATGCATACATTGAAATGAAATGAGACTTTTCTAGAACCTTTATTTTCTTTGAAAAGTAGAACTTATTAAAGGAAATTATTAACGTTATTGAACATGGAATAATTTATAAATTCGCGTAAAGCATGTAATTATATAAGATAAAGTTGACAGTTTTATTGCTAATCTGTCAGATTTAAAGGACACAATCACCCGCACCATTTTGGAATACTTATTTGTACGTACGCGACGTGTGTGTGAATAACACATATTGAAAATCAATTTTTCTAGTTATTCCAAGGGTTTTTTCCCTCAAAAATAACCTCAAGAAAAAAAGCCATCATCTCGTAACCCGTTACGTCACACCCGAGTAACGACCACGTGACGAGCGGCGAACCAATTACGAGAGCCGCGGGTCGCGGCCAAATGAAGAAGACCCCCGAAGTTCTCTTTCGTATTTAATGCCTTACCTTACTTTTTTCTCAAGCTTAAAGGCCGAATCAAATTGCAGCCTAGCCACACATCGATCAAAACAAACAAAAAAAAGAGCTCTACACCTTGAAGAGGCTGGAAGATGGCTCGAGCACCTTAAAGTGTGAAATTACGAGGGCTTTTATTTTTGGAGAATCGCTTTGGATTGAAATTCATTTATTTGCTGTAGTTTTAGAAATTATTCAGCGGAATATTTACAAGGTAAGATACACTTTTGTTGATTTTTTAGATATTAAGCAAATATTTTCTTGGTGCTGGATGAACTTCATAAGAAGAAGCCCACTCTATTTTGATGTTTATTGATTTTTATGAGCGGTACGAAACCGAAACTAATGGATATACACTTGCCTAAATTGCAGAAGATAATTTATTTGTATTTCAAAAAATTAATTTTAAATTCTATGTTTAGTTGATCGTTCAAATTCTATCATATTTGATGAATTTAAGATTGATATAATGAGAGAAACCTAACTTTTTTTTCCTCACACACTTTTTTCTTCCGGTTATTTCCAAAATTTCGTCCTTGTAGAACAACGATTTTCAACGCATGGCCCGTTAGTCATATGTGGCCCTCGGAGTTTTTTGCAGTGGCCCGTTGACGTAAAGGCTTACATATTAACAGGGCTTACGGAAATATGTACTTCAAAAAAGAACACTTCAATCAATGTATTCCAGAAGTTTTTAAACTCTTCTTGATACAAAGATATCCTTTACTATGATATAAACTATCTTTAACGGTACTTTTTAGGATTTCGAAACCACTACAACGATTACAGTAGAACTTGTTTAATTCGAATTTTGTATAATTCGAACTTTTTCGAACTGTCATTGAGTTTTTTTTATCTGATTTAATGTTAAAATTTCTTTTCATTTCCTTTCGAAATTTCATGATTATTGTATGAGCAAATTTAGTTTGAAAAAATTCTGCAAGATGTCAAGTTTTGCTTTTTCCCCGACCAAGTTGTTAAACAACAAGTCTTTAAAGACAAATAAAAGTTTAAAAATTCAGATTTTCCTCTACTCTTCTTTCTTTGATAATTTAATGTCCATTTTAACGTTGGAGTGCATTGGGAATGTGTACCACTTGATACAGATTATGATGTTCAACCTATGTTCAACCCATGAATCAAAGTGTACCATTCAAAATCTGAGTCTTTTTACCATCATTTAGAGTATGGAAAGTATCGGAAATACAAATTGTATAATACGTTATTGAAGGTACATTTCCTTGATAAAAGCATAAGAATGATAAGCGAACTTTGAAAAACATTTTTGTAACGGATGATCATGAACTTTTTCCGTAAATCAGGCTTTGAACATGGTCAAGAAATTCTGCAGCGATGCTGATTCCAGAACAGTTATCTTTGATCAATTATTATAACCATAAATTGTTAAAATTTGGGAAACAGTTTCGTAACTGATGATGAAAAATTTTAATAATTGATAATTATTATCCTATGTGAATGTTGATGACTAAATTGCGCAATTTGCAGTCGTTTCAGATCTGGGATAGAATAATTGGGTAATTTGAATTTTGGATAATTCGAACTGTTTTCCACAATGAGACTTCCGACTTCGAAACAATCAAGTACAATTGTATTTGTATCTCATTCAAAATCACCTTCGATATAGTTATGAATTCCTGACCAGTTTTTGTGTGTTCTTTCGAAGGTGTTTAATAGCATTTGTATTTTCACTATCTACCGTCCGAAAGTGTTAGACCGGGATTACACTGTAAAAGTTTGATGATAAAAGTTCTTTTATAAAACTTAAAAATGCATCCAGCCTATTGGTTAATAAAAAAGCCCATTGGTTGTATTTGCTAGAATGTAATCGATACGTTTATTGATTGAATTTTTCAAGTTTCATAAAAGAACTCTTACAAAGCTCTTATTGTGTAATCCGGGCTTCAGTGAAGTTGCCGTGAACCTTCTTACCATGTAGTATACAAAAATAATGCGCGGTAAACCACTTTACAATGTAGAACAACTACGTAATTAATTTTATTAATCAACTAATTGATTTACAATTTTTTGCTGTGAATAAATATTTATACACTGAATCCCACATATTTTATATATAACGTTCCCATTTAGAACGTTTTCCTGCTTAGGGGGCCATTCAAGTATTACGGCAGCATCGATGGGGAGGGGATTTCGTGTTTGCTGACTTTTCGTGACAGGGGAGGAGGGGGTTTGAATGATGCTCACGTCGTCAACCACCCTTTATAAAATATTAAATGTTCTTGATGGGAACACACCAAAAACAAAAGAAACCTTTGCCTAGTTTGTGGGCACCTGAACTAACATCTCCCCCATTAATGAGGGAATATACTATAATGGATACGTCTCTGACCCCAATATACATTGGGGGGGGGGGGAGGCAAAGCTGACGAAAGTTTTCTGACTTAAGCTGACAAAGGAGGAGGGAGGGGTCAAAAATGGTTAAAAATCTGCTGACGTAATACTTGAATGGCCCCTTAGCACAACTTATTTTTGTGGTCCAAACTCTTACTAATACGCATCAAGATTTCAAGATTTCCCGTTAATGCGTTCTCCCTCTTATAACGTTTTTTATATTTTTTTTTTGCAACGGTTTTTTTTGGAAAACGTTATAAGCGAGATCCACTGCAAATGCATTTTATAGTGGTATTAACAACACCGATTCAAAGTTCTCTTGTATTTTAGGTTGCTGTATATTTTTATAATACACATGTATTTGACATCCATATTTTTTATATTCATCTTTTTTCAGCCACTTCGTTAGGCATTTTGCGTCTTGTGGCCTTTGTATTTGTATTTTCCTATTCCTGTTAAAATGCAAATTTTGATCTTAAAGTTTTGCCCTCTCTAAAAATATTAAAAATACACCCATCGCGATAGATGCCAGACTAGACATCTCTGTAGACCAGTGTTTCCTATAGGGGGTGATATTGCTCCTTGATGGGTGGGGCGATGGAATTTTGGAAGCTCGGGAACTCGATTGAAATCTTTTTGCGTGTGGAAGGCCAAGTCATACATACGACTAAAGGGAGATGAATGAGCAAAAAAGAAACACACACTCGCCGCCCGGTTTGACTGATGTCAAGGACTGGCACCGGGCTGCGGATTGGGGACGGTACGAGATACGAGTACAACATGGGACTTTATGGGTTGAATTATTAAGGACAGTGGTTCTCAAACTTTAGTCTTAAACGGCTCCCTTGCCCCGATTCATGATTCATCTGCGGCTCCTCAAAATAGTTTAGTAGATATTTTCTGCCTTTTAAAAGAACCATTTCGAACCATAAATGGGCACACAAATCAACATCTCCAGCTCACCGCGACGCCCTTGACAAACGTTAATGATACCACTAAGAGCCGCGACGAACACTTTGAGAAACACTGTGCTGGGGGGGGGGGGGGGTTAGGAGATGAATAAATTTGGAAGACTCAGCTGTAGACATTGTACTTCACCCGAGTCGCCACAAAGTCTTCATTTAAATGATCAAATTTACCATAAAAGCCTCGGCCTGAAGGGTCATGTATGTGTATTGTTCTCCTCTGAAGGTTCCATGACAAATAAAATCACATCTTTCGGTTTTGTCAGCCTCACTTGACACACTTGACATAGCTCGGGTATACGAGATACCAACTATAACGTCAACGACACTCATCTCGAGTATTACCTAGCATTAAAAAAAAATTCTTTATCTTGACATCATTCCGTGTCGTGTCCAGAATACACAATGATCTGAAGGATAATCAACACTTTGTATTCTGTTGAGACTGTTGACCCGGATATTCGTCAAAACTGAACTTGATTTTAACCTTACATCTGTGACAGACCTTCGCTCATTCGTCCAATTTCCGGACACATTTCTTTTCAGGGATGGACATAAGAGAGAGAGAAAGAATGGCCACCTAAAACTCAAACGCAGTTGTAACGGTGTATCTAGGGCCCGAAAATTTCCTCTGCTTTATCGAGAGGTTGGTTATATTCGGTCCAAGGAGTGAATATCCAATGAGACTGGACCAAATACTTTGTTCTTAGTAATACGGTCATGTCAAACTTGGATGTAACGACATAAGTTGTGGCTTCACCTTTGTTATAACGAATATATTTTGATTAACCGCAGACATAGTGTAGTCCCTTATTTCGCAATTTTGCTAGATAACCTTTTCGGTGAGAACTGGTGGTCTTGTATTTATGATAGCAATTCCCGCATTTCTCTCGACAAAATATTGTCACCCCCTAATCACAATGAAATTTCAAGGCAAAGTATTTGATTGCATCAGCTTACATACATTTTTCCACATATAAAAGGTTTTGGAAAATCTACTTCGGTTGTAATGACGAAATTTCACGGAATCGTCAATGCCTGAAGATTCTGAGTTTGATAACTTGATCCTGATAACTGAGTTTGACTGTATTGACGGCAAATTTGTTCGCTATTTTCCCATTAAGACCCCATAGATCTACGACAAGGATGACCATAGCTATTATTCAACGACCAATTTATTAATACTGTTACCCATGGGACATCTTAACGCAGGTGGTTCTTATCCTATGGGCTTCCGAGACAGGTCGTACAAATTTACTAGCAATCCAGTTACTACGCCACTGGTTTCATTAATTAAAAAAAATGTATCAAGGAATATTTAATAAGCATTTATAATTTTTGAATTGACCCCCCCCCCCTCCTCCATGGGTCGCAGAGTTTATCATTTCGGGGATTTTGGGTCACGGGTAAAAAAAAGCGTTAGGAACCCGTCTTAATTCATGAGTACTGGCAATTATGAAATTCGGCTTTATGATTTTCGAGTGCAGTTTGTGAATTTGTTGACAGGCGCCAACGGCCATACCATGATAAAAAAAAAACCCGTTCTCGTCCGATCACCCAAGTTAAGCAGTACAATCTAATCCCGTTATAACGAACTTCAAGAGACCGGAGAAATCACATCCGAGTGTATCTCATCTTCATCACGGTTTCTCCGATGTACGGAGATGATCGAATTACAGAAACAGTCTTTCTATTAGTAAAATTTAACCAAAAATAAAAAATATAATTAAATGTTTTAGTTTGTTGTCAACATTTTTTTAATGCATCAAAAATTTATTTAGTCACATTTTTAAACATTTTTAAATGCCCATTATTTATGTAAGAGTATAATTATCTTGTTAAAAATTCAACAAAGAATCTCTTCTAAAACTCTTATAATTCCTAGTTGACTATTCAAAAGTCAAAAGATGGCGCAGCATACGAAGCAAAATATACCAAGGTCGCACATGTATATTGATACATCTGCTTCGAGACGCCTTTCGCAGCATTCGCAGCGCTGACCGAAAGTCAAAATGCGGTTCAGGAATGCATATAAAAATGGAATTATACGTCCATTCTTATTTTTCATCAAACTGACAGTGCCAAGACAAATTTATTTATCTTGACGTATAGGAGAGTTTTGCTGTTCCAGAGATGATTCCTCAAAATTTCATCTTCCAAAAAGATGGCGCTTCAAACATCAGACAAGGCAATCATTTGAAAGTTGCTCGCCGGTTTGGTCTCGAGTTTATTGATTGAACTTTACCCATAACAAATTTTCATAATTTAGTGGTAGTAGTAGGTGTCCCACGTCATGCACGTGGCAAGCACTTTCAGATGCTTCCATTGCTCACGACGAGTAACAGGTCGTTGATGCCTTGTCTAAACCACCCCCTTACATGATGAGTGTTGTCATCCGGAAATACCTTGGCGAAAAACAATTCACCACATGTATGACGTGATACACCTACCGCAAGTAAGAATTTGTCCGTGTCAATATGACGTGGAAACTACGCTTGTAACAACATTCTTATCCGATCCAAAAAAAAGTGACGAAAATCCTCAAACTCGTGAATTGAACGTGCGGCAACAAAACAAGAAAATGAACCGATGCGTGAAATATTCGAGAACGTCAATAATAACAAATCATTAACCTGGAACTTGAAAGAAAAAAATCACCTCTTCGTTTCTATCAAGAACTGTTTTTCCCCCCCTCGGTAACGTTGCACGAAAAGTTACATTTTACAATAATAATGGCAAAGAAAGCAAACAAGAGAGAAGACCTTGCCAAACCACAAATCGAAGCCCGTTCTAGTTCACGTGCGATGCTGACCCGGTAGCCGAATCCATCCCTCGGGTTTCGGGTACCGTCGTGGTCTGAACACGTTTTTTGAAAGCACGCGTTTCAATATCAAGCGCCAAATAATGCCAATCAAGTTTGTTCTCTGCGATCTCATAAAGATTCTAAAGGCAGGGAAGAGGCCACAAGTCTGGTCCGTTATAGTCATTCGCAAATATTTTGCTTCCAATATTTGCCTTCCCCGATGCAAAGAAGCGGCAGCGGATAGTCTGACTCATGTGCGGTTCAAGAGAGGAGCGATCGCTCCCATCGCCCCTCTCGCCTCATTTGTAGCTGGAGATATTGCCTTGGTTTTATTTGCCGCTGATGGTGTCTGCCTCGTCTCCACTCGTTCCTAAAAATTCCTGTCTAAGCAATATTCGCAGCTGAAGATGCATGCCCCGCCTGCCTGAGCCGAGGCAAACATCTTCAGGGAAGGGGAGGGGTCAAAGAAATAATTTCAGACAGGGAGCGATGGGGGCAATCCAAGAGCCAAAGTGAGGGGGTGATTCAACAAACTTAAACTCCCCCCCTTCCCCAACACATCACCCTAGATCCACGCCTGGTCTGGCTACACGCTGGCCCAGCCTTGTCCAATGTTCCTTGGAGAATATTTGTTTCCACAACACTCTCCAAGGAAATAATACGTCATCGCGTGTTATGATTGTTGGCGTTCTTCCACCAACGTGTGGCCCGACGGATTGGGAGATCGAGAAGAAAGGCGGCACCTTTGACTTAGGTTGAAAACTGGGAAGTACCTGGTACCTCGAGTACTCGACCAGCCTTCCGACACCTTCCAGCCTCCAACATTTGACGATCATTCCCAATGGTGGAGCGACCACACCACTTGCACATGACCAACCTTGGAACGTATTGGGTCAGCCTTGACACGAGTGTGGCCCCTGGCATAATTCATAAATGCTCAACCCATGGCCCGCGGACCAAATGTGGCCCTCGGAGTCATCTATCTGGAATGCAAGCTCAAACATAATTTTATGTGAAAATGAACTAAGCGGCGCAATTAAAAATGACCAGTGGTGCAATTCCTCCATCACTTCAGTAGTTCACGTCACATTCCCGTATCACTTAGTGGCCCCTTTGGCATATTTCCTCGATCACTTAAGTAGCCTGCGGTGCAGTTCCAGACACTCAAGTGTACGGCCGACGCAAAACTTATATTTAACACTTAGTCAGCCTGTGGCGCATTTCCAGATCATTTAAGTGGCCCACAACATGTTTTCAAAAATCGAAGTAGCCCCACACTCTCCTAAAGGTTTAACACCTTTGTTGTAACCATTGGAGCATGATGCGCGCACGCGCACGCACGCACACACATACACAACTCCTTACGCGCATTCCTCCATCAAAATCCATGATGTAAAGAGAACTTTTTCCTCCTTAAAGGGGTGTTTTCCTCTTACATAATCGTCTTTATGGAAGAAGATGTGACCGGAAGAAATAGAGAAAAGAAAACGGTTTTTCTTCGCGATTCCCGCTTGTTTCAAGGGAAAAAAAAGAACATCGACCGACCGGTCTTCAACCTTGTTTGAGTGAGATAGACAAGAGATAAGGTCAAGATCAGACTTAAAGAAGAGAGAACGTTATCTTCTTATACTGTGTATATCAGGTTAAATTGGAATCGAGGTCAAGGATTTTATCAGGAGCAAACAACAAGACCGACCGGCGATGGTTTCGTTTAAATTGGAAAGGGATAATAAGCTATCGAGTCCGTGTTACGTCAGAAAAATGGAGCAATCTATCACTGACCGTTGGTGTTGCCAATTGTTGTTGTCTTTTTTTTTCCTTAATATATTTTTTTTTTGTGCTGTTTTGATGCACGGGGAGTACACGTACCAGTCACGAAAAACGATCAGCTATGCCGGAAAAAAAAACCGAGTAAACAATGCAAATATTAGTTGTGCAATGTATATACACGGGAGAGTTCAACAGCGTTCCATCTTTTAGGAGTTGCACACATTATTAGGCATTTCTAGTTCCGTGTTTCTCAATCGCCGGAGCCTCCCCGACATCAGTCAAACCGGGCCGTGAATGTGATTCACCGTTTCATTTTGCTCAATTTGTTGCTCATTAGTCGTGTGTATGACCGGGCCTTCCATTCGCAAAAAAGAAACCCCAACCCAGGCTTCTAAAGGTTGAGAACTACTGTTCTAGTAGGCCTGCTACGCATCTACAGGGCCACATGCAAACTACATTTCTAGAGATACGCAAGCCTCCTATTTATTTCGGGGGGCGGGGGGGGGGGAAGGGTACGCAGATCCAGGAAGTAAGCAAGCATTCTGCGCATTTCTTAAAGATCCGCAAACCTTTAACGCATTTTTTAGGATCTACGCACATTTATTGGAGTTCCTCAATCTTTTACGCATTTCTTAGGATCCCTACGAGTTTTATACATTTCTTAGAATTCACGCGAATTTCATGCATTTCTTGGGATTCACACGAGTTTCATGCATTTCTTAGGATTTACAAAAGTTCCATGCGTTTCTAGGATCCACACTAATTTTATGCATTTCTTAGGATTCACACGAGTTGATGCGTTTTAGGATCAAAGATTAAGAATTTCAGTTTCGTGCGTTTCTTAGGATCCACCAATTTCATAGGTTTCACGCGAGTTTTACGCATTTCTTAGAATCCACGCGAGTTTTACGCATTTCTTAGAATCCACGCGTTTTACGCATTTCTTAGAATCCACGCGAGTTTTACGCATTTCTTAGAATCCACGCGAGTTTTACGCATTTCTTGGCAATTCGCAATATTTTTATGCATTTCTTGGGTTCCATAACCGTTTAAGGAATTGGTTGGGGTCCGCCAGGATCTTTCTTAGGATCCTTTTCGTGTTTCTTAGGATCTTTTTCGTGATATTTTTCGCATTTTTGAAGGTCCTCAATCCTTTTACGCATTTTTTGGGGTCCCGCAATCCTTTTACGCATTTTTTGGGGTCCCGCAATCCTATCACGCATTTTTTGGGGTCCCGCAATCCTATCACGCATTTTTTGGGGGGGGTCTGCGATCCCTTTACACATTGGGGGATTTTTTGGGGGGTCCGCAATCCTTTTACGTATTTTGTAGAGGATCCACGCTAATTCTATGGAAATTTTTGGGGTCTGCGGTCCATTCACACATTTCTTGGGATTCGCTATCATTTTTCGTGTTTCTTAGGATCCATACGAATTCTATGCATTTCTTGGGGTCCGCAATCCTTTTTCATGTTTCTTAGGACCTTTTTCGTGTTTCTTAGGATCCTTTTGGTGTTTCTTACGATTCATGCGAATTTTATGCATTTCTCGGGAGCCACGCGCATTTCTTGCGGGGTTCCACAAGAAATGCGATCCCCAGGCATTTGACACATATCTAACAGTACGCATATCTGAAGGAATCTACCACGACAAGAGAACATTCAATCCTAACAGGAATGTCACCAAAACGAAATGTCAACAAACGTCACCAAAATGAAAAATTTGTAGAATCTTTGCTTCATCAGTGATGACCGAGATAACGGATAATGTATGGATATAGATATGGGGGGGGGGGGGCATTTACTCATTTTACCGTTATTGAATATGTCACAATTCAAGAAATTGAATTTGATGCGATGTTGAATCCAAATGCATATAAATAATACATGTCATTTCTTATGCAGTGCGTGACCACAACAGTCGAAGATGGAATTCGTGGCAAAAGGTTTCCGGGTACCATTCGAGACGTACAGTTGGATTATGTCCAAGAGTGGTAAGATAACACTTTTTTTTTCGTTTAAACCAGTTTTTTTCGTTTTACCTCAACCTGGGGCCATATGG
Organism: Pholcus phalangioides; assembly: GCF_987345545.1. Lineage (NCBI taxonomy): Eukaryota > Metazoa > Arthropoda > Arachnida > Araneae > Pholcidae > Pholcus > Pholcus phalangioides. Next base: position 20,247,106 of record NW_028301603.1, on the reverse strand, counting down.
TGGTCCCCCCCCCCCGAGGTCCTGGGACATTTTAAGGAGGCCACGGGTGAAAATCAGATGAAATGGGAGCCACGGTGAAATGTGAAGAGCCAAGTGAAATATGGTGGGAAAAAATGATGTGACTATTTTCAGAATCCAACAGAGCTGTCCATAGAATCGAGGCCATCTTTACCTATGGGGCCCATGTGGCAATGGTTTAGAGTCCTCATGACGGTGAGACGGCCCATGCATAGAACTTCCACAAAAAAAGAAGCTTGTTAAATTCTAGCCCGTGCTAGGTGCAGACCAATAGTGATGTGTCGGGAGAGAGGTGATTAATTGTGTACGTTCGTCGGACCATCACATGTAGTTCGGATGATCACCCCCCCCCCCCCCATTAATGACTAAATTCAAAATTCAATAAACAGAAAGTTCTTACTCCTGCATGAGAGTTGAGGTTGAAAAAAAAGGTCTATAAACTACAATGAATAAACCGTGACGGCTTATGAAACGCCACCTATCGGTTAGATCGTATTTTCATCGAGTCCCGATAAGCATCTGAATTGGTTATCGATTTTGAAAGATTGTTTAGAGCACAGGGGGTGCACAATCTTTTTCAGATCAAGGGCCAGATAGATATGCGGTATTTCTGCCATTCGCGGGCCATGAAAGAGTGGCCATACGACTCATACTTTACGGGATATTCCCGTAATTTTTGTTGTCCCGGATGTCCTCTGATTTTCCAACAAGGTTTAGTTGAATTTTTGAAATCAAGAATTATGATTATTTTTCATGACCAATAAGTTACATTATGGTACTCATCCACTATTTTCCTGTCTTTGTCGTATTTTCAGCAATTTTAGCGGTATAGTTGTCAACTTTACTTGCCTTTGACAATGTTTTTCGGCAGTCATTGGCAGCTTTATTTGCTTATGACAATTTCTTTTTTGACTTTCATCGTCAACTTTACTTGCCTGTGACAATTTTTTTTCTTTTTACTGTCATTGGCAAAAATTTACTTGCCTTTGACAATTGTTTTCGTCTGTCTTTGGTAACGTTACTTGCCTTTGACAATTTTTTTTTTACTGTCATTGGCAAACATTTACTTGCCTTTGACAATTGTTTTCGTCTGTCATTGGTAACGTTACTTGCCTTTGACAATTTTTTTTTTTGTCATTGGCAAAAATTTACTTGCCTTTGACAATTGTTTTCGTCTGTCTTTGGTAACGTTACTTGCCTTTGACAATTTTTTTTTTACTGTCATTGGCAAACATTTACTTGCCTTTGACAATTGTTTTCGTCTGTCATTGGTAACGTTACTTGCCTTTGACAATTTTTTTTTTTTTACTGTCATTGGCAAAAATTTACTTGCCTTTGACAATTTTTTTTTTTTTACTGTCATTGGCAAAAATTTACTTGCCTTTGACAATTGTTTTCGTCGGTCATTGGTAACGTTACTTGCCTTTGACAATTTTTTTTTTTTACTGTCATTGGCAGAAATTTACTTGCCTTTGACAATTGTTTTCGTCTGTCTTTGGTAACGTTACTTGCCTTTGACAATTTTTTTTTTTACTGTCATTGGCAAAAATTTACTTGCCTATGACAATTGTTTTCGTCTGTCATTGGTAACGTTACTTGCCTTTGACAATTTTTTTGGCTGTCGCTGGCAACTTTACTTGCCTATTGTTTTTTTTTTTTTGTTTTTTTTTTGTTTTAGTTGGCAACTTTGCTTGCCTTTGACAGCTTTACTTGCTTTAGGACATTCATCGGCAACTTTACTTGCTTATGACAATTTCTTTAGCCTTTTCTGGTTGTGACTGGCAACTTCACTTGCTTTCGTCGATTTTTCTTTTGTCTGTAACTGGCAAAACTTATTTGTGTTTGACAATTTTTATTTTGGATGGCAACTTTATTTGCATTTGATAATTTTTGGCAATAATTGGCACTGTCCCGTATGGATCCCAATTTCCCGTATTTTTATGAAGGAAATACTATCATGCTAGGCATTTATTTATATATGTCTGCCTCGCCTCATTAACAGCTGAACATACCTGCGTCCGCTTCATTCATAGCGATGATAACCTCGGTTTCATCAGCAGCTGAATATGCCTGCTTCCGCCCCATTCGCAGCTGAAGATGTCTGCATTCACTCAAGCGTGCACCCGGAGGGGGGGGGGGATGAGAACGATTGCCCACTCCCAAGAGCCGATTAATATGGGAAAATTTGTCTGTACCGTAAAATACGGCACGATCCAACAAACATACACATTTCGCCCCTCCCAACTGATCGTCCTGGATCCGCGTCTCAATGGGACTTGCGAATGTAGAACCATTTCCACGTGATCTCCGCAGGGAATATGCAAATGCACAAAAGCGGAAAAGAACAAAAGACAAGCGAATGACAAGCTGGTGGTGGTAGTAGTAGTAGTATCTTGCTGTGGGTCACTCTGCACAAGTTCACGCACACGCATATTACGTCATATTCCGTACGGATTCGGTTTCCCCTGGAGCTATAGAAGAAGAAGATGGCAATGACCTCACGTACAGAATCCATGATGTGTTATTAAGGGCCCCCCGCTGGCCCAGTTATGGCCTAGCCGGGCTGTTTCTCGCGAGCTTCCGTCATTCCAACGTGGGTCAATCGCCCCACGTTTTTTTACTTCTGGTTACTGTTTGTGGGCATAAAAGAAAAACCAGAAGCTTTTTTCGAATCAACGAACCAATCACGTGGACAGCTTTTGTTCTCTTTTTTTTATTTAATTGTAATGAAGTTAATTGAACAAAGATTCGGCAGAAAAAGGCTTTAAGTCAATGGCAGTTTCTCAACGGGTGGGCTGAGGGGTCCCTGGGTCCAGGGCAGAGGAGTCTTAGAGCATCGTGTGCCCCCGGGCCAACTGATTTTTCTGAGGCCCTACCTAGCGAATTCTCGAGAATTTCAATCAGTTCTAATTTTTGTGAGGCACTGTCCCCCCTCTTCTCCTGAGGCATCCGGGCCGTGCCTGGGTGGTCCCATGCTTTAAGATGGCACTGCCTACACACCACTAATGGAAAATAAATGGTGGACTATGGCAGTACTTCTCGACCTTTTGGAAGCCCGCGGCCCGAGTGAATTCATTTTTCGAGTGGAAGGCCTAGCGATACATACGACAAATCGGAGATGAATCACGGTCCTATTTGACTGATGTCAGGGCTCGGTGGTTGAGAAACATTAATCTGGCCACAGGGGGGGGGGGGAGATCTCGGGTGCGTACCCTCATTTCCAAAAAATTTTTACCGAACCGAAATTCTCATGAAGGCCCTCTCTGTAGTTGAGGCCCCCAGGCCGTGCCCGTGTGAGTCCATGCGTTAAGACGACACTGGTCAAGTGATCTCTGGGTGAAACAGCGGCCACGAACAATCGATTCATAATACAATCGATCAGTGTTTCTTCAACCCTTCTAAAATAAAGACAAATAAAATGTCTGAAACAATTTGGCGGGCCACTTGTGTCCCGTATTACGGGACATTAAAGTATTTTCAGTTCCGAATTGTTTTATGCATTTGTCCAGTTTCTTCAACGATGCTTATTTTAATAATAATAATAACGTGATCAGCACGTAATGCCAAGAGATCGTTACGATCTGTCCAGGGAATTTGTTAGTGTTAGTAGACATCCATGCCCGACCCGGGATTCGAGTCCAGGTCTGAACAGTCAGAAGCTAGCTTCCCTGGGCTGCCAGGCGGCGAAATTTAAATTTCTAATGTTTTCTAAAACCGTAAATAAACAGCGATTTCATAATTATTATGATAATTATGTCTGCAAATATTCATCTTATGCATATAATATTTGTCAGGTTCAGTTTTTTTCCCAATTTTTCAGCTGTTTTAACTGCAATTAGGGATTTTGCAGACTTTTGAGAACGTTTTTTTGATGACGATTGGTGATGTCCCGTATTTTACCGTATATAGGATCCGGTATTTAGAGGTACCCATCTCGTATATCTAGGCTGTAGGGGACAGGGCAATGTTTGTTAGGAGGGCTGTGATTGCCCCTACGTAGTTCCCCTTAATGGATGGACGACAGACTTTTGATGTAACTAACAGGCATTTTTGACACTAGCTGGTATCATAAAATGATGTTAGAATTTTTTTCACTTATGAATGATTTAATTTGGGTGCGTGTAAAAAAAGGCATGACTATATACTCACAGTGATCGCAACATTATTGTGTTGACTAGGTCTCGGATTTCTATATAACTTTGCCTATTTTTTCATGATTTCGCTATTTTTTCCCTTTATCGATGGGGCATTTTTCGGCTTTTTTGCAATAATCGGCAATTTCACTTGTGAGTTTTTGTCATAATTTTGGAGAATGATTGGTGATTTCCCGCGATTTCGTCGAGGAAATATGGCGAGCATATTTTATTTTGATTTTTACGGCATATTTTGTTTTTTTAGGGCATAAATGCATTTTTTTATGGAGCTTATTCTGTCGGTTTTTATGTCATAAAAATCTTAACCCTAGTGATGATTAATGAGTCGGGCCAATTGCAGAGACGAATCGTGACAAGGAATTTCGATACAATGACTTTTGTGATACATATGAATTTACATGAAGGCAGGCATCCTAACCCTGTGCCCAGGGACGACCACGATGTTTTACTGCAATTTTTAACTTTATCTACCTCAAACCCTGATTGGGGATACTGATGTTCCAACGAGCAGCAACCCCCCTCCCACCATCATTCTGTCGATTCCACGAGCAGTAGTGCAAAGTGCCATGGCGGAATAAGCTCAATATATTAATGGCACCTTGGATTCATCTGACACTATAAACAGCCACAAGAGGGAGATAACATACAATGGCTGGGGTCCCAGGCAGGACCGTAACTAGGATTTTTTCTGCCCCCCTCCCCCTCCACAACTTTAAAATTCGACTATGTTATGATGGTTTTCCTTGTTTCCACCTAAAAAATTGCCGCGCCCCGAAATTTTTCCGCCCGGGGCAGTTTTCCTGTCTGTTCTCCCCCCTCCCCTAGTTCCGGCCCGCCCTGCCCACAGAACTACACAAATAATTAAAAATAAACTAAAAGATTTCACTACTAATATCCATAATACAGGATTAGATTGATTGTATGCGGTTAAATATGAATATTTTTTTATATTTAACCTAAAGGGAATTTTTTTTCTTTATTAGAGTTGTTAATAAATGGAATACCCCGGGGGTAGTAAATTCTAATACAATTGACACGTTTAAAAAGAAATAAGGTTGGGACTAAATCGAAAAGTTATCCATACTTAGAATAAGACAACCGTAAATATTTTTTATGGACATTTTATAATATACGAAGGTCTTTAACAACTGGCTGTTGCGAAGATATATTTTGGAAAGAGAGAAAATTCAACTGCCCCTGCGGGGAATCGAACCGACGTCCTTTCACTTTCCGGGTGAACGCCCTAGACCACTAGACTACAGAGGCACAGAATCTCGCACTCTTTCTTTGGAGCTCGTGTACACTGAAAGGGACCGTACATGAACGGCCGGACCAGACTCAGGCCAAGCTCACAACTGCTGACGTTGCCACCAGATGACGACTTATACAAGGATGACAATCTTTCCTTGGAGCTCGTGTACACTTTGTATAAGTGTTCATCCTTGTATAAGTCACCATCTGGTGGCAACGTCAGCAGTTGTGAGCTTGGCCTGAGTCTGGTCCGGCCGTCCATGTACGGTCCCTTTCAGTGTACACGAGCTCCAAGGAAAGATTGAGCGATTCTGTGCCTGTGTAGTCTAGTGGTCTAGGGCGTTGGTTCGATTCCCCGCAGGGGCAGTTGAATTTTCTCTCTTTCCGAAATATATCTTCGCAACAGCCAGTTGTTAAAAAACCTTCGTATGGTAGCGGAGAGTGACGTCATCCTTGTACTTTATAATATTTTATCATGTATATTGTAGTTTTTAGAATTGCATTTTTTTAATTTGGTTTGCTGAATTTAGAAATATATGACATCCATATTTGTTACGGGCCTCTTTTTCTCAACCACCTCTTTGGGCATTTTGCCTGTTTTGCCCTTGTATTTGTATAATACGTAAATGCTATTTACATACGTCCACCTGAAATTTCTGACCTCATCGTTCTCAGATTATCCAAAAGAAAGCTCAAGACGTCGGATAGTCTTTTTTTTTTGAAGAGGTCTTCAGGGGGGCCAATATGTGAGGGGGGGGGGGTGCTAACCACCAAGTAACATACATAAGTGCGGTTACAAGATACAAGTAGCATAAGTGCAGAAATCATATCAAGATGTACAAAGTTTATAAATCGAAACCTTGCAATACAACCAACGAGAATTTCAGTATACGAGACCAAATTCCATACAAGGAGTGCAGCCTCCCCAACTTTTTTTTTCCCTTTGCCTAAAATAATAAACTAATGAATTGCGAATAATTTTCCTGTAAATAATTTATTAAATTGAAAAAAAAAATTACTACCGCTTACACAGAATTTATAATAAACAACAAATATATTTTGTGCATTTTAGATTGAACATAAAAAAAAAATCAAAACACTCAAGTGAAATTCGTTTTTGAAGTTATAGATGGAGGCTAATAAAAAACGGGATAACAAATCCTGAAATTTAATGGCGTTGGTAGAACAAATAGAGCGTCAAGCTGCTGTTTCGGCCAGGACACATACACACGCATTTTGGTCATCGTCTTTAGGGCATAATGGGTCACCGGGCAAAGGGATTTTTCTAAGGCCCCTACCCGTGATTAGAAATGCCTGCCAACCAATCAATATGTTTACTCTCGAACCCTAAAATGCATGATTTTTTATTTTGAGCTGATAGTTTGTTACATAATTAATTAAGCCGGAAAAAATATTTTAAAAAAATCTATTTCGAATTGTACTCCTTATACAGGGTCTGAAAGAGGACGTAAACTCGCATGTAAAATAAATGTATTGAAGTATTATTACTTTTTCTCAATATACATAACTACCTTCTTTTTGATTCAAACTATAGAAATTAAAAAAAAAATTGGGTTGCAAACTTCAACGTAAAACAAAAGAAATGCAAATAAGTCATTTCGGCCCTACAGTGCATAATTTTCTTTTTTTGACAGGTTACAGAAGATTTACATTTCTCTTTTTTAATTGTGGAGTTTTACTGCCATTGATGGATGGCTTTCGAAAGAAAATGAGAAATGGGAATAATGAATGTTTCTCAAACATGAAGTTGCCAATTGGCACACGGAAAAAGAAACATGTTTAAAGTAGCTGTTGCCAGTTGGCAATAGTATGCACTGTTCGGTTATACAGGTCCCCTTTTCATGAGGTACCCTTTCCACTTATGCTCCCCCTCCCCCCGGCAGTGCCGTCTTAACGCATGGGCCCACCCGGGCACGGCCCGGTGGCCTCAAGGGAAAGGATGGCACACAAAATTGATATCTGGTAAATATTTTCTAGAATCTACCAGGTAGGGCCTCAGAAAAACCATTTGGTCCCATGATGCTCTTAAGACGGCCCTGCCCCCCGGGCTTGCCCGGGTGGGGCTCATGTGTCAAGACGGCACTACTTGCTTCGTTATCGTGCAGGCTTATCTTCTTGTATCGCTATCATGCATTCTTATTTTCTTGTATCGCTATCATACATTTTTTATCCTATCTCGTATCGCTGGCTTATCTTCCATTATCGCTATCATGAAGACTTCTTCTTCCATTATCGCTATCGTGAAGACTTATCTTCTCTTATCGATATGACATGAGATATTAGTCACGTAACTGAGATCAATCCATCCGCGGCAATATGCGGTAAACATCGTCTATCAATATGTGTTACATTGTGGTGGATGGAAATAACTTCCGCATACCTTGCGTGAGATTAATGCACCTGATTATAGTCTACGTTTGTGGTTGTTGCTCACGTGAAAAAAAAACCCAGGGCATATCGACAATGGGTTTCTTATATTCGGAGGAAAAAATAGCCTACTTTGTTGTGTGGGTTCAAAGCCGAGTTTCGACACGAAATGAGAAAAACAAATTTCTCGGTTTGGGATATTTCCCATGAAAACAGACCGCACTGATTGGACGCTTCAACGAACCCGTGTATATTGACCATTTATTACATCCGTTAAAAATTAAATTACGAAAATGTCGCAACCTCGGTTTTGTTTTCGTTCGCCTCTTGCACAACTAGACGCATAATCAACCAAATCATGATGTAGTGGCGAACGATCATTATTTGTATTTGTGCTTGCGTGAAGAAGCAATGCGCATGCGTGAACGAGATTTATGCAACATTTTGATTAACATTAATCGGTTTCGAAAAACCGTATTTTCAGCTGAACCTGAACACCTAAACGGCCGATGTTGCCACAGGCGCATTTATGGTCTTGCCGCTTGTGGGCTTCACGAATTTTGCCACCCTTCTCCCATTCTAGCCTAATTTTCTTGACTAATCTTTCACCGAAATCGCCACTCTATGCATAACCCCCCCCCCCTCCCGTTTTCCTGCAAGTACACTTATGTCTTTAAGTCCCTCTGTTGGTCACTTCCATGTTCGCATATTCTATAAGTCACTCGTTTAGTCATTCATATGCTTGCACACTGTTTTGGCCATTCACATGCTTGCACACTGTTTTGATCATTCACATGCTTGCACACTGTTTTGGTCATTCACACGCTTGCACACTGTTTTGGTCACTCGAATTCTTGCCTAACTCTAAGTCACTCTCATGCTTGCACAACTCTAGGTCACTCGTTTTTGTCACTCACTGGCATGGTTCCTTGTTTTCATAGGTCACACTTTTGATCATTTACACGTTTACACGCTCTCTAGGTTACTCTTTTGCCCATTGCACACGATCTAGGTCACTCACTGACCTGATACCTCACTCTGTAGGTAACTTTTGGTCTCATTCACATGATTGCTCACGCTCTAAGTAACTCTCATGCTCACTCACGTACCTGCAAACACGCTAGGTCACTCTTTTGGCCATTCACCTGGCTTAGTCCCTGGCTATCTGGGCAGAGGCGGATTTAATGAGGTTTCCACAAATTTTGCCACCCTTCTAATTTTCTTGGCTACTCATTCCTCAAATTTGCCGCCCTTTGAACTTACCTTTCTGGGCTATAGCCCGCCAAGTCTCCCCCCCCCCCGTAAATACGCCACTGATTGTTGCATATTTGGCTCTATTGTCTGGCCAAAGCCATTTCATGCGCTCAGATGAGTTAACTGGGGAAAGTGAGATCTAACTTTTTAATTAAAGATCGAACAAAATGTCATTCAACACCAAATCACTGGATTATCATCTTTTACCTCATGAGCACCGTGATTCGCATAAAGTGCTCGATGCTTGTTTACGATTTCGTACTCACCAGGTATTAATGATCGACATTGTGTAGTTAAAAGCCATATCCTTGAGGATTGCTTCACCCTTAGGCTTATCTTACTTCGCGTATCACTGTAATACAGTGTAAGGGTATATACCATATCGCTGAAATGCAAGTTTCATTTTTATTGCTAAAATGCATAAGGGTTATCTTGCTTATCGCTCGCTTTAGACACTTACCTAAGTTCTTGTTGTGTAGCAAAAACAAAATTAGGTTTATCTTTAGCTATCACAATGATATTTTATTTTTGCTATTGCTATAATGTGAGGCCTTTATCTACGTATGTATTAGGCTTATCTTGAATCTGTATAATGTGAGGCTTTTCTTCTTGTATTTGTTATAATGTGAAGCTTATCTGGTGTCATAATAACGATTTTTCTTGCATTGCTATGATGTGGGGGAATATTTTATTGTAATGCCGTAACGTATCACTGTAATGTGTGTATGTGTGTGCTTGCGTAGCTATAATACGAGGCTTGTCTTTTTGTTTAACTTTACAAGTGGCAAGAGGGGTTACCTTATTTCTTGCATCGCTATAATTTAAGGCTCATCTTATCTTGCATCGCTACAACTCAAGGCTTATCTTATCTGCATCGCTATAACTTAAGGCTTATCTTATCTTGCATTGCTATGCAACTCTTCTTACATAAAATCAATAGGCTTTCTAGATATTATGCCGAGGTGAACAGGGAGAAAAAAGTCATTTCTCTCCATCGGGAATCGAAAGTAGGACCCCTCTTGCATACCGGGGAAGCTCATTGACTATTACACCATACACAGACCATCCTCTTTCCCTTAAAACACACACAGTAGCGTTACTTGCTGAGTAGAGACATTGCAGCCTCTTTTTAACTTTAGCTAATGACCTCCAGGCGGCGAAAGAAGAGATGGATGGTTTCACCATCAGGAGGCAATTAGCTGAAGTTAGTCTGCAGTCTCTACTGAGAAAGTAACACTACTCTGCGTGTTTTAAGGAAAAAAAGGATTGTCTTTCTATGGTATAATGGTCAGTGAGCTTGTCCGATATGCAAGAGGGCCTGGGTTCGATTCCCGGTGGAGAATAATGACACTTCTTTCCTGTTCACCTCGGCATAATATCCAGGAAGTCTATTGATTTCATGTATCTTGAGGCCTTTGACGCGGATCCGCGTGCCTTTCCACACGAGCACATAATTGCAGGCTTTCCGCCCTCATCGTAAAGGCTGATTATGTTTTTTCACCCAGTGAACGCCGTACGTGTATAGCATTGTTTAATAAAAGTATTTGATTTTTTTTTAAAGTCTTATTTCATTATTCAAGTACATACAGTAAAACCTCTTCTAACGGCCACCTCCGAAAAACAGCCAAATTTTGTTGGAACCGAATGCGTCCCATAGACTTTACATTACAGATAATCTCCGAACAACGATTTCCGAATTACGGCCAATTTGGACATGGAGTCGGAAAAAAATATGCATATCGCTATAAGAAAAATACTCTGGGGGGGGAATTATAGATGGTTTCTTTTCCTGGGTACAAATGCTAGCTGCGTACATTGAAGGTATAGAAGAGGGCCACTTAAAAGTGATCTATAGTTGTGCCGCGGATCACTCAAGTGATCTGGAACAGCACCCCAGGTCACTTAAGTAATCTGTAAATGCGCTGCAGGTCACAGACGTGGATCTAAGAATGTGCCGCTTAGTTCATTCTTGCAAAATTAGGTTTGAGATCGCGGGCCACATCAGATGACTCCGAGAGCCACATTTGGCCCGCGCATCCTGGGTTGAGCATATATGGTATAGTTGATCGTGGGTGGGAATAAAGAACTATTTGAGGTTGCTGGTACACCGTTTTGGTCCATAAACAGTTTTTCTCGCCAAGCCGTTTCTGTTGTGCACCTCAGCACTGCAAGCCTAAATTTTAGGATGCCAAAATAGCGCTATAAATCGATTAAATGGCCGCAATTAGATGCTTGGTCAGCTGGGGCAAGTACGCATTTTATCCCCCCCCCCTGCAATGTTGAAGGGTAGTTTAAAGAGTTAAATTTGCGCCCCACTGCCCCGTCGAATAATCAATCATTAGAATATTATACTAATCTTGTCTTCTAATATATAATCAATTATATAATCATCGTAATGAATTACAGAACGGATTATCATAATTTTAGGTGTTATATAGATCGCAGACTTTATATTGTTTTTTTTTCCCCTTTCCGAAATAAAATTTTATTGCCAATAACGGCAACTTTCCAATAGTGGCCACATTTTCACGGTCCCGTCCGTGGCTGTTGTTGAGAGGTTTTACTTAATAAAGTTTTAAAGTATGGACGAAATGAAGTTACGGTTGCTATATCTCCTTTATCTCAGAAGGAAACAGAGGGGTAGACGTATATATGGGATCAGCATGATCGGTCCAGGGAATTTTGTTAAGAGTTGCCCGAATCGGGATTCGAACCCAGAACTGCACAGTGAGAGGCTCCGACTGACCAGACACGGCCCAGACTCTGTCCCTCCCGGAATATGACACAGTGAGAGGCTAGCACCTTAACAACTCGACTCCTCGCACATAACTTTACCCGAGTCTTATCTCTAGTTTCGCTGTACATCGAAGGTTATCTTACTTTCCATGTGGCTTTACCCCGAATTTTATCTTATTTATGGTATCGCCATACATCTATCTCATTCCACTGAGCTCCAATGCTTATGATTTTTGTCGCAACACGATCATTTTCTGCACACGAGGGCTAATGGGACCGTGCCCTGCAATTAATTGCCGATTCCGAACGCCAGCTTTTTTTTCTACTCACCAAGAGATTAGTGTACTAACCGCACGGCGTGAAACTCCCTTGCGGTAGCAATTTTTTTCTTGCGATCATGCCTTTTTTTTTATACCCCCCACGTCAGAAAAGTTCCTGACGAGGACGAACCGGGTATCGAACTCACGACACCTCTAAAAAAATCCTTTGGTACTTTATGCGAGTATCTTACCAAGCTGGGTTACCACGCCGCTATTGCGTTAACCACAAAAAAGAAGATAGAATTGATTGATAACAATGTGCGGATAATTAAATAAGAATTATCACAGTGATGTTGTTTTTTTTTCAATTAATTAAATTTATTATCATTATTATTTTCCTGACTAGATCCAAGGACGATGAACTGGCCTCTATGCGGGAGCCCGTTTCCCATGCTGTCCATCATCTTTTCATACGTATATTTCGTGAAGGTCCTCGGCCCTCAATGGATGAAGAACAAGAAACCTTTCCAAATCGAGCGTCTCATAGCCCTCTACAACATATTCATGGTCATTTTCTCCGCTGGATTCTTCTTCTATGTGAGTAGCTTTTCTTTCCAATCTGGAGCAAAAACATGACACGTGTTCAGGCACATTTTACGACTCACCCCCCCCCCCGGCCCTCTATATGTCTTCATACCGGTAATCCTGTTCATCAATCAACGTACCGTAAACCAATTTATTTTCCACTCGAGGTTAGTTGATGGATTGTACACGGTAATGAGGATCTAATCAATCTTCACTGTTGTACAACCTCATTGTCTTCAATCAACGACTATGTTGAAGTTACTCCCTATGGTTATGAGGTTACAGTGACTCGCCCCTCTTTGATACTACGGTATATGCAGAAATGCTTTGCGATACTGAAATTATAAGAATTTATACACTTTATACACTTTTTTATAACTTTCTCTCGTTTCATAATTTCGCAGGGTGGCAGCTACACTTACCTTTCTGGAAACTTTAGCTGGATCTGTGAACCGATCAATTACAACGATGATCCTGAAACAGTAAAGGTTATTATTATCATTATTTTTTTTTCACCATCAATATATAAACACGTGAAGCAATTAGTTCTTTCTTGTAGAATATTGCCCATTTTCGTAAGAGTTATACCTATAATATATATATACAGATGATTTTTTTTTTCTTTTTCCAATCAAAGATGGTCACTATTGGTTGGTGGTACCTCATTCTGAAAATAGTGGAGTTCTCAGATACGGTATGTGTGTTTATTTCTAAGTTCAACATTGCCTGATTTAAGATAGATGTCGCAAGAGTGTCGTTGCTTCATCAAGAAAAGTTCTAGATGAATTTCGCAACCGAGCAGATTTCAGCTCTTGACGGCTCCTTCATTGAAAAACAAGCAAAATTGGCACGTTTTACGAACTTGAGCACTGGCTGTTGGTTGAATAAATACTCCACAGCGAGTAAAATATTTTAATTACAACATATTCAAATTGCACTCATTACTCATTAGAACAGTGTTCTTCAACGTTTTCACAACTGCGAACCGGTGGGAGAAGTTGTTTAACAATTTCGCGGTTCGGCCAGAAATAAAAGAAAAATTATCAGTGGACCGGCGAAAAAAAATTAACAGGAGAAATAGTTTGTGGACCGGCAAAAATAATAAAGAGGAAAAATAAATCTTAGAAAAATGTGCGACCAAGAGATTGATTGACTGTAAAATTTAAAATTATGTAGTGTTATGGCTGTATGAATTAGGCAAAAGTTTCGCAGATTGGTAAGAAATTCACGCGGTCCTGCGTTGAAGGACACTGCATCAGAATATCAGTTCATTGCCAGTTTCATCTCTAGAAGAAAGATGGCAGCAGCGGAACACATAACATGCGCGTAACTTACATTAAATGCATAGTTAGGTTCCACAATAGTTAGTATTTCTCTTCGGAGGCGAATGATGTAAATTGTCTCTGTGGCTAAGGCTGTAGGCGGTTCAAAAAAAAAAAGAGAAAATTGAACCGATACACTGAGCATGATTCCTCACCTTATTCTTCTAAACCGAGCACAAACATGATCTATCTTCCTTGTGGGAAATTCACTTTCGTTCCCCCCCCCCCTCTTTTAGAGAGTAAGTGAGTCTAATGCTGTGCGTGTGTGTATGCACGTGCACACGCGAAGTTACTGCTGCCGTGTATATTTTGAATTGGTAGTGAAGTATGATGATTCGTGCCGTTGTAGGATCTGTTGCGATAGCGAGGTTTGTTTTTAACAGGGAGATCAGCTCGCATTCGCGTCTTGAAGTTGGAAAACTAACTTCAGCCAACTTGCCTGCGGGGATCGCATGCAGAAAAATACCATGCAAACAGCGTATACTCATCATCAATTAAAAAAAACAACAAACAACTTTGACCTTGAAACTAGCTCAGCCCTGTGGCACCTTATGCGCCAAGGGTGTGCTTATGGCAGAGTTTACCTTTGCCCTGAGAACGTCCTACGTTAGATACGTAACTGTAAGATCCTATTCCGTGTATTTTCGCAATATAACTGGAAACGCGTGTCATCCTCAATGACATCGTTAACGTTCCGGAAGTCATCGTTTCAAACGTCATCAAATCGTGTGATTATTTATCAATCTAAAAATCTTACCTCCATCTTAGCTAGTATTATTCTCTAATGGACGCGGCACGCCGATAAACGCCATGGGTCAAACGGAACAAGATGGGTTAATTCTTGTTTGTCTTATCAGAGCTCCATGTGTGGATCAATAGAGCGTAACGCTCTCACACAAAGGAATTGCGTGCGAGGTGTCCGAGACGAATCTCAGCATGGCGTATATTGTCGTTGTTGTTCTCTCAGGACTTGACCTTGGCTTCCAGGAAGCATACCTTAACTCGAAGACTTCTCCATGTTGTTTATCCAAGCACCATGTTGTTTACCTATCTCACACATGGGAATAACACGAAAATACGCATTTTTACCGCTTTCTTTTCGTTGTCGGCTAAGGCCTCAAAATTGCGTGACAGATGCTGTTACGGTTGGACATTTTCGCTCTAGTTGTAAATCTTACGTTAATGATGCATTTTGTAACTTTGTTATCATGTTAACAGCCCCCAAGTGTGTTGATACTATCAAGTATGATAATGCAAGTTGAAACAATCGAATTTCTCATTTGCAGATATTTTTCGTGCTGAGGAAGAAGTTTACTCATATATCGGCGCTTCATGTTGTTCACCATTCCCTCGTGGCGTGGGGTGTTTGGATAGGAATGAAGTTTGGACCCGGTAAGTTGGATCGTTCAAGTTCTGGACACTCCGTCTGCTATAGGTAGTTTTTTGGTTGAGACATTCCTTATCCCTACCCGAGAACTACTCATTAGAAGACAAAAATGAGTGACGAGGATTAATGTTGTACATTCGACCATCAACTCCGACAATCGCTGGTACATTTAGTATAAACTATATCAAAATACATAGTACATTGAAACTGTACTTACAATTTTTTTCCCCGACATCAAGATAATTGATCTTTTCCATTTTTTTTCCTAGCAATTCTTCTAGTATTTGACCATCTTTTTAGTTCGTATTTTTGTCGGTTGGTCTCGATGTTACTACTCACCAGTGTTGGACAATAAAAAGGACTATGATTTCTATTCAAGTATTTCAGGTTGAGCATTTTGCCTGCAGTTGTCGAAGTTTCGTCCTTTATCGGTGTTATTTCTTATACAGCAGGGTGGGAAAAAAGTCCGTAGAAAGTTTAAAAATGAATAACAACCGGAAAAATAACTGAAATAAAAAATGGTTTGCGGGGTTAGCATCGCTAAGTCACGGGAATTTTTTTAAGACAGAAAAAAAACAGCCGATAGGTGGCACTGGTTCGAGCGACTTCGGTTGAAATATGCAAATGATACGGTTATAAGAACTTGCGCTCCTAATCCACAACCAATTCAACGTTGTAAACCGTGTATGTGGACCTGCTGTGGACCTGTATCCAAGTTTCGTCTATATTGCTTTTCAGTTGTCTACGTACCGTCTGTATAGGTGTTTTAGTTGTCAACGTTTTTTCAGCTCGATATTTCAGTTGTCAACGGTACCGTCTTAACGCATGGGCCCACCCGGGCGCGGCCTGGAGGCCTCACAAAAATTAGATCCGGTTGAAATTTTCTAGAATTTACCAGGTAGGGCCTCAGAAAAACCACTTGGCCTGGGGGCCCATGATGCTCTTAAGACGGTCCTGCTGGTAGGGCCTCAGAAAATTCACTTGGCTGGGGTGGGAGGTGAGCATGATGTTCTTAAGACAGCCCTAGTTGTCAAACTTTTCGTTTGCATCGGTGTTCCGTTTCTTCAGTGTTTCAGTTGCCAACGTTTTTTCTGTATCGGTGTTAATGTGTTGCCAATGTTTTGTCCGTATCGGTGTTTCAGTTGCCAACGTTTTATCTGTTTCAGTGCTACTTCTCATCGGTGTTTCAGTTGTCTACATTTTTTTCTCTATAAACTTCTTATCAATGTTTCAGTCGTCAATGTTTTGACAACATCGCGTTACTTCTCACCTGTGTTTCAGTTGTGTTTCAACAACGGCCTAGACAAAATGTCTACGTCGATGTTGTTTCTCATCTCCACTTCTAGTAATCGATTTTTTTACCAAACGTCGGTGTCGCTTTTTATCTGCATTATGACTTGCCCGCCCCAGTGGCCAATACTCATCAGACAGTGCTTGTATTTCAGCCACCGATGTTTTGTCTATGTTGACCTTATTTAATTTCCGCTAAATCAACATTCTCTGTCAATGGATCGTTTCTCTCTCAGCATTTATTCAACAGAAGGTCAGTCAATGATTGGTGTCAATCTGCCAAAATCTGAATTATGCGCATTTGTGTACTAAGTATGACGAATAAACTGTAATATTGAAAGAAATACTGTTATCGAAAATAAATATTTTGATCCATGTGTACATTACCTCATACGATTTTAATTCACCAGGTGGCAGCAACGCTTTCTTCCCATTCATCAACTGTTTCGTCCACATGATAATGTATTCGTACTACTGCCTCGCTGCTCTCGGCCCCGGCATGAGAAAGTACCTGTGGTGGAAGAAGTACCTGACAATGTTCCAGATGGTAATCAAGTCTTCTACTCAGTAAACAGCCTAACCGTTACATACATTTGAACAGATCCCATTACATAACCATTAAGGTTATTATAATTAACGGGTGTCTTTTTTTCTCTCTGTCTTCCAGTGCCAGTTCGTGATAGCCTTCGTCCACGCTATGCTCCCATTCGCGTACGACTGCGGTTACCACAAGGGCTTCTCGTACGCCGTCATGTTCCACGCTCTGCTTTTCCTGGTAATGTTCTTGAACTTCTACCGACGTACCTACCAGGCCAAGAACCAGAACGCCAAGTCGGTCGAGGACTGGAGGAGGACGGTCGACATCAACGGCCTTTCGGCGAGGAATTCTCGCGAGAAGACAAAATCTGAAGACGAAGGAGTACTAAAGAAAGAAGACTGATCATCCGATCAAGATCAGGAGAACTAAGCCTATTTTTTTTTTAAAAAAATGGGATACGGCACCAAATATAGCCTGATGGAGGCTGAATCCTAATATGGGAGTAGGGGTGACAAAGTACAATGTGGCTAATCGTGGCAAACGTTCTTCTTCAAAACTTGGCGAATGCCTCCTCATTGAACCTCTTGGTATATCTTTCGTTTTTTTTTTTGCGTGAAATGTTGTATTGTTATAGTCTCGTCTATTTTAATATCATTTTTGCATAAGATAAAGCCCGTTTATAGATTATGGTCTATTCTAGCCTCTAATCGAGTACCTGTTGCAAACAATATAAGTGGAACCTGTAATAAGAGCTAAAAATCGCAATAACCGTTGTCTCTATTCGTCTTTTCTATTCGTCGAGGTCACCCAGGGCCAAAACAAGTGGTGGGGGAAGCAGGCGAGTCTGGTGCTCCGGGTGCCAGATCAGAGGGAACGCAAATTTCACCCTTTATATGCTCTTCTTCAACATTACAAGGGTACGCCAAAATGCGTGCTCGTCCCGGCTGATCAAGTATCTAGTTTCGGTCCTGAGGTCACCAAGATAACGCTGAAACCCTGTTTCCAACAACGTCTAGTTCCTTTATTACACATTCTTGCAGCACTACATTCCAAGTTGCTCGATACAAAATGTCTATGTAAAAAATGAGTGGAATATGATTCAGGTAAAATGGAGTAATATGTGTCATTTATTGTTACTTTACTGTTTGATATTCATTATTCATGGTCAATTATTTCCTTCATCTTTGTATGAAGTTCCCTTTTATGTGTGTGACGTAAATAAAAGTATTTTTTTATCGAACATCCATTGCTGATTTCTACTTTCTGACCTAAAAGATAGATGGCATGATTCTCGTTTTCGCGAGGAGAAAGTTATTCGTGATAAAGTAGGGTTGCCAGACCTCCTAATTTTTTTTATATCATTCAGAACGTCCTCATACGTTCTCGAAACTCCTCCCTTTTGTGCTCATTTAATTTTCCCGGAATTTTTTTTCCTTTTCCAGAAAAAATGAATATTTTCTATTGAACTGAAGTTAAACAAAACTTTATTTGGGTTTCTTTTCTATACATATTTGAAAATTTAGTCTTTGCAGAAATCGAGGGCTGTATAGTTTCCCCACATTAAAAACGATCCCCTTACCCAAAAAGTACTTTGGGGCCGTTCAAGTATTACGTAAGCAAATTTTTAGCCATTTTTGACCCCCCTCCCCCACCCTTGTCAGCAAAAGTCAGCAAAACGCTGACCCCCCCCACTTTGTCAGCAAAATTTCGTCATCAGCTCTGCCCCTCTGAATCCTAACTCATATTTTCATAAAGGGTGGTTGATGACGTAAGCATTATCCAAACTCCCCCCCCCCCCCCGTCATCAAAAGTCAACAAATCGGAAACCCCCCCCCTTTATCGATGATGACGTAATACTTGAACGGCCCCTTTTACATGAGGAGCTTATTTTCAAATTGAACACACATTCCCGCTTTTGCTAAATTTACAGTAGAAGTAAAAAAAACGTCTTCCTCATTAATACGTTTGCTTTACGAAAGTATAACAAATAGTATATAAGAATGGTAGAAGAATACAGTCGAATCCCGTTTTAACGAATACCGTTATAGCGAAAATTTCGTTATAACGGACACTTTTCTAATCCCCCAGATAAGTTTGCATAGGAACAATGGAATTCCTTTATAGCGAAATTTCATTATAACGAAGTGATTTCTGCGGTCTCTTGGCGATATTTATAATGGGATTCGACTGTGTTTAAATACTCTCTTTGTTTCTTGATCAGCATTCAAAAGAGTTTTCTAGATTCGAATTTCGGAAATGTTTCGTTTTGATACAAAATTAGTGGAAATGCTAATTTTGATTAAAATTTGAGCTGGTCAAGTCCCGAAAATTGGAAATTTCTACGTCACCTGTTGATTCTAGAAGGTTTTACCTTAACCAGGAAAGTACTCTTACTGCCCTCTCGTCATGGAATGAATTTCGAAAAAAAAAGGAAATATTCCCTCTTTTGAAAAAATAAGCTCCTTACATATTAAATGCGTCTTTATTTTGATTGGAAAAAAAAAAATTCTACAGAGGTGCCATCTGTTGTGAAAATATGTAAGTGACGCTGCCAAGATTGTGTCTGCGGGTATCTTCATTTCTAAAATGTTTCTGAATCCAGTAACCCTGGGTCGAAGGCCGAAAAAAATAGAAAAATGTTCCGTTTTGATTGAAATATTACTGGGAATTTTTAAATATAATGGAGGGGGGCATCTCTTATGAACAGAGATAAATGAGTCGTTACTAAGGAGACACAAGCTTACGTCCTCGTTTTGGAATTTCAGAATCTGGTAACCCTATAGGTAAAAGGTAAAAATGAAAATTCATGCAGTTGCTATGCGGTACGTGTAGTCATAGTGGCGGACCCGCATCGTGAGCAGGTTCGGATCCACGAGGGGAGGAGGCGATCGCCCGTCCCAAGAGTCGAATAATAAGGGAAAAAAAAAATTTTCGTCCCGTAAAATACGGGATTATTTAACGAACGTACACAACAAACGCCCTTCCTAACACATTTCCCTGGATCCGCGCCTGATCGCAAGGGGACACGGGTTCGGACACCCCCCCCCCCCCCCACCAGCGATGTGACCCTGACCCGGAGCACAGAAAATAGTTTTATAAGTGAGAAAAACGGTTCTGTGAGGGGGTGTACAGTACAAGTGTGAGACCACTTTAGTTTGAAAATTTAAGAATTAAATAGCGTTGTCTAAAAGAACATTGAAAATAATTCCATAAGGGGACGTCGTGTCGGAGGTGCGCCTCTTGTCCGTAAGGTGGAGGAATATCCCTATACACCTGATAATCGAGGGGTTGCCAATTTATACACGAAACTACGGAACTTAACGAAGAAGCCTTTATTTCGAAGCACACTCAAAACAGACAACCTTCCAGGATGGAAGCCACATTCCAACTCACGTTCTCTTGGAAGATAGATTTTCTCTTCTCAACTTCTTTAACAACGTATAAACAAACAAAACGCATTAAGTGCTGTAAGGCCTCAGAGAGTTAGTAAAAATGTCCATACTGGAAAAATAGATTCGTTACAATACTACTTTTCCGATTGCGTAAGCATAAACCGGGACAATTGGGCGTCTGGAAGCCTTTTTTCGGGACAGCGAATTTAAGAGCGAAAAATCAGGACAGTCCCGGAAAACCGGGACATCTGCTTACCCTACAAGCAACGTATCATCCATTTTACCACAAACGAACAATATCGGCCAAGTGTAGGGTTACCAGATTCGAAAACTGAGTCTGTGTGCGTACCATTTTTAACGTCAATTTTTCGCAATTTTCACAACAGATGGTGCCACTAAGAATCAGCATTTAGTCCACTGTTTTTCATTGAATCTGAGTTAGGATTACCTAGGGCAGGGTTTTCCAACGTGAAAGCTCGCGCGGAACCCTTGTTGCTTGTTATGTGTAGTGAACAGTGCGTGGAGTGTAACGAATGAATAATTATACCGTTATTAGGCCTGTTGCTCTCAGCGGCGAGACTTTTTAACGGGGAGATCGGCTCGCATTAAGAAAGTCCGCACACCAAATGCTTGGCGTTCGAACCTCTCGGTGAGAAACATAAAAAAGATGGTCGGAATCAGCTGTGAACTGTGTAAGTAACGGTCTAATTAGTTCTATTGTGCAGAAAATGAGTATTAGGGAGAGAGTATCCAGAGTATTTAGGTTCTTTTCTTTTAGACAACTTTTAAAGAGTTGGATTCGATGCATTATCTGTTTTTCTTAGATATTAGCAAAATGGCTACATGTCGGAAATGTGTGTGTATGTATAGTGAACCTTCCGTGAAGTTTGTTTCCGTGTGATGCTTATTATGTGTAGTGAACAGCAGAGCCCCCCCCCCCAGTATATATATATATATATATATATATATATATATTTGTGAGAAACGCGTAGTGTGACCATATGATCCATATTTTACGAGGTAGAATACTTTTTTTCATAATAATCGGTTATTTCAGCGTTTTAATAAAAATTTTAGTTTTGTCAAGGTTGCTAAAAAACTCACTTTTAAATTTTCAAATCATGAATTCGTTATTTTAACATGAGCTACGCATCAATGTGAAAATGTCCATTTTTTTCTGTTTTATTTATTTATTTAATTATTTGGTCACCCTAGCTTCAGGATAACGAAAAACATGCTCATTTAATCTTTTTTTTTCTCTTCCACATTCATTTTCTGCACAATAGAACTAATTAGACCGTTACTTACACAGTTCACAGCTGATTCCGAACATCTTTTTTATGTTTCTCACCGAGAGGTTCGAACGCCAAGCATTTGGTGTGCGGACTTTCTTAATGCGAGCCGATCTCCCCGTTAAAAAGTCTCGCCGCTGAGAGCAACAGGCCTAATAACGGTATAATTATTCATTCATTACACTCCACGCACTGTTCACTACACATAACAAGCATCACACGTAAACAAACTTCACGGAAGGTTCACTATACATACACACGCATTTCCAACATGTAGCCATTCGTTAGAGGTTCCGCAGAGGAATATGGACGAGGTGCATGTCTGGTTTAGTAGTAGTAGTAGTAGAAGACTTTCTTTAATAGCAGCAATGTGTGGTTTGATCATCATGGCGTTACAGTTTTGCAATAGTTCCTTGCATCAGAAAAGGCTCTGGCTAGGACGAAAGAGGATATTGAACACACGACATCTCTGAGCATCTTGTGGCGCAGTTCGCGAGTATCCTAGGCTAGCATATTCCACTGCTATGTAAGCAGTATTTTGCTAATACCCACGGTTTTTTAATTTTTTAATCTCGACAACTGATACACATTATTGCTGATTTCTCGTTAAGTATTCACGAAACACGAAAAGCTTCAAAAGAGGAAGAAAATGGTAAAAAGAAGATCGATGAAATAAAGTCTGGAACTGGAGGGGGGGGGGCAAAGGGGGCAACTGCCCCGGTCTCCAAACACTTTGGGGGGCGGAAAATATCAGGAAATAACAAAAATACCGTTATAGAATCATCAGAATTCGAAGTGGAGAGGGTGGCAGAATCATTTTTGTCCCTCCTCAGAAAAATCGTAGTTATGACCCTGGATGAAATGATCATTAACGATAACATTCATAAGTTGCAAAAGCTTGAATTATACTCGACGTTTTCACTTCAACTCAAACTCCAAATGTTTGGGAAATGATCATTTCTGTACAATGATATTATATTACAAAAATGTGTGGCTATAATAGTTGTTCATTGAATATGGTCACCTCAAAAATCCTAAACTTTGATGATCGACTAACTGTCTGAATATTGACAGAGATACGATATCAGGGTCGCAACCAGATGCTTGGTCAGCCGGGGCAATCACGCATTTAGGAGCCCCCCTTATATGTTGAGGGAGAGATTAAAGTGTGAAATTTGCACCCCCACTGGTCCGTAGCTCCGGTCACCGTTCTGGTGACTCCCAAGTTCCTCCCTAGTTGCGGCCCTGCCTAGAATAATTTAGAAAAAACACCCCTTTAAAGCACTAAACAGGCAATCAGCAGCAATGTCAACAGCTTGGTGCGACGCCCTTGACAAAGGTTGGCGATGCTCCTGGCAGAGCCGCGACGCATGGTTTGAGAAACACTGATATCCAGAGTATTTAGGTTCTTTTCTTTTAGACAACTTTTAAAGAGTTGGATTCGATGCATTATCTGTTTTTCTTAGATACGTAATTTATAATATTTTTAAAAATTTAATATGTTGTTGGTAATTTTTCCCAAGAATGATTACTGTGCAACAAACCAAATGCAGTTGAAATAATTCAATTTTTTGTGATATTTTCTTTAAGGTCTACGGGGCAGGTCATTTGTCAAATAAATTTCACTTGTACGATTTTCATCCTTATACGACCTTTTGACATGGCCTATTGAATATCGTGTAAACGAGGTTCCATTTGTGGTAATTAATCTGTAGAATGGGAGAAATATAACCCCAGGGAAGTTAGAAAGTAAAGCTTTTCCTTTTTGTCTGTCTTTCTATTGCTATTTCGGATTTTGCTGTTCAGGAAAGCGATAAAAATCTGACACCATGAAGTTCAACTGGCGATCCCAAGGAAGAGATGCGGGATGGCGTTGGCACAGAATATGTAAAGGAACAATTTAAAAGTTCCGCATCTTTGGAGGAAGACCGTAATACCAATTCCCAGGTCTTGAAGTCTTCGTGACTCTGTTGTTGTCTGAAGGACTTGTGTGTGAGAATAGGAAGAAAGAAAGAAAAGAACCAACAACGAATATTTTTTTTTTGTTTTTTTTCGTAGAATTCAAGCATGAAAAGTACATATACAATTGAAGGAGTTATACCCAAGGAGCCAGAAAAGGCTCATACTGGATATTTAATACATAGACAAATCGACTAACTTAAAGTATAAATGATACACAATAAAATTATAGGAAAGAAAGAACAAAGGGGTGGGGGGATTGGTTAACAAAATATATCATTAAACAGTGACAACCATGGTGGTGGTGCTTTGAGTAATTAACATGGAGGAAAAAAACAAAATAAATAAATAGATATATACCATAATTTAAAAAAAAAAGTTCAAAAGTGTTTTTCTATGTTAGTCTCAGATAAGAGATAGGATGTAATTAATTTTTTGTAGGTAGGCAGAGAGACATTTGTATCGAAATTTAAAGGAAATGAATTATAGAACTTTGGAATAATATATGTAAAGTGTTTTCTAGCTATTGTTTTGCGAATTAGTGGTAGAGTGTAAGTACTATTTATTCTTGAGGACTAGCGAGTGGTATTAAGGTTGAAAGAAAACTGATTGTTGTGAATGAGCAATAGTGATTTGTAAAAATAAAGATGTCGAAGAGGTAATATTTGTAGGCGGTTATAAAGGGCAAATGTAGGCGAGTGATAATCATTAGTAATAAACCGTAAAATTCTATTTCGAATAGAAATGATTGGTTGAAGATTATTACGGTAGTCGCTTCCCCAAGCAAGAAGACCGTACATTAGATGGGAATGGAAAAGAGCATAGTAAAGAGTGTTAATAAAAAGGTGTTAGTTGAACATGTTTGTTTCCTACTAATTCCATCGATTATCCCAATATGCTGTCTGAATTTTTAGATTTCTCACAAAAATAAAAATAAAAAATTACTTCGGGTGAAACAGTAACAAAAAATTTTTTGAAGCTAC
Organism: Pholcus phalangioides; assembly: GCF_987345545.1. Taxonomy (NCBI): domain Eukaryota; kingdom Metazoa; phylum Arthropoda; class Arachnida; order Araneae; family Pholcidae; genus Pholcus; species Pholcus phalangioides. The sequence continues at coordinate 20,222,297 of NW_028301603.1, read as the reverse complement.
CAGGGTTCCGGGATTTTCACTGTTCCGTTGCTTTTGATTCCGCGGAACCCCAAAAATTCTCTCACGGAACCCTAGGGTTCCACGGAACACAAGTTGGAAAACCCTAGGTCCTAGGGTTACTAGGTTCGGAAACAAAGAACGGAGAACGCTTGCACACGCACCCTTAGCGACGTCACTTATCCCAGTTTCTCCAATAGATGGTGTCACTATTCCTACCAATGAGGCCACAAACAATGAACCTTTTTGGATCACGTGATATTTCCCTCTTTCACAAAAACACTCATACAAATGCAGAAATATATGTTCCAATGTGTGGAGAAAAACAAATTTCCCCCGAAAAAAAAAAGTAAAATGATTCCGGAAACCTGAAAAGGAGGACAGAAAAGCGAATTTTCCAAAACGCAGGAGGACGCTTGAAATGACATCAAAAAGGAAGGCATGTCCTCCTCCTTACGGAGGGTGGTTGGTAACCCTACAAGCGTCGTACTAAGTTTTAGAAAATTTCCCCTTATGTCTTCCCCCTTTACAGGTTTCTGAAATTATTATTATAATTATTTTTTTGAAGAAATATAAGTTAAATATATATAAATATTTCTCCTCTAAGGGGGAATTCCGTCTCATAGGAGGCCCAAACAACTTGGGCGCCTTACATGGGAGAGTTTGTAAAGATGTTTTCTTCTACAAATCTCATTGTATACATACTATTTTAATACATAAATTCTCTCATTCAATTGCCTGTATTGCATTTTTGATGTTACTGCTGGGGTTTTTGCGTCACGACTCCCATGTGATGTTTTTTCCCCCCATTCCACTTCGAATAGATGTTTCTAGCTGCAGATTTTGTGACCTGCTTCTGTGACCTGTGATGATATTTGCCTGCTTATAGCCAGATCATGACTTTTAACCAATTTGACCAGTTCTTTTTACATACACGACACATTCATGCAAACACATATCTATCTACAAACATGTACACATTTTTTTCTTCACAGGCCTTCTTGGCCAGTTTTTATGCCGGCAGTTGGCCCTCGCGGGCTGGGAATCGGCTTAAAGTTCAATTCTGGTCCGGTCTGGTCTGGAATTCCGTCAGAATTCCAATTACGGGGGGAGGGCGTTACCCTCCAGCGTCAAAAGTGGAGTGGGCAGATCTAATGTATATACGTAGATATGAATTGACATCATCATCATCGTGCCCCCCCCCCCACCCAGCAATAATGACCTCCGAGTCTATCTTCGCCTATGAAGAGGATATATTTTCTATAAAACGTAGGAGAGCGAATGAAATTGTATCAAAAAGGAGGACATCTGGTAATCTTAGAGGTAGGGGGAGGGGTGAAAATCTGAATCAAGAAATATAGTGCTGCCATCTGTACTGGCGATTCCAAACGAAAAAATGTCTTTTCGTAAACTTTAAAATGCATCGTAGGGCCGCCCTTAACAGATGTGAAACCATGGCCCCCACATCCTGGGGTAGGGCCCCTAGTATGGGACCTTTGGTGGGCCTCTAGGGTAGACTTTTCACGGACTCCTCCATAGTTAATTTATAGGTGAAAAATAACAACAAATTAGAAGCGTTCCCGGCCCGAGGGCTGGAGTCTTGTCAGCCCCCCCACCCAATGCCGTCTTAAGGCATGGGCCCACCCGGGAACGGCCCGGGGGCCTCAAGAGAAAAGGGGGCCTCACAAAAATTATATTTCGTTAAGATTTTCGAGAATTTACCTGGTAGGGCCTCAGAAAAATCATTTGGCCCGGGGGGCCCATGATGCTCTTAAGACGGTCCTGCCCCCACCATATGATCATTCAGGGTTGGGTCGTCTCAAGAGCATCATGGGTCCCGGGTCAAGTGATTTTTCTGAGGCCATACCTGGTAAATTTTCGAAAACATCAACTACATCTCATTTTTGTGAGCCTCCCCATCCCTATTCTCTTGATGCCTCTGGGCCGTGCCCAGGTGGGCCCATGCGTTAGGACGGCACTGACTTGAGTCTGCCTTAAGGGTGTCATGGGCCCCCAGGCCAAGTGATTGTTCTGAGAGAACCCCCCATCCCCCTCCCCACCTGGCTAGAAAATACCTGCCTATCAATTTGCTTGCTTTTTCTATCGATATAATTTATATAATTTTTTATTATATAATATATATTCATATTTATTAATATAGTATATTCTCAGATATAATTTTTATATTTGGAGGGCTCCGGCAGTGCCATCTTAGCACATGGCACCCAGGCCTGATTTCTCATGGGCAAGTGAGATGTTTACCCAGAGATCCATAATTTTTTGGGCTCCAAAATTGAAATACGTTTTTTCACTGACCACCAATATTTGACTCTCCATTGGACGTAGTGAAATGAATATATTCATTGGATCTATAGATGTATCTATAGATGTGTGTCAAAGGATGGACGTCCATCCTTTAGAGCAGTGATTTCCAACGTGGGCGTTAGCGTCCCTGGGGGTGGGGGCGGTAGAAGCTACGGGTATAACATAGAGGATCCTATAAGAGGTTAGATTGATTTGGGGGGGGGGGAATTCTGAAGAAGGGGTGATGGGACAAAAAAGGTTGAGAAATTATGCTTTGGAGGCTATTTTTTTCGGATGTCTCCTTATATGCTGATCCACATCAAGTTCACTTTGTGGGCTTCAGAGAGCCGCTGTACTCTAATTCCCACAATCTGGGTCCGTTTTGAGTGAAAGTGGGTCCCTCTCGAAAAAAATTAAAATATGGTCGTTGGTTGCCCCGCCCCCACACCCGGTATCCATGTGAATCAAATAAATAATTCATTTCTAAAAACACGTTCAATCCAAAGATTCATTGAAAAAAAAAAAGGTTAATTTACCAGCTTATACATAACTGGGTTTTTTTTTACTTCATTGTCTACTAGCAGGGGCGTAGCCAGAAATTTCTTTCGGGAGGGGGGGGGGAACCAAAGTGATAGAACAATAGATTTGGCCATCTTTTTCCTTTTTTCGGTCCTTTTCTCACATTTCGGGGGGGGGGGGGGAACCAGACCCCCAACCCCCAAGTCTCCACTCCACCCCCTCGCTACGCCCTTGCCTACTAGTAAAGAGAGCTTGCAAAGAAGCCCATTAACACTGAGAATTCAACATAAATGGAATTTAACACATGCAATATAAATCTAAAACAAATATAATTCAGTTATAGGCGCATTTATACATTTAGTTATTTACTGGTAAATCGACCTATAAATTCTCTTTTAATAAGTCTCAATGAGATTTTGGCACTTTATATATTCTGATTCCCCTTATTAATATAAATCCTTTCGAAGCGATTTCCCGGTGGAATGATTGTCTTTTCCCTCCCTGATGGTCCACAATTGTAAACGGTATACCATCATTTAACTGCCGCATATTTTCACACCTGAATATGAGAGCTATGTAGGAAAACGGTCATGTTGCTTTTCTTATTGGTGAGTGGATGGCGTGTCGCGCTGGGCTATTCGCGTTGCGCGCGGCGCAGAAAACCTGCTCCTGCCTTGGATTTAATTAGTCGATTCAGTATGGAGTGGACACACGGAGTTTTAGGGCCTCCCTATGCTACTATTCGGTGCTGGTCCGCCCTTACAATACGCGGGGGGGGGGGCCCTTAGCCCCGATGTTTCTCCCCTGTGAGAGAGGGGAATCAAAAATTCAGAATATGGAAATTCAGAATATATGAAAGAAATAATTCCAACACTCATAAAGTTCAGAATTGGCAACACCTGTCACACACACACCCAAGGGCGTCTCTGATTTGGTGGGTTCTTGGCCAGAAATTTTCAAAGATCCCCCCCCCCCTCCACGAAAGATCTTAACCTAGCATCAAGAGCCCCAAAAAGTGATTGAGCCTTGGACCTCCAGGCTCGTTGAGATGCCAAAGTGAACGGCTCAAGGCCTTGATTAGTGTTACATGCGTTCATCGAATCAGTACGAATTGCACACGTGTGGAGTTAGTTTTAGGGTCTGCTTATGCACGGCCGTAACTAGAGGGGAATGGGGGGGGGGCAACTTTCCCGGGTGGTGAAATTTAGGGGGTGGCAGTTTTACCTGGGAACAAAGAACACCATTACAAAATTATCGAATTTTAAAGTTGTAGGGGGCGGCAAAAATCCATAGGTGCAGATAGTCTTGGAAATCTGGGGGAGACAGTCATTATTATTAGGGGGCATGATGACGATGATTGTCATATATACGTATATACATTAGATCTGTCGACTCCACCTTTGACGCTGGGGAGGGAAAAACACCCCCCCCCCGCACCTGCAAAAATCCTAGTTACGGCCCTGTGCTTATGCCAGGATATTTGGACAGAAATTTTAAAAAGTGACCTCTACATTAATTTTCTAGTCAATGTTTTTAGTATAAATTTATTTTAAATGAGTAAGGTCCATACCTGGCCCACAATATTGGATTGGGAGGGATTCCAAGGCCATCTGTCTGGGAGGTGAATTACGATGAAAGGGCGTATGTGTGGTGAATAAACGTCCCGTATGTTACGGGACAGACCAAAAGTTTCTTCTTTGGAAAAGTTGTTTCTTTGATTTGACCAATTTTTATGAGCGAGAAAAATCAAATTATACTTGTCTCCCCTCCCCCTCCATGGTCCACTCCTTCCTGCTGCTGGAGAAGGGGCCCGTAGGCAGGGCCGTCTTAAGAACATCATGGGGGCCCCCGGGCCAAATGAGTTTTCTGAGGCCCTACCAGGCAAACTTTCGAAAATCTCAACCAGATCCCATTTTTGTGGGGCCCCCTTTCTCTTAAGACGGCACTGCCCGTAGGTTGAGGCCTATGGTTGTTCCCAAACCAGGATTGTGTGTCCGTGTCCGGATTCTCGATACGCCTTTATCCTGGATGTTTTCGTGTCTGAAGCTGCCCGAGAGATGGCGCCAAAATATGCGAGTAAATTCCTGTATTTATTCATGGAAGAAATTGCTTAAGGAAAAATAAGCAGGGACGCCCTTACGGCAAGGGAGTCCCCTGAAAATGATGACAAAGCCGTGCTTTGGTCGCAGTGATGATAACTCGTGGGAAAATTTCCCATATTCGTGGGAAGAATTGGCCAAAATTGGTCCACATGAGAAATTTCTTGGCCTTTGCGAGAAATTTTGAGAGTTTATCAAAGAAGAGTTTTGTTGAAAAAATATATATAAATGCAAAACAATATGCTTTTCTAGTGTAAAATACTTGACTACATACTTCCTCCGATAGATGGTAGGACAATTTTCGTAATGTGTGGGAAAAATGTAATCAAAAGGGAAATTTTGCTTGACGAGGTACCATCACTGTACATGGTGGGCCCCATAAGAGTAGGGCTAACAGCCGGGCCCCCGGGACAAATCTCCTTATTTTCGATTCAAGATTTATTCAAGTGGTCATTCAAGTGATCTTGGAATGTGCCGCGGATCGCTTAAGTCATTTGGGAATGCGCTATGGGCCACTTGAGTGATCTAGAACTCCGCGCGTACAACTTAAGTGATGTAGAACTGCATCGCAAGCCGCTCAAGTCCTCTGGCACTGTGTCACGAGTCACTGATACAATCTGTAAATATTCCGCGGGTCATTTAAGTGATATGGAAATGTGCCATGGACCACTTGAATGGTGTGAAACATCACCACGGGCATCTAGGTGCTCTTGAACTGTGCCGCGGGCTGCTAGAGTGATCTGTGAATATACCGCTACAGAAAAAGAAGAGACACTTGCCACTTCGATGACCGTCCTGTCTACCAGGTCATCGACTCATGGTCCCCACATCCTAGAGCAGGGCCCTTAGGCTGGGATCTTTTGCGGACCCCCGGTGAGACTTCTATAAGGGGGGGGGGGAGGCCCTTCTATAGTTAATTTGCAGCGTGAAAAAGCAAAAAAGGGATGAGAATTGTCCCGTGCCCCAGGGCTAGAACCCTGTCAGCCCTGCCCTTGTGTGGGGACGACGACGACGACACCATGCTTTGACTACAGCTGAAACAGCGGCAACGACGTTGACCATATAGTTTTGAAAAATAAGAGCAAGATATTGAATACTTTCACTGCAATCAAACGGAAACGATTAAATGTACGACAGAAGCTGTTAGTAATCGATTCAGGGTATATATACATCGGTACTTACGACGCGCTCGTTGACGACGTCAGCGATGAACGATGCCTCCTCGTCTCGACGACCTCCCGTAACAGAACGAAAACATAGTCGTGATTCCCGATCGAAACATGATATTACTTCATGTTAACATGAAGCCATTATCAAGTTCAGCCTATTTATGGGACATCATGACTCGCGCGATATTTACGAATAACAATAACACGGAAAACTCCTTTCGAATGGCTTTTACGCGTCAATATATTCTGTTAATTTAACAGCGTTATAATCACGCGATAACGTTGAACATCGTATTTACGTAATTAGATGAATTGATTTAGAAAGATTTTAGTGCTAAATTACAGTAGAAGTAAAAAAATTATCCCCCCCACCCCCCACGAATACGTTTGCTTTATATAAGTAGAAAATAGCCCAACAGGTCAAGGCCCCCCACATTCTGGAGCAGGGTCCCCTAGTCTGGGACGGACTATCTTTGACGGGCCCCCAAGCCAGACTTTACACAGGGCCCTTCTATAACGAATTTATAGCATGAAAAAGCAAAAAATGATGGTAATTGTCACGGGCCCCAGGGCTGGAGCCTTGTCAGCCCTACCCTTGTGGCGGCCATGCAACAGGTAGTAGGATGCAGGGATGGTAGAAGAATATTTAAATACTATGTTTCTTGATCAACATTCAAGGGAGTTATCACATTTGTATTTTGGGAATAATATTAGTGTTTTGAAAGAATATTACTTTTTTGAATAAAATTTGAGCTGATCCAAAATTTAAAATTTCTACGTCACCTGTTGATTCCACAGAAGGTTTTAACTAGCCCAGGAAGGTACCCTTACTGCTCCCTCGTCATTAAAATAAAAAATACGATTAATTTACAGTGGAACCTCCCATAACGGACACTCCCGTTAGTGGACAGCTCCACTGACAGACACAATTTTGAATTGCATCGACGGGATTTATGTATCTTACTATTAATTAACGGACACTATTCGTTTGCGGGAAAAATTTTCGCTTCCATTTGCGTCCGTTATCGAGAGGTCCGTTATGAAGAGATGAAACGGACGGAAAAGGTGGATATGTTTTCCCTTTTGATAGAAACGACCGACTAACTTTACATTGTAATTTCTACCAAAAATATTCCTGTTTGAATAATCCCGGTTGCATAATCTGACAGAGCTTATACAGCACCTCCTAGGGATAGAAGGCCTCCGCAATCTGCTTGTGACATCAGTAAGTAGTCCATTTTCCCCCAGAATATTCAGGGAAAAAAATTCCCTGATCGTGCCAGTATCATCGTTGGGCGGAAAAGAAATGATCTCGGGCTCAGAATTGGCGATTTCTATTAATATGTTGCGGTAAAAAAAATTAAAATACCGACAGAAAATATCGTTTTTTTTATGCTATGTTAACCAATTTTTGTTAATTTAAATGTTTTTTGAAGGTCCTTTTTTTTAAGGGTAACTCAAAATTCCCCCGCCCCCAAAGTGCGATCCTGCGCACGCTTCTGTGTATTCAGCCAGTCATATTTCCACACAAAGGGACTGATTATTTCAGCCATATGTGAAGCCCAATTTTCATTGATTTACTTTGTAGTATAAAAACGTAACTGTGCTTGAATTGTGGTTTTTATGAGTGTATTGTCATTCCCAACCCTTTAAAGGCAAAGCAGAAATCACCAAACAACCCTTTATCCAAAAAATTTTCTTTTAAATAAAACAGGAGTTTCATTTCCGATTTTTTCAGCAGGTGCAAAGTAAGGAGTATAAGGAAGAGTGTTTCACTGAGAAATCAACTTTACGAAATATCTGGGGCTTGTTGATGCTAGAATAAGAGGCTTTTAAGGGGCCAAATAGCGTGTCAATGCCACTTGAAGTTATTCTAAATTGTGATGTTTTGGTATGAAAATAACACAAATACAACTAAGTTGTCCTCGCTGTCATGGCCCCTGCATCCTGGAGTAGGCTGGAATCTTTTGCGGGCCCCCCCCCCCCCCCGATCAGACTTTCACGGGCCCCTTTATGATGGAGTTATAGCGTAAAAAAACAAAAAAAATAATGAAAATCGCCCCGGGCCCCAGGGCTGGAGTCTTGCCAGCCCACCCCTTGTGGGGTGCAATGCTCGCCGTATCAGAATGCAGATCCAGAGAGGAGGAGAAAACAATGGCAATAAAAGCAGGCTTTCTTTTTTCGTACAAAAATTATACTAGATCTTTATTTGGTCCATTTAGCCGGGAATAAAATTAAATTAGACTAAAGCTTCAAGTTCGTCGCATTCAAGTGACTCACAAGCGCCATATTGCTGAACAAACGTCAGTTTTCTCTGTACAATTCCGGTTCGGATTTGCTCCTGCCATCGTCACGTACTTATATTACAAGTTGACGCACCACTGACTTTGACCTTTGAAGACCGGACACAACCCCGACCTCCTATATAACCTATCTAGGTGGTCGTGACACACGACCACCGCTTCCGAACTCGGAGATATATCGAAGCGCTCCCAAAGGATAACTGTATCCGGAAAGTTTTATCAAAATCAGACACATAGTCACCTCGGACAAAGGCAACAAAATATAAAATATATAAATAAATTGATATACAATCATGAGATGGCAGAGGCCTCACCATTTTAGGGGCCATGATGAAGTGTGGATAATATTATATACGAAGGTTTTTAGCATAGGTACCAAAACCTAGGTGTTGAGGCCATTTTTGAGCCCCTTCCTCCCAGTAATTCTTCTTCTTCTTCCCAATAATGTCGGCGTCTCTGTATTTCTGTCATATCGAAAAGGTTACAACATTCTAGCCTGCCTAGTCTGAGTCAGAACATAGCAGTCGATACGAGCAATCGATCGTCGAAGGCGGGGTCAAGATAAGTTTCACGAAAGGGGCGTGGTTTCTAACGAGTCTGATGCTACGCCGCACTTCGGAAAATGGCTTCTGAGCTTTCGTTGGGGTCCTGTCCTCATAGGCGTATTTACGTCGGGAGGGGGAATAAACGGGCTGTAACTAGGGCGGCAAATTTTAGGGGGAATGAAAATTCTTCACTTAAACTGCCGTATCTTCCTGGCTAAAAATCCAAGGATGGTCAAAAATGACGGGAAAATACGGGAATGTTCCGTAAAATATGGATCATTGGTCAAAGAGTCAGGGCCGCAACTAGATGCTTTGTCAGCTGGGGCAGTCATGAATTTGCCCCCCACCCCGTAATATTGAAGGAGAAGTTAAAGGGTGAAAATTGCGCCCTCTCTGATAAGGCACCGGACCCGTCTGCACTCCTAGGTGCGGTGCTGGTCATGATGTCACCCTATGGCCTTGGTTAACCCTGTTATTTTTACAGCCTCTCGCAGGAAAGAGTGAACTCTTTCCTCGAATTCGCCACCCTGTGCAACAACCCCGCTTAGCCTCCCTCCCCTTCCTAACTGTCACTCTTTCAGTCACTCACATGCTCGCACACTGCGCGTACATGCACCTAGAACACAGAATTTTTAATGAATTGGAACGTGTTGAAATATGCGTGTATCTGTTGTGAACCTAGCGTAAAGTTTGTTTCTGTGTCATGCTTGTTATACGCAGTGCTGCCATCTGCCGACAATTTCTGAGTTTTAATGATTGATTAATTGCGCCGTTGTAGGCCTGTTGCTCACTGTGGCGAGACTTTTTATCGGAGATATCGGCTCGCATTCACCCTTGAAGTTGGGAACCGCGGAAAACCTTCAGCTGACTCTGGGGTTCCAACCCGGATCCTCGAGTTGCGATTCCGTCACTAAAATTTATACTCGACTGTATATGAAGGCGTCTTTTATAGTTTTTTTTTCAATTTCCTTTCCCAGCAAAAGATAACGCAAAAACGGTTGAATTCGTTCCAGTCCATCGAAGAGAGGGGACGTAGGCGTCGTCCTTGGCCAGAATGGGACAGGAGGGGGGAAGAAAATGGCGATTTCCCAATTTCATCTGTAATAAACACGCGGTATCACTTGCCTCCATGAACAAGATAATCGTAAAAAAGAGAAAATTTAATGATTATAAACCGGAACGCGTGGTTGACTCAAAGGCGACTAGATAAGGAAGTAAAGCCCTTATTCTAGTGGCTATAGTTGACTCAGGTGTCGGTGATTTACGTCACCCAATCGACCAATCGCGCGAAAAAGAAAGAAAACAAAATGGCGGCTTATTTTTTTTATGGCCTATGCAGTGTTTGCTAATACGCATGCAGATGCATGTGGTTCTCACTCATCAAAATTCAGTCTTCAAAAAAATTACCCCAAATTTCGTTGCGGAGTAAAATATACTTAAATTTTTTGTTTAATACAGAGAGTCTTCCGCCCCCCCCCCCCGCTTAATCGGATATCAGCCAGAGCCGCCCTTACCAGACGCGGGGCCAGTGCGGAAATGATGGCAGTGATTCCCCCCCCCCCATTTCAGAATGATCCCTGAATAAATGGATGAAATATTTTCATAATATGAAATTAAATGAAAATAAATGGTTTCAGATTTGATGAAAATTCAGAATTTATGAAAGAAATTATTGTTACTGTAAACACGGAACCCGGTGCACCCGCACTTATCACACAACCCCCCATCCCTCTAAGGGCGGCTCTGATTCCAGCACAAAATATCCGATTAAGCGGGGAACAATTCGACTGCCATTTTACAACGTTAATATGGTTTGTATATTGAAAACTGATGAAAATAATTACTATTAACCTCTTTACGATCAGGGACGTAATATTGCGTCCAAACACCAGTGGAATAAATTCAATTCATCTATTTCTTCAACCTCTTTTTTACCTAATCGCGAAGAATTATTATATAATAATTAGAACCCGGATTATATGCACTAAAAAAGTGGCGAAATATGCTCTAAAAATATGCACTTAAAAATGCCAAAGTATGCACTTAAAAATGCCAAAATATGCACTTAAAAATGCCAAAATATGCACTTAAAAATGCCAAAATATGTACTTAAAAATGCCAAAATATGCACTAAAAACCCAAAATATGCACTTAAAAATGCTAAAATATGCACATAAAATGCCAAAATATGCACTAAAAAGTTAAAAATTCCAAAATTTCTACCTAAAATGAGAACATCTGCTTAAAAAAAACATGTTAAAAAATATATTTTTTCTATTTCATAGTGCATATTCATTTACAAAGAAATGTCCCCACAGAAACGTATGCATAAATGAACTCATATGCAAAAAACTTTTACATATGTTTTTATTTAGGCATTTTTAATTTGTCGTAGCAGCTTATTAACGAAATACCAGTGACAAAAGAATTCCGACGCTATTTTAGAAAGAGAAATGAACACTTTAGACGCTATCTCTAGAAATAGCGTTACAATAACACGGGGAAAATATTGCAAATATCCCTCTATATCAATTCACTAAATCCCACTCACGGAAAAAAAACTCGATGTTATGAAAATATTATGAGCAATATTCAGTTGAAAAATTATATAAAAAAAGTGATGGGGTTTGGGCTTTAATGAACTTTCAAAAATATGCACTTATTCTGAAAATTCTTTGATTTTATGCATTTATATGCATTAATGCTAAAAAGGGCCAAAATATGCAAATGCATATGCACTTTTGCATTTGCGTATTTTGGAAATCTCCCTCTCCTTTTTCCCACGACATCCCCCCCCCCCCCACACACACACCTCTATGTAATCCTTCTATTATCTACTGCACATAGTAGTGAGGAAGAGAAACGTAAAAAAACTACAAGGCGCACTATACTAATCATCGAGCTTATATTACTGGAGAGAGCATGACGTCAGCGGTCTCCGCCTTGACAGTGCTGAGAACGGTGTCCCCCGACGTCGTTCGTCGGAAGATCACGTGACTCAGTGAAAACAAGCACAATCCCCCGTTATTTTCTTATGGCAGCCACAGGAATTTAAGACAATAAATGAAAGAAATAATTTCAGCATCGATGAGATAATTCCAGAACTAATTAAAGAGATAATTCCAGAATTAGGGAAAAAAAATAATTCCAGAATTAGTGAAAAAAATAATTCCAGAATTAATGAAAGAAAATATTCTAGAATTAGTGAGAGATAATTTCAGCATTGATAAAAAAGTGATAATTCCAAAGAGATAATTTCAGCATTGATAAAAAAGTGATAATTCCAAAGAGATAATTTCAGCATTGATAAAAAAGTGATAATTCCAAAGAGATAATTTCAGCATTAATGAAAGAGATAATAAAATTAATGAAAGAGATGATAAAATTAAAGAAAGCGATAATTCCAGCATTGATGAAAAAGTGGTAATTCCATAGTTGGAGTAAGAGATAATTCCAAAATTAATGAAAGAAAAATTCTAGAATTAATGAAAGAGATAATTTCAGCATTAATGAAAGAGATAATTTCAGCATTAATGAAAGAGATAATTTCAGCATTAATGAAAGAGATAATTTCAGCAAATGAAGAGATAATTTCAGTAACTGAGAGACGCAATGGCAACATGGACTGTTGTTCCAATTATAGAACTCACGATTGCAGCTGTTTGAGATGGCATGGCAAAGAAATATGTGGGTGAGTTTCTGGAGGAACTAAAGGAAACTGTAGCGGAAGCCATATGGAACATTATTCAGTCAAAAAACCGATTTCGCAAAAATGTAACATAGACCGCTATTCGTCAGAACCTTTCAATTATTGGCCCACAAAGGTCTGTGTAAGTGGGTTCTCTATCAAGTAATCTGAACACATTAACATGAGTCAATCAAGAACAACACGACGTGAGAATTCACTTTTTAATCATGAAGAAAATATAGTATTTGAATATCTACATAATTCACTGTACATGAGCACACATGTAAATGTCTAGTTGCGAAAAATACAGAGGTGGTATACCTCTGAAAAATACACAGCTGCAATTTCAAGTCACGCTGACCTGTGGAATGTTCTTATATTGGATTAGGGCCAACCCAACAGCACCACGAGCACCGTTTCCCCCTCAACCTGCTGGGAACATCCCAGCCGGGATATGTTCCATCCTGAGAAGGAAAAATCATTATGTCGGATCCCATTATCACATGGTGTTGGGGAAGGGAGGGGTGAGGCACAATGCTTTGAGACAGCCCTACTCCTAATTTTTTTTTTTACGGTGTAGGCGGGGGAGGTTGCAATGTCGTCGACGAAGTACCAGCCTGTTTGTACTCAGGTGATGGTGGGAAATCTTCGACCGTCACTTCCTGGAAATCGTCCTGGTAATAATAAGTCTGCTGTTGAGGTGAAGCAGCAACGTACTGTTCCGATGATGATGGCGTCATGTTGTTGTTGTTGGCGTTTTTAGATCTTTTCAAGTTGAACATGACGTTGTCGATCTCGTGCATCGCTATCTCGCGGGTGTCCTCGTCCAGGGCACGCAGTTTCATTAACAGAAGCTGGACGAACAAATCGCAGTCGTCTTTCGGGGCCTGCGGTTTGGAGGCCACTTGTTTCAGGTAACGATAGGCCTCGTCCATCCGCTTTTCAATCTCGTGGTAGTGACGATAATCTGCAGCGTTCAGCATGTTCCCCACGTGTCCTCCCGGGTTCAGCATGTTTCCGGCGTGTCCTCCAGGGTTCGGCATGTTTCCCGCGTGTCCTCCAGGGTTCGGCATGTTTCCCGCGTGTCCAGGGTTCAGCATGTTTCCCGTGTGTCCTCCAGAGTTCGGCATGTTTCTCACGTGTCCTACCGGATTCAGCATGTTTCCCACGTGTACTCCCGGGTTCGGCATGTTTCTCACGTGTCCTTCCGGGTTCAGCATGTTTCCCCCGCGTCCTTCCGCACGATTCAGCACGTTTCCTACGTGTCCTCCTGTGTTCAGCGTGTTACCCATGTGTCCCCTTACCGTGTTCAGCACGTTCCCCGCGTACCCTCCGGCGTTTATCATGTTCTGAGGATATCCTCCCATGTTCAGCATGTGCTGAGGATATCCTCCCGCATACGTCTGGTTCTGAACTGCATCCTCAGCTCTCCGTTTCATACATGGCGGTCCACCTCGATTGGGGGGCACTGCTGATCTTACTGTGGCTTTGGTGTCATCAACTGTTCGTGGTGGTGGTGCTGCTGCTGCTTCGTTCTGGCTGGCGCTATTATTGGAAGGCGTGTCGTCGTCCATCAGTTCGATGGAATTGTCGTCTGAATCAGCTAGGTTCTGAAAAACAAAAAAAGAATTATCCTTCAGAACCTACCTAAGGGTATATGGTTAAGATGTCCAACCCAACCCCCAAATAGGGGGAGGGGGGGGGGGCTGGTTGTGTAATGCAATCACATCACAGCCGGCCCCTAGGGGCATACGCTTTGTTCTGAAGGTCAGACATGAATCCAGCCCAGCAGGAGAGGAAGTGCGCACTCGCTCCAGTTTCGGAAGGAGACACTCGCTCCAGTTTCGGAAAATAAAGTAATTTAACCTAATGTCTCTGTCCCCGGGCTCCCACTCTGCCCCGTGACTGAAAGACAATGTTAGCCACTAATGACCTACGCTTTGCAATATTTACATTGCGGGGTTAACAAGTTACATTTACAATTAGTTGCAATTACATTTACAAAACATTTTACAAGTTTGTTCCTAATTTGTGGGTCTCCCGTTAAGGTCAATCTCCTGCTACCAGAATTGGTCGTTCGTCCCCGCCTTAATCCTATTTCTTTTAAATAGAGTTTACAATTCATTCCCGAGCACGAATATATATATAATCTACACTTATTTTCTCCTTTCGATCCTTATTGAAGGATAACAATTGAAGTTCCAACAATTGAAACATTGAAGTGGTCTCAAATGCTCTGTAAGTCTCAAAGCCGCTTGAAAGATAATCTTAATGCAGCTTTGGTAAGTCTATATCTTTGCCATCCGCAAAAGATCGCTTTTGCCTCAACAAGTGTTTTAAACTCACTAGGGCCTACTTGGATAATCCAGTTAACACCTCTGGAGGTGGTATTTTGAGATAATTTTGACTTTATCTCCACCGACTCCATTTAGATTCTCTTTCACCGAGGATAGGAGTTCCCCTTCTACGTATAACAGATTTGTTTACTGCTTGCACTAGTATTTTTGGTATGGCATCTGGGTGGTGTTTTCAAGGGAATGGTTTTTAAAATAAATTTTTTCTTTTTCTTCTTTATGAATACAAAAAGGTATTCTTTATTATTTGGGTATCCACACACTAACAGGAAGTGTTATGGTGGAGAGCAAGGTTTTATTTTCTTCAAATAAAGTAAAATGTTATCATGAAAAGCAGCAAAAAATCATGGCGGTATATCACATCATATGAGAAATTAGCTTCTCGAGAATGGGAAAAATTGCAAAATATAGACTTTTTTAAGGCATTTAGTGGAATTTTGTGAAATGCATGAATGGACATTTTTATTTTAGGAAATATAATAGAAAATGTAAATAAGAAATTAATCATTGAAATATTTATCACTCAAATATTGAATTAATGACAACATACTGTTACCTGGAACCTATTTATTCGTATATAATCAATATACACTATGGAAATAGAATATGTACTTAAGATGGAGAAAATGATTTTTTCCAGAGGGAAAAATGGAAATACACAAGTATTTTTTGAAATAGAATGGTTTGTACCTCTATGAAATGCATAAATAGGCATTCTAATATTGGTTTAGCAATGGATAATGTAAATAATATATATTTTAATAATATATAAAATTTATAAAATTTTTATAAAATATATAACATTTTTTTCATTCAAATAATTGAAAAATGATAATATAATGTCACCTGGAACCTATTTATTCGCATATAGTCAATATATACCTTGGATATAGATTATGTACATAAGATGGAGAAAATAATTTTTTTCCCCAGGGCAAAAAATGGAAATATATAAGTTTTTTTGAAACAAAATATTTGTACCTCCATGAAAAGTGCATAAATGGGCATTATAATATTGGTTTTGCAATTTATAATGTAAATAATATATAGATCATTGAAATAATTTATCATCCAAATAATTGAAAAAATTATAATATACTGTCACCTGGAACCTATTTATTCTCATATACACTCATGCCCATAAATTAAGGATAATACCAGCTCCGGCAAATAAAGGTTCAGAAACAAAACAAACGTTACTTATTCATAAAACCCATTTATTAAACAAAAGATAAAGAACAAAAACGATGGCGTATGTATGATACCATTCATAAAAACTACGATTTTTGCTCCCTGGAGCAATTGTAAAAAATATCTCCTTTACAAAAACTTACTATTACATGGTTGGTATGATGGTTAATACATTGTATGTCTCCCATGCGATGAAATAGTCCGTACAACGCCTAGGCATGCTGAGTATCAAATTATCGATCTGATCTTGGGAAAGATCACTCCACTCAGCAAGCAATGCTCTCCGAAGTTCCGGTACACATGTAGGAGGTGGTTGACGGGCTGCAACTCGTCGGCCAAGCATGTCCCACACATGCTCTATCGGATTCAAGTCAGGTGAGAATGCTGGCCATTCCATACGGAATATGTTATATCTTCAGATTCAAGGCATTCGTTTACGATGTTTGCTCGGTGAGGACGGGCGTTGTCATCCATAAACACAAATTCTGCGTCCATGGCACCCCTAAACAAACGTACATGCTGTTCCAGAATAATGTCCCGATAAATTTGGGCTTTCATGGTTCCGGTTTGAACATGCAGATCTGTTCTGGAACCCATTATAATTCCACCCCAAACGAGCAATGCTGCACCACCGTAACGGTGTCGTTCAGTGATGTTGTCTTGGTGGTAACGGGTACCCGGCGTTCTCCATATGAAAGTCCGACGTGAATCAGACTGCAAGCTAAACCTGGACTCTTCGGAAAACATCACACAAGCCCACTGTGACGATGTCCACATTGCATGTTCTCTACTCCAGGCTAATCGCTGCCGACAGTGAGTTGCCGTGAGCGGAACACATCTGACAGGCCTGCAAGCATATAGACCAATATCTCCCAAACGTCTGTACACGGTTTGCCTTGAAACTGTGGTACCCGTGGCTGCAGATAGCTGACGAGACAGGTCGGATGCTGTGCTCCGTCTGCTTCTTTTGGCAGTTACTGCCAAATACCGGTCTTCATTCGGCGTTGTAACTCGGGGGCGACCTGTACTGTAACGTCTATTGACATTTCCGTTATCTTAGAATCGTTGCCAAAGCCTAGAGATGACACTTTGGGCAATTCCAAGTTCCTCGGATACTTCCATCTGAGTACGCCCACATTCCAGGCGGCTGATAATTCTACCACGTAAAAAATCATCCACATGCGCCCTCTGTGTCATAACTATTCGCTTATGGCACTGAGCGCCTTACAGAACTCTTGTGAACAATTTCACTTCTTTGCCACCATTCTTTATATACCCCCCTCTTACACTCTCGTCATTGTGACGTACTACCGGCATCATCTGGTGGCTTCCTGAAATTTGCATATCATTCTTGCAGATGTGTGCGATAATTCTACAGGTGAAATTTTTACTTTAGATTTCGATTTCCGTGTGATTCTGAATTATCCTTAATTTATGGGCATGAGTGTAGTCAACATGCATTTAGATATAGATGAAGTACAAAAAATGTAGAAATTAAATTTTTCTGGAGTGGAAAAGAATATATACATGGGCGGGCATTTATGAAACAGTTTAGTTGTATAATTCTGAAATGCATAGAAGGGCATTATTAATATATAATGTAAATAATATATGGAACTTCGAAACTATATATTATTCATATAATTGAAAAATGACAACATATTGTCAACTGGAAGCTGTTTATTGGCACATAATCAATATATGTCATAGATTTAGAATATGTACAAAAGATGAGAAAAAAATGGAAGAAAAGCAAATGCAAGTGCAAGAGGTAGATTGAGAAGATAAATTGATCACACAAAAAATAGAGAGAGAAGGGATTATAAAACATTTTTTGGAAGTGAATTTCCATGAAAATAATGATATAACCGATTCCACATGTCATGCCCGAGTGTGCAAAAGGGCATCAATAGTAAAATTTTTTTAAGCAAGTATTTTAATGAAGTAAGATCTAAATCACACCCATTCCCGGGGGAGTCTGCAAATGGCAGAAAAAAATTTATAAAAAACAAATCTTTGATCTGAATTAGACTGAGGGTCTTCCTTTAACAGTCATTCATAGTGATCACGACAATAGTGATCTCCATGTTGAAAGAGATGTAGGCCCTTAAATAAATAATTTTGGGTCTAGCGCTCTGCACGGTCACGGTCACTAGTATTTTTGGTAAGGAAACTATGAGGCGGATAGGCTAGTAGGGAGAGCCTTACTAGCCTATACGCCTCATAGTTTCCCCTTGAGTTTATCACTCTTGAATTCTTCTACTGCCTTCCTAGAGTCCTCGCTGCTCTGTGTTTCCACTGTGACTGTTCCTGCCTTTGTCACCCAATGGTCCTACAGCCTCACTCTCAGGGTCCACGGATCAAAGTGTAATAGGTTCTCAGTCTCTGTCCGAGATTTGGTCTGTATTAAATTTCTTGTTTTTCGTCCCTTTTCTTGTCTAGTTTGGCCTTTTCCCTTCTCTTGTTTTGCTTCCTTTTCTTTCATAATCTCCGCGAATGACTTTGGGCTGCTAGCTTCATGTGTCATCCCTTGTCCTTTCCTAACCATTTTTAGCATATTACCGATGCTATTCGTGACTATTCGAAAGACCTCCTCTATGTTAGCTTTCGACTTTTCCCACCAGTCTTTGTGTTTGTTCTCCCATATCCAGTAAGCCGATTTTGGTCACTCCTCTATCAAGCATCACATGGAGCTGTGTAGCCTAACTAGGTCCAGTTCCTCCTCTTCTATGCCTTCCCTAGATAGTTCTTCTATCACTTTGCGTACAGATTTCTTGAGACTTTCCTGCAATTTATCTGTTATCTCCCTTCGGGCAAACATCTCTTCTAGATAAATGTCTAACGTCTCCACCTCATGTTCTGCCCTATCTGTCTTCCTAGTCAATTCTCGAATTTCTATATCCTTGTCCAGCAATTGCTTTTCAACCTTTTCCTCAACCTCCTTTTCCAAAAGTTTTTTATCTTTTCACTGCGTCATAGACACAGTCAAGGACCCTTTCAGTTTTTCAATCTCTTCAGCATGAGATTTCCTGATCATCCTAGCCAACTCCTCTGCACGTGAATCCTGTATCTCGCCTCTTATCTCCTTCACTCGATGGACAAGGCCTCGATACGGGTCTTATCTAACTCGATTGTCAGTTCAGCTATTTCAGCCTTTGTGTTGTCAAGTGAGTCAGCCTTCCTGCTGTCAGGTTGTGTAAGTCTTGGGGAATCAGCTTCATTATTTTATATACATTTAGATCATACATGTTCAACCAATGCCCCGCGGACCAAATGAGTCATTTGGTGTGACCCGCGACGCGTCAACCCTAATTTTATAGAAATGAACCGTTTTGTATTAAGGGAACTAAATGCACATTTTCCGATCACTTAAGTGACCCACGCTGCAGTTCCTCGTCAATTGAGTGAAGTGGCCCGCGGCATATTTACAGGCGACAAAGGTCCAGAAAATAAAAGCGACCCGCGGCTCATTCAGAGCTCACCTCAGTGACCTGTGGCGATTTACAGATCTCGAGTAGCATGTGACACAGTTCTATATCCCTCAAGTGGCCCACGGCCGTTTACAGGTAAAGTGGCGTGATATTTACTGATAACTAAAGTTACGTGATATTTACAGATCACTCAAGTGACCCATGGCACATTTAAAGCTCACTTGAGTGACTTGTGTCACACTTACGGATCATTCAAGCGGCCCGTGGCATATTCAAAAGCTCACTTCAGTAAACCACGCCGATTTACAGATTCCTCGAGCGGCCCACGGCACAGTTCTAGATTACTCAAGTGGTCCGCGGTCATTTACAGATAGCATAAGTGACCCGTGGCACATTTGTAGATCACTCAATCGACCCGTGGCACATTTGTAAATCACTCAATCGACCCGTGGCACATTTGTAGTTCACTCAATCAACCCGCGGCACAGTTACAGATCACTCAAGAGGCCCGCGGCACGTTCAGGGCTCACCTCAGTGACCTGCGGCAATTTACAGACATCGAATAGCCCGCTGCACAGTTTTAAATCACTAAAGTGGCCCATTTACAGATAACTGAAGTGACCCCAAGGGCAGGACCGTCATTTCAACTTTTTCCAGGGGGGGGGGGGCAAAGCACATGTACTCAATGTATGTATATATATATATATATATATATATACTAGGGGGGTTCTGCCCCCCTGCCGCCTTTGGCGGCCAACCCCCCCCCCCCCCCCCCCCTACTTCTCTCCCGGACATATCTTGTTTATTTCGTCCCACTTCATCAGCGTGCTATGGAAAAGGGGAAAGGGACGTGTGAAAGCACCAGCCTACTGAAGAAGCGAATTTTAATGAAAATAATAATAAAGCAACAAAAAACAAATGAGATTCATCAAGTATCCCCAGAAAACTTCCCCATGGGGGTCCCCAGATTCAATTCGCTGAATTTCAGTGGGGCCCCACACTGGATATATCTTGGGCTACCGATGTGTTGCAAATTTTACAATGTTAAACCACAAAAATCAATGAGATACATTCAGGGGCACCGAATTACAACCTGCCAACATTTCCATGAAGCCCTGACCTGCAAGCTTGTCGGACACCCCCCTGTGAGAATTTTTCATTTTTATCAATTTTACAACGAATAAAATCCAGGGCCCCACATCCAGTAGCGGGGACACAATACGCAGATTTTTAGTGGGGCCCCAGACTGGCTATATCTCGGGTTTCGGCTGTGGCAAATTCTACAACAGAAAAGAATGAGATTCATCCAGGGCCCCCAAAATCAAACCTGTAAACATGAGGCCCCCCCAACTTGGAAGCTTGTCGGTCATCCCCCGGTGCGAGTGCTATGAAAAATTTTCATTTGTATTCGTTTTACCAACGAATAAAATCCAGGGCCCCAAAATGAAACCTGTAAACATGGGGCCCCCGACTTGGAAGCTTGTCGGTCATCCCCCGGTGCGAGTGCCATGAAAAATTTTCATTTGTATTCGTTTTACGAACGAATAAAATCCAGGGCCCCCAAACAATTATCCGGGACACCAATTCGCATACTTTTGGTGGGGCCCCAGACTGGCTTTATCTCGGGGTTCCGCTGTTGCAAATTCTACAACAGAAAAGAATGAGATTCATCCAGGGCCCCCAAAATGAAACCTGTAAACATGGGCCCCGACTTGGAAGCTTGTCGGTCATCCCCCGGAGCGAGTGCCATGAAAAATTTTCATTTGTATTCGTTTTACGAACGAATAAAATCCAGGGTCCCCAACCAATT
Organism: Pholcus phalangioides; assembly: GCF_987345545.1. Lineage (NCBI taxonomy): Eukaryota > Metazoa > Arthropoda > Arachnida > Araneae > Pholcidae > Pholcus > Pholcus phalangioides. Next base: position 20,200,887 of record NW_028301603.1, on the reverse strand, counting down.
ACCCGGGACACCAATTCGAATACTTTTGGTGGGGCCCCAGACTGGCTTTATCTCGGGCTTCGGCTGTTGCAAATTCTACAACAGAAAAGAATGAGATTCATCCAGGGCCCCCAAAATGAAACTTGTAAACATAGGGCCCCCGACTTGGAAGCTTGTCGGTCATCCATCGGAGCGAGTGCCATGAAAAATTTTCATTTGTATTCGTTTTACCAACGAATAAAATCCAGGGCCCCAAAATGAAACCTGTAAACATGGGGCCCCCGACTTGGAAGCTTGTCGGTCATCCCCCGGAGCGAGTGCCATGGAAAATTTTCATTTGTATTCGTTTTACCAACGAATAAAATCCAGGGCCCCCAAAATGAAACCTGTAAACATGGGGCCCCCGACTTGGAAGCTTGTCGGTCATCCCCCGGAGCGAGTGCCATGAAAAATTTTCATTTGTATTCGTTTTACCAACGAATAAAATCCAGGGCCCCCAAAATGAAACCTGTAAACATGGGGCCCCCGACTTGGAAGCTTGTCGGTCATCCCCCGGAGCGAGTGCCATGAAAAATTTTCATTTGTATTCGTTTTACCAACGAATAAAATCCAGGGCCCCCAACCAATTACCCGGGACACCAATTCGCGTACTTTTGGTGGGGCCCCAGACTGGCTTTATCTCGGGCTTCGGCTGTTGCAAATTCTACAACAGAAAAGAATGAGATTCATCCAGGGCCCCCAAAATGAAACCTGTAAACATAGGGCCCCCGACTTGGAAGCTTGTCGGTCATCCCCCGGAGCGAGTGACATGAAAAATTTTCATTTGTATTCGTTTTACCAACGAATAAAATCCAGGGCCCCCAAAATGAAACCTGTAAACATGGGGCCCCGAAGCTTGTCGGTCATCCCCCGGAGCGAGTGCCATGAAAAATTTCCATTTGTATTCGTTTTACCAACGAATGAAATCCAGGGCCCCCAACCAATTACCCGGGACACCAATTCGCATACTTTTGGTGGGGCCCCAGACTGGCTTTATCTCGGGCTTCCGCTGTTGCGAATTCTACAACAGAAAAGAATGAGATTCGTCCAGGGCCCCAAAATGAAACCTGTAAACATGGGGCCCCCGACTTGGAAGCTTGTCGGTCATCCCCCGGTGCGAGTGCCATGAAAAATTTTCATTTGTATTCGTTTTACCAACGAATAAAATCCAGGACCCCCAACCAATTACCCGGGACACCAATTCGCATACTTTTGGTGGGGCCCCAGACTGGATATATCTTTTGCTTCCGCTATCGAAATTTTTCAACGTTAAAGCAGCAAGAAAACAATGAAATCCATCAAGGGCCCCTGGAAATGAAAACTTTTTACTTATACGTGAAATCTTCCCCAGGTTCCCCGACCCTGTGTTGGGAGCACTGCTGTTGTGTGTGTATATTATACATATATATACCTCTCGGCATGGACCTCCCCCCCCCAAAGGAAGGGCTGACAGGGGCCACAACGATTCTTATCACTTTTTGATTTTTCACACTATAAATTAATCACAGAGGGGCCCCTGAAAAGCTGGTTTGGGGGCTCGAAATCTAAATTCCAGCCTAAGGGCTCTGCTGTAGGATGTAGTAAGAGGATGTAGGAGCCTCTTGGTACATGCACATAGCATGGTCCCGATGGGTCAAATGGGTCCCGATATGTGAATATCGACCCAATATCGATATATGATATATGATATCATATCGATATATGAATATATGAATATGAATGTGAATATCGATATATGAATCGAACCCACTTCCGTAACAGAGTTTCCGTCACTCAAAAATTTCACCCACTTCCGTCACTCGGTTGCTTAGCAACAGGCCCTTTTCGAGTTTGTTTGTGATTTTATATTATAGAATAGATATATATACCATTTTTAGTGTATTTTCAAAAGCCCCCCCCCCCTAAATGACGGGCCTGCCTAAGGGGCATTTAAAGTTCACTCGAGTGACACCCGCGGCACATTAAATAAAATAAACATAAAACACGCGCAAAAATAACGCAAACACACATAAAAAAATCTATATATATAAAATACAAGATATACAGAAGACTGGATGTTGTGAAGATATTTATTATTTGAGATGTTAATTTTTTAAGGAAGGAAAAAACTCATCTCTGCCCCTACCGGGAGTCGAACCCGGGTCCCTCGATTGCCGGACGAGTGCTCTGACCACTAAGCTACAGAGGAGATAGAGATTTTTCTTCGCTAGAGCGTATATATGCCGAACAGAACCGTGCAATGGACGGTGAAACCGATCAGCTAATAGCTCATGGACGACGAGCCACCAGAGGGCTATATATATGACATGTATATATATAGCGCTATATATATTCATGTCATATTCCCTCTGAAGGAAAATCTCTATCTCCTTTGTAGCTCAGTGGTCAGAGCACTCGTCCGGCAATCGAGGGACCCGGGTTCGACTCCCGGTAGAGGCAGAGATGAGTTTTTTCCTTCCTTAAAAAATTAACATCTCAAATAATAAATATCTTCACAACATCCAGCCTTCTTTATATCTTGTATTAACAAGTGGAGAGCGACATTCATGTCATATATATATAAAATTCATTTTCTGTCTGTCCGCTATACAAATCTACAATATTAGATCGATCGTCACCAAATTTTGCATATATACTAAATGGGACCCGACTTGAACGATAGGCTACTTTAAAATTTCGTCAGAGCAGGGCAAATGCCCCAAACGGGCGAAAAACTGTCGGGCAACAATGGTTTTTGGGCCTCAACAATCACTTTCCGAACGTTTACTTTGGTTACCGTGGTTCCCTAGCAATGCGTTTCAGACGTGTATATGCCTTTATAATGGTTTGCCACTTTTTCAATCCTCCCAGTAATGAGGCTTTTCGAATAGACGTCATAATCATCATCAGCAATCGAGGGTCAGGCAAAGGATGATTCCCATAGAAATCAGTGTTATAATTGCCGATTTTACTGTAGAAATGCGGAAATTTGGTGGGGGTTTTCCGCCCCATCCATAATTTTAAAAGTTGTATTTAATCCTCGATACTTGAAATATTGAGTTTGCATAGAGATATACGAAGCCCAGGAGACTAAATATGAAGTGGTTAGCCGGACCTACTTTTGAGATGGATATCCAGGCAATAACATTGATTTCAACTTTTTATTTATATCTTCTCAAGCATGAAAATTAATGCCTCCGTATAGTCTTTTGATATTTATTTTCATGAATTCATGTAGGTTAGGATATTTTGAAATTAATTATGAGCCCGTAAAAAGTGGATCGAAAAAACTCCACAGCTTTAATTAAGCATTTTTTGGAAGCTGAAATAGGCAGAGATAGATAACCTGAAGTTCAGGCGGGTGGAGGTGGAGGTTTATCGAAATACCTAGCGCCCCTTAAAAAAAGAAAAATATATATTCATTTCTACGTTTCTGTAAATCTAGATTTAATTATTTCATGAATAGCGAAGTCGATATATTGGTTAACTTGCACACGGTTTGTATGTCCCTCAAGAAAAAGAGAGGGAGATATCACGTGATCCAAAAAAGGTTCATTGAAGAAAACCCGGGCAGCGCCGGGTATTATAGCTAGTCTTATATATAAATGTGAAAGTGTGTATGTATGTTCTTTATACAAATCTACAGTTTTAGGCCGATCGTCGCCAGATTTTGCATATATACCAAACAGGTCCGGGATTGAACCGTAGGCTACTTTAAAAGTTCGTCAGAGCTGGGCAAATGCCCGAAATGGGCGAAAAACTGTCGGGCAACAATGGTTTTGGGGCCTCAACAATCACTTTCGGAAAGTTTACTTTGGTTACCATGGTTCCCAATAATGCGTTTCAGACGTGTATATATCTTTACAATGGTTTGTCACATCTTTAATGCTGCCATTATAACAGTTTATTCCTTTATAATGGTTTGGCTCTTTTCTAATACTTCCAGTAATTGAAGAAAACCCTGGAAGCGCCGGGTATTTTTGCTAACTTATATACAGGGTGGCCTGTAAGTGCTAATGTGGCCTTTATCTCATCAACCGCCCATCGTAAAGGTATAGTTTCAATTTAAAAAATGCTTTAAAGGCGTTTGAATAAAATTCGCTGCACAAGCTGGACATATGACGTCACTAACAACAGAGAACAACAACTACGACGACAAAACTGAGAACAGAACTGTTCACCGCCAGCTGATGAACTCAATGCTTGCCTCAAATCATCAACACTCTGACACGAGGTTAAAAAAATATTATTATCCACCAACATATGCGAGTTTCAACTGCAAAACTACTCAGCACTGCTATCGCTTTCACATCAAACGTGGCAATGGAAGAATTCCCGTAGATCCAAGCACTGGACTGATTACGCTCCCAAATAGATTTTGCCAGTTGTTAAATTCAGTTCCAGAACTTGCAGACAAAGTCTTCACCAACATTCAACAAAATCATTGAAACCACGAGTGGCTTTGTGAGAGAGCGATTCTGGCACCGAAAAATGACAGTGTTAACAAGATCAACGAAAAAATCCTAAGGAGACTCCACATCTTACAAATCGGTTTACACTGTCACAGACTCAGCGCAGACGGTTCAGGGGGTGAACTATCTCTGCGGTCCTTAGCGGAAAAAAAGTAGTTGAGCGCCGAAAAGTCCTTAGCTGGCCAGTAGTTCGACTTTTCGATACTATCTCTAAGCTAAGGACTTTTTTTTAGTAGTTACTTAGGACCGCTGCTAAGGACTGCCTAGCACCAGTCCTAAAGCAGCAAGAAAAGTAGTTCACGGCGGCCATCTTGGAAAAGAGGAAATTTCGTCTCTGGCCGCGAGTTCTCGCTGTGATATTTAGTGATGAAATATGCTGTTTTTTTTTTCGAATTTAACAATTTTTTACGATAATAATGACAGATAAAACTTAGATTATGTCTTCGATGTCATCAAAGTTGAAGTGATTCATCATTATATCCTGCAAAACCAGATGTTGACATCGGCGATCGAAGCCACGACGAAGTGCTAGCATGTTCATTACTGAGGTAAGAATTATTTTATTGCTATCGAACTATATAAGAAGAGTGTTTAGAAATATTCTTAGTATTTTTTTGCTCGGTAAATGCGTTATTTAAAAATATAAATGAACATAATGTCACGCAATCAATGGGGCAGTGGATCCCACTTGGTAATGCTGAAAAATATCAAATAGCCCATGTATACTTTGGATTGTATTGAAAATATTTACATGGCAAATGAAACATAAATCTGCAATTACGATAATATCAGATTGAAATTTTACATTCTATGTTTTTTGCCGTATTAATTTTTTTCAATGAAAAATTATGTCTAAATAAATTGAGCATGTGTGTAAATAAATAATTTGAATATTGTTGGCACAATAAAAATTGTGCTTGGATGACTATGCTATGAATAATCGCCTATAAATAAGGAAATTGAAAATTTGTGTTTTAGATCAACCTCCCTTCAATGCACAAAGTAACTAATAAGCTACAATTCATTGATAATAAATTATAGCACCTAAATGACAAAAAATTTAATTATTTTTTTGTGATGAGTAATGGTGAAATTGAAATAAAGCATGGTGAAAATTGGCAGTAATGTTAAATATTAATTTTTGTGAAACTCGTGCACTAAAGGATAGATTTGATATTTTGAACTGTTCAAATGAACAATATTGTAATACTTAGTGGAAGTTAAATTTTGAGAAAAAAATCATGTGCCACTTCCTGAAAAATTGCACTTTGTAACTCGCTCTGAGATGAGGAATATTTAATAAGGAATCATTATATTGTTTTGTTGATATGAAAAATGAAATTCGTACAATGGGACTAAAAAACAAAGTTGGAATTTCAGGCACAGTTTTTATTGAGGTATATACATTATAACTAGAGGAAGCAGATTAGTGTTCGAAACGTACTACTACTTCAGTATTTGGGTTATGGCCTTGCTGTGTGTGTTCAAATTTAATTTTTTGCCAAAAATTGTTTTTGATTTTGTGTGTATGGGTAAACACAGAAAACAAATTTCCATGTCGAATATTTAAGAACTTTAAAATATAACATTTTGAGATGTTATGGAAGTGAAACTTTTAACAAGCATTTATTTTTTAACAATGTTGTTAGTAAACAGCTGAGAGATTATATATATATTAGTGTATATACATTTGTGAGACTTTTCTAACTCCGAAAAATTTTGTTTCCCAGGAACTTGGCTGTAGGTAGCTACGAAGTTATGTGAAGGTTTTCAATGTTACCACACAATTCTCCCAGAGCAAACAAAGGTAATTTTAATTCTTTGTATTTGACTTTGAGCAACAGTTTCCATTATTATTTTCATGTAAAATGAAATATTTCCATGCATGATTTAATGACATAAATTGTAACAATCATCATTTTCACTGATTTCATTTGTATCAACAACCCTAGTGGAACAAATACAGTCGAACCCGATTTGACACCACCATCCCACCCACAGAATTTTGACGTTGTATCAGATCATAATCATAATAGCGTTTCGGAGAGGCTGTATTACATAAATTCACATGTTTATTAAGAAATGTTGTATTTCAGTGTCTTATCTATGTTGCACCATGATTAAAATAACCTATTTTATACACATTCAATTTTAAGTTGAGAAAATTCATAAAAATTGTAAACTGTACAATCACTTGAATATTTCTCAATATATAACTCAACAGAAACATACTTCCCTCTGAAATTATTGTAATTTCAGCGACACATTTTATATGTGCAAAAACAAAATAAGCAAGGGGGAAAGGTGGCATTGTTTTTAGTCCATACCATATTGGTTTCTCTCGAGAAATATCTTGCTATGAGTAATTATCTTTATAATAATTTTTTCAGATACTATTGAAAGAACAACTGTTTTTGACATAATTGAATTGAGGAAATTAAGATAGACGATTTCTTAATGGCTACCTATACCACTCAAAATTTGACCAGTGCAAGTAAAAACATGTACTGTTGAAAAACTTGTCTTGGCTATATAAATGAGAGGGAGGACATTAAAAAAAAACTTTTAGAAGCTTTACTAACTGAAAAGCAATATTAATTCTCTGAAAAGCGTGTTATATTTACTGATGAGCAAATTTTGTGAATGAAAATATTAAAACAATATACTTGACGACAAATAATATCATACTTTTTAACTAGTGAGACCATACAACAAAATTTCTATGTTAATTTAAATAGGGGTTCCCCGATCCACAAGAGGTTGCTAAGGATGTGTTTTAGAGCAAAGTTGAAAGAGTAGAGTGAAAATATATAGTAAGCTGCGTGCCAATAGGTTTTTGCACTTCATCTGTCTGACCAAAATTTTAGGGTAGAAACATGGCTCGAAAAATTGAAAAAGGCGCGGGCCAAATTTTTTGGAAGCCAAGCATATTTTTAGAAGAAATAATCCGAAGTAAAAAAAAATTATATTCAACTTTTTCAGCACTTAGTGATGATCTTGACATGTTGGAAGATTCAGACATAAACTCCAAATATTTTATGATCTGCATAGAAAATTTTAGGTGTCAGTATGAAATTTTTTTTTGCAATGTTGGCTCTTAAGATTTGCCAAGCCCTAGGTAAATACATCTAGACATGAACATGTGCATCTATGTGGAACGCCAGGCCTCCCTTGCAAAACACAGTTTATACATTTTGGATCCTACTGTGATAAAATGGTGGCGAGACGACTCAATGTCGACTAAGTGCTATTGTGCACGAATTATCTCTACTTATACAACTAAAGACTGCGTTATAATTTGAAATAAAATATACAGTACATTTAAATATTGATAAACATAATAAAGGTGTTTTTTTTTTCTTCCTCTTTTTAATTTCAGGTAAATCAACATTTGAAGATGCAGATGAAAATTTATGAATCTTAAAAAATTATATTCTTGAAAGATGCGATTTCTAAGAAAAGTACAACCAATAAATTGTGATTATGATAACTCTCTATGAACATATGTTTGAAATAAAATGTTTTTGTATGACAAATCATATGTGCAAGTTGTTATTTAATTCATGTTTCTATTAATCAATTTCAATCAATCATTCATCTTCTAATCAACTCAAATGAAATATATTGTCAAAATGAAAGTTATAAGGTGAAATTATTTGTTGGAAGCTAAATATGAAACAGATAAATTGATGAAAGATCTTTAATATAGACGTATACATATTTTAAATATTGAAGTATTCACTTCCATTAACAGGTAAGTGCTCATTCATAGAAAATCGTGTTCTGATATTTTTTAATACTGAGGAGAAACCTATAGTTTAAAATATAGAACTACAATACGCAGCAAGGCAGTTTATTATTTTAATTATAAATTATCAATAATTTAATATTTTAGTTGCTCCGAAAATAATTTGCAATTCATTGTTTCAATGAATTTTGAAAAGGAATAAAAATGGATAATAAAAAATCATTTTGAACAAATTGGTCTTAAAAAAAGTGGCACTCAATATTAAAAATAGTATTCAGCTGGGGCCTCAAGTGGGGCCCCCGAGGCGAATTGGGGGCCCAAAAATCTACAATTATTTTGCATAATAACCCTTTCAAGAAGAGCCCCCCCCCCCAAAAAAAAAGGGAAAGTCTGCCCGGAAAGGCACACTACGACCGTAGGCTCAACTAGTGCCGGTAACCTTAATTTAAAATTTTGCATTTTGTTGTAAGAATTTCCTTTTTTTCAAATTTTGATTTCATCAGTATGCGACCCGCTTATATGCCGCTGGGGTCCCAGATACTCGCTTTTTCAAGTATCCAAAAGTGGGATCCATGAGCTCGGACAAGAAAAATACCGAATCTTATTCTAAAAAAAGTCGCAAGATGAAAAATGCAACGTCTCATACGTTTACAAAATAATTAAACTAGCTGGCGATGTTAGAGTTAAAAAAATTGCAAAGCACGGGTGACAAAAATGTGTGGCGAGTCCCTCGGAAAAAAAAGTTTGTTTACAATCAGTTGTAAACATGAAATCGCTGCCACCATCCACTGCGGAAAAACGATTGTTAAATAATTAGTAGTAGTTGTAGGCTTCAAACGGCATCCCGATTGGTTAGCGATCTGTTACTCTCGAAACCAGAAATTTTCTCTCCCTCTAACTACTGTTTCACGTCACGTGACCTTAAGGACTGGTAGTTCATAGTACCTCTTAACTACTAGTAGTTGAAGCGGTCCTTAGCTGCAGTCCTCCGACCGGTAGTTCATTAGGACTAGTAGTTACTAAGGACTGCAGAAATAGTTCACCCCCTGTATCCTGCAGAATTTCTGAACTATTTGGATGTTCCGGGTGTGCCACCGCACAACTTGACCCTCAAAGTCGGAGCACCTGTAATTCTTTTAAGAAATTTGGAGACACCGAGACTCTGCGTGAAGAAATTGCACAATTACATCATTGAAGCAACGATTCTAACCGGATTTGTGCCAAAGGAGAAGACGCGTCTTCATTACACGTATCCATATTATCACAAATGCCATTCAGTTCCAAGCGATTACAGTTCCCGATTCGTTTAGCTTTTGCCATGACAAATAAGCTATACATATATAAGTTGTATACATTTTTTACGGGGTGAGCAACGTTGCCGGGTATCAGCTAGTAATAACATATAAAGGTATTCGAGATTAAAATTTTTTTTAAATATTTTTTCCATTAATTTTTTTTTTTCGTCTGGAGGGATGCGCACGAACCCCCTATGCCCCCTCCGGAGTGCGTTTCTGATTCCACCAATATGCGTTAGGAAGTAGGGGGCCAGTGCTGACGAAATATTGCTGACAAGGGGAAGGGTCAAAAATGGCTAAAAATTTGCTTACGTAATACTTGAACGACCCCTAGCACTGATAGCTTTTTATCAGCGCTATTGATAGTGTTGTTGATATGACAATTAAAAAAAGAAGCTTTTTTTTCGTATGTGATACGGTCGGTTCAACATTTTCCTGCAGAGAGAAATTCCATTGTGTCACGTGGTTATAAATCGAAGGATTTTGAGTCTACTGAATGTTTTGTAATGAAGCGTTTAGAAATATTAAGGGAAAAGCTTATTGACACAGTACAGATCTCTCTCTCTCTCTTAACTGAATGGCCAGCGATACGATTTCAAATCAATGAAGTCGACCGGAAAGGTTCAACACCCTTGATTCAGCGATGATGGGCAAACTTTTTCAGGAGCGGGCCAAAAAACAAAAACAAAAAAACAAAAATTTTTGGCAGACCGGGACATATTCGGACATTAATTCATAATTGGGATTGTTGTGCTTTTTAGGAGTGAAGCGCTGCAGAATTCTGCGGCGGGCCGGATAGAACCCTTAAGCGTGGCCCGCGGGTCGTAGTTTGCCCATCACTAATTTAGATATTTAGAGAATAACGAAGTTTTTGCTTACAAAGTTTATTACGGGGAAGGATGGTCTTCAATGTTCTAGGCCAGCGGTTCTCAACCGGTGCTCCGCGTGCACTTCCCAGGAGCTCCGCGGCCACTCGAGGGAAATAAAATAAATTAGTAAATTTGATAAGTAAATAAAAAAACGAGGCTTAGAGGGTTCCACCATAAAACTATTCACAAAAAGGGCTCCTCGAGTCAAGCAGGTCTCCGCCATGGAAATTATAGACCGAAAAGGGTTCCGCGAGTCAAAAAAGGTTGAGAACCACTGTTCTAGACATTGCGGGGCCAAATTAAACTTCCCACGAAGCCCTTGGGCCACCAACTCATACCACGGTATTCTCGGTTATTATATATATAAACAGGGTTCCCCAAAAAATTATTATTGAAAATTTTTATTAGCTCTGTATTTATTGTTTTCATTATAAATTTGGATTTTTATTTACTTTTAAATAACTTCCTTTAATTTAATCGATTGTTTCTTTTATTAAATCTGAAATTTTCCTGATAATTCTGAAATTATTTTTTCATTAGTTTTAAATTTTCACAAATTATGAAACTATTTCTTTCAACAAAAAAGAAAATTATCATGAAAATTATTACTTTCAAGAACAATTCTGAAAACTACTCGTAACAATTCTGAAATTATTATATTTCTGTAATTATTTTTTAATTAATTATAGATTTTCATCAATTACGAAATGATTTTTTTTCTCAATAATTCTAAAATTATTTCTTTCATTAAGATATTTTTCAGCATTTCTGTAAGTTCTGTTATTATATATGTATACAGGGTGTTCTGTTGATGGACCGACAAACTCACAGGGTTGTTAGTAGGCATCAAGAGGAACAAAAATTGCTATGGAACATGGTGTCGCAAACCACGTTGAGAGGGTGAAAATCGCGAAAAACTCATGCAGGCTCTGAGTGCAGAGGGAACGAAAGGTGGATGTCAGTTGATCGCTGAATGCGTTCTTGGGTTCGCTCACCATATCTGACGTAAGCAGCGTCGCGAAACGCATGCGCCGAGGGTAAGATCACGCGCTGCGGACGACGCAAATTAGCGCTATTGCGGTAGTAAGCACGTGTAGCAGTTAGTTGTCGATTTCAATGGGTATAACGCTGGAATACGCGAGGAATACGCTGATATGCATCTGACTTACGGTCGAGCAGATGGCAATATGCGCTTAGCACAGCGGATTTACCAACAGCGATATCCGATATATTGAGCCTGTATGACTTAGAGAGTTTTCAAGCATGTGAGTGAGCAAAAGAGTGACTTTTAGAGCGTGAGAAAGCATGAGAATGGCCAAACGAGTGACCTACAGAACGAGGCACCAGGTCAGTGAATGACCTCCTAGAGCGTGTGAAAGTATGTGCGTGACCAAAACAGTGTGCAAACATGTGAACGACGAAAAGAGTGACTTTAACACAGGTTGTACTTGCAAGAGTGGGGAAGGGGGTAGGCTAAGTTAAGGTTACAACACAGGGTTGAGAATTCGAGGAAAGAGTAGTCAAGAAAATTGCTTCAAGGCACGAATGTGAGTCGGTCTCCCATTTGAAAAAGTCTCTCCGCAGAGAGCAGGCAGGCCTACAGCACGATGCTGAAAAAAAAACCATGAAAATTCAAGCATTTCAATCTTTACTGCAAAAAATGGAAGACAAATGGCAGCGTGAACAAGAAACGAGCGCAACTCGACAACATAAATACGTTAGGGCCAAGCGTACACTCAGAACACACATTCCGGCATGTGCCGATTCGTTAGAAATTCCACGGAGGAATGTGTATGAGGCGCATGTTCTGTTAAGTAGTAGTAGTCAAGAAAGTTAGACTAGAATGGGAGAAGGGCGGCAAAATTCGTGTAGCGCTAACGCTAACGGACGGCAGAACTGTAAATGCGCCCCTGCATAGATATGCAAAATTTTACAGAAATCGCTCGAAAATTGTAGATTTGTAGAGAGAACAAACAAACACACACACACACACACACCATAGGTGGAGATAGACGTCTGGGGGGGGGGCACGATGATGATGATGTCAATTCATATATACATTTATACATTAGATCAGTCGACTCCACCTTTGACGCTGGGGGGGGCGCCCCACCCCCCGCCCCGTATCTCCGCCCATGACACACACACACGCAGTGGCGTATTTACAGGGGGATTTAGCGGGCTATAGCCCAGGACGGGAAGTTCAGAGAGGCGGTAAATGTCAGGAATGATTGGCCAAGGGTGGCAAAATTTGTATGACCCTCAATAAATCTGCCTCTGCTCAGACACCTAGGGACTAGATCAGTGAGTGACTAACCTAGAGAGTTTGCAAGCCCGTGAATGAGCAAAACAGCCAAATGAGCAAGCATGTGAATGACTAAAAGGTATGAGCAAGGGACCAGGTCAGTGAGTGACTTGGAGCGTGTGCAAGCTTGTGAATAACCAAAAGAGTGGTCTAGAGTGCGTACAAACATGTGAATGACCAAGAGAGTGAACTAGAGAGTGTGGAAGCATTCCAATGACCAAAAGAGTGATCTAGATCTAGAGTGTGTGCAAACATACGAATGGTCAAAAGAATGACCTAGAGCATGCGTGAAGGTTTAAATGATCAAAAGAGTGGAATAGCAAGGAACCATGTCAGTGAGCAATCAAAAAACTGACCTGCAAGCATGTGAGTGATCAAAATAATGTGGAAACATGTGAATGACTAGAAGAGTGACTTGAAAAGAGTGTGTGAGCGTGAGAGTGTTCTAAAGAGTGCAGGGGTGTAGCCAGAAATTTCGTTCGGGGGAGGGGGGGGGCACTTTCATTTCGGGGTGACCAAACAATAGATTTGGCCATCTTTTTCCCTTTTTTCGCTCATTTTCTCACATTTCGGGGGAAGGGCAGACCCCTATGTTCCCCCCCTCCACTACGCCCTTGAAAGAGTGACTCAGAAACATAAATATACTTGCAAGAGTGGAAGGAGTCCGAGCTGGTTATAGCACAGGGTGGTGAGTTCGAGGAAAAAGAGTGGTCAAGAAAACTAGACTAGAATGTGAGAAGGGCGGCAAAACCATAAATGCGCCTCTGTACACACACACACACACAGAATATCTATTTTACATAATATATTACCTCAGAATTTGTATTTTCTCTCGGTATGTAGACATTGCCAAGGAATGAAGCCATCTTTTCATAAGCAAACCACTCGGGTTTGTAGACTTCATCTGGGGTAACAGCCCTGGCTTTGCTTCTCTTCACTTTCACAGCAAGTTTTCGGTACGTTTTCATAAGCGTTTCTCTTTTCTTCTTCATATCATCCAATGAAACGTCCATACCCAAACTAAAATTACTTCGGAGTCGTTTCCAGGCCTCGTACACTTGAAACCTGTCTTTATGTTCGTCGTGCCTAGGGTTCCATATGGTGGGTTCTGCTCGGTATAGGTCCAAAAACTCGAAAACCATATCGTTGCTCCATTCCATGTTGTTATACACGACGGCAAGCAAACATGTACTGCGTACACCTTCGGCAAACTAGTCTGCGCAGTCCGCTCACAAAAATATGTCACCGAACACGAAATAAGGTGTCAAAAAAAAAAAAAAACCGATGGAAACGAATAGAAAAAGAGGTTTTTTCCGGAGCTGGAAATATGCCGAACCTCACACTCTCAGAGTTTCTCCTTGCAATGGAGGCAGGGTGTCTGATCTGACCGCGTTCGACGATGTCTGGAACCAGGCGTCGTCGTCGTCATCTGTGAGAGGCTTGCGGGGGGGGGGGGGAAAGCAATGATTTTTAATGGCTTTTAATACAAAGGCCGTATTGAACAAAGGAATAACGACGGCGACGGGAGAATACATCCTACCCAATAAACGGGGGAGCGTTAGCTGGCAGTCCCACGAGAGTGGGCTGGGGCACTCTTGGTAAGATAATTAAAGTTAAAGATAACAAAAGTCTTTGTCAGGATTCGCGGTCGTCTCGGGGAAGCAATAATTTTTATGGCTTTCAACACAAAGGCAGCGGAACGAACGTCTTCCTTTGAAACGCCAAACCACCACCAAGTGTGTTTCTCCGAAATTACGAAAGGAGTCGTTTTTTTTTTTCTTTTCACGCCGGCTCGTTTGCCGAAAGCATTTTTGCGGTTTTATGTGGAAAAACAAAGACATTTTATTATCTTTCCCCTACCCTGCGTGACCAGGGCCACCTCTCTTATTATCAGACGCGGGGCCCGGGGCGAAAATAATTTCGCAGCTCCTCAGCCAGATCTTTTGTGGGGGAGGGGAATCGCCATCCCATAGTCCATAGAAATAATGAATGGAAAAAAAAAAATCCTAGATTATATGAAAGTTCAGAAATAATGAGTTGAAAAAATCCCAGAATTGATGAAAATTCAGAATTACTGAGGAAAAAAGTGTCTCAGAATTGATATAAATTCTGAAATAATGAGAGAAAAAAATCCTAGAATTGATGTAATTCAGAAGTAATGTTTTGGGTTATTGAAGACGTTTTTTGCGGTAATCTGAAATTGTTTCTTCGTTGTTTCTTTCCCCCCATGCTAAGATATGAATGGATCAGAAAAAAAATTATTAATTGGTGCATCACATCTTGAAAATTTTTGCAAGAAACTTCTTAGAATTTATTTAAGTTTTTGATGCGTATTTGCTGTTGTTCCCTTAATTAAATCAGTTATTTCCCTTCGTTTTGTTCTCTTATTAGTCCCGGCAAATTCTGATACGTGTTCACCGCCGATTCTTTGCTTGTATACCGAAGAAAACTAGAACGTTTGTTGAGACCAATCTAGATTTGCAATTTTTTCTTCCTTTTTTGTGTTTTCTGTACACCCTTCAAATTTTACTTAATTTAAGCATTCAAAACTTCTCATTCTGTGTTTATTTCTTTAAGAGATTTCCCAAATCGGTGCATTGCTGCTTAAAATTTGAGTTATGATTCTTTATAAGCAGAGCCCGGATTATATGCAAATGCATATAATTGTGCATATGCTTTTGCATATTTTGGCCTTTTTTAGCATTAATGCATATAAATGCATAAAATCAAAGAACTTTCAGTATAAGTGCATATTTTTGAAGGTTTATTTTGAAGGCTCACTCAATTTTTTTTATAATTTTTCAAATAAATATTGTTCATATAAATAATATTGTATACTGCTTGCTACCTGAAGGAGCACAACATTGGAGCTCCTTCTGGGCGAAAACTAATAAGAGGTGATGAACGAAAAAGAACATACGTCGATAAGCTGTGGTTTATTCACTCTTCATCTGCGAGAAAATCAGGGGTTGAACGGCAAAACTTTTTTTGTTGAGGGGTGGCCACAAGTTCCGCAAAACGCATCACTGTGCGACACAGGAATAGTCCCCACGGACTATCGATTGGTGACGGCTACACAAAGTCAAGGCGAGGGTGCAAGGGATGCGGCGCACCCGGGTGGCAGGTTGTTAGGAGTGGCAGCGTAGACTTTAATTGAGACCTCAAAATTTAACACAGTAAAAATTCACGTGACATCGCACTTTTGAGTCATACTCGGACAACGAAACGTTGAGAAAATGGACCGTAAATACCAGAAGCGGGACTTATTTTTTGGGCCACCTGCCTGTTGTTCCCCATAGTTCCTACATAGGGCCGCAATTAAATACTTTGTCACCCGGGGCAAGCCGGAAGTTTGGCACCCCCTTGGCATGTAGAGAAAGCAGTTAAAGGGTGAATTCGGTACCCCTTCTGGTTCAGCGCCCGGGGCACCAGACCTGCCTGCTCCCTACTAGTTGCGGCCCTGCTCGTACATCCTAAGTCAGGGTCCCTAGACTGGAATCTTTCTTGGGACCCAAGCTAAATTTCTCATGGAGCCCCTTGCAGCTAATTTATAGTGAAAAAAGAAAAATTATAAGGATTCCCTTGCCCCAAATATATATCCCAAAATAATACGAGAATTGTCCCGGGCTCTTGTGGGTGCCATGGGTAAGGGAACCAAAATGCACACTTGCCCCTCGTGATAGAATACAGGAGCGGCACTTGGACATGCGACCCATTGCGGCTGCACGGGGCGCCACTCAAGAGGGGTGCTAAATCCGAGGTGAATGGGTAAAAAAAAAAGTTCCATTGGCCGAGAAAAATCAAAGAAAATGCTTTCTGTCGGCTCTTGGAGGGGCGTTCAATCCAAGATGAAAGGGCGAAAAATTTTTTTTGTTAGGAATTAATAGTGAGAGAGGGGCCTAACCCTCAAGGGTGGGCTGACAGGGTTCCAGCGGCTTGAGCTTACCTGCCACCCGAGTGCGAAGCCTCACATTCCGTCCCAATAAACCTGATTTTTTTTTTCCAGAAGAAAGCCGCACATCATTGTTTCCCGCGTAAAATGTGGCAAGAGCAGCAGAGTTTTTCACTTATAAGTTCTTGTGAACCTTTCAGCGATACAGTATCGTAATCGTTTCACTTCCGTCGGCACTTTCACTGTGCATCACTCTTCACAAATATTTCATTTTGCAATCCTTTTTCTTCGCCCCCTCCCACGGGGTCAGATGATATAATACATGGCAACTCATTCTTTCAAATATTTTTGGAACGAAATAATACAAGAGCGATGAATTTTGTCACTTATTTTTTTGTGTACATGTGTATCATCATTTCTTCACCCCCCCCCCCCCAACTGTATAAAAGGAAAGAACGTTCTTCAGGACGTACATATTTTTCATCAGTAAACCCATTTTTACGGCCCCTAATATTTTGCGGCCCGGTGCGATCGCACCCTTCGCAGCTGCCCAATTCCGGCCCTGGGAGCCGGAAGTTGTACACCCTAGGTTAAACCAAACGTATTAAAGCAGGGGTCTTCAACCTTTTCCCAGTCGCGAGCCCTACCTGTACCACAGAGTAAGAATAATATTTATATCTTTAGTCTATGACCTGTACTCAACATCAAAAGAAGAGCACCCTTACAGCAAGTTTGACATACGAATGCATGAAATCAGGATGATTTCAATCCTTGAATGCAATGTGTACAAGGTGTTTAATTGGAATTGTTAATCAAGTGATCGTGAGCACGACATCGGACACGAGTATTGAGCGCCCTGGGTGGTTCAGGGAGCACCATGGTGCTCGCGAGCAACGGGTTTAAGATGCCTGTGTCTTAAAGCGTATTTGAAAATATAATTTTTTTCGAAATCGTACAGCGAGCCGAATAAAATTATTTAGTGGATCAGACTGGCTTGCGGGCCGAAGTTTATGCAGCTATGTATTAAATTACAGTGAAACCTCGATATAACGGTACAATGTGGGACAAGAAAAAATATCGTTGTATAAGGATTATTTTTAAATCGAGAGGCAGCAGTTTAACATTAGAGTATAGACATTTGCAAACCAGACTTGAGAAAATAGCGTGGAAGAGGGATTTATCGCTGTATCTAGTATCGTTGTAGCGCGATTACTTTTTTTTAATGCAGTTAAAAAACGAACGAAAACCCCTTCCTCTTGTTATTGCCCACGGTTCAGTGCAAGGGCGTAGCGAGGGGGGGGGGAAACTTGGGGGTCTGGTCCCCCCCCCGAAATGTGAGAAAATGACCGAAAAAAGGGAAAAAGATGGCCAAATCCATTGTTCTGTCACTTTGGTCCCCCCACGAAATGAAAGTGGTCCCCCCCACCCCCGAACGAAATTTCTGGCTACGCCCCCTGGTTCAGTGCCATCCTGTTTGGGAATCAATTTTACTACATTATAACTGTTTAAACAAGTTCAGGTGTGGGCGAGTTCAAAACAATAATAATAAACACAAATACTGTTATTTTACCAAGGAATTTTTTTTTAATTCAATCAAAATTATTAAACACTTTCAAATGTATCTAATATTTTTCTCTCCCTGTATGGTTTTTTTCTCCGTAAAGACGCGTTCCTGATAATTTCCCTCATGGTTTCTAGAATTTCCCTCTCGTGGAAGAGAGAAGCTGCTTCCATTGACTTAACATTGCATACATGAGTTGGGAAAAAAATTCATTAAAAATCAAATAAATTTTTTAAAAATAAAAAAAAAAATCTTGACAATAAGAGGTTTTCGTGGCATCCGCTCAAAAAAACTGATGAAGTTCTGAGCGTGAAAACTATGCGAAAAAATTCATGAAAAACCAACAATTTTTTACATTATGCTCTCGTTTCAGTGGGTCACGTGAGGAATCGGGTGACGTCAAAACGAGTTTCTATATATTCTAGAAACCTTGAGATAAGTTTTGTCAAGGCCAAAGCCTTGCGTAGTCAGAGGGTATATTCAACCCCCCCCCCCCACCACCACACGGAAATGGGCAGAAATATTAGTGAATGGTGAATGCACAGAAACATCAGTGAAATGTGGCGGCTACGGATGCAGTCACGTGATTAGGCTTTCATCTATTCCCGATATTGCTGGAAATACCAGTTCGGAGGAACCCCCACCTCCTACGTGGCAAAGCTGGTTTGCCTCAGGACCTCATTCCCACCCAGTTGCATGCAAGCAGCAACACAAGAGGCAATAAAATCATATAGCCTTTCAAAGCGGCATCTCACTAGGTCCCATGAGAACTTGCTCTGGGACGCAGGGTAAGATAACTAATAAAGTAAAATATAATAAAAGTCTTTGTTTTGGACATAAACCGCAAAAACCACACCCGGCATGAAATAATCCGTACTTTTTCGGTCATT
This sequence comes from Pholcus phalangioides, assembly GCF_987345545.1. Taxonomy (NCBI): domain Eukaryota; kingdom Metazoa; phylum Arthropoda; class Arachnida; order Araneae; family Pholcidae; genus Pholcus; species Pholcus phalangioides. Next base: position 20,181,858 of record NW_028301603.1, on the reverse strand, counting down.
TCAAAGGAAGGTGCTCGTTCGGTGGCCTTTGTACTGAAAGCCATAAAAATTATTGCTCCCCCGAGGCCCGAGACGACCTCGGATCCTGACAAAGACTTTTGAGTCCAGTCATCGTCCCTGTCATCGTCACCGATTTTGCTCGAGAGCACATGATCAACGTTCCAATTAAACACCTTAATAGCCTTATTAATTAATTTATCTATTCAATATTGTTTGGCCGAGGCCTATACAAGAGGATGCGGAAGTTATGCACATGACGAAAATGACGATTGATGGTACATGAAAATTCGGAAATCGTTGTGAAATCTACAATATTTGGTGGTAGGTTGTTCCAATCGATAATAGTTCTTGGGAAGAAGCTAAATTTGTGACCATCTGAAGAAGCAAAGGTGATGCAGGGGCGGCTCGAGCTTACCTGCCTCCCGGGTGCAAAGCTTCAGGTGCCACTCCTAAAGACAACCCTGGCGGGAGGATGACAGGGCTTCAGCCTAGGAGACCCCGGGATAAACCTGATTTTTTTTTCTTTCTAGTATAAAGCCGCACACAGGTGTTTACAGAGCAAAATGTGCGTGACCATACGTCCCGCATTTAAGGGAGCCCACCGGCTTTTTAGTCTAGAATTATTTTATCATTCTTAACACTATGCCAAATAACTTAATCCACATCACAGTTCTTATTGATGATCCGTCATTACTTACACATTTTTCCGGTTAAAAAGCTAGTATAACGAAGCGACATTTGCTGAGAAATTTATTTCAAAGGCATCTCTGGTGCTTCAGAGACCGAAAAAGTGAGAAGCGCCGACTTTTTCCTTTGCTTTTATTCAGTCGTTAAACAAAAAATTACCGGGGTGGGGGGGGGGGGAGCACCAGAATGCGCATTTGCCTCTTGTGACGTAGTATATTCTTATTTCTGCTATTGCGGTCCCAGGACCTGCCCGTTTCCTCAGCACCTTCATCGTCAAGATATGGCTCAAAAGCGTGATGTCAAGTGGATTTTATATACTTTTCAAAATTTTAAAAACATTTGGTGTCTAACTAAAGTCTAAGACGCCGCCCGGGTGCACTGCACCCCTTGCACCCTCGCTTAAGCCACCCCTGCAAAGCATAGGCGGAGATAAACTTGGAAGTCTGGGGGGGGGGCACGGTCATTATTGCAGGGGTTTTAATTAGAATGTTGGAAGTGTCGATATTAAAAACGCTATGGAGGAAATTTTGAAAAGAAAAGTTAAAAGAGTTAAGTCTATAAGAGAGGAGAGAGCGGTTGGATATTGAGTTGGCGCTTGAGCTCCGAAATGGGGACAGACGAAGACCAACGGGCCAGAATCTTGTGCGTTTAGGTGACCATATGACCCGTAATTTACGGGGCATTTTCCTTAATTTTGGACGTTCTAACTTTTTAATAAAATTTCCCGTTTTCTCCTATTTTCAACGAGGCTTAATTGAACTTTTAAAATCAAAAATACAGGGTGTTTCAAAAGAATCACCCGATTTGAAACGCGTATATTACGAAAAATATTGAACACATAGACACTTAAGATTAATTTTATATTACATGTGGCTGATCATAAAGTTATTTTTTACAAACCAAATTAAAGGTGCTCAATATGTCCACCTTGGGATGCACGGCATATGTCTATACGGTCGTCAAATTCATCCCAAACTTTTGCGAGCATGTTTGCATCCCCTGCGAGTGGATTTCTGTGGACTACGTGCGAAACTCTGTCGGATGCGCTCCACATTTTCGTCTGAAATGCGGGGACGGCCAGGGGATTTCCCTTTACACAGACAGCCCGTGTCTCCGAATTGTTTGTACCAGCGGTTCTCAACCTTTAAACTCGAAGAGCCCTTTTTAGTAAAAAAAATTCTATGGCGAAGTCCCGTAGGCCAATTTTTTAATAATTCATCAAAGTTACTAATGTATTTTTATTATTAAAAATATTTATATATATATTTTTTTTAATATTACTTTTTTTTTTAATTCTCCTCAAGCGGCCGCGGGGCACCGGTTGAGAACCGCTGGTTTATTCCGTCACCTAATGCTCTGAGCAGTAGGAAGTTCAACACCGGGATATTGTCGACGAAAAGCACGACGAACAGTTGTTACGGACTCACGCTTCGCCAAGCTTAGAACACAAAACGATTTCTGTTGTGCAGTCGCCGTCTTGACAAATACTTGAGTGGCGGCCGAAGGAAGATCGTTAGCGCTACCTGTCGGCAACTGCGTGGAACTCGAGATTTCCCCTCTTTCTACCTATACATTATTCGATCAAAACGGATTAAAAGCTGAATAGTTATGGGTTTTTTTTTAATCGGATGATTCTTTTTGAAACACCCTGTATATTAAGATTTTTTCATGGCTTAGTCATAATCAAAATAAACTATGGCGAGCAGGATTGGTGGTGCTAGCGGTTGGCCCGCGGGCAGTAGTTTGGAGACCCCTGGTCCCCTGGTCTAACATGAAACGCAAACGCGCGTTTTGCAACGGCCGCTCCGCAAACGTTAAAACGGCATTCCTGTTGAAATTTATCGGGAGAAAAAAAAACACCATACACGCAAACGTAACCTAGGGGAAGAAGAAGAAACCGTATGCAAATCTGCGTCACAGTGAACAAAAGACGCGTACACACCAGCCCTGTGAAGTTATTCCAGCGTACAACCTTGTTCGTACATCCTGTTCTAACAGTAGTAACGTACGGGATAACGGCGTACCCTGTAGCACGTCTGCATTTCATTTTAGACCATACATTCTTTGATGAAAATTTTTTGTCTTTTGTGTGTACTACCACCTCTTAAAGTTTTTCCCATTTTTTCTGAAAAAATTTAGCAAAACTGTAAGAATGTTGTACAGAAATTTCGAAAATTCAGTTTTTTTTTCAATTTTTTAAAATTTAAAAAAAAACAAAACAAAACTGGAGATTTTGGGGTTCAGAAAATCCTCATTTGTGTGAAGAGAAACCACTGCATCCGCCGAAAGTTACTGCATGGGCTGCGGTATGCGCCATGTGTGCTGACAAATTGTTCCAAAATTGTAACGTAACGTTCAGTAGTAATCGTTTCTCGCACGAAGAAGGGGCCGATAATGCCTCTGGCGCATACCGCAGCCCATGCAGTAACTTTAGGCGAATGCAGTGGTTTCTCTTCACACAAATGAGGATTTTCGGAACCCCAAAATCACTAGTTTTTTTTTTTTTTTTTTTTTTTTTAATTTTAAAAAATTTTAAAAAAAAACTAAATTTTCGAAATTTCTGTACAACATTCTTACAGTTTTGCTAATAAGCGTACCGTTTACCGCATAATTCTATTGATCTTTGTTGTAGAGATATTTCATTCTGAAATAAGGGCTTATTCGCTGATCACCCTGTATATAAAATTGATTTTCTGTCTGTGTGTATGTTCCCTATACAAATCTACAATTTTAGATCGATCGTCGCTAAATTTTGCATATATACTAAATGGGACCCGACTTGAACGATAGACTACTTTAAAAATTTCGTCAGAGCAGGGCAAATGCCCCAAATGGGCAAAAAGCCGGAGAGCAACAATGGTTTTTGGGCCTCAACAATCACTTTCCGAACGTTTACTTTGGTTACCGTGGTTCCCTAGCAATGCGTTTCAGACGTGTATAGGCCTTTACAATGGTTTGTCATTTCTTCAACGCTGTCAGTATATGTATAATATTTATGCCTTTATAATGGTTTGCCACTTCATTCAATTCTCCCAGTAATGAGAGCTTTTTGAATAGACACCATCATCAGCATCACTTTGAGGGTAAGGCAAAGGATAATCCCCCATAGAAATCAGTGTTAAAATTGCCGATTTTAATATAGAAATGCGGAAATTCGGTGGGTTTTTTTCTGTCGCATCAATAATTTTAAAAATTGTATTGAATTCTAGATTTCTGAAATATTGAGTTCGATTAGAGATATACGAAGCCCAGGAGATCAAATATGAAGTAATTAGCCGGACCTACTTTTGAGTTGGACATTCATGCAATAACATTGATTTCAACTTTTTATTTATATCTTCTCAAGCATGAAAATTAATGTCTCCGTATTGTCTTTTAATATTGAACTGCATAAATTCATGTTGGTTAAAGTATTCTAGTAAAAAGTACATCGAAAAAATTCCACAGCTTCAATTAAGCATTTTTTGAAGCAGAAACAGGCAGAGATGGATAACTTGAAGTTCGGGGGGGGGGGGAACAGAAATACCTAGCACCCTTTAAAAAAAGAAAAATATACATATATTTTTTTTTTTCTTTACGTTTCTTTAAATCTAGATTTGTTTGTTTCACGAGTCGCGCAGGAAGTCGCCATATTGGTTAACTTAGACGCGGTTTGCATGTCCTTCAAAGAAAGGGAGATATCACGTGATCCAAAATAGCCTCATTGAAGAAAACCTGGGCAACGCCGGGTATTATAGCTAGGCATTTGGCCAAAAAACATACCAAAATCCTTAATATTTAGATCACAGGGTATGATATATATATGATGATATATATGATATATATGATGATATATTCTATATATATCATCCAGATTTATCTCCCGCATTTTTTCAATTATACAAATCCGCAGTCCTTCCGCATGTTCCCTTGTTTATTTTTGTAATTATGCAAGTTGCAAAATGTTTTTTCTTTCATTTTTGTCGTTATACAAGTTCATATATAGCATGTTTTTCCTCTCATTTTTTATATTGTGCAAGTTCGCAACATGTTTTCTTTCCCATTTTTGTACCCGGGCAACACCGGGTATTATAGCTAGTAAGTCAATATTATTTCGTGTTTTACATGTGGATCGAGGGAATTCATGGGAGGATTGAATTCATCCGATCAAATGAATAGGCAATTCGCAGCAGTTGTACCCAGTCGTTGTTCTTCAGTCTCCTCTCCCACAAAACATTCTGTGAAATCTCTATCTCTTTAAGGACACGGGGAAAGTGGATATGCCCCCCCCCCCCCAAGCAGTCCCCCCCCTTGCCGCTGTGGTGGTCGAATGGTCATAGTGACAGACTCGTGCCGCGAGGTCCTGGGTTTGAACCCCACCGTCGCCAGAGTGGTGGTCGGCTGAAGTTGGTTTTCTGTGGTTCCCAACTTCAAGGTGCGAATGCGAAAGCCGATCTCCCATTTAAAGTCTCACCACAGAGAGCAACAGACCTACAAACCGAGCAAATGTAATTGAATCATAACACACCACTCACTTCACTTCTGAAATATAGATGGCAGCGTTAAAAATCAAACACAACACTACATACACACACTCAGGCTGTTAGGTACACACACAGTTACACTCCCGGCACGACTCACTAGGTAGTAAATCGCCCATATAGATTTTGACAGACCTGTGCTCGGTTTGAAGGAAAGAAAGCCGCCCCCCCCCAGTCACTGCACTTGCCGCTGTGGTGGTCGATTGGTCATAGTGACGGACTCGCATCGCGGGGATCCGGTTTCGAACCCCACCGTCGCCACAGTGGTGGTCGGCTGGAATTGGTTTTCTGCGGTTCCCAACTTCGAGCCGATCTTCCCATTAAAAAGTCACGCCGCAGAGGGAAACAGGCCTACAGCCGCTGTTGTGGTCGAGTGGTCATAGTGACGGACTCGCATCGCGGGGACCCGGGTTCGAGCCCCACCGTCGCCACAGTGGTGGTCGGCTGAAGTTGGTTTTCTGTGGTTCCCAACTTCGAGGCGCAAATGCGAGCTGATCTCCATGTTAAAAAGTCTCGCCACAGAGAGCAACAGCCCTACAAACAGTACAAATATTCAGTCACTACACATCACTCACTTCACTTCTGAGATATAGATGGCAGCTCTGAAAAATCATACACAACACTAGATACGCACTCAGACTGTTAGGTACACACACTTGCAATTCCGATACAACTCGGTAGGTAGTAAATTGCCTATGGCGATAGACCTGAGTTGTGCTCGGTATGAAAAAAAAAAATCAGGCCTACAAACAGTACAAATATTCAGTCACTACACTTCACTGACTTCGCTTCTGAAACATAGATGGCAGTACTGAAAAATCAAACACAACACTAGATACTCGCTCAGGCTGTTAGGTACATACACTTCCGGCGCAACTTAGCGCCGCAACTTAGGTACATACACATGGGCGAGGTAGTAACTCGCCCATGGCGATAGACCTGAGTTGTGTTCGACTTGAAAGAAAGAAAGTCCCACACCTGCCCCCAGCGATCCCAAAAGAAGTAATAAAATTAAGTTAATATTCGGAGGGAAGTCCTCCTTTAAAAATTACACACGCACACAATCAAAATGTTAAACAGAATAAATATTTTATGAAATATTCTTACCTCAGAACTCTTCTTATATCTTCTCGGTGCGTAGACACTGCGAAGGAATGAAGCCATCTTTTCATAAGCAAACCACTCGGGTTCGTAGACTTCATTCGCGGCTTTGCTTTCCTTCACTTTCGCAGCAACTTTTCGGTACGTTTTCATAAGCGTTAATTTCTTTTTCTTCAAATCGTCCAACGAAACGTAAACACTTAAATTACTTTGGATCCTTTTATAGGCGTCGTACACTTGAAACCTGTCTTTATGATCCTTGTGGCTAGGGTCCCATATGATGGGTTCTCCTCGGTATAGATCTAAAAACTCAAAAATTATGTCATTGCTCCACTCCATGTTTCGCGGCAGTGAAATGCGTACTGACCTTCGGCAAACTGGTCCGCACGGCCGCCTTACAAAAGTATAAGTGCACCTAAAAATATGGTTAAAAAGTTCCAAACAAGAACTAAGGTGTCGGGAAAAACTCTAGAGGCGAGGATAAAGTTGGATCCTACAGCTACAAAGCCGCATCCAACTATGACTGGATCCAGGGATCGTCCTCGGATCTCGGAGAAGCAATAATTTACGGCTTTCAATACAAAGGCCATAGAATAATGACGGAGCGCGAGGTTTTCTCCCCCATCAAGCGTCTTCCTTTGAAATTTCCGCAAAAAGTAGACGAAAAAGTGACGCCTGCTGCGGTTGCCGATGCCACCTTGCGGTTTATGTCCGACAAAGACTTTTTATCATCTTTTACTTTAATTATCTTTATCCTGCGTCAGGACACCCCAACGAGAACTTGCTTCGGGTCGCAGGGTAAGAAAGATAATTGAAGTAAAAGATAATAAAAATCTTTTGTTTTGGACATAAACTGCAACAACCACAGCCGGCGTGAAGTAATCAGTACTTGTTCGGTCATTTCAAAGAAGACGCTCGTTAAGGAAGCCATTAAAAATTATTGCTTCCCCGAGACGACCTCGGATCCTGACAAAGACTTTTACTATCTCTTTTACTTTAATTATCTTACCCCGCGTCCCAAAAAAAGCAAGTTCTCGTGGGACACGGTTTATAGTGGAATGCGGCTTTTATCGAGACCTTCGAAAGTAATAATATCACTCACGTAGATCACGCTTTTATGACCCAGTCAGTCGGGGGGGGGGGGGGGGGGGAGGCAACATCCATCCCAATTTCATTGATGAGATATCTCATGGGTTTCCAACCAGGGTTCCGTAACAGCTTTTACGCATGATCAAAAGCCTCGGAACCCTTAAAAATCCCGGAAACCGGAGATCTTTCAAAGAAGAAAACTGTCTTGTTTACTACGTAATATGGTCGACGCCGGTTATTAGAATCACAGATAATGTTACCATTCGGGGCATTGTTATCATTTCTGCGAAGTTTTTCCTGTAAGTCGTCATTGTCAGGCTACAAGACTATGTAGGAGGCTGAAAGGTTTTGTTTCCCCCCCCCCCCCTCCCTCTTTTATTGACAAACATTCCCGCAGTCCGTAGTATTCACTGTCAACCATGTACGTGTTGAGCTGCTTTTACAATTATCTGCTTATATTGAGGACAAATGTATGACAGAAAAAAAAGCCCTTTTCTTCAGTTCTCGATCAGTTTCTTTCAGTTTACCGGATTCAAACTTCTTTCCCCGAGAGACTTTATCAAGGGATCTATGCAACGTATCGGGCACATTAAAAAACAAGTCGTAATTCGTCATTACGGGACAGTTCCATTCTACCGCCTTGCAATAGCTGAAAAACAAAAATGCAGCCCAGAATGTAAAAAGAGTTGTCCAGTTTGCCATTCGTCCAGTTCAATCAAATGAGCTGTATGGTCACTGTAACTGTAGACGGGACTTTTTTTCGGGTATGGTTGTCATTCGGTTATTGTTATCATAAAACCCCTAATCCGGATGTGATCACATTAAGCGGCGTGGACTGTAACTCGCAAAGCTGTTCCATAGGCGGCGATAGACTTGGAAGTCTGGTGGGGCACGGTCATTATTTCTGGGGGGGGGCACGATGATGATGATGTCAATAATTCATATCTGCATATATACAATAGATAAAGTCAACTTCACCTTTGATGCTGGGGGAGGGGGCAATGCCCCCTCCACGCCCCCCCCCCGTATCTCCGCCCATGAGCTGTTCTTTATTTTGAATTTTAATGAGACAGTGTCGTTTAAAAAAATCAGACCACTTGACTGTGCCGTCTTAACGAATGGGCCCAACCGGGCATGGCCGGGGGCCTCAAGAGTAGAGGGGCCTCATGAAAATGAGATCTGATTAAAATTTACTAGAATTTACCAGGTAAGACATCAGAAAAACCAATTGGCCTGGTGGCCTACGATGCTCTTAAGACGGCCCTGCCACTTGGATGACTAAAAAACTTATTAAAACAGTAACATATTACATTTTTTTTCACATCGAATTTTCCAGCCAGAAGTTGAAAAACACGGTTTTCTTTTTTTTTGGAAATTTTTCATCCACTAGAGGTCACTGGAATTGAGGATTCTTAAATGTCAGCATTAACGTGTACTTTACGACAGGCCCGTAGCCAGAAATTTCATTCAGAGGGGGACCACTTGCACTTCGGGGGGGGGGGGTGGCAACCAAAGTGGTCGAACACTAGACCTTGCCATCTTTTTCCCTTTTTTCAGTCATTTTCCCACATTTCGGGGGGCGGGGGACCAGACCGCCAAGTCCCTCCACTACAACCTTGCTTTACGGGACAGACAAAGCCATTTCAATCCATGAGTCCTCCCCGGGCACGACACGGATACCTCATTTGCATAGGGGCTTCCACTATAAGATATGGCAGTTGGCACACTGATTTGTGACAATAATTGCATAAATTAAGAGGTGGTACCTAAGGGGCCGTTCAAGTATTACGTAAGCAAAGTTTTAGCCATTTTTGACCCCCTCTCCCCCTTTTCAGCAAAAGTCAGCAAAACGCTGACCCGCCCCACCCCCTTGTCAGCAAAATTTCGTCATCAGCTCTGCCCCTCTGAATCCTAACTCATATTTTCATAAAAGGTGGTTGATGACGTAAGCATTATCCAAACTCCCCCTCCCCCCCTTGTCATCAAAAGTCAGCAAATCGGAAACCCCCCCCCCCCATCGATGATGACGTAATACTTGAACGGCCCCTAGGCCCTTTCAGTTTGCTTTGGAGGATATGATGCTGTTGAGGGGTACACTTTTTTTTCAAATAAATATTCAAAAATTTCTTTGAGTTCTGTAGAACAGCCTCATTATCATAAAGGGTTCCGCGGAACAGCCTTGTAACTATCAAGTGTTCCACGAGAAGTTTTACGTTGGAAACCCCTGTTCTGTAGCTTCCTAATTTGAACAGGGATTTCCCATCCACGTGGAGGAAGCCAGAAATCTATCAACCTGGTCTAAAGCAGAGGTTGCCAACCTCTGAGATGGTGCGGGACAAAAAAAAAATGTCCATGAAGTGCAACGGCCTTACTGCGTGGCATCTCTTTTCTCAATACACAGTGACGTCTTAACAGGTGGACCCAACGGCTTCGAGTCAAATAGGAAGCCCTACATCAGCGGTTCTCAACCTTTTTTGACTGGCGGAGCCCTTTTCAGTATATAATTTCTATGGCGGAGCCCTTTTCAGTATATAATTTCTACGGCGGAGCTCTTTTCAGTATATAATTTCTATGGCGGAGCTCTTTTCAGTATTTAATTTCTATGGCGGAGCCCTGTTTGACTCGAGGAGCCCTTTTTTGTACATAATTTTTATGGCAGAACCTTGTAGGCCTCTCTTATTTACTTATCTATCAAATTTACTGATTCATTTTATTTTCCTCGTGTCGCCGCGGAGAGCCTGGGAGTTGCACACGGAGCCCTTGGGGCTCCGCGGAGCACCGGTTGAGAACCGCTGCCCTACATCATTGCAGAATTTTATTTATATTCTCTGAGACAATTTTTTTTCATCTCATACGAATGTGAATTTTCATTAAATATCAATTTTTATTTAAATGTTAATTTTCATTGAACATGAATTACCATTAATTCTTTAATGTATTTTTTCACCCAACGTAAATTTTCATTATGTATTAGCATAAATTTTCATTCAACGTAAATTTTCATTATGTATTAGCATAAATTTTCACCCAACGTAAATTTTCATTATGTATTAGCGTAAATTTTCACCCAACGTAAATTTTCATTATGTATAAGCATAAATTTTCATTCAACGTAAATTTTCATTATGTATTAGCATAAATTTTCACCCAACGTAAATTTTCATTATGTATTAGCGTAAATTTTCACCCAACGTAAATTTTCATTATGTATTAGCGTAAATTTTCACCCAACGTAAATTTTCATTATGTATTAGCATAAATTTTCACCCAACGTAAATTTTCATTATGTATTAGCATAAATTTTCATTCAACGTAAATTTTCATTATGTATTAGCGTAAATTTTCACCCAACGTAAATTTTCATTATGTATTAGCGTAAATTTTCATTCAACGTAAATTTTCATTATGTATTAGCATAAATTTTCACCCAACGTAAATTTTCATTATGTATTAGCGTAAATTTTCACCCAACGTAAATTTTCATTATGTATTAGCGTAAATTTTCACCCAACGTAAATTTTCATTATCTATTAGCGTAAATTTTCATTCAACGTAAATTTTCATTATGTATTAGCATAATTTTCATTCAACGTAAATTTTCATTATGTATTAGCATAAATTTTCATTCAACGTAAATTTTCATTATGTATTAGCGTAAATTTTCACCCAACGTAAATTTTCATTATGTATTAGCATAAATTTTCATTCAACGTAAATTTTCATTATGTATTAGCATAAATTTTCACCCAACGTAAATTTTCATTATGTATTAGCGTAAATTTTCACCCAACGTAAATTTTCATTATGTATTAGCGTAAATTTTCATTCAACGTAAATTTTCATTATGTATTAGCATAATTTTCATTCAACGTAAATTTTCATTATGTATTAGCATAAATTTTCACCCAACGTAAATTTTCATTATGTATTAGCGTAAATTTTCACCCAACGTAAATTTTCATTATGTATTAGCGTAAATTTTCACCCAACGTAAATTTTCATTATGTATTAGCATAAATTTTCATTCAACGTAAATTTTCATTATGTATTAGTATAAATTTTCATTCAACGTAAATTTTCATTATGTATTAGCGTAAATTTTCATTCAACGTAAATTTTCATTATGTGTTAGCGTAAATTTTCATTCAACGTAAATTTTCATTATGTATTAGCGTAAATTTTACAAATTTTTACAAATTTTCACCCAACGTAAATTTTCATTATGTATTAGCGTAAATTTTCATTCAACGTAAATTTTCATTATGTATTAGCGTAAATTTTCATTCAACGTAAATTTTCATTATGTATTAGCGTAAATTTTCATTCAACGTAAATTTTCATTATGTATTAGCATAAATTTTCATTCAACGTAAATTTTCATTATGTATTAGCATAAATTTTCACCCAACGTAAATTTTCATTATGTATTAGCATAAATTTTCACCCAACGTAAATTTTCATTATGTATTAGCATAAATTTTCATTCAACGTAAATTTTCATTATGTATTAGCATAAATTTTCACCCAACGTAAATTTTCATTATGTATTAGCATAAATTTTCATTCAACGTAAATTTTCATTATGTATTAGCATAAATTTTCACCCAACGTAAATTTTCATTATGTATTAGCATAATTTTCATTCAACGTAAATTTTCATTATGTATTAGCATAAATTTTCATTCAACGTAAATTTTCATTATGTATTAGCATAAATTTTCACCCAACGTAAATTTTCATTATGTATTAGCGTAAATTTTCACCCAACGTAAATTTTCATTATGTATTAGCATAAATTTTCATTCAACGTAAATTTTCATTATGTATTAGCATAAATTTTCACCCAACGTAAATTTTCATTATGTATTAGCGTAAATTTTCACCCAACGTAAATTTTCATTATGTATTAGCGTAAATTTTCATTCAACGTAAATTTTCATTATGTATTAGCATAATTTTCATTCAACGTAAATTTTCATTATGTATTAGCATAAATTTTCACCCAACGTAAATTTTCATTATGTATTAGCATAAATTTTCACCCAACGTAAATTTTCATTATGTATTAGCATAATTTTCACCCAACGTAAATTTTCATTATGTATTAGCATAATTTTCATTCAACGTAAATTTTCATTATGTATTAGCATAAATTTTCACCCAACGTAAATTTTCATTATGTATTAGCATAAATTTTCACCCAACGTAAATTTTCATTATGTATTAGCGTAAATTTTCACCCAACGTTAATTTTCATTATGTATTAGCGTAAATTTTCACCCAACGTAAATTTTCATTATGTATTTGCGTAAATTTTCACCCAACCAACGTAAATTTTCATTATGTATTAGTATAAATTTTCATTCAACGTAAATTTTCATTATGTATTAGCGTAAATTTTCATTCAACGTAAATTTTCATTATGTGTTAGCGTAAATTTTCATTCAACGTAAATTTTCATTATGTATTAGCGTAAATTTTACAAATTTTTACAAATTTTCACCCAACGTAAATTTTCATTATGTATTAGCGTAAATTTTCATTCAACGTAAATTTTCATTATGTATTAGCGTAAATTTTCATTCAACGTAAATTTTCATTATGTATTAGCGTAAATTTCCATTCAACGTAAATTTTCATTATGTATTAGCATAAATTTTCATTCAACGTAAATTTTCATTATGTATTAGCATAAATTTTCACCCAACGTAAATTTTCATTATGTATTAGCATAAATTTTCACCCAACGTAAATTTTCATTATGTATTAGCATAAATTTTCATTCAACGTAAATTTTCATTATGTATTAGCATAAATTTTCACCCAACGTAAATTTTCATTATGTATTAGCATAAATTTTCATTCAACGTAAATTTTCATTATGTATTAGCATAAATTTTCACCCAACGTAAATTTTCATTATGTATTAGCGTAAATTTTACAAATTTTTACAAATTTTCACCCAACGTAAATTTTCATCATGTATTAGCGTAAATTTTCATTCAACGTAAATTTTCATTATGTATTAGCGTAAATTTTCATTCAACGTAAATTTTCATTATGTATTAGCGTAAATTTTCATTCAACGTAAATTTTCATTATGTATTAGCATAAATTTTCACCCAACGTAAATTTTCATTATGTATTAGCATAAATTTTCATTCAACGTAAATTTTCATTATGTATTAGCATAAATTTTCATTATGTATTAGCGTAAATTTTCACCCAACGTAAATTTTCATTATGTATTAGCGTAAATTTTCATTCAACGTAAATTTTCATTATGTATTAGCGTAAATTTTCATTCAACGTAAATTTTCATTATGTATTAGCGTAAATTTTCATTCAACGTAAATTTTCATTATGTATTAACGTAAATTTTCATTATGTATTAGCATAAATTTTCATTCAACGTAAATTTTCATTATGTATTAGCATAAATTTTCACCCAACGTAAATTTTCATTTATTCTGAAAGTACTTTTTCATTAAATACGAACTTTTATTAATTTCGCGAAAGTATTTTTCATTAAATATGAATTTTCCAACAATTCTTGGATTATTTCCTTATGAATTTTTGATTAATTATAATCAAAATTTGATTAATTATTATCATAAATCCTGATTTATATGATAGTTTATGATTAATTAATTTACATCTTTAAATAAATTAATTGAGTTATTTTAGTTTTCTTCTCCCACTAAAAAAATCAAATCGTCTATAAAAATCGCATTTGTTCCCTGTGGGACGTTGGAAATCAGGGGTTTTAGTGGGAAAATAACTGAGATGAAATATATAAGAGAGCTGCGCGTCATTAGAGATTTTCCCCTAACGTTCGTCCAAACAACACACATCGTGGGAACGACTCTTGACACGCAACATCAGAGTTCTTTGACCCACGCCATCGCGTTCTTCCGCGTGCGATCGATATATTATACTATATTTTCTTTTACGAACGAGGGATGATTTCGAAAAAGATGTTTGTGAGCGAAATATTGATTCAATAAAACGTTTTCAATTGATGAGTAAATTCATTTTCTTACACTAATAAGTGACATAGTAGTATTAGTAATACAGTCGAATCCCGTTTTAACGAATACCGTTATAGCTAAAATCTCGTTTTAACGAGCACTTTTCTGATTTCCCCCAGATAAGTTTACATATGCGAACAACGCAAAAATCTGTAATTCCTTTATAACGAAATTTCGCTATAACGAAGTGATTTCTCTGGTCTCATGCATGAGGTGACGAGATGTCATTTTTTTACGTCTGATTTATTACGACGGTGTTTTCTTCTCTTTCTTGTACATCAAAATTATTTTGATCTCCAAGAGACCGGAGAAATCACTCCCTTATAAAGAAATATTTCGCTATAAAGTAAATTCCAGGTTTTCGCATTGTTCCTAAGTAAACTTATCTGAGGGATTAGAAAAGTGTTCGTTAAAACGAGATTTTTTTTCGCTATAACAATATTCGTTGAAACGGGATCCGACTGTACAATACTTTTGAAATGCTATCGAACTTTTTTGCTATCCCCAATGTCATCAAAATAAATGATGAATGTCATCATGAAATTCATCTCTCATCTCTCAATACCCCTCCTTTCCTGCACTTCCAGAATGTGTCGCTCTCTTTAGGTCTCTACCCATGGCCCCCACAAGGGTGGGGCTGACAGGGTCTGGGACAGTTATCATAATTTTTTGTTTTTCATGCTATAAATTTTCTACAAAAGAGCCCGTGAAAAATCTTTGTTGAGGGCCCGCTAAAGATGTCAGCCTAAGGGATCTGTTCTAAGATGTGAGGGGCGATGTCTCTACCATAGATATAATATAACACTAATCTTTTGTCTAAGACTTCGTCAGATGAAGATATACCTCGGACCCGGACTCTGAGCCGTAGGAAAAAGGTTGGCTCGTCTTCAAATACATATTTAAACTTATTACAATGGACACAATGACGTTCTAAAATTGGTTACCATTGCCATTTTATATCATGTCCCTGAGCATATCGATTCATAAGAATGGATAATAATATGTTCAAGAATTGATTACTATTTTATGTTATATCCTTTCATTAACTGCCATTTTCTTGCTATATGTTTTCATTAATTTTGATTAATTATTATATCCATGAGCATGTCGATTCCCAACGACCATAGGTGCCGGAACCTAGGGGCTGAGGTCATTTGAGTCCCTCCAATAAATTTTGTAGACGGGGAGGGAGGATAATTTCTGCAGAAAACAGTGCAATGCACCTTCCCTCTCCTGCGTACGCTCTTGAGTCCCATATATACTGGGACGACCAGCAACTTTCAACCCCCCCCCCCCAATGTTTTCTTCATTTCGGCGCTTCTGCCGACAGTGAGCAGACAGTGCAGAGGCAATGAGGGCAGTTCTGTGGAAACCATGAACCTTGTTGTGCGTACTGAGGTCGTATCCTGCGTAGACGTTTTATGAAACGGGTCAAAATTTCAATGTACCTTGCAGCATTCATCGTCGTTCCCTCAGGTAGAAATTCCTTGTGGATTTTCCTGTTCTCAGTTAAGAACCAACGCACTAAACAAGCACTTTGTAAAACAAGTCTTTCACGGAACACAAACGACGCTCAACTGAACAACGGTGGTGGCAGATGGTCAACACCTGCCGCTACGCATGTGCAGCGTTTTGCTTCGCCAGATCGGCCGTTCTGACTTCATTCGCCGAACTTTATTGTCAGAGGTTGTACTATGATGTCCGTTTACAACGGACTTCCGTAATTTTCATTTACTATTATTGCATGAAACACACACATTTATTATTTATTATTGTGAAATATTGTAATTCACTACTTTAATTTTTTATGATATGAAAATTATGAAAAAACAGTTAGGTGGTCCGATTAATCGGGTCGGTGAATCTTATAACCAATTGTTAATCGCAGTTAGAGATTTTAAGTTGAGTTAATCGACTCGATCAATATCCGATCAAAATTTTTATTAAGTTTATAATTTTTTTGATTTATTTGACAAACCGAGATTAAATATCTTAAATTGTGTTCCTATACATGGCATTTCAGATAAGTGACAGCATTGAAAAATATTTTAATCAACATTTTGATCAGGTTTTTCGACACATCAGGAAACACAAGTCGATCAACAAAAAAAAACTAGGGATGAGATTTCTAAAATAACTTTCATTTAAAAAAAAATGGCAAGATCCAAGTTAAGAAATTCCAGGATATGTGTGACAAGCATGCTCAGCATATCGACCTCCCTTATGCCAGAGACGTGAATGTGCAAATTTTTACTTTTGGGTTCATCAGCTGGTTGGATGACTCATTTGTGCCAGAAACGCGCAAATGTGTATCTCCTATTAAAACACATTTTCGGAGAACAACTTCCATCATGGGCGCCGGAACCTAGGGGCTGAGGCCATTTGAGAACACCCAAAAATTTCTGAAACAACAATGCAATGCACCTTCCCCATCCTACGCACACGCTTGAGTCCCGTATACATTTATTTACATCCATTCAGTGGATAGATGCATGAAATGAATAGAATATGTTTTAAAGCATAAATTAATATAACAATCATTGAAACCCCACCGTCGCCATAGAGGTGGTCGGCTGAAGTTGGTTTTCTGTGGTCTTCGAGAAGCTAATGCGCGCGAGCCCATCTCCCTGTTAAAAAGTCTCGCCACAGAGAGCAACAGGCCTACAACGATAAAATCTTCAATCATTGCTCATCACTTGTGGTTAGAGAAGTTGATGGCAAATGGCAGTACTACACATAACAAGCATTACACAGAAAACAAACTTTACGTTAGGTTCACAAGACTGACACGCACATTCCAACATGTACCAATTCGTCAGAAGTTCCGCAGAGGAATGTGGACGAGTTGCATGTCTGGTTTCGTAATAGTAGTAGTAGTAGCATCAATTAATATTACATAGTTTCCAACACTACGTTTGCTATGAATGGATAGCATTTAAAAACAATCGGTTAAAATTCAATTAATTCGTCAATTAATCGATTAAATTTTTCTGATTAACCATTTAAAAATTTTAATCGATTCCCAGCCCTAAAAACCATACATTCTGGTTTTCTTGAGAAGGCAACGTGGTGATTGACCTTTGCTACAGGAAGTTCGTGATGCCTTGACCTGCACTGAATGGGCTCCCTACATCAAAAAGGTTAGGAAATACCGCTGTACAGTACAAATACGTTAAATCACTTTCAAAATGAACAAAACATGGACTTATAAAAGATAACTTACTAGAATGTCGAGATTGTTCAATTTGGTATTAAGAGTATCGCGTATCCACGGAAACCCTTCGAGTCAGAGGCTTTTTTTTAAATATTTACAGTATTTCCTCTTAGCTTAATCATTCATTTCACACGAAATGGCTAAAAGTTTGAAGGGATGACACGACTTCAGAAATAGCGCAGTAGACTCAATAATCAACAATTATTATTTATTACATTCAACTTATCAAAAGGCAGGCTCGTCATTTCAACTTTTTCCACGGGAGGGGGGGGGGGGTCAAAGAACATGTACTTAATGTATGTATGTATTTATAGATCTGCGATGACGTATATTTCACGGTTATGGTTAAAGTTCAGTTCGCCAGAAATCTTTCTGAAACAGAGATGTGTATCTGAAAAGCGATTCTGAGGTGAAAATAAATTAATTTCGCTCGGTTACTCATTGGATTCGTTTCCATCGATTCGAAAATTTGGCTTACGACGCGACTGTTGCATGTGAGCACATGCATTGACATCAACAAAAAAAAAAATGTTCGTTAGCTGAGGAAGGAAAACGTCGAATAAAAAAATTTGTTATCCAAAAAAAATTGTAAACTGAGGTATCAATGCATTCGATTCATTCAGTGTGCTTCACGGCTAAAAAAGATGTTTTTAAAAAGGGAAGTCCTGTCCACCTCCTAAAAGAAAAAAAGAGGTTTGGAACCCAGCCTGAGAACCCCCATTTCTGAGAACTCTTTAATACGGCCCTGATATTAAAACTATCAGTTTTGCGTTCGGAAACATAAATGACGAAATAACCACTCAAAAAGAAACATTTAATTTATAAAAAAATTTTATTTATTTGGAAAAAAAAATTGCTTCCAAGCTTTCAAACGCAGACGACAGATTGGTCCGAGGCATCAAAAGATTCGACTGAAAACAAAAATAGCAAATTAGAATGTACAAGTAACAAAACTATTCAGAAAAAATAAATGTCAAGTGCGTTTCTAGAAATATAAATAAATGAATAAAGTTGAGAAAAGAAATTTCAAAATTTCAAGTTTAAAAATTGTATACGAAATAACTCCCGAAAGAAACACGTGGCCATGTTGAAAAAGGCTTCCATTCGATTCTCCACTAGAAAAAAAACAACTCACTGAGCACACGATAATTCCGCCCGAAGCTTCTCAAAAAGAGCACAAGAGCTCAACCACCGCAAGTACGTGTATACGGTAATGATTCATAGGGAGGGGAATGGAAAAGGGAGTAATACACAGGAGTAGCGAGCGCAGCACGTATTCCCTCCCTTCAACAGCAAGATTAAAACTTTCTCCCCCCTAAAAAGTAGAATGAGACTATCCCATTCGGTCGTCTGCTCTTCGACTTCAATAGCTCCCAGCTTCCTCTCGCGTTGTAAAAGAGAGGAAAAAAAAAGATGTTGTGAATGAGATAAGGATGGTATTTCTTTTTAAAAGATGGAGTGTCAAAGTTTTTACTTTGGTCACGTGTTCTTCTTTGCCTCAAAGAAACTTCGGGAATAGATTCAAAAAAATGAAACGATAAATAAGAAACCTCGTGACGTGACCGTCGATGTCCAAGCTGTAGAGAAAGTTTTTTCTCGTAACCACCGAGAGAGAAAAAAAAGCAAGATGGCGACGCTGGAAATGAGAGATGCTCGTTGCAAATGTGAATTGGGTTGCACTTTGTTTAACCAGGTTGTACAAGTTAAGAATAGCTTGCATTATTTCTAGAAATTGAATAAAATTTGGTGAAATTTCGAATAGATTTTAAAAAAATGGGGTCTGCATATGATTTTGTCGATTTTTTTTCCTTTTGGCACCGTGTATGCGGATGAATCAACTTTTTTTCAACATCAAATTTAGAATTAAAATGAATTGACCCGACTGAAAAACTTCCGGGTTGATGGGCGTTAATAATACATACACACGCTCTTCAAATTTGCTACAGGCATTATCCACTCAGAAATGTACATCTAATTAAGCAGTGCTCTTTTTTTAGGGCAGATGGGGACTTTTTCAGGGCCCCCAAAAAAATTATTCAATGTACCGTACTTGCTCATCTCGTTGAATTTTTGAAATGGTGGTAATTATTTTGATGACTACAGTGGTAAAATAGGATGAAAGAGCCTAGTCCAGCGCCCGGAGCACCCTCCCCTAGTTGCAGCCCTGCTGCTATGACTAGAATCAAAGATATTTGGTTAGTAAGTGAAAACAGTAAAACCTCTCTTAACAGACACCCCTCAGATGCGGTCACTCCTTTTATACGGCCAAATTGTAACTTTTCCTTATATGAATTTAAAGCCACTGGTTTACGGTCACCCGTCTTTTACGGACGAATGTTTTTGTCCCAAGCAAAAAAGAGGTTTTACCGTGGATGTTTAAATTTTGGAAGCCCTTCCCGGCCAATTGTTTCATGCAAGAATCAGGCTCTGTTTGTAGCAACTTCGCAAAGAGAATGGACGGTAGCCCTTTGAAAACATTTGTGCCCGATTCTCGAATAAACGTACTCGTCGTAACCAATCCTCAAGAATGCCAATATAGATGCGCTAAAATTCAAACTTGTGAGGAACCTGAGAGAAAGGGTCGCCCTTACCATACACGGGGGGCCCTTTCGCCTCGATTTTCACTTCTGTGAGAGAAGGGAACCAAAAATATTCAGAAATTGAAAATCGTGAAAATTCAGAATAAAAGAAAGAAATAGTTTCAGAATTGATGAAAATTCACAAATTTCAAAATTGAGGAAAGTTCAGAATTAAAAAAAAAACGATGAAAATCTAGAATTTATTTTTAAAAAAACAATTCCAGACATGGTGGAAATTCCGAATTTATCTACATGAAAAAATGCAGAATTCCAGAATTATTTCTTTCTCCATGCAAAAGCAGATTTACAGAAATTTAGATTACAGAAAATTCAGAAATTTTGAAAGAAATTATTGTTACCGTAAATGCAGGCACCGCCAAAAAAAAGCGGGGCCCGGTTCCAGGGCTGTCTTAAGAACATCACGGGCTCTCGCTCCAAGTGGTTTTTCTGAGACCCTACCTAGAAATTTCTTGAAAATTTCAACTTTTTTTTTTTTTGAGGATACTTGGGCCGTACCCGGATGGGCCCATCCGTTAAGACGACACTGCCCGGTGCGACCGCACCTGTCGCACATCTTTGTACCATTTTTTTACTGCTCCTACAATTCGTAACCAAATCGCTCAATTTTTTTATGTTCCGTATGGTGACTGGCTACTTAAATAACATATTTTCGAAGTTTCAAAAAATTGGGCATCAATTTGGCATGTTTTTCTTTGTAATTAACGTAAATTTCCAATTAATTAACTTTCTAATTAATGTAAATTAATTATCTTAGTTTAATCAAAATAATTAATAATTATAATTTTGGGAAATCTCATGTACATGTAACAAAAAAAAAATTTGGGGAAAACTTAGTTTTTTCATATTTTTAAAAAATTCATTTCTCACGCTTAAGAGAAAAAAGAAAATCGGAATGAAATAAATATATACAGTCAAACCTCGTTAGTGCGTCACCCGGTTAACACGTCACTCCGCTTACCGGGTCATTTTTTGGAAGTCCCGAGTTGTCCTCAGGCATGAATTGGCACAGCTATGGCTTACTCCGTTTAACAAGTCACTCCACTTAATAAGTCATATTTTTGCTCTCCCAAGAGTGGCTCATTAACGAGGTTTGACTGTATATAGAATGAAAATTTCATTTCCTTTTGAAAAATTATAAAAAGTCAAATTTCATTGCAAACAAATTTAAAAAAATACTATGGCATTCATTAGACCTATAAATGTTCATTTCATACAAAAATGTGAATGAAAAATATTTGAAATTTTTTTTTTTAAACGAAGCGTTGCGCGAACGTCAGTCACAAATGGGTTAAGGGCGGGTGTGCCTGAGAAGCCTGACTGACATGTCAGCCGGGGCTTATAAACGGCAGGAAATAAACTTGCTAGACCATGCCCCCCCCCTTTTTATACGCACAGCAGTTATTTGTATTATAATACGTAGTAGCAGTAGTATACCTCGTACATACACATACAAATAGCAATAAATATTCGGTCAACTGGAACAAGATCGCATTTTGGCACCCCCGTGTAACGTTCTAGGAGGGGTTAAACTAAAGAAAAAATTTGGCTCTCCATTCTGGTTTATATACGGGGTGTCATGCAGTGCCGTCTTAAGGCATGGGTCCAACCGGGCACGGCCCGGGGGCCTCAAGAGAAGAGGGGCCTCACAGAAATGGGATCTTTTTGAAATGTTCGAGAATTTGCCTAGTAGGGCCTCAGAAAAATCACTTGGCCCGGGGGCCCATGATGCTCTTAAGACGGCCCTGGTGTCATGTAAGTGCTAGCACGGTCTTTATCTCATCAGCCATTCGTCGTAGAGGTATGATTCCAACTTTAAAAATGCTCAACAGGCGTTCAAAAATTACCTTGTACCAGTTTTAGCAGTGAAAATTCAGTTTGTAGCAAAATAAAAAAATCTACATTTTTATACGGCCCCCCCCCCCCCCCGCTCTGATTTCTAATCAGAAAGTTGTTGCGGTTGGTTGGTGCCAAAATCTGTCTCTCTCCTGATGCCAATAAAAAATCATGTTTCTAAGTGCAATATTCACAGTAACATTCGGAAAACGGAGGAAATTTGGGAAATAACAGCGTTAAATGCGGGTAAAACGGTTTTTCTGCATTTAACGTTGTACTTTCTCGAATTTCCTCAATTTTTTTTCGATTCGAATATCTTGGCGAATATATTGCACTTAAAAACATTAAATTATTTTTTTCTTGGCATCAGGAAAGACAGAGCAACAACTTCCTTAATTGGAAGTTAGAGCACAGGGGGACTGTATACACTTATATGGGACTGTTACACCGTATTTTCACTCTCAAAACTGGTACAGGATCATTTTTGAACGTCTTTTCAGCATTTTTTAAATTGGAATCATATCTCTACGTTGGACGGTTGATGAGATAAAGGCCACGCTAGCACTTACAGGACACCCTGTATAGTGCCAGTGGCATCAAACAAATCTGTTTTACCCTCATTGCTGCCCCCGATTGAACACCCTCGTCTCCGGGAGGTTTTGTGTAACGAGTAAAAGTAAAATCTTAATAAAAAGTGATTGATATTCAGAAAAAGCTCCTCATTTAATAAATCTCACACAAACAACTCTTTATTTTTAGAAATCAACTGGTAGAATTTAGATAAAATTTTGAAGGAAAAATTTCCAGAAATTTACTGAGAACAAAATCACAACAATGCTTCGCCAGAAATTTTCCTTCAAATCAACGAAAAATCACTGATGAAGTTTCGATGGAAAATTTTCTAGTAAAAATAAGAAAGGGATGAAATTTCTCGAAATTCTAAGATTATAAATTAACTGACAAAAAAAAATTGGTTGATCAAAAAATTTGCTAGAAAATCATTCAAATAATACGGCGTAACCTTTGAAAAACTATTAAAATCACCAGAATAAACACTCACTGGAAATTTTCTATGGGTATCTTGAAAAAATTCGCAGGAAATTATAATTTTAATTTCCACCCAAAGAGAAATGATGCCCGGAGGAAATTTGTGCGCAGGTGGAAAATACAGTACACGCCACTAAATACGATCACATCTGGACAGAGTTTCTGTTAACAACAACCGAATGATAACTATATCCGAAAAATAATCCTAATACAACTATATCCGTTTGCGAGCATGATGACCCTATTCTCCCGTTTGGTTGAACGGGACCGTGACTAAGTTATGTAGAATGCCACAGATCAATATTAAATATTATTCTCATCTACATCTCTTTCATCTTTGGGAT
Organism: Pholcus phalangioides; assembly: GCF_987345545.1. NCBI lineage: Eukaryota > Metazoa > Arthropoda > Arachnida > Araneae > Pholcidae > Pholcus > Pholcus phalangioides. Next base: position 20,158,392 of record NW_028301603.1, on the reverse strand, counting down.
CACTAATGGCGTTACCACTATTGCTGAACATTATAGTTATTTCTAATTTTAAACTTAGCACCGCATAAAAAAATCTCTTGGCGCATTCTTCACTGCGCATTCAGCCAACACGCAGGATAACGTAAACGGGAACTGGTAAAGTGGGACAGCTCTGCTTTTGTTGCTCTACACAACTGATTGCGAAACAGTTGCACGTTCCATTTTGTTTTGTTTTTTTGTAATTTTATTCCAAAAAACGGGACCTTTTTTTGCCCCTTTCATCCAAAAAAACCAGTATTTTTGTTATTCAGCCATTATGAGCAGTTACATGAAAAAAGCGTCGGGGAAAGGCCGCTGAAAATTTTTGGTCGTCCCCGTCCCGTATATATGGGACTCAAGCGCGTACGCAGCAGAGGGAAGATGCATTGCACTGTGTTTATTCATCAATTATTGGGGGGGGGGGGGAAACTAAGGCTCTAAGGCTCCCACAAAGTTTATTAGGGGTCAAAATGACCTTAGCCCGGCAGCCACCAAGTGCCTATGTGTATATCACAAATTACGATATTTTTTAAGGTACAAAACGTTTCATAGATCCCTTGAGAGGGACTTATAGAAAAAGAAATTTGAATATGGTCAACTGAAAGAAATTTATCAAAAACTGAAGAGCGGGTTTTTTTTTCGTCATACATTTGTCTTCACTATAGAAAGAGATTCCTAAAAGCAGCTCGACACGCACATGGATCACAGCGAATACTATCGATTGACTGTGACATGTACGGAAATGTTTGTCAACAAGATGGGGGGGGGGGGAAGAACACATCCTAACCTACTACATAATCTTAAAGCCTAATAACGATAACAAATAACAAACAGAAAAATAAAAAAGTTTGGTCAAACCTTCAAAATGCTCAAAAAAAATAAATTCGACGCAAAAAACAATTGATAACATTGTCCAAAGTCCCGATAACTACAAACGAATTTTTTCCCCATGTTACGATATTGGTCCAATTCCGTTCTTTGCAAAAATAACAACGATACCCAAACGATAACATTATCCGTGATGTGATATTATACATTATCCCCTCTTTAATAAGTGGCGTCGACTGTATTTAGAAACAAAATGTGTAAGAAGAAAATTGTGGAAGATCTTGGAAAGGGGTTGAGGCGGCTCTAAATGTATGATTGTTCCAGACTAAAAAATAATCGAATTATTAACTTTTTACTCGATAATTCACCAAATAAATGAATAAAAAATGGGGGAAATGTTCAGAAAATTTACTAGAAAATAACCAGGGAAAAAAAATGCTTCAAATCGGGCGAATATTTTATTCGAAGTTCGAGTAAATTAGTCGAAATAAAACTCGAGTGATTTACTGAACTCACGGGTAATGTGCAAAGGGGTGAGGAGTTAGAAATTGGAGGAGCCATTGAACCACACGTGGCTCGTGAGGGTCCGCCCATTGTCGGGGCATCAACAAAGCTAACGTCACACCTGTTGTAAAAAATTGAGAAATCGGACGTGTTTTCTAGTGAGCGAAAGTCAACGTGAGTAGTGTGAGCCCACCTTGAAAAAAAAAAAGAAAGCACTGGAATATTATTCCTTCCAGTCTATTGGTGTGTGTGTGTGCGCACAGTCTGGATACATCCTTGAGTTGGAAACCCTAATCCAAGATTTTTCGGCTGGTTATCCTAATATGATTTTCTCGAAAATGTATAGTGTAGAACAGCGATTCTCAACCCTTTTTGACTCGCGGAGCCCTTTTAAGTAAAAAAATTCCATGGCGAAGCCCTGTAGGCCAATTTTTTAATTATTCATCAAAGTTACTGATTTATTTTTACTATTTAAAAATATTTATAATTATTATTTTTTTAATTTTACTGGTTTTTTTTATTTATTTTCCTCGAGCGGCCGCGGAGCCCCTGGAGAGTGCACATGGAGCCGCAAGGGCTCCGCGGAGCACCGGTTGAGAATCGCTGGTGCAGAACACAAGAAAGAAATGGTTTGGTTTCCTTCAAGAGCGTAGCGGGGGGGGGGGGAACTTGAGGGTCTGCCCCCCCCCCGAAATGTGAGAAAATGACCGAGAGAAGGGAAAAAGATGGCCAAATCTCTCTATTGTTCTATCACTGATCCCGAACGAAATTTCTGACTACGCCCCTGGTTTCTTCGACGCACGTGACAGTCACCTATATATATATATGGGATATGTATGGGCTTAAAAGTAATACTGTCGAATTCCTTCCAAAGAATTTACACCTTATTTTACGAGACTGAGTTTCCTGAATCAAATGGAAGTTGCTTTTCCCCTTTTCCTAGACGCGAATAGAGCGGGGGCGATCAATAGGGAAAAATAATGATTTTACCGTAAAATACAGGACGAGCCTGCACAATTAATCACTCCTCGTGACACATCGCCCATGATCCACGACCATGGCCCTCAAATCCCTTAGCCGTAGTCAATTTATAGTGTGAAAAAAAAAACGAAATTTTTTTAATAATCTTCCTGAGCTAGAGCCCTGACATGCCCGTCCTTCTAGTGGGTCATGTCCGCGCCTGCTCTTTACTCATCGTGAAAGCCTCAGAAACAAAGCACCGGGCATTAAATCAGAAAGGGTGCCGAATATACTGTTTTCCCGTTCAAAATAACGGGGGGAAGCACGAAAATGGCCACTGGTTACGGACGCAGAGCCGCCATTGAAGGCAGAGGCGGATCGAGCCTACCTGCCGCCCAGGTGAAAAGCCTCATATGTCGCCCCTAATAGCGATCCTGGCAGGAGGCTGATAGGGATTCAGTGAAGGGGGACTTCGAGATGCACCAGATTTTTTTTTTCAGAAGAAAGCCACACATCATTGTCTACTGTGTAAAATGTGTGTGACCATACATCCCGTTTTGAAATAGAATTCTGGTGTCAAAGGTGTTTCTGGTACTCCAGGGACCAGACAAGTGAGAAGACGAATTTTTGCTTTGCTTTCATTTGACTAGTGGAATAAATTTTGCTGGAACAAATTCTAAGAGAGCATGCCCCCTCCTAGAGCAGGACCCCTGGCTGTGATCTTTTGTGGGCCCCCCCACACTGAGCTATAAGTAAACCTTTCCCTATAGCTCAGTGGCCACCCCCCCCCCATCCAGTCAGACCTCTCACGGGCCCTTCTGTACAGGGTGATTCAGAAAAGATGGGGAAAAACTTCAAGAACACCCATACGAACAATTGTCATCAAAGAATGCATGGTCTAACATGAAACGCAAACGCGTTTGTTTGCTCGTTTCAAAATGGCCGCTCCGCAAACGTTAAAACGACATTCCTGTTGAAATTTATCGAGAGAAAAAGAACACCATGCATGCAAATGTAACCTGGGGAAATACGCTAAGTATTTCGTACTGAAATGAATGGTTTTTTTTCAGTATTTCTAAAGTTTTTTTAGTAAGTTTTTTAAAGTATTTCTTTCACCATTATCCCGTACGTTGCAACTGTTAGAACGGTTGCACGCTGTAATAACTTCACAAGGCTGGCACCCACACCTTTTATTCACTGTGACGCAGATTTGCATACGGTTTCTTCTTCTTTCCTAGGCTACATTTGCTTGCATGACGTTCTTTTTCTCCCGATACATTTCAACAGGAATGCCGTTTTAACGTTTGCGGAGCGGCCGTTTCGAAACGCGCTGCCATGATACATTCCATACATTCTTTGATGACAATTGTTTGTATTGGTGTGTACTATCACCTCTTAAAGTTTTTCCCACCTTTTCTGAATAACCCCTACAAATGTAAAAATGAAACACACCGAATTTAAAAGAGGGTTTAAATATTTTGTAAACAATGATGTGTCTCTTTATCAGCATAAATATTCAGATTTCAAATCGGTAAATTATTGGTTTATTTTGTGAGTTAATTCGGATGATTCCTCCAAGGGTAGGGCTGACAGGGCCGTAACTGAGAGGAGGGAGCAACTGCCCCCCCGGGTGGCATTAGATGGGAGCAAAAAACACCATTAAAAAGCTATCGAATTTCAAAGCTATGGGGGCAGCAAGATAATGTTTGCCCCGGGCGGCAAAAATCCTAGTTACGGCCCTGGGCACGGTACTATATCCTTATAATTTTTCTTTTTTTCACTCTATAAATTAAATTAACTATAGAAGAGGCCCCATGAAAAATCTGACTTTGGCCCGCGGAAGATTCCAGCCTAGGGGCCAAGGATGTAGGGGCTATGGGGGGAAGAAGGCGCAAAAAATAAGTCCCGCGTCGGTACAGATTTTGTCTCGAGCCGCCCTAATAGCTTGCATTCATGTTTCTGGTATTACTGTCAGAGGTCCTGTATATTTTCTCAACTGTTCCATTATCGAGGTATGACTCAAAAGCGTGATGCCATGTGAATTTTTATTGTGTTGAATTTTGGAGTCCTAACTAAAGTCTACGCTGCCGTCCGGGTGCGCCGCAACCCTTGCTTCCTCGCTTAAGCCGTCCCCTGACTGAAGGGGATGGGGAATTTTACCCTTCAACATTAAAAGGGGGGCACTAAAATGCTTGTTTGCCCCGGCTGACCAAAATCTAGTTGCGGCTTCACCCGGACGACCGAGGAAATTTTCATTTCTAGTTGGAGCTCTGGATACAGAAGTGGACATAGAGACAACATTCTCATCCGTACGAGACATCATTTCGGCGCCCTCCTCCGACGTACACACCGCACATGTACAGCGATCCCGGAAACTCGAACGTGTTCCCAGTTGAATAAAACGCATCAAAAATTATTTTTCTCTGAGAATCCAACACAGTTTGTAATTTATTGTTCGAATTTTTACAGACAAAACATTTTTTCTAAATTTTTCCGCAGTTTTTTTCCCACTTATTCATAATTTGGCGCCCCTCGTATAGCGATGTCCAGTGAGGCTGCACATGGATCGATACCTTTCACCACGCGAACGATCTGGCAGAGTATAATTCAAAAACATAGTTAAAACTATCACTTGATGAAACAGACAATAAAAAAAATCGTGAAAAAGTTGGTTTTCTAGATTCTTTTTTTTTTTTAAATTTCACAATTGCAACAATATTCAATTGAAAGGGGAAATCCAATTTTATAATGAGTTAAATAACGCATAAACATCTTGGAATAAATACATTAATTCACAGATTTCGTGAACTTTTATTCGATTCACCATCTGAAAATATTTTTGTTCTCTCTCGGAAGTCCAGAACAGATCTTATCATAATGTGAATCATCGATCGAATTCGAAAACCGGGAATATTTCATTCATTTTCTCGAAAAATAAAAAAAAAACACATGGGTATATTAATTTCACTAAAGAGGAAATTATTTCATTAATTTTAAATAAATAGCACTTTATTTCATCATTCCTATTTCAGAAAAACAAAATATCATCATTCAAAAGACATCGAATAACCGATTTATATTTTTTCAAACCACAAAAAGCAAGCAGGGAAAAAAAAGAAATCCCCAGGAATGTGCAACCAGACGAGATTTTGTCGTCTGCCTTCTCCTCTTGGAGCTCGTTTTCTAGCTTTTTGTGTTATCTGTTCCCCCTTCCTCGTTTCTTTCCCTCCCGCCCACCACCCATGACGAACCAGTCCGTAGGTAGGGCCGTTCTCATTCCTCCTAAAATAGGGGTGATCGTCTCGTTCTCTTCCTCCTTCCGCTGCGTTAATCGCGCTCGAATAAAACCAACGGAATTCGTCAGCGTCGTTCTTTTTCGCTCCGGCTACGATACGCGATGGATGTCTTTCGGCGTCCTCTCCGCGATTGAAAAGAAACGTTTTTTTTTTTTGTTTTATTTTCTTAATTTGGACGAGGTTTTTTTTGTGTGTAACAGAGAAACGATACGAATGTTAATCATCTTTTAGGGAGTGAAGAAGAAATTGCGGGATCTCAGATGTTATCCGTCGCGGCGATGGCCGAGGATTATCAGCGAGGATGGACGATGACGACGTCCTCGTCGTTGGACACGATGAAGCACCATTCCTTTGCGTCGTCCAGGGCGGATCGATCCCGATACTCGCACCTGAATAACGTGCTGCTCGTGAATAACATCTGCAGCGGAAAGAGTTCCAGTGTTGATTCCATTGTTGCGGCGGCGACGAATACTACTACGACGAAGCGAGAGCAGCAAAACTCGCAGAACTTGGCGAATCTCGTCGATGTTACGATTGTTGATGACGGAGAATTGTCGAACGACTTGAGGTAATAATCATCAATTGTTAATGATGGCCGGAGAAATGGATGAGCAAAAAAAAAATGGCTGATTTTTTTAAAATATCTTGAGCGCCATTTTTTTGTGTATGGAGCATCGGTGTTTTCGATTAGGCTGGTTTTTTTTTCTAAATTTGGTTTCAGTGACGCGCGGTGTGTGTGTGTGTGTATTGAATCAGTGACGTTCAAATGGATACGCATTGTTGTGTGTGTGGAAAACCCTCCTTTTTCTTATTAAATATACAATATCCCCTTCATGTGTTGTATATATGTATTCACAAATGTGAGTTTTTGTTTTTATATAATAGGTAGTTGGACTTGTAGATATTGTGAATGGGATAAAACTAAATATAGTTTCTTTTAAACGGCGTGCATTTTATTTCTATGGGAGCTTTTAGACTTAGCGTAGAAAAAAAAAAAAAACTATAATAGTTTTTCATTATAAAAATTCTTATTGGTAATGACGTTAATTGGAAGGTATAAGAAATATATAGATATAAATAATTTTTTATAAAAAATTCAAAATGAACAAAATTTCGGCAGGGAAAGTAACCAATGATAGGCTGGCGATATTACAAATTTTCCTCCGTCTATGGTTAGTTTTTCTGTCGCTAGGTGGCAGCAGGTCAAGGTCGTTGATTCAGGAAGTGGCGGCCATGTTTGCGTGTTCAGTTTTCCCCCCTGCCACGTAGGCGTGTAAACAGCCACGTGGACTGGAATTCCGAATTTTTTGCATGTTCGTGAAAAGTCATTTTTTTTTAATGTTTGCGCGTGATGTATTCGTTGGAAGTCTTGGCACGTGGTTGCCTTTTTTTCTCTTTGCAATTGTTTCATATTTATATTTCAAGTTTCGTTTATTGGTTTATCACCTCCTAGAGCTTCTAGCCAATGAAATAAATATCAAAACGCTTCTGTGTTATGAAGTTTTATTTTCCCCACCTGATCCCCAATTTCTGCTAAGGGGGGGGGACGTCGAATGCAAAATATAGTGATTGCCCCTAATCGATCTTTCGCCAGGGCCACTGCTTACCCCCTCCCCCACACGGGTAGATTTTTTTTAGGGTCCTACTGCCTGTCCAGAAATGCCTGCTTACAAATTAACATGCTTTGATCTTGATCTCGTTATCGTGAGGCCCCGGACCGTGCGTTAAGACGGCACTGCCCGTGACCTCGTTGGACCATTGGAATTCATGGGTGTAGGGTTCAATGAGTTTTCCTTTTGGGGTACTATGAAGGGCTTGGGTCAAGATGACGTCTTCCCGTTTCGCTCCCTACCGGGCCGTTAGTTCAACTTTCTCGAGGGGTAGGCAATTTCTATTGTGTTTTTCAAAGCCAGGTAGGCCGCCTGAACATCCCGCCCAAAATGACGGGCCTCTTTATTTCCTTCTACTCCCAACGATTTCGAAGTTTATTTTTTAATTTTTTGCCAACCTTCCACCTCGAATTTGGTTCCCCGCCGAAGAGCTAGCTCTAGCGTTTTTTTAGTTGGCGTCCAATTTGAGGAAGGGAAAAAAAAATGCATTATCGCACTTGCCCGGTATGCAAGAGGAACCGGGTTCGATTCTCGGGGTGGAGACAAATCACTTTGCTTTCCAAATATCAGCTTCGGCACAACATCCAGAAAATTTAATATCTGTTGTATATTTCGGGCCGAAAAATAAATCTCTTCATAAAAAAAGAAAAACGTAAATTCAGGGGCATATATACGCAGGATCGGCTTTTCCAGGGGACACAACGAATTTCTTCCTCGAATTTTCGGTAATTTCCTTCTAGAAGCTTATTCAAGTTAACAAATGAGTTTATTTAAAAGAAAAATGGACCATTTTTTTTAAAATTATTTCTCGAAGATATTTGAAAATATTTTTAATTTTTCTGCCTGAAATTGTGGGAGTACAAAAATTCATTTAAACACCCCGCCCCGAATTACCCAACGTCTTAATACCACGGGCTCCCGAACAGAAGGATTTTCAAAGAACCCCGTACTTTGTGGACGGCTCAAGGAGGGCACGATGAATCCCAGGTCGCCATGGCGACAAAATAAATTGTATTGGAGCCCGAAATTTTTCCTGTTTAATTACTAAGCTTAGAGCAAAAATAAATGGCTTAGCTCCTAAAATATTTGATTGACGCCTGTATTTTTTTTCTCTGTTTGTCAAGCCTTGTCCTTGAGCATTTTTCACGGTTCCCATAGGTCGAGATATGGGAGGGGGGGGGGTCGGGCAGGCAATCCAGCGTCAAAGGTAGTCAACTGATCTAATGTATATATGCACTGGCATCATCGTGCCCCAAGACATCCAAGTCTATTGCGGCCTATGACGGTTCTTCGTCTATAAGACTTTCACCTGTGATAAATAACCCAAGATTACAAGTTGCCAAATGGAACAATTTTTTTCGTTAAAAAACCCCTTTGATAGAAACAATGAACGTAGGGGTGATAGTATAGGGTACACCCCCCCTCCCCAGGGGAAGAGATTATGGTGTTTGTTTTTATAGTGAAAATCGACCTTTTCCTTGACGAAAAAAGTGTACGCAACTGACCATTAGGGGCCATTCAAGTATTACGTAAGCAGATTTTCAGCCATTTTTGACCCCTTCCCCCCCCCCCTTATCAGCAAAGCACTGCCCCCCCTCCCCCCAGCAAAATTTCGTCAGCAGCTAAGAATATTTCATATCTTCAGAAAAGGGTGGTTGATGACGTAAGCAACCTTCAAACCCCCTCGTGAGCAAATCCGAACCCCCCCCCCCAGATGCTGAGGTAATACTTGAATGAAAATGATCTTTTCATTGGAATTTCAGAATTATTCAGGAGAATGGCGTCCAAGACAGGGGCGTCGGAAGTGTTTCAAAACTGTGGGTGCTCGTCTTTAGTTTTATATCGGAAATTTTAATTTCTGGATCAATTCTGGGGGTGCTCGGATCCATGTCACAAATTACCGTGGGTGCTTGAGCACCCCCGGCTCCGACGCCACTGGTCCAAGATGTATCTGAATTCGATACGGAAATTATTGTTGAGTTTTAACACTTCCAGAGGGCGCAAAAAGCAACAGATTTGTGAAAGAAGAAGAAAAAAAAAATCTTTCCTCACTGTTTCAGGCTATTCCCATGGGACCAAATCCGTGTCTGCTGACAAGCCTGGCCCATTTTGTACTGTCATGCAAATTCGTCACGAACAAATCAGATTTCAGATATTCTCCATGGTTAGCAGTGTTCTTGGCTACTAGAATATTTTCCTTTTTTATGTTAGATCGCCAACAGTGGTGAAACAAAAATAACAGTGGCGGCTTTTTTTTCCCAGCCATATCAAGGAAACGCATTTTCTGGGTATTATGCCAAGGTGAACCCAGAAAAGTCACCTGTCCGTCCAGGTGACTTTTCTTTCCGGGTTCACCCCGACGTAATATCCAGAAAATGTTTCCTTAAAAATAAAATTGGATTGCGTAGAGAGGTGTGTATTGGAGCGAATGGCAGTAAAATATTTTTTTTAGGATTTACCTTTGAGGGATATATTGCCATGTATGGCAAACGGTCCGTGATTTGGCTCTTTTTATGCTGGTGTATAGTGCTTGTATTACCCGCTGATGTAGTCAGTTATATTCAGTTTACGGTTGAGGTAAGTGCGAGTTTAGATTGGTCGGCACCTATTGAACTTTCGATGGCGTACCATCGTACGTGTTAATTGATCATGTTACGCTATTGTAACGAAATAGATTAACACGGATGATGTTTAATTTATTTATAATGATTGGGTCCAGTTTGGAATCTGGTCCCAAATGATCGGGGCGCAGGAAAACCTGGTCCAATAGGTAAGTCTAGATAGATATTTAAAAAAGTAATGTCAGGCCTGGATTTTTAATCCGTTCTGAAGATCGACGCTACGGCTAAGATATTGGCCCCGATCAAAAAAAAAAATCCCTGGATCCGGGCCAGTTGGATTTCTGAAGCCCGATTTTGCCACGTGGTTTTTTTTTTAAGGTACGTGTGTCTTGATGGAAGATCGGGAAACAGCCGGAGCAAGCACCTATTTGTGTGGCCCTTTTGGGTCCCACGTCCGGGCAGGGCCGCAACTAGATGCTTGGTCACCCGGGGCAAGCGTGCATTTTGACGCCCCCTTGTAATGTTGAAGGAGAGGTTTCAGAATGGAATTTGCGCCCCCTCGGGTCTATCGCCCGGGGCACGAGACCTGCTTGCCCCCCCCCCCCAGTTGCGGCCCTGCATCTGGGGCACCAGGCCCTTCCTCTAGTAGCGGCCCTGTCTAGAAAGTCCAAAACCCGAATTGAACAGGGGCCCAAAACATTGAATTTTGTTTTATTTCTTGCGTGTGTTTCGCTTCTGTTGTACAATTTTTACAGAGGAGGGTCCCCAAAAATTCTTGGATTTCTGTTATAATTGGGAGTATGGCTCCCACATGGACAGGGCCACGGGACAGTTCTCATCTGTTTTTATTTTTTCACGCTATAAATTGACTGTAGAAGGGCCCATGAAAAGAACCCAGCCTAGGGACCCTGCTACAGGATTTGGGGGAGGAGAGGCATGGTTGGGACGGCCCTAATTCTGATGGGAGATAAATTTATAAGAAACTTGTTTACGGCGGTTACGGATCGCATCATCACGGTTAGTGTAACCAATTTCATTTTTTTTAAAGTCTGGTTCTAATCTAGATTCAAGGGCGTGGAGCATAATAGTCGAGCGTGATATTTGGCGCCAAAGTGACAGGTTATATACATACACACACACTCATGGTTATTGGTACTCCAATGCGGCCATCATTAAATTTTCTCAAATTATTATTGTAGCAATAATTTAATGTGCTTTGAAAATTATGTTTGTTTGAAATAAATGTAAATGACGTTTATGAAAAATGTGTGTTTGATCAATGTGTCTGTTTCTGGAAATGTGCGGACGGTAGCCCGGGAGGGGGGGGGGTGCAGTGGGTGCCCGAGCATCTACAGTATTTTATAGCACTAGATTGAGCACCCTGCCCCAGAATTAATTTGAACAGTTAATTCAGTCATATTTAAGACCGAGTTGAGCCAACACCCACAGGTTAAAAACCCTTCTGATGCCTGTGTTTCAAATTGTCACGCCATGAATTTCATACCATGCCCTCATAATGGTGGGGTCGACAGAGATCTAGGACAATTATTTTGTTCTTTTTCACACTATAAATTCACTAACGCAGCAAGGCCCCTAATAGTGGGGGAATGACACGATACATTTCCAGTAACAGGCAGATGTCAGACATGCTGGTCATTTTCAAGTGAAGTATTTGTGTGTGGTATATGTGCCTCATCGTTGTATAGATTTATTGTCCTTTAAAAGTGAATGCTGCAAAGCATTAATCTGTAAGTGTATAAAACTTGATATTGTGTTGTATGCCAGATATTTTCAAGCAATGTGTGAAACCTAAGTTTGACAACTACAGTTCCATTAGTGTCCAAGATGTGTAGTGGTACCACAATTCACTAACTTCGCATTATCCACTTTTTTGACTTTGTACTAATGCTGAAGAAAAGATTCAACACACACACATTAACTAGTGGTTATTCTAATAAATATTTCCAAACAGTGTTGATTCTGCGCTACAAGAGACATATTAGGCAACTCGTATTAGTTAGGTTGGAATTTGACTGTGAAAGTTTTAAAAAGTTCTTTAATGTAACATTGGCCTTACTGATGCATCTAACATTTTGCATATTGTTAACAAAACATTTGTGCTTTTCAATTTGACCTGGAACTTCAGTTAAGAAAAGAGACTTTGTCACAAAATGATGAATGCATCAGTAACTGAAATATGAGTTGACCGATAGTGTCTCCTCTCGTCCGACAGAATCAAAATTGCCTGGAAATATTATTCACTAGAATAACTGCTAGGTAACATTGAATGTTTTTTCCAGCAATGGGCGCTGAAGAAGGAAGGTGCATTGCATTGTTTTTTCCGGAAATTATTGGGGGCTCAGCCTCCTCGTAAAATTTATTGGGAGGGCCTCAGCCGCTAGGTTACGGCAAGGCCACAATTAGATATTTTGTCACCCAAGGCAAGTGCACATTTTGGTGCCCCCTTGTAATGTTGGAGAGGTTTGGGAATAAAATTTGTGCCCGGGGCATGAGACCCACCTGCTCCCCCCAGTTGCAGCCCTGGGTTACAACACTTATGGAATACAGTATTGTTGACATTGTGTGTGTCATAGGAACCAGTTCCAATCAACATTGTCCAATGTAGGGAGATGTCCGAACATGGACCATGTGGGGGAAAATTTATGAAGAAGGTGATGGAACAAAAAGTTTGGGAAATTATGGTCTAGCCCTTAGTTTCCCAACTTTTTTCGTCCCATTGCCCCCTTCAGAAATTTTTTCTCCCAGCGCCCCACTCAATGCAATCTAACCCATAGGATCCTATGTTATACTTGTAGCTTCTACCATGGGCGTTAATGCCCATGTTAGGAATCACTGGTCTAGCCTAAGGGGTCATTCAAGTATTACATAAGCATTGGGGGGGGGGGGTGGGTGGGTTCGGATTTGCTGACTTTTGATGACAAGGGAGGTTTGAAGGTTGCTTACGTTATCAACCACCCCTTTTTGAAAATGAAATATTCTAAGCTGCTGACGAAATTTTTCTGGGGGGGGGGGGTGTTTTGCTGACCAGGGGGGGGGGGATCAAAAATGACTGAAAATCTGCTTACGTAATACTTGAATGGCCCCTAATGAACATGACTGCTACCCCCATATTATCCATTGACTTGACATTTTAAAACTACATGGGAGATTTTGATTTTTAAAATTGATTCTAGGGTTGCTCTAGACCAGCGTTTTCCAAAGTGGGCAATATTGTCCCCTGGGGAGGGGGGTGGAATAGCTTGGGGACTTTAAAAGATTATAGGGATAGCATAGGATCTTGTTGGTTGGCTTCAGTTGGGGGCAATGAGAGAGAAAAGAATTCTGAAGAGTTGGCAGGATGGGGTGCTATATAAAATAAAAATCTTTGGAACTGCTCCTGACTCAGTGGGTACAAAATCAAAATTCTGTGGATGCTCAGCAATAGTGGTCTCGTACATGAGTCCTGGGCAAAGCAGGAATTGCGGTACCCCTGTAACTATTGTCAAAGATGTTTAGTTAATAAATATATTTTTAAATTTTGGGACCCCACAAATCATGTTCTAGAGCCCCTAATTAGCTGAAAGTACCTGCTTATAAATTTATATTTTCTCTCAAAAACCATAGAACCAGAACTCTTACACTTGAGGCTCCTGGGTCATACCTGGGTGGGCCCCTGCTTTAAAAGGATGCTCTGGCTATACCCTGGCTGTAATGTCACTGCTTAGTTTAATGTGACATTTGTGTGTGTGTGTAAAATAAAAACTAATTCCATTTCTCTGTCTGACTGCGCCTGCGCCCTACCTGTTGAGAAGCTACTAACCAAACAGAACTAAATTTATAAACTTCTCCTTAAAAATTAATTTAGTAAAATTTTGGGGTGGGGGAGAGAGAGGGGTGAGAATATAAGTTCAATCCTGATCTTTCGCATTCCATAAAAAAAAAAAAAAAAGACTTGAATTCTGCACTGAATCACATTTTCTTTGGGGAAACATCATGGGGTCCTCACCAGGGTTTAAGCTAGATTTACCAAAAAAAAAAAAAAAAAGCAGAAATGAGGAGGGAAAAGCTTTAGCAAAGTGCTACAGTTCTAATGACTGATGGTTGGATGTCTACTCGTTTCGTACCTCCTGTACGCATTTTTGTGAAAGTGGCTACTACTTCTTTTGCATTTTGCGAAAAATATGACAGTAGCTTAAACCCTGGCCCTCACATCCTGCAACAGGACCCCTAGGCTGAGATCTTTTTGGGCCCCCCCTTCCAGGTCAAATTTTGCATGGGTGCTCTATAATAAATTTGTAGTGCGAAAAAACAAAAATGATAAAAATCATCCAGGGAAACCCCCCCCCCCTTGGAACTGGAGTCCTGTCTGCTCCCCTCCCCTTTGTGAGAGCCATGTATAAAATTACTGTTGTGCTTTTTAAATATTATACATTTTTATATTAAATATTCCAATTTATTAATTTTTATTTTTTGAAATTTCATTAGTAAAATAAAATTACTCATTTTTATTTGAAAATTTATATCCTTTGTTAGGAAATTTGAGAATGGTCATGCGTTACCAGGAAGTGTAGACGTCTCTGATGTGCCATTTGGTGGAAAAGATATCTCGCTCACACGGAAATCAGGTCAAGGAACTTCCAAACAGGTATTCACTGATGTGATTCCCTATACAATGGCTTCGCATGTCCTTGACTGTTTTCAGGGGGAAAAAAAAAGCTTTCTTTTATTTGGGTCATTTGACGCAATACATGGAAAGTTTTATTTGCAATGTCTGTAATTGAAGCTCGCCTGTTCTGGGCTATCTACAGATAAAATCACATTCATGAAATTTTAGCAGGTTGTAAATGACGGGATTTGAAAATATTTGTAGCACAAAGAAATCGGTTTTTGAATTTAAACGTCTTAGCCAATATCCTGAATTAATCATTTTTAATTTTCTGAACTAATTGTATGTTAATTTTTCATGTCGCTCTATTGAATAGCTGTTCAGTAGCTATACTTTTTTCCCCTTTGAGTATTTTTTGTCTAGACCAGGGGTTCTTAACCTTTTTGTACTCCAAACCCTTTGTGGCATTAAAACAAAGGGTAGGGGGCAGTAGCCTAGGTCGTTAAGATACTTGCCTAAAATACCAGTCGTGGGTTCTATATCGGGTTCATCCTTGCAAGAAAGTTTCCTGACATGGGAACAACACAAACAGCAACATAACCACAGAAAAAGATTGTTACCGCAGTCCCACACGGCAAGGGGGTTAGCACACCATTCTCAGTGAGTATTAAAAATTAAGCTGCTGCTCGAAATTGACAATAAATTGTAAGTCCTGAGCTAATTAGCACCCCTCCCACCCCGCTTGCAGAAAATGACAGTGGTGTGACAACAAATATTATCAAATTAAAACAAAGGTCAGGGAATCCTCCAATAAGATGAATTGCCATGGGCATTTTTGCTGAATAATATTCAGGATAAACAGGACCATCTTAAGAACGTCACGGGCCCCTGGGTCAATTAGTTTTTATGAGGCCCTACCTGGTGAATTCTAGAAAATTTCAACCAGATCTCATTTTGTGAGGCCCCTTTTTTCTTTCCAGGCCATGTTTTAAAATGGCACTGAGCATATATAGTGGGTGGGAGAGTGTCCTGGTCAATTGCATTATTGGCATAAGTTGGAGGGTGCAGCTGGACATTTGCCTTAATTTTGTTTTATTTTTTCACACTGCTGATATAAAGAGCAGTGTAATATACTGAGTGTTATTTGGTAATATGATCCGCGACTCAGGTTCAGATTCAAGATGTGTTAGGAAGGACCAGGGCCACAACTAGAGCAGAGCAGTTGAGTGTGGTATATCGGGTGCTGGACTAGAGGGTGTGCAGAATTCACCTTTTAGCTGACCCTTCTGCATAACATAGGGCAGGGCCACAACTGGGGGGGGGGGCAGGTATGGCTCGTGCCACGAGCATCATAGTGGGGGCGCAGATTTCATTCTCATAAACTTCTCTTCAACATTACAAAGGACACTCTTGCCTTTTGTATGCATGCTTGTCCCTAGTAACCAAGCATTTAATTACGACCCTGTGCATGGGGCGTAAGAATGCATGCTTGTCCCGCTTGACAAATTATCTTGTTGCAGCCCTGGGAAGGATTACTAATTCGATAGTGATCCTTGCTGCGTGCTGTGCCCTTCATTTTATTGGTACAGGAGAGGGTTTGTGGACTTTATGTTGTTGGAACAAAATTTCCAGTGGAACATGAACCCCAACAGTACAGCATGTGATCTCTCGATTAAAAATCATATGTAGTTGCGCTCTTTATTTCATGCACTCCTGACTTGGATAATTAGTTCAATATAATTATTCCTGAAGAATTTTATCCATTTAAATCAGGTGGGTTTTTAACCGGGGGGGTCCACAGACCTCTTAGGGATACTTGAAGCGGTTTCAGGAATATGTAACCAGTGGTTCTAAGCTTGAGATCGGTGGTACCTTTTGGAAGCCACCGGTTTAATTCATTGCTGTAAGTGGAAGGCTCTGTCATACATATGACTAAAGAAAATGAATATGAAAAATTAGGTCACTGGTAGTTGCGTGAGTGGTCCTGGATTTTATTCGTTGGTAAAACGAATACAAATGAAAATGTTTCACGGCAATCACAGCGGGGGATGACTGACAAGCTTCCAAGTCCGGGCCCCATGTTTACAGGTTTCATTTTGGGGCCCTGGATGAATCTCATTATTTTCTGTTGCAGAATTTGCAACAGCGGATGCCCAAGATAAAGACAGTATGGGGCCCCACTAACAGTATGCGAATTGGTGTCCCGGGTAATTGGTAGGGGCCCCTGGATTTTATTCGTTGGTAAAACAAATACAAATGAAAATTTTTCATGGCATTCTCACTGGGGGATAACCGCCAAACTTCCAAGTTGGGGGCCCCATGTTTACAGGTTTCATTTTGGGGCTCTGGATGAATCTGATTCTTTTTGTTTTTTAACATTATACAATTTGCAACAGCGGAAGACCGAGATAAATCCAGTCTGGATTCCCCACTAAAAATCTGCGTATTGTGTTCCCGCTACTGGATGTGGGGCCCTGGATTTTATTTGTTGCAAAATTGAAAAAAATGAAAAATTTTCGTGGCCTCTTACAGGGGTGTGTCCGACAAGTTTCCAGGTCAGTGTTCCATGGGAATGTTGATCGGTTCTAATTCGGGGCCCCTGGATGTATCTCATTGATTTTTGTTGTTTAACATTGTAAAATTTGCAACACATTGGTAGCCCGAGATATATCCAGTGTGGGGCCCCACTAAAATTCAGCGAATTGAATCTGGGGCTCCAGTTTCTGGGGTACTTGATGAATCTCATTTGTTTTTTGTTGCCTTATCATTATTTTTATTAAAATTCGCTTCTTCAGTAAGCTGGTGTTTTCACACGTCTCTTTCCATAGCATGCTGATGAAGTGGGACGAAATAAACAAGATATGTTGTGAAGAGAAGTGGGGGGGGGGGGTTGGACGCCAAAGGCGGCAGGGAACTCCTAGTATATATATAAAATTGTAAATACATTGAGTACACGTTCTTTGTCCTTCCCCCCGGAAAAAGTTGAAATGCCATTCAAATTCAGTACACAGCCCTGGTACTGAATAAATAAAAACAAACGCAGAAACGGCCAACGCAGATCACATTCAGTGTTAGAATTGAAAAATAAAAGTCACTGGTACCACAAACCAGTGAATACAAGAACCTACTGGTCCACAGACATAATGAATGGTCCACTAAACGGAATCACCTCTAAATGATAATAATTCATTTTCCTGAATATATCATTTTCTAAAAGAGTATGATACACCACTGAGGGGTGTAAAAAGATGTAGAAAACAATTAGAACTCGGTCAAACCTTATAAACACCCCCCCTCCCCCCTTGAATTTTATGACTTTATTGATGAACAAGTATGGAGGTTTTAAGAGTTATTCTTTTTCTTATTACATTTTAACAGACCACTTAGTACACATACTGCAGAATACAGCATATCAAAGTCAGTTGGGCGCTGTAGCCCAGGTCGATAAGATACTTGCTTAAAGTATCAAAGGATGTTTAGAGGTGTCCAGAGTTCGATAACTGGGTTGTCCTTGTCAGAAAACTTTCCTGACACGGGTACAACAGAAATGACGGCATGACCACAGAAAAAATTGCTACTGCAGGGAGTCCCCCATCGAGGGATTAGCACACCAACTTCTCGATGAGTATTAAAAAACAAGCCTGCCTTTCGGAATCTGCGATAAACTGTAGGTCCCGGTCTAATTAGCCTTCTTGTGCAGAAAATGACCGTGGTGTGACAAAAATGATCAATGATCAAAATCAGTTTCACTCATAAATTTTTGAATTTTGGTAGAGAGACGCGGGTTTCTAAATATTTTTCACAGCAAGAAATATTTATCATCCTACTTAAATGGCTGAGAAAATTTAAAATGACTGAGGATCAGTGGTTCTCCCATAGAAGATTCTTCCACAATCACCAAATGTATCCCCATGGAAAAAGGGGCAGGCAAAGTTTTTTTGCAACCGGTCCCACGGACCACCAAATTTTTTTTTCTTGTTGGTTTGATTAATCAGTGGTTATAAGGGTGGCTGTTAGGGGCTTATGTGTCGGCAAAGTTATTTTATGACCAGCACTGTAACTCTGTAAAAGGGTCTGTGACCTTCATCTTATTTTCAGAAGGGTCTGTGGAATACAGAAGTTTAGAATTAATTTGATTTAAATCCATGAAAATAAAGAAAATGGAGATGGAAACTTGGAGATGGATGGATCTATATTATGACGGAAATGAAATAGCTGTGCTGTGTCAGTTTGAGTATCAGTTTTTTGAATCGATCTTCATGCAGTTATGAGCATTTATTCACTTTTGGGTGGCAGCTGAGTGTGGATAGAATTCAGGGCACATATACACGAGCATTGATGCAAAGGGGGGAGGTTCTAACCCCCCCCCCCCCCAGTAGAAATATTTTCGGAAGCTCTCCCCGAGAAAATTCTGCATACGCCTATGCACACGAGCGAGGGCGTGCGGGAAGTCATATATTCATGAATTTTTGGCCTTACTCACAAATTCCATTTCGGCGCATGGTTTAAATATCCAGGGCCTACGGGTTCTTGTACCTATTTTGCTGGTTGACTGTCTGGCGGTTCTAGTTTACCACTCTGCTCAGATTTTATTGTTACATAAATGCTGTCTTAAGCATTTGGAAAAAATAAAAAAAATTTAGTCTTTTTAATCAGTGCTATCTTAATGCATGGATCCACCTGGACTTGATCCAGTGGGAGCTGAAGAACGAGGTGGACCTCATACATAGTAATGAGATCAGGTTACAATTTTCCAGACTACGTATGTCAACTGTAGGAGGTATAGGTACTTCTAGCCAGGATGAGGTAGGGTTGGCCTCAGAAAAATCACTTTGCCTGAAGAACCCATGATGCTCTGAAGACAGCCTTGTCTTTGATGCTTCCTGGATAAAGTCTGGACCGGGATGATCACATATACGCATGGAGTGACTTCAAGAAATGTTTCTTGTTAAATCGGTTTCTCGAGTTTTTTTTTCCTAGTGACATCATCTATTTTCTCTGATTTCAATAGACAAGACTTTTTTTTTCTAAACGGAGTCTTTTTAATGAAACATCTTTGTGTCATTCGACATGAAGTTAATTATTGTATTCCCCGCATTAGCTAGCATGCTGTGGAACACGAGGGATACCAGCTTTTTGAATGTTGGGGGTCAAGGCCCTCGCATCCCAGACATTTTACAGGCCCCTCTAAAGTGAATTTAAAGGATAAAGAGACAAAAATAAATAAATTAAAATGAAGCCCTGTTAGCCCTACTTTTAAAATTTTTCCTGATCAGCATTATAACTGCCACATTGGGAAAAAAGTATTATGAGCCCAAGATATTTTGGGGAGACGGAAATAAAGCAGATCAAGTTTTTGACAAGATCTGGATAGCTATTGTAAAGGTTAACATACAACTATTTTACGCAAAGTGTCAAATTTCTCCCCTTATTCTTATAGCACCCTTGGATGATGTATATAGACAAAGTTTAATTCAATGTAGTTAAATTTTTTTTCCTTTCTTGTATTTTCAGCACGACACTTCATCGCTAAATTATGCTTTGAGCTCGCCTTCACAAATTAGAGATGGGGTAGATACACCCATTCTCAGTCGCCAGCAAATCCCATTTCTTGAATCTCATAGCCTCGACGAATCCAGCGGGTCTGTGAATACCAAACTTCCGGCTAAAGAAGTGCAAACACCATCAAGTCCACGGACCGGCTCTCCAAAGCATTCTGAATTCTCTGGCGATCCAGAAAGTGTGAAAGAATCAGATATGTATCCCTATCCGGGTTATCCTAACTATCCTTATGTTCGTGGTTATCCACCCGTTGGTGTGCCACCTGTGAGTACAGTTCCTCTTGTGTACAGCCCTCCTAGGGGTTTGCTTCCGACTCCTGGATCTTATCAGCTCAATCCCTACATGTACAACGACAATAGGTATGTGAATCCGCATTATTTACAGTACTCTAGATACAATCAGTTTGCACCTCCCAATCCTCTTCCATTCGTTCATCAAAATGATCACAGTGCAAACATTTCTGTGAAAGTTTCTGACCAATCAGAAATGGTCCATTCGAATCATGCTCACAGCTTGTCCCCTACACAGTTTCATCCTGCTCACGTGCCATCACTTCCCGGTCAGATCGAGATGACAGACAAATCAGCATTCGTTCAAAACCGCCTCGCCTATTCCATATCACAGAATCATCAGCAGACTGAGAACCATGAGAATGTTGTACAAAAATACTCCGATAAAATCTCATCTGATTCAAATTCTGTAGTCGCAGCTACTCCAACCTCTCCATCGTCTGACAGCAACTCAGATTTCAGTGGTTGGCATCCAAATA
The DNA here is from genome assembly GCF_987345545.1 of Pholcus phalangioides. Lineage (NCBI taxonomy): Eukaryota > Metazoa > Arthropoda > Arachnida > Araneae > Pholcidae > Pholcus > Pholcus phalangioides. Next base: position 20,137,678 of record NW_028301603.1, on the reverse strand, counting down.
CCTCAGGACTGATAACAGTGAGTCCGAAGTACGAAGGCCACGATGTAAACAGCAATAAAGAAAATGTAAAGGGCGATCATAAAGAACCAGTTAATTCAAGTGAACATGGTGCTGTAACTAGTTTCATATCATCGAGGGAAGATAAACCAACACTGAAAAGTAAGCATTTTTGAACAGTTGGGGAAAGAAAACCCACTGTTTGCATGCTTTATTTTGTGTATTAATTCTTTTAGATTGAACAAATTGCTCTTGTGTGTGATATCGTTATTCGATCTATATATTGCAATCGCTGTGGTGGTACCTTGACTTGAGAGATTAATTCATTTCTGAATATGTCTGCTCAAATTTTTTTTGGGGTGAGGAAGAACTAAATAACAGCCCAGGCCCCAACTAGAAATGTACTCTTCCAGTACTCATTTCCACTCCCCCTAATTTTTTAAGGAAAATGAGTAAACTTGGAGTCCTTCCTGATCCAGCGCGTGGGCACAAGACCCAGGAAGGCCCTAAGTATTTTGTGGCCCTCTAAAATTGGGTTTTCCAGTGTCTGTGGTCACCCAACTTTTCACTCGCACACAAGAATGACTATAACTACTATTTCATGGTAATAAGAAAGCCATTTCTAAAAACTTTGAGCAATAGTGCCTGCTGCCCAGCAAAAAATTATGTTTCCAACCCAGGAGCACTGCTCTACAATATCTGTACACAGGGAACCATAGTGGAAGAGTTGTCGGGGCTATAGAACCGATTATCTCTCCAGGGCCGCAACTGGGTGCTCTTTCAGTCATAGTAAGCGCCCCCCCCCCCAGGTTTTTAATAATTGATTAAAAGAATTATATTCAATGTTGATCCACCACCTGGGACATCAGGTCCTCCTGCACCTCTTAGCATAATTTTGGGGGTGGAGGGGAGTTCAGTTTGTCAAAACCCTAGTCCTGGGGTTCAATGTCTGAATATTGAAGGCTCCGTGTCTTGGACAAAAATTTAAATTATTACATACTTAGTTATGAAGTTGAAGTCAAAATGTAAACAAAGTATTTTTGTCCTGTTTTTGCGACCCTCTATAAAATTTAGCGGCTCCCTTCACACCTGTTTAAATCTGGATGTTAAAAGATCCTCTTTTGCTCTCGCTTATATGCAGCCTTAGCAACAGTAAGCTTAATGATGTAGCGCCATCTATAATAGCTTTGTGTCTCAAGATTGAATGGGTGATTTAAGTACAATTCTTTCTGCCACAGGCCTGTTCCCAAATAGAATTTCAAGTCTATATCAACTGGTATCTCAAGGCGAAGATTTCCATTTAGAATAATGATGCGATTCGTTCCATATTTCTAGGGGGCATTCGGAGCAAACTGGGCAACCACCCCATGCCTTCAGTGAAAATTCCTGATTCCTGCCTCCATTCATGTTTTGGAAACATTAATATTCATTCAAGAAAATAATTAGCATGTGAGTATTTCAATTGTAATGAAACTAATATCGTCTTTGAGAGGAATTCAGCATACAAGGCAGTGCTATCAGCTTTAATTTCTTCAAAATGCCTAAGCTTAGATAAATTGAATGGCTTTGTTGTGTGCTACATGGATATTCCCCAGCGTCAGGGGCAGAACTGACTGATACAATGTATATGCATATATATGAAGTGGCATCATCATGCCCGCCCAGCAATCATCGTATCCCTCCACTTTCAAATCTGTTTCCATCTATCCCTAGCGTCAATGATGTAGTCAACTGATCAGATTGCCATCTATATCCATTGACATTGATTCTTTTCCGCCTTCACATCATGATCATCGTGCAACCCCTCCAGACTTTCAAGTCTATCTCTGCCTATGCTGATATGGATCCAGTTGGGGGGGGGGGGGGAAGGGGGCTGGGACTATATATATTAGAATTCATTTTTTCACACTATAGATTCACTACTGCTACTTCACCAAACATTTAGCTCAGTTGAGCTTGTTTTGCATTCTTGCTGGTGCTGCCACCTGCATTCCATATTTTGAAGTAAAAATGGTAAATGTTTGAATTTTCATGCCAAGAACAAAAATGTATAAGTATCATGTTAAAGGTCTGCCTGTTTGCTAAAAAAAATTAGTCAAATATGATACTGGCTTGTATTAGCACCTCAAAATTAGAAAACCAATTTCAGCTGACTATAAATTTACAACAAAGCTGCCCCTGTGAAAAATTTGGCTGCTGGGAGGGGGGGGAGCACTGCCACAGAGCCTAAGGGACCTAGATGCAGGATGTAGTGGCAGCCATAGCTTCATACTTGTAAGTTGAATATTCGCTTAGAAGTCTTACTTAGCGTTTCAAAGGAATACTTTTTGTTTGTAAATTGGATTACTCGCAAGTTGAGGTACCACTGTATTTAGAATTTTAGTTCCACCGTGAAGCTTTTGCATTTGAGGATCGCTGCCTCAATCTATTTAGGTACTGTGTATACAGTACACCTTTTCTTTTTCAGCCTGTAGGGACTTCAAAGATTAGCTGGTTTGGAAAAAAATCTGGTTAAACCAAAGGGCCGTCTTAAGAGCATCATGGGCCCCTGAGCCAAATGATTTTTCTGGGGGGTCCTACCAGGCAAATTTTCAAAAGTCTCAACCAGATCCCATTTTTGTAAGGCCCCCGGGCCGTGCCTTGAGACGGCACTGGGTTAAACCAGTGTAAAGTTAATATATCTTAATTTCATATTTCATCTGTTAGGTACTTCATAGATTAGGTGTCCTAAGAGGAATTTTAGATGGCCTGTGAGCTTTTACAAGAAAACAATTAACTCAGCCTTTACCTGATTACTTCATTGACTAATGGAACATCTTCGACCTTAGTCACAGGCAAGGGCGTAAAGCCCCCTCCCCCGCAAACGAAATTTCTGGCTTCAGGCCTGGTTACAGGCATTGCTACTATTTAGTTCTAAGAGTCTCGCTGTAGTGTTGAGTGGGTTGAACATTGTCCAAACATTCATATGTGATATGAGAAGAGGTGGCTGTACTGTGTGGAGTATTCTTCCACACAGTAAAGTGCCTCCCCGGCTATTTATTGCCGAATGTATAATATATAGTATATATAATATAAAGAACTATATTATTGTAAATTTGATACAGCACAGCTGAACCACATTTAAATAAAAGCAGAAAAAAACATTGAAGTATTTTCGGTGAATAAATGAATAATTTATTGTATGGGGCAGCCTCGTCTTGTCATGTTTGCTGTTTGGAAACAACCCCCTAGCCCCATGCATCTGGTGATTGATGGTGAAATATAATGAATCACATTTAACGTGTGCAATGGTTTAAAAAAATAAATTTGATTAAATATATAAATTTAAGATCTCACACACATTAAAAAACGAAGATGATAATGAGGGGGAAAAAATCTCAGCTGGTTTTGAAGGAATCGAACCCACTACCTTCACTATATGTGTTCCATGTTCTAACCACGGTACCAGATCGGTTTCTTGCAAATTTATAAGTATATCTATTATTAAACATTGCCAGGAAATATGTTGGGATATGTTAACCAACAGTTGCTAGAAAAGCTGCACCAATCACGCGCCTGACAATGTTCTACATGCTCAACACTGTAGCGAGCCACTTTAATTTAATTGAGCAATGTATAGTGTAAACATTTTTTTGGGAATTGCTAACAAATATGTATACTACTGACTAGGCTCCATCTGTGAGGCCCATCATAATTCTCATGCTTAGTTTTTCCACACTATAAATTTAATATAGCTCGTGAGAAATCTAGTCGGTGGTATTGGGGGGGGGGGAGCATAGGGACAGAGCCTGGATAGTGTCTGGTCTGACAGCCTAGGAACCTTGTTGCTGATGGCTGGGACATGAACAAGATCAAAAGTGCCAGACTTTCTGAGGCAAATACAGTCAGCAATCAATATAACAACCTCCTTCGTCCTGTCAAAAGCAAGCATTATATTGGAAGGTTTGTTGTATCAAAAGTAAAATATATATGATAGCGGTTCTCCATATATATATAAACATTTAGGACGTATCGTAACAGTCTTTATAATAAAATGGTCACTATAATGTGGAGTCATTATTACGAGCATTGACTGTGTATAGGGGCTGGAACTGGTAGGTTCTACTGTGTATATTTGTATGCCGGAGGTAAAGGGACCAGAGTATAAAAAAATCATGATTTGAAAAAAAAAATTTTGATTTTTTTTTTTTTAAATTTAAATTGACCGACTGCTTTTTAATTATAGAATGAATCTTGTCAATCATTAAGAATGTGTATTTTTTCACCTACTCTCTCAAATGTAATTCATAATCAGTGAATAAACTAACAAACAAACAATAAACAAACTAACAAGCAAGAAATAAGAGTGCCAAAAAATCTGTGTTAATGTAACATGAAAGGTCGTCGAGCCTGAATTAACTTCATGGATTAATATTTCTCTTGTAGAGTGTTTTTATTCTGGAGGGGACTCAGTATCACATGTTGCAGGTTTCTAGATTCACTATGTAGAATCAAAGGGTCATTCAGCATCAAGTAACTAAAAAAAATTTATTCTATTGACAAGATTGTTCTTTACGCAACCCTTGTGTCCTACTGCAATGCGTTACAAATACTTGGTACAGTTACCATATTTTACGTGTATAAGAAGCGTGAGTAGCCAGGAAATTTAGAATGAGAGAAGGGTGGCAAAATTTGCATAACTAAATAAATCTGCATCTGCCAAGTAGTGTCGTCTTGACACATGGGCCTACCCAGGCATGGGACAAGGCCTCTCAAGAGCGGGGGGGGGGGGGGGTGCATAGAAATGAGAACCATTTAAAATTTTCAAGAGTAAGTGTACAAAATGGTTACGGGCGAGCATGGGGGTTCATGCTCAAGTTAGAAGTTCTCATCTCTAGATGGGGAGTCCCAAAACATATCACTTTGCCCAGGGGCACTTGATGCTCTTTAGACTGCCCTGCTGCCACAACAGTAAGGGACTAGGGGAGTGAATGACCAAAAGAGTGACTTGGAATGCGAGCTACCATGCGAATGAACAAGAGTGTCCTAGAGTATGGGCAAGCATGTGAATGACCTAGAGCATGTGTAAATGATCAAAGAGTGACCTATAAAGCAAGAAACCGTGTCATTGAGTGACCTACAGTGTATGCAAATATACTGTAATTGAGCAAAACAGTGTGCAAGCATGCGAGTGGCCAAAACGGTGTAAGCATGTGAGTGACCAAAAGTGTGCAATATGTAACAGAAGCAGTGTGCAAGCATGTGGGTGACTAAAATCGAGACTTAACGAGTGTGTGAGCAGAGCCGCAACTAGAAGTTTGGTCAGCAGGGGCAAGCATGTATTTTGGCACCCCCTTGTAATGTTAAGATAGGTAAAAGTGTGAAATTTGCACCCCTTCTAGTCCAACACCTGGGGCAGTAGACTCGCCTGCTCCCCCCTAGTTGCGGCCCTGTGTGTGAGCGTGGGAATGACCAAAAGAGTGACTTAGAGACACTTTGTATTTGCAGGGGGGGAGGAGTGACTACCCTCCGAGTGAAGAGTAGTCAAGGAAATTTAGACTAGAATGGGAGAAGGGCGGCAAAAATTGTGTAGTCCACAGGTGGTAAAACCATAAATACTCCTCTGGATAGTATAATAACACATTATTTAATTCCTTGCAATTTACGTTGAGAGTGACTCTGATGATAATAAGCTGGTTAATGTAGCTGACTGTGATTTATCATATGAGAGTGATGAAAAATTTGTAATAGTTTATTTGATGAATAAAAAATATCCGTGATAAGAAAATTTTTCCCAAATATTAGCCCAATAGATCATCCATTTTTGTCAAAATATGGTATATATATTGGGGGGAAATAATGAAAGTTCTGTAATATGTTGAAATTGAATCCCACATCTCATTATTTTTGAGAAATAATTTTTTATTCTTCCCATGAACCAGCCTGTTACTCATTTTGACTGCCAATGAGTGTGGCCCAATCAAACCTTAGACACATAACTTAGATACACATAACTATTGTTTTTGATAATTTCACATTTATTCAAGTTAAATTAAAGTGGGTCAATAACAGAATCAATATCTAAAACTTCTTCACATCCTTCCTCGCGAGCATTTGATAAGGAAAGTGTGAGATTGTGTGTGAATTATTTTGCATTATTTATTAAAGCTAACGTTCAGGTATATATAATTGCTAACCTAGAAAGAAGATAAGCCGAAAGTAAAAAGTTACCATAATAGAACGCTTAGTTTTGTAATCATATTTTCTAAAATAGTTGATTGTGACTTGCTCATTGTACCTGACCATTCTATTAGTTGACCTTTTCTTCCCCCCCCCCCTCAAAACTGTCACTTTAGCGGAGACAGATAAAAAGGAAGTAAATTTCTTTCTGTGCATGTAGATACAACAACTAGATAACAACAAGATAACAACTAGAGTTTGAGAAGTGAACTAAACTACAATTTGGTCATTTCTATTGGAAATTCCATTGTATCGAAAACTTCAGCGTCTTTTGGTAACATTATAATTTCTAATCATTAGATAAAATTCATGGGTAATTAATTTATATACCTGCCATAAGTAGAACTAAAAGTATTTCTGTTACTTGTCTCTGGTGAATTACTTCATTTCTCTTTTCGAGAAGTTCCAACCATGGAGGTAATATAGAGCTTGGAGCTTCATGGTGGAGATGGTTAGATACTCAGTTTCCTAGATGCCCATATGTCCTGTTTCATGATTTGAATGGCCAAATCAGCCGTAGACACATCGTTTGGGCTAGACTGTCCCATCTGTGACATGCATATTAATTTCCCATGATCATTGCACTGCATCTATAATATTCTGATATGGCAGTGGTAGGATTAACAAGGGGGAACCAGTTACAATAATTATCTTGTTGTTATTGTTGATGATGAAGATAATGCATGAAGATAGTCTTCAGCAATTGATATTGGAAGCTCGATTGTGAGATCAGTGAAACAAAATCAATATGCAATGAATGAAGGCATAGACGCCAGAACCTATGGGGGAAGGAACAAACTGAGGCAATTTGAACCTCCCCTCCATTAAATTTTGTCATGTAGCTGAGCCCCCTCCTCCTGCAATAATTAATTAATATTCAGTGCTACCCACATTTCCCCCTTCATACAAGCTTGTGTCTCTTATATTGGTGACGATTGGAAACTCCTCCCCTAGTGTTCTATTTATGTTGGCGCCTCTAGATGAACGATAAGACGTATTTTATAATGCTTGCATTTGAGTAAAAGCATGAAAAATTATAGTTATGGAATATGACCATACCTTTTGTCGAGCCTAGTGGTCTCCGAAATAATGCTCAGGGGTCAGCATCGGGGAAGGGGGGTAGGGGATTTCGGATTTGCTGACTTTTGGATGACAAGGGGGAGAGGGGGATTTGAAGATTGCTTACGTCATCAACCACCCTTTTTGAAGATATGAAATTTTCTAAGCTGCTGATGGGGGGTGGGGGGGTCACAAATGACTAAAAATCTGCTGATGTAATACTTGAATGGCCCCTTATAATGAATAAAAATGTTTGAAATTCTGCTTTGTTTATACGATGTGTGTCCAAGAAGAAAGTGTTGTATGTTTGATTGATGTGCTGATTTTTGTTCCTTTGTAATAATGTTTATAGTTATTCATCAATAGATAATAAAAATAGGAATATGTGCGTGTTTTTCTCTTCCCCCCCTATTTTAGAGCAGAAGGGGATGTCTCACAGTGGAGAGAGCAGCGATGACGAAGATGGATTAATCAACATGATGAAGAACATCCAAAAAAAAGTAAGTGATCGTTAAATCCAAATGTCTTCACTCATTCAAAAAATTTTTATACTGTATAACTTCCTTATGAGTACTGGGCTGTTCCCTATTTATATATGAAATTGTATTGGTTTTGAATCTTATCTGTCATCCAATAATTAGTGGCAAGACCCATCGCTAGGGGACTAGTAGTGGAATGCCTTTCCTTATCAAAAATTAATTGTTTTTAAAGTGAAGTCAATTCTGTCATTGGTCTCCAAGCCTTGATGCACAAATACTACTACTTGAAAAATCCAGAGATCAGCAGGCTTGTATGTGTGTGATTATAATCCTTACATTACTTAACATGAGGCATTAGCACACAGTGATTCGTTATTATGAGGAAGAAAGCTATGAAGACGTCACGAGGGGCAGAGCTTTTGGCGAAACTGAATCTCGCCAAATAGTCGATACTTTTTATATCACTTCGAATTACGAAAGTCTTGTCGTCCTCTTCCATGATCTTATTCACAGAAGATGATGGCAACTCCATTCAAAAATTTAATTTGGCCTTTGAAAAGGCTTTTTTGTGAATAAAATAAAACCAGGAAATTTTCGAAACAAGAATCCACCTGCAATCATGTGAGAAAGTAAAACGATAGAGAAAAAAAAGCCAACTTTTCTGAATGTCAATTTCGCCAAGTATTTCACTGAGTGACAATGTTTCATCATTCATCGCAACTAATCACGATGCACCAAGTTCTTTATGTGTCTAGGAATTTAAGGTTTGTTTATATGCGGCCTGTAACATTAAATTACAGCCATCAGTGAAATCGGGTATTTGCTGTTTCTAATCTCCAGTTCGGAAGATGGGTGGCATAACTTCATACACACATAATATGCACACCTCAAACATTAACTACACTTCCACCTCCCCATTGATTGTCAGCAGTTCAATTTATCCCATAAAGAATCCAGAGAAGTTGTTTATGAGAAACGTGCTGTGTTTGCATCCATATTTGTCACACTCCCTTTGGAGGAGAATCACGATTTATATTCTTGCATCTTTCTTTTTTGTATCGTTTACCATCTAGATTTCCCGTTCATTTTGATTTCAAATCTGTCATTATACAGGGTGTCCCTGTGTCCCAGAACTTTCTGGAATGAGATGAGGTGGTACCTCCTACCCTTCAAGTGAAATTTTCCAATGGAACCTAGAGACGTAAATGACTTTTTATTATCGAACATGCAATTTGAGCCATTAGCACCGAAAAGGGTGGAAAAAGGCCCTAAAGTAACCCTGGCAGTGGGAGAAAAAGGGACGATATCTTCCCCCTCCGTTATTGCCTATGACTAGAAGGAAGAATCCCCCTCGCACCGTGTATGAAATTTTCCTGTGATGTGAGCAAGGTTACCATATTTTGGCGGCTTGGTGAAGTTGGATGATGCACGTATTTCCCGAATAAGCGGGTTGCCACCCATCCTGTATATAAGTAGCCTTTACCTAATATTGTTTGAAGGTAGGTGTCATTTTATTGAACTTAGAAATGGGTATGCGTAGCATTTCGATTTAGCTCATGACCCCACGTTTTTTGTTGTTTTTTTGCAGTTGCCACCAAAAGAACCCAAGACTTCTCGGGAGAAATCGCCTGCGCATCGTTCCGAAACTCATCAGAAAAGTAGTGGAAGCAGTGAAGAAAAGGTCGACAACGATGACGTGTTGACCGAAGAGCAAAAAATGTTCTGGGCTAAACTGCTATCGAAACCAGTAAAACAAACCCCGTCATCCAAGAAAGTGTGTGACAAAAAAGAAACTGAAACATTGGACTCCCCGCTCTCTCCGGAGAGGAATGCCGTGGAATTGCAGGGCTTAGGGCTTCGTAAAATAGATGTCAGAGTTGATAAGACTTACATGCCACCAAACTATCTAGAAATGCGTCAGGATCCGAGAATTATCAAACGGGCGGAAAAACTAGGGCTTCCTTTGTCCGGGTACGATAGTTGCGACTTGAGAAGTTCCGAAGAAATTGAGGCTTTTTCGTCCACCGAGGATGACGATATCGAAAAAATGTTGATAATGAACGAAATGCAGGAGGAACAGAAGAACAACATCATTCCAGTTGACGAAACTGTTGGCGATGATCTGTTCCCTCCTGTCGAAGGAACCTTCATACCAAATTACGAACCGAATAGCACTAATCTGCAGAACGTCATCGTCGACCCGGAGGAAAGTATAGATATACTGGATATAGTGGAGGCCCAATATCGCAAAGCTCAACAGCTGGAGGCGCAGAAAGATCGACAGCTGGAGCTAATTGATGCGCCAAAGGAACCAATGAACGCGCCGAAAAAAGAGCCCACTACACCGGAAGAGACCAAAAGAAGCTCCAGTAACGAGTCCACTTCTCGGACTAGCTCTAGTCTGGATGGGTCCACCAGTCCGAAAAGCGACGGGGTTTCTCATAAGAGCAAAAAGCAAACGAAGGTCAAGAAAATATGTGTCGGTGGAGGAGGCGCCGATAAGAACAACATTTCAAAACGGAAATATCAGAGTGATAACGTAGATGGAAAGAAGACTAGTTCTGCCGAGGATCAGCCTCCGCCGAAGAAGAAGCACCATCATAAAACAACAACCTCGAAAGATGCTGTCGATTCGAAATCGAAAGTAAGCGCAGGACCTTTTTCTTCGAAACGTGAAGACAAAGCTGTTCACGTGCACGAAAGCTCGAAATCAAAATCTGCACCAGCGGCGAAAGAACACGTCAAAAACAGCAAGACCAAGTCGACTCGAAAGAAGTCGGGTGGTTCGTTGAAGAACGGTATCAAAGGGCGTAGTGATAAAGGCAAGCGGGACTCCAAAAATAAACACAGGGAACACAGTCGAGATTCGTCGTCGTCTTCAAAAAGCAGAACCTCGGAACCGTCGTCGACTTCAAACGGACTTTCAGTAAACCATCTAGAACTGGAAGACGTGTCGAGCGCGTCGCTCGATTCCTGGTTCGACGAGCATTCCACGCCGCCCCGTGGAGGACGCCCAAAAGCCGAAGATCCTAAGCTCAATGCTACGTTCTCGAAGGACACCGAATCCAAAAGCTCCCGTGGCGCAATTTCTTTCAGCAGCTCGGATGAAGACACAAGCGCTAGCAATGGGAAGACAAAAAAATCAAAGGAACAAAACTCCAAAAAGAAACACGCGACGGTTCGAAGGGAATCGCACAAGAAAACGCACCGCGGCGACAGTAGCAACCATTCCGATCCGAAAAACGCACAGCATAAGCACGAGGGCAAAGTCACAGAGTTGTTGCACAAGTACGTCTATCCAAAGAAGCATCAGAAAGATAAGCAGACATCCGCGGGGAGTGTCAAGAGGGGATCATCACCTTCGAAGAAAGACTCTCAGGCCGCTAATAAAAAACGAAAATCGTCACCGAAACTGTCAACAGACGAAAAGTACGATTCGGAAGATGATTTCCAGCCTCGTCCAGCCAAGAAAAAAATCGTGGGAAAAATCAGCGATTCCGGCGACGATTCAGATTGCGTGATTCTCTCGAGTGACAAAACCATTGTTTTTTCTCAACAATGTGTTCCGAGCGAGGAAACCATAGTTGAGAAAAAACGATCGGACTCATCCGGCGACGCACATCCACGTTCTTCACAGGTTCATCATCCGACGCATATAAATTACGAAATGAGCGAATCGGACAAAGATCATCCGGTGGAAGAAATCGCAGTGACTGGTGCCGTCTCGGAAATGACCTCCGACGACGTGAACACCATCGCGCCACACTACGAACAATTGCACGACGCCACAGAAAGTGCTGCCACTGCCGCCGAAGATCACACTTACCGCGCGAACAAAGTTAAAGTTGTCAACAACGCAACTTTGAGGAAAGTCTTTGCGGCTATGGATCCAACAAGTTCGCCATTCTTGTAAGGAGGAAAATTGCCAAGATCGATGTAAGCAATATATGTACATAGTCTCTCCCCATTCTTCCACATTGTGCTATTTTCGCCTCTCGTTTACAGACCCCCCCCCCCCCCCCCCAATCATCTGAGGACGATTCCGTGAGAAAATGTGTGGAAAACATCGAGACACCTAGGGGTCTGTCACACGAGAGGCAAAAAAAAAAAGAAAAATTCGATTCTTGTACAGTAATCATTGTACTGCGTGTTGTCGAACGCTGATGTTCAAAAAAGCAGCTTTTGTATATTTGCCAAATTTTTTTTATCATTTTGTTACACAGTACAAATAAAAGCCTTTTTTTTTAAAGTTTTTAGTCTGATGGTGTGGATTTATATAAACTCATGGAAAAAAAAAAAGTTATTCCTTACTATAATTAACCCAGCACTTCCACATTGAAGCAGGATTTTGTCGCTGGTAGCTACCCACACACCAAGTAGGAACTAAACTCGGGGAAAGCATGCTTCAGAAGAGGGAGGAAAAAAACAATCAGCAGATAGCGAAAATCTCACCTCGAGGGAAAAACAAACTTGCTTTCCTGCACCTCGGGGAGTGCCTTTCCTCTTCCTGTTGAGTATGAGATGGAAAACAATACAACACCGTTTTCGTCGCTAATCCCCATTATGCGCCGCTGTGGTGGTAGAGTGGTCCCGGGTTCGAACCCCACCGTCGGCTGAAGTTGGCTTTGTTGTTCTCAACTTCAACGCGCGCATGCGAGTCGATCTCTTCTTTAAAAAGTCTCTCCACAGAGAGCAACACAGACCTACAATCACTGCAAATGTAATTCTTAACACATCGCTCACTTCACTTCTGAAATATAGATAGCGGCACCAAAAAAATCAAAACAACACTTCAAACGCACTCAGACTGTTAGATACACTTCTGGCACAACTCGGTAGACCTGAGTTGTGCTCGGTTTAACAGAAAGTCTCCCATTATGCACTTCCATACCACGTGGTCGTTCAATGACCTGGCCTCTCGTTTAAGTCACATTCGTGCACTCACTTGTAGTTGCTTAGATGCTTGCGCACTCTACTACTGCTAAACCACACATACACCTAGTCCAAATTTCTCTGCGGAACTTCTAGTGAATTGGTGCTTGTTGTGAACCTAACGTGAAGTTTATTTCTGTGTAAAGCTTGCTGTAGAGTGCTTCCATCTATTTTTCGAATTATGAGTGGTCATTCAACAAACTATAGGCCACTTTTTGTCACTCGATGACGGCTCCTCGCTTTCTACTTCAGTCACATGCTTGCACACCCTAGGCCACTTCTATGGTCACTCAAATGGTTGTACTCTTTCTATCGCTCGATGACGTTCCTTACTAGGCCATTCCCATACTTACAAACTCTTCAGGTCGCTCAGATGCTTGCTCAATCTCTAAGTCACTCTTGTGGTGGTTCAGATACTTGCACACCCTCTGAGTCACTCTTGGTTGTTCGATGACGTGGCTCTACGCTTTCTAGGTCATTTGCATGCTTACACATTCTTGGTCGCTCCAATTGACATAGTTCCTCACTGACTAGGTGACCACTTTCATGCTGTTTACTCACTCTCTATCAGCCGTATTCACCGACATAGTTTAAACTACGGGCTGTTTTAAAAAATTCCCCCGGATTTAAAAAAAATCAGAACTATTCACTTTTTAATCCGTTTTGATCAAATGATGTATAGGTAGAAAGGGGGGGGGAATCTCGAATTTCACGCAGTTGCCGACAGGTAGCGCTAACGTTCTTCCTTCGGCCGCCACTTCAGTGTTTGTCAAGATGGCGACTGCACAACAGAAATCGTTTCGTGTTGTAAGCTTCGCGAAGTGCGAGTCCGTAACAACTGTTCATCGTGCTTTTCGTCGCCAATACCCTGGTGTTGAGCTTCCTACCGCTCAGAGCATAAGGCGATGGTATAAACAATTCCGAGACACAGGTTTGTCTGTGTGAAGGGAAATCCCCTGGCCGTCCCCGCATTTCAGACGAAAATGTGTAGCGCATCCGACGGGAGTTTCGCACGTAGTGTAGAGAAATCCACTCGCAGGGGATGCAAACATGCTCGCTGACGAATTTGACGACCGTATAGACATATGCCGTGAATCCCATGGTGGACACATTGAGCATCTTTGATTTGGTTTGTAAGAAACTGATTAGCCACGTAATAAAGTAATCTTAAGTGTCTATGTGTTCAATATTTTTCGTAACATACGCATTTCAAATCGGGTGATCCGTTTTAAAATAACCCTGTATAATCGCGGATGAAAGAATTAAATTTGTCAAGGATTATATTCATCGACACGGATTGGTTAAATTCATGATTTTAACCAATCCGTGTCGATCTCTAATCCTTTAACCTGCGATTGCAGTTAAATTGTGTAGGTGAATACGGCCGTATGTGTTACTCACAAAATGCATAGACACACTCTAGGTCATTTTTGTGGTCGCTCTCTGACCTGGTCCATCTTTTAGTCACTCCAAGCTTACACACTGTTTTGGTAATCTCAGTTTCTAAGATGGCAGTACCTGAAGACACAACATGTACTACTCATATCAAACGCGTGATTTGGTGACACCTCGTCATACATTTCGAGTTACTGCAATCGACGACACACAGGTGTTTTTGTCTTGCGATTCAGAGCCCCCCCCCCCCCACAGGCGGAACAACAAAAGTGGTTGGATGAACAAGGCACAAATGTGACCCGGTCTCCAATTTTGAAAACACAACACGCACACCCTCAACACTATACCCAAGAAAAACAAAATTAAGCCCAACCCCCCCAAAAAAAGCTCCCAATTTGTAAAGCAGATGGCAGTACTTGTAGACAAGTTGACGCATGGCCCTGGGACTCTTTGATAATGAGATTCGGTAGGCCATGATTACCAGTGATGGGAGTTACAGTACCCCCGTAGGGGTGGATACTTTTAGCTAGGTAAAGGCCCACAACATTTTCGCAAGGGGCGTATGGCGACAATTTTCAAGCAACCCACCACATACACTCCAATTCGTTGTAATTCATTAGGTTCAGCGTCTTGAACCTTTGACGCAATGTGATATAATTCATTCCCCGCCATTTGCCATGTTTTCATTGATTTTCGTCATAATTGGCAGTTTCCATAACATTTAGTATCATTTTCGGCAATAATTGGCGATTTTCCTCAAAGAAATATGGTCAGCCAAGGTTTAACCTGTGGTACAAGCAGGGCCATATAATAAGGGCTATCTCACGACGCGCCGGAGTCGATACCAGTTGACGCCATCGCCATGACAGAACTGGTTAATTGTCATTGGCTACCCTGATATTTCAAGATCGTGCTCTAGCTAAAAAATTATTAGAGCAGTGAGACGTCACGCAGCTCTGATCTCAGACCACACCCAATGAGCCAAGGTTTCAAGAGCAACTTCAAAGGGATGAGGTAGCCCTTACCATATAGCGCTGGGTGTAAAGTAATCCCGGGAGGGACAGAGCCTGGGTCGTGTCTGGTCTGTCGGGTGTAAAGTAAGCCCGGCCGGATCCACACAGCACCTAAATTATTTTTCCCTGAATATTGTGAGGGAAAATGGACTACTTATTGGCGTCACAAGTAGACTGCGGAGGCCTTCTATCTCTAGGAAGTGCTGATCCATACCAACCGCGTAGAGTAGCGCCGAGCAGATAAAAACCGGTTTGGGAGAGAAACTCGGCACAGCGCTTACGAGAACGAGTTGATTTCCTTTGTTGTACCGATACCAGGTGGATCTTGCTTGTCTTTGTACGATGCACAATTATTACGCAGTTTACCGTGCAAATCAGTTTTTGGGCTGGTTCTGCGTGGACCAGACTAAATTTCCTGGCTTTGTTGAGTGGCGTTGTTACCCATTATTAACAAAAACCAACCTTCCTCTTAGTTCCTTCCTCACAAGGAAACGCTTCCAAGCTAAACTCATAGATGTCGACGAAAGTTTCACAGGATTTAGTAGATGGCTCAAAATATGTACTGCGAAATTGCAACAGAAAAGCTATAAAAAATTAATGCAAATCAACGTTTTTAACGCCAAATGCAACCCTACTTGGCGAGGATTCAGAAAAAAGAGGCAAATTCTTTCGCATGAAATTGCATTGTTGTATACCTCGATGTTTTTGAATCTATTTTTTTAAACCAGCTGTGGCTCTCAAATGGAAAATGCCCCCACATATTAATGAGTTCGACGATGATGTACCACGAATTCTCTGTTCAAGAAATGGAGCTGGCAGATTTTACAGAAGCCGAAATAAATTTAACAAATAAAATAATGGAGATTTTGAAAAGAACCTGAATCTATTTGGGAAATGTTTAGTGATGAAGTAGAAGACACTCTGGATTTCGAGTCATCGGGGTTGGCGAAAGTGAATTTGAGAATTCTGGTTTTGACATTATATATGTAGATGAAAATGATGAAATGTATGTAGGTGAAGAGTTAAATGAGGAAGTCCAAAGCAGGGGCGTAGCCAGAAATTTCGTTCGGGGGGGGACCACTTTCATTTCGGGGGGGAACCAAAGTGACAGAACAATAGATTTGGCCATCTTTTTCCCTTTTTTCGGTCATTTTCTCACATTTCGGGGGGGGGGGGACCAGACCCCCAAGTCCCCCCACCCCCTGGCTACGCCCTTGGTCCAAAGTATTCCATTTTTGAAACTGAAAGAGCAGCCGCTGAATACTGGCGTAGCAGTAAAAAAATGAAACATCGCACACTAAAATCTGTTCAAAGCAAGTACAGATTTGAAAAAATTTGTCTCAAATGTATTTGTGGGAAAATCAAGTCAACAAATTTGGTGATAAGGCTTAAAGTCCTAGCGTCCCGCCCTTCGGGGCATACGTTGGAGTTCTGACGATCAAAGTTACACCTGGATTCCCGCTGATTTGAGGTAAAGTACAAATTTGGTGATAAGAGGCACAAACTTTACGAAATTCAAAAACATGTTTTTCAAAAGTTTCAGGATGGCATGTAAACGTGCATGACTCGAATTTGAAAAGCTGTGCTCTCCCCCTACAAATGCCATTCAAAGCTTTAGGAAAATGGCTCTGTAATTTTAAATAGAAAGGTATAGAATTGTTAGAGCAGTAAAAAATTACTGAAATGATCGCTCAAAAGCAGATTTATGAGGATGATCACATTGTAAATGCTTCAAAAGCATATGTGAATGATGTATTTTTTTTTTAAGAATTCGCTGTTGAAGGATAACCAGATATTTAATTCTGTCAATCGGGTTTTAATAAAGAAATTCATTCTGGGAGAACGCTTGTGGTTTCTTGGGTTCAAAACAGATTGAAAGTGCTGCACAGTCTGTCCATGTTACGGCCCATTCATATGCTGTAATGCCAACAATCAGCAAAGATGGAATGTTGCTATCGCCTTTATTTATTGTGTATTCTGAACCTAAAGGGCAATTCGGAACCCAAGTTCGGCAGAAAATGTTTCAAGCTGACAATATTTATGCCGTCGTTTCGAAATCGGGGGAAGGAAATGTATTTTAAAAATACACCCCTTGTATTAGGGGGGTGGATTCTTGGTCACCCTTCAAAAACAATGAATTGATTGATAGTGTTACGCCACCGGGTAAAATCGTTCACGTGCTTGTGATGCCACCTGAAACCACTCATCTACATTAATACAACCACTTGATAGGTACGGTTTTCGGGTGTGGAAAAATTTCGTTCGAAAATTTTCAGATTTAGTTATGATTGAACAAATACAAATCGATTTGTTTCATCGAGACAATATTTTTAAAACAAGATATACAGAAGACTGGATGTTGTGAAGATATTTATTATTTGAGATGTTAATTTTTTAAGGAAGGAAAAAACTCATCTCTGCCTCTACCGGGAGTCGAACCCGGGTCCCGCGATTGCCGGACAAGCGCTCTGACCACTAAGCTACAGAGGAGATAGAGATTTTCCTTCGCTAGAGCGTATATGCCTCACTATTTTGGTCTGTCACACGCTCGCATGCTCACAGACTCTCTGGGTCATTCACTGACCCGGCATCGCGCTGTATAGGTCACTCACATGTTTTCACACTCTATTGGTAATTAACGTGCTCTCACAACATCTAGGTCACTACCATGCGCACGCTTTCTCACTTTCTCTGTCACTCAAAAACAGGTATGGATCCAGAGGGTTGCGACGGAGCTGATCACCCCTCCCAAGAGCCGATAATATAGTAAAAAACAACTGTAAAATGTGGGATGTTCCTGCGCGATTACACAATCAGTTGTCTCTCCCAACACTTGGCCATTTTATCCAATTATTTTGACCATTTATTCCAAAACGGCTACAGTTCGCTCTCTTGGCTATATAGTTCGCTTATCCTCGGCCTGTAAATACTCCTCTGTAGCCAAGTGCCCCAGTTTTGGCTTTACGGATGACGCTCACATTTATCGATAATTTTTTGTCCAGTTTCTTCTCGCTTCGTTCGATTTCATAGTCTCCCGGATATCCTTATTAGAAATTCTTGTACGTATCTTCCAAATCATAATCGCGATTTCAAAACGTAAGAATCCCTATAGGTACTTTCCGAGGGACAAAATTATTCCCAAAGCTTATTTTTACGAGGAAAAAAATTATTTTTCTCTCTCTTTCTTTGTGTTTTTCGTCCCTAAAATAACTTCACGTGCTTAAAGTAAAATGTCTCCATTGCGGGCGAAATCACGAAGAAATGTTCAATTTCTGGCGACAAAAAGCCAGAATTCGCCAAACAGCCAGCGTCAATCGATCGAGCGAAATGATTTCGAATCTACCCCGTTTTTTGTGCCCCGATGTTGAATTTTCGTTGATGTGGTTTCGATTTTTGAATGTAATAACGACATGTAATTAATCACAGGGTTTTCCCAAAAACGAAAAAATTCCCACGTTTTAATTTTTTTTTTTAAAACTAGAAATCCCTTTAATATTTGTGTACAGAATTTCAGTCGTATGGCTCACAAGCAACGGTCCGCAAGTGTCATCCTCAAAAAATTTCGAAAAAATGACCAGAAATTCTGCTCAAATATGCACAAAAATACCAAAAAAAAATCCGACGGAATTGTTATGGGCCGCTCAAGAAAATTGAAAATACAGTATTAATATTTTGAACGCCAAGAATGAAGTTAAAAATCCTGCAGCCCTAAAGTCATGGAGCATTTTTGTTTAGTCTTCAACCTTTTTGTAGTCGCGAGCACTGTTTGTCCCCCATCATCAAAAGAAGAGCACCCTTATGGCATGTTTGACATACCAGTAATGAGTGGAATCATGATGATCTCAATCTTTCGATGCAATTTGTACAAGGTGTTTACTTGGAACGTTGATCCAGTGCTCGTGAGCATGAAATCGGACACGAGTATGAAGCACTCTGGGTGCTTCAGAGAGCACCGTGGTGCTCACGAGCAACGGGTTGAAGATGTTTGTCTCTGAGCGACATCATTCGAACAACCCAAGATATATATAAATGATAAGTACATTGTATATTAGGGTGGGCCGAAAAAAAATATGTATGTATAGTATTATTATACAGGGTGATTCAAAAAAGAGGGGAAAAACTTCAAGAGGTGATAGTACACAGCAATACAAACAATTCTCATCAAAGAATGCGTGGTCTAACATGAAACGGCCGCCCCCGCAAACGTTAAAACAGCATTCCTGTTGAAATTTATCGGAAGAAAAAGAACACCACGCATACAAATGTAACCTGGAGACGAAGAAGAAACTGTATACAAATCTGCGTCACAGTGAATAAAAGGCGTGGACGCCAGCACTGTGAAGTTATTCCGGCGTGCAACCGTTCTAACAGTTGTAACGTACGGGATAATGGCGCAACTTAGTCCGTGCCTTTTATTCACTGTGAAATTGCTTTTTGCGTAGGGTTTCTTCTTCCCCAGGTTACATTTGCATGCATGGTGTTCTTTTTCTCCCGATAAATTTCAACAGGAATGCCGTTTAACGTTTGCGGAGCAGCCGTTTCGAAACGCGCGTTTGCGTTTCATGTTAGACCATGCATTCTTCGATGAGAATTGCTTGTATTGGTGTGTACTATCACCTCTTAAAGTTTTTCCCATCTTTTCTGAATCACACTGTATATAGTATTAGCATGTATAGTAATGTAATAGTATTTATTATATAATAATATATATATTTTGTCGTATATATTTAGTATATACTATATATTTTGTCGGATAATCAGCATGGGTTCAGGAAGGGAACTCATGTATAACTAACCTCCTTTGCTTCTATGATCACGTGACTAAGGCTTTGGGTAAGGGCAAAAAATGTAGATGTTGTTTATCCTTATTATTATTTCCAGAAGGCATTCGATCGGGTCCAAGCATAGGTGGTATTAAACTTGGAAGTCTGGGGAGGCATGGTCATTATTTCTGGGGGAGGGCACCTCGGCACAGTGCCGTAACTGGGATTTTTTAGGGGTTGGGGTGGTGGTGCACACTTAATTGTGCCACCCCCTTCACTGTTAATGTTGATTTTATAATGGTGAGTTTTTTGTTTTTCCTAAAATTTGCCACCAGAGGCAGCTGCTCTCTCTGCAGTCATAAGCGGATACAGACTCGAATGAACGGGGGGGGGGGGGGATCTGTATCATCCTATGCCCGCAGTTTTGGCCCTGCCTTAACACGGTACAATAAAACAATGGAAGCTTCGACTAAGTTTTCAATACCATTCCACCTGTATTTCAAGGTATTAATTCCTTTACGACCACGGACGAAATATTTCGTCCTAACGTCAGTGAAATAAATTCAATCCATTTCTCTCTGTTTTCTTTCTCCTCACCATCGCGAAGCTTTATTGTAACCCTACGGGCCGAAGCTTTATTGTAACCCTACGGACCGAAGCTTTTTTTCCTTCCCTGTTCTTTCTATGCTCCTGTTAGTGATCTCCTCCCACATATAATGTATCTTTCCATAATATACAGGGCGTCCATAATTAGAAGACCCTATTTTAAAGTAGCCTTCAGGCGAAACCAGTCATCAGAAAAATGTGAAATATTGTGGAGGACTTTCATGAAGTGATAGGAATTTCTTTCGGGGGGGGGGGGAATTAGTTGCACATGTCGCCACCAGAAGGCATTTCACTTTAAAAATACCTGTAGTAAACATGTAAATTTATGTGATGTCACGCAGCAGCGGTTGTGAAACCTAGACACATTCGCGGAGATCTTGTTTCCGCAATGTGTTTGCTGCTCGCAATGAGGATAAGTTTACGAAATCGCGCTTTCTTGGTCAAATTGTTTTACCAAAACATCAATTCCGCAGTAACTGCTCAACGGAAATATCGGACTTGGAAGAGGATTCGAAAAGGTCCAATAAATGTTAAAAACCTTAGGAGTATGATAACGAAATTTGAAACCACAGAATCGTTGGCTGTTCGTCCTGGAAGAGGAGGTGGTGGTTTCGCTTCAGGTGGAAGAGCTTCAAATTCTCGTGGTAGTGTCAGGAGTGTAGCACAGGCGTTAGATAGGCCACGTTCCATAGGTCCATAAGATCATGCGGAATATCCTCCGATATTATCCGTTCAAACTTGCAACGGTTGCTTCCACATGATTATGACGCTCGACTCCGGTTCTCACTGCAGTTTCTAGCTCGAATTGAGGTCGATTCAGAATGTCCTTGGAATATTCTCTGAACAGACGAAGCGCATTTCCACTTGGACAGTGCAGTCAATACTCACAACTGCCGAATTTGGGAACCAGTAAATACGCACGCTATCTTAGAGGTTCCGTTGCATTCCCCAAAAGTGACGGTACGGTGTGGATTTACTGCATCATTTAGGCCCTCCTCACACGGGGAAACTAAAATCGAGCTCGAGTTGCTTCAACTTGAGAGTTGAGTTGACTAGAACGAGTTGAGTTGCCCGTTCTCCCTCACACGGCGCTACTAAAAAAATATTCAAAGCCCGGGAAACTGAGTAAAAACAGCACAGTCTATAGTTTTCCTTCTTATCTTCCGGTACTATCTTGTTAACCGGGTTAGGAAAAATCGAAACAAATAAATAAGAAAAATAATTTTTATTATATGTGAAATTGCTACAGAATTTCAGCTCACAGGTAAATACAAAATTTCATTATTTAAATTGATATCATTTTGAAATGACAATAAAATGGTAAAAATTAGATAATTTTTTAGTATAATTTCATGTTTCGTTCGGAAAAAAAATTCGCAATAAAATGTCTGTTTTTCCTCTATAAATGTGCCTTTCAGTACCTATATATATGTTGGATTTAATATATATTTATTGTTTATTAGTTAAAATATTGTCACGCAGAATTTTAAGTAGTTTCATGAGATGAAACGAATAGTACTAATAGGCAAAACTAGAGACAAACAACACATGAATTTTGTTTATGTTTCAGGGAATGATTTTCCCCGAATACTCCCACACACAGATGTGCGTGTACGTGACCTAGATTACAGACATTCCAAGCAAGGGGGAAAATCAGGGACCATCCCTATGGAACACGTGCTTGTTTAGGTACATGTAAAAGTAGACAGTATTTTGAAATTTTCTGCAGGTTCTTATCCAGGGCCGTCTTAAGAGCAACATGGGGGCTCCCAGCCATGTATTTTTTTCCTGAGATCCTACTTGGCAAATTCATTTGGTTATTCCTGAAATTTTTTTACCAGATATAATTTTTGTGACGCTCCATCTTCTTTTGAAATCACCCCAGCGGGGGAGTGCCCGGGTGGGCCCATGTGTTTACCACAGACCCGACATCTAGAGGGATCAGGGGGCTATTCCCCCCCCCCCCCGGCTTTCAAAAATACACTATAAATAGTATATATACGTACATACAGTGAGTATATGTTCTTTGCCCCCCCCCCCGAAAAAAGTTGAAATGACAGTCCTGGTTTACCATTTCATTCAGTGGCGTCAGAGCCAGGGGTGCAAGCTCAAGCACCCACGGTAATTTGTGGCATGGATCCGAGCACCCCAGAATTGATTAAGAAATTAAACTTTCCGATATAAAACTAAAGACGAGCACACACACCCAGTTTCGAAACAATTCCGACGCCCCTGATTTCATTATAATTTCAAAATAATATCAATTTAAATAAAGAAATCGTGTATTTACCTGTGAACTGAAATTCTGAAGAAATTTCATTATATCCTTTCAACTGATAATTTATTATATATATACTCTGGATTGTTTTTCAATATGAGTCCAAACTCGCATGACGAAAATATGAAGGAATGCTAAAGGCAGTTTCTCTAGTTTCTTCAACAAAAGTTGGCGGCGACTAGCATGTCAGTCGCCAAGTGACTGAGTCGCGTTCGATATTTCCTCGCCAAGACGCTAATTTCCTCGTGTGAGGGCGTCTAGAGCGATATACGTACTGGTCTTCGGGAGACGGTTTCTCTTATCAGTTGCCGAACTTTAGTTTCCCCGTGTGAGGAGGGCCTTATTCTCGGTCCCTACTTCTACGAGAAGTCACGTTCTACAGGTCCAGTGACATGTTTGATCACCGGCAAGCGATATGCATTGCTGTTATACAGAACGAAATTGTTCCGGCTCTGCAAGCACGTCACTGTCTTGCACACAAAATCTTTATGCAAGACGGAGCTCCTCCGCACATTGCAGTGTTAAGAATGTTCTTAAAATACATTTTACAGAAGAACGTGTCATCAGCCACTTCCCTAATCTATGGCCTTCCCCGATCCTTAATCCATGCGATTTTTGGCTTCGGTGAGTAGTGAAATGCCATCTTGCGATTTCACGATATCTGAAAATGATGGCCATCACGTGGAACATGTTTTGTTGCAGTAACAATTGTAAAAGAGTGTTTAACAATTGTTAAAATTTAAACGTTTGCCTAAATGTGTCATTTCTTAATAAAACGCCCTCTGATGGTGACATGTGCAACTAATTTTTTCCCCCTGAAGCAAATTCTTATCACTTCATGAATTCCTTCACAAAATTTCACAATTTTCTGATGACTGGTTTCGCCTGCAGGCTACTTTAAAATAGGGTCTTTTAATTATGGACGCCCTGTCCATACAGGGCCGCAACTAGGTGGGAGCAGGCGGCACAAATTTCATTCTGAAACCTCTCCTTCAACATTACAAGGGGGGCATCAAAATGCGCGTTTGCCCCGGTTGACCAAGCATCTAGTTGCGGCCCTGTATGCAAGAGCAAAAATAGAACACGTGGCTGAGGGTGAAAAACGAAATCTATTGTATGCTCTCTTCACACACACTTTGTTTTCCCTTTTTTTAGTTAATTTTTTTTTCTTATCCCTTCTTTTTCTAATATACGGTTTGGTTCGGACAAGGTTACCAGATTTATCGCCAATTAATGAGATAGAGATGATTCAAATTTGTTGCCAAAAGCCTGTATGGGTTAAAAGAATAGCCTTAATATGGATATTGAGCCATTATAACACAAAAGTCAACATTTTTAACGGCAAATTGTTGCGTTTATTGATTCAAATGAAATATGAAAAAAAGTCACACAGTTAACGAGGGAACAAAACTTTTCTAGCATGTTTGAAAAACACCATGTATTCACTTACATGATCATGAAATTTTGAGTTTCGTAATGGACATATTCATTGGCGATATGATGGATATTTATTGAAAAATTATACAATGTACAAAAGTTTTTTCCTTCTTCACACAACCAGTCGATAGGATATGTATCTTCCAGCTGTTTCACTAGATCTTATGATTTTCACCACCTTCATTAAAACGTAAAAAAGAAAATGATATATGAATCAAGACCAAACTGTAGAATATATATATTATTAGGTGCGGTCAAATGTGAAAACATGACAATAGCTGCAGAAAAAATACACAGCACAGTTTGCACAGAGACGAATTCCATGTTTTGCACAGTATAATTACACATTGTATTACGTGTTTGGAGAGAGCGGAATCCTTGACAAGAAATGCTATTAGTATGTAGCCATCCCATTTATGGGTTCAGTTTATTGAATAGCTTGAACACAGAACCAGCAATCAACTGCTAGGCATGGCTGACAAAGAGCTTTAACTCAGGGAACCAGGACAATTCTCATCATTTTTTGTTTTTTCACACTATAAATTGAATACAGGATATAAGGGGTGGGCGCATTGGAAAGTCTGCCATGGGGGGGGGGGGGGGTGAAGAAGATCCCATTCTGGGGGGAGCCCCTGCTGCATGATGTGGGAGGCAAACATACTATAAGCCAAATAAGTGCAAGGAAGCAAGGTGGTTTGCATCAGTCCGGGGGTGGTGAGCGAATCTATCTATCTACTAGAAGCCAGGATTTCTCAAACTATGCAATGTGCAGCGGCAGCCTAACAAACGTTTTTCAAAGAGTTTCTTTGTTAAACTGCTCTGGGTAGCTTATTCGCAGCCCAAGGTAATCTAACACCAGACAGGACCTGTGAGTCCTTAAACGTCTGCATGATTCTGTGAAATGCAAACGCCCAGATCTTTGGAAGGCAAAGTCATGGGTGCACTATCACGATAATGTGTCAGCTCACAGGTCTCTCCTGGGGTTAGATTACCTGTGAAACATCCCCTTCGCAACCAGCTTATTAACCTGATCTGGCCTCGTGACTGCAAAGAGATTTTTGAAAACAAACAAAAAAAAACCATTATTAGAACCAAGTTCAAGCCCGGCTGCATAGGCATACACAGAATTTTCTCAGGGGGGTGGGGTTTACTTTTTTCCCTGCATAATAACACAGTAATCTTGGTTTGGGGGGAGGGGGTTAGAACCCCAAAACTTCCTTTGCGTACGCCAATGCTCGGCTATAATAGCATTACTATCTCTTTTCCTTGAATAAAGAATTTGCTTGAGGAGCAATAATTCTTAAGTTCCAAAGAAGTGCAGCGACGAAAGCAATAGAGGATGTGGTAAAAGGAGGCTTGCAATCTGCATTTACACCTGTGTATAAATGATAGCATAAATGCGCTATTTTGAAGGAAACACCCCTTTAACAAACAGGTTCTATCCGTATTCATTCTCCCTTAATGAAATAAGTTACAAAATTTTTTGAACTTAGTAGTTATATTGTGTGCATTGAATTTTTTTTCAGGCATCTCTGCTATAAAGCATTAAACATGGAGGGGGGGACATGTTGTACTAACTGCATTAGTGACATATTAACATTATATAAAATTAAACAGAATTTATAACTTCTCATATAAAATATCATGATTAAATATATTACCCACCTGTCCTCGCTTGAGACCATAATACCTTGCAACTGGATCACCAGCTTGGATACGCATCAACTGATTCTCCTTCAGTTTGCTGAGAGACTTAGATCAAGGTGAAAACTCGGTAGAAAATTGGATTATCAAAGCTTGGACACTCTCGAAAAAAGAATGTGAACCATAATACATATATATATATAGGTATGAGAACAGTAACCAACAATTCTAAATTAATGAATTATTGATATACAATAGCTCTCCTGACTAGATGCTCATAGTGTAAAATGAGATTTTTTTGGTGATTCAATTGGCAAAATAAGTTGTATCACAAAAGGTGCCCTTTAATTTTGCAATCAATATTGTGGACGGGGGTCCCCCACCATCAGTAACAACGTTCTTTAGTGTGTGCCTTAATAGTTGCATGCAATGTTTTGGTGTTTATTTTTCAAAGCTTTCCCACTATTACACCAAGCACCAACTCTGGCCATATCACTATATTGCAATTTACTGCCATTAATGAGATGGGTTGGAAATGAAGGCACTGTCTATCGGTGGTTGCCTCAAGCTTGTTAAGGAAAACATCTTATCTACATATACAGTGCCGTCTTAAGGCATGGGTCCACCCGGCTCGGCCCGGGGGCCTCACAAAAATGAAATATGGTTGAAATTTTTGAGAATTTTCCTATGATGCTCTTAAGACGGCCCTGTATATATATCTTCATATGATATCTTTATCCTCCCTCGGGTTTGAACCTGGGACTGCGATAGCAACCTTGATGGTGGTAGACAGTATGCCTTACTGGACCATCAGCTTCACTGAAATTTTCAATGTGGTACAAAGTGCAGAGGATGGGGCAACTATCACTTTAAAATAAAACACACATCCAGCACAAAAACAAACCTTCTCCCAACATGGGATAGCTGGTTTTTTGGGTAAACATTCTTTTAGTAATTACATTCGAATAAATGACAGTTAATATTGATGATATAAAATAATTGATAACAATCACAATAAAATCAAATAATTGATAAAAATAACTGAGTGTATGAAGGATACTATCTGTTGAGTAACTCGGTTTTCTCTTCTGGTGTCATGACAACATGTTCAGGGACCAGCTACAGAAATAAATTACAATGGCATTCGTCACATATTATATCTTGCAAAAGAATAGATTATCATGGAAGTAATGACATGCAATATTCATAGAAATTTGTTAAATTAATTGATAAATGCTGAAGCAGTAAATGCATCTAGAGCTGTGTTTCCCAACCGGTGTGCCCCAGCAACCTAGGGTGCCGGGACACACTGGTTAGGAAATGGGGTGCTGTGAGATATTATGGAGATAAATCAAAAAAATATTATGGTCCACTTAGGGTCTTAAAATAAAGTAAGTCGAATTACTCTCATGCATGGCAGACTAATCTGATAAGTCGCCATCTGATGGTAGTTTCAGCAATGTGAAACTTGGCCTGAGTTAGGTCTGGCTATCCACGTACGGCCTCGTTCAGTGCACACAAGCTCTAAGGAAAGAGGATTCGTTGGCTTTCTAGTTTAATGGTCTAGGGCGCTCACCTGGCAAGTGAGAGGACATGGGTTCGATTCCCAAGGCCAGTCTTTCTTGGATTTATCTTTGCATCACAGCCAGCTGTCAAAACCTTCAAAGTAATAGCGGAGAGTAACGTCACACACACACCTTCAAGCTGAAAGACCTCATTTGTCAACACTTATCAAAATTGCAAGATGCAATAGATATGTAATTTCCACTGAGAATTTTGAACTTCACGTTTGTTTCACAACACATACACGTGCCTTCCGGCATGTACCGATTCATTAGAGGAATTTGTGCAAGGTGCATGTATGATTTTATAGTAGCAGTCTATTTCTTGCTTTGTATTTTATTGTCACCACAGCAGATTATCTTCATTAGATTAGGATACTCCTCTCTCAGTCCAAGCCAAAAAGCAGACACTGATGCCTCACTCTTTGTGAAACAAATGTGAAGTTTGTTTCTGTGTAATGCTTGTTATTTGTAGTGCTATCATCTGTCAGGAAATAGACCGCAAGACCCGGAGGACAATTTATGTGATTCGTGGCCAACTGTAAGGCCTGATTTCAAGTATCTGCGCTCTAAGCATCAATCACAAGTTTGACATTAATGATTAATCAAACAAAACTCTACTGATGTATTTTCACTCAGTGATTGTTGTGGTAGTTAACTGTATTCAAAGAAGGGTGCCGCAAGTTTTTAATGTTATTCTAAAGGGTGCTGCGAAACTTCAAAATGGTGGGAAACACTGGTCTAGAGACATGTTAACATGTGTGCCTATGTACCATTCAAATGAGCAGTGAGTATATATATACAATATATATATATATATATATAACACCATTCAGATATATATCTTTCTGAACACACAGAAGAAAAATTTACTTATTTTTTTTGCATTGATACCCCAAGCAAATCATAATAAGATATTCAGCAGACTAGTAGGCAGTCAATTGGTTGGTTAGGCATTCTAGTCCCAAATACTACAATATTTATTATATTATGCCATGACAGGATTTGAGACGAGACGATTGATGCTACATACAAAATAAGAAATTGAAGTACAATCTATAGTATTTGATGTTGTTCCAATCCATTGGCATGTGCAAGGGAAGTAGAGATTGCAGTGTTATTTTGCAGGAAAAAACGTAAAAACCCCACCCCTTCAGAAGAATTTTTTTTTTTTGAAATCCCCCCCCCCCCCCGAAAAAATTCTGCATACACTTATGTGCCAATCTATAATTCTTCGGGGGAAGAAACTAAATTCAAAGCAATCTGTGGATGCAAGGAAAGGTTTCAATGTGTGAGAGTGACAGTATATTGGAAAAATGTGAAGATTTGATTAGAATACGGGAAGTGTCAAAGTTAAAATAGCTGTGAATAATTTTGAAAAGTAGGGTTAGGTGAGCAATACATCTCTGGGAGGTAAATGAGAGGATATTAAGTTGGCGTTTGAGCTCTGTGATGGAAACAGAGGAACACCAGCAGTTTAAAATAAAGCAGGTAGATTTGTTTTGGATAGAAATACTTGGATATAAAAAAAACAGTTCAATATGCTGATTAACCCATTTGTATTCACTGTACTAATTTGACATCAAAATATAGATCATGCGGACATAAAAAGTTATATACAAATGAGTTATGCCAACCTCGTGTTCAGTGATGTTGATGAGAAGCTCAGACTCAAGAAAATATTCTAGAATGTACTTCGGAGCCATATCACCCAAAGCCTGAAAAATTAAAATAAAACCAATAAAAGATATTAAAAGATAGTATATAATCTGTATCCCTATCAGACCCGAGTATTCAATTTTTGTGAATTTTTCAAGATGTTTTTGCATTTTTGATACTCAAAAAATGCATTAAAAACACATATATGTCAGCAAAAATTAATATTTTTTTCAATTTTTCAACTTTTATTTTCCTCAAAGAAATAATTAACTGTTAAAATTTTTTCAGCCACGATGATGAAGGGTATATTTTACATATAAATTTTTCTGGAATTTTATTGCTAAATTTGATGCAATACAGTTGAATTCTGTTATAACGACCTCCAAGAGACTGGGGAAATCACTTTGCAATAATAAAATTTTGTTACAAAGGAATTCCAGATTTATATATTGTTTCTATATAAACTTATCTGGGGATTAGAAAAGTTTTCATTAAAACAAGATTTTTTCACTATAACAGTATTAAAATGGGAATCAATTGTAAATCACACTTTTCCCTCGGAGGCACTTTCTCTTGAAAGCCATCTTAAAACTCCCTGAAAGCTCAATTTCAAGTGCTGCCCTCTGATGAAAGCGCCAAAGTTCATATTCATCATACTTTTAACTCAAAACTTAAATAGTCCTTTAAGTCAGGGCTTAACTTGCTGGGGTTAAAAAAAAATTGCTACAGTGAGAAAAAGAAACACCACATCTGTGCATGCATGATATGAAAGGGACAATAAATAAACAGAACTTCCAAAAACTTGTTTTCACAGACGACTAAAATGTATGGTTCTTATTTAAACATTTTAATTTTTTAAAATAAAATATTGTTAAATACATTACCTGTTTGGCCGATGGTGTCATGCCTTGTTGAACTACGATTATGGCTCTCGAGATGTTTTCTTCCTGCATCCTCTGACAGTAGGTCTTGATCATCTTGATGCCGATCTTTGGTTCATCGGGAAAGAACACAAACATCTGGTCTGCAAACGAGTTATATATTTTTTTTAAAGAAAAAAAATAAAATTTGCACATGCATTTTTTAAATTCTGAATAAATAACAAAAATATACACGTATAAATATACGGTGGAACTTCCATACAGGCCTAATGATGAACATTAATTTAATCGTTAACAAACCCAATTTTCTTTTAATTTAAAATGTTTTCTTGAAGGTTAGTTAACTCAGAATTTCTCTGAAAGAGATTCCTTGCACCTCCTCCAAAAAAAGTTCAACCTACGTACACCCCCTAGTCACAATGATAATTTTCTCGAGTCTCTTGAATATTACTACAGTACACGCCACGTAATGATATTACATCAGGACTCTGGGTTTCTGTTAACAATAACCAATAGACAACTATATCTGAAACCAACCCAGAAGAAAATAAAATGACTATATGCCCCGTTTGACACGGAAAAATGGGACAGCTCTGTATTCTCTACACAAAATTTGTTTCAAAATATTTAATCGTGCATTCCACTTTCCAAATTTCACGCTTATTTCGCTCCAGTCAGGCGAAATGGGCTGCTGCCCATAGAATCAAACCTTGAAGTTATCAAATTTTAAGAGAGAACAAAATTGCCATGAGAAAAAAATCATCGAATTTTGCTTTCCCCCCCCCCCCCCATCTCCACCTCACAAGAATTATAGCTGCAGCCTTATTTTGGCATGTTTAGCAACAATTGCCGATTTCCCATACTTGAAAAATCCTAATTCCCCAATATTTTTTTTTTTCTGAGGAAACATGGTCAGATCACAATGATCAAGGACAGAAAGAATATTTTCTTTATGGACTTTTCATTCAAGCAAAGCACCATTTCAGGATATTTCTATAAAGATACGAGAAACTGGAAGAATCATGTGTCCAACCAGAAGATTTTAAAAAGGCTGAAAAATCAGAAGCACTGGAGCCTATGGATACCCGAATGTAGCATCATTTTTAATTCCAATAAACGGTATGCATAGAAATTTTTTAATGTATGGGTCATTCCCAAAGAAATTCCACATTCCACATTTTTGAAACAAAAAATTCAAAGTTGAAGTTTCAAAACAAAATTGATCTTAAATTATAGCCAATGACTTGAAGTTCAATATTTCATTAATATTTCTCACTTTTATTTTGAAATAATATTTCGTTTTTATTTTATTAACAGAAAACTATATATTATATACACTTTGTATCACACATCTTACTTTGATAGACTGACTTAATAACTGACTAGCTTAGTTTTATGGCTATTAAAATATGCCTACAGTTTAGCAAAAGAAGTCCAAAATGAGTCCTGAGACGTGTTTTTCTGCTGCTGAATGTTTTAAAGACAGCAATCGGACATCATCACATTCTTCTTGTTGTTCTAACCACTTCATAGCTATCTCAAGGCAGAGAATTGGCAGACTAGAATGCTTTCGATTAACCGATATTTCAGTTGATCAGTATTTAGATAATCGATGCTCTACTGTATTACCTTTCGCATTTTATACGAACAATACAAAAATAAATAGTTCCACGAATGTGAGGGTAAAATAAATGCAAGTTCAATAACATCTGAACAATGTTGCAACTTACAATATAGAAATCAAACTATCAAAACTGACCTGTTGGATCATCATTATGAGCAACAAGAACTATAAGATCACCTCTTGCAGGCTTGCTTTCACTGAAGAGGAGAGAGAAAAACAAAACAATTGTAGATTTCAACAATGATAAATATGAAAATCAGAGCAATAGCGATCTGACTTGGCCTACTTTTCTTTTTTTTCAGGTGAAAAATCACATGATTACAAATATACTAAAATGGTGCTAAGTAATTAAGATATTGGTAAGCGAATCAGTTGATCGAGACCGTTACCTTGGCCTGTCACCAAATTGTACTTTGAATTCGTCCAAAGTTTGATCCAACTCTTCTTGAGTCACTAGATAACCACGATCGTGGCATAACTTGAAACGGGAGAAAAAAAAAGAACATTTTAAAAATCAAACTGAAAGTTTGTCATAAAAGAATTTACAAGAATTATCAGAATTTTTGAGTCACCAGTTCACAAATTAACAGTTGCCTATTTGAATAAAAGTTTTCTTCCAGTGGCTCAATGGTTTTTCTTTTGTTCACAATTAGTTTGAATATAGGTGTTGTTTCAGTTTGGAAAAGATGGTACAGTAGTGATTACCCTGCTTTACACTAGCCCGCTCCCGTTCAGTGATTCAGCATTTTTAGGCGGGTTTTATTTGGGTATAGAAGAAAACATGTCATGCTCATGTTTCTCAGAAGAAAACATGTCAAATTGTGCATACAAGTTGAAATCAAATAGATTCTTGTTCATCTAGAAAAATTGATGGCAGATGGCATCACTACACATAACAAGCATTATACATAGGTGGGGTAACCAGATTCAATAACTGAGAAAGGAAGACAACTGCACGCACATCCTTAACAACACCATTTTCTCCAATTTCCACAGCAATGAATTAATGCCAGAACTTTGCCACTGGACTTATCCTGATGCAGAGACTTCTTCCAGCCCAGCTTCGTGGCAGAGTCTGGAACAAAATTTCCACAGCAGATGGCACCACTTTTCTTCCAAAAAAATAAACCCACCACCACAGTAATTTTTCACAATTAAAACAGAACCATTATATATGTTACGGAAATTTGATAACTCAAATTATTATGCATAATCACCGGCTATTATGCATAGCTACCAACCATTATTGTAAGTTCAATAATTTTGTTTTTCACATTTTTACCTGTGATAATGTGTAATCCCCAGCTTGTATTGTCAAGTAATCACCAATAAATTATTTACATTTACTGGAAATTTTGCTCAAATTTCAGTCTAAGATGATGGATTCAATCAGCTCATGTATTTACACGTTTTTTTAATGCTTATTTTCATTTACCATAGTTTAACGTGTATAAGGAAAATTTTTTTCAAAAAATTAGGTCCCACAAATAAGGAGAGGTTCCTTATACATGGAGAGTATTATAGCCAGGGTATGAAAAAATCATTTTTTTAAATTAAAATTAACTGACCCCTTATTAATTGAAGCAAATCGTGTTAATCATTAAAAATTCATATTTCCATATCACCTAACTGATTTTTTTCTCCTAATCACTCAGATTTAACTAAGCATTAATAAATAAACTAACTATAAGAAAAAAATACGAACATGAAAAATCTGTGTTTACGTAACATGAAACATCATTGAGCCCAGATTAATTTCATGGATTACCTTGAAAAGTTCCTTTATTCATAACCCCCCCCCCCCCATTAAAGTGAATGAGAGGTGACAAATCAGTATCACACATATGGTGCAGGTTTCCCAATTTAGTCGATGTACAAGCAAAGGTCCCAATGATATCTATGTTGGTACAACATCTATTATTATTTTGAATCAGCAATTAGGGAAAGGCTTTAGACAGAAAATTACTCCTCTGTTTTTTAATCTCATGGGAACCCTAGTGCCAAATTGCAATGCAGTGCATATAGTGCAGTTTAGCTCCCTATATTTTTCTGCAATGTTTTCCACGTACAAAATCTAGAAATACAGCAGCTTCCTTTCTGCACTGTATCTATTGATTAAGTTGCAAGTCTATATTTACTTCAAAAAAAGAACTTCTCTACTTCTTTTAATCACAAACTTTTATCACATATCAGTAACATGCAAACCATACCAGGTTACTGAGAAATTGAATTTTCTGGATGTTATGCCGAAACTGATATTTGGAAAGAGAAGTGAGTGATAAAGAAATTATCAGTTTTGGCATAACATCCAGAAAATTCAATTTCTCAGTATATTTCAGACTGAAAAAATACCATCTCTTCATACCAGGTGACACCTACTTCAATATCATTGAAGTTATTGCAAAGAAAAAAACAATTTAAATTTTGTGATTTAAATCAGCATACCCTGATTATAGCTATATCTTTTAAACTTTTTCCCAAATTTTAAGCCCAAAAAATTCAGGGGTTCCTTATACACGTTAAATGTGGTAATTTAGAGTTTATGGTGGAATATGTGCAGTGCACCTATTATCTATGGGCGAAACCGATGAGTGGTGGAATTTGTGATATTTTTGCATGATTTCTCTTCTATTTTTATCATACTTACCATGTTACCGTCCATTGGTAAATTTTTTCTCCTTCATAATTTCAGACCAGGTGGAAAAAGGAGTAGGATGATGATGGCCAAAAAGCTATTCAACAGTCTTGGACTTGAAACGTCTCGACATTTTGAGATTTATCTCTAGCATAGACATTATGAGTAGGAGCAAAAAAAGAAAAACACAACGATCCGTCTTCCCTCGCTTTTAATGAGTTGTACCCAGTGTTGGATGTTTACCAGGACAGTAATTCTTTACTTCTGAATTGAATAGGAAACCCCCCTCCCTCCTCACTTCAGTACATGGCATCTGCTATTGGTGAACAATCGTATTTTCAAAATTTATAGCTATTGCTGTTTTCTTCTTCCAGGGCTGTTTTTCCAACTGTCTTTTTCATGTCAAGCTGGTTAGAATAGCATCTAACCTGCTTGGATGCAGCTTGGATTCATCTGGGAATTTTGAGGGCATTGGTGACAGCGTGTAAAAATTTATTGGTAACAAACACTCATGCCAATGGAGAAATATATGTTTGAGTATTAGAAAATGAAATTCTCCTGAAAAAAAAAAACTGATTCCGGAAACCTGAAAAGGAGGTCAAAACAAATTTTCTAAAATGTAGGAGGACGCTTGAAATTACACCAAAAAGGATGACGTGTCCTCCTTTTGGTGTCATGATGTGATTTTGGGTAACAGGTGAATGTATTAATTTATGAAAAATATCAAATTTATAAATATAAAAGCACTTATTTTTGACTGGGGTAGTCCCTTGCGGCAAGTCTGATTGCCATCCCTTTTTAGCTTTTCCTATAAAGTTGGGAATGTTTGATGTATAAGGTTTTCATTAATTATAAGGTGGCGACATATCAGACCAGGGTGTGCCGAGTTACTGGAAGTTAATTGAAAAAGCCAATTTAAATATTATCAACTTCTGCATGCAGTGACATGCTTTTCTCTTCTGTACTGAAAGAAAACCTGCAACAGATTAGTGAGAGTCTACTGTGTTTTAGCAATCAAACACCAACTGCAAAGAGTACAATAAAATTAAATAGGCCAATTGGAGTTTGAAAAACAAAATTCAAATTAGGTTTTCTGAAAATTCCAAATGATTTAGTTCTACATAATGCAGGGCATTTAAACACTTTACGTACAGGCTTTTGGCAGCAAATTTGAATACTCCCTATTTGGCATATCGATCATAAAATTGTCTCAAATTCAACAGAAAAGAAGAAAAAATAAACGAAAGAAAAAAAAAGAAGAGGGAATAAAACAGAGGAAATACCTTATAGTAGATAGGAGAAAGGGAAAGAAGGATTTTTTTACAGATTTCTATTTTGCCCTCACCCTAAGTGTTCTTTTTTTTGCTCTTACATGCATATGAAAGATACATTATATGAGGGCGAGTACAGAGAGAACAGAGGGGAAAAACTCTGGTTCATAGGATTACTATAAGTTACTATATTACTGATGAGAAAGAAAATACAGTGAAACGGATTGAATTTCTGCCACTGATGTTTGGATGGAAATATTCCATCCGTGATCGTAGAAGGGTTGAAACCTGTTGGCCCAACAATTAAGATGCCACTGTGTTAAACAGCAGATAGAGCCCCAGGTGCCAAACTTTCTTTCTAAAGGTGCATCCACATATGCTTCTTATTGTGTTTTTCTTTCGTGGGCAAAAAATAAATAAGTTTGACTTTTATTCTTATTTCTCTCTCCTTTTTCCTGCCTACACACAAACAGGTTTTGATGGCAGCGCAGCAATATTCCACTATATGAAATCCAAGAGGTGAAAAATACATCTCTTTAATGCTGTGACCATCAACAAATCTTCGATAAAACAATTTTCGCTGCTTGTCTCCAAAATCATTGCAACCTGTATCTCAAAAGGCATTACAATCGCTCAAGGACTGACTTACTATTGTGAGAGCACTTTTAGACAGGGCTCCACAAAAGAGAGAGAAGGGGGTGCACTGAACACCAGGAAAGGTGCCAAGAGTTTTTAGTCTTTTTCCGTTTAAAAATTAGAAGGAGAAGAAATCCCCCTCCCCGCGACGGAGTAAATTTGGTATCTAGACATAAATTGTGTCTAGCTTATAGCTCATGTGTCCCATGATGTCTAAGGCCCTGCGCTTGTGTGTGCAGTGAAATGCCCTAACATTCTTTTCATGGGAGCCACAACTGGAGGAGGGAGAGGGGCAAGCAGGACTGGTTCCTCTGCAACAGACAAGAGGGGCTATAAATTAGCATTTAATTCATTCCTTCAACATTACACAGGAAATACCAAAATTAGAGTTTGTTTTCACTGGCCAAGCATCTACCTAGTTACCGGGACACAGATCCAGGATGTGTCAGGAAGGCGAATTGTACAAGTTTTATGTGAATACTCTCCTATTTTACAGGACAGAAATTTTCCCATATTATTCGGCTCTTGGAAGAAGAAAATCATTCCTATCACCCCCTCCCCTCCCCACTGGATCTGCACCTGAGCGAAAGCAGACATCATAATCTGCAAATGGAGCAGAGACATATATCTTCAGCTTCAAATGGAGCAAACACATATCTCAGCTCTGAATGGAGCGAAGACATATCTTCAGCTCTGAATGGGCCGAAGACAGGCATCTCCAACTGCAAATGAAGCGGAGGCAAGTAGATTCAGAGCGATGTGTCAGAGAAGCGACTTATTATGCCGATGCATTGGATCATCCCATATTTTATGGAACGGACAAATTTCCCCCCCCCATATTATTCAGGCTCTTGCGAGAGGAAAGGGGAAAACGCCCTCTTTCCCCCCCCCCCCCCAGATCCACGCTGCCATGAACTGTTCGGACTAACAGGATTATAGTGTAATACAAAATAAATTATGACGTGGACAATAAATACACGATTTAATGCTTGCATAAATTAATCTTTTTATTAAAATACCTGCATTATAGTTCTACGAATTCTCCACAACTTGTAAGTCTCTGCATCATCATCCATTGATTCCTACGTGAAATAAACCATAGATAATCAAAGCTATTTTCAATTCATAAATATTATATAAATGAATTAATTAAATATTATCCATAATTAATTCATAAACTTACTCAGTCAAAGAGTTATTCGATTGATCAAATGCTATATTGACGTAAATAAAACAGAACAGAAACGTGCTTTTAGACAAGCTCATCAGACATTTGTTTACTGACTTGACTCTTCTTCTTCTTCTTCTTCTTCAATTATACAGGGCTTTATGCCTTCGGGCCATCCCCTGTTAGAGAAAGAAACATTCCACAAAAGCATAGAAAATGTTATAAAATATACTAACGAAAGAGCTGTCATCAATCACAGAACACATGGGAATTCCAGCAATTTCCATTCTTCCCTCTTCTTCAGAAGGGTATGAAAAAAAAAAAAAAAAACCAGACGAAACAAACGCAGATGGAGATGTTATATGAGATGGAGAAGAAGTCTTCAGGCTTAGGGGACGATGCTAAGCCGCTTTAGAATGATATGATGACATGGAGTCCCTGGATGAGTGTGTGGTAACAAAAATGAAACCAAACAACCAAGACAGAAAAGGACAAAAACCAAACGAGAGAAAGAAAAGGGGGAGAGAAAAAAAATAATAAAAACTCACGAAAAACGTTGACTAAGGGTAACGAACCTCTCAAAGCTACAGATAATGTTCTCAGGTCTGCCTGAACAGAACTCGGACCAACACCTAACTGGTGGAGAAAGAGAATTAAAAGTTGAGAACCGAACCTGGGAGAACCCAATACAAGAAAACAAAAAATGAGATGAAGTTTCAGGAATCTTGCATTGTGGACAGAGAGGGTTAGCCATTTTCCTGATACGATGTAGGTATTCGTTCAAGGGAGCTCTATTGCAAATGAGTTTGTAAAATAAACATTCCAACCTTCTGTTCGAAAACAAAGGGGAGAAGTTCTGGCAGCAGTTATAGAAGAAGCTAAACTCAGGAATAGATAAGAAAAGAGCATTGCGAATATTTTCCTTGAAGTAGCGATAGTAAATCGAACGAATGTCCTCCACATAAAGGCTAGAAGGTAGAAGATCAACAGTAGAAGAAGCTACAGTACGAACATGATTGTCAATGGTTTCATTAATGGTAATGCCCGAATGACTTGGGACCCAAATTAGTGATATGCTGTTAACCAAAGAACTAGTATGAACCAGTTGAGCATACAGGAGATGAGTCACCGTAGATGAATGAATAGAGAAATTGTCGAGAGCCATGATGACTGATTTGGAATCCGTAAATATGAATATTGAAGAATTAGACGATTGAATGAAGGATCTGAGACCCAAAGTAATAGCAAGGGCCTCCGCAGTGAAAACTGAGGAGTCTTTATTAATGAACCAAGACTTGATAACTCTAGTAACCAAACAGAAAGCTCCACAAACCACTTGAGATGATTTAGATGCATCTGTAGCAATTACATGAGCATTCAGCGGCAGAGACTCAATGTACTCTTGGAATATTGCTTGATAAGGGATGGTAGACTTAGTTTTTTGAAAATTAAGACCCTCCGATATGAAATAAATATTTGAGGGTATCCACGGCCAAAAGGAATAAATTGGACGCAACATGGACCTATGGGAAAAACCAATGGTATTATTGAACTGTGATATTTTCCTAGCCAAAGATGGAGAGAGGCGACAAAAACCCGAATCCATATGGTTAGAGTGACCCTGCGTGGGAGAGGCTGTGGCAGAAATACAAGATAACCCAATTCTGAAGAGAATAGAATCCTGAAAGGAGGGTAGGGCGAGAATGGTTCTGAGTTTATCTATGCGAGTTGACGTAGGGAGGCCTAAGATAGATCTCATCGAGGAGTTATAAATGGTGTTTATCTTAGTGAGAGAAGATTTGGCTGCATTGAACCAAGCCACAGCTCCGTAACCAATGGTACCTCCAATGATGCTCATTAGCACAGGTTTGAGGAACTTGCAAGGAATATTTCTTGAGGAGTGAGAGATGGAGCGACAAATGTTTAAAGATAGAGTGCCCTTAGAACGCAGAGATGATAATTGTTTTTTCCAGGTGAGAGTACAATCCAGATGAACACCTAGAACTTTCAAATACGGATCAAACGGAATGGATTCGCCATTAATGCTGAAAGAAGGAAAGTATGGAGGACGTCTCCGTGAAAAAATAGAAAAACGAGATTTGGATAGAGAGATGCACAAGCCACTATTTTCAGCCCATCTGAGAATGTTAGGCAGGGTGTTCATCAATCTAGACTCAGCATACTTCCCATCTAACGCATTCATCTGAAGAAAAATATCATCAGCATACATAAAAAAATTAATGTCAGAATTAATATATGAGGTTATATCTAGTGTGAACAGAGTGAAAAGTACAGGGGAGAGGGTGGAACCCTGTAAAAGACCGCAATTGGGAGCAAAAGCACCAGATCTGGAACCCCTCCAATGAATGACATGTTTACGGTTCGAGAGATAATTAAAGAGCCAAGTTAAAAATTTACCATGAAAGCCCAAGCGGGCTAATTTGACAATGAGCAAATCATGTCTCACAGAATCATAAGCAGCTCTCAAATCTAGAGCAATAATGTAGCTAGTATAGCCCCTTTGGAGGGCATATGAAATGGAGAACACCATATCTTTCATGCAAACCTCAGCACCAGTTTTTGGTCGAAAACCATAAAAGTTTTTTGGAAAGAGCTCAAATCGTAATGCAATCCAGGTGATCCTAAAAAGAATGATTCGCTCAAAGATTTTGCTAATAGTGTTTATAAGGGTCAGAGGACGAAAGTTCTTCGGATCATTTGTTGGTTTTCCTGACTTGGGAATAAAAATAATACGTCCTTCTTTAAAAGTCGGCGGCACCAGCGATGAAGACCAAAGGGTATTAAATGCATTCAGAAATTCAATCCCCTTATTTGGAAGGAGTTTA
Source organism: Pholcus phalangioides (assembly GCF_987345545.1). Taxonomy (NCBI): domain Eukaryota; kingdom Metazoa; phylum Arthropoda; class Arachnida; order Araneae; family Pholcidae; genus Pholcus; species Pholcus phalangioides. The sequence continues at coordinate 20,097,574 of NW_028301603.1, read as the reverse complement.
TATACCTTCAATGGAACACCATCTGGACCAGGGGTCGTTGAGCGACCAGAAGAAATGGCTCTACGAATTTCCGTGGGAGTGAACGGTGCATCCATCTGAGCCTGGAACTCACGAGGAGGACCATAAAAAGTAACGGTGTGAGATCGGCCAGGTGAAGAGAAATGGTTAAATTTTAAAAGTTGGATCTGTACGAGAGGATCGACATAACTATTATTAGCAATCTTGAAAATATGCCTGGAATCATCCCAAGTTTTCGCCACGATATAACGGTGTCTACGCAAGACAGAAAAAAGAGCTGAGGGCTGCGTAAAAGGATGAAGTTCTTGAGCCAGAGTCTTCAACCGTAGAATGCGAAGGTGGCGACGAAAAACAGAAGCTAATTTTTTATATTTAAACCAGTTGTCCTGAGAGGGCACACGGCGAAATAAGCGGAAAGCCCGTTTTTTTTCGATAAGAGCAATACGCCCTTCTTTATCCAACTTAAGCCAAGGTTGTTTCTTCCGGTACACAGAGTACCTAGCTGAGTTAACAATGGAAACAACATGATTGTAGATATTGTCGAAATCGTTAGTAGCGGGGATGGCAGAGAGACCTGCCATTACCGCTGACCATTTAATGAAACGGAATTCCTGAGATATGAATTGTTTATTCAAAGAGACGGAAATTTTAATTGGCAAATGATCACTATTGAATAAGGATTCACAGGGAGTCCAGATAATATATCTATAAAGACCTGGACTACAGAAACATAAGTCGATATAAGATTGTGAGTCTTTGCTATAAAAGGTGGGGCAAAATGGAGGAACTAGACAAAGGTTATGATTAAGATACCAATTAAATAACATAGTACCTGCAGGAGATACAATATGTCCTCCCCAGTTTGGATGATGACTGTTGGAATCTCCGATTATGATGAAATTCCCAGAGATGTATGAGAAAATATTGTCAATAGCCGCGATATTGAAAACACCTGGAGGACGATAAAAATTAACAACATACATAGAAAAATTATTTAGAAAGACTTGAACAATCATAATTTCAAAAAAGGGGTCGGAAATTTTCCATATCAAAGATGAGGAAAGAGATGAATTCACCGCGGTCACTAAACCACCACCTGGGAGAAGTCGATCATTTCTAAATATCTGAAAACCGGCAAGAAAAAAATGGTCCTTCGGTTCCAGAAAAGTCTCCTGTAAACATAAACTTCATAGTTTAAACAAAAATTTCTGATAAAGGATGATTTGGACTTGATGCCTCGGACATTCCATTGAAGAATTCTAAAATTCATATTATTCATAGTTTTTTTTTTTTTGGAAAGGATTAACTAGAAAAATATATTGAACTGAATATAGGGAAAAAGCATCAAATTCACAGAAAAAATAAAAATAAAAAAAACACAAAAAAATAAAAAACACTTATTTTTTGAGAAAGAAAAAGGAAATATCAAGCGAGAAAAACACAATAGGAAAGGGAGGGGGAAAAAAAAAAAAAAAGAAAAAAAAACCAAACCAAACTCGATTTGATCACAACAATAAGAATACTGAACTCTTGTCAGCTCTAAATGAGGTAAAGAAAAACCATTATCAAACTCGATAACAGAGAGAAAGGAAAAAAGATCAAGCGAGGAACAAACTTTAAGCGAGAAGGGGGGAAAAAAAAGGGGGGGGGGAGACAAAAAACGAAATTAAGTGAAAACTAGGTTTTCACATTTGAGGCTGAGTCATTTTTCAGTCTCTTAGCTAATCGTCTTTGTTTAACCCTTTCCGCAGGAGACGTGTAGAAAATATTCGATTCAGGATCTTGAGAAAAGTCACTGTCGTCATTATGCTCAGGGGGCAAAGGTTGATTGAAAATAGCAGTCGAAGGACCAGAAGTGTCCATATTCACATTCGAATTAAGTGACGGTATTATATTCACCTTATGTACAGCTAGGTTAACCGAATTGACTATTTCAGGAATAAGCGCTCTAATAGAGTCATTCAGCGATTCCTGAAGACTTATTTTCAGATCTTTAAGTACAATTTCTTTAATGGCCGATACTTCCGCTTGGACCAGGGAACTGATCTCGGCCTTGAGAGCACTGAAGTCAGATGACATGGAAATGCTGGTCCGAGCAGCATATGAAGAGGAATTCATTTTACATCTTTCTCGAGCGATGTTTATTGGAACATGATGATCGGCTTTATAGTGATATGCTTTTGACTCCAAGACATAAGCAGGGCACTGACGGTCAGAGGCAAGATGAGTGGAAGCCTTACAGTTAATGCAGGAGATAGGGTTTTGGCAGGTTTCGTGGTTATGATTTTGGCCGCATCGTTTGCAGATCTGAGATGATACTCTACAAAACTTTGAGCGGTGAAAGAAGCTCCAGCACCGAAGGCATTGATTAGGACGCTCAATAAATTTACGTGGCCGAAATATCAAGAACCATAACTTTATTTCCGGCGGAATGTTCCTGCCAAGAATCGTAACCAGAACAGTTTGTAAGGGAATTCTTTCTTTTATAAATCTTCGAATACCGATGACCTGTAACCCCTCCGATTGCAGTTCTTCCGCAATTTCCACTACTGCAATATCACACGGAATATTTAGCAAAAATTTGGAGGTAATCGAATCCTTCAAAAGGACCGATTTAACGGGAATGTTCAAAATTTTATCAATCCTATTTATCTCTTTCGCAGTGTGAATATTTTCCGTAGAGATTAACAGCTCACTTGAGCGTGTGAATCGAATCTCTGAGATGTGTTTAGGATCAGTGATTTTAGAGCAGATATCCTTTTTCAGGCACAAAGGCCTGGATCTGGGAATAATTTCTGCACCCGAAAACTTGAAAGTTAGCAAAATACGAGGGGACTCACCAAAACCGTCCAAGATGTCTTCATCAGTTAATGGAGAATTCCAATTATGACTTGTAGACGAGATTTTGTCTGCACTGACCGCTGGCTGTGTATCTATTTGAACAGCCATAGCTGCACATTTGACGGAGTCAAACTAGACCCCGGAAACGGGCAGAGCCCTAACCAAGAGCCTTGATCCTTCACTTCAGGAAATTAAATAAAATTATTCCTTCGGAACAAATAAATAAATAAAACTGTACTTAAAGAGGGAAACACTAGTGAAAAATTAAATAAAGGGTAAGGCACTAACGCAGAGCGAGAGGGGCGTAACACCAACCACCTGTGATCCACTGACTTGACTCGACGTCGAAAGTGCCAGATCCTTAACAAAAATATCTCATCCTCAGAAATAACACAAAATATTTGAACTCAATATGGTCAGCTTTGTAATTTTTGATACTGCAACTTTTACTGCCATCTATACGCCGAATATCCAACAATATGCCAAAAACTTCATTAATGAATCACATACACAGAAACATGAGACTCGTGCTGCTATCTATTATTAAAAAAGTAAACGAAAAACTGTTGTGCCTTTTTTTTTTTTTTTTTAAATAATAACAGATGACAGCAAATTCTTAATACGATTTTTTTCCTCAACACTAGTCAAAGCCGTCCGGATTTTTATGTCAACAAATATGGCGGCCTGCTGAAGAAAAATACCTTTTTTTTAAAAGTTTAAAAGAAACTACAGTCACCCTCCCCGTCATATTCGCGGTGGTTACGTTCTACGGAAATCCACAAATAACCAAAACCATAGGTTTTTTGTAAATCTCGTTTAAGCCGCGGTTTGCCTAGGAGTAGAACCTTTGCGCCGTGTGCAGCGTGAGAATGCTGATTGGTTAAAAACCTGAAATTCAGGTTTTTTTTACCAATCGACGTTTTCACGCAGCGCGCGCTGTAGTAGCCTGCTCCTAGGAAAGCGTGGCTTAAAAGAGGGTGCAGCGATTGTTGGCGATGTTTTCCGAAAGAACATTGTGATTATCTTCGCTTGGTATCCAGTCGTCTGTACTTCGTAAACTGAAGAGCCAAAAAAAACTGGTACACATAGGCATGCGTATGCAAATAAAGAGATATGGAACCAATCAGAGTACGGCGTTTCGGTCGGCAACGCCTATATAACACAACAAGTGTCTGGCATAGTTGTTAGATCGGTTACTGCTGCTACAATGGTAGGTTATCGAGATTCAAGTGAGTTTGAACGTGGTGTTATAGTCGGCGCACGAGAGATGGGACATAGCATCTCCGAGGAAGCGATGAAATTTGGATTTTCACGTTCGACCATTTCACGAGTGTACCGTGAATCCGGTAAAAAATTAAATCTACGACATCGCTGCGGCCGAAAAAAGATCATGCAAGAACGGGACCAACGACGACTGACGAGAATCATTAAACGTGACAGACGTGCAACCCTTCCACAAATTGCTGCAGATTTCAATGCTGGGCCATCAACAAGTGTCAGCGTGCGAACCATTCAACGATATGGGCTTTCGAAGCCGAAGGTCCATTCGTGCACCCTTGATGACTGCACGACGCAAAGCTTTAAGCCTTGCCTGGGCCCGACAACACCGACATTGGACTGTTGAGGACTGGAAACACGTTGCCTGGTCTGACGAGTCTCGGTTTCAATTGCTTCGAGCTGATGGACGTGTACGGGTATGGAGACAACCTCATGAATCTATGGACCCTACATGTCAACAGGGGACTGTTCAAGCTGGTGGAGGCTCTGTGGTGGTATGGGGCGTGTGCAGTTGGCGTGATATGGGACCCCTGATACGTCTAGATACGACTCTGACATTTGACAGGTACGTAAGCATCCTGTCTGATCACCTGCACCCATTCATGGCCATTGTGCATTCCGGCTTACTTGAACAATTTCAGCAGGACAATGCGACACCCCACACGTCCAGAATTGTTACAAAGTGGCCCCAGGAACATTCTTCTGACTTTGGACACTTCCGCTGGCCACCAAAATCCCCAGACATGAACATTATGGAACATATCTGGGATACCTTGCAACGTGCTGTTCAGAAGAGATCTCCACCCCCTCTTACTCCTACGGATTTATGGACAGCCCTGCAGGATTCATGGTGTCAATTAAGTCTAGCACTACTTCAGACATTAGTCGAGTCCATGCCACGTCGTGTTGCGGCACTTCTACGGGCTCGCGGGGGCCCTACACGATATTAGGCAGGTGTGCCAGTTTTTTTTTTGGCTCTTCAGTGTATAATTAGTGGAGAGGTTCATCGTTTCGTTTTATGTCGCCACCCGGTGTCTAATTTCGATTACGAGCTGCTGCTGAGTTAGGAGGCTGTCTATTGCGCAGTCCCGTTCAGTCTAAACCCAGGTTTTCCTACGAGCAGGTTTCTACAGCGCGTGTAGCGTGAAAAAGCTGATTGGATCGAGCTCGGAGTTAGAAAGCTTCTCGAAAAATTTCTTGGCCAGTTTTCTTGGCAAAAGATGTTATAGTTGGCATCTTTGTGTCTTTTCGTATGTCCTTTTTGGGACAGAAACACGGGAGGCACGTGAAACATCGTAATGTTTTGTTCTGAAACCGTTCTAATGGAACTAGATTATATCGTCAGGCGTGAAACCAGGTCGGAGCGGAGTATGTAATACTGCTTCACCAAACACCAACTCTGACCATATCGCTATATTGCAGTGTCGTATTATCAGCTTATTTCGAAATTAACTTTAACTTCGAGTTCGTCATTTGGGGGTGGTCATGGGAGCAACCCCCCCCCCCCGGCTTTAAAAATACTATAGAAATGGACAAACAAGGCAATACCAGCAATAGTAGGTGGCCGCCATAGAGACGCACAGAGACTCCGAGGGCTCACCACAGCCGATCAGCTACTAGGACAGTGGTGCAGCACCTGGGCTGGCCACCATAGAGACTAAGGGCTTAAAAATATTCACATCATAATTCTGCCTCAGATTTGTTACTTCTAAAATATAAAATTTCATTTTTTTCACTTTATGGATTCAATATCGTGTAAAATATACCTGTGGGGACCGGGAGGCACCAATCAAAACCATTCAAGTGGTTAGGGCCTTTAAACGTCTTGATCCGGCCTTGCGTGAAGTCATGTGAATTTTTACTGTGTACGATTTTTAAAAATTTTTGAGTCTAACTAAAGTCTACGCTGCCCCCTTACAATAATCTGCCGCCCGGAAGCACCAGACCCCTTGCACCCTGGCTTAGGCTAGTACTGCCTATAGGAAAACCCGGCTTTAAGATTTCCCGCCGGTCCATCGAGTTGTATCACACAGTTATAGTAAGTAATACAGAGTAAGGGCATCGATTATCCGAAACAATTGGAGACCGGATAAGTGATTTTTTGGAGAACCGATCATTCGCGGAAAAAAATTGTCCCAGTGTCATGGGAGCAATATGAAACAAAGAACCAGTGATATTAAACACAAAACTGTACATATTTTGTATCACATGTCTTACAAATAACGCAGAGAACTGACTAGCCTAGTTTGACCAGCGCCGTCTTAACGCATGGGCCCAGGGGCCTCACAAAAATGAGATCCGGTTGAAATTTTCTAAAATTACCCAGGTAGGGCCTCAGAAAAACCACTTGGCCGGGGCCCATGATGCTCTTAAGACGGCCCTGAGTTTGACTAGTTCAAAATAGCAATTAAAGTAGGCCTACACATTAGGAAAAGAAGTCCAAAATTTTATTTTGCTTCACAGCTGAGACTCTTGTTTTTGCGGCTAAATCTTGCAAACGTTGTAAAGACAGCAATTGGACAGCATCGCATTCTTCTTGTTCTAGCCACTTCATAGCCGTCTCAAGGCAGTAAAAAGCTTCCTCACTACTACTGAACCACACATGCACCTCGTCCATATTCCTCTGTGGAACTTCTAACGAACTGGTACATGTTGGAATGTGTGTGTATGTGTAGTGAACCTGACGTGAACATAGGCGTATGCAGAATTTTCTCAAGGGGGAAGGGGTTTCAATTTTTTTTTTCTTCTCAAGTGGGGACGTTTTTTCAGTATAAATCTCGGCTTGAGGGGGTTAGAACCCGCTCAAGTGTTCTGGAACTGTGTCACGCATCACTCAAGTGATCCGTAATTATGCCGCGGATAACTTGAATAATCTGGGAATGGGCTGCGGGTAACTTTAATGATGTAGAACTGCATTGGGTGCCACTAAAGTGCTCTAAAACTGTGCCACATGTCACTCAAGGGAGCTCTGAATGTACCACGGATCGCTTATTAGGTGTTCTGGAACTGTGTCACGGGTCAGTTAAAAGATCTGTGAATGTGCCACGGGCCTACTTGAGTGATCTGAAAATGTGCAACAGGTCACTTAAGCGATCTGTAAATGTACCGCAAACTTCATTTTTACAAAATTAGGTTGGGGGGGGGGGGACAGACCACTTCGGATAATCCCCAGGGCCACATTTGATCTGCGGGCCAAGGGTCTATCATATATGTCTTAGAGGGTAGGTCGCAATGAATTTCTTAAAAAGAAATTTTGAGTTCTTCAAATAGCATTCGAATTAACAGAAATTGATTATAATAACAAAGGTACTTTCTTCCGAAATTTTAATGTTTTTTAAAAATATTTTTTGCATTAAAAGAATAAATTTTTTTTCGGGGAGGGGCCACGACCCCCCCCCCCCTCCCCACTTTTCCGCGTACGTCTATGATCCCACCAATATGCGTTAGGATTCAGAGGGCAGAGATGATGAAATTTTGCTGACAAGGGGGGGGGGGGGTCAGAGTTTCGCTGACTTTTGCTGACAAGGGAGGGGGGGGGGGTCAAAAATGCCTAAAAACGTAAAACTTGAATGGCCCCTATGGCTAAGGGTGCCCCTGCATAGTCAAAGCCATCTTAAGAGCATCACTGGGCCCCCGGGCCAATTGGTTTTTCTGAGGCCCTACCTCTTGGAAATTATAGAAAATTTCAACTGGATCTCATTTTTTGTGAGGTCCCTCATCTCCTGAAGCCCCCCGGGTCGTGCCCGGGTGGGCCCATGCGTTAAGACGGCACTGTGCATAGTATAAGCTCAATGCGCCGAACCTTTTTCAAACCAGTCCAAGATTGGCGGGAAAACGCCAAATTCTGAAAGACTTCTATGACTCCCGAGAAGTTTGGCATTTGCCCAACATATAAATGATAGTGATGATGATTGTTCAAGTGTGAACTATGTTTTAAAAAATACCGCATATATATTTCCTTCATTAATTGAATAAATCATTTTTCGTGCATAAAATTCAGATTATCATTTGATCATCTACGCTTTTTTTTTTATCTGGAATAATTTGAATTTAACCTCTTCTTCAGTTTTACTCAAGGTCAAATGGTTTCTATTTCTTTTTTATCCTTGAATTAAAGATGAAATATAGGATTAGTTACAGATAATTTCACTCATGATGGATTATGTCAGTTTTTTTTTTTAAAGCTTCGATTATTTTTCTTCTTTTGATTATAAAAAAAGAAAGAAGAAAGAACGATACCAGTTGGATATTTTTTAACGGTCAATGACGTCACCATCCCGCATCCGGGAGATGATCCGTCAGTGAAGGAGGAGGAGGAGGAGGAGATCCTCTTTATCATCCTTCACATGAATACGTGATCCTACAGGAAAGTACGTGTTTGTTACTTTTTTTCTACTATATGGCGTCTTTCATGGAGTTTTTTCGCAATCGCAAGGTAGAGCCATTGAATTCTATTTGTTTATAATGTTTGTTAAGAAATATGCATGTTGCAACATGGAAGATTGCATGATATGTGAATCTAGACTCGAATTTTTGAATTAAGTTGGATGCTTATATGATCTTAAACTTTAAAAATGGATTTCTATGTTTTGATTATTTATAGTTACACTGGGCCTGATTTCCGCATTTCCACCCAGGGTCACAAACTTATTCGCTATGTAATCAAAATCTCTGGTCTCAGTCAAAGCCCCCCCCCCCCCCCCCATCAAGTCAGAGCCCAACCCTGTGCACAGAAATTGATCTAAATGTCACATGGAGTATAACAATTTATAGTCATTAATGGACTTTACACCATAGTTGACATGGGTTGTCAAAAAATCATTTTGAACTTGCTCGATCAATGTTCGGGCAATTGAGTAACTTTATTAGAGAGATGAATTTGGCGGTCTGGATTGGATAGCACCTGTTCCGGCATTTCCACTCAGTCCCATAGTTTTAGTGGCTCAAAATTGATATGACGCATTTCTTAATCGAAGACTGGAATTAAAAAGATTGTAAGTGACATCTTTTCAAAATTATTTTTTTCCCCACGAAAAAGAATAAGTCCTAATGCAGTGAAAGAAAGCCGAAAGTTCCCTGGCAATTGGTTAGTTTGTTATATCTCTTACTAGATATCGCTTTACCAATACATCAGTTCTCCCTTTACGTAGATTTTTCTTGGAATTTACATTTCGGCACTTACGACCGTTTAAAAAAAAATACAAAAACAACAACAGAACAACATTCTTTAACTAAATAAGGGACCAAGGCCGTCTACTGATCAGACTCCGACGGGGTAGAATAAATAGAAAACACTATTATGGTGATTTTTACTACTACTGCTTAACCATACATGCACCTCGTACACATTCCTCTATCAAATTTCTAATAAATTGGTACATGCCGGAATGTGTATGTACACGTTGTGTGAACCTCACGTAAAGTTTGTTTCTGTATGATGTGTGCTTGTTATGTGTATTGCTGCCATCTGACATAAATTTTTACTGCAGAACATTTCCATTCAGCAGGGGTCTCGTTGCAGAACAATGCAAAACATTCTGCCTTGCGGCTCTCTCTGATTTCTGGGTTAAAAAGAATCACAGATATGAGTGATTTTTTGAACTTTTAAAGACATTTTAATAGTCCTGGGGTTTAAAAAGACTTAGAAACACTTTCAATGGTTCAGCGAATGAACAGAACGAGCGCTATCCGTAGCTAGAGATCGATACATAATTTAGATTTGACTTAGCCCGGATATTGAATACCAACCAGATATTCGTCCTGTCTCTAGTTGACAGACACTTTTTTGAAAAATGTCATTCAATTGAAATGAGATTCAATTCGAGGTATTTTACTTATATGTTAATTGACAAATTTTTATATCCCATGGATGTCCCTTATCGAGAGGTTCATCTTTATGCAGAAAAAAAAAATTCCAGATAAATATGTTGGGTTAATCAAATGAAATTCATTCCAGTGGATTTATTTCCCTAGTAGCCGAATGGCAAGATGTTCATCTACTATAGTGATGGCTGCCATCACAGTCCCTGGGGAAGAATATAGATATTTTCCCTAACAAGAGTAGATGATGGATGGTGCCTTCATTTCCAACCCAACTCATTAATGACAGTAAATTGCAATATGGCGATATAGCCATAGTTGGTGTTTGGTGAAGTAGTGGATTCATCTAGTAGGGTTCCCAGCAACCTAGAAAGTCATATAAATATACTAATATTTGATGAAAGTCAGGGAAAACGTTCTGTGAAGGAAAAACAACTTGAAAGACACAAATTCTCAAAATTTGAAGGTTAAGATTTTGAATTATTTTTCCCTTCAAGAGTTTTGGTTAGGGAATTTAGTGAAAGAATGTGAAAAGAAATGTAATGGGCAGAGGTCTAACCACAGTTTTATTTAAAAAAATGGCTCCTTGAGTCAAAAAGGCTGCGCATTGCTGGTCTAATTCATAAACCCAGCAGGGCATGGCTGAAATAGCCTCGTGATCATGAAAAATTTGGACCATGCTTTCTGAAAAAAGGTATAGAAATTGGGAGTCTGATAATTTTCGAGATCGGCGGGAGTCCCAGAACATCACTTTGGCTGAGGCTGATGGTGGTGTTAAGAGATTCCTGATTCAATGGTGTAGTGGAAATGAACAAAGCAATCTATAAATGATATTCAAGTTTTTGCCTCTCCTGAAGTGTAATTAATAACCATTTTGTGTCGCTAAGTAATGAGTATTTATGAGAACATAATTGTCACTACAATCAAAACCATGTATTTAATATGGAATTAGTATTTTTCTGTGCTTGTAAATTGTGTTTTTCATATTTTTGCTAACTCACATGTGTATAAATTAATCAGGGATGTGAAATTAATTTCAGACTTTTCGGCCGAAAAAGAAGTTTGAACCTGGCTCGCTTCGTTACTCACTACACAAACAAGCAGAAGCATCATTGTGTTCGGGGATAAATTTACGAGAGGCTGTGAAAGTTCCGAGAGGAGAATCATTTGATGACTGGCTTGCGGTGCATGGTTAGAAGAGATGTTCTTTTGAATTCGCTTTTGGATTAAAGTCAAATGTGTTTAGTTATTATTTATGTATTACCGTCAACTGGGACAACTTTGCACTTTTTCCCCCTCAAACTGTTTTGTTAACTGATAATGTACAAAAATGCTTCAACACCATCGTTTACACCATAAGTTTTGATCTCTAGTTTTGCTAAATGACATGACAACTTAAGTAAAGATTTATAAGTTAGAAAATTTGAAAAAAAACCGCTTTTAAATTTACCCTGAAAACTAGGCAACTCTGTCAACTGTGTTAAAATCAGTGGAAATCAGGAAAAAAAGAAAAGATTTTTTTAAAATATGAAAACACTTTATATATTAGCATAGGCTATTTATTGTAAAGAAAGGTACACGCAGAAGTAGTCAAAATATTAAAATCAGATGGTTTAAAATTCACAAAGTTCAAAAAAAAAATTTTACATTTTCATCACAAAAGGTAAATTTGCCATGGCTTTCATTCTAACGAGAATCAGTTATGTATACAACATCTTGTACTAAAGCTTCATTCGGAACTTTGGGAAATAAAAAATTCCCATCCAAGCTCCTCGGTAGGCTCTGTATCTTCTTCGGGTTCTGATTCAGATGTGACATGTGAAGAAAATGCACAATTAGATTCATCACTGCTGTGATGGTAATTTTTCTGGTTCTTCCTTTTACGAGCTCCCCACCCCCAATCTGATTCATCGTAGAGGTACTCCACTGCTCACCACTTCAGAGACTGCAAGTTGCAGCATAGTATCATCATGATTTCAATACCTACAGCCCTCCAACTTGGTCTTAATGTATCTTGGCATGTGAACAATTATAAAACAAACGCAAAAAATGCACGATTTGAATAAAAGTATGCAAGAATTTGAGAAAATTATGAAATTCTGGATTAGTAAAGTTGCCCTATTTTTACCGAGCTTCCTGGTACAACATTGCCAAGTTATATTATTAAACCTGTATACAACATAAAATTTACATCTAAAAGTGATTCTGGAAGAGGATTATATGCTGTATTAAGCAAAACAAGCAGTTTTTACTTAATGTTTAAATGAATGGGCAGGTGCGAGACACTGTTGTATAGACTACCAAAAACTCATATTCTACAAGTGGAAAACATAAACAGTGATAAAGGCCTGTAAATAACTGATGAGGTTAAAAACATGTGAAAAGACTTTCATTCAATATCTTCTCTGTGCAATGAAAACACTGGCACCTCTATCTCTACTGGTTGATTCAGGAAATATGCAGGGCACCAAACATCATCTATTTCAAAAACTGGTAAAACTGCCCCATGTGGTGAAGTTGTCCCGGTTGACAGTACATAAAAATTAAAGGTACTGGTGAGTTGTTGACAATATTGCCAATGGAAAGAACCAGCCAAGCTTTATGTAGGAGCATTTTCATTGTTTGAAAAACAGCTGCTAAATCAAAAGCTCAAATAGAAATGCCAGGTTACCATCAAAGTGCTCTATAGCACACCAATTTTAAAAAGTTTTGCTAATGGCCATCCAGCTAACTGACTAGTACTTAATTAAATCACAAGTGAACATGAATCATGCATAGGAACACGCTTTTTCAAAGATATAATCGGGAAAAAAAAAACCAAAAAAAAACTGAAGTTATAGTCCTTCAAGCATGAGGCGCTTGGCTATGTTATGCCATGTTGGCTGATTCTATTCTTTTCAAGAAGCCAAATGTAAAAGTTCTGTAGCTGATGACCAATGCTTGATGCAAAATCGCTTTACCTAAAAGAAAAGAATGGAATCTTCCAAAGCGATGCAGACAAGTCTCATCTCATGCTTGGAAAGACTATAACAGATTTCTTAGATGGTTTTTACAGGTACGGAACGTCAGCAATGATTAGTAGTGTGCCATTAAAGTAACTCTGTCGAGGGCAATGAAGTAATCCTAAGGTTTTCCGATCAGACATTATGTTTCAATTATGACTAATTGTCATATTGTCCATAAGGACAGTGATTTGTTATTTTTTTGACTATGCACAGAGAAAACAAAAGGTAAATGAGTTCTGCATATGGTTAGCAGATTTTCTTTGTCAATGCTCTTGGCTAACCAACTGTGTTTCATTGAGAAGAACGTACAGCCTATTATATTGTCAGTCGGTGTCTATTATGACAATCAAAACTAAATTGATAAAGCAAAAGCTATTTTTACATTTCCTTTTTAGTTGGCATCTATGTGAGAGTTAAAATCAGATAAAATCAAATCTCCTGCACAGTGTTGAGATTTATTGTGATGTAAATAGCTTTTTATTTCCGCATTTGTTTAGGCAATAATTAGTTTAATTATTTGGATGGTTAATCTTTTTTATTGTCTAGTCATGCATGTATTTATATAGAAAAATTCAATGAGAATGTTTCTTTTCAGTGGTAGATTTTTTCAATCGCATCAATCTTATTTATGGAACAGTCACAGATTTCTGTACGGAAGAGTCCTGCCCAACTATGTCTGGTGGTCCAAAGTATGTAAAATACTGTATATGTTTATTATTTTCTTTTGTCTTATCAAATTTTATGAATGAAAGTGCTGTTAGTATTTGATAGAAGTCCAAATTACTGTTCCTAACAGCTTCTGAAAAGTCTTGGCTGCTCCTAACCACACATGCATCTCGTAAGATATTGAGTAGGGGTGACTCTTAGGATTTGTGACCTGTGTGGGGCACCACCCTAAAAGAGGCCACCAAATCCAAGTTGACAGGGAGGGGGGGGGGGTGGAAAAAAAGCTTTGATGACAAAAAAAATGTGGTTGGGGATGTCAAAATAGGTTCTGCACAAGGTAGAGAGTTTTTCTAGAACTGCGCTTGAGATATCATAATAATATATAAATGTTATTGTATCATTGAAATAAGGGGAAAAAGAATTTCGCTAACAAACTATGAAATGCAGAACTGTGTGATAAATTTTCCAGACTTCTTTTAAAGAGCATGTAAAGGCAGAAACACACTACACTGACAACACATGATTATCACATCATGTCAGAGACATTATGAATTCTGATTCATAGGAATTCTATGTCACATAATTTTCACGAATCAGAATTCACAACATTTCTGGCATGACTTGAAATCACATCACATTAGTGTAGTGTGTTTTGGCCTTGAGTGTAGTCATTAAAATATTACTGGCTTTTATCATATGTCATGTCAGAAGCTTTCTTTATAGAATAGTACTTGAATTTATTTTGCAAGGTATGAGTATCGATGGGCAGATGGTGCAGAATACAAGAAGCCGACGCCACTTCCAGCTTGTAAATATATAACTCTATTAATGGAATGGGTTGAGCTTCAAATTAACGATGAAGACATTTTTCCTGTGAGAGTTGGTAAGATGTTCTATTTTTTTTATAAGACATTATAATTATTTCTGTGTATTATAGGCCAGGATTATACTATAAAAACTTGATAAAAGATCTTTTTATAAAACTTGAAAAATGCAACCAATAAGCTTATTGGTTGGGTTTTTTTTCAAGTTTTGCGGAAGATGTTTTATCAAACTTTGATAGTGTAATCCCAGCTTTTTAAACTTTCATTACTATTTATGCACACAATTCTAGCTCATCTTTATCATGTTCATTAATACAGAGTAGGTTTAGTCATCTTTCTGATAGGTAGTACCCTGGTGGATGCCCAAAGAAAAAATCCGTTCTAGAACTCACTTTTTCATAAATCAATGCTAGTGATAATTTCCTGGATCTCCCAGCTCTTTTATATCTTCCAAATTTCAACAATTGACCTAGCAAAATAAAAATCCCTACTTTTGGAAAAAAAAATATTCCTAAAGAATTTATCCAGAAAAAGACCATTGGGGGAAAAACCTGTCACAAGCATAAATTGTTGCCATTGTGTCAAATCACAATCTCCTTCATTCTCATTTTTCAAAATTTGAATCTATGTGATAGTATATACAAAGGAACTTCTTCTTAACCATGTACATGCCCTTTGTACACATTCCTCTGTGGCATTTCAAATGAATCGGTACATTGTCGGAACATGTTGTGTGAGTGTATACATATGCATGGCCCTAATGCTATTTTTCTTTCCAACTTTCCTCTGTTTTTTGGAATTCGAATATCGCAGTGAACACTGCACTTAGAAACATGGAATTTTTTTATTGCCATCAGGAAAGACAGGACAACAACTTCGTAACCGAGTTCTTGAGCACAGAATGTCCATATAAAAATTTAACATTTTATTTTAATAACTATACAACCCCTTGCGACATGAATGGCACATCTGAGTACTAAACGTTATTTGGATACTTTTTCTAATTAAAAGTATGTCTCTAGGATCAACGATTTGGTTCGCCAGTAAAATGCCATGTGTGATACCTACAGACAGGGTGCATAGAAAAGTCCTCTTGCCACAAATTACTGGTGAACCAGAATATCCAAATAATGTCTAGGTCTCAGATACACCATTCTTATTGTAAGGGGTTGTATTGAAATTTAAAAAACTAACTTTTTGTACAATCACCCTGTCCTAAAAAATCCACATTTCCAAGTTCAACATTCACCACAATATTTAAATTCAAGAATCAGAGAAAATTTAGGAAAGAACAGCATAAACTAAACAAACACACGCAAGCTCATTATACTGTTCTTTTCCAACTTTTCTTCCTTTTTGAGTTGAAATATCGCGGTGAATATTGCACTCTGAAACGTGAAATTTCTTTTTTGGCCTCAAAAGAGACAGGGCAAAAACTTTCTGATTGGGTTTTTAGGACAGGGTATCCATATAAAAAGTTGATTTTCTTTATTTTACTTAACTATACAATCCCATGAAATATGATTGACATATCCTAAGTCTACAAGTTATTTGGGTACTTTTCCTAATTCAAAATATGCCTCCTAGGATCAGAGAGTTAGCTAGTAATTTGCGGAAAGAGGACTTTCAATGTTGTACCACAATTTTTATAAACCGAACACATTTTTTTGTGAACTATTCCTCTGGTCCCCAACAGTGTGCCATTTCTGTAGACGTCTTTTCCATTTGCAAACTTGATTTTACTAAATAATTGTTCAAGTGTACCCAAGTTCGTAAAAACTAACGTCGACTGTACTTCGATTCATTCAATAAATAATTTCCATGAATATTTTTAAACCTATATTTTGATTTTTTTAATGTATGTCAATTTATTCTTTTCTTTTGCCAGAGATACCATTTCCCAAGTGCTTTCTACCAACCTGCAAAAAGATACTAACCCGGCTTTTCAGAGTATTCGTTCATGTTTATATACATCATTTCGAACGCCTTGTGACTATTGGAGCAGTAAGTGATTATGAACATTACTTGGAAGTGCTTTGCTTTCATTTTTTTCCCAAGATATTTTTCAAAATCTTCAAATCACCTTTTCCTTTAGTTGATGTTCCGAACGTCTCTATTGTGTGATGCTCGAAGAAAATAATTAATAAGCTGTGGTATAATGCAATAATTTGAAACATGCAAGAAATATTATATTTTTCTGTGTATTATACGTTGAAAAAATCAGACTTTCTTGATGCAGATTATATATACCACTACACAGTTATGTACACGTTTTCTTTTGAGAGGTTGATATAAAAATAAATATTTCGAAAATTAACTCATAAAAAATGATTTTTTAAAGATTCGTAGATGCGAGTAGAAAAGGTGATATTTCTTTTTTTAGAAAAAACATTGCCAAAAACTCCATCAAATTCCATTAAGATTTGGTTATTGATAAACGAAATTTTCACATACAAATTGCATGCTTCCTACTGGATATATGATGAAATCTTTTTCCCTCAAGGTAGTGAAATATGCATCTGGAGTATGTGGTATCACAGATTACATAGCTGCCAAGTCTCCCAAATTTTTCGGGAATCTCCCGAATTTTTACGAAAATCACAAAAATCCCTAATTGTCCCTAAAAATTCCCTACTTCATTAAAAAAATCCCAGCTTATAAAAACAATCCCTAAGGAATTTCTTGTGGGGCATGAAGCCTCTTTTTTTTCCCTTTCGAAATGATGTCACACGTCGTAAATGGGGAAATTCCCTTTTTAAGGAAGTTTTACAAACCCTCTGATGGTAACAAGAAAGTTGTTTGTCTTATCGTGCAGGGAAATGGCTTAGCAGCCTGGATAATAATTGAAGATTATGGTGATGCACATGTGGTCAAAATTTCTTTTGTTGAAGTTACGTACGTGCGATATAACAAAGCATGAATAATGATAAGCAAAAACATATTTAATAAATTTTAAAGATACTTATTCCGATGAATTTCCTTTCATCAAACGTTCCAGAAGAGGGCCGACTTTTCCTTTTTGTACAAGTTGTGTTACAGACATAAACATCGGTCATGGAAAGACTGCCATCATCAGTCGTGAAGTGAAAAAAAAACATCAAGCAAGTGTCACAAAAAGTCAGTGTTCTTCAAAAATTGACGGTGTTTTCCTTCATCTTCCGATGATTTTGGGGTCATTCGCGGAGAATGTTTGTTTACAGCGTTTCTGATTGAACACAATATTTATTTTTACATCATTGAAGTTTTGACCTCCAATTTCACTTGTTTTTTGCGTAGGAATTTTATTCCCAAGGGTTTAACTTCCATGCGTGTAAAATCCCTATTTTAATTTGACTTCAGTTTTTGAGTAGGGATTTTATTCCCTACGCTTCAACTTTTATGTTTGGAAAATCCCTATTTTATTTGGAAAAATCCCTATTGTATTTATTAGGGAGTGGTTTTAGCATAAAATACGGGTGTGCGTGAAAATCTCCCGAATTTTCATTTTCAAAAGTTGGCAGCTATGAGATTATATACAGGAGATTACAGTATTACAGGTCACCATTCCACTGCAACCACAGATAGAATTAAGTCCCAAGTATTTTCATATAACGACTAACTATCCTATATGTTTTTACTTTCATTGGTTTTTTATGTAACGAGGAGGGGGAGGGTGTTTTTTTAATGAGGCGTTGAATGCATATTAGTGCACAACTCCAGTGAAGGTTTATGTCATTAAAAAATAATTTTTTCTCCTTTAATTTTCAGGAAGCTCATGTCAACATGTGTTATAAACATTTCTATTACTTTGTGACAGAATTTGATTTAGTCAGTCCAAAAGAATTAGAACCATTGGTAAGCGATATGCTGTCTCTTATCTTTTTTTTTTTTTTTTTAAATCTGAAGATTTACATAAAGTTTTCTATTATTCATTTAACATTGAAATGAATTAAAAGAGCTTTAACCGTGATGCTTAGCAGTCTTTGCTGCCCTCTACATCAGTGGTTCTTTACCAAGGTGTACGTGATGTTTGTTCAGCCCCAGAGTCTCCTTAAATCAGACTCTGGTCTGTATATGAAATCTATACCAATATTCTCCAACCTTTTTCATAACTGTGAACTGATGAAAATATTTGTAAAATTTCGCCGACCAGTAGATGGAGGGAGAGGAATAGTTTGTGGACCAGCACAAAAATAGATACGTAGGAGAAATAATTTGTAGAATGATAAAAATAAACAAATAAATAGGGGGAAAAGTTTGGACCAGCAAAAAACCGCAAACTGTGTGTGTGTGTGTAGGCTCCATTAAATCTAAAATTGGGAGTGCAGGCAGTCTCCAGGTCAATAAGGTACTCTCCTAAAGTACCATAAGATGTTTAGAGGTGTCGTGAGTTTAATACCGGTTCATCCTTGTCAGAAACTAACGCATCTACCTTTTGGTGAGTATAAATAGGCTGTCGTTAAGAATCAGCAATAAATTGTAAGCCCTGTAACTCTCCTATGCAGAAAATGACTGGTACCAAAAAAAAAAAAGATCAAATTAAATCTAAAATTATGTAGCTTTCACATGAATCTGGCTAAATGTTTCGAGGAACAGCGAGAAATACTCAGGGACATGCACCAGTTCATGAACCAGCAGTTGAAGAACACTGCTTTAGACCACATAAATGCATTTCCTATTAAGGCGGAGTTTTCTCAGGTTATATGGTTGCTGGTCGATTGGCTGCTTTACAGACAGCCATACAACTCAAAAAATCTTATATCGCCTAATGAATGATGAAAACCTTAAAAGCAACATTTCCTATTGTCTATAAAAGTGACTACATTGTGGCAACTTGTAATTCAAACATGTATCAGCCTCATGAACTTTACAACTTTTTTTGCTAAAACTTGCAATTGTTCTTAACTAATGCATTGCATTTATCTTCAGGCTGAAATGTCCAAAAGAATATGCAAACTTCCACCGAAAGCAAAGCGATAGCAGTGAGAATGATTTAGCCATCCATCGCTTGATGCAGCACTGCACTGTCATCCAATCGAAAAGTGTTCAACGTAGCTGAGTAATTCAGATGATACACATTTTGTCGCTGTGCTTTCCATAGTAATAATATATATTAATATATACTAATACATATTAATAATAATATATACTTTACATTACGCTAATTCATAGCATAATATTTTGTACATGTGTGGTCATGATGAGGGGCATTGCGTGTCCATTTTGTAAAGGTGCTTCAGAAAGTGTCCTTGAGTGCATCTGATTTCTCAATGTTTCTTCAGAAAACACTTTTTTCCTCCTCGTAGAAGTACCGTAATACAAAGGCTGATTATTTGTTTCTAGTCATTTATGTCAGTTTTTAGAAAACAAAATATCGGTTTTAACAGCAACAATAACGATGTGCTGTGTCTGAAATCAATTTCCAAATAATTATTCAATAATTATTTTTCAAATTTTGTCATTTGAAGAATGGTAATTTCATTTGATTTTCTAAGGATGACGACAAAGGAACATTTGGCCAGTTTTATCTCATGCTCATTTATTAAACAAACATACAAATTTACAAAAGATCCTTGCCGCTTTTGATTCAACAATCCGTTCTTTAATGTATTTTGTTGAATAAGTTCAAGTTTGTATCAAACTGAAGTTGCTCAATCAGTTTAGAAATTTACTTTCAGATGGATTTTTACTTGTCACATCTTAATGCATGGTTTTTGACAATCATTTTGAATATAAATTGTGAGTTATATTCATAGATTTTTATAAGAGTGAATTCTTTCAGTGATTGAATATTGGGCTGTCCAAAGAGTTCTGAGCATATTTTTTTTTTGTTTTTATGAGTTACTGAGGATGGGGGAATATAATTTAGTACTACTCTTAGTATAGTAGTGCTTTGATTTGCAAGCGTAATTCATTCAGTAAATGTGCTTGTAATCCAAAACACTCAAAGTGAACTTCCCAATAAGAAATAATGAAAACACAAATGAGTCATTCCACAACCTTCTCCTTCATGCCAGCCATGATTATTTTAAAATATAAAGATTTAAAGTTTTTTTTCTAGAATAATATTAAAGAACAATGATTTCATTTTGAAACACCTGCTTGCATTAACACACAAAAAGAAGGGTGAGATAGTTTTTCATGGGCCTGTGTGTTATGAATGATGCATTCATAGTCTGTGTTGTCTTAAAAAATGAGCTCATAGGGCCAATTAGTGCAATCCATTTTGGGTGACCCAAGATTTTTCAGACCATGTTCACCAAATTTTCATGGACCTTCAGGAATGTTTAGAACTTCTGTAAGTTTTATGTGGTTTATTTTGAGCTTTCTTTGTGTCTTTTTGCGATGCTGTCACATTTTGAGATCAGAGATTTTTTCTCCAATAGGGTTGTTAGTAAATGGAATAGCTTACCCCTGTGGGGTTATAAATTCTAACACAATTGACGCATTTAAAAAGAAATACAAGTAACATGTTGGGGGTAAATCGAGAAGCTATCCATACTTAGAATAAGACAACCATAAGTATTTTTTATGGGCATTGTATGATATTTTATCATGTGTATATAGTTTTAGCTTTTACAATTGCATTTTTAATTGGGTTGCTGTATGTTAGAAATGTGACATCCATATTGTTTATGGGTCTTTTCTCAGCCACCTCGTTGGGCATTTTGCCTGTTGTGGTGTATTTGTATGTTCCAACATTCATCTCTAGGCTGAGATTCTGGGGTTTAGAACTTTGCGGAACCTCAAACTGTTGATGCTCAGGTAAAGCATGATCTCCATCAACTTCATAAATATTTTATAAGTTTCAGTAGCACTCCCATCCCTTTTTTTTTAGAAACAAGTGCCTAAAAAAAGCTATGTTCAATCATTTCTATTGAACCTGTGGTAAAAAAATTCTAAAAATATGTTAAAAGTAGATTTTCAACTTGCCCGTGTTGCAGTAAAATTCATTTGAATAAGATAAAAGGCACATCAGCAGCTGGAATATGCCTTCACGGAAAATGTTCAGAACTTTCGGGACAACCTTAGTACAACACTATTCGCTTTTATTTCATTGTGAGTTTATTGTTCACTACAGTATATATACACAACATTCGTCAGGAAACGCATCCTGGATGTCACAAAAATAACATATTTGATTCATCAACTAATAGTCTTTGGTCTTGTCACACAGGGTATAAATGCAGAGACCTCTCACATTTCTGGAGGTCTCAAGAGAGCAAGTAAAAGCTTCTTGGATGCTTAAGATTATATGCTCACAGATTTTTTGAATAGGTCTAATATCTTAAGAGAAATTGCCATCAAGCTTTTGGAAAAGACAACAAACGATTCCACATCTCTGTTTCTATCATTGTGAAATAAAAGTTCAGGGTTTTAATATGGCCCTCAAAATATTGGCAGAGTAATAGATAATAGAGGGAGTGACCTCGACAGGATTGAGGTCTATTAGTTGACAGAGTTGAATATATTATTTTTCATGACAATCATCCTGGACTTCTTTTGAAAACTATTATTAGGAGAGACTGAAGCTAGTTGGCACAAAGAGCAAGTTGACATACAGTTTCTCTTTTTTAATTCAGTGAAAGCACTAGTATCTATCGCTACTGTCAAACCACCTGTGAGGGTGTTGCATCACCTATTGTAGTTTCAGTGCAATGGGAGCTTACAAGTTGCCAGAAAAAGTACTGTTTTTTCCCCATTCAAATTTTTTTTCTATTCTGTGAAGTTCACGAATACGTATAGAAAATTTCCACAATGAGTAGAGAGTGTTCAATAACATTTTATATTCATATGCTGAATACATGTTATGAAACTTATGTGGAACAGTCAGGCAGCCCTCTTTTGTAAAGAGTCATGGTGGGGCATGTTGGTATAGAATATGTGTCATGTGCCAACTTACTGATTTGGTACAACCCCAGCAAAATTGTGCGAAAATGACAACTACCAGCTCTTTGTTCATATGGAGCTGTTAATGATGACTTTCTTATTCTTTTTGGTTTTTGTAACTTTTCTTCTTACATTAGTTTTATTCTTAAAAATATTGAGTACTTAACATGCACATAATTTTTTTTCTACATTTTTGTATTGAAATAAAAGTTTTGTAGTTGATAACTTACGTTTATTCCTGAGATCCTATTAATCAGCATGCTATGCGAACTTACCTCAGAGGTTGTGCCAACTTGCCCCACATCTGAGGTATGTTGGTATAGTTTTTAACAGTTTTTTTAAAAAACAGATTTGACAAAACGAGCTTACAATTTTAAGTGATATTTTCGTCATTAATTTGTAGCCAAGGAGTACCTCTATCCACAGCATCGTCACATTTGCTGTAAATATTAGAGGGGAAAAAAAAGTAGAAAAATTTAAAAAAGTAGAAACTATGCCAACTAACCCCAGTGTTTCCTACTTATGTTCAGGATGATGTCATTTGATGTATCGTGAAGGAATTTCAAGTTTTTATAATGCCAGTGAAGAATTAATGTTTATTGATTTTTTAGATTTATTCATGATGCTAGTCACTTATCTTTTGATTGCTTTTTATTGATGTAAAAACAACCAAAAAACGTATTCCTTCATAAAAGGTTGAGCGGGATTTGTGTAATAAACGTGAGGTTTGTTTTCTCCTCATTTTTAAATCAAGTCAAATAATTTATGTGATCGGGTCTGTTATGATTTGAATTTGGTAGAGCTGAGACTTATTATGGTGATCAAGTATTAGGTGAATTGATCGCCATAGATTTGAACTGAGAATCATTGTTTTCATAAAAGCAATCTACAGTTTTTTCCCCCACTCTGTCACTCTGCATGAGGATGCAAAAACATTTTGGTTTTAAATTTACCTCCAATCAAGCTTTCTCCTGTTTAACAGGTGACAAATTTTTGTATTCTATGGAAAAGTTAGTGTGAGAGTTACTCATGTAATTGAGGTAACTTTATACAGAACTTTAATCAGGGCAGTGGTTATTAAAGTGTGCGGTGTGTCTCCCAGATGCATTGCACCAAGCTGAGGATATTGGTGAATGCCAACATAATGATTAGATTAAATCAAACCATTTGCGCAATTGTCACGAGAGCTTTAGGTTGATAATATACTTGCCTAAAGTACCAAAGGATGTTTAGAGGTGTCGTAAGTTTGATACTAGTTCAACCTTGTCAGAAACGTTCCTGCCGCTCAGGTACAGCATAAATGGCGACATGACAACAGAAACAGATTTCTACCGCAGAAACAGATTTCAACATGACAACAGAAACAGATTTCTACCGCAGAAACAGATTTCAACATGACAACAGAAACAGATTTCATCAAAAGGTTAGCGCATCAACCCCCCGATGAATATAAAAAGGCTGCTGATGGGAATTGGTAATAACTTTTAGGTCCCGGTCTAATTAGCCTTTGTGTGCAGAAAATGACCAAATGACCACAGCAAAAATGATCAAATGACTATTTTAGAGGGCAAGGGAGTTGCTAGTAAATGATCACATGGGAAAGGGTTGTGACACACACTGTACATAAATGACAGTTAAGTAAGACAATGGTACATTTTACGACAGGGCAACAGTGACTGAAATCGGCAATGAGCAAAAGAGGCAAAGTCGTGTGCAGGCAAATTATAACATTCATTTTGGTGGACAATGGCTAGGTAGAGCTGTTGGTAAACAATTGCTAAATAAGGCCGGTGAAAAATGATGGCTGGGTTAGACCACTGGAAAACTATAGCTGGATGAGGCCACTTCTAACAATTACTAAGTAAGGCCAAGAGCTAAAATGATGGCGGGACCAGAGAGAGGTGTCTTCATAACTTCCGAATCTAAAATTCATACATTATTAAAAGATATACAGGAATGCTGAAAAATATCCATACATAATTAAGTGTAAATGAACAAAAAAAAAAAAAGACTAAAAATTTTGAACGGCAAAAAGTTGTGAATTAATTAAAAAAATAATTCCAAAACCAATTAAAATTAGGACCTAATGAAAGAAATTGTCCAAAAACTACTGAAAATTCAGAATTCATGAATTGAAAAATAATTTGATAGAAATAATTGTAGCACTCATGACAATTCAGAAAGGCAAGACATTCCACAAGGACGGGGCCCAGTGCGACAGAAGGCCACCGAGAATAATGGCTAGAGCAAAAGAGCCACAGGTAAATGATGACTGAGTAAATGCGTAAAAGTACCAAAAGTTTGAGAATCCCTGAATTAGGGATAAGCAATCCCAATAGAGCTGTTATATGAAAGGACTGTCAGCTTGAAATCGTCCCCTCTTTCAATACATCATTTATTCGAACCCTCCCACAGAGCTGAAAAATTGTTTCCCGTATTTTCTTCCAACATAAAATGGTTGTGTAGTATGAAATACAGACATTGATGACTTCAGTGATCGAAATTTTCTTTAATGATTATTTAGTGTTTCAGAAACTTAAAAAAAAAGCATTTTTCATATTTACATTAGAATTTTTTTTTCATTTCAGAAGACGTTTTTAATTTGCATAATCACTTTTATGTATTTGAGCATGTGAAAACTGATTATGCAAACTAAAAGATTATGTGTATATTCAGTGTTGTTAGCAATCACTCGCTACATACATTACAGTTAACGGCTACAATATATGCCACCAACCTCCCAACTCGCAAGATACTTTATGACTTTTCGTTTACCAAAGATAGACTCTGAAGCTCGTACTACATATCAGTCTTTCTACATATTATTCCCAAATCTGGCAAAAATTGCATTAAGTTGTTCTTTTTTACAAGATTTTGACATTTCTTGACTACAAAATGTAATAAATTTTGCGATTTATATCCATAAATTTTTTATAGTGAGGATTTACAAAGGAAAATCAATCCTACAATACTACTGGTTGATCATAATGAATCGGTCGCTGATCCGATATAGAGCAAATGACTACTGAATATTTTGGAAGCGGTATATGCTTTCTTGAAAACATCGTAGTGTGTGCTGAAATTTTTTGAGCTTGAACACAATTGTCTCCTTACTGAATCTTTCCACACCAAAGGAACCACTTGCTTTTGTGAAAGAAAAATAGTGAGAGAAAATTATAGACAGATAGATAGATTAGACCTCACTTTAAGACCGTGGTTCTTAACCTTTTGTGTTCCACTGACCCGTTATACCAGTACAATAAAGGCTACACAGACTTTTTTAGCCAGTTAATTGTTACCTAATCCAAAAGTTCACAGACCCTCTGGAACCTCTCTAAGGACCACTGGTTAAGAACCCATTTGAGAAGTTGGAGCAAAAACTTTTGTGAGAGATTATAGAAGAATAGCTGTGTTTCCTAATTGGCTGTAGGTTCCGATATAATAACCCTTCATGTGCATTGGATGACTGGTTTGACCACAATGACTTAATGATCGGGAACATCTCATTAATTAATCAAAATTCATAGACACCCTTGTTTCAATCCATATTTTTATTACTATTTTGCATTTACCAATAAATATTATTCCTCTAATGCTGTGGTCTGAACCCAATGCCCACCAGGTTTTTTCTTGATGCCCACAAATGACTAAAAAACTGCAAAAATTGTAACTACCATGTTAGTTAATTTTTTCCATTTTTGACAAATTTGGACATTGGTGCTTACCGCACTCATGGAAAACAACACATGCTCCTCCTAGTTACATAAAGGTTGTGAATTGTGATGCTTTAAATGAACATTGCATATAATCACTGCTATTTTTGATTTTTTTTAATGATTTCCTGTTGAAAATTGATTGTAATTAAGAAAGGATAAGATTTTTCTCTTCACACGTGAATTTATTATACTGTCCATTTTTCTAGAAAGGTGAATTTTTTAATGTGAAACGGTACGTTTTGGCATACGTTTGAGTACGAGAGAAATAAATTGTTTTATGTCTTCCATATATTGTTTTTAATATTTTACATATTTTTAAAAGTTGCTATAAAATTTTCCACATGAAAACTTAATATTAATGCTGTATGGGGATACATCCACAGTATTGTTGTTTAGGACTCTCGAGAACAATCCGAGATGGTCAATATAGGCCATTGTGGAGTCTAATATAAACTCAGATCATTATTTATAAATTTACTTGACGCATTTCCCCCCCCCCCCCCTTCCCTTCTGTTTGTTGGAAGATAACGGTATCAGTGATGACTTCTGTCTGTCTGGAACAGTCTATATTATTTCTTGAAAATTTGTTATACATTTCTTTTTTTTTTCTTTGTAGTCTGCCTATTCTGTTTAGTTTTGTTATATTTTTTATGAATGAGAGTCTGTTTTATTCTTGTACAAAAAAAAAAGATGTTATAGATCCCTTAATTTTATATACAAAAATAACAGATATATGCTCAACCCTGTGAATAAATAAAAAATTGATCATGATGCATATCTCTATTTCTTGAGAGTTTTTGTGTTTATTTCATGCTATTAAGTAGTAGTAGTATTATGCAGTAGTTTTATTGGATGAATGACATGTTCAGGGAACAGCTCTAGGGCTGCTATTACGGAAATGCCTAATCAGGGGCTTAAAGGAAAAAAGTAAACTTGCTGGAAAAATTTGGGGGAAAAATGTATTGCCAGTAAAATTTAAACTGAATGCGTTGAGTGAAATGATTCATGGGAAAAACTAGTTTGTGATGTAATTCATGTAGCTGCATCTATGAAACTCAGTAGTCCTTCTATTGATGTGGCTTTATATGTCAGATACCTAAATGTGATATCTCCAGCGGGTCCTGGACATGTTGATTTGCTTATGAAGTAAGCCAGCACCACCTAGAGATAGAAGGCCTCCACACTCAGCCTGTGACGTGAGCAAGTAGTCCATTCTCCCTAAGAATATTCAGGGAAAAAAAATTCCCTGCTCGTGCTAGTATCATTGTTGTGAGGAAAAGAAATGATCGGGCTCATCACTAGTGATTTGTATGCCCCACATCCAATCACTATGTGGTATTTGTGAGCCAGTCAGGAAGATTCTACACCAAAATAAGAAGAAACGAAATAGGATGGTGTGTTTCAAAATGTGGCAAACTTGCTAGGTAATCTGAATGATGTTTATGGCAAACAGTGCAGAGGCCTTCTATCTCTAGGGGGTGCTGAGTAAGCACCCATACTCGCACAGGATTGGTCAAAACTCTGCATAAAGCCTTTAAGAGACGGGACGTTTCAAGAGAATCATGAGCCCTGTCTGACTAGAAATGCCTCTGCCTATCAATTAAAGTTGGCTTTGTGGGGTTTGAGAATTCAAGCGGTTGGGCTAACGTTTGAATTTATGATACAATCAACTGCCTTTATTTATTGAAATGGCAGTCCTTTGGACACATAACATACACTTCAAATATTATATTTACATATCATAGAACTAATACTGTATAAACACGTGATGTGCAAGCCACTATTTGTGTATTTTTCTCAACATGTGTAAAAAATTATTAATTATTTTTTAACTATTGGACATGTTTATGATATTTTCTGTCGCACCAGTTCCTTAGCAGCTCCTCAGAGGAATATTTACAGGGACTGTTCCTGAAAATTTAAGCTCATTTGCAGTCGAACCCTCTATCCATTAAGGCAGTATATCTCAATCTATGGTCTGCTGGCAGACTTGATATTTCCTTCTAACAATGAAAAATTATTTAATTGTTAAAACTAATATCCATATGGGTTTAAATAATAATTACACCTCATACTTAGGTTAGCCCAGCGGTTCTCAACCTTTTCTGACTCGCGAAGCCCTATTCAGTGAATAATTTCTCTGGCGGAGCCCTGTTTAACTCGAAGAGCCCTTTTTAGTATATCATTTATATGGCGGTACTCTTTAGGCCTCTTTTTTGTTTGTTTATCGAATTTATTGATTTATTTTATTATTCTCGAGTGGTAAGACATTCATTTTTAAAAATATTGTTGGTACTTTGAAAACCGGAAGCAAAGCGCTTGAATCGGAAGTGCCTTATGTGTAGGGTGACCATACGTCCCGTATTTCCCGGGACAGTCCCGGTATTTTCTGTTTTTTTGGCAAAAATGTCCCGGTTTTTCCCGTATTTCCCACGAAGCCTACTTGAATTTTTATTCTTCATTGAAATCAAAGATTGAAATTATTTTTCAACTCCTAATTATTTTATGATAATTACAACTATATATGGGAATATTAATCTCTCACGTTTGCCTTAGTAAACGTTTTTTTTTCCTTGGAACACATTTTAATCCACTGCAATTTGCACTAATGCATCATTTCCCGCCATTGTGATTTTTCCGTAATTTCAATAATATTTGGCAACTTTGTTTGGTTTTGGCGATAATTGGCAATATCCCGTATTTGGAATCCTGATGTCCCGTATTTCTCTCGAGGAAATATGGTCGGCCTACTTATAAACTGACCTGAGAGCACTGAGCTATAAGTAAACATGGAGGAATGAATGAAGTTATTCATTCCTCCATGATAAGTAAACACCATAAGATCACACTTCCAGTTCAGTGATAACAAAGGACCTCCACACAAGTAGACGACAGGTAAGATCGTAAAAAATGAATTTTTCCACTTTATAATAATGTGCTGCCATCTAATGTCAAATTTAAAAGTGACTCATGTGGTGATGATTAAGTTCAAAATAAAAAAAATATATTCTTTTATTCCGCTGAGTTCCTTATAAACAAAGCTCATAAACTGAACTGGAAATTAAAACTGAAAGTTCGGTTATTTTATTTGAGCATAAGGAGACATCCAAAACGAAGAACCTCTTAATGAGCAGACGACAGACGGTTTGTACGGTTCCTTACAAGCTAAGCTCACAAACAGAACTGGAAGTTTGAACTGCCAGTTCAGTAATTTTTTCAGGACACAAGGAGACGCCCAAAACAAGTAACCTGGAGAGAAGCAGACGACAGAGATTCCCAGGCTTACATCGAGCTTATATTACTGGCACTGAGTGATTACTGGAGGGAGCTTCCAGCCGCCGCGACTGCAGCGACATGAAATGTGAGGCGTGATTCAGCGAAAACAAAGTTCCCGCCTGGCAATTTGCACATATGTACAGTAGAAATGTACAGTTCGGTCTCTAAATATTAGGTTTTAAAGATTAAAAAAAAGGATAAAGAGCTCATCTGAAGGTGAAAAAAGATTAAGTTATTTATTTGATTAATACTGGAATAATTTCTTTCATCAATTCTTGAATTTTCCTTCATTATTTCTTGAATTTTCCTTCATTATTTCTTGACTTTTCCTTCATTATTTCTTGAATTTTCCTTCATTATTTCTTGAATTTTCATTCATTATTTCTTGAATTTTCATTCATTATTTCTTGAATTTTCATTCATTAATTCTGGAATTTTTTCCTTTATAATTATTATTTCTTTTATTACTTCTGGAGTAATTGCTTTCATCAATTCTGGATTTTTTTCTTTCATTAATGCTGAAATTATTTCTTTCATTAATGCGGAAATTATTTTTTATTAATGCTGGAATTATTTCTTTCATTGATTCTGAAATTATATCTCATTAATTCTGGAATTCTCTCTTTTTCATTAATTTTGGAATTCTCTCTTTTTCATTAATTTTGGAATTATTTCTTTCCTTCATTCTGGAATTATCTTTCATAAATTTTATTATTCATTAATTCTTTCATCAATTTTGGAATTATCACTTTTATCAATGCTGAAATTATCTCTTACATTAACTCTGGAATATTTTCTTTCATTAATGCTGAAATTATCTCTTTCATTAATTTTGGAATTATCTCATCGATGCTGAAATTATTTTTTCATGTTCTCAGCACTGCCAAGGCGGAGACCGCTGATGTCATACTCTTTCCAGTAATATAAGCTAAGACGCCTTCATGTATTAAGGAGTTCTAATATAAGCTGGATGGAGGCTTGATTTATATACTGTTGGTGCTGCCATCTAATCTCGAAATTTCAGGCAACTCGTGCCATGATGAAAAGAGAGAGAGAGAGATATCTTTTTGTTATTTTTTGGCATAAAATTTTTTTATGAGACGAAAATTTTGATAAAATTCGTACATTTGCAAAAATCGATTTTATGTAGAAAAAAATAATTATTTCTTTCCACAAAAACATTCGGACAATACGGATGATCGAACAAATAGGTGAAAATACGGATTATGTGGTCTTCAGATAGGGTCACCAGATTCAAAACTGAAAAAAGAAGGGCGCCTGGTGCGAACTTTAGGCAGTGCCGTCTTAACGCATGTTCCTCCCCCCCCCCGGGCCGTGCCCGAAGGGCCTCAAAAGAAGAGGTGCCTCAGAAAAACGAGACGTAGTTGAATTTTTCAGGTAGGTCCTCCAAAAAATCCCTTGGCTCGGGGCTGCCCATGATGCTCTTAAGGCGATCCCGCATGTCAGCCACACCCTTGCGAGGGTCATGGAATTCCAGTACTTGATTCCTTTACTTCTATTAATTTACATTAATTAAACAAAAATAGCAATAAAAAAAATTCGAAAAATGATTAAAGTTATCGAATTGCAACGTATGTTTGACAAAGAGATGATGAAGCGCTTTAAAAGTATGACAAACATTTATGCCTGTTCAATACGGTTCGAGCCACAATACGGCAGGTTGATCACGCTAATTAATATTAATAATTTATGAATTTTGTAAAATTAATTTAAATGTCATTCACTCTCAATAGATCGTGTTCGATTACGATCTAGACCAGCGGTTCTCAACCTTTTTTGACTCGCGGAGCCCTTTTCGGTACATAATTTCTACATCGGAGCTCTATTTGGCTCGAGGAGCCTTTTCTGTATATAATTTTTATGGTGGAACTCCGTAGGCCTCTTTTTTTAATTATCTGTCAAATTTACATATTTATTTTCCTTGAGTCACCGCGGAGCACCGATGGGAAACGGACGCCCATCGTGGGAAATTGTGATCATAAATTTGGGTTATCACTGAGATTGCAGCCAAAAGATGGACTTTATGAGAAATTTTCTAATTAGTGCAAAATGGATGAAGGGTGGGAGGGAATAATGAGCTGCAACGAATAACAGTAAACAAAAATTATGAAAAAAAAAAAAAAACCATTCAAGTGAATATATCGCCATATTTCATTGAGAAAAATAAGGGAAACTGTGATCTTAAATACTGTAAAATATGGGACTTTGCCAATTGTCATCACAAACGTTGCCATAAAAGCATGACTGACTCGATGTCAGAGTTGAATTTGCCATACGATAAGTCGGCAAAATCTCTAATTGTAATTAAAATCACTCAACAATTGCGGGGAGTGGGGGAGTTGTACCTGACATATATGCAAGTAGAATATTTGTATTTATAGCCATAACTATCATAATTCTGAAAATAAGCATCATTGCAAAAACCTGACAAATGTATAAAAAAATTCAGAAAATACCGGAATGTATCATAATATAGGACACAAGTGGTTTGTCGAATTGTTTCTGACATATTAATGCTGCATCCAAGTATTGCAGACGTGCGTAAAATTTAAGAAAAACGAATATCCAGTCTAGTAATGCGCAGAGAGCTTTAACCAGTTGAAAACATGCTTCTTATAAACTTTATTACACAACTTAAACATGATTTTTAGTGCATGTTCATACTTCAGACATAAATGAGGTAAAACTTTTGAATTTCAGTATCTACCCGAGCAAATATTAAACAATATTAAAACTATAGCATGCCTTTGTTGACTTTATCACTCATATCTTCTCAGATAATTTGCTATACATACAGAAAAATATACATAAATTGCTATATATATATATACACTCGTATATATTCACTCAAGATACAGCATGAAAATAAAGGTTGACAGATTTACATAACGTGAACATTAGGTGTATAAATACATACATATGTGTACAAGAATAATAGACTATTTTTTGAAAGGCTTTCGGAAAATAAACTTGTTTCCAACAATAAAAGCATTTAAAATTTTATGCCCAGATTTCAAACAGTAACGCATTCGTGCTTCCACAACCAATGATTTCATACAATTGAAATAAATTATAACGTGTCACACTTGGCAGTGCTGGGTAGATTTTACACAATTTACCAATGGTGATGATTAAGCCAGTCTCAAACATGATCTATCAATGTACATACCTTTTGTATCTGAGATTGTGAATGCTACAATTCGGAGAGTGTGCCATAAACTTTTTTTTCTTTCTGTGAAATTAAGAGTCACCAAATCGATTGGTATGGAACAATTCTAGGTTGTGGTGTTGCAAGGAATTTTTTTATAATAGGGTTGTTTAAAAGCAGGACATATGGTCAACCACATTTTGTTGGATAAACAATGGTGTGTGGCTTTGGAAGGGTAAAAAACTTATTTTATCCCAGAGTTTCCTTGGCCAAAGCCCTTCCAGCCTCTCACCAGGTTATTGTGGGCGGGGAGGGAGCACCACAAGGTTTTGCAGATAGCATAGGCAGAGATACACATGAAAGTCTGGGGAGCATGATGAAGTCAATTCTCATATATACATTGGATCGTCTGCTTCATCTTGGACGATAAGGGATGCCCTCCTCCTGTATCTCCACCCATCGCACCTTGGTGGCAGGTGAGCTTGAGTCGCCATTGAGTGTGCTTTTTGCCATGTTTTCATTAACCAAGGTTCTATTTCCTAGCAGAGATTAAGACTTCTCAAAGTTCATTTTGGCACTAATATCCAGAGAAGTTGTGGGCCAAGAAATTTTTTTTTATCTTCAATAGAAATTATTTGGTCCTTTTGCTTCATATTTTTAAACTCGTAAATGATTTGTTGTGTTTCACCTTCAATTTTTTCAGCACGAAATCATAGGTGAATATTTTTCCCATGGGAACTTTGCATTAGAATTTCACACGTTGAAATGAATTAATGGTACAACAGACTTTCTGCTAATATCAATTAGCAAATCTTGATGGACCAATATATTGATAAAATTTTAGTGTTTCACAATTTTTTTATGATCATTTCAAATCTATGAATATTTTAGAAGTAAACACCAAAGTCTGCGTATATAACTTTAGTATTATTTTTTTCACGAATTCACACAAGTGTAACAAGATCTAGTGCATAACAATCTCACCGTTAAATCTAAAAGCACTTAAAAATCCCAAAAAAAACAAAAACAAATTTGAAGTTGACAGTGATGCCACTGGCTACGAACAGGATGCAGCATACATGGCTGTGATAAAAATATGAAAACCTAATTTATAATTTGTCCGTTACATTTGAATGAGATCAAACATCTGTATAGGCTATCAATCATAGATATTACAAAACGGCAACAGGCTAATATCCTAAAACATGTATATATATATATATAACGCGAATGTAATAAAAGACTGAGCAATAAATTGCATGGCTTATACCAGTATATGTAATGTAACTATTGTTATCAAAATAGATTCACATATGCTTTCCTGATGTAAACTGAGCATTTCATTAATACATTCCATATTATCTTACTATTGGTCAGCAGTGAAACAGTTCGCATTTAAATTCAGAATTCTTCGCTCCCTTGTGTATCAATAAACACAGCTTTTGATGGCAATTTAAACAAAACAGTACAAATATTGTTGTCCTATTAAATTGAAATACATCATTAATTGCAAAAAATGTAATTAACGATCAGTTTGACATTTTGAACTACAGTAAAACCCCTCTTAACACCATCAGATGTGGACACCCCTCTTTCACGGCCAAATAATAATTTTCCCTTGTATAATAAATGCAGCTATTTCAAACCCCTGATCAAAGGTCACCCCTCTTTTATGGAAGATTTTTTTTGTCCCACCAGTGTCCGCAAAAGACAGGTTTT
Organism: Pholcus phalangioides; assembly: GCF_987345545.1. Lineage (NCBI taxonomy): Eukaryota > Metazoa > Arthropoda > Arachnida > Araneae > Pholcidae > Pholcus > Pholcus phalangioides. The sequence goes on along the minus strand of NW_028301603.1, from coordinate 20,063,373 downwards.
GGTCTCATTTTAGAGGGGAAGGGTGCTAAAGGTGTCAACCAAAAATACGGGGGGGGGGGGGAGAGAATTTTCATCATTCAACAGCTTCAGTGATTCTTCGCGATTCTTCGCAAAAGATTATTGATTGACAATTCCGAATTCATTTCAGCCATACCATGCTAGACAGAGATTATCGTCAGATCAAAGTTTAGCTGCATCGGGCATCGTTAGTACTTGGGTACTAACAAAAAAATACTGAATTCATTTCAGTCACGGAGACTTTTGTACCAATACCTAGTATCAATTTTCACTTTTTAAAATCTGTAACGTATTTTGTGAGAAAAATAGGACTATAACTGAACATCACTTTGCATATGGAGTGGTCATAAAATAACTTTGCTGATATACAAGCCCGTAGTGGCCGTGAAAATCAACGAATGCGAATGAAATTTGAGATACTTATAAATGTTTAAGAGTATGTTATGTGATTGACAATGACATTGAGAAACAAAACCCTACCTCTTGCGGTTATGGTAACAGCAACGAAAGTTGGAAAAATCCTAATAGCAACACCCACCTTTATGCATTGCAGAGTGATTGTGCAGTGAAAAATCATGAATGGTGTTGAACCAGTACCTGTAGTATCATACATGCGGGAACAGGAGACAGACAAAGAAATATCTCACTTAGTGATTATTATACTAGACACTCGGTCAGCGATTCAGATCTACCCGGATTTCCTCAGATTTAAAGATTTTCCCACCAAGCATCTAGCGCAACCTACCCCTCTGTGAAGGGTGTGATATGCTCTACGACAGCGTTTAACCCTTCTGTGAGAGTATTGGTGGTTGAAATAATGTTTTTTTTTTTTTTTTCCCTGAGCGTACATTCATGGTGCTACAGGTACAACGGCATGTATATATTTTTTGATACGCTAATCAATTTGGGATACATAAATGTGGGTGTTGCCATTTCAAATTGTCAAAATTTTCTTGTTGTAGCTGTAATCACAAGAGCTAGGTTTTGTTTTTACATCCTAAAGCACATACTCTGAAACACCGATATCTTATTCCATCTAAATTTTTCGATTTTTCTGGTCGCTAGGGGCTCATTTTTCACCAAAGTTATTTTATGATCACCCTATATAATCATTGTATTAACTCAAATATAACACACTTTATTCCTCAGCTGCGAAAATGACATGTATTTTTTAAAAAATCAGTCACCAATTCTAATGCGCATTCATAAAATGAAGCTCAATTTTGGAGGAAGAAAAAGTGTGAAATAGATTTGAATAAATGCGACGAAATAATGTTATTTTTGAATAAAAGACAGGTTAAATATGGCACATTTCTTTCCCAGTAAAAATCATTCTGCGTAACAGTATACAATATTCAGTATTATGCACATTGAAAAAAAATTCCTTTGGCATCTTGTGTGAAAATTCAGGTGGCTTACAGCTATTCCTGAAGCGATATGCTCTATGACAGCATTTCTCAATCTTTTTGTATGCACAAAGAGCCGTAAAATGTCTGAAACATTTCCTAAGACCACTGTGAGTAGTGTGACTATGACCTGTATTTCACAGGACATTCCTGTATTTTTTTTCTTGGACTAATTTTTATTATGCAATTTCCCATTTTTCCAACGAAGCTGATTTTAATATGTTATCTTTGTGACTGTAGGTAAATGTATATACTTTTTAAAAACGTACATAATTTTTACAATTTACTATGTTATGATAATTTTAAGACTATAAATGTCCATTTCAATGATTTTTCTTATTTTTCAATGTATTTTTTTTCCTGGGAATTGCATTTGACTACAATTTGCTGAGATCTCCAGTAGTAACCCCCCCCCCCAATTCATCTCCTATTGGTAATTTTTCAGCAATTTTAAAAACAATTCATGATTCTGACACCTGATAGTAATATTTTTGGTGACAATTGGCAATGTTCTGAATTTTGTCTTATTCAAGATCCCAATTTTCCATATTTTCCCTGAATAAAATGTGGTCACTAAATTTTAACGTTTTTTGAGAAATACATTCTTTTCACAATGATTTGCAATAGCCCTTAATTTTAATAATTTTCAGCAGTAAGTGGCAATTTTATTTGGAATTGCATGTTCTGGAGACAATTAGTGACATCCTGTATTTAGGATCACAATTTCACTATTTTTTTTCCGATGAAATATGGTCATCCATGATAGTAAGTTTGGTTATTTTTATTTGAACCCACGACAATATTACTAACACATCAGTATCACAATTGGATAATTTTTCATTGAATTATTAAATTTAATTAAATTGTCAAATCTGCCTGAGGACCATAGGTTGAGAAATGCTGCTCTATAAAATGAGATTATTTACTCTGATAAGATCACATGTTTATTTAATTACATATATAATCAAATCAGAAACTATTCAAAACATTTCTTGTCATTCTCAGTGCAAAATAACGATTGGAAAATACAATAAATAATTTCATATTGTTAGTATTTCTTTCCCCAGCAGCATTTAAAATCCACATGAAAATATAAAAATGACATTATTCCATATTTTGTGACATTTCAATAACACCTAACAGGAACAAATCCTTGCGTGAGTTTTGGTTCCTCTTACGTAAAGCAGAGCAAGTAAAAAAGTATAATTATAATATTTTATGAGACTATATTATGAATAGAATATAAATAGAAACACATATTGTGTGTGTATTAAATACATATGGTTTGCTCTGCCTAATGAAGATATGTTTGCAACTGTTCAGCAGTGCTGCACTTCGATGTTCCAAAATATTTCATTGCTAATGGGCACCAATTCTGTAAAAGTAATACATTCCATTACGATACAGCAACTTAAGAAAGCCAAAAAGTAAAAACAAGAGTGGATATTATACGTCACTATAATTATTACATAGTACAAAGCAATGTTTTACAACCAGTGCTCCATGGATCTTTCCCATTCTGGGAATCCACAAGCACCTTATAGGGAGGGATGGGGTTTGCAGGATTATTTTGATTTTCTTCCTTTGCATAAATGACACATTTAGCACTGGAAAAAAAAAACCACATTTATGGGCAAAAATACTTTTTTGATTCAATTGGGGGGAGGGGGGAGGAAAGAGGGGAATGCAAAATTTACCTTTCACTGCAAGGGTTCTGTGACACCAAAAACTGTTGAGAACATTTATATAAAGAAATATGTAACACAGTGCACGTTGCTTGATGTGATCACATCGAGACTCTGGGTTTCTAATAATAGCTGATTGGCAACTATATTCAAGACACATATAGAAGTGAATCAGATGTTACCTCCTGTTTGATCGAACCAAACGTATTTAAAACAGGTTAACTCCATTTTTCATTCCCACATAACCAGGTGCAGATTCACGGCGATTAATATAATGAGGTTCACAGGATCATCTCGTATTTTACGGGGCAGAACAATTTTTCTTCCATATCATCCTGCTCTCAGGAGGGATGATCGTTCACCAGGGCTGTCTTAAGAGCATCATGGGTCCCCGGGCCAAATGATTTTTCTGAGGGCCTGGAAAATTCTCAAAAAATTCAACTACTTGTTTTTCTGAGGCCCCTGAGCTCATGCGTTAAGACGGCACTGTCATTCACCCCCCCCCCCCCCCCGATCCATGCCTGCACATAACTGCCTACAAAATGTTCAATCATGAGTTTTTCCTCTTCACATTGAAAACGGGTTATTTTTCCTTTAACCTAAAATCCTGTATTTTTGTTATGCAGCCAATTGTGAGGAGTTGGAATGCTGCCTAATGTGTATTATGAATTGTGAATTTTTTTTAATGTATGGTATATCCATAGATCCCCTGAATAAGTCTTCGAGTAGCCATTCGAGTAGCTGTGTTCTAATCCGTTCGAGTAGCTGTGAATCTGATCAACTCAAAGCAACTAATCAAGAATGGAAGGAAGGGTTTTTATTTCACCTAATACTCGCCTGCACTACAAGAAGTCCATTGTGAAAGCAACTCCCCCACACACATACATGGTTGTTAGCAGCTACTATGGCCACATTTAGATATTGTACATAAAATTTATATGGGATGTTTGTAAACAAGAAAGGAGGTACACCTTCTGACCTTCTACATAGTCTTATTGCTTGATAACAATAGCTTATAAGGGAAAAAATGAGTCTGGTTCAACTTTAGCTTTGAATCACGGGGAAAAAAAAAATTATAATCATGTATAGGCCTCTGCCAATATTATTGTATTTATAAATAAATAAACATGAGCCGAAATCCTGATAGCTGTAAACAAATTTTTTTCCATGATATGATATTGGTCCATTCTGTACTTTGCAAAAATGATAATACTTAAATCATGACATTATTTGCGATTCCAATAAGAATCATCTACTGTATATAAATTAGCATTGAAAACATATAAATGTTATGTTTCAAAGGAATTATGGTCTCACATGGTTTAGGAGAATCAACCCATTCCACATTAGCATCAGCTGGAAGCCCTTTGGGTTTTAAAATTGCAATCTGTAAATGAAAAAATTGATCGTTACAGTTTTCAATTTTCAACCAACCTGAAAATTGAGAATACAAAAGCTTATAAATATAAATTCTACATTTCATCAAACATTTCTTTGCTTAATTAAATATGGAGCTATTTTTTGCACTCCATCTACACAAAAAAATCATAAAGAGTGCACTGAACATGGGCTCTTTCCTGCATTTCCTAACTAGATACAATAAAATCTTTCATAACAGCAGATAGTAATAATCCCATAACTCCCATGTGAGCTGACACCTCCTGTTGATAGACACTTTTTGAATTACACCATAGGTAGTATTTACTCTCCCCATTGGCGGACCAAAATTTTGGTCCCATGGGTGTCCATTATTGAGAAGTTCTATTGTATAAGGATCGGAAAGGCCTCACTCATAACCGTAAACTTGTATATTGGACCTAAAACACAGTTCAGCTAGAGGATCATCATTCAACTAGACAACAGATTCCCCATCATAAGTGCAAAAAAAAAAAAAAAAAAATCAAAGAAAAAAGGGAAATGCCTATGTTACAGTAAATGTGATAAATCTGGTTATTAATAATTGCAGAGCATTTTGGTAAATTTCCCTAAGTTCATCATTTTCATTAGCAATTATGCATAATACCCAAGCAACGTCAACAAATTTGATAAATTTCTCCAAATTAATTACTTTTACTAATAATTATGCATAGCACTGAAGCGTTGTTGGTAAATTTAATAAGTACTAAAAAAAGTTATCACTTTTACTGGTGATTATACATAATACCCAAATGTCACATCCTTGGTATAAATGATAATTGATGTACTTTATTATTATTTTGAGGTACAATGTCTATATATATTTGTCATCATTATATCAAGGTCTGGCTATATTCATCACACATGCATTTGGAATTTTTTATACTTATCAAATTCACCAAAGGGTATTATGCATAACCGCAGATAAAGGTGATAAACTTCCAAGTATTTATCAAATTTACCCACGACATTTGGTCATTATGCATAGCTACCAGTAAAAGTGATAAATTTACCAAGACAATTGGTAAGTATGCATAACTGATTTATCACATTTCTCGCACCAACTATATACAATACTCAAGTGACCAAAAAAATGTATCATTATAAAGGAGTAATCGCTATAGATGGAATATACAGTAAAACCTCTCTTTTACAGACAATAACGGGACAAAAAAAATTCATCCATAATGAAAGGGGGGGGGGGGGTGACGGGAAATTATTATTTGGCTGCTGCAAAAAGAGGGTGACCACTTCTGAGAGATTTTAACCCCATTAACCCAATGAAAAGTGCATCAGGACTCAGATAATATCATTACACAAGTTATATGACTGTACTCTCTATTATGATAATAAGATTTTCACATTACATAAAAAATCCCTTTCATCAGGTGCTCTTAACTACCTACTTGTCGTTGTAATAGATTTAAGTAGCAATACTCTAGGCTTTGGACAAGAGCTTGTGACGTTGCTTTCAACAGCAGGAGATCCTGTAGTGAGGAAGAAATACAATTTATCAAAGCTCAATGTAACAATAAACATAATAGATATAATTGCTCATTTTCAATCCACCAAAATAATTTAACTCACGGTGTCTGAGCATCTAACATTTGTTCCATCCAGAGGAAAACCCTGGTGAAAGGGAAAAAAGGTAAATTGATTCAAAATGCACATTCATAACTTTTTTAAAATTATGCACAGCACAGTAAATCCCTGCTTATCCAAACTAATTGGGATGGGACAGGATAGTAGGTGTCCTTACATGTTGGACAATATTACCAGACTTCACATTGTTTAACCAGATTCTTCTTAACGAGTGCAAAACCCCATTTCTTCCGGTTCCAGTTTTTAAAACACCACTGCGTTTAAGAGTGCTTGAGAGTCCATAGAGCTTGTAACTATATTTTTCTTCCTCATAAATACAGTATGTGCAATCAATGGAAGAGTAGAAGCATGCCGTCTTAATGCAATAGGACACCCAGGTACTTGGTTTATGAGGATAATCCCATGGAAATATTTAATTACAACCACGAGTAAAAAGAAAGGGACAAATTCAGATCATGAATAAATTGATAATTGAATCATCTTTCCTAGAAAATTCTGTCTCAGAAATACCTTTTATGCAAAGGTTTCAATAGCTGGCTGATGCGAAGATGAATTTGTGAAAAAAAAAGAATTTATTTTCTTTCTTAAATTTTCTTTCTTCAACAGCTGGCTGTTGGAACTTCCATATGTAGGGTTAAAAGATTCAAAAACCAAGAAAGGCCTGGTACTTGCATGCATGCAATTCATAGGGCCACTTTTCTCAATTTCCATAACAAAGGGTGATACTATATTAACAAAAACCCACCACCACAATCATTTTTCTAACAACAACAAAACCTCTGGAAAAAAAACAAAAAAAAAAACAAATAACAGTACATCTTACCTCATTTTTTTAATGATTTGTTCACACAGTCTAGTTAGTTTTGTCCGGAACGAGGCTAGAGGTTTTCTTTTTCTCCCCAGGTGGTTTTTTTTATTACAATTTATTTCGAGAGCATTGACTTTTTTGCCAAACATGTTTTCGTCACAGGAATCGGATTATGTTACCTGAGCATCCCATTTCTTCATTTCTGAATAGAAGAAGCAACATCCTTCCCTTCCCACTTCAGTATACTGCATTAGCTGTTGGTGAGCATAAAATGGTATTCTTGGAATGGATGTTGTGGTTTTGTTCTTCCAGAGCGGTTTTTTGGATTGTCTGTTTCATATTATTTATCCTGCAGCAAGCTGAGCCACGGTTAAAATAGCATCTGTCCTGCTTGGGAAAGACTTGGATTCTTATATTCTGGGAATTTCAATGGCGACTGATCAAAAAATGTAAAAATGAGGTGAAAAAAAAAAAGATCTACTGTATGCTTCAGAGTGATATCAAAAAGGAGGATGTCTGGTAACCCCATACGCATGGATAACGAAGAGCGACATCACCTTGAATATTTTTTATACCATCTGAAAATGATGGCCTGATGTGGACAATAATTTTCTAGGACATGAGGAATTTCTGCCAAACAAACCTGTGGTCATTCCAAGTAAAACCTTATACAGCAAAATCGTCCAACATTTTGTCAACTCTGACATCACGTTTTGTTGATTTTATTGACAAAAACTGCTGCTCAAAGCTGTAAACCCTCCAGTGCTTGTAATTGCATAAAGCTGAAATCTCACCAAAGTAAATACCATCATCTGTCTAGCTATTTCCTCAAGTTGCTAAAATTTCCTAGTCACACATTCCACACAAAATGACCAAAATTGAAACCCTTGAGATAGTGTTTCTCAAAATTTGTCGCGGTAGGGGCAGCAAAACCTTTTTTTAGGGCATCATGAAAAGTTAGTGGCATTAATATGCACCTGTTTGTTCCTTGAAACAGTTCTTTATTTGACTATTCTGAGGAGCCATGGAAAAATGTTAACTGGTGCTCTCTACTGCTCTGCTGTAAGAGAGCCGTGTGTGACAAAAGCTTGGGAACAATTGCTTCAAGAAAATCTTCAGTAACAACCTTTAAATAGAATAGCCAACCCCAGTTTGAACCCTACTGGTGCCACAGTGATACTCAACTGAAGTTTATTTCCCGTGGTTCCCAACTTTAAGGCATGTGAATGCAAGCCAATCTCTCCATTAAAAAGTTTTGCCATCGAGAATAACAGGCCTATATAATGGTACAAATATTCAATCATTACACTTCACTCACAATCACAATGACAGCACTAAAAATCAGACATAAAACTAGATACACACTTAGACTATTAGGTACACACACACTTCCAGTAGAACTCAATCAGTAGTAAATTGCCCATGGTGATAGACCAGAGTTTTGCTTGGTTAGAAAGAAAGCTGGAAACCATGATAAGGGATATCAAGGCCATAGTGTGCCTTCTTGGGGACCCTCCCGAAAGGGTTATTATTATGCAAAACAAATGTGAACTTTTGTGGGGGCCCCATTAGGTTTGGGGTCCAGGGGTAGTGCCCTGGTCAACTCAGCCTAGTTATGGCCTTGAAGGATACACCAAATTTACTTGCATATATAGGACAATCTCACATGTAAGACAAGGTATGAGTTTAGAGATCAAAATAAAGTTAACTAGATTTATTAATTCAACTCTTTATTTTGTTTATTCGCAGATAATAATAGCATAGGATTTTTCAGGCGAGATGATGTAAATGCATGGTGATGTATTGTATAGTGAGATAACGTATTGTATGGGAGGGGTGCTCAAAATCTTGTTACAAAATAAAAGTACTTGCATGTGTGTGTTAGCACCCATTGCACCCCCAGATCTAACGCCATTGTTGGGATCCCTGTGCATGGACCAGAGTCCTGAAACGAACAGGGTGCATAAAAATATTGAAAAATTTCACAAACTCTAAAAATTATGTCTTTCACAAATTCTGAATTTTCATTAATTCTGGAAGTTTTCTCTCATCAGTATTTGATTGTTTTATTTATCAATTTTTGATTATTTTACTCCCCATTAGTAGTCCTCCATTTTAGTTCTGGAGTTATTTCTTAAATTAATTCCCATTTTTCATTGACTTTTTTGTTTTTGTCTTTTAGCAACACTGAATGGAAACCTCATCCTATGCATGAGTAAATATGGTAATTAGCATACTTTCCTCAAAACATCGCAGAAAGAAAAATGGTAAAAAATTCTGAAGTTTGATTCTGGCCACTAGTCACCAGAACATAAGACAAGTGTGGTTTTTCCTCTCTTACATCGTAATTATCAAAAAAATATTGTTCTTCAAAATACCAAAAAATAAAAATCGTATATGAACGAGAACCTCAATGATTTGAGCAATATCCTTCTGATTCGAAACGGCTTTGTCCACGCAAATTTTTAGAGATGCTAAACTTTCACTAAACGTAGGAATACCCTCAGATGGCAGGAGACCTTCACAATTTTTCTTATCTTTCATGCTGAAATCTGGTCGAGACTTCTTATCTGTAGATTCACTGGGTTTTGGACTCCGTTCTCCGAGGAACAAGTCTCTGTGAGATGGGCTGTTTGAATGTTGGCTTTTGAATGGTCTAACTGGCATCTGAAGGAGAAAACAAACAAGAACAAAGCTATCATACGCAAGTGCTTTCACAATGAAAAAAAAAATATTTCTCACAGACATGAAAAATTCCTATGCAAGCCTGAAAATATTGATCATATAACTGAAAATAAGAGACATACAAGGTGAAAATTGAAATTTCATTCACAAAAATACACAAGAAACTCCTATATTTTCAATAACTTCATGCCTATAAATACAACTAACATAGCATTTTGACACTATCATTTAATGGCATTAGATAACTAACAAAGATTGCTTATGGATCAACCAAATCTGATTCAAATTTTTAAAAACTTCACAACAAGGCTGTAGCGAGAGAAAGAGAGGGTCCCCCAAAAATGTTAGAAAACGAATGATTTCTATGGAATAACATTATAACATGGTTGAATCTACTGTTCTATCATTTTTGGTTCCTTTTCCCAAAATATTAGTTGTCTCCCCTCCAAAATAAATCTCTCTCTACGGCTCTGCTTCACCAAGATACCAATTGCAGCATTCTGAATCAAGTCTTACTTGCTCACCCTTATCGGGGATCCAGCATGAAGTTCGGCTACGGCTCGTAACTCGTTTATCCATACTAGACGTTCATTCGCATCACTAGCTATAATGTACAAAAATGGAAAAAAGCAACATAAAACTTTTTGAATTTAATAAACAAGCTCGAAAAAGAATAATTTTCCCTATAACTGATAAGTTATAAAGCTCAAACCCTATAACATTAATTTTAGATAACGAACATTTACAAAACAGGGTTAGTTAATTGTTTGGATTCAAGGAATATAGTCAAGATGGTAACAAAAAAAGTGTGTAGCTGATTAGATTTTCAGGGCAAGTAGGGTTTGGGGGTAAGGATGTAGTCTGGTCTGTTGGGATGAAGTGTTGAGTGGCTTCTGCCTATTCATGAAAATTCCACCAGGAAGGATCTTCAGCTGTGGGATGGCCAGCCAGCATTGAGAGTTCTGGCATGGGGGTGTTGGGAGCTGTAGATTTCTCAAATCATCAACCCTTGGAGAAAGTTTGAAATCACAAACGTGATAAGAGCCGGTAAACATCTGATTATTCAGGTTCAGCATTGAGCCTCACACTTATGGATGAGCGATAGCGCCAAAATTATCAAACAGCATCCTGCTACTAACAAGAAGTCCCAATACTCAACCGAATACATCAGATACATTTAATGAAAAAACAATTAAGGATATAAGAAAGCTTTTTTCCATGTAACCTTTTTAAAAATTATGCACATGTAGGTAAATCTATCCATTATGCACAAGGGTCATGAAAATAGTTCATGATTTTTACAAATATTACTTAAACTCATTCTACAGAGAAGAAAACTGAATAAACAGCATTGCCTCTCAATTTGAACACTTCCCCACAGACCGCATTCACAATAAAGGTATGGCTGTCTTCATCGCTGGGAGATATAACAGCACCCTGAAACAAAAAGACAAAATTAGAAAAATAAAGATAAAAATAATTACTCATGATCCCAAAAAACATGTTGAAAGCAATAGATTCAAAAAAGTAAAAACTCACAGCTAGATGAATTCCTCCTCTGGGTTTGCTTCTTTCAACCTCACTCAACTAAAATATGAAAAAATAAAAAATGTCATATATTACATGAGAAAACCAAAATACATTCCATTGCACGTAACATAAAAATAATAATTAATTACTATCTACAATGCCATTCTTTGATGAATTTATTCTTAAGCTTATAATTTAAATAATTGTTCACAAAATAACTTTGCCAATACAAGAGCACCTAGTGGTTGCAAAAATCAATGAATGCGAATGAAATTCAAGATATAGGTGTTTAAGAGTATGCTCTCAAGAATGCCCTGAGAAAGGAAACCCTATCTTTCACTGTCGTGGTTACAGCAAGAAAATTTTAAAGAATTCAAATGGCATCCCCCCATTGTTATGCATTGCAGTGCAGTGGAAAAAACCAAGAATGGCAATAGAACGGTACCTGTAGCACCATGAGTGCAGGATGCAGACAAAGAAAGATCTCACTAAGAGTTTGTTTCACTAAATGCTTGGTCAGAGATTCAGAATATCCCCCCCCCCCGACTTTCTCACATTTAAAGAAATTCCCTGACTGAGCATCTAGCGGATCAACTCCATGAGATCAACTTGGTGAACTCTTTCTTTGTCTGTGTCAGTATTTATGGCGCTACAGGCACCGTTCCAATACCTTTCATGTTTTTTGATATGTTGATCATTTTGCAATGCATAAATGTGGATGTTGTCATTAGAATTTGCAAAATTTTGAATTTTTGTTGCTGACATAACTGCAAGAGCTAGGGTTCCGCTTTTTTTCTTCATATCCTCAAGTGCATACTCTGAAACACCAATGTCTCAAATTTCATCCAAATTTGTTGATTTTTGTGGCCACTAGGCTTGTATATCATCAAAGTTATTTTATGACCTCCCTGTAAAACCTACTGAGTGTGACATTCAAAAAATAAAAAGCAGGAAAGTACCAATTGTAATGAAATGTGAAGCCATGTGAACAGCTAATAAAACATAATGCTGATCATTTTAAATATTTCAATGCATATGCCAAACAAATGGTGAAAGCTCATTTACATACTTTACTGGTCATGTAATATTCAAACATCCCACTTTCGGCTGTAAGAATGAACCATCTATTTTGCCATCCCATAACAACATTTGTATACTTGTTGAGTCTACCCTGGACAATCTTCCTGCAAAAGAAAAATAAAAGAGGGTTTCAATTAAGGACTGAAAAGCATATGTTAAGGACCCTATAGTTATAATCAAAGGTGTATTTATGGGGTGGGGAGAAGCGGTTAGCAAGCTTGCTTCTTTCTTTCAAATGAGTGCAACTCAGGTCTATCACCACGGGCAATTACCTACCTAGTGAGTTGTGCTGGAAGTGTAAGTGTGTGTACCTAACAGTCTGAGTGCATATCTAGTGTTGTTTAATTTTTCACTGTTGCCATCTATATTTCAGAAGTGGACCTGTTGCTCTCTGTAGCGTTGTTGACACTTTGTCTTCTTGGGCGTAAATTATATCAATTATTAGGTGTCCGTGTGAAACAACAGATGCTTTTGTCTTCTTGGCCGTAAATTATACTTTTTAATAGGTAACCACAGCAACCTGGTGCCTGGGATTTTTGGAGCCCTGATCTTAACTGATGACAAATTTTTTAACTAAAAATTTATCTTCTCACAAAGTGTTAGGATCAGGTGATTATTTGTTTCAAAGTGGCTGAGAGTATCATCCCACATATGTGGCAACTTGCTAACATGATCTGAATTTTTCTAAAGGGGAGTAGAGGAAAAGCCATTAACTACACTCCAGTTAACTTAAACAGCTGAATATAAAAAAATTATGTGAATTATCATTAAATTGCTACTGGTGAAGCTAATGGAAGACAATGTATTGTCGAGTAACCAGCACAGCTTTGCGAAACGAAAAGTTGAGTGTAACCAACAATGTTCACTGTAATTTTTATTTTACATGATCATACCTGCACCCACTTATGGCCATATTTTCTTATTTTACATGTGGTCGCACACAGATGCAGCATAGAGAGAACAGTTGTAACAAACCCCCCTTGTTCTTATGATTGTATGACCACTACTTAACCACACACATCCAACTCATTCCATATTCCCTTATGGAATTTATAACAGATGATTACATGTTAGGATGTGCGCATATGTGTTGTGAAACTAACAGGAAGTTTCATTTCTTAGGAAAGCTTGTTATGTGTTAAAATGATGCTGCCATCTCTTTCCCCAATTCACAAACACACAGTTTGGCTGAGCTAGTTTAGTAGCATATCTCTAAGATGAGTGAAAAATGAGAGCATTATCTATTTGGGCTTTCAAAACGCCTTTGACTGAGTTGGACATGGGTAAACTCTCAAAACATACCAGAAAGCAAAAAGATGCAACTTATTGAATTGGATGCATTCATGATTTGCAGAATAGATCGCAATGGGGAATTTTCAGACTGGAAATGCAAAAGCTGAGTCACTCAAGGAAGTGTCTAAAAGTTCAATTTTTTTTTGTTGTATCAATAAATTCTATTGAAGCGTTGATGGAAACGTTAGCAAATTCACAGGACATGGAACTAATACGTGGAGCTGAGAAGTTAATTGACAATTTTTTGTCCTTTTATATACTTTGGCAGTCCTAGTCATAATTTATAATTACTTCGGCATCAATCCAGGGGAATGAGCTGGACCACTATAATATGGAAGCACAGATATTTTCCTTCGAATTTATATCGTGCCGAAAGGTTAATCCTTTCGGCACGATACCCTATAAAATTGGAATTTCACAAAGAAAATTTGTAGGCAGTTTACTCAGGTCTAGGGAAGTATGGGGTTACAATTTTGTAAAGATTGCACTTGCTGTTTCAATTTTGTGAGTAAGCCCAAACTTGAATCCGGGACTCAATATTAGGCAAGCTTTGAATGTAAAAAGTTAAAAGTTATACAGAATAAATAGATTAGTGTACAGCCAACAAAATAACGTAGAATTTTTTTTCCAGAAATCTTTCTTATATCAACAAAAAAACTTTGAAATTTGTATTAATTTCTTAGAAAAATAAAGGTTTACAAAAAATAAACATAGACCAAATGCTTTTATGGCATGTGGTATAGGTGCTGTTATCTAGTGTTGGTTGGTAAAGAAGGTTCAAAGTAATCTTTAAACTAATTTTCATTTTATAGTTTATTTTCACTTTTTGAAAAGGAAATTTTTAGGTGTATCCAGACTGGGAACATTGAGTTGGAAAGGGTTAAAGCATATCATGAAAAGTACAGCCATCCTAACTTGGTTGAGAAATGAATGTAGCCGAGGTGAGAAGTTTTCCATTGCACAGTCCTGTTCAGCAAACACACATGCTCTTAGGAAGAAAAACATCAGTGATTCTGCAGCATAGTGATCCAATGCTCTCATCCAGATTGTGAGGGTGTAACAGTACCAGTCACGAGCTGGTGTAAAGGTCTGAGGATCGCCCTCAATTCGGTTGCAATTGACAATCAAAGCCAATTGGCATTATTACTATTGAATTATGAATGGTAATAAATAATGTAAATATCTTGTTTCACTGACCCCAGTAACACATCGATCAGTGGCGGATTAAAGTTGGTTGAGGCGCCCACCGTTAAATCCGCCTCTGACACGATATAGAATGGCGTAGAGATTTTGATACGGTTCGACGACGTTACTGATATCATTGGACGTATAAATGACATACATTTGTCTACATAGTTTGAAATAGAGAAATTTGGATTATTTCAAAAATACTTGTTATCATACAAGGTATTGTTCTTCATAACAAAATGCTGTAAAAATGAGTTTATTGAGTGAATACATTTTTACTATATCGTTCAATATTGGATACGTATAAATTTCCAACCTCTTTCCGACGTTTGTTATTCATTCAACTTTCTGATGCCGGACTGGTATCGGTACAATATCCTAATGATATCATTGTGCTACTGGGGTAGCAAATGGCTGCAGATATCCTATAGGGAAACATTGGGCTTTCTATTGTTTTCATCATGTAATACTTTACTCTGTACTACTGGGCAGACTTGGAAAGTTTGTTCTCTAATCTTGAGTGTTGTCATTTTGATGTTGTATAATTGTGATTATTTTTGTATGTTACTTGAATTTGTAAATTTCCTTGTGAGATTATATTTTTTTCATGTGAAGACGGAAAGGTTCAATCCATCAACTATCCAAAAATCCCTGGTTACCCTAGCCTAATTACGGGCCTGTTATGAACTAATATGGTCTAGTCTTAACATTTAGTGCCTGGGCACTTACTCATCACCAGTTGGTTCAGAGAAATTTTAATTCTCTAATACAGGGGTTCTCAAACTTTTTCCACCTGCGGCGCAGCCTTTCCCTAATCAATGCTTATCTATGGCTCCCCAGAACAGTTTAACAAAGAATCTCTTGGAAAAACCTTTGTCATCGGCACCATGGCCCCCCACATCCTGCAGCAGGGCCATTAGGCGCAGATCTTTGGCGGGCAGCTGGCCAGACTCTTTAGGGGGGGCCTTCTATAGTAAGTTATATGAAAAGTAAGTATAAGCATGAAAAAACAAAAAATGATGAGAAACATCTCAGGCCTCCAGGGGGTGGGTTTGATAGAAAGGTATATACTGCTGCAATTATGCTCCCCCCCCCAGACATATCACGATTGACATATATACTAAAGCCAATTAGAATAATTTATAATCACTTTATTCAACTAGATGGTTAAACTAGAGCATTCGATATGCTCTCTCGTCCAACAGTCACCAACCATTCATCTCCCAGCTCTTTCGCCTTACAACCCGATCTGACTCTTATATATCACTTCATCTCACTTTTGACATATATTTGTCACTTGTTTTGAAAAAAAAATTGAATTATTTCACAAAGCTCAACATACCTTCCTTTAATTTTTTCCCTCTCTTCAGTCTCAAATTCCTATGCAAATCAGAAACGAACGATAACATAAATTATAACAAACAAAGATTAAAATTAATCAATATGCAAAAAATTACTGAGCCTCTGAAAAAAGATGTAAAAGGACCCAGGACTGTTTCAAAAGCATCATGACCCCACCCTGGGCCAAGCGATGTTTTTGAGGCCCTCCCTGGAACAATTTCAACCACTTCATTTTTGTGAAGCACCTCTTGAGGTGCCTGGATGGACCCATGCATTAAGACGGCACTGAAAGGGCCCCACCGCCGGCCAGGATTTATCACAAGGGCCCCACATGTAAAATAACATAATATTTATCAAGACTAGAGTCCAGCCAGCCCCTTTATATGGGAAGAAGGGGCAATATTGAGTGCAAACCCAAATAAAACTTTATTTGTTAATTTAATAATTCTACCCAGAAGTGACTTAGATATGGGAAACACCTGGGTAGAGTAGTAATTAGAAAGCATTTGCGACTGGGGTTAAAGATCTCTGGTTTACCAGCTAATATAGTGTTCAAACTTTAGAGGGGCCAGATATTATAAAGGTTCCTTGTAAAAAAAATTGAGCCCTAATTTCACCCATTAAAAAAACAAAACATACCGATGCTTGAACATCGACACGTTCACATGAATTCATCCTTTCCTTAAATGAGGTGGGAGGTTTTGTTTACCTCATCAAAACATACCCAATGGTTTTGTTTTCCACGTGAATTGTACAATAAGATGACGCGAAAATCGATTCAGCAATAAAAAAAAATTATCTTTCGCTAGGATAAGGCATTATCAATAATTTTACGATAACAATAACAAAAAAAAGGATCAGTTCTAAGATAACATACTTGTCGGCCGAATGTATACTTACCGCGGCTTTCTTTCTTACAGATTCGAGATGACGCTTCTCTTCGGTCGTCAGGTCAGGAATATCATCGCCCGCGGAATGAATATGAGCTCCATAAGGACCCGAGCTAACAGACACCATAATTTTTCTTATTTAAAAGGAAATATCAACAAACCCCATTTATTTACACGACAGACGACACCAAACATTGGTTTCGTACGTGACCAATGACTACGGTCTTTTCCCCTAAAAATAATTGAAATAAAATTTATGATTTTTTGAAATATTACAATATTGTTATTATTTTTACTTCAGAAAAAGCATATTTATACTATTGTTTTTTCAAACGGTTTCTACTTGCTAGATACGAGAATATTAAATACGGAACATTTATTTTTCAAAAGATATCAACTTGAAAAATAGATGAAAGCACAAACTTAAAATTGCAGAACTGTATAAATAATCTGACCATATGTCTTCTTGGAAAAAAAAGTACAAGAGACAACGAAAAATATAAACATCTTTCTTCATTTAATAGATTTTCAGATTTGATTTCTCAGTACTAGGTTTTGAAATTAAATGAAGTTTGTTTTCTTTTGTTCCCCATGGATTGACGATTTGTCAATAATTTGCATATTTGCAAGAGTTCAGGATTTTTTTCTCAGAGGGGAAAAAAGAACTTATCGCCTTTTATATAACTCCATTTTAACTTGAACTCTTGTTTATGCAATGTTGTGATTTAAGCAGTGTTTGTATTTGCAGTGTTTGCAGGCTTTTGTAAAGTATTTATCTCAAAATAAATCTCGAATCATGGTGTTTTACTTTACCAGTAACGTGGTTCAACCGAATGCTACGATATTCATGGGCGAGGACAAGTACGAGAACGAAGAGCTCATCAAATGGGGTTGGCCGGAGGACGTGTGGTTTCACGTGGACGACCTATCATCGGCCCATGTCTACTTGAGACTCCACAAAGGTGAGACTATAGACACCATCCCTTCAGATGTCCTCACGGATTGCGCCCAGCTCGTCAAGGCGAACAGCATCGAGGGCAACAAGAAGAACAACATCAGCGTCGTTTACACGATGTGGGCCAATCTGAAGAAAACCGACGCGATGGACGTTGGGCAAGTCAGCTTCCACAATGCGAAAGAGGTTCGTTCCATGAAGGTTGAGAAGAGGATCAACCTCATAGTCAACAGGTTGAACAAGACCAAAGTCGAAAAACACCCCGACTTCAGGTTCGAGAGAGAAGAAAGAGACAGGAAAGAGAGACAAGAACAGAAAAGGAGCCAACAGGAAGAAAAACAGAAGGAAAAGCAAGAAGCCAAGGAAAAAGCTCTGCAAGCCGAGATAAAAAACTATTCTTCCCTGATGAAGGCGGAGAACATGAGATCCAACCAAGATGCTGATGAGGATTCCGATGATTTTATGTGATGTGACAAATTTAATGGTACTTTGAGTCAAAGTGCTATAGAAGACTATTGTTACCATACCAATCTCCTCACTTAAATGGTTGGAGAAAATACTTGTTAGAATTAACTACTCGAAATGTTAAGGCAAAGTATATGACTGTACTGATGTTCACTTTGTATTGTTAATGGTGACAAATGTCTTGAATATTTGTGATATAACCAATTATTATACCACCACCTCATTTTCAGCAAGCAACTACAGTAGACTTGGTGATTTGCACATATCAGACCAGAGTTATGTTGGACAATTGGCGGCATCTGAAAAACGAATCTTTTAATAATGTAAACATCTGCCCATAGACACATACAGGGTCCGATTTCCTCAATGCCAAAATAAAAATCTAACCTTTACTATAGGGTGTCCCCCTCCATAATTTATACTTTGCCCACGACTCCCTCATAACAAAGTTGGACCCTGGACACTCTGTAACATTTTTTTCTTAACATATAAAGTTAGCCAGCCTAAAAACTTGAGATTGTAGGGAGTCTACTGTAGTTTGAAATGGGGATTTCATTCAAAAAAAAATTTACTATTCTCAGCTAAGAACACGGAGGTAGTGTTGAACACAATTCTTTTTTTGAAAATCAAGCTACGTATAGTGGTCATAAAAATAACCTTACCCATATACAGGTTTCCAGTGGCAGTAGAAATCAATGAAAGCAAATAAAATTTGAGGTCTAGGTTTTTTAAAACATGTGCTCAAGAAAGAAAAGAAAAGCAAGCCCCTATTTTTTTTTTTGCAGTTGTGGTCACAGCAAGCAAAAAATTTTGAAAAATTCAAAAAGCAGCACTTATACATTGCCGTTATCAGATCAGTAAAATCCATGAATGGTGTTAGAATGGTACCTGTAGCACCAAATGCTGACATGAAAGAAGAAAATACTCAAAAGAGTGTGTTAATTTTTGATGGGAGACTTCCTGCTGCAGTAATGTGATCTGCATTTTGTTTCATTGTCTGCATCTAGCGGTGGCGTTTATCCTGGCTACAGGTACTGTTCCAATGTGATTAATGGTTTCTACTATGCTGATCACTTTGCCATGCATAAAAGTGAATGCTGTTACTTGAATTATTCGAAAATTTGTTGCTGCGACCATCACAAGAGCTAGGGGGTTTGTTTTTTCTTCATTCTTGAACATACTTTGAAACTCCTAAAGCTTGAATTTCAGTTTCATTAGTTGATTCTTGCAGCTGCTAGAGGCTTGTATATCAGCAGAGTTATGACCACCCTATATATAATCCCCCTAAGTAAAATATGCAGAAAACTGACACGTCACAGAACAATCTTGGGAAGAATTTTAAGAATTCTTCTGCATAGAAAAACACTAAAGAAAATTTTATTGCAGAACATTTTTAGTCAGTCGAGGGTTTGTTGCAGAACAATGTAAAATGCTCTACTTTGAGGTCTGTAATATTCCTTGGTATATCGATCTTCATAAAAATTTTTTTGGCATTTATATAATAAACATGAACTATTTTATTTCACTTAATTTTAATAAGCTGACGCAATCGCTTGAATGAACTGATAATTATAAATCACCAAGTCCTGGTGGATTATCATGCGATTAATTGCAGTCTTGTAGGTTAGGAAGAAAACTTTGTAATTTTAGGTTTTGTAATTAGGTACTGTACGTACTTTGTTATGTACCTAATCAATACTGACACCATTTACACATTGTGTTCAAAGTTGGCAAAAAATTTCCTGTTAAGTTAATGTAAAAATACGAGTTAAATTTTTAATAAAGTTTTACAGTTTCAGTAGTTTTTTTAGTCATATCAACTATTTTACTTCTAAGCACAGTGAAACCTCTCTTTTATGGAAACTGGTAGAATGAAAAAAAAAAATCTGTAAAACAGGAGTGACCGTTAATCAGGTTTAAAATGCATACCTTTATTATACAAGAGGGGTTTTACTGTAACGGATAAGATTTTGTTAGGCTTGACAAATCCTTAGGTGCCTGGCTTCAGTGCATAAAAAATTGAGATTAGCACCTGAAAGTCTTTAAATGACGTTGCTAAATTTTAGTTTGAGCATAAAATTTAAAAAATTTACGTTAGTGACACATCTATATGTTGCTTGACATCAAGGGAAAAAATTAGCTGCTGCCCGATTTTTTTTCTAATTTCTTAAGCCCTGTTATGAATAATAAACATTAGCTCGTTGATAGCACATTGAAAATATACTTGGTAAAGTATGAACTTTTTTTGTACATGTGCCATCCTAATTTCTCTTTTGAAAAAACAATATTTAAAAAAATATCAAAGATAGGGACAAGTGGCTTGAAGCATTTAAAACAGGTTTGTTTTTTCATCATTCACACATTTTGTGACATGGATGTTACGAAGGATAAATAAGAAATATAATATATAAATATATATTAAAGAAATATAATATATAATATAAATATAATTCAAAATAGAAAAATTTGAAACCACCTTTTTTTAAATGTTTTGAGCTGTTTGCGTCTATCTTTAACAGTTTTTTTAGACTTCTGGACCACCCAGAATTTAATGCAAGCTGATAAGAAAAAAAAAAATTAGAGGCCCAACAAAAAAGGTGTTTTTCTTCTTCCACTCTTAATTCTATTTTTTGTAACATCCATTCTACAAATAACACAGTAAGGAACACTATTTAGACTTGACATTCTCTGTGTTGCTAAAGTGAAAAAAAATCGAAATCTTCTTCGAAAACTTCAAGCCATTTGTCTATCTCTCTTTAATAACTTTTTTAAAATATTTTTACAAGACTTCTGGACCACCCTGCATACTGCTCAACAGCCTTCAGTGTTCTTGAACTCGCTGATCACTAGTTTTAATTTAAGAACACTACTTTAGTTAGAAAGTTGATACTGAAAAAATGTCAATAACTAATGATTCAAGCATTAAAATGTTTATTATCGCATACGATAAACATGAAAAGAAAAACCCTTGGAGAATTACACAATCCTAACTCTATCCAATGTTTATTATACTATTGATATATTACAGGTTTCATTGCAACAGCTACAGGGTTCTGAACACCCGTTGATCATACGGAATTTCTCCTGTTCGACACTTCTTTTCGAAATTATTCTGTAAGGATAAAAAATAGATAAAAAACTTTAAATGTTGATATATAGGAAAATAAATTATGGAAGCAAAGTTCTGTCTTCAATTATATTAGGTAAAAAAAACCTGAAATGGTAACTGGACATACAGTATAAATACTATATAAGTATATGAATGATATTACTCTCTAGTCCCAATGTATTTTTCATAATGTTAATATACAGGGTGGTCATAAAATAACTGTCGATATACAAGCTCTTCACAGCTGCAAAAATTAAAGAATGCGAATGAAATTCAAGACATAGGTGTTTAAAAGCATGTGCTTGGGAATGAAAAGCAAAAAAAGAAAAACCCAGCTCTCGGATCAGTGGAAAAAGTATGAATTACATTAGAATGCATAGGTGCCAATAATTCCAATTTACCTAGAAGCCTTCTAACTTTTCAGCCTTAATAAAATCTTATGGTCAGAAATCGAATTGTTCCTATTTTTTTTTATATCTTTATAGAAAAATGCCTTAAAGTCCTATAATTGTGCTTCGTTTGGAATGAAAATCCTTAAAACAAATACTCCTTTAGCCCTTACAATTACAGACTGACTATGTTTTCCAAGGAAAAATATGGGAAAATCAAGATTTCAAGTATGAGAAATTGGTAATTGTTGCCAAACAAGATGCCAAAAGCAAGCGAAGTTATTTTTATGACCACCCTGTATGATAATCTGTAATTATAATTCCTTTATAGTGATATGATTTTTTGGTCTCTTCAATTAGGGGTTTTACTGTATAAGGAAAAAAATGGTTTTCATAGTTCATAATAATACTCTTTTAAAAGCAAGTGACTGAAATACTTACTTTCTGTCGGGTAAAAAACCATGTCAAACCAGCTATAGGAAGAATAATGTATCCTGCAAACAGGCCAAAATTCTTGAAAGTGGGAATGAATCGATCGATGACTGTCATGCTCATCGAGTAATTACGTTGAAGTCCTGGATCAAACTAAAAAAAAACAAAAACATGAGTGATGACCGGAACAAGAATTTAATTCATGTAAAATCTATTAGGTATGGGTGATAAACAACACACGATGACACATTTCTAATGCTTGACAAAACTAGTCAAATCCCCTATTCGATGAATCAGATAAAACCATTTTTATTCAATAAATAGAGGAGGAAATTGTTATATATGTGTGGTATATCAGAGGTGAGTTAATAAAAATATACATATGGGGACTATTCCACTTTTACGATCAATACCGTTCCAAGGTGAAAGGTGTTTTTTTTTGCATGTTTGGTATTTACATAGGCTTACTGGTTATCCAAATTATAAAATACAGACACTCATGGTAAAATAATAATGGTAATACACACACCCATATTCAATTGACATAAATTTCGGGCAGTCAGCCAATGACTGCAACATACCAGCTGGCCAACTCACAATCAGAAGCAAAATCCAAACAAACCAAGGATTGCTAACTTGGAACCACTGTCTAGATGTATGGGTCAGTTTGGATAATGTCAAAGCCTTTCATACCGCTACTTCGTGTCATACAATGTTATACATTCAAAAAGTTCAGAGACTTATTTTATCACAGAAGAATGAATACAGATAGAACCTGTTTATCTGGTGTTTCCTTCGCAGTAACTACCTTGTGCAATTACGCAATTTTTCTATTGTTCATAAACAAATTCTTCATCTCAGGAAAAAATTACTAGGGGGTGTGGTCCATCACAACAGTAAGCTTGGTTCACAAATTCTCGCCTGGTGTCAGATTACATGTCAAAACATCACATTCCAATATTTCTACCACCCTTATTCTATTTCCCTAATTTTATATAGCCATTATATACAGGGTGATTATAAAAAAACTATCCCAACATATGGGCCCCTAACTATCATACCATTCACAGAAACAATGAAATTTTGGCATAAGGTATTTTGATGTATGCGCTCAAGAATGATATGGAAAACAACAGTGTCACTCTAACAGTTACTGTTACAGTGAGAAAATTTCGAAAATATCAAATGGCAACACCAAGTTTTTTGTATTGGAATGTGATCTCCATTGTGAAAAACCCTAAATAGCGTTTGAACGGCAACTGTAGCATGAAAATCCCCGGCGGTAGATAGGCTAAAAGTGAGGACAACCAATAAGGACAGAGAAGCAGCATAAAATAAAGCATTTTATTGTGTTTGACAAATTTTTCACACGACCTTGTGGAGGACTAATCAGGCTGGGATCTCAGCCGAAGAAACAGTGTGACGAATGAAACGAACATTAATGCTCTGGTGCACGGCAAAGTCCTTTTTAATTTTTCCTTGCCTAGCTCCGGGAATTTTCGTGCTACAGGTGCATTCTAACGCTATTCAGTGTTTTTCAGTATGGAGATCGCATTCCAATACAAAAAACTTGGTGTTACCATTTGATATTTTCGAAATTCTCTCACTGTAACCGTAACTGTTAGAGTGACACTGTTGTTTTCCATATCATTCTTGAGTGCATACCTCAAAATACCTTATGCCAAAATTTCATTCAGTTTCTGTGAATGGTATGATAGTTAGGGGCCCATATGTCGGGATAGTTTTTTTATAATCACCCCGTATTACTTATTACGCTGAATACAGCTTATTTCCCTGATCTGGCCTTCATGAGACTTTTTCCCGGGATAAAGAATTTGCTTGAGGGGCAATGATTATCAGGTTCTGAAGAAGTGTGGCGAGCAGCAATGAAAGCACTGGAGAGTGTGACAAAAAAAAAAAAAAAAGACTTGCAATCGGTATTTACATATTTGTATGAACAATGGCAAAAATGAATAATTGCATAGGCCAGTTACTACAAAGGAAACACCAAATAAACAGATTCTATCTGTATTCATTCTTTTGTTACAAAATAAGTTTCAGAACTTTTTGAACGTAGTGGTAATTTACATAGAAGTACATTCAATGTTTGTGCACATACAAAAATGATTTACTTGTAGATAATATTTTTTGAAATCACAGTATTCTTTCAATGAAAGTTATCACACATTAAAAATAAAAGGAAACAAGATCTCTGAGGTCAGTAAGAATGACTCACCACAATGGCCTCAGGATATGAAGGATCTGTCATTTTCCTGATATATTCCGAACGTAGGGCTCTCCTAAGTTTGGCTCTCTCGTTCATCTGCCTGATTTCCTCGGGAGATGCATCGACTTGGTTCCTGAAATCCACCATTTTTTTCTCCTGTCAAAATAAGAGAGTATAATTTTATATAATTCATGCAGAATTTTTCATATTACAGTCGATGTTTGTTAATAACAACCCCACATTATAGCGGTCATTCCATTACAATGACTGCTAGGATGAGTACCAAATTTTTCATAGAACGAATATCAAATATATTTTTTAAAAATACAATTCCCAATATAAGATCAATTTTCGACGGGGTAATTATATCGAGCGTCAACTGTATTTTTAACCATTTCATTTTAACCTTTGCTACTGGGGGGGGGGGGGGAAACCAGATATTTATTCAAATCTGAAATACACACCAGAATCTTTATCTTGAATGTGATGGGGTTTGAAAAAAAAAAGGATACTTTTAAAAAGAGTTTGAAAAGTTAAATTTATATATATAGAAAATATACAACCAAAATGATGCAAAATTTGATTTTAATATCTATGGTGATGTGCCAAGAGGGTTGACCCATATTTTACAGGACAGACCAATCTTTTCCCTATTATAGAGCTCTTGGAAAAGACAATCATCTCCATCTGCACATGCCATGGGTAAATCACATGTTTCTAATATCTTCCCTGGTGCCTATATCTTCCCACCAGTAACCCTAACGAATAGCAGCAAATTAGATCTGGCAAAAAAAAAAACCAAAAAAAAAAAAAAGGAATACACAGTATAATGGAAATTTACAAATAAAGCATTATTTGTAGGTGTTACATTTAAACCCAGATTGCCGCCATCATTTATTTCGCATAATTTCGGTGCTATAATGAGTTTGACACTACAGTAGACTTTCGATAATCCAGCATTTTTTAGATGGTTTTCTTTGAGCATAAAAGAAGAAAAAATGTCACTGCATATCTTTCCACTGAAGTTTATAGCATTTAACGATTTGGTAATCTGGCACACTCTTGTGTAATATGTGCCGAATTATAGAGGGTTGACTGTACATCAAATCACAGCCTAACAGGTCTAATCAATAGAAATAGAAGATTTGTTCTCTTAAAATTTCTGGTGCTAAATGGGGTTGGTGCAAGGAACCGTTATAACAGGGTTCGACTGCATATATGCAATTTTGAATATATTCAAAACTCAGTGGCAGGGCCACAACTAGGCGAGAGCGAGAGGTTTTGGCACTGGCCACAAAAGGGCATCAAATTTACTCTTTGTTAGTTTACAACTACCAGTTGAGACATTGGCCCTAGGTGGCAGAGTAAATTTGTTTCTAGTTGCTGCCCTGAAATGCGATATGTTCGTTATTTTGTTTGCAAAGTAACTGGCCCAATTTGAATAGCCATACTTTCTGTAAGCCATTTCCAACCAATAGGAGAAGAGTATGACTGCTTTCCTACAGAGCCCAAGAGGCCTCACACCAGGGCTTCATGGCAGGCATGATTGGTCAACTGGTTCTGAAGGAGCCAAAGGTCTCGTACGGTGCACGTTTTGCCAATCTCCGCATTTTTGTTGTGTATAAGCAGTGTTTTCCTAGAAGCAGGTTTTTTTTTTGTACCGCGTGAACCAAATAGGTGCATTTCGCCTTCACAGAAACATGTAACTTCACCACACAACGGGTTTGTGTCTTCCCAGCATGTCGCATTATGTTATGTTGTCTGCATATCTCCAGTTTGATTTCTGTGAGAACACAAAACAAAATGCAGAGAAGATTAGCAAAATGCGCGGTGTATGAGCCTTCAGACTTAGTTGGCCAATCACATCTGACGTGAAGCGCTGTCGCGAGCAGTGCCGTCTTAACGCATGGTCCTACCCGGGCACGGCTTGGGGGGCTTTAAGAGAATGGGGGGGGGGCCCTCACAAAAATGAGAACCGGTTAAAATTTTCAAGAAATTGCCAGGTAGGGCCTCAAAAAAAATCACTTGGCCTGGGGGCCCACGTTGCCCTGGTCGCGAGGCTGCTTGCAGGAAAACAGTCGCACTGCTTTTCCCGTTGGTGAGGGTGAGTGAACGGTGTCAAGCTGGGTAATTCACGTTGTACGCGGCGCAAAAAAAACCTACTCCTAGGAAACACGGCTGTATTCGCTAATTATGCTGTAGGGGCCTCTAAACACTGACGTTATAAGAGAGGCGACGTTAGAAATAATGGTCGTTATATCGAGTTCTTATTGCATAATTAAATTGCGTGAAAATATCAAAGGGAAACTCATAATTACCTACAGTAACTCTGATGATAGGTTTTGTTTATAACGTTGTTAAAATCCTCAAGGTGAACGTTTCCTTTGCTGGGACCACTACTAGATCAAGAGCCTGCCGTCTGATTTGATTTTGTTGATTAGACTCACGAAAAATTCTAATAGAGTACGATTATATAAGAACTTGAATTTACTTCAAATATTATCTAGTAAAATACTTTAGATTAGTTCAACAAATATTATACATGTTTCTTAGAAAATTATTATTAAAGTTCCTTGTCAGAAATGTTTAGACGTTCCCATGAACGCGCGAAATGAAAACAACTTGAGCCAGAATTTTTTATTATTTGTTTCTTTTTACCATGCAGGCTAATATGTTTCAAAGATAATTATTATTTTCTTTGTTATTATATCTGATGATAGGTTTCACGATTTTTCGATGAGTTGACTTGTGTAATGACGGAATTGACAAGCTGAGATAGACATTTACATGGTAAGTGATTTGATAGATGATCCCGAATTCCTCCATGGGTAAGTGCCCAGGGTCCCCGAAAGTATGGGGCGGGGGGGGGGGGGTCCAACAATAAAACAACATGTATTTTCCTATTAACCAAGCATATTTGGTTTCTTCAGGACCCTGCGAGTTGAAATTGGGCTCCCCTCATGATATAGGGTTATTTTTTGATGATTTGAGTATTGACTATTATTTAGGACTATTAAATAGCCTAAGGTTGACGTTTGATTGATTCATTGGAATAAACATATATAAAACACTTATAAATTAATTTCTTTATTGACTTAGCTTTGTTTTCGGTGGGTGAACTACTTAAAATTATTGAGTGTGCTTTGTAGTTTCAAACATTGCTCATATAAGTTAGGCAGATACAGGGAAATGACGATGGGGTCAAACACCTCCTTGTTCAGTAAGAAATTTGTATTTGTGGTATAGGCAAGAGAGTGGGCATTTGCTCTCCCATTCATTAGGCGCACCCTCAATAATTTGTTCCTCCCTCGTTCGAAGAGCATGCATCTGCTTATGGTTGCAGATAGGAGAAAACTATTTAGTCTACAAGCTGAGAATCTTCATGAAACGCAGTTAATAATTCAAAATGCAAATTGACACAGCCCACAACATTGCGTGTAATTCAGATTTTGAAGACATGGGTGAAGGCTAGCTCTGATTTTGTCTAGCCAAAATCATGGCGGCACGTCTACATGGTGACTAGAAAATTGGTATTGGCATCTGAAATTTTATAAATGTTGTTGTTAAATTGAAGTCTAAGGGTGAGGCACAAAAGTTTCTGATTTTATTATGTTATTTCTTTTGACATGTGAAAAGTAAAAGACAACATTATTTAAGACAGTGTTTCTTAAGCAAAGTACCATGATTGGTGCTTAAATATTTTTTCAATTTGTCAAGCCCTGCTGAAAAGTATTCCATGGACAAGCACATCTCAACATGCGTCTTATCTTGCCATAGCAAGTTATTTGTGAAATTGTTTTATTTTCGCTAGTGCAATGCAGCGGACAGTGGCTTCAAAGCGGGGAGTGCTGTGAGTGCTCGATCACCCAAGGTAATTTATAACACAAGTCTGAGTACCCACTTAGTTGATTAGAAAATCAAAAATTCCTACGTAAAGATCAAGACGAGCACGCACACGTTCCAAATACTTCTAATGATTCTGGCAGCAGTTGCGTTTTGTGAATTTTGACGTGAAGGGCATCTATCAGTTGATGGTCTTCAAAAGGCGTGATTCAAAAGTTGGAAGAAACTAGGATTGCTTATAGACCAGGCGTTCAGCCTGGCAGAGAATGGAAACCAGTGTCAGAACAGACAATTACAGATGCTGCGACACTAATTGTCGACAGCACACAGGAGATAATTTCTGGTACTACCAGCATCTGAGGATGTTGTGCAGAAGATGTAAAGTGAAATCCATGAGAATGATGCTCGTATTGAAAATGGTTGACATTTTCGTCGAGAAGGAGAATGTGATGAATGAAGTGCGACATTTAAGTGTAATTTTGCCTTTATTAATAATTTATCTACTTACTACTACACCATACACAAACTCTGACCATATAGCTATACCGCAATTTACTGCCATTAACAAGTTGGGTTGGAAATGAAGGCACCATCTATCGGTGGCTGCTTCAAGCTCATTAGGGGAAATATCTTGATATGTATATTCTTTCCCCCAGTTTGAACATTTGACCTTACGGCAGCCTTCACGCTCATCATTTATCTGGACTTTGTTACTTCTTTTAAGGAGTAACTAAGGAGGTCTTTGCAACTATGTGTGGCACAGCGTCTCATTTTTCCCTATCAGCAACATTCAGAACTACTTATAATTTTTTTCTTGCTGTAATTCTTTCTTCCATGAGTCCTCCCACCAAGTTTGGTGTCATTATGGTTGTTAGGTCGAGCTACAGGTGACTCTGAGTACTGCGAGTTTAATTACAAACTGCCTGTATAATCAGTTTCAAGCCATTTTCAATTTTTGAGAGACATCAGAAAAAAATGACAATTATGATGCCAAATATTGAACTGCTAAATCTCTTTGTGACTATTATATTGATCACTAAACTATCACATATTGCAAAACTCTGAATGATGGTAAAGATTCATCCCACCCATCCTTTCTCACTTTACTATTACTATAAACCGTGCATGCTTCTCATCTATATTCTTCTATGGAATTTCTGACAAATTGGTACATGTTGGAATGTGTGTGTATGCTTAATAGACCAAACGTGAAGTTTATTTCTGTGGAATACGTGTTATGCGTTGCTTATCAACTGCTACCATATGTCTTCCGAGTTCAGAAGCAGACATTGGCTGGTTGTTTTTTGCTTGTGTCATGCATGAATTTTTTTAAATTTTGTAGGTCTGATTGCTCTCTGGGGAGAATTTTTTTAAGTAGGAGATTAGCTTGCATTCGCACCACCACTATGCCATCAGTAGGGCTCGAACCTGGGTCCTCGCAATGCGAATCCATGAGAATGGTCACATGACTGCATAGTGGCCCTTCAACTTTACTGATGAAATTGCTTTATATTGATCCACAATATGTTAAAAATGCATGAAATAATTTCACCTAAAAAATTTAATTTTCTGAATATTTTGCAGGATTGCCCTCGACCGGATAATACAGACTTTGAAATCGCTAATGTCCTTGATGAAG
Source organism: Pholcus phalangioides (assembly GCF_987345545.1). NCBI lineage: Eukaryota > Metazoa > Arthropoda > Arachnida > Araneae > Pholcidae > Pholcus > Pholcus phalangioides. Next base: position 20,033,372 of record NW_028301603.1, on the reverse strand, counting down.
TATCAGCTGTTTGTGTCAAATCGGGGGTGAGATTGATTCCAATAATTTATAATTTACTGCACTGCGATAAAATAATTTTTCTGTGCACATCAAGATACCAGAGCATCCCAATTTTTTCTATTGGTCACCTGAAAACTTTTTGGCATTAGAAAATTCAGTTATTAGTAAACATACATTCAGTCATGTTTCCTAACTCTGTCTCATGGATGCTTTTTTCTTTCTTTTGAAGATGAAAGTGAAGTCTGCTCATAAGTCATCTGTTCCTTGTGCGTACTTCCTTGAATCCATTCGATCCGATGATCTAAGGATGAATGTAGATGTAAGTAAAATAAACCTTTATTTGATTTTATTTTCAAAAGCATGGGTGCCAATCAGTGGTTGCCAATTCGAATCTAGATGCGTGATTCATGTATCAAAATTCAATTTCACCCCTTTTTGTTGAATGGAAATACTCCTTCAAATTTTAGGTATTTTTCTAATGAAGTTATTTCTCACTGATAAAAAAAAATTCCCTTTGTCTTACAAAAATACCCCTTAAAATTTTATGGAGGAGTGAAATTATTACTCTTCAAAATTATATTTTCGGTTAACATTGGTGCCAATGCTTCCGATTTTTCAGCCTTACTAAAATAGTAAGGCCAGAAATAGATTCTTCAGATTCTTTGTGTATTTTTAGAAATCTCCCCAAAATGTACTGAAATTATGGCTATGAATAAATAAAAAATCTGGAGAGGAGATTCCCACCACCTATGCAAAAGTTATTGATGTTGCCACCTATGCAAAAGTTATTGATGTTGTCTCTTTTGTTTATCGATTTATTTAACCATTTATATTCATTCTAATTAATCAAAACTGCATAATCTGATATGCATAAAATATCATTCCCATGATGTCAGTGTTGTTATTTAATGTATTTTCTTTATTGTTGCTGCAAAATTTTAACATGAATGCATTTATGCAAATTCATTTTTATGGTTATATTCTTTCTACCATGCCCCTGCCCCACATTAGCCAGCATGCCTTAAAACTCAAGAGATACCAGCTTTTTCAATGTTGGGGGGGGGGGGGTCTGGTTCATTTCCCAGCATGGCGAGAGAAGTGAAGGTCAATACGGATCGCAATATACAGTCAGCTAATTTCATTGATTTTTGAGTGCAGATATTCAAAAATCTGTGACTCAAATTTCCCAGCATGCTGTTCTCTTTCGCTGTTGCTGGGCATGCCAGCTAATGCGGGGAATATGCTATTAATGGGTCATTGATCAATGTCCTATTATTTTATTATTTGCATGCAATCAGTATGAATGCTCACTTCTTGCTATCCAATATGTTTATTAAAATCTTTTTTTTTGTGGATTGTTTTTGGTCATTCGTAAGTTTAATAATATTTTTTAATTTCATTGTAGATGGAGCATGAAAGTGATCCTGAATGGAAAGTGGTTACTGGACAGCCAGTTCCACATTCACACAATGTATGTAATCTCTTTTGCTTCCCTACTTTCTGGTATATTACTATTGGTTTTCATTGAATTACAGGTTTGACGTAACCAATAATATATTAGTGTGATCATTGACTGAAATGAAATGGTAGATCATTTACTAAAAATTTATATTCAGTTCACATATTTTCTTACATACACACTCAAGAGCAATCAAATTAGAGATATATGTGGGGTTAGACGTTGTGTGTTTGACCATGGCTTCTGTATCCCATAGCAAGGAGATAGAATGGTGCGACTCTGAATGGTCCGAATGGTGCGACTGTATATGCGTTTCGGTGTACTTGTGTTAAATTGCTGAGTGATTTGTTTCACTGTGACCTGTCTATCAGCTGTTACCATGTGAGTCAGCTGACCTTGACTCCACTCACTCAAATACTGTTGTCTACAGCAGTTGACCCTGGCAGGATTTTCTTTTACTGGAATCAATGTGAAAATCACAGTGCATGCAGGAGTTCTGAGACAGAGTGACCTATATGTTGATCCCAATAATTTTCCCATGATCAAACGCACTTCTATCCATCATATTGCCCATAATGTGTTCAACTATGACTGTTCCTGGAAGCAGCACTTCTGCAGCAGCTGCAATTCTGCTTACATCATGTCTGTGTTAGTCATGGGCTGCCCACAGCACCTATCTGTTGATACCACCAGCTGTCTTTTATTCAATTACTCTTGAGTGTATATATGAATGTTGCAACCAATGCCTACAACTTTTGGCCTGTGATTTCGCAAAGTTTCCAGACTTTTCCATTGTCTCAATACTCACTTGCCAAAACGAGAGTGACAGCAAGACCATAGGCGAATATGCCCCCCTTCAATTAAAAAGTTATTATTGGCATGGGCGGGAGGGCAGAGGTGAACATTTGCCCCCCTGTTCATATACACAGTCTTGGTGATCTCCCCCTCCCATTCGAATAGCCTGTATCCTTACATGGTCAAGACGAACGGTTTTTGTGATAGAACCTAGGGTTGAAAATTACTTTTTTATGTAGTGCGTGCTAACATGCAATTTGAACTATTGGTATTATAAAAGAGAAAAAGGAAAAGTCTTATAGAAACCATGTAGGGATAGAGAGAAAATATTCTCTTTGCTCTGTTCTGTATGCACATAATACTATCAGAGCAAAAAATAATATTTTTTTCTCCACAATTACCTGTGACTAGTTAGGGTATGTTACAGATTACCATTATCAGTACAAAGAGATGCTTTTCCTATCACACTTTTTACAAAATTTTCCTGTCGTTTTTCATCTAGTGAGCTAAAAGAAATCTAGGGATTTCTAGAGTGGTCGTAATACATGTATTCCCCTAAATAAGTGAGTCATGGCCCTAGGGTTTCATCGTGAAAGTTGATTGTCTTTGCATCAATCCATGGCTCCAAGCTGTCCATGCTCTTGATTTACCTGGAAGCATTCCAAATTTTCAATCTTATCAAAATTTCCCAGTTGGAAACCAGATTCTTCTGGTGTTTGTATCTTTATAAATAAATCTTCAGATTATGAATTACAAAAATGGAAAATCACCAAAGAAAATCCCTCAGTCCTTGCAATCTCGGGGTGACCATGTTTACTTGGGAAAGATGCTGGAAATTGTCAATTGTTGCCAAATATGATACCAAAATTGAACAAAGTTTCCAATCATTGCTAAAATGTCTGAAAAAAAAATCGCCAATGACGGGAAATGAAGTGCTACTGCAAATCACAGTAGATTAAATTAAATTGACAAACTGTGTGGAATGAAAATTCATTATCATAATTATCATAATAATCAGCTTGATTTTGTTGTAAAATAAAAAACAAGCTTCATTGAAAATACGGGAATGTCTTGGGAGAACAGGTCATATATCGTCACCCACAGCAATACCCAAAAAAATCCTAATTTTTCCTTCCTATATGCATGATGTTTTCTTTAGCAGTGAACTGTTTCGTCATATGACTGACTACTGATTTTGGAAGTAAGGGAATTGGCACCTATATGCATGTACTATCATCCCTCTCATTTTGGTTAAGAGTTCTGTGATACCCTGTATATTCAGTAAAAGGTATAGTCCTTTAATCATGACTTGTGACTAAGTCATGTCATGTGATCCTATTCTTTTCGAGAATTAGAAGCTAAAGTGAAAGCTTAGTTGCTGATGAACGATTCTTGATGCCCAATCACCTTGTTTGACAGACAACTTTTTTTCTATTAAGGATTTGCATGTACCCTTTGACTTTATCTAAAAGGAAAAAATAGAATCGTTCCACTTGATGTGATATAGCCAAGTCTTATCTCATGCTTGGAGGATTATATCATTCCATTGCATTACAATAAATAAACATTTTCTGTGATTTCCATGTTTAGCTACAGTCCTTATGAGAAAATGCTGGAATTTTATCTATTTTTATCCTGATTTCATAATTAGAATATTATTTATGTGTATCTGTATTAAATATGTTCATTAGTTTTTGGTTTTTCTCCTTCACCTTTAGAAATGCCCAGAGACATTTCATACACACTATGTTGATAAACTTGGCAGACCTAGCCTAATGGTAAACTTATGTTCTTATAAATTATTCTGTGAATGTACTTGTTATTAGGGTGAGTCCAAAGTTTCACAATATTATCATAGCATCAGCTGCTGCAATCATGTCATGTGATCAGAGCAAATCACAGCTAAAAATGTTAATGACTAAAAAAAAGGCTAGCCTAAAAACTTCTAAAAAAAAGGTACATTCGCTTAGGTAGACATTACTTAGATTTTAGAGGCATAAAGATGAGCATACAACGTTGTCTAATTTGGAAATTTTTAATTCGCGAGCAAGTTTAGATGGGGGCCACAATGCAGTGAAGCTATCAAACACTTTTTAAGAATTTTTATACATTTTGGGGTCATTCAAGTATTACGTCAGCTTTGGGGGGGGGGGTTCGGATTTGCTGACTTTTGATGACAAGGGGGGGGGGGTTTGAAGGTTGCTTATGCCATCCCTTTTTAAAGATATGAAATATTCTAAGCTGTTGACGAAATTTTGCTGGGGGGGGGGGGGTCAGTGTTTTGCTGACTTTTGCTGACAAGGGGGGAGGGGGTCAAAAATGGCTGAAAATCTGCTAATGTAATACTTGAATGGCCCCTTTAGAGTGTCACAAAACTCATCAAAAGTGTCTAAATGAGGTTAAGGCAGCAAGTTGATTGAAGAGGTTTTGCTCAAACTTTGCAAGAAACTAAAAAAAAACAAAAAAAAAAAACAGTGGATCAGGTAGACTTTTTTTAAGCACAGAGATACCCAAACCACGGGTATGCTACTACTGCTTACTTAACTGTACATGCACCTCATAAACATTCTTTTGCAGAATTTCTAATGAATTGGTACATGCCAGAACATTTTGTGTGTGCACATGTGCAGCTCCAATGTGTTTATGTTTTCAGAGTTGTACTTGTTTCCTGTTCCTACTGGAAACAAGCACAATTTGACGACATGAATAACAACATGAAATCTGCTATACGTAGGTTGCAAACTGCAGGTTCTGGTTCCTTGAGACAGTTCATACAGAACAGAGCAGAACGGACCAAGCCCAACTAGGCTTTGTCATTTATGCGATATGAGCTCTTTGCCCAAGAGGGCATCATTGTGCCAGAGAAAATTATGAGTTACAAAAAAAAAAAAAAAAAATTGAGGTCCCTATCATAGGACCTAAACAGCTGCTAATCATGCATGTGCATTCACATATAATTTCAAAAGCATGTATGATGTCAGGCATATACAAAAATAATCATGTTATACAAGGAGTTGGAGGGGGTTGTCCTCTATTTTAGCATGCTCAGAGGACCCTTTGATAATATGCATTCAGATACAAAATTCAAAGTAAGTGGAAGAAAAACTGAAATTTATAATGAAAATATTGAAAAGAATGAAAGTAGTGATGAAATTTGGATATATTTTTGTTTCCATCAAAATAAATATTATGTTCATATGCATTTATGTTAACCCTCTAGCTGTGAACGACGTGAATATCACATTTCACATATCATATAAAATTTTGTGGGTTATTCTATTATGTTTCATATCGCATTCTATAGCGGATAAAAATACCCTGTGATTTCGTACAGAAAAATTCAAAAACCGACTGCGGCTGGAGAGATGAATGTTTTTATGTGAATTTTCACTAAACAATTCCTTATATTACAAATTGGCCAAGTGGTTGTAGCCCAAGAGAAATGAAGTTTTTATGTTTTTCCCCAAGATTAATAAAAGCTTTGAGTGTTTCTGTATCTGAAATCTAGGTTTTTGAGCAGTGTTTAGTAATTTTTTCATACTTTTAAAATAATCATCAGTTGTTTTTTTTTTCTCTCTGTGACAAATTTTTTTGAATAATTACTTAGGAACATCACAACGAAACTAGAGGACCGAGGTCCTCTTTCTCTTCTGGGTCCATTCAAAGTTCACATGGAAATCTTGAAAAAACGACTCCATATGTGCAAATGCATGTAGCAGAGCAATCTGGTTTAGCCCCCTTGCAACTGGTGAGAATATATTTTTTTCTCTCTAAATAATAAGAAAATTTCATTGTAATGAAATGATAAATTAGTGTTAAAAAGTATGAATTTCTGGTGAAATGATGAATCAAACATTTACAGACACACTCCTTTATATGATTTATGTTGAGTATCTAACTCTAGTGTTTTCAGTTGTATATTTGCACGTATTACATAGAAATACACTAGATTTTGAGATTTAATTTTAATTTGTTTATAATTTTTATACTTTATTTGTACAATCCTCATCCCCATGTTTCATCATCATTTTTACTATTAGCAAATATGAGACGTAGATCTTAGATGAATTCAAGGAATTTTGTGTAAAGTTAAGATGTTTGCTTGCTCTCTGCCACCTATGGAAAACAAAATATCTTCAGAGGAGCCAATGCAAAAGTTTGTTTGGCTGAAATGAATGAGAGAGAGATGATAATAAAGTGTGCTTTGGCACTCCTGGGTACCTTGAAATCAGTGAAAGCTTTTGAAAGATATTTCAGCAATTTCTATTTTTGAAAGTAGCATTGTCAGTGTCCATCATCATAAAAAAGTCATAAAGTATCATAAAGTCACTAAATGAGAAAAAGGTACAAAATAAGAAAAAAGTATTTAGTGATGCTACATTGATTATGAACGAGAGCGTAACAAACATTTTAGTAAACATCCAGCAGAGACATATATCACTATAACAACCGAGCCGACATTTGAATGTCATACTGTTGCCATTCTGCGACTCGTTATAATGATAATAATAATAATAAATTAATAACATCTTCAACATCTTCCTCCCTTTAGGAGAAACCATAAGTTTCTTATAATTTGTGAGAGTAAGTCAGCCTGGATAGAGGCTCTACCAGGCGACCCGATCTTGTGACTGTGTAAGATCCATTATCCCGGGTTGTCTGTGATGACGGGCGTGCTATCTGTTTCTGTGGTGTTGGAACTTGGCATTGGGATGATACCTCATCCTTGGTTGCTGGAGATTTAGGACCACTTCTTTTTGGCTTGTACTCAGGCTCTTGCATCTCGGGTAAGGATGTCACATTGTCTTGGTGGTGACAGGCTGGCTGTGAAGCTGTTTGCTTGATTTCTATATCTTGTTGTACTCATGGTTTAATGAATTGTCTGCTTCTTCTCAACATGGAGCCCTCATTTTTATGAATCTCATACGTTCGCGGACTGATCTGTTTTGTTACGCAGGCTTCTTCCCAAATCGATCTCTTGTGTGGAGGGTTCTGGTGCCACACTGAAGCTCCAGGATGCAATGGCGCAAGGTCTTGTGATGCTCTATTATGTGGCTGAGCCATCTCATTCTGCCTTTCTATCAACTTTGCATAGTAGAGTGAATTGTAGACGCCGGCTACTAGTCCGCAGGCTCGTCTGTGTAGGTCTTCTAAAGATCCTTTGCGTTGAGCTGCACCTCAGTTGACTATCTGGCGTGTTACGTTGAGCTAATAAGCCCAGGTATGGGTCCTCTACTGAGCGAGCACACTTTTTGAAGATAGATTTCACAATTTTAACAGCAGATTCTGCCTGACTATTGGAGCAGTTGTTGCTCGACATGAGATGACGGAAGCCCCAGCCATTTGCGAAATCTAGGAACTGTTTGTTCTTGAATTGTGGACCACCGTCTGTGATGAGCATGCAAGGAATTCCGTGCCGAGCAACATGATGCTTCAATTTGTGAATTACTGTGCTAGCTAGATTATTTTGCAAGAAGTCTACTTCTTGTATGTTTATGGGCATCTTTTTATCAGCCACCTCGTTGGGTATTTTGCCTGTTGTGGCGTTGTATTTGTATTTGTATGAATTTGCTGAAGTAATCTACCAGGGCCAAGTAATTTCACTCTTTCAGCTGAAAAATATCAGCACCCATTTTAAGCCACAGGCCTGGAGGAATGTCATGAGCTATCATCGTTGGAGTTGGCTGGGCTGGTGCGAAGGCAGTGCATGTGCCACATGACTCTACATACTGCCAAATATCTCCTGACATGTTCGGCCAGAAGACAACTTTTCTCTTGCTTGTCTGAGACTTGCATTTAAGTCCTGATGCCCAGCATGTATTTTTTTCATTTCAGCTCAAAGTGTTGTTGGCAATGCAAAAGTTTGTTTGGCTGAAATGAATGAGAGAGAGAGAGAGAGAGATGATAATAAAGTGTGCTTTGGCACTCCTGGGTACCTTGAAATCAGTGAAAGCTTTTGAAAGATATTTCAGCAATTTCTATTTTTGAAAGTAGCATTGTCAGTGTCCATCATCATAAAAAAAGTCATAAAGTATCATAAAAAAGTCACTAAATGAGAAAAAGGTACAAAATAAGAAAAAAGTGTTTAGTGATGCTACATTGATTATGAACGAGAGCGTAACAAACATTTTAGTAAACATCCAGCAGAGACATATATCACTATAACAACCGAGCCGACATTTGAATGTCATACTGTTGCCATTCTGCGACTCGTTATAATAATAATAATAAATTAATAATTTATTATTAATGCGGTCTCCTCTGACAATAATGTCATTGGCAGGAGTGGAAAATGTGCTACAATTTCAGATGTCTGCTACAAAAATGCCGAAATTCTTCAATTCGGCACTATCTTGCATCAAAAACAAAATTTTCCTTTAAGAAATTGTTAAGTTATGTCACAATAAGCCGCCATCTGGTAGCAGTGTCAGCAATGTGAGCTTTGGCCTGAGCTAGGTCTGGCTATCCATGTACAGCCCGTCAGCCAACACCATCTATAACATAAAGCCTCCGCGCGAAGCTCGTGACATCACAGAAGAAATCCATTCCATCTATAGTCTTTGGATATACTGCAGAAAAAGGTAAAGATATCGCACGCGTTGGCCTCCAATGGATATATCCAATGGCTGCAGGTGAAATGAACTTCTTCAGTGTCGTCAAAACTTCGCGCGGAGGCCTTCTGCTATAGATGGTTTTGGTTCAGCGCACACGAGCTTAAGGAAAGAGGATTTATTGGCTTTGTAGTTTAATGGTCTTGGGTGCTCACCTGGCAAGTGAGAGAACGTGGGTCTGATTCCCTGCAACACCAGTTGAATTTTTTTCTTGGATTTATCTTCGTATCAGCCAGCTGTCGAAATCATCATAGTAATAGCGAATAAGCTGAAAGACCTCATTTGTTAATACCTATCAAGATTGCAAGATATATGCACTTTCCACCGCTTTCCACTGAGAATTTCCACCGGGTTGTCTCACCATTTGATTTCGCAGACAGTGCGGAGGAAATAAATTTCACTGCTCGCGAATGAGATGAATTTATTGATCTTTGCACTGATTCCACGCTCAAGGGTAAGTTCACCAAAAGAGTGAGGCGTCCGTTGCTGCTTTGTTGGGTTGGACTGAGAGAGGAGTATCTTACTCTAACGAAGAAAGCAACTAATGCACTTTTGTCCTTCTCAACATCATATCTATGCAAACAAGCCTTCTCTGCTATGGCGATGATAAAATACAAAGCAAGAAATAGACTACCACTCAATCATACATAGGAAGTTCCACTGAATATACTCTTACTACTTCTTGAGTCATGAAAATCAAATTTTGTTCACGTGTCCCGGCTCCAGATGCCAAATGGTCTTCACAGTTGAAATCACTGCAATCACACTAGGTTTGTCTGTGAGTGCTGTGTAATATATTCACAGAATTCTTTTTTTTCTGCAATTTCTATCAGCTTCTGTAAATTGGTTGTCTTATGACTGATCAATTTTCTAATTTGGGAAAAAATTGTACCTATTCAGGTGTAGTTAAAACTGAACCCATATTACAAATCTCAATGGCAAACATAAATACCATAAGTGCAAAGGAGTGTGTAATTATAAATTTCCCACGTCAATTAGCTTGATGAAATTGTTAATCATGTTGGGTATTTTTATCAAATGCTAATCGCTTCTCATTTCCATTTAGGCTGCTTCCTGTAAGAGCCAACCAGAGTTTCGCTCCCGTAAAGAAAATCTTGTAAGTGTGTAATGATGTCAATTGAAAAGCAATTATGAATATATGTTAGAAAAAAAAAATTATTACAACTAATTTGATACAACATTTTTATACTACAGTAAAGTCTCGATAATTTGAGTCTCAAAAGTTCGAAATTCCTTCTCAAAGCCCCTGTTTTATGCTAAGAACATGCTTCATTTTGTTTTGTTCGATTCTTTCAATGAATTTAAGTAATTTCAGTTTTAAGGGGTCTTGATTCTTTTTCTTGGTAGACCTCCATGCCGGAATTTGTCATAGATCCCCCTTCCTCTTTTAGTAAATTTATAATGTAAAAAGTAACATTTTCATATTGAACCCCCCCCCCCCCCCCCCCTAGGGATACGAGAGCCTTGTCAGCCTCCCTTATGAAGAGGCATCGGTCTTGGCAGCCCTAATCTTAATGAATTAAGCTGTTGAATTGAATGAACAAAATAGGTCTGAGTAAGTGGGAATAAATACTAAGGTCTCCCACTGAAAGTTTATTTCTAATGTTTTTCAGATAATCTAAGTTTTCTGTAATCTGAGGTAACCTTGGTACCATTCACCTCAGATTATCAGGACTCGACTGCATTGCAATGCTAGAAAATAACTATGGGTTATTGTTTTTCCTGTACACATTTCATAAATAAGTTCATTCACTACTGATTTCCAATTGAAATTTCATACTTATTGTCTCGTGTGTAATTTCTGTTTGAAGGGTATGCCAGCATCCACCGATGTAGATGTAGAAGATGTTATAGAAGGTGCCGAAAAACAATTATGTGAATATGAGTTCAAAGTGAGTATCAGTTTTACTAATCAATATCAGGAGTAAAATTTTGATTAGAAATCAATGTCAATAGTGTTTGATTGATGAAAACAGTGGAAAAACAATTTAGTTTGATGTTTATGTTGTGCCACACACACACGCACGCACGCACGCACACGCACTCTCTCTCTCTCTCTCTCTCTCTCTCTAACTATTTTACTTAAGTTATTGTGTACTTTCCTTAATTTTCATAATACACTTTTTAAAAACACAGATCTTAATGCATGCCCCCCCCCCAGGTGGATACGGGGGGGGGATCGCCTCTTGTTTAGTGAAAAAATTATGTTATTGACCTAGGCAGGAGGGTGGAGGTGGACATTTGCCGTCAATTAACTATATACATTCTCAGTTATTTGCCCCCTCTGTTAAGCAGTTTGTATCCGTTGCATACATAGGCCTATTCTAGGTTTGGTGATTCTGATGCTACCCAATAGCATTCAGTTGTCTTCTGTATTTTTAAGGCATGAGGAGGCATAAACAATATTTACAATGCTCAGCAAAGAGCTAGAAATGGAAGTGCTTCATTTGTCAAAAATGATTACACTGGCATTGAACAGTAAAATGTGAACAAAACAGTAAAACTATCTGGTTCACCTTGCCTTATTTACGTCGGATCTTGTAATTTACATATTTTGCATTGTGCTTTTGAAAGTGGTATCGAAGGTGCGTCATTCTTAAAAAACTTACGTCTTCGAAATTTGCTGTGCGTTGCCGAAGAGAGTTGACAAGCTCTTTACTTTGGAAGACTACAAAAAAGAATGTAATATATATATGAGGAGAGACAGCAAAGAATTATCTGTGGTTGCTAGTGCACTGTTTTGGCCAAAAATTGGTTTTGTAACCAAGATATTTGTAATTTTGTTTTGGCTTGACTGAAATAGTGCTAGGGGAAAAAAAGTTAATTAAAAATTATTTTTTTTTGCAAAAAAAACATTTTTTTTAGGGATTTTTCCCTATTATGCTATGATTATGTTGTCTAAGGGGGGTTACCCCCCCTTCCTACTTTTTAGTCCTGCGTTTTCCTACTTTTTCTCATTTTTTGAGTGGGAGCCCTGCATACAGAGATTGCTCGGTATGGTTAATTTTTTGGCAAAGTTGATTCCAAACGTGTGTGTTGTGACATCTCTAAGGGAACTGGTAAAGAAAGACATTGAATTTCAGTTTAACCATGAGCAATATCAAAGCTTCGTGAATGTGAAAAGATCGATCAGTTCAACTCGTGTTGAAAGTATTTAATGACTCCTTGCCTATTGTTATTCAGTGTGACAGTTCCAAAGATGGGCTCTGTGCTTGCTTATTGCAAGAAGGTCATACTTTACTGTACATGCACCTCATATACATTCCTCTATAGAATTTCTAATGAATTAGTATATACTGGAATGTGTGTTCTAAGTGTATGTGCTGGCCTCTATGCATTTATGTTGTCAGAACTGTGCTTGTTTTGTGTTCTTGCTGGTGCTGTCATCCTTCTTCCATATTTTGAAGCAAAGCTGGTAAATGCTTGAAAAATTGAAGTAAATTGGTAAATGCATCCTCTACTGCAAAAAACCAGGGTTTTTTTGCGAAAAATTTGTCTGCATTATGTGATGTACTCATTAAACAATGCGAAACATTAATGCTCCGTAGAGGAAGATGGAGAAAAAGTTATTATTTATACCAACAAGATATACACATCAAATGAAGATGTGTCTCCTCAGAGTAATGTGGGTTCAGTGTATTATAATCTGTGTTTGATTATGAGCAATCAGTGAATAAAATTGTGTTAGTTTCTAATTGTTTGATACAATTTTTCTTCCAGCATCTCAGAAAAGCAGCTAGAGAACTGTCAGCACTAGAAACTAGACCACCCCCACAGATCTATGACTATCAGCCCAGGGTATATGATGATGATTATTTTTTCTTGCTAAAATACTCAGTAATTGAGTGAAAATTTTAGTGCTCAGTCAAACAAATTCCTTCTTGAATTAATGATGTGAATTCTGTTTATTATTATTTTCTTAATTTATGCAAATTTTCCCCTTGACTTTGCTTTTACATTATTTATACTGTGCGCTGCTTAGAGGGAATAGCATATTTGATACTTGTTAGTCTTTGGCTGTGCAGCTATGGATTGAGTCCCAGTTCAGATGTGGGGAATGGGGGTTCATCTCTTTAATGTGAATACATCTTTGAACTCATCTGACAATACCTGATGTATGACCAAAAAAGTTGTATAACGAAATGCTTTGAACACTCATATCTCAGAAAGTATGCAACATAAATAAAAATGAATGGTATCTCTTCTGGTCGATATTACAGAGAGACACAGAAACCCAATGATACCTCACTGGTGTTAATCCATCTTCTAGCCTGGGCATTAGGTTTGCTGCCCTTTTTGTAACAAAATTTTTTTTACGTTAGACAATATCTAGGGAAGCATAAGATGAATATAGATCTCGTTAAGACAAATCACACAAGACCGTATGCATGTAAAGTCTCTTTGTTCAGGTTTAAATACCAGACCAAATATGTGTCACATTGCACTGTAACAAGGCTGAAAGACACATTCACTTTCAAATTTGCGACTGTGTCACGTGACATAGACTCTACAATTTTTTTTTCTTCTCAAGAGAGAAGGTGTTATATTGTTTTCTAAATGACAAAAATCACAAAATCTCGGCTCAAGCATGGGGGAGTGCTACGTATGCCAGTGTTGCGCATCCCAATTTTATATATGATCATTACGTTTTTATATGGGGGTTTGAATTCTTACCACTTCATTTCAAAAAGTCCTTGTGTTCATTTTGAATGAACACAAGGACAGTTGAGAGATCAGACCACATGTCATGAGTCTAACAGTGGTAATTATTATTTCAATATCATCAAATTGATATTGCTTTATTATTGTGAAAATTGAAATCCTGTTAATTCAGTGATTAAATATAGCTATATCGATTCAGTTCTGTCTATAATATAGATCAGGACTGGACAAATCGCAAAAAAATCTAGGCGCTTGAACAATTTTTTAGGCATCAAAAAAAAAAAAATTTTACCTGAAGAAAAAGATCCAAAGTAATACTTCTTTTGATTTTTGCAGATTATGGAAACCCTCCTTCATGTTGGTAGATATGCTGCTAAAAATTCCAAAAATTTTGTGCTGCTCTCAGCCTGCAGTTTAGTAACTACACAAAAAATTTAGGCGCCAATATTTTTTAGTTGCCATGGCAACCTGGCGCTCGTCTAGCCCTGATATAAATTACTTAGTTTATATTTTGTAACAGCTATGTACCACCAGAAAAGCAGTGCATATAGTGTGATGTAATTTTAATCCTAATGCACTGTATACTCGGCTTTCTCTAAGTCAATTATCGGATCAGTTTTTTAGATATATCAAGAATGATGCCTATAAAATTTTATCTTGTGCTTTTATTTTTTGTCATACAAGGTTCCCTCTCTCTGAATATAACTCCTTATGATCCAAATAACTCACTTCAATTACAGGTAATTATTACTTTTTCTGTAACATAAACTTTTATTTGATAGAGTTTATTCAGGGTGAAGGGTTCATTCAACTGATGGGTTCCATCCAGTCAACATGACTTGACGTTAAACTGAACAGTAGCTGCTTCTGGGCATTAAACCCTGTAACCACATAAAACAACAGATTAATTGTCTTTCCAGTGATATATTTTAACACAGTTATTGGCTTATTTCAAATTTAGTTTTCACATTAAATAAGCATTATAATTGCATTTGATCCAGTGCACTTGGAAATCAGGAAGACTAAGTTGTGATATAATTTTAATTATATCACATGTAATTATTTAAATCTGACTTTAAAATTTTTATTATGTAGGGCTCTTACTCTTCAAGGACAGAAGAGAGATCTCCACCCTTCAATTTAAAAGGAAGCAATTCACCCTTGATTCTGAGAAGAAAATCTCAATCTCCAAGTCTGCAAGGAGGCTCACCATTGAGCCCGAGAAGATCTCCACCTCCAAGTCCCAGAGGAGGTTCACCTTTGAGCCTGAGAGGATCTCCACCCTTAAGTCTGCAAGGAAGATCAAACATCTCAGGTTTTACAAGAGGATCTCCACCCGTGAGTCTGAGAGAAGGAAGATCACGCACATCCAGTGTGAGTATTGAATCTTCTCCACCAATTCCAGGAAATGCATCAGGTCTCTCAAGTCCAGAAGGATCGTATTCATCAAGTCTGAAAGCAGGATCATATCGCTCAAGTCCAACGGTAATTATTACTTTTCTACTCAGTACAGTTCAGTGGGAAATTAATGATTGGCTTTCTTGTTTTCTAGGTGTGGCAATTTTAATGATGTTTTACTCAACATAATTTTATCTTTAATTTTGTTTTGATGTCACTCATGTATCGTTAATCAATGATCAATTATTTTTTGTTGAACTCTCTGGAAAGTTGATTTTTGCTCATTACAAGAACCTTTATAGCCAGGCATTGCTTACTTGATAAACTATTTTTTAGCCCAAAATATCGTTTCTCAAAGTGTGTGTCGTGGCTCCTAAGGGCATCACCAAAATTTGTTAGGGGCATCAAGGCAAACTGGAGATATTGGTTTTTGTGCCTGTTTATGCTTTGAAGTGGTTCTTTTATATGGCAAAAGTGTTTATTGTGTTTACATTTTGTATATACGTGCATTTTGAAATTTTAAAATTTTTATATTGATTGGAAAAAAAAAAAAAATATATATATATATATATAATATTGATTACACTAATAAGAGATAAAATGTAAATGTGTATATATAACTTGGTATTAACTAAAGCATTGCGTTATCTTATATTAAAAAAAAATTTATTAAAATTTATTCTCCATAAAATTGTAAACATAAATAATCTAAATTTTGAAAAATGTAATGACAGTTGTCATTGGTCTAACAGATAATAGACTATTCTTATAGACCTGGAAGGACACCCTAGTCTCTTTGGGTCACAAAGTTAGTGTTCCTAATTTATGTTCATGTTTATTTTTATGTATTTTTGTTCTGGTACTGTTTTTGTCTTTTTGTATTAATTTGTCATGTTGTTGTCACAATATAAAATATCTACCAAACTATTCTGGGGATCCACAAATGCATCAAGAATCAGTTCATCAGGCAAGAGATACAAGTTTGAGAACCATTGATGTAAAAGATTAGCATAATTAATTTTTTTTTTGAGCAAAATGTTTTTAATGAGCGAATTGCCACATAGTCACAGGGCCAGTGTGAGAGTACCTGGCACCCCTAGAAAAAGACAAGATTATGCTCTCCTCACCAATTCATGATTACATACATGCATGACTAATCATATAAACTAAATATACTAATATATAAACTAAAAAGCATTCACTTTCTTAAATTAAGAAATGATATTAATATCTTATTTTTGCAAAAATATATTTGTTGTCAGGGTTGACAACAAATATATTTGTTGATTGCTATAAAAATGTCATACCATACATAGAGAGATGCACATTTCAACCAGTGTTTTTAATGAGAGATGCATTGATATTATTAAAGTGAAGTTTTACCAAAAATTATTATGGTTGTGTCATAATAAAAACACTATCATTATTCTGCTGATGAATATTATATTGAATGTGAATGCCAAAATGTATGCTTTGTTTTTTAAACTTCAGATTTATAAATATGTAGAAGCAATAAAATTTGTTCAAATAAAGAAAATGCATTTATTTGTTGAAAAATATTTCATAATTTTTTTTTGATAACATTGATTTTTAAAATGACATCTGTTTATTCTTTGTAGATAAAGATGACAAAAGAATGAAAGTTGAAAGATAAAGATAGTATTTGAAAGTAAAATTTTATCTAACGACTGAAACATTCTCAACTAAGAACAACTAATTAGTGCTGAATTCAAGTTCGACGCAAGCTAAATCACAAATTACTGTTGCGTTGACAAAAATCACTGTTGTGTTGGTTTGCCCCTTTCTACTTGGACGCATAATTCAAAGATTTCCCAAGAACTTTATTTAAAGAATTTATATGGTAAAGAGTCAGATTCGAAAAGAAAAAAAAAAAAAAAACCAGGAAGGCATTTAATATGATCTATTTCAACTGTTGGCATAAAAACTAACTGTGCCCAAGTCAGCAAGATCGCAACATACATCTTACCTAACTTAGTTACACATTTATTTATATGTTCTTAAAAATGTCAACACACAGGGGACCAGCTTCTTTATAGTAGCTTGAAACAGAAATCATCTTCAATTGGTAGGTTTCAGTTTGATCAGTGTTCATTTAAAAAATACTTTACTGTGATATAGTATATAAATCTGTTACTAAATCACATAAACTGTATTATATAATATAGTTTTTCAAGACAGATAAATAATTCAGAGAAAACACAATTTTAATTAGTTTGCAATCGATAACCTTTGACGCTTTAATTCTAATTGGCAAGCATTGAAATATCTAGAGGAGAAAAATTTTGAGGGGTTATATATTAATCAAATGATGTGTAACTTGAATGAAAAAAAATGTTAATGGAAAAAAAATTACGGGATGTTGCATTCCAGGTACTGTATTTATATTTAGTGGTTTAAAAATGTCATTTATTGTTTGCCAACATACTTTTTTATTACTGTTAATGAATGCACAGCAATATGATTCCCCTCCCCAAACATGGTATAATGGAATATTGAGACCGCAATATTTTACGCATATTGCGTTTATGTACAGTAATATATCTCTTCCACAATCGTTCTTGCTTGGCTTGTCTAGAAATAGGAGACATGCATCTTCGAGACATTCTGCTGGTAATTATAGATATTTCATGAACATGAACAGCTCACAAGTTAAAATCAAATGTTTAGGAGTAGCTTAGAAGCATCAATGCTTTAAACGAGCTCAGAATGCACGATGTCTCTATTCAAAAATTATAAACTCATGAGAGCAACATAGCCAAATAAAGGATTAAAATAAAGGAAAAGGATTCATTTTTTTTCTCGAATACGCTGCCTTGAAATAATAATTTGGCACAATGTATTTTATTCTTACTTTCTAAATAATTAATATTCCCTTTCAACTTTTTTCCTATTTTTGTATTTATTCACCGCTTAAAAAGATTTGTATTATCAATACATTTCTTGAAATAAATATTACTTTTTATATAGCATGCATATTTTCAAAATCACCATGAAAAACTATTGAATTTGTTGCAACCTCTAAGAGGTATTCACTAGTTTTTTTATTGAAAACACCTAAAAAAATATTAACAGTTTCTTATTGCTTTCAAATGCATTTGAAAGTGCAGCAAACCCTTGTTATATCATCCATGTCAGGAGGCAAAGAAAAAAATTATTTTTCAAACATTTTATGTATGTAAAATAATCTTAGCAATTTTTCATGAGCATTCTACAGTTATTAGGAATAACTTTTGTGTAAATGTAATTTTTACCACATTTATGCTTTCATTTCTTTCATTTAATGGTGGGAAAGGGGGGTTCAACTCATAGCTCTTAAAGTTTTTTAAGTGGCTCGCCAACAAAAAGGCCTACATTGTTACAGAAGAAATTTCTCAGTGCTTATGAAAATTTAATTAGTGGAAAAAATACAAGTAATTTGAATTAGTGAAAATTCATATTAAAAAAATAATCTCACAAACACAATTCTTCAATGATATAAGGCTTCATTGGGCCCTCTTGCTAAGACTCTGCTCTGAGAATCTAGATACAGCATTATGATTTGTTGCTCTTGGGTTTCATGGAATTATTTTTATGGCCTGCAATGTCAGAAAGGTTGAGGATTCCTATTGTATCTATCGTATGGTAGATTTGTTCTATCAGAGGTTTCGGTTATCCGAGTTAGGCTGGTTCATATTAACAGAGTCCTACTGCTATTAGAATAGACACGAAAAATTTAGAGAGTACTCACTAATAAATAAGACAGACATAAATATATTTTTTATGTGGGCAGTGTATTATATTTTATCATGTAATGTATAGTTTTTATGATTGCACTTTTTTAATCGGGTTGCTGTATTTTAGAAATATATGACATCCATATTTGTTATGTGCTTCTTTTTTTCAGCCACCTCGTCGGGCATTTTGTTTGTTGTGGCTTGTATTTGTATAAATATTTGTCTGTAGAATAAAAGAAAAGAGATATACATGAAAAATCTGTTTTTGTATGAATTGTGTACCAACCTTTTGTAATGCATCTAATTTTCTCTTCTCCCTGCCAAACCATTCAGCGTTCTCAAAATTCTGGTTCAGATGAAGACATAAAACAACTTTCTCTTGAAAGGTATCCTGTGCAGGTAATTATATTTTCTCATTGAATTTTTTAGAATACGCATAACTTCCAATAGCGTGAACATATTATTTAAAAAGAAATTGATTGAAATTTTTATTGAAATATACAAGTATTTTTGTTCTTTCATTAGGGTGCAATGAGTAAGGGATCAACTGGTAGCTTCCAGGTAGGTAGTTATATTTTCTACATTTATATATATATTATTTTAACAAGAAAATCAATGAAAATGTTGAACTTCAAATGTTAACACTGTTTTTTTTTCATTTTACTATTTCTTGATTTATTATTTTTGTTATGAAAAATATATGTTTGTGCCAGAGGAATAAAGGGCACTATGTCCATTTTTGTCAATATTAGGATAACACTATTAATTTGCAGTACTTTTGCTACACTACACACAAGTATAGGATACTTAGTCCTATCTAACAGAGATATTCTTACTTTATAAAACAAGTGAGCTTGCACACTTCAGTGCTCGCCAACGTTTTCCTTTCCCATACGATATATCATCACCAAAAAAATATATGCATGTCATTCTTGCATGTCATTAAATTATGCTTGTGCCATTTGAGCACGATTTCTGCTCAGACAAGTGGGGTCCCCTCTAATTTCAGCAGCCCCCAAATTGAAATTACAGTGGGACCTTGATACAACAACACTCTATATAATTATAAATCCCTGTGCAATGATATTTTTGAAGTCTTTTTGGAAATGTCTGTACTCTAATATTAAACTGTTGCCTCTCAAGAAAAAGCCAAAAATGATAATCCTTTTATAACAATATTTTTCCTTGGTCTGCCGAGTATTGTTGTATCAAGGTTGCATTGTAATTCAGTTTGCTGACTCACCAACCTAGTCCCTGGTTGTGGAGGTCTTATAATGTCTGTTTTGCCCAAGCCGCTCCCTCCTCAAGCTATATTTAGGCTCTGTGTGTCACTTATTGTGTTTGCCAGACATCTTGATTATACCAGTTAATTCATATGGTAAAAGCTGATAAAAATATACTCACATTTTTTCACTGTATGTACCATATGTACAAGCTGACCCCACAACTTGAAGGCCACTGAAACGATAGAAAATTAGAAACCTGTGTATAAGCTTATCCTGAAGAATTAGAAAAATTTTGTAGAAAAAAATTTATATTTCTAAGATATAGAAGTTTTTTTGCAATGAAAAACTGGTCAAAACCTTACAAATATTTTTTTCCTCCTCCCACATATTTACTCGCTCTACATTTTACAAGACAGCATTAAAGCATTTTCTATTGAATCAATTTCTACAATGTGGGCAGGTAGGTGTAAAAAATGTTCCGTCTGCTGGAACCGGATATAAGGGATGACTACTGTTTTCGGGTCCTTAAGTGTTGTAATTATTGTGTTGCATGGATTGATATATTTTGTTTTTGGAAACCCCTTTGACATAAGACTGTCTTAATGGAGGGGCTTACCTGGACTCTGCCCGTGGTCCTCTTGGTGCATGGGGAGTCTTAGATGACCTTGCATAGCAACCAACATAAACATTATGCAAATTTGCAGTCTCAGTGTACTAGGCATGAATGTGAGCCAGTTTCCCATTTAAAAAAGTCCACATAGAGCAGGCAGGCCTACAACACGATACTGACAAAACATGAAAATTCAAGCATTTACATCTTTACTTCAGAAAATGGAAGTATGAACACGAAACAAGCACAACTTGACAACATAAATAGGTTATGGTCAAGCATACACTCAGAACACACATTCCGGTATGTGCTGATTCGTTAAAAATTCTGTAGAGGAATGTGTATGAGGTGCATGTTCAGTTAAATAGAAGTAGTCTCTGTATACTGTTAAGCTGAGGGGGCTCTCCCATGATGCTGAAATGTGGCTTCATTTTGACCAGAATTAGTACACTTTGCTATAGAGGGAGGGGTGATAAAACTCTCCGGTTGAATTTTTTCCCTCAAAAGTTGACGCTTGTATATGCAGACATTTCCAATATATGAAAGATTTTCTGAACAAAAAAACTTGGCTTATTCACGGGTATATACAGTACTAATAGTTTCAATACGGTATACAAATTTCATATTGTGTATGTTAAAGAAAATCTGATAAATCAGATATTATGCATAATATCGCCATATTTATCACATCGTGACATATACACATTTTTATCACAGACTTTTTAATTTTTTCTCATTTCTTTGTTTTTTTTCATTTTATCTGGAATATCTAGGATTACGACAATGAAGAAGTAAGTTTTTTCTCTTATGAATATACTATATTATAATTACTCATAATATGATTCGTGATTATTCATGTTTTATATTCTTTAGTACATGAATAGTTTAGATCTATATTTTTTAACTCTCTCACACATGTTGCTCTCAATTATTATTTTCTGCACAATCAATATTTCTCTTAAAATGATTTTTTAACATTAGCCTATGGAAATTGAACGAATAGCCATACCATTTGTTAACAAAATCGTCCATTCATCATCACTTGTGTGCGATGCTTGGGTAAGTGTTTTACTTTAAATTCATGATAATAATGTTTTTTATTCATTTCATTTATAAATTTGCCAATTACAGTTAAAATCTTTTCAATGCAAAATTACTGGTCAAATTCATTCCCAATGACGTCCCACTCATACATAAGTTGCAAATTTTTCCAACCTCCTGTCATTCCAGTTTAATTTTTTTGTCAACCAATTCATAAATTTGCCATCCTGGATTATTATAGTGTGCTTTCCCCCAACCATGTAATACACCTCTTGTCCACGGATTCCATGACAGGTAGAACTGAATGCCTTGTTTGTCTGGGTTCATGAGTCACACTTTTTTTTGACCTGGACCAGCAAGGGGCTAAATGCCTTGCCTGTTAGAAAACATGTAAAATGGAGCTTGAACCTGGGTACTTCTTTGCTAGTAAACTTTTTTTCTCTCATGATTGAATGAAAAAAAAAAATTGGACAGGAAGTACCCTTCAATTATCATAGCTAGTCATAGTTCAACAATTGTACAATGCAGGCGTTGAAAAAATGTGCATTGAAAAATTAAAATTGGGATAACCATCAATGATATTTGGGAGTAACGTCTTTGGTCTGCTGTAAAATTATTCCAAGTGTGTTAATAACTTTTTATGTGATTTGTTTATATTTTGAAAATTTTGGCCACATCCACCATTTTTCTTTTTTTTTGGGGAGGGGGGATCAACTCATGTTTGTCATTTAAATGTGAACAGAAATGTTTGACTATATCTTGATTATACAAATATATACAGTAGAAATTCATAATAACCATCGTTCACAATCACGAGGAAAATTGTTATAACAGACTTCTCATTATAACCCAATATAAATTTTTTGCTTTGTCAAATTATAAAATTTTAGAAAATTGCTGCCTTATCCTTATTAAAACATCTTTCAGATCATTTTGTTCTGATATTAAGCAATGAACAGAACTCTAATCATAAAAATGATTTTTTGTCTCACTGCTGTTGATTCTCTAAGAAATTTTTGCATAGAATTTTGATAATCAAAGCTATTTAGTTGACTAAATTCTTTATTCTTATATCACTGCTCATTTTCTTGGCTTCTTGAACTCTTCAACAATTTTCTGCTAATAAGAATTTTTTTAATCGAACTTTTTTCAGCTACTCCGAAACGACTTTAAACTAAGTTCTGATCCCATGGACTCTTAGTCATTGGGAAAGATAAAAGTCAAACAAAATAATCACATATCCCACATGTGAAGTGGGGAAGCCCAAATGCAGGAGGGGGGGGGGGGGGGTTAAAAATTTGACTTTTTTGGTGTCTATTCTTTATTAGAAGTGCCTCCGAGTAATTTTTACGAGGAGCATGTGCTATGATAAGAGTCATCTAGTTTAATTCTTGAAGAGAGAGAAAGAAGGAAAAACAGGAATTTTTTAGACTTTTTTTCGACACTATAGTGAATGCTTTGTAATTTTCAATTTACTATAGTCAAACATTTTTTGTATCTTCAACATTAGCTATTTGACAATCACTTGCAAAACATTTGTTATAGCGACATTCTCGTTATAAGCCATACTCATAGTAACAGGCTTTTATTGTATTAAGCATATCCTATGTATATTTGTACAACTTCAGTGTAATTTCTTGAAATGCTTCAATATCGCATTATGAAATATATATTCTTTAGCAACGTGGCCTCCCGACTGAACATTTTAGCAGCAAAGACACTATCCAACACATAGTAAGAGATATGTCAATTTTCATAATTTTTTCTTTATTTTCTTTATAAATTTATTAATTTGATGTATGAGTTAGACGTTCAGAAACAGTATAACTTTATGAAATAGGTCTATTGATAATTTTCATCCCAGGTGGAATGATCATCACCCATGTGTCTAGTTCACTAATTGTCAGTTTGCTGGTGCAAGGTTCAAATTCAGTCTTTCTAGTCTTTAAGCCGTTTCAGATTGACCTTAAACTGTATATATTGATTTCACTAACCTTTTGTTCCTTTAGTGACTAAGGTGAAAAAAATTAGTAAAATAATTTTTTTTTTTGAATTTTAGCTAGCAGGATGGATTGTTTCTCTGTAAATATAATATTCATAAAAGTAATTATAGTTATCAAATATGAGCATGATAATCTGTATGTTTTATGCCAAACTAAAAGAAAGTTTGGTAAATTCTGCAGACACCAAATCGTGAGTTCAAGCTGAACAGCGCCGATTTGGAAGAACATGCAAGGATGGACGAATATATTGCTGATTTTGAAAATGATGAAGAAGTGGGTGACACATCTATTTATTATTTTAATTTTCAACTCTGATTTTTTCATGCTCGAAACAACTGTTACTTTACCTTCATTCAGAATTTCCTCAGACTTATGTGAAATTTTATTTGCTATATAATTAAAATCTTAATCATCCAGATCAGTGGTTCTCCAATCTTCCATGTCTTTGCTCCCCTGGAGGCTAGGTTCACATTGGACCAATACCACAACCGATAAACTGTGACATTGACATAGATAGTATCGCTGTAGTATCGATCCAGTGTGAAACCCATCTAAAATGCATGTGACTTGCATATTCCACCTTTTATACTGTATCATAAATTAAAAATTTTTTTTGTAAAAAAACCTCTTTGAGCACATCACAGATGGTACATTAAGAGTACATTAAGTGGATGGAACCACTTCCAGCCATACAATCAGTGTGTGTGCAACTTTTATTACCTCTAACGAGGCAGAGTTTTCTCTGACAATTCCGGTCAGTGACCCCCCCATGCTCGCAAGCACCATATCTCTTGCAACATTCTGCTTGGAAAAGACAACTATCAGGTTGATAAATTACGATGAGAAACTCCAATGCTTAAACCCAAAAAATTAATTAAAGTTTTGACAACAGCTGTTTCAGGCTATATAGGGCCTATTCTTCAGTGAAACAAACAAAGAATATGTTGTTGTCTGCTACGGTGCAAATCTCTAATTTTTGGCATTTGGAACATTGCAGTTTCTCATCTGTACTTAACCATTAATTTTCTGCTATTACTTGTTATCCTTCATGTAAGTACTCCTGAGTGGCTCGTTACATACTGTGGAGGTATGCATACTACCCATGTGAACCACTGATATAAATGTATACCATAGGTGCCAATTCCCAGACTAGAAAAATTTGTAGTTTATCACATGATGAAATATTTTACACCAAAAAAGACTTTTCTTACTAATAAAAGGAGAACCTAGAGATTTATTGGGATTGAATAGGATGACTATATGACCAGTTTTCCCGGGAAATTACCATATTTTTTTGCCTGATTTTTTAAAATGAAAATGACCTGTTTTTTTCATATTTTCAACGAAGCCAACTTGAAGTTTTAACTGTTCCTTTCCACATACTTGAAATCCTAATTTTTTCATATTTTTCCAGAGAAAACGTGGTTAGCCTGGAAACAGTATTTTCTTTAGGGATTTTTTGTTCATTCAAAGCATAGTTTCAGGAATTTTAGGGTTTTTTCCTATAAACATATGAAAAATTAGAAGAATCCAATTTCCGACCGGAAGATTTTAATAAGACTGAAAATGGAAAATCGGAAGCTTCAGGGTAAATTGGAAGCATTGGCACTTATGATATATGCTTTGTTGGCCGTCACTATGTGTAACTAGTTTCTGATTTCTATATTTTTTGATTAAAAACTATCTTTTGATTATTAGGTACAAGCAAGACATTATTCACAATGGCTGGATGATCAGGAAAAAGAAAGAGCAGCAGAAGAAAGAGAAAGATTAAAGAAAAAGGGAATTTTTGTGAGTAATAAGTGCATTAATTTTCTATCAGAAAGTTGTTACCCTGTCTCTTTGGAGCCCATAAAAAAAATTAATCTTCCTAAGTGGAATATTAGCTGAGATATTTGACGGAAAAAAATTGCTAAAAACGAGGAAGTGAGAATAGCATATTATGTTGTTGTTAGGAACCATCGAGTCGATTTCAACTCTTGGTGACTCTATAGATCATGGCTCTCCAAGCTGGTCTGTCATTCACAGCATGTCTCAGTTGTGCTAGCTTCATTCTAGTGCTTTGCAAACACCTCTTCTATCCACCTGGTGCTTGGTCTGCCTCTCCCTTTTGCTACCTCCATTCTTCCAAGCATTACCATTTTTTCTAGTGAGCCTTTTTCTAGTGCACATTACATGGCCAAAGTAAGAGAGTTTCTGTTTAATGACTGTTGCTTCTAGAGAATAGTCAACCTTAACTTCTTCAATAACCGATTTGTTAGTCCTTTTAGCTGTCCATGGAATAGCATATTATACTAAGGGACAAACTCAAGATAAAATTTGAAAAATTATTTTGCAGTTGCAGTTTATTAAAATTTTCATAAATTCTGAGATGTTACCCTTATCCTTCAATCAGCAATATCTCTGGGAATATTACACTTAGAAACATGTAATTTTTTGTGTTGGGCTTAAAAGAGAAAGGGTAACAATTGGAAGATGAAAGACAATCAATACCATGTAAAAAAAAAAATTAAATTTTGAATCTCGGTATATATACAGCTCTTACTAAAACAACTGGAATATCTAAAATGGGCACGTTATTTAGACTCACTTCAGAGAGTGCTGGAGTGTGTTCTACTATGCCAAATGAGACAATTTATACTACAGATAATTCAAATAATGCGCTTATCATTACTTAAATGAAAAAAGTATAAAAAAAAATCTGTGGATAGGTAGCACATTAAACGCTTAATACACAGGGTGTTCTGAAATCCTAATTCAGCCTTTATCTCATCAACTGTTTGCCATAGGGGACTATAGATAAGTCCTCTAGTAGACTCCTCAAACCTCTCTAAGATCTCTGTAGACCGCTTCCACATCCTGTCTTACTTATGGGGGGGGGGAGGAGGAGTGTGTCACCACATAATTCAAATGGCCTTGGAGCCAGAGTTGCTGTAGGTGCTTGAACGCCCATGGAAATCTGTAGAATGGGTTCGGGCACTCACAGAATTGGTTCACAAATCAAAATTCAATACTTGAAGTTCAAGACGAGTCGAAACACTTCTGGCGCTCCTGGCTAAACTAGGGGTTCTCAAACTTTTTCCACTCGCGACACCCCTTGCCCTAACCAGCGCTTATCTGTAGCTTCCCAGAGCAGTGTAACAAAGAATCTTTTAGAAAAACCTTTCTCTGCCAGTGCTCTTGACAAAGGATGGCTGCGCACAGTTGGGCTAAAGTATTTTGTTTTCACTCCTTGCATTTCACGTGCTGTCCTTGAGTGATTTGCTGGACTCTCGTTTATGAGCTGATACATGCTCCTCCAACAGGGAAAATATGGTTCACTGAGGGTGTGGATGGTGACATCTGTAGGGGAGATGGCTATATTCGCTCTGTCCCCTGCGCCAATAATACAACTTTTCGTGAATAGTTAATCGCCACTCCTTTCCTCCCATCTCTGTACCGTCTATGGGCCTGTATGATGTAGAGAAAAAAACAAGCTGTGATGATTTACGAGACAAGAAAGGAAACTACTAGTCAGAAAAATAATTTTCTATGAATGTTGTGTGATAGAAATCTGTGGTCGCAACTGATTTGTGCGTAGGTGGGGGTATTAAAAAAGAAACGAAAGTTTGGTGTATTTATTTGCTATTCCTCTGAAATACTTGACCACACATGTTGTGGGCCAACCTTGCACTAAAAAAAAAATAGATAATCATTGGCTAGTCAAGACACTAGACACATCGCAATAATTTCATCAATCGCATCAATAGCTAAATAAAAAGGAATTACTGTATCCCAAATTATTCAAATGGTTGCTTTTTAAGTGAACTATTTTGCCATTGATTGATTATTATCTCTGGAATTCAGAAAAACCATGATGAGGAAGACAAGAGCTTCCATTTCATTTCCGAATGCTCGGTACTTTGCACCAACTAGCAATATCAATGTATGCCACTTCACTAATTAATGCTTTCACCACTAATTAATACACTTAAATAACATGCTAAAAATATGTTGTGTTCAGTCTATAATCATGCAAAGATATTAAAGTTCACTACTGCTGTGTCAGATGGTGGTTAGACTCACTATGTAATGTTTTACTGACGGGGGAGGGGGGGGGGGGAATTGTTGGAGGTGGGTGCCATGTAATAGGCGCACCGTATTCAATTCATTGCAGCAGAAATGCAGTGTTTGAATAATTCTGTATTTCACTTAAAAATTGGCATAATACTGCATTATGCTAGAACCCACATACATCCTTTTATTGAGTTTCTATTGGAGCGAGGACCATCAAGGTCATGTTGCGGCAAACAGTGACAAGCACTAAAATGACTTGTGGTGGATTTTGTTTTACCCATGAGGAGGCCTAAAATATCAACATCCTCTGTACCTTTGGATGGTTGGCATCACATATAACACTAAATACGGGGGAAAATATGGTATTCGCTACTGGTGATGTCCTATTCTGCACTCTCTGAAAGAAACTTCTGTCACCTTTGCTATTACGCTTCGTCCACACATTCTATGACCAAAAAGTTTTGTTTAGGTGTTTTGTATTACTGCTCTTAAAGTTGGTCCCATGAATATAGAATCACCCTGTATGTAGGCACGTGTATGTGCATTAACAATCTTTAAAAATTGTTTAAAGTGGGACCAAATAGAATCTTGCTAACTTGATATTGGCTTGAGTGGACATGTTTTTTGTTCTCCTCAAGTTGTTGAGCTATTAAGATTCCAATGTATCTGTTGGCATAGCGAGAGGTATTAGTCGTTCATGAGCAATGTTTTTCCTGGCTGTATGTAATCTTGCTTAGTAGCTGCACTTCCCCCCCCCCCTTTGTTGACAAAAATGGATAAATTGATGCAATAAGATCCTCATGGATTGTTTTTCCAGTTTTTTTTCAAGCAGTGTAGTGAATATAAGTATGCATTTATATGTGCCATTTGTGATTCCATACATTTTGATAGTTAAGTTGGTTCTGCAAACTAGAAATACAACCCCCCCCCCCCCCCCCCAGCATCCAGGAAAGTCACAGAAAATGTAACATATTTGGAAAAAGTCAGGGAAACATGCAAATATATTTGATAAAATTCGGTGAAGCGAAGGAAACAAACTTGGAAAACATTTGGAAGGTTGAGTTTTTTTAAATTATATTTCCTCCTTCTTCAGTCAGGAAAAATCAGGGAAATTTTTGAGTTTTGGAGAAAAGATCAAGGAAGTGATTGAGCAGATATTGATTGGAACTCTGAACAATTTATTAAGAAATTCAGAATTAATTGAAATAAGCCCAGTTTATATAGAAAATGAAAAAGCCGATATCTTTCACTTGGCAATAGGGAAAAATCACAAAGGATTATGTAAAAGGCACATGAAACCCCGAAAATCGACTAAAGAAGAGGGTGCAAATCGGAGTGGGTGCAAGTTCTAATGGAGGGAAAAAAGTTTCAAAGCAGGTTTATATTCAAAAACCACCCACATTAACCCTTCAAGAGGAGATTTAAATGAATTCCATCTCGTAGGTCAGAGGAAATTTAAATGGAATCACTGATTTTCACAGATGTTTAGTAAAAAAATTCTAACTTTTAAACTAATTAACTTAATTTGAAATTTTTTATGTTTATAACTTTGTTTTTTAATGTCTATCTATATGTTATATTACATAGCATCACTTATATTACCTAAAATTTATATCTTTTGTTTCGATAAAACTGTTTTTTCTCTTCTATCACTGCCAAAAATCGGATTTCACAATGACTACTACTAATCAGCAGTATGAAACTTATCTGCCTCACAATGGTCTAAACCAAGCTCATATATTTGAAAAAAAAAAATTACCCTTCAATTTTAATCGGCTGGCTGAACTCTCTGACAGCAACACTTTCTTTAGGGGAATGAAAGTGTTGCTATCACTTTCTTGGGGGAAATGATTAGGAAGGTGCTTTTAATCATTTCTCAGAAATGAATGTTAAGTAGCAAACATTCAGGGAGTGTGAAAGAAAATGTTGAAAAATTTTGTATTATTAAAACTCTTGCAATGGAATATGATAAATGAAAATTTTTCAATAGTTAATGATTATACAAAGCCTCATTATTTCTTTTTTTTGAATCGCACCAAACATGCAGAGATAGTAAAATAATATAATGGATTATAAAAAATGATAAGTATTTATGCAGTTGGCTGCAGTGATGTAGTGAGATGTTGCTCGACTGCATGTGAAGCCCGGGTCAGACATACTCATCATGTTGCTGGACGTTGAAGGGTTAAAACCCTAATCTGGCACACGCAAACGGTGCTATAGTGACAAGACTTGCCTCACCGCACAATTTGAGTAGTTTGATTATTGTGCTTGTTTTTATGTTTTTAGGGAAGAACTGGAGGAAAAAGCGTTGGTGGCTGGGGTTTTTTGAAAAAAGTAACTCCTACTGAAGAAGTAAGTTGCAAATAAGTATACTTGTGTACAGAATATGGTTATTTTTCCTCGAAGAAAGTGATTGAGTTAATTGCTGTATGTGAAATTCCTCAATAATTCTAACTCCATTGTTATCACCCATGCAATTTTTATTGATAAAAAGGAAAAAGGGATACACATATGTATTCTATTTTAAAAGCTTATAAGTTCTTATTGGGTTAAGGCTTAGTTACATTGGGCGAGTTTACTAGCTACTCCCTTGCGGTTTTACTCACTGCTACTTAAGTCGCTCTGTGTAATAACATTATCTAGTAAAGTCTTCTCGTTTGCTCTGCTAGTGCCAATAAAGTTGAAGAATGTGGGGCTACTTTTCCTGCTACTCGGTGACATTTTTGTTACCTCCCGGGTGCAATATGGGTGCGGCTACTTTTTTGCCCTCCCCTCTTTGCTTTGATTTCCCAATAAAATAGAAAGAAAATGAAAGGAGAAGAAAATAAGTTGCTCGCTCATCTAGTCAGTGATTTTACTACACACACGCAGTCGTTTGTAATTAAAACTTAAGAAACATTAAATGATGGAATTTAAATTTTTTTTAATAGAATAAATTGCTTGAGGATCATGAGCGCCGCATTGGAATGCTAGAAAAGCAAGTTGAAGAAATACAAAGTGAAATCAGTGTGATAGATCCTAATCTCTTATCTCCTCGAGATACGTCATCTGAAGTAAGATTTTTTTTAGTCCTGAATTTCAGATTATCATACATTCTTGAATACCATTATTTTTTGTTATTATTATAATTTTTCTTTATTTTGAGCCAAGCACAACTATGGTCTATTGTTGTGAGCAATTTACTACTAAGTAAGTTGTGCTGGAAGTGTGTATGTGTGCCCAACAGTCTGAATGTGTATCTAGTGTTGTGTCAGGATTTTAGTGCTGCTGTTTATTTTTAAACTATGAGTGAAGAGTAATGATTGAATATTTGTATCATTGTAGGTCTTTTCAGTATTGTTACTGCATCCTTAAATTTTGCTTCATTTGTTTGAATATAAAGTTTATTACTTCTGAAACACACAAGTGCTAAGTATGTTTAGTGTAGAGCAATGCTCAAAGTTACATGATATAGGTGGAACCGATGATAACTTTGCAAGTAGAATTTGTATAAGTGAAGGTACAATTTTATGTACAAATACATATAAATACTAATTAGTTGGACTGAATTTTGGGGGAAAAAACCTGCTTAAAATTGCCACCATAAATGCAGTTAATCTTGCACGAAGGTATTTGTATGGAAAAACTAAAAGTTATTTTCGTACTGATGGCTTCATAAAATCTAACTTGCCTTGTAGCTGCAATCATGTTCTTATCTTCTTAGTGGCATTTACAAGGTATCTCGCCTAACTTGATGTTTTGTTTTTCAACAATTGTTTGATATCATGCCTCCTTAAAACCCTCTCATTTTGGCAATGATGGACCCAGATACTTGGTGACTTGGCTTTTCCTAGGAACATGTTTTCTATTCCTCCTGACAGTGGGTAGAGGCAGTTTCTGTTCACATTTTGATAGCATAAGGAGAAAGATGTATTTGAAATAAGTATTCCATTTCTTTTCTATTCTCCCTTCATGTAGTATAGGAATATGCATACAGTATACATTATATAAAAAAAAGATAGAGCTTCCTTGGTTTATTATACTCAGAGTTGGGGGGGGGGTGTTCACTATCATCTGTATAAAATAAAGAAAAATTGTCTTGAAAAAAAGATGTGCCACTTTACAAAGGGTTCCATTATTTCCATTGTGCCAGTTATAAAGCAGATAAATGAAACTTACAAAACTGTGGAAAAATTCATATTTCTTAAAATTTATGCATACATCATGCGAAAAGTATGCTTTAAATATTTAATTCCTTGGCAATAAGGAACACACACAGACAGATCGAAAATCAATTTTACATACATGGATTGTAGATAATTTATGCCTATAGTATTTTGACTAAATTTTTCTTTCCACAGAAACAAAAAATGGGATCACAACATGGGACCTCCACAGTACAATTTGAAGAGGTAAACAAATTTATTCAAATGTTTTTTTTGTGCTAATTTCAAATTTATGTTTAATAATCAATATATTTTAACACCTTGACTGCTTTTGACATGCAGTAGAACCCTCTTGACAGTCATGCCCTCTTTAACCACCAAATAATAATTTTCCTAGTATAATAAAAAAGTGTGCATTCAAAACCCCTGATTAACAGTCACCCTCTCTTTTACGGATGAATTTTGTTTGTCCTACTGGTGTCCACAAAAAAGAGGGGTTTTACTGCATTCTTATATTGGCAGCAGTGTTCGAAGAAAATGCAGAGTTATTATTAATACCTTTTCTCTCTGCCAAGTTGTAATGTCCAAAGCAACCTTAACAACTTTTTTTTTTTGGGAAGTGGTGGCAAGTTTTTTTTTCACCCATTGAATCATTCCACTCACCGCTTGTCTGAATAAGTCAGGGGATATTACTTATAACTATAGCCAAACTAAAATGGAAGTGACAATGTGATGAGGCTTTTTGATTAGTTAACTCATGCCATGTTGAAACCCAATGAGAAATGAAATGTATTTCAGGTAAACATAAATGGTTGTTTTGCTTATGTGGCCACCCCTCCTTTGCTGCAAAATTATGATTTCCCGGGGAAAATCCCACTTGAATGATGCGTTTGAAACCCCTGCTTAACAGTCACCTCAGATACAATCCCAGACTCTGTTTTCATCATTTATTCCATTGGGATAGAACCTCCAAAGGACGCTTTGGTTTGAATATTTCTCACCCTGTAATTCCTCATATGAATTTCCCTGCAATAAAGCTACATCTTATATAGCTTCAAGAGAATTTTTAGTTTTTGCATCTCATTCGTATTTATAGCTTTATTTATTAATCTTAATATCTGCAGTGTTATTTGATTTTAACATTAAAACAAATAATTATACCTGGATATTTTAATTTATGTATCCATTGAATAGCCTTTTATTATTCATGCATGCTTTTAAGCAAGATGCATTGTTTATCATAGCTGCTTCCATGCTTCTTGATTTTCAGATCGCATCTGATGAAGGACCTTCAGGAGGTAAGAATTTTCAGAATAATGGTGTTGGATAACTTTTTTTTTGACAATGACACTTGATTTGAGAAAGACCTAAATGATTAAATCTTTAAATAGCAACATATCAATTTTTATTACAGTTTTTAAATTTTATCTTGAATGCTTGTCTGGTTTAGTTTGTCCAATCTGCAAGGGAAGCACTAATACAAAATTATAGCACCATTCATATTATTTTTTTACATGTTTGTAATGTAAATAGTAAGTCATTCTAGTAAATTATTATATTTAAAAAAATTATCATTTATACAATTTTTTGTGAGGTGCAAGATGAATT